>NW_025963879.1:2980000-7780000 GCF_023055435.1 Haliotis rufescens
CCACCACCACCACCATCACCACCACCACCACCACCCACACCACCTCCATCACCACCGTCAAAACCACCATCACCACACCAACATCACCACACCAACATCACCACACCACCATCACCATCACCACCACCACCACCACCACCACCACCATCACCACCACCATCACCATCAACACCACCACCCACACCACCTCCATCACCACCGTCACAACCACCATCACCACACCAACATCACCACACCAACATCACCACACCAACATCACCACACCAACATCACCACACCAACATCACCACACCACCACCACCACCACCACCACCATCACCACCCACACCACCACATCACCATCCACACCACCACACCACCACCACCACCATCACCACCACCACCACCATCACCACCACCACCACCATCACCATCACCATCACCACCACCATCACCACCACCACCATCACCACCACCATCACCACCACCACCACCACCATCACCACCACCATCACCACCACCATCACCACCACCATCACCACCACCACCACCACCACCATCACCACCACCATCACCACCACCACCACCACCATCACCACTACCATCACCACCACCACCACCATCACCACCATCACCACCACCACCACCATCACCACCACCACCACCACCATCACCACCACCACCACCACCATCACCACCACCACCACCATCAACACCACACCACCACCATCACCACCACCACCACTACCATCACCATCACCATCACCACCACCATCACCACCACCACCATCACCACCCACATCACCATCCACACCACCACACCACCCTCCAACCACCACCATCACCACCACCCTCCCACCATCACCCCCAATTGCGTGGATTGATGCTCATGATATCAATCACTGGATTGTCCAGACTCGATTATTTACAGACCGCCGTCATATAGCTGGAATATTGCTGAGTGCGGCGTTAAACAACAAACCAACCAACCAACCAACCAACCACCATCACCCCCACACCACCACCACCACCACCACCACCATCACCCCCACACCACCACCATCACCACCACCACCACCACCCACACCACCACCCACACCACCCACACCACCACATCACCATCCACACCACCACCAAACAACAAACCAACCAACCAACAACCAGAATATTATCTGGTTGGTCCCTTAGCCGGAGTTAGTAAATTGACCTGACATATTATGTAACGAAATCTGTCTGTCTGTTATCTGAATGGAAGCATGCATTCTAACGCTACCTTGTCGTCACAAAGTATCTTTCTCACGTTAGCAGTCTTGATTTATGGATACAAATTTGTAGTTGCAGTTATTTGGTCATCCAAGCGTGATCGTTTTGTTGTGTACACCTGTAGTGGTTATTATTACCTTGGATTTATTGCTTCTGTTATTTATGTACAATAAGGACTTGAATAAGACATAATATATTTCCAGGATGTCAATTATGTTTGATATTGGCATCTAGTTTGTCTGGCAACATGATTTACCTGCTGTTTTATGAAGGACTTTGTAGTACCAGTAATGAAGATAATCTCTGTTTCTTATGTTGAACTCTAGAAGTTGTCCTTTCTCTCAAAACATCCAGCTGATAAAATCAAATTTTGGTACGCAGATTCAACATTCGAAAACAATATTGGTGTACATAAATATTTCCATTATATTTTTTATTTTTTCTACAATTTGTTTCTTTGTTTGTTTATTTGTTGTTTAACACCGCACTCAACAATATTCCAGCAATATGACGGCGGTCTGTAAATAATCAAGTTTGGACCAGACAATCCAATGAATAACATCATCCGCATCAATCCACGCAATTAGGATACGATGACATGCATCAACCAAGTCAGCGAGCCGATCCCGTTAGTCGCCTCTTACAACAAGCATGGTCGCCTTTTACGGCAAGCATGTGTTGCTGAAGACCTATTCTAGCCCAGATCTTCACGGGTCCAAAGATCACTTTGAAGGGTACTTGGGAGAACCAGGCGTTCTGTCAGTCTTATGTATTGTAGTATACCTTGATGTTAGGTACATCACGAACCATGGACTAAAGAGATTGTATGTGCAGTATGATAAACACTGAGCTACACAAATACATTTGTGTTTTTTATTATGACCAAACCATGCCAATTGTTGAGAAAATTTATGGAGCGACACAAATTCATTTGTATTTTTTCAACCAACCCATGCTCAGTTTGGGCTTACTGTGCATGAGACTTCATTCTGTTGTACGTCCAAGTAGATCCCCAGGAAGACCTGATCTCACGATGAACTCTTCTGTTTGCAGCTGTGCGGCCATGACACCAACAATCTGCCTGACCTGGTTGGAGATCTGTCTAAGTCAACTCCAGCAACTCTCGAGTCTGCTCTTGATTCTCTATCCGTTATAGACGAGAACCCAACAGTGTCTGAGCCAGTCATCAGCCAAGGCACCATGTCCAACCAACCACAAACTTTGCAACAGGAGTTTTCCTTGGTGAACAAGAATATTCCTCATGTTACCATTGAAGAGGTGAGCTTTTTTTGTGTGTGTTAATCAGCTTTCACCATAAAAGGGAGGGATGGGTAACATGGTGATTATGGTGTTGACTTGTCCGCCTCAGACATGGGTTCATTCCCCAATATGGGTACGATGTGTGAGTCCATTTCTAGTGTCCCCCATTAACTTTATGGCTGGAATATTGCTAAACGTCATGTATGAAATGAATCATTTGCACGATAAAAATCACTCCTGTATATTTTATCTTCAGATGGACGCAATCAATCGTGTATGTAAAGTGACGGCACAGATTGGGAAGCGGCGGGTCAGCCTCAATCTCAATTTCCCCCCTGACTACCCAAACAATGCCTCACCATCATTCCAGTTCCTCCACAGCACCCTGGATGCCACCATGCAGAAACAGCTCATCAAGGTAAATATTACCTCCACCATGGACCATGCAGAAACAGCTCATCAAGGTAAATATTACCTCCCCCATGGACCATACAGAAACAGCTCATCAAGGTAAATATTACCTCCCCCATGGACCATGCAGAACCAGCTCATCAAGGTAAATATTACCTCCCCCATGGACCATGCAGAAACAGCTCATCAAGGTAAATATTACCTCCCCCATGGACCATGCAGAAACAGCTCATCAAGGTAAATATTACCTCTCCCCCCCCCCCCCCCCATGGACAATGCAGAAACAGCTCATCAAGGTAAATATTACCTCCCCCATGGACCATACAGAAACAGCTCATCAAGGTAAATATTATCTCCCCAATTGACCATGCAGAAACAGCTCATCAAGGTAAATATTACCTCCCCCATGCTACCATGCAGAACCAGCTCATCAAGGTAAATATTACCTCCCCCATGCCACCATACAGAAACATCTCATCAAGGTAAATATTACCTCCCCCATGCTACCATGCAGAAACAACTCATCAAGGTAAATATTACCTCCCCCATGCCACCATACAGAAACAGCTCATCAAGGTAAATATTACCTCCCCCATGCCACCATGCAGAAACAGCTCATCAAGGTAAATATTACCTCCCCCATGCTACCATGCAGAAACAGCTCATCAAGGTAAATATTACCTCCCCCATGCTACCATGCAGAAACAGCTCATCAAGGTAAATATTACCTCCCCCATGCTACAATGCAGAAACAGCTCATTGAGGCCCATGTATATTTCATTGTGTTATATCCTGACCCATGTATACTTTATTGTGTTATATCCTGGCCCATGTATTCTTCATTGTGTTATATCCCGGCCCATGTTTACTTCATTTTGTTATATCCTGGAGCATGTTTACTTCAAAGTGTTATATCCTGGAGCATGTTTACTTCAAAGTGTTATATCCTGGCCCATGTATACATCGTTGTGTTATATCCTGACCCATGCATACGTCATTGTGTTATTACCTAGAGCATGTTTACTTCAAAGTGTTATATCCTGGCCCATGTATTCTTTATTGTGTTATATCCTGGCCCATGTATACGTCATTGTGTTATATCCCAACCCATGTATACTTCCTGGTGTTATGTCATGGCCCGTGTTTACTTCATAGTGTTATATCCTGGCCCATGTATACTTCATTGTGTTATATCCTGGCCCATGTATACTTCATTGTGTTATATCCTGGCCCATGTATTCTTCATTGTGTTATATCCTGGCCCATGTATACTTCATTGTGTTATATCCTGGCCCATGTATTCTTCATTGTGTTATATCCTGGCCCATGTATACTTCCTGGTGTTATGTCATGGCCCATGTTTACTTCAAAGTGTTATATCCTGGACCATGTTTACTTCATTGTGTTATATCCTGGCCCATGTATACTTCATTGTGTTATATCCTGGCCCATGTATACGTCACTGTGTTATATCCCGGCCCATGTATACTTCCTGGTGTTATGTCATGGCCCATGTTTACTTCATAGTGTTATATCCTGGACCATGTATACTTCATTGTGTTATATCCTGGCCCATGTATTCTTCATTGTGTTATATCTTGGCCCATGTTGACAGTGGGATATACCCATGTATAGTGTATTACATTTACCTCTTACAGATGACAGTGTTTTATACTAACCTAGCCATCATGTTGCAGGTTCTGACAGACACATCCCAAAAGCATGTGAAGAGGAACATGAACTGCCTGGAGCCATGCCTCCGACAGCTGATAACAGAGCTGGACACTCTCACTGTAAGTCCAGGAATCACTCTTTACACGCTTTAGGCCAGTAATTTTAATGTCTTCAATGGTCCACATTTCTCCCTGTCAGCATCTCAATCGTGAACTGCCAGAACATATATCGGTAGTTCATCATTCTCAGAATGTGTGGGTTCTACAGTGTGTGTCTGTATTTTCGTGTACAGAAAACTGAGAGGAAGACACCTGACCTTGACATTCCATTCCCCCTGACCCAGCAGCAAAACATGATGCAGACCACGCCCATCTACCCAATGTACAGCTTTGGAAGCTTCCAAGACTCCAGCGTTCCATTCCCCAGGACAAGCGGAGCTCGATTCTGCTCTGTAGGTAGGTGGTCACTGACTGTATGTCCCCAAGACAAGCAGACCCCAGTCCTGCTCTGTAGGTAGGTGGTCACTGACTGTATATGCCCAAGACAAGCAGACCTCAGTCCTCCTCTGTAGGTAGGTGGTCACTGACTGTATTTGCCCAAGACAAGCAGACCCCAGTCCTGCTCTGTAGGTAGGTGGTCACTGACTGTATTTGCCCAAGACAAGCAGACCTCAGCCCTCCTCTTTAGGTAGGTGGTCACTGACTGTATTTGCCCAAGACAAGCAGGCCCCAGTCCTGCTCTGTAGGTAGGTGGTCACTGGTTGTATCTGCCCAAGACCAGCAGACCTCAGTCCTGCTCTGTAGGTAGGTGGTCACTGGTTGTATTTGCCCAAGACCAGCAGGGCCCAGTCCTGCTCTGTAGGTAGGTGGCCACTGGTTGTATTTGCCCAGGACCAGCAGGCCCCAGTCCTGCTCTGTAGGTAGGTGGTCACTGGTTGTATCTGCCCAAGACCAGCAGACCTCAGTCCTTCTCTGTAGGTAGGTGGTCACTGGTTGTATTTGCCCAAGACAAGCAGGCCCCAGTCCTGCTCTGTAGGTTGGTGGTCACTGACTGTATGTGCCCAAGACCAGCAGACCTCAGTCCTGCTCTGTAGGTAGGTGGTCACTGGTTGTATTTGCCCAAGACAAGCAGACCTCAGTCCTGCTCTGTAGGTAGGTGGTCACTGGTTGTATTTGCCCAAGACCAGCAGGGCCCAGTCCTGCTCTGTAGGTAGGTGGCCACTGGTTGTATTTGCCCAAGACCAGCAGGCCCCAGTCCTGCTCTGTAGGTAGGTGGTCACTGGTTGTATCTGCCCAAGACCAGCAGACCTCAGTCCTGCTCTGTAGGTAGGTGGTCACTGGTTGTATTTGCCCAAGACAAGCAGACCTCAGTCCTGCTCTGTAGGTAGGTGGTCACTGACTGTATTTGCCCAAGACAAGCAGGCCCCAGTCCTGCTCTGTAGGTAGGTGGTCACTGGTTGTATTTGCCCAAGACAAGCAGACCTAAGTCCTGCTCTGTAGGTAGGTGGTCACTGGTTGTATTTGCCCAAGACAAGCAGACCTCAGTCCTGCTCTGTAGGTAGGTGGTCACTGGTTGTATTTGCCCAAGACAAGCAGGCCCCAGTCCTGCTTTGTTGATGATGTGGAATGTAATGTTACATGTTGCAGGTGTGTTGGTGATATTTGGCCGCTCTGCTGTGATGAAGAAACATGACGGAACAGAACCCACACCCAAGTAAGATTTCTAGATTCAAGCACAACTGAAGGTGTTGTGTGTAGAACTTTAAAAAAACAACATTTTGAATCAACCAAATGAATAACATTCTCCATTTTTGTATCCCCTGTGTGACACTGGTGCAGTAGGGGATATAGCAGTAACATTGCATTGTTCCATAATAGGGCTGGGAGGGGTAACCCTGGGTACCCGGGTAGGGTGGGTACTGAGTAGGACCTGGGTACCCACATGACTACCCAGACCAGTGGTTAGTCACGGATATATTGTTTATTGAAAAAAAATATCTAGAACTCTGTGGTTTCACTACAAGTCACTAATGTTCACATTTCTTACTGACTATGCACCCATTTCTTCTGACTTTTCATATGGTTGAATAAAGATATAACTTAAGTCAACCTCAGTGTATGCATGACCATATTGTTTAATACATGTATCTAAATACGTTTTGCCAGGGCTATGGTAAAACAAAATGCACAATCGTACATTTTGTACCCATCTCTTGAGACCTACAGGGTGTACCCGGTTAGGGTCGGGTGATAGGGCGATGGGTACCTGGGTAGTAAATTCGGATTCGTCCCAGCCCTATTCCATAACACCCTTCAGAAAGCAGTATTCAGGTACAACCTCCATCTGTTCACAGAGCTCTGTCAGAACTAGCTGCCTTTGCCAGACCATCCCAGAATGCAACACCCTTTGCACCCTTCTTCCCTCGCAGTCCTCCAACGCCAAGCAATGAGGGTTTGTCAATCAGTGACTTCTACACATACAAGGAAAGAGTAAGTGGATTGGAATGCTAGTCCATTTGTATCTGATGCCAAGGCCGTACCATACTATCTACCTGTACAGCTCTGTATATGCACAGAGCTTTGCTCAAATGGAAATGGCATCACATTGCCAGAGCATCATTTTCTATCAGTTTTTATTTCAAAGGTAGTGAGTGAGTTATTGTTGTTTTATGATGCAGGTTGTCTTACAGCTATATCGTGGGACTTGACTTGCCATGTGGACATACACTGTGACATCAGATTCCCATGTTTGTCATTTAGTCAATGAGGGCAGGTCATCTTAGAGAACTCAGTGGTCAAGATAAGCATTTGTAACTGAGAAATAGCAAGCCATGGAGTAGGGACAATTCAGGAAAACATCTTACGGACAACTTGTGATTAGAAACTACAGTGGCGTAAACATCTTGTGATTGGCAAGAGAAGCATGCAACACTCTTCATTCACCTTGGATACAACATATGTTGCTGTTTATATAGATGAATGAGGAAATATAAGCAGATGTATGAGGAGTACTTGGACCAGACAATGACTGTGGTTAGTTGAAGCAGCTGGCTTGGACTCCTTATGGTTTTCAAGAACTCAAGTCCTGAGTGTTAAGGTGAGGCAGATGAAGAATAGTCTGCTAAAGTAGCCTGATGTGTGAACTTCTGCCTCCCCTGCAGTGGGGACTCCGGGCAGATTAGCTTCCCAGGAACCTGTATGTGTTGTGTGAAGAGGGTCTGGTGTTCAAAATGTGTGTCCTGGAGTTTGCATGTCACTGTCCTCCATGGATTGTTGCTCATGTTGTTGTCCACTGGTTTTCATGGTCCAGATTCATTTGTTTTCTTTCAATCAAGATATGACTGGAACTACATTTACTCATTGAATTTCCTTCAGTGTTTCATTTGATTTCCAATAATCACCAGTACTAGCATGTTTTTTATGCCTCTGTCACATTTTCTGCTGCCACACACATCAAGACATTTCACAAGACAGACATTTCATAACAAAGTTTCACAGGTTTGGCACCATGCCTCCGCAGTTTTGGGGGGGTCAACAAAAGTCAATTGTAATTCATAAGATCCTTGGGTAGCCGCACGGCAAACGCAAGGCCACTGTACGTATGGTTGCCGTGGAGCCGCTCTATGGCATGGCTATGACATTTCTCATTGGTACGGCGAACCTAGAAATTAAAAAAGTTATAACTCCGTGCTATAATCCCACAGCGACCCCTACGGCCTATAAAAGATAGGCATACGCCCTAGGGCGACCCTGAGGCCACTGCAGGTATTCTATGGCTGCTGCAGGTATCTCTCGATTTGGGGGGGCTACGGCTGCCGTATCCTAGCTATAGAGCCAATTTGACCGAGGCTTTACTAATCTGTTTCAGCGACACCGGACACGCAGCAGGTCGCGTGTGCGTGAGGTGTCGGAGTCACGGTACAGGGACACAGAGAAGGCAGCCAAGAAACTGAATAAGGTGGCCCCTGTCAAAGTATACGATGTGTCAGCACTGCTCACTGTACACAAGCAACTAGCAGAGAATTATAAGTGAGTAGCTAAGGACATTTAGAAATATGTCTCTTCATTTTTTGTAGCACTAAACAATAGTTATGCAAATTGACCTGGAAATTGCTAATCAGTGGCATTTCCAACTGATTGATAATGGATAAGATAAAAGTCTACTTCAAATTGACATCCTTCTACAACTTAAAGCAGTCAGTATTTGGCTATATTGACAGGCATTAGCGTTCCCATTCAGTTTAGATAGAATCACTTCCATTCTGGATATTTCCTTCTAAAAGAAAACATTCAGAAATAGTAATCAATAATTCCCATTGTTATGACCTAGATAACATATGTCAAGTTGTCAAGTTGTCAAGTTGTCAAGTTGGGGGTATAGAGTTATGCCAAGGAATTCCGTCCAGTCATCCTTCTGCATTTTTGTGGGCAACCTATAACTTGAAAACTGCTGCATAGATTCTTTCACATTTGGTGAATACTTTCTATACGAAGAGCAGGGGTTTCAGAGCTAAGTTTGATATTGATATGTGTATTTTTGGAAAAAATATGATTTTTGTCATGTTTTGAACTTAGAATGTTGTTTTTACTTCAACATTTGTGCGACCTATAATCTACTTCATGGATTCTTTTCCAATTGTGGGTACAGTTTCTATACCAATAGGAGAGATGCAGTGCAAAGTGTGATTTCGACTGGAGATCAAAATGATTTGCACAAAAATAACCAGAGTTGTTCGGTCATCAGCCAGCTCAATATAAGTCATGAGAGCTGTCCTGTTTCTGTCAAGATGCCTGCATGGTGACCCCCTATCTGTTGTAGACTGGACCTGTCCGACATCCCCGGGATGTGCAGTCATAACGCTGCTGCTGCCGCTGTTGTCGGACGTAAGGATCTTGTACAGGTTAGTGTTTCCACTCTATATTCCACTGTAGGGGATTAATAGATTTTGAGCACCATGCCAGATAACCAGAGGTACCAAGGGCACAGTCGTCTTATTTGGTGTGCAAAGTTACACTCCTTGGTTGTGCCAGATTCACCCTGATTATGTTTCTAGATTTGTCAGCACCACACCCATGGTTCTGGGTTTCACCAAAGTGGTAGCATGTAAGATAGGGGGCTTTCCTCCCATATCAAGCTGACACATAGTGATAAAGGTGAAATTTGGTTCAAAGCAGCATTGAATCAAACTCACTTGTTACACCTCAGTGAATATGTTGGGTATTGACACTTGCACCTGTAGAAATACTCCTGTTGTCCTTGCAGATCTGGAACTATGTGTCTGTGATGTTACCAGCAGACATTGACTCCTGTAATCTGTAGAAATACTCCTGTTGTCCTTGCAGATCTGGAACTATGTGTCTGTGATGTTACCAGCAGACATTGACTCCTGTAATCTGTAGAAATACTCCTGTTGTCCTTGCAGATCTGGAACTATGTGTCTGTGATGTTACCAGCAGACATTGACTCCTGTAATCTGTAGAAATACTGCTGTTGTCCTTGCAGATCTGGAACTATGTGTCTGTGATGTTACCAGCCAGTCTCAACCCAAGTCCTACTCCCACCAGCTGCAGACCCTTCGCCATGACTGCCTTTGGACGGCCGCTGCTCAAAACAATGTGGGTGTCCAACCAACCCACCGTTCAATATGATTTGGCCTATTCACCAACTCATATATATATATATATATGCATACATACAGTCTGAGTGTTTGTTGTTAGATGACACACTACATTCCGGCTATATGAACGGGGTAATCAAGTCTTGTAATCTTGTTGTAGTATAGACAATGATGGTTCTGGACCACTTCCACTGGAGCCAGATTTATATACCTATACCACTACTACAGAGGGAATTTTTTATGCAAAAATGATGATGCGATTCAAGAGAGCGCATTTTTCTTCTTTGGCACCCCCAATTTCGGCACTCCCTACAATATTTTTTCCACTAGAGCAATAGGATGTGCCCAAAGCATACAACTGTGCCCAACAAATTGCCAATTGAAAATTTGTGCCCAACTTTAGTATAGAACAAAAATGGAAGAAGCGAAATATACAACTATGGAGAGCATGGGCATACAAGCAGAATATGATGAACAACAATCCAGGCCATCAGGGTTGCCTCTGACAACCACCAAAGGTTCTAACCCAGACTTCCCATGGGTTTTGTTGCTGTGTAATTGTTGCTGGCTGTACCCGGGGTATTTGTCTTTATGTTCACTGCAAGGAAAGTTGAATAACACCAAGTTTATTTTCAGTAGATTATTTTACCTGATACAGTGCCCTTGAATTTTTTATATGATTAGCGTAAAACTGTCCAAACCAAATTTGATTTCCTCATCAAGTTATACATCTTTCAACAAAACAAAATTCTATTTATTTTATTTTTTTCTACATGAAATTAACTCACTCCAAGTATGTCAAACACATGTTTATGTTTAGTCTTGATCTACCGATACCCTCTGAGACCACAATGTGGCCCTGGCTGTACCTTCAAATAGTCCCTCTGAGACCACAATGTGGCCCTGGCTGTACCTTCAAATAGTCCCTCCGAGACCACAATGTTGCCCTGGCTGTACCTTCAAATAGTTCCTCTGAGACTACAATGTCGCCCTGGCTGTACCTCAAATAGTCCCTCTGAGACCACAATGTGGCCCTGGCTGTACCTTCAAATAGTCCCTCTGAGACCACAATGTCGCCCTGGCTGTACCTCAAATAGTTCCTCTGAGACCGCAATGTCACCCTGGCTGTACCTTCAAATAGTCCCTCTGAGACTACATGAATTAAAGTATTTGTATGTCTATCACTGTTTTAGTCAAAGTACTGAAAAGTTTTATTGGCAGCTGATCTTGCCAACAATCACCACTGACTAAAGGGATGGTTTAAATCCTGCTGGGGCACTATGAAGGCAGCAGCGGTACTTAAGTGTCCTTGGTATGGTGTCCAAATTTTGGTTGCTGGCGATGTTTTACCAGTTGGTTGATGCATGTCATCGTATCCCAATTGTGTAGATTGATGCTCATGATGTCGATCACTGGATTGACTTGTCCAGACTCAATTGTTTACAGACTGCCGTCATATTGATGGAATATTGCTGAGTGTGACGTTAAACAACAAACAAACAATTTAAGTATTAATCTGAGATTTTACTGTCCTTTTTGACAGGTTCTTATATAAATTAAATGTAATACTTTTTCTGGTCACAAATGGTTTGAATACTGGGACATGTATTTTAGCTCAGTCAGTCACTCACTAACTTGCTATCCTTTTCCTGAGACTAGGCTGGACCACTACAGCAGTTACTACGATGTGCAGACGCTGGCCATGTTGTGCTGCGTATTCTGGAACAAGGAGGACGTCCACCGTGCAGCCGCTGCAGCTGCTGCCAGGTCTGCCTCCAAGACCTCGCTGGAGTACACGCCAGCTAATGTAAGCTCCATCCCACATCCTGCCACTAGCCTCATGTCTTACAGTCCAAATACATTACACAGGGACTTTCCTTGACAGGCCAATATTTGATCCCAAGTCCGGGACAAATGCAGTACAAATTTTCTTATTGCAATTAACAATTTCCCAGTTCTTGTTGTTATTGTAAGTAATGTTATGGCTTTGTAGATAGGAAAAGAAGAGAAAGAGGCATTGATACTTAATTTTACTTTATTACATTGAATGCAATGTTAAATTACAACGTTAAAATAATTTTGAATTTGGCAAAATACCAATTCCTTTCCTAGTGTGCTTCCCGAGGGCTCTTAGTTTGCAGTCCAAGATAAATCCATTCAGCTACATTTCAAAATTGAACCATTTAAATTTGATTATTTGTGTCGCTCCTAATTGTAATAAAGAAGTTGGTCATCCATATATCTTATCCTTACTTGATTATTTAAGATTTTCATCCAAAGTTGTTTTCTACTACCATGAATCATAAAGTTTATGCCAAATATGTATTATAATTGATGTATATAATTATGTTATTGTGGACAGAGCACAGAAGTTTATTATCAATTTAGTTGAAATTTTATCCTGTAGAGATCTCCCTTTTGTGACTGATATTAAAGTGTACAGATTTATTCCATTCTAACTATACCTTGTCATCATACAGCTGCTGTTGAACACTGTTTTGTTTGTTCTGTACTGGGTATTTACCCTAGAAGTGCTTATGTATTCCTTTGTCCTAGATAGGAATGGGATCCCATTTGTAAGCAGTATGTAGTCACTGATATTAAATGAACCCTGCAACATTAGTATTTGGCGTTTTGCTTCTAAACTTTTTAACTGTAGATGTTGCATTTGTATTATTCTACAAATTTTACAGTCCAATAAGAGTCAGTAACTTTGTTTTCACTTTTGTTAATGGATTTATTTATGGAAAAACAAATACGAAGTAAAAATAATTTCAGCTGGAAAAACAAAAACATTAATTTTGTTAAAAAAATTTAAACGAGTAAGACTAACTGATGATGATTTTTCCCCGAGTTTTTCCCATGCTGTGATGTGGACTGAATGCTAGTCGTTTGTTGTTTATCTAGACTGATGCTAACATTACATATCTTGGAAGTAGCACAGATAGTGGGTGGAGCTTATTGCGTAAGTCCTGACTGTGTTTACTTGATTATTTGTGTTTACCTGGCCTCACCCAATCAGAGAGTCATCAAGAATGTAGGTACAGATATGTTGGTACCTTTGCCATGTTGATGAAGAGACATCCAATAAATCCATTGCACTGGCAAAATGTCTTACGTTCTTCCCATCATGGAGTGCCATGTAGGCAGTTTTCTATCAACACTAGTGGGAAGAAGAAACTTCCCCCAAAGTGTCTTGTGTCCTTTCCAAAACAATTCAACTTGTTTTGGCCTTTCCTACTTGGTGATATTCACTGACTACTCCCATCTCTCTGACTGGGTTTGGTCTGGAGGCCAGCTCCCAACACCTGCTCTACTGTTGGTGCTGAAGCAGTGGTGTCTGTCACTGATTGTCACTTCAACAGAGTGGTAGCAGGAATTGTGGAAACTCAATCTTCGTAATCATTCGTTTGCCAGAATGACACTGTGAACCAAAAATATGTCAGTAATGTCATAAAAATGTGGAAATTGATGTGTCAACCTTGGAAACAGTATCTCAACATTTGTTCTTGGAAACTTCCTTTATGGAAACTAGGATGAGTCAGGACACAAAGTCAGGGCTACTTTCTGATAACAGTGGAGCAAGTTGTGAGTTGGTCCATCACCTGTTCATGTTTTTGTTAATATTTAAAGACATCTTTCTTGCAGGAATGTGGTCCAGGTTTGTAGTTATGTAGGTAGTTTGCGATATTACAGTTTGCAATAACAAGAGAGTTGAACAGTTCATTGACAGACATATACAGGCAGTTGACAGGGTGATAGTTTATGTAGGATGGTGTGATATCACCCAGATGTTAGAGACGGGGGACTCTCCCACTTCTGTGATTGAGGGGGTACATCAGTGTCTGTATCATACTGTTTGCTCCATGATGACACTGGCGCTACTGGGCCTGTGTGGTGAACAGGGCATGATATGGGCATGAGTGTGATGGGGGCCTAAATTATGAAAGGATCTTATATCGTAAATTAAGTTTAAGGTGCACAATGTCATCACCATGGTGAGACACTACGAGTTATGTCCCTCTGCTGTACAAGGATCTGCTGATCATGGGTTCAGATCCAAGCATCGAACTGATTATGATCCTGGTTCTCTCAGCACCATATCTGAGCTTGTGGGTTTCACGAAAGTTCTATACATTTCAGCCTTTATCACTCTGGGCTCAGCACAGATAGGTCAATAATTGGATGACCACATCTAGCTGAAATAATTCTAAACTTTATTCTCTTGATTAACAGTGGATGATGTCCAGGTATATAGGGGCCGCCTAGTGGTTAAAGTGTTTGCTCATCACACTAAGGATCCAGATTCGATTTCCAAAACTATTGCTGAAAGTAGCATGAACCTCAACTCACTCACTTCATAAATAGTTATTCTCTTACCCAGTATGGATTCTGGGTCAGATCTGGTCCCCAGCACTTGGGGCTTGTCATGAAAACCAACAAAACTGTTGATGAGGCTCTGTGTGATTGTGTGACAGTGTACCCTGACAGTGGGAATCATTGCTTATGCCTTCAGTCCCTGATTTGCCCGATCCAGATTAATTACATGCAGGCTGCCATGATATGATATGGCTGGAATAGTGCTGACTGATGTTGAGGAACATTCACTTACTCACCCAATCGCTGAACTGCATTCTGTTGCAACATCATTGCCACATCATTGCCACAGCTAGGTTTCTGAAGAAACACCGCCCTCGGACATTGCACACTGCCTGAGTCTAAACTTGAAAACAAGAGATCAATGAACTATTGAACCTTTTGCTATCTTGCTGTTAACATGACTTATCTATTGTGGTGGGATAGCAATTGATGACAGTAGGGCTTGTTTTGTAAGGGGCACTGTTCCACAAAGCATACTCGAGCTACGACTGTTGACATAAGGCGGAACATGTGACAGTCGTAGCACTGACCACTTTTTGGTGCAGGGCCCATTGTTTTTGTTTGGATTATTCCTTTGTTTACATTCACCACTTATTTAGCTTATTGACTCACATGTAGTCCTCTTCCAGTTTAATGTATTGATTTAGAGACCTGAAATATGGTGATGGTGATTACCTAGCCTGAAATTAACCAGAACATGTAATTTAACATGTGAATGAGCAGAACATCTTCTGCTTCCTATATGTCTTTGAAGTTGTGATGTTCTGTTCCCCTTGTTCAAGTACCCTATGTAGCAAGTAGTGGCCTTGTGTAGACAGGGAATACATGGCATAACACCTGCATTCAAGATGGTACCACATGTTATCTTTACAAATTGTTTAACATGCACAGATTTGAAAACGTGCCAGATCGATAAAACAAATTCCAATTTATATGTATTAGATTTATGAATAGCGAATGAAATGTATGAAAAAATATTCTTTTTGAAGAAAGATAAAAAAAAACTATTAGATTAACTGCAGTTGCAACATGAGGAATATTTTGTATCATTCCTATATTCATGTCTACCATGCTGAATGTGTATTGTCTATTAACTTGTGTATAGCTGTGCCTGTTTTCTGTGCCAATATAGGCTATAAACGTAGGCTTGGTAAGTGGATACTTATGCCATTGTGTACACAGCTGACTAACTCTCTAGCTGCATGTAACCACTGACGATGTATACAGAAACGCTTTTGAGTACAAACACTCGAATAGGCTCACACTTCTCCTATATTTCCCATAATGTATGACTATGTTTGAGTGGTTAGCCTCTGGACCAAAACTAATATTCGTCAAACCTACCCCTTCTGCCTATTTGATCACAGTATGAAAAAACTGACAAAAATCGAATAATAATTATAGAAATAATATTCATTGAGACATAATTTTATTTTAGTCACAACATATTATTGTCCCATATATCTGCATTTGATTCTGTTAAATATGGTTTTACAGATAACACAAGTCTAACAAATGATGGTGAATTGTACATTAGGCTTTATTTTACCTTTTTAGCGACTCAAGCTTCATACCTTGCTTTTTGCTGTATTTATCATATTATTTAGCCTCAAGTGTGTCCCCCACCATGTATGTGTGTGTCCCCCCAGCACCACTGTATAGTGGACTATATGCTGTTTGAGTGCTCCCTGGTTGTGTAGGTGTCTATCTGTGCTACTGTGCTTTGTCTATACATGCTGATGGAGTCTGTTTCAGCCGTAACAGGAGGGGAGAGAGATTTCAAACACCTTGCTGCTTTATCAGCAGTGGCTTAACCTTGTGCTGGAACCGGCAACTTCTGCTGACATTGTACACTGCCATGGGGATAGAACTTAGAGGGGACAAAACATTTTCCTGTCTTAATACTTTTGACACCCATAGTGAAGAAATGTGTACTAAATAGAATTGAGCCTAGGAGATCATACCAGATGTCTTCAAATCTTGTTTGATATATTGAATTGTCTGACCAAGGATATGACCAAAACTAGACTTAAGTGAAAGAAGAGCTTGTGGTAGATTGCTTGGCTATCAATAGCATGTTTCTATGAACATGATTAAACTTCAGATTTCTAATATGTTGTGAAAATGCAAAACTTTACTTAAAATACAAATTGTAGTGATCTGTGTATTGATTTTTATTGTTTTCAATAGTATTGAATGATAAATAGAAGATGAAGTTCATGCCTTGTTAGAGTACGGCTGAGTTACCAACAGTGGGTGGGATGTGGAAGGGATTTCAGATGAGATGTTGGTTTATTAGGTTTGTAAGCCCTTTAGAGCTTCACATGAATATAGGATGGAGTAGAAAACTGTTTAAAATGTGGAGGAAGGTTTAGAGGGATACATGAGGCTGCTACTGTGATGAGAACCTAGGTGTAGAGGATTGTGTGCAATGTCTGTAGAAAGACAACAGGCAAAACAGCCCCCTTGTCTTACTCCTATTCCCTTCTCTTTCACAGTACAACCCCTATCATACCGTCTCCTCAGTCACAAACCTTCTCAAGGGATTCAAAGCTAGTAAGTCATGATCCAGCAAGGGCTTGCCGCCATTTGTATCTGTGTTCTGTCTTATCTAGGCCCTTGTTTCATAGATCCATGCGTTATCATTCTTTTCATGGTTTATTGCAGCACACTATGCATGAATTTATGCTTGGTAACTTGGTAGTTACAGTGTATTGTTCACAGATGTATTTTGTGTATCTATTGTGGATGCAATCATAATGGTGTAGGGACCTTTTTAATAATGAAAATAATTTGTCAAGCTGTGGCTATAATTGTTTTTTAAAATTCAAAATTGTAGAGAAAATGAATTGAGAAAGAATTCTGATGAAGATAATTCTAAGCTACTTGAAGTTAACTTGATTCAACGAATAATGCCTGTATTCTGTAGTATGTTCTTGTGGCAGTTTTGTTCAATAGCAAGTAAATCAATAAGATGATAAATGTCTGTAATGACCTGTTGAAATGATACTCTCTCATGTTGTTTGACACTTAGGATTCCAGCATTATATTTATTACATGCTGAATATGAACCATTATGGAAATGAGAAGGCATGGTCTCTCAATCTATGCTTGTTCTTTCTATAACAACAGCTTGTCTGTATACTAACTATGGTTAAATGCACTGGACAATGAAGATACCTGCAAGGGAATGGAGTATGTTTCAAGTTTTTGTTGAGTGTGGGTTTGAATGGTTACAAAGGCAATGAGGAACTTAATACACTTCAATGAGATATGCATTTTTTTAATGTGATGTCAGGGCGGTCGGGTAGCCTAGTGGTTAAAGCGTTCGCTCGTCACGCCGAAGACCCGGGTTCGATTCCCGACATGGGTACTATGTGTGAAGCCCATTTCTGGTGTCCCCCGCCGTGATATTGCTGGAATATTGCTAAAAGCGGCGTAAAACCATACTCACTCACTAATGTGATGTCATCTCCCACACTTCTTGGTGAACTGGTCACACCTCCTTCAGGGCATGGTGAGGTTAATTCAATTAAGTGATATCAAAAATAACCTTTTCATCATAATATGTGAATTAAAAAATAAAAGAAATGTTTGTTATGTGTATGTAAACTAACAAACAAGTATATGTTCTGTTGTTCAAATTTTCAACCCATAATGTGATAGATGCCACATTCAAGAGACTAGCGTGTTAGCGGATCCTGGTGCCAATTGACACCACTTGGTTTCCATGGCAAATTCTCCAAGACCAGTTAGAATGACTACTTAACACCAAACCCCTGATTACAGGCCGGTTTCAGTGCAGAGCAAATATATTTCTATTGATATGGATGATGAAATGGATGATGCAGCTGATGGGAAATGGCATAACATCTGGAGTACTTTTATAGTATTGGTATTGCTGGGAAACTCTGAGTAGGCTGTTCTATCACTTTGTTGTATTTTCTTTAATGGCAATCACAATGATTTAGGGAGTAAAATAAAATATTGTAGTGCATAAGAACATTCAGCTTTGGGTTATGAAAGAAGCTTACAGATTCATTCAGTGTGTGTGTGTGTGAAGTAGAATAACTTTTGATTTGTTGAGCTTGTTTTAGGATAGAAAGAAGTGTCTTGATTTCTCTGAATGTTTCTAATGTAGTTCGCTATTAGTTTGAAGAACAATTATTCTGGTCGAAAGAACTTCATATGTAATTTATTTGGACTGTCATTTTTTCAACAAGCTTTATAGGTTAAATGTTTTGTTTTTTTATACCAAACCTTGTTTTATTAATACTTTACAAAATTAATTAACATCCAGACTTTGGTCAAGTTAATACTTTCCTGATCAGATAAAATTCTGTGTGTTACGACAAAACAGGCATGTGATGGGATGAGTAGGAATGTTTGAATGTATCTATGAACTGAGACGTTTTTATCATTAATACGTGTGGACATGTGTTTATTTTCACCACGGCTTCTACTTTGAATTCCTTCTCTAGGGCTGTGTGGTGTGTTCACTATTCACAACAGTTTCTCATCAGTGGGACATGGAGATGATGCATGTGTCTGCATTCTCCCGGGTTCAGGATCTCATTGGTCGAGTTGGATAAACAAACAGCTATATATCTTTAAAATGTAGTAATCATTATTGCATTATGAAGAAGTAAATTTTAAGATAGCGTTTCATTTCTGCATAAAGTTATGTTGAAGCACAGTAAGTTTTACAGTAAATGTTAGTTTTATGATCTTTAAAAAGAATATTTAAAGATGAATGAATGTGCTACTGACTGAATGTTATTCTATAGATAGAAAACCTAACATATTCAAAGGCTATTAATAAGAAGAATGAGTAAGTGGTTAAACTTTGGCTCATCACACGTTTCCTACATGGGTGCAGTGTGTGAAACCATTTCCAGTGTTCACCTGCCATACAATGGAGGGTATATTGCTTAAAGCGGCATAGAACTTACTCACACAGTTGTAAAAGTTTAGACATCAATATATGAATGATGTAGGTCTACAGTATTTCTGGTATGTGATAGGCTGAAAGTCAGGTGAGAAGTGCTTGATGAAGAAGATGATTTTCTTTTTTTTCAATATAGGTTTCATGTCTGCATATTTTAGCACTGTGTATGCAAGCAAGCATCTGTGATGAAGTGAAGATGAAAATGTTTGTTGCACTTAAAACACATTTTGAGGTTTCTTTTTATTTCATTGGGGAAATTTGTAAGTATGACATTACAATGATTATGTGATACATGTACTTGGCAAAATAGACCTAGTAGTTTTAACATTACACACAGAATAATCCGCCCTTGAATAAAAGTTGTATGGTGTGTTGAGAGTTATCTCCCTTCTCCTTCTCCCCGGTAGATACGGTAACTTGCATTTTTTTGTCTTTCTGAGTTGGTTTAGCAATAATTGGCTATCACCTTTCTACTTCATGGATTCAAAGAAATTGCAAAAAAGATTGCTGAAATCTTGTGTATTCATTTAATCTGTAACTAAATTTGTTTGAGTCCTATCCTATCTTTTGTGTACTTTTTCCCCAACCTGACACACAATACCTATGTCACAGTTAAAGGTATCAGTAATAGAAGAATACCATATCTACTCACATTAAGCCATTAAATAGAACACATATGGACCAAAGGCATACATGCTAATGTCATCACAAGAAGCCACCATCACCATCCTTCACAATGTTCAGTAAACCTTTTGCAATTTCAATTTTCCAGAACTGCTTGATGGATTGATGTTGAAATTGTTGTATGTGTTCAGACAATTACCGGTACAGGTTTGAAGTTTGTTCTAGACATCAAACTTTATTCAATTTAATTCAGAAAAATGAAACTATAGAGAAGTTTAATAGGAATTCATTCTTGCAACCAGAAATCTGAAACTGTATGAATTAAATCATATTTTTACTTCTCTATTATTTGTAATGGGATACAAAGTAGATAAAACTTCTATATTTCTTTGGGGGAAGCAGTTGCAGTTGAAACTGTGTTAATCTTAACACGTGATTCTTGTTTTTATTCTGTCAACACCGACTATAGCCACACCTTAAAATGTGGAAGTTGTGACTGATGTTAGTTGTGACCTTTACTCTGACATCACAATAGATGGATGACCAAATATTTGTTCAAAAGTATAGTTTGGTTTCCATGGCAGCCATGAAACAGCTACTTTGACCATTGAATCCCAGATAATAATAAAGTTCATGATGTTCAGTATTTGCTTTGTACAACATACAATAAGTTTCAACATTAATAGCATGTTTTCCCCACTATTTTACTTTAGGCCATTGCATCTGAGCCAGATGAGCTGCTGAAGCCTGGCAATACTGTCTGAGCAGGGCCACCATGATGGCTACGCATGTAGTAGCTGTAGGCTGTGTGTAGTGGCGATGTAGTGAGTGTCACCCCCCTCTCTGCCCCTGTTCTCCTGTATCTCTTCAGTCTGGACATGGTCCTCCATTACCCACTGTTTGGCTTGGTGTGCTTTGTGGATTCTGTCCTCCTTTCCTTGGTGATTTTGTATCTGTGACTTTTAGGTTTCATTTTGTGGTTTAGTTAACTGGTTTGTCTGTCATGTTTGATAGTAGATACAATTTCGTCACTTCTTGGATCTTCCTTTTGATATATTTTCGATTAATTTGTGATCTTTAATCACCAAAAACACATTACATATTGACAATATATATTTGTGGTAAATTGTAATTTATTCAATAACACCATCCATGGATTAATGTTTATGCAAGTTGCTATGGAAAGTTGATTGTATCATTTTTAAAGTTTAATATTGTGAACCAAGAAATGAGGAACTTATGATGTTATTTGATGACTTGTCAATGTCCCTCTGAGGGCTGACTAATCAGTATCTCCTCCCCGTGTCCAGAGAGCCACGCCCAGTCCCAGGCCCCCATGGGCCACCCAGGCCCCCAGCACCTCACTGCACATGGGGGCGGGCCTCTCTCGGAGGTAGCCTCACATCCAAACCTCTCTGCACTTTTCAAACAAGGTATGTCAGATGTGCATACAGTTGGTCCTACTGTTGTATTTCTCACTTCAGTTTGCAGCATTTATCCATCTCTTGTAGGGACAAATTAACAAATAGAGCACACACCAAGTACCATATTCAGAGTAATCAGTGCCAGACGCTGGTTACATAATAGGTTCAGACCTTACACTTCACCTTTAGGAAAAGGCATTAGGCCTGTTCAGTTAGCTAATCCTCTACTAATTCTCATATTAATGTACTAGTTGAAATGATAATTGATTTGGTTTATGCCAACTTGTTGAACATATAGACCTGAGCTTTCAGGGTTCGACAAATATGCAGGTCCTCAAGATAGATAAGCTGATCCATTAGACAAAATAAGCTGGTCCCTAGACAAATACGCTGGTCCTCTGTTAAAAAAAGCTGATCCACAAGACAAAATATGCTGGTCCCTAGTCAAAATAAGCTGGTCCCTAGACAAAATATGCTGGTCCACTAGACAAAATAAGCTGGTCCCTAGACAAAATATGCTGGTCCCTAGACAAAATAAGCTGGTCCCTAGACAAAATATGCTGGTCCCTAGACAAAATAAGCTGGTCCCTAGACAAAATATGCTGGTCCCTAGACAAAATATGCTGGTCCACTAGACAAAATAAGCTGGTCCCTAGACAAAATATGCTGGTCCCTAGACAAAATAAGCTGGTCCCTAGACAAAATATGCTGGTCCCTAGACAAAATATGCTGGTCCACTGTTCAAAAAAGCTGATCTACTAGACAAAATAAGCTGGTACACAAGACAAAATAAGCTGGTCCCTAGACAAAATAAGCTGGTACACAAGACAAAATAAGCTGGTCCCTAGACAAAATAAGCTGGTACACAAGACAAAATAAGCTGGTCCCTAGACAAAATAAGCTGGTACACAAGACAAAATAAGCTGGTCCCTAGACAAAATAAGCTGGTAAACAAGACAAAATAAGCTGGTCCCTAGACAAAATAAGCTGGTACACAAGACAAAATAAGCTGGTCCCTAGACAAAATAAGCTGGTCCCTAGACAAAATAAGCTGGTCCCTAGACAAAATATGCTGGTCCCTAGACAAAATAAGCTGGTACACAAGACAAAATAAGCTGGTCCCTAGACAAAATAAGCTGGTACACAAGACAAAATAAGCTGGTCCCTAGACAAAATAAGCTGGTACACAAGACAAAATAAGCTGGTCCCTAGACAAAATAAGCTGGTCCCTAGACAAAATAAGCTGGTCCCTAGACAAAATAAGCTGGTACACAAGACAAAATAAGCTGGTCCCTAGACAAAATAAGCTGGTACACAAGACAAAATAAGCTGGTCCCTAGACAAAATAAGCTGGTACACAAGACAAAATAAGCTGGTCCCTAGACAAAATAAGCTGGTACACAAGACAAAATAAGCTGGTCCCTAGACAAAATAAGCTGGTACACAAGACAAAATAAGCTGGTCCCTAGACAAAATAAGCTGGTACACAAGACAAAATAAGCTGGTCCCTAGACAAAATAAGCTGGTCCCTAGACAAAATAAGCTGGTCCACAAGACAAAATAAGCTGGTCCACAAGACAATAAACCCTGGTCCAGTTGACTAATATGCTGTCCACTAAACTAATATGCTGGTCCACAAGACAATATACCCTGGTCCAGTTGACTAATATGCTGTCCACTAAACTAATATGCTGGTCCACAAGACAATATACCCTGGTCCAGTTGACTAATATGCTGTCCACTAAACTAATATGCTGGTCCACAAGACAAATGCCAGTTAATGTTCATCAGGTCCTGTTATTCTAAAACCACCCAATGGGGATTCTGGATGAGAATAGGTCCCCAGCAACCTGTGCTGATTTTAAGATGCGACCATGGTGATGAGGCGGTCAGGCTCTGTGATTTTGTTGATTACTTATCATACCACAATGACATGATCGTCACTCAAAATATCAATCTCTGGATTGTCTGTTCCAGACTCAATTAATAACAGACCACCATCATATTGATGGAATATTGCTGAGTGTGGTGTTAAACAACGAGCAAACAAAGTGCTAAAATTGGGTTGGTTAGACTGGTTAGCGGACAATTTGAAATGTCATTCTTTTTATTGTGTATAATTTTAGCAGAATGAATGATGTGAAATTGCTGTAAATATTTGTGATGCAGTGGATGAATGTCTGTTAATAGATGTGAGACAGTTGTCAAACAAATTTTCTTTGGACCAGAGAGATTTCTGTGACACTGAATTTGTATTGTTGTAATCTTTGCTTGGAAGATGATCCTGTTCCTTGGGATGTAGTCGGCAATATCAGCCCTCACAGAAGCAGATAATTCAAAGCTTTGAACAAGAATGGTGATTTTACAAGTTAGTCGGGTGCTAATTACTTTGAATATGGTAGCTGCAATTGGCAACTGGTTCCCCTTGCATCAGCAAATATAGATCTAGTCTACAATCATCAGTCCATGGAGATTGTTTTGAATCAATGATCAGAGTGTGAAATACATTGTTGTTTGAAGTTTGAACAACTATGGATTGTTGATTAGGAAAACAAATATCTGTTTGTGTGTTTGTTTATGATGTTTTTGTTTCATTTTTATTTGTTTGTTGGAATATTGTTTGTTTATTTGAGCCTAGAGCTTGTATATAGACCCAGTGAAAGTCGTGGATGTCACATGAAGAAAAACACTGCCGTTGTTCTGACTGTACATATCAGACATGTCTGTATTCAACCTTCTTTTATTTCAAATCAGATCACATTTAGATAATAATGAAGGCAGGGTATGAATTTACACAAATCAACCAGCATGGTCATACAAGCTTTGCATAAAGGAACAGCATTGTTAATGAATTAAATGTTTTGAATAATGGACATATCTAAGATAAAATAGAATGTTCTTTTCCATTTCTAGCGGCATGCACCTGTCTTGTTATCATTCATCTAGTCATCTAATATCCTGTTCTGAAAGTGGGACAAGACTACCTGCATTGTTGATATATCATTCATTAGGCCTACAAGACACCCCTCAACTTGACATGTGTGCTGTATTGCTGTGTTTGTATTACTGGAGTACTAATATGAAATATAGCTTGCTCAAGTGCTTGAGATATCCATGGTTAAACTAAACCAATCATACATATTACCTTGATTATTCATGCATTTTACAGAAATCAGGAAAGTATTTATGTCTGTTATTCTGACAGTTATGGTATCTCATTCACCTTGATATTGCTTATTGTGTTATCAACAGAAGATTTCCAACAGTGAAGTGTAGTTGTAAAGCTGATAGTATATCAAGCACTGATATGTCCTTGATGCATGGGGAAATGTAGACTGGATCAATCTCCAGCTAACATAACCGTTAATAATGAATATGCAGAAAGTAAGTAATTATTCATCAATACAATTTCGGGATAAGTGATTAAAAAGTCCTTGAGCTGCACAGTGTTAACAAAATTTACATACAAGATTGTGGGCCGTGGATTAAGATGTAAGGACTTGATCCAGTCTGAGGGTAGGGTAGTTCTTCTGCACAAGCTGCGGTGCATGGTCTGGTTTGGGTGCACCAAGTATTGTTGGTATACTGTGTCACTGTACAAATGATAACATATAGATATAATGATTTCCTTAACACACACGAAACTCACCCTTAGCACACCGTATCTGTTCAATTGTCTTTCTTTTCAATTCATGAAAATTGTTTCAGTGTCATTAAAGCAACATGAATCCTTGAAATGTCTGATCCATTGATATGTATGTTAAGGGTTCATGTATCATTTGCCATAAAATTGTCATTGTGCTGCAGTTTGTCAGATGACAGGAATAGAGCCAGTGTGTAGACTACTGGGTAAAGGTTCTACTGCTACCTATTTGGCAGTCCTGTTAAAAATCTACTTGTATACTAACTCAAATTTTAATAATGTACCATATTCGCCTGGCTCTTAGGAAAGTGACAAAGGGGCACTTGTTTGAAGCATACACAAGTTAATTTGTTTTCAGAGACCGAACGGTAGTGAACCAACTTTTCCATAGTATTGACTAGGCAGTTCTATACCAGTTGTGCACTGCCCTTCTGTATTAAAGTCTAATAGGCACCAGTAACTATGCTTAGTAGTAGCCTAGGGGTTAAAGTGTTTGCTTGCCACACCAAAGACCTGGGTTCGATTCCCAAAACGGTTACAATGTGTGAAGCCATGACTGGTGTCCCCCACTGTGATACTGCTGGAATATTGCTGAAAGCAGCAAGACCCATGTTCCTACATGAGTACAACATGAAAACCTAGTTCCTGTTGTTGTCAGCATACTGGAGCTGCACGTTTAACCAAATGAATGAGTTCTCAGTGTACACAGTGAAACACACATTCTAGTTGTGCCAAGATATTTCTCTCAGATTGCTGAAACTGTATGTACTTGTTAATTGGAGGTAATCTGGTATTTCGATTTCAAGAATTTTATCGGAAATGATACATGACACCTATTGCTGACCCCAGTTGTCTAGTCTGAAGCCCTAACCATGTATAATGGTGAGTATGTATACTTGTGTAGCTGTGCTGAAGAACAAGCGGTCCAACAGTTGGTCTGACAGCTGCGATGACTATCGCATCCTGGACGAGCCGGACCCCGCGGAGAAGGCGGCACAGTGGGAGCAGGAGCAGCATGAGAACAACTGCAAGTGAGTCCTGCCGCCAGCAGCAGCAGCAGCCAGATGTCTGTCACTCACACTCAGTGTACATCCAGGGTCTTGCACACATAGGAAAAGTGCTTGTATTTTACCATGTCTTATGAAAAGTGCTTACTTTGCCGTTTTACCATCAAAGTGCTGGAATCATCTATGAAACTAAAACCTAAAATACACCACAGTACCTTTATAAAGACATTGACATTGCTTGAGGCATATTTTTAATACTACCAACTAATAATCACTTGTTGTAGCTTGTGATGGGATGGTTTACAGATTTTGAAGAGTTTTGATGACAAAATACAATGCAACAGATGATGTATTTTCATCAAAACCATAGTCAGTCACACCAATGATTTAATTCCAATTATCACAGATTTTCCAAATTGCATCCTTTTACAGAGTGACAAAGCAATCATGTTACAAACATCTATGAAAACCTTTTTAATGATAGTTACTGGGCAACAATATTCCCTTTCTGCATTGCTGTTTTCTGTATAAAAGTAAGTAATACACACAAGAAATTATGGACTGTGGTGAATGTTCAGTTCTATTATAGGGTGTTAATAAAGATTACTTATAGATTGGGCCTGTGGAGATCCGGGGCGCAATTGGTCTTCAGCAACCCATTGTGCTGGGGACAAGTAAGAATCCAGTGAAGGTAGTCCTCATTGACCAGTAGCATTTGCGGGCTATGATTCTGAACCAGTTATCAATGCTTCAATTTTGATACAAGTAGGAACAGATGAACTGACAGAAAATGTAAATATAGTAAACATTTTTGTCTTGTGCAAGGTCTGGGGACAAGTGAATGAGGTTGAATCAGTTTAAGATTCGAGGTTAAGGTAAACAGGTTTACAAAATGGAATTCTAGGGCTGTTGAAGATTTCAGTCCCGAAGTACACTACAGTGTGTTTCTGTTGGTCCACAGAATGCTGGACCCGGCCATATGGTCCCAGTACGATCTGTACAAGAAGGCCTACTCCAACCTGCTGTACAAATGGGGCTTACACAACCAGGCTGCTCACATACTCAAGTTCATCTCCACATCACCTCCACCACATAAAGGAATTGGTAGGTAACATGTAGCTCACATACTCAAGTTCACCTCCAGCTCACCTCCACCTCACCTCCACCACATAAAGGAATTGGTAGGTAACATGTAGCTCACATACTCAAGTTCACCTCCACATCACCTCCACCTCATAAAGGAATTGGTAGGTAACATGTAGCTCACATACTCAAGTTCACCTCCACATCACCTCCACCACATAAAGGAATTGGTAGGTAACATGTAGCTCACATACTCAAGTTCACCTCCAGCTCACCTCCACCACATAAAGGAATTGGTAGGTAACATGTAGCTCACATACTCAAGTTCACCTCCACATCACCTCCACCACATAAAGGAATTGGTAGGTAACATGTAGCTCACATACTCAAGTTCACCTCCACCACATAAAGGAATTGGTAGGTAACATGTAGCTCACATACTCAAGTTCACCTCCACGTCACCTCCACCACATAAAGGAATTGGTAGGTAACATGTAGCTCACATACTCAAGTTCACCTCCACATCACCTCCACCACATAAAGGAATTGGTAGGTAACATGTAGCTCACATACTCCAGCTCACCTCCACCACATAAAGGAATTGGTAGGTAACATGTAGCTCGCATACTCAAGTTCATCTCCACATTACCATAATTGTTATGTTATATACTCAACAGCAAAAGTAACTGGTCCTCTAAATTTATTGACCATTGTAAGGAAGAATAACTAGATAGTTGTGTGGGGTGGATGAGTCTTCTGTCTGTAACCCCTTGTCAAGAGGGATGAAAAGTCACACCTCAAACAGCCATAGTCACGACTCATTTCAAGATGGGAGAGTTGCATCCCGTAGGTCAAGTAAGCTGAAGCCTGTTCAGGATGTGGCTCATTGTGTAGACCAGTCTCAACACGCCCATCTCGACTGCTACTACATACAAAATGGCCAGCTCCTTTCAGACACTGTTAGCCTGACAAATTTCCATGAATATCTAGGGTATTTATGCCAGTTTTCCATGATATGGCATTTATATGTATATCAATAAAATCAAAATCACAATCTTAACTCAAGTAATTCAACTTTCCTTCACTTTGGTCAAAGCACTTATTTGCCTGTCACTGACACTTATCACCAGACAAAATAGCTCTGTAATATTGTTTTCCATGACTTTTCAACAAATATCTTTTTCACAAAACTGTTCCAGGCCTAAACGTCAATGACTAATCAAGGATTCTATTGCCTTTATGGTAGCCTAGTGCTGAATTGCCCACATGGGTACAATGTGTGAAGGCCATTTTCCAGTGTCTCTGGCTGTGATATTGTTGGAATATTGCTAAATGTGCCTTAACCCCCTGGATGCCACAGGGACATACATGTCCCTCCTCTACAACCCCCACTTGGAAGTCGAATAAAATTAAAAATACATCACCCACACAGATACATTTCACAGTTTTGAATAAGGTGGGAAATTTCCTGTTCTGTGATATCATCCACTGGCAGTTTAGGCCAAGCAAAAGTACTGAAAATGATCTCTGAAAATTAGGTACATCGTAAATGTCGCCATTTTTTACACATTGCTAAATCACCACTCCGGCATTGTTTACAGCATGTTTTGAAATCTAAATTTCAGATATTTACTCAGAGAAATGAATTTCAAAAATAGAATATTAGTAATCACGTGTATCTGTCTTATATGAAATCACCAATGATCATTCCAAAACGTCTCCGATAACCCTACAATCATTTCGAATGTTTTAGAAAATATGCAAACACGAATGCTGATGTGAAATTTCCGCCATATTGGATAATGTTTACAAAATCACGTAGATGAAATCAAGCAAAATAAATGAGCTGTGAAAACAAACGCTGTGCTAAAAAAATGTACTTGTTTGAAAAGTAAACAAAGCAAAATTCAGATTTTACACAGTGTAGCATTTTCTGCTATTCTGCGCTATTCATTCGTCTATTCGTTCAAGATATTGGCTCAACATTTTCAGAATATGCATGGAAAGAGAATCGTAGGAAGAATTAGGGAATTTAAAATAGATACATTGCAATAATTTGATATTTTCAACAGAAATTGTCAAAGTTGCCGTCATGTGTGACGCCATGACTGACGCAAAATCACGCACAACGACGGTATTTATCGGAATTTCTGACTATTTCCGTTGGTTTCAATGAAAAATATAACAACAAATAACAGTACATAGATTGTCACATTTATGTATATACGATCCCTGAATCCACGAAAGTACTCGTAAAATCCCGCCTATTGATGACAGTGAACACGCCATTTAGTAAAAGCCAGTCACTGGTAGTGATGTCATACGTCAACATTGTTGTACATGTTTGGTAATTTCTTTGAGGTGACGGTCCTTGAATGAGAGTGCACACGATCATTTTATCATGCTGTTTACAGTTTCAGTTAAGATGCAGATTTTGCATATCTTTTATACATTTTTTCACACAATTAATTTGACTTTGGATATTTGTCAATTTTCAAAATGATATCATACGTAAATAGAGGCCACAACATGTATGAAAGAACCTTTGATAATCTGTTTGTTTGAACATTGTTTACATAAGAATGTATAGGTTTATAATGTCAAATACGATATTTCTTTCCTTTGGTTTGTTTTGTTGTTTCCTTTGGACAAGTGTTACAAGATGAAGTGTAAATGTAACTGCAGCATGTACGTATTTCTTGGGTTGTGTAATAGTCAATATTATAAGTTCATATAACCAATGTTCATGAATAGCCGTTTCATTTTATTTTATAACTAAAACTGAATATATTACTTTAACAAAATGGATAATATGTTTCGTTAAAATTTATGCACACATTTCTCAATTGAAATGTTTTTTATGTCGTTTGATGTACAGAACAGTGATATCTAATGATTCGCCAGGTGCGCGTTAGTCACAAACAATTTACGAATTATTCCTCTCGTTTTGCATTATATAATCAATGGGTTCATTCTTATTTTCAATATTGTGATCACAGGATATTAAACTGTTTACTTTATTTCTCAAGGAATTGTAAAAAGTATGAAAAATATAACCCATGCCAGGTACCAGGTACCCTGTACGATGATCCTGATAATTCTATACCAATAGAGCTTTCTTCGCATCTTTTATTGTGTAATTCTGAGACGAGATGAAGAGAAATGATAACATAATAATGCACAAATATATGTCCAATATTCAATATAATTTTGGTTGTTTTGAAATATTCTTTTGGGTATTTCATTATGTAAATTGATGCCAAACAGGTGCGTCTTGTCCATTTAAGATGCACGATAAACTATCTAATCGTTTACATATTCAAGACATTATTTACTTGGTGAAAGCAGTCATTTTATGTTGTGTCGAAAAAGCGTCAAATTCCGTTTTACACATCAAGATTTTCCATACCATGAACGAAAATTATGGGAGATATATACTAATCTTAATACCAGTGTCGTCTTTCTCCGACGTTATCAAAGACATAAAACCAGCCATGACGTCAAAAGGAATGGTGTTATTTTTGGGGTATTTCATTACATTTGATGATAAGGCTTGTGCTCCATTAATAATGGTGCAACATTAGTCAAATTACACTTACACAATCAGGAGAATGTTGGAATCTAAGGACTAAGTTATAGGTTAGATAGGGCCATCCATTTCTCTTTTACGATTTCATCATTTTTTATGTTGTTTTTTTTAATAACTAAACGTATACAGTTTCAATATGGATATTTGTGTTGGATTAGTTTGCTTCCTTGTGAACAAAACACCACAAAAATGTATTGTCCTTATCCACAGCTAATTCTCACCAATTGACCTGAGCTACAATAAACTAGTGCTGAGCATAGCGGAGTTATGCCCCCTTTTCTTTGTACGTGTGTAACCTCTCTGTTGCCTTTTGATGTCAGAAAAATCAGTCATTTACGTTATGCTATTTTTGGCATTGAATGTATGTGGTTATACATATGCATATAACTTCATTTGATATGTAGTTATGTCGTTCAGATATTAGGCAGTATTTTGTTCGCTGACAGTTTCCGTAAAGCTTCTAAATAAAACAAATTGTTGCACAGTACTTGGTGTACGATAAAAAGCGGAGAAATTTACTGTTTTTCAACGCAGAATAAATTCTCGGACAACACTTAGAAGTGTCTTTTTAAAACCTGTTTAATATCTGCAGTTAAATTTACACCATCAAATAGGAAATTTAATATTTTCCACCTCTGCATAATTTTATAGCCAGAGGTAGATCCAGTGCTGCGTGAGCACAATTCTCGCACAACCTTCACTTTTCCGATCTTAGGAAAATGTTCGCCAGAAAAAACCCTCGGCATCCAGAGGGTTACTCCGTACTCACCCACTCACTCACACTGGACCTTTAGAACCCAGTCCTTTTCATTGTGTGTCGTAGAAGTTACATTTTTACTGTGGTGCTTTTTATAAACATGTTGTGTATGCTTTCAGAGTTTTCTGTGCGTTGCACAGTCTGCCATCGAGAAGCCCGAGGCCCACAATGTACATCATGCAAACATCTTGTGTTAGAATGTGCCATCTGCCACACGGGAGTGCGAGGTAAGTGTCAAACAATACAAGTAGTAAGAAACTATATAGTTGGCTTGTTGGTTTGTCCTTACTGTTGCAATATCTACTTCCAGGAGCTGCCAACTTCTGCATCACATGCACTCATGGAGGTCACACGGAGCATATGGCGGAGTGGTTCCGCACCGAGTTGGTGTGTCCCACTGGCTGTGGATGTGAATGTCTCAAGGCTCCAACCATGCTGATGGTGTGACATACAACACATGGCGGAGTAGGTCTGGACTGGGCCACTGTTTCAAAGTGCCAGCAATGCTGGGTGAAAGTGTCACAATGTGCCAACAAGGACAGGAGAGAGACAGTGTGTCCGACCTGGTGAAAGTGAGAGAGTTGCAATGTGCCATCAAGGTCAGGAGAGAGACAGTGTGTCCGACCTGGTGAAAGTGAGAGAGTTGCAATGTGCCATCAAGGTCAGGAGAGAGACAGTGTGTCCGACCTGGTGAAAGTGTCACAATGTGCCATCCAGGTCAGGAGAGAGACAGTGTGTCCGACCAGGTGAATGTGAGAGCGTCGCGGTGTGTCCGACCTGGTGAAAGTGAGAGCGTCGTGGTGTGTCCGACCTGGTGAAAGTGAGAGCGTCGCGGTGTGTCCGACCTGGTGAAAGTGAGAGCGTCGCGGTGTGTCTGACCTGGTGAAAGTGAGAGCGTTGCGGTGTGTCTGACCTGGTGAAAGTGAGAGTGTCGCGGTGTGTCTGACCTTGTGAAAGTGAGAGCGTCGCGGTGTGTCTGACCTTGTGAAAGTGAGAGCGTCGCGGTGTGTCTGACCTTGTGAAAGTGAGAGCGTCGCGGTGTGTCTGACCTTGTGAAAGTGAGAGCGTCGTGGTGTGTCCGACCTGATGATGGTGCAACAGATTCAGTAGAGAGACAGTGTCTCCGACCTGGTGAAAGTGTGAGAGTTGCAATGTGCCATCCAGGTCAGGAGAGAGACAATGTATCCGACCTGGTGAAAGTGTTGCAATGTGCCATCCAGGTCAGGAGAGAGACAATGTGTCCGACCTGGTGAAAGTGTCTCAATGTGCCAACCATGCTGATTTAAATCTTGAAAATGTAAATAAAATTATTTCACATATTCATGTGTATATATTTTTATTAAAAAAATCCATAATAAATAATTCGAGATGAAGGCGGTTTGTCAATCTTGGTTCAATCTGTCAAGAAGGGAAGAAAACACCATGCTGTAGAGCTTTCAAGGCCTTGACACACAATGTTCATTCACAAATGTTATTTCAGGGTAAACCATGTTGAGATCGTTGTCTGATGTCACCTTTTGGAGAGTTGATGCTGTAACTTCGATGATTCTTAATAATTGGATCATATGATATGTTGTCAGAAAATGCATCCGTGCTGAAAAAAATAAATAATTGTTTTCATTAGCTTTCCTTATTAACAAATATTAGTTTGGTAAATATACTTTAGCCTTTAGACCCACACTTCAGCTTTGTTGTACTTACTAAAAATACTGGTAGAATATGCAGTAGTAGACGAGGACGCTGAAGGTGATGAGGATGGACATGATGATGTACATTGCTGTTGCAGCATCCGACTAGAAAGAAGGAAAACCTTACAATATCTTGTGAAAGTGCAGTTATCAATTAAACCAAAACAACCAAGAAGGCTTTCATTTTGGATAAAAATACGAAACGAGTACGAAATGAATGGTTGATATTTATAGTTCCGATAATAATTCTACTGATGTATGAAAACAAACTTTGTGTCTGATGCACCTATTCAAGTCTTCTGGGATAATCTGGTGTTTGACAATGTGGATCCAAAGACCAACATTAGGGGAAGTGACAAGTCGACTAACATATCTTTTTTGTCCAGTAATCATGTACAATCTGGTTCAACAGTGTGTAATTGTACTGTAAACATGAGTAGGGATGACACTGACCCCGGCCACTGGCACATCCCAGTACTTGCTGCAGGTCAGGTAGGAGCAGACGGCCTCATCCAACTCATCTGCAACAGTCAAGAAGTGTGTAGCTCATAGGATGGGAAACACATACTTGTACTTGTTTAGACAGGTACAATATATACCAAACTGCTCTTTCACGTAGGACTCTTAAAAAAACATATATAAATCTGTGACCTCACTTTGTTGCTCTGAGTATGAATTCTTTCTAGGTAATAATACATCCTGACATGCATGTGCAACTGTTGCACGGAACTGCTCATTGAAAAACAACCTCTGGGGTTGCATTCTTGTGTATACTTTCGGAGAAAGACCTCGTAACTTGACTCAGGCTCTTTGTGTATCATTTCCATGAATACATGCCTTTTGGGCCTTTCTGTCTTACATAAGCTGTATTCAAGCCATTAAGTAATAGGGACACATACATGAATATCGGCAGGTCACATTGACTTAACTTCATTGCAAAACAATGCACAATATGCACAGATCAAGCAACCAATGAACCATGTAGGCAGCTCCATTTTTATTACAAACTCATCCAAACAATGTATCTATAATCCTTAAACAAACATTGTAAAAACAAAAATAAAGAATCTGAAACTACTTCAAAATGTCAAAAAAAGTGCACTCCAGTCTCTGTTTCAAGAGGTTTTCATGCATTTGCAGGGAAGAGTAAAGATATACACTTTAGATGTTTTTAAATCTTTCATTAAATTCATATTGGAAACCAGGATTACTTCCAGTTAAGCAACCACGCTGACTGGTAGTGTCTATCAAGTCTTTCAACCACAGGACACACAGGTTCATCATCCTGCCTTTCACCATCCAAACCTGGGTTGCATCTGTTACAGTGTCAGATGTGGGAAGTGTTGTTAATGATGGCACTGAGGCTGTTACAGTGTCAGATGTTGGAAGTGTTGTTCATGATGGTACTGAGGTTGTTACAGTGTCAGATGTGGGAAGTGTTGTTCATGATGGCACTGAGGCTGTTACAGTGTCAGATGTGGGAAGTGTTGTTCATGATGGTACCGAGGTTGTTACGGTGTCAGATGTGGGAAGTGTTGTTAATGATGGCACTGAGGCTGTTACAGTGTCAGATGTTGGAAGTGTTGTTCATGATGGTACCGAGGTTGTTACAGTGTCAGATGTGGGAAGTGTTGTTAATGATGGCACTGAGGCTGTTACAGTGTCAGATGTTGGAAGTGTTGTTAATGATGGTACTGAGGCTGTTACAGTGTCAGATGTGGGAAGTGTTGTTAATGATGGTACCGAGGCTGTTACAGTGTCAGATGTGGGAAGTGTTGTTAATGATGGTACTGAGGCTGTTACAGTGTCAGATGTGGGAAGTTTTGTTAATGATGGTACTGAGGCTGTTACAGTGTCAGATGTGGGAAGTGTTGTTAATGATGGTACTGAGGCTGTTACAAGTGTTGTTAATGATGGTACTGAGGCTGTTACAATGTCAGATGTGGGAAGTGTTGTTAATGATGGTACTGAGGCTGTTACAGTGTCAGATGTGGGAAGTGTTGTTCATGATGGTACCGAGGTTGTTACAGTGTCAGATGTGGGAAGTGTTGTTCATGATGGTACCGAGGTTGTTACAGTGTCAGATGTGGGAAGTGTTGTTAATGATGGCACTGAGGCTGTTACAGTGTCAGATGTGGGAAGTTTTGTTCATGATGGTACCGAGGTTGTTACAGTGTCAGATGTGGGAAGTGTTGTTAATGATGGCACTGAGGCTGTTACAGTGTCAGATGTGGGAAGTGTTGTTAATGATGGTACTGAGGCTGAGTGGTAGCACACATCATCAACTACTCTCGTTATTCTTAAAGTTCATCAACAGTTTCAATGTCCACCAGCAGGTTACTACAGCTGTGTTTTCCCTAAGAGCTTGAAATAACAAGACTACTGCCACCTTATACACTTGAACAAGAGTAAAAACTACATACCTGATAACTTTCTTGTGACATTTTGTGATAAATTCTTGGGAATACACTGAGCCATATATGCCTGCAAGAAACAACAGTGCCAGTGGTGATGTGGATTCATTAACCAACAGTACTGTTTCACTTGTAGAAGTGTAGTCTGGCTGGAATCTAAATGTCCGCTTTTCACACAGTCCTTCAAAATATGTTTGGCATAAGGCAGAGGAGCATACATCTTAGGGTTTTGAATTTCAATATTCCCCTACTGGCTAGGGACCAGTTAATCGCCAAGTAGTAATTATCACCAGCACCCTATTATCGCCAACACCCAAATATCATAAATCATTTTGATTTTTCCTCATTTTCATAAGTGAAAAATGTTTCTTAAACATATATGGGCAAAATTGACTCTTGTTAGGAAATATTAAAAATTCACTAGATACATGAGATAAGCATGATAAACAAGCTGTGTAACAGAACTTAAGAAAAGCATGCATGGCTGTCATGTGAGGAGTTCAACCCAAGGTCCCTTTGTGGGGAGACATGATGACATTTCAATTCCATACAAAGTAATGCTTACAAAGAAGATGTGAGACACAATAAAATCATCTGACCCTGCATTTGTCCTTCATCTCTACAATATCATCCTCAATACACAGCTTGATATCCCAGAAGTCTGCTGTACGATGGCCGGAGAGCACATCACAACGGTAGACATCACAGTAGTCACTGAGACACACAGAGGAGGGAGTCTGTAAAAGACAACAGTTGTGTTACACATAGTATATCCTGCACAACGGTACACCTCACACAAGACACACACAGGAGGGAGAATGCAAGACAACAGACAACAGTTGTGTTACACATAGTATATCCTACACAACAGTACACCTCACACAAGACACACACAGGAGGGAGAATGCAAGACAACAGACAACAGTTGTGTTACACATAGTATATCCTACACAACAGTACACCTCACACAAGACACACACAGGAGGGAGAATGCAAGACAACAGACAACAGTTGTGTTACACATAGTATATCCTACACAACGGTACACCTCACATAAGACACACACAGGCGGAGAATGCAAGACAAGAGACAACAGTTGTGTTACACATAGTATATCCTGCACAACGGTACACCTCACATAAGACACACACAGGCGGAGAATGCAAGACAAGAGACATTAGTTGTGTGACATATAGTATGTCCTACACAGTTGGAAACAGGGGACGGAGAATGCAAGATAAGAGACATTAGTTGTGTGACATATAGTATGTCCTACACCGTTGGAAACAGAGGAGGGAGAATGCAAGACAACAGACAATAGTTGTGTGACATTTAGTATGTCCTACACAGTTGGAAACAGAGGAGGGAGAATGCAAGACAAGAGACAATAGTTGTGTTACATATAGTATGTCCTACACAGGTGGAAACAGGGGAGGGAGAATGCAAGACAAGAGACAATAGTGATAGTTGTGTGACATATAGTATGTCCTACACAGTTGGAAACAGAGGAGGGAGAATGTAAGACAACAGACAATAGTTGTGTTACATATAGTATGTCCTACAGAGTTGGAAACAGGGGAGGGAGAATGCAAGACAAGAGACAATGCACATCACAATAATCAAGGAGATACAGTGAGTTATAGCTGCTTCTTGACAGTCAGCAATGAGACAGCTATACATGCTATATTACGACGATCACCGCAGCCTGAAAATAATCAAGTCTGGTCCAAACAAACCACAGGGGTTGCAATCCTAATCACCATGGTACCATAACACAAAATCAGGAAGGTTGGACAAGTTCTGTTTGTTTGTCGGATTAGCATGTTGATGACAAGCATACGACAAGACAAGTAGATGACTTAAAATTTAAAGTCAAGTCCTCAACTGTGGCTGGTGTGAGGGGTGAATTGCTTTACCTGCTGGATACTATCAGGATGTCTCCGGTCAAAGTGGCGGTCAATGAAGGGCTCAGCCAGGAAAGCTTTCCCACAGTAATCACACTTCCATTTGTTGTAGGACTCCATCATTTTGTGGTGCTCCTGAAATAAGAAATTGCCACGTAGTGCTCCTCAATCTCATTAAAATCAGATCTTTTCTTCTGATTCGAGACATCTCTCTGTCAAACTTGACAAATCCTTGCATCAGCTAAACTGTCTAATCAGTCAATCATGGAGCAATAGAAGTGAGTAAACATTCTAAACAGCAAATCTTTCACTCTGTCAATGAAGAAGTGTCAGTTCTGAAAGATGAATAATAATGTCCTTGCTATTTTGTATATGTTTACACCATGTCGTTCAGACGTATCTTTCAATCAACAACCATGACAACAGATCAATTTCTTTTAGCTGTGGTTATAATTCTCCTATACTAAAATTTTATTAGTAAACAACCCGCAAAGCACAGTCCAAGGTCTCCAGTTTGACAGAATTAATCAGGGTGCATACTCAGATACTGCTTATCACCATGAGTTCATGTGTATCCTAGTCCCTTCCTAGCATTGGACCGCCTCCACAGTCTAGTCGTACAGCGTCCACCCGGAGTGCGGAAGGTCGGGGTTCGATTCCCGGCCACGTCATACCAAAAGATGATAAAAGATGGTACTTGTTACCCTGTCTGGCGCTCGGCATTAAGGGGCTAAAACAAGGACTGGTCGGCTCGGAGTCAGTATACTGTGTCTGAGTGGGGTATTCATGTGAAACTGTGGCACTACAGTGTACTAGCACTATAAATTGGCATCAGTCCGGACTAGTACAAGCACACACGCATACGCACGCACGCACGCACTCACACATGCAACTATATAAGTGCAATAATCTTGGACATGATGTTAAACCCCATTTCACCTCACCTCCTAGCATTGCCTACTGACATGTTACCATGGTTACACAGTACCTGTTCATAGTAGATGTCTCTCTGCAGGGAAAAGGGACATGAATCTGGCATCTGACTGTCAATCTCCTTGTATATATCCCATAGTTTCTGTGGAATAAAATAAATATCACACTTGAAATGAAAATATTTAAAAGACTTTCAATTTATGAAAACAGAAGAAACAATCTTTAACATATTTATATCCTGAACGTTATGTTCTTAGTCTGACTATTTTGTCAATAATATTTTAGGGATGATACAAAAATATTTAAAACATTTTCCCCATGAGTGAGTATGGTTTGATGACGCTTTTAGCAATATTCCAGCAATAGCACAGCAGGGAACACCAGAAATGGGCTTCACACATTGTACCTATGTTGGGAATCGAAACGTGGTCTTCAGCGTGACGACCCACGCAAAACCCAAAGGCTCCCCCACTGCCCCTTAATCCTTTTCTCAAAGTAAATGAGTGTCTGTATATACGAAAACTGCTATGTTTGAACAAAATGATGCTATTTCAAGGGTTGTTCTTTAAGGAAACAACCTCAATCAACCTTTAAATCAATGTTTCATTCGCTTTCTACATCTTGACGTGCGTAATAAGCTGAGTACATGTGCATTTACATTTGTTGTCTCCAGTTGCCTCTTGGCTTCAATCGGAACAGGTTTGCATTTATTTGTAACAGATGTGATGGAGATGTATTTTTCAATCCTGATTTTCATCTGAGTTAAAATAAATACATTTTAAATTAGTTTCGGTACTCATACATGCTTGGTTATTGTGGCCGTATAAACATCTGGCTGTATATGATCGGGTGGAGACAGCCTCAGACTAACTTCATTACAACCAACCTACTAATACCCATCCCTTATATATAGACCTTGATTTCAAGGATGCTAAACAGTCTGTGACCATGTCAAACAATTCACTTTAAAGTATTTCAGTAATTTTTAAACTTATCCTATATCACACTATGCATTTCTTTCTTCTCTCGAAAAAGATGTGGAAATGCGCTTGAAGAAAGTTTCCAGCTTCTAAAAACCATTCACCCGAAAACATCCCAGCATCACCATGGTCACCTTCCAAACAAATGGGCCATGCACTATCATTCCGTGCATGGCTGTAACGTAACTCTCATCACATTCGACTTTGATTTGAAAACAACCTTTTCATGTTGAAAGTCATGAACAATGATGAACAGGCTGATAAATTTGTGTGCCTTACAGTTACACCATTTACATACCTTATTTACACACCTTACTTATTGTTCATGTGAACGCATAGTAATTGTACATATACACATGTACGTATGGTTTGTTTGTTGTTTAACGCCGCACACAGCAATATTTCAGGTATATATGACAAGCATCTATCTATTCGATCTATTCTACCCTGGATCTTCATGGGTCCGTATGTATAGTTACACATGTACAAAATTACTTACGAGTAAAAGTTGTGCATGTTATTTGTTTGTTGTTTAATGCTGCACTCAGCAATATTCCAGCTATATGATGGCGGTCTGTAAATATTCGAGTCTGGATCAGACAATCCAGTAACTGACATCATTAGGATTGATCCTCGCAATTGGGATACGATGACATGCAATCAACCAAGTCGGCGAGCCTGACCACCTGATCCCGTTTGTCGCCTCTTAATGACAAGCATAGTCACCTTTTTACTGCAAGCATGGGTTGCTGAAGACCTATTATAAGCTGGATCTTCACGGGTCTGTTTTGCATGTGAATGGGGTATTAGACATTGATTGATCCCTTGAGCTTTCCTAGACCGCTTGCTACTAGTCAACTCCCGTCTTCTGCTCTGTTGATGTCGTTCACTCCTCATCAACAGAAGCTACTACCACTTCAGAATCAACAGTGACGTCTAAGGCTTCCACCAGTAGAATGAGTTCACCCTCTACTGAAGATCAACGGAGCAAAGATCGACCTTGTGCTTTGTCCAAGCGTCGCCGTATCAGGAATAGTCATTCTCACAGTCGTCGCACTAAGGATCGCTCTCCTCAGGATCAACTGTCTCAGCTCTGGGGATCGTTGCTTTCGGGATCAATGCTCTCGTGAGGACTCTGGCGCTTCTTGGCATGGTTATGCTAACACTTCATCCTATTCTCTCTCCTCATCTGGATCAACACTCATGTGGATCGCCGCTCTCCACCTGAGGATTGACTGCCTCCTACTGTACCAACCTCTTCAGTGACGCTCACTCCATCCACACATCCGCTCCCTATCGCATGGGACCATCAAGACCAAGCTCATGATCCGGCACAGAAATTGGAACAGCTCCTTCAGGCAGTGACCTCTGCCCTCCAGACTCAATCCAGACTATCTGTCGTACCTCATCTGGATTCTTCGACTTCCGCACAGGCTCACACGCACAGGCTCACACGCACAGGCCGTTCTTCTTCTCTATGGTTCCTGTTCCTCTGGTGGCTGTACCTGCGCCAGCTGGTAGTGTTGGGAACCATCAACCATCTCCCACCTCATCTTCGGGCAGTTATGAGAACATGGATCCTGCTCTTGGTCTTCATTGGATTGCGTATAGGTAACAGCATCTCCCTATCCCAAACAGACAGAACGTCTTCCACTCATTAATCTTCAGGTGGATTTGCCAACTTTACCCATGCCCAGACGTTGCCATGTTCACAACCCGGTTCAATGCTCAGCTATCCCGGTTGGTCTCTCCCATCCCTGATCCTCAAGCCTTGGACCACGATCCTCTAGCAATCTCGGGAGAAGGCTTCTATACCAACGCCTTTCCCCCAAGTGTTGTTCTACCATGGGTCATGCAGAAAATGGCGTCAACCAGTCTCCTAACTTCTGGTCGTGCCCTTTTGGCCAACTCGGAGTTGGTTCACTAAGTTGGTCCAACTTGCAGAAAGAAAATTCCACCGTCTTCCACTAAGGGACCACCTTCACCTTCACTCCCAGCTGTTCGACCCGTCACCAAAACCTCTCCATCTTTGCGTTTGGGCATCTACAGAGGTCACTTGTTGCACAAGGGTTTTCCAAGAGTAACTGTTTAGGAAGCTCAACTTTGCTATTAGGGTCTACTTTGGCTACTTATCTTGTTGCGATCAACTTAGTCATTGCTACTACAACTTGATCGAAGATCTCGTATTCCAAGAGAGTAAAAAAGACCATCACGGAAGCTGACCATACCTCTACGAAGACCCTCTACGACCACCAGTGGAAAGCACATGAAGCCTACCGTCACACTTTTGACATCACCTAGCCCACCACCACTTCCAGACCAAAAATAAACAGGGCCCAGTTTGAGTTTTTCTTGGACTATGATGGAATTTTATCGCGAAAAATCAGCTTCCTGGCCAACCAGATCATTTGTTTCCATCTTGTCACAGGTGTCCATCCTGAGCCCTGCTGACAAGGAGGACATCTTTTATGTCCAGTCAAAGCGCTTCAGATCTACCTTGAGGCCGCACGACCACTTTGTGACTTCCAGGAAAGGATTCATCATTCCACTTTCCACACAGCAGCCACAACTGAAGTTTCCCGTAATACAATCTGATTTGGGCTTCACTTGACCATCCTACAGGCCTACACTTTTGCTAGATAGCCTCTGCCTGTCATGTCCAATCCTCACGAGACCCGAGCAGTCCCTTCTACCATGACCCTACATATCAACTGCACTCTCCCAGCCACTAAGGAAGGCTGCTTCTGGAAATCTGATACAGTCTTCGATTCCTACTACCTACATATATACATCTGTTACTGTTTGTCCAGGGTCTTCGCCAGTTCGGCCCCTTGGTCCTGGCACTGCAGCTGATGACTACATAACAGCACAGATATACATACTTTATATCATGTATATACTGAATAAATCCTAAAACTTTACATCCTGTGTTTATTGTATTGTATTAATCGGGTTCACAGATTTGAAAGTTTGTCTCACTGCAGCAAATCATCTTCATCCTTGCAAACTATAATACTCATGGCTAGGTAAACTGAAATGCCAGAATAATCACATTATCATACCACCACCATGACAACTGTGGGTTTTTTCACCAAACTTACAAATCTGATCACATTGCGTACAATCTTGGAGCTCTCCCTGGAGCATCGGTTGGCTTGAGCTGGTTCAGCTGCCCAGAGAAAAACCTGAAATATAATATCTGCATTAAAAGTATAAACATGATAAAGGGTGAAATATTGTTTTTCCTTTACCCAGGGGTGTATTTTTTTAATTTAATGCTTAAATTACTATCAGTAATCACTCTTCAAAGACATGACAACATGTAAGAAGTGGTGTATACAATACACTTGTCATTTTTTCACTGGATCACAGGCAGTCTATAGACAGATAGATTCATGATCATTATCTCCTCTAACATTTATCTAACATTAGGCGACAGGGGTAGCGAATAATTTATTTTGTGCTATCCAATATAATCCACGATACATGGTTGTTTTCAGTTATGTCAAAGCACGCATCAGAAAAACGCAGTACTAAAAGTTTCAGTGGTGGACTCCTTACCATGAATAAAAAGAAGAATTTCATTTCGATTTCTTCCTCTCAAAGAGATTCCATGGGCGCCGCCATTTTGTCGTAAAGCGTTCTGTAGCTGATCATAACGACAACTGCATGGACGCTACTTAAACTGGTTCCATTGTTGGTACGCGACGCAAGCTTGCCACTTTTTATTCATTTAGTTACACATTTGCCCAGCCTGGAAAATATTGCGATGTTTGCGTTGAAAAGGTTAAAGAAAGGTTAACGACATACTGGCTGAATGCATCTCCATCAGTTAAATCTTCAAACGGCGAAATTCGTGATATTGCGGGCTATACCGGTTCCACTGTTGGTACGCGACTAGACTAACATCTTGTCTCTGAAATGAACATATTTTACAGAAAAAAAACAGTTGTTAACTTAAAGTTATAAAATATCAAAAAAGGAGCCCAGCGACTTTCTTAATTTTCAGATTTTCCTGATACTGCTGTAATCTAGACTTGCCAAACATTATAGACTTGCATGGGCTGTTTTAGATATATTAGTTTCAGGGTCTGTATGACAGACTAGTACGCGACACAAGCCTAACGCGCGTTTAAACTACAGGCAGCGGCCAATAATGGGACAAATCCGGTTATCTATAGATGCGCACGCGAAACGTCATTATTATCGATGCCGAGTTCAACTGACGCACACGTTATATATGTTACGAGAAGTGAACGTTGTGCGAGAACTTAAACTTCATATCGGAGACTGCCAAGTGTTGTTGACAAGTCGAGGCCGAAGGCGAATTTGTTTGTGATTATTATTAGTTTCATGGTCCCGTGAATGACCTTACAAAAATATTTAAACTACGATATAGGGGAAGCTATCTATTTTCGTTAAAAAAACCCGCCTTTCCACATTGGTTTACCGGATTTTAGAATATAAAATGTTTGTTCATTTCGGGATTTCCTTAATTGTTGCAATCTTATGCCAAAATATGATATGCGTTTATATATTTTTTAATATTTGCTATTTTTGAACATGTTTTTCGGTAAGCCTTTCACTGCGATTGTGGTTGAAACAAATAATAATATAAAAATCGTACATAAAAAATAACAACATCTGTCATCAGATATATACAGGTATAGATCACGACTCCCCTGTCATGTATATACAGGTATGAAGATGACTCACCCTGTCGTGTATATACAGGTATTGATGACGACTCCCCCTGTCGTGTATATACAGGTATAGATGACTCCCCCTATAATGTATATACAGGTATAGACGACTCACCCTGTCATGTATATACAGGTATAGATGACTCCCCCTATAATGTATATACAGGTATAGATGACTCCCCCTGTCGTGTATATACAGGTATAGATGACTCACCCTATAATGTATAAACAGGTAAAGATGACTCCCCCTGTCGTGTACATACAGGTATAGATGACTCCCCCTATAATGTATATACAGGTATAGACGACTCCCCCTATAATGTATATACAGGTATAGATGACTCCTCCTATAATGTATATACAGGTATAGATGACTCCCCCTGTCGTGTACATACAGGTATAGATGACTCCCCCTGTCGTGTACATACAGGTATAGATGACTCCCCCTATAACGTATATACAGGTATATATGACTCCCCCTATAAAGTATATACAGGTATAGATGACTCCCCCTATAATGTATATACAGGTATAGATGACTCACCCTATAATGTATATACAGGTATAGACGACTCACCCTGTCATGTATATACAGGTATAGATGACTCACCCTATAATGTATATACAGGTATAGATGACTCCCCCTATAATGTATATACAGGTATAGATGACTCCTCCTATAATGTATATACAGGTATAGATGACTCCCCCTGTCGTGTACATACAGGTATAGATGACTCCCCCTATAATGTATATACAGGTATAGATGACTCCCCCTATAATGTATATACAGGTATAGACGACTCACCCTGTCATGTATATACAGGTATAGATGACTCCCCCTATAATGTATATACAGGTATAGATGACTCCCCCTATAATGTATATACAGGTATAGATGACTCCCCCTATAATGTATATACAGGTATAGATGACTCCCCCTATAATGTATATACAGGTATAGATGACTCCTCCTATAATGTATATACAGGTATAGATGACTCCCCCTATAATGTATATACAGGTATAGATGACTCCTCCTATAATGTATATGCAGGTATAGATGACTCCCCCTGTCGTGTATATACAGGTATAGATGACTCCTCCTATAATGTATATGCAGGTATAGATGACTCCCCCTATAATGTATATGCAGGTATAGATGACTCCCCCTATAATGTATATACAGGTATAGATGACTCCTCCTATAATGTATATACAGGTATAGATGACTCCCCCTATAATGTATATACAGGTATAGATGACTCCCCCTATAATGTATATACAGGTATAGATGACTCCCCCTATAATGTATATACAGGTATAGATGACTCCCCCTGTCGTGTATATACAGGTATAGATGACTCCTCCTATAATGTATATGCAGGTATAGATGACTCCCCCTATAATGTATATGCAGGTATAGATGACTCCCCCTATAATGTATATACAGGTATAGATGACTCCTCCTATAATGTATATACAGGTATAGATGACTCCCCCTATAATGTATATACAGGTATAGATGACTCCTCCTATAATGTATATGCAGGTATAGATGACTCCCCCTGTCGTGTATATACAGGTATAGATGACTCCTCCTATAATGTATATGCAGGTATAGATGACTCCCCCTATAATGTATATGCAGGTATAGATGACTCCCCCTGTCGTGTATATACAGGTATAGATGACTCCCCCTGTCGTGTACATACAGGTAAAGATGACTCCCCTTGTCGTGTACATACAGGTATAGATGACTCCTCCTATAATGTATATACAGGTATAGATGACTCCCCCTATAATGTATATACAGGTATAGATGACTCCCCCTGTCGTGTATATACAGGTATAGATGACTCCCCCTGTCGTGTACATACAGGTATAGATGACTCCCCCTGTCATGTATATACAGGTATAGATGACTCCCCCTATAATGTATATACAGGTATAGATGACTCCTCCTATAATGTATATACAGGTATAGATGACTCCCCCTGTCGTGTATATACAGGTATAGATGACTCCTCCTGCCATGTATATACAGGTATAGATGACTCCCCCTGTCATGTATATACAGGTATAGATGACTCCCCCTATAATGTATATACAGGTATAGATGACTCCCCCTGTCGTGTATATACAGGTATAGATGACTCCTCCTGTCATGTATATACAGGTATAGATGACTCCCCCTGTCATGTATATACAGGTATAGATGACTCCCCCTATAATGTATATACAGGTATAGATGACTCCCCCTATAATGTATATACAGGTATAGATGACTCCCCCTGTCGTGTATATACAGGTATAGATGACTCCCCCTATAATGTATATACAGGTATAGATGACTCCCCCTATAATGTATATACAGGTATAGATGACTCCTCCTGTCATGTATATACAGGTATAGATGACTCCCCCTGTCATGTATATACAGGTATAGATGACTCCCCCTGTCATGTATATACAGGTATAGATGACTCCCCCTATAATGTATATACAGGTATAGATGACTCCTCCTATAATGTATATACAGGTATAGATGACTCCCCCTATAATGTACATACAGGTATAGATGACTCCCCCTGTCATGTATATACATTCAGATTCGTCAGACTACAGGAATACGTATGGTACATGGGTGGAAAATAGGTTTGTTTATATACACCTTCGTTATCCTGTGGGCTGACTTCTACCATTCAGTTGACTTTTACGACAAGATTAGGTTCTTACTCGGGGTCCCCACAAGTTGCGGATGAACAGCAGATTGATCACCATGACTCCACGTGTACACATATATAAAAGTGACATAAGCTGACATAAGCTGACATAAGGATCTGTTTTATTACCTTTGGTTTGACCTCCGTTAAAAAAGGTTGAACAGCGTCACATTATAAAATAGGGTGTTATCCTCAGCTTAAGAAGTCACTTTTTCGTCATTGAGTTTTGAATACTTTTCTCCCTTCAAACATATGTCCCACTTATACTTGCCAATGTGGTTGTAACCCTAATGGTGTAGGGTTGTCATTGCATCACAAGGAACGGACGAATCCGTTATACAGAATAATAAAACCGCACTTTAATCAACCACAATAAGGAATTTGTCAACTATATCTGTTAAGATTATAAAGTTTGTATATTTAAATTTACAACTGAATAAGTTCACATTATTGTAGAATAGAACTAAAATATAAGGGTCAGGCGAAAATATAGGTGGTATTATCAATTCAATTTGGTAAATCCTATTAATGTACTACCTTGATAGACATATATGGTATTTTCCAATGCAGCGTAACGTAAATGATCTTTTCACAAAACATCTTTCAACATTACTAATGAAATCATTCAATAGTAAAATGAACACGTATTTGTTTAATTAATAAATCAATTTGCCGGTTTGTCAAAGAGAAAGCGTCGATGATTTATATTACCTTCACATATATTTCATGTTTGAATTCATGTTTGATCACAGAATACAACCTTACCAAATGATTGATGTAGGCCATAACCGGAAGTAGAAGGATGTAGAAAAGCCTTGGCATGATTGTACTCGCAGGCTCTGACCTTGAACGTGAAGACAACGTAAATGGTGCGTTTTGTCAAATATGAAATACATTTCATTGAGCTGTCTAAAATTCGGGAAGAATGTACGATGAAAGTCCCTCGCTAAATGTGCTTTGTGGAATAATATTATAATAATGATCAACCATTTGTGTATGCACGTCTCATAAGATTTGTATAGAGCCGTAATGAGTCGGAAAGGGTCGTTGTAAGGACGGATAGTACAGCGGAGGACCCGGGTACGGTCATGTTCACAGGAGGGCACCTCACTTATACAAAAGGGCACCCCTATTTCCAGTACCGTACCCAAATATTGCGAAACGCAAAACTGAATCTCTTGTTGCTGTCGAGTTTACTTTCTTGATCATGACTAAATCGTTCCTGAGATCTCTCTGTATTGAGTTCCTAGCTTTGAGCCATAGACCACCATGCTTTGCGGAAACGCGGGTGCCTTAATTGGCCGTCTTTACTTATTTTGTGTATCTCATCTCCAGCAAAAAAAGGTCAAACAGGGTCCTTATTGCACAATACGTGTTCAAGGATTTGACGATCTATACCAAATACATTGTCAAATGTATTTGACCAGTTAAACGTATGTCATCAAGCCCCTCACAACAATAGCACATTGATAGGCTACCACAACCATGCTTGGAGTGGAACGTGCGACCGACTGACCGTTATGTTTACAGACAAGTGATGCCTGTCGTCTTACACCACCTAAATTATTTTATTTCTGTTTCATTTCAACTACGTATGATGTAATTGGTATAGTACGAACGTAAGGGGAAGCTGGGTGCTTTTCCGTTAGTCTGCGATCTCGAACAAATCTGATTAAACAAACAAACGGCACATTCATCTGGGAAATAGTAAATCAGAGACTTTTCAAAATGCGGTATGATGGCATTTCCAAAGACACACACACGAACATACACGTCACTTGATCTACATTTGGGGTTAGAGGGCAAATTTCAAGATTCTTGTGATGTCGCTTCCTCTATGATGGTAGTGATAATGTAACAATAGTGTCGCTAAGAAGGAACTTGTTTTGTCATGGTCTAAGAGAGACAATTCAATCGTGTACATTCGATGCGTGTAAGTTTGTGGTCAAAGGGACCTCTCTGGATAAAGTGCAAAACTTACGACGCGTACCAACAGTGGAACCAGTTTACTTGGTAATTTCAAACTGAGTTTACGTCCCGTGTGCAAGCTCCGTTCAGGATCTACATGCAATCTCATTAAAATCAGATCTTAGTTCTCGCTACCGCTAAACAAAGATCTGAGGACATCCCATTTCGGGTCACGTCAGCACGACCTTTCATCCAACCAATCAGAGCGTCGCTTACCAGATCATGAAATTGACAGTCGGAATGTGTTTTCTAATCATGCAACCTCGATATATTTAACACGGGGTATTCCGAACGACAGTTATGGGTTTTATGATTATATCCATACAATCTAGGCCATCTATAAGCCATCCCAGAATGTTGTTTTGGTCAGTTAGAAGTAGTATAGTGTCACCAGGCAGGAGCTCCTTTTGGTTGATCCGGTTGATCCAGGCGGATGCGAAGGTGAGTGGCTGATCCAAGTCACGTGATCGGATAGGATGACTCATGCATCAACAGCGCGTCGGGAAAGGGCGGGGAATGAAAGGTGTGTGTTTATAAGACAGAAAAGAATTCGTAAGTAAACAAAAGTAAAGGGTATTCAATAGAGCTATGCGTATGGCGTGTTGCCCTGAATAGACAAGCAGCCCAGTTTGAATTGAGCGCGCTTGACAACTCACGTGACCACGTCGTTTCAAATTGTTTATTGGTCGTAATAGTTTCGTTTATTCAGGCGTTAGTAGAAATTACAATTAGTGTACAACTCACGTAGTCGTTTCAAATTGACCGCGCTCGCTAGAGCGTGCGACCTGGTTTGATGAATGCAGGGTGTGTGTTGAAAGTACCACCATACCGCAATAGAGACGGGTTGTGTCAACATGATATACGCCGGGTAATGTAGGTAGGGGAAAAAAAAATGTACGTCTAGCTGGATCAAATTCATCTTGTACGGTCTACAAGTTGTACACCATGAACGTTAGACAACCTGTATAGAAAAAAAATTATAGACAAAATAGATAAGACTACGCAATCAGCAAGCTAGCGGTGTAGTTTACATTTAACGCGCAAGAACGAGCTAATGTATAGCAGAGAGACTAGCGACCGGCCGCCCATAACAATGTCAACATGCACTACCCCGGCCTTACAATTAATGTTAACATAACAGCCTCGCCTGAAGCTTCCCATTCATAAATTGTGTGACCAGTGTCCCGTATTTATGATACGTTAGGGAACATGTGTTGTACATTTGTTATTTTAAAAGGGAGTTATTTCAGAGAGGATATATATGGGTATTCCCCCTCATTAAACCTTTCTTTCGTTGGTGTCTATTAAACGTATCCGGTATTTAATACATTTGAATGATGTAGGAAAGTATGTGCGTGTAGATGTTGTACCTATATCCGAACACGAATGTATAACATGACACCTTTCAATAGATCAATTACGGTTCTAACCACGACACGCAACATGACTATGAGCGTGGTTAGCAGTTCATATTTATAAACACATCGTAAATGACAGATTTCTGATGAATGAACTCGCCCGCACACATGTCTATAGGGTTATGTTCGCCCGAACTGTAAACAGTGACACATTGATAACAGGAAAGGTGTGTGGAATGCACTCGTCCTTGTAAGGGTAAAATACGCGTTTAAACTCACCATTTAAACGATGACATTACTTTTAAGATGTATTTGTATCAGTGAGTGAGTGAATTTAGTTTTACGCCACACTCGGCATTATTCCAGCTCTAGGACGGTGGTCTGTCAATAAACGAGCTTGGACCAGACAATCAAGTGATCAACAGCATGAGCAGCGATCTGTGCAACTAGGGACCGATGGCACGTGTCATCCGAGTCGGCGAGACTGACCAATGGATCCCCGTCAGTCGCCGATAAGCATGGGTTACTGAAGGTCGATTCTATAACCCGGACCTTCACGGGTGTAGTATGACGAAGACTATATACTAATATGATCGAAAACTGAGAAAAAACAAACAATTCATTCGTATCATTTATTGATTCGAGTCAATCGGTTCCATACAAAGCCGTGATATACGAATGGACAATAGTATTCACTCTGGAACATTATTTAGTCACTCATATACACATGCTGCTGCTGCTCGAAGGCCCTATTGTTTAAACAGTGAGTCCATGTTTTGAAACACATTTCGCACTGTTGAATGTTTCCTTGTCTACGCTGTTTTAAGGTTGAATGGTTGTCTATAGTCTATGCTTTATCCATTGCTTGTAACGATTTCCGTCCAGGAGGTCCCAGTTTCACAATTCCTCTCACGTAGAGGGAAATTCGGCGTTCCTTATCGTTCAAACGCCTCAGTTTACGAGGTGTTTTCAAAATATGAATCAAACTAGACGCGTGGTGTTGACTCGGCATTCTCTTCTGACTGTTTGACTGATATAGTAGTGATGGGTATTTATGCCTAATCGTTCTGCTCACGATCATCATCCTCCTCCTCGTCATCACCAACGTTATCCTCTGCAACGCTATCAGATTCAGTCTCACTTTCTATTTCCGGCATATCCATCAAATATTTCATCTTGGGTTTTAGGAGGAGTTTGATTTTATTTTTGAGAACGGATTGTTCCGTGGAAGGATTCATGTCTCCCAGGTTGTATAGCATGTTTTGAAACAGAGGTGCCTCTTTAAAGTACGTGGTATATTCCATCGCATAGTTGAGAGTACTCCCACCTCAGTTTCAATCTTCTCTCAATCCATTCTTGCGTTCGTCCTTGTCGCTCGTACTATTTTTTCTGCAGTTTTATCTTGTCATGAAACGTATCGTACACCTGCTTCCAGATGCGTTGTAAGCCTACATTTTGCCACTCCTCGGCTTCCATATAAGTGAATGTTGACTTCCCACGTGGAGGTTTGACGGCAAGACCACTGCCTTTCTGGGAAGAGGCTAGGTCGTTAAAGTCACTGTCATCGTCATCACTCTCAAGTCTGGCACGCTTTCTCTTAGGTTGAAGGCTATTAGCCGGACACCAGTGTTTGATATGTCGCTGTAGATTGTGCATGTTATCTATCAGCACCCCGCAATCTGCGCAAGCCATGGCCATAGTCAATGATGTCTCACTACTCGTGTCTGAATCGGTTTCAATTGGAGTGAGCTGATGTTGGGGCAATCTCTCTTCTTGTGTCAGAGGACTATCCAGAGATTCTGTTGTAGTCAACTTCTCCCTACGCAGATCAGGTTCAGACTGTGCTGTTGTTCTCCTGTTTTCCTCATTTATGAGGTAAACATGCAGTCGATCCTTATCTTTGGTGGTAGGTTTTAGATCGATGGTGAGTTGTCCATAGGGTGTTTCAGCAACCTTTTCATACATAGCCATAAAGTGATCCATATGTTCGGGGAAAATTCTACGAGCGTAGAGTTTGATTTGCTGTTTATCTATGGGGGAATGAAACAGGGTGACATAATGCGCGTTCAAAGCAATGTCTCTCGATTCCTTACCTCTCGGAAACAGATTTTGTATCAAGAGAAAGATCAATACATTCTTGTGATGTGAGGTTTGAGTAAACAGCCGCGAAATACGCTTGTCGTGCTTTGTTTCGGCCAGGAAATCATCCAGGACCAACACGTTCTGTTGACGAGCATCAAAGTAATCCTCGTCCAAGATATTGTAGGGAATTCCTTTGACAAAGGTCAGCTGAGGCAGCTGCTCACCGAGGTCCTGATATAATGGCTGCCATTGAGTATAACACCAAACGATGCGGGTAGGTTGGGGTTGGATCAGGCCATGCCGGAGTACATGAGAGGTAAACACAGACTTTCCACAACCACTGGGTCCCACAACGAGCGCATTTGAGGGAATCAGGAACTTGAATTGTTCTCGAAGATCAGATATACATGGTAAATGAGGCAGCCACGAGTGGACTTGCGATGGCGGCAGTGGCGGCGGATGTGCTTGTAACGGCGGGTTGGCTTGACGCAGCGGCGGCGGTGGGTGGACTTGCGATGGCGGCTGCGGCGTTAGCGGGTGGGCTTGACGCAGCGGCGGCGGTGGGTGGACTTGCGATGGCGGCTGCGGCGTTAGCGGGTGGGCTTGACGCAGCGGCGGCGGTGGGTGGACTTGCGGCGGCAGCAGCGTTAGCGGGTGGGCTTGCAATGGCGAGTGGACTTGCGGCGGCGGGTGGGCTTGTAACGGCGGCGGCGGTATGCTATGTTTATTTCTCCTGTGTCGTAACATGACATCTCTCCTTGAAAACATTTTTTTCACAGTCCGGACAGGTGGCAACCCCCATGGTGATCCAATACGGTGTGCGATTAGAGGGTATGAAGCTTTCTTTTATACCCTTGACTCTGTTGACGCTTCAAGGCAGCAAGTGCCCGTTCCACCACAGCCTTCACCTCCGACACATGTTGTATTTTCACGGGTTGGGGTGTTGTCTTCGATCCCTGTTTGGTTGTCATCGTTTTCATTTTAGGTGTTACCTGTCTCTTCTTTGTCTTCAGCGGCGACTTCTTGGCTGCTTGTGGTTTCTTTCTCTGTTGTGATTTTCTCAACGTAGTCTTCCTAAATATATCTCTAGGGTCAAGTCTAATCTCTGATGCTTTCTTCATGTTGTTCACGTCCAATCCAATCTACACTACTGTAGAGTTTATACTGTCTTACACGTGCAAGGAATCTTGGAAGACACTCTTTTCTTCACAGCACACTTGTGAGTATGTTAAAAAAGCGATCATATTAGTATATAGTCTTCGTCATACTACACCCGTGAAGGTCTGGGTTATAGAATCGACCTTCAGTAACCCATGCTTATCGGCGACTGACGGGGATCGGTTGGTCAGTCTCGCCGACTCGGATGACATCGGATCCTAGTTGCACAGATCGCTGCTCAAGCTGTTGATGATTGGATTGTCTGGTCCAAGCTCGTTTATTGACAGACCACCGTCCTAGAGCTGGAATAATGCCGAGTGTGGCGTAAAACTAATTTCACTCACTGATACCAATACATCTAAAAAAGTAATGTCATCGTTTAAATGGTGAGTTTAAACGCGTATTTTACCCTTACAAGGACGAGTGCATTCCACACACCCTTCCTGTTATCAATGTGTCACTGTTTACAGTTCGGGCGAACATAACCCTATAGACATGTGTGCGGGCGAGTTCATTCATCAGAAATCTGTCATTTACGATGTGTTTATAAATATGAACTGTTAACCACGCTCATAGTCATGTTGCCTGTCGGGTTAGAACCGTAATTGATCTATTGAAAGGTGTCATACATTCGTGTTCGGATATAGGTACAACATCTACACGCACATACTTTCCTACATCATTCAAATGTATTAAATACCGGATACGTTTAATAGACACCAACGAAAGAAAGGTTTAATGAGGGGGAATACCCATATATATCCTCTCTGAAATAACTCCCTTTTAAAATAACAAATGTACAACACATGTTCCCTAACGTATCATAAATACGGGGCACTGGTCACACAATTTATGAATGGGAAGCTTCAGGCGAGGCTGTTATGTTAACATTAATTGTAAGGCCGGGGTAGTGTATGTTGACATTGTTATGGGCGGCCGGTCGCTTAGTCTCTCTGCTATACATTAGCTCGTTCTTGCGCGTTAAATGTAAACTACACCGCTAGCTTGCTGATTGCGTAGTCTTATCTATTTTGTCTATATTTTTTTTTCTATACAGGTTGTCTAACATTCATGGTGTACAACTTGTAGACCGTACAAGATGAATTTGATCCAGTTAGACGTACATTTTTTTTCCCCCTACCTACATTACCCAGCGTATATCATGTTGACACAACCCGTCTCTATTGCGGTATGGTGGTACTTTCAACACACACCCTGCATTCATCAAACCAGGTCGCACGCTCTAGCGAGCGCGGTCAATTTGAAACGACTACGTGAGTTGTACACTAACTAACGCCTGAAATAAACGAAACTATTACTACCAATAAACAATTTGAAACAACGTGGTCACGTGAGTTGTCAAGCGCGCTCAATTCAAACTGGGCTGCTTGTCTATTCAGGGCAACACGCCATACGCATAGCTCTATTGAATACCCTTTACTTTTGTTTACTTACAAATTCTTTTCTGTCTTATAAACACACACCTTTCATTCCCTGCCCTTTCCTGACGCGCTGTTGATGCATAAGTCATCCTATCCGATCACGTGACTTGGATCAGCCAATCACCTTCGCATCCGCCTGGATCAACCGGATCAACCAAAAGGAGCTCCTGCCTCGTGACACTATACTACTGTTAGAATACGTCAAAAAATGTTTCGAAGCGTAGTGGTAGCTGCCTTCTGATTGGCAAATGTCGATTTCTTGTCAGTCATTTCATTGGTCGGTCAATGTCCGCGAAAGGTCGTTCTGACGTGACCCGTAATGGGATGTCCTCAGATCTTTGGTTAGCGGTAGCATGAGATGGGATCTACATGCAAACTTCAGAGGCTGCATTGTGCTTAACCAAAGGGAGGTAATTGTATTAAGAAAATATTATGTGTGCTATGCGCATGTCCGAACTAAGTTATGACTTCATTCGACCTTGTAGGAAGTGCATTATATAACCAGAAATTTCTTAGCTCCTTGTCAGTGCGTGAGTGGGTTATTGCTGTGAGGAGTTTGAATACCCTAAAGAACGCGGAAAATTCCACACGATGTGAGGAGTTTGAGTAAAAGAATGTATGGAGCTTATATAAGGGACATTACTCTTATTTATTATTAACAAACTCATAACACGATTATCTCTCTTAGACCATAGAACTTCTCGTGTTATTTCTATCTTTATTAAATATTCGTGAAGATACGGGTTAGAATAGGGCTTCAGCAACCCATGCTTGCCGTAAAAGGCGACTATGCTTGTCGTTAGAGGCGACTAACGGAATCGGGTGGTCAGGCTCGCTGACTTGGTTGATGCATGTCATCGTAAGCGTGGATCGACGCTCATGATGTCAATGACTGTATCGATTCTTTACAGAAAGCCGTCATATAGCTGGAATTTTGCTTAGTGCGGCGTTAAACAACAAACAAACAAGCTGGACCCGAAAATCCAAATTTGAACACGTTGTGGAAAAGGATCTAAGCGAAAGAAAAAAGAAACCATCACCACAAAGTCATAACGTAATGTATTTAAAATATATTCTTCCCATTGACCTATTTCAAGTCATAAAACATGAAACACAGATTCTAATCAGATCTGAAATCGCCTTTAATTTAAAACAAATATGTATCAACAAGGGAAAAACTTTCTACACAGGTTTAGATCTGGATAGATTCATTAAGTTAGAATGGCGGATGGACCTGATCTACCAAAGCACATATTTTACAACAAAGAAATGTAAAATGTCCTTTGCTTAGCGAAGCAGTTTTGATATTTTAAAAGCATTCCTACAATAAATTCCTACGATATTTCCTTGGCTATAATATCAAATGTTTGTTTTCGATTTTCAGAGCAGAACGAAAAACAGAACAACTACAGTCAACTTAGACAAATACATATCACAGATGTCGCGCAAATTCCAGAACAATTTAATATTATACACATGGATTAAACGGCTGTTTCTGCATGTATAAAAAATACATCAGAATGTCATGAATGTTCTTGAGGTGAGGTGAAATTTGGTTTCATGTCGTGTTCAAGATTACTACATATATATAGCGACGTGCATGCACGTGTGTTAGTGTGATGGGTGTGTGGCTACCTGTACTAGTCCGGACTAATGCCGATTGTATAGTGCTAGCCCACCATGCTGCAGTTTGAAATCAATACCCCACTCGGACACAGTATACTGACTCCGAGCCGACCAGTCCTTGTTTTAGTCCCTAAATTCCGAGCGCCAGACAGAGTAACAACAAGTACCATCTTTTAACGTCTTTTGATATGAAGTGGTCGGTGATTGAACCATGAGACCACGGAAAAGGTCCGAATCGTCTTGAAATCAGACGGTAGATCGAAGCACGCACTGGCGTTTATGTGATATTGGGGTAACTGCCCAGTACGTTTTAGCAACCCAATCGATTTCGTAATATTTGTATGAAGTATGGAATGACAAAATATACGTACGAATAGATGGAATCACTGTAAATGTTGCCAAATTGGCTCACTGCAAGTGAACCAGGCGCATAGGTTGATGAAAGGAAGCTTGAAGGCTGTGTTGGTTAGAGTTGGTACAAAAACGCTTTAACTTTCTTATCACTGAATGAATCGCCAAAGGTGTAGTCAGGAGGTTTACAAAAGTGGTAGTGGCATATGTCTACTATAACGACCAAGGTTGCACCAACTCCGCACTTCACAAATAACAGAGACACACAGACTTCACTGGTTAACAGAACATCTTGGCCTGCTGTTTCGCCAGATCAGTCGCCCCTAGAACAGGCTGCACTGGGCCCACTTGCACAAAACAATCTAGTTACAACTGATCTTATGCGCCTGCAATCAAATTTACAATCACCATACAACTGTCCTATTCCACTTGCACAAAGTGATCTTAGCGCGACTGTACGACGGCTTTGATTTATGATCGCGATCTTAACAAAGATTTTTTTTTTTTAATTCAGATATTAAAACCGCTCGTCGCCGTCCGACACGATTCTAGATTTAAACATGAATGATTTTGCTCTTCAACTTGTTTTTATTTGTAGATTTATTTAATGATAAACGAAAGACAAAATAACTGACAGAAATATAGCGGGAGCTCAGCGATTCTACAACATTAATACACTGGGCAAGGGAGATTGTACTCTACGGGCTTGGTGTCTAGCCGGGAGCGCCACATTTCAGAAATGGCTATTGCCGGTAGGGCCACACGGGCTTATACAAAGGGAAACCACTCCCATCTAGAGTATAAACTAAGATTAGCTGCCCTTGATTTATCCAAAAGGTCACGGACGTTACACGTCGCTTGCAGACTACTTAGGTTTTTATCCTTCCCTTGGTTAGCGAAAAGGTATGTTGTTTCACTCTTCTTTCAGCATCGAGTCGGGTGGGAATGATACTCTTGGCGACCGACTTGATAGTTATGTGGTTAACTTACCGATATTCTGACATTAAATCTGTGGTGCGTTCTTCATAGTGTTGAAGTGTCGATTCGAATCATAAAGGTTAAGAAAATAAAGAGGCCATGTTTGAACGTAAAGCAGATTATTTGTGTAAAATACACCAAGTCTTGCACGCCATTTTGTCAAGTTTATTCAGGTACTACAACGATCTTAGCTAATTAAGATTGGTCCGGACCAATTGTAAGTTTCGATTGTAGATTCTGTTTGTAGCTTACAATGATCTTAGCCTACAATCGATCTGTGCCAAGTGGGTGACGATTGTAGCCAAAGCCTAAGATCGTGATCTGAGGATTTACAATAATTGTAGCGCGAAGATCGCTTTGTGCAAGTGGACCCAGGACGACAGTTTAACTTGGCAGAAACACATGATTCCTTCTTTCGTATCTCATTTTCAGTTTTATCATGACCCATAGAACTTTAGCACACGCGTTGATTACAGGAATACAGTAACCTGAACACATCAACTACAACCAATCATTTGCACTTTTGAGGCGTTTGTTAACATTAACATTAAACTCGCTCAAAGCTCCCCCTCAAACAAGTAGACTTGCCCTAAGTTACACACATCGTTGCCAATCGTTTACTCGAACGTCCGCGCATATCCTATAAATGTACGTAACCGCATTACAACGGCTTCTTCTTCACTGTATCTCGTCAGAGAAACATCGAAGCGCTCTCTCGAAAAAAACCTACGCTGCTGTCTGCTGAATTGTTCCTGATGTCTAGGAGATTTGTCTCAGGTAAGTTTTTCATCATCATTTACATGTATGTGGTCACATTATGCATTTTATTTTCCTTGTCTTCTGTAGAGTTGCACCCGGTAGACCGGGCCCGAATTAGCCTAGTATGTACAGATCTGTATTTGGAATCTAGTATATTCTCCTATCCTCCAATTTAGGTGCACATCAACATCTATTTCCTGGAATAGCTTAGCGATATATGTTTTACTGCGATAGCCTAGATCTAGGCCTTTATGGTTAACCCAAATCGAAGAACTTTTTTTCCCCGTTTGATGACAAAGAAAGAACTTTAAATTGTAGGCATGGTAGAGTAGTTTTTGTTTCGTCATTATTTATTGAGAGAGAGAGAGCAGCGGGAGAGGTTTTCATATCATCGCTTTCGTGACTGCCTATTAGCAGGTTACCCTGGTATTACGTTATTTGGTTTGTCATGTTTGTTCAATTCAGTTTATTTCCTAAGCGTAAGCCATCGTCCCATGGTTACACTTGGGGTAGGCTGCAGTATTGCCCTCTTGATAAATATAGATAGCTAGACGTTTAATTTACCTTTGTAGAAATATAACTGTTTGTTTGGTCGGATATTTGCAAAAATTCTTTGATCCACCCGTAACTTCACCGGGGCAAACTAACAGAAAATAATAATCGTCCTCAACAAACCCGGCAGCGTATCTCCCTGTTTCAACACATAGATCTAGATCTAGTTGATGCGAAAAACATCTAAGCCGAGCAAGATCTACCTGACGACGGAAATTCCGGCCAATGAACCTGTCTAACTAGTCAAATGTACCGCGTAAGAAAACTAAAGCCTGCTTCAGATTCGGCACGGATAACCTTCCAAAACACGCATTCCTTGAGATGAAATGTAGGAATTCCTTTTAATTTGTATAGAAATATATTTACCCTATAACATATGGTAAATAATATTAATGATATGAACATGGTATATGAAATATTTGAAAAATATGTAATTTAATCCGAGCAGAAGTCAGCCATATTGGAAAATCTTTTGTTGTCATGGCGACCATGAAGTCACGCCATCAAGCTCCCACGATTTTGGGCATCAAAGTACGACGACTATTTTGAAATATTTTCCTTTTGCTTTGTGATTGTTCCAAGCCTATTATTTATTTCAACTTCTATCTAATAAATAATTATATGGCTTTTATCAACATATAGATCTCTAGATCTAATTCCATATCGGAACGAACGTTTTTACGTGTTTACGGAAGTTGTCGAATGAAAAACGTTCTACATTATAAATAAAAGCGGACGTCCAAAAGATGTTCATTGTTACTTGGAGATATATATATTGTTTTCAGTCCATCCCCAATTTATCAAGGGAGTGCCATTATTTTCGCAACTGCTTTTACCTTTGTTATTTGACAAAATGCACCAGTTTGTACCAGTTTGTGTACAACTTAACTACCTGTTAAAGACTATAGCAGAAACAAACAGGTTTAAATACACTAGCTAGGTCTTTGGTTTCTTTAACCATGTTAAGGACCCCTTGTATTTTATACTATCATCACATCATGTGCAATTGGGATAGCAGTGGTTCCAATCCATTGCCTCTTCATACCAAAATATGTTATTAGATGGTACGAGGGTTCATTGCGAATTATTTTTAACTGTTGGTTCAGAACATCTAGGATGTGTGAGCACCCAAGCAACCTTATTAACACTCCCTCCTTCCCGAGGATGTCGTCCCTCTGGGGCCCCGAGGTCTCGACACCTCCCTCCCCACGTCCGACCCTCCGACCAGCATCACTGCATGCGAGGTGTCTCCCCACTCAACCCCCCTACCCCTACGCCGCAGCATAAAGTCTCCCTGAACTGCCAGGTAGCACTGCCCCCGAAACACAAGCCCAAGGCTGTGCAGCTATAGAAATTATTTAAAGTAATATTACCTAAATCTTCTCTCTGAAATAAAAATATCAACTGATATGTCTCTAAAATACTTTACACACATAAATATATTATGGAAGACTGCCAAATAACCCAAATTATCTTAGCTGTCGTAAATTTGTAAAATATAGCAAGTCAGTAATAATTAGTTTGTTAAAAGAACAGCCTATGTTTACATGCATGCAAATAATATTGCTTAGTCACTAAGATTGTTTTTGTTATTGGGACGGCCACATGAAGTGTCATAAAATCTCCCTCCTTGTCTCTGAATAACATGGAGAGGTGCATGTTGGGATATTGTGTGAGTGGGCTAGACAGACTGAGTTGGGAAACAATGTTATCAGTGCCTGATATGAGATAATATACAAACATAATCGGGCAAGTCTTCCTACTTTGGCAATGACTGATCCCTTTCATTTGTTTTTTCTAAGTAACTACATTCAATATGGAAATTTCTTTAATCCTATATTGGTCTCAAGCTAAACCTAATAATTATCATCCATGACCTAGAAGTGTCCCTCTGTCAAGGAACTTGTTGCCCGCCCTCACTCCCCGGACTACAACAAGCCCAGCTTTAAACATCCACAGGTAGGACCTCAGTAGCTGCTGCTGTGACCTCAGAATACTGTGCCCCCTGGTGTAGAATCTCATAAGCTGCTAAGATCTCAGAATAATGTACCCCATAGAGTAGGATTTCGGTAGCTGCTGCTGTGACCTCAGAATACTGTGCCCCCTGTTTTGTAAGACATCAGTAGAAGATAATGTGGCCTCAGAATAATTTGCTCCACTTGTGTAGGACCTCAGTATGTGCCAATATGACCTCAAAATTTAGTTCATGTGAAGTTTGTTGTGCTTTTCTTGTAACATATTTTATCACTATTGTTTTAATAAATTTTAGGAGAGGGGAGTCCGGGTTTGGTCTGATGAAGACAAGGTGAGTATGTCATCAATTCAAGGGCACATTAAATATTGCTTCTTTGAATTTGTAATATGATGGCTCTTATCTTAATTTCTGATATGATAATTTTAAATTCTGAAAACCTTGTGGATCGGTCCAGGGGTTAGTGTAGGTTTACCAAAATACGAGCCATGGAGATATAGAGGATGTCTACATTTTGTCTCTTATGGTACTAATGCAATACAACAAACATGACAGTCATGAGTCAGATACATATGCTTAGTGCTGTCCTCATTACTAGATGTTATACCCATTCCAGGGTGACAGAGACACACCCCGCGCCTGCGTCCTTCGAGCAGGAAGAGCCGTTCCAAGGACCACCAAGCTGAGAACAGTTTGGTTCTGGAAGACGATCACTCTCCATGCCTGTCTCCTGCCCTAAGGAGAAGCTGCCACACCAAGCTGAAGACAGACCACCGGGCTGAGAACCAGCTGATTCCAGTCTTTGCCAGGATGAGTCTGGAGGAGGTATCCGGACCTGATGCTGCTGCTGATGTAGCTTCAGAGAATCAGGGAGCTTCGTCACAGAGAGTCAGTATTTGTTTCATATATATTTGAGTTTCACTTGTGTGTGTCCAAATGAAAATGTCATCACATTAATGAATGTAATGGTACACAAGATACAGCAATATCAGATATGAACACTGAAAATTCCTTTGTTATAACCACCCTGTAAACTACGAAAGATTTGTAAAACCATGTGGATATATTCTCTGGTGACCATCATTCACAGCAAGTTTATTAAGAGTGACAGATTATATAGATGCTGATTTGATGGTCTTCTGTCCTTCCATAATAAAAGCTATGTTGTCCCTTGTAGGCCCAGGAGTGTTCTCACAAGAGGAAGCTCCATGACCTGAAGCTGGAGATGAGCAACAAGCAGCGCAAGGTGGAAGCCTCCCGTCAGGAACTGCAGGCCATCATTGACAGGAAGCTGAAGGAGCTGAGACAGGAGGTGAAGGAGATGGAGAGGAAGGAGATGGCAGCCTTTCAGGTTACCATGGATACACAGAGTGGCCGACGCAAGGTGTGGAGGAGAAAGCAAGGCAACTCCTCCTCACGAAGGACGTCGGCCAAGCCACGCCCACTACAGAGACTGCCTGACAACTCCCAGCATCCAGGGAGCACAGAGGCAGCCTCTCACGGACACTTCAGTGGTAAGTTGGAGTGTTCATGTTGTTGATAGAAGGATAGGTTGATAAGTAGGTCTCTGTACATAGGTGGGTGAGTGACAATTAAGTTTCTGGAGTGGTGGTTTTATGTAGGTGGATTAAGTGGTTGGAGTGGTGGTTTTATGTAGGTGGGTTAAGTGGGTGGATTTATGTCGGTGGGTTAAGTGGGTGGATGGGTGGTTTCATGAGGGACAATTAAGTGTCTGGAGTGGTGGTTTTATGAAGGTGGGTTAAGTGTCTGGAGTGGTGGTTTTATGTAGGTGGGTTAAGTGGGTGGAGTGGTGGTTTTATGAAGGTTGGTTAAGTGGGTAGATGGGTGGTTTCATGAGGGACAATTAAGTGTCTGGAGTGGTGGTTTTATGTAGGTGGGTTAAGTGGGTGAAGTGGGGGTTTTATGAAGGTGGGTTCATTGGGATTGGTGGATTAATGTTGGCTGGTTAAGTGTCTGGAGTGGTGTTTTTATATAGGTGGGTTAAGTGGGTGGAGTGGTGGTTTTATGTCGGTGGGTTAAGTGGGTAGAGTGGTGGTTTTATGTGGGTGTGTTAATGGGGTATTGGTGGATTAATGTTGGCTGATAAAGTGGGTGGAGTGGTGGTTTTATGTTGGTGGGTTAATGGGGGATTGGTGGATTAATGTTGGCTGGTAAAGTGGGTGGAGTGGTGGTTTTATGTGGGTGTGTTAATGGGGGATTGGTGGATTAATGTTGGCTGGTAAAGTGGGTGGAGTGGTGGTTTTATGTTGGTGGGTTAATGGGGATTGGTGGATTAATGTTGGCTGGTAAAGTGGGTGGATTGGTGGATTAATGTTGCTGGTAAAGTGGGTGGAGTGGTGGTTTTATGTGGGTGGGTTAATGGGGATTGGTGGATTAATGTTGGCTGGTTAAGTGTCTGGAGTGGTGTTTTTATATAGGTGGGTTAAGTGGGTGGAGTGGTGGTTTTATGTGGGTGTGTTAATGGGGGATTGGTGGATTAATGTTGGCTGGTAAAGTGGGTAGAGTGGTGGTTTTATGTTGGTGGGTTAATGGGGATTGGTGGATTAATGTTGGCTGGTAAAGTGGGTGGAGTGGTGGTTTTATGTGGGTGTGTTAATGGGGGATTGGTGGATTAATGTTGGCTGGTTAAGTGTCTGGAGTGGTGTTTTTATATAGGTGGGTTAAGTTGGTGGAGTGGTGGCTTTATGTAGGTGGGTTAAGTGGGTGGAGTGGTGGTTTTATGTAGGTTGGTTAAGTGGGTAGATGGGTGGTTTCATGAGGGACAATTAAGTGTCTGGAGTGGTGGTTTTATGTAGGTGGGTTAAGTGTCTGGAGTGGTGGTTTTATATAGGTGGGTGGAGTGGTGGTTTTATGTAGGTTGGTTAAGTGGGTAGATGGGTGGTTTCATGAGGGACAATTAAGTGTCTGGAGTGGTGGTTTTATGTAGGTGGGTTAAGTGGGTGGAGTGGGGGTTTTATGTAGGTGGGTTCATTGGGATTGGTGGATTAATGTTGGCTGGTTAAGTGTCTGGAGTGGTGTTTTGATATAGGTGGGTTAAGTGGGTGGAGTGGTGGTTTTATGTCGGTGGGTTAAGTGGGTAGAGTGGTGGATTTATGTGGGTGTGTTAATGGGGTATTGGTGGAATAATGTTGGCTGGTAAAGTGGGTAGAGTGGTGGTTTTATGTGGGTGTGTTAATGGGGTATTGGTGGATTAATGTTGGCTGATAAAGTGGGTGGAGTGGTGGTTTTATGTTGGTGGGTTAATGGGGGATTGGTGGATTAATGTTGGCTGGTAAAGTGGGTGGAGTGGTGGTTTTATGTTGGTGGGTTAATGGGGATTGGTGGATTAATGTTGGCTGGTAAAGTGGGTGGATTGGTGGATTAATGTTGCTGGTAAAGTGGATGGAGTGGTGGTTTTATGTGGGTGTGTTAATGGGGATTGGTGGATTAATGTTGGCTGGTTAAGTGGGTGGAGTGGTGGATTAATGTTGGCTGATAAAGTGGGTGGAGTGGTGGTTTTATGTTGGTGGGTTAATGGGGGATTGGTGGATTAATGTTGGCTGGTAAAGTGGGTGGAGTGGTGGTTTTATGTTGGTGGGTTAATGGGGATTGGTGGATTAATGTTGGCTGGTAAAGTGGGTGGATTGGTGGATTAATGTTGCTGGTAAAGTGGATGGAGTGGTGGTTTTATGTGGGTGTGTTAATGGGGATTGGTGGATTAATGTTGGCTGGTTAAGTGGGTGGAGTGGTGGATTAATGTTGGCTGGTAAAGTGGGTGGAGTGGTTGTTTTATGTTCGTGGGTTAATGGCGGATTGGTGGATTAATGTTGGCTGGTAAAGTGGGTGGAGTGGTGGTTTTATGTTGGTGTATTAATGGGGGATTGGTGGATTAATGTTGGCTGGTAAAGTGGGTGGAGTGGTGGTTTTATGTTGGTGGGTTAATGGGGATTGGTGGATTAATGTTGGCTGGTAAAGTGGGTGGAGTGGTGGATTAATGTTGCTGGTAAAGTGGGTGGAGTGGTGGTTTTATGTAGGTGGGTTAATGGGGATTGGTGGATTAATGTTGGCTGGTTAAGTGTCTGGAGAGGTGTTTTTATATAGGTGGGTTAAGTGGGTGGAGTGGTGGTTTTATGTGGGTGTGTTAATGGGGGATTGGTGGATTAATGTTGGCTGGTAAAGTGGGTGGATTAATGTTGGCTGGAAAAGTGGGTGGAGTAGTGGTTTTATGTGGGTGTGTTAATGGGGGATTGGTGGATTAATGTTGGCTGGTAAAGTGGGTGGAGTGGTGGTTTTATGTTGGTGGATTAATGGGGATTGGTAAGTGTCTGGAGTGTTGTTTTTTATATAGGTGGGTTTAGTGGGTAGATTTGTGGTTTTATGTGGGTGTGTTAATGGGGGATTGGTGGATTAATGTTGGCTGGTTAAGTGTCTGGAGTGGTGTTTTTATATAGGTGGGTTAAGTGGGTGGAGTGGTGGCTCTATGTTGGTGGGTTAAGTGGGTGGATGGGTGGTTTCATGAGGGACAATTAAGTGTCTGGAGTGGTGGTTTTATGTAGGTGTGTTAAGTGGGTGGAGTGGTGGTTTTATGTAGGTGGCTTAAGTGGGTGGATGGGTGGTTTTATGTCGGTTGGTTAAGTGGGTAGATGAGTGGTTTCATGAGGGACAATTAAGTGTCTGGAGTGGTGGTTTCTGTAGGTGGGTTAAGTGGGTGGAGTGGTGTTTTGATATAGGTGGGTTAAGTGGGTGGAGTGGTGGTTTTATGTCGGTGGGTTAAGTGGGTGGTTTTATGTGGGTGGGTTAAGTGGGTGGAGTGGTGGTTTCATGAGGGACAATTAAGTGTCTGGAGTGGTGGTTTTATGTAGGTGGGTTAAGTGGATGGAGTGGTGGTTTTATGTAGGTTGGTTAAGTGGGTGGAGTGGTGGTTTTATGTAGGTGGGTTAAGTGGGTGGATGAGTGGTTTTATGTGGGTGGGTTAAGTGGGTGGATGAGTGGTTTCATGAGGGACAATTAGGTGTCTGGAGTGGTGGTTTCTGTAGGTGGGTTAAGTGGGTGGAGTGTTGTTTTTATATAGGTGGGTTAAGTGGGTGGAGTGGTGGTTTTATGTCGGTGGGTTAAGTGGGTGGAGTGGTGGTTTCATGAGGGACAATTAAGTGTCTGGAGTGGTGGTTTTATGTAGGTGGGTTAAGTGGGTGGAGTGGTGGTTTTATGTAGGTGGGTTAAGTGGTCGGATGGATGGTTTTATGTCGGTTGGTTAAGTGGGTAGATGGGTGGTTTCATGAGGGACAATTAAGTGTCTGGAGTGGTGGTTTTATGTAGATGGGTTAAGTGGGTGGAGTGGTGGGTTTATATAGGTGGGTTTAGTGGGTGGATGGGTGGTTTTATGTCGATGGGTTAAGTGGGTGGATGGGTGGTTTTATGTCGATTGGTTAAGTGGGTGGATGGGTGGTTTTATGTCGGTGGGTTAAGTGGGTGGATGGGTGGTTTCATTAGGGACAATTAAGTGTCTGGAGTGGTAGGTTTTATGTAGGTGGGTTAAGTGGGTGGAGTGGTGGTTTTATATAGGTGGGTTAAGTGGGTGGTTGGGTGGTTTTATGTGGGTGGGTTAAGTGGGTGGATGTGTGGTTTCATGAGGGACAATTAAGTGTCTGGAGTGGTAGGTTTTATGTAGGTGGGTTAAGCGTCTGGAGTGGTGGTTTTATGTAGGTGGGTTAAGTGGGTGGATGGGTGGTTTTATAAGGGACAATTAAGTGTCTGGAGTGGTGGTTTTATGTAGGTGGGTTAAGTGGGTGGAGTGGTGGTTTTATGTAGGTTGTTTAAGTGGGTGGATGGGTGGTTTTATGTCGGTAGGTTAAGCGGGTGGATGGGTGGTTTTATGTGGGTGAGTTAAGTAGGTGGATGAGTGGTTTTATGTCAGTTGGTTAAGTGGGCGGAGAGGTGGTTTCATGAGGGACAATTAAGTGTCTGGAGTGGTGGTTTTATGTAGGTGGGTTAAGTAGGTGGATGGGTGGTTTTATGTCGGTGGATTAAGTGGGCGGAGAGGTGGTTTTATGTGGGTGAGTTAAATGGGTGGATGAGTGGTTCTATGTCAGTGGGTTAAGTGGGTGGATGGATGGTTTCATGAGGGAGAATTAAGTGTGTAGAGTGGTGGTTTTATGTAGGTGGGTTATGTGGGTGGATGAGTGGTTTTATGAAGGGGGTGTTAAGTGGGTGGATGAGTGGTGTTATGTAGGTGGGTTATGTGGGTGGATGGGTGGTTTTTACCCCGCCCAACCCTTTCTCTTGTACCACTTCTACAATCAACCTCCCTTCGAACACACCCACTCCGGCACCTGGGGTGATACAAACACTGATTTTGATAAATTTGATACATAATTATTCTCTGCATCTTATCAAGATATATATTATCAACAATAAATATCTAAATAAATCAAGAACTGTGTTTTGTTTTCTTGTATCCCATTTGGTAAAACATGCCATGGACTTACCCTGAGGATCTCAGTTATTTGACTGCTGTATACTTGTAGGAAGTATATTCTCAAGGTATGCGCAACTGTTGCCCTGAGGAATTCCACAGTCATGTATTTGACTGTTGTATACATTAGCAGTACAGGTTAATACAGACTGCCTCTGTAGGAAGTATATTCTCAAGGTATGCATCATGCCCTGAGAATTTCCACAGTCATGTATTTGACTGTTGTATACATAACCAGTACAGGTTAATACAGACTGCCTCTGTAGGAAGTATATTCTCAAGGTATGTGCAACTATTGCCCTGAGGATTTCCACAGTCATGTATTTGACAGTTGTATAGATAACCAGTACAGGTTAATACAGACTGCCTCTGTAGGAAGTATATTCTCAAGGTATGCATCATGCCCTGAGGATTTCCACAGTCGTGTATTTGACTGTTGTATACATTACCAATACAGGTTAATACAGACTGCCTCTGTAGGAAGTATATTCTCAAGGTATGCATCATGCCCTGAGAATTTCCACAGTCATGTATTTGACTGTTGTATATATAACCAGTACAGGTTAATACAGACTGCCTCTGTAGGAAGTATATTCTCAAGGTATGCATCATGCCCTGAGAATTTCCACAGTCATGTATTTGACTGTTGTATACATAACCAGTACAGATTAATACAGACTGCCTCTGTAGGAAGTATATTCTCAAGGTATGCATCATGCCCTGAGAATTTCCACAGTCATGTATTTGACAGTTGTATACATAACCAGTACAGGTTAATACAGATTGCCTCTGTAGGAAGTATATTCTCAAGGTATGTGCAACTATTGCCCTGAGGATTTCCACAGTCGTGTATTTGACAGTTGTATAGATAACCAGTACAGGTTAATACAGACTGCCTCTGTAGGAAGTATATTCTCAAGGTATGCATCATGCCCTGAGGATTTCCACAGTCATGTATTTGACTGTTGTATACATAACCAGTACAGGTTAATACAGACTGCCTCTGTAGGAAGTATATTCTCAAGGTATGCATCATGCCCTGAGGATTTCCACAGTCATGTATTTGACTGTTGTATACATTACCAGTACAGGTTAATACAGACTGCCTCTGTAGGAAGTATATTCTTAAGGAATGTGCAACTATTGCCCTGAGGATTTCCACAGTCACGTATTTGACTTGTATACATAACCAGTACAGGTTAATACAGACTGCCTCTGTAGGAAGTATATTCTCAAGGTATGCGCAACTATTGCCCTGAGGATTTCCACAGTCGTGTATTTGACAGTTGTATAGATAACCAGTACAGGTTAATACAGACTGCCTCTGTAGGAAGTATATTCTCAAGGTATGCATCATGCCCTGAGGATTTCCACAGTCATGTATTTGACTGTTGTATACATAACCAGTACAGGTTAATACAGACTGCCTCTGTAGGAAGTATATTCTCAAGGTATGCATCATGCCCTGAGGATTTCCACAGTCACGTATTTGACTTGTATACATAACCAGTACAGGTTAATACAGACTGCCTCTGTAGGAAGTATATTCTCAAGGTATGTGCAACTATTGCCCTGAGGATTTCCACAGTCACTTATTTGACTTGTATACATAACCAGTACAGGTTCATACAGACTGCCTCTGTGGGAAGTATATTCTCAAGGTATTCGCAACTATTGCCCTGAGGATTTCCACAGTCGTGCATTTGACAGGTTGACAGTACAGGTTAATACATATTGCCTCTGTAGGATGTATATTCACACAAATTTGTGTGATTCCAATTTCTGGTACAGTATATTGATATTTACTTGAATTTTGAGTTCTCCAGGTCTGATCACATTATGGGATGTCGCAATTTCTTTTCTTCCTGTATTGTTCGTCATCGTTTCGGTGTTTGTCTGTTAATACTTAATTCATCAATAATCCCAATCTCTCCCATCCTCTCCCTTCCCCACTGCCACCCTCTCCCTTCACCACTGCCACCCTATCCCTTCCCCACTGCCACCCTCTCCCTTCCCCACTGCCACCCTCTCCCTTCCCCACTGCCACCCTATCCCTTCCCCACTGCCATCCTCTCCCTTCCCCACTGCCACCCTCTCCCTTCCCCACTGCCAACCTATCCCTTCCCCACTGCCAACCTATCCCTTCCCCACTGCCAACCTATCCCTTCCCCACTGCCATCCTCTCCCTTCCCCACTGCCACCCTCTCCCTTCCCCACTGCCTCCCTCTCCCTTCCCCACTGCCAACCTATCCCTTCCCCACTGCCACCCTCTCCCTTCCACACTGCCATCTTCTCTCTTCCACACTGCCACCCTCTCCCTTCCGCACTGCCACCCTATCCCTTCCCCACTGCCACCCTATCCCTTCCCCACTGCCACCCTATCCCTTCCACACTGCCACCCTATCCCTTCCACACTACGAACGGTCGTTTCCTTCCACAACATCCTCTCCTTTCTCCACCACGAACATCCACTCCCTTCCCCACTATGCCTTCCCCACTGCCACCCTCTCCCTTCCCCACTGCCACCCTCTCCCTTCCCCACTGCCTCCCTCTCCCTTCCCCACTGCCACCCTCTCCCTTCCCCACTGCCACCCTATCCCTTCCACACTGCCATCTTCTCTCTTCCACACTGCCACCCTATCCCTTCCGCACTGCCACCCTATCCCTTCCGCACTGCCACCCTATCCCTTCCACACTGCCACCCTATCCCTTCCCCACTGCCACCCTATCCCTTCCACACTACCACCGTATCCCTTCCCCACTGCCACCCTATCCCTTCCGCACTGCCACCCTATCCCTTCCCCACTGCCACCCTCTCCCTTCCCCACTGCCACCCTATCCCTTCCCCACTGCCACCCTATCCCTTCCGCACTGCCACCCTATCCCTTCCCCACTGCCACCCTCTCCCTTCCCCACTGCCAACCTATCCCTTCCCCACTGCCACCCTATCCCTTCCCCACTGCCACCCTATCCCTTCCCCACTACGAACAGTCGTTTCCTTCCACAACATCCTCTCCTTTCTCCACCACGAACATCCACTCCCTTCCCCACTATCCCTTCCCCACTGCCACCCTATCCCTTCCCCACTGCCATCCTCTCCCTTCCCCACTGCCACCCTATTCCTCCCACACTGCCACCCTCTCCCTTCCACACTACCATCTTCTCCATTCCCACCACCAACATCCTCTCTTATCCCTACAACCATCCTATCCCTTTTCCCTACAACCCACATCCTTTCCCTTCCACACCAACATCCCTTTTCCCCACTACCAACAGCTGGTCCCTTCCCCAACATCAACTCCCTTCCCTGCCACAAACATCCTCTCCCTTCCCCACTACCATCCTCTCCGTTCGCACAACCACCATCCTATCCCTTCCGCACAACCACCATCCTATCCCTTCCGCACAACCAACATCCTGTCATGGTGACTGATTTACGACACCCATTGTCTGAAGAACATTTGATTGCAAAGGCTCATTACCCTGGAGCCATGACATCTATATGCCTTGAAACATTTAATTGCTGTTATTTATTAGATGCTAATCCTATTTGTTAATCCCCATTTTTGTGTACATCAACCGTCTGCCATCCTGAACAGGATGTGCAAGTATGTCACTGATGATTTACTGTTTACATTTATATTTATTACTTACTACATGTCAGGTGACCTTGGCTATATAAGCCTTGGTCCAGAGAGAGAGAGAGGTCTGCTTGGTAAGAGAGTCAAACCCCTTCTCTCTCTCTCTCTGGACCAAGGCTTATATAGCCAAGGTCACCTGACATGTAGTAAGTAATAAATATAAATGTAAACAGTAAATCATCAGTGACATACTTGCACATCCTGTTCAGGATGGCAGACGGTTGATGTACACAAAAATGGGGATTAACAAATAGGATTAGCATCTAATAAATAACAGCAATTAAATGTTTCAAGGCATATAGATGTCATGGCTCCAGGGTAATGAGCCTTTGCAATCAAATGTTCTTCAGACAATGGGTGTCGTAAATCAGTCACCATGACAATCCTATCCCTTCCGCACAACCAACATCTCCCTTCCACACCACCCTCCTATCCCTCCCCACTACCACCATCCTGTCCCTTCCCCACTACCAGCCTCTCCCTTCCCCACCACTATCCTCTCCCTTTCCTACTACCAGCATCCCTCTCCCCTCCCCACCACCATCCTCTCCCTTCCCAACTACCACCATTCTGTCCCTTCCCCACTACCAACATCCGGTCCCTTCCCCATCAACATCTCCTTTCCCCACCACCATCCTCTCCCTTCCCCACCTCAATCCTCTCCCTTCCCCACCACCTTCCTGTCCCTTACCCACTACCATCTTCTCCCTTCCCCTCTACCATCCTCTCCCTTCCCCACTACCAGCATCCTGTCCCTTCCCCGACAACATCTCCTTTCCCCACCACCATCCTCTCCCTTCCCCACTACCAACATCCGGTCCCTTCCCAAACACCATCCTCTCCCTTCCCGACTACCACCGTTCTGTCCCTTACCCACTACCAACATCCTGCTCCTTCCCTGCCAACATCTCCCTTTCCCAACAAAACCTCCTTTACCCACCACCATCCTCTCCCTTCCCACTACTACCGCTCTGTTCCTTCCCCTACCACATTCCTTTACCCACCACCATCATCTCCCTTCCCCACTACCATCCTCTCCCTTTTCCACAACCAACTTCTCGTTTCCCCACCACCATCCTGTCCCTCCCCCACCACCATGATGTCACCTCCATATCAACGTCATCTTCCTTCCCCAGCATCTTCCTCTCCTTTTCCCACTACCAAAATCATGTCCATTCCCCACTACCAGCCTCTCCCTTCCCCACTACCAGCCTCTCCCTTCCCCACCACCATCCTCTCCCTTTCCTACTACCACCATTCTGTCCCTTCCCCACTACCAACATCCTGTCCCTTTCCTGCCAACATCTCCTTTCCCCACAACCATCCTCTCCCTTCCCCACTACCAACATCCGGTCCCTTACCCACCAACATCTCCTTTCCCCTTACATACTCTCCCTTCCCCACCACCATCCTCTCCCTTCCCCACTACCACCATTCTGTCCCTTCCCCATACCATACACTCCCTTCCCCACTACCAACATCCTGTCCCTTCCCAATTACCATCCTGTCCCTTCCAATGTACCTACATCCGGTCCCTTCCCCACCAACATCTCCTTTCCCAGCAACATCTCCTTTCCCACCACATCCTCTCCCTTCTCCACCACCATCCTCTCCCTTCCCCACTACCATCCTCTTCCATCCTCTTCCTTCCCCACTACCATCCTCTCCCTTCCCCACTACCAACATCCTCTCCCTTCTCCACCACCATCCTCTCCCTTCCCCACCACCATCCTGTCCCTTCCCCACCACCAACCTCTCCCACCACCATCCTCTCCCTTCCACATCACCACCCTCTCCCTTCCCCACCACCAACATCCACTCCCTTCCTTACTACCATCCTCTCACTTCCCCACCAAAACCGTTCTCTCTTTTCCCCACTACCATCATCTCCCTTCCCCAAAACCAACATCCCTCCCATCCCCACCACCATCCTGCCTCTTTTCCGACACCCTGTCCCTTCCCCACTACCAACATCCTGTCTCTTCCCCACTACCATCCTTTCCCTTCCACACTACCATACTCTCTCTTTCCCACTACCACCATCCTCTCCTTTCTCCATCACCACATTCTCCCTTCCCCACAACCACAATCCTGTCCCTTCCCCACCACCAACATCCTGTCCCTTCTCCACTACCACCATCCTGAAACAATATCTCCTTTTCCTCACCACCATCCTGTCTCTTCCCAAAAAGCATCCTCTCCCTTTCCCACTACCACCATTCTGTCCCTTCCCCACCACCAATCTCTCACTTCCCAACCACCATCCTTTCCCTTCCCCACTACCAACATCTCTCTTCTCCATCAACATCCTCTCCCTTCCCTACCACCAACATCTTCTTTACCCATCACCATCCTCTCCTTAGCCCACCACCATCCTCTCCTTCTCCAACACCATCCTATCCCTTCCCAACAACCAACATCCTGTCCCTTCCCCACTAACATCTCCTTTCCCCACCGCCGTCTTCTCTCTTCCCCACCGCCATCCTCTCCCTTCACTAACACCATCTTATCACTTTTCCCCACAACCAACATCCTTTCCCTTCCACACCAACATCCCTTTTCCCCACTACCAACAGCCAGTCCCTTCCCCAACATCAACTCCCTTCCCCACCACAAACATCCTCTCCCTTCCCCACTACAATCCTCTCCCTTCCCCACTACCATCCTCTCTGTTCGCACAACCAACATCCTCTCCCTTCCCAACCACCATCCTATCCCTTCCGCACAACCAACATCATCCGGATCCTGTCCCTTCCACACCACCCCCCTGTCCCAATATCGCCTTTCTCCACCACCATCCTCTCCGTCTACCACCAACATCCTCTCCCTTCCCCACCTCCAACATCTTCTCCATCACCATCCTTTCCCAACCACCATCTTCTCCTTTTCCCAGTACAAACAGCCTCTTCCTTTCTCACTACCAATGTCCTGGCCCTTCCCCAGCAACACCTCCTTTACCCACCACCATACTCTCCCCTACCAGATTCCTTTACCAACTACCATCCTCTCCGTTCCCCACTACCATCCTCTCCCTACCACACCACCAACATCTCCCTTCCCCAGCACCATCCTCTCTTTTCCCCACTACCAACATCCTGTCCCTTACACACCAACATCTCCCTTCCACACCACCCTCCTGTCCCAATATCGCCTTTCTCCACCACCATTCTCTCCTTCTACAACCAACATCCTCTCCCTTCCCCACCTTCAACATCTTCTCCATCACCATCCTTTCCCCACCACCATCCTCTCCTTTTCCCAGTACAAACAGCCTCTTCCTTTCTCACTACCAACGTCCTGGCCCTTCCCCAGCAACATGTCCCCACCACCACCACCATCGTCTCCCTTCCCCACAACATCTGAGTCCCTTCCCATCCAACATCTCCTTTCCCCACCACCATCCCCTCCCTTCCCCACTACCAACATACGGTCCCTTCCCCAACAACACCTCCTTTACCCACCACCATACTCTCCCCTACCAGATTCCTTTACCAACCACCATCCTCTCCGTTCCCCACTACCATCCTCTCCCTTTCCATCTATCAACATACTGTCCCTTCCCCACCAACATCTTCTTTCCCCACCACCATCCTATCTCTTCCCCACTACCAACATACTCTCCCTTCCCTTATACCAACATCCTGTCCTTTGCCAACCACTTCTCCCTTCCCCACCACTATTCCCTTCCTTGCCCACCACAATCCTGTCGTTTCCCACTAATCATACTCTCCCTTCCCTACCATCTTTCCCCTTTCCCACACCCACCATCCTCTCCATACCCCACCACCAAAACACCATCCTCTACTTTCACCACCACCATCCTGTCTCTTTTCCAACACCCTGTCCTTTCCCCACTACCAACATCCTGTCCCTTCCCCATTACCATCCTATCCCTTCCCCACTACCATCCTCTCCCTTTCCCACAATCAACATACTGTCCCTTCCTAACCACCATCCTCGCCCTTCCCCACTACCATTCTTTCTCTTCCCCACTACAAACATCCTATCCCTTCCCCACCAACATCTCCTTTCCCTACCACCATCCTCCCCCTTCCCCACTACCAACATCCAGTGCCATCCCCACCAACATCTCCTTTCCGATCACATCCTCTCCCTTCCCCACCATCATCCTCTCCCTTCCACACTACCACCATTCTGCCCCTTCCCCACTACAAACATCTGGTCCCTTCCCAATCACCATCCTGTCCCTTCCCCACTACCACCATCCTTTGTCTTTCCCACCACCATCTTCTCCCTTCCCCTGTACTACCATTTTGTCGCTTCCCCACTACCAACATCCTGTCCCTTCCCCACCAACATCTCCTTTCCCACCACCATCCTCTCACTTCCCCACCACCATCCTCTCCCTTCCCCACTACCACCCCTTCCCCACCACCATCCTAACACTAACACCATCCTCTCCCCTAACCACCACCACCCTCTCCCTTCCCCAGCACCATCATTTCCATTCCCCACTACCAAAATCTCCCTTCCTCACTACCATCCTATCCCTTGCCCACTACCATCCTGTCCCTTCCCCACTACCAACATCCGGTCCCTTCCCAACTAACATCTCCTTTCCCCACCATCATCTTCTCTCTTCCCCACCACCATCCTCTCCCTTTCCCACCACTATACTTTCCTTTCCCCTCCATCATCCTCCTCTCCCTGCCCCAGCAACATCTCCTTTCCCAAACAATATCCTCTCCCTTCCCCACCACCAACATCTCGTCCCATCCCCACCACCATCCTGTCCCTTCCCCACTTCCACAATTCTGTGCCATCCGCACCATCATCCTGTCCCTTCCCCACTACCATCCTCTCACTTTCCAACTATCAACATATCCTTTCCCCACCACCTTCCTGTTCCTTCCCACCTACCACCATCCGGTCCCTTCCCCACCAACATCTTTTTTCTCACCACCATCCTCTCCCTTCCCCACCACCATCCTCTCCCTTCCCCACAACCACCATTCTGTCCCTAACCCACTAGGAACATCTGGTCCCTTCCCCACCACCATCCTCTTCCTTCCAAACTATCACCATTCTTTCCCTTCCCTACCATGATCCTGTCCCTTACCCACTACCATCTTCTCCCTTCCCCACTACCACCATTCTGTCCCTTCCCGACTACCAATATGTGTTCCCTTCCCCACCACCATCCTGTTCCTTCCCAACTACCACCATTCTGTCCCTTCCCCACTCCCTCCATCCTGTCCCTTACCCACCATTATCCTCTCCCTTTCCCAGTACCATTCTCTCCTTTCCTCACCACCATCCTCTACCTTCACCACTACCATCTTTCCCCTTTCCCACACCCACCATCCTCTTCATACCCCACCAACACAACACCATCCTCTATTTTCCCCACCACCATCCCCTCCCTTCCCCACTACCAACATCCTCTCCCTTCCCCACTACCATACTCTCCCTTCCCAACTACCACCATCCTGTCCCTTACCCACCATTATCCTCTCCCTTTCCTAGTACCATACTCTCCTTTCCTCACCACCATCCTCTCCCTTCCCCATTACCACCCCTTCCCCACCACCATCCTAACACTAACACCATCCTCTCCCCTAACCACCACCACCCTCTCCCTTCCCCAGCACAATTATTTCAATTCCCCACTACCAAAATCTCCCTTCCTCACTACCATCCTATCCCTTGCCCACTACCATCCTGTCCCTTCCCCTCAACCAACATCCGGTCCCTTCCCCACTAACATCTCCTTTCCCCACCATCATCTTCTCTCTTCCCCACCACCATCCTCTCCCTTTCCCACCACTATACTTTCCTTTCCCTCCATCCTCCTCCTCACAGGACATCTCCTTTCCCAAACAATATCCTCTCCCTTCCCCACCACCAACATCTCGTCCCATCCCCACCACCATCCTGTCCCTTCCCCACTACCACCATTCTGTGCCATCCCCACCATCATCCTGTCCCTTCCCCACTACCATCCTCTCACTTTCCCACTATCAACATACTGTCCCTTCGCCACCAACATACTGTCCTTTCTCCACCATCTGCCTCTCCCTTCCCAACAAACATCCTTTCCGTTCCCCACTATCAACATCTCCTTTCCCCACCACCTTCCTGTCCCTTCCCCACTACCACCATCCAGTCCCTTCCGCACCAACATCTTCTTTCTCACCACCATCCTCTCCTTTCCCCACCACCTTCCTGTCCCTTCCCCACTACCACCATCCGGTCCCTTCCCCACCAACATCTTCTTTCTCACCACCATCCTCTCCCTTCCCAAAACCACCATTCTGTCCCTTACCCACTAGGAACATCTGGTCCCTTCCCCACCACCATCCTCTTCCTTCAAAACTACCAGCATTCTGTCCCTTCCCCACCATGATCCTGTCACTTACCCACTACCATCTTCTCCCTTCCCCACTACCACCATTCTGTCCCTTCCCCACTCCCTCCCTCCTGGCCCTTACCCACCATTATCCTCTCCCTTTCCCAGTACCAAACTCTCCTTTTCTCACCACCATCCTCTACCTTCACCAGTACCATCTTTTCGCTTTCCCACACCCACCATCCTCTCCATACCCCACCAACACAACACCATCCTCTACCTTCCCCACCTCCATTCTGTCTCTTTTCCGACACCCTGTCCCTTCCCCACTACCAACATCCTCTCCCTTCCCCACCACCATCCTCTCCCTTCCCCACTACCAACATCCTGTCCCTTCCCCACTACCATACTCTCCCTTCCCAACTACCACCATCCTGTCCCTATCCACCATTATCTTCTCCCTTTCCTAGTACCATACTCTCCTTTCCTCACCACCATCCTCTCCCTTCACCACTACCATCTTTCCCCTTCCCTCACCCACCATCCTCTTCATACCCCACCAACACAACACCATCATCTACCTTCCCCACCACCATCCCCTCCCTTCCCCACTACCAACATCCTGTCCCTTCCCCACTACCATAGTCTCCCTTCCCAACTACCACCATCCTGTCCCTTACCCACCATTATCCTCTCCCTTTCCTAGTACCATACTCTCCTTTCCTCACCACCATCCTCTCCCTTCACCACTACCATCTTTCCCCTTCCCACACCCACCATCCTCTTCATACCCCACGAACACAACACCATCCTATCCCTTCCCCACTACCATCCTCTCCCTTCCCCAATACCACCATTCTGTGCCATCCCAAGCATCATCCTCTCCATTTCCCACAATCAACATACTGTCCTGTTTCCACCACCATCCTCTCCCTTTCCCACCACTATACTTTCCCTTCCTCTCCATCATCCTCCTCTCCATCATCCTCCTCTCCCTGCCCCAGCAACATCTTTCCCGAACAATATCCTCTCCCTTCCCCACCACCAACATATTGTCCCTTCGCAACCACCATCCTGTCTCTTCCCCACTACCACCATTCTGTGCCATCCCAAGCATCATCCTGTCCCTTCCCCACTACCATCCTCTCACTTTCCCACTATCAACATACTGTCCCTTCGCCACCAACATACTGTCCTTTCTTCACCACCATTCTCTCCCTTCACAACAAACATCCTTTCCGTTCCCCACTATCAACATCTCCTTTCCCCACCACCTTCCTGTCCCTTCCCCACTACCAGCGCCAGTCCCTTCCCCGCCAACATCTCCGTTTCCCCACCACCATCCTCTCCCTTCCCCACTACCACCATCCGATCCCTTCCCCACCACCATCCTCTCCCTTCCCCACCACCATCCTCTTCCTTCCCCACTAACTTCATTCTGTCCCTTCCCCACCACCATTCTGTCCCTTCCCCACTACCACCATTTTGTCCCTTCCCCGATACCAACATCCTGTCCCTTCCCCACTACCAAAAAATGTAAATTCCATACTACCAACATCCTCTCCCTTCCCACTACAAACATCATATCCCTTCCCCACCACCAAAACATGTCCCTTCCCCACCACCAACATGCTGTCCCATCCCCACTACCAAAACATGTCCTTTTACCACTACCAAGAATCCTCTCCGTCCACCACTACCAACATCCTGTCTCTTCCCCGCCACCATCCTCTCCTTTTCCTACTACATCCATCTATTTCCTTCTCTACCACCATCCTCTCCCTTCGCCACCACCAACATACTTTCCCTTCCCCGCCAACATCTCCTTTCTCCACCACTAACCTCTCTCTTAACCTCCTTTCATCCTCTCCTTTCCCCACTACCAAAACATGTCCCTTCCCCACGACCAAGAATTGTCTCCATTCCCCACTACCAGCATCCTGTCTCTTCCCCATCACCATCCTCTCGCTTTCCCACTACCTCCATCTACTCCCTTCTCTACCACCCCCCTTCCCAACTACCAACATCGTGGTCCCTTCCCCACCAACATCTCCTTTCCCCAACACCATCCTCTCCCTTCCCCACTTACAAACATACTGTCCCTTCCCCACCAACATCTTCTTTCCCCACCACTAACCTCTCTCTTAACCTCCTTCCATCCTCTGCCTCTCCCTTCCCCACTACCACCATCCAGTCCCTCCCCCGCCAACATCTCCTTTTCCCCACCACCATCCTCTCCCTTCCCCACTACCACCATCCGATCCCTTCCGCACCAACATCTTCTTTCTCACCACCATCCTGTCCTTTCCCCACCACCTTCCTGTCCCTTCCCCACTACCACCATCCGGTCCCTTCCCCACCAACATCTTCTTTCTCACCACCATTCTCTCCCTTCCCCACCACCTTCCTGTCCCTTCCCCACTACCACCATCCGGTCCCTTCCCCACCAACTTCTTCTTTCTCACCACCATCCTCTCCCTTCCCCACAACCTTCCTGTCCCTTCCCCACTACCACCATCCGGTCCCTTCCCCACAAACATCTTCTTTCTCACCACCATCCTCTCCCTTCCCCACCACCTTCCTGTCCCTTCCCCACTACCACCATCCGGTCCCTTCCCCATCAACATCTTCTTTCTCACCACCATCCTCTCCCTTCCCCACCATCATCCTCTCCCTTCCCAAAACCACCATTCTATCACTTACCCACTAGGAACATCTGGTCCCTTCCCCACCACCATCCCCTCCCTTCCCCACTACCAACATCCTGTCCCTTCCCCACTACCATAGTCTCCCTTCCCAACTACCACCATCCTGCCCCTTACCCACCATTATCTTCTCCCTTTCCTAGTACCATACTCTCCTTTCCTCACCACCATCCTCTCCCTTCACCACTACCATCTTTCCCCTTCCCACACCCACCATCCTCTTCATACCCCACCAACACAAAACCATCGTCTACCTTACCCACCACCATCCCCTCCCTTCCCCACTACCAACATCCTGTCCCTTCCCCACTACCAACATCCTGTCCCTTCCCCACTACCATAGTCTCCCTTCCCAACTACCACCATCCTGTCCCTTACCCACCATTATCCTCTCCCTTTCCTAGTACCATACTCTCCTTTCCTCACCACCATCCTCTCCCTTCCCCACTACCACCCCTTCCCCACCACCATCCTCACACTAACACCATCCTCTCCCCTAACCACCACCACCCTCTCCCTTCCCCAGCACAATTATTTCAATTCCCCACTACCAAAATCTCCCTTCCTCACTACCATCCTATCCCTTGCCCACTACCATCCTGTCCCTTCCCCTCTACCAACATCCGGTCCCTTCCCCACTAACATCTCCTTTCCCCACCATCATCTTCTCTCTTCCCCACCACCATCCTCTCCCTTTCCCACCACTATACTTTCCCTTCCCTCCATCATCCTCCTCTCCCTGCCACAGCAACATCTCCTTTCCCAAACAATATCCTCTCCCTTCCCCACCACCAACATCTCGTCCCATCCCTACCACCATCCTGTCCCTTCCCCACTACCACCATTTTGTGCCATCCCCACCATCATCCTGTCCCTTCCCCACTACCATCCTCTCACTTTCCCACTATCAACATATTGTCCCTTCGCCACCAACATACTGTCCTTTCTCCACCATCTGCCTCACCCTTCCCAACAAACACCCTTCCGTTCCCCACTATCAACATCTGGTCCCTTCCCCACCACCTTCCTGTCCCTTCCCCACTACCACCATCCTCTCCATTCCCCACCAACATCTTCTTTCTCACCACCATCCTCTCCTTTCCCCACCACCTTCCTGTCCCTTCCCCACTACCACCAACCGGTCCCTTCCCCACCAAATCTTCTTTCTCACCACCATCCTCTCCCTTCCCCACCACCATCCTCTCCCTTCCCAAAACCACCATTCTGTCCCTTACCCACTAGGAACATCTGGTCCCTTCCCCACCACCATCCTCTTCCTTCAAAACTACCAGCATTCTGTCCCTTCCCCACCATGATCCTGTCCCTTACCCACTACCATCTTCTCCCTTCCCCACTACCACCATTCTGTCCCTTCCCCACTCCCTCCATCCTGTCCCTTACCCACCATTATCCTCTCCCTTTCCCAGTATCAAACTCTCCTTTTCTCACCACCATCCTCTACCTTCACCAGTACCATCTTTTCGCTTTCCCACACCCACCATCCTCTCCATACCCCACCAACACAACACCATCCTCTACCTTCCCCATCTCCATTCTGTCTCTTTTCCGACACCCTGTCCCTTCCCCACTACCAACATCCTCTCCCTTCCCCACCACCATCCTCTCCCTTCCCCACTACCAACATCCTGTCCCTTCCCCACTACCATACTCTCCCTTCCCAACTACCACCATCCTGTCCCCTACCCACCATTATCTTCTCCCTTTCCTAGTACCATACTCTCCTTTCCTCACCACTACCATCTTTCCCCTTCCCACGCCCACCATCCTCTTCATACCCCACCAACACAACACCATCATCTACCTTCCCCACCACCATCCCCTCCCTTCCCCACTACCAACATCCTGTCCCTTCCCCACTACCATAGTCTCCCTTCCCAACTACCACCATCCTGTCCCTTACCCACCATTATCCTCTCCCTTTCCTAGTACCATACTCTCCTTTCCTCACCACCATCCTCTCCCTTCACCACTACCATCTTTCCCCTTCCCACACCCACCATCCTCTTCATACCCCACGAACACAACACCATCCTATCCCGTCCCCACTACCATCCTCTCCCTTACCCACTACCATCCTCTCCCTTCCCCAGTACCAACATCCTGTCCCTTCCCCGCCAACACATCTTTTCCCCACACCATCCTCTCCCTTCCCTGCCAACATCCGGTCCCTTCCCCACCACCATCCTCTCCCTTTCCCACAATCAACATACTGTCCTTTTCCCACCACCATCCTCTCCCTTTCCCACCACTATACTTTCCCTTCCCCTCCATCCTCCTCGTCTCCATCATCCTCCTCTCCCTGCCCCAGCAACATCTCCTTTCCCAAACAATATCCTCTCCCTTCCCCACCACCACCATTCTGTGCCATCCCCACCATCATCCTGTCCCTTCCCCACTACCATCCTCTCACTTTCCCACTATCAACATACTGTCCCTTCGCCACCAACATACTGTCCTTTCTTCACCACCATTCTCTCCCTTCACAACAAACATCCTTTCTGTTCCCCACTATCAACATCTCCTTTCCCCACCACCTTCCTGTCCCTTCCCCACTACCACCATCCAGTCCCTTCCCCGCCAACATCTCCTTTTCCCCACCACCATCCTCTCCCTTCCCAAATACCACCATCCGATCCCTTCCCCACCACCATCCTCTCCCTTTCCCACTACCATCCTCTCCCTTCCCCACTACCAACATCCGATCCCTTCCCCACCACCATCCTCTTCCTTCCCCACTAACTTCATTCTGTCCCTTCCCCACTACCACCATTTTGTCCCTTCCCCACTACCAACATCCTGTCCCTTCCCCACTACCAAAAAATGTAAATTCCATACTACCAACATCCTCTCCCTTCCCACTACAAACATCATATCCCTTCTCCACCACCAAAACATGTCCCTTCCCCACCACCAACATGCTGTCCCATCCCCACTACCAAAACATGTCCTTTTACCACTACCAAGAATCCTCTCCGTCCACCACTACCAACATCCTGTCTCTTCCCCGCCACCATCCTCTCCTTTTCCTACTGCATCCATCTATTTCCTTCTCTACCACCATCCTCTCCCTTCGCCACCACCAACATACTTTCCCTTCCCCGCCAACATCTCCTTTCTCCACCACTTACCTCTCTCTTAACCTCCTTTCATCCTCTCCTTTCCCCACTACCAAAACTTGTCCCTTCCCCACGACCAAGACTTGTCTCCATTCCCCACTACCAGCATCCTGTCTCTTCCCCATCACCATCCTCTCGCTTTCCCACTACCTCCATCTACTCCCTTCTCTACCACCCCCCTTCCCAACTACCAACATAGTGGTCCCTTTCCCACCAACATCTCCTTTCCCCAACACCATCCTCTCCCTTCCCCACTACCAACATACTGGGTTTAGTGGGTAGATTTGTGGTTTTATGTGGGTGTGTTAATGGGGGATTGGTGGATTAATGTTGGCTGGTTAAGTGTCTGGAGTGGTGTTTTTATATAGGTGGGTTAAGTGGGTGGAGTGGTGGCTCTATGTTGGTGGGTTAAGTGGGTGGATGGGTGGTTTCATGAGGGACAATTAAGTGTCTGGAGTGGTGGTTTTATGTAGGTGTGTTAAGTGGGTGGAGTGGTGGTTTTATGTAGGTGCCTTAAGTGGGTGGATGGGTGGTTTTATGTCGGTTGGTTAAGTGGGTAGATGGGTGGTTTCATGAGGGACAATTAAGTGTCTGGAGTGGTGGTTTTATGTAGGTGGGTTAAGTGGGTGGAGTGGTGGTTTTATGTAGGTGGGTTAAGTTGGTGGATGGGTGGCTTTATGTCAGTGGGTTCAGTGGGTGGATGGGTGGTTTTATGTGGGTGGGTTAAGTGGGTGGAGTGGTGGTTTCATGAGGGACAATTAAGCGTCTGGAGTGGTGGTTTTATGTAGGTGGGTTAAGTGGGTGGATGGGTGGTTTTATAAGGGACAATTAAGTGAATGGAGTGGTTGTTTTATGTAGGTGGGTTAAGTGGGTGGAGTGGTGGTTTTATGTAGGTTGGTTAAGTGGGTGGATGGGTGGTTTTATGTCGGTAGGTTAAGCGGGTGGATTGGTGGTTTTATGTGGGTGAGTTAAGTAGGTGGATGAGTGGTTTTATGTCAGTTGGTTAAGTGGGCGGAGAGGTGGTTTCAGGAGGGACAATTAAGTGTCTGGAGTGGTGGTTTTATGTAGGTGGGTTAAGTAGGTGGATGGGTGGTTTTATGTCGGTGGATTAAGTGGGCGGAGAGGTGGTTTTATGTGGGTGAGTTAAATGGGTGGATGAGTGGTTCTATGTCAGTGGGTTAAGTGGGTGGATGGATGGTTTCATGAGGGAGAATTAAGTGTGTAGAGTGGTGGTTTTATGTAGGTGGGTTATGTGGGTGGATGAGTGGTTTTATGAAGGGGGTGTTAAGTGGGTGGATGAGTGGTGTTATGTAGGTGGGTTATGTGGGTGGATGGGTGGTTTTTACCCCGCCCAACCCTTTCTCTTGTACCACTTCTACAATCAACCTCCCTTCAAACACACCCACTCCGGCACCTGGGGTGATACAAACACTGATTTTGATAAATTTGATACATAATTATTCTCTGCATCTTATCAAGATATATATTATCAACAATAAATATCTAAATAAATCAAGAACTGTGTTTTGTTTTCTTGTATCCCATTTGGTAAAACATGCCATGGACTTACCCTGAGGATCTCAGTTATTTGACTGCAGTATACTTGTAGGAAGTATATTCTCAAGGTATGCGCAACTGTTGCCCTGAGGAATTCCACAGTCATGTATTTGACTGTTGTATACATTAGCAGTACAGGTTAATACAGACTGCCTCTGTAGGAAGTATATTCTCAAGGTATGCATCATGCCCTGAGAATTTCCACAGTCATGTATTTGACTGTTGTATACATAACCAGTACAGGTTAATACAGACTGCCTCTGTAGGAAGTATATTCTCAAGGTATGCATCATGCCCTGAGGATTTCCACAGTCATGTATTTGACTGTTGTATACATAACCAGTACAGGTTAATACAGACTGCCTCTGTAGGAAGTATATTCTCAAGGTATGCATCATGCCCTGAGGATTTCCACAGTCACGTATTTGACTTGTATACATAACCAGTACAGGTTAATACAGACTGCCTCTGTAGGAAGTATATTCTCAAGGTATGTGCAACTATTGCCCTGAGGATTTCCACAGTCACGTATTTGACTTGTATACATAACCAGTACAGGTTAATACAGACTGCCTCTGTAGGAAGTATATTCTCAAGGTATGTATCATGCCCTGAGAATTTCCACAGTCATGTATTTGACTGTTGTATACATAACCAGTACAGGTTAATACAGACTGCCTCTGTAGGAAGTATATTCTCAAGGTATGTGCAACTATTGCCCTGAGGATTTCCACAGTCGTGTATTTGACAGTTGTATACATAACCAGTACAGGTTAATACAGACTGCCTCTGTAGGAAGTATATTCTCAAGGTATGCATCATGCCCTGAGGATTTCCACAGTCATGTATTTGACTGTTGTATACATAACCAGTACAGGTTAATACAGACTGCCTCTGTAGGAAGTATATTCTCAAGGTATGCATCATGCCCTGAGGATTTCCACAGTCATGTATTTGACTGTTGTATACATAACCAGTACAGGTTAATACAGACTGCCTCTGTAGGAAGTATATTCTCAAGGTATGCATCATGCCCTGAGGATTTCCACAGTCACGTATTTGACTTGTATACATAACCAGTACAGGTTAATACAGACTGCCTCTGTAGGAAGTATATTCTCAAGGTATGTGCAACTATTGCCCTGAGGATTTCCACAGTCACGTATTTGACTTGTATACATAACCAGTACAGGTTAATACAGACTGCCTCTGTAGGAAGTATATTCTCAAGGTATGTATCATGCCCTGAGAATTTCCACAGTCATGTATTTGGCTGTTGTATACATAACCAGTACAGGTTAATACAGACTGCCTCTGTAGGAAGTATATTCTCAAGGTATGTGCAACTATTGCCCTGAGGATTTCCACAGTCGTGTATTTGACAGTTGTATACATAACCAGTACAGGTTAATACAGACTGCCTCTGTAGGAAGTATATTCTCAAGGTATGCATCATGCCCTGAGAATTTCCACAGTCATGTTTTTGACTGTTGTATACATAACCAGTACAGGTTAATACAGACTGCCCCTGTAGGAAGTATATTCTCAAGGTATTCGCAACTATTGCCCTGAGGATTTCCACAGTCGTGCATTTGACGGGTTGACAGTACAGGTTAATACATATTGCCTCTGTAGGATGTATATTCACACAAATTTGTGTGATTCCAATTTCTGGTACAGTATATTGATATTTCTTTTCTTCCTGTATTGTTCGTCATCGTTTCGGTGTTTGTCTGTTAATACTTAATTCATCAATAATCCCAATCTCTCCCATCCTCTCCCTTCCCCACTGCCACCCTCTCCCTTCCCCACTGCCACCCTCTCCCTTCCCCACTGCCTCCCTCTCCCTTCCCCACTGCCAACCTATCCCTTCCCCACTGCCACCCTATCCCTTCCACACTGCCATCTTCTCTCTTCCCCACTGCCACCCTCTCCCTTCCCCACTGCCTCCCTCTCCCTTCCCCACTGCCAACCTATCCCTTCCCCACTGCCACCCTATCCCTTCCACACTGCCATCTTCTCCCTTCCCCACTGCCACCCTCTCCCTTCCACACTGCCATCTTCTCTCTTCCACACTGCCACCCTCTCCCTTCCGCACTGCCACCCTATCCCTTCCCCACTGCCACCCTATCCCTTCCCCACTGCCACCCTATCCCTTCCACACTGCCACCCTATCCCTTCCACACTACGAACGGTCGTTTCCTTCCACAACATCCTCTCCTTTCTCCACCACGAACATCCACTCCCTTCCCCACTACCATCTTCTCCATTCCCACCACCAACATCCTCTCTTATCCCTACAACCATCCTATCCCTTTTCCCTACAACCCACATCCTTTCCCTTCCACACCAACATCCCTTTTCCTCACTACCAACAGCTGGTCCCTTCCCCAACATCAACTCCCTTCCCTGCCACAAACATCCTCTCCCTTCCCCACTACCATCCTCTCCGTTCGCACAACCACCATCCTATCCCTTCCGCACAACCACCATCCTATCCCTTCCGCACAACCACCATCCTATCCCTTCCGCACAACCAACATCTCCCTTCCACACCACCCTCCTATCCCTCCCCACTACCACCATCCTGTCCCTTCCCCACTACCAGCCTCTCCCTTCCCCACCACTATCCTCTCCCTTTCCTACTACCAGCATCCCTCTCCCCTCCCCACCACCATCCTCTCCCTTCCCAACTACCACCATTCTGTCCCTTCCCCACTACCAACATCCGGTCCCTTCCCCATCAACATCTCCTTTCCCCACCACCATCCTCTCCCTTCCCCACCTCAATCCTCTACCTTCCCCACCACCTTCCTGTCCCTTTCCCGCTAAAAGCATCCTCTCCCCTCACCACCACCACCCTCTCCCTTCCCCACTACCACTATTCTGTCCCCTTCCCCACCACCATCCTGTCCCTTACCCACTACCATCTTCTCCCTTCCCCTCTACCATCCTCTCCCTTCCCCACTACCAGCATCCTGTCCCTTCCCCGACAACATCTCCTTTCCCCACCACCATCCTCTCCCTTCCCCACTACCAACATCCGGTCCCTTCCCAAACACCATCCTCTCCCTTCCCGACTACCACCATTCTGTCCCTTACCCACTACCAACATCCTGCTCCTTCCCTGCCAACATCTCCCTTTCCCAACAAAACCTCCTTTACCCACCACCATCCTCTCCCTTCCCACTACTACCGCTCTGTTCCTTCCCCTACCACATTCCTTTACCCACCACCATCATCTCCCTTCCCCACTACCATCCTCTCCCTTTTCCACAACCAACTTCTCCTTTCCCCACCACCATCCTGTCCCTCCCCCACCACCATGCTGTCACCTCCATATAATTGTCATCTTCCTTCCCCAGCATCTTCCTCTCCTTTTCCCACTACCAAAATCATGTCCATTCCCCACTACCAGCCTCTCCCTTCCCCACTACCAGCCTCTCCCTTCCCCACCACCATCCTCTCCCTTTCCTACTACCAGCATCCCTCTCCCCTCCCCACCACCATCCTCTCCCTTTCCTACTACCAGCATCCCTCTCCCCTCCCCACCACCATCCTCTCCCTTCCCCACTACCACCATTCTGTCCCTTCCCCACTACCAACATCCTGTCCCTTTCCTGCCAACATCTCCTTTCCCCACAACCATCCTCTCCCTTCCCCACTACCAACATCCGGTCCCTTACCCACCAACATCTCCTTTCCCCTTACATACTCTCCCTTCCCCACCACCATCCTCTCCCTTCCCCACTACCACCATTCTGTCCCTTCCCCATACCATACACTCCCTTCCCCACTACCAACATCCTGTCCCTTCCCAATTACCATCCTGTCCCTTCCAATGTACCTACATCCGGTCCCTTCCCCACCAACATCTCCTTTCCCAGCAACATCTCCTTTCCCACCACATCCTCTCCCTTCTCCACCACCATCCTCTCCCTTCCCCACTACCATCCTCTTCCATCCTCTTCCTTCCCCACTACCATCCTCTCCCTTCCCCACTACCAACATCCTCTCCCTTCTCCACCACCATCCTCTCCCTTCCCCACCACCATCCTGTCCCTTCCCCACCACCAACCTCTCCCACCACCATCCTCTCCCTTCCACATCACCACCCTCTCCCTTCCCCACCACCAACATCCACTCCCTTCCTTACTACCATCCTCTCGCTTCCCCACCAAAACCGTTCTCTCTTTTCCCCACTACCATCATCTCCCTTCCCCAAAACCAACATCCCTCCCATCCCCACCACCATCCTGCCTCTTTTCCGACACCCTGTCCCTTCCCCACTACCAACATCCTGTCTCTTCCCCACTACCATCCTTTCCCTTCCACACTACCATACTCTCTCTTTCCCATTACCACCATCCTCTCCTTTCTCCATCACCACATTCTCCCTTCCCCACAACCACAATCCTGTCCCTTCCCCACCACCAACATCCTGTCCCTTCTCCACTACCACCATCCTGAAACAATATCTCCTTTTCCCCACCACCATCCTCTCTCTTCCCAAAAAGCATCCTCTCCCTTTCCCACTACCACCATTCTGTCCCTTCCCCACCACCAATCTCTCACTTCCCAACCACCATCCTTTCCCTTCCCCACTACCAACATCTCTCTTCTCCATCAACATCCTCTCCCTTCCCTACCACCAACATCTTCTTTACCCATCACCATCCTCTCCTTAGCCCACCACCATCCTCTCCTTCTCCAACACCATCCTATCCCTTCCCCACAACCAACATCCTGCCCCTTCCCCACTAACATCTCCTTTCCCCACCGCCGTCTTCTCTCTTCCCCACCGCCATCCTCTCCCTTCCCTAACACCATCTTATCACTTTTCCCCACACCAACATCCCTTTTCCCCACTACCAACAGCCAGTCCCTTCCCCAACATCAACTCCCTTCCCCACCACAAACATCCTCTCCCTTCCCCACTACCATCCTCTCCCTTCCCCACTACCATCCTCTCTGTTCGCACAACCAACATCCTCTTCCTTCCCAACCACCATCCTATCCTTTCCGCACAACCAACATCCGGATCCTGTCCCTTCCACACCACCCCCCTGTCCCAATATCGCCTTTCTCCACCACCATCCTCTCCGTCTACCACCAACATCCTCTCCCTTCCCCACCTCCAACATCTTCTCCATCACCATCCTTTCCCAACCACCATCCTCTCCTTTTCCCAGTACAAACAGCCTCTTCCTTTCTCACTACCAATGTCCTGGCCCTTCCCCAGCAACACCTCCTTTACCCACCACCATACTCTCCCCTACCAGATTCCTTTACCAACTACCATCCTCTCCGTTCCCCACTACCATCCTCTGCCTACCACACCACCAACATCTCCCTTCCCCAGCACCATCCTCTCTTTTCCCCACTACCAACATCCTGTCCCTTACACACCAACATCTCCCTTCCACACCACCCTCCTGTCCCAATATCGCCTTTCTCCACCACCATTCTCTCCTTCTACAACCAACATCCTCTCCCTTCCCCACCTTCAACATCTTCTCCATCACCATCCTTTCCCCACCACCATCCTCTCCTTTTCCCAGTACAAACAGCCTCTTCCTTTCTCACTACCAACGTCCTGGCCCTTCCCCAGCAACATGTCCCCACCACCACCACCATCGTCTCCCTTCCCCACAACATCTGAGTCCCTTCCCATCCAACATCTCCTTTCCCCACCACCATCCCCTCCCTTCCCCACTACCAACATACGGTCCCTTCCCCAACAACACCTCCTTTACCCACCACCATACTCTCCCCTACCAGATTCCTTTACCAACCACCATCCTCTCCGTTCCCCACTACCATCCTCTCCCTACCACACTACCAACATCTCCCTTCCCAAGCACCATCCTCTCCTTTCCCCACTACCAACACCCTGTCCCTTCCCCACCACCACACCCTCCCTTCCCCACTACCACCTTCTTATCCCTTCCCCATCAAACAACTCCTTTCCCCATCTCCATTCTATCTCTTCCCCACCACCATCCTCTCCCTTTCCATCTATCAACATACTGTCCCTTCCCCACCAACAACTTCTTTCCCCACCAACATCCTATCTCTTCCCCACTACCAACATACTCTCCCTTCCCTTATACCAACATCCTGTCCTTTGCCAACCACTTCTCCCTTCCCCACCACTATTCCCTTCCTTGCCCACCACAATCCTGTCGTTTCCCACTAATCATACTCTCCCTTCCCTACCATCTTTCCCCTTTCCCACACCCACCATCCTCTCCATACCCCACCACCAAAACACCATCCTCTACTTTCACCACCACCATCCTGTCTCTTTTCCAACACCCTGTCCTTTCCCAACTACCAACATCCTGTCCCTTCCCCATTACCATCCTATCCCTTCCCCACTACCATCCTCTCCCTTTCCCACAATCAACATACTGTCCCTTCCTAACCACCATCCTCGCCCTTCCCCACTACCATTCTTTCTCTTCCCCACTACAAACATCCTATCCCTTCCCCACCACCACCATCCTCTCCCTTCCCAACTACCATCATCCTCTCCCTTCCCCACTACCATCATCCTGTCCCTTCCCCACCACCACCATCCTCTCTCTTCCCCACCACCACCATCCTCTCCCTTCCCCACACCATCATCCTCTCCCTTCCCCACTACCATCATCCTCTCCCTTCCCCACTACCACCATCCTCTCCCTTCCCCACTACCACCATCCTCTCTCTTCCCCACCACCATCATCCTCTCCCTTCCCCACTACCACCATCCTCTCCCTTCCCCACTACAACCATCCTCTCCCTTCCCCACCACCACCATCCTCTCCCTTCCCCACCACCACCATCCTCTCCCTTCCCAACTACCACCATCCTCTCTCTTCCCCACCACCACCATCCTCTCTCTTCCCCACCACCACCATCCTCTCCCTTCCCCACTACCACCATCCTCTCCCTTCCCCACTACCACCATCCTCTCCCTTCCCAACTACCACCATCCTCTCTCTTCCCCACCACCGCCATCCTCTCCCTTCCCCACCACCATCATCCTCTCCCTTCCCCACTACCATCATCCTCTCCCTTCCCCACTACCACCATCCTCTCCCTTCCCCACTACCACCATCCTCTCTCTTCCCCACCACCATCATCCTCTCCCTTCCCCACTACCACCATCCTCTCCCTTCCCCACTACCACCATCCTCTCCCTTCCCCACCACCACCATCCTCTCTCTTCCCCACCACCACCATCCTCTCCCTTCCCCACTACCATCATCCTCTCCCTTCCCCACTACCACCATCCTCTCCCTTCCCCACCACCACCATCCTCTCCCTTCCCCACCACCATCATCCTCTCCCTTCCCCACTACCATCATCCTCTCCCTTCCCCACTACCACCATCCTCTCCCTTCCCCACTACCACCATCCTCTCTCTTCCCCACCACCATCATCCTCTCCCTTCCCCACTACCACCATCCTCTCCCTTCCCCACTACAACCATCCTCTCCCTTCCCCACCACCACCATCCTCTCCCTTCCCCACCACCACCATCCTCTCCCTTCCCAACTACCACCATCCTCTCTCTTCCCCACCACCACCTTCCTCTCTCTTCCCCACCACCACCATCCTCTCCCTTCCCCACTACCACCATCCTCTCCCTTCCCCACTACCACCATCCTCTCCCTTCCCAACTACCACCATCCTCTCTCTTCCCCACCACCGCCATCCTCTCCCTTCCCCACTACCACCATCCTCTCTCTTCCCCACTACCACCATCCTCTCCCTTCCCCACCACCACCATCCTCTCCCTTCCCCACTACCACCATCCTCTCTCTTCCCCACCACCATCATCCTCTCCCTTCCCCACTACCACCATCCTCTCCCTTCCCCACTACCACCATCCTCTCCCTTCCCCACCACCACCATCCTCTCCCTTCCCCACCACCACCATCCTCTCCCTTCCCAACTACCATCATCCTCTCCCTTCCCCACTACCATCATCCTGTCCCTTCCCCACCACCACCATCCTCTCTCTTCCCCACCACCACCATCCTCTCCCTTCCCCACCACCATCATCCTCTCCCTTCCCCACTACCATCATCCTCTCCCTTCCCCACTACCACCATCCTCTCCCTTCCCCACTACCACCATCCTCTCTCTTCCCCACCACCATCATCCTCTCCCTTCCCCACTACCACCATCCTCTCCCTTCCCCACTACAACCATCCTCTCCCTTCCCCACCACCACCATCCTCTCCCTTCCCCACCACCACCATCCTCTCCCTTCCCAACTACCACCATCCTCTCTCTTCCCCACCACCACCATCCTCTCTCTTCCCCACCACCACCATCCTCTCCCTTCCCCACTACCACCATCCTCTCCCTTCCCCACTACCACCATCCTCTCCCTTCCCCACCACCATCATCCTCTCCCTTCCCCACTACCACCATCCTCTCCCTTCCCCACTACCACCATCCTCTCTCTTCCCCACTACCACCATCCTCTCTCTTCCCCACCACCACCATCCTCTCCCTTCCCCACCACCATCATCCTCTCCCTTCCCCACTACCATCATCCTCTCCCTTCCCCGCTACCACCATCCTCTCCCTTCCCCACTACCACCATCCTCTCTCTTCCCCACCACCATCATCCTCTCCCTTCCCCACTACCACCATCCTCTCCCTTCCCCACTACAACCATCCTCTCCCTTCCCCACCACCACCATCCTCTCCCTTCCCCACCACCACCATCCTCTCCCTTCCCAACTACCACCATCCTCTCTCTTCCCCACCACCACCATCCTCTCTCTTCCCCACCACCACCATCCTCTCCCTTCCCCACTACCACCATCCTCTCCCTTCCCCACTACCACCATCCTCTCCCTTCCCCACCACCATCATCCTCTCCCTTCCCCACTACCACCATCCTCTCCCTTCCCCACTACCACCATCCTCTCTCTTCCCCACTACCACCATCCTCTCCCTTCCCCACCACCACCATCCTCTCCCTTCCCCACTACCACCATCCTCTCTCTTCCCCACCACCATCATCCTCTCCCTTCCCCACTACCACCATCCTCTCCCTTCCCCACTACCACCATCCTCTCCCTTCCCCACCACCACCATCCTCTCCCTTCCCCACCACCGCCATCCTCTCCCTTCCCCACTACCGCCATCCTCTCCCTTCCCCACTACCACCATCCTCTCCCTTCCCCACAACCACCATCCTCTCCCTTCCCCACTACCACCATCCTCTCCCTTCCCCACTACCACCATCCTCTCCCTTCCCCACTACCACCATCCTCTCTCTTCCCCACCACCATCATCCTCTCCCTTCCCCACTACCACCATCCTCTCCCTTCCCCACTACAACCATCCTCTCCCTTCCCCACCACCACCATCCTCTCCCTTCCCCACCACCACCATCCTCTCCCTTCCCAACTACCACCATCCTCTCTCTTCCCCACCACCACCATCCTCTCTCTTCCCCACCACCACCATCCTCTCCCTTCCCCACTACCACCATCCTCTCCCTTCCCCACTACCACCATCCTCTCCCTTCCCAACTACCACCATCCTCTCTCTTCCCCACCACCGCCATCCTCTCCCTTCCCCACTACCACCATCCTCTCTCTTCCCCACTACCACCATCCTCTCCCTTCCCCACTACCACCATCCTCTCCCTTCCCCACTACCACCATCCTCTCCCTTCCCCACCACCACCATCCTCTCCCTTCCCCACCACCGCCATCCTCTCCCTTCCCCACTACCGCCATCCTCTCCCTTCCCCACTACCACCATCCTCTCCCTTCCCCACAACCACCATCCTCTCCCTTCCCCACTACCACCATCCTCTCCCTTCCCCACTACCACCATCCTCTCCCTTCCCCACCACCACCATCCTCTCTCTTCCCCACTACCACCATCCTCTCCCTTCCCCACTACCACCATCCTCTCTCTTCCCCACCACCGCCATCCTCTCCCTTCCCCACTACCACCATCCTCTCTCTTCCCCACTACCACCATCCTCTCCCTTCCCCACCACCACCATCCTCTCCCTTCCCCACTACCACCATCCTCTCTCTTCCCCACCACCATCATCCTCTCCCTTCCCCACTACCACCATCCTCTCCCTTCCCCACTACCACCATCCTCTCCCTTCCCCACCACCACCATCCTCTCCCTTCCCCACCACCGCCATCCTCTCCCTTCCCCACTACCGCCATCCTCTCCCTTCCCCACTACCACCATCCTCTCCCTTCCCCACAACCACCATCCTCTCCCTTCCCCACTACCACCATCCTCTCCCTTCCCCACTACCACCATCCTCTCCCTTCCCCACCACCACCATCCTCTCTCTTCCCCACTACCACCATCCTCTCCCTTCCCCACTACCACCATCCTCTCCCTTCCCCACCACCACCATCCTGTCCCTTCCCCTCCAACATCTCCCTTCCCCACCACCACCATCCTGTCCCATCCCCACCACCACCATCCTCTCCCTTCCCCACCACCACCATCCTCTCCCTTCCCCACTACCACCATCCTGTCCCTTCCCCTCCAACATCTCCCTTCCCCACTACCACCATCCTGTCCCTTCCCCTCCAACATCTCCCTTCCCCACCACCACAATCCTGTCCCTTCCCCTCCATCATCTCCCTTCCCCACTACCACAATCCTGTCCCTTCCCCACCACCACCATCCTCTCCCTTCCCCACCACCATCATCCTCTCCCTTCCCCACCACCACCATCCTTTCCCTTCCCCACCACCATCATCCTGTCCCTTCCCCACCACCGCCATCCTTTCCCTTCCCCACCACCATCATCCTGTCCCTTCCCCACCACCACCATCCTCTCCCTTCCCCACCACCACCATCCTGTCCCTTCCCCTCCAACATCTCCCTTCCCCACTACCACAATCCTGTCCCTTCCCCACCACCACCATCCTCTCCCTTCCCCACCACCATCATCCTCTCCGTTCCCCACCACCACCATCCTTTCCCTTCCCCACTACCACCATCCTCTCCCTTCCCCACTACCACCATCCTTTCCCTTCCCCACCACCACCATCCTGTCCCTTCCCCACCACCGCCATCCTTTCCCTTCCCCACCACCATCATCCTGTCCCTTCCCCACCACCACCATCCTGTCCCTTCCCCTCCAACATCTCCCTTCCCCACTACCACAATCCTGTCCCTTCCCCACCACCACCATCCTTTCCCTTCCCCACCACCATCATCCTGTCCCTTCCCCACCACCACCATCCTTTCCCTTCCCCACCACCACCATCCTCTCCCTTCCCCACCACCACCATCCTCTCCCTTCCCCACCACCACCATCCTGTCCCTTCCCCTCCAACATCTCCCTTCCCCACTACCACAATCCTGTCCCTTCCCCACCACCACCATCCTCTCCCTTCCCCACCACCATCATCCTCTCCCTTCCCCACCACCACCATCCTTTCCCTTCCCCACTACCACCATCCTCTCCCTTCCCCACCACCACCATCCTGTCCCTTCCCCTCCAACATCTCCCTTCCCCACTACCACAATCCTGTCCCTTCCCCACCACCACCATCCTCTCCCTTCCCCACCACCATCATCCTCTCCCTTCCCCACCACCACCATCCTTTCCCTTCCCCACTACCACCATCCTCTCCCTTCCCCACCACCACCATCCTGTCCCTTCCCCTCCAACATCTCCCTTCCCCACTACCACAATCCTGTCCCTTCCCCACCACCACCATCCTTTCCCTTCCCCACTACCACCATCCTCTCCCTTCCCCACTACCACCATCCTTTCCCTTCCCCACCACCATCATCCTCTCCCTTCCCCACCACCACCATCCTGTCCCTTCCCCACCACCGCCATCCTTTCCCTTCCCCACCACCATCATCCTGTCCCTTCCCCACCACCACCATCCTGTCCCTTCCCCTCCAACATCTCCCTTCCCCACTACCACAATCCTGTCCCTTCCCCACCACCACCATCCTTTCCCTTCCCCACTACCATCATCCTCTCCCTTCCCCACCACCACCATCCTTTCCCTTCCCCACCACCACCATCCTTTCCCTTCCCCACCACCACCATCCTCTCCCTTCCCCACCACCACCATCCTCTCCCTTCCCCACCACCACCATCCTGTCCCTTCCCCTCCAACATCTCCCTTCCCCACTACCACAATCCTGTCCCTTCCCCACCACCACCATCCTCTCCCTTCCCCACCACCATCATCCTCTCCCTTCCCCACCACCACCATCCTTTCCCTTCCCCACTACCACCATCCTCTCCCTTCCCCACCACCACCATCCTGTCCCTTCCCCTCCAACATCTCCCTTCCCCACTACCACAATCCTGTCCCTTCCCCACCACCACCATCCTCTCCCTTCCCCACCACCATCATCCTCTCCCTTCCCCACCACCACCATCCTTTCCCTTCCCCACTACCACCATCCTCTCCCTTCCCCACCACCACCATCCTGTCCCTTCCCCTCCAACATCTCCCTTCCCCACTACCACAATCCTGTCCCTTCCCCACCACCACCATCCTCTCCCTTCCCCACCACCATCATCCTCTCCCTTCCCCACCACCACCATCCTGTCCCTTCCCCACCACCGCCATCCTTTCCCTTCCCCACCACCATCATCCTGTCCCTTCCCCACCACCACCATCCTCTCCCTTCCCCACCACCACCATCCTGTCCCTTCCCCTCCAACATCTCCCTTCCCCACCACCACCATCCTTTCCCTTCCCCACCACCACCATCCTGTCCCTTCCCCTCCAACATCTCCCTTCCCCACCACCACCATCCTCTCCCTTCCCCGCTACCACCATCCTGTCCCTTCCCCACCACCACCATCCTCTCCCTTCCCCACTACCATCATCCTGTCCCTTCCCCACCACCACCATCCTCTCTCTTCCCCACTACCACCATCCTCTCCCTTCCCCACCACCACCATCCTCTCCCTTCCCCACTACCACCATCCTCTCTCTTCCCCACCACCACCATCCTCTCCCTTCCCCACTACCACCATCCTCTCTCTTCCCCACCACCACCATCCTCTCCCTTCCCCACCACCACCATCCTCTCTCTTCCCCACCACCACCATCCTCTCCCTTCCCCACCACCACCATCCTCTCCCTTCCCCACTACCATCATCCTGTCCCTTCCCCACCACCACCATCCTCTCCCTTCCCCACTACCATCATCCTGTCCCTTCCCCACTACCATCATCCTGTCCCTTCCCCACCACCACCATCCTCTCCCTTCCCCACTACCATCATCCTGTCCCTTCCCCACTACCATCATCCTGTCCCTTCCCCACCACCACCATCCTCTCCCTTCCCCACTACCATCATCCTGTCCCTTCCCCACTACCATCATCCTGTCCCTTCCCCACCACCACCATCCTCTCCCTTCCCCACCACCACAATCCTCTCCCTTCCCCACCACCACCATCCTTTCCCTTCCCCACCACCATCATCCTGTCCCTTCCCCACCACCACCATCCTCTCCCTTCCCCACTACCACCATCCTCTCCCTTCCCCACCACCACCATCCTGTCCCTTCCCCACCACCACCATCCTGTCCCTTCCCCACTACCACCATCCTCTCCCTTCCCCACTACCACCATCCTCTCCCTTCCCCACTACCACAATCCTGTCCCTTCCCCACCACCACCATCCTCTCCCTTCCCCACCACCATCATCCTGTCCCTTCCCCACCACCACCATCCTTTCCCTTCCCCACCACCACCATCCTGTCCCTTCCCCACCACCATCATCCTCTCCCTTCCCCACCACCACCATCCTCTCCCTTCCCCACTACCACCATCCTCTCCCTTCCCCACCACCACCATCCTGTCCCTTCCCCTCCAACATCTCCCTTCCCCACCACCACCATCCTTTCCCTTCCCCACCACCACCATCCTGTCCCTTCCCCTCCAACATCTCCCTTCCCCACCACCACCATCCTCTCCCTTCCCCGCTACCACCATCCTGTCCCTTCCCCACCACCACCATCCTCTCCCTTCCCCACTACCATCATCCTGTCCCTTCCCCACCACCACCATCCTCTCTCTTCCCCACTACCACCATCCTCTCCCTTCCCCACCACCACCATCCTCTCCCTTCCCCACTACCACCATCCTCTCTCTTCCCCACCACCACCATCCTCTCCCTTCCCCACTACCACCATCCTCTCTCTTCCCCACCACCACCATCCTCTCCCTTCCCCACCACCACCATCCTCTCTCTTCCCCACCACCACCATCCTCTCCCTTCCCCACCACCACCATCCTCTCCCTTCCCCACTACCATCATCCTGTCCCTTCCCCACCACCACCATCCTTTCCCTTCCCCACCACCACCATCCTCTCCCTTCCCCACCACCACCATCCTCTCCCTTCCCCACCACCACCATCCTGTCCCTTCCCCTCCAACATCTCCCTTCCCCACTACCACAATCCTGTCCCTTCCCCACCACCACCATCCTCTCCCTTCCCCACCACCATCATCCTCTCCCTTCCCCACCACCACCATCCTTTCCCTTCCCCACTACCACCATCCTCTCCCTTCCCCACCACCACCATCCTGTCCCTTCCCCTCCAACATCTCCCTTCCCCACTACCACAATCCTGTCCCTTCCCCACCACCACCATCCTCTCCCTTCCCCACCACCATCATCCTCTCCCTTCCCCACCACCACCATCCTTTCCCTTCCCCACTACCACCATCCTCTCCCTTCCCCACCACCACCATCCTGTCCCTTCCCCTCCAACATCTCCCTTCCCCACTACCACAATCCTGTCCCTTCCCCACCACCACCATCCTTTCCCTTCCCCACTACCACCATCCTCTCCCTTCCCCACTACCACCATCCTTTCCCTTCCCCACCACCATCATCCTCTCCCTTCCCCACCACCACCATCCTGTCCCTTCCCCACCACCGCCATCCTTTCCCTTCCCCACCACCATCATCCTGTCCCTTCCCCACCACCACCATCCTGTCCCTTCCCCTCCAACATCTCCCTTCCCCACTACCACAATCCTGTCCCTTCCCCACCACCACCATCCTTTCCCTTCCCCACTACCATCATCCTGTCCCTTCCCCACCACCACCATCCTTTCCCTTCCCCACCACCACCATCCTTTCCCTTCCCCACCACCACCATCCTCTCCCTTCCCCACCACCACCATCCTCTCCCTTCCCCACCACCACCATCCTGTCCCTTCCCCTCCAACATCTCCCTTCCCCACTACCACAATCCTGTCCCTTCCCCACCACCACCATCCTCTCCCTTCCCCACCACCATCATCCTCTCCCTTCCCCACCACCACCATCCTTTCCCTTCCCCACTACCACCATCCTCTCCCTTCCCCACCACCACCATCCTGTCCCTTCCCCTCCAACATCTCCCTTCCCCACTACCACAATCCTGTCCCTTCCCCACCACCACCATCCTCTCCCTTCCCCACCACCATCATCCTCTCCCTTCCCCACCACCACCATCGTTTCCCTTCCCCACTACCACCATCCTCTCCCTTCCCCACCACCACCATCCTGTCCCTTCCCCTCCAACATCTCCCTTCCCCACTACCACAATCCTGTCCCTTCCCCACCACCACCATCCTCTCCCTTCCCCACCACCATCATCCTCTCCCTTCCCCACCACCACCATCCTGTCCCTTCCCCACCACCGCCATCCTTTCCCTTCCCCACCACCATCATCCTGTCCCTTCCCCACCACCACCATCCTCTCCCTTCCCCACCACCACCATCCTGTCCCTTCCCCTCCAACATCTCCCTTCCCCACCACCACCATCCTTTCCCTTCCCCACCACCACCATCCTGTCCCTTCCCCTCCAACATCTCCCTTCCCCACCACCACCATCCTCTCCCTTCCCCGCTACCACCATCCTGTCCCTTCCCCACCACCACCATCCTCTCCCTTCCCCACTACCATCATCCTGTCCCTTCCCCACCACCACCATCCTCTCTCTTCCCCACTACCACCATCCTCTCCCTTCCCCACCACCACCATCCTCTCCCTTCCCCACTACCACCATCCTCTCTCTTCCCCACCACCACCATCCTCTCCCTTCCCCACTACCACCATCCTCTCTCTTCCCCACCACCACCATCCTCTCCCTTCCCCACCACCACCATCCTCTCTCTTCCCCACCACCACCATCCTCTCCCTTCCCCACCACCACCATCCTCTCCCTTCCCCACTACCATCATCCTGTCCCTTCCCCACCACCACCATCCTCTCCCTTCCCCACTACCATCATCCTGTCCCTTCCCCACTACCATCATCCTGTCCCTTCCCCACCACCACCATCCTCTCCCTTCCCCACTACCATCATCCTGTCCCTTCCCCACTACCATCATCCTGTCCCTTCCCCACCACCACCATCCTCTCCCTTCCCCACTACCATCATCCTGTCCCTTCCCCACTACCATCATCCTGTCCCTTCCCCACCACCACCATCCTCTCCCTTCCCCACCACCACAATCCTCTCCCTTCCCCACCACCACCATCCTTTCCCTTCCCCACCACCATCATCCTGTCCCTTCCCCACCACCACCATCCTCTCCCTTCCCCACTACCACCATCCTCTCCCTTCCCCACCACCACCATCCTGTCCCTTCCCCACCACCACCATCCTGTCCCTTCCCCACTACCACCATCCTCTCCCTTCCCCACTACCACCATCCTCTCCCTTCCCCACTACCACAATCCTGTCCCTTCCCCACCACCACCATCCTCTCCCTTCCCCACCACCATCATCCTGTCCCTTCCCCACCACCACCATCCTTTCCCTTCCCCACCACCACCATCCTGTCCCTTCCCCACCACCATCATCCTCTCCCTTCCCCACCACCACCATCCTCTCCCTTCCCCACTACCACCATCCTCTCCCTTCCCCACCACCACCATCCTGTCCCTTCCCCTCCAACATCTCCCTTCCCCACCACCACCATCCTTTCCCTTCCCCACCACCACCATCCTGTCCCTTCCCCTCCAACATCTCCCTTCCCCACCACCACCATCCTCTCCCTTCCCCGCTACCACCATCCTGTCCCTTCCCCACCACCACCATCCTCTCCCTTCCCCACTACCATCATCCTGTCCCTTCCCCACCACCACCATCCTCTCTCTTCCCCACTACCACCATCCTCTCCCTTCCCCACCACCACCATCCTCTCCCTTCCCCACTACCACCATCCTCTCTCTTCCCCACCACCACCATCCTCTCCCTTCCCCACTACCACCATCCTCTCTCTTCCCCACCACCACCATCCTCTCCCTTCCCCACCACCACCATCCTCTCTCTTCCCCACCACCACCATCCTCTCCCTTCCCCACCACCACCATCCTCTCCCTTCCCCACTACCATCATCCTGTCCCTTCCCCACCACCACCATCCTCTCCCTTCCCCACTACCATCATCCTGTCCCTTCCCCACTACCATCATCCTGTCCCTTCCCCACCACCACCATCCTCTCCCTTCCCCACTACCATCATCCTGTCCCTTCCCCACTACCATCATCCTGTCCCTTCCCCACCACCACCATCCTCTCCCTTCCCCACTACCATCATCCTGTCCCTTCCCCACTACCATCATCCTGTCCCTTCCCCACCACCACCATCCTCTCCCTTCCCCACCACCACCATCCTCTCCCTTCCCCACCACCACCATCCTTTCCCTTCCCCACCACCATCATCCTGTCCCTTCCCCACCACCACCATCCTCTCCCTTCCCCACTACCACCATCCTCTCCCTTCCCCACCACCACCATCCTGTCCCTTCCCCACCACCACCATCCTGTCCCTTCCCCACTACCACCATCCTCTCCCTTCCCCACTACCACCATCCTCTCCCTTCCCCACTACCACAATCCTGTCCCTTCCCCACCACCACCATCCTCTCCCTTCCCCACCACCATCATCCTGTCCCTTCCCCACCACCACCATCCTTTCCCTTCCCCACCACCACCATCCTGTCCCTTCCCCACCACCATCATCCTCTCCCTTCCCCACCACCACCATCCTCTCCCTTCCCCACTACCACCATCCTCTCCCTTCCCCACCACCACCATCCTCTCCCTTCCCCACAACCATCATCCTGTCCCTTCCCCACCACCACCATCCTGTCCCTTCCCCACCACCACCATCCTCTCCCTTCCCCACCACCACCATCCTGTCCCTTCCCCACCACCATCATCCTCTCCCTTCCCCACCACCACCATCCTCTCCCTTCCCCACTACCACCATCCTCTCCCTTCCCCACAACCACATCCTCTCCCTTCCCCACAACCATCATCCTCTCCCTTCCCCACCACCACCATCCTCTCCCTTCCCCACTACCACCATCCTCTCCCTTCCCCACCACCACCATCCTCTCCCTTCCCCACTACCACCATCCTCTCCCTTCCCCACCACCACCATCCTCTCCCTTCCCCACCACCATCATCCTGTCCCTTCCCCACCACCACCATCCTTTCCCTTCCCCACCACCACCATCCTGTCCCTTCCCCACCACCATCATCCTCTCCCTTCCCCACCACCGCCATCCTTTCCCTTCCCCACTACCACCATCCTGTCCCTTCCCCTCCAACATCTCCCTTCCCCACCACCACAATCCTGTCCCTTCCCCACCACCGCCATCCTTTCCCTTCCCCACCACCACCATCCTTTCCCTTCCCCACTACCACCATCCTGTCCCTTCCCCACCACCATCATCCTCTCCCTTCCCCACCACCGCCATCCTTTCCCTTCCCCACTACCACCATCCTGTCCCTTCCCCTCCAACATCTCCCTTCCCCACCACCACAATCCTGTCCCTTCCCCACTACCAACATCCTGTCCCTTTCCCTCCAACATATCCCTTCCCCAGTACCAACATCCTGTCCCTTTCCCACCACCACCATCCTGTCCCTTCCCCACTACCACCATCCTGTCCCTTCCCCTCCAACATCTCCCTTCCCCACTACCACCATTCTGTCCCTTCCCCACTACCAACATCCTGTCCCTTCCCCACTACCAACATCCTGTCCCTTCCCCACCACCACCAACATCTCCCTTCCCCACCACCACCATCCTCTCCCTTCCCCACCACCACCATCCTGTCCCTTCCCCACTACCACCATCCTCTCCCTTCCTCACCAACATCCTCTCCCTTCCCCACTACCACCATTCTGTCCCTTCCCCTCCAACATCTCCCTTCTCTACTACCACCATCTTGTCCCTTCTCTACTACCACCATCCTCTCCCTTCCCCACTACCACCACTATCCTCTCCCTTCCCAACTACCACCATTCTGTCCCTTCCCCACTACCAACATACTGTCCCTTCCCCACCACCACCATCCTCTCCCTTCCCCACTACCAACATCCTCTCCCTTCCCCACCAACATCCTCTCCCTTCCCCACTACCACCATCCTGTCCCTTCCCCTCCAACATCTCCCTTCCCCACTACCACCATCCTCTCACTTTCCCAGTAACATCCTCTTCCTTCCCAACCACCATCCTCTCCCTTTCCCACAACCACCATCCTCTCCCTTCCCCACCACCACCATCCTCTCCCTTACCCACAACCACCATCCTCTCCCTTCCCCACTACCACCATCCTGTCCCTTCCCCACTACCATCATCCTCTCCCTTCCCCACTACCACAATCCTGTCCCTTCCCCACCACCATCATCCTGTCCCTTCCCTACTACAACCATCCTCTCCATTCCCACCACCACCATCCTGTCCCTTCCCAAATACAACCATCCTCTCCATTCCCACTACCACCATCCTGTCCCTTCCCCACAACCATCATCCTGTCCCTTCCCCACCACCATCATCCTGTCCCTTCCCCACTACCACCATCCTGTCCCTTCCCCACCACCATCATCCTGTCCCTTCCCCACCACCATCATCCTCTCCCTTCCCCACTACCACCATCCTGTCCCTTCCCCACCACCATCATCCTGTCCCTTCCCCACTACCACCATCCTGTCCCTTCCCCACCACCATCATCCTGTCCCTTCCCCACCACCATCATCCTCTCCCTTCCCCACTACCACCATCCTGTCCCTTCCCCACCACCATCATCCTGTCCCTTCCCCACCACCATCCTGTCCCTTCCCCACCACCATCATCCTGTCCCTTCCCCACTACCACCATCCTCTCCATTCCCACCACCACCATCCTCTCCCTTTCCCACAACCACCATCCTCTCCCTTCCCCACAACCGACATCCTGTCCCTTCCCTACTACAACCATCCTCTCCATTCCCACCACCACCATCGTGTTCCTTCCCCACTACAACCATCCTCTCCATTCCCACTACCACCATCCTGTCCCTTCCCCACCACCATCATCCTGTCCCTTCCCAACCACCATCATCCTGTCCATTCCCCATTACCATCATCCTGTCCCTTCCCCACCACCACCTTCCTCTCCATTCCCACCACCACCATCCTGTCCCTTCCCCACTACCACCATCATGTCCCTTCCCCACTACCAACATCCTGTCCATTCCCCTCCAACATCTCCCTTCCCCACTACCAGCATTCTGTCCCTTCCCCACCACCACCATCCTGTCCCTTTCCCACCACCACCATCCTGTCCCTTCCCTCCAACATCTCCCTTCCCCAACACCACCATCCTCTCACTTTCCCAGGAACATCCTCTCCCTTCCCAACCACCATCCTCTCCCTTTTTCACAACCACCATCCTCTCCCTTCCCGACCACCACCATCCTCTCCCTTAGCCACAACCAACATCCTCTCCCTTACCCACTACCACCATCCTCTCCCTTACCCACCACCTACATCTCCTTCCTTTCCCACTACCACCATCCTGTCCCTTCCCCTCCAACTTCTTCCTTCCCCAACACAACCATCATCCTCTCCCTTCCCCACCACCACCATCCTCTCCCTTCCCCACCACCACCATCCTCTCCCTTCCCCACTACCACCATCCTCTCCCTTCCCCACCACCACCATCCTCTCCCTTCCCCACCACCACCATCCTCTCCCTTCCCCACTACCATCATCCTGTCCCTTCCCCACTACCACCATCCTCTCCCTTCCCCACTACCACCATCCTCTCCCTTCCCCACCACCACCATCCTCTCCCTTCCCCACTACCACCATCCTCTCCCTTCCCCACCACCGCCATCCTCTCCCTTCCCCACCACCACCATCCTCTCCCTTCCCCACCACCATCATCCTCTCCCTTCCCCACCACCGCCATCCTCTCCCTTCCCCACCACCATCATCCTCTCCCTTCCCCACCACCGCCATCCTCTCCCTTCCCCACTACCATCATCCTGTCCCTTCCCCACTACCATCATCCTGTCCCTTCCCCACCACCATCATCCTCTCCCTTCCCCACCACCGCCATCCTCTCCCTTCCCCACCACCATCATCCTCTCCCTTCCCCACCACCGCCATCCTCTCCCTTCCCCACCACCGCCATCCTCTCCCTTCCCCACCACCGCCATCCTCTCCCTTCCCCACCACCATCATCCTCTCCCTTCCCCACTACCACCATCCTCTCCCTTCCCCACCACCACCATCCTCTCCCTTCCCCACTACCACCATCCTCTCCCTTCCCCACTACCACCATCCTCTCCCTTCCCCACTACCACCATCCTCTCCCTTCCCCACCACCACCATCCTCTCCCTTCCCCACTACCGCCATCCTCTCCCTTCCCCACCACCGCCATCCTCTCCCTTCCCCACCACCACCATCCTCTCCCTTCCCCACTACCAACATCCTCTCACTTCCCACCACCAACATCCTCTCACTTCCTGACTACCAAAACATGTCAATTCCCCACTACCAACATCATGTCCCTTCCCCACTACCAACATCCTCTCCCTTTCCCCACCACCAACATCCTCTCCCTTCCTGACTACCAAAACATGTCAATTCCCCACTACCAACATCCTCTCACTTCCCACCACCAACATCCTCTCACTTCCTGACTACCAAAACATGTCAATTCCCCACTACCAACATCATGTCCCTTCCCCACTACCAACATCCTCTCCCTTTCCCCACCACCAACATCCTCTCCCTTCCTGACTACCAAAACATGTCAATTCCCCACTACCAACATCCTCTCACTTCCCACCACCAACATCCTCTCACTTCCTGACTACCAAAACATGTCAATTCCCCACTACCAATATCATGTCACTTCCCCACAACCAAATCATGACCCTTCCCAACCACCAACATCCTCTCCCTTCCCCACTACTTAATAAACATGTCCCTTCCCCTCTTCCAACCTCCTCTCCCTTCCACACGACCAACATCCTGTCTCTTCCACACCAACATCTCCTTTCCCCACCACCATCCTCTCCCTTCCAAACCACCATCCTCTCCCTTTCCCACTACCACCATCCTCTCCCTTCCCCACCAACATCTCCTTTCCCCACCACCATCCTCTCCCTTCCCAACTACCATCCTCTCCCTTTCCCACTACCACCATCCTCTCCCTTCCCCACCACCATCCTCTCACTTCCCCACTACCATCCTCTCCCTTTCCCACTACCACCATCCTCTCCCTTCCCCACTACCATCCTCTCACTTCCCCACTACCATCCTCTCCCTTTCCCACTACCACCATCCTCTCCCTTGCCCACCACCATCCTCTCCCTTCCCCACTACCACCATCCTCCCCTTTTCTCACTACTAACAGCCCGTCCCTTCTCCAACACTACACTCTCCCTTCTCCAACACCACCATCCTTTCCCTTTCCCACTACCTCAATTCTGTCCTTTCCCCACCAATATCTTCTTTCCCCACTACCATTTTCTCCCTTTACCACTTACACCATCCTCTCTCTTCCCCACCACCATCCTCTCCCTTCCCAACTACCATCCTCTCCCTTTCCCACTACCACCATCCTCTCCCTTCCCCACCACCATCCTCTTACTTCCCCACTACCATCCTCTTCCTTTCCCACTACCACATCCTCTCCCTTTCCCACTACCAACATCTCCTATAACCACACCATCCTCTCCCTTTCCCACTACCACCATCCTCTCCCTTGCCCACCACCATCCTCTCCCTTCCCCACTACCATCCTCTCCCTTTCCCACTACCACATCCTCTCCCTTTCCCACTACCACATCCTCTCCCTTCCCCACCAACATCTCCTTGAGCCACACCATCCTCTCCCTTCCCCACTACCATCCTCTCCCTTTCCACTACCATCCTCTCCCTTTCCCACTACCACCATCCTCTCCCTTCCCCACCGCCATCCTCCCCTTTTCCCACTACTAACAGCCCGTCCCTTCCCCAACACTACACTCTCCCTTCTCCAACACCACCATCCTTTCCCTTTCCCACTACCTCAATTCTGTCTTTCCCCACCAATATCTTCTTTCCCCACTACCATTTTCTCCCTTTACCACCAACACCACCCTCTCTCTTCCCCATCACCATCCTCTTTCCTCCCCACTACCAACATCCTGTCACTTCCCCACAACCATGTTCTTCCTTCCCAAATACTACCACACTGTCCCTTCCCCACTACCATCTTTTCCCTTCCCAACTACCAACATCCTCTCCCTTCTCCAGCACCACCAACCCCTCCCTTCCCCACCACCATCCTCTCCCTTCCCAACTACAACATCCTTTCCCTTCCCCATCAACATCTCCTTTCCCTAGCACATCCTCTCCCTTCCCCACCACCACCACCATCCTCTCACTTTCCCAGCCCCCTCCTCTCCCTTCCCCACTACCACGATCTTCTCCCTTGCCCACCACCATCCTCTCCCTTCCCCACTACCATCCTCTCCCTTCCCCACTACCAACATCCTCTCCCTTTCCCACTACCATCATCTCCTTTCCCTACACTATCCTCTCCTTTCCCCACCACCAACATCCTCTTCCTTCCCCACTACCAAAACATGTCAATTCCCAACTACCAACATCATGTCACTTCCCCACAACCAAAACATGTCTCTTAACCCAACATACTTTCCCTTCCGAACAACCAAAACATGTCCCTTCCCCACCACCAACATCCTCTCCCTTCCCCACTACTAAAACATGTCCCTTCCCCACTACCAAGAATCCTCTCCCTTCCACACGACCAACATCCTGTCTCTTCCCCATCAACATCTCCTTTCCCCACCATCATCCTCTCCCGTCCTCACCACCATCCTCTCCCTTTCCCACTACCACCATCCTCTCCCTTTCCCACTACCACCATCCTCTCCCTTTCCCACTACCACCATCCTCTCCCTTTCCCACTACCAACATCAGGTCCCTTCCCCGCCAACGTCTCCTTTAACCACACCATCCTCTCCCTTTCCCACTACCATCCTCTCCCTTTCCCACTACCACCATCCTCTCCCTTGCCCACCACCATCCTCTCCCTTCCCCACTACCATCCTCTCCCTTTCCCACTACCACATCCTCTCCCTTTCCCACTACCACATCCTCTCCCTTCCCCACCAACATCTCCTTGAGCCACACCATCCTCTCCCTTCCCCACTACCATCCTCTCCCTTTCCCACTACCATCCTCTCCCTTTCCCACTACCACCATCCTCTCCCTTCCCCACCACCATCCTCCCCTTTTCCCACTACTAACAGCCCGTCCCTTCCCCAACACTACACTCTCCCTTCTCCAACACCACCATCCTTTCCCTTTCCCACTACCTCAATTCTGTCCTTTCCCCACCAATATCTTCTTTCCCCACTACCATTTTCTCCCTTTACCACCAACACCACCCTCTCTCTTCCCCACCACCTTTCTCTCTCTTCCCCATCACCATCCTCTTTCCTCCCCACTACCAACATCCTGTCACTTCCCGACAACCATGTTCTTCCTTCCCAAATACTACCACACTGTCCCTTCCCCACTACCATCTTTTCCCTTCCCAACTACCAACGTCCTCTCCCTTTCCCACTACCACCATCCTCTCCCTTTCCCACTACCAACATCAGGTCCCTTCCCCGCCAACGTCTCCTTTAACCACACCATCCTTTCCCTTCCCCACTACCATCCTCTCCCTTTCCCACTACCACCATCCTCTCCCTTCCCCACCACCACCCTCTCCCTTCCCCACTACCATCCTCTCCCTTTCCCACTACCACATCCTCTCCCTTCCCCACTACCATCCTCTCCCTTTCCCACTACCACATCCTCTCCCTTCCCCACTACCATCCTCTCCCTTTCCCACTACCACATCCTCTCCCTTCCCAACCCCTATCCTCTCCCTTCCCCACTACCATCCTCTCCCTTCCCCACTACCATCCTCTCCCTTCCCCACTACCACCCTCTCCCTTTCCCACTACCACATCCTCTCCCTTCCCCACCACTATCCTCCCCCTTCCCCACTACCATCCTCTCCCTTCCCCACTACCAGCCTCTTCCTTTCCCACTACCACCATCCTCTCCCTTGCCCACCACCATCCTCTCCCTTCCCCACTACCATCCTCTCCCTTTCCCACTACCACATCCTCTCCCTTTCCCACTACCATCCTCTCCCTTTCCCACTACCACATCCTCTCCCTTTCCCACTACCATCCTCTCCCTTTCCCACTACCACATTCTCTCCCTTCCCCACCACTATCCTCTCCCTTCCCCACTACCACCATCCTCTCTCTTGCCCACCACATCCTCTCCCTTCCCCACTACCATCCTCTCCCTTTCCCACTACCACATCCTCTACCTTCCCCACTACCATCCTCTCCCTTTCCAACTACCACATCCTCTCCCTTCCCCACCACTATCCTCTCCCTTCCCCACTACCACCATCCTCTCCCTTGCCCACCACCACCCTCTTCCTTCCCCACTACCACATCCTCTCCCTTCCCCACCACTATCCTCTCCCTTCCCCACTACCACCATCCTCTCCCTTGCCCACTACCATCCTCCCCCTTCCCACTATCATCCTCCCCCTTCCCACCACCATCCTCCCACTTCTCCAACACCGTCCCCCCTTCCCCACCATCATCCTCCCCCTTCGCCACCAGCATCCCTCCCTTCCCCACCATCATCCTCCCCCTTCCTCACCAGCATCCCCCCTTCCCAACCAGCATCCCTCCCTTCCTCATCATCATCCTCCCCCTTCCCCACCATCATCCTCCCCCTTCCCCACCAGCATCCCCCCTTCCCAACCAGCATCCCTCCCTTCCCCACCATCATCCTCCCCCTTCCCCACCATCATCCTCCCCCTTCCCCACCAGCATCCCTCCCTTCCCCACCAGCATCCCCCCTTCCCCACCAGCATCCCTCCCACTTCCCCACCAGCATCCCCCCCTTCCCCACCAGCATCCTCAGAGAAGAGGAGCTCTGTCTTCCATCGGTGCTCTACTGAAGCATCTGTAACAGTTTCTATCCACTGATCCACGTCTTTACCCATTCCGGGCCAGCAGAATCTCTCCATGCAGAGAGATAGAGTCCGGTCTCGGTTGTAGTTGGAGGAGACTGAATACACTTTTAAGTTTATTACGAAGTGAAGTAAGTGAAGCAGTGTGACCTAGCCTCATTACGACACGGGCAGCTTCACCCCTAATTATAAAACGGATCTCTCGGGCGCCTGTAAGATCTCAGCCTTAATGCTACACATCAAATGAAGTTTCACCTTTAGCCGTTAGGTCACCAGAAAAACAAGGAAAACGAGGTGCTTGTTTAGAACAAACATCATCTTCCTTTCTCTCGACCATCCTTCCCCTATCGCACTACCACCCTCTCATTCCCCAGTACCGGCACCTCCCTTCCCCCAAACAACCCTCTCCCTTCTCCACCACCACCCTCTCCCTTCTCCACCACCACCCTCTCCCTTCTCCACCACCATCCTCTCCCTTCTCCACCACCATCCTCTCCCTTCTCCACCACCATCCTCTCCCTTCTCCACCACCATCCTCTCTCTTCTCCACCACCATCCTCTCCCTTCTCCACCACCATCCTCTCCCTTCTCCACCACCATCCTCTCTCTTCTCCACCACCACCCTCTCCCTTCTCCACCACCACCATCCTCTCCCTTCTCCACCACCATCCTCTCTCCACCACCATCCTCTCCCTTTTCAAACACCATCCTCTCCCTTCTCCACCACCATCCTCTCCCTTCTCCACCACCATCCTCTCCCTTCTCCACCACCATCCTCTCCATTCTCCAACATCACCCTCTCCCTTCTCCACCACCATCCTTTCCCTTCTCAAACACCATCCTCTCCCTTCTCCACCACCATCCTCTCCCTTCCCCACCACCATCCTCTCCCTTCTCCACCACCACCCTCTCCCTTCTCCACCACCACCCTCTCCCTTCTCCACCACCATCCTCTCCCTTCTCCACCACCACCCTCTCCCTTCTCCACCACCACCCTCTCCCTTCTCCACCACCATCCTCTCCCTTCTCCACCACCATCCTCTCCCTTCTCCACCACCACCCTCTCCCTTCTCCACCACCATCCTCTCCCTTCTCCACCACCATCCTCTCCCTTCTCCACCACCACCCTCTCCCTTCTCCACCACCACCCTCTCCCTTCTCCACCACCATCCTCTCCCTTCTCCTCCACCACCCTCTCCCTTCTCCACCACCATCCTCTCCCTTCTCCACCACCATCCTGTCTCCACCACCACCCTCTCCCTTCTCCACCACCACCCTCTCCCTTCTCCACCACCATCCTCTCCCTTCTCCTCCACCACCATCCTCTCCCTTCTCAAACACCATCCTCTCCCTTCTCCACCACCATCCTCTCCCTTCTCCACCACCACCCTCTCCCTTCTCCACCACCACCCTCTCCCTTCTCCACCACCATCCTCTCCCTTCTCCTCCACCACCATCCTCTCCCTTCTCAAACACCATCCTCTCCCTTCTCCACCACCATCCTCTCCCTTCTCCACCACCACCCTCTCCCTTCTCCACCACCACCCTCTCCCTTCTCCACCACCACCCTCTCCATTCTCCAACACCACCCTCTCCCTTCCCCACCACCGCCATCCTCTCCCTTCCCCACCACCATCATCCTCTCCCTTCCCCACCACCGCCATCCTCTCCCTTCCCCACTACCATCATCCTGTCCCTTCCCCACTACCATCATCCTGTCCCTTCCCCACCACCATCATCCTCTCCCTTCCCCACCACCACCATCCTCTCCCTTCCCCACCACCATCATCCTCTCCCTTCCCCACCACCGCCATCCTCTCCCTTCCCCACCACCGCCATCCTCTCCCTTCCCCACCACCGCCATCCTCTCCCTTCCCCACCACCATCATCCTCTCCCTTCCCCACTACCACCATCCTCTCCCTTCCCCACCACCACCATCCTCTCCCTTCCCCACTACCACCATCCTCTCCCTTCCCCACTACCACCATCCTCTCCCTTCCCCACTACCACCATCCTCTCCCTTCCCCACCACCACCATCCTCTCCCTTCCCCACTACCGCCATCCTCTCCCTTCCCCACCACCGCCATCCTCTCCCTTCCCCACCACCACCATCCTCTCCCTTCCCCACTACCAACATCCTCTCACTTCCCACCACCAACATCCTCTCACTTCCTGACTACCAAAACATGTCAATTCCCCACTACCAACATCATGTCCCTTCCCCACTACCAACATCCTCTCCCTTTCCCCACCACCAACATCCTCTCCCTTCCTGACTACCAAAACATGTCAATTCCCCACTACCAACATCCTCTCACTTCCCACCACCAACATCCTCTCACTTCCTGACTACCAAAACATGTCAATTCCCCACTACCAACATCATGTCCCTTCCCCACTACCAACATCCTCTCCCTTTCCCCACCACCAACATCCTCTCCCTTCCTGACTACCAAAACATGTCAATTCCCCACTACCAACATCCTCTCACTTCCCACCACCAACATCCTCTCACTTCCTGACTACCAAAACATGTCAATTCCCCACTACCAATATCATGTCACTTCCCCACAACCAAATCATGACCCTTCCCAACCACCAACATCCTCTCCCTTCCCCACTACTTAATAAACATGTCCCTTCCCCTCTTCCAACCTCCTCTCCCTTCCACACGACCAACATCCTGTCTCTTCCACACCAACATCTCCTTTCCCCACCACCATCCTCTCCCTTCCAAACCACCATCCTCTCCCTTTCCCACCACCACCATCCTCTCCCTTCCCCACCAACATCTCCTTTCCCCACCACCATCCTCTCCCTTCCCAACTACCATCCTCTCCCTTTCCCACTACCACCATCCTCTCCCTTCCCCACCACCATCCTCTCACTTCCCCACCAACATCTCCTTTCCCCACCACCATCCTCTCCCTTCCCAACTACCATCCTCTCCCTTTCCCACTACCACCATCCTCTCCCTTCCCCACCACCATCCTCTCACTTCCCCACTACCATCCTCTCCCTTTCCCACTACCACCATCCTCTCCCTTCCCCACTACCATCCTCTCACTTCCCCACTACCATCCTCTCCCTTTCCCACTACCACCATCCTCTCCCTTGCCCACCACCATCCTCTCCCTTCCCCACTACCACCATCCTCCCCTTTTCTCACTACTAACAGCCCGTCCCTTCTCCAACACTACACTCTCCCTTCTCCAACACCACCATCCTTTCCCTTTCCCACTACCTCAATTCTGTCCTTTCCCCACCAATATCTTCTTTCCCCACTACCATTTTCTCCCTTTACCACTTACACCATCCTCTCTCTTCCCCACCACCATCCTCTCCCTTCCCAACTACCATCCTCTCCCTTTCCCACTACCACCATCCTCTCCCTTCCCCACCACCATCCTCTTACTTCCCCACTACCATCCTCTTCCTTTCCCACTACCACATCCTCTCCCTTTCCCACTACCAACATCTCCTATAACCACACCATCCTCTCCCTTTCCCACTACCACCATCCTCTCCCTTGCCCACCACCATCCTCTCCCTTCCCCACTACCATCCTCTCCCTTTCCCACTACCACATCCTCTCCCTTTCCCACTACCACATCCTCTCCCTTCCCCACCAACATCTCCTTGAGCCACACCATCCTCTCCCTTCCCCACTACCATCCTCTCCCTTTCCACTACCATCCTCTCCCTTTCCCACTACCACCATCCTCTCCCTTCCCCACCGCCATCCTCCCCTTTTCCCACTACTAACAGCCCGTCCCTTCCCCAACACTACACTCTCCCTTCTCCAACACCACCATCCTTTCCCTTTCCCACTACCTCAATTCTGTCTTTCCCCACCAATATCTTCTTTCCCCACTACCATTTTCTCCCTTTACCACCAACACCACCCTCTCTCTTCCCCACCACCTTTCTCTCTCTTCCCCATCACCATCCTCTTTCCTCCCCACTACCAACATCCTGTCACTTCCCCACAACCATGTTCTTCCTTCCCAAATACTACCACACTGTCCCTTCCCCACTACCATCTTTTCCCTTCCCAACTACCAACATCCTCTCCCTTCTCCAGCACCACCAACCCCTCCCTTCCCCACCACCATCCTCTCCCTTCCCAACTACAACATCCTTTCCCTTCCCCATCAACATCTCCTTTCCCTAGCACATCCTCTCCCTTCCCCACCACCACCACCATCCTCTCACTTTCCCAGCCCCCTCCTCTCCCTTCCCCACTACCACGATCTTCTCCCTTGCCCACCACCATCCTCTCCCTTCCCCACTACCATCCTCTCCCTTCCCCACTACCAACATCCTCTCCCTTTCCCACTACCATCATCTCCTTTCCCTACACTATCCTCTCCTTTCCCCACCACCAACATCCTCTTCCTTCCCCACTACCAAAACATGTCAATTCCCAACTACCAACATCATGTCACTTCCCCACAACCAAAACATGTCTCTTAACCCAACATACTTTCCCTTCCGAACAACCAAAACATGTCCCTTCCCCACCACCAACATCCTCTCCCTTCCCCACTACTAAAACATGTCCCTTCCCCACTACCAAGAATCCTCTCCCTTCCACACGACCAACATCCTGTCTCTTCCCCATCAACATCTCCTTTCCCCACCATCATCCTCTCCCGTCCTCACCACCATCCTCTCCCTTTCCCACTACCACCATCCTCTCCCTTTCCCACTACCACCATCCTCTCCCTTTCCCACTACCACCATCCTCTCCCTTTCCCACTACCAACATCAGGTCCCTTCCCCGCCAACGTCTCCTTTAACCACACCATCCTCTCCCTTTCCCACTACCATCCTCTCCCTTTCCCACTACCACCATCCTCTCCCTTGCCCACCACCATCCTCTCCCTTCCCCACTACCATCCTCTCCCTTTCCCACTACCACATCCTCTCCCTTTCCCACTACCACATCCTCTCCCTTCCCCACCAACATCTCCTTGAGCCACACCATCCTCTCCCTTCCCCACTACCATCCTCTCCCTTTCCCACTACCATCCTCTCCCTTTCCCACTACCACCATCCTCTCCCTTCCCCACCACCATCCTCCCCTTTTCCCACTACTAACAGCCCGTCCCTTCCCCAACACTACACTCTCCCTTCTCCAACACCACCATCCTTTCCCTTTCCCACTACCTCAATTCTGTCCTTTCCCCACCAATATCTTCTTTCCCCACTACCATTTTCTCCCTTTACCACCAACACCACCCTCTCTCTTCCCCACCACCTTTCTCTCTCTTCCCCATCACCATCCTCTTTCCTCCCCACTACCAACATCCTGTCACTTCCCGACAACCATGTTCTTCCTTCCCAAATACTACCACACTGTCCCTTCCCCACTACCATCTTTTCCCTTCCCAACTACCAACATCCTCTCCCTTTCCCACTACCACCATCCTCTCCCTTTCCCACTACCAACATCAGGTCCCTTCCCCGCCAACGTCTCCTTTAACCACACCATCCTTTCCCTTCCCCACTACCATCCTCTCCCTTTCCCACTACCACCATCCTCTCCCTTCCCCACCACCACCCTCTCCCTTCCCCACTACCATCCTCTCCCTTTCCCACTACCACATCCTCTCCCTTCCCCACTACCATCCTCTCCCTTTCCCACTACCACATCCTCTCCCTTCCCCACTACCATCCTCTCCCTTTCCCACTACCACATCCTCTCCCTTCCCAACCCCTATCCTCTCCCTTCCCCACTACCATCCTCTCCCTTCCCCACTACCATCCTCTCCCTTCCCCACTACCACCCTCTCCCTTTCCCACTACCACATCCTCTCCCTTCCCCACCACTATCCTCCCCCTTCCCCACTACCATCCTCTCCCTTCCCCACTACCAGCCTCTTCCTTTCCCACTACCACCATCCTCTCCCTTGCCCACCACCATCCTCTCCCTTCCCCACTACCATCCTCTCCCTTTCCCACTACCACATCCTCTCCCTTTCCCACTACCATCCTCTCCCTTTCCCACTACCACATCCTCTCCCTTTCCCACTACCATCCTCTCCCTTTCCCACTACCACATTCTCTCCCTTCCCCACCACTATCCTCTCCCTTCCCCACTACCACCATCCTCTCTCTTGCCCACCACATCCTCTCCCTTCCCCACTACCATCCTCTCCCTTTCCCACTACCACATCCTCTACCTTCCCCACTACCATCCTCTCCCTTTCCAACTACCACATCCTCTCCCTTCCCCACCACTATCCTCTCCCTTCCCCACTACCACCATCCTCTCCCTTGCCCACCACCACCCTCTTCCTTCCCCACTACCACATCCTCTCCCTTCCCCACCACTATCCTCTCCCTTCCCCACTACCACCATCCTCTCCCTTGCCCACTACCATCCTCCCCCTTCCCACTATCATCCTCCCCCTTCCCACCACCATCCTCCCACTTCTCCAACACCGTCCCCCCTTCCCCACCATCATCCTCCCCCTTCGCCACCAGCATCCCTCCCTTCCCCACCATCATCCTCCCCCTTCCTCACCAGCATCCCCCCTTCCCAACCAGCATCCCTCCCTTCCTCATCATCATCCTCCCCCTTCCCCACCATCATCCTCCCCCTTCCCCACCAGCATCCCCCCTTCCCAACCAGCATCCCTCCCTTCCCCACCATCATCCTCCCCCTTCCCCACCATCATCCTCCCCCTTCCCCACCAGCATCCCTCCCTTCCCCACCAGCATCCCCCCTTCCCCACCAGCATCCCTCCCACTTCCCCACCAGCATCCCCCCCTTCCCCACCAGCATCCTCAGAGAAGAGGAGCTCTGTCTTCCATCGGTGCTCTACTGAAGCATCTGTAACAGTTTCTATCCACTGATCCACGTCTTTACCCATTCCGGGCCAGCAGAATCTCTCCATGCAGAGAGATAGAGTCCGGTCTCGGTTGTAGTTGGAGGAGACTGAATACACTTTTAAGTTTATTACGAAGTGAAGTAAGTGAAGCAGTGTGACCTAGCCTCATTACGACACGGGCAGCTTCACCCCTAATTATAAAACGGATCTCTCGGGCGCCTGTAAGATCTCAGCCTTAATGCTACACATCAAATGAAGTTTCACCTTTAGCCGTTAGGTCACCAGAAAAACAAGGAAAACGAGGTGCTTGTTTAGAACAAACATCATCTTCCTTTCTCTCGACCATCCTTCCCCTATCGCACTACCACCCTCTCATTCCCCAGTACCGGCACCTCCCTTCCCCCAAACAACCCTCTCCCTTCTCCACCACCACCCTCTCCCTTCTCCACCACCACCCTCTCCCTTCTCCACCACCATCCTCTCCCTTCTCCACCACCATCCTCTCCCTTCTCCACCACCATCCTCTCTCTTCTCCACCACCATCCTCTCCCTTCTCCACCACCATCCTCTCCCTTCTCCACCACCATCCTCTCTCTTCTCCACCACCACCCTCTCCCTTCTCCACCACCACCATCCTCTCCCTTCTCCACCACCATCCTCTCTCCACCACCATCCTCTCCCTTTTCAAACACCATCCTCTCCCTTCTCCACCACCATCCTCTCCCTTCTCCACCACCATCCTCTCCCTTCTCCACCACCATCCTCTCCATTCTCCAACATCACCCTCTCCCTTCTCCACCACCATCCTCTCCCTTCTCAAACACCATCCTCTCCCTTCTCCACCACCACCCTCTCCCTTCTCCACCACCATCCTCTCCCTTCTCCACCACCATCCTCTCCCTTCTCCACCACCACCCTCTCCCTTCTCCACCACCATCCTCTCCCTTCTCCACCACCATCCTCTCCCTTCTCCACCACCACCCTCTCCCTTCTCCACCACCACCCTCTCCCTTCTCCACCACCATCCTCTCCCTTCTCCTCCACCACCCTCTCCCTTCTCCACCACCATCCTCTCCCTTCTCCACCACCATCCTCTCTCCACCACCACCCTCTCCCTTCTCCACCACCACCCTCTCCCTTCTCCACCACCATCCTCTCCCTTCTCCTCCACCACCATCCTCTCCCTTCTCAAACACCATCCTCTCCCTTCTCCACCACCATCCTCTCCCTTCTCCACCACCACCCTCTCCCTTCTCCACCACCACCCTCTCCCTTCTCCACCACCATCCTCTCCCTTCTCCTCCACCACCATCCTCTCCCTTCTCAAACACCATCCTCTCCCTTCTCCACCACCATCCTCTCCCTTCTCCACCACCACCCTCTCCCTTCTCCACCACCACCCTCTCCCTTCTCCACCACCACCCTCTCCATTCTCCAACACCACCCTCTCCCTTCTCCACCACCATCCTCTCCCTTCTCAAACACCATCCTCTCCCTTCTCCACCACCATCCTCTCCCTTCTCCACCACCACCCTCTCCCTTCTCCACCACCACCCTCTCCCTTCTCAAACACCATCCTCTCCCTTCTCCACCACCATCCTCTCCCTTCTCCACCACCACCATCCTCTCCCTTCCCCACCACCATCCTCCCCCTTCTCCACCACCGTCCTCTCCCTTCTCCTCCACCGACCTCTCCCTTCTCCACCACCACCATCCTCTCCCTTCTCCACCACCATCCTCTCCCTTCTCCACCACCGACCTCTCCCTTCTCCACCACCACCCTCTCCCTTCTCCACCACCACCCTCTCCGTTCTCCACCACCACCCTCTCCCTTCTCCACCACCATCCTCTCCCTTCTCAAACACCATCCTCTCCCTTCTCCACCACCATCCTCTCCCTTCTCCACCACCACCCTCTCTCTTCTCCACCACCACCCTCTCCCTTCTCCACCACCATCCTCTCCCTTCTCCTCCACCACCATCCTCTCCCTACTCCACCACCATCCTCTCCCTTCTCCACCACCACCCTCTCCCTTCTCAAACACCATCCTCTCCCTTCTCCACCACCATCCTCTCCCTTCTCCACCACCACCATCCTCTCCCTTCTCCACCACCATCCTCTCTCCACCACCATCCTCTCCCTTCTCCACCACCACCATCCTCTCCCTTCTCCACCACCATCCTCTCTCCACCACCATCCTCTCCCTTCTCCACCACCATCCTCTCCCTTCCCCACTACCATCCTCTCCCTTTCCCACTACCATCCTCTCCCTTTCCCACTACCACCATCCTCTCCCTTCCCCACCACCATCCTCCCCTTTTCCCACTACTAACAGCCCGTCCCTTCCCCAACACTACACTCTCCCTTCTCCAACACCACCATCCTTTCCCTTTCCCACTACCTCAATTCTGTCCTTTCCCCACCAATATCTTCTTTCCCCACTACCATTTTCTCCCTTTACCACCAACACCACCCTCTCTCTTCCCCACCACCTTTCTCTCTCTTCCCCATCACCATCCTCTTTCCTCCCCACTACCAACATCCTGTCACTTCCCGACAACCATGTTCTTCCTTCCCAAATACTACCACACTGTCCCTTCCCCACTACCATCTTTTCCCTTCCCAACTACCAACATCCTCTCCCTTTCCCACTACCACCATCCTCTCCCTTTCCCACTACCAACATCAGGTCCCTTCCCCGCCAACGTCTCCTTTAACCACACCATCCTTTCCCTTCCCCACTACCATCCTCTCCCTTTCCCACTACCACCATCCTCTCCCTTCCCCACCACCACCCTCTCCCTTCCCCACTACCATCCTCTCCCTTTCCCACTACCACATCCTCTCCCTTCCCCACTACCATCCTCTCCCTTTCCCACTACCACATCCTCTCCCTTCCCCACTACCATCCTCTCCCTTTCCCACTACCACATCCTCTCCCTTCCCAACCCCTATCCTCTCCCTTCCCCACTACCATCCTCTCCCTTCCCCACTACCATCCTCTCCCTTCCCCACTACCACCCTCTCCCTTTCCCACTACCACATCCTCTCCCTTCCCCACCACTATCCTCCCCCTTCCCCACTACCATCCTCTCCCTTCCCCACTACCAGCCTCTTCCTTTCCCACTACCACCATCCTCTCCCTTGCCCACCACCATCCTCTCCCTTCCCCACTACCATCCTCTCCCTTTCCCACTACCACATCCTCTCCCTTTCCCACTACCATCCTCTCCCTTTCCCACTACCACATCCTCTCCCTTTCCCACTACCATCCTCTCCCTTTCCCACTACCACATTCTCTCCCTTCCCCACCACTATCCTCTCCCTTCCCCACTACCACCATCCTCTCTCTTGCCCACCACATCCTCTCCCTTCCCCACTACCATCCTCTCCCTTTCCCACTACCACATCCTCTACCTTCCCCACTACCATCCTCTCCCTTTCCAACTACCACATCCTCTCCCTTCCCCACCACTATCCTCTCCCTTCCCCACTACCACCATCCTCTCCCTTGCCCACCACCACCCTCTTCCTTCCCCACTACCACATCCTCTCCCTTCCCCACCACTATCCTCTCCCTTCCCCACTACCACCATCCTCTCCCTTGCCCACTACCATCCTCCCCCTTCCCACTATCATCCTCCCCCTTCCCACCACCATCCTCCCACTTCTCCAACACCGTCCCCCCTTCCCCACCATCATCCTCCCCCTTCGCCACCAGCATCCCTCCCTTCCCCACCATCATCCTCCCCCTTCCTCACCAGCATCCCCCCTTCCCAACCAGCATCCCTCCCTTCCTCATCATCATCCTCCCCCTTCCCCACCATCATCCTCCCCCTTCCCCACCAGCATCCCCCCTTCCCAACCAGCATCCCTCCCTTCCCCACCATCATCCTCCCCCTTCCCCACCATCATCCTCCCCCTTCCCCACCAGCATCCCTCCCTTCCCCACCAGCATCCCCCCTTCCCCACCAGCATCCCTCCCACTTCCCCACCAGCATCCCCCCCTTCCCCACCAGCATCCTCAGAGAAGAGGAGCTCTGTCTTCCATCGGTGCTCTACTGAAGCATCTGTAACAGTTTCTATCCACTGATCCACGTCTTTACCCATTCCGGGCCAGCAGAATCTCTCCATGCAGAGAGATAGAGTCCGGTCTCGGTTGTAGTTGGAGGAGACTGAATACACTTTTAAGTTTATTACGAAGTGAAGTAAGTGAAGCAGTGTGACCTAGCCTCATTACGACACGGGCAGCTTCACCCCTAATTATAAAACGGATCTCTCGGGCGCCTGTAAGATCTCAGCCTTAATGCTACACATCAAATGAAGTTTCACCTTTAGCCGTTAGGTCACCAGAAAAACAAGGAAAACGAGGTGCTTGTTTAGAACAAACATCATCTTCCTTTCTCTCGACCATCCTTCCCCTATCGCACTACCACCCTCTCATTCCCCAGTACCGGCACCTCCCTTCCCCCAAACAACCCTCTCCCTTCTCCACCACCACCCTCTCCCTTCTCCACCACCACCCTCTCCCTTCTCCACCACCATCCTCTCCCTTCTCCACCACCATCCTCTCCCTTCTCCACCACCATCCTCTCCCTTCTCCACCACCATCCTCTCTCTTCTCCACCACCATCCTCTCCCTTCTCCACCACCATCCTCTCCCTTCTCCACCACCATCCTCTCTCTTCTCCACCACCACCCTCTCCCTTCTCCACCACCACCATCCTCTCCCTTCTCCACCACCATCCTCTCTCCACCACCATCCTCTCCCTTTTCAAACACCATCCTCTCCCTTCTCCACCACCATCCTCTCCCTTCTCCACCACCATCCTCTCCCTTCTCCACCACCATCCTCTCCATTCTCCAACATCACCCTCTCCCTTCTCCACCACCATCCTCTCCCTTCTCAAACACCATCCTCTCCCTTCTCCACCACCATCCTCTCCCTTCCCCACCACCATCCTCTCCCTTCTCCACCACCACCCTCTCCCTTCTCCACCACCACCCTCTCCCTTCTCCACCACCATCCTCTCCCTTCTCCACCACCACCCTCTCCCTTCTCCACCACCACCCTCTCCCTTCTCCACCACCATCCTCTCCCTTCTCCACCACCATCCTCTCCCTTCTCCACCACCACCCTCTCCCTTCTCCACCACCATCCTCTCCCTTCTCCACCACCATCCTCTCCCTTCTCCACCACCACCCTCTCCCTTCTCCACCACCACCCTCTCCCTTCTCCACCACCATCCTCTCCCTTCTCCTCCACCACCCTCTCCCTTCTCCACCACCATCCTCTCCCTTCTCCACCACCATCCTCTCTCCACCACCACCCTCTCCCTTCTCCACCACCACCCTCTCCCTTCTCCACCACCATCCTCTCCCTTCTCCTCCACCACCATCCTCTCCCTTCTCAAACACCATCCTCTCCCTTCTCCACCACCATCTTCTCCCTTCTCCACCACCACCCTCTCCCTTCTCCACCACCACCCTCTCCCTTCTCCACCACCATCCTCTCCCTTCTCCTCCACCACCATCCTCTCCCTTCTCAAACACCATCCTCTCCCTTCTCCACCACCATCCTCTCCCTTCTCCACCACCACCCTCTCCCTTCTCCACCACCACCCTCTCCCTTCTCCACCACCACCCTCTCCATTCTCCAACACCACCCTCTCCCTTCTCCACCACCATCCTCTCCCTTCTCAAACACCATCCTCTCCCTTCTCCACCACCATCCTCTCCCTTCTCCACCACCACCCTCTCCCTTCTCCACCACCACCCTCTCCCTTCTCAAACACCATCCTCTCCCTTCTCCACCACCATCCTCTCCCTTCTCCACCACCACCATCCTCTCCCTTCCCCACCACCATCCTCCCCCTTCTCCACCACCGTCCTCTCCCTTCTCAAACACCATCCTCTCCCTTCTCCACCACCATCCTCTCCCTTCTCCACCACCACCATCCTCTCCCTTCCCCACCACCATCCTCCCCCTTCTCCACCACCGTCCTCTCCCTTCTCCTCCACCGACCTCTCCCTTCTCCACCACTACCATCCTCTCCCTTCTCCACCACCATCCTCTCCCTTCTCCACCACCGACCTCTCCCTTCTCCACCACCACCCTCTCCCTTCTCCACCACCACCCTCTCCGTTCTCCACCACCACCCTCTCCCTTCTCCACCACCATCCTCTCCCTTCTCAAACACCATCCTCTCCCTTCTCCACCACCATCCTCTCCCTTCTCCACCACCACCCTCTCTCTTCTCCACCACCACCCTCTCCCTTCTCCACCACCATCCTCTCCCTTCTCCTCCACCACCATCCTCTCCCTTCTCCACCACCATCCTCTCCCTTCTCCACCACCACCCTCTCCCTTCTCAAACACCATCCTCTCCCTTCTCCACCACCATCCTCTCCCTTCTCCACCACCACCATCCTCTCCCTTCTCCACCACCATCCTCTCTCCACCACCATCCTCTCCCTTCTCCACCACCACCATCCTCTCCCTTCTCCACCACCATCCTCTCTCCACCACCATCCTCTCCCTTCTCCACCACCACCCTCTCCCTTCTCCACCACCATCCTCTCTCGACCACCATCCTCTCCCTTCTCCACCACCATCCTCTCCCTTCTCAAACACCATCCTCTCCCTTCTCAAACACCATCCTCTCCCTTCTCCACCACCATCCTCTCCCTTCTCCACCACCATCCTCTCCCTTCTCAAACACCATCCTCTCCCTTCTCCACCACCACCCTCTCCCTTCTCCACCACCATCCTCTCCCTTCTCAACCACCACCATCCTCTCCCTTCTCCACCACCATCCTCTCTCCACCACCATCCTCTCCCTTCTCCACCACCACCATCCTCTCCCTTCTCCACCACCATCCTCTCCCTTCTCAAACACCATCCTCTCCCTTCTCAAACACCATCCTCTCCCTTCTCCACCACCATCCTCTCCCTTCTCCACCACCATCCTCTCCCTTCTCAAACACCATCCTCTCCCTTCTCCACCACCACCCTCTCCCTTCTCCACCACCATCCTCTCCCTTCTCCACCACCACCATCCTCTCCCTTCTCCACCACCATCCTCTCTCCACCACCATCCTCTCCCTTCTCCACCACCACCATCCTCTCCCTTCTCCACCACCATCCTCTCTCCACCACCATCCTCTCCCTTCTCCACCACCACCCTCTCCCTTCTCCACCACCATCCTCTCTCCACCACCATCCTCTCCCTTCTCCACCACCATCCTCTCCCTTCTCAAACACCATCCTCTCCCTTCTCAAACACCATCCTCTCCCTTCTCCACCACCATCCTCTCCCTTCTCCACCACCATCCTCTCCCTTCTCCACCACCATCCTCTCCCTTCTCCACCACCACCCTCTCCCTTCTCCACCACCATCCTCTCCCTTCTCAAACACCATCCTCTCCCTTCTCCACCACCATCCTCTCCCTTCTCAAACACCATCCTCTCCCTTCTCCACCACCACCCTCTCCCTTCTCCACCACCACCCTCTCCCTTCTCCACCACCATCCTCTCCCTTCTCCACCACCATCCTCTCCCTTCTCCACCACCACCATCCTCTCCCTTCTCCACCACCATCCTCTCTCCACCACCATCCTCTCCCTTCTCCACCACCACCATCCTCTCCCTTCTCCACCACCATCCTCTCTCCACCACCATCCTCTCCCTTCTCCACCACCACCCTCTCCCTTCTCCACCACCATCCTCTCTCCACCACCATCCTCTCCCTTCTCCACCACCACCCTCTCCCTTCTCCACCACCATCCTCTCTCCACCACCATCCTCTCCCTTCTCCACCACCATCCTCTCCCTTCTCCACCACCATCCTCTCCCTTCTCAAACACCATCCTCTCCCTTCTCCACCACCATCCTCTCCCTTCTCCACCACCATCCTCTCCCTTCTCAAACACCATCCTCTCCCTTCTCCACCACCACCCTCTCCCTTCTCCACCACCACCCTCTCCCTTCTCCACCACCATCCTCTCCCTTCTCCACCACCATCCTCTCCCTTCTCCACCACCGCCATCCTCTCCCTTCTCCACCACTATCCTCTCTCCACCACCATCCTCTCCCTTCTCCACCACCACCATCCTCTCCCTTCTCCACCACCATCCTCTCTCCACCACCATCCTCTCCCTTCTCCACCACCACCCTCTCCCTTCTCCACCACCATCCTCTCTCCACCACCACCCTCTCCCTTCTCCACCACCATCCTCTCTCCACCACCATCCTCTCCCTTCTCAAACACCATCCTCTCCCTTCTCAAACACCATCCTCTCCCTTCTCCACCACCATCCTCTCCCTTCTCCACCACCATCCTCTCCCTTCTCCACCACCATCCTCTCCCTTCTCCACCACCACCCTCTCCCTTCTCCACCACCATCCTCTCCCTTCTCAAACACCATCCTCTCCCTTCTCCACCACCATCCTCTCCCTTCTCAAACACCATCCTCTCCCTTCTCCACCACCACCCTCTCCCTTCTCCACCACCACCATCCTCTCCCTTCTCCACCACCATCCTCTCTCCACCACCATCCTCTCCCTTCTCCACCACCACCCTCTCCCTTCTCCACCACCATCCTCTCCCTTCTCAAACACCATCCTCTCCCTTCTCCACCACCACCCTCTCCCTTCTCCACCACCACCATCCTCTCCCTTCTCCACCACCATCCTCTCTCCACCACCATCCTCTCCCTTCTCCACCACCATCCTCTCCCTTCTCCACCACCATCCTCTCTCCACCACCACCCTCTCCCTTCTCCACCACCACCCTCTCCCTTCTCCACCACCACCCTCTCCCTTCCCCACCATCATCCTCCCCGTTTTCCACCACCATCCTCTCCCTTCTCCACCACCATCCTCCCCCTTCCCCACCATCATCCTCACCATCATCCTCTCCCTTCTCCACCACCATCCTCTCCCTTCTCCACCACCATCCTCTCCCTTCTCCACCACCATCCTCACTTTTCCCCACCACCAACATCTCCGTAGAGAGAAATGTCCGGGTAACTCTCTGGTCCTTAAAAATAATGGAGCAGAGGCTATGTGGAGAGGAATGGAGAGTTACGAGGATATTCCCCTACATAAAACAAATCCCTACTTAAAACACATCCCTACTCTTACAAAACATTCTAAAGAGCCATGAAACATGCATTGTGGAGAACAGCTCACGACGGAGCACGTGGAGGAAGTGATGTGTACATGTGTGTCGAGATGGAAGTCTGTAAATATCTGTACATGAGGAATTTAATGTGCATATAAACTGATTTTAATGAACACACATTGCTCTTTGTGTTGTTTTTGTGAGCAAGCATATATAAAGGATATAATACATCTGTAAAACATCCCATTTCACAACACCAGAGCTGTGCCCTGCGCAGCAGTATCAGTAGAATATAGGTACGCTTAACGCCGCTTTCAAAAGTATTTCAGTATCACGGGACGACCGCTTGGAGGAAACATAAAGTTTGTTGGTTGGTTTGTTGTTGAACGCCGCAATATGACAGCGGTCTGTAAATAATGGAGTCTGGACTAGTACTAGCAGTTACACACACAAACAAGCGTGCATCTACGTCGATATATAAGTGCAATAGTCTTTAACGCGACGTTTAACCTCACTGCACCTCACCACTAAGAAATATATCCTTAGTGTTAATTAAGTGCTGATAGAGAAATTACATTTTAGATATCAATATTACGTTTCGAATTTGTTATATCTAGAAGCGATTTAGTGATGCAAGAAATAGTTTGTGATTTCAAGAATTCCTTAAACATTATTTTTTAATGATAAATATCAATATCAAAGACTTCATTTGGATACAGTGTGTTAGGAGAGGGTGGGGGCTCATGGAAAGAAATGTTACATAAATGTTACATAAAACAGGGGTCAGCAAAATATGTTGCAGTAGTCCTTGTCGTCTTTTGACTAGTGGTAGTGTATGCACCCGTGAAGATCCGGGTAGAATAGGTTTTTAGTTTAAACATATTTTATTCAGATTGAAATGGACTGGGAACAAGTTCTCCAACTGAGGACTCCCTCTCCATGGTATTTACATAAGCTTGTACAGTAAATCATATACAAGGAAAACAGAAAAGAAGATGAATGTATAGCTAACAAAAGAAATGTACAAAAGAGATACCAGTATATTTACATTTAAGTGTTACCCAAATCTCTTTGTATGTCTTATAAACATTTGAACTGCTTTAAAGATATGTTGATTTTTCGATAATGGACAAATATTCATTTCCGTTGAACATCAAACTTAAATCTAATTTAACATTTTTGTTCACGGCGTTCTGTAAAATGTCCCGAATAGGTAGAGTAGGTCCTCAGCAACCCATGCTTGCCGGAAAAAGAGACTATGTTTGTCGTAAGAGGCGACTAACGCGATCGGGTAGTCGGGCTCGCTGTCTTGGTTGATGCTTGCAGAGACCATTCAAGGGTATATGGTCTCTGATGCATGTCATCGTATCCCAACTGCGTGGATCGATGCTCGTGATGTCAATCACTCACTTGTCTGGTCCAGACTCGATTATTTACAGACCGCCGTCATATGCCTGGAATATTGCTAAGTGCGGTGTTAAACAACAAACAAACAAACTAGTATATATGAGTGACCACGTGGATACGATTATTCAGACTGATTAAATATGCCTGGAATATTGCTAAGTGCGGTGTTAAACAACAAACGTGGATACGATTATTCAGACTGATTAAAATCCGGACACTCTAGAAAGGGAGTTAACTCGCATTTTGTACTTCCGTGACTTCAAAAATAGACCTAGGTATTTCCTATTTTCCGCACTTGATTTAATGTTAATGGTAAGCTGGAAGAAAAGAACAAGGCCACGTCCATGTTGAAGAATGTCAGAAAATGAACAGTATTTTATCCTGCTCCTTAAGAAACTGGGCAAGAAGAAGGAGCGAGGGTTTGTGTCGTCACTCAAATCGGGGTCCAAAGTTGAGTTATTAGCAGGAACACTTCTTGTGCTAACTGATAACTTCAGTAAAGGAGACAAATTGATCTTCCTTCTTGAAACTTTAGATAGTGAAACAGTTGAAATTCAGTGTATTCCAGGAGAAATAGAAACTGTCGGCCTGGGAGCTTTAGATCTGCTCAATCCAGTGCCAACATGTCAGGACAGACTCGCTGTTTATCAAGACAAGGAATGGATGAAAGAAGGCCTTGTATTAAAACAAGGCGATCATGTGTTAGTGAAACCAAAAGGAGAACAAACGGAATTACCAGGAATCCTTCGCTACAAAGGCAAAGTACCAAATATTAAAGGAATCATATTTGGTGTTGAGTTGACAGTAGGTAGACCCGCATGTGTTTTCAAATCCTATTTATGATATTCTGACGCCATACGTCATATGCCCCAGGATGTTACATGTGTCTCCTTTTATAGTTTATTGATTCGATGTATACTTTGTCTATACACTGCTGAGTAGTATCCACCTTAATACTTACAATATAACACTTGGCTACAACCAGCCCAGAAACGTGTAGGCCTGCTTTATAAACATTGATATGATTCATCAGTTTACATCTAGCAAAAATTAACATCCTTGTTGTGAGATTGTGCTAAAGAACACATATTCCGTGAGACAACCTCTATTTGATTTTGAACCATTGTAAATGTGTAAACAGGTCATGGACGACTATTTTATCATATAACTACTGAAGTTTGAGGTATCTGACATTTAGGGTCCTACTATTTAACGTCCGGGAGTTTTTTGATACAGTGCAGTCAGTTAATATAACAGTTTGGTAAGATCGTGAGAATATCAACTGGCATACAAATAAATAGAACACACAGCAAAATAAAATCAAACAAAAATGACTACAAGTAACAAGGTAAAAAATATGTAATAGGCCATGAAGGGTTTTTTCATCCAACAAGGTGGACGTAATGGAAATTACAGACAAATTTGTTTAAAAAATGTTTGTTTGTTGTTTAACGCCACACTCAGTAATATTCCAGCTATATGGCGGCAGTCTGTAAATAATCGAGTCCAGAAAATCCAATCAACCAAGTCAGCGACCTGACCACTCGATCCTGTTAGTCGCCTTTTAACAAGCATGGGTTGCTGAAGACCAATTCTAAACCGGATCTTTGTGGGTTGTATGTTCAGTTGTTTGTTTGTTGTTGTTTTTCTGCACTCAGCAATATTTCAGTATATGATGGCGGTCTATAAATAATCATGTCTGGACCAGACAATCCAGTGATTGACATCATAAAAAGAATAGTCGTGTGTGTAATTTTTTTCTAGCTATATCTTGTTTTTTATAATTAATACAAGTACACAATTATATAGAATACACTTTATTATTTAGTATCATTCTCCCGGACGTTCCCACCAGATGCTCTGGTATTTATTGCTTTCCCATTTCAAATCAATGTACTTCTTCTCAAGGAAAATCAAGGAAGTGGTACTAGTGATGGCCAGTTTAGAAGAGAGCGGTACTTCACTTGTCCTCCTGATTCTGCGGTCTTCTGTCCAATACATCGTATACATAAACAAACTATGGGTGGGAGTAGAGTGCCCCGGCGGGCAGACAAGGACCTGTATGCCACCGCCTCCCACATACCCAGCCAGGACTACCCCAACTGTGGACTGCGTCTTGGAGACAGGGTGGTGTGGATGAGTGACCGGGGACCAGAGTGTGGGACGGTCAAGTGGATAGGAGTGCTGCCAGAGGATCGCAATGCTGAACTTACTGTGGGGGTAGAATTTGTAAGTTGTTGCATGCAAGCTGTAGCCTAGTGCTCAATGTACCTGCTTGTCATTACCCCACTAATGACATTCACCTTATTTAGCAACAACAAATCTGCATTTTTGCTTATGTCAATTGTTTTCAAAGTTACACACCAAACGTTACCTTGAAAGACAATGTTGACTAGCAAAGCACAGCGACTCATAGTCAGTGCTTGTCTATTGATTATTAGCAAAAACAAAGGGAGGCAACTAAGGCAATAATTTTCATACACAAGATGTAATACCGTATTCGACGTAATAAGCGCCCAGGGCGCTCTCAAAATTAGAAATAGGGGGCTCTTATTAGAATATTATTTTGGCAAAAAAAAACAGAGTTGAAAGATAAATTTCGTGGTTTATGCTGACGGTCTGAACTGTTTATATACGACAGATATATTTTTCCAGAATTTAATTGCCCATAATTAAGGGTGCATATAACGCACGAGTGCGTATTATACACAAATAAATAAGTCTTGTGTACATTGATCAATCGGAATGGATGCTAATTGGGATTGTTCACTTCCCAATATATTAGCAAATATCGCCCTGGGCGCTTATTAGAGCGGGGCGCTAATTACGTCGAATACGGTATGCATTTTGTTGGCCTACTGCAGCCATGTGTGCTGCTGACGAGAGGTATCTGTCCTTGTCAACACATTTCCCTTCCTCTGGTAGTCGATTCCTTGAAAAAGGATTCGAGTCCACCTTATCAAGCAATAAGGACTACCACTGTATCTAGAATAGAGGGATATATATCTGTAATAACATTATGTATGTATGTGTATTCAAGAAAACATTTAATGTATAAATAATAAGTCTGTTACACCATCTTATGTTCTTCAGAGTAAACCAATGAAACCTGAAAATGTAACTAGGTGTGGTACATATGTGACATGGGTATACCCAAAATGAGGATTAAAATAATACCCTGTAACATAATGTGTGTAGATCACTAAATATGCACTGGAAGACTTAGGTAGAGCTTTACCTGACTGCTGTTTTGTATGTTACAGGTGTATGTCCTACTAAGTCTGCCTCCACACCTGAGGACACAATTTACACGATGTGTCAAGATGTACATATGTTTGGATCTTCGATCTAAGATTGTATTTTTCAATTGCTCAAAGTTCAGTTTCATTCATCATTTAGTTATGACTGCTTTTTTTCAGGACAACCCAGTGGGGTCAGGCACAGGAAAATATAAAGAACACCGACTATTTTATGCTCGGCAAAATCATGCATCACTTGTTCCTATACTAGGCTTGTTAAAAGAAGAGGAGTTTTTCAGTCCAGGTAATTACTTAATCTAGTTCAGATTACACATAATGGCGATGTCCACTACATGCATGCAGTCTTAGGAAAACATTTATTCACCTGTGATTGTGTATGTGGCAGCCAAAATCTTTTCCCGTATAAATTACAACTCACATATATATTGACTAGGCATCAAAAGTGTGTAGTGCAACTGCATCATAAGCAAACACCCCTACTGGAAATATGGGAGCCATTCAAGGAACATAATTAATCAACTCAAATCATCTGCTTCAATTGGAGGTTGTTATAATGATTCCAAACATCTGATTGACAAATCAGAATTGCGTTTTTTCCAAAGTTAGGAAATTTAGGAGATAAACTGAGTTTGACATAAAATAACAGTGTAATTAGATTGGACGGCAACTTTTAGCGTTGTTGACTCCAAATGAAGCTTTGGTAGCAAATCCGTAAAGTGCAAGTATCATAAGACACAGTACTAGATTTTTCTTACATCATTTTGCCGCCAGTGTGATGTACAATGTGATGGCTGAGAAAAAATGTGTGAAAATGAAACATAGTGTTGTTGCACCTAATTAATAGTACTTATTTTGAGGTCTGTATTTGTAACAACCCAAAACGAATCTTAAAGTGCTAATAAGGAGGCGTGGCTTCATTAGCACAGGTGACTAGGCCTCCAAGGTGATTGAATATTACCACCAGTATGGTACAGAACATACAGTGTTCCTGATGGCTGTTGAAACTGCCAGTCCTTATGGACTGGTAACTCTAAAAATTACCAGTCCCCCCTAATTTGCAAGTCCCAACTTTCAACAAATAAAAAAACGTATGCAAATTATTTGGATTTAATTCTTTCAACATCATACTCAGTGCAAAGATGTCATCTCTGAGGTAACTTGGTTAGATCTATCAGTCATTCACACAAACTTCAGTCACAATTTACTCTCGTTTTTTTAATATTTGAGACGAAATCGCTACAAATGGAAATAGACAAGGGGACACCCTTTTGGTAACAGACAAGCTGACTTTGTTAAAAAAATGTACTTATATGAATATCACCAATGTTTTGTTCAGCAACAAAGATTAATAAGGTACTGTATTTGCCGGTCCACAGGGACTGGCAGTCACATGAATTACCAGTCCAAGCCTAATTTTACCGGTAAAAACTGGTAATTACCGGTAAAGAGGAATGCTAATATACATGATCATTCATCATTAGTTGTGGGGAGATCTGTGTTGTATATTTAATATGGTATGGATTCCATGTATGTCAAGCATATGGCAAGTGGGTGTGTGTCGAGTAACCTTGATTTATCATGAATTATATAATTTTAACATTGTAAGATATTTACCTTTTCAATTTTAGGGGTGCGTGTAATGTAATGCATTATGAGTGACTTGGATTTCCAGAGTCTCTGACATGTCAGTATGACATAGCACTTGTAGTGCTATTTCAAGACTGCAACTTGATATTGTGATTTGGAGAAAATAAACTACACAACGAACCAATCAGTGTTTTGCAATCACTTGCAATCCATGCGTCCAAGATTTGGATCATTCCTGATTATTTGATTCACTATTGTATGCAGGGGTTCACTTATACTTCTTCCTCAAAAATCATCAATTCATAATAGTGGTATTCCAGAATAGTCAATCCCCGGTGGTCCTGTACTCTTTACACATGTGCATCCTGCATCAACTCACCAGCATCAAATGGTATTTTCACTGCCTTTAGAAATATAGCAGCCTTTCTAAGTCCACCAGATTTACATTTTAAAATTCAATTGGCACATAGCTCCTTCACAATTTGATATGATACATGCACCTTGTCTGCTTAGCAATACCTGGACTTTTTATCCTGCAAATTCTATTATTTTTTTATGTATAAATATTGATCAAACTGTCTATGCATCACAATTGTACATGTTCTTACGGCAATACATTGGTGATAATTATTTATCTATTTATCTCACCTCCGGCAACCTTGTCAAAATAAGAAATTAGTTTTGTCATATAGAAAGTTCCTCTTCAATAAATGTTCCCATTAACACAATATTAAAACCAAATGTCAGTGATACTTGTCTGTGATGCGAAAAAATTGTTTTCATAATATTATAATTATTTCAAGGTTATCTACATATCTCTCAAATGATTGGTTTGGGTCGTATTCCAGACTAGTGTTTATGTTTAAGGTGGTATTCCAGACATGATAAGAGTTTGGATGGTATTACAGGCTGGTGGTTAGGGTGTGAGTGGTATTACAGGCTGGTGGTTAGGGTGTGTGTGGCGTAACAGGCTGGTGGTTAGGGTGTGAGTAGCATTACAAGCTGGTGGTTAGGGTGTGTGTGGCGTAACAGGCTGGTGGTTAGGGTGTGAGTGGTATTACAAGCTGGTGGTTAGGGTGTGAGTGGTAATAAAGGCTGGTGGTTAGGGTGTGAGCGGTATAACAGGCTGGTGGTTAGGGTGTGAGTGGTATTACAGGCTGGTGGTTAGGGTGTGAGTGGTATTACAAGCTGGTGGTTAGGGTGTGAGTGGTAATAAAGGCTGGTGGTTAGGGTGTGAGTGGTATTACAAGCTGGTGGTTAGGGTGTGAGTGGTATTACAAGCTGGTGGTTAGGGTGTGAGTGGTAATAAAGGCTGGTGGTTAGGGTGTGAGCGGTATAACAGGCTGGTGGTTAGGGTGTGAGTGGTATTACAGGCTGGTGGTTAGGGTGTGAGTGGTATTACAGGCTGGTGGTTAGGGTGTGAGTGGTATAACAGGCTGGTGGTTAGGGTGTGAGTGGTATTAAAGGCTGGTGGTTAGGATGTGTCTGGTATTACAAGCTGGTGGTTAGGGTGTGAGTGGTATAACAGGCTGGTGGTTAGGATGTGAGTGGTACAACAGGCTGGTGGTTAGGATGTGAGTGGTATTACAGGCTGGTGGTTAGGATGTGTCTGGTATTACAGGCTGGTGGTTAGGATGTGAGTGGTATTACAGGCTGGTGGTTAGGATGTGTCTGGTATTACAGGCTGGTGGTTAGGGTGTGTGTGGTATACCAGGCTGGTGGTTAGGGTGTGAGTGGTATTACAAGCTGGTGGTTAGGGTGTGAGTAGTATTACAGGCTGGTGGTTAGGGTGTGTGTGGTATAACAGGCTGGTGGTTAGGGTGTGAGTGGTATAACAGGCTGGTGGTTAGGGTGTGAGTGGTATTAAAGGCTGGTGCCTTTTTTCGAAAGGCGACAAACCCTTGCTTATTTTACTCGATTGTCACAGCAAAACAATTTGCTCAGTTGACACAATTTTTGTTGATATACCTCTTTGACATGATTTAATGTTAACAACAATAGTTTTCACTAATATGCAGTTCCTGCAGATCCAATCAACCCATGTAACATGGACTTTTTAATAATTGTACTGCTGAGGACGGCTGGTAAGGTGGCCCAGTAGGTAAGGTATTCACTTGTTAAGGCCAGGTTTCTATTCCCCGATGACGATACAGTGAGTGAAGAATTCTGGTGGTGACCCCAGACATGATCAGGCTGCAATATTGATAAAAACAGCTTAAAACAGAACTCATTCACTCATTTCTTTAATATCTATTACATATCTTGGTTTTATCTATGAAACTAGGTATTATCTATGAACCTAGGTATTATTTATGAAATGAGGTATTATTTATGAAACAAGGTATTATTCATGAAACAAGGTATTATATATCATGTATATGAAAATAGATATTATATATGAATCTAGGTATTATCTTTGAAAATAGGTAATATCCATGAAAATATATATCATTCATGAAACTAGGTATTATTCAGGAAACTAGGTATTATTTATGAACCTAGGTATTATTTATGAAACAAGGTATTATTTATGAAAAAAGATATTATATATGAAACGAGGTTTATTTATGAAACTAGGTTTTATCTATGAAAATAGATATTATTTTTGAAACTAGGTATTATTTATGAAACAATGTATTATTTATGAAAATAAATATTATTTGTGAAACTAGGTATTTATGAAAATAGATATTATATATGAACCAAAGTTTTATCTTTGAAAATAGGTAATATCCATGAAAATAGATATTATTTATGAAACAAGGTATTATTTATGAAACTAGGTATTATTTATGAAACTAGGTATTATTTGAGACTAGGTATTATTGATGAAACAAAGTATTATTTATGAAACTATGTATTATTTTTGAAAATAGATATTATTTATGAAACAAGGTATTATTTATGAAACTAGATATTTTTTTTATGAAAATAGGTATTATTTATGAAAAAAGATATTATTTATGAAACTAGGTATTATTTATGAAACTATGTATTTTTGAAAATAGATATTATTTATGAAACAAGGTATTATTTATGATACTAGGTTTTATCTATGAAACAAGGTATTATTTATAAAACTATGTATTATTTATGAAAATAGATATTATTCATGAAACTAGGTATTATTCATGAAACAAGGTATTATTCATGAATCTAGGTACTATTCATGAAACTTGGTATTATTTATGAAAATAGACATTATTCATGAAAATAGATTTTATATTGTAAATGTTTTCTGTTTGTAATCAGGTTTCACTCAAGGCGATTACAGAGATGAGCATATCAATGTTGTACACCTAGATCATCAACATACTGGTTCATCAGGGCATAAACTGCTGGACTATAACACAGATAATGAACAGGACATCTCCTTAAGTAAACGGGATTTTTCTGAGGTTCTCAAACACGGGAAGAAGACCACTGAAGAATTTAAGGATAACGTGCAGGGAAATAACCTTGATTTTGGCATGGCGGAGAAAGTGCGTGACATGAAGGTATATGGATTATCAGGGGATCTGGTGTCAAGGAAGAACCCTCTGTATAATTCTAAAGGTACGTATTAGAATAGTCTTTACATGTTGAGTTAAGCATATTTTTCTTAATTGCAATTAACCTATTGCCAGGTCTCAGTTCACAACGCGCCAAATATCCGAGGAGAATTAGACATCCACATAGGTTTTTATACTATCCGCTTGTAATAACATCACACGTTATATTTCCAGTGATATTGATGTTTTCCACAACCTGAGTCATGGCTCCCGATATCTTCTTTAGCCATTGACTATTATACTCACTTGTTATCATTCACATTAGGGATTGATAGTTTTCTGTGGGTATTCAGTGTTTATTACTCCCTTGAGTCCTGTCTATTGGGTATTTTTGAGAAGTGTAGACATATTTTTTAATGATTCTGCTTGAAATGCTGTTTCCGGTGATTTCTAATTTTGTATGTTGTGTGCTGCCCCAAGTGTTTAACATGTTGCATACAATTCACAGAACAATATATATGTGTCTACTTAATAACAAAGGAGATGGTAGTGTCTTTTTTATGCATTATTTACTGCAGTAGGGTTCATGTATGTGGAATGCCTGCACTCGATCAGTAAAAATAAACATCTGTAAAGAAATACATGCACACAAGTAAAAATGGATACATTGGGTAACTATGCAGAATGATGTTATACTGTTAAGTTTTAAATGTTTCATGCATATTTGTATGCAGGCAACTCAGAATTATCTGGTTAATGGGGATTTAGTTTGCACATTTTACACAATTAGGCTGCTTTTCTTGAGCCCTGATGAGTGTCAGATGTATTTCACCCATCACTGAGTATTTCAATCAATACGTTATGTATAATCAAATATAATTATCATAATGATTGGAGAGAGAATGCAACAAACTGATAAGATGATTACAGAAGGTGGCATGTATTTGAGGGTATATACAGAAGGTAGCATGTATTGGAGGGTGTAGCATGGATTGGAGGGTGAATACAGAAGGTAGCATGTATTGGAGGGTAAATACAGAAGGTAGCATGTATTGGAGGGTAAATACAGAAGGTAGCATGTATTTGAGGGTGTATCATGTATTGGAGGGTGAATACAGAAGGTAGCATGTATTGGAGGGTAAATACAGAAGGTAGCATGGATTGGAGGGTGTAGCATGTATTAGAGGGTGAATACAGAAGGTAGCATGGATTGGAGGGTGTAGCATGTATTGGAGGGTGAATACAGAAGGTAGCATGGATTGGAGGGTGTAGCATGTATTGGAGGGTGAATACAGAAGGTAGCATGGATTGGAGGGTATATACAGAAGGTAGCATGGTTTGGAGGGTGAATACAGAAGGTAACATGGTTTGGAGGGTAAATACGAAGGTAGCATGGTTTGGAGGGTGAATACAGAAGGTAACATGGTTTGGAGGGTGAATACAGAAGGTAACATGGTTTGGAAGCTGAATACAGAAGGTAACATGGTTTGGAGGGTAAATACAGAAGGTAACATGGTTTGGAGGGTGAATACAGAAGGTAACATGGTTTGGAAGGTGAATACAGAAGGTAACATGGTTTGGAGGGTAAATACAGAAGCTAACATGGTTTCGAGGGTGAATACAGAAGGTAACATGGTTTGGAGGGTGAATACAGAAGGTAGCATGGATTGGAGGGTGTAGCATGGATTGGAGGGTGTAGCATGGATTGGAGGGTGAATACAGAAGGTAGCGTGTATTGGAGGGTAAATACAGAAGGTAGCGTGTATTCGAATGTGAATACAGAAGATAGCATGGATTGGAGCGTAAATACAGAAGGTAGCATGGATTGGAGGGTGAATACAGAAGGTAGCATGGATTTGAGCGTGAAGACAGAAGGTAGCATGGATTGGAGGATGAATACAGAAGGTAGCATCTATTGGAGGGTGAATACAGAAGGTAGCATGGATTGGAGGGTGAATGCAGAAGGTAGCATGGATTGGAGGGTGAATACAGAAGGTAGCATGGATTGGAGGGTGAATACAGAAGGTAGCGTCTATTGGAGGGTGAATACAGAAGGTAGCATGGATTGGAGGGTGAATGCAGAAGGTAGCATGGATTGGAGGATGAATACAGAAGGTAGTGTCTATTGGAGGGTGAATACAGAAGGTAGCATGGATTGAAGGATGAAAACAGAAGGTAGCATGGATTGGAGGGTGAATTTAGAAGATAGCGTAGATTGGAGGGTGAATACAGAAGATAGCATCGATTGGAGGGTGAATACAGAAGGTAGCATGGATTGGAGGTTGAATACAGAAGGTAGCATGGATTGGAGGGTGAATACAGAAGGTAGCATGGATTGGAGCGTAAATACAGAAGGTAGCATGGATTGGAGGGCGAATACAGAAGGTAGCATGGATTGGAGCGTGAAGACAGAATGTAGCATGGATTGGAGGAAGAATACAGAAGGTAGCATGGATTTGAAGGTGGATTTAGAAGATAGCGTAGATTGGAGGGTGAATACAGAACATAGCATGGATTGGAGCGTAAATACAGAAGGTAGCATGGATTGGAGGGTGAATACAGAAGGTAGCATGGATTGGAGGGTGAATACAGAAGGTAGCGTCTATTGGAGGGTGAATACAGAAGGTAGCATGGATTGGAGGATGAATACAGAAGGTAGCGTCTATTGGAGGGTGAATATAGAAGGTAGCATGGATTGGAGGGTGAATGCAGAAGGTAGCATGGATTGGAGGGTGAATACAGAAGGTAGCATGGATTGGAGGGTGAATACAGAAGGTAGCGTCTATTGGAGGGTAAATACAGAAGGTAGCATGGATTGGAGGGTGTAGCATGTATTAGAGGGTGAATACAGAAGGTAGCATGGATTGGAGGGTGTAGCATGTATTGGAGGGTGAATACAGAAGGTAGCATGGATTGGAGGGTGTAGCATGTATTGGAGGGTGAATACAGAAGGTAGCATGGATTGGAGGGTATATACAGAAGGTAGCATGGTTTGGAGGGTGAATACAGAAGGTAACATGGTTTGGAGGGTAAATACGAAGGTAGCATGGTTTGGAGGGTGAATACAGAAGGTAACATGGTTTGGAGGGTGAATACAGAAGGTAACATGGTTTGGAAGGTGAATACAGAAGGTAACATGGTTTGGAGGGTAAATACAGAAGGTAACATGGTTTGGAGGGTGAATACAGAAGGTAACATGGTTTGGAAGGTGAATACAGAAGGTAACATGGTTTGGAGGGTAAATACAGAAGCTAACATGGTTTCGAGGGTGAATACAGAAGGTAACATGGTTTGGAGGGTGAATACAGAAGGTAGCATGGATTGGAGGGTGTAGCATGGATTGGAGGGTGTAGCATGGATTGGAGGGTGAATACAGAAGGTAGCGTGTATTGGAGGGTAAATACAGAAGGTAGCGTGTATTCGAATGTGAATACAGAAGATAGCATGGATTGGAGCGTAAATACAGAAGGTAGCATGGATTGGAGGGTGAATACAGAAGGTAGCATGGATTTGAGCGTGAAGACAGAAGGTAGCATGGATTGGAGGATGAATACAGAAGGTAGCATCTATTGGAGGGTGAATACAGAAGGTAGCATGGATTGGAGGGTGAATGCAGAAGGTAGCATGGATTGGAGGGTGAATACAGAAGGTAGCATGGATTGGAGGGTGAATACAGAAGGTAGCGTCTATTGGAGGGTGAATACAGAAGGTAGCATGGATTGGAGGGTGAATGCAGAAGGTAGCATGGATTGGAGGATGAATACAGAAGGTAGTGTCTATTGGAGGGTGAATACAGAAGGTAGCATGGATTGAAGGATGAAAACAGAAGGTAGCATGGATTGGAGGGTGAATTTAGAAGATAGCGTAGATTGGAGGGTGAATACAGAAGATAGCATCGATTGGAGGGTGAATACAGAAGGTAGCATGGATTGGAGGTTGAATACAGAAGGTAGCATGGATTGGAGGGTGAATACAGAAGGTAGCATGGATTGGAGCGTAAATACAGAAGGTAGCATGGATTGGAGGGCGAATACAGAAGGTAGCATGGATTGGAGCGTGAAGACAGAATGTAGCATGGATTGGAGGAAGAATACAGAAGGTAGCATGGATTTGAAGGTGGATTTAGAAGATAGCGTAGATTGGAGGGTGAATACAGAACATAGCATGGATTGGAGCGTAAATACAGAAGGTAGCATGGATTGGAGGGTGAATACAGAAGGTAGCATGGATTGGAGGGTGAATACAGAAGGTAGCGTCTATTGGAGGGTGAATACAGAAGGTAGCATGGATTGGAGGATGAATACAGAAGGTAGCGTCTATTGGAGGGTGAATATAGAAGGTAGCATGGATTGGAGGGTGAATGCAGAAGGTAGCATGGATTGGAGGGTGAATACAGAAGGTAGCATGGATTGGAGGGTGAATACAGAAGGTAGCGTCTATTGGAGGGTAAATACAGAAGGTAGCATGGATTGGAGGGTGTAGCATGTATTAGAGGGTGAATACAGAAGGTAGCATGGATTGGAGGGTGTAGCATGTATTGGAGGGTGAATACAGAAGGTAGCATGGATTGGAGGGTGTAGCATGTATTGGAGGGTGAATACAGAAGGTAGCATGGATTGGAGGGTATATACAGAAGGTAGCATGGTTTGGAGGGTGAATACAGAAGGTAACATGGTTTGGAGGGTAAATACGAAGGTAGCATGGTTTGGAGGGTGAATACAGAAGGTAACATGGTTTGGAGGGTGAATACAGAAGGTAACATGGTTTGGAAGGTGAATACAGAAGGTAACATGGTTTGGAGGGTAAATACAGAAGGTAACATGGTTTGGAGGGTGAATACAGAAGGTAACATGGTTTGGAAGGTGAATACAGAAGGTAACATGGTTTGGAGGGTAAATACAGAAGCTAACATGGTTTCGAGGGTGAATACAGAAGGTAACATGGTTTGGAGGGTGAATACAGAAGGTAGCATGGATTGGAGGGTGTAGCATGGATTGGAGGGTGTAGCATGGATTGGAGGGTGTAGCATGGATTGGAGGGTGAATACAGAAGGTAGCGTGTATTGGAGGGTAAATACAGAAGGTAGCGTGTATTCGAATGTGAATACAGAAGATAGCATGGATTGGAGCGTAAATACAGAAGGTAGCATGGATTGGAGGGTGAATACAGAAGGTAGCATGGATTTGAGCGTGAAGACAGAAGGTAGCATGGATTGGAGGATGAATACAGAAGGTAGCATCTATTGGAGGGTGAATACAGAAGGTAGCATGGATTGGAGGGTGAATGCAGAAGGTAGCATGGATTGGAGGGTGAATACAGAAGGTAGCATGGATTGGAGGGTGAATACAGAAGGTAGCGTCTAATGGAGGGTGAATACAGAAGGTAGCATGGATTCGAGGGTGAATGCAGAAGGTAGCATGGATTGGAGGATGAATACAGAAGGTAGTGTCTATTGGAGGGTGAATACAGAAGGTAGCATGGATTGAAGGATGAAAACAGAAGGTAGCATGGATTGGAAGGTGAATTTAGAAGATAGCGTAGATTGGAGGGTGAATACAGAAGATAGCATCGATTGGAGGGTGAATACAGAAGGTAGCATGGATTGGAGGTTGAATACAGAAGGTAGCATGGATTGGAGGGTGAATACAGAAGGTAGCATGGATTGGAGCGTAAATACAGAAGGTAGCATGGATTGGAGGGCGAATACAGAAGGTAGCATGGATTGGAGCGTGAAGACAGAATGTAGCATGGATTGGAGGAAGAATACAGAAGGTAGCATGGATTTGAAGGTGGATTTAGAAGATAGCGTAGATTGGAGGGTGAATACAGAACATAGCATGGATTGGAGCGTAAATACAGAAGGTAGCATGGATTGGAGGGTGAATACAGAAGGTAGCATGGATTGGAGGGTGAATACAGAAGGTAGCGTCTATTGGAGGGTGAATACAGAAGGTAGCATGGATTGGAGGGTGAATGCAGAAGGTAGCATGGATTGGAGGATGAATACAGAAGGTAGCGTCTATTGGAGGGTGAATATAGAAGGTAGCATGGATTGGAGGGTGAATGCAGAAGGTAGCATGGATTGGAGGGTGAATACAGAAGGTAGCATGGATTGGAGGGTGAATACAGAAGGTAGCGTCTATTGGAGGGTGAATACAGAAGGTAGCATGGATTGGAGGGTGAATACAGAAGGTAGCATGGATTGGAGGGTGAATACAGAAGATAGCGTAGATTGGAGGGTGAATACAGAACATAGCATGGATTGGAGCGTAAATACAGAAGGTAGCATGGATTGGAGGGTGAATACAGAAGATAGCGTAGATTGGAGGGTGAATACAGAACATAGCATGGATTGGAGCGTAAATACAGAAGGTAGCATGGATTGGAGGGTGAATACAGAAGGTAGCATGGTTTGGAGGGTGAATACAGAAGATAGCATGGATTGGAGGGTGAATACAGAAGGTAGCATGGATTGGAGGTTGAATACAGAAGGTAGCATGGATTGGAGGGTGAATGCAGAAGGTAGCATTGATTGGAGCGTGAAGACAGAAGGTAGCATGGATTGGAGGATGAATACAGAAGGAAAGCCAAATAAGGTTTTAGTAAATCCTCCCTTTGTAAACTACCTCTGTATAACAGGTAATAGAAAGAATAGACAGGTATATTTTCATTCTCAAAGAAAAATAAAAATCTCTGCGCCTGTGAAAGGACGAATCTTGTGTGTTGAACTCAGCAAATATCCTTTCACAAGAGAGTCACAATAGAATGTTAATGCTAGAGCATTGAATGAATACTCTCAACTCCACAGGATTGGGGTCAGCAGTCAAAAGAAATTCACTTCCTCATTGTCCAACCTATCAGTTTTCTGTTATCAAGCCCATAGTTGCCTGCATTTCTTTGCAGGCTCTGTTGTTTAGAATGTCAACTGTAGGTGACCTGTGTTAAATAACTGACAACCTTTTTTACATAGGCAAGAAAGAAAATTTTAACTGTTAGATCATGTGCCTTTATGAATTTGTCCCATTTAATATTAGACCAACATGTTTTCATAACTTAGAGCATTTACCTTTTTTGTAGAAATTTGTAGCTGAAGAGAAATAAAAAAATATAGGCATTAAACATGCTAAAGCTGCAGTTAACAAATTAATTGTTATCTTTCAGAAACAGTACAGTCAATAACCAAATATAGTTACAAATAGTATTCCTTCTGATGCCTGTTTTTACATGAAGCCTTGATACTGCTTGCAGACTTACACTTGACCCTAACAGTAAAGAGCTCTTAAGTTGGGTCAGAGGAAACAAAGAAAAGCAAGTTAATTTTGGAAATTTCCCCATTTTCTCCGTAATCCAAGTTCTATGAACTTGCCAAAATATCAGTACAAAAGTGGCAACTTTCATGATTGCTAAAATAAAACACTGAAATCTGGAATACAGTCCATATTATGCTCTTCAACATGTCCAAGGACAAAAACTGAATAAATTTTGGAACGTTTATTTGATTAATGTGTTAAAAATGGGTTTTTGTACTGGTCTTTCCTGGTTGTAATTTTCTATATTTAGTCACAAGTAATGTCCTGGGGAATTCCCCTCTACCGGTTTATTGGAGTTATCTCCCTTCACCTGTTGGGCTATCAGGAAGAAATGAGAGATTCTGTCCCATGAACTGCATTGAATATTTATGGTAACACAGAGATGTTTGTTTTTAACAATCAGGAAGCAAAATAATGGAATGTCATATCATGGAAGCCCAAAGTGCAGTGTTAGATCATGTAGATACTATGGGTTTGTACTATGTGTTTTGTCCTGTTGTGAGAATCCTGCTGACTGAAGTTTGCTATCTGACGAGTGGTTGTTGAAGGGGACCAGTATAACCAATGTGAACAACATTGTTGGTTGTACTAAACTGAAACAATACTGGTCAGCTAGCATGCCAGGTGCTTAGATCAGTGGAGTTACTGTTGTTTATTGGTATTGCTGTTGTACAAGCTGGGACTGTTAGTTAACACTGAATGACACAGACCATGGAGACCCTGCTTGGCTTGTGTGGTGGTGACTGTTGTATATTGGTATTGCTGTTGTACAAGCTGGGACTGTTAGTTAACACTGAATGACACAGACCATGGAGACCCTGCTTGGCTTGTGTGGTGGTGACTGTTGTATATTGGTATTGCTGTTGTACAAGCTGGGACTGTTAGTTAACACTGAATGACACAGACCATGGAGACCCTGCTTGGCTTGTGTGGTGGTGACTGTTGTATATTGGTATTGCTGTTGTACAAGCTGGGACTGTTAGTTAACACTGAATGACACAGACCATGGAGACCCTGCTTGGCTTGTGTGGTGGTGACAGCAATGTTTTCTCCTCTTCTCTTGTTTGTCATGTGTATTGCTATTGCTACTTGTTAGGTATGTGAACATTTCTGATTGCGCATTATGTTTCAGTATCCCGTGTTATCCAAACACTAATTACAGAGACAACAAGAAACATGTCTGACTTCACACGTTTACCATGTTTACTCTCGCAGGCCATGATCTCAGAAGCCTGGGTATACGGGGAGCTGTGATATTGCAACACATTACACCATCTTTCTCTCATTCTTGTTCAGCAAGGGTGAAAACTGGACTTTTATAGTCGGTTAACTGCCTTGCCTTGGGAAGATAATATCCTGCACTCTATTTGAATTTTCAATCATGACCTATTCAATCAAGAATTCTGTATTACAAGTTAGTCTGTTATTACGCCCTAAATGAAATTTGCCATATGCATTATTCATGAGCTTAACTGGTGCCTTTTGCTATTTTGGAATTTTGCAAGGTTTTAAGATTGTTTTATGTGTCCATGAAAACATTTTCGACTTAGTCTCAAACAAGGGTAGGGTTCATCTCCGGGCCATAACCTTTCAACAGTTTTCTAAGACATTTCACATATGCATTGGTTATCAGTTTGGTGCCTTTTGCTATTTTAAATTCAAATTTAAGTTTAATTGTTTTATCTGCCATAAACATCATAAAGAGTCATCATGGCATCAACTGTAGATGATAAATGCATTAATCAGTATCTGTACTAGTATTATTTTGCTATAACTGTTTTTCGGATTTGCAAACACATTTATGGTAACAAGTTAAACTAAATCATAAAAACCAGTGTGGGGTGAGGGGAGACATCCGTTTTTTAGTGAAAACACATTCTATTTAAGTTTGTGAAAGAGATAGAAATGCTGTTTGATTGATCTTTTTGTTTCAAGTTTGAACTTTCTGTAGCATTTTGTCTTGGAAATTAACCCCAAGTTTACCTTGAAAATAATTTTGTATCGATATTGACCAAGAAATTTGGCCTTAATATAAAAATATACTTTTCTTTGTACTTGTTGTACTGTTCATGTTTCTTTTCATTACAGAAAATGTAGGTGAAATTAACCAATATGATAAGCATCAGGACACTTCAGTTGGTAATAGTTCCCAGAGTACCGGAAAGGTTGCTCCGACGCCAGACCCAGACCTGGGCGTGGACTCCATGGTGGAGGTGCTGGGCAACCCGCCTCTATATGGAGTCATCCGTTGGGTCGGCGCACTCCCCGACAACCCCTGGAAACAGATAGCAGGGCTGGAGATGGTATGTAGGCTATAGATATGCCAAGTGTTGTCTCATGCTGTTGTATCAGTAATCTAAAGGGCTGCAATTTGAGTTCTCCCAATGCCCAGAGGACATATGACTTGTTCACGTATAGAAAATATACTTCTAAATCATGGTAAAAAAAATTACATTCTTTGTGAAATGATACCGAAGTCCAAGGAGATCCAGGAGTTTTGATGCGGGTGTCAGAACCACAGGGAGACCATGCAGGAATAAGGGTAATGTGTGAGTGCTTAGCCTGCAGTTGTACAGTAGACATACACTGATACTCCCCTAAGAGGTAGACAAAACAAGTGGGATAATGTTGTGATACGAGGGGTGTTCATTAAAGATTTCCCCTGACCCACTTCCCATGGACTGTGGAATGAAACTTGGCATAGGTATTAGTCTTTCTCCACATAGTAACCACCAAGAGCTACACACTTCTCCCATCGTTTTATGCAACTATGGAAACCTTGCTTGTAAAAGCCCTCATTTTGGGTCTCAAACCAGGACGTTTTCCCTTCAAAAATGACTTCATGGTTGGAAAGAGGTGGAAGTCAGATGGTGCAAGGTCAGGAGAGTAAGGAGGATGTGGAAGGATTTCATAGCCACAGGACCGCGCTTCTGTCTGGGCAACATGAGAGTTGTGTACTGGACCATTGTCTTGCAGGAGACGGACACCCTTGGTCAGCATGCCACGCCTCTTAAGCTTGATAGCGTCCCGCAATTTCCGCAGCAGTGAAACATAATAAGCTCCTGTAATTGTGGTACCCTTTGCCAAGAAATCCATCATCACTACTCCGTGCTGCTCCCAAAACACTGTGAGCATGACCTTGCCTGCAGAGGGTTGGACACGTGCCTTCTCTGGGGGTGGTGACTCGACATGCTTCCATTGCATCGACTAAACTTTAGTCTCAGGATCATAGTGATAGCCCCATGTTTCATCCTGTGTGATAAGTCTGTCAAAAAAGTTTGCCTGTTTTTTTTGGCACATGTCCAAAAGATCCTTTGAGCAATTGACTCGTTCCTGCTTTTGGAAAGGTGTGAGCAACCTGGGAATCGATCGTGCAGACACCTTATGCATGTTCAAATTGTCATGGATGATTTTTTCCACAGACCCTACACTGATCTTGAGATCTTGTGCTAACTGGTGAACGGTTATACGTCGGTCTGCCAAAATGGCGGTCTCCACTTGATGGATAGTGTCCTCATCAATGGCTGAATGGGAGCGACCAGGAATGGCAGCTGTTTCTACAGATGTCCGACCAAACTTGAACTGGCGATGCCAGTGTTTAACAACGTCATATGATGGGGCATCTTCCCCATAAGTTGCTTTCATTTCATCGAAAGTTTCTTTTGGTGTGCGACCTTTCAAATATAAAAACCTTATCACTGCTCGATATTCTACTGGCTCCATTGTCACACCCTACTTGATCATAACACCTGTAAAAGTTGTAAGATTAATAGTTCGGTGCTGCAAATTCAGACATAACCCATAGATACATGTATCATTACACATGTGAAATTTCAACCAAATATGATAACCCTAAGTGGTTTAGGGAAAATCTTTAATGAACACCCCTAGTATTTGCTAGTCCTCAATGCTGATTGGACAAAGAAGTTAACTGATTGGACAGTTGAAGTGATGTGACACCACAGTGATGCATTGTTAAAATCATAACAAACTGATGACAGTGCTTCATGAGAACAATAGGTGAAGTTCAGTGAAGTTTTTCTGTAGGGTTGGTATTTCATATGTATTTATTATACCCCCGTTTACGAAGTAAATCAGGGGTATATAGCGTTCCGTTCATCCGTCCTTCCGTCCGAGCTTTTGTACGGCCCATAACTTTTTAACCATGAACCCAGCTTCACCAAACTTGCTACACACATTTACCACAATGAGTACTTTTGCCTTTTGCTAGTTTGAAGATTCTGAAGTTTTTAATTTTTGCCGTTTCCATGGAAACATTAAGAAAAACTTTTAGGGTGGGTGTTTTGTACGGCCAATATCTTTTTAACTATGCACCCTAGCTTCACCAAATTTTCTACACACATTAACCACAATGAGTACTTGTGCCTTTTGCTAGTTTGAAGATTCTGAAGTTTTTAATTTTTGCCGTTTCCATGGAATCATGGTGAAACATAAATTTTGGGTAGAGTTTTTGTACGATCCATGTTTACAATATTATGTATCCTAGCTTCAGCAAACTTGCTACATTAACCACTATGATTGTTTTTTATCTTTTATAAGATTCTGAAAGTTTTCTCTTTGCTGTTTTCATGGAAACATGATGGATTTTAGAAATTTTGATGACAGATGACAGTTTCTGTGCTTTGTGATAGTTTGAATTTATGAATTCCTTACCATATCTGTAAAGGCTAGATGGAAATTATTAATTTATTGATTTTCTTATATGATATTGTTCCATTTTTTATGTGTTTTTATATCAACAATTTTTGGTCCTTTTGATAATTCTTCTTATGTAACTCCTCAATCCTTTATTCAAAGGTGTTCATGGTGATGTACTTCCTCGTAGTGAACACTGGTAACATGGGAGATTTGGGGGGGGGGGGTCAAATGTCACTGGAACTCAATCTTAGTTTTTAAAACATTGAAGTTAAAATCAGTTAGAAATATGTAATATTTCATTAATTAACAAACTAGTTACTATTTGTTGTTGACCAGCGGGGATAACGGGGGTATGTGAGCTTTGCTATTTTCTGTCTTAAAATGACAATGGGAAATATATAGAAAAGCCTACTCAAAACTCGGAAATACAAATTATCTGTCCTTCGTGAATGAATGATGCTGTTCGTTGGATATTCTAATTGCTGGTCATAATGAATTCATCTACACAGTTACGGCATATGACTCTTTTAATTCTTACAGTTTTCGTTAAAGAACAGCCCAAGCTGTGTTAACCAACCCTACTGGTGGTGATGTGTAGGTACTCTGTAGCACTGACCTGTCTTCCAGCCTGTCTAACATGCTGTACTTTGATTCTGCAGGAGGATGAGACTTCGGCAGGCACTGATGGGACATTTAAGGGCCACCGTCTGTTTCATTGTGGACCGAAGAGAGCACTGTTTGTCCCGTTGTATAAATGCCATAAAGACAAACGCTTCCATGCAGCCAACAGGAGGAGCACAGATAGCACGTGTAAGTTAAGTCATCATACAGGTAACACTCGTACAAGGACAGGTGACACTAGCACACCTATTTATCTCAAGAAAGTATCTAAACCCTTACTGCTACCTTAGTCAGTTGAGGGTAGTAGGCCTTGATGTATCAGAAAGCAAGGGCAAACTAGCCGCCACCAGTGTCATTCCTTGCCATGTTGGTACAATGGCAGTTAGTCGTGAAGGTCAGCCATTATCCATTCTACCATGAATTTGGAATTTACTTGATTCTGATTGGTCAATCAGAGGCTATTAAATCACAATAAACCCCCACTGATTGAAACAGCTGGTTTGACGGCCGCATCACTGCGGAAGCTAATATTCATAGAATAGTACTTTTTTCAGTCATTGTCGGTAGGCATATTTAAGTAATTATATCTACAATTACATGTTACAAAATGCACCGATGCGGTTACTACAATATTCAAAGGATGTGTGGCAATACATTTCGTGCAGAAAACACGATAGAAATCTACAAAGGGAATGTTTTTTACATTTTGAAGACAACAGAGAGCTTGGAATTTTGGAGCTTTTCTATACACGACTGTGACGTCATATCTTTTGCGTCACAATGAGTGACATGACGTAATAATGGTGACGCGCGATGTAGAGCGAAAGCCTTGCAAAGCTTGCTTTGTTTTCTTTAGGGATGCCCACCTCATGTTAGCTTACCAAGTTGCTGTGCTTATATATGCTGTCTATGCCTGTCATATGTTCGAGTGAAGTATTAGGTTGTAAACAAACTGCTTGAGTATATACAGCACCATATTTTGTTCCGTGATTCCGTAATTCAGATTGATAACCCACTCAAAACACTGGACTCAACCCATGCCGCTTCACTCAGTATATTTGCTAACACCAAAGAGCGTTTTATTTAGTCATGGTAGAATGGAGATAAACATACTGTGTTTTCAATGTAGAGCTAGGTTACCTGCAGATTTAACCGCGCTAAATTTAACATTTAAAACCTCATGCTGCGCGTTCAGTTCCAAATTCAATTTAGCACAGTAAAATCTACAGGTAACCTAGCTCTACAGTAAAAACACAGTATGTTTATCTCCGAATTGTTGCCACAAGATTCCTATTTTAGTCAGAAAGGAGAAACGTTTTAAATTGTGTATAAACAAACTGTATGTTTAAGATAGTCAATGACAAGTGGACTGGCAACTCTAAACATTACCAGTCCCCCCTAATTTTTGTGTGTTCCAACTTTCAGCAAATCAAAAAATGTATGCAAATTTCCTCGTTTTCATTCATTTCGTTTATAGCTGGCAAATTCTAAGATGTCAACTTCAAAGTAACTTAGTTAGATCTTCACGTCATTCACTAAAAGTTCAGTCACAATTTTCTCTCATTCTTTTTTGAATATTCACTTGGTTCAAGACTAAGTCGCTACAGCTATAGATTTGACCCCGAAGCAAAGTGTAATGATATTTCCTTGCACAATAAATAGTAACAAACAAGCTGACTTCATTCGAAAAATATACTTCCAAGCCTAATTTGACCTGTAAAAAATGGTTATAACCAGTAAACAGGAACACTACTGCAAAAGTAGGATGAATTAGGTTATGTCTGCTGAGGGCATATCACTTTAGAATAGCTTTGTTGGAGCCTGTGTTAAGTGTGAAATTGTGGATTGGGTGGTGAAAATGGCACAGCATGGATAGCAAGTGCATTGACTCCTTGATAATAAGTTGTCAGCTGTGACCAGCCTGTCTGTCCAAATCCAATGACTTGCCTCAACTAGCTGTGTGACATTGTGTCTGTTAGCTGTGCCAGTATTCAAATATGTGTGAACCGTTAACCTGGGACAGCTGCTGTAAAGTTTGAGGTGCCATTAAACTGAGATGAAAAACATCCTCTTTGTACAATAATTTATTTATGTTTCATTTTCAGCTTTTGGAATATTAGAGACCCCCGACATATCTGGTGATGTATCACCACCATCGTCACTAGAGACTGTGAGAAAACTGATTGGTAAAAACAAGGGAATACAAGGACATCATAATTCATGCTATTTGGATGCAACTTTATTTGCAATGTTTTCTTTCACAACTGTGTTTGATTCTGTGTTATATCGACCACCAACACCAGGGGACTTGGAGGCATATGCTGATGTGCAGAAAGTACTCAAGGAAGGAATTGTGAACCCATTGAGAAAGTAAGTCTCACATGTGATTGTAGCTTGTAACAAGCCATGGTGGTAATTGTAGAGGGACAGGTCTTCAAATGCAGGTTGGTGTCAGTGAGGACTGACCTGTGTCTCATTTGTGAGGAGTTGACTGTAATGTTTGCTGTTCGGACTTCAGTTGACTGTGTTGCAGGCTGCAGTATGTAAAGTAGGGACATGTGTGACCGAGTGGGCAAAGGCTCCACAGATCGCTGTACAGAGCTGCGTCCCTTAGGTGTTTCAGACAAACCTACAATCATGTGTTTGAATCCCAGAGTCACTTACTCCCATTATGTGAGAGCCGACTAGGTGATGATGTTAATGTATTGACGGTTGTTTGTTATAGACTCCATTATGTGAAAGCTGACAAAGTGATAATGTTAATGTATTGACAGTTGTTTGTTATAGACTCCATTATGTGAGAGCTGACAAAGTGATGATGTTAATGTATTGACGGTTGTTTGTTATAGACTCCATTATGTGAGAGCTGACTGGTGATGATGTTAATGTATTGACAGTTGTTTATTATAGACTCCATTATGTGAGAGCTGACAAAGTGATGATGTTAATGTATTGACAGTTGTTTGTTATAGACTCCATTATGTGAGAGCTGACAAAGTGATGATGTTAATGTATTGACGGTTGTTTGTTATAGACTCCATTATGTGAGAGCTGACAAAGTGATGATGTTAATGTATTGACAGTTGTTTGTTATAGACTCCATTATGTGAGAGCTGACAAAGTGATGATGTTAATGTATTGACAGTTGTTTGTTATAGACTCCATTATGTGAGAGCTGACAAAGTGATGATGTTAATGTATTGACAGTTGTTTGTTATAGACTACATTATGTGAGAGTTGACAGAGTGATGATGTTAATGTATTGACAGTTGTTTATTATAGACTCCATTATGTGAGAGCTGACAAAGTGATGATGTTAATGTATTGACGGTTGTTTATTATAGACTCCATTATGTGAGAGCTGACAAAGTGATGGCCTTGCGGAAGTTTTTGGATAAACTTGGGAAGATACCTGGCATGATGGGAGAAGAGAAAGGTCAGAACAAATGAATGAACAAACAAATGCTGTTTGTAATTGTATAAACAATGTCTTGGGTTGCCTGTAACTAGTTTACTCTGGAACAGGCAATCCGGTGGCTGGAGCAACAATCAGGGTGGGGTGACGCAGTCATCCAGGGGACACATTGTGACCAACCAAGTTACTTTTTATTCTCACGACATGAATAGAATACTGGGAGCAAATGTCAACACTGTCTTACAAATGGCCTAAGATCTTTGGTTGTTGTTTTACACTCGGCCGTGTTTCAGCTGTATCAGAGGCTGTTAAAAGTGTATCAGAAATTACTAAGACAGAAGCAGTAATCAGAAATATGATTAGTTGAGTGAAACGTTTAATATAGATGAAACCTGAATTTCTAGAGTAGGACTATTGTAGTATTTTCTTTAGAAGTGTCCACCTAAAGTTGGCTTATGAAGTAGCTGTGTTTCACATTTCAGTGCCCCCTGCATGTGAGAGTAAAGTATACTGTTTCAGCTGTAGCATCCGTTGAGCATATACAGCTTCATACTTTGTTAAAAGACTATTATCATTGTTTCCTTAATTCAGATCACACTCTAAACATTGGACTCAACTCATAATCTGCACTAAGCTATAACTGTTTCCCATGTGGGTGTTGCAGATCCGGAAGAGTTTCTGAGCACCTTACTAGGACAGATAATGAGGGCTGATCCATTGCTGCATCTCAGGTGGGTCTGGTGGTAGCAGTGTAGCTACTTGTAACATTGAGGGTGTTTGGTTGTAGCAGTGTAGCTATGGTGTAACATTGAGGGTGTCTGGTTGTAGCAGTGTAGCTACTGTGTAACATTGAGGGTGTCTGGTTGTAGCAGTGTAGCTACTGTGTAACATTGAGGGTGTTTGGTTGTAGCAGTGTAGCTATGGTGTAACATTGAGGGTGTCTGGTTGTAGCAGTGTAGATACTGTGTAACATTGAGGGTGTCTGGTTGTAGCAGTGTAGCTACGGTGTAACATTGAGGGTGTCTGGTTGTAGCAGTGTAGCTACTGTGTAACATTGAGGGTGTCTGGTTGTAGCAGTGTAGCTACTGTGTAACATTGAGGATGTCTGGTTGTAGCAGTGTAGCTACTGTGTAACATTGAGGTTGTCTGGTTGTAGCAGTGTAGCTACTGTGTAACATTGAGGATGTCTGGTTGTAGCAGTGTAGCTACTGTGTAACATTGAGGGTGTTTGGTTGTAGCAGTGTAGCTACTGTGTAACATTGAGGGTGTCTGGTTGTAGCAGTGTAGCTACTGTGTAACATTGAGGGTGTTTGGTTGTAGCAGTGTAGCTATGGTGTAACATTGAGGGTGTCTGGTTGTAGCAGTGTAGCTACTGTGTAACATTGAGGGTGTCTGGTTGTAGCAGTGTAGCTACTTTGTAACATTGAGGATGTCTGGTTGTAGCAGTGTAGCTACTGTGTAACATTGAGGATGTCTGGTTGTACCAGTGTAGCTACTGTGTAACATTGAGGGTGTCTGGTTGTAGCAGTGTAGCTACTGTGTAACATTGAGGGTGTCTGGTTGTAGCAGTGTAGCTACTGTGTAACATTGAGGATGTTTGGTTGTAGAAGTGTAGCTACTGTGTAACATTGAGGATGTCTGGTTGTAGCAGTGTAGATACTGTGTAACATTGAGGGTGTCTGGTTGTAGCAGTGTAGCTACTGTGTAACATTGAGGATGTCTGGTTGTAGCAGTGTAGCTACTGTGTAACATTGAGGGTGTCTGGTTGTAGCAGTGTAGCTACTGTGTAACATTGAGGGTGTTTGGTTGTAGCAGTGTAGCTATGGTGTAACATTGAGGGTGTCTGGTTGTAGCAGTGTAGCTACTGTGTAACATTGAGGGTGTTTGGTTGTAGCAGTGTAGCTATGGTGTAACATTGAGGGTGTCTGGTTGTAGCAGTGTAGCTACTGTGTAACATTGAGGGTGTCTGGTTGTAGCAGTGTAGCTACTGTGTAACATTGAGGGTGTTTGGTTGTAGCAGTGTAGCTATGGTGTAACATTGAGGGTGTCTGGTTGTAGCAGTGTAGATACTGTGTAACATTGAGGGTGTTTGGTTGTAGCAGTGTAGCTACGGTGTAACATTGAGGGTGTCTGGTTGTAGCAGTGTAGCTACTGTGTAACATTGAGGGTGTCTGGTTGTAGCAGTGTAGCTACTGTGCAACATTGAGGATGTCTGGTTGTAGCAGTGTAGCTACTGTGTAACATTGAGGTTGTCTGGTTGTAGCAGTGTAGCTACTGTGTAACATTGAGGATGTCTGGTTGTAGCAGTGTAGCTACTGTGTAACATTGAGGGTGTTTGGTTGTAGCAGTGTAGCTACTGTGTAACATTGAGGGTGTCTGGTTGTAGCAGTGTAGCTACTGTGTAACATTGAGGGTGTTTGGTTGTAGCAGTGTAGCTATGGTGTAACATTGAGGGTGTCTGGTTGTAGCAGTGTAGCTACTGTGTAACATTGAGGGTGTCTGGTTGTAGCAGTGTAGCTACTTTGTAACATTGAGGATGTCTGGTTGTAGCAGTGTAGCTACTGTGTAACATTGAGGATGTCTGGTTGTAGCAGTGTAGCTACTGTGTAACATTGAGGGTGTCTGGTTGTAGCAGTGTAGCTACTGTGTAACATTGAGGATGTTTGGTTGTAGAAGTGTAGCTACTGTGTAACATTGAGGATGTCTGGTTGTAGCAGTGTAGATACTGTGTAACATTGAGGGTGTCTGGTTGTAGCAGTGTAGCTACTGTGTAACATTGAGGATGTCTGGTTGTAGCAGTGTAGCTACTGTGTAACATTGAGGGTGTCTGGTTGTAGCAGTGTAGCTACTGTGTAACATTGAGGATGTTTGGTTGTAGAAGTGTAGCTACTGTGTAACATTGAGGATGTCTGGTTGTAGCAGTGTAGATACTGTGTAACATTGAGGGTGTCTGGTTGTAGCAGTGTAGCTACTGTGTAACATTGAGGATGTCTGGTTGTAGCAGTGTAGCTACTGTGTAACATTGAGGGTGTCTGGTTGTAGCAGTGTAGCTACTGTGTAACATTGAGGGTGTTTGGTTGTAGCAGTGTAGCTATGGTGTAACATTGAGGGTGTCTGGTTGTAGCAGTGTAGCTACTGTGTAACATTGAGGGTGTTTGGTTGTAGCAGTGTAGCTATGGTGTAACATTGAGGGTGTCTGGTTGTAGCAGTGTAGCTACTGTGTAACATTGAGGGTGTCTGGTTGTAGCAGTGTAGCTACTGTGTAACATTGAGGGTGTTTGGTTGTAGCAGTGTAGCTACTGTGTAACATTGAGGGTGTTTGGTTGTAGCAGTGTAGCTACTGTGTAACATTGAGGGTGTCTGGTTGTAGCAGTGTAGCTACTGTGTAACATTGAGGGTGTCTGGTTGTAGCAGTGAAGCTACTGTGTAACATTGAGGATGTCTGGTGGTAGCAGTGTAGCTACTGTGTAACATTGAGGGTGTCTGGTTGTAGCAGTGTAGCTACTGTGTAACATTGAGGGTGTTTGGTTGTAGCAGTGTAGCTACTGTGTAACATTGAGGGTGTTTGGTTGTAGCAGTGTAGCTATGGTGTAACATTGAGGGTGTCTGGTTGTAGCAGTGTAGCTACTGTGTAACATTGAGGGTGTTTGGTTGTAGCAGTGTAGCTACTGTGTAACATTGAGGATGTCTGGTTGTAGCAGTGTAGATACTGTGTAACATTGAGGGTGTCTGGTTGTAGCAGTGTAGCTACTGTGTAACATTGAGGATGTCTGGTTGTAGCAGTGTAGCTACTGTGTAACATTGAGGGTGTCTGGTTGTAGCAGTGTAGCTACTGTGTAACATTGAGGGTGTTTGGTTGTAGCAGTGTAGCTATGGTGTAACATTGAGGGTGTCTGGTTGTAGCAGTGTAGCTACTGTGTAACATTGAGGGTGTTTGGTTGTAGCAGTGTAGCTATGGTGTAACATTGAGGGTGTCTGGTTGTAGCAGTGTAGCTACTGTGTAACATTGAGGGTGTCTGGTTGTAGCAGTGTAGCTACTGTGTAACATTGAGGGTGTTTGGTTGTAGCAGTGTAGCTATGGTGTAACATTGAGGGTGTCTGGTTGTAGCAGTGTAGATACTGTGTAACATTGAGGGTGTTTGGTTGTAGCAGTGTAGCTACGGTGTAACATTGAGGGTGTCTGGTTGTAGCAGTGTAGCTACTGTGTAACATTGAGGGTGTCTGGTTGTAGCAGTGTAGCTACTGTGTAACATTGAGGATGTCTGGTTGTAGCAGTGTAGCTACTGTGTAACATTGAGGTTGTCTGGTTGTAGCAGTGTAGCTACTGTGTAACATTGAGGATGTCTGGTTGTAGCAGTGTAGCTACTGTGTAACATTGAGGGTGTTTGGTTGTAGCAGTGTAGCTACTGTGTAACATTGAGGGTGTCTGGTTGTAGCAGTGTAGCTACTGTGTAACATTGAGGGTGTTTGGTTGTAGCAGTGTAGCTATGGTGTAACATTGAGGGTGTCTGGTTGTAGCAGTGTAGCTACTGTGTAACATTGAGGGTGTCTGGTTGTAGCAGTGTAGCTACTTTGTAACATTGAGGATGTCTGGTTGTAGCAGTGTAGCTACTGTGTAACATTGAGGATGTCTGGTTGTAGCAGTGTAGCTACTGTGTAACATTGAGGGTGTCTGGTTGTAGCAGTGTAGCTACTGTGTAACATTGAGGGTGTCTGGTTGTAGCAGTGTAGCTACTGTGTAACATTGAGGATGTTTGGTTGTAGAAGTGTAGCTACTGTGTAACATTGAGGATGTCTGGTTGTAGCAGTGTAGATACTGTGTAACATTGAGGGTGTCTGGTTGTAGCAGTGTAGCTACTGTGTAACATTGAGGATGTCTGGTTGTAGCAGTGTAGCTACTGTGTAACATTGAGGGTGTCTGGTTGTAGCAGTGTAGCTACTGTGTAACATTGAGGGTGTTTGGTTGTAGCAGTGTAGCTATGGTGTAACATTGAGGGTGTCTGGTTGTAGCAGTGTAGCTACTGTGTAACATTGAGGGTGTTTGGTTGTAGCAGTGTAGCTATGGTGTAACATTGAGGGTGTCTGGTTGTAGCAGTGTAGCTACTGTGTAACATTGAGGGTGTCTGGTTGTAGCAGTGTAGCTACTGTGTAACATTGAGGGTGTTTGGTTGTAGCAGTGTAGCTACTGTGTAACATTGAGGGTGTTTGGTTGTAGCAGTGTAGCTACTGTGTAACATTGAGGGTGTCTGGTTGTAGCAGTGTAGCTACTGTGTAACATTGAGGGTGTCTGGTTGTAGCAGTGAAGCTACTGTGTAACATTGAGGATGTCTGGTGGTAGCAGTGTAGCTACTGTGTAACATTGAGGGTGTCTGGTTGTAGCAGTGTAGCTACTGTGTAACATTGAGGGTGTCTGGTTGTAGCAGTGTAGCTACTGTGTAACATTGAGGGTGTTTGGTTGTAGCAGTGTAGCTATGGTGTAACATTGAGGGTGTCTGGTTGTAGCAGTGTAGCTACTGTGTAACATTGAGGGTGTTTGGTTGTAGCAGTGTAGCTACTGTGTAACATTGAGGGTGTCTGGTTGTAGCAGTGTAGCTACTGTGTAACATTGAGGATGTTTGGTTGTAGAAGTGTAGCTACTGTGTAACATTGAGGATGTCTGGTTGTAGCAGTGTAGATACTGTGTAACATTGAGGGTGTCTGGTTGTAGCAGTGTAGCTACTGTGTAACATTGAGGATGTCTGGTTGTAGCAGTGTAGCTACTGTGTAACATTGAGGGTGTCTGGTTGTAGCAGTGTAGCTACTGTGTAACATTGAGGGTGTTTGGTTGTAGCAGTGTAGCTATGGTGTAACATTGAGGGTGTCTGGTTGTAGCAGTGTAGCTACTGTGTAACATTGAGGGTGTTTGGTTGTAGCAGTGTAGCTATGGTGTAACATTGAGGGTGTCTGGTTGTAGCAGTGTAGCTACTGTGTAACATTGAGGTTGTCTGGTTGTAGCAGTGTAGCTACTGTGTAACATTGAGGGTGTTTGGTTGTAGCAGTGTAGCTACTGTGTAACATTGAGGGTGTTTGGTTGTAGCAGTGTAGCTACTGTGTAACATTGAGGGTGTCTGGTTGTAGCAGTGTAGCTACTGTGTAACATTGAGGGTGTCTGGTTGTAGCAGTGAAGCTACTGTGTAACATTGAGGATGTCTGGTGGTAGCAGTGTAGCTACTGTGTAACATTGAGGGTGTCTGGTTGTAGCAGTGTAGCTACTGTGTAACATTGAGGGTGTCTGGTTGTAGCAGTGTAGCTACTGTGTAACATTGAGGGTGTTTGGTTGTAGCAGTGTAGCTATGGTGTAACATTGAGGGTGTCTGGTTGTAGCAGTGTAGCTACTGTGTAACATTGAGGGTGTTTGGTTGTAGCAGTGTAGCTATGGTGTAACATTGAGGATGTCTGGTTGTAGCAGTGTAGCTACTGTGTAACATTGAGGGTGTCTGGTTGTAGCAGTGTAGCTACTGTGTAACATTGAGGGTGTCTGGTTGTAGCAGTGTAGCTACTGTGTAACATTGAGGATGTCTGGTTGTAGCAGTGTAGCTACTGTGTAACATTGAGGGTGTCTGGTTGTAGCAGTGTAGCTACTGTGTAACATTGAGGGTGTTTGGTTGTAGCAGTGTAGCTATGGTGTAACATTGAGGGTGTCTGGTTGTAGCAGTGTAGCTACTGTGTAACATTGAGGGTGTTTGGTTGTAGCAGTGTAGCTACTGTGTAACATTGAGGATGTCTGGTTGTAGCAGTGTAGCTGCTGTGTAACATTGAGGGTGTCTGGTTGTAGCAGTGTAGCTACTGTGTAACATTGAGGGTGTCTGGTTGTAGCAGTGTAGCTACTGTGTAACATTGAGGATGTCTGGTTGTAGCAGTGTAGCTACTGTGTAACATTGAGGGTGTCTGGTTGTAGCAGTGTAGCTACTGTGTAACATTGAGGGTGTTTGGTTGTAGCATTGTAGCTATGGTGTAACATTGAGGGTGTCTGGTTGTAGCAGTGTAGCTACTGTGTAACATTGAGGATGTCTGGTTGTAGCAGTGTAGCTACTGTGTAACATTGAGGGTGTCTGGTTGTAGCAGTGTAGCTACTGTGTAACATTGAGGGTGTCTGGTTGTAGCAGTGTAGCTACTGTGTAACATTGAGGGTGTCTGGTTGTAGCAGTGTAGCTACTGTGTGTTAGAGGATATCTGGATCCGTTCTGCGTATGAAACATCACTTGGTGTAGCGAGTGTTCTGACTGCAGTGTCTCACCCCTTCCCATCTGTTGCAGCTCGGGGGAGAAGACCAACTTTTACCAGCTGTTCATGGAGAAGGATGACATGTTACTGCTTCCCACCACCCAGAAGTTGGTGGAGCTTTCCTTCCACCAGAGTAACGTCAAGTTGAAGGAGGTGGGCGATACTGGAGTTACTAGTCACTGCCTACCTTTCAGGGTCCTGTTCCACAAAGGGATCTTAGCGTTAACGCGATCGTAATTCCCGTACTTTAACACAGCTTATGACAGTTGTAGCACGAAGATTGTTTTGTGGCACTGGGCCCTGGGCCCTGATCTCTTAGTTAAGGTATCTATAGGACTAGTAGAATTTAGTGATACCGGTACTTAGAGTTGTAGGACATCATCATCATACGGACCAGTGAGTTTCTCAAGTTATCAGAAACAACCATATATGAACCTTAGCATGTGATGTTGAACGTGACTTAGCTAGGACGTGCTGAGATTCCCTGTCTGTCCAGGCTGCATTAGTGTCAAATGTCAATCCGGACACTTACCTTTGTTTGCTGGCATAAACATTTGTATGATGCAATATCAGTCAGTAGTAGATTATTCAATGCTTGTTAAATCTGAAAGTTCTGTCTCTAGTCCTCAATACAAAGGTTTTGTCGAAATTATGTTCCTTTATCTTCCTAAGATATTGACTTTCTAACAAGCCTGGATGAATTTTTTCTCTCATTTTTTTTACCCTCTGACAGTTCAGATGTGAAACAAATAACTACAATCTAATTTACTGGTGCATCTAGTTCATGGTTGAACATGAATCACAGCATTGTATTTTACCAAGAGTTTAATGAGAATTATATGCAAGATGTAAGAATGTATTAGTTGTCAGTGGGACACTATAAGCAAGTGTTTGACATGTTCAGAGGATCTGAAGTTTGTGTGGCAGGTGCCGTCATGCTTCATCATCCAAATGCCAAGGTTCGGGAAAGACTACAAGATGTTCCGCCGGATTATTCCCAGCTTGGAACTGGACATCACAGACATCCTGGAAGAAGGTATGTATGGATTTCAAACATTTCATACTTTGGGAGTGAGTATAATGGACAAATGTGATATTCTGTTAGCATCCTGTGTCTCATCCTTGAGTATGCAGTGTATTATATCCAGTGCTGTCGCCCTTGACCCATTCATTACCATAGCTTCATTTAGCGCCCAGTATGAATGGCATGATGCTAAAGAAAAGTTGTCCTATCAAAGTTCTCTCATGGGAGAGAATTCTGTGATAATTTACAGATGGAAATGGTGACTTTACTTTCGGAACAAAGCTATGGTGGCAAATGGATCGAGGTTATTTATCATGATAGAATGGGGATGTATTACCGTGGATAATCGAGGATTCTAGTCTTTGATATATAGTGAAAGTTTCTTGTGTATCAAGTGTTGTGAGTTGCCTCCCTTGAACTATACTCACAGCATCTTGATAAATAATGATGTAGCAGAAGTGCAATTAATCAGTGTGCCAGGTTTGGCAAGAAATGGATATCTGAAAAGACTGGAGTGTGTGGACAAAATATTTGATTGTCAAAATATGATTGATATCTTACATTTTAGCAAAATGCATAATAGAGTGTGAAAGTGATAGTCCCCTACCATTACATTGTATTATGACCCAGGGGCCCAGTCCCAAGTTGCAGGAGCCCGGAGGGTTAATGTGTTTTCAAGTTGGTCCCTGTATTTCTCAGCAATGAGTCTGTGTTGCAGGAACCCGGAGGGTTGATGTGTTTGCAAGTTGGTCCCTGTATTTCTCAGCTATGAGTCTGTGTTGCAGGAGCCCGGAGGGTTGATGTGTTTGCAAGTTGGTCCCTGTATTTCTCAGCAATGAGTCTGTGTTGCAGGAGCCCGGAGGGTTGATGTGTTTGCAAGTTGGTCCCTGAATTTCTCAGCAATGAGTCTGTGTTGCAGGAGCCCGGAGAGTTGATGTGTTTGCAAGTTGGTCCCTGTATTTCTCAGCAATGAGTCTGTGTTGCAGGAGCCCGGAGGGTTGATGTGTTTGCAAGTTGGTCCCTGTATTTCTCAGCAATGAGTCTGTGTTGCAGATGCCGGGAAGGTTGATGTGTTTGCAAGTTGGTCCCTGTATTTCTCAGCAATGAGTCTGTGTTGCAGGAGCCCGGAGGGTTGATGTGGTTGCAAGTTGGTCCCTGTATTTCTCAGCAATGAGTCTGTGTTGCAGATGCCGGAAGGGTTGATGTGTTTGCAAGTTGGTCCCTGTATTTCTCAGCAACGAGTCTGTGTTGCAGGAGCCCGGAGGGTTGATGTGTTTGCAAGTTGGTCCCTGTATTTCTCAGCAATGAGTCTGTGTTGCAGGAACCCGCTGGGTTGATGTGTTTGCAAGTTGGTCCCTGTATTTCTCAGCAATGAGTCTGTGTTGCAGGAGCCCGGAGGGTTGATGTGTTTGCAAGTTGGTCCCTGTATTTCTCAGCAATGAGTCTGTGTTGCAGATGCCCGGAGGGTTGATGTGTTTGCAAGTTGGTCCCTGTATTTCTCAGCAATGAGTCTGTGTTGCAGATGCCGGGAGGGTTGATGTGTTTGCAAGTTGGTCCCTGTATTTCTCAGCAATGAGTCTGTGTTGCAGATGCCGGGACGGTTGATGTGTTTGCAAGTTGGTCCCTGTATTTCTCAGCAATGAGTCTGTGTTGCAGGAGCCCGGTGGGTTGATGTGTTTGCAAGTTGGTCCCTGTATTTCTCAGCAATGAGTCTGTGTTGCAGGGAACCCGGTGGGTTGATGTGTTTGCGAGTTGGTCCCTGTATTTCTCAGCAATGAGTCTGTGTTGCAGATGCCGGGAGGGTTGATGTGTTTGCAAGTTGGTCCCTGTATTTCTCAGCAATGAGTCTGTGTTGCAGGAGCCCGGAGGGTTGATGTGTTTGCAAGTTGGTCCCTGTATTTCTCAGCAATGAGTCTGTGTTGCAGGAGCCCGGAGGGTTGATGTGTTTGCAAGTTGGTCCCTGTATTTCTCAGCAATGAGTCTGTGTTGCAGGAGCCCGGAGGGTTGATGTGTTTGCAAGTTGGTCCCTGTATTTTTCAGCAATGAGTGTGTTGCAGATGCCGGGAGGGTTGATGTGTTTGCAAGTTGGTCCCTGTATTTCTCAGCAATGAGTCTGTGTTGCAGGAACCTGGAGGGTTGATGTGTTTGCAAGTTGGTCCCTGTATTTCTCAGCAATGAGTCTGTGTTGCAGGAGCCCGGAGGGTTGATGTGTTTGCAAGTTGGTCCCTGTATTTCTCAGCAATGAGTCTGTGTTGCAGGAGCCCAGAGGGTTGATGTGTTTGCAAGTTGGTCCCTGTATTTCTCAGCAATGAGTCTGTGTTGCAGATGCCGGGAGGGTTGATGTGTTTGCAAGTTGGTCCCTGTATTTCTCAGCAATGAGTCTGTGTTGCAGATGCCGGGACGGTTGATGTGTTTGCAAGTTGGTCCCTGTATTTCTCAGCAATGAGTCTGTGTTGCAGGAGCCCGGTGGGTTGATGTGTTTGCAAGTTGGTCCCTGTATTTCTCAGCAATGAGTCTGTGTTGCAGGGAACCCGGTGGGTTGATGTGTTTGCAAGTTGGTCCCTGTATTTCTCAGCAATGAGTCTGTGTTGCAGGAACCTGGAGGGTTGATGTGTTTGCAAGTTGGTCCCTGTATTTCTCAGCAATGAGTCTGTGTTGCAGGAGCCCGGAGGGTTGATGTGTTTGCAAGTTGGTCCCTGTATTTCTCAGCAATGAGTCTGTGTTGCAGGAGCCCAGAGGGTTGATGTGTTTGCAAGTTGGTCCCTGTATTTCTCAGCAATGAGTCTGTGTTGCAGATGCCGGGAGGGTTGATGTGTTTGCAAGTTGGTCCCTGTATTTCTCAGCAATGAGTCTGTGTTGCAGATGCCCGGAGGGTTGATGTGTTTGCAAGTTGGTCCCTGTATTTCTCAGCAATGAGTCTGTGTTGCAGGAGCCCGGAGGGTTGATGTGTTTGCAAGTTGGTCCCTGTATTTCTCAGCAATGAGTCTGTGTTGCAGATGCCGGGAGGGTTGATGTGTTTGCAAGTTGGTCCCTGTATTTCTCAGCAATGAGTCTGTGTTGCAGGAGCCCGGAGGGTTGATGTGTTTGCGAGTTGGTCCCTGTATTTCTCAGCAATGAGTCTGTGTTGCAGATGCCGGGACGGTTGATGTGTTTGCAAGTTGGTCCCTGTATTTCTCAGCAATGAGTCTGTGTTGCAGGAGCCCGGAGGGTTGATGTGTTTGCAAGTTGGTCCCTGTATTTCTCAGCAATGAGTCTGTGTTGCAGGAGCCCGGAGGGTTGATGTGTTTGCAAGTTGGTCCCTGTATTTCTCAGCAATGAGTGTGTTGCAGATGCCGGGAGGGTTGATGTGTTTGCAAGTTGGTCCCTGTATTTCTCAGCAATGAGTCTGTGTTGCAGGAGCCCGGAGGGTTGATGTGTTTGCAAGTTGGTCCCTGTATTTCTCAGCAATGAGTCTGTGTTGCAGGAGCCCGGTGGGTTGATGTGTTTGCAAGTTGGTCCCTGTATTTCTCAGCAATGAGTCTGTGTTGCAGGGAACCCGGTGGGTTGATGTGTTTGCAAGTTGGTCCCTGTATTTCTCAGCAATGAGTCTGTGTTGCAGGAACCTGGAGGGTTGATGTGTTTGCAAGTTGGTCCCTGTATTTCTCAGCAATGAGTCTGTGTTGCAGGAGCCCGGAGGGTTGATGTGTTTGCAAGTTGGTCCCTGTATTTCTCAGCAATGAGTCTGTTGCAGGAGCCCAGAGGGTTGATGTGTTTGCAAGTTGGTCCCTGTATTTCTCAGCAATGAGTCTGTGTTGCAGATGCCGGGAGGGTTGATGTGTTTGCAAGTTGGTCCCTGTATTTCTCAGCAATGAGTCTGTGTTGCAGATGCCCGGAGGGTTGATGTGTTTGCAAGTTGGTCCCTGTATTTCTCAGCAATGAGTCTGTGTTGCAGGAGCCCGGAGGGTTGATGTGTTTGCAAGTTGGTCCCTGTATTTCTCAGCAATGAGTCTGTGTTGCAGATGCCGGGAGGGTTGATGTGTTTGCAAGTTGGTCCCTGTATTTCTCAGCAATGAGTCTGTGTTGCAGGAGCCCGGAGGGTTGATGTGTTTGCGAGTTGGTCCCTGTATTTCTCAGCAATGAGTCTGTGTTGCAGATGCCGGGAGGGTTGATGTGTTTGCAAGTTGGTCCCTGTATTTCTCAGCAATGAGTCTGTGTTGCAGGAGCCCGGAGGGTTGATGTGTTTGCAAGTTGGTCCCTGTATTTCTCAGCAATGAGTCTGTGTTGCAGGAGCCCGGAGGGTTGATGTGTTTGCAAGTTGGTCCCTGTATTTCTCAGCAATGAGTCTGTGTTGCAGGAGCCCGGAGGGTTGATGTGTTTGCAAGTTGGTCCCTGTATTTCTCAGCAATGAGTCTGTGTTGCAGATGCCGGGAGGGTTGATGTGTTTGCAAGTTGGTCCCTGTATTTCTCAGCAATGAGTCTGTGTTGCAGGAGCCCGGAGGGTTGATGTGTTTGCAAGTTGGTCCCTGTATTTCTCAGCAATGAGTCTGTGTTGCAGGAGCCCGGAGGGTTGATGTGTTTGCAAGTTGGTCCCTGTATTTCTCAGCAATGAGTCTGTGTTGCAGGAGCCCGGAGGGTTGATGTGTTTGCAAGTTGGTCCCTGTATTTCTCAGCAATGAGTCTGTGTTGCAGGAGCCCGGAGGGTTGATGTGTTTGCGATTTGGTCCCTGTATTTCTCAGCAATGAGTCTGTGTTGCAGGAGCCCGGAGGGTTGATGTGTTTGCAAGTTGGTCCCTGTATTTCTCAGCAATGAGTCTGTGTTGCAGGAGCCCGGAGGGTTGATGTGTTTGCAAGTTGGTCCCTGTATTTCTCAGCAATGAGTCTGTGTTGCAGATGCCCGGAGGGTTGATGTGTTTGCAAGTTGGTCCCTGTATTTCTCAGCAATGAGTCTGTGTTGCAGGAGCCCGGAGGGTTGATGTGTTTGCAAGTTGGTCCCTATGTTTCTCAGCAATGAGTCTGTGTTGCAGGAGCCCGGAGGGTTGATGTGTTTGCAAGTTGGTCCCTGTATTTCTCAGCAATGAGTCTGTGTTGCAGGAGCCCGGAGGGTTGATGTGTTTGCGAGTTGGTCCCTGTATTTCTCAGCAATGAGTCTGTGTTGCAGATGCCCGGAGGGTTGATGTGTTTGCAAGTTGGTCCCTGTATTTCTCAGCAATGAGTCTGTGTTGCAGGAGCCCGGGAGTGCATTGTCTGCGGCAACCTGGCCACGCAAGAGTGTAAGGACTGCTACCAGCTACAGAAAACAATGTTGAGTGCAACAGCCTTCTGTCAAAACTGTTGTTTAAAGGTAAGTTTTTTCATCTTTCATGTTCTGTAATGTAAGGGAAATCAGGACAGATCGATTCCTTGGAAAAACTCAGCTATCTCCCTCAAATCACCAGCGAGGGATTTGTGTCTTAGTTATCTCCCTTTGCTTGTTGAAGCCTACTGGAAGATAATGCATTCAATTACAGTGAATGGTTTATGTTAAAGTAACATATATACTGCAGTGACTTACTATGTATTATAGACATTTATTTACATGATTTTTTAAATTTATGATTGCCAATATTTAGTGTAGTGGATCAGCCATACTCCGTTATGGTATGATTGATCCCTTGAACATCAGTCATACTCTGTTTATCGTAATTCTGGTTTAGAATTAGTCCCAGAAAAATGATTCTGGTGGTAAGAGGCAACTAACTGGGTTGTGTGGTCAGAATCAGTGACTGGTTGACAGCATGCCATTCTACCCTGACAACATGGAACATTGTTCATAGCAATCACTGGTTTGTCTAAACCGGACGCATTTATTTACAGGCCACCTTCATATTGCTGGAATATCGTTGTGAACAGTGTTAAGCAACAAGAACTACTGTTAACAGTAGGCTTATAAAAGCTTTTTCTCCTCTCCACAGAGCCATCAGCACAAGACACGAAAGGGCCACGTGCCGACCCCCATCAAGGTGTCTGAGAGTCTACAGAAGCACCTCTCCTCCTGCACTGATGTGGATCTCAGTTCCCACAGAGAGAAGATGGAGCTGTTCGCTGTTGTGTGTATACAGACCAGTCATTATGTCTCCTTCGTCAAGTGTGGCACCGGGGATGAAGCCCAATGGGTCTTCTTTGATTCAATGGCAGATAGAATGGGTAAGACTGGTTGGACTAGCTTAGATTCAATGGCAGATAGAATGGGTAAGACTGGTTGGACAAGCTTAGATTCAATGGCAGATAGAATGGGTAAGACGGGTTGGACCAGCTTAGATTCAATGGCAGATAGAATGGGTAAGACGGGTTGGACCAGCTTAGATTCAATGGCAGATAGAATGGGTAAGACGGGTTGGACCAGCTTAGATTCAATGGCAGATAGAATGAGTAAGACTGGTTGAACTAGCTTAGATTCAATGGCAGATAGAATGGGTAAGACTGGTTGGACCAGCTTAGATTCAATGGCAGATAGAATGGGTGACTGGTTGGACCAGCTTAGATTCAATGGCAGATAGAATGGGTAAGACTGGTTGGACCAGCTTAGATTCAATGGCAGATAGAATGGGTAAGACGGGTTGGACCAGCTTAGATTCAATGGCAGATAGAATGGGTAAGACTGGTTGGACCAGCTTAGATTCAATGGCAGATAGAATGGGTAAGACTGGTTGAACTAGCTTAGATTCAATGGCAGATAGAATGGGTAAGACTGGTTGGACCAGCTTAGATTCAATGGCAGATAGAATGCGTAAGACTGGTTGGACAAGCTTAGATTCAATGGCAGATAGAATGAGTAAGACGGGTTGGACAAGCTTAGATTCAATGGCAGATAGAATGAGTAAGACTGGTTGGACAAGCTTAGATTCAATGGCAGATAGAATGAGTAAGACGGGTTGGACAAGCTTAGATTCAATGGCAGATAGAATGGGTAAGACTGGTTGGACAAGCTTAGATTCAATGGCAGATAGAATGAGTAAGACGGGTTGGACCAGCTTAGATTCAATGGCAGATAGAATGAGTAAGACAGGTTGGACCAGCTTAGATTCAATGGCAGATAGAATGGGTAAGACTGGTTGGACAAGCTAAGATTCAATGGCAGATAGAATGGGTAAGACTGGTTGGACCAGCTTAGATTCAATGGCAGATAGAATGGGTAAGACGGGTTGGACCAGCTTAGATTCAATGGCAGATAGAATGGGTAAGACTGGTTGGACAAGCTTAGATTCAATGGCAGATAGAATGAGTAAGACTGGTTGGACCAGCTTAGATTCAATGGCAGATAGAATGGGTAAGACGGGTTGGACCAGCTTAGATTCAATGGCAGATAGAATGGGTAAGACTGGTTGGACCAGCTTAGATTCAATGGCAGATAGAATGGGTAAGACTGGTTGGACCAGCTTAGATTCAATGGCAGATAGAATGGGTAAGACTGGTTGGACAAGCTTAGATTCAATGGCAGATAGAATGAGTAAGACGGGTTGGACAAGCTTAGATTCAATGGCAGATAGAATGAGTAAGACGGGTTGGACAAGCTTAGATTCAATGGCAGATAGAATGAGTAAGACGGGTTGGACAAGCTTAGATTCAATGGCAGATAGAATGGGTAAGACTGGTTGGACCAGCTTAGATTCAATGGCAGATAGAATGAGTAAGACGGGTTGGACCAGCTTAGATTCAATGGCAGATAGAATGAGTAAGACAGGTTGGACCAGCTTAGATTCAATGGCAGATAGAATGGGTAAGACTGGTTGGACAAGCTTAGATTCAATGGCAGATAGAATGAGTAAGACGGGTTGGACCAGCTTAGATTCAATGGCAGATAGAATGGGTAAGACGGGTTGGACAAGCTTAGATTCAATGGCAGATAGAATGAGTAAGACTGGTTGGACCAGCTTAGATTCAATGGCAGATAGAATGAGTAAGACGGGTTGGACAAGCTTAGATTCAATGGCAGATAGAATGGGTAAGACTGGTTGGACCAGCTTAGATTCAGTGGCAGATAGAATGGGTAAGACTGGTTGGACCAGAGTTTAATAGTGGCTAGGGTGTAAGGAGTGAGCAAGTCTGGTTTTATGAATATATTGCAGGCTAACCAAGCAGAATGATTACCTGATAAAATATTAGGCTGCACCCACTAATGGACTACTGTTTCCTGATTGGCTGATAATAGAATGGGCAGGGCATGTGTTGCATTATTGTGTGATTAATGATGTCACTAATTTTGAATTGTTGTCTTCATTTTTGTATGTTATTGATTAAATAAGCTGTCTGTGAAGGTATTGTTGACATATATTTATGAGAATTGACTTCAGGATTATTTATGTTTATGGAAGAATAAACGTAATGTCTGGTGTGCACCTGGTGTAAATGCATGTATTTCAAATGACACTTATTTGCTGTTATTTCAGCAATATTAAGCACTCTTGGCATAAGAGGCTGAGGTGGGTGGTCAGGCTCTGTGCCTAGCATGGGACATTGTTCTTACAGTCACGGGTTTGGCAGGCCCAGATTCATATTATTTACATGTTGCTGGGATATTGTTGTATATTGCTGAGTGCAGGGTAAAACAATAAACAAATAACTCTTTCAGGTGAACAAAAAGGATACAACATCCCAGAGGTGAAGGTCGTCCCTGAATTGTCAGGATGGCTGTCGGAAGGGAACTGGGATAAGATCCATAAGATTGACGATGACAAGCAGCTTCCCGAGTCCATTCGTCGCCTACTGTGTGATGCCTACATGTGCATGTACCAGAGCTCGGAGGTCGCCATGTTCAAATGATGGATGCACTTGGTTATCTGGAAATTAACCTACCATGTCCAAATGGGCCCTTGGCAACCATTTTGTGTCACTGGCATTCATGACCGTGTGATTGGCCATGAGATGCCCCAACAGGATGGAGTGATGTGGGGATGGCTAGATGAAGAATAACAATTCATATGCTACACATGCATGAAACGTTTTTTCACTGAAAAGCAAACCAGTTAGTTGTTATCTCTGTGTGAACCGTGCTGTACAGGAGGCTATAAACACATTCTTTGTTGTGATATGATGCCTGCATTGATAGTAACAGCATGAAGCAGTACGTGAAACTTGGCGACACTTAATTGTCATGTTGAGGGTCTGTACTGTATCAAATCAGTACTCATTAATGAATCCATCTATGATTTCTACAAGATCTATTTCCTACAAGATACAGATATGTGTATGGTACCCAGGGCTTTTCCAGGTGAGGATATGGGTCCCCAGCAACGTATGCTTGTTGTAAGAGGCGACAAAATGGATCAGGTGGTCTGGCTCAGTGACTTGGTGGATGCATGTCATTGTATCCCAATTGTGTAGATCAATGGTCCGGACATGATTATTTACAGACCGCCGTCATATAGCTGCAATATTGCTGAGCGCGGCGTTAAATAACATGTGGTGCTGCATCGTTACATGACCGCATGACCTGATACTGACATCACAGCATGTGCCGGTTGTATCACACTGTTACTTCATAACAGCCATAGTTAGAGCTTGTGAGAAGTTAATAATAGTTACACTCAATAGATTTTTTGTTATTATATAGTGCCACGCTGTGTATTTCTAGCACTGGATATGTATATAACTTGATTTGCTGTTGATGTATATGTATATATATCGTGTATGTGTGTCTAACAGTGTACGTATATTGTCTAAATATTGCTTGCAGTGTAGGGAGGCTTGTTTCAAAGCTCAAGTACAAGTACCAGTAAAATATATGGTTGAGATGGTTTGGTGTTGCTTCGAGTGAACGTATTGGATACTTCACAATGTTTACAGGAGATACATACAACTGACTTGTTTGGCCTGATGTGACGATGGTGACGACATACAGTTCTTGCAGTGATCTTGTTCATTTAGTGATCTTGTTCTATATACCTATGTTGTTAAACCTGCAACAGATATCCGTGAGTGTATAATTGTTTGCATCAAATTGAGTGCTATATTTCATTTTCCTATGTTAACAATTACTGTATATAGGTTGTGTAGAAAGTGAAAGTACAGCTATTTTAAGAGTGAGTGAGTATGGTTTTGCGCCACTTTTAGCAATATTCCAGCAAAATCACTGCGGGGACATCAGAAATGGGCGTCACACATTGCACTCATGTTGGGAATCGAACCTGGGCTTTAACCACAAGGCTACCCCACCTCCCCAGTTTTGTTAAGACATGAAACAGGTTAATGAAAGGTTAAGGAGCAAGTAACGATGCCGGTACAGGCCACCCGAGCATTGCTGAATGTGGTGAAAAAGTATCGTGATGGCATGAGGTATGGTGGTGGGATACAGGAGGTCAGAATCAGCACCTGTATATATATACCGCACACAACAGGAGTCATTGTGGCCACCCGATCACCATTTGAAACTGGAAGAACATTGTAGTCTTGTAGTCCCCTACATGAGTTATCACCAAACCGAAATTCTCTGCATCTTGACAGTAGTGGCATTTGAAAATGGCACTTTTTGTCTCCAATCTAACAGAGTGTTTGATTGTCAGTTTTGAATTTTTAGGTTGTAAAGTTTACTGTTGAATATTTCTCAACTCTCCACATGTTTCCTTGTGGCCAGCTTAGTGTGGTAATGTATAATGTTGTATGTGCGTATGTATTGTGTCGAATGTTGAGGAGGAGTTTGACATAGTGCCAAGCAGAGTCCAGCCCTCCCAGCCAGGTGTATGTCTGCTGCTTTGTTCACTCAACCCCTGGAGAAGACCATGTATAGCCTTCAGCAGTGAGAATACAATCACATGGCTTTCATGATTGTCCAGTCATTTCTCAACCATGGATACTGAAGGAACTTCTTGGCCGAGGGAATAACCATCCATCTACTTTGATATGGAAAATCTGTCTCAGGTTAATGACTGGGGTACTACCTGAACCAATGAACCAGCACTTGCAGCATTCAGAAAAGAGGGACTGTTAGTCTGTGAGTGCTCAATACATTATTCCATATATTATCCATTTTGAGAAATAAAATGAAGATTAACATTAAATGTTTGGCCTACAAGGAAATTTACCTTTCAACCTCTTCTTTTAATAGGTGTTACATAATCAGTAGGTGATATCTTGCACAATGGATATGCTGTTCTGAACATCAAGTAGACTGAATCCCTTATAAACTTTGAGAATCGCTCAAATGCACATGTGCAAAAATGTGCAGGCATTAAACCCCCAACAACTACATGAGAGTTTGTTAAACAACTTTTTCTACACTTCGAGACAGTGTCTGAAATTATGGTTATTAGTTGGTATGGACAAATCAATAACTTTCATGCCTTTTAAGACAAATTCTTGCTTTCAGATTTAAATCTATTTTGCATTTCATAGGGACGATTTTGCAGCAAACAGACTGTAGTTTCGGTGAAGAAAGTTCTTTTGATCCAGAAATGTGTGCATGGGTTTTTGTAGCTGAATCAGCAGTCACATTGTTGGACTGTTCACAATGGCAGTGTTACATGTCCATGTGGTTTACATGCTGTGCTGTTCTGAGGTCAACTATTTTAAGTGATTGAAAGGTTATGCATAATCTTCCCATGTGGTTGGTATGGAGCAAGAAGCAGAACCCACATGGAGGCTCCAGACCGTCTCATAATTCAAGTTGAACAAGGAAAAGCAATTACATCATGGAAAGAACCTCTACCCAGGGTTGGTGAAGACCAATGAATAGTTGTAAGGCCTTGTCAGACATCGGTGTACAGATACTTTGAGAGTGCTGAGGAACATCCCTTGCGACAGTAATGTACGTAAGATGTAAAGGGATCGGGTGGTCAGGCTCGCTGACTTGGTTGATGCATGTCATCGTATCCCAATTGTGTGGATAGGTGCTCATGATGTAAATCACTGGATTGTCTGGTCCAGATTTGATTATTTAAAGACTGCCGTCATATAGCTGGAATATTGCCTAGTGTGGCGTTAAACAACAAAGTAACACAAAACAATGAAACCTTGTTAATATCCTTGGTTCCATTCTCCGTAACATAAGCCAGTTAAACAAATGTTATTTGTATGTAAAGTGGGGTTTTGTTTTCCTGACTAATGTGGTTGAGACTAGCAGGGTTACAGTGTAGAACTTTGACAGAACCTGGAGCTCCCTTCAAGCGGTCAACCTAAGGGGGATTCCATTGTTGGAACTAGTCACCTGCAACCTGTGCTTGTCAATATAGGCATCCATGTGGATAGTGCTCTGACTCGATGACTGTGTGGATTGTTGCTCATAATATCGGTCACTGGTTTGTCTGGTCCAGGCTACTGTCATAAAGATGGAATATTGCCGAGTGTGGCGTAAAGCAGCAAAGAAACAAATTCAAGTGTTTAACAGTTCAGCTTGCTCCATGGGTAGTGTATGCTGAGTACATCAAATGTGTTGACATCAACAGGAGAGGTGAGGTGAAATGGGGTTTAACGTCGCGTCCTCGTTGCACTTATATAGTGCCGTGTATGTGTGTGTGTGTCTGCTTGTACTAGGCCGGACTGATGCCGATTTATAGTGCTAGCTCACTGAGATACCATGCTGCAGTTTAACATGAACACCCCACTCAGACACAGTATACTGACTCCGAGCCAACCAGTCCTTGTTTTAGCCGCTTAATGCTGAGCGCCAGACAGGGTAACAACAAGTACCATCTTTTAACGTCTTTTGGTATGACATGGTCGGGGATCGAACCTCGGACCTTCCTCTCTCTGGGCCGACGCTCTACCATTAGACCACGGAGGCGGTCTGACATAAACAGAACCATGACAACTAGTTTATTTGTTAGGTCAGGCATGTCTTTGTGTGATACAGAGTCTATAATGGAATTGTGAAAAATTAATGTTCCTGTTACCTTGAATAGTGAGCGGAAATGTCAGAGAGTTCACACTGTGCTCACACAAAAAAGGACAAGTAATCGCTGTGGTCACAAGTTACCCTGAGAACAACAGGAGACAAAATGCTGTATCCAAAAAACAGAATATGAAAAAGATTCACAAGACTTCAAATGTCTATGTGACCTGTGAAATGTGATGTTGCATAAACAAGACTAACAAGATATAAACATCGGGTTCTGAAGTAAAGGCTTGGTGTATCTGTACTGGCCTTTGTCTGACAGAAGTGTGGAGAATGTTTGATCCATTGGTTGAGTCTTAGATGTAGCTGCCTTGGCACGAGGAAACAGTTGTCATGAGGGGAGTACTTTACTTGTCTGGCTACCATTTGTTTTTGGTCAAACATGTCACATTGCTCCTGTGACAGGTTGAATTCAAGGATCATTTACTACATGCAAGAGATGTGCCATCCTTCAAATTGGGTTTAAAGACAATTGATTACATTGAGTAGAAATGTTTGTCCAGATGTGGAATGGCAATGACATGAGCGTGTAAATTCCATCAGAATGTTATTAGCAAACAAATATTCAAATGTGTATTATTAGTGATATTATTTGCTTATTTATTTGTCACTGCAGTGAAAAACTTTGTAAAAATATGATAAAAGTTCCATGATTACTACTAGAGTGTTCCGTTTTTTGTGTCAACTACAGTAAGCCACTGTTGTGTCATAGTTGAAGGGACCCATGTAAATAATTCGAGTTATCGAGGTTCGACACAACAAAAAATGGTGAATAAAGAAGGAATACACAGGGACCAAGTTTTACTTCGAGATAACCATAAGTCCAAAACATAAAAGTTTGACACAACTGTGTTTGACTGTATTATGTACATGATAATTGGCAAGACACAGCATTTAGAACAGAAGCAGCATCAAAGGATTGAGAAACCTGATGTCGGTCAGCTCCCTCGCAGTACCGATCGTCAGGTTGTATTTGTTTGTTGGAAGAATCTAAATGTGATTCATGTGAATCTAAATTGGCTGGTTGCAATGGGTCAAGACTTTATTTTGCTATAGATTAGAAGTCACAGCAGAGAGAAAACAATTCAAATTGTTGTCACTCATTAATAAATTTCCATGCCTGATAGGGAGCAAATAAAGAGAACCCGTTTTCTGCATTTGTACCACATTGGAGCCGAGTGTCAGCTGTTAGTCACCACTGTCGTTTGATGACCTCAAACTTATATCATTTCTCCCATGCAAAACATGTTAATTGGTATGATGAATATGCCAGAGACAGCACAATTCCAGCAATATCACAGCTGCCTGCAAAATCGTCATCTCTTGGCCAGAACCAACAGTAGCTGTGAGTGACATAACCACTGTTGAAGTATGATGACATACAAACCACGTTCCCTAGGCTGACCATCCAAATCTGAATATTCAGGGTAATAATAAATCAACTAATCTTTTCAAGCAAAATGAACTTTTATTATGATTTGATTAACTTATGATATCAACCATTGAAACCATGGATTTAAAACAGAAGAGCGTGAAACTAAATACCAGTACATACTACTGTGCTGAAGTCACTAGAAATCAAGCCTCAATTATATATACTATCAGGGTGCTTTAAATCAAATATACAGAACATATAGCACCTAAATATTGCAATATCGGCATATGCCAAAGGCAAATACAAACAACATGAAAATAAAACAAGCTAAAATTGTTCAGTTATAAATACAACACGGCCCTATATGCATTGGACCACAGTGGTAGGAATGTTATGAAAGGTACAAAGGAAAGGAATGGCTTCTTACAGCAAAAATAACCAGCAAATCATTTCATCACTATTTCCATCAATTACTTTCCACATAGTCAACTGTAAATGTTTTGAGATGTGAGAAAACAAACATTGTAAGCAAAGTCATCCGAGGTGATGGAATGTACAGATAGCACAGGGTAAAGTGTTATTTCCAAAATATCTGCGTCATGTACAATAATTGTGGTTTTAACAATGTCTTTGTCATGAAAATGAGTCGATAGTTTACAACAAAACTCCCCCACACATTTTATGGGAAGGTAAAACTTTTAGAATAACAAAAATATGGAAATCATTGTCTGGCTAACAATTTTCAAGACAGTTTGAGATGTGTTGTTCTCATACTAGGCCAATAATCCCCAGCATCTTACTAAGACAGTCAGCATGACTTACAACATCAATATTTGGAAACAGTTATTTTCCCCACACAACAGGGATCATAAGTAAACTTAACAATTATTTTGGCAGACATATTGTGTGAAAGATGAAGTACATGTGCTGTCTGACAATATACCGTAGCATTTGTAAAAATATGGGGCATCATCACCATGTTGACATTAAGGACTTTGTTGAATTTCAATTTGGATGGAACTCTTAAGCTGAATTTCAAACAGCTTCACTCCTGTATGCTGAACGAGAACTACATAGGATACAGGTTTTGTGCACTTCCATGACATTGTAACATACATCTAAAAGGGGATTTGGTCAGCCTGGAATGGAATTTGTCTGGCTTTAAAAGGATGACAACCAATCAGATAAGGCACTTGTCGTGAATAAAACAGTACTAACAATTGGTGGAAGTTAACAAACCATACTCTATTTCAGCACTTTGGAATGTACATATCATTATAGGAAGGCACATGATATTCATAATAAATTTAGTACAAAATATATACTCCTTGTTGCAATCTGCATAAATGTTCATTAAAAAAAATAACGGTTATCTGCTACTAGCTTTGTTCATCTCAAGGCAACAAGTTAATCATTAATCAGAGTAGAGGATAAATATCAACATGTATATAACCACATCTATATTCTGCATAGGTGCTTTCTGTGCATACGCTCAGCAACGTGAGCAGCTACTTTGGCAACAATAGAACTTCAGAGACAGCTTCTTTCTCTGGCATAAAGTAACAAGAGAAAGAATTTATCTCATGATTAAATGGACATTTCATTGCTTGGGTCTACAAAATTAATTTTTGCACTATCAAGTGTCATTTGAATTTCATCATGTGCTTGTGCTAAAATTCAGTTCAATATCCTGGTTACTGAATTTCATTGAACACATTCGGAATCAATTCTGCAGAGAATTTGTTTTTACATACTAGTTTCAAACTGCTTTGTGACCTCAATGGTAATATCTAATTATAATCAATTCTTAAATTCCAATTGTCATCACATTTAAATTTCCACCTTGTTCATGAAACTTGGAAATGATGCTGTACAGTTCTTGGTCTGTATACACAACATATTATCTCTCAAGTCAAAATTAACTACTGATGCAATGTACTTAACTAGTTGTGCCCACAATAGTATCTATACGGAAGACATTGTGCAATTTTCAATATTGGAATGTACATGAGATGGGAGAAAACATCTGAGGTACAGGATATGATTTCAAGGAACAGAGTAGACAACAGCAGTACAACAATGAAAACTAATGGCTCTAAGAAATCTACCTGATAAAATAAGTGGATGAACTAACAAAAGTTTGATCAAAAGCTTTACTAGACGATTTGTTCAACAGTAAATTTGTTATGCATAATAGGATTTCTATCTCCATAAATATACAAAATGATTTCCAATGTACTTCATTGCACGTAAGTGGCAGTATTTTGTCAGGAATCAAGAGCAAACAATGAAACATCAATGGTACTAATTTGATACACGTTACTTCGTTCAACCATCACAGTAAATCCACCAGCACCGATCTGTAGACTACCAAAATATCTTATCAAAATAATGTCCCTTTATGTTTTAAAGTATTTACAAATAATGAATGGAAACTATCCATAAAATGCATATATATATTTCCCACTTAATTGACTGGGCAGTCCCGTCAGCAATACAAAGGTGCATAGTCAATGAAATTTGTCCCATTATGTCAAACCCTCAAATATATAAACTACAAGGCAACTGTGAAAAAAATAAAATTTCTGCCAGGCAATAAAATTGTTCTGACATCAGATTTGTTCATCCAATTTCAATGTTGTATAATCTGTGTTCGTTGTACTGCTAAAAAACAATTTCAGCATATCAGAGTTTCTTAATACTTTCCTGCATTTCTTTACATTGGAAGAATAGTGTTCTGCATGATGATAATCTATTTACATATCCTTGAAAGTATTCACAATAAAATGCATTCTTCCTGGGAATTAATAAACAACCAATATATGAAGCATTAATTTGTCCACTCAATTTGGCTCGGTTGAGCATACCAGTAAAATCTGACATATAAATCTATCATAAAATATACCATAATATCTTCCATCTATCAAACCTTTGCTGATGATAGATATCCAATCCATGGCCAACACATGGTCAGAGTTTACTGGTAAGCATATAAAACAGTATTATGGCAAATGTGTTCATATATTGATACATGTCACCATTGTTCATGATGGTCACCAGTCTTCATCACACTCATCTGGACTGTGATTCACAGCAATAATATACGTCTTTCCACCAAGGAAAGAATCCCCCTCCAGACACAGTGTGATTGTTCTGTATGTTCTTCCTCCAAACAAACTAGTTACACATGGCAGAGATTGTTTTCATAGTCACTGAATACAATCCCTTTATACTTGACTCTGGCTTCACAACTGGAAGACTTGCAAGTCCTTCTACAGCACTTTCAAATGTCAACTACGGAATGTCAACTTCACGGACTCACACAACTGTGTCACCTCTCACTCTTAATTGCACTTGTAGCTCAAGGTCAGTCACTGTCTTTGCATAATATTCACATAAAACATTCATTCATCGCGACATATAAATTCAGTCTTTCAACATCAGCATCCTTTGATTCACATATCTTGAATGATTGACTCACAGCACTGGATACACTGATTAAATGTCACCTCAGCAAGTTGCACTTCTGGTATGAAATTTAAATACTCAAAAGATTCATAAAAATATAAAGTCAGCAGCTTAGTAAAAGATTTCTGGAAACTATTTCCTAGTCTATTCATGGTATTTGTCTACGGGTAAAGGCTCAGTACTGATGACCAATCAGATGCTGGCGTTCATGCTGCATCATGAGGCTTTTGTTTTCGAACTCACGTTCACAATACTGACACACATAGACCTTGGTCCTGGAACTGGTGGACGTCAAGTTAGCCCTAGCATCAGCACTGTCTTCTGCCGAGTCCTTCTGGGTCTTCTGCTCCTCCTCCACAGTGGAGTCTGGGGTGCTGGTCTCTGTCGGGGACTTGGCCACTTCTTTCACTGCTGGGGCTTCAGTCAGGCTGTTATTGTTCTTCTCCAGTTGATGTTTAGTGATGATAGACTTAATCACCTCCTTATCAACAGCAGTACCCGGGAAGTGGACCTCGATGTGGTCCTGAAGCTCTTCTTCAGCTGAGCAGCTGAAGTCACAATAGCAACAAGGGAGGCAGTTGGGTGTGTTGTGCTGGTTGTCATGGCGATCCAGTTCCTCCTTGGAGGTTGTGCTGAAAGGGCATCGGTCACATTTAAGCTCCATCTCCTCACTGTCCTCGCTGAGGTTAGTGTCATCTGGGGAACTGAAGTACAGCTGGGGATTCACAACATCAGGACTTTGTGGCTCATACAAGCTTCCGTGGTCACCATTCTTAGCTGGAGACATCAAGCTTTTCGACCTTTCTTCGTGAACCTTTACATGCTGTTGCAGGTGAATGATAGTTTCGACACTGAAGTCACAGAACTGACAATTGAACTTGTTCTCAGATCCATGCATGCCTAGATGAGATTCTAAAATCTCTGTGCTTGGACTTAGGTAGGGGCACTTGGGACATTTCATCTGCCCCTGCTGATGTTCCTCAGACTCCTGCTGTTTCTTTGTGTCCTGATGAAGACGCAGATGCTGGTTCAGGAGATTCCATCGGTCAACACTGTAGGTGCATTCAGGACACATGTAGCGAGCTCGCATTCGGTGCAGCATCTTATGGTAGGCAAAGCTGTTTTTGTTGCTGGTACTGAATGGACAACTTTTGCAGTTGTACAAATTCTTCTTTTCAACAGTCTCTTTACTTTTATTATCATTTTCAACATGTTTATTGAAGCCCATGATCTGAGCTTCAAATTTTCCAGGGGCTTCAAGAGCATAGTCCCTGTTCAAAATGTTGATTTCGTCAGGACTTGGGTTGAATCCAGGTTGCTTTGTATGAACTCTTCTGTGTTGGTACAGCAGGTTTAGTCTGTCAATGCTCCAGTCACAGTAGTCACAGATGTACTTCTTCTTTATTCCATGCATCTGGAAGTGGACATTGTAGCTCTTGAGTGCATTGCTTTTGAAAGGACAGTTGGGACAGGAGTACCTCATAGGCTCACTCTCACTCTCCTCCACTGGTTCAGGCTCAGCACTTTCACTGTTCTCGAGAGTAGATGACACTTTCTCTACATGTTTCTCAGATTCCAGTCGGAGAACATCCAGATTCAGGAGAGCAGATGGTGGTGGTGCAGGATCAAAGTCTGGTTCATCAGCATGAAGTCGGCGATGCTGGGTCAGCAGGTTGAGTCTGTCCAGGCTGTATGAGCAGAAGTCACACTTGTATCTGTGTGCTGCACCATGAAGCAAACAGTGTTTGCGAAACTCTGTCCCAGAGTTGCTGCTGAAGGGACAGTCTTTACATCTGTAACTCCTGTGCTGTGACAGGATGGATAAAGCATTTTCACCCTCTTCACCAGTATTGTCACCATCAGTCTTTTCTTCCATGTCAACGTCTGCCTCTGGTTCATCCTCCTCCCCTTCAGGCTCTTCTTCAGTGACTTCTTCTTCCATTTCCATGTCATCTTCTCCCTCCATCTCCTCTCCTGCACCATCAGGTCTAGACTCGGCTTCTGCCTCGATCTCTTCTTGCAACTTCTCATATTCTTTGTTGCTTTTATCTAAAGGATCTAAAACAATGTCTTGGTAGCTCTTCTCAGCAGAGTTTTCAGGACTGTTGTTTTCAGTTTTATGGAATTTGATATGCTGCTGGAGCAGGTATGCTCGACTTGCACTGTAGTTGCAAAGAGGACACTTGTAGCGACTCTTGATAATGTGTTGTTTACGATGTTTGATGATGTTGTTCTTACAGAAGGTGTTGTATGGACATCTAGAGCACCTGTAGCGAACCCGGCCACTTAAACGGGACTTCTGTAGAACTTGCCTGGCTTGCATGGTCAGTAGCTTTGTGGCCAGCTCAGCAGCTTTGTTGGGACTGGACTTTGCAGGTAAAGGAGCTTCATCATTCACTCTCTTCAAGTTCAGCATGCTTGTGAAGTGTTTCTTTTCTGGCGTTAGACTGCCGTCCTTCTCACGGTCCTTCTCTTCATGGACAACAGCATGGCGGGTTAGGATGCCCAGATCATCCACACTGTAGTCACAGTGTTCACACTTGTACTGTCCATTGTAGGTGTGCATCAACACATGAGCACGGTAGATGTCATACAGCTTGGCCTTGAAGGGACACTTAGGGCAGCTCATCAGCATATTCTCTTCCATATTTGCTTCCATTTCTGCATCCATTTCTCCCTCCATCTCGGCATTCTCTCTCTCATCGGAGTCAATGTCTGCAGACCCCACTTCAATGTTCTTCGTGACTTCAATGAATGCTGGTTCCTTAGGGTGCACTTTGTCCATATGTTGGTAGATGAGTTTCAGATTGTCACTACAGTAGTCACAGTATTTACATTGGTACTTTCTGTTCGAACCGTGTTGGCGTACATGGTTAGCAGCATTGGCAATATTGCTGTTAACATAGGAGCACTTAGGGCATTTGTAGCTCTTCTTCCCATCCATGCTACAGATCTGGATGGGGACTCCTCTCCATGTCATCTGTTCCTTGAGGATCAGGACAGGTTTCTTGTTCTTCTGATAGTTATTTGCAAAGTTGAGTTCAGCTCTGATTTTCTCCATGGTGTGTGGATCGTCCTCTACAATAATGGGATATGTAGGGGCAGGGCCTGCTGGGAGCTGCATCTCACTTTCGGACCCCTTCCATTTGTCAGAATGAGATCCCTTCATGTGTTGATAAAGGAGGTTAAGGCGGTCAATGCTGTAATCACAGAACCAACATGTATGTTTGCAATTACTGCCATGGCGTTCCACATGGCGGAGATACGTGACAGCATTTGGTGCAGTAAAGGGGCACTTGGTGCACTGGAAGGATCTAGCTTTCTTCTGAGGGCTGGTGCTTTTCTTAGCTCTCATTAGAGTACTGGTAATGTTTTCAGCAGTCATGCCTTGTGATTTGACATGTGTGTTATGCATGTTGCTCTGTTTGCTATCATTTGGCAGTATGTGTCTTAAAGTATCAAGAAACTGTCGCTTATTCTCAGATACTAATGACTGTTTCGGCTGGTTATACTGTGGACTTGATACCAAATGTAGTGGCTTTGGTCGATGGGATAGTTGCTGTTGTTGTTGCTGTTGTTGATGCTGTTGTCTCTGCTGTGGTCTCTGAGGATTTTGATTTTGTGATGACTGATGATTTGATGAAGAATCTTGGTAGGAGGACCTAGCTGCTTCTGCCAATTCCTGTTTGCGAAGTTCTAGAGGATGTACATTCTTGGCATGCTGATACAATGTTGTGACATGGGCAAACATTGCTTCACACCACTCACAAGTAAAGCGTTTACGTGTGACTGCTGGGGCTGGCTGGATATTCCTCAAGGTGGAATGTTCATATCCCTGGCCTGATACATGGTTGGATTTGGAGGTTTGCTGTTGAGGAATGTTTCTGGAATGTATCGATGATATCGATCCTGCACTTCGTCCATTATTACCACTGATAAGTGACAAATGTGAAGAAGAAGGGGAGCATACGGATTTGGAAGACATCACTTGTTGACTATTTTGCATAGATCGTGGAATGTGTAGTTGCGGTGGTCCAATTGAATGGAAGTCTTTCTGAGCAATTGTGTTAGCCCTTTGCTGGTTGGGATGGAACATCTTCAGTGGAGGTGGAGATGGCACATCAACAGCATCTGTTGGAGTTGATCTAGCCACAGTGAATTTTGTGCGTTCTGGGAGATGATCGTCCTCTTCATCAGACTGGTCATCTTCCATAAAGAATGTCTCCCACTCGTCTGGGTTGAACTCGGTATGAGTACTGATATGGTCGAGCAGCGATTCCTTATCATTCACTGTCATGTCACAATAGAAGCATTTATAGTTAAGTTCTTTTTCATGTTCTGCTTCATGAATTTCCATGGTTTCTCTTTTGGAGCATACAAAGTCACATTTTGAGCATTGAAGCCTCTTCATTGCCTTTCTGGGATGTTTAAGGCGGGCAGCATCGATCTCTTCATGTCTCTGAACATCAGATGGACTTGGAGAGGCTTGAGCTGAAGCAGCTGCATTTTGATTGGAGTGGGTGACTCTGTGTTGGAGGAAATTTGAGAGATCATTCACCTGGAAATCGCACTGCTTACACTTGAACTTGGCAGGAGATGATGATGATGATGATGATGGTGTCCCATGGATTTTCATGTGAGTTTCCAAGATATGATGTTTAGTAGTTGCATATGGGCACTTAGTGCAGGTGAACACTTGTCTTTCTGGACGGTCAGGCTCGTCACTGTCGGTATGTCCAGAATCATCTCCGTTAAGCCCTGGAGATCTTGACACTTGGCTGGAAAAGTGATTGTAGGTTCTCATGTGTTTCTTGAGATCACACTTCCATCGGGAGCTGTAGCCGCAGGTCCCACAGGTGAAGGGTTTGTTCTCTGAATGCAGCACAGAGTGACGCTTAAGTTCAGCTGGGCTGTGACCCACAAAAGGGCATTCTAGACAGTGATACAGACCCTGGTTGATGAGGCTTCTGAATACAGGCTGTTTGGATGAATGAGAGTTATTGCCTTGTTTGACTTGATGACTAGATCCAGTATTGACAGGCTTAGGCTGGATTGGAGTGTTTCCTTGATTTGCAGATATCAGAGGTGGAGCTCCTTGTGACTGGCCTGCCATGATGGGTACAATGACTGCTCCTTGTCCCCCTGTATGATCAGTGTTGTTGGAGCTGACCAGGTAGGCAACGGGCTGGGGTGTCTGTTGCTGGAGCTTGCCTTCAGGAAGGACTGTCACATTGGGAGGAGCTATACGTTTGCTACCCATGAATCTAGAAGTATCGATCACGTCTTTTATGGTTCCTCCACCACAACGCTTAAGGTGTTTCACTACATCCCACTTCCACTTGCTCCTGTAATTACATCGAGGACAGTGATATGGCTTCTCGTCAGAGTGGTTCTTCATGTGCTGGGTGATCTCAGATGGCCACCTTGCTCTGTACTCGCACTTGGGACACTTGTAGGGCAACAGGATATCAGCACAGGATGAATTAATGTTGTTGGAGTTCATGTCGGTTTGCAGGAACTTTTGAGAATCTAAATTATTCAATCTTTGACGCACTGTTGCAGCAATAGCCTTCTGTGTTTCTTCTGTAACTGGTCGTTGAATCATACTGTCAGCATCATGCTTATATAGCAGGTAGTCCATCTCATCATCATACAGGGACTGCACATTAGTAATCTTGATGGAACTTGTGCTGTGTTCATCATCATTGGAATGGTCTGGATCAGCATAAGAGTCTAACTTACTAGGCAATGACGAGGGCCTTTCAGCATACAGTGACGGAGCTTCCAGTATATTCTTACCTATGCCCAAGTCTCTGCTGTCATCAAATACAGCAATATGGTCATCATCTCTTGGTTTGGGAATTAGTTCCGGCATATCAGAGTCGGACATCCTCCTGCGTTTGGACATTGGTTCCCCATCCCTCTGCATGTAGGCCAGATCATCTAAATCGTCAGTTGTGGAGGTGTACAGGAGGCTGTCGTCAGCAGAGGTATGGCTCTGATCATTGTTGTTGGATTTGTTGGCACCTCCTCCCAATGTTTCACGTCTCTTGTAAGGATTTGGTAGTGTATGGTGACTCTTCTCAAAATGTTTTACAAGGTCCCATTTCCATTTGTATGTTGATCCACAGACCATGCACATGAACGGACGCTCTTCTGAATGTGACACAGCATGCTTTTGGAGCTCTGCTGGCCACTTGGCTACAAAGTCACACATGTTACACTTCAACTGCTTGGAATCAGTGGAGGATAGATCCTGGGATGAGAGGTGAGTGATGGCATCCAGTGGCATCTTTAGCAAATGGTAAGTCTGCTGCAGGCCATGGGGGATTTTCTGAATAGCATCCTTGTGTTCTTGGATTTTCTCTGCATGCTCATCAAGAAAATGCTTGTTCAAATCTTCAACTCCATTGAAATGTTCTTGGCAGACGGCACATTTGAAAGCCCGCCTGTTGAGGTGCAAAGTCATGTGTGAGCTGTAGTCGACCAACGTTTTAGCTACAAAGGAACATTTGGTACATTGTAGAATGGCATTGTTATTCTTGCTAGATTCATCAGTAAGCGAGGCCTTTGGATCTTCGTCGCCCATCCATAAAGGTTCCATCTTGACTTTGAAGAAGCTGGGATCAAGTGTAGGATTGTCATCTTTCCTAACGGAGAAGTCTAAAGGTTGTTCTTGTGACCCTGAGTTAGACTGTGGCCTCTTGGCACCCTCAACCTCTTCCTTTTGTCTCTGAATATGAGCAGACACATAATCTTGTATCGAGGTAGCAGTTGGTGGTGTGTAGGCTGAGGGGGTGGTGTTGTTCACAAAAGGACCAATGAATTTTGGGAAGACAACTGGCTGTGCCGAGGTGGTTTCAGTATAATCTGATGTTATTGGCGAGGGACCATTCATCAATGAACCCATGCTGACAGGGGTTTCCGCTCGAACTAGGCTTGGTGACTGGGACACCGAGGGAGACTTGGCACTTGATGGTTGTTGCATGCTTGCTAGGACACTGTTGCTGTAGATACGCCTCTTGCCGTACATTGTGTGATTGCCTGAGTTTACAAGATACATCAAACCTGGTGGCTTCTTGCTGCCATCAGGGACCTCTCCTCCATGCTTTTCTTTCCAGTGTTTGTTGAGGGACTTGCGCCACTTGTACACATTCCCACAGCTAGAGCAGGCATACTTTATGCCAGTGTCATCCACAACCTCAAAGTATTTGGCTGGGTCCACCTCTTGGCGAGTTTTCTTCTTTTTCTCTGGGATGAAAGGCACTTCAATTACAGGCTGTGGAATGACAGTGACAACAGGGTCATCTTCTTCTTCATCTATTTCATCGTCGTCTTCCTCACCAATCATTGACATGTCTTCTTCTTGGCTATGATTCAGAAGGGAGTTATTTGGAGTCTCCTCAAAAGTGTTGTTGGGCAGCAACATGCCTTCCTGCCCCGAGAAGTGAAGCTTGCGGTGCCGTGGCAACTTCTGCTTGTACTTGGTTGCATACTCACAAATGTCACATTCGTATATTGTGAAGTCGTACTTGTGGTCATCTTTCTGGTGGTGCAGGTATGTCTTGGCACTGGTGGAGGTGAACTCACACACATTACATACATATGTTCTGTTTTGGATATTTCCACATCGGGTCGGCGTTACCGAAGAAGGGTCCTGTCCATCAGTTGGATCATTTTCCTCGGCAATGATGAGCCGATCATCTTCATGTTCTGGTTCATCATACATCTCCGTAACAAATGGAACTTCTTCTCCATTAAGCTTTTCAGAGGTCATGCTGTCCATTGAGATCTCAGATTCACTTCTGGAAGTTCTTTTCTTTATGACTGCCACTTTGAGTGCAGCCTTCTTAGATGGATGACTATCTTCTCCTTCACCATGTGCTTTTGTCTGGTGTTGGAGGAACTCGATAGAGTCTGTACAGGTGAACTTGCACTGCTTGCAGATTCTCAATCTCCCTCGGCCTTTGGGTGCTGCAGCAGATATTTCTACATCATCTGCGCTGGCATCTGCTCCTGCATCGTGACCGTCCTCCATCTTGGACTAGGCTCCCCCCTCTGGTGTGGGCTTCTGGTGGCACCCTGAAACCAACAGACAGCAATTAGGTGGGTTGCACTTTAATAAAAAAATAATCACATGAATATTTCCTAGATACCACTACTTGTGATTTAATTGACCATTCAGGCAACAACAATAACAATTGATAATCTCAGGTACAAGATGTATACAGCTAATGACAGTTGCTGTTTCTCTATAAAGCTGTATATAGGGAATTTTTTTAAAAATGAAATAATTGTTCATTCAGTTTCCCAAAAAATTGATGATTATTTTGATTTATTTGTTCTTGAATCACCTCTAATTATACATCTACTTGCATCACTGGCACAAAAAGCAAGAAGTAAAGGGAGTTAACTCTTGCAGTCTTAGCATCAATCAAACAAGCTTGCAGTCAACTTTGCTTAATCTGACTTCAGACCTGTGAACCATGTTTACTCAAGGCCAAGCACTTCAAGTGGTACCACGTGAACTTATCTCCACTTGGCAGAGAAATAATACATGCCACAGTCCAAATCTGACCAGGGCCATCTTGAAGTTCGGGAACTGATACAGCGTGGACCTTGTTCCTATAAACTGATAGCATTACCTGTTCACAGACAAGCTATCACAGGGCTCAATAACTAGGCTACCAATATTGCCTACTCTGTACTCAAAACATCCAACATGGAAAATAAGTCACCATATGTCCTTCACTTTCAAACAACATGACAGTTAGAATTTAATGAGGGCTTAAACAGGTATATGTGAACAAGTTGAAAAGACATATTTGAAACAAGGGGAACATGAAATTAAATGATCTCCCATTGAGTGTAATTATGAAGGAGTCAGCAGCAACTGATGCATGTCAATTCATCAGTTCTTATATCCATGCCCTTACGTGACTCAGCACTTCGCTACAATCAATTCAAAGCAATATTTGATAAAGTTTACAATTCCGATTCATCCTGACTAAGCTTTGCATTTACTGCTAAAGCAGTTGTATCCTTGTTTCAATTTCCCGATAAGGTTTCAGGTTTCTGACTCGTCTGACTTTGCCGAGGAAATTTTAGTGCTGAATAAGCCTGAAGCTCTAATTTATTATACTGCCACCTCTTTCCTCAGTCTTATCTGTGCCGATCACAATCCACAAATAAATGTGTCATATTTTTCCTCAGAAAGCCTTCCTATCCTCTGAACTCTGAAACTGTCCATGAATCAGCAGTGTTCTCGTTTACCATACCCACTCATACACTGCACCCATGACCATGACCTACCCAGGCCATAACTCTTTAAAAACATGCAACACTGAAACATGTATGAATGTTGAACAATAGCACCTACAGGCATGTGGAACCATAGTACTTACAACATACTCAAATACTCATTTCTGTAAAGAAACTATTTTTGTGAAAATAAATGAAAATGTACATATTGTTAATGCCATGAAGGTCCTTGTGTCTAGAGATGGTGAAGAAAAGGACTTAAAAATTGCAGTATGCTATAGACTAGAACACAAATGAGAAACTATTTCAAAAATGCTTTCCAGCATAACGATGTGACAGACATATATTTCTATTTGCTTTGAAACAACCTTTCAAAAGTCTTTGAATTTTGTCAAAGTATTATCCAATTATTTGTTCTGCATAACTTGTGTTGGTCATGTGGAATAACGTTTATTTTCCTGTATTTCACACATCGATGCTGTGAATAAGGAAGCAGGTCATGTCAGTGGAGGACTCTGGCATGTACGTCAAGTACCACCTAGTGAGTCTTGTCCACACCAATACCGGGAAACTCACAGCTTGTCTTTGGGAAAGATGTTCAAAGGATAAAACATTTTTAACAGAGCCAGTGAGAAAGTCTTCCTTGTTAAAACCAGGAAAAGATACTGGAAACTGAGAATATGTAACTCATCTTGTTCTCCATGCTGCTTTCATAGGCAGGGAGCAAAGTGAGGCCACATCGCACCTGAAGGTATGGGTTAAAGCCGATCATGGAGGTGAGAGGGTTAAACACTGAGGAGGCGACATCCAGGAAAACACCCATGCACATGTTGCTTACTACCAGGACACCTACACTTGAATGTTCCACCCCATTGTGCAGAATTCAGGTTAAATTTATAAGACATGCTTATGATTATATTCAAAGAGAAAAATATAGAATTTCACATTTCCAAAATAACAAAGATCAGGAAAGTTTATAAATTAATCCTGTTTGGAAAACAAACATTGGTTGAAATATTGAAGACGGTGGACTCAATGGATTTACCTGCTTTGTTCTGTCAAAGCAACATTTCGTTACAGGAGCTCATACCTTTATCAAGCATTTGTACCACGTATTGCACTGAAAGAATAAAGAAGTTGAAATCCACAACACAACTGTGTCTTCACTGATGCTACAGCTTCTATACTGCTTCAAAAACATATAGGTTGAAGTAGCAAACACATTAACATTGTCCCTCTGTAAAGTTGACAGAGACATTCTTCATGCATGTAATATACAGTCAGAGTCCCACACTTTCTTATTGATCAACTGTAAAATGGAATGAACCTGCATTAACAAACTATCTCCTGACTAGTGTACAGTGTAACTAAGTTCCATGCACACCACCAAACAACACCAGTGTAACAGATCCACCACATCTTGGAATGCAGCAACTCAAATCTCCTAAGTCCACCATGCATAGTTCTGCCTGACAACAAAAACCTTGTTCATGAGAACTACACATACATAAACTAATTATTTCTTTAAGCGTTCCTCTCCAAATCCTAGGCCCAAGACTTAAGAAAGTGACATTTCCTTAAAGTTCTACCAAAATACTTTAAGAAGTTTTAAACTTTAAGAAGCAGTACTTACATGTTTTTTGGAAATGTCAGAGCCAGGTATTGTTCGCCAAGCTTAACGTATGGCAGAGACAGGCACCTGTTCTATGCCCCACACAGGGAATCAGTCTGTCGCCTTAATCCTCTAGGACATGACAGAATTCAAAGTCTTTAAAGTCTATATATAAACCCTGAAGCATCCTCTTTGTAGTGGAGACATATATAGCATTCCCTCCTTATACCATGTCACCGGCCATCAAAACACTTTCATTATAGCACTGCCCTGGAGAGGTGGGTAAATTCACTTCCTTGTATTGCCATCCCATCTGAGTCTGAGCACTGTGAATGTCGCACTTATTTCTTATTCCATGTCCTCTATATAACCCCCAACTTCGGGTCCTCATTATAAGGCACAATATCAGGAAGAGTGACACTGTCCACAAACTAAACAAATATTAACAAGCACAGTCACCTTAGTTAGTAGTAGTAGTATACAAACAATAGGTACCATAAACATGATTAAGATTCAGTTTGGCACCTGGGGAATTAAGGCTAGGATTCCAGGTAAGGCAATAAAGGTAAAACAATAGAAAGCAAAAGGGGCGAGACAATTGTTGAGGCAGACTAAGCTGGTGTGATTATCTGCCATGGCTGCTGCCATCCCCACTATAGCATTACATAATCAACTACCCCCAGGCTGTGTTCTCCCTGGCCCATGATTTACTGTTCCGGCTTAATGGGTGTAATAATGCTTCAGTTGTCATTGAGATAAGAAAAATACTAATACATTTACTCCATCTTTCAGCATGAGTATCTGTACATCCCATATTTATCATTTATACCTAGAATTAAATTGTCTTCAATTGATTATTATTTCCACACTTTTATGATAAAAATTGGTATAACTTGCAGCAAGAAACATCAAATTTACTTGTCATTCCAAATAGTTCATTTAAATTTCTGCCTTGTGAATTCTGAACTTATATACATATTTGTTCCCTTGAAAAGTTATGTATTACAATATTTTTCAGATCTGACTTGATGTTTCTTGTAGAAACATGACAATGTCCCCTCTACACCCATTCTACTTCTATATCATCTTAATCTAGGATGAGGGAGTAAAGCTCCATTGTTCAATGACATCAAAGTATGAATTAATTTAGTTTCTAGCCAGGTAAAACAATCATGAGAGCCCTGGTATCACATGACGGCTCCCACTCAGTGAATACCTCCACAACCCTTGTAACAATAGAACAATGCAGTATGCTAAACAGCCAGTGCCTAATCTGGCATCCCACACAGGCACATGAGTAAAGTTCAGTGGTTCTCGCTGTGACAGGCTGCGATGACCTGGGCAGCCAAAGTCTGCAGAACCAGATCGGAGCTCTACGTGAGCAGAAATACCGGCAGAGGATCATGTTCATGCTGAACACTGTCACATGTAACATTACCATCAATTGTTCCAACAAACTTTCTGCCCTATCCTAGATGCTGCTTTCAAAACAGGGAAAAAATTATTTACTGTCCGCCTAAATAGCTGGTATTTTTACATCCACAATCTGGGATGGAATTTCAACTACAAGTTTTCCAGAGGTTGAAACACTCCTGTTTCAAAATAACATTTTCACATGCCTTGAACATTGGAACAGTCATTAAATGACTCAAATTTCTCTTGTTGCTTACACAAAATCTCATTCACCTGCAGAAATTGTGTCTCTTAAACAAAACAATCTGATGACATACACGTCATCATCATCAAACTAAAGGACCGGTCCTTTATCATGGGTGAGGTGGTGTTTGGGGGGTGATCAGTCTTAGGACTGTATCATATTATGCTGACCTCCCATTTTTATGTAACTTCCATGTAACTTCCATTTATACCCAATAGGTGTGATTAAATTTGGTGACCCCTCCCGACACTCCATTTGTATGGGGTGGTTTTACTTCAGTGTCATTACTTCTTTTTGATGAGGGAAAAACCAATCAGCTAATCAATTTGTGTGCTTTTTGTTTAACACCACACTCAGCAATATTTCGGCAATATGATGGCGGTCTGTAAATAATCAAGGATGGACCACACAATCCAGTGATTTACATCATGATCACTGATCTACGCAATTGGGATATGATAACATGCGTCAACCCAGTCAGCGAGCCTGACCAATCGATTCCGTTAGTTGCCTTTTATGACAAGCATAGTCGCTTTTTACGGTAAACATGGGTTGCTGAAGACCTAATCTACACCGGATGTTCACAGTATCAGATAATTTAAGTGAGATGAAGACTAGTTTTAAGGTATTTGTGTTTATTCAATTGATCACCTAAGTCATGTCAGAAGAGTATTTGATTGTCTAATCTCTAACTGGTTTATCTCTCTACACACTTGCTGTAACCACCATTACACTGCTGTGGGATGTGCTACACAACAGCATGCTCACCTCATGGGGTTCACTCCAGTATCAGTGCAGATTTCATTTCTGTAAGTCCTGCATATCCGGGTTTTACCGCACTGAATATTGCATGTTATACACATTGGGAATACACACAAATAATTAATATTGCAAGTCCTGTGGGATGCAAAAAGAGTATGTGTTGGAATAATTAAATTGATCAAACTGAAGACGGCATGTTACATAAACTGACATTTCCACTCTTGTAACTCAATGTTTAGTGTGAAATAGTTGAAACCCTCATCAAGTAGGCTTGAGGCTTCTGAGCATGTACAATGATTTTTTTTTTTTATCGAGTCACATATTGATATTTTGGGAGCCGCATGTTCATGCCTTGCTCCCCCTCAAATGTATTACTGAGAGTCCCCGGATTCAAAATCGATATACCCAAGTAAATCCCTGTGCATATGACTATGAGGAATTTCAATTTTCAATTGTTGTCATTTACATTATTTGGGGGGAACAAAAGATCTCAGCCAGAGTCATCTGTAGTCTTGACGGGAGCATCACACCAAACCATGTTCCATTATGAAATACAGGCAGGTACATTAATAATGTAGCCTGGTGATGTCTGCTGACGAAGACATCAATCCTCCACGCTCCTCATGCTGACAACCCAGAGCACATGCTACCAATATCAACCCCTACACCGAAACAGACACCAGTAGAAATAATGATAGAGTGTGAATCGTTGCCATTCTTATGATGGGAGATCATGCATTCCTTAATAAATCTTTGTCAAAGAAACTTAAAATCTGTTGAGTCACTAAGGGGAACATTTGCCAACTGTGTAAGGTGGTGCAGGAATAGTTCTCCATGAAACATTACACTAGTTCTTTCATCTACCATCAATTACTTGATTTGGGAGAGAAAAAATAACCATGGGTCCAGAAAGATTTTGAGTTAAAAATGGTATGACATTATTATCACCAACTTTGCATCATCATTCACTGAGGCTCAATCCTGATCACTGTCCTTGAATCAGCAGTCAGTGTTGGCACTTTTATACACAACAAACACATCAATGTCTCTCGTCCTAACAGAATCTTAAAAGACTTAAAGAGACATAAGTCCACTGAATTGTGTTCAGCCCTGATTACTGTCCTCTCTTTCCCAGCATGGTCCCTCAATCTCTACCATCACACTTCCTGGCTGGAGCACCAAGTGCTCGCTTTATCCCTGGTCCTACCAAACATGCATGTTGACGACCCTACTGGTCCTTATTGAGTCGCATGACCCAAGTCTTCTTATCTGCTTCCTTTTTGACTACAATGGCCACGAAGCCATGAGACTGCCAACCCCTCCTTCTCTCCCCCACAAACTGGCTGCTTCAAGTGGCTAGTCTGTTTGAACAACATTCTCGGATGTACAGACTTAACCCCTTCCCTGTTATGTAATGCTGCCCAGCATGCAGTGCCTCAACTTATATTCTGTTGTAAATCTACCCAACCTCTCAAACATGATATAAAGTTGGTTACCTCTGATCCGTACACTGGGATACACCTCCAACTTTCATTCAACAACTGATTCAGTTTTCTTATTCATTTGAATTTCAAGAATATCATCAAGTCATAGGTTTTTTAATTTAATCAAATTACTGAATACAAGTTTTGACACTGTACAGTTCTGCTAGTCTGAGACTAGTGATAAATAGCAAGGACTAATAGTCTCCTTCCAGAATGTAGTAGCAACAAATAAATTTGTTCAAATGAATAGTGGATTACTTGGATTTAGCCCATGATGTCTACCCTTGCTACAGGCATTGTCCTAATGGTGCATATGAACAGTTTGAAGAGTGACTGCAATGGTTTGCCTAAGATCATGTTTTGGGTTGGCCTTGAAAAGGGGAGATTTTCTCCAGGACTACCTACAAGCCCACAGTCCATGGAAATTCTTTCAAGACTAAACTTATGTTTACAGATATCCTTGTGAAAAACATGAACAATTGAGAGTGATATTCAATTACATGTTGTCACAAAAACGTATTTTAAAAATCTCAGTAGACAGCTTTTGTCGTGACTTAATTTATTCTTTTCTTCATCAAAAGCCAAATGTCTGTAAAATACATTACTGTGGTGAGACAAAGCTGTCCGGGAGGAAGATAGAAACGAATATAAAACATATTCATTACCGGTACAAGCACTTTCAAGAGTTGTGCTGCACACAGCAGTATGCTAAACCAAATAGGCAATTGCCCTTGATGCCTGGAATGTGATATATTCTGTTAAGCAGAAACTGATAAAAGATTTATCATGAAGGAAACAGGGAAAAGACTACCAGAGAGTAAATATTTCCGTGACTATATTTGACAGGTTGTAATACAAGTTCTAAACAGGAAATCATCTGCGATTTAGAGGCACTTACTAGTTATCTTATCATGGATGTTCAGTCCCTGGAACCTGCAAACGTAATTACTCATGCACAATTAACTTCCCCGTGCCCTCCCTGAACGGCACATAGAAGGGATTGTTGAACCCACTTCAATGCACTTCAAATGTTTCCATTTAAAGCATGCAAAAAATAACCTTATGTGTAGACCTGTATCTGCACGATACAAGAATATTTAGTTGCACGATACAAGAATATTTAGTATGTCCACATTCAACCTGACAAAGACTTGACCCTAATCAACTGGTGAGTTCTGCTGTGAAATTCAATAGTTCTCTTCAAGAATCGACTTCTCATGGATGCGGGACCACTTGGTGGAAGTTTCCACATATGATAGATACATGAAGCCAGATATATAATAGCATCAGAACTATCAACTCCCAACCCTTCAGTACATAGTCTGTGACTTCAGCCAGTAGTCCCAAGCCTGAGTCGAGTCAAATTCTGTTTGTTCAAGTAAGCTCAGCTACAATTGTCCATATGATTGCACTAAACTCTACCGAAAATGATGCTTTCATAGCGCCATGTTTGGGCTAGTAGAAGGAAACATTTTAGCCCAGACTAAGTAAAATTCCTTTCATAAGCAGATAAACTAGTTAGTGACTTATAAATCAAAAGTCCTATATTTTCAAGTCTAGTTCCCTAGTTATAAATCAATTGATTCTAAAAAGTGTTAAGTCCGAATAACATAGGAAACGGCTGATGTTTGGGCTTTACCGGTACTTACTTTCCTGTCACTGATTTCACCAGAGAAATGTTACTGGTATATATATATATTTTTCCATGACTTTATAACACGTTTCTATTTCCAAAACTATTTCAGGCCTGTTAAAGCACAAGTAGACTTCCATGACTATTCCAGTCTTTCCTGACCCTTATGAACCCTGTGTAAAAGAGAATGCCACCCCCATAATTCCATGACTTCAAGTCATGAGCACACAGAGTGAGGAGAGAAAACCTGACAACAATGTTATCTATCAAGTCCCAGGAACAGAGGGTTGGACCTTGATAAATAGAGGGGACACCTCCTGTCCTGAAATCTACATGCCAATACACTGGTCCCATTCCTGGCTCCCACACCTGCAGTGCACTTAGGATAGCTCACAAAGATTTGTATTTCAAAGAGAACTAGGCATTCTTCTACTGTGTGGCACATTAACAAATTAAAAGTTGTGAGTTTTTTATGAGATCTGGGGAAGCAATTTAGACAGGATGAAATCTTGTTACATGATAACCTAAAATATTAAAATACTGGAAGACAAATTGAAATGGTTCATGATAATAAATATCATCAACATTATTGTGGTCACAGAAATCTCTACAATTTCAGCAGATTGTTTATTATTCTAATTCTTAAACTAAAACTTAACCATATTAAACATTAACATTATGACATTAACATAGCAAGTATCTACCAGCTTACCTTACTCAAACTTAGAAAGTTCTCATAAATTGGGATCAATATTATAACACCATATATGATATGATTAGATAGCGCTACATTCTGATGTCAAGTTTCGTATTACACTGGATGTAGTTAGGCTGTGTCGTATTCTTCACTTGGTGTTAAGACTGGCAGAGACAGCCTGGTGAGACATGGCAACATATGCTTCTTTCTCAACCCAATATAAAATCTGGAATAATTTCAAGTTGCTTTGCAACAGCTGCAGACAAAGCCACCTTTCCTGTGGAGACAGAAATTAAAGCCTGTTTGTGGGTGGGGTAGCAGTGACAATCAAACTTCCATAGGCTGTTCTGTGGCTGCCTGAAACGCATGTCACAGTGACAAACCTCAATCTTATATCAACTGTCCCCCTTACATTTCTAGGTATATAGGAAACTGGTTTTGTGAGTGAGAATTGATTCTAACAGATGAGAATTAGACGGCAGTGAAGGAAAGCCAATCAATAACTTGTGCCTATCATAGCAGAGCAAATATGCTGGTATCAACAAGTGGCCTTTCTGCCAACCAGCCAGCCGACAAGCCTGGGAACGAGGGGGCCTACTAGTGACTGAACACCAGGAGGGAGATGGTAGCAGAGTCAACGGAGTATTGTGGCCTGGATCTGCCACAGGGTAGTCCAGGAGGTACTCGCAATGGTATTATCAGAAACCAGGTCAGGTCTCCATTACTTCTGAGTCACAGCATTTCAAACTCCTATCAAATACTTTTCTCCCTTTAGGCCTCACAACGGATAATGATTTGAGATGCAGGCAACCATAGAAATCAAGAATCTAACTCATAAAATATGTGTGGTGACCATATTTCCTGGTAATGTTGTTGATAACGTGTATAAATGTAGGAGCACCTGGGTGCCCCCATAAGATTTGGCAGGTACAACAGGTGCCCCTTATAATAAATACACCTGTAGCTTGCCCTTTCATCCAATGACATTGATACTTCAACATCGAGCAAACATAGCATCATACATGCACCCAATTGCCTCATTATAAGACTAACAGTGACAGAGCTATATAAACCAAGTAGGGAATAAAGGTAGAAATAAAACAGAGAATAAACAGTAGGCAACCAGCTCAGTTCAGTAGAACAAAGAGCCACAAGATCAAAGACAGTGGCTGCTTGACTTGAGGGCATTATAGTGAGGCAACACAGGAGAGCTGTACAGGTGGGAGTGTCCCATGAGTTGAGTCCATCATTCTAAGAAAGTGACTGTGTCACATCACAAATTCCTTTTAACTTGTACAACTTCAAAAAGTGGTTGTAGCTACTATCTCAAACAGTAAATACCAAGTGGGGAAGAAAGATTTAAGACATTTAAACTTACCATGATGAAGAGAGAGAGAGAGAGTGTCGTCTGCTAGCAAGTCCGTCTGCTGCCTCTGTGCCTGCTACCTGTGATTATGACCGTGACTCGATTCCGCTTTCCTGTGCTACCTGATTACGTCAACTTAGCCTCGACTGCTGAACAGAATGCTTCATAAATATGTTGGTGTAAAAACTGTATATCTCTTTTAGGCGTACCAACATGTGCCACGGAGCCTCTCCACTTAGTCAATACTAGTTCAATGGCTCTATATTTAGAATCACAAGAGCATGTCAACAGAAAGTCTGGATCCAAAGACTTAAAAAAGTCCCCACAAAAGAATAAGCAGTCTTTCAACAGGCCACTTGCTGCCAAGCCTGCACAATAGAAAGTTTTAATCAGAGAGGTCTGAGCGAATCCTATCCCCGTGTGTGTGGACTGAGGATGATAAACGATAAACCATTGTTGTCGCAGCCAGGCCGGCAGGGAGAGAGACTGTCGGACTTAAGAGACAGGTAGCTGACGAGTCCCGAAATGAATCGAGGTGCTTCAAACGGCTTGTCACATGGTATTCTGCTGAGAGGCAGAGCTAGCGGTTCGCTTAATGGACGACTATCAGGCGTGGAGGCCTGGGACCAACCAAATCCATGAGCTTGGGTCTCATGCTGATAGGATCTGGGCCATACCTGAATTCAATCTCTTTGAACTTTGAGCTGGGACCAGCAACTCCATCTGTGACAAGGAGTAGAGGTCCCTGGGGTTCAGCACAATAAAACCTGGCACCAGATTAACTCAACAGTCTGCAGTTACCTGCTTCTTGCATAACCCCACACATAATTGGCTGGATAAAATACTACTTACATACTCATTTACTGGTGCTGAGAAGCCTGAATGTTTCAGTAGCAGTTGTGAGCACCAATGCTTTCAACACAGTGTTTTCCTTTTCAAAAAGAAACCTTATAAATGCTTACTTCTTAATTCATATTGTATCATGAACTTTTACTTTTTGGAAAAAATTCCTTTCATGTTTTGAAAATTACTTGATTTGAGAATTTTCAAACCTACTTTAGCTACATCCATAAATGCCAATAAATTTTCCTGATCAAATTTAACTTTCACAAACTTTATGTATACACTTATTTTTTTCCTTCCCTGGACATTCTGCAACCAATTTCAAGGAAACAGTGATTATCTGTTATCTGAACCTGCAACTTTCACCAAGGAAGGATCTCACTTGCCGGTGGGGGTGTTTCCTTCAAGCATATTTTAAGGGCAATGGCAGTCCCATAAAGCCATGGCTCCCTTAGCTACCTGCAATTAAGCTTGGTTTTATTACAGGTAGAATTCAACAGGTAGCTGTGATTTCATCAGGTAATCAGAAACATCACTTTTTCATCTTCAGTTGGGCTAACATCTTTCATAATATCTGTCTTTGTTGAACATTATCCTTGATAAGAGTAGTCATTTCTAGGCAGTGAAAAAAAGTCTGTAACTAATTTCAATGTAAATTTGATTAAAAAAAAGATTTGTTCTAACAACGTAGAAATTCATATGCCTGAATTAAGTAAGATGTGATTGATAATAATATCAACATCTAAACACAAAGACACATACACTGCTACCCATTATTCAACATTTTACATTACACAACCAAAATAATGTTATTCACAACCTTTCTGTCTGGTAATTCCACAGCCAAGCCACACAGATGACAAAATTCATCTACAGCAGTTTAACTGTATCAGTTTAATCTGGCAGGGTAATCTTGGTACATGAACTACGGTGAGTAGAAAGGACGCCTGCCATCATATACCTTGTATGCAGTAACAAACATTCCATAGTCTGTACTTTGCTCCATGCTACAGGAAACATGAGCTGTATACTGTCTTGTCTCAATCTAGCCAACTTGTTTTACATGGATCTAATCCCACTTAGTGACACTCCTACCCGCTGAAGACGATCAATATATGAAATAGCGTCTTTCTGCCCCCTCCCAACATTGTACTATTTTCCTTGCATGCTTAAAAAAACCCACTAAAATGTTCTTTAAACTAAGTGATCTTATCTGCCAGTAAATCAACAATGAAGCTGCATACTGACATACATGTGTAGAGACTGCATGAAAGTTAGTACTAATAGCCCATGATAAAATACTCCTTACTATGCTATACTATCATAAATACATGTCAGGACACCCCCTGAACATACACGTTTTCAATTACGACAGAATTATTACTTTTTACAAAACATAATTAATATGGGATCAACAACCAACACACCAGGGCCCAACTATTGGTCATTCTCATGACATACAACATATGCAAGATATATGGAAGAAAATAACTTGTTTTCATGACCAGGCATGGTTATCCCGAAACAATGTGTCCTCAATCAAAACTGTATGGCTCCTCTTTTCACAGGAGAACAGTTTGAAGCAGTAACCGAAACAAGTCCTATCTCTAACAGACATCCCGGCCCCCTCCACCCCTTCCAAGAATAATGGTGGATCCCTAGAATAGATAATTTCTCACTCAAATCAAATTGTGTTGTTTTTTTCCTTGATTCTTAATTCTTGCCAATCTGTGCCAATTCAATCCAACTCAATTACAGCCACAGTGGTTCTAATTGCCGTGTTGTGAACAGCTACAGCCAATCATCAAACTTATGCTAATTAACACTGTATAACAGCACTGTCTATGACCCATAAAACAAAACTATTGCAAACATAGACTGTCAATCACAATGGTATAAAAGAGCTATCCAACTGCTTGAAAGTCAACAGATGCGATGTGAGATTAAGTCAAGCAACAGAATCAATACTAGGAATCCCTCAGCCTTCACTTACTGGTCATAAATTCAACACCTGTCATATGAATCAATGGAGTTCTATTTTTTCTGTAACTTCAAAATCAGAATTTTCCATTTTGGCAACATATGTGATTGTTTCTGATGAACTTGTTTTATTGATCAGAAATTTATGAAGAACAAAGCATCCCCTACATGTGTTTCACACGTTTCAATAAATGAAAAATTACTCCATTACATGTTTATATATTGGAGTTCTGGGAAAATAAGTTAAGAAATATTTCTTTGCTTAAGACAGTCTGTTTGAGTTTCATAATACACCACCATGAAGTTGTTTTGGAAAGACATATGGGGATAGTCAAATCTATTCCTGCTTGCACACTGGTTTGTTATATTTACTGATGGCACCTTCTAAACCTAGGTGTGGAGTGATGGGGTAGTCTTAGTTAGCAAAGTGTTTGCTCCTCATAACAATGACCTATGTCACCAAAGACCTACCTTCTTTTCTGATATCTTGGTACCTTCAGACAGGAGTTTTCAGTACCAGAAATATAGCAATTTCATTTCAAATTTGATATTTTACCTCTATCATATCTTTCAAATAGAAAAAACCAGTAATGTTCGTGAACCAGTACTTGAAGGTATCTATCAATCATGCCATTGAAACCAAGTGATTTAGGAATAAGGTGCTCCGGGAAGATCTACAGACGCCAGTTGTAAACTATTTCCATCATGACTCCTCACAAGCCCTGTCAATATATCCTGGGGCAAACCGCTATGATATATAACATTTCATTGGAATCTGGAAACATATTCAGGAGCCAAATGTTGACAAGTGGCCAGGTTCTAGAGGCATCCAACGTGTTTAAGAACAGCCTTTTCACATGTAGCTGATCAACACTTAACATGATTCACAGCATCACTTACAATCAGAGGTAAACTTTAAATAAATCATCAAGACATCAAGTTCACTCTGGCAGTGTTCCAAGTTCATCACTTCTTTGTTGGTTACTTTGCAAATTATAAATTTCTCCACACAAAAAATCCCAGAAGAGTGACAAGTGAAGGTGAAGGTGTGATAGTCTAACCAAGTATCAAATAGTACTAAAATGCATTTCATCATTACCTTTAACAAACTTTCAATTATCATGAAAAGTGTTTTATTCAACATCTGATCCAAAGAAAACTTCAGAAGCAAAAAACTGCTACTTCTTGTGGTACTTGTGATCCTGTTATTGTCTACAAAGTCCATAACAAGACAATATGACCAGGAAACAAGGTCCAGCAAAAGTAGAAACACAATTATTGTATGGAATATTTCCATGCCACATGTTCCTCTTGAAATGAAGTGTAACAGACATCCTTTCAGGATCTGAAAATGGCCATTTTGAACTGGTTAATTATCTTGTATTTTACCCAGAGTTGAGAGTTTATAAAAGTTGGGATTATCACGGCTGGTGACACCATCACTGCACTTCATCATCTGCATCCCAGTCTTGGACAAAAACCAACCAGAATTTGAGTTTTTATATAATTTTCTGTACATTCAAGACACAGGCTTGGGACGCGTTGCTGAAGTCTGGTGGGGAAACACACCTGGGTCGTCCATACCACGAAGCTACATCCCTGTCCACCTGTCTTTTCTCAACTCCTATCATGTAGTAGGATATTGGCATTAATACACTGGAATAGTAGTGTTGCATGTGTGAGGTGCTTTACTTGATGTGTACCAGTACCACACAGTTTTGGTTTGTTGCTGTCTGTTGATATACAGCACATATATCCCATATATTCAGTATGCTTACATTCCATCAGAAACAAGATTCATCTAGCTACACATCAGGATATTGAGGGTATTTGAAACATTGATTCATCTGATTTATTTATTTGCTGGTTTCTCAAAATACATGAGCCATATCTGAATATTCACCTGGAAAAGTAAGGACCCAATCACCAACTACGAAGTGGCTAATTTCCTACAAGGTCTGGAGCCAAGTTTAGCTTCCACTACCGATGTAGACTGAACTATCTTCCTGGTAAACCAAACCACCAGTGACATTTTATCCTAGAAGCTGTGTCCTCATCGTCCACCATGATTGATAGAATAACACCAGATGATTAGTTCAGGGTCGGCCACCAGTCAACTGTATCAGAGAGTGCCAAATATTCCCACTTAACTCTCAATCATAACTCAGGCCCATATGCCAAGTGAGGACTTCCCTACGGCCCTTTTAGTAGCTTTCGCAAGTTGTGCATCGTTAGACTGTGCCGGCATTCACAGAAGTTTCAATGATGAGATCAAACTAATATTTCCTAAGCTTTATGCATACTGTATGTGATAGTTTAAGTTATTATTTGATTCAGAATCATCCTTTTAGTCATGCACTTGTTTCAACCAGCCATTGAGACTACACTCCACACTTTACATATTTATAGGAATGTCCTACAAACTGTAAGAATGATCCCAATGTAACCAACTCTCCCATGACGTCACAGTCCTGACATTTAGTCCCAGAAATAAAGTACCGGGTAATCTTATTTAAAAAACATATCTACACACAAAAAAGAAATCCAAATGGAGCTCAGAACAATTCTTAATTTCTAGAGCTGAGGCAATCTAGACTTGCCATATCATTCTAGACTTGAGTTGGACTCCTTTTTCAGTGTATTCTCTAGGGTCTGTGAGACAGACTAAATCTAGTACAGCAACATTCAAAGCTGAAATGATATGATACATGATAGATACACTTGATTCTGTACTGATATGTGCAACAATTTGACTTCATCAACCAGAATCTGAACAGTCATGTTTTGGTGTTGTACTGTAATGTGGCTCAGTATATTGTGACTTGACTCACATTATGAATAGAATATCACGATGCATATTGAAAGAAGGCTTCAGTGTATCGTGACTTGACTCACATTGTGAATAGAATATCACGATGCATTTTGTAACATGGCTTCAGTGTATTGTAACTTGACTCACATAGTGAATAGAATATCACAATGCATATTGTAACATGGCTTCAGTGTATTGTAACTTGACTCACATTGTGAATAGAATATCACGATGCATTTTGTAACATGGCTTCAGTGTATTGTGACTTGACTCACATTGTGAATAGAGCATCACAATGCATATTGTAACATGGCTTCAGTGTATTGTGACTTGACTCACATTGTGAATAGAATATCACAATGCATTTTGTAACATGGCTTCAGTGTATTGTGACTTGACTCACATTGTGAATAGAGCATCACGATGCATTTTGTAACAAGGCTTCAGTGTATCGTGACTTGACTCACATTGTGAATAGAGCATCACGATGCATTTTGTAACAAGGCTTCAGTGTATTGTGACTTGACTCACATTGTGAATAGAGCATCACGATGCATTTTGTAACATGGCTTCAGTGTATTGTGACTTGACTCACATTGTGAATAGAGCATCACGATGCATTTTGTAACAAGGCTTCAGTGTATTGTGACTTGACTCACATTGTGAATAGAGCATCACGATGCATTTTGTAACATGGCTCAGTGTATTGTGACTTGACTCACATTGTGAATAGAGCATCACGATGCATATTGTAACATGGCTTCACTGCATCATTTCCAGGAACATTGCAGGAATTCAAGCTCAACATATTAATTAAAAGGCCTTTCAATTTTAGGCAGATCACTGAAGATGTTAATCTTTTGTCCTGTATTCTCCAACCAACTAAGAACCAACTAAGAACCAACATCAAACACAAAACTAATATGTTTCTAATTGTGATATTTCTGCGTATTTGCGATGACACACTATGAGATGATTGTATTTAATGACACACAAAGTATCCCACTCCACTGCCAGTAGAGGAGGTGACTTGGTCCATGCTGAGATCATGTAGATGCATGTTGATTTGCTTTCAACACTTGGCCAGTCACCCAGGATGCATCATGTAATGGAAATCCCTTTGCAATTTCATTCCCTTTTATCGAAACATTAAGCATCACCTACCCGGGATGAACTTAGGCAGCATGGCACAGACAACATACATCTTCAAAGCGCAAAGTAATTTTCTCAACTTGCTATTTGAACAGATCACAAAAAAACTGAATCCACATAAATGTAAAGCTAACCGAAACAGAAGCAAATGCATCTCGCGTTGCCCGATTCCCACACCCAAGAATAAAGAGAAGCACTCAGGTGTGTTGGTTGGTAGGCAGCACAATCCTACATATTCTGCCCGCCAGTTTGCGGCTCGTTTACCTGGCCTACCTGTCTGCTACCTGCCATTAGCACAGGTGAGTCAACGAGGAACAGGGCACTCTGTCTCTGAGTACCCCTCCCCCACCTGTCCCCGGTAGCCCCTATCCCACCTGAATCAGCTGACATAGTAGCAGCAATTTATGGACCCCATGAAAACCAATTCTGGGTCCCCTTTATACCACCGCTGGTACAACCATGTTTACTGCCTCCCTATACTACAACTCTGGGTTGAAATGGTGACATGATAGACAGTTCTCATCTATTGACTTATTGTTATAGAACAGGAATGTACATTGGAGCATCAAGTTATCCAAAGCATATCACCTTTTGTAAGTGGAATGAATCCAATCAATGGCAGCCCATTATGGAAGGGACACAGTACCTCTTATCTGTATCTGTACAGAGGAACCTGATTCATTTCACCTCTTAGTACAATGTAATCAAGAAACCAGAAAAATATATTTTAAAACAGTTATTCACTGCACTTTCAGAAAGGACAATTGGTGAATATGAAATTCTCTGGAACATCGGACTTTCCTAATTCAACATTGAACTGGCCTACAGAGCCATATAGTTTTCACATCCTGTAACATAACCCACATAAGGAAAACTTGCAACACTGTTGCAGCACCAGTGACAACACATTATCTGTGCAATTTCTGCAGAAACCATACACCTTATAATATTAAATGTCAGAAATTTACTTTTAAGTTTTAGGCTGAAGCAGAAATAAAGGATTGTCAAGCAGGAGGTTTAAAACAGTGGGTACCTGGGAACCAAGGTGTAACATATGTTCAACCTCAAATACAAAACTCTTTCCGAGGTAAAGCACAACTAGTGTCATATATATATTCAATTTACATTTCTTAGGGGAATATTGTACTATGTGCATATCCATCCTTTATGATTTGTGGCTAAACCACAGATCACATTAGAACATGTTTTATCGGCAAAATGAAAAATGGCTTGTATGGGCATACAAATCCTTCAGACATTAACCGATTGGTTCTCATTCCTTGGCAGACAAATTAGTGTCAGAAGACTTGCCTATCATAGCAATCTGTCTATGAATCGAAGCAGTCATGCATCAATGATTGCAAGCTTCATCAGTCAAGCAGAACTTTGCCTCATCCACCTTAATTACACAGCTGAGAACTGGCAAGCAAACCTGTTGACTGTACAAAATGGCACAAATCAGCATGGATTTTGCAGCTTTCTTTCCTTGTGTAGATATTTCAACATTTATTTATTTGCTAGATTTTGATTCTCCAAACTCAACTGTAGATATTCCAACATTTATTTATGTGCTAGATTTTGATTCTCCAAACTGAACTGTAGATATTCCAACATTTATTTATTTGCTAGATTTTGATTCTCCAAACTGAACTGTAGATATTCCAACATTTATTTATTTGCTAGATTTTGATTCTCCAAACTGAACTGTAGATATTCCAACATTTATTTATGTGCTAGATTTTGATTCTCCAAACTGAACTGTAGATATAGCAACATTTATTTATTTGCTAGATTTTGATTCTCCAAACTGAACTGTAGATATTCCAACATTTATTTATTTGCTAGATTTTGATTCTCCAAACTGAACTGTAGATATTCCAACATTTATTTATTTGCTAGATTTTGATTCTTCAAACTGAACTCTTATGCTAGCAAATTCAACCAGCTATTCTGCCTCACAATCTAAGGTAACACTTTCTAGTTTGAAAGTAATCAATCACATTCATATCTAACATTTTAGGGCATCTGTTTAATGGTCAAAGTGTCCTAATGTCTCCTAATAGGCTGTCTCTCTTCAGAATCCACTAAGTAATTATTTATAAGTTTTTCACATACATAGACTTGCTTGTTTGTACATCCATTTGTACCTCCCATTCCCAATAAAGACAAACTGAAAGTATTTACTCTGTGGATACCATTTATTTCAGATCACACATTCATGCTGTTTTCTGCAAATGTCTATTCACTGAAGTGGGGAAGTGCCCTAAAGCAGGCCTGAATTAAACACCTCTTACTTGGAAGGAGGATTACATAACATAAGGGCCAGTCCTTTCAAAGGCTGGTTAAAAACGAGTTATGAAAAAAACACTTCTAAGAACAGGTGTGTTGTGAACTAATGCAATACGCCAATAGCATCATTCACTGACAATTGTATCCTGGTGAACTAAAAGCTTTGGCATTCTCAGACGGAAATCTAACAGCGCATTAAGAACGATGTGCGGCCTGTAACGCTTCAATGATTTCATTTCTCCCAGTTACCTGCACAGGGATAACTGTACACAAATATATTAAGCTACAGTCGTGTACTGCGGTCAAAATGACCTGAGTTGTTTGCAGAATAGAGATTGTGTCTACTCTTTAAATTCAAATTCCCAACTTCTTGGCTCGCATTTCGTTACTGTTGTATCATTAAGGGAAATTCCATTGCACAAAATAATTATTTCTTTTGATCAAAAATAATTCTCTCTATAATTACACATGCTTTAATAATCTTGATCATGATCATTTGTCAAGTTCATGTTTCAAGACAATGCTCAAACTCAGATGATTTCAAACTCTGAATCAAAGAACTCAGCAATGCTTGACTGGATGCTGACTGCCACTGGTAATTGCAAAAGGCAGAATCCATTTCCATCCAAGTTTACATTATGAAACCTACATTCAGAATTCAGAAGCTGGTAAACTGTTCCTCTCCATTTAACCAGGAGCTCTGGAGCATGAAACACGATTCATCAGGAACAATGTTCATGCACTTCCCTTCTTCCTATCAAAGCTATTGTCATCGTCACTGAGGTCTCATACTATTTAAGTTTCTCAGCACCATCAATTAGAAGCAACCAGACTAGAACTAGATTCTGGTCTGTTCAGGTAGATTGTTTTTTCTTTCTTGAATTTAATGTTTATGAAAAGATTAATTGCATACTATCCGAACTAATGGCTAATTCTTTGCAGCCTTTGAAACTGGAGTTATTCATGAGGTCCCAGGAAAGTAAATCTTGTTCAGGAGCGTAAAGCAGTTTTCTCCTGTTGATGTCAATTCCATGCAAGCTTCAACATGGACCTACACCATAACATCCCATTAATTTCTGTAATGGCCAGGGGTTCAATCATTCACAGATTACAATATTTGTTCCAAACATTCCAAACTATTAGACTTTTACAACTTGAAACATTCTTATGTCAACCATGTCTACAAACAGCACTGCATATAATGGGATTTCATTTTTCATGAATAATCAGTTTACTCTCACACGGTCTAATATGCCTTTAAGGCAGTAATCTGATAAAATAATTCGATAAATATAAGTCAAACTTCATGTCTCACAAAAGTGTCCCATGAATTAGAGTAAATTGCATATCTTCATGTATATGTTCTTTCTAGACACTTCTAGTTGATATTTTTATCCAAAAGCTTTTCATATGAGGCATCCTATGGCTGAGCCTTACATTCGAACACAAAGGCTATTGAATAACATGCTTGATACTACAGTCAGACAGTACCCCTGCTTCACACATGGAATACTGATGCGTATCAAACAGCTGTGTACTATGAATGTGATACACCATTTCTTTGCCTGCTCCGTCAACTGAAAAGCATCATTTCACCATGTCTTATTCAGTGATGTGTAACGGATTGACTTCAGCCTCAGATTGCCAGATTCCTTTCATCATGGTTATTTCTTGGGTGACTTGTTTCATGTAAGATGGGAAATTCAAAATTTGTAAAAAGACTTACAAAAATGATTAAATTTATACACCAAACTGCATGCAGCATGAACATAAATAATAATGGCAAATGGTCACACATGTAAAAGCCAACATTTTGATATCCAGTCATTATGCTGCAAGAATATTGTTGAAAGCTGTGTCAGCTATACTAACACTCTCACAAATATAGAGTAATCTCAGGATTACAATAAATCTCAAATCCCATCACTTATACCAATTATAGACAAATATTTGCTAAGCAGTATCATAAATTAACTTGGGGGTTGTGCATTGTGTGTCGTTCATGATTAATTTCCACAATATTGGCTATGTAATATTTCATATATATTTTAAGGACTAGAAATTGCTCATCATCCATATTTCAAGGTCAGTACCAAAAAAAAAGTCTTGTTTTCTCTTCAAACAAATTGACACAGGTATGCTAACATTGCAAATTCATACATGTCTCTTATGAAATGAAATATTTTATTTGCCAAATTTGATTTTTGCAAAATTTATAATTCACAATAAAAAGGAAAGGACAAATGCATGTTTACTCAAACAGCACTATCAAACAAACAAAACCATTAAAATATATCTACATGAAAACTTTTCAGTATGACACGAGAAGAAAGATAGAACTGTTTCTTTTCAAAGGGTGACTACCCTCCAGTACTACATTAATGTTCCCAAATTCCATCTGAGGGCTTACTCATTCAGCCCTGGGGAAACAGTGTTTGTCAACCATTACCGAGAGAAATGGGACTGGATTTGGTCCAGTGAGCAACCATCCTCTCCCTGTGTCAGCACCTGACACCATTCCCTCTGCTACAAGGTTGACTAGGAACTAGTCACTCCCCTTCCACAATGCCCTCTGGAAGTTTATAGGCCTCGAATGTTAAACATGGCACATCAACAGCAAATAAAGGCTAGATGAGCTAAAAGATAATTGTCACGAGTCTGTACATTTCCAACTTTGTTTCAGGCGAGAAGCTTGTGTTACGCTTAAATGTTTGGTTATTTAGCATTGATGGCTATGAACCATTGTTTATTACATGTGGTTATGGCTGATAAGCATGAAATATCAGGAACTCTAATGCAAAAGTAGCAAGCAAAAGAGCAAGTAGTCACTCAAGTCTGGGCTTGTTGATCACCAGGTGCCTTTCAAATATACATTGTTCAATAATGAGGACATAACCATCAATCTTTATTGTAACATGATTTCAAGAAATCTTCTGTCTCCTCTGTCACAAAGTAAACTGATACATATTAAGGCCATAAAATGTCTCCAAGCTCCCACAACTACCCTGTCAAAATTCTTTTTAATAGTAATGATTAGTTTTAGCAATTAGCATAAGTTGAAAATATGGAAAAATACCAAAAGAATTAATTGAGCTTTATTCTTTATTAGATATCTACTACCTATATTAAATGTATTCGAAAATTCCCTGTATATTAAGTTTTAAAATATACCTCACACAATGCTCAAGCTTTATAATAGATACAAGATATTAAAAAATAATCTGATATATATACAACCATCTGAGAAATGTGAATATGCTCAAGAGTCGCTTCCTCATTCATCTTAGCCTAACAAAAAACACCAGTAAATGTGATATTTTCTTTCAAGACATTTCAACAGCTAAATTCTCAAGGTAACAAGAGAGATCCTGTTTACACTGTCGACTATCAACATACAAAGGGAGATAATCATTGACAGAATGGTTGACAAAAATATTACATATTATTTCGGCATCATTTAAGAATGTTGTGCACTTTTAACAAACCTGTTTGACAAGCAGAGTTCAAGAGACAACATGGCACATGGTGATTTTAAGCTACAACATGTGAATAGGATTTTCAAAGTTTTTCAACCTGAAAATCACTTTCCATCTTTTGAAGAAATCATCACAGGTTTCAGATTAGAACCTATTTTATAACAAAGCCACAAAAATAATGTACAAATTTATGTACAAAAAACGTGTACTGTTCTGTCTTCTCTTCATTGGTAGTTCGTGAACCTATATTCTAAAGGGTCCAAACATCTATATAAACTTATGTGGACACAAAACTTTATCTTCACACATAAACATATCTGGATAAATAAACTTATCATGATATACATAAATTTATCTGGATATTATCTTTACTGTCACAAATCCTGGATGCAAAAATGCTGCCACTATAGTCCACCACAAGATATTTAACCAGAGTAAACTATTAATCACATTGCTGTTTCTCTCAACCAGATGACTGTCCTGATATGGTAGATAACAAATAAAGTACCTATCGAACAAGGTAAAGTCTTCTTGGTTCTGGTCAACAGGCAAATGTGCAACAGCAGAACATAGCAGCCATCATATAGCTGTAATATTGCTGAGTGAAGCGTTAAACAACAAACAAACAAGAACATATCAAGTGTTTTAACTGTAAAGGTAGTCCTTGTGTCCTGAGGATGTGCTGTTCTAGCGTTTTAATGTAGGAGTAACAACAAGTATCCCTTGACTGTCATGCTTAACTTTAAATACTGTATCAACATACGTGATTTACAACACATGAACACCTACCTGTTGTCTACGGCTCATCATGTCAGGATGCCAACAGGGAAGTATTTGACCAAACTCTCAGTTCCCCAATACAAAATTATAGGAACCAATAAAATAAATATAAATATCATACAATATTGTGACATAGTTCCCCCATACACAAATATACATGACTTAAATTTTCATGCTTTTATTATCCTACAACAAAAGCACATGCTGTATTCATAGTTTTTTTCTGTTGAAAAGTACACTGTGAGCAGTATCATTTATTGTGATGCAAATCACAGCTCAATAGATCGTCCTCAAAATATTTTTTTCTGTGATTACGTGTTTCAGCTGTTACTGTTTCACTGCACATGCCATTATAAAAGTTTTACACATATCTTAGCACAGCCCATCACCAACCAACAGAACAGATGTGGCAACACAAAAACATCTCATTAATTTCTAAAGGGAATCTGAGAACTTAAGTAGTTTCAGAATTAGCATGGCATTAATTATCAGGCAGGTAAAATGACCATTTCACCATAGTGATTTAAACAAGACGTCTTCTTGAAGAACTCCAGTACAACAATTGCCATGGTGCCACCATAACACACGTCTACTCAGTTAACGACCAAGCAAAGGTGTGTTAAACATTCATAACATGGCACATGCTGGAATACCAGGAACCAAAGAATTTACAGCCTCTAAAATCAATCAGAGTTTAGTCAATCAACAGTCCATTAATTATGAATAGATGTCATTCAAAATGCACAGCAAAGATAACATCAAAGCAACACCATTCCTATGTTCATATCTTGACATATAGTTACAGTGTCATATTACTTCTCTGCCTCTCTCTATTCATTATTAACATGACCCAATCATCATCTTTTCATGAAACCACTTCTACAAGATATCAATTAACAATATTAGCTTTTTAAGGTTCCTAATTAATGGATACTGATGGATAGCAGATAAATTAATCAACCATAGATTTGGAGGGGTTTAACTCATTTCTAACAGATACACATGCTTTACTCATTTATTTTTAATTCTTGAAAATTATGTTTATCTGTTTATTACATTAATTGGAAATGCTCTAAAATATTGCTTTTTGTTTAACCAATGACGATAATTGTACACTACCTTCATACAAAACATGAACAACCAATTTAAAACCTTCTTCAAGGCACTGTTCACCATTTTCAAATTTGAAAGTATGACTAATGTGCTTTCAAACAGATTAATAAGGACACTTACTCCATTTCATTGTCATAATGGTTGCACTTGTACATCCAAATACACATTATAAAATATTCATATCCAAGTCAACTGTTTCAATGTTATTTAATATCAATGTTTTGGACTACTCTTTTGCTTCATGATGTCATGAACACATTATCAGAGGAAAAATAATTTTAATATATACTTTTAACAGCAGTGTTAACAGTGGTTGCCAAATTCAAGGCTTTTAAAAGACTTTTCAAGCCAGGTTCAAATTTAAGACCGAACTGCCTTATTCTAGGCCTCATTAAGTCTTGCAAACTTTGTGAAAGATTTAGAGTCCAGGAAAATATCATTTCGTAACTGACTGCACTAGTTCAATACATGTTTCAATCAGAAGAAAGCAGGACAAACAAAGACGGCTGTAACTTGAAATACTTTCTTTTATACATATTTCTGAGGACCAGTGATGGAGAAGAGCTAGTTTGTTGTAAACAATTGATAATACTGCAAGGGCATGACATCAAGATATGAACTTTGAATTTCATTATTTGAAATATTCAACAATTAAGGTCTGCATGAACAAACTCCACTCACCATTATACAGGCTGAGCACAGTACATATCAAACCAGCCTCGTTGCTACCATTGCACTAGTACCAACTCCAACTGTGCATCCCTCCACATCATGCAGGACAAAAACCACTTTAAAGCACCACGATTAAACAAATTTCATTAAAACCGGAAAATGCTTGATGATACCATGTCTCAATTTGAAAGTGGTACAGTGGCTTTGCTTCCTGTTGTGTACGAGACAATTCCTAGTTATGCCTTATCTTCCATCACCAGCGTGCTGCCATTTCCTGGTGCCGAACCTCTAAAGCTTGTCAACATCCCCAGCTGATGATTCTGTTCCCTTTACCACAGTAAAGGTCAAATATGACAGTATTTAATGCTTTTAGTCCAAGCTGGCAACTCTGGCTGTCACAGCCAATCTCAAATGTAGATTTTGGTCAGATTGGAACAATGCTATTGTGTGTCAAATTACATGGGTTTTTCTAGTGAGGATGTTATGATGGCAATATTTCAAGAGTTTGTCGTACATTTTTTAAGAAGATATATTAAGTTTATCAATTAAGTATTCGATTCAAGATCATCCTTTCAACTTCAACTTCAAAATGGTAAAATAAAAGTTTAGTTCATTAATTCTGCAAATTAAGTACATTTTTTTTAAATTTTCCTGTTGAAAGGTACAAACTCTACTCCCATTTTCGGAAGGATGGGTCGGGCTGGGTGTGGTGGCATATTCTGTTTTTTTTTACTTCATATCTGAACACATGAAAACTCATAATGTGTGCATCCAATCACCCAAGGTTAGCACAGTGACACTATGTTCTCTACCCCAGCGTAGCAAATGTGCTGCATCACAGCCCTTCTTCAACTTAAAGTTTAAGAGAATGTTTTCCTGCAATATTTATGCACAGCTTTATGGTATATTCATGATTAGACAAATTAAAATCTATTTTCAGCCAACATGTATGCTCAAAGTGCTCTTTCTAGGCTGATATTTCAGCACATTGGAAGGTAATGGGCATATTGTGAGAACCAATTCCATTATAATTGTTTAACGCCGCACTTAGCAATATTCCAGCTATATGACGGTGGTCTGTAAATATTCGCGTCTGGACCAGACAATCCAGTGATTGACACCATGAGCATCAATCCACGCAATTGGGATACGATGACATATATGAACCAAGTCATCCAGTCCGACCACCCGATCCTGTTAGTTGCCTCTTACTACAAGCATAGTCGCGTTTTTTGACAAGCATGGGTTGCAGAAGACCTATTCTACCCTGGATCTTCACGGGTCTCAAAAGTTGTGAAATTTAAACATCAAAGGCCTTCTGGTACCATCAAATGATTAGCTTGAAACTCCACCTAGGGGGAAAAATTATTTGGATAAATTTCAAAACATGTATATATACTACCATAAATGGTCATCTCTTTGATAGATTTCCAAATCAAAGTAGTCTGTCATACAGACCCCGAAACAACTCATCCAATCTAGCCCATGCAAGTCCACAATATTTGGCAAGTCTAGAGTACCGCAGTATCAGGAAAATGAAGAAAGTTTCGTATTTCATAACTATAATTTAACAACTGTTTCTTCTGTATATATGTTCATTTCAGAGACTCTGCGTTAGTCTAACTTCAAAGATATAGGTAGTAGAAAAAGGGGACTGTCTGGCTTCAGATACCATCTTCCCAAGTCAAGGGAGTTACCTGATTATAAAAGTCCAGTTTCCACCCTTGCCGAACTAGGCAGCAATTATGGAGTTACTTTGGCTGGACTAACGAGTCTGTGCATAGCCCCATCAGAATCGCGTCAAAGAAGTGAACATCCAGTTTGAAAACTGAAGTGCAGATTTCGGTTGATTGCAGGATTTGCAAAGCATGTGTACCGTCAACAGATATTTTCCAAATATTTTTCATGTATTTAATAAAGGTGCTCACATGATATGATGCACTTACCTAAGTAAGGCCTGTTTTATTACAATATAAAGCTTGATTATCGATCAACGGACGCCACCATTTAACTTTAAACAAAGATAAGTGATATGAGAGGTGGAATCTGAATGGTCAACAGGAGGGACATTGAAGGGACATAACTCGTAAAAGCCACTGGTGGAACTACGATCGAACCCAGAAATTCCGGCCTAGTTCGACAAGGGTGGAAACTGGTCTTTTATAGTCAGTTAACTCCCTTGTCTCGGGAAGATGTGAGATGCAGAAGAATGGCAGCCAGACAACTTTGTGAACTAAGCCACATATTTGAAACATGAAAGTGACATATAACATCTTGACATTTGCATATGAAAAGACTTTTCTTTCAGTTCAAAAAGACACTCAGAATTCTTTGTAGATGACCTTTATATACTACTTTAAAATTAATTGATCATATTGATATACATAATATTTACTTTAATAAGCTGAAAACCTATTTTTTGAATGATCACAACAATGGTTTTAACTTAATTGTTTTTCACAAAAATTAAAACACAAGAAGACAAATTAAATAGTTTACACACCAAGCATATAAGTTCGCATCAGCAATGTGTATCCCTCTTGAAAACAAATGAAACATAACTGCTGTGAACAGAAGCTGAAATTTCCTTCACATACCACCTGTTGATTCTAATGCCTGTTAATGGCATCAGACTTCTTTTGGAACTAAAATATTTCCAAAGATAGAACAGATTGTTTTATTGAGATTGAAACACCAATTTCTAACAAATTATAAAACTTCTGTGATCTGTTCAGTGTTGCCAACTTGTGTTGGGTTTTAAAACATATATATATTTTGCACAACATATGAAATAATATATGTTCTTGCCAAATGATTATTGTTGTTCCCAGTTTTCAGGGAGGAAGGTTTCTCGGGAATCAAATCCCAAAATTCCCCCGTTGCTGAAACACTGAATTCCTGAAATTCACCAAATGACAACCAAACTTCATACCTGGGTTTGCCAACCCAAGTTTGGCAGACCCACAAATACAACCCATACCCTTTAGAAACAAGCTGTTTACAAATGCAGACTGTGTACACGGGTCGGTCTTATCTCACCCACCCCGAGAAGTGGGGGGGGAGGACCGTCCTCAGGCCTGTCTTCATGTCACACAGTAAGCCCCCGGGAAATAATGGTGATTCTACACTTTATCGATTAGCAGAACAGTGAGCCTTTCACTCTAACTTTTCTCAAAAGTTTATTGATTGTTTTGATAAAAGGAGCTGGCAATATTCGGTATGCAGCTGTGGCCTTCTAAATGCATCCTGTTTAAACAAACGGCTCTCGACCATGCCGTGTTCCCGCAAAATTGGGACAAACCCACTCGCTCATGACCGCGAGTCGATTACACACCCCTAACTCGATAACTGTCCGCGTGCTTCGCTATCTTGACCATGTCGGCGAAACAAGTGACAGAGTTGATAAATAAATACATCATCTGCAAAATAATACATAGAAACTTTACTTGCGATCAATGAGTTAAAGACGTGAAGCAAGTGACCAAAGTTGTGCGACGAGTTGGTCCGCCATGTTTTGTCGCGAGTGGAATACGAGTCTGCAGCGCATGACACGTGAGGTCTGCTAGTTCCACATTACCATGATCTGCACACCTGTTGATCAAAGACACAGAAAAATACACTTACCTCTAGTTTAGACGTGAATTTTGTGCAAATTCGCTGCCAAAATGATTCATCTTTCGGGATGGAGCCCGCAGACTTCACTTCCTGGGATTTCTGTCCTTTCTCTGGCCCTTTTCCTGCACTGTTGAGTGTGCACGTAGATACAGGACGTCGCGCTGTGACACTAGAGGGCGCTGAGCTTCGACTGATGGAATTTGGTACCTGAGTGACCTGTTGATGGAAATGGCGCCTAGACAGGTGCGCGGGGCACCGCTTGCGCTTGGGGGAATAGTGCTTGGAGAATTCTAATTAGTTTTAGTGTAATGACCCACATTTCCAATTCGTAACAATGGCTGTCATGCTCGGATAGAAGTTCCTACAGAACTTCGAATCAACATTGCCAAAGTGGAACATTTTTTAAAAATATCAAAGGTCTTGCGAAATAGCGTAAAAAAGTCTTAAAAGCATGCAGATATTCATGTACATAAAAACGGTTGTTAAGTGTGTTTATAATACAACTAAACAGAAGTAGGGGATTTCGGTTTAGTTTTGCTAAGATAATATATTGTTCATCAATTGTAGTATGTTATTTGATTTCAAGAGTTATTTAAAGGGTTAATAACCATATTTTCCGCGATTTTGCCCATATAGTTTCACCAATTACACGAAACGGGATGGCGTGGTTAATGATGGTTTGATCCAGCTTAATATATATTAATGAAAACCGACATTGTGTCGTCTTTTCATTTAAAACAGTACTATGTTTCATATCTTAAAACAAGTGTCACGTGAGTAGTAATATGTAGCACCGTGCACGGTAATACAAATTCCTGGGGGCAAAAGTAAAGCGGACCAATCAAAATCTCGGCTTGACAACTATGGCCACGACACGCCCATATACCACGGTCGTCTGCTAGCACCCAGCACCCAGGTAATATCGGTCTGTGTTACTAAAAATAGACCAAGAGCACCTTCACATAAGGTACACAATGGTGAAAGGTGGAAATATTATCCACTTTTCGGTCTACAGTGATGCTGGGAATAAACATACTGTTTCCTGCGGTTATAAATGGTATGGGTACCATTTCAAGTACATGAATTATTATACCAAAGCAGGGCTTCACACAATAAAACTTTCATTTACGAGTTATTATACTATGTGTACACATGTTATCTATAAAAAGCTGCCGTCGTCACATGGAATATTATCTTTATGAGCCATTGTGTACTCGAGTTTTATAATGGGAGCTGACACAAACTTTTCTTTCGCTTCTGGCATTGGCACTTATATTTCTTTAAATGGAAAAATTGTTTCAAGTGAGCAACCATTAACTTAAACTTATAATAGAGTAGTCTAATTAGAAATAGTATGTGCTAGTTTCCCTATTTCCTTTATTAGGTTATAAATATCGAGGAAAAGAAGATCTGTCGTCTGCTCATGTCGTCTGCGGCGGGCCAGCCTAGGTGAGAGAGCTGGCAGGCAGGCAGGCAGGCAGGCAGGTAAGCAGCGTTATCAAATTACCTGCGCCTCTTGCGCTGTACCCAGACAGGTAGTGTTTGTCAACCCCATACAGTTCCAGCGAGATAAGCAGGCCAAATTAAGATGGCTCGCCCACGGGGGGCATGCTAAGTAAACGAGATTCCTCCCACAGCGGTGACGCTGTAAGTTATCGGGGCCAAAGCAGGCATTCAGGTAGCCAGCCTGTTTGAACAGGGACTATTCATCTCTATCACATCCTAGGAGACAAACGGCGAGTCCCCATTGGCGCAAACGTACCGTCAATGGCCTGGGAATTAGACTCTGACCCCGATGCTTCAAGAAACGGTCCCCAACATGTAGAAAGACCACATTACTGAGTTGATTGCCACTACTGAATATTTACCCCAGTCTTTGACACACGGTTTGAAGTAGAACCATCTTTGTAAACGAATGGCGTCGCCAATGTATTAACAACTGGAAACTTTTTCCCCCGAACTAGCACGAAGGGCGTAGTTTCAACGGGTCATTTGAATGATGTCGCAGTGTGGTTTTATTGATGTGCTATTTATAACTGTCTGGATAATACTGTGGTACTTTGAGTGGCATCATCCGGGTTAGTGTTTATCAACCAAAGAATGTGAATGATAATGGCGGCCATACCACGGGGACAGATAACCTGTGTCGTAATCACTCATGACAGTATGCCGCTCCCTTCAGGCGCACATAATGCAAAAAGTCACGTCTTCACTGAATAAAGATGTATCATAGCGCATCTACGGTACATGCACACACGTTTGTTAACAAACACAAGAATAGCAAATTAAGTTTTGGGGCTTTTTAAAAAAACTTTTTTTTCAGCTTAGTGTTTAAGCAGACATATATGTATGTGCAATATTTATATTCGTTCTTCCACCACCAGAAATGTCTGACAGTTTGCAAAACAGTAATACAATCACACTAGATTAAATATAATGAATATATATGGCCATCCTGATAATTGCTTGTAAATTTATATCTTGAGTACTATACACAAGTTAAGTGTGACGCCTGTATATACCACAGTCGGTTATATTTGAAAAGGCAATAGTATATAAATTCCATCGCTCCAGAAATGAGATAACAGAGGATGCCCAGTGATGCGCAACTGAACACACACCACGTACGTACACGAGCCTGCTTGCCATCCCAAGAATGATTACATTATGACGTAATCTTGAGTAATGCTCTTAACCCGTGTATATATCATACTGTCGCTCCTCTGTCTGGATGCAGAATCAAACAGGGAACACTTCACGAGCTTTCTTTACAGCTTACTGCATGTGACACATAATACACTATGGGCAATATGTAATGTTGTTTTATTATATCAAGACGTCCTCTCCGGCAGCAGTACACGCTCTTCACGTCGCTCTTCATGCTAGATTACGAAACGACTGCATGTGTACCTGCATGTATACCAATGTCAATGTGAGACGTGCACATGCATGGTGGTAAAGGTTGCATTATTTTACCTATGCTATTATATTTTACAACATTTATAGTCTGAATATTCATAAATGTTAGTCTTCGTTCTTTCACAAGGTTACCATGACACGATTTTTATCTGTATATGGATACTCTTGTGTGCCGCGTGTGGTGGTGGTATTCATTGCATTTGAATGCATCATGGTACTCTATGCAAGCATTTGTTATCTGCAGACCATGTGCACAGTGCAGTTGTTTACCGTACCCATGTTTGCCGTATGTATTACAGGCGGGCATCGCTTGGCCTGTATTGCAGGGATATATTCTAGGCCCGGGTAATGATGAGCCTTACATAGATGAGCCTTACATGGATCACTCACTTACTGTCTTCTTATAACATCCATTCATTTAATATACTGTATTGGTCATTTGCAAACAACATGCATGGACAATCGCCAAAAATACATGGGCCACCATAAGCTCTTATTGTCTTATAAAGAATTAAACAAACTATGTTTTCGTTATATGCAGACACACATGTTAAAATATAAAAAGTTTCTGTCTGTTATTACCCCCCGCCCAACAAAGTTGGCGGGGGATATAGAAACGGGCTCCGTCCGCCCGTACGTCCGTCCGTCACGTTTCGTTTCCGGAGCATAACTCATAAACCGTTCAATATTTTTTCATCAAACTTTGCAGGTCTGTCAGGTACATGCCGAACTGGTGCCTTTTGCTATTTAGAAATTTTAGAAGTTTTTATTTTTTACGTTTCCATGGCAACAAGATGGACTTAGGTTCTGTGAGGGTAGGGTTCGTTTCCGGAGCATAACTCATAAACCGTTCAATATTTTTTCATCAAACTTTGCAGGTCTGTCAGGTACATGCTGAACTGGTGCCTTTTGCTATTTATAAATTTTAGAAATTTTAATTCTTTACGTTTCCATGGCAACAAGATGGACTTAGGTTCCAAACTCTTCTTTTTTTACAATTTCCATGACAAGTTCCACCTCGGTTAAAAAAGGTTAGGGTTTGTTTAGATTTAATTATGTCATAAATTCTGCAACAGGGGCGGGGGATATAGCCACGTTAGTGGCAAACTCTTGTTGACTTTGTTGTACCGCGACCATCCAAGAATGACCCCTGCACTGCTTTCTAAGATTTTGTATATTGTGCTTTGAAGTACGATATAATCTATGTACCATTCAAATGATTATATTTCTCTCATGTATCTGTATAGAGAACTTACCAACAGTTGTGCGTGTGCCTGTGGTAACTGATTTCGTACAGTTTTGTCATATGACATCTTAATAGTGTCTGCTTATGAGTGAGTGGTGAGTATTGTTTTACTCCGCGTTTTGCAATATTCCAGCAATATCATAATTAACTTTACGTCTCAATGTCAAATTTTAGTTTTCATCCTACATCAAATTTTTGAACTGGTCCTTTAATGTTGCCTTTCCCTTATATGTAAGGAGCTTTCTGTACTGTATGATCTGCAGTTTTTGGTATTGGAACCAACCGATGGTAAGACCATTGCGTTTGAAATATGTGTTGGTGGCTTGTTGCATGGAGCTTCAACTGTATGTCTTGCTCGTTTATGAAATAACCTTTGACAAACAGAATTCGACATACTACAGTAAGTTTCCGTTAGTCTCCAAGTCTTTCTCCATTACTCTCTTTATAACCTCAAGATTAAATTCATAAGGTTACAATTGAAATCAACATGTTACCCCACCATTGGGTAGCCACGTTGTGTCTTGCGTTACCTTTATACACATGCTATATAATTTCTGTTTCTATAAGAGCGGAACAAGTGTTTCCTTGCATGGGATTCTTTGAATGTTGTTTATAGCCGCAGTTAGCAATTGTCCAGCTCGTACCTCCCTGTAAATACTCTGATCTTAGCGAGTAAAACAAATTGTGGTAAAATGATTAACGAGCCAAGCCATCGGGTTACGATGACAGCCGATCCTCAGTACTTGGCGCTAACAATAAGACACACAACCAACCGGGTCACACACTGCCACCTTTACATCCACATTACTTGGCTCTAACAATAAGACACACAACCAACCGGGTCACACATTGCAACCTTCACATCCACATTACTTGGCGCTAACAATAAGACACACAATCAGCCAGGTCACACATTGCAACCTTCACATCCACATTACTTGGCTCTAACAATAAGACACACAACCAACCGGGTCACACATTGCCACCTTCACATCCACATTACTTGGCGCTAACAATAAGACACACAACCAACCGGGTCACACACTGCCACCTTTACATCCACATTACTTGGCTCTAACAATAAGACACACAACCAACCGGGTCACACATTGCAACCTTCACATCCACATTACTTGGCGCTAACAATAAGACACACAATCAGCCAGGTCACACATTGCAACCTTCACATCCACATTACTTGGCTCTAACAATAAGACACACAACCAACCGGGTCACACATTGCCACCTTCACATCCACATTGCTTGGCTCTAACAATAAGACACACAACCAACCGGGTCACACATTGCAACCTTCACATCCACATTACTTGGCTCTAACAATAAGACACACAACCAACCGGGTCACACATTGCCACCTTCACATCCACATTACTTGGCTCTAACAATAAGACACACAACCAACCGGGTCACACATTGCAACCTTCACATCCACATTACTTGGCTCTAACAATAAGACACACAATCAGCCAGGTCACACATTGCAACCTTCACATCCACATTACTTGGCTCTAACAATAAGACACACAACCAACCGGGTCACACATTATATAGGCTCTGAATGGCAACGTATTTTGCGATGAAGTTCTTCCAGTCTGCATGAATTTGCAGTAATATTCCGTATTTACATTTTAAAACAAACGTTTAGCTACGTTATATCTTGTACTGGATATACCGAAACTTCCAACTGAAACATAGTTACAAAGAATCATGTCTGGTCGTAAGTTATGGCATCTTCTAAAGTACCCTGTCCTGTGTAAACAACACCCAATGATAAGCAGATATGTATGTTCATGACAAGGCTATACTTGTGAACATGGAAACACTTTTACCATTTTAAAGATATATTTAATACGAGAAACACTAGAAGTAAAGACTAAAGAGGATATGCATTCATTTCTTTTAACTTCATACAAAAACTACTGATCAAACAAAACAAAACTATATTTTAGAATATTGCACACGACAAATAAAAACAAGAATAAAGAATCCATGAACCATACTGAATCCATGAACTGTACGCCTTAACATTGATCATCTGATTCAATACTAAAAAAAACCCTGTATAAAAATCAAAAGCCATCTAATTAACAAATAAAATTAACCCCAGTGTCCAAAGTCATCCCACAAGTTTTATTGCCTCTCAAATAACGAAGCGTGACACGTGATATGTTTGATATTGCCACCCAGGGGGGCATTAAGGAGAGTTATCAGTATTGGCCTTAATTAACATGTAATTGGAGCCGACATGAACGATAATAAACGACACTTATGGAACTGGTGCGAGGGATTCTCTTGTCTTGGAGAGCAAGATGTTATGTAAGGGGATGCTGGTACCAGCATAATCAAGTTTGACATGTTGGTGACGTCACCTTTGAATATTTTAATCTTGGAATACATTAGCACGTGCAGAATTAGAATTTTCTGTGAGACTTGAAGGAGCCAAGTGGGTCGTTTAATGGGGTACGGTAGATTACATATGTGCATTAAGGCTGATTAGCATAATGGTTCGATAATATTTCAAAACAGATATAACAATACCCGTGGTCGGAGGTTGAACCAAAGTGGTCATTTAGGGCTTCCACCCACATCAAATTGTTATATTTGTTTGTTTGTTTGTTGCTTAACGCCAAACCCAGCAATATTCCAGCTATATGGCGGCGGCCTGTAAATAATCAAGTCTCGATCAAACAACCCAGTGATTGATTCAATGAGCATCGATCCGCGCAATTAGGATACGATGACATGCATCAACCAATTCAGCGAGCTTGACCACTTGATCCCTATAGTCGTCTTTTACGGCAATCATGGGTTGCTGAAGACCTATTCTTCACGGGCCACTAGCTACATATTAGTGGTGTAACCAGAGACCATATAATAGATTATATGGTCTCTGGTGTAACTAAATTAAACGTCCCTATAACAGAAATACTTAACAGAGAGACGTTTAACCCAACCCATCTGCTGGAAATTCCTTTTCGAAGACCTATATATCTGCACATTGTTCCTTCACTCAAGTTCAACAAATACTGATAATCAACCTGGAACATAGTAATCTTCAAGAAATATTTATGGCAGGGGGCACCAGATGGTTTCACACAACTGCGTTACCTTATTGGGAATAGAACCTAGGTGACGAGCAAACGCGTAAACCACTAGACTATACCAGCATCGCTCCGTGAACGTGGATACTCTATCCCTGAAGTATGTATCATTATTACCGTAATATGTCCCTAATGTGACCCCCAGCCAAGCTGTCTTTTACACACACCTGGATTGTCATTTTGAGTCTGGATGTAATGCGCTCAATTTGATAAATTCTCTAGGAAAATTAATGAATTTACAAATATTCCTTCCTCCCCGAAGATTTGAAAGGTTTCACATGTCTCATGTCTTCACTCTTCTATTGTGTTCATACTGAATAGCTTCACAAATATTGTGTAAATATGGACTCGGTACACGATGATATGGTTGATGACCTCACTTATACCCCGGACTAACGGTATACGTCTCGGTCACCTGTCTTTGTCTTTGCCCACTGAGGCGTGGCGGTGCCGAGCCCCAGGCCCCCTTTCTAGACTTATGTTCAGGGTAGAAACCCGCCAGGCGTGAACACAATGGTCAATATTTATGGCGCTCTCTGGAGCTATTTTCGGGGATGCAAGGACCACGTTGTCAGGTCAACGTGTTACCCCATGTGGAGAAAATCAATTATGGTCCATTCCATGCAGCAATGGACACTTTATTGTTAAGGCGCCCATGCCAGGATGAGGTGCAATATACTACACTTGTACCCGGGGGATATTTATGTAATAGTAAGGAAGACGTGGCAACAGTGGTGTGTAACAAGCAGTGTTGACAACTGTACTGTCACAGATCGATACGGGCACTTATCACCTTCATCTAAACAAATTGCTGCAACTTAGTAAAAGTTGACAGCGTTTCATAGGTAGAGGTGTGGAATGGACTGGAAATTAGCCTACACAAATACGGTTAATTCCTTTTCGTCTGGCAAAACTTCTCTGGTTTCTGGGTTAGCCCAAGAGAGCCAATTTCCGTTAACAGGACCAAACCCCTAACGTCGACACCAGTAGCATGTGTGATTATTTGTAAAGATTATACGCAGAATGGCCGTCTGGGCTTAAAGCACTAAGTGTAGCGTGCGGCGACCCCATTCTGGGCCTGCCTCGCTCGACCTTGTTCCTCATTCAGTTTGGTCAATCCAGGCCAGCCTATTGTAAAACAACCATCATCGTTTTCTAGTTTACAACATGTAGTCTAGAAATGTCGCTGGTGAATGGTGTTCTTCTCTATAGTTTTTTTATTATCATTTTTGATGATTAACTCCAACGTTGAGACAGTTATATGGAGTAGGATTCGATAACAAACTCAGCTCAACACGGTTCGCTAGCTCTGAGTTTATGTCTCTCTTGAACTCCCCGAACATTCCTAAGATATATAGCTATACATAAACTTGCAAGTGTCGGAAACAGATTGCCGTGTTCTTGGAATTATGCAACATGTTCCTCAGCTATAGAACACCACAGTCCAGTTCACGATAACGCTCATGACGTGATCTTACGCGGGCGTTTCCTTGCCATTGCTGGAACTAACAACTAGAATACATATACTTGAAATGGCGTAATCGGTATTATGGGCTTGTCGGACAATTAGCGGCACTTGAAGCGTACTCCAGGAGGGCCGATCCAGTGCAGGTTTGCAGGGTATCCTAGAACGCTGGTGTTCCAGGTGTAGGAGCAGATCCACGCTGTGGACAGGCTGATGTCCACGTTCCTGTATTACACGTAGAACATGCCGAATATTAGTCCTGTGTAAATATATGAGACGTATTGGTTATATATGGGATTGTGTGGGGTAAGGACATAGGGGGGGGGGGGGGGGGGGGGGGGTAGTGACTGAGAATCCAGGCGGGTTCTGAATGTACGTAGATTGGAGTGGAGACATGATATTGTACACGCACACACCGCGAGTATAGGGACAGGTGTAGGTGTGACTTTACATAACTGGGGTGGGGCTCACAGACGTGTGGGTGGGGCTGTACATACACTGGGGTAGGGGGTACAGACGTGTGGGTGGGGCTGTACATACACTGGGGTAGGGGCTTACAGACGTGTGGATGTGGCTGTACATACGCTGGGACAGGGGGTACAGACGTGTGGGTTGGGCTGTACATACACAGGGGTAGGGGGTACAGACGTGTGGGTTGGACTGTACATACACTGGGGTAGGGGGTACAGACGTGTGGGTTGGGCTGTACATACACTGGGGTAGGGGTACAGACGTGTGGGTGTGGCTGTACATACACTGGGGTAGGGGTACAGACGTGTGGGTTGGGTTGTACATACACTGGGGTAGGGGTACAGACGTGTGGGTTGGACTGTACATACACTGGGGTAGGGGTACAGACGTATGGGTGTGGCTGTACATACACTGGGGTAGGGGTACAGACGTGTGGGTTGGGTTGTACATACACTGGGGTAGGGGTACAGACGTGTGGGTTGGGTTGTACATACACTGGGGTAGGGGGTACAGACGTATGGGTGTGGCTGTACATACACTGGGGTAGGGGTACAGACGTTTGGGTGTGGCTGTACATACACTGGGGTAGGGGTACAGACGGGCGGGTGGGGCTGTACATACACTAGGGTAGGGGGTACAGACGTGTGGGTGGGGCTGTACATACACTAGGGGAGGGGGTACAGACGCGTGGGTTGGGCTGTACATACACTAGGGTAGGGGGTACAGACGTGTGGGTGGGGCTGTACATACACTAGGGTAGGGGGTACAGACGTGTGGGTGGGGCTGTACATACACTAGGGGAGGGGGTACAGACGCGTGGGTTGGGCTGTACATACACTGGGGTAGGGAGGTACAGACGTGCGGGTGTGGCTGAACATACAATTGGGTAGGGGAACAGGCGTGTGGGTACGACTGTACACAAACCGGATATAGATACTGAAATATTTGTGTGGGATGATACAGAATATTTTGGCAACAATATTAACTTAAAACGACAAATATTATTGTGATTTGCATCCATGTTATATTGTGCTCGACAGTGCGTGTATAACTTTATTAAACATGTTAACAGTAATCGCCAGCTCTATATGTACTTTGAATGTAATCTTTATTCCTCTAAACAGTGTGTTTCGGGTGACTGTTTGGATTGTACCTGTACCCCTTGAAGTAGACCAAAGCAAATATAACCATTTCTCTTCCTACGTCGTTACATGAGAACACCTGCATCAGTCCGTCAATTGCACATCGTACAGTTGACATGTTTGAAGCCACACGGAATGTATCTGCCCGTTGACCCGTGACCACGATGGAACTGGCCCGGTCTCCCATGGCGGTGTGGCTAATATCCCGTGTGACAGTCAGACGCTGCAGGTAACACGGCTAGGTCAATGTGCCTCTAACTCCTCACCCTCCGCCCCGCGCCAGTCAGAGGTGAACCTGGGGTCAGGTAGACGACACTTTCTCAACTACTGCAACTACCTTGGAATTGTCATCTTTCTTGGTCGGCTTTGATTACTGACTCCTGCATGCTAACTCGGTCACTATAATAACGAATGTTGGAGAATGGACCTTGCAGTACACACCTGTAACATGTAAAGTTAAATTTCATTGTAGTTACGTGTGATATTTCATTTAAGCAGCTTACATCCTTTTTAATCAGCTTAAATACTGTGCTTTTGAATTATCAGGTTTGGCATTCTGTAATTATGATGTGATTCCGAGATTGAGTTATTCTTCAAATTATTTTAACAATAAGTGATTTGACATTAGCATATTAGTAAAATAGTCAAATAGTCATATGCATAACCTGGTCTCAGTATATGACATATAAGTAGCAATATGTAGTAATGATGACATTGTTGGCATATAACATGAAAATTGACAAATATGTTAACCCATCATATCTGTCTTATTTCGTCTATCACGGAGTAGCTACCGTTTTTACTCGTTTACGATCTGAATTATCGTGAATTCCTTTGCATATCTGAAGAGCCAGCACTTTGCCGACATGGCCGCGGGGCTTATCAAAGTAGCAGACGACGGAAAGGTATTGGCGAAGGTAATTTGACTGCGGCAGGTAAGCACTGGGCGTGATGTTCGCGGAGGGAGATTTGGGTGACAGGCACCGTTCACGTGGAATGTGATAAATCAGATATCGCCTCGGGCGGCCGCGACATACACTCATAGACTATGTACAAACAGGCAACGGCCGATTTCCTGTTGCCACAAGGGCTCTTAAAACCCGTTACTATGGTAATGGTTCGGGGTGGTTGGAACTCTCGCGTAAAGAAGACAATGAAATGAGATCTCGTGACCATGACGATACTGGTGTGTGATCGTGCACCCCCCGTGTATAATTAGGCGCGTCTCAGTTCCAACCACGTATATAGATGAGCTCACGACACCGCTAAGAATTAACTAGGATCTTTGCATGAGGAAATTGGCCCATTCCCTAACCCTTTGAAGCCGTGCTGCAATTACTGCGGTACATAAGAAGACAAAGTGAATTGCATATGTAGAGGACAACTTTGAAAGAGGTCGAGTTTGTTTGGGTTACTTATATTCTGAAAGTTACCGAAACTTTCTTCAGAACGTATAATGTTGTTTGAACGTACATGCAGCATACATATGTTCTGATACACAAAGCGAATTTGGGACAACCATATGGCCAATAAATTGTGTGGAATACATTACACAACCAACAACAACTGTCAAACTAACAACTCATATGTTTCAACTACCAACACTTAACAGTGTCGATATGCTCACCAAACATAACTGTGTACCTAATAGCATGACTTAATAATGACTTAAGTAAACAACAACTGTTTAGCTAACGACACAATTTCAGCCTACAACAATTAACTATTTACTAAGCAACAAAAGCATCAGCAAGGTTTGGTTGTCTTCGGTATCTGTGTGGCGTCAACCCACCAACGTTGCTGACGACAATACCACTAAATTTCCCTTAAACCGTGCATCGTTTGAACATTTCGTGGTGAGACGTCAGATAAAATTGACGTTAATGAAACTAATTTCGTTTTTCTTTAAGCGTGTTGTATTGAAATGAACAAAGAGTTTGGGTAAATGTGACACGTACTTCTACCACAGGATATCCACGAACATGTCGATACATGCATAAAAACAAGAACTCGGCCGAATGCAACAGGTACTTATAGTTGTATGCAGCTTAACATATCAGAACAACTTTATGATTGTGCACATATAGCAAGATTTATGTGCAAGATCAGACATAAAGTTATGTATTCGTCATGTTCGTGTTGAAAAATATGTGAAGTACAACCGTTCGTTTCTCATTTCGATTGCGTTTAATGTTGAAAAAAAATAGATGCTGTCTCACATTCAGATATGCTGAACATTCTGGGAAATGGTGAAAGCAGTTCAATTCGATTGGTGAACGCAGATGATCAGACAGATTAACATGCAACAATTCAACATTATCGGAACATATTGGGGCAAGTTATAACATGATGGTGATTCTCAGATGATGTGAATGGCGTTAATAAGTTATGGTTCTTGCAAAGTGGAATCTGTTGTTTCTCCCATTACTGACCATGGAACATCTGCATAGATGGAACTCGTAACACAAGTTAAAGCAGTCATTATTTGCGCAGACAAATGTTTATAATTATTGTCACCCCCAAGATATATGCGTCATAGTAAAGGGGTGCCAATAATAATGTGCATGGGTATATATGGTTCGACTTAAAATGCATTTGTAAGTAAAAATAAAAAACCCTGTCAAGTAAATTATCTAAGTTGAAACAGAATAAATTCACTTGGCGCCATGTATGGAGATTTTCTTCACAAAACAAACCTCGAGCAGTGGAGCGTGACACTGACTTGGTCTGATGTGAGGTATCCCATCCAACCTAGTCTGTTCCTAGACCCTAGACTAACATCTAGTCTCTGAAATGAACATATCTTACAGAAGAAAAAAAACAGTTGTTAAATTATCTTAATAAAATATAATAAAAAGGAGCCCAGATACTCTCTTCATTTTCCTGATGCTGCAGAAATCTAGACTTGCCAAACATTATAGACTTGCATGGGCTGTATTTGATATATTTGTATCAGGGTCTGTATGACAGACTACATAGACCCTAGAGAATAAATTAAGAACAGTTGTAGGCTTCGAAATTGGATATTTTTTATTTTGTGTGTGAAAATAAATATATTTGATATAAAACTTTATTTCGGGGACTAAATCTTAGTCTAGACCAAACTCCTACAACATACAGTCATTATCAGCCATAGCTAAACCTTGGGGGTGGTTGGGGTTGGGTGGGGTGTGGGTGTGGATCTCAAAACTAATTCTACATCACAACACTAATCACATCATCATTTCGGTTCATTATCGCCATCATGCATGCAGGAGACAATCCCAAGTAAATGTCAACTCTTCATCATAGAGAGCCCCTATGACCACTCCGGTAATCAACAATCACCGGGAAAACAATAAACTCTGCTCGTTTCTTCATGCGACTTCAAACTGTCACCTAACAGACCGCATGCTGTGCTGGGCGTGGGTGTTTCAATAGAACATTAATTTGCCGTGGAACCATCTTGCACTCCACAATTGTCCGAATGTGCGCACGCATGCTGTGCCACTAGAGACCAAATTAAGGAACCGTGTTTCCCGTGTCTGCGCCGCGAGTGAGCGTGTCACAGCTGCACGGAATGGGACTTTGATATCTGGCCATTTAAAACCGTCTCCAAAGTCAATAGATACAAATAAGGCCTGTCATGGTGAAATACTTGACCATTCTTCTGCAATGGTAACATGGTTGTATCTACAGACAACTAACGGCTGTTGTAAATAAATCTATCTTTTGAGATCGATTTTATATCATGAAAACACTCCAGTGCATTAGAACCGAAATTCAATATTTCAAGGTTATATATTTAGGACAAAACCATCACAACTGTATAAAGGCCGCTGATATGCTTGATAAACTGAAAATGATGAGAGAGAAAATATGTATATTGTGTATGCATGATTACAATAGCATAGATTCAAAATCATAGTATGCACTTTTCATTTCGCTGAAAGGGGCGGCGGGATAGCCAGTGGTTAAAGCGTTCGCTCGTGACGCCGAAGACCCGGGTTCGATTCCCCACATGTGTACTATGTGTAAAGCCCATTTCTGTCCCCTGTCGTGATATAACTGGAATATTGCTAAAAGCGGTGTGAAACCATGCTCACTCACTCATTTCGCTGAAGATCATCGGTTTCGGTGTTGCCGTAGTGATATATGTAACAACGTCTAAAGAACTGCATCGTTCAAATGTAACAACGTCTGAAGAACAGCATCTTTCAAATGTAACAACGTCTAAAGAACTGCATCGTCCAAATGTAACAACGTCTAAAGAACTGCATCTTTCAAATGTAACAACGCCTAAAGAACTGCATCGTCCAAATGTAACAACGTCTAAAGAACTGCATCTTTCAAATGTAACAACGTCTAAAAAACTACATCTTTCAAATGTAACAACGTCTAAAGAACTACATAGTTCAAATGTAACAACGTCTAAAGAACTGCATGGTTCAAATGTAACAACGTCTAAAGAACTGCATCGTTCAAATGTAACAACGTCTAAAGAACTGCATGGTTCAAATGTAACAACATCTAAAGAACTACATCCTTCAAACGTAACAACGTCTGAAGAACTGCATCGTTCAAATCAACGTGTCAACAGCAACAAAAAAAGAGCTGACACATTTTTTTATCTTTTTTTGAGAAGCTCTGTGTGTTTGAATAGATTCCGGTATGGTTTACTAGGGTATTCAAAACTGGTCTGTTAACAAAATTATCTTTATCAATAACACTTTATGATAGTCTTGCCATACATCACTAATCAACGTAAATAAGAAATAGTTCATGCCTTTAAATTGCATTTGACCAGGTACATGTAAGTCGTATACTGACTCCCTGATTGGAACACATGACGTATATCTATGAAAGAAAAAGGAAGAGACATACCTGGTATCAAAATATGTGTTTCTCCGAGGTTACATGCATGAAATAGATAACATATTATTGTTTATTGTTCTAGTCTAATCATTTCGTTTGGAAATCACTTTTGATAGATAAGAAAACGGTAAAATGTCAATGAAATCGTCCTCCTTTGCGAATGGTCATCTACCCATTTCATGAAGCATATCATTGACTACATATTGTATTCTGGGCTATGTTTTGGTCATCTTGCTCCCTGAACAGATACATAGACGTTTTTGATCACACGTGAATCAATAAGTCAGCAGTATGACAACATGACGATAACATCTACATCACTTGAACAGATGGTAAGCCCTCTACACTCGCAGCTGACTTCGCAACATCAATCTGCATGTGTGGGGAATATGGTAGGTGAAAATCAGAAACAAGACATTTAAGGGGAGGGGGTGGCAAATATTTGTATATATATTAAGATGCAGGCTTTTATCGAACCCTTATATATATATGAAAATGCAGGCTTTTATCGAACCCTTCGCCCCAGCGCAGGGGACATACATACACTGGTATATCGGGCTTAAGCTAGAGTAAACTGTATTTGGGTTTTAGTGATAGTAAAACAAATTAATGCGTCTATATTGCCACACTTAAACCTATGTTCCTTCATTTAAATCAATGCTACTGCAACACAACACATGCCCCACACATAAACCTTCTTACGCCTACATCCAGTACCTTAAACATATTTCCATATATTTACCTATGCTCCTCTCCTCTCCTCAAACCTATATGCCCCTACACATGAACCTATGCTCCACTTCTCAAACCTACATGCCCCTACATATAAATATGTTCCTGTCCTCAAACCTATATGCCCCTACACTTAAACCTATGCTCCTCTGCTCAAACCTACATGCCCCTACACATGAACCTGTTCCTGTCCTCAAACCTACATGCCCCTACACATATACCTATGCTCCACTTCTCAAAACCTATATGCCCATCCACATATACCTATGCTCCACTTCTCAAACCTACATGCCCCTACACATGAACCTATGCTCCACTTCTCAAACCTACATGCCCCTACACATGAACCTATGCTCCACTTCTCAAACCTACATGCCCCAACACATGAACCTATGCTCCACTTCTCAAACCTACATGCCCCTACACATGAACCTATGCTCCACTTCTCAAACCTACATGCCCCTACACATGAACCTATGCTCCACTTCTCAAACGAACATGCCCCACCACATGAACCTGTTCCTATCCTCAAACCTACATGCCCCTACACATGTACCTGTTCCTGTCCTTAAACCTACATGCCCTTACACATGAACCTGTTCTTTCCCACTTAAACCTACGTTTATACATGTATATTTAAACCTACGCTCCTACACTTTAAAAATTACTCACTAAAGGTGAAGAACGGGTCTTTGGGAAATAGCCTAGTGTTCTGATGTACCATTGTAAACCCATTCAAAATACCTGCTTCTTACTTTAGCAGAGAAACTGAGTTTTTTTGTGAACCACTACCATTTGCGCTCGTGTTCAATTAGGGAGAATATAAAGTACTTGAATATAATCGTATAAGAATGATAAAGATGTTATTATTCTTGGTATATATTTCTGATGTGAAGCCACGCTAACACAGAGTGGCACCTAATTTCCTCTTCAACAGGTAGCCATTATATTGACATTGTATACACAGATGGTGGAATTTATTACGAGTGTGACTAAGGCTATTGCAAGGAATATCCATGAATTTTATGATATGGAGCTAAAATAGACATAAGTGAATCAGATGCCAGCTTCATCGACTAAGTGGTTCAATAAAAACAGAAAGAAGGCGCAAACGCTTCGATCTGACTGCTTGCAATGTTGTGTTCTGGCAGACGGCCGTGTGTTGACAAGTGCCAGCTGTGCACATCATCGGCCGATATCGGTTCCAAGACGCTCTGTCGTTCGGGCTCTCGTATAGATTAATGCGTTCGTGTGTATGGAACACGCATGCGACGATGTTGTTGGAAAACATTAAGGAGAATAAGTCGTGGAATATATCAATAATAACGGTTTATATTATAAACCTTTACACTGACGCTATACCAGCAGGCTGGCAAACCCTGTACACAGCTGTTGCATACATCGATAAACCGTTCTAGGTGGATCCTGCATTATCTGCTGCAGGCGACACCTTCAGACAGGATCCAGAACAGATATAAAGTTACGTGACTCCGACTGCCAATATTGGAAGCTAGTCTGCTTATAAATGACATTGTTTTCGAACTGAAGTCTAGGTTTTCATTGTTAGCTGAAATTTCCAACATTCATCTCTTTAAACTTAGATGGCGTAACTTTAGATCTTCCTATTTAAATGATAAATCATTTTTTTACAAACAATCTCTCGCTGATCATTTAGTACCGGATCGTGCATTGCTATTGTGCAACTTGACGTCAACACCTACGTGCGTCACACTTTCTCGTCCCACCTAGAATACTCGTCATGCGTAACCAAAGATCATCATGATCTATGAAAAGGGTGATCTCAGTGGATCTTGTTAGTGATGTATCTATATCATTGTATAGTGTAATTTGTATAGTCTGTATAGTGCCGCGATCGCCGCCATTACACCAACTCCGAAAACCCGCAACTCCAATGAACCTTGTTAAACGAGATGGGTTGTATACCGAGTAAAAAATCGATTGGATAAACGGGGTTGCTGAGTAACGTAAAGTGAGGTACTATTTTGTTCTTTAATATTGTCTAATTCTGATCCCAAGACTGGAGAGTTTTCTATGAAGAACGTGATTCGGGGATTGGTAATCTTGGGCAGGGATGAGCTCTTGTGAAAACAAAAATGCAGCTTCGGTGACGTCGTGCTTTATCATTCCGGATGCCTACATATGCCTGCAACGGTATTACTCAACAGTCGCGGATGTAATGAACACACACGTCAAAGTAACCTTGTCATATGAATCATTCACCGCCATACCTTGCTTTCGGTATTTGCTGTTTTAATGTTGTTAGATAATTCACTGATGGCCAGATCTTGCAATTATAAGTTAACTAAATGTGAATATTTCAGTTCCAAAAGAACGATTACTTGCTCCTTCTTTGTCTGCGGCATTTAACCCTTTGGTGAAAAAGTAATCTATGCTTATTTATCGGACTGAAATGTTTCGTTACTTTACAAATATACTAATCAAAAGAACACTGAGCACAGAACACCCGAATCTTTCATTTTACTGTAGTTATCTGTCATGCTATAACTTCTTTCGAGTAGTATACTGTTTGTTGTATATTTCATACGTTGAATGATTCATAAGTATAAATATACTTTGCGTATCTTTTTGTCTCATGAACAGCAAATCGAAAATGAAAAAAAAAACATGCTGCCCCGGGTGAGGATCGAACTCACGACCTTCAGATGGCTCTTGCCAATGTGATTATGAGACTGACGCGCTACCTACTGCGCTACCGAGGCCGCTGAGAGATGGGTGAGGCTTATATTATATAAACTGTCCGACACGCTCTTTCTCCTTTCTTTACAATGTTTATGTAAAAAACACATTTTCTTCGATAGGGCATTATGGACAGTAAGGGCCATGCATAAATCATTGCTGATATGTATTCATAGACAGGATGCATGATTTAAGTTGATTTATGGACTATGTTTCTTCTTCTAAGCCTTATATTGCATATGAGATTGAAGCGCATACGCATTGTTTGAGTGAAACTTGTCAGGGAGGAACCAAGGGAGGTAAGCGAGGAACCAACACATGTTCCAACATGGCGACGGAGGAAGAAAACGTTGAAATCGAAGAGAATGAAGATAAAAAAGAAGGCAAATCAAAGAAAGTTGCCAAACATGACTCCGGTGCAGCCGATTTAGAGAAAGTCACTGATTATGTTGAAGAAACAGAAATCTCCGCTCAGAGCATCAGCGATGCCATGCGGGTTGTAAATGTCAGCAAAGCCAAGGAAGCTTCTGAAAGACAAGAACGAGAAAGAGAACTTTCAAAAGTGAAAATAAACAAAGATGACGTAGATCTAATTGTGAATGAAATAGAAATTGGCCGAATTCAGGCGGAGAGAGTTCTGAGAGAACATAAAGGGAATATTGTGGAAGCACTTGTTGCACTTACGAACTGAGAATACAATGTAACCTTATTGGAACATTGTTCAATATGGATGGCCATTTTCACCACTTGACCTCGAACCTGAACATGCAACTTTGCCTGCAGTAATTTGAGACGTTCTGTATGAAGATCTAACTGAATGTTGACTTTCAAAATCAAATTCATCAAGCCTCTTTTATAACCAGACATGATCTAGACCAATGTCTTTAGATTATTTATGTGTGGAAGAGATTCATAAACAGTGCATCGTACAAGAAGAAAAGAATACAGGCTATATGTTGAAAGAATGTTACACATTCTCCCCTTTTTGTTCAAGGAGACTTTCTTTCAACTAGAAACAAACCATGTATTGAAGCTTGTCACTGTGCATGTATTTGAAATTGTATGGTACATGCATATGTAATAAACATATATGGGACTAACACCTGTGTATTTTTTTTTTAACCATTTCAACATCATGATTTAGTCCATGTGAAGTTGTAAACCTGAAGATTCTGAAGGCTTGAAATAACTTTGGATAATATAGCCTCTTAAATTCAAACTCATTGATGTAATACAACTAATGTACTAATTTATAGGCATAATCTAACTTACATATAAGTGATAAGTCATTTGTATTAAACTCTCACGCTCTAGATTGTCACTGCATGTGACACATTATTCTCAACTTAACCTCATTAAATATATCCTTGCAAAGATTTGATTAATTCTGTGTTAACAGACAAAGGATATGGTATGTAGTATGAAACAAATGAAACATGAACATGTTTCAAAACTCATACTTACATTTTGTTTACATATTTGACATTAAGGAAGAGTTAACATAAAGCAGTCTTTCCAGGTATGATTTTGTTAATAGATGGTGTAACTACTTTTACAGTCCAGTGGAGGTTGCAGGTAGCCCACTGGTCTAACGTACCACAGAGTTGTCGTGCATAGTTACATTCCTTAGCCATGCCAGGATCCACTGATTAAGGGTTCGCATCCCCAAACCAGCCTAAATAGGAGATATTATCATTGGTAACTAAGTGTGGGCAGTACTACCGATATATCAGTAAATTGAGGTTTATTCTTACATATTGATTAGAGTATGATTTGTTTTATGTTGGTATATCAGGTGATTTCAAATAGTGATATTTACCATGTGTTTTTGGTAATACACTTGCCAAATACCTTCACTTCCTGGAGCGTGCGCCCGGGGCCCCAAGATAGCTACATATTTATTGAATGAGAAATGATTGTTTTCCCAGCATCATTTTTGTTCTATTTCTAAACTTCAATTCATACCTTCGTTTCAGATTGCTTCCTGAATTCAAATTTAGAATTGTACAATATACCGCGATACATATCTCAATATGGCCTTGTGCATCGCAGAACATTGTGATGCACTTTTAACATCCAATACCCATCCCCATTCTGTCCCACAATCCCAGAAGGGAGACAAGCTTGTGTAACGGGTGAACTATTCTGTCCCACAATCCCAGAAGGAAGACAAGCTTGTGTTACTGGTGAACTATTCTGTCCCACAATCCCAGAAGGGAGACAAGCTTGTGTAACGGGTGAACTATTCTGTCCCACATTCCCAGAAGGGAGACAAGCTTGTGTTACTGGTGAACTATTCTGTCCCACAATCCCAATAGGGACACACGCTTGTGTAACTGGTGAACTATTCTGTCCCACAATCCCAGAAGGGACACAAGCTTGTGTTACTGGTGAACTATTCTGTCCCACAATCCAAGAAGGAAGACAAGCTTGTGTTACTGGTGAACTATTCTGTCCCACAATCCCAGAAGGAAGACAAGCTTGTGTTACTGGTGAACTATTCTGTCCAACAATCCCAGAAGGGACACAAGCTTGTGTTACTGGTGAACTATTCTGTCCCACAATCCCTGAAGGGAGTCAAGCTTGTGTTTCCGGATTAACTATTCTGTCCCACAATCCCATAAGGGACACAAGCTTGTGTTACTGGTGAACTATTCTGTCCCACAATCCCAGAAGGAAGACAAGCTTGTGTTACTGGTGAACTATTCTGTCCCACAACCCCAGAAGGAAGACATTCTTGTGTTACTGGTGAACTATTCTGTCCCACAATCCCAGAAGGGACACAAGCTTGTGTTACTGGTGAACTATTCTGTCCCACAATCCCTGAAGGGAGTCAAGCTTGTGTTACTGGTGAACTATTCTGTCCCACAATCCCATAAGGGACACAAGCTTGTGTTACTGGTGAACTATTCTGTCCCACAATCCAAGAAGGGAGACAAGCTTGTGTTACTGGTGAACTATTCTGTCCCACAATCCCAGAAGGGAGACAAGCTTGTGTTACCGGTGAACTATTCTGTCCCACAATCCCAGAAGGGACACAAGGTTGTGTTACTGGTGAACTATTCTGTCCCACAATCCCAGAAGGGAGACAAGCTTGTGTAACGGGTGAACTATTCTGTCCCACAACCCCAGAAGGAAGACAAGCTTGTGTTACCGGTGAACTATTCTGTCCCACAATCCCAGAAGGGAGACAAGCTTGTGTTACTGGTGAACTATTCTGTCCCACAATCCCATAAGGGACACAAGCTTGTGTACCTGGTGAACTATTCTGTCCCACAATCCCAGAAGGGACACAAGCTTGTGTTACTGGTGAACTATTATGTCCCACAACCCCAGAAGGAAGACAAGCTTGTGTTACTGGTGAACTATTCTGTCCCACAATCCCATAAGGGAGACAAGCTTGTGTTACTGGTGAACTATTCTGTCCCACAATCCCAGAAGGGAGACAAGCTTGTGTTACTGGTGAACTATTCTGTCCCACAACCCCAGAAGGAAGACAAGCTTGTGTAACGGGTGAACTATTCTGTCCCACAATCCCATAAGGGACACAAGCTTGTGTAACTGGTGAACTATTCTGTCCAACAATCCCAGAAGGGACACAAGCTTGTGTTACTGGTGAACTATTCTGTCCCACAATCCCATAAGGGAGACAAGCTTGTGTTACCGGTGAACTATTCTGTCCCACAATCCCAGGAGGGAGACAAGCTTGTGTTGCTGGTGAACTATTCTGTCCCACAATCCCAGAAGGGAAAACAAGCTTGTGTTACTGGTGAACTATTCTGTCCCACAATCCCAGAAGGAAGACAAGCTTGTGTTACTGGTGAACTATTCTGTCCCACAATCCCAGAAGGAAGACAAGCTTGTGTAACGGGTGAACTATTCTGTCCCACAATCCCAGAAGGAAGACAAGCTTGTGTTACTGGTGAACTATTCTGTCCCACAATCCCAGAAGGAAGACAAGCTTGTGTTACTGGTGAACTATTCTGTCCCACAATCCCGTAAGGGACACAAGCTTGTGTTACTGGTGAACTATTCCGTCCCACAATCCCAGAAGGGAGACAAGCTTGTGTTACTGGTGAACTATTCTGTCCCACAATCCCATAAGGGACACAAGCTTGTGTACCTGGTGAACTATTCTGTCCCACAATCCCAGAAGGGACACAAGCTTGTGTTACTGGTGAACTATTATGTCCCACAACCCCAGAAGGAAGACAAGCTTGTGTTACTGGTGAACTATTCTGTCCCACAATCCCATAAGGGAGACAACCTTGTGTTACTGGTGAACTATTCTGTCCAACAATCCCAGAAGGGAGACAAGCTTGTGTTACTGGTGAACTATTCTGTCCCACAACCCCAGAAGGAAGACAAGCTTGTGTCACTGGTGAACTATTCTGTCCCACAATCCCAGAAGGGACACAAGCTTGTGTTACTGGTGAACTATTCTGTCCCACAATCCCTGAAGGGAGTCAAGCTTGTGTTACTGGTGAACTATTCTGTCCCACAATCCCATAAGGGACACAAGCTTGTGTTACTGGTGAACTATTCTGTCCCACAATCCCATAAGGGAGACAAGCTTGTGTTACTGGTGAACTATTCTGTCCCACAATCCCAGAAGGAAGACAAGCTTGTGTACCTGGTGAACTATTCTGTCCCACAATCCCATAAGGGAGACAAGCTTGTGTTACTGGTGAACTATTCTGTCCCACAATCCCAGAAGGAAGACAAGCTTGTGTACCTGGTGAACTATTCTGTCCCACAATCCCAGAAGGAAGACAAGCTTGTGTTACTGGTGAACTATTCTGTCCCACAATCCCAGAAGGAAGACAAGCTTGTGTAACGGGTGAACTATTCTGTCCCACAATCCCAGAAGGAAGACAAGCTTGTGTTACTGGTGAACTATTCTGTCCCACAATCCCAGAAGGAAGACAAGCTTGTGTTACTGGTGAACTATTCTGTCCAACAATCCCAGAAGGGACACAAGCTTGTGTTACTGGTGAACTATTCTGTCCCACAATCCCTGAAGGGAGTCAAGCTTGTGTTACTGGTGAACTATTCTGTCCCACAATCCCATAAGGGACACAAGCTTGTGTTACTGGTGAACTATTCTGTCCCACAATCCCAGAAGGGAGACAAGCTTGTGTTACTGGTGAACTATTCTGTCCCACAATCCCAGAAGGAAGACAAGCTTGTGTTACCGGTGAACTATTCTGTCCCACAATCCCATAAGGGAGACAAGCTTGTGTTACTGGTGAACTATTCTGTCCCACAATCCCAGAAGGAAGACAAGCTTGTGTACCTGGTGAACTATTCTGTCCCACAATCCCAGAAGGAAGACAAGCTTGTGTTACTGGTGAACTATTCTGTCCCACAATCCCAGAAGGAAGACAAGCTTGTGTTACTGGTGAACTATTCTGTCCCACAACCCCAGAAGGAAGACAAGCTTGTGTTACTGGTGAACTATTCTGTCCCACAATCCCAGAAGGAAGACAAGCTTGTGTTGCTGGTGAACTATTCTGTCCCACAATCCCAGAAGGACGACAAGCTTGTGTAACGGGTGAACTATTCTGTCCCACAATCCCAGAAGGAAGACAAGCTTGTGTTACTGGTGAACTATTCTGTCCCACAATCCCATAAGGGAGACAAGCTTGTGTTACTGGTGAACTATTCTGTCCCACAATCCCAGAAGGGAGACAAGCTTGTGTTACTGGTGAACTATTCTGTCCCACAATCCCAGAAGGAAGACAAGGTTGTGTTACTGGTGAACTATTCTGTCCCACAACCCCAGAAGGAAGACAAGCTTGTGAAACGGGTGAACTATTCTGTCCCACAATCCCAGAAGGGACACAAGCTTGTGTAACTGGTTTTACTGGTGAAGTATTCAAGCATGCATGAACATGACTGTCTATTTGTTCCATATTTCAATTGTTTCAGAGATGCTTTGAGGTATTGATGTGAAGATCAAATCAACAACAAAAACTCAATACAGCCCTTAATTTGATCCAGTGCAGCTACAAATTGCCACATGCACCACATAAGTACCGGAAAAGTTACAAATAAAACAATTTATTAACAGTGATGATTTTTAGGAGTCATTTGGATGCCTGATCACACAGGATGCATGTATGCATCCAAGGAAGTATCTGATTTGCTTTCGGTTGATGGGCATATATAATATCTTCCATGATATACTAATGGAAAAAAGTAGCTGTGCTGTGCTGTGCTGTGCTGTGCTGTGCTGTGCTGTGCTGTGCTGTGCTTCATATAAAAAGGTGTAAATGTCATGTTATTAAAAAAGCAACACAATGTTTGGTCATTCGTGTTATTATGGTTTATCAAAACAAATTCATTGACAAAACCTTAGCCTGGTAACAGGTACGACACACACTAAAAGGGGTTGTGCAACAACTCAATTATCAATGTCAATATCGAGTGTGACCACCATTTGCATTGATACAGGGAGACAGTGGCGGCGTGTTAAAGACCAGGTGATTGAAAAGAGCCTGGGGATATTGTTCCAAATGCCAACCGAAGATTGGCCCGACTTAGCTAGCATTACCAGCTGGTTCTGGCCCAGTCACAGGCGTCATTCCATCTCATCCCAGACATGTTCCATGAGGGAGAGGTCTGGAGGAACAGCCGCCCGTGGCAGTACAGTAATGTTAATGCTTCCTCAAAAGTCTGTTACAACACGTACAACGTGTGGGCACGTGACATTACGTCCCCGTACATGCATTTGCACAAGGGGGCATGGTAGGCCCGCGATTCGCTGTGCAGAGTTGCGTCACTTGTGCACGCCAAGCACCTATGATTGTGGGTTTGAATCCTAGTTCGCCCCAATTATGGTTCTAGATTTGTCAGCACCATACCCGTGCTTGTGGGTTTCACCAAAGTGGTAAACGTCTGTGACCTGCATCACTTCAGGATTTCCACCCAGATTTAGCTGACACGCCGTGATATAACTGGAATACTGTTAAAAGCGGCGTTAAGCCAAACTCACACACTCATTTGCACAAAGAGAAGAATTTGATCTCGAATGATGTCATCCCGATAGTGTACGCCATTCAAATGGGCATTACCAATAATGAGTTGTTCACCCATGAGTTGTGATGCCATTCCCACACCAAACTGACCATGTTGAATAATACAAGTATTGCTAAAATGTTTCTCCTGGACGCCTGTGTAGACCCTTGAAAGATGGGCTTGTATGTGAACATTATAATGTCCCAGTCTTGTCATTAGAACCTCAGATGCTGTCTACACATAGCTGGACATGCCTGACAGTGACGTTGAATCAAAATAGGGAGTCAGGGCCGGATGTTGTGCTCCCCCAACCAGTTGCGTATGGTTCTGCCACTAATTGGTCTCGACCCGGGACATGTCCAAGCTGTTAATGTGGCATTTTAGTATCGATTGCCCAGATGCACCAACTGAAAGTGGTTGTTTTGTTGATGTGACATCACAAGTGGACGACCGGCCTGTGGCAAGTCATGAGTGTTGCCCTGCTGCAGATAACATCTCCAAAGAGTTGAGATTGTGAGATGATTTTTTAATTTGAAGTTTACACGATATACAGCTTTTCCATTGGACAGCACAATTAGACGTTCATACATTTTTCACGAGACCATGTTCTTACATAAAAACTGATGGACTACTTCCACATTCCTGGGAATTCCCTAGCACGAATACGTACAGAAGCATTCTTTCTCATCATATAGACCCTTTTATCTTGAACACAGCATTTTAGTATACAATTGAGAAACGTCAGACTGCATGATCATTCACGAATATCCTCGCTACGACCCATCCTCGTGAATAAAATGAAGAAATGCACATCCGAAGTATCGACTCGATCTGTATCTAGGCTGCAGTGAGTCTACAGCAATATATGAATTTACCTAAGTATCTATTTGACACGTCTTTATGGTAACCTTTCAAAGATCGGCCAGTTGATCAATGATGACTATAACATGTAACCGCCACAGGTTTATTGACAACTTCCGAAATCTCTCCTGACACGTTGATCATGTCGGCCATTTTGACGTCTTGTACTTGATGTAAATGTATTACGAGGCACTGTTATCGTGACTGACTTACTGAGGTAGTTCTTAACAGACCCTTCTCATCTAATGGTGATATCATTTGAATACATGTGTTTTGTAAAATGTTTCTGAAGAGCAAGTTGTGCATACATACGCTCATGTCACCTCTCTTTGAGGAACTATTTTATTCAGCGATACAGCTGGTTGTTCCTGTTTGCAGCATGTAGGCATTGCGTAAGCGTTATTTACGGTTAAACAAGATTTTCATGAGCACCTAATAGCTAAACTATCATTGTCTGCTGTTCACATTTGGAAACCATGTGTGAGTATCATGCTGCCAACAAACCCGCAAACATCCAAATTGTGCACCATGCACATTGTGAATCACCACCTTGAGGTTGAGATGTCTCCATGAATGTATTAAAGATGACAGTACATCAATTTTTATTGAACTTTCTATGAAGCACAGTTTATTTTTTTCCTGTCAGTATATAATTGGAAACACATGATTGTCGTTTACAGAGATGAATGAAAAGGCTCGCGTTGAGAGGCTTGATGACATGGTTCACTGAGTGTCATCATACCCTAATGGTGTGGGACGTTGTTGCTCTGGTTTGTCATGCTCAGGCTTGATTGTTTACAGGTTGTCATGACACATGTATAGCTGAAATATTGCTGATTATGGCAGTGGACAACCAACAATCAAGTGTCAAGTCTCCCAACTTGAAGCTGTGTGGAGTAGCAGATGTTAACTCAAGAAATGTGATGACTAAAGGGAGATGACTCTAGGTGTTTGTGGGACTGCAGTCACCCAACTAACATCAACTTGATTTTTAGAGGAAAACGTACAACCACAAGGTTCTGAAGCTCACACTTTATTTTATGAATGAAGTACAAGCATCTTTTGTGAGGTAAAGAAACATTGTGCAAAATATTCTGGCAACATTGTTAACAGGGTCCTGTGCCTTCTAAGACCCCTGTTTGAAGTGCTGTACTGGTACTGGTAGGTCCCTAGCCCTTTCCTCCATGGCAGCAGCATGTTGGCTTTGTCAAGCCAAGGGGTAACGGACATACCAGTCATGTTGGCCAAAACACTACTGCCGTCCATGGAAAGTATGGCCTGCTTGAACATATTTTGCTATTTGACCTGTCAAAAGGAAAAGGCCTGGGGAAACTTTGCCTGGACCATCCTACCAACCTCTCCCATTTTTGCTGAAACAATTTCTGAAGTTTTTTTGGTTTTCATGGCATTCCTATCCAAAAACCTTTTACCATTTCTCCCTAATGTATGCAGATAATTTGATTAGTTAGTGAGTGAGTTAAAATTTAATGTCACATCGGCATTATTTCAGCCATATAGTGACGAGTTAAAATGTTTTCAACTGAGTCATTTATGCAAAGGTATATTTAAAAACAATTTATGAAACATTTTGAGCATAACAATATCATGTATACATTTTTAAAACAAGGGCTATAGGCCACCAGTAAGCAAAGCTAAGCCATCTTGCTGGGAATCATGGGGACTTACAGTACCTCGGCTTCCTGCATGATACCCCAGCAGGAATTACGTCATCACTTTAGCTACTGGTGGTTGTGCATAATACTAGCCCATATTAAAAAATACTCCGCAATGAGTTGGCTTAAAAACACTGGTTGATGATAGTTACATCAATTATGATAGGATTACGTGTCACACAGGGGGACAACAATAATGTTACACTACGTTTACCTCCTGGACAGAGCCTTCAATAATGTCAGTTGATAATAGCATCACACCAAATTAAAAAACAAGCATTTAACTATTCACATACATATCTAAAATTTATTATACAGACCAATTTCTTTCAAATAGCTGATAATGAGATGCCCGGTGACATGGGAAAAGAGATCTTTCAGATTTACGCTTTGATTATGTGAATCCCTTGTGATTGCAAAGTTCACACAGTTAAGCAATATATGCTTGAGGGTGAACCTTTAACAACAAGGGATACACTTAGGAGGTTGGTCATTATCTGTCTTAAGCAGATATTCGTGGGTAAACAGACTGTGGCCAATACTACATTGTCATAAAACGAACTTGTCATGTCTTGACTGACAACCCAAGAAGGTATGACCGATTGTTGGTTTTAATTTGTGAAGTTTATTGCTTCCTACCTGGGTGTCCCACCTTTTTGCATGAGATCCTGAGTAAAAGTCTTGATAATTTGATGAAACATGGTGTTCGGCGGGGTCTAACATAAGGTTTTCCAGTCTTGCACCTACTGTGAGTTTTATGGCACAATGCCCAAATTTTCACTTTGGTTACACAACTATTATGCTGTAAAGGTTGAATCAGGGTCATACATGTTAGTGCGTCACTTCTGTTTGGTCATGTGGTCAGGCTTCAGACTTTTTTATTCAGCCTAGAATGTCAGACAGCTTCATTTCTGTTATAAGGTTAGCAGAAGATGCATTAAGGAGTAATGCAGGATAAATTAAAACATTGACTCATTTCTCATTCTCAACTACAACACATCACATCTGAGATCAAACATGAAAATGTTGAGCTAAGTACAATTATATTGAATTAAACACAAGGTTCTGGGTAATTGAACTCCTTTTTTATAACTCAATGTAAGACATTTTCTTTGAATAGAAATAAGAGTCAAGAACTTACAAATTTGTTTTGTTTTATTAGTATATGTAGGCACATCTACGTTACATCACTGCATACTGAGATTTGGTGAAACAGTGCTACAAGGTTACAGATGCATGTTCATGAACACTTCTTAGCTGCCCATTATGAAGGCCATGTCTTGCTGCTGACTTGTTGCACACTGTGTTCACTTCATGATGCTCCAGTACATTCAAGAATAAATGTTCAGCTCAAAAGCCACTAACTTTCTTTCTGCAATCTACACCGTCTGCAGGAGGTAGTACATAGTACATACAAGCTTTAACCTGAAGCACTACATCATAGTATTTGCATATCCTTCATATGCATTGTCCGAATACTTCTAAATACAGTTTATACAACACATGAATTAAAAATCTAATAAAACCAATGAGGTTGAAATTTGAAATGTTTGGCACAATTTTCATTGAAAATCAAGATGATTTAGATGAGAAATGAAATGAAACATTAAAACTAGTGACAACATTATGACCAAAAGTAATTATTGAGTAGTAAGAGCATGCAGGATAATTTATACAATTATGTAAAACATGGCTATGTAAAGTTAAAAGTCTTAAAAATTGCTAAATTCATTTCATGAGAGCATAGTATGTAAAAGAACACATATTTGGTAGGCAAACTCCACTTACAGTGGTTGAATGAAATGAAAGATGACATTGATTAAACATGAACCTCTGAGCAAGAACACCATCATCAGGTAGTACACCTTCATTTCTGTAGTGATGTCTCCTCCACAGATGAGAAGGACTGTTCTGTGTGTTTCCTCTACCATGGATCTATATACGTGACAGTTGGTGAACTTCTAGTATGAAGAGGAATAATGTGAAAATATCTTGGATCCATATTGTCTGCATACATATTCAGTAACATTTCATCTGCAAACCATAAAACTGTAGAACAACTACCCTCATTACAAAGGAGATACTGTTTCTAGTCAAAAGTTTTCAATTTATCATGGTATGATTAGCTGCAAAACTGGTGTTCTTTTCGTGTCAAGTGTTTCACGATTTGTCTTGATTACATCTACATGATTTAGCATATAATTGTCAAATGCTGCCTATTTCAGAGAAATAAATTGATAGCACTTCTGATTTTGTACACATTATACTTGTAAAGCAAAAATTACACAAAATCTAAACACAATGATCTAGAAACTACATAAATATTATAACATTCTGCAAGGCTGATATTTATGTGCTAAGACTAGATCAAGTGAGAATATAAAAATAGCTTGAGGAAGCCCATTCTAAGTACACATGCCAACAACGATGAACATCCATTAATTCCTCCTATACAAAGTGTCCTCACTGTACAAATTCATTATCCAATGCTGCATCCAAACTGGCGCTATAAAAGGTAAAAAATATCTGGTTTTGATAAACGATCCTAGACAGAAGCTTTCAGTCTGAAGCTTGGTTTGACATGTAAGGGGAGGTAACTCTTTCTTTGGTCCATGCAGAATTAAAATGATGGGAATGTTAAGAATGGAAATATAGAATAGCTTAATATGGAATCTCACATATAGTTTGAGCTTACAGTTTAACTGGTAAAATATTTCAATATCATATTTATTCAACAAGTAGAAATTAAAGCGACCCGTTGAAGAGCTATTCTTTCCAAAAACACTGTTTAAAACTAAAAAGAATCAGGAGATATGATTACAGACTGAAACGTCAGAGCAACCACTGTCAATACAAATTTCATGACTTCAATAAAAAGTGAAAATGCACAATTTGACAATTGCAATCCTGATTTCATGTGTTGCGTTGTTGAATGTGGAGATGCTACAACCTCTGCCTGCTGAAGTCGAGTCACTGTCCCTGCTATTAGGTACACACATCTACGAATGTCTGCACTAGAGGCCGCTGTGGCCTGAGAGAGCTCCCTCTTGGTCTAGTTGGTGGTCACCTTCTTCCAACTGTTGCGGGTGAAGTTTGCTGCTGTCTCCAAAACCCTTACCGATGACCTCGTCACACACTGCCACACAGCAACAACAGCTCCAATTACAGATGTGTATAGACCAACCAGAAACTTCCACATTTCAGATGGGCTGCAATGTAAATTTGAGCTTCAATGTGAAACAAACCTGAACCATTTACTACAGTAAATACAAAGTTCTTCTAACACCTGAAAGGTGACATTGACACTGGACCTATATTTTTCCAAATTCGTTTCTTAGCAGGGTTCCATCCCGTAGAAAGTACATACCAAGTTAATGATAATGCCATTCATACTTTGGGAAGTAAAGTGTAACCACAAACATCTTTCTTGTGACCTCGACCCGTATCCATTTCATGACACGTGTCATAAAGAACTGCACACGCCCATTTGGAGCGGCTCCACAACTTGTGGGTTACTAGAAATGGGCTTCACACAATGTACCCATGTGGGGAATCAAACCCAGGTCTTACGTGTGATGAGCAAATGAGTAAACCACCTGGCTACCCCCACCACTCCCACGGCCCATTTGAAAGAATTCTATCGAGGAATCATATCTGTGACAAGTCAAACAGCATTCTACTACTTGCAGCAGGCAACTAAAATGGATATGGTGGCAAGGCTTGGTGACAACGTCCATTGCTTTACATGTACCCTGACTCATGGTATCAACAACTGGTGTGACTTGCACTGACTTGTACATGGTTATACACGATGCATTAACATACTGTTGTGCTATAGAAACAAAACCTGTCCAGACTAGTACAATATTTCAGATCAAAGTATTACATGTTTGATATTCATGTTTCTAGATACTGCATTCGCCGTATTAAGTGCCCTGCTCCAAAAAGAGACTCATGACCAACTTTTCACCAATCTGTTTAAGTGAATATATTGTTTTGGTGACATCATATTGCATTGATCTCGACTACGATACATCATATTACTCCATATGACCAGTCAACTTTCAGATATGTTAAAACAGTGTTACCTGGTTAATGAAAGCATAATGTATGTGTGAACGTACCTGCAGTAGTTCTCCACAACATAGCTGAGAACAATGATGGAGACACAGACAAACAGAATGAGGACTGCAGTGTCAGCCGTCTGCCACAGAGTGTACAGGCTATTGCCTATACCTTGCTGTGGTGAGGCAGCCACAGGCTTCCCGTCAACTTTGTCCTCCACCGTCTTCACCTCTGTCCGAGACTGTACAACACGTGTTGTCTTCACCTCAGTCGGCCTCGAGTCGTCTCGTATTTGCTTCAACAGGAGGAAGGAATTTCTATCAGTCATATAAGAAACACTGTTGACTAAGGGTGTTCACAAGCTCACTGTTCAGGGTAATGGCCCAGGTTTGATTCCACACATTGGTACAATGTGTGAAGCCCATTTCTGGTGTCTCCCCATGTGATGTTGCTGGAATATTGCTAAAAGTGACATAAAACCATAATCACTCACTTTCCTTCATGTACCCTGAATGATTCTATCATTTGCAATGCCATTTATGCCTTTACATAAGCAGCTAGTTTGAATATATGCAAAGCTTTAACTGCTTGTATGCCAGCAAGTTTCATGGGTTTTAAATCATTTGCAAATTTTCATCAAAACACCAAACACTGTATCTTAATAGCCAAAAAGAGAACAGTTTTATGATCTGATAACTATTTACATGCACAGTAAGATGTTCATGGACACATTCTGTGAGTATGATGCTAAAATACCTTGTTTGTTTACACTGTGTTACAGATACTGAAATAGCCTGAACAGCACAAAGTGTCAGTTGCAGTGTTTATTGGCAGGGTTCAAACTTCAAGCTGGTTTTTTCAAGGTCAAAAACATTTTCAAGGAAATTTTATATGCATTGATATTCGACCAATCTAAAAATTAACATGAAGTACTTTTAACATTAACACTTTGACAGTTTTAGAGCATCAGGTATTCCAAAACTAATAACCTGATACCATTCCCCATCAGATTTATGTCTCTCTCCTTTCTACAACACAAATATAGCACCGTATTTCTCTACTTCGTCATGTGCAACAATTTTTAATGCTTACACCATGTGGTAATATGCACGGTTCAACACAAAACTTAAATGATCCTGTCTAAGTGCCTTCAAAACAATCGTATCGGTTAATGGGACCACATGACCTCCTTTCAATATTGGTCAGAATGAGGCTACACAGCTGCTACTGATACTTGACTAATTCTGATAATAGCACTGCCATGGGATTTATGCCAGACAGGAACCCAGTTGTAATGTTGACAGGGAAGTAAACAAAGCCGTGAAATTAGATTGATAACTGTTTCTGTAAATATTTCAAGGGGATTTTGCTATTTAAATTAAAGCACCTTCTGAAACCTCTTAATACAAATCCAAGTTCAAGTTCAAGTACTTTTCATGTTTGTGCAAACCCTGATTGACCTTCCAACAAACAACTGCATCCTATTAGGAACTCACTTTGACAACTTCTGTCGTCCTTTCAATTCTGCCTGGAGTTCTGTTTGTAGAAGTTTTTGTGACAACTTCTGTCCTTTTTGACTGTCGTGGTGGAGTTTCTGGCTGTTTCGCTTGTCTCCCCCGCGATGATGACCGTGACCTGGATCTAGGAGTTCTACTGAGGGCTGTCGGGGTTTGTGGTCGACTGCTTTTTGACTTTGTTGTTCTGCTTCGGCTGGTGGATCGAGACCTTGACCTTGACCGTGATCTTGACTTCGAAGACTTCTTCTGAGTTTTAGCTGGTGCCTATGAGAGGATTTAAGATTGACAAAACTAAAGCGGGAATTACTGTATGTACTCTATAGTATTATAGTATTGCTACAATAGTATTGATAATTATTTTAGCATGTTTCATTTTCAGTCTTTGAATCTTGTTTTTTTTCATTTCTTTAACACAAGTTTAACAAACAGTCTTGACCTTGATAATTAATTGCAAAAATCGGCATGAATTTAGGGGAATTTTATGACCAAATGTTCATCACACAAAACTGAGAAGTCTATGAGTATACAAATGAAACAAAGGTCTTGATTTTGATCTATTTCTAACACTGGCTCCACAGAAGTTACTTATATGAGACATATGTCCCCCTACCGTTAGCTTGATGTATGCAGCCATGGCAGCGGCACAGTTTGAGAGGTTCTTGCCAGGTTCCCAGCTGTCCTCTTCCTTCCCAAACCCTCGCCATCTCACCAAGTACTCCAAAACACCTTTCCTCTTCCTCTGATTCAAGATCTGGTCCACCTGCATAGTAATAGATGAATTCTAGTTATTGTTTAACGTTTTGTACTTAGTGTTCATGTTGTGAGAGTGGATCTTAAAATTGTATCCTGTTTTTAAAACTTTCAGTTTCAAATGTCAACTTACCCCTGTTCAATACTTTACACCTAACCCTTACGTTACCAACCATCAGACACTATATTATGCTAACTGACATCCTCATATAGTGATGTTCCTAAAAGGAAGGGATGTCACAATACAACAATCTCCTGAAATGATACATATGTGATACTTTGTTCATGAAAAGATATGCATCATGATACTTGATTCGCAGCAATTTTTGTGAATTTCACTACGACAGACTTTTTCATACACTGGATTTATATTTTCCAGCTGCAGATTCAAATTCTGTTGTAGAAAATTTCACCTTTAGTAAGTAAGTATTTTACAGCTTTGACAGCATGCGCTGATATTGACAGAAATTCTGCTTGGTCGGATTAATAAAAATTATCAGCCAACATAATTGCAAGTAATAAGTCAGTCGTGACTCCAGATCAGTGCTGATGAAATGTGGCTGGATAACAAGGTCATAAAACTTTTTCAATATCACTGCTGATTGGATAAAATAGCGGAAGTTGCGCAAACAGAATGTGCTTCAATATGAATGTTTGTAATTGTATTTCAGCGACTGTCAACATAAGATAGTAATAATACCTATATATTAGAAGTCTGTACTATTCTGTAGTATTGAGTCCTATAGTATAAAGCATAAGAAAGATATAGGCACTATGGTCGCTTTGTCATCAGAAGAAATGATTAAATGTGAAATTATTACACAAAAAGCCCTTATCTGCAAAAATTAATATATGGCTCCAATTCTCCAACTTAAGTCTTAATAAGTATCTCTTAGAAAAGCTAACTTCAGCAGTTTCTGAGAAAATATGTCCCCATTGCAGACACAATGCACTGTGTAAAATAACATGGACCTTAGCACACTCTTGGTAACATGGCTCCATCGGTAATTTAAAAATAATTTACAGCACCAATTTTCAAACTCAATCTTGACAAGTATCTCTTAGAAAAAAGCTTACAAAGTTTCATTCATGTAACACAGTAGTTTCTGAGAAAACTTGTCCCCATTTCATGCAGTATGCACCCATCTGAAATGCATGGAGCAAGGGCCATAATTACGGGACCAATTTTCGAACTCATTTACAGAGCTCCAGATAAGCTTTTGGTGTTGTGGATATTTTACCCATGCATTTTAAAATCATTGGGTATCAGTAATTCTATCTGCGTATTCAAATTTCTGTTACCCACTAGTTTTTACACATGTGGGTATTTAAGTTAAATATTTAAAAACACTATTCATCTAGTCCCTGCAAACTGGTGTCGTGTGGGTTTGAGAGCTTTATAGGACTCAAAAATACCACGATACTTCCACACGAAAGTGTGATGGCAAATGATCATGATGTGACTGTCATCGTGGAGTTTGGTTGACGGAATGCCCGTTTATAATTTCAAAATAAGTTGCTGATTTGCTAATCGAATACGCAGGGTTACTTCACAATATTTTGATGATACGCACAAATTTTATTTTTAAACGTATCTGTAATGTTCGTTGCGTATTTGATACGCTTGGATTATATTTTACTGCGTATTTCTGCATTTCTGATGCGTATTTCACGCAGATACGTAGCTTATCTGGAGCTCTGCATTTAAGATCAGGACCAGTAAAATCAGTGTGCAAAATTTCATTTCTCTAACTTAAATAGAAAATTTGTCCCCTTTGAGAAGCGTCCAGACAGATGGACTGTTCCTATATTCCCCACCCCACTTCGTGGTGGGGTATAATTTATAGCATTCAACATACATGACATGCGGATAACATGTTTATCTCAGAGAAAACATCATAAAATCCTTAGTGTGCTGATTATTTCACAAATTGATAGAAACATATAACACATTGCCTTCAGTTTCTAACATGCTTTTGCCTGTTTGTCTGTCTGTTGTCTAACGCCACATTCAGCAACAATCCAGCTTTATGACGTCTGTCACAGTCAGTAAATAATTGAGTCTGGACCAGACAATCCAGTGATTGACAAAGAGCAGCAGTCTACTCAATTGGGATAAGATGACATGCATCAACCAGCGAGTCTCAGCTCCCGATCCCGTTAGTTGCCTGCTGTGACACTACTCCAGTTCCCCTTTGATTAGCAAAATGTGATATGTCATAAAATGTGAACTAATTACCTTTTTGTTTCATAAACCCTAAGGGGGTGAAAATTTATGTAAAAGGTTACTTGCCTAAGTGACAGTATGACCAACATTCTTACTTGCCCTATTTCAAAATGTACTTGCCCAAAATCAAGCCAATAAATTCAGTAAAACGTTTCTGCTTCAGAACTGAAAATCAGAGATACACCTCCATGGATTTCTGTAATAAAAGTGTGACCAATTTGTCTTATTTATTGACTCTACATCTCATGTTCAATACAGACACAGTGAGTCTAATAATTAAACACATTTGCTGCTGCATGATACAGCCTCAGGTTCAGCCTCTTTCACTAAAGACAAGATGTCTTGATCCTGGAGTATGGTGAATCTGGGTCTTGGATTAAAATCTGAAAGTTTCCTTGGACCATGTGTCATAATTGTCAGTGTATGACAAAGTGTATTTTGGTTCAGAGCTTTCTGTGGTGAGTTTTAAATAGTTCACACTCCAAAACATTCTCTCACAAATAGATATTCCTGGAATAACCACAAGCATGAGTTCCACAAGTTTACAGATATGTATGAACTTGTCAGGTGTTATTTTCAACATGTTCAAGCAGCCGGTAGTATGTGTCAAGAACTGGTCTTTTAGCATGTTTAGGTCTATAAATTCTTTGGATATTTGTTTTCTTTCCTCCTCTGAGAACAGAGCAAAGAAATATTACATCAACTCAGGTCAGTGCTACCATACACAGATAGGGGGCTCTCTTTGAGTGTGCCATTCTGTAAAGTCAAACACAGAGAAATGCTTGAGAGGTTTCTGTTTGAAGCATGAAAAGTAGGTGATTATGCCATCAACAAGTGATGTGAGGAATGTATCCTCTTTAAAGATGACAGGCGGGCACAAATCATTTAGCTTTACACCATTCCATACCCTCCCCTGCATCAACAGGATCAATTTTACAGTTTAGGAACTTCATGACAAGACCTTCAATTTCTGAAGGAACTTCAATAATGAGAAGGTCTTCCTTCTGGAAGACAAGAGTTAACTCTGTGAGGATAGGAAGGATATCAAGAAGGGTGCACATAGTTTTCACAAATGCTCACAAGCCATCTCACCTGTTTCACATCAGACAGATCAGTATTGAATATTACAGACACTAACTTGAGTTCCCTTCTCATTTTGGGTCTATGATGGTAAAACTTGAAAACTTGTTTCTAGACATCTCAAAATTTGACAGTCTAGGTAGATGTTTGACATCTTATGTGCTACGCAATGCACCAGTACAACAAGTTCGGCTTGTATGCATATTTTGGTTGCAGCACAACCTTTGCTGCCAAGCATTACTGAAGCTCAATCAAAATTCACAGATACTAAAGTTGGGCCACTTGCTTCTGTAGTACTCAATAGATCATCAAAACAAATTCCAACTGATTCAAAAGCTTTTCTAATTCCATCCAGCACACCATCAGCATGAATATGTTTAAGAGGTACTGTTCCTGCATGAAAGGATACTGGTTGAACATGGATTACATGTCTTACAAATACAGTTTCTTGTTCCGAGATGGTGCTATCTGTTGGCTTTCTTCAGTTCATTGTCTGTTGGTCACCACAATAGGATGCACATTGTTAGCGCAACATGTAGGGCCAGATAACAGTGATGTAACATCACAGCTGCTGCCTGGTACTGACTATACTTCTACGTAAAACGTCTCTCTCATATGACACACACTCTAAAGGCCAACTTAATATCAATCAATTATCAATAAATATAAGTAACTTAAAGCAAATATGCTAGAAAGCCCCATATGAAATCAACATAATTCACTGCACTTGTGAGCAGTGACATGTTTATGCATGGATTACTTTGTGGACATTTGAGATATAACAAAAACAGTTGCTTTCCGTCTTCGACAATGGACTTAATTGACAATAACAAGTCTGTTTCTTTAAACTTCATTTCATCACAATAGATGTGAGTTATTATTAATGACAACAGTTTCATATAGATAATTGTTAATATTTCTTCCCATCGATGATAATTCAAATTATTGATCTTTTTAGCCAGCCCTAATACTTATCCACGGGTATGCCAGAAAACATATATTAGCTGCCCGACTGTCAAATCTTAACTTGGCACAGGCAATGGTACTTTTAACCCCTGAAGATTTTTTACTTTTAGTCTATGATTCCCTACTTTAATGTTGCACACTGGTGATGGATTGACTTGCAGTAATAAGAAAATGATATGAGAAGACATTGATTAAGAACACTACTTCTCGCTGTCTCTGTCCTAGATAACAAAGTCCAAATGGTAGTAATTGTTTGCATGGTCGGCTGTCCAATTAAGTATGCTTTCAATGTCGTGATAATGATATTTTCATCAAGGCCATTTCACTTAGTCATTGGTTTGTTGTTTAATGCAATATTCCAGCTATATGACGGTGGTCTGTAAATAATCGGGTCTGGACCAGACAATCCAGTCATTGATATCATGAGCATCGATCCAAGCAATTAGGATCGATGACATGCATCAACCAAGTCAGGGAGCCTGACCACCCAATCCTGTTAGTTGCCTCTTACGACAAACATAGTCGCCTTTACTTAGTCCCTGCTTGACTTGAGTGATTTGGGTTTTACACCACTTTTGCAACATCAACATGATCAAGGATGTGGGAAAACCAAATACACACTCTACACACATTGTTACCATCATGTGGGGAATTGAACCAGGGACTTCAGAGTGACGAGCAAATCATGACAAATGCTTGACAATAAACTAATTGAACAAACCAAACAACACATTACGCCTTTTTTGATTATTTATGTGACTATTAAAGCCTATGAAACCCAACGAAAGTCTTTTGATTTATTTATCATATATATACCATATTCGGCGTAATAAGCACCCTGCTCTAATAAGCGCCCACGGCGATATTTGCTAATATATTGGCTAGTAAACAATCCCAATTAGAACCCTTCGTGTGTTATATGCACCCTTAATTACAGAAAATTTAATTCTGGAAAAATATATCAGGCGTGTCTAATACGCACAGACTTTTCTTTTGTATCATTTCAGGCTGTCAGCCTAAACCACAAATTTACGATCTTTCAACTCTTTCACCAAAATCGTATTCTAATAAGAGCCCCCTCTTTCTAATTTTGAGAGCGCCATGGGGGCTTAATACGTCGAATATGGTAAGTCTTATATTCTCATGAAGAGTGACAAATTGGGTATGATCGGGAATCGTTTACCATTTTGGTGGTGAGGTAATGTGAATTGTTTGTACTACTACTAGACCGGACTAATGCCGAGTTTCTAGTGCTAGCCAATTGAGATACCATGCTGCTGTTTAACATGAATACCCCACTCAGACATTTTTTTTAAAAATAGGGCAATAAAGCTAAAAAAAAGGCAGAAAATGACAATGCTTGCATTTGTAAGGTTTTATATAATTAAACCTCAAAACTAAATATTAAAACAGTTCATAAACATTGAAAATTGAACATCAACATAGCAATAATGATTGAAAATAGAAGTTAGATCGAAGCATAATGATGTGCGGAAACCTCATCAGCAGTGATCAGTGACATCCACATTTCAAGAGACACCCCTTGATTGATGTCACACACCATTACTTAACTTTCAAAAATATTTTGGATGTCTACTTTTTTTCAATACTCATGAATTGCTTTGAGTTTGGTATTTAATTCTGAGGTTTATTCATAGCTATTCATATTCCATCCATGCAAGTAGTTCTTTTTCTGCGTATTTTGAGCTTTATCATCTTTTTTTCAAATTGTAATGCTGCAATGTTTTTGGCTATATTAATGACATAAAGTAAACATGGTGGGTAGGTTCCGGTTAAATGCATACTGGTGTACCCCTAAGGTGTGTGTGAACATACAAACACAAAATCTCTATTTCATTGCACTTTACATTCTATCTTATATTGCCATTTCAAACATCATCTTTCCCACCTCTCTAAAACATTAAGTAAACAATTCCGTATACTCTTAAGCGTTAACCTGACCTTTATGTAGAGCCTAACCTTTGACATGCATGTTTGATCACCATCACACTTGAAGCGCAGGTGGCATGGTACCGCATGATCGCGACAAGCCCTGTGTTTAATGCGCTTGGCCTGTATAAACACTTAGGGAACAGGGTAGCCTAGTGGCTTCTTCGAAAAGTAAGAAATATTGGTATCGGCTCTAGGCGTGATCCTTTACTCAGCAGATTTAATACCATCAGAAAGTTACAATGCTACATACTGTAAATTCGTTAACTGATAATAGTAACTTCAAGTGTTTTTCATTAGACGGTTCTTTTGTTGACTCTGTGAAGACGCACAATGCGGAAATCGAAACCACACTCTACTTAGTCGTAAACATTGACATGCTCACCAAGTAATAAGAATTGATCTGCCGTATGCCAAACAAAATTAAGTAGGAGTAACAACATAATGATATTTTCAAACGAAACAAAAAACTCAGTTGCCCGAGAAGTATTGAAATAAAGGTTTACCTCGTAAGCACTTTCGCTATCTGAGCTCGCCATTTTTGAAAGTACCAGACTCCCATGATGCACCGCGCAGGATCGGTAATTCAATACAATGTCGCAACAGCAAACATTTTTTTCTGTAGCTGCTAGGGAATAATTAGAGCTCGACATGGATGTTTCGGAAATGGGAGAGATAATGTATATGTGTATTAAAAAAGAATGTTAAAATTAGTTATTATTATATACCTTTGACTTGTGTGCGACATATAGAACAGCGCACGGCAATCAGTATTGTATTCGCCTACAGACTAATTCCAAACACGTTTCATTTCATGTTTTTCTTTCAGATAGTAACCGTGTTTCTGGTAGAATTGAACAATCTTGCATGCAGATATTTCCTTCTGGGGACACGAATTTGATGTTAAAATATAATTTGGTCCATGAACGAAACTTTCGTGTTTATATAGAAATATTTGCAGAAACAAGTGTGATACCATGTTATCGTTGAATAAATTCAAAGTCAGTCGGTTGGTATTTCATATCTTTTGCACATCAATCTCTTCAGGTTGGCATGGTAAACCTATTGCTACTGGCAATTTTAGAGATAACTAAAAAAGACAGAGAGGGAAATAAATAATATACTGCGCGCCATGTATATATTTCACACACACACACTTCATTGTCAGATTAATGTACGTTAGATAACTGTTATCATTACACCGGTTCTCTTCCGGTTATTCTACGAATTCACTGTAAATTGTGTTTACGTGTTGCGTCTACGAATTTACCGCAACCCGCCCAGTTGATGGGGACCCAGACTTGCACAAGTCTATAAGGCAATAATTATGCAATCATAATTTTTAGATTAAATAAATAATAATAATAACAACATGTTGTTCCTATAAGAAACTGACGTCATTAGACTGTCCACTTATCTAGACTCGCCTATTTTCGGGATAGAATTACTATACACCCATGGATTTACCATTTAGTAAAGCCTTGGAGAAAGGCTACTTGGGACCATTCCAAACCCGGACTGCCCATGGGAGTGAACGTTATATGAACTAGTTAGTGTACTTGTATAGACACACATAAATTAAACCACCCATGATGTTACTTGTTTTCAAGAAAAAGTATTAAATAGATAAATATTCATGTACTTGTTTGGTAGAGATTCTTTCTTAAACCTACGTAATTCATTCAAACCTTTATGCAACATCCCATTGTTTCAGAAAGTGACCTGGCTATTTTTGGAAACGGTTAGCTTTATATTTACAGAAATAATCCTCACTGGTACGGTCTTGTGTTATTATATGTGGGTTCAAAGTCATCTTTTCGTTGTACGGAATTAGAGGCCTAATATTAGATTCTCCTTGTATATTTCCCTCATTGATAGTCTTTCAATTTTTTATCACGTGTAAAACACCCGTTTTGTGATTACAAATGGTTGTCGAGGAAACACTTACAACGCGAAATATGAAAACAGAGGAAATATTTAGCTATGTCAACAGAGGTCGAGTAAACGTTGCAAAAGTTGTGAGGCAAACAGCTTGATTTACTTGTGACGTAAAACGTCCTTTACCACAAGTTTCGTAAATTTCTGGGGACGGGGTGAAAGTCACCACAAAATGATATCTATCCCTAAATCTGCGGTTCTCTCTGCAGTTTCGCAGGTAGTTCCTAATGCGGTAAGAGCATCTGTTCCAGGTGTTGTTCAAAAAGGCGAAAAATATGTTGTTCGGCAGCCTAAAACAGCGCTCACACATTTCTCAATGTCAGACCTGCTTCCGAAAAATGCGTTGCGGGCCACATCAGGACTTGCTTGTGAGTATGATCAGAGAGCGATATTGCTATCAATATAGACCAACGGAACTCGGGGTCGATAACTTAAAGATAAGTGTACAATCAAATGAAAGGGAAACTATTCATAGATACTCATGATATATGCATGACTTCTATTGTGTAACGTTTGAACCATGTCCCCATGTTGACCAGTTGCAGACATACCCTCGTAAGGCAGATCTAAGTAACACTATCTTAGGGCCTATAGCTTTACAATTAATCAGTACAATAAATTAATATAAGGTATTGACACCTTGATTGAAGTATCTATATACATAATCTAGGGCAGGGACGGGTAACTCAGGTACTGATGACAATAACAATAAAACTCCATGGTTACACTATAAGTTAGGCCTACTGATTTCGCCTTTCTTTCTGACTATATTATTTGTTTGAGTAAAGATTAGGCTTCAGTCAACTTCAGTGCTTGCATGATCAGATCGTTTTGTTCATATATCTAAACTGTTTTTGCCTGGGCTCTGTTAATTCAGTTCCCAATGGGACACATTGTACCTAACTTTTGAGACCTACAGTGGGTACTCAGGTAGGGTCGGGTAATAGGGGGGCATGTACCTGGATAGTAAATTTGGATTCGTCCCAGCCCTGACCTAATCATTTTAATCTTGGGCCTAATCTTGTTATGGATCCTAAGTGAAACTTTTTTCAGTAAGGTCTAAAATATTGACACAGAGCTACAAATATGCGGCATATTTGGCTAGAATACAGAATGCCAGATACCTTCCACCATATTGATAAGGAATGTGCACAAGCTTTTCCTTAGTAACGATTTCTATGTTTTTGCCAATATTTTTAGTCAACTACAACTACAGGGTTTGGGGGGCTTGCCCCCCACCATGATGTGAAACAAATACTATTATAATTAACATTATTAAGTGTCTAAAATACTACTCAGTGTTTGTTGGAATGTTTCTCTGATGGATGTCACTGACGAAGCTGCTTCATGCCATTATGGAACTTCTATTTTGAGTAATATTTTTTCATGTCCAATTTTTGATGTTTATGAATTGCTGCGATATTCAGTCTTAAGGTTTAATCATATGAAACCATTTTTCTGCTTATTATGAGCTTCATCACCCTATTTTATAAATGGTCAATATCATGTGCTGCTATATTTGAAACATCAAAACAATCATGGCAGATAGGTATTTGGTATTCTTTAGGTGTATCACATAAAATACACAAAGTGAATTCAATGAATTTTTTGTTGCTTGTTTGTGTGCTAATATTCATTAAAAATTTTAAAAATACCCAACCCATATAACAGTGTCTTGCATAACCGTGTGTCTTTATAGATAATTATTTACTGATGCAATGTGGGCACCATGTAAATATGAATGCTACTGCAGTGAATCATGCAAAAGTGCTTCATCTCACTTATTGTAACTTAAAACTGTATTTTTGTTGTGAGCTGCGTTTGATGTGGAATTGCATAAACACATGTCTTCATATTGGTTAAAAAATACCAAAAATACTGGCAAGGGAGAAACTATACACTGGAACTCCGATGCACCATGGTCTGTGGCCTTCAATACTATCCACAATACATATGGCTACATGACGATACAAAATAGTATTTTTTACTTGATCATTTGAGCTTCCTATTTCTCTTTTGTGATGGATTCAGTTAACAAGGAAGAAACAGTTTGTCGCCATATTTCACTCAGCTGAAAGAAACAAGTATTTCAGTTCATGCCTTGTGTTGTTATTCTGGAGTATTGAGTTATGTATCATGATGTGGTGTTCCATATCATTGCACCTCTACAGATTCGACCCAAGGGATTAAAGATATATTGAATATCCAAAGAAAACTATCAATACCTATGTGACTACTCCATGATTCCAAGCAGTCTTTGGAGCTCGGTTTATAGACTAAATATCCTTTCTTCTTTTGTGCAGGTTTTGTTAATAATGTTTATAATGTGTTTATGAATCCGTCTATATCTAGATGCAAGTCTGATTCAAGTTTTATCTGTGTACTTAACAACTGATTGTTCATGATTGCTTTGTCGTTTTCAGCTTCAAATCAAGTGAGGTTTGCTCACACAGATATCCCAGTCCCTGACTTCTCTTTTTATCGTCGTGATGGAGTCAAGGATAGTCACCAATCCTCACAGAACTCAGTTGTTGCTCGACGGTCTTTTACTTACATGATTGTTGGAGGTAAATAAGTATATTTGTCTTGGTGTGGATAATAGCTATGTGTATCCTCTAAGGTGACCTAGAAATGGGGGGTTAGGAAGGGGGATTGTCCTATGCAAGGGGCACAGCATCTCACAGTTTCTTCTCGCTGTTAAACTGGGTTAGTTTGGTCTAGTTAGGAGGGGGTCACTTGACTGATGATAGCCAACATAACTTACTACTTCAAGTAAATGTTAGTCTTGAGCATCCATAAATATAACTGACACATGTCATTCTAATAACTTTCCTACATTACCATAACAACTTACCACTGATAAAGACATTGATCTGATTCACTTGCGAACAAAGAAAATTCAAACTTCTGGGAACGAGAGTTATGCCCCTTACATCATTGAGACCAATAACCTATCATCATGACCATTTGTGAATGTACCACTCAGTGTTTTACCTTGGCCTCTTTTGTCATGAGTACTACTGTTAACTTCCTGTAGTCATTTCATTGGTCGGTCAAAGTTTGGGAAAGGTCATTTTGATGAGATTGAGGTAATCTTAGCATGTAGTTAATCCTGTTTAGCTTATTTAAAGTATTAATTGTTTATTGTTAAGCAAGTTTATTTCTGCAGTCATTGAAATGTGCAGCTACTAGCTGACTCGTCTTGCATCAAAACACGAGGCTGTGTACTCGCGGGCAGATTACCACAGAGTACGCTCATCACTGTCAGATTAATGAGTGATTTCGGTAATTCGTTGCAAATTAGGTGTGTCGGGGTCAGAGTGCGAGACTATCGGATTAACGGGTCTAAATAGCACTGATTTAATCGGTTCACGTCATAAGTGTCAGATAAAGCCGATTGTTGGATTAACGAGACTTGACTGTATGTGGTTCTCTGCTATCTAGGTGGCAGTGTGACTGCTGCATATGCTGCTAAGAACATCGTTACGGACATCGTCAGCACTCTCAGTGCATCAGCTGATGTATTGGCTTTGGCCAAGATCGAGATCAAGCTATCTGAAATTCCAGAGGGAAAGAATGTCACCTTCAAGTGGAGAGGCAAGCCTCTGTTTGTCAGACATCGTACCGCTGAGGAGATTGAAGTGGAGCAGGGCGTTGATCTCGGCACTTTGCGACATGCTGAACATGACAACGAGAGGACAACCAACCCGGAGTGGCTTGTTTTACTTGGTGTTTGTACACATTTAGGTGAGCACATGATTCATCCATATTTGATGTTATAATTGTAAGCACTGCTGATTCCAAACAGTGAGATTGTAATGCCCTTACCCTCCTCCCCATCACGCATTATTGCTTCTTTCTTTTCAACTGATCCTTCTGAGCCAACTCGTTTTCTAAAGGTTGCCAACTTGAGAATGAATGTAATGAATACATTGTCACAAAATTAAGATGTGTGGTAATTCTGGTTATGGCCTTTTCTTTTGAAACTGAACAGAACATACTGTCTCTTCATCACTTCAACACTCCTACTGATAATGGAATTTGCATTAAAAACTAGTACCCAAGTAGCTTAAAGGACATTGCATTATGACACCGGATTTGGCCATAGCAGTTTGTCCCGAAAAATGTTGATTTAATTATGAAATGGTCACCCCAGGTTAAAGGTTTGGTACTTATCATGACAACCAAAATCTCGGCAAATCAAACTGAAATGCTTGTCTGTGAAAGTGTTCAAGTTGATAACTGATGTGGTTGGACCGCTAACCAAGCTGTACGGTCTTGTGCCCATTTCTTGTCTCCGTCAAAATAATGCATGTGAGACATGGTTTTGGTCTAGTCATGGTTATCTTTAACTGATAACTTGTATTCAACATTTCAAAAACTAAGTGAACTCTGAGTGGTACTTTCACAAATCACTTCTGTCTCTCTGTCTTGCTTGTACCATGTAATCATGTTTACATTCTCCCTGTTTCAGGCTGCGTTCCAATAGCCAATGCTGGTGACTTTGGCGGGTATTACTGCCCTTGCCACGGCTCCCATTACGACGCCTCGGGTAGAATCAGAAAAGGACCGGCTCCACTGAACCTGGAGGTCCCTGTATATTCCTTCCCTGATGAGGGAACACTCATCGTTGGTTGATGTTAGTTCTATTTAGTGTGTACGAACCATGTAAACTGGCAGTGTGATCGTCTGGACATTCAGCAGTTGTACAGTTATTTCTATGGATGAAAGGAACACAGTTTTCCATCAGTTCCAAACATCAGAAAAAACAACCTTTCATCTAGGTGTGTTACAGACAATTGCTCTGTGTAATAGTCTGTTTTATTAAACATAATTGTCAAGTTTATATGTGTTTTTATGACTTGCCGTGTGTGGATTTTTCAATAATGTGCTGTCTCTATGGAATGCAAGTGTAGAAAAACACCAAATCTTCCTATACAGTACTGGTCTTGACATTTCTTTATGATGAGCCACATATGAGTTAATTGAGATAATAACAATGATATCATCTTCTGAATATGTCCTGACTTGTTAACACGCCAATGGAGCATTCAAACATTATTTTCTGCCCAAGGAAATAAGACGGTTGGATTCACCTGGGGGCCTATTCCACAAAGCGATGGTAGCGCTATGACTGTCGTAAATCTATGTTATAGCAGTTACAATCGTAGGGCTCCTTACTGATTTGTGAAATGGAGCTCAGCTCGGTTATCTTGTCTCAGAAGTCAGGCTCTGAATTTGAAGTCTGTTATATATTTGAGCACAGAAAACTGTTAAACTGTTCCTCAGATGGACATAAAGTGGCCTGAAAATATACAAGTAAGACATGGTTTATTTCAGTGATAATGAAGATGACAATGTGAAAATGAATACAACTGTCTGACACATTCAGTCCCCTCAACAGCTTATGAATCATTACAACTTTTCACTATCGTAGGAGTTGTGTCTCCACTGCAATGGAAGAGTTTGGTCCATTCAGTCAGAGCTGACTACTTAAAAGTGACCTGATTGACTAAATTGAAACGTATAGGTTGTTTAAGATGACATTTCAGAGGAGCCTTTTCATCAGTTTTTGGAAAAAAACGAGAAGCATCAGGACCACTACTGTATCACGTATATGGTAAGACCATGATGTCTGTTCTGTGATTGCCTTGGTGGTCATAATCCACAAGCCTTTTACCTTGATTTCAAGATATGTGTGTTCTTTTCACCCACTGCAAACTGGGTTTACACATGAACAAAGTCTGTCAGTACAGGTGCACTGAAAACACTTCTATATATCACATCCCATGACTGATAGTTCATGGTTGGTCTTGAAAGTCTTTGAACACATGGATGTTGTTGATGTGCATCTGCTGGATGAGATCTCACTATCCATCTTTGGTAACAAGATATGACCTTAACTTTCATCTGGCTTAGAATTTGTCAACCAGCTGAATAATCCTGTTCTGTTCTGCTTCTCTCAGCTCCTCATCTTTAGCATCACCAATATTACCAGCATATTCTGCAACAGAAGACATCACAGGTTAGCTCAAATGTGGAAGGACTATTATGTATTGTTGACTAAACAACACATTTCCTTTTTTTCAAGAGCAGTACAGGGAATTTTACATAGACATCTGTTTTAAGGTAGTTGCTTCAGATGAATGCAACTACAAGAATCCAGACAATAGGAATGTAGAGTCAATGACTTGTATCTTGAGAGCACAATGTACTTTATTGTGCCGGTAATATATATATATATATATGTATGTATGTATGTATGTATGTATGTATGTATGTATGTATGTATGTATGTATGTATGTATGTATGTATGTATGTATGTATGTATGTATGTATGTATGTGGTACTGCTGTAATCCTGCTGGCTGTTTACACCAAGCTACAGGATGTCATCACCCCTAGCACTGATGGTGAAGTCATGCCAGCACTCACCTCTCATGATGTTCCTGATCACCTTTATAGAACCTCCTCTCATGTTCAGAATTTGCATAACTCTTTGTCGAATCTGAAAAAAAAGTATAAATTGTTTTTGTCATTATGGGTATTTGCTAAACTAGCATTATGTAGCAGACCAAGGATGAACAACAGTAAATTAGACCATGAAACGATTTATGAATGTTTATCATCATTGTGTTGGTAATTTTAGACAATGAATTCTTTTATGATCAATACGTTTTGCCTCTGCCAGATTTGAATATCAATTCTATGTCAAGATTCTCTGGATATAACAGAAGAATGATCGTTCCTTGCCTAAACAATGCCTTCCATGGTTGCTAAATACTGCCACAAAAAACAGAAGTAAAAATGCTTGGTGACTGATAATTTTAAACACATATATTGAGATCTACTGAAATTGTGAACAGACATAGTTTATGTAATCACCGAGCCACTCACGGAGGGTGCCCCTGTGGCGCAGATCTCCAGCATGATGTAGTCAATGAGTTGTAAGGTGAACAGTCCCACGTCCAGTCTCTTCAGATAAAACACTTCCTCAGCAGTGTCATCTATATCCTCACCTGTGTGCCGCATTCTCTGGAAGGCAATGCTTCAATACACATATCTCTTCTTTGCAGAGATTTCACAGATTCAGATCTGTTAATTTTCTAGGACACTGATGGTTTGGAGAGATGTTTCTAATTTTTTTTAGTAATAATGATGAAAAATAATCCACATTTATGTATATTGTTTTTCCAGTGAACTTAAAGATTTGGCTTCATGTGAAATATCAAACACAACATATTTTACACAATGATATGTTATACTGAATAGGTTTACTACTTAATCAACTGAATTCCGTGGCAAACGAGAAGCCTGTACAACAGTTAGATTTTTGCAGTCATATTCATACGCACAAAAAAAGGAAAACAAACAGCAGCATTAGGTACCTACCCTTTTTTCTTTTTCAATCTGTTCATCACAAGTCCGTACTTTATCAAGGTACTTAAAGTGGAGTTCAAGCAGTCGCTCAACCTGCAGAACAACAAACATTATCTTACTCCATGTCAGAGTGTTGAGATCTGATTGGTTCACATGATCTTGATCAAATACTATGTATCCCGCCTTGGAGGGAAATAGATTTCTCAGCAGGAGAATGTATCCTGTATACCCTGCCACGAGCAAGACAGGCTGCACATGGATTTCTGAGAGGTAGAATAAATCCCTTATTCCCTGCTTCGAAGCAAAGAGCAGCACGCTTTTTGCGAGTCAATGAAAGTCACGTAACATAGCACAAGCTAATCTCTGCTTAATCGAACAGTTGTTTTCTGTCAATTTTGAATTGGTTATAATTCCTTTACAGTGTCATTAATACATGGTGGTAAGATAAATTTGTTGTAGCAGGATCACTCGGGGTACATGGGATTTTATGCATCCCTTGTTGGATATATACAACTCGCCTCCGGCTCCCTAACACGAAACACATAAAACCCCATGTACCCCGGATGATCCTGCTACAACTTATATTGTATTCTACCTGGGTTGGAAATAGATTTCTGATTGGGAGAATAAATCCCTTATACCCAGCCACAAAGAAAACAGGCTGCACAGTGTTTATGAATCAATGAAAGTCATGTGACACAGCACAAACTCAATCGAACTGCTGTTCAATTTTCAAATTGTTTTAGTTCTTTCACAATGGCATGATTGAAACATGTTAGCAAGATAAATTCGTTGTTGCAGTATGACTCGGTGTTTTGTCGCCTAAACACCTATGATACAACTCATAGTATTAAGTAGAATCTGTCTGTTGTGTGGTCAATTCATGTTACAGAATGTCAAACTCTCACAGGAACTGAGAAACATAAATTACCTTTTCATGATCGTTTTCGGTGAATTTGTTGAGTAGTCTCTGCCTCTGTGGCCCAGAACAGTTCCGTAATAATGAACCAATCACAGAGCTGATGTGTTCTGGAAGAGATGGACAAGTTTTACATGACTGATATATGAAATATGATACATGTAATCATTATTAGATGCCATAATTTCGTAGTCCTGCTATGGAACCTGGATACCCAACTGTCAATAATGCCCAATGTTGAAGATAGACAATTAAGAAATACATGTTTAGAAGAAGGCACCACCAGATTGATATGTCTGCACAGATCCCAGGAGGATATCCAGGCTGTGTTTCTTTAGCTCCAAATGTCGGAACCCACTTAAGCATATTCAGAAGTGTTGGTTCCTTTTGTTACAGTACTAGACAAAACTTGGGCAATGTGGGAATGTGTCAATGTCCAGGTGCTATTCACCGATCTGTAACTGGGCAACAAGAGGTGTCACAGGTGTACAAAAGTGGTCAGGCCTGTACACCTGTCACCAACCCTAGGTTAGATACTAGAGTATCCACAACCTTTCACCATGAAAGATTTGTTTAAAGAAATCACAACAATAATGATATTGAGATGAATGTTCTCAACGGGTATTTTGCAGCCAGTAATCTTGGGTCTCACCCTCAAGCTCATCGGGTGTAGGACCAGCCTTAGCCAGTTTCGGCGTCTTCATGAAGAGGGGAAAGACTGTCCGCAGCCCCAAAATGTCCACAAACTTCTGGCAGTTGTCCAAGCCCTCGTTCCCTGTCATGGCATGATTCAACACCTTGATAGCACTGTTTCTGGATAACTTCTTTTCTCTGAAACAGTTATATGGTGATTTTCAGTCTTGAAAATCTATTTGAAATTAGTCTTAAGTGTGCCACAGCAACACAACGCACACCATATGAGTTGGAACAGGCCAAACAGTTAGGCCTAGGTGATTGTCATTGTAACCAGAAGGAGTGGAGCTCTGCCTTACTATCAACCACTGGCCAGTCTGGTATGCTATTTTCCAGTGTCGCAGGAGAATGACAAATATGTGCTGCAATCAATTTGTTGAAGTTCTTTTGTCAATTAATATATACAGAATACAAAGTAAAATCAGCTACAGCAAAGTCTTATCTGTCAAATATGAAACAATACATCATAAACAGTAGAATCATGTTGGCATGCCAACTATTTCCAACTGTTGGCTGAGAACATGTTAGATTTATCAAGAAAAGTATTCATACATACCAACAGATGTAACTTGCCTCTATTGTAAGACACTGATAAGACATCACCTAGCACAAACCTTAACATGAGATTCATCAGCTGGAGACCCTCGCCCTTGAGGAACTTGACTCTGTTGGCTGGCAGCATGAGGGATGAGCACAGGCAGTTGAACATGTTCTCCATATACTCAATCTCATCTTTAGTGTTGGGATCGTGCTTCTTGTAGGCCTACAAGTACAAACACCAGGTCAGAGTCGGTCACACTTCTCCCAATGTAGGCCTACAAGTACATTCACCAGGTCAGAGTCGGTCACCCTTCTCCCAATGTAGGCCTACAAGTACATTCACCAGGTCAGTGTTGGTCACACTTCTCCCAATGTAGGCCTACAAGTACATTCACCAGGTCAGAGTCGGTCACCCTTCTCCCAATGTAGGCCTACAAGTACATTCACCAGGTCAGTGTTGGTCACACTTCTCCCAATGTAGGCCTACAAGTACATTCACCAGGTCAGAGTCGGTCACACTTCTCCCAATGTAGGCCTACAAGTACAAACACTAGGTCAGAGTCGGTCACACTTCTCCCAATGTAGGCCTACAAGTACAAACACTAGGTCAGAGTTGGTCATACTTCTCCCAATGTAGGCCTACAAGTACAAACACCAGGTCAGAGTCGGTCACACTTCTCCCAATGTAGGCCTACAAGTACATTCACCAGGTCAGAGTCGGTCACACTTCTCCCAATGTAGGCCTACAAGTACATTCACCAGGTCAGAGTCGGTCACACTTCTCCCAATGTAGGCCTACAAGTACATTCACCAGGTCAGAGTCGGTCACACTTCTCCCAATGTAGGCCTACAAGTACATTCACCAGGTCAGAGTCGGTCACACTACTCCCAATGTAGGCCTACAAGTACATTCACCAGGTCAGAGTCGGTCACACTTCTCCCAATGTAGGCCTACAAGTACAAACACCAGGTCAGAGTCGGTCACCCTTCTCCCAATGTAGGCCTACAAGTACAAACACCAGGTCAGAGTCGGTCACACTTCTCCCAATGTAGGCCTACAAGTACATTCACCAGGTCAGAGTCGGTCACACTTCTCCCAATGTAGGCCTACACGTAAATACACAATTTCTACAACTACAACTACTACTACTGCTACAACTACAGATACTCCTACTGCAGCTACTACTACTACTACTACTACTACTACTACTACTACTACTACTACTACTACTACTACTACTATTCTACTTCTACTACTACTACTACTTCTACTACTACTACTACCAGTACTACTACTTCTACTACTACTACTACCAGTATGTATATTTCCCCCAACTCACAGCCAGCTGCTGAAGCAGGACATCGATGCCATCAGTCTCCCCCAGTAACTGCCGGTTCTCTGCAAACACACAACCCAAATGTACAGCAACAACTGCTTTCATAAACATTTCCTTTGACACTTTTGGTACATACACGATAAAATTCTAATGCAGCAAGAGCAGTAATTTTCTTATTTTACAGATGAGATTGCCCAAAATTTTGCAGAAATTTAAACTGAATGCTTATTTTTAGCATCATCTTCAATATCACTGGACTTATTGTTATTTCAAGAGTTGTTTTAAGTCCAATAGTTTCAAAAACAGGCAACGGATAGTGTGCCTGGATATTAGCTCATTTAAACCCTCAGTTCAGAAAAGCTAATAATGTCATTACTAACATAATCTTCTTTCTTACCATCAGAATTTTGAAGGAGTATTGCCAGTATTTCACTTGAGTACAATTTGTTTCCATCAAATGGCATTTTAGCCTGAAAGAAGAAAGTAACAAAATTAAAAGCTTATAGTGCCACAGGCACTGTAGCTCACCTGGATATGTAGTCAACATTTTAAACAGACACTCAAAAACAGTTGCTGTCAAATACTGAGGACAAACGTATTAACCAATATGAAACAAGTAACTAACTGTGTAGAAATGTTTCCGAATCTGCAAGAATGAATGTATTATTGAACATATATATTGAGCCACACTACTACCAACACATGTAATCTCATTACATTTTGAAGAAGTGATTGACCAATGGCCATAAATAGCTTTATGGTGGTCATATTGAAAATCAGATTCAAATCTCTAGAACAAATTGGTGTTTCAACATTGGTGGGAACAAGCATGTGCAGTTTCAGCAGCATTTGAAAGAATTTATGTAGTGATCCATGGTGCAAAGGTCAAATTGAGGTCAAATTTCAAAATATCAAAAAACAAAACCCAAGAACATGTATATTGAACCCCACTTGTAACTACACTTGTACCAAATTGGATTACATTTTTAACAGAATGATTAAGGCTGACTGTGGCTGGTACATAATATACATGACAGACTGACTGTGGCTGGTGTATAATATACATGACAGACTGACTGTGGCTGGTGTTTAACATACATGACCGACTGACTGTGGCTGGTGTATAATATACATGACAGACTGACTGTGGCTGGTGTATAATATACATGACAGACTGACTGTGGCTGGTACATAATATACATGACAGACTGACTGTGGCTGGTGTATAACATATATGACAGACTGACTGTGGCTGGTGTATAATATACATGATGGACTGACTGTGGCTGGTACATAATATACATGACAGACAGACTGTGGATGGTGTATAATATACATGACAGACTGACTGTGGCTGGTGTATACATGACAGACTGACTGTGGCTGGTGTATAACATACATGACAGACTGACTGTGGCTGGTGTATAACATACATGACAGACTGACTGTGGCTGGTGTATAACATACATGACAGACTGACTGTGGCTGGTGTATAATATACATGACAGACTGACTGTGGCTGGTGTATAACATACATGACAGACTGACTGTGGCTGGTGTATAATATACATGACAGACTGACTGTGGCTGGTGTATAACATACATGACAGACTGACTGTGGCTGGTGTATAACATACATGACAGACTGACTGTGGCTGGTGTATAACATACATGACAGACTGACTGTGGCTGGTGTATAATATACATGACAGACTGACTGTGGCTGGTGTGTAATATACATGACAGACTGACTGTGGCTGGTGTATACATGACAGACTGACTGTGGCTGGTGTGTAATATACATGACAGACTGACTGTGGCTGGTGTATACATGACAGACTGACTGTGGCTGGTGTATAATATACATGACAGACTGACTGTGGCTGGTGTATAATATACATGACAGACTGACTGTGGCTGGTGTATAAAATACATGACAGACTGACTGTGGCTGGTGTGTAATATACATGACAGACTGACTGTGGCTGGTGTGTAATATACATGACCGACTGACTGTGGCTGGTGTATACATGACGGACTGACTGTGGCTGGTGTATAACATACATGACAGACTGACTGTGGCTGGTGTATAACATACATGACAGACTGACTGTGGCTGGTGTATAATATACATGACAGACTGACTGTGGCTGGTGTATAATATACATGACAGACTGACTGTGGCTGGTGTATAACATACATGACAGACTGACTGTGGCTGGTGTATAATATACATGACAGACTGACTGTGGCTGGTGTGTAATATACATGACCGACTGACTGTGGCTGGTGTATACATGACAGACTGACTGTGGCTGGTGTATAATATACATGACAGACTGACTGTGGCTGGTGTGTAATATACATGACCGACTGACTGTGGCTGGTGTATACATGACAGACTGACTGTGGCTGGTGTATAACATACATGACAGACTGACTGTGGCTGGTGTATAACATACATGACAGACTGACTGTGGCTGGTGTATAATATACATGACAGACTGACTGTGGCTGGTGTGTAATATACATGACAGACTGACTGTGGCTGGTGTATACATGACGGACTGACTGTGGCTGGTGTATAATATACATGACAGACTGACTGTGGCTGTGTGTAATATACATGACAGACTGACCCAGGCTGGTGTATAATATACAAAGTCTATACATGTTGGGGAAGCAGCATCCTACCCTGACTCTCTTCAGCAGCCACTGTAGGAGGCCTTGCTGGGCTGCTTCTGTCGTCACTTCAGTTCGAAATTCTGTGATATTCTCTACTATAGCTGGAATAGACATTAAACAAAATATCTCTAATGACATCAGGCAAATTAAAAATAGTAGCTTTAAGTACTAGGGCAAATAAATCATACCCAGTCCTAATATGATGATCATGCTGAGAGTGAACAAAATGTCAGTTACTGTGGGTGTGGTGCTGAACAACCAGCATGAGTGTGGTGCTGAACAACATGGGTGTGATGCTGAACAACCAGCATGAGTGTGGTGCTGAACAACATGGGTGTGGTGCTGAAGAACATGGGTGTGGCGCTGAAGAACATGGGTGTGGTGTTGAACAACAAGCATGAGTGTGGTGCTGAACAACATGGGTGTGGTGCTGAACAACATGGGTGTGGTGCTGAACAACATAGGTGTGGTGCTGAACAACCAGCATGGTTGTGGTGCTGAACAACCAGCATGAGTGTGGTGCTGAACAACGAGCATGGGCGTGGTGCTGAACAACCAGCATGGGTGTGGTGCTGAACTACCAGCATGGGTGTGGTGCTGAACAACATGGGTGTGGTGCTGAACAACCAGCATGGGTGTGGTGCTGAACAACCAGCATGAGTGTGGTGCTGAACAACCAGCATGGGTGTGGTGCTAAACAACCAGCATTGGTGTGGTGCTGAACCACATGGGTGTGGTGCTGAACAACCAGCATGGGTGTGATGCTGAACAACCAGCATGAGTGTGGTGCTGAACAACATGGGTGTGGTGCTGAACAACATAGGTGTGGTGCTGAACAACCAGCATGGGTGTGGTGCTGAACAACCAGCATGAGTGTGGTGCTGAACAACCAGCATGGGTGTGGTGCTGAACAACCAGCATGGGTGTGGTGCTGTACAACATAGGTGTGGTGCTGAACAACCAGCATGGGTGTGGTGCTGAACAACCAGCATGAGTGTGGTGCTGAACAGCATGGGTGTGGTGCTGAACAACATGGGTGTGGTGCTGAACAACATGGTCATGGTGCTGAACAACATGGGTGTGGTGCTAAACAACCTGCATAGGTGTGGTGCTGAACAACCAGCATGGATGTGGTGCTGAACAACCAGCATGGGTGTGGTGCTGAACAACCAGCATGGGTGTGGTGCTGAACAACCAGCATAGGTGTGGTGCTGAACAACTAGCATGAGTGTGGTGCTAAACAACCAGCATGGGTGTGGTGCTGTACAACATAGGTGTGGTGCTAAACAACCAGCATGGGTGTGGTGCTGAACAACCAGCATGGGTGTGGTGCTGAACAACCAGCATGAGTGTGGTGCTGAACAACCAGCATGGGTGTGGTGCTGAACAACAAGCATTGGTGTGGTGCTGAACAACATGGGTGTGGTGCTGAACAACCAGCATGGGTGTGATGCTGAACAACCAGCACGAGTGTGGTGCTGAACAACATGGGTGTGGTGCTGAACAACCAGCATGGTTGTGGTGCTGAACAACCAGCATGAGTGTGGTGCTGAACAGCATGGGTGTGGTGCTGAACAACATGGGTGTGGTGCTGAACAACATGGTCGTGGTGCTGAACAACCAGCATGGGTGTGGTGCTGAACAACCAGCATGGGTGTGGTGCTGAACAGCATGGGTGTGGTGCTGAACAACATGGGTGTGGTGCTGAACAACATGGTCTGGGGGTGAACAACCAGCATAGGTGTGGTGCTGAACAACCAGCATGGCTGTGGTGCTGAACAACATGGCTGTGGTGCTGAACAACATGGGTGTGGTGCTAAACAACATGGTCGTGGTGCAGAACAACCAGCATGAGTGTGATGCTGAACAACATGGGTGTGGTGCTGATGAGCATGGGTGTGGTGCTGAACAACATGGTCGTGGTGCAGAACAACCAGCATGAGTGTGATGCTGAACAACATGGGTGTGGTGCTGAATAACTAGCATGAGTGTGGTGCTGAAGAGCATGGGTGTGGTGCTGAACAACATAGATGTGGTGCTGAACAACCAGCATGGGTGTGGTGCTGAACAACATGGGTGTGGTGCTGAACAACCAGCATGGGTGCGGTGCTGAACAACCAGCATGGGTGTGGTGCTGAACAACCAGCATGGGTGTGGTGCTGAACAACCAGCATGAGTGTGGTGCTGAAGAGCATGGGTGTGGTGCTGAACAACTAGCATGAGTGTGGTGCTGAACAACCAGCATAGGTGTGGTGCTTAACAACCAGCATGGGTGTGGTGCTGAACAACCAGCATGGGTGTGGTGCTGAACAACCAGCATGGGTGTGGTGCTGAACAACCAGCATGGGTGTGGTGCTGAACAACCAGCATGAGTGTGGTGCTGAAGAGCATGGGTGTGGTGCTGAACAACTAGCATGAGTGTGGTGCTGAACAACCAGCATAGGTGTGGTGCTTAACAACCAGCATGGGTGTGGTGCTGAACAACCAGCATGGGTGTGGTGCTGAACAACCAGCATGGGTGTGGTGCTGAACAACCAGCATGAGTGTGGTGCTGAAGAGCATGGGTGTGGTGCTGAACAACCAGCATGAGTGTGGTGCTGAACAACCAGCTTAGGTGTGGTGCTTAACAACCAGCATGGGTGTGGTGCTGAACAACCAGCATGGATGTGGTGCTGAACAACCAGCATGAGTGTGGTGCTGAACAGCATGGGTGCGGTGCTGAACAACATGGGTGTGGTGCTGAACAACATGGTCATGGTGCTGAACAACATGGGTGTGGTGCTAAACAACCTGCATAGGTGTGGTGCTGAACAACCAGCATGGATGTGGTGCTGAACAACTAGCATGAGTGTGGTGCTGAACAACCAGCATGGGTGTGGTGCTGAACAACCAGCATGGGTGTGGTGCTGAACAACCAGCATGGGTGTGGTGCTAAACAACCAGCATGGGTGTGGTGCTGAACAACCAGCATGGGTGTGGTGCTGAACAACCAGCATGGGTGTGGTGCTGAACAACCAGCATGAGTGTGGTGCTGAACAACCAGCATAGGTGTGGTGCTAAACAACCAGCATGGGTGTGGTGCGTAACAACCAGCATGGGTGTGGTGCTGAACAACCAGCATGGGTGTGGTGCTGAACAACCAGCGTGAGTGTGGTGCTGAAGAGCATGGGTGTGGTGCTGAACAACTAGCATGAGTGTGGTGCTGAACAACCAGCATAGGTGTGGTGCTTAACAACCAGCATGGGTGTGGTGCTGAACAACCAGCATGGGTGTGGTGCTGAACAACCAGCATGGGTGTGGTGCTGAACAACCAGCATGAGTGTGGTGCTGAAGAGCATGGGTGTGGTGCTGAACAACTAGCATGAGTGTGGTGCTGAACAACCAGCATAGGTGTGGTGCTTAACAACCAGCATGGGTGTGGTGCTGAACAACCAGCATGGGTGTGGTGCTGAACAACCAGCATGGGTGTGGTGCTGAACAACCAGCATGGGTGTGGTGCTGAACAACCAGCATGAGTGTGGTGCTGAAGAGCATGGGTGTGGTGCTGAACAACTAGCATGAGTGTGGTGCTGAACAACCAGCATAGGTGTGGTGCTTAACAACCAGCATGGGTGTGGTGCTGAACAACCAGCATGGGTGTGGTGCTGAACAACCAGCATGGGTGTGGTGCTGAACAACCAGCATGGGTGTGGTGCTGAACAACCAGCATGAGTGTGGTGCTGAAGAGCATGGGTGTGGTGCTGAACAACCAGCATGAGTGTGGTGCTGAACAACCAGCTTAGGTGTGGTGCTTAACAACCAGCATGGGTGTGGTGCTGAACAACCAGCATGGATGTGGTGCTGAACAACCAGCATGAGTGTGGTGCTGAACAGCATGGGTGTGGTGCTGAACAACATGGGTGTGGTGCTGAACAACATGGTCATGGTGCTGAACAACATGGGTGTGGTGCTAAACAACCTGCATAGGTGTGGTGCTGAACAACCAGCATGGATGTGGTGCTGAACAACCAGCATGGGTGTGGTGCTGAACAACCAGCATGGGTGTGGTGCTGAACAACCAGCATAGGTGTGGTGCTGAACAACTAGCATGAGTGTGGTGCTGAACAACCAGCATGGGTGTGGTGCTGAACAACCAGCATGGGTGTGGTGCTGAACAACCAGCATGGGTGTGGTGCTAAACAACCAGCATGGGTGTGGTGCTGAACAACCAGCATGGGTGTGGTGCTGAACAACCAGCATGGGTGTGGTGCTGAACAACCAGCATGAGTGTGGTGCTGAACAACCAGCATAGGTGTGGTGCTAAACAACCAGCATGGGTGTGGTGCGTAACAACCAGCATGGGTGTGGTGCTGAACAACCAGCATGGGTGTGGTGCTGAACAACCAGCGTGAGTGTGGTGCTGAAGAGCATGGGTGTGGTGCTGAACAACTAGCATGAGTGTGGTGCTGAACAACCAGCATAGGTGTGGTGCTTAACAACCAGCATGGGTGTGGTGCTGAACAACCAGCATGGGTGTGGTGCTGAACAACCAGCATGGGTGTGGTGCTGAACAACCAGCATGAGTGTGGTGCTGAAGAGCATGAGTGTGGTGCTGAACAACATAGGTGTGGTGCTGAACAACCAGCATGGGTGTGGTGCTGAACAACCAGCATTGGTGGGTTGCTGAACAACATGGGTGTGGTGCTGAACAACATGAGCTGTGGCCCCTCAGCAGCCCTGAGCCTACATCATGATGATCAGATATTGTCGTGTGTGTCTTCCTCACCTAGGGTATTATGTACGCCATCACTCTCTTCCTTCACATTCTCATCGAGCCGGTCAAGATTCTGAACCAGAACTGCCACCACCTGCCCTTCCAACTGGGAACACATAAGCAAACAGTCACTTCTTTAGGAATCAGGCAAACATTCATGAGTAAGGCAATTGAAATACATTAAAAATCCTTATTGTACCATTAAAATGTCTGGAGTCTTCTCGTTTCTTGTTGGCAAAACTGATCATCAAGGTTGTAATTAAAGTGTCAAATGTTCTCAAGGTGGAACACAACACTAGTCTCCGAGAAAATGGGATGACAAGTCAGTATCTCGTGTGTCCACCATGTGCATTAATGACTGCTGTGCAACGTCGATACATGAAATGGATGAGGCGGTTGATGAAGGCCATAGGCCCACACTCTGAACAACGCCCGACGCAGTTCAACTGCAGTTGTCGGCCTTGGTCGGACGTCATTTAGCCATCTTTGAATCTCGTCCCACAGGTGCTCAATGGGATTTACATCGGGACTGAGGGCAGGCCACTGCATGGTTCTGATGCCATTCACTTGAGAAGTCTCTTGTTGCTCTCTCAGTGTGGGCACGGGCGTTATCATGCTGAAACCCGTGGTTGCGGCGATGTGCCAAATGAGGAATGGCATGTGGTCTCAAGACTTGATCAATGAACCGAGCTGCTGTGACACCATTGCCTCTCCCTGGACCGATGTTCTGGAAGACCACAGGGCCAACCCTCTGTGCAAGACCAATTCCACCCAACACCATGATGCTCGGACCACTCCAAAAGTCTCTCTCAACAACACAAGCATCCGAATAACGTTCCCCATTTTTCTGGACAAGGTAATGTTAAATTTTAGAAACTCTGACAAAAATTACCCGGATATGTAAATGACAACTTTTCATGCAATGTTACTTGGATGACATTTCTTTTGCGGTTCAGAATATTTTGTGTTAATATGTGTTAACAATAATGGAAAGTGCACATCTTCATTGATCAAAATACATACCAAAATAGGAAAAATGTATGTACACAGAGCTGAAATGAAGGTTGGTGGAAATGGTAAACCTACACATTTCGTACAGAGATGCACAAAAATTCTAGATGCTGGCCTCAATACATGTGCTGTCTCAGCTATGGAGGTACAAATAGGGAAGGCATAACAGATCAGCTGGTATCTGGGTTTCAAGGAGTAAACACGGCCTGGTGTCTGGCAGTTAAAGGGGGAATAAAATTTGGGGGAAAAATGACACATTATGAATACAAACAAAAGGAAGCTTCTCTACCTCGGACACAACAAATACAAGTTCATTGATCGGATAACTCTTTGTTACAAAATCTTATCACAAGAAATTAAGATTTCAGGGTGGTGGGGCTTGGCATCTGTGATAGTTCATTTCTACCGCTGATGATCTTCATAATGTGAGCATCACTTGACTCACCAAGACATCCACTACAGCTCCTGCGCCTTCCTCGCTCTCGTTGAGGGTGTCAACGTCTGTCAGTTCCTGGATCAGGTCAACCACAGCTATTGCAATATCTGGCAACAAAACATCACTCAAAGTTTAACTGCACACATTTATTTTCTGCTTACAGATTAACATTGGCAGGTGAAAAAAACATATTTATGAGCATAGACCATTTCTTATCTTATTTGACTGACCAAAATATAAGGCAAGTTTCCTTATAGAGATTATTATACGAGCATGAGTGTCATACTGATTTTACTAAACGAGTATCAGAATTCACTGGCATAGCTACAGATAAGCAGCGTATTTGCGTAAAATACCCCCCCCCCCCCCCCCCCCCAAACATTCAAGACCCAATTATTTTCTATTAACTAGCATACAGAAATGCTTGCATTAAATGAAAATCTCAAATGTATTAAAACAGCATGTGTTAATATCCAATGAAGCTTTTTCAGCATGTGTACAAAGGAGCTAATTTTCGAAACACAATTACAAGCTAATTTCCTTTCTGAGTCAAGCCTATATATTAAGAACAGTTATATACATCTAAAACAATATTTCATGTTATATAAATCTGAAAATGTTCACTAACTTTGGGAAAAACCCAAAAGAGTAATGAATAGATGAGTGATAAAATATTGGTTATACCCAATGAAAATGTAATAACCCAATTAAAATAGAAACCCTAGAGTAAAATCTCAATTGCTCAAAAAGTCATGTGGAGCTCTGATGATACAGGTAATACATGATTTCTTACACAAGTTTCCTAAAATCAGCAAGACACATGTGGGTGTAATAACTTCTCGTTTACCCATTATTTCTTAATCTTTTTGAGCTCTCCTTTACAAAAAAATACCTTGATCCCCACAGCTGTCCGAGAAAACTACAACTTGTCGATTGACGTCAACAATCTTCAGCTATGACATCCTTTCTAGTGTGACAACGATCTGTCCTTACGTCACAATGAGATTTGAATGACATCAACAATGCTGTCCAGATGACCTACACAATGCACTGGTGTGTGAGAAGTGATATTTGAACTAGTGCACTTATGATTTTTATGAACTTGGTTATTTCTTATCCTGTGGGTAATAAATTTGGTATTGACAATTTAGTTAAACATTCTTGTTTTTCTTATGATATACTAGTATGTCATCATGGTTATTGCCACAAAATAAGGGAATCTTGCTGGGTGGACAAAATTATTAGTTTGTCACATGACTCTGCCATGTTAATGATAACAAGAAAACAACCAAATTTTGCACATGAATTAATAAACGTTGACAATTATTATCAAAATGGGGTTACATTGGGGTACAAGCCACTGAAAGTCTTATTGTTAAAACAAATTTATAGATTTTTTGCTAATATCGCACCAGACAACCATGAAAGTCAACCAGTAAAGGGTGTAGGTAGACAAGCAGTAAAGGGTGTGGGTAGACAAGCAGTAAAGGGTGTGGGTAGACAAGCAGTAAAGGGTGTGGGTAGACAAGCAGTAAAGGGTGTGGGTAGACAAGCAGTAAAGGGTGTAGGTAGACAAGCAGTAAAGGGTGTGGGTAGACAAACAGTAAAGGGTGTGGGTAGACAAGCAGTAGAGGGTGTGGGTAGACAAACAGTAAAGGGTGTGGGTAGACAAGCAGTAAAGAGTGTGGGTAGACAAACAGTAGAGGGTGTGGGTAGACAAGCAGTAAAGGGTGTGGGTAGACAAACAGTAGAGGGTGTGGGTAGACAAGCAGTAAAGGGTGTGGGTAGACAAGCAGTAAAGGGTGTGGGTAGACAAGCAGTAAAGAGTGTGGGTAGACAAACAGTAGAGGGTGTGGGTAGACAAGCAGTAAAGGGTGTGGGTAGACAAACAGTAGAGGGTATGGGTAGACAAGCAGTAAAGGGTGTGGGTAGACAAGCAGTAAAGGGTGTGGGTAGACAAGCAGTAGAGGGTGTGGGTAGACAAACAGTAAAGGGTGTGGGTAGACAAGCAGTAAAGGGTGTGGGTAGACAAGCAGTAAAGGGTGTGGGTAGACAAGCAGTAAAGGGTGTGGGTAGACAAGCAGTAAAGGGTGTGGGTAGACAAACAGTAGAGGGTGTGGGTAGACAAGCAGTAGAGGGTGTGGGTAGACAAGCAGTAGAGGGTGTGGGTAGACAAGCAGTAAAGGGTGTGGGTAGACAAGCAGTAAAGGGTGTGGGTAGACAAGCAGTAAAGGGTGTGGGTAGACAAACAGTAGAGGGTGTGGGTAGACAAGCAGGAAAGGGTGTGGGTAGACAAGCAGTAAAGGGTGTGGGTAGACAAGCAGTAAAGGGTGTGGGTAGACAAACAGTAAAGGGTGTGGGTAGACAAACAGTAGAGGGTGTGGGTAGACAAGCAGTAGAGGGTGTGGGTAGACAAGCAGTAAAGGGTGTGGGTAGACAAGCAGTAAAGGGTGTGGGTAGACAAGCAGTAAAGGGTGTGGGTAGACAAGCAGTAGAGGGTGTGGGTAGACAAGCAGTAGAGGGTGTGGGTAGACAAGCAGTAAAGGGTGTGGGTAGACAAACAGTAGAGGGTGTGGGTAGACAAGCAGTAAAGGGTGTGGGTAGACAAGCAGTAAAGAGTGTGGGTAGACAAGCAGTAAAGGGTGTGGGTAGACAAACAGTAGAGGGTGTGGGTAGACAAGCAGTAAAGGGTGTGGGTAGACAAACAGTAGAGGGTGTGGGTAGACAAGCAGTAGAGGGTGTGGGTAGACAAGCAGTAAAGGGTGTGGGTAGACAAGCAGTAAAGGGTGTGGGTAGACAAGCAGTAAAGGGTGTGGGTAGACAAACAGTAAAGGGTGTGGGTAGACAAGCAGTAAAGGGTGTGGGTAGACAAACAGTAAAGGGTGTGGGTAGACAAGCAGTAAAGGGTGTGGGTAGACAAACAGTAGAGGGTGTGGGTAGACAAGCAGTAGAGGGTGTGGGTAGACAAGCAGTAAAGGGTGTGGGTAGACAAGCAGTAGAGGGTGTGGGTAGACAAGCAGTAAAGGGTGTGGGTAGACAAGCAGTAAAGGGTATGGGTAGACAAACAGTAAAGGGTGTGGGTAGACAAGCAGTAAAGGGTGTGGGTAGACAAGCAGTAAAGGGTGTGGGTAGACAAACAGTAGAGGGTGTGGGTAGACAAGCAGTAAAGGGTGTGGGTAGACAAACAGTAAAGGGTGTGGGTAGACAAGCAGTAAAGGGTGTGGGTAGACAAGCAGTAAAGGGTGTGGGTAGACAAACAGTAGAGGGTGTGGGTAGACAAGCAGTAAAGGGTGTGGGTAGACAAACAGTAGAGGGTGTGGGTAGACAAGCAGTAGAGGGTGTGGGTAGACAAACAGTAAAGGGTGTGGGTAGACAAGCAGTAAAGGGTGTGGGTAGACAAGCAGTAAAGGGTGTGGGTAGACAAACAGTAAAGGGTGTGGGTAGACAAGCAGTAAAGGGTGTGGGTAGACAAGCAGTAAAGGGTGTGGGTAGACAAGCAGTAAAGGTCGTGGGTAGACAAGCAGTAAAGGGTGTGGGTAGACAAGCAGTAATGGGTATGGGTAGACAAGCAGTAATGGGTATGGGTAGACAAGCAGTAAAGGGTGTGGGTAGACAAGCAGTAAAGGGTGTGGGTAGACAAGCAGTAAAGGGTGTGGGTAGACAAGCAGTAAAGGGTATGGGTAGACAAGCAGTAAAGGGTGTGGGTAGACAAGCAGTAAAGGGTGTGGGTAGACAAGCAGTAAAGGGTGTGGGTAGACAAGCAGTAAAGGGTATGGGTAGACAAGCAGTAAAGGGTGTGGGTAGACAAGCAGTAAAGGGTATGGGTAGACAAGCAGTAAAGGGTGTGGGTAGACAAGCAGTAAAGGGTGTGGGTAGACAAGCAGTAAAGGGTGTGGGTAGACAAGCAGTAAAGGTCGTGGGTAGACAAGCAGTAAAGGGTGTGGGTAGACAAGCAGTAATGGGTGTGGGTAGACAAGCAGTAAAGGGTGTGGGTAGACAAGCAGTAAAGGGTGTGGGTAGACAAACAGTAAAGGGTGTGGGTAGACAAGCAGTAAAGTGAGTGAGTGAGTAAATGTGCAGACATACCTGTGTTTTCATGTGCAGACATACCTGTGTTTTCATGTGCAGACATATCTGTGTTTTCATGTGCAGACATACCTGTGTTTTCATGTGCAGACATACCTGTGTTTACATGTGCAGACATACCTGTGTTTTCATGTGCAGACATATCTGTGTTTTCATGTGCAGACATACCTGTGTTTACATGTGCAGACATACCTGTGTTTACATGTGCAGACATATCTGTGTTTTCATGTGAAGACATACATGTGTTTTCATGTGCAGACATATCTGTGTTTACATGTGCTGACATACCTGTGTTTTCATGTGCAGACATATCTGGGTTTTCATGTGCAGACATACCTGTGTTTACATGTGCTGACATACCTGTGTTTACATGTGCAGACATACCTGTGTTTTCATGTGCAGACATACCTGTGTTTTCATGTGCAGACATATCTGTGTTTTCATGTGCAGACATATCTGTGTTTACATGTGCTGACATACCTGTGTTTTCATGTGCAGACATATCTGTGTTTTCATGTGCAGACATACCTGTGTTTACATGTGCTGACATACCTGTGTTTACATGTGCAGACATACCCGTGTTTTCATGTGCAGACATACCTGTGTTTTCATGTGCAGACATATCTGTGTTTTCATGTGCAGACATATCTGTGTTTTCATGTGAAGACATACATGTGTTTTCATGTGCAGACATATCTGTGTTTTCATGTGAAGACATACATGTGTTTACATGTGCAGACATACCTGTGTTTTCATGTGCAGACATATCTGTGTTTACATGTGCTGACATACCTGTGTTTTCATGTGCAGACATATCTGTGTTTTCATGTGCAGACATATCTGTGTTTACATGTGCAGACATACCTGTGTTTACATGTGCAGACATACCTGTGTTTTCATGTGAAGACATACCTGTGTTTACAGGTGCTGAAATACCTGTGTTTTCATGTGCAGACATATCTGTGTTTACATGTGCAGACATATCTGTGTTTTCATGTGCAGACATATCTGTGTTTTCATGTGCAGACATATCTGTGTTTACATGTGCAGACATACCTGTGTTTACATGTGCAGACATATCTGTGTTTTCATATGCAGACATACCTGTGTTTTCATGTGCTGACATACCTGTGTTTATATGTGCTGACACACCTGTGTTTTCATGTGCTGACATACCTGTGTTTTCATGTGTGAGCAGCTGCAGCAGGGACTGCACTGTGTTCAACTCCACCAATGCATGGTACAACTCGGGCACCGTGGCTATCACATGCATCTCCTGAATGACATCGTTCAGCTCAATCTCAGACTCCATAAACCTGTCACAGGTAGAACACAAAGGCTATTTATTCATCTTTCAATGTCATATGTCTTAATGCAGTGTAAACACGTCTAGGTATTACAACAGAATAGGTCCCAGCACTCTACTTCATGTCTAATAGGCAAATACATGGGACTGGGGAGTCCAACTTATTGAACTAGTTGATTGTGTGTGTTCCTGTCCATTCTGTTTGTCACTTTGCTCAATATCAATATCAATCACAGGATTGATAGGGTGGCACATGTTTCACAAGTGTAGAGGCAGTCACTTCAGAACATATGGTATCCAATATACCGGCTGGAGCCAATCAACACTGGCTGCTGTCAGTCAGTCAACTTCGAAAGGGTTCAGTGTTACACAAGGGTAGCCAGTCTGACACAGAGTAAGTCCGTCAGTCAACACCGAAAGGGTTCAGTGTTACACAAGGGTAGCCAGTCTGACACGAGTAAGTCAGTCAACACTGAAAGGGTTCAGTGTTACACAAGGGTAGCCAGTCTGACACAGAGTAAGTCCGTCAGTCAACACCGAAAGGGTTCAGTGTTACACAAGGGTAGCCAGTCTGACACAGAGAGTAAGTCAGTCAACACTGAAAGGGTTCAGTGTTACACAAGGGTAGCCAGTCTGACACAGAGTAAGTCAGTCAACACCGAAAGGGTTCAGTGTTACACAAGGGTAGCCAGTCTGACACAGAGTAAGTCCGTCAGTCAACACCGAAAGGGTTCAGTGTTACACAAGGGTATCCAGTCTGACACACAGAGTAAGTCCGTCAGTCAACACTGAAAGGGTTCAGTGTTACACAAGGGTAGCCAGTCTGACACAGAGAGTAAGTCAGTCAACACCGAAAGGGTTCAGTGTTACACAAGGGTAGCCAGTCTGACACAGAGAGTAAGTCAGTCAACTCCGAAAGGGTTCAGTGTTACACAAGGGTAGCCAGTCTGACACACGGAGTAAGTCGGTCAACACCGAAAGGGTTCAGTGTTACACAAGGGTAGCCAGTCTAACACAGAGTAAGTCAGTCAACACTGAAAGGGTTCAGTGTTACACAAGTCAGTCAACACCGAAAGGGTTCAGTGTTACACAAGGGTAGCCAGTCTGACACAGAGTAAGTCGGTCAACACCGAAAGGGTTCAGTGTTACACAAGGGTAGCCAGTCTGACACAGAGAGTAAGTCAGTCAACACTGAAAGGGTTCAGTGTTACACAAGGGTAGCCAGTCTGACACGGAGTAAGTCCGTCAGTCAACACCGAAAGGGTTCAGTGTTACACAAGTCAGTCAACACCGAAAGGGTTCAGTGTTACAAAAGGGTAGCCAGTCTGACACAGAGAGTAAGTCAGTCAACACCGAAAGGGTTCAGTGTTACACAAGTCAGTCAACACTGAAAGGGTTCAGTGTTACACAAGGGTAGCCAGTCTGACACAGAGAGTAAGTCAGTCAACACCGAAAGGGTTCAGTGTTACACAAGTGAGTCAACACCGAAAGGGTTCAGTGTTACACAAGGGTAGCCAGTCTGACACAGAGTAAGTCAGTCAACACCGAAAGGGTTCAGTGTTACACAAGGGTAGCCAGTCTGACACAGAGTAAGTCAGTCAACACCGAAAGGGTTCAGTGTTACACAAGGGTAGCCAGTCTGACACACAGAGTAAGTCCGTCAGTCAACACCGAAAGGGTTCAGTGTTACACAAGGGTAGCCAGTCTGACACACAGAGTAAGTCCGTCAGTCAACACCGAAAGGGTTCAGTGTTACACAAGGGTAGCCAGTCTGACACAGAGTAAGTCCGTCAGTCAACACTGAAAGGGTTCAGTGTTACACAAGGGCAGCCAGTCTGACACACAGAGTAAGTCAGTCAGTCAACACCGAAAGGGTTCAGTGTTACACAAGGGTAGCCAGTCTGACACAGAGAGTAAGTCAGTCAACACCGAAAGGGTTCAGTGTTACACAAGTCAGTAAACACGGAAAGGGTTCAGTGTTACACAAGGGTAGCCAGTCTGACACAGAGTAAGTCAGTCAACACCGAAAGGGTTCAGTGTTACACAAGTCAGTCAACACTGAAAGGGTTCAGTGTTACACAAGGGTAGCCAGTCTGACACACAGAGTAAGTCAGTCAACACCGAAAGGGTTCAGTGTTACACAAGGGTAGCCAGTCTGACACAGAGTAAGTCAGTCAACACTGAAAGGGTTCAGTGTTACACAAGGGTAGCCAGTCTGACACAGAGTAAGTCCGTCAGTCAACACTGAAAGGGTTCAGTGTTACACAAGGGTAGCCAGTCTGACACAGAGTTAGTCCGTCAGTCAACACTGAAAGGGTTCAGTGTTACACAAGGGTAGCCAGTCTGACACAGAGTAAGTCCGTCAGTCAACACTGAAAGGGCTCAGTGTTACACAAGGGTAGCCAGTCTGACACAGAGAGTAAGTCAGTCAACACCGAAAGGGTTCAGTGTTACACAAGTCAGTCAACACTGAAAGGGTTCAGTGTTACACAAGGGTAGCCAGTCTGACACAGAGAGTAAGTCAGTCAACACTGAAAGGGTTCAGTGTTACACAAGGGTAGCCAGTCTGACACAGAGAGTAAGTCAGCCAACACCGAAAGGGTTCAGTGTTACACAAGGGTAGCCAGCCTGATACAGAGAGTAAGTCAGTCAATACTGAAAGGGTTCAGTATTACACAAGAGTGGCTAGTCTGACACAGAGAGTAAGTCAGTCAACACCGAAAGGGTTCAGTGTTACACAAGGGTAGCCAGCCTGATACAGAGAGTAAGTCAGTCAATACTGAAAGGGTTCAGTATTACACAAGAGTGGCTAGTCTGACACAGAGAGTAAGTCAGTCAGTCAGTCAACACCGAAAATTCATCCACTTCCAGGAAGTTGACAGTAGATGTTAAAACACTCACTTTTCAGGCAGATCTGGAAATTTGATCCTCATTTCTTGATTTCGGTATACTTTCTTTTCAAACTGCAGCAACATCTTTTTTAGATTTGTCTCATCTAACACATCAGTCTGAAAATAACATTTCAATTTACAAACACTGAAAAGTCAACCCTTGTCTGTGTCTTGGTGCTGAAAAATGCCACTGTTAATGTACACATAACATATTTATCAACTGATGGATACAAGATTTTTTTAAATAAAGGATGATTAAATTTCCATCATTTTAGTACATGCAATTAATGCTGAATAGGCTGTTTCCCCAGGAACACATGTTTGGTGGTGGATGAGCCCCTCAATACTTACTGCAAGGTCATCTTCAGCCATCTCCAAGATTCTTTCAGGGTCATCATCGTCTCCCATCCTCTTCTTTCTAGGGATATCATATTCAGGACGATCATCATCTCTTCTCTTCTTTAGGTTTGCAATTGGCTTGTCAGGCTGTAAATCATTGAACATTTTGATGACTAGTTCTCAAATAAGCACACTCTCTAGAATTTATCTGTTTCAGGTCAATGATTCATTGATGAATGTATTCACTTTTGGTCATCCACATTTGTCAACAATTTCTTGATTTAGCATAAGAAGACTCTGATCAGAACTAACCTTTAGAAGTTATATTCTTACAGACAATCAGACTGATAACGTCAGAGCCAGAAATGTAAAAACGTGCACTTTATCCATGTGTTCCTGTATGGTTATCAGGTGCCCGATAGGACATAATTCACTGTACCCAGGGTTTCATTTGTGCAATGATCACGTCTCACTGCTCACATCAATGAATAGATACATTGATAGTAATCACTTCTATATTAGTGCGCTAACAAGAATGAATCATTTGCATGAACAGATCAAAGTAAGAAACAATTCACATCAATGTGATCAGGAAGATGGCGTATGTCGTTTAACACTGCAATCAGCATTGTTCCAGCTACACAAGATAGTGGCCGGTATATAACTTGACCAGACAAACTAATGGTTGATGGCCCGGTAATCTCAAATGACAGCGGTAGAAATAAACCTGCAATGTTAGACTGAATAGTGATAACATATTAGGGCACCCACTAAAAACCATAATCCTACTAGCCTTTAATGTTGGATCAACTGACTTTAGCTATTAGGCTAGCGCTAATTTCTATCCCAGTCCACTGTAAGGCAGAGCAGTTCCCCAGTACCTCCAGGCCCTCCTATCTATTTGAGTAAGAAGCATTAAACAGGTTTAAAAGAAAGTGTATTGGTAGCATAGTTCCTGTATTGAAACCGAAAGCACTTATGCGAAAGAAAAGAAACACTATCAGATTTGACTATAATGACAGCGGTCTTTAGCGGAATATGTGCACAGCTGCTATGGGAAAATTGGTGAAAAGCAGTGGAATAACTTTGGCTGTATTGGGCAAAAGTCAATTGTAGTTAATTGACAACCCCTTTCCGGGGAAAACAGTGTTCAAGAAATGGCGGTGATAAACAAATAAGTGACAAGGGAAGTAATATCTTTTGGTTAGTCTGACTTGAAGTCTTGACCATAAAATATAAAATACATGTACATGGCAACTAGTATTCATATGCATCAGAATTTGTTATCAAAAGTGTGAGACATGTTTTTGAACCAGCTGAAGATGTCTGACATCTTGCCCATCCACCCACGGACTCCAGCAATCTTGACAACTGTGTGGTAGCCAAAACACACACATCAGGATCTAGTAATGGTATATATTAATAAAATACATATAAACAAGAAAACAGCGTTATAACTATCCCTCACCATGGGACACATTAGAATTTTGTTTGTTCATACAGTAGTAAATTTAAACTATAAAAAAGAATCCTATAAAGCCTTAACAAGAGATAGGCAGTAGGACACCTTATGTCATCAGAAAAAATGATTAAATGTGAAATTAATACACACAAAAGGACCATTCTCTGGACAAAATAATTAATGGCACCAATTCTCGTCTTTAGTCTTGATAAGTCTTTCTTGGATAAGCTTGTCTACATTGCAGACACTATCCACTTAAAAAGCATGGATCAAGGGCAATAACTATGTAAAAACTTATTTTGATTTTAACCTAATTTAAGACACCAATTTTCAAACTCACTTATGATCATGACCAGATATATCAGTGTGTAAAATTTCATTTCTCTGACTATAAATTCTTTTTCAGAAAAATGTGTCCCTTTTGAGAAGTGGACGGACAGACAGACCAAACCCGTTCCTATATCCCTCCTCGGGGCGGGGGATAATTAATATTATTGTTTAAGTGCAAATAAGCCACATACAAATTCCTTACAGAATTTTTTTATTAGCCCGGTTATATCAACAATTATTGAGCAAATACTAGATCTACCATAAAGAGCTAAACGCTAAAACAGTGAATGAAATAATGGGTGAAGTAATTTATCTAGCTCTATGATTGAATAATAAGCATTTGCATTTGACTCATATCAAAATACATTGATAATGCATACAAAATACATTTTTGCTAAAGACGAATAATCTGTATCAAAGCGGAATCATAATTTATGTTCAGTGCGCATTAACTTCTTAAATAGAATAACATTCTCTGGAAATGAGCGTTGATTAAAACACTTCCCAGTTTCTTATCTCTGCTACTGTCAGCCATGTTTCGCACACAGTAAATTTAGTTGTAGTTTAGCGAAATGGGGCATTATACTGATATGATTGAATTTATTCGTTTGCCGATGCAAATGGTTCCAGTAGAAGCTGCGTGGTGATTCCAATGAGAACCTCTGTTACAATGATAGTTACTGCATTTATATGGCATTTGAGACTATTCTTTCACACTTTGTAGCTTTACACACAATATTGCTTACATTAATTCTGATAATGCTTCTTTTCATTCCAATACATAGGAGGGCCTGACATTGCTCATGCGGCACATGCTTGCCGGAATGACTAAAACAATAGCACTTGGAGCTTACAAAGTTTGCTTGACTGATTGTGTGTCATTGTAATGAGATGACTTGGATTGTTGTTCACGCTATCAACCACGTGTTTGACTGGCCCACACTGAGACTATTTACCATGATAACCATGTGCATGGATTTCTTCACATTGTCTCATAATATTTTGATATTTAGATCGTGCACATGCACAGCAATGATGATGCACTTCATGTACTTGATCATGCTCTTTCTCCGAGCGTAAAAACAATATCGTCAATTATGATAACTAACGACCCCACTACAACATAAGCAATTAATGTACAGAGATCTTTAAATAGCGAGCTAACAATTCCATGGATGGCTAAATAACGTTGTGATGAGTGACGAATTTAGGGTACACAAAACAGGTACTCGTGCATAATGCATCTTCCGGCGTAACGTTCAGTCTGAAACCACGTTACTCGCAGTTGCATTTTTTAACAATAGAAGCGGCTTTACAAACACTCTTATTCCATTTATTGCGGTCTGCTATGAAATGTTACAGTAATAAGTATAGACTACCTGGTACGATAACAGCTCTCCTACGTCCATGTTTGACCCAAATTATTGCTTCCGGTTGGTCATATGACTGGTTTCGTCCAATCAATGTAGAACAATGGCGGCCTCTACACCAGAGGCTGTGGTGTTCTAGCCTTACAGGATTTTTATCTTTTTGGATACTATTTCATACTAACTCATATTTTATTATAGCCATTTCTGAGTCGAATTGACAAGGTTTAAGGAAATCGCCAGCGGGTGAGGATTTGGTTTCATTTATTTTCCGTAATTTGACTGAGAAAGCGTCTCCTTTGAATCGACACAGAAAACGTGTGACAAGACGGTTTGTGGATGTGATCAGGTCTGGACATACTGTTTACTGTGTCAGTATTTTCATGATTGGTCGAAGGATATGAAATGACGATAGACGAGTGTATGAATTATGCGTCATTTTACTGTCAATGCTGCCAAATTAAAACTTTTAACGGGTCGTAATTGCTCTGTATTTTTATGTTTCACATCACCTTATTGCCTGTCCCTGCTAAATTGTAATTCTTAGTATTTATGTTGTCTTGTGTTTCCAATGCAGGGAACTTCTTACCAGCCAAATGGAAGCTGTGGAGTTAATGGAACAATCACCTGAAAATGTGACCGAACAAGACAAAGATGGTGAAGCAATTGACATTGATGCTCTTATTCCTGATAAGTCACCCAGCTCTGGACCCCAGAGTGACTATGGTTATGATGAGGAGTATCCTAAAAGTCAGGAATCTATGATAACTGATGCTCAGAGTGCTGAATTAAATGAAAATGAAGCAAGTGTTGAAGAGAGTGACAGTGAAGAAAGCCCAGAGTCACCACCAGCTCAATATGCATCTCCAATGGAACATGAGTTTCCAGTTGTTGTTGAACAGCAACAACCTTTAAACATCAGATCACCTGTTGATATGCAGCAGGGGGAAGGACCCATATCTCCTAGTCCAGATCATGACGAAGAGAGTCCAGGTAGTCCTCAAGAACTGCAAACTGAGACCAGTTCTCATTTGCATGAAGCAAGTGATGCAATGGAAGATAAAGAAGATACCCAAGGTTCTGAGCAAGGTGAAGCAAGTTCTGTTCCAGAAGAAGGTGATAGTGTACAGAATACATGGGGAGATGACACCCCAGCATCTCCAGAACCATCATCTATGACAGAAAATGACTCTGCAGTTTATCCTCAACAAGAAGACCTGGGTGCAGACTCCACAGTTGACCAAGAAGATGCAATAGCAACTTCTTTTGCCCCGATAGAAGATGGACAACATGCTGACAGCTCAGGGCACATTTCATCACCTCAGAGTCCATCTATTGACAAGGTTTCTGAAGCTGTGGCTGAATATCAAAATAAGGAACAGTGTGATTCAAAGGAAGAAGAGGACCTGTATTCTCTTGACCTGATGGAAGGAAACACTGAACAGAACGAGGATGGTGTATGTGACAGTGCTGTCAGCTGTAGGGAAGCAATGGCAAGAGATTCTGATGATAGTGTCAGAGAATCAGAATCTTCCCTGCATGATGACAAGCATTCTTTACCTCAGGTTGATGCAGATTCCAAAGTATCTCAGAGTATTGACAAACCACAAATATTCTCAGAAAGCGATGTCAGTGTGCCCATTGTACATAGTAGTGTTGTTACTAGTTCACCCAGGGCTTCAATAGAGCATAGCAGTGCACCTTCTAATGATACATCTGGTAGCTCTGAAGTGTCACAAAGTAACATTGATCCAGAGTCAGATGTTCATAGTTCAAGGGACCCGGAAAAAGATATTTTGAGGAACATTTCTGTGGAAAATGTAGATGCTCTTAGAAAATTTGAGGACATAGGTGAAAATCGCAATTCCAGAGCCATCCCTAATGGTCATGATATTTCTCCTGTCCACAGAGACAGTGATAAAGCAGGTAAGGTGCAGTCAAATACCAGCTTCAATGAAGAGCATGTTGAGCTAGATTACGATGAAGAGGAAGGTGATGATATGCATGGGCATGCCAATGACTCCAAGGAAGCAGTTGAAGATGAGGACAGGCAAAAGGATGGAGATGAAAAGGTTTTCTTTTTACTTTTGAAACATCAAATAGTCGTTTCAACATCAGCATGATTAGACACCAAATGCAGAAAAGATTTTGTTAAGCCTTTTATATGGCATTTTGTCTTAAACGGAGAAGGTAGATGGTCATTTAATCAGAACAATGTGAGGAAGAAAGTTGTTTGGTACCTGGCCTGTTTGGGACAAATGGTTAAGCACTCTTTTGCTAGAGACAAATGTAATTGGACATTTCATGATAAATTTACTAATTTTGATGGGACATTCTTCTATTGTAGTTGATTAATACCAAAATTGAAAAAATTTTCAGGACATGTATCATGACAATCAGTCAGTGTCCCAGACAATGAACATGATGAATTGATCTGAAACACTGGTTAATGTGTAAAAAGGACTAAAAGATTTTCCTAAAATGCTGACATTATAAGGACAAGTAACTTAAATGGTTTAATTTCTACTGCTGCCTATGAACAAACACAGTTTGTTTCTACCCCTGTCATTCCTAATTACTTGGGTCCACTTTGTTCAGAGGTTACTCATGTTGCTAGTGAATTCTGCTTGCAGGGCACTGAGTGCAATATCAAATTCAAAGAATAAGAGGGATATCTGTCAGAGAATCATAAGATCTCTATTACTTCCCACTGGGTTTACCGATAAAAAAACATTTAAAACCCTTGGTTTGTTTATCTATCTAGGATTTGTAACTATTTGATTGAGAAGAAATAACTGAAGATGCTGAAGTGCGGAAAGAATCTGTTGTCTTGTGTTATAAGGAAAATGAAACAAGGGTTCTACAGGGTTTCCATCTTCATTGCCTTTGTCATTACGGTAATGATTAAACTCAGTTGGAAGAAACACAATCTTTAATTTTAAATTTTTTAATGATTTTTTTATATAGTGTCCGAAATAGTGAAAAAAAAATTCTTCGTGTAGTGTGATGAGTTTGATTTTTGCACTGTGCAATAACCCTCATTAAATAATGTTGGACTTGCAGGTTACATTGAATGTGATAGACTGATAAATTATCCACTCCTGTAACCATGGTAACCATGACCAACTGATTAACTGTCTACTTCTGCAACCATGGGAACATAAGCCCTTTGAGGGATCATGGGATAGCCTGGTAGTCAAAGCTTTGCTTTGTTATGTTGAAGACCAGGGTTTGATTCCCAACATGGAGACAATGTGTGAAGCCTAGTTTGGTGTGCCTGCCCTGGCTGCGATATTGACGAAATACTTTAAATCTTGAAGTTTATGTGAAAAAAAGCGAGTTTCCCTTGCTTGCCTTAAAATAATGTGACACATTTTTATTTGGACATATTGGCGTATATTGTAATTTGAAGTTCAATGCAAATGGCCAGAATCGATGACATACAGTCAAGTCTCGTTAATCCGACAATCAGCTTTATTCGACACTAATGATGGGAACCAATTAAATCAGTGCTATTTAGACTTGTAATCCGACAGTCTTGCATTCTGACTCCGACACCCCTAATTTGCAACGGATTACCAAAATCACTCATTAATCGGTCTCGTTAATCTGACACAGGGATCAGCTTACTCTGTGGTCATCTGCCCGCGAGTACACAGCCCGTGTTTTGATGCGAGACGAGTCAATTATTACAACGGCTGCAGAGAAGGTTGCTTACCAATAAACAATGAATGCTTTAATTAAACAAAACAGGATTTATTACATGCTTAGATTACCTCAATCTCATTAAAATCAGATACAAGTTCTCACTACTGCCCAGGACACCCCATTACAGGTCACGTCAGAACAACCTTTCGCAAACTATGACCGACCAATGCAATGACTAACAGGAAGATGGTATTAGCCAGTAAGAAATCAGCTTTCTTGAGTTTTGCGATACAAGTTTCAAACTGCCGACTTCCATTCCAGACCATGCTTTTTAAAGTATTTCGAATCAGTCATACAGTCCGTAATAGTTGTTTTGTGTTAAGCTTTAGAGGTTGCATGATTAGAAAACATTTTTTGCTAACAATGTAACATAACAATATGAATATTTCATTCTTCATTTTCTATTACGTGTTTGTATCGTTATCTTTCGTGTAGTTGTCCGGTTTTCGATCACGACGTTGATACTACCAAATTTCCTTTATCCGACATACTCATTAATCCGACATAATCATAAGCAACCAGCCATGTTGGATTAACGGGACTTGACTGTACATAACAAAGCTCACAATAAACATTGCAATTGAGTGCTAGATTTAGACAGTGCTACTCTGCATCAAGTGTGGTCAGTTTGTTTACAAAAGTTGATCAAGCTGTTATGACATTCGCCAACCGTGTATGACAGAGTCTTTGTTCTTGGTAACCTGTCAGATAATCTAATCACTTATAATTACAAGCAAAACACTGCTTGCCTTCATACTAAACATATCTGGTAAAACAAAAGCATTTGTTGTGAATTTATAACACTCTCATTTACATTCAAGGGATTGTGCTAACTTGTATAGCAACACTTAGGATCTGTACAATCTCATATGAACCTCCTACTTTTGATTTCACGTTGAGCAGTTGGAGTTAAGTTTGTGAAGGTGGCAATGATATTATTCAATCGATATCACCCTATACTATGTTATGGAATTCTAAGTCTGTGTCTTGGTGTTATTGTGTTCTGATTATTTTTTATAGTTTAAAGGCAGGGGTTACTCACATTAAGCATGATAAGTTCATGACACATTTTAGGCTAAGGGTTGACATTCAGATTAATTTGGTGACTCATTTACTTCATGATTTACAGTGTTGGTAAATATGACATAATAACCAACTCCATCTTACGTGGGAAATACAGGTCCACATTTATTTTTAAGTCAAAATTTCAGTACAGGAGGATGTTTAGGGTAACCAACATGGGATGGGTTGTATAATCTACTCTAGACTCAAGCAAGTCAAACAAACCCACTAGAATACTGTAGCATCCACTTATTGTGGGACAGAATTGTCCATCAGTAACTAATCTGAAATGAGGACCTTAATGCAAGGTAAGATAAGGAAGTTTATTACATGCTTGAAGCTAGGGTTTGCTCCAGGATACAGGCAATATTAATCATTTGAACCGAGGATCTTGATGTGAACAGTTATATCCTTGTTTGAACATGGTGTGAATTAAATACACAGCAAGTGCAAGAGTTTACCATGGTTTGCATTGTGTGATATAATCTTTCAGCAGGATGGGGAACTGTCGTCGTCTGATGATGAAAAGGATGATGGCGAACTTGAAGATGTGAGTTGATAGGTTGCTTTCCTTGTTAGTGTCATGTTATTAGAGTAACTCTTTGTACACATTCTAATGTTTTTAGAATCATACTGCAATTTGGTGAACTTTGTGAAGGTGCTTTTACCACTGTAATTATGTGGCAGTGACAATGTAACCTCATTCTAGTGTAAGCACAATATCTGATAGCATAAATGATGATAACATGGATTTATCTAGTATTTTAAACTAATCAGTAAGTGCCCTTTGCAGGCAAATTGGAATATACTCATTGTTTTGTCGAAAATTAGGAATATTTGTGAAGTCATTATTTTCCAAACTTCAGAGGTTGACATGACATACAATGCTGTTATGGAAAACTAAGTATTAAAGCCTTTTTCTGATTATTGATCCTTATACTAGTGAAATGAAAGTCACTTTTGCGAAGCTAGAACATTAGTCATGTTTGTAATTACCTGATTTGGGTGATTATACTTCTAAATTACAAATTTTGCAGTGCACCTGGTGCCAAATATTGGCTCCTGGGAACACCTAGGTAAACCCTTAAACCATAATGCATTGTTTGTAAGAATACCAGATGTTGATGTTCCATGTGATATGATGAGCCTTGTATGATAGGAATTGCCGTCAGAATTCTATTGCTGACAATTTCTAATCTGACACATGGACATAATGCTAATCATGCTAATACTTGATGTTATATTTGCAAAGGGGAAATGTGCAGTTTTGAAACTTGGAGATGTAAAATAGATGCCTTCTAAGTTGTTACCATGGTTAAAGGGGTTCTCTTTTATATTATTTAGGCTGATTATACACTTGTACTTTAAAACATGTGCTGAGGCATTTCACAAAAAACAAGACTGATGAGGATGTTTCAGAACATGTCCGAGTGATGTCAGCAAAGGCAGATAAGTGACACATTGTATTTCCAGGATGAAGATTGTGAGGAAGGGGAGATAAGAGAGCCTGGAGGAAGGCGGCCATTTGTGAAACCTATCTGCCGTTTTTTCACCAAGGGAAATTGCACATGGGGAAATAACTGTCGCTTCCTGCATCCTGGAATAAATGATAAAGGTAATATGTGTGAAAGGCAGTATCAGTCTGCGGCTTTAGCCAAGAGTTCGAAGTCTAGTAAAATTATGTTTGGTCCAGTAAGATCAGCTAACAGTAGTCCATATGATAACACTACAATGTACAAAACATGATGCTAAGAGCCATGTTTGGGCTAGTGGGTTCAAGAGGGTTTGAACAGGCTGCAGGATAAATGGTTGAAGCCATCTGTTATTTTTAGTGGAAGACAAAGTACAGTGATTCCTCGACATAGCGCTCCTGGATGTACCGCTAGCCCAGATGCAGCAAGGTGTAACCCTTGGCTCCCAAAAATTCATGAAGAATTTCCCTTAAAAAAGCATGCTTATGAAAATTAAGTGACAATTAAACTGATGAGATTAAATTCCCAGTCACAGTACACATGTGTGTATTTGTTAAACAATTACATTCATGATATATTGTATCTGGCTGCATGTGATCATAACCATTCTGCATTTTGCTCCATTTGTGAAAAACACTATGTATAAAGATCTGGCATTATACTCACTTAAAATCAAATCATAGCAACAAGAAACTTAAGCTGCATTGTTCAATTTGATACTCATCTCAGCTTATTGTGATTGGTAAGACAACACGTGAGATGTCTTCGAACTTCAAACCTACCACGTGTAATGCAATAACAACAACAGTAACAATTGCTTCTGGTATTTAATCGTGAGAGACCTAAAAAAAACCCATTGAAACTTCGTTGTTTAAATTGTGTAATTATAAAGGGTATAAATTTGTATAGCCTTTATCATGGCAGCCACTGCGAATACATCTACGCAACAGGCGTACAGTACAGTAAATAAATGTGTTGGAAATGCATGTACAGTTACATCTACCATTCAGTTGGCTGTAACCACCGCTTTAACCAGTGTTTCATCACGCTTTTCCCATACATAATATGGGTAATATATAGAGGATATTATATGAGTTTTCATGTCATACTATGTTTACAACATGAGTGCCTAAATCGCTCGGGAAATATCGGAATTTAGGCACGAATGTCGTAAACATAGTATGATATGAACACAAATATAATGTTCTTATTCTACATACAGAGAAAGAACAGCAAGTCGCAACAGCAGCGGAACCACAATTTTTCGAACGATGTCAGCAATCTTCAGGTATGACGTCGTTTCTAGTGTGACGTCAGTGGTATATCGAGCAATCACTGTATATCGTTTTTGTGTTTCAGGCAACTACCGGTTATTTGAACCGCCAGGCTACAATGGTGGTGTGCTGGGACGGCTTGGACCAACTTGGGGTCCAGAGGTTAGTTCACTCAGCATGGAATGTTAGCCATCACTTCTTTCCTTGTCCATTTGTATATCCTCATACTGGTTTGAGATCATATCTCAAAGAGTCTTTTATGTGTTTATGCTTTTTCACAGATGAAGTTCATACAGTGCATTGAATGCAACATGTTATTGAAGTGAATTTAATAATCATTATAATATATTACATATGCATAAATGTGTATATAAAAAAACCACTCACACATATGTATGTGAACAAACATACATACAATATCTCATACACTTCATTAGATTACTATTTATGCCTTTAGTATATATACTACTTTTCAATTTTCAATGTATTCAATTTTTGACATTTTCATAGATGCAAGTTCCAGTTCAGGCTCTGAAGTCAAAACTATTGTTTATTTTATTCATGCAACTTTATTAGGGAGATGGTTCCTTTTGTGAACCATTGACTGTCAAATGTGAATTAGAATGACTTTTATAGTATTATAAATAATCACTATACAGTCAAGTCTCCACATGGTAATATGTCTGGAAAGAACATCTGATTCCTGCTCCTGTTGTTGCTGTTTGACAGTGTTTGTGTATAGCTGCAATATGGTTGTTTCAGCCTGGTATAGAACCGGAGTTACCTCCCCCTCCTCCGGAACCCCCTGCGACAGAGTCAGCCTGGGAGAGAGGCTTGAGGCATGCAAAGGAGGTAAGCAGCAACTCCACAAATTCAATTCGATCTGTTAGGTTTGAAATTTTGATTGTTGCCTGATTTTGGCTCCTTCCCACGCTTACTCCACACGTTGATGTTCCATCCACATCCATGTTTTGCCACATCATGTTTGCATGGCTTGTGCTTTGATGTTTCAATATGCTTATGTCAGCTCTTGTTCATGTGCTATGTACGTTTCTTTTCTGGGCTATAAAAATGATAGTCTTGATTCTCAGGCACAGCCCACATCATCATACCGTCTGCTTCATGTTTCGTTTTTATTTCCATTTTCCCCCCCAAAATCCTTAAATATTCCATGTCTCTAACACACGACCCCGGCTATGGAATGCTACAATACTTATAAACAATGAGATCCAATATAGAATGCAGTTACTTTCCTTTACATACATACTGCTTTACTGTGCATTTCATGTTATGGTTATGGATTGATTGGTCAGGCTCGCTGACTTGGTTAATACATGTCATCATATCCTAATTGCGTGGATCGATGCTGATGATGTCAATCACTGGATTATTTACAGACCGCCTTCGTTATAGCTGGAATATTGCTGAGTGCGACGTTAAACAACAAACAAACAAACATAAAATAAGCTGGAAATAGTAATCAGCTGTTCACACATTTTCACACCTACCTGGGTGAATTAATCTAAAAAATACTTAATGTCATGGCCAATATCATAACTGAAAAGAATATTTGATACAGTGATAGGGAGACCGAAGATATGTATCTCGTCTAATGTTCGTTTCAAGGTTCATGGTGAGTTGATGTGATTTGCATACATGATTTCACCGAAATTGATTAAACAGAATTGAATGAAATATTGATAAAAGTTGTTTTAATGGATAACAAATGTAAGTTCAGATACATTGCCTGAGAACCAATTCTTTTATTATAGTAAATCGGGGGTATGTAGCCTTCCGTCTGTCCATCCTTTATCCGTCCGAACTTTTGTACGGCCCATAACTTTTTAACCATGCATCCTAGCTTCACCAAACTTGCTACACACATTTACTACAATGAGTACTTGTGCCTTTTGCTAGTTTGAAGATTCTGAACTTTTTAATTTTTGCCGTTTCCATGGAAACATTAAGAAACTTAAACTTTTAGGGTGGGTGTTTTGTACAGCCTATATCTTTTTAACCATGCACCTTAGCTTCACTAAACGTGCTACACCCATTTACCACAATGAGTACTTGTGCCTTTTGCTAGTTTGAAGATTCTGAATTTTTTAATTTTTGCCGTTTTCATGGACACATTAGAAACATCAAGAATGTATGTTGTGCTAAGCATTGATTATCCCACACTAGATTGAAATATATTTGCAAAAACATGAGTTCATTTCAAACATAATGCATCCTCATGGGGTTACAAAGGAAAGGGCAGTTCCTCTGACTTAAAGCAACAGGTATATTTCATCAATTAACAAACTATTTACTATTTGTTGTTGACCAGCGGGGATAACAGGGGGTATGTGAGCTTTGCTCACTTCTTTCTTGTTTTTTTTCAAGCCTTAATTTTTTACTTATCCTGCTTTACTCCTGACTGCATTCACTGCTTACCTTACGATAACAAAGACAGTGCTCAGTGATGGTCTTGGGTGAAAAAAAGATGTTTCCGTTTTCAACTCCTACTTTTTGCATGGACCATTGCCGCTGTCATGTGACCTTGATGGCAAATCACCTTCACCTGGCAATTCACCATAGTCATCTAGCGTACTGTTCAATGAGCAAGTCACAGATATTAACGCTAAGGTCCCTAATGAGACCGCACTCAAGGCATTGGAAACATGCGTCTCAGTTTTTCTTCCAGCGTGCAGGCAGGTTGGGCAATTATAAGCCAAGAGGCTCATCACTCAAGGAAGGTCAGTACCAGATTTCCTTTCAAGGTAAAGGATGTTGCAGAGGCAAACCACAAGGCTCATATCACTTAAGCTTGGTTTTCCCAATTTGGGTTTTACAACAAGATCTGATTGAGACCAAAGACAACTGTCTAAACCACTTACAACTGTGGTAAACATTTCCTGCATGCAACAAAGGTTTGTTTTTTCCTCAACATTCGGCAGCGACTGGAATATAAATTTTCGCACCAATTCTGTTGGTTAAACAATTGCACAAAGAGGTGTCAGTACTCTCGTTGAATTTGTTTCGTGACAATTGTCTGGAAGACAATTGTACCAAACTTGAAGAACTTCACACCTTCAAGATTGGACATGGGACAGAATCGTCATATGCTGCCGGGTACCATTCTATGGGGGTCATTGTACAGGCAGCACCAGGCGTACACAAATTTCAGGTAGATCAATTTTGCGCATACACCAGCTAAAGTCGCATGTCCTACACAGAACTCAGAAACACCACTTGACTGTTTACCACACAGTTCACTGTGGACTGTCTGTTGTGTGGTGCTCGTACCTCACCTCCAGCATATTACGGGATTTGAGGTTAATTAATGCGCAGGGTGATTTAAATATGGTACGTGATGCTGCAATGTGAATGTGACCGAGTCACGATCTTCAGCAGACCACTGGTATCAACATGCACAATATCGAGGCAGACACGGAGTATGATACTCCTCACTTCATTGTCACCTCAATATAAGAACAGGAGCATTTGTGCGGCTATCATAGTTGTAGACAACAATTTGTTACCCGCTATTCAACAGCCACATATACTCTTGTCAGTGGCAAGTGTTGCAAGGTTTGCGCACATCAATTTCCAAGACCTGTATGCAGCTATCACTCTACCATCTCAACTGAGGATTGATAGTCAAACGTCTCCTTATTCGGACTATCCCCGAATTAACACCTGTTTGTAGACGTTTCCTGGCTGGGGTGCTCTTTCACAAGGCCAGACAGCCTCAGGGTTGTGGTCCGGCGCACAACAGAATTGGTGCTTTAACAATCTAGAGTTTGGAAGTGCTCATTCTGGCCATCTCACATTGGCAGGAGCGGCTACAGTCCACCCAACTCACAATATTCACTGACAACAGCACGGCAAGGCAAAAAATCAAGATCCATCGTCACTTCAATTCCTAGCTGAATACCTCCTACACTTGTGTATTAAAAACACTTACAGCGTAGCAATATTACAATGTAATTGGTAGTGTTTAATTCAGTGTTAGTCGTTCCGGGAAATCACAACCGTTTTGAGCATGGTAGCAAAAATCAATTACCAGGCCAACCTGATTGTTCCATCACTATCCCACCAATTTCAAGGATTGTGGGACTTGAAGATGAGGGTGAACTCCTGTGTCCGGTGCGCGATGTATGAGTTTTCATCTGCTGCTCCAAGACTAGGCATGGTTTGAGGAAACAGTGATTCATACCTGTATCCCTTACGTCCACGACCGAAGTTAGTCGCAACACCATGGTTATGCGCTGTCATCTTTCAGGCTTACGAGATCACCAAACAGGTGCAGGAAGTTCCTCAGGTTCTTTTTCCAGGGTATCCACTACCAGTGGGTAGTCCTCTCATTTGGCATTTCCACAGCCCCGTGGTTATTTAACTGGATTTCCAAGTCAATTATCGCATACCTGCACCAGAGGAACATTCAGTTCGAGTATTACATTGACGACTGTCTACTAAATCATCAGGCCCCAGAAACCCTCCTCCTTCACAGGAAATTCACGCGGAAATTCAACGAGAACAAGTCGGAACTCACTCCGACATTCAAATGCAATTCATAGGCGGCCTGTTTTGCACGGACCAGGATCTCCTACTGGTACCCAATAACAGGTGGCACAAAATACAGCACTAACTATCTCCTTCCTGCCCTCACCAAGCTCGCACACTGCGTCAATGGCAGGTATTAATGGGCCTTCTCACGTCTGCTCAGGATTTGATGTCCAGAGGCCAACTACGCCTGTTACTGCAGGTTCTGTCCCCGTTTATTCATTAGCAGAACCCTTATGCCTCCATGGGCTCCCGACTCACCTCCGCCCTTGTCTTCGTTGGTGGACATTGAATAGTTGTGATGGCGTCTCCTTGACAGCGCTCAAGCCCACACTCCACCTGTTTGTCAGCACATCTGGAGGACCAGACTGCCACCTTGGTGGCTGGCACGAAATTGGTTCGTGAATTTGCGACATCGCCAGTCACAACCCTCTTGAGCTCCGAGGGTGGCCACATCTACTGGTACATCCCCACAGTCAGTTGCCACACCCAGCCCCGAAGCGACGAAGCCATTGCCTTAGCACATAGACCTTCGACACATACTCTGTATTATGACATGTGGAGCTACAAATCAACTCCCAGGACTGATGGACAGATCTTTTACCGTTCCTCTGTTCCAAGGATGTGGACTTCTGTGCCCAGTTAGAGCCTTAAGGGTTTTCCTTGATCAATCCTAGACACAACGTGGATCTCGGAAACGAATGGTCTTGCCTCCATCCCAGACGGAAGTTAGTCGTAACACTATCTCACTACAGCTGCCCTCCATTATCCTGCAGGCGTACGACCTAGCTGGTATGGACCCGCCTAGAGCCAACAAGCCCCATGAGATCCATGCCCTTGCTTCAACAATGGCTCTTGTTCCATCCAATCCATCATGGAGGGTTGTTTTGGCGCTTGGATACTATCTTGGCCAGTCGTTATCTCCGATATGTGCTCTTAAATATGTGTAAGGTGTTCATATTTTCAGTCCCCTGGTGGTGGCGCAGCAGGTCATGAACCCCGGAGAGTCTTGAATTTAACATCGCGGAAATGACCTCACAACCTCTCTGCTAGAAATTACCCCAGTCCAGAGGGTTTCATATTTCCTGCTGCTTGAATAGGAATTTCGAACTTGGCGGACATCCTTTTCTACTTTTCCTCTTTCCATGACTGGATTTCACACCTCCTACTCTTATATGTGTGGCTCTTTCACACAGGAAGGTGTGTGGTTTCCGTTTTTTCCCGCTCAGGATGCTATTTGGCTCCCAAGACTGGTCCTGAAATTCCATCTGCCCCCATCTGTTCCGTCTGATAAAAATGCATAAAGGTAGTAATCCAAGATAGGATAATTTATAAGAAAAATCTAAATATTTTTTTACATTTGGATATTTACCCTGCATTACTAAAGTACCCACCCAATCGATTTGCTACAGTGATGTGGTTATACGTGACTTTGCTACTTCCGGTCATGTGGTAGCTTAGGGAGGGCATATGTCACACAACTGGTTGGTACAACAATTTCTGCAGCCAGGACCTCTGACTGCTCTGTCTTCCTAGTAAAGAACAGTTGTAAAAGCTTTAAGGTAGTAATGCAGGATAAATATCCAAATGTAAAAAATATTTAGAGTTTACCAATTTCGCATTTAATTCGTTCGTTTCACAAAGTGGCTTTTTTGTTTCTTGACCAGCATGTATTCTTTCACTTCCAACAGAATACTTTTTGTTTAAGATGATTTTGTATATAATCTTATCCAAATCTATGATAAAGTATTTTCATCACCCTAAATATTTTTTTTTACTGTTGTTTATATTTTTTAAGATTTTGTAAACATGGAACTACTTTTTATGTCGCAATTACAAGGGATGTTGTAACGTCCTTGCATGTTAGGTATATTATAATTAGGATAATCCATGTGTCTCGAGATATTTTTCAAGAGTGGCTATGAAAATATCTCCTTTCCCCCCGTCACTCGATGAGAGAAATGTATTTCACTTGACACATGAAATATCACAAGTGTTATATTTGGGATATCACTTTCTTGGTAAAGTACAGATTCTCGTACTCTCACCAAGGCTGAGTAGGTTAGATCGCTGACTGTGTTCTGGCAATTAGGTGCCTCGATCTGGCGGTGTGGAAGTGGAATCCCGGAGGGGGTTCAACCGAAAAAAGTACGAGAATCTCTACTTTAAGAAGAAAGTGTTATCCCAAATATAACATTTGTTACATTTGACAACTTTCTAAATGACATTATGTGTTCATACATGAAATATCCTTTGTGTTAGACTTATCCTACAAATGGTTGTGCAAGACACGTCATACAAAGTAGAACAACTGCTCTCACACTTGATGTCTCCGTGGTTACAGATGCGTAAAAAGGCCAACATGAGGAAAGAACAGGAGACCAATTTTGAGGAGAAGCGTATGAACTTGTCCCTTGATGAGGAGCGCGAGGTGAACAAGGAGAATGAGAGGAACAAGTATGTGAAGGATCCCTACTATGACCAGTGAGTAAAGATTTTACAATTTGTTGTAGTAGTTTTGTTTTTATCTGATTCTCAGAGTGTGGGCACTTATTTTTGGGTATGGTCAGTGTGGTTTTTTTTCACTTGAATATTTAAACTTGATATAAACTTGATGTATTGTTTTGATCATCAAAAGAAAAGACATTCACACAATTCCCTGAATTATCATGAACAATGTGCTATCTGTAGGAAAGGCGTCAATAAGTGGTGCACTTGTGCCCAATCCCTATGTCTTTTGGGGAATCAAATATGTTTTTTAAAAAAGAAAACATTGGGTAATATGGTAACTTTATTTCAGATATGATGATGAGGAGTACTATGGGAAGTCTCAGGTCCATGGCTGGCAGGCTGGGTCATACGAGAACTTTGAAGTTCGATGGACAAGGGAACAGGAATTCTCTCCATACAGGGTGGGTACTGGGAACATCCTGGCCCAGTCTCTTTTAATTACTGGCACACAGGCCTGATATGGCTGGAATATTGCTGATCATGGCGTAAAAAAAAATTTCAACATGGTTAGGATAAAGAAAGAGTTGGGTTGGACAGTCAGAAATATGGAAGAACTGTTTTCTAATTGATGTGCAAATACTTTGACAGAAGCAAAGAATAAAGATGTAGATATTCTTTCTTAATATGCAGTTTTTTGCAGGTCAGATGGATCATTTTAAGTCAGTGAAAAAACAAACTTATATTAAATTGCAAAGGTAGACACTTAGTTGAGTTTAACCTGTCCCCTGGTCAACTTGTACTGGTGGTGAGTGTAACTAGATTTAGGGATCAGACAAGTGCTCTTGACAGAGTATCACACTAGTTTCAGGGCAAATAGACTAACCTTCATTTCAAACAGCCTCAAAAGAAAAATCTGAGCTATGAATAAAGTGCCTTTTTTATACCACCCTGGGCATGATTTGGGGGTGATATTGGCGATGCCTTGCCTGTCCGTCCGTCCGTCCGTCCATCTATCTGTAATCATTTCGTTTCCAGAGCACATCTCAGAAAATGTTCAATATCTTTTAACAAAACTTGGCAGATATATCAAACAGATCCTGATGTAGTGCCTTTTGCAGCATTTTTCTTTTTCTTGATTTCCCTGGAAACAGTTTTGACTTTGTGTAAAAAGTGTGGGGATAGGTGTTGTTTCTGGAGCACAACTTGAAAACTGTGAAAGAATTTTCATCCAAACCAGGTACTTGTATTAAACAATTGCTGAAGTGGTGCTCTTTGCTATTAAGGAATATTTCAAAATTTGATTTTTCCCTGTTTCCATGGAAACAAGTTAGACATCTGAAACGGACATAGGTGTTGTTTCCGGAGAAGGACTAAAAAACTGTTCAGCATTTTTCATCCAAACTTGGTAATGTATTAATCAAGGGCTAAAGTTGTGCCTTTTGCTATTTAGGAGTTTAAAAAAACCAACATATTCCTGTTATGCAACAGTCAGATGATTTGTTCTTTTGAGTTTGTTGGGACCGGGGGCATTTGTCATCATCTGATGATTCTTGTTTGGATTTGCAAACACATTTACAGTAACAACTTAAACTTATGTTTAAAAAAGGAGGGGGTAGATATATGTTTTTATGTGTAAAAACACATTCTAGTTTGTTTTTTGTTAAGCAATAAAGTTTTGAGTTTCCATGGCAACAAGTTTCATATATTTATCACAACAAAGATTTACCATAACAGGGGTTATTGATGACATGGTCCTCTTGTTCATGAAATGAGGATGGCTAAAAGATTTGCAAGAGATATTTTTACCAGAAGATAAATTGCCCAACACATTAACACTGCATGTCTTTGATTTACAGCATGAGAAGGAACGTGAACGTTTTAAAGAACGCCGCTACAGTCCTCCACTTGATAGAATTGAGCGATTGGAACGTCAGATGTAAGTTTATGATCTGAACAGACAAGTTTATTAAGCAGTAGCTTAAGTATGTACAGATTTTTGAAAAATAGACCATGAATGCAGAATCATCAACATCTTTATCCAAGGTCTATGTGCTAGTAGTAGATATAATGTATCCTGATGAAAATAAGCTTGTGTACCGAGGTAGTGTTCATAGACAACTGCTTGTTGTGGCAGGTTCGACACACCACCTCGTACCCGGGATGAACGGAGAGACAAGTACCGGGACAACAGAATGGAGCCTCCTCCACCAGCCCAGATGCCTCGGGGCCGTGCAGATGAGTGGCACGATCCTTGGCAGAGGTGAGATTGTAGATACAGTAAACAATGGTTATTACGAACTCAAAAGGGCCACTAATTTTAGTTTGTTATAACCATAGTTCATTTTAAACATGTATACAGGATATATACAGCAAATGCCCGGACCAAACAACAGTACGTTATATCCATCAGCGTTAGAAATTGGCACTAGTCCTGTAGTCCTTGCCAAACTGCCAAATGGCAAAGGTATCATAGGACTAGTAGAAATTGGTCCTTTTTAAGGATTTTGCTATATGTTATCATTATAAGGACTGGTGGACGAAAGCTGTTAGTTTCTAACCCTGTCCATCAGTTCGTTATGAGTGTGTTTGTTATAAACATAAGCAAAACATTTTCTAACTTGATGTTTAGATTTAACCCTTATTTGATACTGCTGGACAGATTGCTAGTAGTGATTTAACCTGGCTCACTCACTTATACGTTGACATGAGGAAAATGTCATATCTTAACCAGTATGTATTCTATTTTCTTAGGTGACTTTTGCTTATTAGTTAACCCTTATTCAATATATGGCTGCACATTTACCAATGAGGTGGGGCAATCTTATTACCCACTTCCCTTTACTGCTCAGAGTTTTCTTGAAAGATGTGTTGAAAATGATAAAATGATTTGTTGACGCTGTCCTTATTGACAGGTCATTATGGGTGCATGTTCATTGTATTAAATGCTGTAATGGCATGTAAGATTCTGGCCAGATGTAAAGATGTCTTCTCATTCTCCTTGTGCAGGTCAAAGTCTCCAAAACAGAAACGACGTAGTTCCCGAAGTCATTCTCGCGGGAGACGAAGACGACGGTCTTACAGTGTATCATCTCATTCATCAAGGTGTGTTTTAGTGGGTGGGATCAGAAATCATTAGGATGTTAATGTTTTAATCACGTAAAGGAATGATGATAGTGAGGCTATTTATTATTTTGGTTTAAATTATTAAATATTGGCAAGAGTGTGACTTCATGCGTTATGACTAATGTTAAAAAAATATGAAATATTTAACAGGTTCAGATGTTCTACAATATCACTATCTTGCTGCAAAAGACATTTATACAAAACTGCAAGTTATTATTAAAGAATTAACAGGGCAATGAAATGTAGGATTTTTATTCCCCTGGGATATAATGCGGGGGGGATATGGTTGACGCCTTGTCTGTCTGTCCGTCTGTGATCATTTTGTTTCTGGAGCTCGAACACCGTTAAATATTTTTCAGCAAAAATTGGCAGTAAATCAAACAGGCCCTGAAGTGGTGCCTTTTGCTATTTACAGATTTTTGGCATTTATATTTTTCTTGATTTCCATGAAAACAATATGTACTTAGTCTCATCAGGGGGTGTTTCCAGAGCACAGCTAAAAAAAAACGTTCAATATTTTTCAACAAAACTTGGCAGACATATCAAACAGACTTAGACTTTTTATCCAAACCTGGTACATGTATTGGCCAAGGCCTGAAGTGGTGCCTTTTGCTATATAGGTATTTTTCCAAATTTGATTTTCCCCCTGTTTCCATGGAAACAAGTTAGACTTAGCTGAAACGGGGGCATAACTAAAACACTGGAGATATTGTCTGGACCATATCTCTAAAGCTAATAGGTACTCTTTCTTGAAACTGTGCACACACCATACCAGGTTGCCAGATATTGCCAATTGCTACTTAGGGGGTGTTTAGAATTTATATTTTGTGTGAAAATTAACCACACTCCTTTTGTTGCATGTAACTCAAATGGCTGTTGTGAAAATTGAGATTTAATTTCACAGAAATTAAAATTATCATAGCTTAGGTGAAAGAAGCAACATTTTATATTTTTTTATCAAATTGTCTTTCAGTTCCTACTCTTCATCCAGATCACGATCCTCTTCATTTTCATCCCGTAGTAGTCGCTCATCGTACAGTCGCTCATCATCATTCAGCTCGAGGTGAGTGCAGGACACATGCAGATAGCATCTTGTATTGTTAGTTGTGTTAATTTGCAGCTTCCATTTTTGGAGTTTGAACTACTTAAACCAAGTTAGTCCAGTTTTATTTTGAAAGTTTTGACATCCATGTACATTTTAAATTAATATGGTTTTCAATTGACTTAAATACCTTTAGATTTTGTCTCATTTAGATATAAATGAATATTTTTCATATACTCTTGCAACCTATATGGCCACCTGATTAATAGTTTATCGTAAACAGATATGTTTGATGCAGTTTTTGTGAGGTGTTGAAGAAGTGTAGGATGAGTGTTTCCTTATTGTGATGGTACATGTGCTATGTTTGACAGATCTCCCTCCCCACGGCCAGTAGGCTCGAGGAAGTCGGGTCCACCACCACCAGAGAAGAAACAGCTGCCACCCTCAAAATCTTCGTAAGTTCTCCTCAACAAGACGTGTACAGTAGAGCCATCTTGTTTAAATGGTCCTTCAGAGTCATACAGCATCATTACCATGTAGTATTTCAAAAAAGGTATAAGGTTGGAAGAGATTTTTTTATGCAAAAAGTTTTAACATCAATTGTGTGGTACATTTTGTTGTAGTACTGGTAGAAAAGGGCCCACTTCTGATGAGAGAAAAGTGCCTCCACCCTCCAAGAACAGGTATGTCTCATTTCCTTGACTTCTGTATTGTTCCCTTGAATCATACTACTTTACATAGAGTACAGTGAAGAACTTTACAGAGTACAGTGATTGACTTTACATAGGGTACAGTGAATGACTTTACAAAGGGTATAGTGAATAACTTTACATAGGGTATACTAGTGACTTTACATTGGGTACAGTGAATGACTTTACATTGGGTATAGTGGATGACTTTACATAGGGTACAGTGAATGACTTTACATAGGGTACAGTGAATAACTTTACATAGGGTACAGTGAATAACTTTACATAGGGTACTGTGAATGACTTAACATTGGGTATAGTGAATAACTTTACATAGGGTACAGTGAATAACTTTACATAGGGTACAGTGAATGACTTTACATAGGGTACAGTGAATGACTTTACATAGGGTATAGTGAATAACTTTACATAGGGTATACTAGTGCCTTACATTGGGTACAGTGAATGACTTTACATTGGGTACAGTGGATGACTTTTCATAGGGTACAGTGAATGACTTTACATAGGGTACAGTGAATAACTTTACATAGGGTATAGTGAATAACTTTACATAGGGTACCGTGAATGACTTAACATTGGGTATAGTGTATAACTTTACATAGGGTACAGTGAATAACTTTACATAGGGCACAGTGAATGACTTTACATAGGGTACAGTGAATGACTTAACATTGGGTACAGTGAATAACTTTACATAGGGTACAGTGAATGACTTTACATAGGGTACAGTGAATGACTTTACATAGGGTATAGTGAATGACTTTACATAGGGTATAGTGAATAACTTTACATAGGGTACCGTGAATGACTTAACATTGGGTATAGTGAATAACTTTACAGAGTACAGTGGATGACTTTACATAGGGTACAGTGAATGACTTTACCAAGGGTACAGTGAATGACTTTACATTGGGTACAGTGGATGACTTTACATAGAGTACAGTGGATGACTTTACATAGGGTACCGTGAATGACTTAACATAGGGTACAGTGAATGACTTTACATAGGGTATAGTCAGTGTTCGAAATACCTGCCTGCCCGACCGTCCGATACGGGTTGATTTCAACTCGGGCTGCCAGATTTTCAAATCCCCCTGCCCGACGGTCGGGTTATATTTCATATGCGACAATATTCTAAATATTTCCCCATGATAATCATTAATTCACATGTAAAGATGAATGATAAAATGTAACCAAAAAGAAATCCCGTTAGCTTATCCTGAGAAACATATGATTATAGTGAGCAGGCAGGTTTTGGTCAGGGCTGGCAAGTATTTCAGCTAGCCAGTCCTGTGGTCTGGCTGAAATTTTTGGGAGTTTCATACACTGGTATAGTGAGTTAATTTTCATAGGGTACAGTAAATGACTTTACATAGGGGACAGTGAACGTCTTTACATTGGGTATAGTGAACGTCTTTACGTAGGGTACAGTGAACGTCTTTACATAGAGGACAGTGAATGAATTCATATTGGGTATACCGAACGTCTTTACGTAGGGTACAGTGAATGTCTTTACATAGGGGACAGTGAATGACTTTACATTGGGTATAGTGAACGTCTTTACGTAGGGTACAGTGAACGTCTTTACGTAGAGGACAGTGAATGAATTCATATTGGGTATACCGAACGTCTTTACGTAGGGTACAGTGAATGTCTTTACATAGGGGACAGTGAATGACTTTACATAGGGGACAGTGAATGACTTTACATTGGGTATAGTGAACGTCTTTACGTTAGGTACAGTAAATGGTTGAATGGTCATTATCAGTACTCCCATGGGTATTCTGGGTTTTAACTGGTCCTCAGTAAACTATGCCAGACTTGATCATTTACAGGCCAGCGTGATGTAGCTAGAATATTAACTTATAATACTAACTTAGGTAGGCCCGTGAAGATCCGGGTTAGAATAGGCCTTCAGCAACCCATGCTTTCCGTAAAAGGTGACTATGCTTGTCATAAGAGGCGACTAAGACCTCAGTTTGATGCTTCCCAATCTCATTGAAATCAGATCTTAGTTTTCGCTAATCGCTACCGCTAAACAAAGATCTGAGGACATCCCATTTGGGGTCACGTCAGACTGACCTTGCTCAAACTTTGACCGACCTTTAGAAGGACTGACAAGAAGTCGACATTAGCCAATCAGAAGGCAGCTTTCTCGTGCTTTACGGCACTAATTTCAAATTGGCGACTACGCCACGAAACATATTTTGACAAATTGTCAATTAAAAATTTGAAACCTGAACAAAAGAACATTTTGGAATGGCTATTAGATGGTCTGGATTCAGTCGTTAAACCCATAACTATCATTCGGAATACCCCGTGTTAAAGTTTTCAAGACTTGCAAGATTGAAAATCACTTTCCGACTGTCACTTTCATGATCTGGAAAGCGATGCTCTGATTGGTCAGATGAAAGGTCATTCTGACATGAACCCTAATGGGATGTCCTCAGATCTTTGTTTAGCGGTAGCGAGAACGAAGATCTGATTTTAATGAGATTGGATGCTTCCAGCATGAAAATTTATGTTTGTGCATAGACTGTGTCAAATGTCAAGTTCCTTCCCCCATTTAAAGAAATATTTCATTGAGCATGTATTGGCAGTATTGTTTGAAGACATGTTGATGACACCAACTAGACATTTTCAATGAAGTAATTTGCTGAGAGTGGAGGTCAAGGTCACTCTTCTGAAATAATCATAAAGAAATATTAGCCAATCAGAAGGCAGCTTTCTCGTGCTTTACGGCACTAATTTCAAATTGGCGACTACGCCTCGAAACATATTTTGACAAATTGTCGATTAAAAATTTGAAACCTGAACAAAAGAACATTTTGGAATGGCTATTAGATGGTCTGGATTCAGTCGTTAAACCCATAACTATCATTCGGAATACCCCGTGTTAAAGTTCTCAAGACTTGCAAGATTGAAAATCACATTCCGACTGTCACTTTCATGATCTGGAAAGCGATGCTCTGATTGGTCAGATGAAAGGTCGTTCTGACGTGAACCCTAATGGGATGTCCTCAGATCTTTGTTTAGCGGTAGCGAGAATGAAGATCTGATTTTAATGAGATTGGATGCTTTCAGCATGAAAATTTATGTTTGTGCATAGACTGTGTCAAATGTCAAGTTCCTTCCCCCATTTAAAGAAATATTTCATTGAGCATGTATTGGCAGTATTGTTTGAAGACATGTTGATGACACCAACTAGACATTTTCAATGAAGTAATTTGCTGAGAGTGGAGGTCAAGGTCACTCTTCTGAAATAATCATAAAAAAATATGTTTTTGAACAATAGATTGTAATATGATTTTGAGCAATGATATGAAATACAATAGGTGTCTTTACTTGTTTTTATGTCCTTCTGTTTTATGGAATTTCACAAAGAAATTTCTCAGTTGATTATGATTAATTTGAGTTGAGGTTGAGGTTGTGCTATGCTGTGAGTTTACTGATATGAATAATAACGGTAATGATTATATCAAGAACATGAAAGAATTGTGCGAGAATGAGACTGTCACTAAGAGGCATGTTTGATAAGTCAAATTATGGCTGTATCCATATTTTCACTGTAAATGTATACCATGTTAGACACACATTTTTGATATTGTCCTTTTGTACGTTCCAGTGATCAACCTCGAAGTGCTGTTACTGTCAAATCCAAACAGAGAAGTCCCGACAAGCGGGCTCCAGGACCAACAGGTCCGCCAGGAAAACCTGGACGACCAGGCCCCATGATGGAGGACCGGGGACGAAGGAGGGACAAACCACCTCATTTGCCAGCACCACGGTAGGAGTAAACACCATGTTTAAATTTCTGTTATCATGTAACACTTGTGGAACATTTACCACCCCAACAGTAGGAATAAAGACTGAGTAAATGTTGATGTTTTTTGTCTTATCCTGCATTACTACCTTATCAACCAGTTGTATGGCTTCCTTTCTCCAACAGCTAACACGAGACTGGAAGTGGCGAGGTCACGTATAATCACATCACTGCTAGTCATCGGACTGAACAGACGTATGAGAATAAAGCTCTCCAGTTTAAAGAACCAGATAGCATCCTTTGCCTTTCCCTTTGCTTATCCCTTTGCTTATCCTTTGATAACCAATATGTTCTCAATTGTGTATTTTTGGTCTGGTGTACTTGGATGGTCTTATCAAGCCTACCTTAGGGTAATTGTTGCCTGACTTTGGCTTTTCCCAGCGCGTACTTTGTGTGTGTGTTGTACCATCCGCCATCTTGTTTTACCACCTTGTCATGCCACGTCATGTTTACATGTCTTGTACTTTGATAATTCAATATGCCTATCTTGTTCATGTGCTAAATACTTTTCTATTCTGGGCCTTTTAAGTGTGTCATTCTACTCTATATATCATATTTTCTCCCATAAACCACTTGGATCACACTGAGGTGCTTCTATCACCAACTACGGCACCATTACTCCAGGGCTATAGCGCCCTATGGCTCCTCCTTTGTTTCAACCATCAATCAGTATACCTCTGGTGCCACTGGCTTCCGCACCTGTGCTAATAGCTCATTTTATGCAGCATATACACACACCTCTATTGCCAATATTTCCAACTACTTCTCGTCCGTGCTTTGCTCCTTTAGAGGACGCCACGACGCCTCGTCAGTCTCATAAATGTGGCTCTGTCTCTCCTGGGTCTTTCCGTCGTACTTCCAGGTCCTCTCACTCCAGACGTCGGTCCTGTAGTTGTCCCTTCTTTGACAACAATACAACTATCATTTGGACTCTTAGACGAGCTCAGTTGGCTTTTCCTTTGAGTCGACCGTGTTGGAGTTAGACATGCACCTGGGACTAAACCAAGTGCCGGATTGGATAGCGGACAGGTTGCACCCGGGTCTGAATGTTGATAAAAGGGAAACAATTTGGTCTTCCCCTACATCCATTCCAACGGATCCCATGCTTTCAGATTTAATATTGGCGTTGGATGATGATTTATCCAAATTGTCCCTCACTGTGGCATTTAAGGCGCCTCGTTACAGGAGGCTTAATTTTCCCATTATGCTTTGGAAGCCTGGTATAAAGCACATTTCTCAGGACGGTGATTTAAATCGCATGACTGGCTCACCTATGCGGACCAACCACTCTGCATATGCCCGATACTAGGTTCGCCTATGTTGAGATGGACATTCGGCCCTTATCCCTCTTGGCCTCGTCTGCTAGAGCCATTGATCAGGATCTTACCGAGGACAATCCTAATCAGGTCTCCGGGCAGCATTGACAGATTACCACCACCAGGCGCCTTGGTTATCTTGCCTTAACCGATTAGGATTCCGAGTTCAAGAGGCAACTCCTACACCAGCCCTGGAGTGCTCCCTTGCTATTCAATGGCCCTATCTCTGAAACCCACGCACGTGTTTCCAGCTTTGCCCGTGATGAAACAGCACATCAAGTCAAAGGCAAAGGTTAAGACCGTACAAAGTCACAAGGCAATTATCAACCCTGCCATTGCAAACACAAGTCCAGGTGTGGTGACCGCGGAAGCAGGTGCTGACGCCCTGGTAACCAACGCCTGGGATCTCCCTCCCCCAGTCATCCCAGTCATAGACACTCCTGTAGGTTGGAGATTGGGCAGGTGCCAATTAGACAATTCTTCAAGATTCTTCCATTTGTCACCAACAACAGGGGTACCGGTTCTCCCTCAAGACAGACCCACTGCTAACTTCTTACCCCATGTTAGATGCCCACCCCCTGTCAGGCTCAGTTCTTGCTCCAGACAATTCAGCTTCTTGTGCTCAAGCAGACGGTTGAGACAGTTTTCGATCCAGTGGCTTATCCAGGATTCTATTGAGCAGGGTTCCTGGTGCCCAAGAAGAATTCATCCAAATTCCGAACGATACAGAATCTCGCCATCTTCAACAAGCATTACCTGGAACTTCCTTCCTACTTTTGTCAAACTACATTGGGACGTTCAGGACCAATGGAGGACCAGACTGCCTTCCGGGCAATGGTCAAACGATCAGCTCCGGTTGCACATAATTTGGAAATTGAAAGCACTCGTCCTGGCCGTGTCTCACTGGCAGTCCATGCTTCAGCGCCAAGCGCTTGCCATATACACAGACAACATCACAGTCGTCTGGTGTCTTCGCAATCAGGGGACTCATCCTTCCACAAGTTCCGGTTCATCCAGTTAGTGGATTGACTACACATGAGGTTCATTGTCCTGCAAGTCCCCGGTTGTCGCAACATCCTGGTGGACACTCTCTCCAGGCCGGACAAAGTTGCTGCCACGGAGTTGATGCTCCACGCTGATGCCTTTATCCTGGTGTGCAAGCGATTCGGTCTGCCACTGATAGACTATTTGCTCCAGCCAGAATTATCAACTCCGCAGTCCCGGACCATCATGGAGAGTGTTTGGTGCTTGGATACTGTCTTCACTAGTCATTATTTCCTTTTTTACTTTTCCTGTTTTCCATGACTAGGATTTCACACCTCCATCTCTACTTCATGTGGCTCTATCGGACAGGAAGGTGTGTAGTCTCCGTTTTTCCCACTCAGGATGCTATCCAGTTACCAGATATTTTTTTACATTTGGATACTTATCCTGCATGACCATGTCTACTATGCCCACCCATGACTTTGCTACCTCCTCGCAAAGTTGTTTCAGATGTCTGTTACTAGCAGTGGTTATTTGTGACCTCGCCACTTCTGGTCATGTGGTTGCTGTGGGAGTGAAAAATATTTAGATTTTACAAAGTTGTCATGTTACACTTGTGGAACATTTGTACATGAGGACAAAGTGAGAAGCCTGTTCTTGGTGTATACTGCTGCAGGAATAATGCTTACAGTAGTATCTAAAACACACTTTGTCAGGCGCTTTTTTTGCAAATATTCAGAATGTTGTCGGTTGGTGAACTTCTGCTTTCTTTGTCCCGTTTACATAAAATACAATTGAGGTTAGCTTACATCTCATTGACCGTATTTCAGATGTCTCGAACTCTAGTAAAATAGTAACCATGGTAACAAAACTGGATGAACTTGTCAAATAGTTTAAACATATTAGAGTGTTATTATTTTGTTGTCCAGGCCCACGCCTCGGGCTGGCAGCAGGAGCTCCAGTGGCAGCAGTTTGTCTCGATCCCGGAGTAGCAGCAGCTCTTCCTTCTCCCGCTCCGGCAGTGGCAGTAGTGGGTCGTCAAGGTCAAGGTCTCGTAGTTCCTCCACCAGCTCCAGTGGCAGTGCTGATTCAGAACACTTGTACCGAGATCTGCCAGGCAGCAACAGGCCTGTCTCTCCAAAGAAGAAGGTGATGACCAAAGGTACGTGTATTCTGATTCAATCTCAAGAAATCGAAGTAGTGATGATACCTGTAAAATAATCTAAAGTTCTTCATGTCATGACTGTGTCATAAGTCAAGGTCATTTTATCATTAAACAATACCGTATTTTCTTGAGTATAGTGTGCACTTTTTTTCGAAAAGCACAGCTGTGTAGAAGGGGGTGCGCATTATACACGAATTATGAGTTTGGATGTTTTTTTCCCCCATGGAAAGACATTACCGTGAGCACGAAACACCAGAAATACCATGTCAACAAATCCATACTGAAGTACGCAAAATAATCATGTAATTACACTGTCTGGCTATAAAAAGTGTTCTTTGTATATCTGGACTTATGTTTGTAACTTATTTCATTAATTTTATTCTAAATTCCTTATTATATTGTTTTTATTAATTTCGGCGAAATCGTGTGTGAAGCGATCGGAAGATCGCACAACTCACCATTATTAACAGCAACCACGGTCAGAATACCGCTATTGACGCCTTGAAACGAACTTTAGTTGACAGAGAATGGATACATATATCATAAATGACATACTTTGACTCGTTAAAAGTCATATTTGTTTTTGTTTGACGATTCCATGTCAACATGAAATTCTCGCGATCACGTGATCACACGATCACGTGCGTGTGAGCCTTGACGGTGACTGGTCAGACTGGTTCCATGTAAAAAATAATACCCGGCAATAGCGATCAGCTGCTTCGCTTAGGGTTATTATTATTTTAAATATGTTTAGTAAAGGCTGCATATCATTAAGAAAATAATGGAATATATTCTTCCTGATAAAAAAGTTTCAGATACAATTGTTGCCTATCCTTGCATTAAAAATCCTATAAAGTTATATCATTGGGTGTGTCTTGACCGAATCACCGGTCGATTCCAAGAAAACGTGTGTTACAGCTGATTGCTGTTTCCAGTTTAGTTTATGAGAAAATACACAAGGTAATCTTAATCCCTAGATATAAAACGATGCCTAGCAGAACAATAAATACTATTTAAACGGTAAATAAACATGTCTGGTGATTTTTTATCTCAAATTTCGAATTTGTACTGACGAAGTTTCTCAGCACCCATTCGTTTGCCGGACTTCGCTGAAAGGGTACGGTGTAAATTTTTTCTGCGCATAATATTCAAATTTCTTTTTTTCCAAAATATTGAACCCGCTAGAGGGGGGTGCGCATTATACATGGGTGTGCACTATACTCAAGAAAATACGGTACTATTTATCATCCAAAATCATTTTTTCAACTTTTTCGGTTTGAATGTAGCATGTAAAGAATCTACTGTAAACCATTGCAGTCATTTACAAGCAGTTACATTGTGGAGACTTATCTGGAAGCATGCCTGTTATAGATAAAAGGGTTGACAAGCCACCATCAAAACACAATGAGCCTCATCCTCCTCGCAGGAGAGATATTGATCAGGAGAGGGAACGGGAGAGAGATAGGGATAGGGACAGAGGAGATGACCGTATGTCGAGGCAAGATGGACGATCAGGCATCCGAGGGAAGGGACCTCCACCAAGCCGCCAGCCGACCACACCGGTCAAACCAAAGGATCCCCTCAAGTTGGTTGGACAGAAGTCCAACATTAAGCTTACCCTCCTCAACAAGGTATGGTTAGCCAATCATGTTTTGCTGTCTCCCGTCAAGCTCATTGTCTGTTGTGCTGATACATCTTGGATGTCAACAATAATTTTTATTTTTCAAGAGACAAAGCTAATAATGATGCCTTTATTGACATAGTCAGTGACGGGGCATTGTGATGAGTTATTGATGATGCTAGTTATCCCCCGCCACGAAGTGGAAGGGGGATATTGGAATGGGTGCCATCCGTCCGTCCATCTTTCCGTCGTCCGTGCGTCTGTCACATTTCGTTTCCGGAGCAGATCTTGAAAACAGTACCATATTTCTTCTCCAAGCTTGGCACATAATGTCATATCGCAGTATTGAATACTTTTCCTTTCTTGTTGGTAAGTTCTGCATTGCTTGTGTGTATGTTCCTCCAAAAGTGTCATGGACCCGGTTGTTGCATTCATTGACTAACTTCATGCAGAAACACAACTCATTACATATACAACAGTGTAACTGATCTTAAACCTACTGGACTGTTTAAACACTGCCTCCTATCCTGTATATATTCTTGTCAACCATACTCTGTACTTCACTTGCTTGATAACGGTGTTAGAACCTACACCGAAACCATCGCCCCTAATTGTAATAAAGAAGTTGTTCGTCCGTATGTCTCATCAATACTCATTCCAAATAAAGTTACATATTCTATCATAAACTGCAGATGGGAAACACCACCAGTAGTAACTTTTTTTAGTGCTACAACTAGGCCATTTGGTAAAAAGGCCCAGTGAACATAGTTCACAGGAGCTAATGCATTGCACACAACCGGACATGCCATATTGGCAGGGGATAGGAGTATTTTATGGACGTAATTAAGTAATTAAGGACAAAAGTACACAATAATAGCCACATGTTATGAATAAAATATTAAATGTTACTACTAAAGGTCAAAATACAAAACAAAAAGAAGCCAGTTTAAAAAGACAAAGTTGAAATAAAGGTAAAAAGTATGCCATAAAATAGTCAAATGTTACGAAAATATGTCATGAAAAGAAAGAGCTTTGTGTACTAAAGAACGTCAGTTAGCACGTAGGCACACTAAACTACTAAAGAACACCAGATGGCGCTGCAATTTGTTAAATATTCCAAGTTTAATTGGCTTGTTCCGCAGAGTATATGATAACTGCATGCCGAGGTGCACAATGTATATTTCATTATTTTCATAACATCTCAGAAGTGAATGTTGTGCAAGAATTGCGCTCTTGCACCACTGTGTCAATGGTGTAAATGTAACTGTAAATATTAAATCGATTTGAAAAAGAGACACTGCTAAGTGTTGTCTGAAATTTTGTTATGCGTAAAAAATACACAGCAAATGTCAACACTTATTATCATACACCGATATAAGTAATGTGCGAAGGTTTACATTCGATAGGGAAAATAGCTTGCCATTAGTGATGCTGACAGTGTGCAATTCTTGCACAACATTCATTTTTATCCCCCTGGTACATAATGCAGTGGGATATAGCGTCCGTCCGTAATCATTTCCTTTTCCGGGGCAGAACTCGAAAACCATTCAGTGTATTTGATCGAAACTTGGCAAATCTATCAGTCACATACTGAAGTGGTGCCTTTTGATATTTGGGGATTTTTTTAATTTTTATTTTTTAAATTTTTATGGAAAGATGATGGACATAGACTCCATTCGGATTGGGGATGGGGTTCGTTTCCGGGGCAGAATTCGAAAACCATTCAGTATTTTTGATCGAAACTTGAAAGATGTATCAATCACATGCTGAAGTGGTGTGTATATACACAATGTGTACATTATACATATGTGAAGTCAGTCAGTGGGTGCATGAGGAATGACATATTACATTGTGCACCTCGGCATGCAGTTATCATATACACAGCGGAAAAAGCCGATTAAACCTGGAATGTTTTACAAATTGCAGCGCCATCTGGTGTTCTTTATTATCAACGTCCTTTTGCAGTTTAGTGTCTTTTTGTACGCACTGACATTCTTTAGTACACATTGTTTCTTTCTTTTCATATATCTTTTCGTACCATTTGACTATTTTTTGCATACTTTTAACCACTATTTTAGCTTTGTATTTTTTTACCGGCATGTTTGTTTTGTATTTTGACCTTTATTAATAACATTTGACTATTATTGCATACTTTTGTCCTTTATTTCAACTTTGTACTTTTATACCGAATGGCAGCCTATAAGTTTTACCATAATCACAGATGTTGCATGTTGTCCATTGTCAATGTAGTGTACAAAAAGAGCATAGAGATTTGTATCGCAATACCTTTACTACAAGGCAAATGAACATGAGTATCAGGTATGTTTTTCAACTATTGTTTCAGCCTGCTGACAAGCCGATTGGGGGTCCAGGCCCTGGTCCTTCAGCTGCCAAGAGAAGGCAGTCCGACTCTGCTACAGGACCTCCCTCGAAACGACAGGCCATCATATCACCACCACCTGCCAAGGCTGCATCAGGTTTGTGTGCTTTTGTGGAAGCTATTTCAATGAAGAGAAGTCTCATTGTGTCAGGCATTTATGATTGTCACTGAAGACTAGCTGTAATTTCAATCTTTTTAAAAAAAAGAAGTAAATTGATGTAACTTTCTGCATAAAAATGACATATTTTGTAACAAAATCATATTCTGTATTGTGTATTGATAGAATTATATTAAATTTTAGGCGAGAAGCAAAAGGTGCCGTCAAGACCTGAAAAGATGAAATCTCCACCCAAGGACAAGCCAATCTCTCCAACTAAGGCGCCATCTAAACCTCCTGTGGCAGCAGCCAAGGCTGCTCCTAGTGGCAAGGGGGCACCTGCTCCAGGTGTGCCCCCACCTTTACCAACTCCCCCAGTCCCAGCAGTCAAACAGAAGAAGAGCATGTCCTCACGACGAGAAGAGCTTCTTAAACAACTTAAGGCAGTGGAAGATGCTATAGCACGGAAGAAAGCAAAAATGCAGTGATGATAGTTTCTGTATAATAGGTGTAAATACTATATTTTTATTTCTATTGTATGAAGGGAGAAAGATACACTGTCCTAAAATCTGTTTCGGTAATTATTGATTTGAGATGACCTTTTCTGTTGGCGCATGTTTAATTTAACATGAATGAAGTGTGATATAGGAACTGTCAGTTTCACATGCAGGAAGCATTGACTCCCATGTAAATAGACACAAGGCCATTAGTGGTGTGCAAGTTGGAAGGATTTTAGGAATGTCTGATTGAATTCATTGCAATATATGAAGCAACTTTGTTCTTGACAGGTGGAGATTTGAAATTGATCTTTTCTAAAACTGTACTGTTATAATAATCAGTGATATTTTTTTCCATTATGTATCAATTGCAGTATGTGTATCATTGGAACTTACAAGTGATCACCAATGGTGTAGTTTGAACTGCAGAAACTACCAATGCTAATAATGATGGCTCAGCATGAATAAATGTGGTATCTTACAAAATCAAGATACATCAATTCAGTACTTTCTGTTCTTGATTTATTTATGATTTGCCCAATTTGAAATTCAGTTAAGAAAGGACTCATGAAATATGTATTACATATATATATATAGAATCTTACCAGAATGTCTTGATATCACCACGAGTCGATAAACGTTTATATCATCTCACTCTTTGTTTGTAAACAGTAATAAGTAGTGTCTTGGACGGGGAAAAAATACTGCTTACCTGGTTCAGTTACAGAGATTAGTGATGTCACAATTGTCTGTTAAGCATTGTGATGCAATTTCATTGCAGTAGTATCTCCTTTGGGGAGGCCAGTTTTGGATGATAAATGGCTTTGACTGAAGAAATATGTAATTAAGTACTTTATATTGTCTGAGCAGCTTCGTCATATTTATCAAGGAACATGTTAATTGTGTAGACTTAAGGTCTTGGCGCTCATACACATGAGCACATTTTCTATGAAGAATAGGACATTGCAATTTGTCAGCATTATATAAAGTTACAAGATCCAATAGAAATATTTACTTCTTGTTTCACAATTATTTTTTGGGTCTTATGCCAACATTAATCTTAAAAGTTCTTTTATCGTCTGTAGGTATTTTGAGTTTGTTCATAAGAAGCCGTTAAAGTGCTTTAGTGGTGTGTTATGGATTTAGGAATGTCAGTCATCATGAACTGTACATATATCATTTTCATTTCCGGGTGTGGATAATAAATTTATAGAATTGCTTGAAAGAATCATGTTTGTGGCCCTAGGGAATGCATCTTGGCATGTGCATTTCCTTTGGAGAAAAACCATTCTTAGAAGACTATGGGTATCACAGTAGTCCATGTAAACTAGAAAGGCAAGGTGATTTCAGAAGGGTCAGACACTTGCATTTACTTTTCAATGCCAGGTCCACAACACTTTTTTTGTACACGAGTGCCAGTGGCAATATGAAATAAAATTATGACAATACTACTGTGTTTGTGGTTATGACAACAAATGTAACATCCAGTTCTTATGGGAAGAAATTGAACTGGCAAATGATTGACCTTGATGCATCGTGCTTTGTCACTAGCACTTAATCTTGTGTTCATAAGACAAAAAAACAACAACCAACTATTACATATTCTTTCGCAAGTCATTCATTTTATTTCATATGTATTAATCCATCTGACTGCAAAAATAGCTACTCTTATCACTCCACTCAGCTGAACAGCTGTGGGCACCAAGTTGTCCGAAGTTTATGTCAAGAGCTTCCAGCAATTCTGCAGTCACATGATCCTCAGTCAACCAATGGGCATCATCCAGCCACTTGCAACCGAGAGAACAAAGACAAGGAACAGACTGTTGTATTTGGTGCCGTGTCTGTCAAGCACACATCATAGCATGTGGCTAGGGGGACACAAGTTCAAGGTCAGATGTGACATCATACACAAAGAGTCGTGTGAGGAGTCGCACTCAACAAGCCACAGAATGCTAGCCCAGGCGGTTTTCTGTCGATAGAAAACTGAGTGAAAAGACAGTAGACTGTAACTTGCTGGGGGTAGGCGGGGCAGACAATCAAAAACAGTCACATGCCATTTTTGCAACAATAACTTCAAGTGAATCCACAAAACTTGCTCACTTAATTATTTTACAACATGATAGGAACAAAATATGATACAGGGTTCGATCAAATAAATGCAAGAAAATACAAAACCTCAGCACACAATGTATATGATGTACATGATAAAATAGTCACACGAAAACGCCACATGGGACGGGATCTGCTACAACAAATTTAATTAAAATAATATACGTTTTTAATGCCTACAAAGAATGACAGTTAAAAATATATTTATTCAATGTTGAGACTGAACGCTATCCAATCCATTTGGCAAAGCGTTGGCTAGTAGTTTTGGGAGGCATTCACTATTCCAAAGAAAGCTGTACACACAGACACAGATAATAGAACACATGAAACCAACTTTAACATTTCTTCTCTAAAGTAAGATACAATCTTTTCGAACCAAAATGCATTCACCTTTATTGAGTATTTCACAGCACAATAGTAACTGTATGAAATCAAACTTCTCTCACCCAGACAACAGCTTCAGAGAAAGTATTTTTCAAGGAATATATCATTCCTTATCTGACTATATGCAATATACTACTCAAAAGAAGTCAAAGAACACATGATTTTTCCATATGACCATCATAAATCTGGCATGCCATGACAGATTAATAAAGTCATATGAAACAAATTGGGTGTACTTCGAGTAGTATATTGAACTCACGATTTGGCTTTCAAATACTCAAATGAAATAATCATAGTTTTGGCATACTGATCTTTGATTGAATAGTCACAACCCTGGTGCCCCTTTTGAGAATATTGGGAGTACTTGTATCACTAAAACCATTAATTTGTAAAGCTGTCTCAACTTACACTGTCAATCTTCCCAGAATAGTTTAGCTTGGCTGTTAAAACCGATGATATATTAATGCATTACACACTGTTATTTCCTTGCGGCAAATTTCATAGGTATGGCATTGCTAGATAAACAGCACTGCCACACCTGTAATTGTTTTAGCTTCCTATTGATAGTATTTGGAAAACTGTACTTCACATTACCAATTTAATAACATAAAACATTAACTATAAATTACTGTTAACTTGTATATTTCTAATGGTTAATAATCTCTGACCAGGAATAGGATGAGTAAAAGATTAATCAAAATGTTTGTTAAGCGACTCCTTGAAGGTTAAATGTGACGTTTTATTGTGCAAGATCCTTTCTTGTGATCCACAACTTGTTAGGTACTGCAGCATTTGAATATGTTATGTAAGGTTTGGACAGTGAAAGTGACTTTTGGACTTTTGAGACATTAGACAAGCCCAGCTATGTTATGAAGATGACAAAATGTCAAACACACGTCATACAAACTGATTTTCATTCACAGGTCATAATTTGGAAGAACCATTTCTTATCACAAAACAAAACCCATGAAAACTATTCAAACAAAATAATCTTGCCTTTAAAAATATAATGGACTATAAATTACAAAAACAATAATGGGATTTCTCTGGAAATACATATTGTTAAACATACTTGGGCCCTTTAACAAAGTTCCAATATTGCTGATAATCACAGAACGAAAGGGTTTCAAAGTATTCTGAACTTAAAGCCTTGAGAATTTAGACTTCTTGCAAAATAGAGCCAATAGGTCTATTGCTCACATTTTGTTTAAGATTCAAGATTGATTATATGTCAATATATGAATGAACAAGAGCATACAGTTCCAGTTACCACAAAGAATAGCTCAACATTGAAAATAAATCTGTTGGTCACTATATTAAAAGCATGAACACAAATATTGATTACCTTGTAACATACACTGTTAATTCATTTGTTTCATGTCCAAACAGTAAATTGTTTAATTCAAAGAGCATGAACATTATCTTACCTCATAAAACACTTCACCTTCAAGTCTTTTCTTATTTGTTATACTGAGAAACAAGACATGTGAGCACAGCAAGTCAGAGATACCCTACATGATATGCATGGAAAACAGAATTCCTGAACTAGTATTGACTAAAGCATTTCAAAATGTCACCGAAGAGCCTATCTTGAACGGGAGGCACATCAATAGAATGTTAACTTACCATCAAATTTGCCTTCAACCTGATGTGAATTGAGTTGCATCAAATTTTCACTACTGTACAATTAACTTCATGGGAAATTAGTTAAAAGGTAATTCTCAATCCAATTTGGTTTAAACAGCTTTTCATGTCTTGAACTTTGACAGTTAAATATACTTCATTCTGTTTTTAAGTGCAGAAAATGAACATGATCAATGGATGCCGGACAATATGTCTTGACATACGCCCATCCATCCATTTTGGTCTGGTGAGCTAAACATGAAATCCTGACAGATCCAGTAGACACATCAACTTTGATTCCAATCATCCCTTTCCCTGAAATCTTGATACTATATGACTGTGAATAAGAGATTAAATTATGATCCACTGAAAATGTAAATATCTGCCAATCATGTAATATCAATGACTGGCTTAGACGGAAGAACATGAGGTAAGGCCATCATGACAGAAGCAATTGGAGATCTGGTTCCAATGGTCTGTGCTATTTCAAACCATAGTGACATACTTTTACAATCAATTACAAAAGCAAGGATAATATATAAATCTGTTTTTAATGTGTGTACATTACATATAAACTTACAATATCTGAGGAATGACGACCTGTAAATTATTTACTCATGAACACTCATACTTCATGTGGACACATAAATATTCACTTGCAGAAGCTTTTCTTAATTAGATTAACATAAGGTTAAAACTAAGTGAAAGAAACACAAGTATGTACCAGTAATACAGTAGGTAACAGCATATCTGAATGACCCAGATGACGAACTGGATTCAGTAGAAGGTGCTTCAAGTCCAACAACATTTCTCTGTGCGATACAACCGACATGGATTCATTCAGGTTATAAATACCCTGCTTTGAAACACTGAAAGTCACATGATGAAGACCTGTCATATCCATATCTTACACAAGTGGGACGACAGCCATCACAGCTGCCAACCTTAAATAATGACTTAGACCATGTATATGTATTAGTACAGATCATTCAGTTACACCCTTGTGAAGTGCTACACTTGCCAGCAGGATACAAGTTGAGAGTTACCAGTACTACATTGCTAGGAATGCGGCACAATTTGCAACACAAAGTCTGTATTAGTTAGGTCATATTGGCTGTCGAATAACCGTCAGATTCAACTGTGGAGCAGAAGTTGTACATGCTGATCCATGAGACTTGACACTGCTGCATGGCTAGCAGGCAGGCAGGCAGGCAGACAGACAGGCTAGCAGCAGATGGAAGCACCAGCAACTGTAGGCATGTAGTGGTGTGCTGAAATAACACAAAAAGCCTGGCAGGCAGGCAGGCAGGCACACCCTACTACTTCAACTGCTTTACCAATCTGCTGAGGACACATCTCATGCGATCATGCAAATTAATACAATGAGAGCTGAGGGGATACCAACATAAATCAATTGCCCATGTTTCTGTCATATATGAATAACATTAGTCAAATGAATGGCATGATTCTTCATTGTCTGGGAGAAAATAAGGTGGTGGCCCCACATTTGTTATCATATTACAGACTCACAAATAAGTTAAGTACAATTTGAGTCCACTGGGAACGCAGAACCACTAACCAACAAATACATTACAGTCTATGAGACGATCAGGGAGGACAAAAGATGAGGTTTGCTTAACAGTGCATGCAGCACTACTGAAATAACTGAGATGATGACACGGCGACAGTCTTTTTTTAATTCACTAAACCATCTTCCATCCATCCTATGAATGAAGCCCCAGTGCAAGTCACAAATTGAGTCAGTCAGTTTTGTATTCATCTGCAATCTCTTGTAGGCCCACAGGCTTGCTCCCTCCCTCCCTTCTACCAATTGAATACAGGTGGCAGCAAGTGGGTGGGCAGGTAGAGCCCCCACCCCCATAGGAAAGTCTGATGTCCCTCTTCATGTACTAGAGGGGTGGGGGTAGTCAGGCGGGCGGGCAGGCAGGCAGGTGCTGCAGAAGTCTAGGTCTGCGCTGTGGCAGCAGTGTTAGGGAGGGGCGACATACTGGGAGTCATGACCGGTGAGCTGGACACACCCACAGCACCGCTGTTGACTGCTGGACCTGCAGACAGACACAGACAGACATGCCAGTCAGCCAGTACCAGACGGCACCAAGCAGTACTGACATGAGAACAGGACTCACTTGCCTGCTACCCACACCAACATAGCTGCAGAGATGTTGCCATAATACATTGGAATACTGCCAATTCAGAGTAATCGTCTACGCAGGGTTCTAAACAAAAAAATCTGTTGAGGATAGGGGCAAGATATGACATTTTCAGAATAGGGAGAATTACAAATGATAAAGAGCCATGCAAACCAATTATCTCCCTCAATACACATACTCCTCTCCATAACTGTAACAACCTAGCTATGTGTATTCAGATGAGATTTGTCAATGTGCATAGCATTATCTTAGGGGCAGGACAAAATTGATGGAATAGTCAATTGTAATCTAGGAGGATCTTTTGTTAGTGTGCGGAAGTACAGCAATAACCAATTTAATTCTTTTCAGTAGATGACAGTGAAAATTCAGCCATTCTCATTATCCATTGCAAATATTCTGTCCACACATCTAACAAAATAAAATATACAGAACTAAGCAGGGCCAAGCATTTCATGTATATAAAACTGTTTTCCATCTCTGCAGCTTTGTTGGACATAGTTTTAAGTATGACAAATGAATATCATGTCTTCAATTCATATATCCTTTAGGCATAAAAATAGTCTGTTATAAAAAAATATTTGACTTGATTTCTTATTTACAGTTTTCACTGTAATATTGACATGATTTCAAATGAGATAATTGAAACTATTTCAAGTGGGGGAATGAAGCAAAGAATAGCAAAGTCCTGTGTCAATTACTTATAGCTCAACTTAGCAACATTTATAAATAGAGAAAGCAGAAGTTAGTATGCAGGTATGTCAACTCAATCTATAGATTTTCAATCTTAAAATATTTTTTAAAGATACTCAGTAGAAAGAGAATGAAAAGAAACATTCTGATATGCAAGCACGTATACACCAAGTATTATTCTGTTGAAATCTGCTAAAATGAATGTCCTGCCTCTGCTTTCTCAAAATCATGTGACAAACATGCATGTTAACATGAGTGCATCAGTTCAGTTGAAATATGCAAGCTACTGCAATTCTATTGCTACCCTTTACTGATTAGAGTTTCAAACTGTGTATGTGAAGGTAGCATGATAATGGATGTATGCTCGATAGTCTGCTCAAGGCTTGGTCAGACAGAACTAAAGACAGCCAGTAGTGGGAGGACAGTACAAACACTCAGTAAGGTTGACAAGCTGTCGGAGCAAGCATCACTGGATCAACTTATACATAACCACCCCCTATGTCCATTAATTCATTTACAAGCAATTTACAAGCAAGTCACAGACACACGCACACACCAGCCTGATCTTATGAAGCAACAAACCTGCCATCCTGATGAAGCCACACATTTGCACACATGTTACATCATTGACCTAGCTAAGTGTTACTGATTTCTGTACATGTATAGAGGACTAGTATCAAGGGCCTTAAGGTGGACCGACTGTAATCTCACTCTTACAGCAATTAACTTAGGGAAAGCAATGTACAAATACTGACTCCTATCTAGACAACTCTATACATCCATACGACATCTTCAAACTGAATGCCTTCAGCCAAAGCACTTCATCAAAATACAAGACACTTCAAACGGATGAAGCACAGAGGGTATTAAGTAGCTCTCAAAAACAAACTTTGCATGTTAACTGTTGAATGAAAAAGCTCACTCTCCAAATCATTAATCAGTAAGGAATATGGATCACAGATAACTCCTGCTCTTTTGTTGTAGCACAAATAAGCATATCAGAAAACAGTACAGATAGTTGCAGAACTGTGGATGCATAACAATGTCACTGACAGCTGATATGAACCACTGAGGTTGTGATTTCATAGTTACATCAGCATTACAACAATGGGGTCAATTCAGCCTTCCACATACATGCTGGTATATACACTAATGCTGTACACTGTCTCAGCTCTGATAAGGAGACAACATCCACCAACTTCACATAGCACTTTTCACTGGGTTGGAATACAATGGCCATCTTTCCATGTTTTTTTTATGGCAAACAATAATGTTGGGAAACAATTTCAAAATTTAATATTTTAGTAGTTTGAATTGAAAGAAATGCATCAAAAATGAAATATCTTCTTTAAAAAAAAGTCTGCATATCTGCCAGTGAAGTTACATTTATATGTGACCAATCACATTTGCAAACATATTTTTCAGAAGATAAATTTCTCCTTTCCCAACACATAAGCCTAGTAGGTGTTGGGACAAGATGTGTATTTTTGAAAACATGGTCAAAGAGCCAGACACACGTTGAAGGAAGCCAGACTGTCAAGCCTTGAGCACCATGTTACGAGACAATGATTGTAGAAGGGTGAGCTGCTCAAGTGCATGAATATGTTGTGTTCAAGAGCGGGGAACACAGTCTACCTCCAATCGTTGCCGCATTCGACACTGGTGTGGGAGAAGTGTGGCCTGACATGGAGGACATTCTACCCTGTTCCTTTACTATAGGATCTGAAACAAAGATATACAAACACAGATAGTAAGTGTTATCGATACATGAAGAGACCCCATTAGACAGGTTACACAAAGACAAAAATATTCTGATTTGATTCAACACTAAAATCTACAATGGCACTGTAGCCAAACAAGACCCTTATCAAAGACTAGGCTGACTCACCACTTCATTTCTGAAATCATAAAAATGTTTTTTCATGTTGGTGTTTATGGGAGGTTTTTTTGTCAACAAGACCTGTAACTGCACTGAATCAGAATTGCAGTGATGAAACTTACAAAAGTATGGATGATCCATGGCTTCTCTAGCTGTAAGCCTCTCTTGATGGTCATAGCGCAACAACTTGTCTAGGAAGTCCAAGGCTTCGGGACTTACTAAATGTTGGTTTTCACTGTGGACAAACCTCTCCCATCGTTTCCTTGAATGCCTGCAGTCGGAATGATAAATAACTTATTTACTTCACCAGAAAGATCCAATATGTAACCAACCCAGGCCTCAAGGACACTTCATAGTACAAGGAAGACTGTCATACAAACATGCAAGCTCATTTATGTTAGGTGAAGAAGATTTTGTAAGAAAGTTTTACATAAAATTAACTTTAAAATGTTTGAAAAGAACTACTATATACCAATTTTGCACAAATAACTTCAAACAAAAAATCTACAATTCAATAGTATCGTTAGAATCGATGGTAGGTAACTGTAACTAAATTCTGATGCAATACTAAAGCCCAAAATGTTCAGGTTAATGTGGCATAAGTTATCACAACTATGTATGAGTATGACTAACTGCTTCCAACTCAACTTACCTTCCCAGAATATCATTAAACCTTGGGTCTAATTCTACCTGGTACTTTTCAATATATGCATACAAGTCATCTGTTCCTAAAACCTTTGCAATTCTCACCAACTGCAAATAAACAAATTCATAGGATACAGACAAAAGCAATAGTGGAAATTATATGTTAAGTGCTTTCTCATGCATAGTATTTTCATATGAATCATTTGTTTGCATATCACATACCTACATGTGCAAGGACTATTAATGAAATCTTAAAATACTGAATGAATGCAGAGTAACAAACAGGAAGTCATGAACATCTTTCATACTTTAATATGAATAAGATTGCTACACGAATTGCCATGATGGTACTAAATTTGAAAATACCAAATTTTATTCACTCACCATGCTAACTTGACTTCAAACTGGTATTCAATAAAATTAATTTCTCATATGACCAAATACATCAATTCTTTCAAACCAACTACTGGGTAAACTAGTGATATTTTCAATTTCAAACTTACATTTCAATACAGTTTACTTCAAATGAATATAATTTATTCCATAGAGATTTATTATAAATACTTCATACATGTAGTTCCAAACTTACATTATGTTGTGACCATTGTGGAATGTACAGTGTTCTTGTAGAGCTCACGATAACATGAAAGCGCTCACCTGATCATAATTGTCATGACCATGAAAGAAAGGTTCTTTTCTGAAGATCATACTGGCAAACATACACCCTAGGCTCCACATGTCTAGAGAGTAGTCATACATCTACAATACAAACAAACATCAAGTGTTGTGATTTAAGTTGTAGGGTGAACAAAATCATTATGAGCAACAATGAACATTACTTTATAATTATTGTCAGCTTTATCACGGTTTAAACACTGACAAGGCAGTGGACACACAAAGTGTAAATCAGCTTGTCAGTTGTCTGATATGTAAACTTTAATTTAAATCAATAGTAATTTCCCATTTCATCTTGCCAACCATTAAGTTTTGATGACTTAACTGGGTACTACCTTGCCTCAGTGTTGCTGAAGCTATAATAGATTGAGTGAGTGAATAATGTTATCATAGTCAGCAATATTCCAGCAACATCACAGCAGTCGGTAAATAAATCTGGTTCAGACAAACCAGTGGCTCACTGCATTAGTAATGATTCACACTGTTGGGGTCCGACAACATTACGCCCATGTTTGTAAATCATACTTCAATGTAATCCATTACATAAATGGTCTTTAAAGATTCAGCATCAATGCTAACAATGCAGCTGCAAGTTTACAAATATGCACTGGTCAGACCCAATCTGTGACTAGTCCAAAGTCTAAGTCGATTAAATTTCTTTCGTTCCAGAAAAGATCAGTTGAAACTAGTTCATATAAATATTATAGACAATATGACATATGAAAATAATGCAAAGATAACCAAGAGTCATCAGAAAGATGACATATCCCCCCGGCAGCTGTTTGTAAAGTAACCACTAGTAAAAACGCAATTCTCTATGTAATGAGTCAACAGTTGAATGATCTTTAAGAAGCATAAAATGTTTACCCACTGAATGGTTTTCGAATTCTGGCCCGGAAACGAACCCGTTCCCCAATGGAGTCTAGTTCCAACTTCTTTCCATAAAAATTTAAAAAAATAAAAATTCGTAAAAAAAAATAATATCAAAAGGCACCATTTCAGTATGTGCCTGATAGCTTTGCCAAGTTTCGATCAAATACACTGAATGGTTTTCGAATTCTGCCCCGGAAATGAACCCCATCCTCAATTGAGTCTATGTCCAACTTCATTCCATAAAAATTTAAAAAAATAAAAATTAGAAAAATGCCAAAATATCATAAGGCACCACTTCAGTATGTGCCTGATAGATTTGCCAAGTTTCAACCAAATACACTTAATGGTTTTGGAATTCTGCCCTGGAAAAGGAAATGATTACGGACGGACAGACAGACAGACAGACTGGCTGATCGCTATATAACAATCTATCAGGGAATGATTACATTCTTTCAGCCAGGTTATTTCACCCATTGGCTTTTAACCAGACGCCAAAATATAACATCCCACAGGAATACAATTGAAGAATGTCCATATCTAATTTTCTTTATTACAGGGCTTCTCATGTATGTTCCCAAGGATGCCAAAGTTCAATCAGCTCTTATTACAAGTTTTTTATTACACTATTCCAGTCTTTGTTTCAGAGCAAGTTACACCAGCAACAACTATCATACCAATTGTATGATAAATATACATTCTGATTGGATAACTGACCTGTGTAAAATCCCTGATCTGTGTATCAGAATGATTTCAATTCCACATACCTGATAATCTAACAACAATTCTGGACCTTTGAAATATCGAGAGGCTACTCGTACATTGTACTCCATTCCTGGGTGGTAGAACTCTGCTAGGCCCCAGTCTATAAGGCGTAGCTGAAATATCCAGTACATTAGTCAGCACAATAACAACTCAAAGTCAAATGCCCATCAAGCAATATTAAAGCTATACCAATCTGTAGAGGCTGGACAAAATTAGTATAATAAAATATTGAAATTTTGCAACAACAAACAATTCCTAAAACATGTCTGTGTTCTCACTGTAATATTAACCAAATTGAAGACAGTGTCATTATCACTTTGCATTTATTTGCCCCTCAAAACAGTCAGTTCACAGCTATCTTTTCCGTTAGTCTCAAAGTACTACTGATTCAAAATAACCATTGGGCAGAGCTACAGATAAGCAGTGTATTTGCGTAAAATACCCCCAAAAATATTCAAAACCCAATTACTTTTAATTAACTTGCGTACAGAAATGTATGCCTTTAATGAAAATCTCAAATGCATTAAAACAGCACGCGTAAATTCCCAATGAAGCTTTCTCAGCATGCTTACAAAGCTAATTTACTTTCAGAGTCAAGCCTATATATCATGAACAGTTATGTACATCTGTTCAGTTTTTTAAATCTTAAAATGTTCCCTAATTTTGGGAAAGACCCAAGAGAGTGATGAATAGATGAGTGAAAAAATATTGGTTACCCAATGAAAAATGTAATAACCCAATTAAACAGAAACCCTGGAGTAAAAACTCAATTGCTCAAAAAGTTATCTGCAGCTCTGATTGGGGTCAATTGATCTCTTTTCAGTCAGATTTTAAAGACAAGTATAGTTATTTGCTACTGTCCTTTTTTCAACTGCTGCTGAGGCTTAAAAGTAGAGGAGAAAAGATACTGATGTGATATAGCGATGTCAGCGCTTACCTTTCTGTTTTCATGATCTATCATGACATTGTGAGGTTTCACATCTCGATGCATGATCCCCATACTGTGGCAGTAATCAAGGGCCTGAAGTAAAACAATATAATCAATTACTACTTTACACTAGGGGACAAGAGCAGCTGTAGAAACTAACATTTTTGGTCCACTAGTCCTTATAATGAGAATATATGGCAAACCCCTCAAAATGGCACATTACTATTAGTCCTTATGATACTTTAACTATTGGGCTGTTTGGCAAGGACTATAGGACTAGTGCCAATTTCTAACCCTGAAGAGCATACAGATAAATACACTTGCATCAAAACACTATCCTAATTAACTAGGCCATATTTAATACATCTTAAAGGGAGTGTATCTGGTGGGTCAGAATACATACACTTCATGACACCATAGGTATTTCATCATTCAAACAACTATCAAGATACAGAAAGTCAAAGCATCAAAGGGCAGATTTCAAACATCACCTTATCACCTGACCACATTTACAACCAGTCAATTTTTTTTTTAAAAACTTACCTTTAACAATTCATATAAATAGAACCTTATATCATAGTCTGTGAACGTCTGGTACAATTGCTGAAAGCAAAATAATTCACCTTTAGCACCTACAGCCATAATCAAACATGGTTGTGACTGAACACAAAATTCCCTATTGTACATAGTATTATATTGTTGTTTTTGTGTGTCTACAAACAAACAACTAATAGTTACCTGAAAATAACTATCTTCTAATATTTAAAGTAAACCTGTTGTTTTTTCAATTTCATAAAAGTTTTCAAACTTGCAAATTAGAAAAGAAGTGATAAAAACAAAAAAACACTACCTTGAAATCTGTGTTGTTCACATGTTCAAATATAAGAGCTGGTGTTCTTGACTGTAATGAAACAACAAGATATTCATGTTTATGTCAATTATGGCTAGATGTTTTGAAATGTGAAAAAAAGATAAAAAAAACATTATTTCACAGTACTTCACTTAAACAATTCACTTACTCTTGCTATCAACATAAATTATTTAAAATACTATGATGAGAAAACCTGATGAATATATCTTTAAACCCCCTCCTGCCTCCACTACTCCCCTCCTCTCCCAAACGTTTAGGTCAAAATTCTGTACCCCCCAAAAAGTCAGGCATTCTGTGTACAGCTGTTTGTACTTCAGTAAACTACTGTTATAATGAACTTAAAGGGACCACTAAATTTAGTTTGTTATAAACGTAGTTTAATGAAGTTCAGTATTTATGCTGGTTTCAAAGTGCTAGTCCATTGAGATACCATGCCACAGTTTAACATGGATAGCCATGACACATTGTACTGTCTTTCCCCCTTACTTCTGAGCTTGTTTTACGTCTTACACTGGACACACACTACCCTGGAAGTCCAACAGCATTTTTCAGAGTCGATGACAAAGCAGTAGAATAATAATTATGTAAATTATCAATATCTTTTTTATAAAAATATATTACTCACCACAGGGTCTTTGACAATAGCTAGGAGAGTGATAATATTTGTTCCTCCTCTCAAGTTCTCTAAAATTTTAATTTCTCTTTTGATTTTCTTTTTCTTCACAGGCTGAAAGTGAAAGGTAATTTGTACTGAACGATTCCTGAATGCATGAATGAGTACAACATGGCAATTGTATGTAACTCTGAAATATGAGGACTTTCTTGTTTTGTACCACAGAATATACAATTTTTCAATTCAAAAGATTGAATATTGGTAAATTTCACAAAATAATTCTACATCAGTTGACAGAAGCATGTCACTGTCAGTTGGTAGTCTTTAAGAGATGAACAACCTCTGCCTGTCAATAAAACAACAAATTGTACTGAAAACATGTTATACAGTATTCAAATAATACATTAAAACTAACTGTAGTTATAATATAGCAACATCTTGGTGAGTTAAACTGGTTCAACTGTTGTTTGCAGTTATCCAAATGAATACTGATAAATATTACTTACTTTGAGAATTTTTATCACACACTTCTCATTGTTTGTGATGTTGATAGCTTCAAACACCTCACTGTACTTCCCTCGTCCCAGTTTGCGTACAATTTGGTAGTCATCTTGATTACTGTTTAAAAACAATAAAAAGTCAAGAATGCTCTCACACATGTAAAATCCACACAAATTTCTGGTCAAAACTTTACTGGTACTCAAAGTTCCTTGAATTATAAGCATTGATTAAGAGTTAGGAATTGGCACTAGCTGGTTCAGTACATCATTATATGGCTTGGTTCCACAAGAAGGCTAAACATGAAGTAAATGCTGACATTTCTTTTCGCTATCTGGGCAATAGAACAGTGTTCCCGTTTACTGGTAATTACCAGTCTTTGACCGGTAAAATTTGGCTTGGACCGGTAATTCATGTGACTGCCAGTCCCTGTAGACCGGCAAAGAAAGTACCTTATAAATCTTTGTTTTTGATAAAAACATTGGCTATATTCATATAAGTAGTATATGTTTCGAATGAAGACAGCTTGTCTGTTACCGTCAGGGTTTCTGCTTGTCTAATTTTAGTGCAAGCAAATCACATTTCGCTTTGCTTCAAGGTTAACTATATATTAGTAGCAACTTTGGCGTGAAATATTAACAACAAAAAAAGAGAAAAATGTGACTGCACTTTATGTAAATGACATGTAGATTTAACGAAATTACTTCAGAGATGACGTCATTGCATTGAACATGATGTTAAAAGAATTAAAACCAGGTCATTTTCATACTTATTTTTATTTGCGAAAAGTTGGGACTGACAAAAATTAAGGGGGACTGGTAATTTTTAGAATTGCCAGTCCTGGTGGACTGGTAGTTTCAAAAGTAAACGGGAACACTGTAGAAGCTAACATTTTCAGTCCACTAATCCTTATAATGATAACATAAAGCAAAACCCTTAAAATTGCAAATTTCTTCTTGTCTTTATGATACCTTTACTTTTGGGCAGCAACTATGCTTGTCGTAAAAGGCCACTAACGGGATCAGGTGGTCAGGCTCGCTGACCTGGTTCATGCATGTCATCTATCCCAATTGCGTGGATCGATGCTCATGATATCAATCACTGGATTGTCTGGTCCAGATTCGATTATTTACCGACCGCCGTCATATAGCTGGAATATTGCTGAGTGCGGCGTTAAATAACAAACGAACCAACCAACTAACATGCCAGTACAATTGCACTGGATTAATTTTCCTGTCATTTTAAAAACAAAACATACAGCTCATGAAGAATATACTAAAGAGAAAGTATGACTGACAACAGATCATGTTGACATTAGGAATGTAGCGAAGCCAAATTCTTACACAAACAATATAGTTAACATCTGACTGGCTCAACATCCTGTGCATCATATTTTTTCATTTGGCGGTCAAAGTTTACTCAAATTCATCGGACATGACATTCGACAGAGCTTGTCAGATCATGATGGAGAGTTGTATCAAATTGGAGTAAAACAATTGGGGAAAGAGCCACAACTGCACATTAATCAAGACAACTATGACATTATTGGCAGTTCAAGTGATGCATGAAGGCCTTAGCTTGCAGTCTGAACACATTTCAGAATCTCCACTGCAGGGAATCAAACAAAATTTCAGCTTTACTTAACCACAGGTTTAGAGGAAATGGCTGCCATGCTGGCACTTATTAGAAACACCATAGCTGGAAGCATCCTCAGAAAGTTTCAGATACAGAAGAAATGTTTTAAAATGTAAAAGTTAATGATGGATGGATGAATAGGACAGATAATGTCCCAGAAGAGAATAAAACAAACTGGGCTTCCAGACTAAAATACGAGAGAAGAGGCACTCAAAGATCAAAACACCCATTAATTTCATAGATTGATAAGGAAATCTGCATTTGTTGAATAGACATATTTGAAAAGTATCACAAATTACTTTTAATACATAGTGAGTATGGTTTTACGTTGCTTATAGCAATATTCCAGCAATATCACAGTGAGGGACACCAGAAATGGGCTTCACACTTTTAATACATAAAACATCTGAGTGATATTAATGTATTGTCCTGTGTATAATGCACATACCTTCTATATACATACATCCTCACAAAAGTGTAAGTGTAAAGTGGAATGCACGTTAAACATCACATGAAGACAGTGAGTTTTGATGATTTACCCCCAAAGCAAAGACATTAACGCTAGCACGAACACCAACACCAAAAATAGCATGTCAACAAATCCTGAAGTATGCAAACTAGTCTTGTTATTCAACAATTGGCGAGTGTTTATTGTAAATCTGGCTATTATAATTTAAGTAATTTAATAATTATATTCATTATTTCATTCACTATCGCTTACATTAATTCTGTCAAACTTGTGTGAACTGAAACAGATCACCACGAAATTACTGTTATTTACAAAAATCAGGACCAGTGCCTTGAGCCAAACCTTAGTTGTTAGAGAACAGATACACATGATAAATGCCATATTCTGACTCATTAAAAGTCATATTTCTTGTAATCTGACTATTGTCAACAGGCAGCCTTCATGTCATGATCACTTATTGGTTGATCTAAAACAATTCCATACGTAACAAGTAAGTGGTCATACACTAAGTGCTACCTTAATCATTATTTTATACAAATATAGTAACAACAGCAATGAAAGTAACAAGATATTAGTTTATTATATCTGTTGTAATAATCCTTCGATCATTCCATTAAAATTCCTTTGATATATTATAGTGGATATTTATCATGTTATTAACTGAATCACTGGCTTGTCTGTCTGTCGTTTAAAGCTGCACTGAGCAATATTCCAGCTATATGATGGCAGTCAGTAAATAATTAAGTCTGGACCTGACAATCCAGTGATTGATATCATGAGCACTGATCCAAGTAATTAGGATATATGACATGCATCAACCAAGTCAGCTCGAATGATCACCCGATCCTGATACGAATCACTGGTAAAGCACAGAAACTGTTGCAGCTAACTGTCTCATAAAATAAGCCCTCCCCCCCTTCCCCCCCCCAGACAAAAAAAAACCAATCTAAATTGTGCAAATAAAAAATAAATAGGGCTAGGCTAAATATAGGCTTGACTCTGAAAGTAAATTTGCTCGTAATTGTGTTTCGGAAATTAGCTCTGCCGTATACATGCTGAAAAAGCTTCATTGGTTTATTATGCGTGCTGTTTCTATATATTTGAGTTATTCATTTAATGCAGGTGTTTCTGTATGCAAGTTAATTGAAAGTAATTGGGTTTTGAATATTTTGGGGGTATTTTACGCAAATACGCTGCTTATCAGTAGCTCTGAATCCATTAGTTGCTTGCTACTGACATTGTCATGGCTGTAAAACAGCTGTAAAAAATATAGAATAAATCTACCTGAATCCGAGCATCTTTACTTATGTTCATAAGAGTAATTTCAATCTGAATCTATTGTTAACATAGTTTGTTAACAATAGCCAATAGCTGACTCGGCTCGGCTCATCCTATTCCAAAAGAGAATTTTCTGCTATAGGGACCACACCACCAGTATAGGCTTATCACATGATCAAAGTTTTCTCTTATTTGTAAACAAACTTAATCTGAAATAAGAACTGATGGGCCTAATGCAAGCCTTATTCTGTGCTTTACATATTGTTTTGCATTATTATATAGACATGCTACTGCAACTGCGAGGTGTATGACAATATAGCTTTACATATCAAAATGACAATATCGCTAGCTCAGTAGGGCTTTGATGACAGCACGTGGAAGATAAATATACATATAGATATAGTTTATCAAGTTTTAGGATATTTTCTGTATGAAAGTTAAACATTTCATGAGGAGCCTTTAGAATACAGTACCACAACTTCTGTGAGGACGGTCTCTGCCGTAGGTCACATGTCTCAAAGACAAGCAACCAGTTTGTAGCCGGTGAAAGTTGCTTGTGTGAATGTTCCGGACAGTTTCCAGTAGCAAAAGTATTCGACACAAAACCATTTCATTCTTTTTAATCGATGTTTTTGTGTGAAGAATATTAGGAGCCGCTATAGAATCTATAATAGAAACTAAACGGGCAGATTTACCGAACCCTAATGATCGTAAAGGGGATCCAAGGGCTAAGGACAGAATACGGGTAATCTAATAGGCACTAAACGGGTACCTAACCCTAATGATCGAAAAGGGGTGATTGATCGTAAAGGGGATCCAAGGGCTAAGGATAGAGTTCGGGGTAACCTACCCTAACACTAGCGATATAACATCCCTAATAAACTACATTCTTGTGCATAATAATGAAAATTAATGCACTGAAAAAATAATATATGTATATAAGTTCCCACTTATAACCCTTTTAGCCACTTGAATTACAAGAAAAACGAAATAAAAAATATATACAAAATAAAACTAGTGCTTGCTATAAAATGCGCTGCAAAACTCTCCACAGCGCTTGGCGTATTTAATGACATTTCGTGTAAAGATGATAGATCACTGGGAGGAGCTTATGCACACTCAATGACCCCTGACGTCACAGGGTATTGTTTCGACGGTGTGACTGGCAACAAAATACTACAAATTACGTCATAGGGAATTTTCACGTGTTTGAAAAGTTTGTGGTACTGTATTCTAAAGGTAGGCCTTTCATGATTATGTATCTAAATATGTAGACTCCTCAAAATGAAACATATGAAAAATATGCAATATCTTGCATGGACTGTGCAAGATGTGACAAGGTGACAGATGTACTAGGCTGGCTGCAAGAAACTCTGGATCAGTCTCTGGCCTCAGGATTCATACAACTGAGGGATTCATATCGTAATCTAGGTTTTGATGAGCACTGACTCCTAATCTTGTGTGGAGCTCTTGTTTTGATTTTTTGAATTGAACCATGGACAAAGGAAAATTTACTTATTTTTTTTGCAAACAGGTGTAAGCTAGTTTATGGAACCCATGACTTCTTGTAAACATGTGCAGACTTAGATGCTGTGCAGACTTTGTTGCCACAGCTGTGCTTCTCAGGTAAATCATGTTTTGCATCCGCAGAGTACCAATAAATTATGAATTATACCAGGTGTTTTCATTGGTAATTTGTCATTATTAGCTTTTCAAATTATTGTCTGAATTACAGGACCATTTGACATGTTGGAGTTCAAGTCCATCACACATGGTGACAGTGACGAAACATCTCCTGGCATAGAAACGCTTCATAAATATGTGTCCATGCCCATGCACAGAGTAGTATACAAAGTGATATCAGATTACTTTTATCATAATAGACTTACCCCCATTCTACAACATGAGATTCATAATCCCAATATTCTCGTGGTTTATGAGTGTTGATATCTGCATACACTCTGGCTCGGCTCGGTAGCGGCATTCTCTCACACCTATGAATGCCGCGTCTGTAGCCACAACGTGTTCCCCCAGCTCTAGTAACGAGAGCTTTCCAAACGCTCGGGAACCGGCGAAGGATATCTTACTGCTAATCAAGATTTCCTGAAATATGTCACAAAGCTTAGGTTGACACATAAATCGATTACACAACGACGGTCACAAATCCATTACAACAATACAGGAATATCGCGAAACAATGAACCGACAAATTTATGACAGCACCGCGTAAAATGCTTTCTCATAAGTATAGGCACATGCAGTCTTACCTTTCCCGACTGCACTGTTTCATATAACACATAGAGGAAAACGGTAGACCTTCTTGAGAACGTCACATTTGTTTTAAGTTATTTTCTCCAAGTTCAGAAAACCAGAAACGACGTTTTAGACCTATAAAAGCAAATTTGTTTGATACATTTCTCAGGAATTTCGGCACAATATGGCGGCCGTCTTTCTACCGCTGACCGAAAGAGAGGCTCTTGTTTTCACGGTTTCCGGTTTATTTCGTACGATTATCTCCCTTGAGAATCATAGGGGAATCAATCGCGTTCCATTGAAGAAGCGCCGGCTAATGCCCATAAAACGCGTGAAATATTCTATGCGAACGAACATACATGATCTGGTATTTGCAGTATAACATTATGGAACTAAATCTGCAAATTACCTACTGACGTGTCTCTACATAATCACCGTAGTACACTATTCAGTAGGCCCTTACGAAATAATATATACGAGAATGGATGCGCAAATGTGGCAGGTACGAGGGCTGGTCAAAAAGTTCTACTTCTAGTACACAAAACCAACAAATGTGAAGGGTGATAATTTTATTTTCAACATAATCTCCCAGGTTTTCAATACACTTCTCATATCGGTAGTGAAACTTTTCAATTCCTGTCAGGAAGAAGTTTTCTGAAGCCACCTTGAAAAAACCCATTCACGACAGCTTTGAGGTCATCGTTGTCGTCATAGCGCTTTCCACTAAAGTGTTCTTTCAGTTTAGGAAACTGGTTGAAATCACATGGTGCCATGCCTGGCGAGTATGGAGGGCGAGGAAGCTCTTTAAACACACAATGTCGCACAGCAGCCTTTGCGCGTAGAGAAGTGTGAGAAGAGGCATTGTCATGAAATAGTGGAATTCAAGCAGTCAGCATTCCTCGCCGCTTTTCTTTGATAGAGCCTCTCAGGTGATAAAGCAAATCAGCATAGTAGACACCGGTAATAGTATTTTGTCTTTCTAAGCAATCAAGAAGGATCACACTCTTTGCATCCCAGAATACAGTGGCCATAACTTTCTTCACTGATCTTGATGACTTGAATTTCTTTGGTGCTGGAGAAGCGGAATGGTGCCATTACATGGATTGACGTTTTGACTCGGAATCATAGTGGTAGACCCATGCTTCATCACCCGTTACTAATCTCTTTTGGAATTTGCCGAGATCCTCCTCAATTAACTCTAAATTTTCTCTGGCAATGTCAGTTCCTTTTTCCTTAAAGTCTGAATTTAGAAACTTTGGCACCCAACGAGCAGTTGTCTTATTCATCTGTAAATGTTTATGAATAATAGTTTCAGTGGATCCATGTCTTAGACCCGTGTCTTCCTCAAGTTCAGCAATGGTAATATATGTCTATCTGACAGTATACATTTTTCTATCTCCTTGATTGAATCTTCTTTGATGGAATTGGCTGTCTCTGATATACAAACAGCCTCAACAAACCAAATACATTTGCAATGAACTACTCAAACAATGTACTACATTGAGTAGTTCACTTTGTTATGGCCCATAGTTGAGAGTTAGTCAGGGTTAGAACTTTTTGACCAGCCCTCGTGTAATACAACTGGTAAGTGTATGATGAAAAAACCCAACCAGTGCGCAATTTCGAGTAGCGGAAAGTCTGTAAAACTGACAGCTTTCTACAAAGGCATATAATATCTCCCGCCGTATGATCCACAGGGAGCTGAGCTGCATACTGGCCCGTTTGCCTGGGTACAAATGGCGTCAATGAGGTAGCACCACGATGATGCTTTGGGCGGTGGATACGGCGCAATATAAACATGGCTTCTTCTTTTTCTTCTTCTTCTTACATATCTGAGATATATTTTCCATATAGATTTGCCACCATCGCGACAATGACATTTCCTGTTTTTCACAAACTTACTGCAGACTTTGTTCTAATTCCGAAGATATCATCGTATATACCATAGCACATTATACTACAAGTATATGTATACATGTGTTTACGTGGAGTATACTATATGTTGACACGCGTGTATGTGCTTTATCCTACTTAAAGTATATACGTGTGCATGTGATTCATACTGTACTCAGCAATATTCCAGCTATATGACAGCGATCTGTAAATATTCTTGAACTTCTGTCTACGCAACTGGGATACGATGACATGCATCAACCAAGTCAATCAATTCAAACGAACCTGACCTACCGATCCCGTTAGTAGCCGCTTACGACCAGCGTGGGTTGCCGAAGATCAATTGTATACTATGCAGAACAATAGTAGACACAATGGTATATAGAACCAAATTTGTAAATAATAAATAGTAAATAATCTCTGTCACATGTACTATAGGCCTGGGCCCTCTTAAGTGCTTGAATAAAGATTGATTGATTGATTGAATAAAGTTTGATTGACTTATACTACTAGTATATGCATAGATATGTGTATGTGGTTTATGCTATAAGCATCACGTTTTTGGGATCAAGTTTTGATGATATAAAATAATCATCCAACAAATAAAGATTAAAATATCCCGCTACACAATGACTGGGTACCTCTAAATGTGACAAACAGGACAAGGAAGCGATACCAGACCCCGTTTGGATAAACTACCCAGCGGCATGAAGGTGATCGACAGCGTGCCACCACACAGCGGGAAGACATGTTTATCATGATTGCAGGAAGATGTCATCACTTCGTGACTGCAACCACACTCAGAAATGACCTGCGGAACCCCAATGGCGTTAACGTTTCTACTCAGACATTGCGTAATCGTCTCCGCGAGGCAGGTCTCCGGGCATGCATTCGCATCCCACTGACCCAAAATCACATGCAGGCACGTTTTGATAGGGCTGAATATTATGTCAATTGGATAGACCGGAACTGGGCTCCAGTACTTTGCACTTATGAATCGCGATACTGTCTAGACTTCACAGATCGTCGTGCCCGAGAGTGGCGTAGACAGGGAGATTTCAGGATTCCGAACATAGCCGAATATGACCGCTATGGAGGGGGCTCATAGATGATTTGCTGTGGGATCAGTGGAGCTGGAAGAATCGATCTCTATGTCCTACAGCGGGGCACGATGACAGGTGTGCGCTACAGGGATCTGGATGCGTACGTGAGGCCGTATGCTGGTACAATCGGACCGGACTTCATCCTCATGGACGATAACGCACGTCCTCATCGTGGTAGGGTCGTTGAAGCCTACTTAGAGCAGGAGACCAGTGTCCGCATGGAGTGGCCACCCCGGTCATCAGACCTCAACCCTACCGAACAAATGTGGAACGAGCAGCAGATCTGACTGATTGCTTGTTGGCATTGACATTGGCATTGCGGCACTTGACAGCGGACTTTTGTTCATTAAACATGTCTTCACGCTATATTGTCTTTGGCTATTTCAACAGATGCGCGTAATTTGACGTTTTACTTTTTAAAGTGGTGATCCTTTGCAAACCTTGAGTAAAATATATGTATGCACGTGTGTACGTGATATATACTATATGTGTGTATACGTGTATAGGGTTTATACTTAATGTTTGCGCATGTGTTTGGGTTGTTTATACTACATGTATACATGTGTTATGTGGTTTATACTGCATGCATATGTGGTTTATACTATATGTTTACACATGTGTATGTGGTTAATATTAAAGGTTTACATGCGCGTATGTGGTTAATACCATATACATACGTGTGTGTATTTGGTTTATACTGTATACTAAACGTGTATTTATATTAGCTATATACACATGTATATGTGGTTCAAACAAGATGTATATATATATGACAACACGCATTCCACTGAAACGTCGTTGTATGTTTGTAGTTGTATGATCTGTGTCGTCGTGTCAGTTTTTATGGAGTTATAACGCAAAAATTAAGTACAAGCATGTAAACCGTTGAAAAGTTTAATATCTAGACTTCACTTTGAGTGTCTGCCAACATGTATAATTGCCTTACCAGGAACGCTTGCAAACGTGTACAAACTACAGCCCCAATTTAATGATTTGTTTGATTTTACATACGCTCCACAGTTAGTGATGTGACTGAAACGCCCACCACTATGTCCGTGTCCCCATTGTGACTGTTCGAACCAGCATCACCAACCATCTCCATATCCATGTATCACACATTGTTATAACCGGATGCAGCTGCACTGTAATAACTGTAAGAACTGTAACAATGACTTCGTTCACTGGTATTCGCCGGACAATCACATCATCACAGTTGTTTGTTCTAAGAATAATGGGAGGTTAAAACAAAACCCACCGGTGAAGATCCAGGATAGAATAGGTCTTCAGCAACACATGCTTGTCATAAAAGGCGACTGTGCTTGTCGTAAGAGGCGACTAACGGGACTGGGTGGTCAGGCTCGCTGACTTGGTTAATGCATGTCATCGTATCCCACTTGCGTGGATCGATGCTCATGATGTCAGTCACTGGATTGTTTTGTCCAGAATCGATTATTTACAGACCGCCGTCACATGGCTGGAATATTGCTGAGTGCGGCGTTAAACAACGAACAAACAAACAAATAACACAAAAGCCGGCAGGATTCACTTTGGGCAAAAGCGCAGAAAATCTATTTTGCTATTCAGGATTTTCTACATTTGTGTGGTTGGGTTTCCAAAGGAAGCAAGTCAGCTTCAGCTTTTAATGAAGGTTGGGTTAATTTCCAGAGAATAAGTCATAAGCTCTTTGATATTTATTGTGAAACTTTGTATGCACATTAAGCAAGTGCTGAACTTGCGACTTTTCCTATATTATTTAAATTTGTTATTGTTTGCGTTCCCGAGGCAACACGTTGGATATATTCAAGTGATAGTAGGTTTTATTTCAGGAGCTTAACCCATAAGCTGTTCAGAAGTATTGTAAACATTTAAGATAAATTATTTTACAGGTCCACATTGTGAGAACTTGGCTTCAAGTTTAAACGTGAGTAGTATGTTTGCATGAGCATAGTGCTTAAAGCTTTCTGTGTTGCTTTAGGATTTGAACAAATATGCTTTCTTGCCGTTTCCGCATATACATCACACAAGGAGTGCTCATTGCTGTTTGAGGGACATTCAGCAATTCACATGTGTAATAAATCCCTGGATATGTATAAAACACACACTGAAGGATATCAATACTGCATGAACTAAATAAAACCGGTTGTCTATCTAAGATATGTTAAGATAGTACATCAAAAATGTTTTCGACCTTATGTTTTACCACTGTCTTTGTATGTACCCGTGTAAACAGCATGTTGAATCTAGTAAAATACATACATTTGACCGAGAGCGGACGAAGCGCGGAGGGTTCGGGACAAACAAGTTTTCAGAATAAAAACGGGACGTGTTAATTCCAGCTTTTGTGAATATTTCGTTCAAGTAAAAGGAAATTCTTCTTTTCAGTTTTGAATAAAGCCAGACTCAGCAAACTATACTGCAAGATTACAAAGGTAGTAACAGTTTATACCATTTATATGAACATAGCATAGTAGCACAGCGGGATGCAGCACATATCGTGTTAAACACAAGAGTATAACGTAGGTGGCGTTTCCTACAGAAAGAAGACGTGTTTTGCTTCTGATGGGCTATGGTTACTGAATAAATATCACACAGAAGTTCGGCATCAATTTGGTTTACTCAAAACATTTGATTAACGTCATCTCACTTTTTTTGGGGAAAAGGAATGAGTAGCTATCATAACATAACTGCGAAACATGGGAGATAATGTACGACCTAGGCGTAAGACTTGCCACAGGCCTACATGAAGAAAATGAGACGGAGGTGTCTCAAGTGACCCACTTTGACACCATGCTAGACAAAGTCTGGCTGTGATAAGGAATGAAAGTTGCGGAACTTTATGTTTTTTCCGACAACGAAAACGCACGTGAAAACGTGAAAGTATTTATGTCAACACTGCCAAAAGGGCAAACGGTGTCTTGGCACCAACTGAATAATTGACATGAAAATTCATATCAGACTTGAACCAGTGTACCTCCAGTGATATATTTCCAATGTTTGCAGGTTCCGTTTGTTAGGTTTGAACATTTCACATTTTGTGTCCAGTCCTGAGAAATGATTTTTGTTTCTTTTGTTCAGAGATCATATACCGATCGATATATTGTCCCCTGTTTTGTTTAACGCTGTATTATCAATTTTCCAAACATATAACGTGTCTGCACATTATCGAGTCATGATCAGACGATCCGGTGATTGCCATTGTACTACCACTCTGCTGTGCAGTATTGATTTGTAAACCTAGTAAAGTTTGTAATACAATTGTTAATTGTATACCATTTCTTGGTTTCACACTAAGTTCTTTTACGTACAGATTTCTGGGTTAACATATTGTTTCAATTTGGGAATCGACACGTAACAGAGTACAGTGACAATATAGCCTTATTTGCCTGTGTTAGACAACTCTGCGCTTTTGACCATGACAGAGTTGGAGTACAACAAACACCCAGATATCCTACTCTACCCTACTCATGTTAATCCCTATTATGAATTATAATTGTTGTTATTGTTAATACTTCATCCACCATATATACTTCTGTACCATGCTCATTATTCAGTCTTGCTTGACGACGGTATACGGATCTACACCGAAACGCCGTAATCACAGACGTTATCCATAATGTTTTGTCTACTTTGTCATCCGCCAACGTCTAAGAAATGCCTATCAAACAATTTACCCAGACATCTGAAGGGGTTTAATTACATCAATCTCCTTTTCCCTCGTATATAACAAGTCTGGATTATCCGAAAAAACACAGATTCCACTGGCCGTAAAAGGATAAATAGCGGTAATAATGATATAAATGTATGACAGACAATCTGTGTTGTTCTGTACCACTTTTCATAAAGACGAAGTCGACCCCCTCTGCGAAAAACCCTTATTGTGTGCTTCTTTAATCCCCGACTTATCACAAAACTGTTCAAGTTAAATTCTTGAAAAGAATAATTATGCTTTAGACTGTTGAAAAAAATTACCTGCCGCAAAAATTACATTGTTGCAACGTATTTTTCTTCTATATTATATAGAATCTAATTATACCTGATTTTGAAGCTGTTGCTCAAACATATCTAATCTCGATACAACATCCCATCCCATCCCAACGCCAGAATATGAAATGGTCGGTCCCTAACTGTCCAATGGAAATGGGAAATATTATTGGGTTAAATACAATCCTGACAGGTGCCAATGCTGCACTTAAAATACTCAGTTAACCCTTGACTCTCCTATCAAGTTTATTGGTGTTGTGTATCCAAATGCATATACAAACGAACGGGCCATCACAGTGGAGGAAGGCAGACTTGGTTTCACAAAACATACACATATACATGTTTTTATCATTATCAACATATACAAATAGGTAATACTAAATATGTACAATTTTAATGTCTTTGATCTTTGGCATTCAGTAAATTTGAACAGAGGCCACGAATCCACTTTTGGTCTTCAGACGATTGAGGTTCTCCGTCTTCTATTCGTCTGTACTCAATGCATTTAAATGTGTTCAACCAGCTAGGCACACATGCAGAATCATCAGTAACAATCACAATGTTACGCAGGCAAATGTTATTGGTGTTATCTCTTGCCAAGTTCATTGCAATTTCACAGTAGAAAGACAATGTGTGAGACAGAGTCTCCTTGATGTAAATGATGAGGGTGCGACTGTTTTCCATGATGGAGGTAATTCCCGATATCTCCAGCGACCCTGCGGCTACAGCATCGTCATTTCTAGTAGCACGTAGTCCCAAATGTTCCAGACAACTCTTCAATTGTTCTGTGTCTGAACAATCACTTTTAAAGTCGGCTAGAATCATGACATCAAAACATTCTTGGCCCAAACAGACTGGATAAGCAGTCTTAAAACTATTTTGAAAACATTCTTTGAACGATTCTGGTTGATTATGCTCTAGAAAGTACAGACCACATTTTAGGAACACATTTACGCAAAATTCCCTCCTTGTTGAAATATCAGTGTTCAAGTAAGTGCTCTGTAGGACATAAACAGTTGGAAGAACATTCTCAAAATCGTGCAGATTAAGGTAATTTGTGATAATACCTTCCAGCGCCTCTATGTTACATTCATGACCAGGGTATAGTGTCATCATCTTACTATACATGTCCAATGAAGACCTATGCTTGCGCATTAATCCTCGAAGCCTTGCCACTTCCTTCATACTGTAAATGTTCTCTGAATCATCAACCCAGTTAGAGAGAAGTAGTTCCTCCAGTGTTGGTAGAGACTGCCATGATTCAAATACATTTGAACATTGCATACCTGGCACCTCAATCACAGCTTTTGCAGCTTCTTCGATCGCCTTCGTCAACATTCGTCGACATTCTGTCTTAAAACGGTTCATGTCCTGCTCTGAATGTGCATGATCCGCGCTCATTTCACGATAGCACAGGCCAAGTTGTTCATAGGCATTAGCCTTTTCGAAAGGTAAAGCATAAGGTTGGTCTTTTTGTATCAGTTTCCTGAACTGTTGCATTGCATCCTGTCTCTCTCCCCGAGTGCCGAATCATAAAGTGCTCCAAAACTACTTGATCTTTTTAATCTTTCCAGTTTCTCAAAAATGACATCAGCATCCATTCCATATCCTAACCACGATTTGATATACACTCTGTTGGCTAATGTTACAACATTATTCGGATCCTTGTCTAGGGCGCGTTGATTCATCTCCAATGCTTCCTCTGTGTCACCTAACTTAAACAGGAGAAGTGTTAGGAAATTTTCATTTCTGATTTCCTCAAACCTCGAGTCAAACGTTTCTCTTGGGCAGTTCTCGATAGCAGCTCTGCATCTTCGTTGACGGAGTGATACGAACTCCTCCAGCTGGAAGCTGTTTGGGAAATCCTTTAGTCGATCTTCATCCATCTTATCCTTGTATATTCTTCGACCTTTAACAAAAAAAATAATTAGCCATTAAGCGACATAGGTAAACCCCACCTATAGTATTATTGTTGTGTATGATAGCACCTACCTACAGAAGGAAACTCGTTCACTGAGAAGGGAATTGGCAAAAAGGCGCGTAAGATACAAAATGACAGCAGTCATATACTTCATTCCGAATATCAGTTTCTACCTTCTGGCCGCCGACTGCGCGTGTCGATGCTGAAAACAAACAGGGCCCGGGAATCATTCATACCAGCTATTTTTAGTCTTTTAAATGTTTATCTGTTTGATACTGTTTAACAGTTCGCTGTACACAAATCTTATCCTGTCATTATCCCTTTTATTAAAGTTTACTCTTGCTGTGATATAAATACAAATATTTTAAAATACCATTCCTTGTCGTCACTGGGATCGTGTTCAATTTTCTACATGTTTTTACTCGTGGTTATATTTTTAAGTGTCCTTTTTTCTTATGTACATATTTTAATATCATATATTTTCTGTTTCATATTATATTGCCAATCAACTGTACAATATAAATTTCCCTTGGGATAAAAAAATCTTATCTTATCTTATCTTACTTGACGTGCCATTTCATTTATGCATACAATTAAGTCCTTAATAGCAAGTTGGTTAATATTCTAGAACATTAACTGATAGTTATTGAAAGATTCCTTCCCAAACTGGTGATGACATCTCGGAATGTTTTATATGCAATTATGAATCAAATCTAAATATACTATACACTGTTATTTAGTCTCCAGCTATATCACATTTTTCAGTGTGTTATATTCTGTTATGACAAATACCGCTCACTTCGTCCCGAGTCTAGTCTGAACGACACGACGCTAAAAATAGCAATCCAATCAGATTACTCTGTACTTTCAGGGGCGATATCACCAGCACTCGCCTCACCTTGTTTCATGATGTTTCTGACTTCTCTCCCCTGCCTTCATACTTACGAAAACAACCTATGAGGCAAATCATATGGCTGGCATCCTGGATGTTACACAGCGACAACGACCTATTCAGCATCATTATGTAAAAGCTGACAATATAATTAACCATGGACTTGGCTATTTCCGACAAGCCTGAAGCGCCTCCCTTTGGCAGCTTGAATAAACCATGCTGATACAGAATCAACACATCAAATATTTTCGCCTCAAAGCTTATGGGGAAACTAAAAACCAGCATATTGTTAGAACTATTTACGACTACAATTAACCCTTCAGATTAAACATCGAAACTATTCTTACGGATTCACAGAGACGAAAATAGCACAATGCGCGATCTTCACGCTGCAGATGGGGGAATTCCTGTTGTATTAGCTACACTATTTCCTGATTGGTTACACACTGGCCAGCATATAATATCCAGTTAAGAATTCAGCTTCCCACCTATTAATACACATTTAGTTAAGTGACATGTCAACAACCATAACATACTAGTCCCTCCATAAAATACTAGCTCCCTCAGTTGGGTCGTCAAATCGTAAGGGTATGGTATTATATCTGACTTCCGAGAACATTCTGTACACTGTACATACCGACCTTATTTGGATGGTTATCCGTTTAAACGCAGATCAGTATAAATCCGGAGGTAAAACAGTTCCGATCTGTGTGGTAACTGTATCGCCCAGAGTCCCTTTTTGTATAGAAACGCCTCTGAAATATGATAGACACACCGCTTCCTGTGAGATAAAACAATCAACATACTCGCCACTTCCCGTGTTGTTCCGATTTCTTCCGGAATTATACGAGAATATACATTAACATATTTCGAGCCTGCATAGCATTTGTGTCACGCAATTCATTATTGTACGCGATATTCGCTTATCGCTATCAAATACATGTACTGTGTCACCGAGCTAGGCGAAGTGACAATAATAAACTGTTCTTATTGATAAGGTCCAGACGGTTTGTATAGCTGATGTCACTGGCACACAGGTATTAGTGACCGAGAATTTAGGTGTATTTAGCAAGTGTGAGTGAAATATAGGGCTATACCGCAATGAACTGAATATGTTCTCGGTCACAGTGATCTTTGTATGTGTCATCCTTGAACAATAGGTAACAATGGCCTCAATGTTTGCCATCCTTGACCAATAGGTCACAGTGACCTTTGTATGTGTCATCCTTGAACAATGGATCACGGTGACCTCAGTGTTTGCAATTTAGGTCACGGTGAACACAGTGTTTCCCATCCTTGACCAATAGATAACGATTACCCAAGTGTTTGTCATCCTTGAACAATAGGCCAAGGTGTCCTCACTGTTTTCCATCCTTGAACAATAGGTAAAGATGACCTCAGTGTTTGCCATCCTTAATCACTAGGTCACGGCGACCCCAGTGTTTACCATTTAGGTCACGGTGAGCTCAGTGTTTGCCATCCTTGAACAACAGGTCATGGTGACCTCTCTAAGTATCAGGTGATTCGGTCGCCAGACAATCGAATTATGTTGACTTACGATTGTTTATTCATGATAAATATTGGAATAAAAAAAGGATGAGAAGTTGATCTTCTCTGATTCAACAGTATATGGTTCAATTTAATGGTATACAGAACTGTTATGATTGAATTATTTTTTAATATAGTTTACAAATATATCCATGTAGGTGGATCGTATAAGAGAAAACAACTTGATATTCATAATATTTCAAATACACTTCTAACATTATCATTTTTATGGTAGTTAAAATAAATGTGTTGACCTACCCGCCCTAAACTGTCTCCGCCAACAGCATCATGTTTCTTCACACGCTGTGCCATTCATAGTGTATGAAATCGGCGAAAATGTATGTGAGAAACAAGACACGTTGTTGAACTAATTTTCACATGCAATATACTCCGGCGTCTCTGCATTACAAACATCTAGTCATGCATTTATACTTTTTTCTTCCAGATGTGAATGTGACAACCGCATGTTGGTTCTTGAAATACATATAGTCACAATACTTCTGTGTTTCCCCTACAACTAAATTTCACGTGTGACGCTGTATTTGGGAAAACGTACCCCCATATACCGTTTTTCGACGTTATAAGCGCCCAGGGCGCTCTCAAAATTAGAAAGAGGGGGCTCTTATTAGAATATGATTTTGGTGAAAGAGTTGAAAGATCGTAAATTTGTGGTTTAGGCTGACAGCCTGAAATGATACAAGAGAAAAGTCTGTGCGTATTAGACACGCCAGATATATTTTTCCAGAATTTAATTTCCCGTAATGAAGGGTGCATATAACACACGAAGGGTGCTAAATTGGGATTGTTCACTAGCCAATATATTAGCAAATATCGCCGTGGGTGCTTATTAGAGCGGGGCGCTTATTACGTCGAATACGGTAAGTTGTTTAAACACATGACGTTTCATCAACTATTCACTTCTGACTACAATAGCATATGCCTGTATACTACATCTTCCCGAGACAAGAGAGTTGGAAACTGGACTTTTTTAGTCAGTTAACTCCCTTGCCTTGGGAAGATGGTATATTATGGCTGTACAAATACCTCTGAAACATCCTCTCCGATGGAGGTGAGTTTTTAATTTTTTAATGTTTTGTTTATTTGCATTTGTTTTAGCCCTTGTCAGCAATGATCTAATAATCTAGCAATAATATTTTTTTCTGATAAAACGAAAGACTCAGAGTAAAAAACTTCACTACTGATGTACGAAAAATAACAACCAATTGGAGATCACAGACTTCCGAATTAATCCCATTGTGAGGCGGTAGGGCGTACTAAGTTAAATAACTCCAGGAGGAAGATTGCATTTTTATTTCAGCATTTATTAACAAAGACAAAAAGAGTCGCCAACTGTTATCTTACGACGACTAACACATAGTGCCTACATAAATACTTGTATTAAAAAATGGAAATTACAAAGCAAAAACAGCAGCACATAATTGTACCAAAAGTAATAGAGAATTGATGTCTGGAATGACTAGCATTTCCTCCATGGTTGTCAGTGTGTATATTATAATGTGTCATGTGATATCAAGGCTAACGGATCAGATCGAATGGCTAGCAAAAATAGCTGACAGATCCAATCCTCGTCTTAGACGGATCTGTCAGCTAGCAAGCGCCCGACATTGACCTGAAGAAGCCAACCCTCGTCTTAGACGGATCTGTCAGCTAGCAAGTGCCCGACATTGGGCTGAAGGAGCCAACCCTCGTCTTAGACGGATCTGTCAGCTAGCACGTGCCCGTCATTGACCTGAAGGAGCCAACCCTCGTCTTAGACGGATCTGTCAGCTAGCAAGTGCCCGACATTGGGCTGAAGGAGCCAACCTTCGCCCGAGACGGATCTGTCAGCTAGCAAGTGCCCGACATTGAGCTGAAGGAGCCAACCCTTGTCTTAGACAGATCTGTCAGCTAGCAAGTGCCCGACATTGAGCTGAAGGAGCCAACCTTCGCCCGAGACGGATCTGTCAGCTAGCAAGTGCCCGACATTGAGCTGAAGAAGCCAACCCTCATCTTAGAAGGATCTGTCAGCTAGCAAGTGCCCGACATTGGGCTGAAGGAGCCAACCCTCGTCTTAGACGGATCTGTCAGCTAGCACGTGCCCGTCATTGACCTGAAGGAGCCAACCCTCGTCTTAGACGGATCTGTCAGCTAGCAAGTGCCCGACATTGGGCTGAAGGAGCCAACCTTCGCCCGAGACGGATCTGTCAGCCAGCAAGTGCCCGACATTGAGCTGAAGGAGCCAACCCTCGTCTTAGACAGATCTGTCAGCTAGCAAGTGCCCGACATTGAGCTGAAGGAGCCAACCTTCGCCCGAGACGGATCTGTCAGCTAGCAAGTGCCCGACATTGAGCTGAAGGAGCCAACCTTCGCCCGAGACGGATCTGTCAGCTAGCAAGTGCCCGACATTGAGCTGAAGGAGCCAACCCTCGTCTTAGACGCATCTGTCAGCTAGCAAGTGCCCGACATTGAGCTGAAGGAGCCAACCCTCGTCTTAGACGGATCTGTCAGCTAGCAAGTGCCCGACATTGAGCTGAAGGAGCCAACCCTCGTCTTAGACGGATCTGTCAGCTAGCAAGTGCCCGACATTGAGCTGAAGGAGCGAACCCTCGTCTTAGACGGATCTGTCAGCTAGCAAGTGCCCGACATTGGGCTGAAGGAGCCTACCCTCGTCTTAGACGCATCTGTCAGCTAGCAAGTACCCGATATATATATGACCGATCCGACACTTTCTGCTAGCAAGTCCCGTTAAAAAGGGGACAGATCCGAACCCTAAGAATTGCCAGATCTTTCCTCCTACAGGTAACCATTCCTCACTGGGTGTATCAGATGTGGGGAAAAGAAGAAAATATGCATATGATATAATCGTATGCACAGTGTCTTTTGGCGCCAAGTGTAAATTAACAAATCGAACTACCATCATGGATATTTTCAACAAAAGATAATGTCTCGACTGAACTTGATCCATGCACTCCGTTTGCACGAAACATATACATAATGGGCGTTACTTAATGAAAAAAGTCAACATTCAGCTATTCATGCATGTGAGAAACTGGAAACAAACCTCCCTAGGCGATTCGTAGAATATCCAACATAATTGAAAACCACAACCATAACTAATGAATGGCACATAATAAATAGTAAAAGCCACATCCAGGGTACATGCTTAAAACAGAAAACAAATTTCAAAAGTTCTATTTGGAAGTAAGGAACGCTTTGCTATGGAACTTCATCCTTCACCGTGGTATACATGTACATAAGTTGATAAACATTTATTTTTCTTAAATATAAAGAGGTCATTACTGATTCGACATTAACATATTTATCATAAAAATGTATAGTCTTTCAACAAGAAAACAACGTTATCCCTAACCCCCGCCATGGGACATAGTAGAATTTTGTTTGTTCATATAGTGGTGAATTTTCCTGGAGATAAAAAATATGCAGCATCAATGTTTAACCCAAGTCTTGAAAAGTTGACAGAACATTTTTGTAAATGGCCTAATTGCACACACTAACAAATTATTAAACCCACTGCATAGAAGTAGGCGAGTTCGTGTGCCACTTATAAATTGTTTTTTTTGTGGTTTTCCCTCACCATATACCTTGTACAAGCTCCTTTGTCATGGTGGTATACATCTCGATATAGGTTATTATGGTAACGATTCTCAGACAACCCTGCGAAGATTATTTTATAGAAAATCGAAAATAACATGGCAATTTCAATTCTCTGTTAATATGGGTATACAGTTTCATGGATGATATATGAAACAGATGGATATATGATCCAGATGTATCTGGTTTCTAAGTTACGCTGAGGTAATGAAAGCAACCCAAACATCAAAAGGCACACGTTCAGCATGTGTTTGATACATATATAAACTTTAAATTTTCGCAAAGGTGAGCTTGATTTTACGCCTATGGCGATTCATTGTTTGTACCATGTTCATACATTTTCAACATGGTCTAAGTTCTTCTGTCAATATTGAGGTTGTTTTTTTACCTTCACTTTCTTTGGATCAACTTGGTCCCATTATGTCTAGAACACTGCCAAGGACGAACATATACAGTTATTCAGAAACATTTCACTATGCAATCCATTCAAATGAACTGTATTCCATTTCCAGCATGGTCATGAAACATTCCAGAAGATCTTCCTTTCTGTTTCGTCCAGACAACATCACAGCTTGTCGACCAGCTAAGGGGGAAGGTAGTTTACGGACAGCCGTACAAACAGGAACAATGATCTTTGGTTTACCGTCTTTTGTTGTCAGACTGGCAGCGTATTTCATGAACGCTTTTAGTTTCTTTGTGTCTTTGCTTCCTAGCACAAACAGCAAACAACTGCTGTTTTTCATGATGTTTCTTTGTGCGGCTATCTCCAATGTTCCTTTCCCGACCTCGTCTTTATTGCGTGTGATAAAGAGCCCACATGTATTCTTCAACCATGAGCAGACGGCAGCTGCCTCAGGTTCAGTCTGGTCCGGGTCATCCAAAACATACGCATCCCATATCCGTATTGTTTCGCCAGGTGGTAGTCTGTGCTTGTACGCAAAGGCACTCTGGAAACAGGACCTGGTGATGTTAGTGTTAATTTCCGTTTCTTCAGAATGTAGAAGATGTTTCACAATCCCAAGGTATACTTGATACACTAGGTCCTGATTTGCCATCTTCTGTCCTTCCTGTGTGCACATCAGTAATCTAATCGATATGAGAGCAGTTTGGAATTCCCTTTGCTGCATGTTTCGTTCAATGATTCTGCAAAGAAACGAGGGATTTTCGTGGTTGCTGTGATGAAGCTGTAGCAAGGAATCCCCGTTTCTTTGAACCATATCACACAGTCGTGCAATGTCCCTAGTTGAATGCCCAGCTTGATGATCACTTGTTAGAAGCTGCTTCAGAGCGGGAACGGCTTTAGAAAATGTGATGTCATCAGCTTCCATGGTGGGAGTGGAAGCCACAAGTGTTGCTGACATTTCTATGGAACTCAGCATCATCAGCTTGCTTTCCTCTCGATAAGCCTGCTGCTGTATCTCACTGTATTGGCTGTTTTCACTCATTTCAAGCAGACAGAATCCAATCTGTTCAAAGCATAATGTTTTATAGAAGAGTGTTCTACTTGGATCAGAAATAACAAGCTTGAACTGCTCCACTGCAGCTTCACTCTGACCAAGTCGCCTGTATAGCAATCCCAAGGTATAGATAGCATTTGCGTCACTTTGTTTACTCATAGCAATTGATTGTTGCAGGTACCCTTTGGCCTCATCCAGTAGGGGATGGCCAGCGGTGTATGTTTGTACTGTTTCGGGGGAATAAAAGATTTTAGAAGCATTGTCTCGATGGCTGTCATGTTCAAGGCGTTTCCTCCGAGGCGACTCTTCCTCGCGTGGCTTTTCTGCGAAAAAAGATCTATATTGCCATTTTGGGATGCTTTGGTTTCCCCTTTCACGTTTATAATCCTGTTCTTTGTGGGTTGGTGTCATTTTGATCAAAATCTTTGCCAAGGTGTCACATATCATTGTAGTTGGTCGAATGTCATAAGCTCTGGATAGAAGTGTATGACACTCCCGTAGCTTAGTGATATAATTACAGTTGGATCTGGCATGAAGCAAACACTTTCCACATGTGCTTAGGACAAACTCGTCTCTTTGCGTCTCCTCAAACCCTAAGGCTGTATCAAAACATTGCTCTGCAGTCACTGATATACCGTGCATATTCAGTGACCCAACAATTTGATTTGTTAAGGGATAGGCTGGATTCTGAAATGAAAGATACAATTGGCCTAGTTCTACCCACGCCTTTACAAGGAGACGTTGTGTTTTGCATCTGCGAATGATGTCAGATAAATATTCGACAGCTTTTTCACAGAAATGTTGAACTCTAGTTTGGGTCATGTTCTTCACATTCTGAGGTGCACCCAGGCATCTTCTGTATGTCAGTGCACATCCGAACTTCCAAAGGTAATTGTTAGGTTCCATGTTGATGCACTCTTCATACAGATCAGTTGCTTTGACATACAGAAACGGCGCAATTCTAGCCATGCAGTAAGCCTGCTCAGCTTTAGCAGAAACCAGCAAATGTGGGTAATCTTCTCGGCCCTTCATTTCACGTAACTTTCTCATCCCTGCCTCTACATCGTCTTCAATTTTAGAAACCGTTTTCATAAAGACATAATTGATAAGAGCGGTTAAATTCGATGGATAATCTGTTCTAATTTTGGAATTGATTTCAAAAGCTTCATCTTCCCTACCCAATCGGAAATACAAAAGTGAGATGAAATTGTCCTTTTTCAGAACTTCTTCCTCATAACCACAAGGTTTGGCGTCTTCTGTCTCAAGAGTTTGAAGCTTATCTTCACATTTTCTTTGTGTCAGATACAACATGTGGTCCACCTGAAGGGAATGTGGGTAAGGTTCAAGACGACTCTTCAGTCTCTGCAGACAGGGATCATCATCAACGTCCATCATCAACATCAGGTGCAAAACCTGGCACATAAAAAACAACAACATTCAGAAAGTGAAACTGCCAGGGACCAAGCACTCACCAGGGTCGAACTGTGACCATATCGCTGACCACCACCCATCATTCCTATTTTCAATCTCACTGTATCCAATGTATCACTCTTCTATTTCATCTTTGCTCTTACCACGTCTCATTCTGGTCATCGCTACCTCTTTCGTCTCACCACAACAATCTTCCAAGAGAAGCCGTGGGGTCACATACTCTGTTACTGATAATCTTTCAATCCTGCCGATGGTCGCATAGTGCACCTTTTTCTTATCAATATTGTAATTCACTTTCTCAGAACATATTTACTATCAGAACATATTTATTCTCAGAAATCTCACTTTCACACTAAGCTATTGCCAAAAAATTAAACTCCAAATCTCCTCCACTATTTTGCCCATTCAAGACTTATAGGCTGCTGGTTGCTTTATGGCTGAAATAATGCCGATGCGACACAGTGTTCACCCATTCTATCACCTCGCTCCTTTATGGTCATACACCATCACAGTGTTCACCCATTCTACCACCTCGCTCCTTTATGACAATACACCATCACAGTGTTCACCCATTCTACCACCTCGCTCCTGTATGGTCATACACCATCACAGTGTTCACCCATTCTACCACCTCGCTCCTTTATGGTCATACATCATCACAGTGTTCACCCATTCTACCACCTCGCTCCTTTATGACCAAACACCATCGCAGTGTTCACCCATTCTACCACCTCGCTCCTTTATGACAATACACCATCACAGTGTTCACCCATTCTATCACCTCGCTCCTTTATGACAATACACCATCACAGTGTTCACCCATTCTACCACCTCGCTCCTTTATGACCATACACCATCACAGTGTTAACCCAGTCTACCACCTCACTCCTGTATGGTCATACACCATCACAGTGTTCACCCATTCTACCACCTCGCTCCTTTATGGTCATACATCATTACAGTGTTCACCCATTCTACCATCTCGCTCCTTTATGACAATACACCATCACAGTGTTTACCCATTCTACCACCTCGCTCCTGTATGGTCATACACCATCACAGTGTTCACCCATTCTACCACCTCGCTCCTTTATGGTCATACATCATCACAGTGTTCACCCATTCTACCATCTCGCTCCTTTATGACAATACACCATCACAGTGTTCACCCATTCTACCACCTCGCTCCTTTATGACAATACACCATCACAGTGTTCACCCATTCTATCACCTCGCTCCTTTATGACAATACGCCATCACAGTGTTCACCCATTCTACCACCTCGCTCCTTTATGACCATACACCATCACAGTGTTCACCCATTCTACCACCTCGCTCCTGTATGGTCATACACCATCGCAGTGTTCACCCATTCTACCACCTCGCTCCTTTATGGTCATACATCATCACAGTGTTCACCCATTCTACCATCTCGCTCCTTTATGACAATACACTATCACAGTGTTTACCCATTCTACCACCTCGCTCCTGTATGGTCATACACCATCACAGTGTTCACCCATTCTACCACCTCGCTCCTGTATGGTCATACACCATCACAGTGTTCACCCATTCTATCACCTCGCTCCTTTATGGTCATACACCATCACAGTGTTCACCCATTCTACCACCTCGCTCCTTTATGGTCATACATCATCACAGTGTTCGCCCATTCTACCACCTCGCTCCTTTATGGTCATACAGCATCACAGTGTTCACCCATTCTACCACCTCGCTCCTTTATGACCATACACCATCACAGTGTTCACCCATTCTACCACCTCGCTCCTTTATGGCAATACACCATCACAGTGTTCACCCATTCTACCATCTCGCTCCTTTATGGTAATACACCATCACAGTGTTCACCCATTCTACCACCTCGCTCATTTATGGTCATACACCATCACAGTGTTCACCCATTCTACCACCTCGCTCCTTTATGGTCATACACCATCACAGTGTTCACCCATTCTCCAAACCCCGCTCCTTTATGGTCATACACCATCACAGTGTTCACCCATTCTACCACCTCGCTCCTTTATGGTCATACACCATCACAGTGATCACCCATTCTACCACCTCGCTCCTTTATGGTCATACACCATCACAGTGTTCACCCATTCTACCATCTCGCTCCTTTATGGTCATACACCATCACAGTGTTCACCCATTCTACCACCTCGCTCCTTTATGGTCATACACCATCACAGTGTTCACCCATTCTACCATCTCGCTCCTTTATGGTCATACACCATCACAGTGTTCACCCATTCTACCACCTCGCTCATTTATGGTCATACACCATCACAGTGTTCACCCATTCTACCACCTCTCTCATTTATGGTCATACACCATCACAGTGTTCACCCATTCTCCAAATCCCGCTCCTTTATGGTCATACACCATCACAGTGTTCACCCATTCTACCACCTCGCTCCTTTATGACCATACACCATCACAGTGTTCACCCATTCTACCACCTCGCTCCTTTATGACCATACACCATCACAGTGTTCACCCATTCTACCACCTCGCTCCTTTATGGTCATACACCATCACAGTGTTCACCCATTCTATCACCTCGCTCCTTATTGGCCGTACACCATCACAGTGTTCACCCATTCTACCACCTCGCTCATTTTTGGTCATACTCCATCACAGTGTTCACCCATTCTACCACCTCGCTCCTTTATGGTCATACATCATCACAGTGTTCACCCATTCTACCACATCGCTCCTTTATGACCATACACCATCACAGTGTTCACCCATTCTACCACCTCGCTCCTTTTTGGCAATACACCATCACAGTGTTCACCCATTCTACAACCTCGCTCCTTTATGACAATACACCATCACAGTGTTCACCCATTCTACCACCTCGCTCCTGTATGGTCATACACCATCACAGTGTTCACCCATTCTACCACCTCGCTCCTTTATGGTCATACATCATCACAGTGTTCACCCATTCTACCACCTCGCTCCTTTATGACCAAACACCATCACAGTGTTCACCCATTCTACCACCTCGCTCCTTTATGACAATACACCATCACAGTGTTCACCCATTCTATCACCTCGCTCCTTTATGACAATACATCATCACAGTGTTCACCCATTCTACCACCTCGCTCATTTATGGTCATACACCATCACAGTGTTCACCCATTCTACCACCTCTCTCATTTATGGTCATACACCATCACAGTGTTCACCCATTCTCCAAATCCCGCTCCTTTATGGTCATACACCATCACAGTGTTCACCCATTCTACCACCTCGCTCCTTTATGACCATACACCATCACAGTGTTCACCCATTCTACCACCTCGCTCCTTTATGACCATACACCATCACAGTGTTCACCCATTCTACCACCTCGCTCCTTTATGGTCATACACCATCACAGTGTTCACCCATTCTATCACCTCGCTCCTTATTGGCCGTACACCATCACAGTGTTCACCCATTCTACCACCTCGCTCATTTTTGGTCATACTCCATCACAGTGTTCACCCATTCTACCACCTCGCTCCTTTATGGTCATACATCATCACAGTGTTCACCCATTCTACCACATCGCTCCTTTATGACCATACACCATCACAGTGTTCACCCATTCTACCACCTCGCTCCTTTTTGGCAATACACCATCACAGTGTTCACCCATTCTACCACCTCGCTCCTTTATGGTCATACATCATCACAGTGTTCACCCATTCTATCACCACGCTCCTTTATGGCCAAACATCGCTGTTCTTCTGGCCGCTGTTAATAATGAAGTTAGTTAAACTCACTTGGCTTTTTCTCAATGTTATAAGTCATTGTACAAAATACAAAACACAATACAGACAGGAACAAGTATAAATACGACAGGAACGTAAATTCTGCTTTGACAAGTTATGGCTAAGACATACTACCTTCACTGGTTAACACTTCTAACCCAGAGAAGAAATGTTTACAATTGTCGATTCCGATGACATTTCGACCCCATCTCGTAATGGTTCCCACCCACATCACCTAATTTACAGATCACCTATTGTTATATGGCAGTGTATTTTATTGTTGAAAAATGATTGTAACTGTGTTACATTAGTTCTGCTGGGATTCGGTAGACGCTCTTTGCATTGTGTTTGAACAGCGATCAGTCGTCAGGAAGTTGTTAGATGCTAGTGTGGTGTGTAAACTTCTGGTTCTGAAACTTCTTTAATGTGTTCTATAGTGAGGGCACGGTGTAGAAATTTCCAGTTGCTTGTTAGGCTGTATATATATAGACGGAGAAGAGCCTGTTAAGGGGTCTCTCACACATTTCGTCTCCCACGCTTTTCATCGCTTCGAACCAGCTTTCATGTGAGGATAGCTCATCATCCCTGATTCCATGCCTAGTCTATCACGGAAGCTTGACCACTGTCGCCGCTGGGTGCATATATATTATTAGCACTGACTTTACTATCAACACTGTATGGTTGTTTTTGATACTGACCACTGCCATCATATTATATACTGCCTTTGAATATTGTACTCCCACTCTATTGTGTACTCCTATTGCTGTGCAGTAATTTGTACTTATTTGTAAACCTAGTTAATTTTGTAGTACATTTGTTGATTGAAAGCCACTTGTTGGTTGTTTGTTGGTTTCACACTAATTTGTTCTACGTACAGATTTCTGAGTTAACATATTGTTTCAATTAGTGAATCGACACATAACACTATTACCCAGATCACCTACTACGACTTGAGTGAATCAAAGCCCACATCGCCTAGAAACTGGCATTGATTTTCGTTGGTAGTGTCCATTATTAGGCACATAGGGATGCCAGTACTGTGACTGCGCTATGCATTGTTGGTTTTTGCTTTCCTGTATATACTGGTATAATCTTGACTATATGACTTGACTGTTTATAAGATCATTGTCTATTGGAATTGTATGGTGCTGTGATCGTTTATGTTTGTTACTGGCCTCCGAATAATATGGACCTAATCTATTATAATAACATCGTACATTGATTGAGAATAAGAGTGAGTCTGTGAGTTGGGTTTAACGCCGCTTTTAACAGTATTCCAGTTAAATCGCGGCGTGTGAGCTTGATGTGGGAGGAAAGCCCGAAGTGATGCAGGCCTCAGACGTTTACCACTTCGGTGAAAGCCACGAGGACGGGTATGGTGCTGACAAACCTGGGAACATAACTGGGGCGAACCGGGATTCGAACCCACAATCATAGGTTTCTGGCGTGCCCAAGGGGCGCAACTACTAACGCGAATCGCGGCACCTACTAACTGTCAAACTATTGGCCATAACAAAGTGAACTAGTCAATGCAGTACATTGTTTGAGTAGTTCATTGCAAGTGTATTTAGTCTGTGGGGGCCGTTTGTATATAGGTGACAGCCTGTTGAACGTGATTGGGGTCCAAATGGACACAGAAATGGAAAAGAACGAGTACCAAGCAGTTAGTACAGTTTTTGACTTTAGAGAAAAGTACTCCCCAAGGAATTCATGACCGCATGTCACAAGTGTATGGGGATAAGTGCCCTAGCTATTCCACTGAATTGTTTCACAGTCATTACTTAGAAGTTGACGGATGACACAGTACACACACTTTAAGGATAACAACTTCTTTAATACTGTAAAAAGCAACGTTTCGGAATAGATCCTTGACAACGCTTTTTACAGTTTTAAAGAAGTTGTTATCCATAAAGTGTGTGTACTTTAGCTAATCCACTGTTAAATTTTGGGCAGGTATGTTTAAGGCTGGGAGAACAAGCCTTGATGATGACCTAGGTCTGGACGTCCATCAATGATTCAATCAAGGAGATAGAAAATAACCCTGTATACTGTCAGATGGACATATTACCATTCCTGAACTTGAGGAAGACACAGGTATAAGCCATGGATCCATTGAAACTATTATTCATGAACATTTACAGATGAATAAGATTTCTGCTCGTTGGGTGCCAAAGTTAAATTCTGATCTTAAGGGAAAAAGAATCGACATGCCAGAGAAAATTTAGAACCAATTGAGGAGGGTTTCGTCAAATTCCCAAAGAGATTAGTAACGGGGGATGACACGTAGATCTACCACTATGACCCCGAGTCAATCCATGGAACGGCACCATTCCACTTCTCCGGTACCAAAGAAATTCAAGTCTTCAAGATCAGTGAAGACAGTTATGGCCACTGTATTCTGGGATGCAAAGAGTGTGATCCTTAGTTAATTACTTAGAAAGTCCAGAGACGATTACCAGTACCTACTATGCTGATTTGCTTCATCGCCTGAAAGATTCTATAACAGAAAAGCGGCGAGGAATGCTGACTGTCGGAGTTCTACTACTTCTTGACAATGCCTCGTCTCACACCTCTCGGCTTGCAAAAACTGCTGTGCGACAATGTGGGTTCGAAGAGCTTCCAATCCCTTAAACCTTACCTTGCCTGGCACCAAGTAATTTCCACCTGTTTCCTGAACTGAAATAACACCTTTGTACAAAGCGCTAAGACGACAACGACGACCTCAAAGCTGCCGTGAATGGGTTTCTCAGGCAGGAATTGAAAAGCTTCACCATCGATATGAGAAGTGTATTGAAAAGCAGGGAGATTATGTTGAAGAATGAAATTAAAAACCCTTTCACAATTGTTGGTTTTGTTTGTTAGGCTTGGAACCTTTTGGCCAGCCCTCGTACCATTTAAGCCGTCGGCGAGCGTATTATCACGATTGGACTAACTCACGAGGTACTGCCTTACATCTATGACGTCGATGTGTTTAAGTCCAGATTGTAGGAGAGTACAAGGGAAGAGACAACTTCGATCAACAAAATCTACGATGACGAACTGTATATACTGAGAAACAATTCCGACATTATCCCAAATCTGGCTCTTCAGCATTTCCCTATTTTTGACACGACTTAAGACTTAAGAATCTACCGAAGCTACCCAAGACACGAGCATCCATCCAAGAGTAGAAAATAACTGATGCTGGTGAAAACGTCGTCATGGACGATCACGGAAACAGCGACAAACTTCTCGTCTTCACAACACGAGAAAATCTGGAACATCTCTGTGAAGCTTAGACCGTATTTGCTGATGGTATTTTCTACTCCTCCCCCAAGCTGTCTTGTCAAGTTTACACACTCCATGCTGAACATCAAGGCATCATGTATCCTCCTGTTCACTGCGCCCTACCGAATAAGACTGAAGCTTCCTACACAACTGCCATGCAGCTAATTGAGGATGAAGCAGAACCACATCATCTTAATCTGAAACCCCTAGAATTCCAGAATTATTTTGAGAAGGCTGCTGCCAATGCTGCTATTGCACCTTTTGAAGATGTCCAGATGTGTGGCAGGTATTATGGAGTTACGTTTTGTCTGGACTAACGAGTCTATGCATAGTTTCGTAAACTGTCCTTCAGATTTCGGTCGATTGCAGGATTTGCAAAGCATGTGCACCGCCAACTCGTTGTCAACAGATATTTTCCAAATCTTTTCATGTGTTTAATCAAGGTGCTCACGCATTGCGCGATGTAAGACCCGTTTTATCACAACATAGACTTTGATTATCGATCAGATCCTCTTGACTGGGCGCCACTGTTTTGTTTCAAGCAAATGCAAGTGATACGAGAGGTGGAATCTGATTGGTCTAAAGGAGAGTCTCAGAAGGGCCTCTTGTGGCGCTACGATAGAGTCCAGGAGTTCCAGCCTAGTTCGGCAAGGGTGGAAACTGGACTTTTAAAGTCAGTTAACTCTCTTGCCTCGGGAAGATGGATGTGTGGCTGCTTTTTTCCATTGTATCCAACGTGTGTTTGAACATTTTGAGAGCTGTGTCTCTCTAATATTTCGTGTCACACGACTGAATATGGAAAGTGATGTCATCCTACTATTTACATATCTCTTGCACGAGAACTCGCCTATTTAATATAATGATATGGACTCTGACGGCATATCTCAACTTGAAGTGAGTGAGTCTGGTTTTACGCCAGCAATATGACGGCGGGGGACACCAGAAATGGGCTTCACACATTGTACCCATGTCGGGAATCGAACCCGGGTCTTCGGCTTGACGAGCGAACGCTTTAACCACCAGGCTACCCGACCGCCCCTCTCAACTTGAAGATTACTTTCATACAGTGAGGTCAGAATATAATCATGAACATACTTTCTTAGGGGGTGATTTGAACTCAAAGGGGAAATGTTTCTTGACTATATTCCTGATGATACAGTTGAAGACATACATGATATCGATGACCATCCTTGCGATGTGTTTGATATGCCCAGAATGTCAAGGGATAATTTAACGCATAGTAACTGTGGCATTATGTCAGCCGAACTTTGTCGTACCTTTGGTATACATACTCACAATGTTAGGTGTAGCTGCTGAATTGTTAAAAGCTTCTAAACATCTTACTGTACCTTATCATACGCACCTCTTTAATCACAGTTTTGATAGTGGTAGATTTCCTCTATTCAAGTCTGTCTGTCCTAAACAACTATTTCTCTCATGGACTCAACCTAAAAAGTATTTACGTATATTTTGAACAGCCGTCTACAGAGTTGGTGTGAGAATTATGATATCATTAATGAACAACAAGCTGGTTTTAGGGCTTATTACTCCATTACAGGCTGTCGTTCAGAAATACACTGGTAAGAATAGAGGCAGATTTTACTTCCTCTTCATTGACTTTTCCAATGCATTTGATGGTGTTTTCCTGCACTCTTTGTGTGAAGTTGGGATTAAGAGAAAAGGTTGGATAGAATCACATCAATGTATAATAATGTATCTGCTTGTGATAGAACCCCTAAAGGTATATCTAGGTGTTGTACCTGTAACATTGACACCCGTCAAATGTGTGTTTTAATTCCACAAATATGTGTGTAGCTTTATGGACAGGGAGGGGTGTCAAGGAATTACTGTTACCTCTCCTATTAATGATTTTGTGCTCCCTCAATGTCCGACACCTGTTCACAACTGCAGAGAAAGATAAGTGTACAAGAAGGTTTTTGTGAACATACTGGCATGAAAGTAAATCTGAATAAAACTAAGATTGTTGTGTTTAGAAATGGTGGTCCGTTAAGGTCGTATGTAAAATGGTTTATGATGGTACACCAATTAGTACCAATAGAAACAGCATCTTTACATAAATACCTGGGACTTGTATTCACCCTAAGTTATTCTCGAGCGAAGCTAAGACCTGTCTTGTATCCCTAGCAAATAAGGCAATATTTTCAGTAAATAATTACCAAGGGAAACTTGGTAACATTAGTTGTCCAGATCTATTTAAGATCTTTGGTTGCATGATAACATCTAGTTTACGTTGTGGTTCTCAAAAATGGGGCCCCATATATTGTAATACTATTAAATTTGTACATATTAAATTTTGTAAATCTAGTTTAAATAATGGCTAGTGTATGAGTGACAGTGCCCTACTTATTTGTAACAGTGTATGAAAGGACAACTTGCAAGAGTGTATGAAAGGACACGATCAGTGTATGATTGATAGTGCTCTATTTAGTTGTAACAGTTTATGAAAGGACAATTTGCAAGAGTGTATGAAAGGACACGATCAGTGTATGATTGATAGTGCTCTATTTATTTGTAACAGTTTATGAAAGGACAATTTGCAAGAGTGTATGAAAGGACACGATCAGTGTATGATTGATAGTGCTCTATTTATTTGTAACAGTGTATGAAAGGGCAATTTACAAGAGTGTATGAAAGGACATGATCAGTGTATGATTGATAGTGCTCTATTTATTTGTAACAGTGTATGAAAGGACAATTTGCAAGAGTGTATGGAAGGACACGATCAGTGTATGATTGATAGTGCTCCGTTTATTTGTAACAGTGTATGAAAGGACAATTTGTAAGAGTGTATGAAAGGACACGATCAGTGTATGATTGATAGTGCTCCATTTATTTGTAACAGTGTATGAAAGGACAATTTGTAAGAGTGTATGGAAGGACACGATCAGTGTATGATTGATAGTGCTCTATTTATTTGTAACAGTGTATGAAAGGACAATTTGCAAGAGTGTATGGAAGGACACGATCAGTGTATGATTGATAGTGCTCCATTTATTTGTAACAGTGTATGAAAGGACAATTTGTAAGAGTGTATGGAAGGACACGATCAGTGTATGATTGATAGTGCTCTTTTTATTTGTAACAGTGTATGAAAGGACAATTTGCAAGAGTGTATGAAAGGACACGATCTGTGTATGATTGATAGTGCTCTATTTATTTGTAACAGTGTATGAAAGGACACGATCAGTGTATGATTGATAGTGCCCTATTTATTTGTAACAGTTTATGAAAGGACACGATCAGTGTATGCGTGATCGCGCTCTATTTATTTGTAAGAGTGTATGAAAGGACACGATCAGTGTATGATTGATAGTGCTCTATTTATTTGTAAGAGTGTATGAAAGGACACGATCAGTGTATGATTGATAGTGCTCTATTTATTTGTAACAGTGTATGAAAGGACAATTTGTAAGAGTGTATGAAAGGACACGATCAGCGTATGATTGATAGTGCTCTATTTATTTGTAAGAGTGTATGAAAGGACATGATCAGTGTATGATTGATAGTGCTCTATTTATTTGTAAGAGTGTATGAAAGGACAATTTGAAAGAGTGTATGAAAGGACACGATCAGTGTATGATTGATAGTGCTCTATTTATTTGTAAGAGTGTATGAAAGGACACGATCAGTGTATGATTGATAGTGCTCTATTTATTTGTAAGAGTGTATGAAAGGACACGATCAGTGTATCATTGATAGTGCTCTATTTATTTGTAACAGTGTATGAAAGGACACGATTAGTGTATGATTGATAGTGCTCACTTTATTTGTAACAGTGTATGAAAGGACAATTTGTAAGAGTGTATGAAAAGACACGATCAGTGTATGATTGATATTGCCTTATTTATTTGTAACAGTGTATGTAAGGGCAATTTGCAAGAGTGTATGGAAGGACACGATCAGTGTATGATTGATAGTGCTCTATTTATTTGTAAGAGTGTATGAAAGGACAATTTGTAAGAGTGTATGAAAGGACATGATTAGTGTACGATTGATAGTGCTCTATTTATTTGTAACAGTTTATGAAAGGACAATTTGTAAGAGTGTATGAAAGGACATGATTAGTGTATGATTGATAGTGCTCTATTTGTTTGTAACAGTGTATGAAAGGACAATTTGCAAGAGTGTATGAAAGGACACGATCAGTGTATGATTGATAGTGCTCTATTTATTTGTAACAGTGTATAAAAGGACAATTTGCAAGAGTGTATGAAAGGACACGATCAGTGTATGAATGATAGTGCTCTATTTATGTGTAACAGTTTATGAAAGGACAATTTGCAAGAGTGTATGAAAGGACACGATCAGTGTTTGATTGATAGTGTTTTATTTTTTGTAACAGTGTATGAAAGGACACGATCAGTGTATGATTGATAGTGCTCTTTTTATTTGTAAGAGTGTATGAAAGGACAATTTGCAAGAGTGTATGAAAGGACACGATCAGTGTATGATTGATAGTGCTCTATTTATTTGTAACAGTTTATGAAAGGACAATTTGCAAGAGTGTATGAAAGGACACGATCAGTGTATGATTGATAGTGCTCTATTTATTTGTAAGAGTGTATGAAAGGACAATTTGCAAGAGTGTATGAAAGGACACGATCAGTGTATGATTGATAGTGCCCTATTTATTTGTAACAGTTTATGAAAGGACAATTTGCAAGAGTGTATGAAAGGACACGATCAGTGTATGATTGATAGTGCTCTATTTATTTGTAAGAGTCTATGAAAGGACACGATCAGTGTATGATTGATAGTGCTCTATTTATTGGTAACAGTATATGAAAGGACACGATCAGTGAATGATTGATAGTGCTCTATTTATTTGTAACAGTGTATGAAAGGGCAATTTGGAAGAGTGTATGAAAGGACACGATCAGTGTATGATTGATAGTGCTCTATTTATTTGTAACAGTTTATGAAAGGACAATTTACAAGAGTGTATGAAAGGACACGATCAGTGTATGATTGATAGTGCTCTATTTATTTGTAACAGTGTATGAAAGGGCAATTTGCAAGAGTGTATGAAGGACACGATCAGAGTATGATTGATAGTGCTCTATTTATTTGTAACAGTGTGTGAAAGGACACGACCAGTGTATGATTGATAGTGCTCTATTTATTGGTAACAGTGTATGAAAGGACACGATCAGTGTATGATTGATAGTGCTCTATTTATTTGTAACAGTGTGTGAAAGGACACGATTAGTGTATGATTGAAAGTGCTCTATTTATTTGTAACAGTGTGTGAAAGGACACGATCAGTGTATAATTGATAGTGCTCTGTTTATTTGTAAGAGTGTATGAAGGGACACATTGTTCATGCAAACATTTAAAATAAAAGCCATCTTCTATTCATTTGTTCAGCTTTTGGTAACCTATTCAAGAGTGGGATCTTCCATACCCACATGACCTAATTACTATTACCTATCTTTTACCAGAACATTAGGTGAAGTGTATGGACATCCTCGTAATACACACAGTGTGCCGCACACCACAGGACCGTGTAACTGACAATGATAACAGTGCGTCTGAGGGTTTCTTTGTTATTATTATTAGTTACACGGTCCTGTGCGCACACAGATACCATGTGTAATGGGTAATCTCGACTATTATGAGAAGTTAATACTTTCTAACTTAAACACCTAAATAGACTGATGACTAATGTTATATTAGTGTTCGTTCACATCACGTGCCACTAATAGAATTATTACCATTGTTATCCGTAACGAACCAGAGACAGGATAATTATGTATGGCTGAAGTCAAGAGCAGTGGCAACTTCGCAGACTGGTCCCTGTTTTCAAGTTACATACACAACTTAGGTTTTTAAATAGAAATCAAGTAAATCTCCCTGTGTCTGCCTTGATTTGTTGAGAGTCGATTCAATTTATTCTCTGTTGCGGCGCCAACAGAAGTATAAAGTCCACCGAAAGCGAAAGTAGACACCTTTACCAAGAAACTGAACTATAAGCTTTTACCAAGAATTCACATTGCTATCAAATCAGAGCAGCAAACCATTTTCAACCACTGTTAATTGTGACAACCGCTGACGTATTTGACACGAGGCTACCGACTTACCGATGGTATCAGGTGTGTGACCAGGAAGTGTGACGGGATGCGATCTGAAGAGAACAGAGCCGAGTTCCGAAAACACGCGAGAAGTACAAGTGACGTCAATGTGCCACGTGATAATAATAAATATGCACATGGTCACGGGTCATCCTTCTCATGGAGGTTTGAAAGGGTATTCCTTGTATGCCGCTTTAGCATAGTAACATCCATGTCACGACAGGAGACACAAAGGTGGGGTGTTATTATGTCATTATGTTTATGTGTCTGCTTGTCCTGGTCCGGACTAATATCGATTTATAGTGCTATCCCACTAAGATACCATGCCGCAGTTTAACTTGAAAACCCCACTCAGACACAATATACTGTCTCTGAGCCGACCAGTCCTTATTTTAGCCCCTTAATACCGAGCACCAGGCATTGTAACAACAAGTACCATCTTTTAACGCCTTTTGGAATGACGCGGCCGGGGATCGAGCCCGACCTTCCGCTCTTCGGGCGGACGCTCTATCCACTGGACCGTGGAAGCGGTCAGAGGCGTAAAGAATACAGGGGTTTGATGTTTGTTGTTCAACACCACACTCAGCAATATTCCAGCTATATGACGGCGGTCTGTACATAATCGAGTCTGGACCAGACAATCCAGTGATTGACATCATGAGCATCGATCCACGCATTTGGGATGCAATGACATGCATCAACCAAGTCAGCGAGCCTGACCACCCGATCCCGTTAGTCGCCTCTTACGACAAGCATAGTCGCCTTTTGGGGCAAGCATGTGTTGCTGAAGACCTATTCTACCCCGGATCTTCACGGGTCAATACAGGGGTTTCACACTTGGGAACGCTTTAACCACTAGATTAGCCAACCCAATCCTGTTTAGTTTGAACATTAGTTACGTGTTAAGAGTTTCGCTCAAGGAAAATCAAATTTATCTCACCTGACCGAAAGTCAGTAAAAGCCACAAAAAACTTTCTATAATCATAAGACTTCTGTAGTGGCATGTTTGCCTTCTGGACAAATGAAGCAGTGACTTCAAACGCTTGTTTCATGCTTGAGTGCCAAATTTGTACAAGAGGTACGAATCTGATATTCAATATGTCCGCCATGGCAGCCATATTGAAAAATATATTTCTGGCCATATTATTCAGCAATTTCCATAAGTGCAAAGAAATACGTTCCGTTAATTGCAATATTGTATTCATTCTTCTCCCATGAAAGTTCCACACTGAGTAAACTGAACTGTGACATGTTTTCTTCTTTTGATGACATTATATTTAGTTCCAATAATTAGTACTTTAGCCTTCAGTATTTATGCTGTCAGCTGGTTCTCGATGTTGACATTTTAAACTGTTGACTACATATCCAAGTGTGCTCCAATGATCAGGGGTGTAATAAAATACGAATGAAGTGATAAACAAATCATGGTAACAGGTTCACAGGTTTATTAAATAACAACTAATTGTACTAATAGTTGACAAATATTAAATAAAATCTGCGCTCACATAGATCACTAAGTAATTCTATCTGCGCAAATATACAATCAAGTTTTAGCCAAACTGTATTACAGCTGTAAAAAGGTAGCTTAAACAACACTTTGACAAGATATGGACCCGGTTTCCAAATAGCTAGTTAATCACGGGAAAGTAGGTTATCCACAGATTACTAGAAAACAGAGTATTGGAAACACTAGTTACTAAGAGTTTAGAAATCACGGGACAGTTGGTTATCCACGGATTACTAGACAAACTGAGTATTACAAAGCCTAGTAACTAAACTCATAACAACCAGACTAGGCGAAGCTAAGGTGTGTTTTTAAACCCGGGGAAAACTACTATAACTCTATATCTACACTGGAGATGTAAGTATCAAAATAAAGCGCTGAACATAAACTACCCAACGGTTTTATTAAAGATTCACAACAAGCTATGTACAAAAATAACCATAAATACATGATAAATATCTGAATGTAGATATAAATTCCCCTAATGTTTGCAAGTCATAAATAGAAAACATTTTCAATACAAGAATATGGTGGTGAACATATGAGAGACAACATACATCAAGTCATTACATAGTTGGAGAGTAACATTACATTATAAGAGCGAAAAATAAGTGGGCCACTAATTCTCGAACACCAAATGATCACACACAATACAATAGCGGCCGCCGGAGATCACAGAGCGGTGCCGGACATAAAGTCGGGGAACATAGCCATTCGTGACCAATTCGTGTTATTCCGGGACAAGACGAATGCGGGTTACGGAAAGGGGCAAGTGTTGACAAATGGGAACATAGCGGCACTGAACCGTGACATGTGATCCACGGTGACACCATGGCACTATTTTCTAATCAGTAATGCGGACACGGCCCAGTCATCGAATGGCGCCGCAAATCGCTGTGAAGTTGCATCCCTTGAGCACGCCAGAAACCTATGATCGTGGGTTCGAATCCCCCTTTCGTCATTATGTATGCTTATGATTATATAGTTACTACACCTGGTATGATAAGGTCCTTTAGTTGAATAATGAAACACGTGCATTTATTACCACCAATCCCGTGTAGTGTGCTCTATGTGACCTTCTTGGTGAAGATTGTTTTGAGTCGATTGTTTTGCATTTGGCGATGGTTTCTCATCGTTGAAATGGTGCCGCCTTTAAAAGACAAGTGTACGCCACAAAGCGAACATACAGGTTTCAATTTGTCCCCAGACACTTTACAATATGACCATACGTCATATCTCTCAAATGGTATAACACATGTATGCCAAGGGAGATAACGCTCACGAGTACTCCAGGAGTGGCTCTACCCTAATCATACTCCAGTACCCGGCTACCGTTTCATCCCTATGAGTGAATGACCATAGCTTTATGCAAAATGTGTCAACATTTCATTTACTAGCCCACTCACTGTGCCGCATTTCCCTGAGAAGAACGAAAGATGACTTTCATAGTCCATTCCGCCCGATCCACAGACACCTGCAGGCAGCCATATCCCCACACGCCCACTGGCTTCATGATTCACAGACACATGTTGGTAGGCCGATCCAAAGACACCCACTTGCAGTCCCGTCTACAGTCAGATTGTGGCAACCCGATTTCAGTCACCTGTTTGGCAGCCATATCCATAGACACCTGTTTGCTGCTTGATTCACAGACATATATTGGCAGTGATATCCACAGACACTCGTCGACAGCGCAGCCTACAGTCATCTTTTGACAGCTCAAGCATCTTTCGATCTTATGCGTCTACCATCAACACCGAACACAAAGCTGCAAAATGTACGAGCGAAAACTATACACATTGATAAAATCAGGATACTGTAGGTAAATGTCATTGCAAATGGCTTTATTGTTTTTCAATGTTTAATTGTTTTCATCCAACCATGCAAATTTGGCATAATTCAGCTTTAGGATAGATAAAAACATATTCATGAGTTGTTGAGAACGTTGACATGTCAGAAAGTCTGGTGATAACTCTACTGGACGTTTGTCTTTCAAGGTCGGCAAAACTGTTCTTGGACAGGTCAGTACGGGAACTATCACATCCAAGCCGTCACATGTGCGGGAGATAGCAACAAGAGTCTCTAGTCGTTTGGTAGCAGTCGCTTTGCCCAACAGGACAACCAAACATTTGCTTTTATTCATTACATTTAGTTCTGCGGTGAATTCAAGTTCATAGCCAAGAACGTCATCAGTGTTCCGAGTTACAGACAAGCCGCACGTTCCCCCAAACCATGACTTGATGGCTGCTGCCTCAGCATCTGTCTGTCCGGGGTCATCAAGTACAAAGACGTCCCAGCCCTCGTCATCCTCACCAGAAGTGCGCCCATGTCTGTGTGTGAAAGCACTCTGAAAACAGGACCTTATATCATCCTTGCTTGTAGGAGTTGACTCTGAGTCAAGAAGATGTTTAGCAATCCCAAGATAAACTTGGTAAACTAAATATTGTTCTTTGTCGGCCATCTGTTTTCCTTCACGTGTACACAACAGAAGTTGTAGACATGACCGGGCATTGTGAAAATCACGTAAACACATGTATTGTTTAATGACTGCAGAAAGTAATGTAGGTTCACCTGGTTTCAATAGCAGCAGTTTTTTATAGAACTCTATTGAATCTCTGTGGGCACCAACTAATGCACACATTCTAGCTATTTCCTGGATACTCTCAGGCTGGTTGGGCTCGTTCGTGAGAAGCTGTTTCAAAGTAGGCAGTGCTTGCCATGAGTTGAAATCCTCTTTTCCCATTGTGGGAATCCGAGCGACAAGAAGGACTGTCTGTTCTATGGATCGCCTCATCATCATCTTGCTCTCCTCTCTGAAGTTCAGTTTTTCCACGTCACTATATTGTCTTCCTTTACTCATCTCCAACAGACAAAAGCCAATCTGTTCATAGGCAGTACTCTTGTAATAAGGTGAAGCATTGGGATCAGAGATGATCTTGCGAAACTGCTCCACTGCAGTTTCCACCTGATCAAGTCGCCTATAGTTTAATCCTAAGTCATAGATGGCGGTGAGATTGCATTCCTTCGTCATAGCAACTGATTCTTGAAGATAGCATACAGCCTCGGTCAGACGTGGGTGACCAGGTTTTTTTGTTAAGTGTTTTGGAGAATTGAGGAATTTCGAAAGCTTCCTAGGAGACCCTCCTCTTCGCGGGTTGTTTCGTTGTGAATGGTTGTTGTGGAATGAGAGTTCCGCAATCTCAGAAGTCAGATCAGTTGTGTCACTGTCAGACATGAGATGTTGATCACTGCTCCCTTGCATCTTTAGGACAAGTGCACTCTGAGGTTCCCCCATGTAACCACCTCTGCAGGTGCCCCCGCTTCTATCATATTGATCTCTGTTTGACAGTTCATTGCCTCCTATGTGATCCCGATGCTCTCTATATCCATACTTCCCACGACCACGACCACGACCACGACCACGACCACGACCGCGACCACGTGCACGTCCACCACCATCACCACCACCGCCAAAGCTCTGCTCTGCCAATTTGAGTAATATCTTTGCTAGATTATCACAAATGAATGGAGTACGTCGGATTGCATATGCTTTCTTAAGTAACTCGTGACAGTCTTGTAAAGTTTGAAGATATGGAGAGTGGTGTCTGACCAAAGGCAGAAGTTTGCCACATCTTCCAAGAACGAAGTCATCTTCGAGAGAGGCCTCTTTGATTGTTTCAAGGGCTGTATCAAGGCATTGCTCTGCAGTCAATGATAGACCTTCTATTATGACTTGGTCAACAATCTGCTGAGTTAAAGGGTAAGCAGGCTTCTCCAGTTTTAGGTACAGGTCACCCAACTCCACAAACGCTTTTGCAATCAGAAGTTGCTTCTTGCAGTTGATAGTAATTTCCGAAAGATATCGTACGGCTCTTTCGCAAAACACTTTAACTCTTTCTGGTGTCATGTTCTCAATACATTTAGGCATCCCTAAGCATCTCCTGCAAGTTAACGCACAACCGAATTTCCACAGGTACTGGTCAGGACATTCATTAAGAGCATTTTCATAAAGATCAATTGCTTTGACATAGAGGTGAGGCCCTATGCGAGACATGCAGTATGCCTGCTCTGCTGTGGCTACAGCTAGTAACTGTTTGTAGTCATCTCGTCCTCTCAATTTATCCAGCTCTCTGACGGCTTCTTGGGAGGCATGCTCATGTCCAGTCGCCATTTTCATTATGGTTTTATTCACTAATGCTGTTATATTAGTTGGGACATTTTCACAAACTCTAGAATTTATTTCTGAAGCTTTCTCTTTTTGATTTGTGTGGAAATGAAGTAATGATAAGAAATTATCTCGTCTGATTTGTTCTTCTTCAAACCCACATGGCAGTAATCTTTCTGACTGGATGCGGTCCAATATGCAGACACATTTTGCCTTTTTGATGTTGATGATGTAGTCGAGTTGAAGAGAGCTGGGGACCTCACTCAGACTATCCTTCAGTCTCTGGCGAGGGTCCACTGGTCCAGCCATATGAACGGTATATCCGGTTCCTTTCAACAGAAAAATACACTTCAAATACATCAATTGTACCATTTGATTGGTTGATAATCCAGAGAATATGATGGTTAGTGCATGTCGGTTTGACAAAGTGTTTCTGTAAGTCATTCGGCCCAAACTAGATGCTGTGTTGTAAGTTGTGGCGTATGTCAACCGAAGGATTGAAATGGGCCATAATACATTATGAACAAACACTATCTAGCAACAGACGTAGGTCATTAAGTCAAAACAAAGTAATTACTTATTCTTCGGCTCTCCGTAACTTTCATTTCTAAATGTGACCCGTGAAGATTCCTGGGTAGAATAGGTCTTCAGCAACCCATGCTTGCCGTAAAAGGTGACTATGCTTGTCGTAAAAGGCGACTAACGGGATCGGGTGGTCAGACTCGCTGACTTGGTTGATGCATGTCATCGATCCCAATTGCGTGGATCGATGCTCATGATATCAATCACTGGATTGTCTGGTCCAGACTCGATTATTTACAGACCGCCGTCATGGAATATTGCTGAGTGCGGCGTTAAACAACAAACCAACAACAACCAACATTTCTAAATGTCCAAATTATTTAAACTAAGGCACATTTTGAAAAGAGTGAGTGAGTAAGGTTTTACACCGCTTTTAGCAATATTCCAGCAATATCATGGCGGGGGACTCAAGAAATGGGCTTCACACATTGTACCCATGTCGGGAATCGAACCCAGGTCTTCGGCGTGACGAGCGAACGCTTTAACCACTAGGCTACCCGATCGCCTAGTGTTGCCAAGTCGTTTTACTGGTCGCTGTAGGCGATAACAACTAGTAACATGTTCCTTTTCCCCCCAAAAAAACCCCCAAAAATGAATGTGAAGAGGTTACAACCAACCTGTTTACTCTCAAGTATGTACGTATATGAGACGTAAATAAACAGATCGGCAAAACGAAAATAAACAATATTTCTCTAGTCAAAACGAAAGTCACCGTCAGTGGCGTTGACATCTAACCACCAGATATCGACCTAAATATATTCACACACACACACACACACACACACACACACACACACACACAGATCTAGAATAGTAAGGCTCCCTGATACTCACACAAACCAGGAGACGCCCACCTAATCTACCGCAGTCACTTAACACGTACTGCAGTTAGGCCTCGGTCGATATGCGCGTATATAGGCAGTGACGTAACAGCATATTCGTGGTGTTTCTCAGAAACTGCTTTCTCCTTAGCGGTATGCAATGGCTAAGGGAGGTAATTAGCTTTGGTATGTTACGGGTATAAATAAGGTGCGGAAAGCAGCTCGTCTCCTCTCACTCTATACAGCTCTAATTAGATCAACACTAGACTACGCCATATACAATACCCTAAACAACTCTCTATCTAAAAAACTTGACTCAATACAATACCAAGCCCTTAAACTAATTACATGCACCCAACATGGCACCTCCTACACCTCACTTCAGGCCCTTACAGGGGAAATGCCACTAAATCTACGCAGGGAACATCTAAGCCTTAATTTCTGGGCCGGGTCCCAATCAAACCCTCTCATCCAAAACCTAATTAACCAAAACATTAGCCCAAGAAACCAAGCTCTAGCTCGCAAACACCCCTTACTCACCCCAATATCCCAAAGAATAACTAACTACCTCAAACGTCCTCAATGAACACCAAACTAAAAAAAATCCCAATATAGACACAACGCTAGCTAACCAAATAAATAAACAAAACGACCCAAACATAGCTAAAACCACCACACTTGCATACATACACGACAATTGGCCAAATTGGTGTCACGGACGGATCTTCAGACCCGATCTCCAACCACACAGGCTTCGAATTTCATACCACACAACCAGTTAAATCCACACAATCTTACCGACTCTCAAACAACCAATCTATATTCACGGCCGAACTTATGGGCATGGCCTCAGCCCTGCATAACCAACAATCTAAAAACAAAATAAAATCCTAATTCTCACCGACTCCCTTAGTGGACTACAAGCCCTCCAAAACAAAAATACCAAAAACCGACCTAAATTAATAAACCAAATACTTAAAAGCTCCAACGGTCGGGTAGCCTAGTGGTTAAAGCGTTCGCTCGTCACGCCGAAGACCCGGGTTCGATTCCCGACATGGGTACAATGTGTGAAGCCCATTTATTATGTCCCACGCCGCAATATTGCTAAAAGCGGCGTAAAACCATACTCACTCCTATCTTGCAGCTTTTTCGGGTCAAGGGTTCACGACAAGGTTCGTGCCATTTTTGCGGCGAGTTCACGCACTACATCCGGGAATGTCTCTACTGTACAGGCAGTACAACCAGGGCGACGACAGGTGTCAACGCCACAGTAACCAGTGCCTCTAAGGCAGGATAAGACTTGTCAGTTAAGTGTAGTTTTGATAATGTACATTCGGAAAACAATATGCTTGATGATTATGACATTGCCCTTACTAATGATTTTGATGAATATGAATAGGGATCAGCAGAAATTATAGTGAAGGGTCGGTTAAAGTCTAGCATTCAATTCTGGTACAATATTGGTGCGTCTAAATTCATAATTAATATTATAGACAATGGATATAAAATTCCTTTTATTTCCAGGCCTCTAAAGATGGAGTTACGAAATAACAAGTCGGCGTTGAGACATGCAGAGTTTGTTAAGGCCCAAGCTATTTTAGAATTGCATAAGAAACAATTATTCATTGAGTCTGAGTCTCCGCCCTACATTGTTAACCCTCCTTCTGTGTCCATACACGAAATTTGATCTTAGATTTGTCCAGAGTTAACAATTACGTCAGCAAAAAGTCAATCAAATGTAAAGATTGGAAAATTGCACTTGAATATATTAATGTGAACGATTGGTTGATAAAATTTGATATACACTCAGCATATCATCATATAGACATTTTTTAAGCCAATACTGAATTCCTAGGTTTTTCATGGAAAAATGCTTCGGGTGTTAAGCAACATTTCAAGTTTGTAGTCTTACCTTTCGTGTTAACTCAGCACCTTATGTGTTAACTAAGGTTACACGCCAGTTAGTCAAGAAACGGCGTTCTGAAGGGAAGAAAGTGGTCACCTTTTTAGAAGACGGTCTTTTATCAGCTCAGTTGGAACTTAGTACTCGTTCGTCTGGCGAGGCTACAAAAGAAGACTTGATCAAGTCGGGATTTGTACCCAAATTCGAAAAATCACAACGGTCACCTTCGTAGTTCATGGAGTAGCTAGGTATTCACATAGATACAAACACTCTGTGTTTATCCGTTCCTCAGAGGAAGTTAGATAAGGCCATTGAAGATTTTTTTTTTAGTGAATAGGCGCTCTTATCAACCAATGCGGCTTGTTGCTGCGATTGTCGGACAAATCATAGCAATGAAACTCGTTATGGGAAATGTTACATTGACCAGTTACAGTGTTGGAGAGAAAACATTGCTCGTTTGTCGAGTACAGTACTGATAAATACAGTACACCATATAGAATTATATCTATCGCATGCAACTACGAGCGTATGTGTTTAATTGACAGACATTGAATAAGAGCAAAATCATCTGCAATTCTTGTGTTTTTTAAAATTTCTACTCCGTTCTGCAATGCGCCAATGGCAGTGACTCGATACCCGCCATTTGTTGCTAAGTGTAGCAGCGCATAACAGTGGTAATGTGGAACTAAAGCGGAATACAATTTCTTCTTTTTATACAGATGGCTAATGAAAAAATGCAATTCCTATGAAAATGGTTGTGTTGGTTATTATCTGTAATTACTATCCATTGCCATGTTTAATTTCTAATCACGATATCTCCTAAATGTATTATTTGATTGTCTATCATGTCATAACCTTCGTGAGGTGGTGACATGTTTAATAATAGATTACATGTGGGGAAGCACCTCGGTGCTTGTTGCGGGGTGCTGGTGGACCGCATTACAAGTTACATTTGGCGTCTTGGGATACATCCCAAATTATAAATTATATAGGATAGGGTTGCCCGCTTTACAGCAGGAACCAGTTTATCCATTCTGCTTTACAGCAGATGGCTTAGTGTCCGCTTTACAGCGGATGGTCAGCTTGGCAACACAGTGTATGAAAACGCGATCAGTGTATGAGTGATAGTGCTCTATATATTTGTAACAGTGTATGAAAGGACAATTTGTAAGAGTGTATGAAAGGACACCGAAAGCGAAAGTAGATCACCTTTACCAAGAAACTGAACTATAAGCTTTTACCAAGAATTCACATTGCTATCAAATCAGAGCTGCAAACCATTTTCAACCATTGTTTAATGTGACAACCGCTGACGTATTTGACACGAGGCTACCGACTTACCGATGGTATCAGGTGTGTGTCCAGGAAGTGTGACGGGATGCGATCTGAAGAGAACAGAGCCGAGTTCCGAAAACACGCGAGAAGTACCGGTCCTTATTTTAGCCCCTTGATACCGAGCACCAGGCATTGAACAACAAATACCATCTTTTAACGCCTTTTGGAATGTGTCGGCCGGGGATCGAGCCCGACCTTCCGCTCTTCGGGCGGACGCTCTATCCACTAGACCGTGGGGAGGCGGTCAGATGCGTAAAGAATACAGGGGTTTGATGTTTGTTGTTTAACACCACACTCAGCAACATTCCAGCTATATGACGGCGGTCTGTCTGGGCCAGACAATCCAGTGATTGACATCATGAGCATCGATCCACGCATTTGGGATGCAATGACATGCATCAACCAAGTCAGCGAGCCTGACCACCCGATCCCGTTAGTCGTCTCTTACGACAAGCATGGGTTGCTGAAGACCTATTCTACCCCGGATCTTCACGGGTCAATATAGGGGTTTCACACTGGGGAACGCTTTAACCACTAGATTAGCCAACCCAATCCTGTTTAGTTTGAACATTAGCTACGTGTTAAGAGTTTCGCTCAAGGAAAATCTAATTTATCTCACCTGACAGAAGGTCAGTATAAGCGAAAAACAACTTTCTATTATCATAAGACATCTGTAGTGGCATGTTTGCCTTCAGGACAAATGAAGCAGTGACTTTAAACGCTTGTTTCATGCTTGAGTGCCAAATTTGTACAAGAGATTCGATTCTGATATTCAATATGTCCGTTGAAAAATCTATTTATGGCCAAATTATTCAGCCAATTCCATAAGTGCAAAGAAATACGTTCCATTAATTGCAATATTGTATTCATTCTTCTCCCATTTAAGTTCCATACTGAGTAAACTGAACTGTGAGATGTTTTCTTCTTTTGATGACGTTATGATTAGTTCCAATAAGAAGGATTTTCGCCTTCAGTATTTATGCTGTCAGCTGGTTCTCGATGTTCACATTTTAAACTGTTGACTACATATCCAGGTGTGCTCCAATGATCAGGGTTGTATAAAATACGAATGAAGTGATCAACATATACTAAAGTTTCCAAATAGCTAGTTAATCACGGGAAAGTAGGTTATCCACAGATTACTAGAAAACAGAGTATTGGAAACACTAGTTACTAAGAGTTTAGAAATCACGGGACGGTTATCCACGGATTACTAGACAAACTGAGTATTACAAAGCCTAGTAACTAAACTCATAACAATCAGACTAGGCGAAGCTAAGGTGTGTTTTTAAACCCGGGGAAAACTACTATATCTCTATATCTACACTGGAGATGTAAGTATCAAAATAAAGCGCTGAACATAAACTACCCAACGGTTTCATTAAAGATTCACAACAAGCTATGTACAAAAATAACCATCAATACATGATAAATATCTGAATGTAGATATAAATTCCCCTAATGTTTGCAAGTCATAAATAGAAAACATTTTCAATACAAGAATATGCTGGTGAACATATGAGAGATAGAGGATTAACCACTGTGTTCCGTTGTTACCGAAAAATCTACACACGAGATTTACACTTTGCCGAGTTCTAATCGTGGCAGATTAATCATGAGTGTGCCTCAACCAGGCAACTGATCAGCTGGTTACTCCTAGGTAAATCTTCTCAACACCATCAATGAATTGTAATATTTTTAAACGAATTTACAGTGAATAATTTAATATATAAAATGATGATTATTTCATGTCATCTTTTTTAATTTTTTTGTTTTGTTCCTGAACATAGTTAGCACATGTGTTTCTATTATAAAAAAAGAATAAGAAAATCTTTACTAATTCAGTGGACATTTTTCTTTTAACCATGATATTTAACATCATAACACCAAAAATGTTACTAAATGAGTTATCTAATTTTCCAATATCTGTGAATGACACAATGTGAATTTGACAAGAACAATACTTTATTGTGTGTGAAACATAAATACATAGAATATATGTAGACAATAAATTATCATTTCAATATTTACATTATTGTAACACCCTTGTAATGTTACATTGTTATTTTACTGCTACAGTTACATCCAAATTTTATTTTTTTCTTATTTTATCAGATTAGAAATTAAGAATTACTAATCATAGGTAATTAAAATTTAACATGTGCTTCTTTTCATCAACAAGACTCATAATAAATATATATTTTAGTGACCTGATTATATGTGAATTGTTTGTAAAAAGTATTAAAATTAAAATTTGACAATGCTTATGTTGAGAAATGAGGTTAATGGTAAATGTTATAAGATGACCTCATGTTGGTCGTTTCTTCATCATCCATAAATTTGAGTTTTTCTTTACTTACCAAATTCTGAAAATTTACACATAACACAATAGAATAATTTAAGGTCTCTGGTTAAAATAGCAACATAGCTTTCCGCTCTCAGGCAGCCAATAAGATTGTGTGAAAAAATAAACCACTGAAAACCTTGTAATGAGAAAATAATACAGAAAAATTACATTTCTTTTTTTTCTTCATATGTCCAGTTTATCATCCAAAGAAATGCTGAATAATTATATATTGGGGTTCTTTAACTGCTATGATAATATAACAGTTTCATTATTAAAGAAATGTTGTTGTTTTTCAGTAAACATGGTAAATAAAAATAACAACTTTGGTTTAAAGAATATATATGAGACAAACATAATTTTATATTTCTTTAATACTCTGTATCGTCTGTTAATTCTGAAAATAATTAGCTGTGATAGTGAGTTTCTACCTAAAAATGATTATATGAAATTAATTTTGAGATGATTTCATCCTATCCAATATACCAAATATATTTTAAGATGCAAAAATGTAAATCTTTATTGAAAAAAAAAAGAATATTGTTTTTGAAAACAATACCTAAAAAGGTTGATTGGTGCCCACCATCTTTATCTTCATCATTTTGTCTGCTCCCTATTAGATATCAAAATAGCTAAGAAAAAATATAAATACATAGATCTAGGTACTTAAACTAAATACATTCAAGTTTAAATGTAGTAATGTTGTTGTTTTAAAAAGAAGAAGAAAAGTTTCTTAAATGGCCTGAAATAGTATGTTTATATAATTGAATTCTTCAAGTTAAAAAAACAAACAAATAATTACAGGCCAAAATGAATGAATTATATTGATCTGGATAAACTCCAACTGTTGAAAGGGGAAACAACTGCGGTGGTTGCAAAACATCTTGGTCGTGAGATGTTCGGTCCGGCAAATGTTGATCGTTTAATGCATTAAAATTGAGTATGTCTTTTGATACAAATTATTTAAGGTGTTTATTTTCTTAAAATATGAAATATAAGCCTCGATTATTTTAATATAACTATAAAATATGTTTTTGACGGTGGGTTACACAAACGATCGATCAGCTCTTGATCAACACTTCGAAACAACGTGACATTTCTTATGTGGTTGACGGTTATTTTTAAAAAATACCAAAAACAATAAACCACTACGAATAAACCACTGCTGGAGACTGGAGATCAAGCCCTGTTATGGGAGAAACAACAAACATCAAGTCATTACATAGTTGGAGAGTAACATTACATTATAAGAGCGAAAAATAAGTGGGCCACTAATTCTCGAACACCAAATGATCACACACAATACAATAGCGGCCGCCGGAAATAAAGTCGGGGAACATAGCCATTCTTGACAAACTCGTGTTATTCCGGGACGAATGCGGGTTACGGAAAGGGGCAAGTGTTGGCGAATGGGAACATAGCGGCACTGAACCGTGACATATGATCCACGGTGACACCATGGCACTATTTTCTAATCAGTAATGCGGACACGGCTGGCCCAGTCATCGAATGGCGCCGCAAATGGCTGTGAAGTTGCATCCCTTCAGCACCCCAGAAACCTATGATCGTGGGTTCGAATACAAAAAACAAATACTCCTAAAGGAGGCGGCTTGACGTCGGGGCTCGAGGTCGGGAGCAAGAAAGACATCTAGGGTGTTATGGGGATGCAAATACACAAGAAGAAAAACCTACTTTCCTAAAAGTTTAAAACTACAGAAATATTTAAAAGTGATCTCAGCAGGGACCACATTGCAAACTTTCCATGTGTTGTTTAATATATTGGCATGTCACAGTGACATATCCATGTGAAGTGCAATGGTCAATTGATAATCCCACTGGCGAGGGTAGCCCTGATGAGAGTTTTTAAACCATACATAAGCATCAAGTATAAGCACACATTATGCATAGTCGTATGGCTGTGAAAAGGCATATTCGGCCTAGATCTAAATAATACTAACATTACAATTTACTTCAATTACAATTATATATTAGATTGAATTTACCTTTTACAAATTCAAATTCATATTCCCGGTACTTTCAAACACATTTCGACCACAGAATGACATCATGTATGATAATATAGTTACTATAGTTGGTATGACATGGTCCTTACTACTGGTAATTAGTTGAATAATGAAACCAGTGCATTTATTATCGCCAATGCTGTGAAGTGTGTATTTTGTGACCTTCTTCGTGAATTTGAGGATTGTCGATTGTATTGCATTTGGCGATGGTTTCTAATCGATGAAATGGAGCCGCCTTTAAAAGACAAGTGTACACCACAAAGTGAACATACAGGTTACAATTTGTCCCCGATTCATAGACACTTGCAGGCAGCCATATCCACACTCGTTGGCAGCGTGGTCTACAGTCATCTTTTGGCAGCTCAAGCATCTTTCAATCTTATGTGTTTTCCATCAACTATGAACACAAAGCTGTAAATCGTATGAGCAAAAACTACACATTGATAAAATCAGGATACTGTAGGTAAATGTCATTGTAAATGGATTTAATGTTGTTCAATGTTAATTGTTTTCATCCAACCAAGCAAATTCGGTATAATCCAGCTTCAGAATGGACAAAAACATATTCATGAGTTGTTGAGAACGTTGACATGTCAGAAAGTCTGGTGATAGCTTTACTGGACGTTTGTCTTCCAAGGTCGGCAAAACTGTTCTTGGACAGGTCAGTATGGGAACTATCACATGCAAGCCATCACAAGTGCGGGAGAGAGCAACAAGAGTCTCTAGTCGTTTGGTAGCAGTTGCTTTGCCCAACAGGACAACCAAACATTTGCATTTTTTCACTGCATTTAGTTCCGCGGTGAGTTCAAGTTCATAGCCAAGAACGTCATCAGTGTTCCGAGTTACAGACAAGCCGCACGTTCCCCCAAACCATGACATGATGGCTGCTGCCTCAGCATCTGTCTGTCCGGGGTCATCCAGTACAAAGACGTCCCAGCCCTCGTCATCCTCACCGGAAATGCGCCCATGTCTGTGTGTGAAAGCACTCTGAAGACAGGACCTTATATCATCTTTGCTTGTAGGAGTTGACTCTGAGTCAAGAAGATGTTTAGCAATCCCAAGATAAACTTGGAAAACTAAATATTGTTCTTTGTCGGCCATCTGTTTTCCTTCACGTGTACACAACAGAAGTTGTAGACATGACCGGGCATTGTGAAAATCACGTAAACACATGTATTGTTTAATGACTGCAGAAAGTAATGTAGGTTCACCTGGTTTCAATAGCAGCAGTTTTTTATAGAAATCTATCGAATCTCTGTGGTCACCAACTAATGCACACATTCTAGCTATTTCCTGGATACTCTCAGTCTTGTTGGGCTCGTTCGTGAGAAGCTGTTTCAAAGTAGGCAGTGCTTGCCATGAGTTGAAATCCTCTTTTCCCATTGCCGGAATCCGAGCAACAAGAAGGGCTGTCTGTTCTATGCATCGTGTCATCATCATCTTGCTCTCCTCTCTGAAGTTCAGTTTCTCCACGTCACTATATTGACTTCCTTTACTCATCTCCAACAGACAAAAGCCAATCTGTTCATAGGCAGTACTCTTGGAATAAGGTGAAGCATTGGGATCAGAGATGATCTTGCGAAACTGCTCCACTGCAGTTTCCACCTGATCAAGTCGCCTATAGTTTAATCCTAAGTCATAGATGGCGGTGAGATTGCATTCTTTCGTCATAGCAATTGATTCTTGAAGATAGCGCACAGCCTCGGTAAGATATTGGTGACTAGGGTATTTTTTTACGTGTTTTGGAGAATTTAGTAATTTCGAAAGCTTCCTAGGAGACCCTCCTCTTCGCGGGTGGTTTCGTGGTGAATGGTTGTTGTGTAATGAGAGTTGTGCAATCTCAGAAGTCAGATCAGTTGTGCCACTGTCAGACATGAGCTGTTGATCACTGCTCCCTTGCATCTTCGGGACAAATGCTGCAGCTTGTGCATTTAGTGATGAATTAGCAAAAGGTGCCCCCTGAGGTTCCCCAATGTAACCCTCTCGATAGGTAGACCAGTTTCTATAATGTACATCTCTGTATGGCATTTCATTGCCTCCTGTGTGATTCCCACTCTGTCTAAATCCACGATGGCCCCTCTCACGACCACGTGCATGTCCGCGTCCACGTCCACGTCCGCGTCCACGTCCACGTCCGCTTCCACCAAAATCTTGTTCTGCCAATTTGAGTAATATCTTTGCTAGATGATCACAAATGAATGAATTTGGTCGGATTGCATATGCCTTCTTTAGTAACTCTAAACATTTTTGTAAAGTATGAGAATATTGAGAGGGGTGTCTGGCAAAAAGCAAAAGTTTGCCACATCTTCCAAGAACGATCTCATCTTCTAGAGAGGCCACATTGACTGTTTTAAGGGCTGTATCAAGGCATTGCTCTGCAGTCAATGATAGACCTTCTATATTGACTTGGTCAACAATCTGCTGAGTTAAAGGGTAAGCAGGCTTCTCCAGTAAGAGGTATAGGTCAGCCAACTCCACAAACGCTTTTGCAATCAGAAGTTGCTTCTTGCAGTTGATAGTAATTTCCGAAAGATATCGTACAGCTCTTTCACAAAACACTTTAACTCTTTCTGGTGTCATGTTCTCAATACATTTAGGCATCCCTAAGCATCTTCTGCAAGTTAACGCACAACCGAATTTCCACAGGTACTGGTCAGGACATTCATTAATGGCATTTTCAAAAAGATCAATTGCTTGGACATAGAGGTGAGGCCCTATACGAGACATGCAGTATGCCTGCTCTGCTGTGGCTAAAGCTAGTAACTGTTTGTAGTCATCTCGCCCTCTCAATTTATCCAGCTCTCTGATGGCTTCTTGGGAGGCATACTCATGTCCAGTCGCCATTTTCATTACGGCTTTATTCACTAATGCTGTTATATTAGTTGGGACATTTTCACAAACTCTAGAATTTATTTCTGAAGCTTTCTCTTTTTGATTTGTGTGGAAATGAAGTAATGATAAGAAATTATCTCGTCTGATTTGTTCTTCTTCAAACCCACATGGCAGTAATCTTTCTGATTGGATGCGGTCCAATATGCAGACACATTTTGCCTTTTTGATGTTAATGATGTAGTCGAGTTGAAGAGAGTGGGGGACTTCACTCAGACTATCCCTCAGGCGAGGGTCCACTGGTCCAGCCATATCAATGGTATGTCCGGTTCCTTTCAACAGAAAAATACACTTCAAATACATCAATTGTAACATTTGATTAGTTGATAATCCAGAGAATATGATGGTTATAATTAGTATATGTTGTTTTGACACAGTTTTTTTTCCATCTGGCAGTCGGTCCAACTAGTAAAAGAAACAAAGCAGGACACCATTAGACTACATGCGTTATGGTGTAGCAATACCCAATCAACTTGGCATATTTGTACTCACATCAACTGGAGGAATCAATCGCCCAAACTGAACTACAACAGTTTGCTGAGTAATGCACGTGCTACATTACCCAGATCAGTGAAACTTGAGTTTGAAGTGAATCTTTTGTTGCTCTTGCAGCATGCTAGCCTACAAAGATATGGATATAAAAGGAACGATGTACTGGTCATTCACACCCAAACAGTTGGACAGTGACAAATATCATGCTTAGATTAATGGTAGTGAAAAAACAAGCCATTGGTATGATACATCAACAAGCAATGTTTGACCACATTGCAAGGAGTTTGGGCTGTAGCCGAATGACAGTCACCGGGCTGATGGTCCGTTATAGGCACACTGGATAGACGTTAGACAGGCAATACTTCATCATCAACATCGTTGGTGAGGATGCGGCCATGGCTAGCCATGCACCAAAATAATACCCCTGACTGTTGTCCTCAAAAGTATTTTAAAAATATTAAAAGTCCAAGTATTCAATAAAATGCATTTCTCCAATCACAAAGATCAAGTTTTGCCTTAGATTGGTCAGAATTAGGACACGCTCACTTACATCAACACAAAAATAGAAACAGGAGACACCAGACCCATTACACTCCCTTTTTATAGATGAAACGCACCCAATAACAAATAATGTTCCAGACAGGTGCATGAAATGTTTGAAGCCAATATCATTCAGGCCCGTTCTTATGAATGACACTCTCTCATTGTAATGGTTAAAAAACGTGACAGCTCTTCCTTTTTCCCCGTAGATTATAGATTATATTTTCCCCACTACCACCTCTGCCAATATCTTTAGTGTGCTGGATTGTGCTAGTGGCTTTTGGCAAATACCACTCCATCAAGATGCAAAACACAAGTCGGCCTAAATTACACCCGATAGTGATTTTGGATGGAATTTCCTCCCTTTCGGACTCAAAAATGCTCCTATGGCATTTCTGCAAACCATTCCAGAGGCAATAAAGAAATGAATTGGCGTTACATACTAATATATGTAGACGACATTATATTTTCTGAAACGTTTTTGGAACATTTGAATCACCTAAAGGCAGTATTCCAAAAGATCAAAGAAGCAGGACTCACTTTAAAACCAAGCAAAATGTACATTTGCGACACAACTAGTCACCTACTTAGGACATATCTTCAGCAAAGATGGCATCCAGGTCGGTCATTCAAATATAGATTCAGTCACACAGATCCCACCCTCTAAAAATGTCCATGACGTGTGTCATTTCTTAGATTTGGTCTCGTATTATCACAAATTTGTAGCAAACCTTTCTGGCATCTCCTTCCCTCTATACAACTTCTTAAAAAAGATGTGTCTTTCGAATTCTTCAACAATTTCTAACTGGCATTCGAAAAGCTAAAGCAAGCCCTTACAACAGCCCCTATCCTTGCATATCCCGACCAAACAAACCCTTCATCCTCACAACTGACGCATCTAAAAAAATAGGGTACATTTTAGGACAACTTGATTATCATGGCGTAACTTAGAATGATGTTGTTAATTCATGTCTTTTGACCATACAAGTATCTTCCTGCTCTGTTTTCAGGAACAAACAATGTTGATTGGTAACGTTTCTTTTGCTCGCCAGTTTCCAAGTAAGGGTATATGATGTTTAATTTGCACATTTCCCGTCACAGTCAACAACTGTTATGGCCTTTTGAAATGGAAGATTTGAATGATTATTAATAAATTAGCGATACAGGCATACTGTCTCTCATGGTCATGTCTCTCTGTCAAAGATTATGGCTTTGCTTACGAATTATTCTGTATTGATGACCCATCAGTATATATGCTTGTATGCCCTGTATATTGCTTGCTGTCCAAACATTGTGATAAGGTGTCAGCTGCAGCTGTTACACATGATGGTACTCTATCATTACGATTAACTGGTGGAAGTTCCATTTTAACGGCAGAGGCTAAGGCTTTTAGCCAGGCTTTTACTTTTAGCCATGCAACTTATTGAACGTCCAAAGGAGAGAAGTTTTATCATTTTTTTCTGATAGCTTATCCTGCTTACTGGCAATCAAGAACCGCAAAACTTACCATCCCCTTTTGGTTGAAATTTTAAAATATCATTTGAATTTGTCTGTGGCTGACAATGACATCATCTTTTCTTGGCTTCCAAGTCATGTTGGCATCAAAGCAAATTTTTAAGCAGATTCTGCAGCTAAAGCTGCTCTTTGGAAATCTGTATTGAGAGGTAATTTTCCATATACTGACCTAAAACCTGCTATTTGCTAATATGTTGGCCATATGTGGCAGCAAAACTGGAATAAACAAGCTTCATGCCATACAACGCTTGATCGGAAATCATGCCCTTACTCGATTATGTCATCAGGACGAAGTTGCAATCCGAAGGTGTCATATTGGACAAAATCATTTGACTGATTCCTTTGTATTGAAGGGAGAAGATCCCCCTCAATGTATACCTTGCCATAGTCCTTTGACTATCAACCACGTAGTTTTAGCCTATTTGAAAGGAATTAAACTGTATGAAAAAATATAGATTTTAAATTTTGAATGTCAGTTTTTACTGTTTACTGTGATAATGGACTGAAGATTTAGTGATCGTTGTCATCACTTTTAAATAATGTTGACTAAAGGAAATTGATATTGTTTTTCTAGCTGTGAATAGCTTGAATATTGCTTATGCAGCTTAAAACAACATTAACTCACTCACTCACTCACTCACTCACTGTATTGACGAGGATGGCCATATTGTGGCGAGACTCTTTAATGGGGCTGAGTTATTTTTTTCAAGCAGATGGAGGCTGAGTATTTTATTTGCACAAATTATGAGCTGTGTTTTTTTCTCCAACAAAATTATCGACTAAAACATATTTTGAAAATGTATGTTTCTAGTGCTTAGATTTGTTTTGCTTCATGTGACCTTTATGACGTAGGCGTATTGTCGCCAAGCAGTTTTACCAGGCACAGTAGGAAACGAAAAAACCCCCATAGTAACTCGTTCTTTTTCCTGAAAAAAATGAAAGGGAAATGGTTTATTCCGAAAAACAAACAAATAGTTTGTTTTGGTCTCTAGAATATAAAAAAAAATTGGAGACAGCCTTGAATAAACAGGTCGTAGCGAAGTCGAAATGACGTCATGCATCAAAGCGAAAGTAGAAAATACGTCATGAGTCAAAACGAAATTAGAAGCTGCCAGTCTCGTTCATATAATAAATATACACACCATATATTGATGAAAAACGAAATATTGCCTTCGAGTATAGCAAATAGTATGCTAAATTAGTTTTTTTAGCTTAGTACTCACACAGAGAATTGCCTGTAAAAGTGAATAGTGAAGATCCCTGATGCGCACACACAATCAGGAGACGGCAACTGCTGCAGTCACTGAACACGGCAGGAAGGCCCCAGTCGATATACGTGCATGAGCAGTGACGTAACAGCATTCACATGTCAAACCTTGTTGGCGAGGGTCACGAGTGTATATGGGATCAGGCTGAAACGGAATCATGTCAAAACGGCACCCATTTTGTATGACAAAAACGGCACCATGTGTATTATTCGCCGGTATGTATAGGGAAAACAAACACTGTTATACTATTATTCAACATAGACAACATTTGCCAAGCCAAACCATATAACACTATTAAACACGATTGGTGGTTAGATCCCCTTGCCGGCGGCCATACCATAAGACGTTAAAAGTTGGCACTCGACAATGGTTATGTGGCAAGTACAGTGTTTAAGACCTTTACAGTTTACTAGAATACCCGCTCACATTTGTAACTTTCAAATGTAAGAGTTGTGTGAGCTTCCAAAAACGAAAAAGAGGGTGGTGTGTGTGTGTGTGTGTGTGTGTGTGTGTGTGTGATGCCACACCTCTCCGGATTCGCATTTGTTTCCGCAAATGCATAAATAATCAGGCATATCAAAAGAGTAAATGCATCTGAAAGTGACTGAGTACTTAGTGAATTATTTTTTATGCTTAATCTTTGCAACTCAAACGTATTTGTGCAATGTTAAGACACGCTGCAAATTAAATGAACGCATACTTCCTTTATGCAAGGGAGCGAGTAACTAATGTTGAACGCCGAGAAATATTCCAGCTATATCATGGCAGCCTGTAAATAACCGAGTCTGGACCAGGCAAATCAGGTAGTGATCGAGGCACGATGAGCGCATGCAGTCACCGAAGTCAGCGAGCCTGACCACCCGATCCATTTTAGTCCAATCTTACGACCAGCATAGGTTAATGGCGGTAAATTGTCTTCTTCCTTAGGGGTTGTTATCTATCAACAACACAGAAGAACGCTTCAAAATAAGGAATGACGCGAGCGTGTGTGTATGTGTTCGCGTGTGCGGGTAACGACGCTCCTCATAGGACTAAAAGGTGAGGTGAGGTGAGGTGAAATTGGGTTTAACGTCGCGTCCAAGATTATTTCACTTATATAGCGACATTCATGCACGTGCGTGCATACTGACACAGCATACTGACTCCGAGCCGACCAGTTCTTGTTTTGGCCCCTTAATGCCGAGCGCCAGACAGGGTAACAAGTACCATCTTTTAACGTATTTTGGTATGACGCGGCCGGGGATCGAATCCCGGACCTTCCGCTCTCCGGGCGGCCGCTCTACCACTAGACCACGGTGGCGGTCAGACTATAACATGGTATCTCAGTCGGCTGGCACTATACACTCGGCAGCAGTCTCACACACACACACACACACACACACACACACACACACACACACACACACACACACAAAAGCATGCACGTCGCTATATAAGTGCAATAAACTCTGCAGAAATAAAGACTACCGTGTGTATTTTCTCGTAAACAAAGCCGGAAAATAACACTTAGATGTTTTTATAGTTTTAACAATCTATCAGTGAATCGCAATAAATATAACTTCAAAGAATTTTGGTGCATTCACTGAATGACTAGTATCTGAAACTATTATTTTATCAGATATAAGATATCCCAACATCGAATTATTTTGGAACAACTGATTGCTGTTGCCTGATATATGTTTTACGTATGGAACAATTTGATCAGTCACCGTTGAGGCCTCCCGCGTTCTTGCCATACATCAAATGATTGAAAACGAAATGCAAATATTATAATTACAACCGACAAAAGTAATATGTATAATCAGGCAGTTGCCTTGTTCGAGGAATGTATCCGCAGATATCAACAAGGAGGAACAATATCTCTATATCGGAAGCTGTACAAAGAAACTTGTCCGATGGCACGTACGTGTCTTTGTATAACAATCTAATATTTTAAACTATATATAGCGTTTCAGGATATTATGACCCGTGTTGTTTCCCAACTGGCCACGTAAGTTTGTTTCAGGTATTTCATACAGGAGTCAAGTCTCATTAGTCAGCTGAGATAGCACACATGGCAACTATGTTCATGATGTCCACGGTTCTTTAAAAAAAAACACCAAATAGTTAGATAACAATCAACGTATTATCCGCTAATCCTTTGAACAAAGAACGTAGTTTTTACATCGGCTCTATTGAGATATAATGCAGTCGTTGTCATGTAAATGAACTGAATTTCATTGTTACAAAAATAATATGTACACGTATTTTCTGTATACCAAACTACATAATTGTACATACACATTTACACAAGCAGATCATCCACTCAAATGTGAGGATTCAAGAGGAATACCCCTGGCTGTCAACAAGGTTTTCCAGTTGGCCCCTTGCTGGTCAGAAGCCCAGTTTTTTTTATTGGCTTCTGGTGATTACGCGGGCCAATTAAAATGACGACAGCTAGACGACTGAAAGTTTTCCTTTAAAAGTGCAACAAATTTCTGAAAATGGTATCACCTTGCAATGAAATCTAAATGAATCCAATTATACATTTATCGTACTGTTTTCTTCTTTCTTTAAATTATTTGTCTAATGGTTTTAACTATTACGACATTTATCAACAAGTCGAAATGTCTACTTAACTGGCAACGTGGTGACAAACATGTGCTTTGACAAAACCAGCAAAATATCCCCATTTTCTCAACAAGATCTCGACATCGGCGAGGCGAGTGATGCCGAGTTCTCCCGAATAACAACTGCCGCTTACATCATATAAAATTGTAGTAAATCAGTGATTGTTCAGATTTACCTCACTATTATATTCCAACGCCATTACAATAACAGTATTTACAATAACAATATTTATAAGGACTAAAGCTAAAGACAACTAAATGGGATTGTAAAACGTTTATATTTTCAATGACAAATGTCCCGGATGTTCACTATAGCAACGAGTCATTCAAGTCAAAATGGCGGAATCGGAGACGATGAGTGTTGACACCAGCAATGATACTGCTGAAGATCCCCTTCAAGATCTCACAGATGAACAGTTATTTCAACTCGTTGAGGAGACACTGTATGTGCACTATTATGTTTTTTCAAAGTTTTGGTAAAAATGTTTGTAAACTTAGTGTTTCATCTCGAAATCGAATATCACACATAATGTTTCTTTGCGGCCATCAATATTAAAATATTGGGCACAAAATATTGTTTATATAAAAGGGAATCGTCAACAGTATAATAATATATAGATATGGAATTGATCTAATTTTAATAATGAATATATAATATGTATGTCGAATAATGCTGTGAATATCAACACAACATATTCGATGATTAGGGTTAGTTTACAACTTGAATTACAATTACTCTCTAGTGAAAAATGTGTGAGTTGATTTCTGTTATAAATCTATAAGTATAGTGTAAAGCCAGTTCTCAGGCATATGAACATGTCTTATAATTTTCATTAATATAATAATGTCAATATTTCCAAGTTTCCCAGTTGGCAAAAAGGTTTAATGGGATAATCATATTTCTTTTCGTTTTATCTAGGAAGAACAGATTTCATAGGTCAGTCAGTGACATGTGAGGATTGTGATATTGAATTGGGGAAAAGGCCTAAAATGGAAACTATGAATGATTGTCATAACCCCTCTTTTTAATTTTCATCTATTACATTCCAGACGGGCAAATGAGGTCCTCGCTGCAGAAACACAAATGTTTGAGAAATTTCTCAAGCGTGTTGAGCCAAAGGACGTTCCTGGGGTGGCGGTCCAACCAACCTTGGGAGCACTTCAGTCTCAGTCAACACAGGAAATGCGAGGCGTGGGACGGAAGCGGTCCAAGTCCCGCAGTAGCAACTTAGACAAGTCCCTCAAACTTACTGCTGAACAGAAATGTGATATTGCTCAGAGAGAAATAGAAGAGTTACGAGAGGAAATAGAGAAACTGAAAGAAGACTCTGAGAAAATCATGGACACTTACAAGGTGTGTTATATCAGATGAACACACTAGAAATAGAAATATAAAAGTTTAACTGTAAGACTATTGATAGCAAGTCTTGTATTTTATTTTTGTCCAGTTAGCTCACATATACTAATAATACATTGTGTTATCATGATCAAGATTATTCAGGCAAAATGAATTTTCATACTTTTAACACTTTGTCAACAGTATGTATTATTGTTATGGTCATTGCTAAGGAGATTGTGAAGTTTTCCTAGTTCTTAATGACTTTGGGGAGTAATTCATGACAATGAGATTAATTTGCTTTTTAAGTGAATGTCTTGATGTAATTTCTAATTGTGTGAACTGTGTCATCCTTGAAGGCAATAATGGAGGAGGCTGACATGCGTCTAGCAGAGATGAAGAAAGACTCGTATGAGTTTGACCGAGATATTGTCAAGGGTGCAGTGAACCAGAGGACAGCTAAAGTCATCGCAGAGAAGGTCATCCGCTATTTTGAAGATAAACTCAGAGCAAGAGTAAGTTATTTCACAACTGTTGTTGGTTTCTTGTCAAAGTTCCAAATTTTTATACTTATCCTATCTCACACTATGCATTTCTTCCTTCTTCCAGCTTCTGAAAACATTTCACCTAAACACATCCCAGCAACACCATGGTCACCACCTAAACAAATGAGTCTCACACTGTAATCCTGTCCATGTGATCTTATACAACTTGATCACCTTACTACCTCTGCCTCATCATTTTCCGGGGCGGTCGGGTAGCCTAGTGGTTGAAGCATTCGCTCGTCACGCCGAAGACCCGGGTTCGATTCCCGACATGGGTACAATGTGTGAAGCCCATTTCTGGTGTCCCCCGCCGTGATATTGCTGGAATATTGCTAAAAGCGGCGTAAAAATATACTCACTCACTCATCATTTTCCTTCTAATTGTCACTGTGTGTGTGTGTGGGGGAGGGGCGGTCAGGTAGCCTAGTGGTTAAAGCGATCGCTCGTCACGCCAAATGTCACGTTCGAATCCCGACATGGGTACAATAAGTGAAGCCCATTTCTGGTGTCCCCTGCCGTGATATGGCTGGAATATTGCTAATAGCCGGCGTAAAACCAATCTCACTCACTCACTCACTCATTCACTCACTCACTCACTCACTGTGTGTTTGGGGGGGGGGGGGTGGACGTGTATTGAACACTAGAGAATACCTTTTTGCTTTTTTTTATGAGAGCTTCCTCACAATCGTTTCAACATCTACAATATTATTTGAAGAGTATGGGAACGGATCATAAGAAGGGTTGCTTGGCTGTAGAATTTGCAGCCATACTTATTCCTCAGCCAATCTTTGTTGTGACTGTCACAGCCTTTGCAAACTGGACCACATATGTTCTTAATGCTCCAACTCTCTGAGGAAGATTTCTGCACATACTTACATAAATGTAAAAAATATAATGTCGACTGCCGATCGAAATTCATGGATGCTGAACACAGGCCTTCATCTGCCAAGAAACCCAAGCATGTAACCAAACAAGCTGTCCCCTCTTCTGTAAGGGTGATCAAGCCACGTCATTCGTCTACCATACCCCCACTATCAGTAGAAGACGATGATATGACTTTCCTTACTGTCGACCCTCTTGGCACTCCACGACCATCAGCCGAGAGTCGCTTATCCCTTGCTCCTCCACTTGATGTTCAAGTTCTCAACGAACAGACGTTCATCGAAGAATTGCCATTCTAAGGAACAACCGTCCATTGATCAACATTCTCAGGATCGCCGTTCTACAGATCGAGCTAACAAGACAACTGATAAGTCCCAGAATGCTCCATCCCGACAAGATGATCGCCTTCCTTCTAAGAATGATTATTACCCCGATTCTTTGAATCAATCATCGGGACGGTATCTCCTGCCTTCTACTAACCATCGGATCACCATCAATGTCAAGATCATTCCCGCTCCTTCGACTCAGACTCACAGTGACCTAACTATCGACGGTCGTCTATGGATTGCGATTGCGATTACAGGGATCGTCATCACAGCTGGGATCGATACCCTCCTCCCATGGATCGATATTGCCACATGCACATCTACCCTTATGCATCACCTGGTCGTTATGCCAATCAACATTGTTACCCGCTGTATCCCGACTAGCGTAAAGGGGTCATTTTGTGTTACTGTATTTTTTACCCACTCACAAGATCTTGTCTATTATGACACTAGACAGTGTTATAGCTTATTGTTTGTATCACTGTGTTTGTGTTTAGTTCCTGCTTCCTCGTGTTTCTAGGCCCAACCGTCTAACCATTGGATTAAGACATAGTGTGAGATGGGTTAAATTTTACATTAAATTGTATATTTTCATACTTATGTCTCACACGCTAAATGCCCACCCGTAAAGATCCGGGTAAGAATAGGTGTACAGCAACGCATGCTTGCCATAAGAGGCAACTCTGCTTGTTGTAAGAGGCGGCTAACAGGATCGGGTGGTCAGGCTCGCTGACATCGTTGAAGCATGTCATCGTATCCCAATTGCGTAGACTTGATGCCAATGATGTCAATCACTGGATTGTCACGTCCAGATTCAATTATTTACAGACCGCTGTCATATAGCTGGAATATTGCTAAACAATAATCAAACAAACAAAGTGTGAGATAGGATAAGTATATAAATATTAAATTTAATCAAATTAGTGTAAAATTTACAATTCAGTGAAACATTGAAAGAGAGTCAGGTCTAGTGTGAATACTACAGTGACTTATAAAAAAGTTGAATAATCTTTGCTTCTTCCTCTTATAACACTCATCAGTATAAGCTTATCTAAGCAAGCTTGATCTCTCAAGTGACTGACATATGCTTTTGTCATTTGTCATGTAAACAGTGTAACCTGTTCTGAGTGCCAATTTTCTTATATATAGAGAATCCAAAATAACTGAATTCTATAATTTGTTCCTCTACCACTTTGTCTGAATTGTTTGTTAGACATGTCTGGCATAGTTGGAGTATATATGTTTGTGTTTTGCCTCCAGGACACACTTATTGAAAAGTTGAGACTGAAAAATTCCACACTGAAAGTACAGAAGAAAAAGCTTCATCTTCAGCTGAAACAGGTTAGTATGGTTCATCACATCACTGACCTTCATTGTCTTCCCACACACAATGGATTCCAGTCTTAACATTCTTAAGCATATTACAGAGATTGTTGTGTTATGTCTCTGTGTTGATGTGTCTATATGTGTTCAGCGTCTGTGTTGTAGAAAGGTGAGTTGTCCACCTGTATGTGTTCTAAGATTGTTGTGTTTACCACAAGTCATGTTTATGTCTCTGTGTTGATGTGTCTATATGTGTTCAGCGTCTGTGTTGTAGAAAGGTGAGTTGTCCACCTGTATGTGTTCTAAGATTGTTGTGTTTACCACAAGTCATGTTTATGTCTCTGTGTTGATATGTGTTCAGCGTCTGTGTTGTAGAAAGGTGAGTTGTCCACCTGTATGTGTTCTAAGATTGTTGTGTTTACCACAAGTCATGTTTATGTCTCTGTGTTGATGTGTCTATATGTGTTCAGCGTCTGTGTTGTAGAAAGGTGAGTTGTCCACCTGTATGTGTTCTAAGATTGTTGTGTTTACCACAAGTCATGTTTATGTCTCTGTGTTGATGTGTCTATATGTGTTCAGCGTCTGTGTTGTAGAAAGGTGAGTTGTCCACCTGTATGTGTTCTAAGATTGTTGTGTTTACCACAAGTCATGTTTATGTCTCTGTGTTGATGTGTCTATATGTGTTCAGCGTCTGTGTTGTAGAAAGAGGAGATGGGAGAGGTGCTGCATGAGGTGGACTTCAACCAGCTGAAAATCGAGAACCAGCAGTACCTGGAGAAGATCGATGAACGGAACCAGGACCTGCTCCGTCTCAAGCTGATGGCTGGGAACACACTGCAGGTCCTCAACTCATACAAGGTACGAGGGCAGTCACGCTGTGTAGAGGCGGAGTGGTAGCCTAGTGGTTTAAGGGAAGACCTGGGTTTCGATTCACCACATGGGTACCATGTGTGAAGCTAATTTCTGGTGTCCTCCGTTGTGATATTGCTGGAATATTGCTGAAGCAGTGTAAAACCATACTCACTCACTCATGCTGTGTATTTGTACTGTTAAATGTAAAACAGCAATTTAACAAACCAGTAGGCAAGCAAACTTGATGCTAAATGTGTATGAGCTGGAGAAAAGGGAATATACTGTTGTGAATGTGTGTTGAAGTCTGTGATATGAGCTAAGCATCAATTATAGTATCCTCATGAGATATGTATTCCGTTGGGATCTTGGTTAAGATATAGGTCCCCAGCACTCTTTAGCATGTTGAAAGAGGCCAACAGATTGGATAGGGTGATCAGTTGCTTGATTGTGTGTCATTGTACTCCGGTAGCATAGGACATTACTCATTATATTAACCACTGGTTTGGCTGACCAAGACTTGATTATTTCAGCCTGTAATGACATAGAAGGAATATTGTTGATATGCTGAACAATATGGTAGAAGAGATACTCAGCACGTTCCTCAGGAATGAAATGATGGTCTGTGCTGCTGCTGCTGGTCATCAGTGCTATGTAAAGAGTGTGCTTTATGATGTAGCAAATTAGTGATTTGTATTTGTCATTGTAGAAAAAACTCCACACACTCACAATGGAGTCTGAACGACTTGGATCAGAGATATCCTCGAGAAATGACTTGCTGTCCAAGATTGATGCTGAGACCAAGGTTGTTGAGCAGGTACAGGTGGCCAGAAGTTACTATTCTTTAATATCTCAATGCTAACTTGTCACCTATCATCAGCGAAGTGTAAATGTGGATTGTTAGTCTGGTGCATCAGTAAGTCAGTGCGTGCATGCGCTTCTACTCATGCTACTAGTATGGACTAATCATGCCCTTATTAGTGCTAGCCCACTGTGATACCATGTCATAGTTAAACTTGGACACCCCATTCAGACAGGATACCGACTCTAAAGTTGATCAGACCCCTTTTAATAACTTTAATGCCAAGCGCGAGTCATAACATGCATCTTGTAACATGTTTTAGTACATGCTCTATCCACTGGATCATGGAGGCAGTGAAGTGTGGCTATTAAGGCAGAAACAAAACTAACTGTACATAGGTGTAGGAAGCTGGCCTCACCCTCACATAAGAGTGTTTTCACATTGGCAGGTAATTTGTAGCTCTGAGTAGTTCAAGTAATTTTATATATTTCTTAGGAATTGATAGATATTTGACGTATATTTTCATATTCAGGAGCGAGCGAAGGCTGAAAACATTAACCGCAAACTACGTCAGCAGTTGGCAGACTTCCGTGTGCCAGAAGTCATGGAGTATGTGTCAGAAAAAGCAGATCTATATGAGATACAGAAGAAAGTAAAAAGTTGGGAGAGAAAAGTGGAGATTGCAGAGGTGAGTCTAGGTCTGGGAGAGAAAGGTGGAACTTGCAGGGTAGGGCTAGAAGAGACAGGTTGAACTTGCAGGGTAGAGCTGGGAGAGAAAGGTGGAGACTGCAGGGTAGGGCTGGGAGGGAAAGGTGGAGACTGCAGGGTAGGGCTAGGAGAGACAGGTTGAACTTGCAGGGTAGGGCTGGGAGAGAAAGGTGGAGTCTGCAGGGTAGGGCTGGGAGAGAAAGGTGGAACTTGCAGGGTAGGGCTGAGAGAGAAAGGTGGAGACTGCAGGGTAGGGCTGGGAGAGAAAGGTGGAACTTGCAGGGTAGGGCTGAGAGAGAAAGGTGGAGACTGCAGGGTAGGGCTGGGAGAGAAGCAGGAGACTGCAGGGTAGGGCTGGGAGAGAAAGGTGGAACTGGGTAGGGCTGGGAGAGAAAGGTGGAACTTGCAGGGTGGGGCTGGGAGAGAAAGGTTGAACTTGCAGGGTAGGGCTGGGAGAGAAAGGTGTAACTTGCAGGGTAGGGCTGGGAGAGAAAGGTGGAACTTGCAGGGTGGGGCTGGGAGAGAAAGGTTGAACTTGCAGGGTAGGGCTGGGAGAGAAAGGTGGAGACTGCAGGGTAGGGCTGGGAGAGAAAGGTGGAGTTTGCAGCGTAGGGCTGGGAGTGAAAGGTGGAGACTGCAGGGTAGGGCTGGAAGAGGTACGGCAGGGAGAGAAAAATGGAGACTTCAGGGTAGGTCTTTGAGAGAAAGATGTAGATTGCAAGGGTAGGGATAGTGGGCAGAAAAGACATGTCTCTTTTCGTTTGTCAAGGTAAAAGACATTTTTGACTTTATCTAAATCTTTTTATTGGAGAACAGTTTAAATTGTTTAAATCGGCTGATCTTGATGAAATGTGTGTTTCTTGCACCAGATGGCTCTGAAGACCCACAGGAAGACATGGACACAGATGCAGATGGGAACCCTCAATGGACAATGGAGGATGATTGAAGCATAGACAAGGCGTTGGGGAGGTCACAGGTGTAGGGGACTGGGTATTGGTAATGATGGGGTGGTTTATTATAGTGTGCGTAATATTGAACTTAAAGCACAGTATGTATATTGTTGGGGTCTTTGTGTAGGATATGGATCTTAGACAACTGAATAGCAGCGGTTTTGTTAATAAATCAATGAAATGAATTAAAGTAATTTTCAACATAGTTATGAGAATTCGTGACAGAATTGTTAAATTGTATATTTAATGGTCTCATTAGTAAATATCATGATGTATTTAATCCAAATAATACATACATACATACATAATTCAAATCCGTCCATTATCTAGATTATGGCAAACACATCATAGTTTGCTATAGAGCTTGAAAATACATTCTGTATGTCTGTACACCTTCTGTGTGTGTAGTATGCCATTCTTGTCCTATATTTGAATATGGATCTCTCTGAAGTGGTATGCCAACAATTGTCCTTTGTGAATGTTTTACTCTGTATTGTGACTTTCAGATGTGTCAGGCACCCTTGAATGTTGTCTTTACACATTACGCCTAAACTGCCTTTCTTTGATGTAGCCACAAGTTTACAACATCAAAATGTCTTCTTCATTACAGAAAATACCAACCCAGTACATGTTGAATGATAATACCATGATATTATCATTGACTAAATTACCAAACAGCTGGTATGTCTTGACTGCTGGTGAAGTTCAAGTTTAATGTCAGTTTCAATTTGTGATACAGTGATTTCCTTCAGCATTAAGTAACGTAAATAACGTAAATAACATAAATAACATAAATATGGTACAATGTTGACTATAAAGAGAGAACCAATTATAATTGTTCATTATATTATCAATATTTGTCGGAAGAGGCATCTAGCATGTTTGATTGAGATAGAAAAATTGTAACCTCTTTCTCATGGATTTAGTTTGTTTTCCTTTATGAACATGTACTAAATTTTTTAACATTTGTTTACCAAAGACTGTGACATGATATTCCATATCTGTTGACAATGAAGTATTATGGAGACTTAATATGTATATCATATCTGTCTAATCTGAAACTGGAATACGAGGTCTTCACTCCAATAAAATTAAATGTTATGTATTCATACATGTGTTGTGTATAACTATTTGTAAACTTATTTTTGCAGCAGCATTTGAATACATTGACCTTCTGATGTCCATAATTTTACGAGTGAGGCATGGAACATTCAATTGATGTTACATAACTGAATCTGTGACTGTACATTTACAACACTTATATCGAGTGCACATCCACTGTCTTGTAAATAAACTCAGAATGTTTCCACTCAGCTGCCCTCTGTTGTTTTATTGTTCATGTTGAAGAGATTGCTTGGCATGCCTGAAACCTACTCAGTCTTGGTGGCCCCTTTGTGATATGACTGGAATAAATGCTGAAAGTGAATTAAATACAACTCACTGCCCATGGTTGGTTGGTTGTTTTCCGCCGCACTCAGCAATATTCCAGCTATATGACGGCGGTCTGTAAATAATCGGGTCTGGACCAGACAATCCAGTGATTAATATCATGAGCATCAATCCATGCAATTGGGATCGATGACATGCATCAACCAAGTCAGCGAGCCAGACCACCGATCCCGTTAGTCGCCTTTTACGACAAGCATAGTCACCTTTCACGGCAAGCATGGGTTGCTGAAGACCTATTCAACCCCGGAATCTTCACAGGTCCACTGCTAATGTATAAATTCAAAAGTAAAAATAAAACCATTGAAAAACCACAGAACAGTGACTGCAGACACAATGAATGCAATTTATTCTTTGAATCATAAGCTTTACAAGTCAGGTTGGAATTTGAAGAGAGATATCCAGAGCTAAAAGCTGACATTCAGAAATCAGGTTTGATAACTGTCATCAAATTCCATTAATGCTTTTCAACAACAAAGACTGTTCAAGGCCACACCTTGTGCTCATTGCAACTGTTGTCATATTTCTTGTTCTCTGGACTTCAGAAAAACATGAAAAGAAATAAGGCTTCATAACATTTTGGTCAGTTTTAAACTCAAAATGTCTCAAGATCCATACTTTGATGCAAAACTGCCAGGGAGAGAAAGGTGGAGATTATAAGAGTGAACATGTGACAGAAGGGTGGAGATTGAAGGGTAGAGCTGGTAGAGAAGGGTGGAGATTGAAGGGTAGAGAAGGGTAGGGCTGGTGGAGATTGAAGGGTAGAAAAGGGTGGAGATTGCAGGGTAGGGCTGGGGGAGAAGGGTGGAGTCTGCAGGGTAGGGCTGGGAGACAAAAGTGGAGACTGCAGGGTAGGGCTAGGAGAGAAGGGTGGAGACTGCAGGGTAGGGCTAGGAGAGAAGGGTGGAGACTGCAGGGTAGGGCTGGGAGAGAAAAGTGGAGACTGCAGGGTAGGGCTAGGAGAGAAGGGTGGAGACTGCAGGGTAGGGCTAGGAGAGAAGGGTGGAGACTGCAGGGTAGGGCTAGGAGAGAAGGTTGGAGACTGCAGGGTAGGGCTGGGAGAGAAAAGTGGAGACTGCAGGGTAGGGCTAGGAGAGAAGGGTGGAGACTGCAGGGTAGGGCTAGGAGAGAAGGGTGGAGACTGCAGGGTAGGGCTAGGAGAGAAGGGTGGAGATTGCAGGGTAGAGCTTCAAGAGAAGTGTGAAAAACAAGTAAATATCTTGTGATACGCTGCAATGTTGGCAAGATGAAGCTGAACGGCCTGTGTAAACTGACAGAACTCTCCCATCAGCTCAGCTGGATTATATAACAATTAAAAATAAGTCCAACAAATACATTTAAATACATACATAAGGATGCTGCTGCTATTGTAGAGTTTCGTCATAGTGGGAAAACCGAATGATGGCTCCAAAAATGTTCCATACAAATAGTAGTGGTTAGTTGATTTTACTTGAAAAAGAAGTTTGTAACAGATGTTTGACTCTAACACCTTAATTCACATTTAATTGGCACATATAAATACACCAAATTGGTTTTAGAAGGGACTTGGTGAAGTAAGCAGCATTTAGTTTAGCAGATTTCAAATGAATTTCAAACATTCAGCTATTCAAATTCAATCCTTCTTTTTGTAAATCACCAACTTTTGTAGATTCTGAAAGTGTTGTGTAACATCCAAGAATGTACACATATGAATAATCTGCACAGAGTGAAACCTCATCAGTCTGAAACCTGTCTAGCGGGAAAAGCCATTACCTGCAGGAACTTCTAGATATACTACCTTAAAAAGGTTAAGGACCCCTCGATTCTTACTATAGTAATATAGTTAATCTGCCATGGCAGTTTCACTATAGTAATTTGAAAGAGGTTTTGGGGTAGTATTTAATTAAACGCTCGAGATTAATGAAGTTCCACAATACACATTCACAAATGTAGGGTGTTCTTTTGTAATTACTTGGTTTACAGACCTGCTGACCCAGTCCATTCAAAATGACAGTCATGAATATGTAAAAACATGGTACTGTTAAAACACATTGCCATGCTGATCTGACTGCAGCAGTACAGAATTACAGAAATACACAGCTTGAATATCTACAAATATGGCCACCCAGAAAACTAGGGTAAACTCCCACATGATCTTCAGGTTACTTTGCTCCTACCCCACCTCTGGCGATGTGGTCATAGCAACTGTTCTAAAATGTGGACTACATTAAATATGGAAGACAGTATAAGGTTATATCATTAAAACAGATAATGGTGAGGTATTGTAAATATTCATATAACTTACATGGATAACACATATTTTTCCATTTTGTCCATGCCTTTGCAAACAAAGTCTAAGTGAAATAATATTTATTAAATATATGAAGCTGGAGAAATGTCTACATTTGTCTTACCATGCTTACAGATAATTGTTGTATTTGATAGGCATTTGGAAGTTGTCAACATGAGATGAAACTTGATGGCTAACAACCTCTTTATTCTTTGTAACAACGTTTCAGGGGTACATCTTGCCCCTTCATCGGATGAATACTGAATAAGTGTATTGACTTAATAATTGCCATCCGTACCCATAGTCTTCTGCAATATTGACAGTCACAGCTAAGAAATCTAGGAACTTAAACACACCTTTTAATGGCTATCACAAACATGTAGCTGAGAAATGTCTTCCATCACCTTCAACAAGAGACACGTCCTACATGCCAGTGGTGAGGCTCCCTCCCACTCAGACCACCATGGACCTTGGGGGATATGTGTGTGTATGTGGGCAAGGAAGCCGAAGTGTTGTTACAAACAATAAAGATGTTTCATGCCTTCAGACAAATGTAGTTTTGTCAATTAACACAATTTCTCGCTGAACCTCCACAATACTTTTTTCCTTGGAACACATAACAGGACATACCTTATAAACTCATTTTCAGTTTTGCTTTTTCTTTGTGCTGATACAGAGAAAATGCTTATAACACAGTTTCTTTTCACTCTAAAATCACAAACAATCCACAATTCAATACTTCAACAAACCATATTTACAATGTTACATGATGATTTATCCCCTCAGCAGTTTTTGTCAAGAAAGTTTGTTTTGTGATACTAGTGATGAAATTTATTTGGGAATCTGACTCAAACTACAATTCATTTTATTTATTTTCATAAAAGGTGAATTTCAAATTCACCAAGTCATAAAAAACACTTCACCACTATGCTGATGCATGGCACAGGTAACAACTTTTCATTTTAATCCGGAAACAAACCCTTCACTCTACACTCGGTGCCATGAAAATAGATTAAAACATCTGTAAACAGTAAAAGGCAATAAAAATATTTAACGGATTTGAATTTTACAAACAGCATGAATAAAATGATGGACAGATAAACAAACAGATCACATCATAGACCAGGAGATGAAATTAATGCAAATATCACAATCTTCATGCATGACAAAAAAGCTAAAACCAACTAAAATAATCTTTAATATACTTGATCAATGAAAATACAGTCTCAAATTTTCCTTTGTCACAACAACCTGGTTTCTTTTTGAAACAAATGTTTATATAAAAAAACAACAAAATGAATACTTCCAGTGGAAAAAAACCCCACTGCTATTTCATTGATCACACAATCAAGAAAAAACACTGCATTTAATGTTGAAATCTTTGGTGTCAGCATCCTACTCGATCTCTTGTCATCTTTGACGTAAGAAACACAATGACTTGTTTCACCATCACTTTCTGTGTGCACCATGACAGGGCATTTTCTGGACTACAAAATACAAACCTTCCTTCAAACTTACTTGAAATAGTTTATGTAACAATACATCGTCAGGTCTAAGAGTTGAACATACACCATCATCCGCACATGACAGCTTTGTATACACTGTGGTCCTCCATCCCCCGTGAATGCATAAGGCTGCTACAGGCCTGAGCCCCGTTCCACAAAGTGTTCATAGCGCTAACACTGTCGTAAGCCTGTGATAAAGTATTGGAGTTTCAATCATCTTAGCGCTACAATCACTTTGTGGAACAGGGCCCTGGTTCCAGCAAGAGGGAAACCAGTGAGAGAGAAACCTTAGAGAGGGAAACCATTGCTCAGACCAATGAGGGCTCAAATCATCAGCAATATTTCTCTTAAAACATACATGCTATCATCTTGCGGCCTCCATGCTTCGTATTGCTTTATTGTCAGGAAACGGTAGGGTTTGCACACAGTTCATGCACAAGACGTAGGCTCATTAGACTGCTGTGAGTTGTACATGGCCTTCTATCACTAGCTGCCATAGAACAGACATGATGGGTGATGGAGATGTAGTGTATACAAACATGTATCAAGTACTGATCATCCTATTAATGGCATTGTAATCATCCAAGCATAACGGCAGCTAAGTAAGCTTGTGTCAGTGTTCTTCCTGCCACTATATTTCACATGATATCAAACTTTAAACACTGGACGCTGTAAGTGGCCTGGAAGCTTAGAATATTGATAAGGAAGGGGCGATATATAAACTAGACACAAGTTAGCTTTAACGTCAGAGATCGAGCTGGAAAGAACAAACTTAGTTAAAATGTCCATGAAACAAAACACATTTCCCATCATTGGCTCCTAAACAAGGTAATTGACAGCTTTAATTGTATTTTCCAGGGTTAACTAGCTGATGGAAATTTTTTCGCTTTGGGGAAAATAGTCAAAACTCAATGTATGCGTATATATTGTATGAACTTCTGTAAAAAATGTGCATCATTTACAAGAAAACATGGACTGTCATGTAAACTTTCGGACTTAGTAACAGGTGCTTACAAAAGATGAATTGCAGGTTGGTCAAGAAGTTGGGCTGGGGGAGCTTATGTTCACACAGGATTTGTTAACAAGCTTTCATTATCAAATAGCCAGTCTGAACATATGAACGAAAACATAAGTACTGTAAACTTGGAAAAAGATACAAGATACCAGTGTCAGGATGGTTGGACGAATCTTTGTGAACACCCTAATGCCAAGGTGGAACAAGTATATATTACAAAAATCTCTACCCCAGCATCTGGAGATGAGGTAGTTCACCAAACAGATCAGGGACCTTATCCCCATGGCAATATCATAGCATCTAAACCAACGGTCTATGCACAGTGATATTATTGTGCTACAACTATTGAAGGTCCAGCACAGTGGTATCACAGTGCTAAGATACTGGAGGGTCCAACAACAGGATACCATAGTGTTACAACTATCGAGGGTCTACACACCATGATATCATAGTGCTGCGAATATCGAGGGTCTACACACCATGATATCATAGTGCTGCGAATATCGAGAGTCTGCACACCATGATATCATAGTGCTGTAAATATCGAGAGTCTGCACACCATGATATCATAGTGCTGCGAATATCGAGGGTCTACACACCATGGTATCATAGTGCTGCAAATATCGAGAGTCTGCACACCATGATATCATAGTGCTGCGAATATCGAGAGTCTGCACACCATGATATCATAGTGCTGCAAATATTGAGAGTCTGCACACCATGATATCACAGTGCTGCGAATATCGAGGGTCTACACACCATGATATCATAGTGCTGCGAATATCGAGGGTCTACACACCATATCATAGTGCTGCAAATATTGAGAGTCTGCACACCATGATATCATATTGCTGCAAATATCGAGAGTCTGCACACCATGATATCATAGTGCTGCAACTATTTTTGGTTGACACACAGTGATATCACAGTGCTACGACTACTGAGGGTCTAAACACAGTGATATCATAGAGCTATTACTATTGAGGGCCTATGCAGAGTGATATCACAGTGCTGCGACTATTGAGGGTCTAAACACAATGATATCATAGAACTATTACTATTGAGGGCCTATGCAGAGTGATATAATGCTGGGACTATTGAGGGTCTAAACACAGTGATATCATAGAACTATTACTATTGAGGGCCTATGCAGAGTGATATCACAGTGCTGCGACTATTGAGGGTCTAAACACAGTGATATCATAGAGCTACTACTATTGAGGGCTTATGCAGAGTGAAATCATACTGGTGAGACTATCGAAGGTTAATGTAGAGTTACATCATAGTGCTACAACTGTTGAGGGGCTAAGACTCCCATACTGTAACACACGAATGATGATTGTAGCGCTAAGATGGACAAACTGAGGGGGGTAGGCAACCCAGCTGACAGATTCAGCAGATAATGCTGCAGGGACGGACATAGACCAAGGTGTCAGCATCAGTTGCCATGGAAACTATCTTTGGCAGTATGTAAATAAAAATGAAACACTAAAATCAATTAACAATATTTAAACCAGCAAGGTGAAGACTGTTTAAATTACTACCTGCAGTGTCTGCTTAGTGAGACTGGGGAAACACAAGATGAGGACAAACAAGAGCATGTACCTGAAATAGTGGTACAGAGGCTGAACATGGGCTAGAATCTGGAGTGTAATTTGATTGCAGTGAGATACTCTACCTGGACTGCAGGACAATAATGCAGAGTTTCTATGGCAACCAGAGTGGCTGGATACAGTGTGTATGGGTCAATAACCGGTATAAGAAAATATAGATTTGTATATATCTGTAGCACTTGTTATAGCACATATAGAGTTGATATAGAAATATACATCTGAATTATATAAGTTTATAATATTATAAACTCTATCACTGTACAATATTACTCAAACTATTTACATTATTAAAAATTTACATTCATGATTCAGTCTTTGGGATCTATGCCATACAGTCTCTAAATGAAGCCACAAACTCTAAATCTACACACCCAGGCATACTGTCATGGCACAAAACTCCTCACAGCTATGTAAATATGTATATTCTTACTACCTTTTTGACAAGGATTCTAATCATAATCCTCTAAGATGGTGTCCCTTGCATCACATGAACCAATTTTAGTAAGAAGAAGAGATTTGGAAAGTAGGACTGGAAGACATATGAATCCCACTGACACCACGAGGACATATTGTTATCTGCATCTCACACAGGAACATGTGGCTTGTCAGGGGGATTATATAACCAGGACTGTCCTACATGGGAACATTACAACTTGTTTCCATAGAAACAACAAATAACAGACTCCACAACACAAATTGGTTGATCAGTATGCAAATTTGAAATTTAATTTAAAAGTTTTGAATGTTTGTTTCAATTCTGCCTGGAAAAGCAATTAATGATGGATTGGTGGAATTGATGGATTGATAGAAGCACAGACCTCAAGGTCAAAGTTAAACACTTAACAGGAGATCAGTAATGTTCTCCTAGCCAGGGTCTTGTGTATATCGAGATGAACTGTACTACGCATCATATCTGAAAACAATGTTAGTATCTTTAGATACTATTCCATAGTTTGGTCATGATTAAATACTGTTAGAAATGGCAGTAAGTTGGATGGGAACAACTAATGAAACCAACTGTAGGGTGGCAGTGGAGAAGTTAGAAATAAGTTATACATTGCCTTTCAAAAACTGACCAGTACAGAAAAGGGGGGCAACTCTTCCTAGATCAGGATGCAAGACTGCTCAGTTCTGACGTCTGTGTTCATTCTGAATGTGACAAGTTCCTATAGTTAAAGAACAGCCTGAACTATATTTGAGCATCCTCTAAAGATATCATCTGCAGATATTCATCTACATGTAGTTCACAGTTGTACCCATCTTCTCGAGGCAAGGGCGTTTACCGACTATAAAAATCCAGTTTCCACCCTTGCCGAACTAGGCTTGAAATTCTTGGTTCAATCATAGCACCACCAGAGCGCATTATGAGTTAAGCCCCTTGAATGTCCCTCCTTATGACCAATCTGATTCCACCTGTCATATCATTTGTGCTTCAAACAATATAGTGGCTGCCAGTCTAGACGATCTGGTCGATAATCAAGATATATATTGTAAAAAAACAGGTCTTGCCTCACGAAGTGCATCGAATTACTTGAGCACTTTGATTAAAACATGAAAAGATTTGGAAAACATTTGTCAACGGTAGACATGCTTTGAAAATCCTGCAGTCGACCAAAATCTGCCCATTGAAATCCATGTTGTTTACGAACTGGATGTCTAGTTCGTTATGTGATTTTGATTGGACTATGCATAGACTCGTTAGTCCAGCCAAACTGTAACTCTGGAATTCCAGTCATGTTCAGTAAGGGTGGAAACAGGACTTTCATAGTCAGTTATCTCCCTTGCCTCGGGAAGATGGGTTGTACCCTTTTACTGGTAAACCAATACTTATGGTTGAGTGCTTCATATCCCTTTCTATAAATCACATAGCATGCATCTCTCATCAACACAGGCCTGACATTACAAGTTATGTCACATGCCATCAGAATAATCTCAAGGGAGATACTTCCCTACAACTACCAACTACTTCAGTGGGTACAAATAGACATATCTGTTCACACTTAACCAATATTTATAATACTACCACTAGTACTTCTACTGCAGCATATAGGCCTAAATACAGATTATTTCACACATTACTTTTATTTTGGCTAATCTAGCAAATCTATATTTTCAAACAAAGATCTAATCTAAATCGTCAACTATATATCTAATACTGATGATATTCCACATACACTAACAATAACATCAATATCATCGTCAGTCATCCTTTCATCAAGGCATTTTAAAATATATCATTCACATAAAACTCATCATCCATTCTTCACAGGTTTGTGAGTATCACTTCCTCCATCGCATGTGTATACATAGGGCCAGTATGCAGGGCAGACATGATGCTTATCCACTTAATCCAGCTGAGGCCTGGTTCCAGGGAGAGGGAACCAACGCGGGCTCAGCTAGCATGACACTAATGGTAATGTTTCTAGTTCCACAATTCTTCAACATGTGACATAGCCATGTGACTTTCTGCTTTTACGTCAGGCAAATTCTTTTAATTTTCTCTTGTTTTTTCTCCCTCCTACAGGTAATATTTGTAAAATAACATTCTGGGATCCAGTTTAAACAAGAAGAAGCTGATGTCAGCTTCTCAAACATATTATTCCCTCCTCTGACTTTGACAAAACAATCCGTGATTAAAAAATAAGAGTAATGAGGAGATGACATATCAGGCTGGTGCAATTCAGAAACAGAGTTTGGCTACTTATACCCCACTTTTGGTTCATTGCATACCTTCAATTCAGTGAAGAAAAAAATAATGCTGTTCAGTATTTTCGAAATCCCCAATCATAAAAAGGCACCCGTTCCCCTCGAGACTGATCTACATAGAAAGTTTCAACAAGAAATATTTAATTGTTTAGGAGTCCTGCTCCAGAAATGGAAAATTGACAGACACACATGGTGATTGCTATGTAATGTTCCGAGGGGTTTGAAACCGGGGTGAAAATAATTGCTAAAACAGCTTCAGTTCATTAGCTAACTAACAACAGACAAGCATCACTACCACACTATAGTGTCCATATGTCCTCACAGGCGATGGAGGAACACAGGGTATACAAGCCTGTGAAGTACCGATGATGCATAAATTTAAAGGCACATATTTTCAGCAGTGCTTTTACGCAGGTATTATCAGGACAACAAATCAGCAACACAAACAACTCTTCAACAACCATCAGGAAACAGTACGTATACTAGAACTAATGGATGTATATATAGGAATTATACTTCTGAATCTCTAGCTTTGAATTCCTGTAGGATCTGTTCCCCAGATGACTTCCCGACGTACAGGATCTCATCATGACCCGCCCCTTCATCCGAGTTGTGTCCAGAGTCGTTGTCCTCTATTGTGGCGTTGCTTCTGACGAACTTCATAGTAGAGCTGGTCACGCCACGTGTGTCGGCTCGCGCTGCCTTCGCCACATTGTATGACAGACATCCAAACCGGCGTAGTATTGCAATGGCGGGCATCCACAGAATGGAGGAGAGCACGAGGAAGGCACAGACAATGGTGGCATACCATGGATAGGGTACTTCTGTAATAGCCAGCTCGCCCTGCAATAACAAATATAACAAAGGCCATTTAAAAAGTGGTTTTAACTTTCTTATTTCATGACAGTTATCAAGATCAATTAATGGCCCTCAATCAAAATCTGGGTAAAAAAAGATCTTCAGTAGCTCATGCTCGTTGTAAGAGCTGTCAAATGACAAATGGGTAATCGTAATATGGGACCTGACTTGCTGTGGATTTGATCCTTTACAAACAACCATTCTTCAGCAGACACTCACTCACTTGACTGACATCCCCGGTAATGGGCCACATCTGTTGAGTTGTGATTAGTTGGACTTGTGTCCCCATAGTGAGTGAGTGAGTTGGGTTTAACACCGCTTTTAACAGTATTCCAGTTATAGCACAGTATGTCAGCTTAATGTGGGAGGAAAGCACGAAGTGATGCAGGTCACAGACATTTACCACTTCGGTGAAACCTACGAGCACGGGTATGGTGTTGACAAACCTAGAAACATAATCGGGGCGAATCGTGATTCGAACCCACACTCATAGGTTTCTGGTGTGCCCAAGGGACGCAGCTCTGCACAACGAATCGCGGCGCCTTAGACGACTGGGCCACCCGTGCCCCCTACCAAGGTGTGTCATACAGGGAGTTAGTGCTGTTCAAGTTAGTCAGTAGTACAAATAGAAAACCTCAATGCTAGACAATAATCAGTCTAGATTATTAGCTGAAACAGATTCCATCAGTCCCAGATGATTTCTGCTGTAAAATTATCATTACAAAAATAAAAGTTTTGCTTTACTGGCATGGCATGTCATCATATCACCAAAACTGGTTCTTAGGTAAGATGCATGTAAACTGATATGATCACTGTTACTGGTGAGTATGAGTGTAGTGGCTTGAGTACACATTTCCCGCCCTCTTACATTGTCCTTGTCATAAGGCTTGTATGTGAGTGGCTTGCTGAACTTGCTGATGAGGGTGGAGATAAGGAGGGTGATGATGAGTAGGGGCGCCACCACCTTCCACACGATCCGCCAGCAGATGTTGGGCCTGTGTCCTATCATGAACTCTATGTCAGCACAGAACCTGCAATCACCAACAGTAGGAACTAGTACCAGCCATCACACACAATAATATACTTTATGCAATACATGTACACAATACATCTCCAACCTTGCATAGATGTTTGAAGCAATATTGTGCAAACAGGGACATTGTATACACATGTGTTTGTCTCTCTCACTGGGGAGTCTGTTCTTGCTGTTTATTGTAAATACCGTGAATAAATAGAGAAATCGTGCAAGATTAATGACATTAATGAACTCCTTGTCTCGATAACAGTCAATGTTGAGACTTACCGGGAAAACTTTGTGATTATAAGTTAAACTCAAGTGCCAAGCCATCACCATGGTTTCACCAGAGTGGTAGACATCAACCATCTGCATCACCATGGTTTCACCAGAATGGTAGACATCAACCATCTGCATCACCATGGTTTCACCAGAGTGGTAGACATCAACCACCTGCATCACCATGGTTTCATCAGAGTGGTAGACATCAACCATCTGCATCACCATGGTTTCACCAGAATGGTAGACATAAACCACCTGCATCACCATGGTTTCACCAGAGTGGTAGACATCAACCATCTGCATCACCATGGTTTCACCAGAGTGGTAGACATCAACCATCTGCATCACCATGGTTTCACCAGAGTGGTAGACATCAACCATCTGCATCATTATGGTTTCACCAGAGTGGTAGACATCAACCATCTGCATCACCATGGTTTCACCAGAGTGGTAGACATCAACCATCTGCATCACCATGGTTTCACCAGAGTGGTAGACATCAACCATCTGCATCATTATGGTTTTACCAGAGTGGTAGACATCAACCATCTGCATCACCATGGTTTCACCAGAGTGGTAGACATCAACCATCTGCATCACCATGGTTTCACCAGAATGGTAGACATCAACCACCTGCATCACCATGGTTTCACCAGAGTGGTAGACATCAACCATCTGCATCACCATGGTTTCACCAGAGTGGTAGACATCAACCATCTGCATCACCATGGTTTCACCAGAATGGTACTCAATTCAATCCCATTATTATACTATCTGGTTACAAAAACGTGTTCATTGTATATCTGAACTTATGTTTGTATTATATTTTATTAATTTTAGTCAAAATTTCATTCAATATTGTTTACATTAATTTTGGCGAAATCGTGTTTGAAGTGATCAGTGGTTGGCACAGCAACCATGGTCAGATTACAGCTATTGACGCCTTGAAACAAACTTTAGTTGCCAGAGAATGGATACATAAATTATAAATGGCGTACTTTGACACATCAAAAGAAATATTTGAAGCAATTTGACTATCATATGTCAACATAATATTTTCGAAATACATGTAGTGCGGGAAGTCCCTATGGTGACAGGTCAAATTGTTCCATACATAAAAATATCCAGCAATAGCAATCACCTGTACCAAGTGCTACACTAATGGTTATTATAACATTAAATATATAGAGTAAAAGTTGCAACTAAAGTAAAACGATATTGGAATATATTATTCCTGATTGAACAATAATTTCAGATAAAATTTCTTCCGACTATTGCATCAAAATGCTTTGAAGTTGTATCATTGGGCATTTTGTAACAGAATCACCAGTAGATTGGCAGAAAACGGGTGTACAGCTGATTGCTATTTCCGGCTTAGGTTACGAGAAAATACACACGGTAACCTTACTCTCCGCATATAAATCAGTGCTTATAAGTGCAGGAAATATAATTTTAAAGGTAAATTATAGTGTCTAGAAATGATTCATTTCAAATTTCATATTTTTAAGGGCAAAGTTTGTTATACCTGTTCGTTCACCTGAATTCATGGAAGGGATACGATGTGGGTTTTTTAAAGCGCATAATATTTAATAAATATTTTTGTACACTATGAATCATAAACAACTACTATTCTAATTATTTTTCAAACTCTGAAACATACATTGTAGATGGTGTTAGGTGGAAAAAGCACTGATTGTTGTGTTGGTCATCTACCCCCTATGACTCCACCTCTGTTAAGACTCAAAAGCAGGACCAACGGGATCGGGTGGTCAGGTTCATTGATTTGGTTGATGCATGTCATCCCAATTGCATGTCATCGCAATCCCAATTGCGTGGATCGATGCTCATGACATCAATCACTGGATTGTCTAGTCCAGACTCGATTATTTACAGACCGCCATCATATAGTTGGAATATTGCTGAGTGCAGCGTTAAACAACAAATAAACAAACAACAGCAGGAGACATTGTCAGTACCCAGAGGGCATCACCGTCTCCTGACAAAAAAGATTCTGAAAAAGTTGAACGATACAGACGTGAAGTACACTGATTATTTTCTGGTGTTTCAACTTTGAAGTTTTCTGCTGTTTTGAAATTTGAAGTGTTTTGAAGGAAAGTTAGAGGAAGTTCCACTTTGAAGCTTAAGAACTTCAGTAGTCTTCTTATTGTGACCTTCCTGTATCATTGCAGCCCTATAAGGAAGTCATAATACCTATACAGCCCTCCCAGCTAACTTGTTTGGGTTTTTCTGAGAATGTGACTGGCCAATCATATGACAAACACTGATGCTGAATTTCAGCAAATTTGGTGTTACAGATTCTGAGAAAATAGAGAAAATCATCTACCATATCTTCTTGTAGTCATTATCATTCACACACAGCCTCAGTTTTCCTAGCCTTGTAATTTTTTAGAATAAAATATTCCAAAACTTTTGAAAATGATTTTTTTAAATACATAGCTAGAACTCCAGCAGGGGGAGCTGGTACCTGTTGAGTCCATAGACATAGGCTACTCCGATGGTCTCCGCTAGAGCCACCAGGATGAGGGGGAAGGAGCCAGCGAAGGTGTCGAACAGCGCCACCCAGTAGGAGCCGCTCCCAAGGACAAACAGGATCCCCGTGACGCAGCTGGTACCACATAACACGGCTGTAGAGAGGAGACGACAGTCTGTGAGTCACAACACAGTAACATGCTGGGGTAATAACAAGTTTGGGTGTTGCAAGCTTGGCATGTAATGTAGTTCTCTATCACATTTTGTACATTCCATGTGTCAGGTTGGCTTGTACACACGGGTACATGTTCTAGGTAGCCTACAGTCTCATCCTAATTAGCATATCTGTGGAAGTAAATGTAGTCGTGGCAAATACACAGCTGAAAACGCTAAAAGAATTTCAGAAGACTATGAATGGTTCACAATATAGTCCATGTGTTGCAATATCATAAATGGATAAAAATCAAAAAGCAACAATTCGTCTTAAATGGAAAGTTGAAAGTTGTCTATTCGTCCATACCAACTCGTCACAATAATTTCAGATATTGTCATGAGTGAGTGAGTGAGTGAGTTCGGTTTAACGCCGCTTTTAACAGTATTCCAGTTATATCGCGGCGTGCCAGCTTAATGTGGGAGGAAAGCCCGAAGTGATGCAGGTCTCAGACGTTTACCACTTCGGTGAAACCCACGAGCGAGGGTATGGTGCTGACAAACCTAGAAACATAATCGGGGCGAACTGGGATGATATTGTCATGAAGTAGAGAAAAAGTTGTTTAACAAACTCTCATGTAATTGTTGGTGTATTAATGCCTGTTGTTACAAGGTTGTCTTCACTGTAAACTGAACAGCCCTGCATTCGCACATGGTTGGCTAACCCACTACTGTCTTTTCTGTAATAAAATATCTCAAATGAAAAGTCTAAATCAGAAGCGTATCTTTCTGTAGTAGTTATTAAATGGAATATACAATGAGAATCTGTGACATATTCTCAAAGCAACGTTAGTGATGTTCTTGGTATAGCTGTTCAACTAATTTCAAATAATAAAACAAACAGAATGTTTTTCAACATATCATTACAATACAGTACATGAATGATATTCACAGGTGATTTGAAAACCTTGGTATTTCATGTTCCTGATGATTGCAAGTCAGAGGGGGTGCACTTAAATGTCCCCTTTAACAACAGGCATTGAAACACCAACAATTATATGAGAGTTTAATATTTACTCTCCTTTACGACATTGTCTGAAATTATGTTGATGAGTTGATATGGACAAATAAAAAACTTTCATGCCATTTTAGATGAATTGTTGTTTTCTGATTTATCTATATTGCATTTCATCGGTACGATTTTGCAGCAAACGGACTATACAACACAATGGCAAATGGCTAAAAATGTTAACATTCAAAGCAATTATTGTTGTATCAAACTCGCAACTAATACTCTGGCTGCATGTTTGTCACTGGCCTCAAAATCCAATCCAGACAATGAACATTTATCTAGAGACACAAACAAGTCAGTTGAACCCCGAACTACGAAAACCCGATACAACTAATGTTAGAACAATTGAATAGAGACACAATGGTAATTGATCACGTTGATAACATCAATCACCATATGTATTGATGAAACTTAAGTCATATTTTAGAACTGAATATTCAAAACATATGTTTTTGTTTAATTAAATAACCATTTTTGTACATGATCAAAATTCTACACAGTATGAACCATCTGCTACCATAAGTATTTTTATTCAATTAATTGCCGGAACCATGTCGTCACCTGTGGTGCAGCTGTGTCCTCGGTGCTTCTGTTCATCACCACCAACGGTCAATGTTGGTCTATCCATGGTGATATTCTTCATGGAGACATGTATTCATTTGTCAAGAGTGCCTTGATTTGCTATGCAGAGTTGGGTTCTTTATATATTAGGTGGGTTTGATCAAATCAAATCAAATCAAATATTGTTAACAACCAGCTGACAAATGTCAGCAGCAGACCTTCCAGTGTATGACAGTTTTACCACCCAGAACACTACATGGAACAGACACATACCTGAAAGAAGCCATTTTTTCTTCATCCAAGGGTAAAGTTGAAGGTCATGAAGTGATGTGGAAACACCTTCAATAGTGCCAAACTCACTGCCCAGGCCCAAAGACAGGAGCATGAGAAAGAAAACAATGGACCAGAACGGCGCTGAAGGTCCAAATTCATTGATGGCTTGAGTGAAGATGATGAAGGCCAGTCCGGTTCCTTCAGCTCCCTTGATGAACAGAACAGGCATATTATAACCATCAGCACACAGCTCCACAGTAATCAGCGATCTTTAAGTCATCAGCAGTTGCATTACCTAATCTATTAAAATAACTGAAATCATCTACACAAATGTCATGGGAGGCAACATGTTTTCAACATAGCTTCTCAATTTCCTACAATATTTTTTTTATCAAAGGTTTACTATTTTTTCAAAGTAACTTACTTTTTGGTCATTTTATAAGACTTCAACCTAATAATGAAGACAAACACTGATGCTGAATTTCAGCAAATTTGGTGTTACAGATTCTGAGAAAATCATCTACCATATCTTCTTGTAGTCATTATCATTCACACACAGCCTCAGTTTTCCTAGCCTTGTAATTTTTTAGAATAAAATATTCCAAAACTTTTGAAAATGAATTTTTTAAATATTGATAAATCAAATAAAAGGGAAACATTGTTTTACCCTCCACCTGTGTATTTGTCATTCAACTTGATGCTCAGTTAATGACTTTTATTACAAGTATAATTAGTGGTAGAACTACTCACATTACCTGACAAAGACTACAAAATATCACAATAACGTTCACCGCTGCCTATGTGGGTGTCAAGGTAATAATAATAATAATAATTCTATGACTGGATTATATATCTAGATCTGATGTGGTGAATGTATTACATGTTATGTAATATGCACGTGGCAGTGCAACAAGAGAGAAATGATCAGTAAAGTTGCAAAAAAACGATATAACCGTAAGGTATAACCGATAATACGTTGATTGATTAATCACTGTTATCTTGCACAGTGGATTTGTCAAAAGCAAGTGTTTATATCATGTATTTATGTTGGTTTACTGAAGCAGATGGAATACACCCACATCTGGGCGTAAAGTTCCATTGTAAAAACAACATACTTTGTTCAAAGGATTAGCCGATAATACCGTGATTATTCTCTATGGATTGACTAGTGGTTAAACCTATGGATTTATTAAAGAACCGTGGACATCATGAACCCAGTTGTCACGTGTGCTATTAAAATATTAGTTTGTTATAAAGACAAGTTTCTTTGTACAGGTGCAGATGTATGGGGTATTGTTCCTTTATGTGGATATCTGCGGATACATTCCTCGAAACAAGGTAACTGCCTGATATTATACATATAAATTTTGTCGGTTGTAATTATGATATTTGCATTTTATGTTCATACATTTGCTGTAGCAAGAACGCGGGAGGCCTCAATTGTGAGTGATCAAGTTGTTCCATACGTAAACATATATCCGGCAATAGCAATCAGTTGTTCCAAAGTGCTATGCTTATGGTGATAACTATTTTACAAATATACAGTAAAAGCTGCAAATAAAATAAATTGATGTCAAATATTTTATATCTGAAAAATAATAGTTTCAGATACTATTCATCCGATCACTGCATCAAAATTCTTTAAAGTTATATTTATTGTGTATTTTTCAACCGAATCACCGATGAGAATCACTCAGTCTGGCAGTTTCACAGGAGATGTTTTTCACAGTGCCAAGAAAACATTTGAAAAAATTAAGGCGTATTGGCAAAATTTAATATAATGCCAAAAGACGGAATGTGTGTGGAGCCCCATAAGTAAATGACCGTTAACCAAAATTCATTAAATTTTGTGCAAAAATAGCTGGGTGATAGACATAAATCAGTTTTCAGTATGGCTTCCATGTCGGTCATGTTGAAACTCAGATTTAGACCTCTGGAACAAACAAAGGTGTGATCATTTGTGGGATCAAGTGTGTTAAGTCTCAGCTTCATTGGTCCAGTTATTCTTCGAAGATGACATTAACATTTAGTTCAATTTTAGTTCAATTTAGTTCCTTTATTTCAACTACCAATTACATATAAACCAAATCTCATAACATTTTGGACAAGAATGTAAGAGTAAGAGCCACAAGCCATTTTTCAAATGGCGGCCATACTGAAATAGAATCAACACCTCATGACTAAACTGCGGATTCGTCACTGGAAGGAACATTCGTAAGCACGTTAGTTTTCAGCATCAATGTTTTAGAGGTTTCAGAGAAGGTGTTAACAACAGACAAAGGACGGTTGATAATATAAGACCATAATTTAAGCCTACTTGACTTTCAGTCAGTTGAACTATAAATAAAAACAATCATCTTTCATCCTTCATTTATTCATTTATCTGTCCATGGATTGTTACCTTATTGAGGTCATCTTGTAAGCGACAATGTCGGAGTTTTTCTGTGGTGTTGGTGATGTTAGCGATGTTGTCAGCAAACTGTTCCAGGTACACCGACTGCGTCAGTGTCGTCTCGTTATACTCCAGATTAAATGGGCTTATTTCAAGAAGCAATTCAATATTCCTGTAAAAATCAAACAGATGCAATGCTGTTAATCAAAAGGAATAAAATCATTTTGCCACAGAAATCAAGAAAGTTCATGCTGTGTGTAAATTAATCTTTGGAAAATGTACTTAAAATTTTGAGAGTGATTTCTGTTTAATGCCACAGTCATCAATATGAATATTATTTCATGACACAAAGATTTTTAATCAGAAAGACAAACAGACATAAGGTATTGGGGACATATTCTGAGATGTATAAACTTAACAGCACAAATACTGTGTTTAGTTTTTATTACTTGGTCTTACAAAAATTTGGTCCAAAATTCAATGCATGTGGTCCAAAATATAATACACATATGTCAACTTCCAGATTAGCACTGCTCCAAATCAATGAAAAACTGATGCAAAAGATAACTGATTGATAATTTTGTGTGTAAGAACAGAGATTTTTATACATATTATTCACCATATCTTACAAACAGTTGTGATAAAATCTTCTGTTTTTTTCTTCTATTTTATCTAATAAGCGCCCACAGCGATATTTGCTAATATATTAGCTAATGAACAATCACAATAAGCACCCCTTCCGATTGATCAATGTACACAAGACTTATCTATTCGTCTATAACACGAGGTCGTGTGTTATATGCACCCTTAATTATGGGAAATTAAAAATTCTGGAAAAATATATCTGTCGTATATAAACATTTCAGGCTGTCAGCATAAACCACGAAATTTACAATCTTTCAACTCTGTCTTTTTTTCACCAAAATAATATTCTAATAAGAGCCCCCTATTTCAAATTTTGAGAGCACCCTGGGCGCTTATTGCGTCGAATACGGTACATTCTTTGGTCAGCTGGCCAAATAAGCCATGTTAAAAAATATTTGGCCTTATAAAAGAAGATTTCAATCCAGACATTTTGAAAATTAGGTCAGACTTGTTGATTTTCTTGATTCATAGATGAGCCTACACTAACTAAAAAACTCCAAAACATATTTCTGGAACTTATATTTTTACTATTTTCTGTTTTTTATATTGGTTCCGATTTGCATTACCCAGCAACACTCTCTGTCTCATCTTGTTTCCTGTCTCTCGCATATTGAAATAGGAAAAACTGTTAATCTGGACAATAAATAATTTTCGTCTTACAGCAAACTATACTGTAAATAATGAAATTAATGTGCCGAACCCCAGTCTATTAAGAGCCATGTAATTGATGTGAGCACCCATGTTTCTTTGATAAGAATGCCAAGAACAAAGATGTCGTCACACAGAGTTGGCGACTGCCAGTCCTGTTTGGTCCACAGACCTTTCAAAAACATATTCAGCACTCTTTGTCATTCAGTAAGTTACACAAATCAAGTCTCAATGTCCCCGTCAAGCTCATAATTCCTCACTGCATGCTACAGCATCAACATATCAAAGAGTTGAATGTCCTCTTCAACACTGCCTGTACAAGTTACTTGTTATCAGACACAACCCCGGCAAGATTGTGCCATACAATGCCCTGGAGGGGGGGGACACGTTCACATTGATCACCAAGTCGGGGCTATGGTAATTTGCCACTGGCCTCTACAAATACAACCTGGCACACTGTCATGGCAGAACGTGTGGTTTCCGATGTGGCTGGATTGTGACCTTGACTTGCCAACACTGTAGGGGCCAAACTTAGTGATTCACATATTCTGAATGTGAATGTTGTGTAAGATTAAAAACTTTATTGGAATGGGATTGAATGTTCAAAAAGTGTAAATTAACAAAACAAATTATAAGTTTGAATGAGAGAAGCACATGAAATATCTTAGGTTGACAAAATGAAATTTCATGAAAATTTGGGGTCATATTACATTATTTCAAAATTTAATTGACCCATGAAAATGGGTTTTAAAAAAGTTTTAAATAACACCCTAAAAGGGCCATAAATCTATATCAATATATTAAACTGCAATTAATAATTGATAATTTTAAATCATTGACATCTGTATTCAAGTACCTAGCATATTACAAATTCAACGAATTACATTTAACATGCATGAAGATGACAAATGTTATTTATCAAAGGACCTATAATAAACTAATACAAAATGTCAAGTTCCATATTAGGACTGCTACTAATGAATGAAACAAGTTTTAACATGACAAGATACTGAAATAAAAGATTTTTTTCTTTTGTGGGAATAAATATTTTTAGATGTGCTATTCACTATTTCTCAAAAACAGTGGTGATAAAATCTTTTTTTTTCATTTCACCTACCAATAGTTGTAAAATAGCACTGGCTGCAAAAAAATATAATTTTCCTATTTTCAGTTGCTACTGTTTTGTAAAGCCTGTGGCAAACTATTCATGTCAGGTATTGTTTACTATGTCAGGCCAAACATGCTATGTCATTGGTAAGCATCGGATGTCAATTTTACATCACAATTACAATATTTTATCATCTAAATCACCATGCTGTTCACGTTCTGATGTGATATATGTTAATGTTTTGTTTATTTTTAGGCTTTTGTTGATGTGCTACTTGATGATAACTGCACTTACAAATTCTCTTGTAGGCTACCATGTGGTGCTTTTCCTAGTGACTTTGGCCGTGTTCCACAAGGCGATCATAGTGTACGACTGTTGTAGGTCTATGACAAATATGGGGGTTACAATCATCTTAACACAAAGATTGGTCTGTTGGCTCATGAAATACTTCTCACTTTATATATCATGTATATCTCATAGAATATGCTTTGAGAAGTTTGCTACTGTAATAGGTGCCCTCTAACATCCATAAAAGGTGCCCAGTAGAACCTAATAAATAGGTGGCAAAAGGTCTGATATTTAACTGCGGTGCTTTGCTTTGTGTTCTCTTCTCCCTGTGCAGTATTCTTTTGTCTATATGTCGTATTATGCTCCTGACCAGGCTATCAACTCCAATCATAGATAAACACAAATTTTAATTTAAAGTTTATTGTAACAAACACAAGAGGGGGCAAACCTCCATCAACTTAATTTATAGACCTATCAACTTTCCCCCCTTCCTTACTTACTTACAACTTTTATACACCAACTCTTGAACTTTATATACTACAACCACCCATCTAACTCCCATAATAACATGTCCTAAAACAAACCTAATTTACTCCTGTGCTAATTCTCCCCGGGCCATATCTAACACTAACCTAAGAACATTATCCCAAACAAGTAAACTAATAACTGATGAAATGTGAACAGATGCTGGTGAAAGGACGACTGCCGATTCCCTACCCAGGGTAGGCTTACTTAGCCAACACGCAGACCATGTGACCAGGAAAGCTGACACAACCAATGAAACGCTCCTTACATCACGGCTCTCTCAATCATGGCTTCTGCCTATCTCAGGATGCAAGGAGTGTGGCATCGTCACATCTGCCCAGTCTCTTTAGAATCTCTTCAGACATTAACCTGACAACTTCTGTCCCTTGACCGACATTTGTGACAAAAAGTCACACAGATTCAAAAATTATATTTTGACCATTTTCATAAAAATTCTCATCAAATACATAATTGCAGTCACCACAGTGATTTTCTATTATACCCCCACTGTCCTAGAACAAGTACCTACTTAGATGATATATTATTCATGTACCTGTAAACAATTGTATCATAGTAACTATTAGGGCTGTCACGATTCACTCGCGTATTCGGCGAATAAAACCATATCCATTCATGAACTGTATTCGTTATTCGTGACCACTAGAATCGAATATTTATGAATATGCAATCATGTGCATTTAAATACCCTGTACCTACAAATATCCATAAGAACAACATATTATATGCATAGATTTCTTCAAAGACAACACTCTTATAATACTTAATTTGACAGTATTGTTGTCACTGGTCATTGTCACATTCTAGCAGATACTAGTACCTGGATAAGTGCAGTATTTAAATGTATAAAATATTAATAGTAAACCAACCATGTCAAATAATTTATGTTATTGTTTCACTGAATATAAGAAATAATACATCAGCTGCTGACTTGTTATTGTATTCGTGAATTATTATCCGTATTCATTACCCTATAGTTATGATATGAATTGTATTCGCCTCACAGTGTATTCGTTGCAGCCCTAGTAACTATTCGCAGTCGTAAAATATATTGATCTCTGAAGATCATTCCAAGGTGATGTTGTCCTTTGAACTACCCTCTGTAAAGGGAGTGGCATACATCTCGGGGTACAGTACTTACTGGCTGATGCAGTTCTCATACATAAGGGTGGCCTTGAAACCCAGGATGGAGAAGATGACTGTGCAGGCAAAGATGGCAGTGAACCAGTTGCAAAGGGAGACAATAATTGCATCTTTCTCACAGTTGTTCTTCCTGGGGTTGTAGCTGGAAAAGGCAATAAGGCCACCGAATGCCAGGCCGAATGAATAGAAGATCTGAGTAGCCGCATCCAGCCAGCACTGTGGATCTTTTAAACTCTCCATCTGTTATAAAACAAATACATGTCAGAAATCCACAACATTAGATTCCTGGTCATGTTAAGATAAATTTGCATATGTAGTTAAAGTATTTTCAGATCCAATTTGCAGGCATCATAGTAAAGTCCATCAGTCACAGATACTGGGAGGCACTGGTGACCACCATGTTTACATTTTTTGAGAGAGAGAGAGAGAGAGAGAGAGAGAGAGAGAGAGAGAGAGAGAGAGATGGAAGGACGAGAAGAGAAAAGGGAAAGAAAGCAGGAAGGAGAAAGTGAAAGAGGGTTTGGCGATGGTGATGTTCCAAGTTTAAATGACATTCAAGGACACTAGAAAGTCGGTACCATCTCATGTTTCTTTCTGAGGCCCTACTCTTTCTGCATCATTCATTGTTATTATCACACTGAATACATGATCATCTAACAGCTGTCACCTGCATTAAGTCATAGGACTTCATTTGTTTCTATAGAGACCAGATGGTCTCTGGTGTCCATTTCATGTTCTCATATCTCATCCCTTCCTTTACTAAATATATCCCTTTTTTTTCAATATCTATGTCAATCATATCATATATAAATAATCGCTTAATAATGTTTATTATATTGTCTTATTTTTTTTTTGGTTCGTTTGTTTCTGTCTTCAGTCCAGCCCTTTCCTAATATATCCTCAATGTTTTCTCATTGCATGACCTCCATCTAGCTAACATTTTATATCAACCCTCGGAATTGTTTCACAACACTGTGCTTTCACTGCAAAGGGTTGCTTTGACATTTGACCTGACATTGGATTCATATTTCAGGTGAAAATCGTTTTGCATTGAAACTTATATTGCTTACATATGCTTATGACAAAAGTGGATAAAAGTTTGAATCAAAATGTTGTGATTGTGTGAATAAAATCTTTTATGGACTGTCTAGATTTGGTTGTATTTTTCAGAGCTGTATCAGTTGAATCAAACATGCATTCTTCATTTGAGTTTCATGGATTCATAGAGCCACAATCGCAGTGCATATTATTCTCAAATTTAAGAACAGATCATCACGCCTTATCAAAAAAGGGGTCACTTGTGGCCCAGCTGTCTTAGGCACCACAACTTGCTGTGCAGATATCAATGAAATACTCTTCAAAGCAGTGTTGAACCAAACTCACTCACTATAAAGAAAAGCATAATCAACACTAGTAGACATGGCGTGAGCAGGCTGTGAGCACAAGACATGGGTTATCTGTGAGGGCTCCAGGCTACACACAAGTGTAATGTATATGTAACCCTACACTGGACAGACTGTCACACATGTGGAGTCCAGACAGGCTCAGGTTCCACTGGTTCACTGTTCCAAGACATGTCACTGGGTTACTGGGCCACACCGTACAACCTAGCCAGCTCCTCTCTAGGGCAACACACTCATTCTAGTCATTCTAGTCATGACTAATTTTGCCAAATTAACGATGAGTGTGTGTCATGTTTATTTTCCAACATATCCATGTCAGGCTTAGAAACTGTTCTCGAGGACCAGTCATTATCATCAAATAAACATACACCCCCTTGCCAAGACAAGACCCAAAGACACACCTAGACTAGACTCTAAGACGCATCACAAAAAGAAATATGTTCCAAGTCATGAAAAGCTATCCCTTTCCTAAAAGACCCTACAGCCAGTAAAAATACTTATATTCCATTTCAACAACCATTATATAAAGTGCTGGAAGGGTACTTTGAAAATATCTGAAACATCATCTCAGTCTAATCTTTGCATTATTCAGAAAACTTTGTTTGCTCACCGACATTTCAAATCAGACAAGTATTTGTCACAGAGTGACGAAATATCCCCTGCCTGTACACCATAGTACCAAATATGAAGACAATCCAGCGATTAGTTCTTGAGATATTGTGGCAACACCGTTTTCCAATTCCAAAAACAGATTTGCCTGCTGTGACCTTGAAAATGGGGTCAAGGTCACCAAATCTGACAGGTGTATGCGGTGTCTGTATATACACTATAGTTCCAAATATGAAGACAATCCAGCGATTAGTTCTTGAGATATCGCGGCAACACCGTTTTCTAACTCCAAAAGCAGATTTGCCTGCTGTGACCTTGACAATGGGGTCAAGGTCACCAAAACCGACTGGTGTCTGCGGTGTCTGTATATACACCATAGTTCCAAATATGAAGACAATCCAGTGTTTAGTTCTTGAGATATCGCGGCAACACCGTTTTCCAATTCCAAAAACAGATTTGCCTGCTGTGACCTTGAAAATGGGATCAAGGTCACCAAAACCGACTGGTGTCTGCGGAGTCTGTATATACACCATAGTTCCAAATATGAAGACAATCCAGTGTTTAGTTCTTGAGATATCGCGGCAACACCGTTTTCCAACTCTAAAAGCAGATTTGTCTGCTGTGACCTTGAAAATGGGATCAAGGTCACCAAAACCGACTGGTGTCTGCGGAGTCTGTATATACACCATAGTTCCAAATATGAAGACAATCCAGTGTTTAGTTCTTGAGATATCGCAGCAACACCGTTTTCCAACTTTAAAAGCAGATTTGTCTGCTGTGACCTTGAAAATGGGATCAAGGTCACCAAAACCGACTGGTGTCTGCGGAGTCTGTATATACACCATAGTTCCAAATATGAAGACAATCCAGTGTTTAGTTCTTGAGATATCGCGGCAACACCGTTTTCCAACTCCAAAAGCAGATATGCCTGCTGTGACCTTGAAAATGGGGTCAAGGTCACCAAAACCGACTGGTGTCTGCGGAGTCTGTATATACACCATAGTTCCAAATATGAAGACAATCCAGAGTTTAGTTCTTGAGATATCGCGGCAACAAACAGGTGGGACGTACGGACGGTCGTGAATACTATATCCCCCGCTTCGCGCTTTCGCGCGGCGGGGGATAAAAAACTTTCAACTATTACCACCAGATTAGAAAAAGGAAAAAGGGTCGTTGGCACATGCATAAGGTAACCTTACTGAGGTCCATGACTGAATGTTCCCATTGGAAGCACTGTAAAATTATGGTCCCAGGGTTTTCAATGAGATTTATCCACGTATAACCAACCCACTTGGTCTCTCATTACATCGGAGATATCATTCCTGAGTGAACTGTTTCATTCAATCAGTGTTTTCAATGGAGAGGAATCTAGCAATCACCCTCCAACAAGACTACGCTGTGATGTCTAGCAATCACCCCCCAACAAGACTACGCTGTGATGTCCAGCTATCACCCCCCCAGACAAGACTACGGTGTGATGTCTGGCAATCACCCCCCAACAAGACTACGGTGTGATGTCTAGCAATCACCCCCAACAAGACTACGGTGTGATGTCTAGCAATCACCCCCCAAACAAGACTACGGTGTGATGTCTAGCAATCACCCCCCAACAAGACTACGGTGTGATGTGTAGCAATCACCCCCCAAACAAGACTACGGTGTGATGTCTAGCAATCACCCCCAAACAAGACTACGGTGTGATGTCTAGCAATCACCCCCCAACAAGACTACGGTGTGATGTCTAGCAATCACCCCCCAAACAAGACTACGGTGTGATATCTAGCAATCACCCTCCAACAAGACTACGGTGTGATGTCTAGCAATCACCCCCCAAACAAGACTACGGTGTGATGTCTAGCAATCACCCCCCAACAAGACTACGGTGTGATATCTAGCAATCACGGCCCAACAAGACTAGGCTGTGATGTCTAGCAATCACCCCCCAACAAGACTAGGGTGTGATGTCTAGCAATCACCCCCCAACAAGACTACGGTGTGATGTCTAGCAATCATGGCCCAACAAGACTAGGCTGTGATGTCTAGCAATCACCCCCCAAACAAGACTACGGTGTGATGTCTAGCAATCACCCCCCAACAAGACTACGGTGTGATGTGTAGCAATCACCCCCCAACAAGACTACGGTGTGATGTCTAGCAATCACCCCCAACAAGACTAGGCTGTGATGTCTAGCAATCACCCCCCAACAAGACTAGGTTGTGATGTCTAGCAATATGTTGAGGTGTTTGTGTGAAAAGGTGATGGTCTTAAGGTTTTGTGTGATGAGGGGATGATAGCACTGATATGGCAATGATGTTTGGGTGATGGTGGTGAGGTGTTGGTGTTGAGATGATGGTGTTGAGATGTCGATGTTGAGGTGATGGCGTTGAGGTGATGGTGTTGAGGTGATGACGTTGAGGTGATGGTGTTGAGTTGATGGTGTTGAGGTGTTGTGTGAAGAGGTGATGGTGTTGAGGTGCTGATGTTGAGGTGATGACGTTGAGGTGATGGTGTTGAGGTGATGTGTGAAGAGGTGTTGGAGTTTAGGTGATGGTGTTGAGGTGTTGTGTGAAGAGGTGATGGTGTTGAGGTGATGATGTTGAGGTGATGACGTTGAGGTGATGGTGTTGAGGTGATGGTGTTGAGGTGTTGTGTGAAGAGGTGATGGTGTTGAGGTGATGATGTTGAGGTGATGACGTTGAGGTGATGGTGTTGAGGTGATGGTGTTGAGGTGTTGTGTGAAGAGGTGATGGTGTTGAGGTGATGATGTTGAGGTGATGACGTTGAGGTGAAGGTGTTGAGGGGATGATGTTGAGGTGATGGTGTTGAAGTGTTGGAGTTTAGGTGATGGTGTTGAGGTGATGACGATGAGGTGATGACGTTGTGGTGATGGTGTTGAGGTGTTGTGTGAAGAGGTGTTTGAGTTGAGGTGATGGTGTAGAGTTGATGGCGTTGAGGTGATGGTGATGAGGTGATGGTGTTGAGATGATGGTGTTTAGGTGATGGCATTGAGATGATGGTGTTAGGTGTTGGTGTTAAGGTAAAGATGCTAGGTGTTGGTGTTGAGGTGATGGCATTAAGCTGTTGGTGTTGAGGTGAAGGTGTTAGGTGTTGGTGTTGAGTGAAGAGGTGTTGGAGTTGAGGTGATGGCATTGAGGTGATGGCGTTGAGGTGTTGGGGATGAGGTGAAGGTGTTAGGTGTTGGTGTTGAGTGAAGAGGTATTGGAGTTGAGGTGATAGCATTGAGGTGATGGTGTTGAGGTGTTGGGGATGAGGTGAAGGTGTTAGATGTTGGGGTTGAGGTGAAGGTGTTAGGTGTTGGTGTTGAGTGAAGAGGTGTTGGAGTTGAGGTGATGGCATTGAGGTGATGGTGTTGAGGTGTTGGGGATGAGGTGAAGGTGTTAGGTGTTGGTGTTGAGTGAAGAGGTGTTGGAGTTGAGGTGATGGCATTGAGGTGATGGTGTTGAGGTGTTGGGGATGAGGTGAAGGTGTTAGGTGTTGGTGTTGAGTGAAGAGGTGTTGGAGTTGAGGTGATGGCATTGAGGTGATGGTGTTGAGGTGTTGGGAATGAGGTGAAGGTGTTAGGTGTTGGTGTTGAGTGAAGAGGTGTTGGAGTTGAGGTGATGGCATTGAGGTGATGGTGTTGAGGTGTTGGGAATGAGGTGAAGGTGTTAGGTGTTAGGTGTTAGGTGTTAGGTGTTGAGTGAAGAGGTGTTGGAGTTGAGGTGATAGCATTGTGGTGATGGTGTTGAGGTGTTGGGGATGAGGTGAAGGTGTTGAGGTGTTGGTGTTGAGGTGAAGGTGTTAGGTGTTGGTGTTGAGTGAAGAGGTGTTGGTGTTGAGTGAAGAGGTGTTGGAGTTGAGGTGATAGCATTGAGGTGATGGTGTTGAGGTGTTGGGGATGAGGTGAAGGTGTTAGGTGTTGGTGTTGAGGTAAAGGTGTTAGGTGCTGGTGTTGAGTGAAGAGGTGTTGGAGTTGAGGTGATGGTATTGAGGTGATGGCTTTGAGGTGTTGGTGTTGAGGTGAAGGTGTTGAGGTGATGATGTTGAGGTGATGGCATTGAGATGATGGTGTTAGGTGTTGGTGTTGAGGTAAAGGTGTTAGGTGTTGGTGTTGAGGTGATGGCGTTGAGGTGTTGGAGTTGAGGTGATGGTGTTGAGATGATGGTGTTTAGGTGTTGTGTGAAGAGGTGATGACGTTGAGGTGATGGTGTTGAGGTGATGGTGTTGAGGTGATGGTGTTGAGGTGTTGTGTGAAGAGGTGTTGGTGTTGAGGGGATGATGTTGAGGTGATGGTGTTGAAGTGTTGTGTGAAAGGTGTTGGTGTTGAGGTGATGGTGTTGAGGTGTTGGAGTTGAGGTGATGGCGTTGAGGTGAAGGTGATGGCGTTGAGGTGATGGCATTGAGGTGATGGTGTTGAGGTGATGGCGTTGAGATGTTGGTGTTGGTGTTGAGGTGAAGGTTTTAGGTGTTGGTGTTGAAGTGATGGTGTTGAGGTGATGACGCTGAGATGTTGTTGATAAGGTGAAGGTGTTGGGTGATGGCGTTGAGGTGATGGTGTTGAGATGTTGGCGTTGAGGTGAAGGTGTTGGTGTTGAGGTGTTGAAGTGATGGTGTTGAAGGGATGGCGTTGAGGTGAAGGTGTTGAGGTGATGGTGTTGAGGTGATGTGTGAAGAGGTGTTGGAGTTTAGGTGATGGTGTTGAGGTGATGGTGTTGAGGTGTTGTGTGAAGAGGTGTTGGTGTTGAGGGGATGATGTTGAGGTGATGGTGTTGAAGTGTTGGAGTTTAGGTGATGGTGTTGAGGTGTTGTGTGAAGAGGTGTTAGTGTTGAGGTGATGACATTGAGGTGATGGTGTTGAGGTGTTGTGTGAAGAGGTGTTGGAGTTGAGGTGATGGTGTTGAGGTGTTGGTGTTGAGGGGATGATGTTGAGGTGTTGGAGTTTAGGTGATGGTGTTGAAGTGATGGTGTTGAGGTGTTGTGTGAAGAGGTGTTGGTGTTGAGGTGATGACATTGAGGTGATGGTGTTGAGGTGTTGTGTGAAGAGGTGTTGGAGTTGAGGTGATGGTGTTGAGGTGTTGGTGTTGAGGGGATGATGTTGAGGTGTTGGAGTTTAGGTGATGGTGTTGAAGTGATGGTGTTGAGGTGTTGTGTGAAGAGGTGTTGGTGTTGAGGTGATGACATTGAGGTGATGGTGTTGAGGTGTTGTGTGAAGAGGTGTTGGAGTTGAGGTGATGGCGTTGAGGTGAAGGTGATGGCATTGAGGTGATGGCGTTGAGATGTTGGTGTTGGTGTTGGTGTTGAGGTGAAGGTTTTAGGTGTTGGTGTTGAAGTGATGGCGTTGAGGTGAAGGTGTTGAGGTGATGACGCTGAGATGTTGTTGATAAGGTGAAGGTGTTGGATGATGGCATTGAGGTGAAGGTGTTAGGTGTTGGTGTTGAGATGTTGGTGTTGAGGTGAAGGTTTTAGGTGTTGGTGTTGAAGTGATGGCGTTGAGGTGAAGGTGTTGAGGTGATGACGCTGAGATGTTGGTGTTGAGGTGAAGGTGTTAGGTGTTGGTGTTGAGGTGATGGCGTTGAGATGTTGGTGTTGAGGTGAAGGTGTTAGGTGTTGGTGTTGAGGTGTTGGTGTTGAAGTGATGGCGTTGAGGTGAAGGTGTTGAGGTGATGACGCTGAGATGTTGGTGTTAAGGTAAAGGTGTTGGGTGATGGCGTTGAGGTGATGACGCTGAGATGTTGGTGTTAAGGTAAAGGTGTTGGGTGATGACGCTGAGATGTTGGTGTTAAGGTAAAGGTGTTCGGTGTTGGTGTTGAGGTGTTGGTGTTGAAGTGATGGCGTTGAGGTGAAGGTGTTGAGGTGATGACGCTGAGATGTTGGTGTTAAGGTAAAGGTGTTGGGTGATGGTGTTAAAACTTTAATTTCAAATGCCACCTGTCATTCGTGATATTTCCATGTACATTTTTATGAAACTAATAATATTGATAATGATTTGTCTTACACAAGACATGCAGTGAGTTATGTTTTACAGTATAAACTAAAACCCCGTCCCTCACTCTTAAAGGACAAAACATATTGTGTTCAGCCTCAAGTCCTGAACACTTCACCAGATACTACTGCCTGTGTATGCCACATTCCCACCAACCCTCAGAGAGCCAACTCTAGATGACAGGAACCATGTTTATTACATCCCTGACATGCTCTAGCCATTAAACGCACCACCTAACAACCTCAACACAGACATGTTTCACTCCAAACATATACTATATATATATGCCGAATAATTTTTTTAACTCAGTGTTGGTTAGTTTCTCTGGAATGTTTGGATGTTTATGATGCCCTTTGCGTACATAATTTTCTTTGAAGCAATGACAATTAAACTTTTTGTCCTTATACAAATTTTACCCCTTTTTGTATTTGATAAGAATTTTGTTTCTTATCACAATGCATAGTACTATAGCGCCCTTCAATATAGCCCTAACTCGGTTATAGCGCACAGTAAAGCATGGCTCCCAAAATATACTTACATTTTTAATAAACTCAAGTTTTACATGGACAAGATGTTTTTCCCCACCCAAAAAAATTAACTGATCACTGTGAGCACACAACACCAGAAATATCAGTCAACAAATCCAAACTGAAGTACACAATTTATTTCCATTATTATACTGTCTGGTTATAAAATCGTGTTAACCTTGGTTAAAACGCGGATCGTCTATAACGCTCATCAATTATTTGACCCCCAAGGTAGTGTTGTAGCGAAGGACCACTGTACCTGGTTTAGGAATGTCCATTACTTTACATATCTTTTCACAGAGCATGGTCATTAATGGCATTGATTGGAAACAGTTCACCTTCACTATAAATACAATTAAGATCACTAATACAAACTGTGTTTTTGTAGCTTGAAGGTTTTGTACATTGCTTTAATAACCATATTTGAATGAAGTCATGCCTCCTAAACGTGTTACAAGGGACACAGGATGTTGACTTGATCATTCTCTTAAAATATTAGATCCAGATTGAAAAACTATATTTTATATCTTGCTGGGTGATGACTTTGGTGTCAAGCATATTTTAAAGTGTCACGATTTTCTAGTTAAGCAAGGGTTTTCTTTGGTCTGAATGTTCAATAAATGTTGTAAGTCTTGCAAAGCTTGTTTTCTTTCCTGGTGCACTCAGAGGAACGTGCAAGTATTTTGGGAATAAGGCATAACACATCTATCCTTATCACAAGTGCTGCTTGCTGTCACATGCTGGGATCTTCCCCCTCATGTGTCAAGGCTAAAAGAACAAGCAACTGTAGACCAGCAATTCTTGCATAGTCAGCATGTCTGGCACACACAGAGACAACATCCATAGATCAGCTGCATGTCACCAGTGTTTTGTACATCAATCTGACTGTAAAGACAGGCATCTCTATACTCCCCCATACATACACAACTGCTCATGCTTGTAACATGGTGTTCCCATATGTGAAGAAACACTTGATGACCTCCCATTCTCTTCTCCCACAGCCATTGTGCCCCAGTTGATTGCTTCCTGACAACAACATTCTGGCTGGAAGACAAGTTCCAGAATACCCAGGACCAGATGGTCAGGAAACACTGTGGCAGCTTGCCCCCTTTTCAACATGACATCTCTCAACTGTCCACCAGTGCCTTCCATTTCACTCACTATATATGGTGATTACTGATGATGGGCATATTTATCATTAATGTGGCATGGCATGCTTGAATATGAGTTGTTCTTTAGAATCGGCTATTGGAAAAATGTCAAGACTAACACAAATAAATCTGGGTAAGTATTCTGGTTCACTAGACAAGTATTCGATCCAAAAGACATGTATGCTGATCCACTAGACAATAGGGCTGCAACAAATACACTGAGGCGAATACGATTCATATCACGAATATAGGGTAACGAATACAAATATTTATTCAAGAATACAATAACAAGTCAGCAGTTGATGTATAATTTATTATATTCGGTGAAAAATAACAACATACATTTTTTTGACCTGGTTTGATAATTATTAATATATTATACATTTACATACTTCATTTATCCAGGTACTAGTATCTGCTCAAATACTACAATGACCGGTGACCACAATACTGTCAAATAATATTTAGGAGTGTTGTCTTTAAAGAAATCTCTGCATATAATATGTTCTTATGGACATTTTTAGGTACAGGGTATGTAGATGCTCATGACTGCTTATTCATAAATATTCGATTCTAGTGACCACAAATAACAAATTTAATTCATGAATGGATACGGTTCGATTTACCGAATACACGAGTGAATGGTAACAGCCCTACTAGACAACCATGTGGGTCCTCTAGACATGTATGCCGGTCCACTAGACAAGTATGCTGATGTTCAGCAATATATCCCAGACCCTGGCTTGAACATCTAGTACTGGTGCCTTGCTCTGACCAAGGATCCTGCCAGGGTGACAAGCAAAGGATACTGGTGCCTTGCTCTGACCAAGGATCCTGTCAGGGTGACAAGCAAAGGATACTGGTGCCTTGCTCTGACCAAAGATCCTGTCAGGGTGAAAAGCAAAGGATAATGGTGCCTTGCTCTGACCTAGGATCCTGTCAGGGTGAAAAGCAAAGGATACTGGTGCCTTGCTCTGACCAAAGATCCTGTCAGGGTGAAAAGCAAAGGATACTGGTGCCTTGCTCTGACCAAAGATCCTGTCAGGGTGACAAGCAAAGGATACTGGTGCCTTCCTCTGACCAAGGATCCTGTCAGGGTGAAAAGCAAAGGATACTGGTGCCTAGCTCTGACCAAGGATCCTGTCAGGGTGACAAGCAAAGGATACTGGTGCCTTGCTCTGACCAAAGATCCTGTCAGGGTGACAAGCAAAGGATACTGGTGCCTTGCTCTGACCAAAGATCCTGTCAGGGTGAAAAGCAAAGGATACTGGTGCCTTGCTCTGACCAAAGATCCTGTCAGGGTGAAAAGCAAAGGATACTGGTGCCTTGCTCTGACCAAAGATCCTGTCAGGGTGAAAAGCAAAGGATACTGGTGCCTAGCTCTGACCAAAGATCCTGTCAGGGTGAAAAGCAAAGGATACTGGTGCCTTCCTCTGACCAAGGATCCTGTCAGGGTGAAAAGCAAAGGATACTGGTGCCTTCCTCTGACCAAGGATCCTGTCAGGGTGAAAAGCAAAGGATACTGGTGCCTTCCTCTGACCAAAGATCCTGTCAGGGTGAAAAGCAAAGGATACTGGTGCCTAGCTCTGACCAAAGATCCTGTCAGGGTGACAAGCAAAGGATACTGGTGCCTTCCTCTGACCAAAGATCCTGCCTGGGTGACAAGCAAAGGATACTGGTGCCTTGCTCTGACCAAAGATCCTGTCAGGGTGAAAAGCAAAGGATACTGGTGCCTTGCTCTGACCAAAGATCCTGTCAGGGTGAAAAGCAAAGGATACTGGTGCCTTCCTCTGACCTAGGATCCTGTCAGGGTGACAAGCAAAGGATACTGGTGCCTTGCTCTGACCAAAGATCCTGTCAGGGTGAAAAGCAAAGGATACTGGTGCCTTGCTCTGACCAAAGATCCTGTCAGGGTGAAAAGCAAAGGATACTGGTGCCTTCCTCTGACCAAGGATCCTGTCAGGGTGAAAAGCAAAGGATACTGGTGCCTTCCTCTGACCAAGGATCCTGTCAGGGTGAAAAGCAAAGGATACTGGTGCCTTCCTCTGACCAAAGATCATGTCAGGGTGAAAAGCAAAGGATACTGGTGCCTAGCTCTGACCAAAGATCCTGTCAGGGTGAAAAGCAAAGGATACTGGTGCCTTCCTCTGACCAAGGATCCTGTCAGGGTGAAAAGCAAAGGATACTGGTGCCTTCCTCTGACCAAAGATCCTGCCAGGGTGACAAGCAAAGGATACTGGTGCCTTCCTCTGACCAAGGATCCTGTCAGGGTGAAAAGCAAAGGATACTGGTGCCTTCCTCTGACCAAGGATCCTGCAAGGGTGACAATTAAGCTAGGGGATCTGTAGACTTATTCTGTACTGGGATCTCCTCAGAATCATAACAGTGATCTAATACTGGTGACATATTCAAGCCATCCAACCACACAAGAACAAGACAAATATATGCATGAACCTTCCATGTGAAATAGGTATGCCAAAGGTTCAAGTTTTTGACAATTGTATTTCAAAACTCATAACACAACATACCTCAGTTGTCAGTCCAACCAAGGTGGTGCAGGTGTTTTGAGGTTAAAATGCATATATATTGGCGGTTTGCACATTTATCTATTTATTCCACATTTGATACTTCAACATATAATAACAATCATAAATTTATTAATGTATTGAATCTATTATCAATATCAAGAATTCAAATGTGGGATATCACATAATTGATTAAAACCTTCCAATAAAGAGATAATACATACAATAAATTCATATTTTTTTAAAATATCTAAAAGTAATAAGTTTCACATGGATACAGAAATACAGAATTATGATATTAGTGCATCAGTTATTGATATCAAGAAATACTGCCAAAGGTTTAGATGTTTTGAACTTTGAGATGTAAGATTTGCATTTATTTTTAATGGCCCAAGTTTGTTTGGCATAGACCCACTCCAATACAAAGCATTAGTCTATTTGGTTTTTATGACTGCAAAGTATATTGACTTGAACACAAATCACCCATCCTTATCATCAAAAATGTGCAACTGATTCTGTCACCGTTGAGTGTGTGTGTAAATTCTTCCCGAGAGAGTTCTCTTGCTGTCAATGTTACATATCAGAAGTCACAGCGAAGCCCTTCTCAGAGATTGGATTCTGCGATTGTTCAATTTGTGATCCTTAGCATGTTGTCATGGTCCTACAGCAATATTGGGAGGTCTTTCTGTAGAATGGCCACACTATTCCTAAAACGCTGGGCAGTCAATGCCATAGATGGGACTTGTTTTCTCATGGAAATAGAACTCAATAAATACAAGCCTGAAAAGATAAGAAAACCTACCCTTGGTGTAAACATGTGAAGAAGTCCATCTGTTGCCCCTCGCAGAGTTATACCCCTTCCGAAGAAGATGATAAGCACCACATAGGGAAATATTGCTGTGAAATACACCACCTGAAACCCAAAACAAAGGGAAATATTGCCAAGAAATACACTACTAGCTACACACAACATAGGGGAATATTGCTGTGAATTACCGGTACACCACTATCTGCACACAACATAGGGAAATATTGCTGTGAAATACTGGTACACCACTATCTACACACATGATAGGGAAATATTGCTGTGAAATACCGGTACACCACTATCTGCACACAACATAGGGAAATATTGCTGTGAAATACCGGTACACCACTATCTACACACATGATAGGGAAATATTGCTGTGAAATACCGGTACACCACTATCTACACACATGATAGGGAAATATTGCTGTGAAATACCTGTACACCACTATCTGCACACAACATAGGGAAATATTGCTGTGAAATACCGGTACACCACTATCTACACACATGATAGGGAAATATTGCTGTGAAATACCGGTACACCACTATCTGCACACAACATAGGGAAATATTGCTGTGAAATACCGGTACACCACTATCTACACACATGATAGGGAAATATTGCTGTGAAATACCGGTACACCACTATCTGCACACAACATAGGGAAATATTGCAGTGAAATACTGGTACACCACTATCTACACACATGATAGGGAAATATTGCTGTGAAATACCGGTACACCACTATCTGCACACAACATAGGGAAATATTGCTGTGAAATACAGGTACACCACTATCTACACACATGATAGGGAAATATTGCTGTGAAATACCGGTACACCACTATCTGCACACAACATAGGGAAATATTGCAGTGAAATACCGGTACACCACTATCTACACACATGATAGGGAAATATTGCTGTGAAATACCGGTACACCACTATCTGCACACAACATAGGGAAATATTGCAGTGAAATACCGGTACACCACTATCTACACACATGATAGGGAAATATTGCTGTGAAATACCGGTACACCACTATCTACACACATGATAGGGAAATATTGCTGTGAAATACCAGTACACCACTATCTGCACACAAGATAGGGAAATATTGCTGTGAAATACTGGTACACCACTATCTGCACACAAGATAGGGAAATATTGCTGTGAAATACCGGTACACCACTATCTACACACAAGATAGGGAAATATTGCTGTGAAAGTCAGCGATTATCCTGAAACTTTTTACCTGTGAGAGAAAAATCTCCCCTGGTCCAAAAGCAATGAGATTTTTTGGCGTATCATGAAATATTTATCTTCAAACTGTATTTGACTTTTGCTTATTGTTACTCAAATTATGATGCAATTAATGTTACTAGATTATATAGATATATCCTACCGTATCCTATTTTGGAATACATAATTATTCAACTGCGAATATTTAATAATATGTGTACAATATTGGACAAGAGTCATCAGAAAGATGACATATCCCCCCGGCAGCTGTCTGTAAAGTAACCACAAGTAAATGTGCAATTCTGTTTATGAGTCAAGAGTTGAATGTTCTTTAAGAAGCATACATTGTTTACCAACAAAAGATCCACCATGGTCGCATCCATATAAAATTGAAGTAAAACGTGTGTTTCTGCTGGGTTTTTTTTATGTAAACAAATGACAAATTACAAGAAACAAGCGTATAGTCAACGAAGTCATCTATATCCCCCACCCATTTTAACATGTTATGGTCCCAAACCAGGTAACTGACCCAACATTTCTCTTAGCCCATGTCAAAATAGCTGCAATTGAAATTCTAAAATAAACATTTCTAAAACTCCTTTATATCAAATGGCACCAGTTCAGTATGTACTTTATATATGGACATGCAATGTTTGGCAAGGAAATATTTAACAGTTTATTTGTTATACTCCATAAGTTAACACACCCTATATGAAAACTTAAATCAAACTTGTTGCCATGGAAACGTAAAAAAAATTAAAAAAATAAATTCCAAAATAGCAAAAGGCACCAGTTCAGTATGTGCCTGGTAGACATGCAAAGTTTTATAAGAAAGTATTTAACGGTTTTTGAGTTGCGCTCCGGAAACGAACACCACCCTTATAGAACCTAAGTCCAACTTGTTACCATAGAAACGTAAAAAATAAAAATTTATAATATTCCTAAATAGCAAAAGGCACCAGTTCAGCATGAGTCTGATAGACATGCAAAGTTTTGTAAGAAAGTTTTGAATGGGTTTTGAGTTATGCTCCGGAAACGAACTCTACCCTATAGAACCTAAGTCCAACTTGTTACCATGGAAACGTAAAAAATAAAAAATTCTAAAATTCCTAAATAGCAAAAGGCACAACTTCAGTATGTGACTGATAGATATGCCAAGTTTCGATCAAATACACTGAATTCTTTACGAGTTCTGCCCCGGAAAAGGAAATGATTACGGACAGACGGACGGACAGACAGACGGACAGACAGACAGACTGGCTGATCGCTATATCCCCCCGCATTATATGCCGGGGGGATAATAATGAACACTGTCAACTGAATTAAAATACTAATTACATAATATTTATGTTTTTCTGTTCATTGTCGACCTTAGGTGGAATTATTTGCGAGTACAATTATAGATTGTTTAACAGACATATTTAGTGTGATCAGCTTTTCATAAGGCTGGCATGCGGGAGACAACAATCTGCTGTTATTAGATTAATAGCTCTTCGACAGTGTGTGTTATATTGTAATCGAATATATGGAGTGTGATAAGGCATGAAATTACGCCTGTTGCAAATAGGAGAATAGGAGCTTCATGTACAATCATGGCCATAAAGAATGAATGATTTTTTTTCCAGCCCAGTCTGCCTCACATCCTCTTACTGTAGCTATGTCCGTTCTCTCCTTTCTCCTACTCCATGAAATACACCATATAGGCCTACATAATCCCACTGAACATTGACAGTTAGGATTTGAACAGTTTGTCTAAAACGTAAATTATTAAAATGTAATGCAAAAGTTCATAAATATGGTTATTAATATAAAGAATAAGTTGTAAAAATAATACCAGACAGGATAGTAGGTTTGATGTCTACAAGCCTTAAATATTAATAGACAGGTTGGTAGCTCTAAGAGGTTCTTGTGTTAGAAAATTGATCATGGATCATATAATCAAACATCTGCCAGTGTATTAACTTACCTTTCCTGAAGACTTAATTCCCTTGCAGATACAGCAATAGACAACAATCCACGAGAATATAAGACACAACAGCATCTTCCACTTGACACCATCTGCATCATCAATTCCCGATGATATGTCAAGAGCGTTTCGGTACCAGAAGTATGATGTTGATCCCCCTATTTTGCACTCTGGGACAATGATGCTAATGTTCGGAGCAGTTGTGATGGAGGGACAGGAGGACCAGGGTAGGGGACTCTGAAAGGAGTGGAACAGGTAGAAGAAACACCACATGATGATGGCGTTGTAGTAGAGGGCCACCATGAAGGACGTCACTGCGCTTGCGATGCCGACGCCACCCATGAGAGGGTGGATCTCGTTCCACACTCCAACACTGCCTTGACGGAGCTTTTGTCCAATGGCCAGTTCGAGGTACAGAAGGGGCATGCCCTCCACAAACAGCATGACAAAGTAGGGGATGAGGAACGCTCCTGAAACAAAGGAGAACGCTGTGAGCTGCTGCTCTCAACACCAGTCTGTCTGTCTGACCAGTGTCTGTTAGGTCAAATTAATTACATGTTTCCAATTTGGAATGAGAATCTGTCATGAAGCTGTTTACTTTTCATCTTTTCTTCCTAAATGTCCCAGAAATCAAACCACCATTAACCAGTCTGATGACATTTGTTTGAGGGAACACATGCCTACCACAATACAAATGCAACCAGATACCATCATGCCTCCAGGTAGCCAAATAAAGATTGAACCTAAATTCAGCCCTGGTCTAATGTAATATACTTCTGGTTGGAGAAAACACATAACTCTTTTTAGACCCGAGATGATCTGCCGTAAAAGGCAACTATGCTGTCATAAGAGGCGACTAGCCGGGCTCTCTAAAACTTTGTTGATGCATGTCATCGTATCCCAATTGTATAGAATGATGCTCATGATGTCAATCACTGGATTGCTTGGTCCAGACTTATTTATGGAATATTGCTGAGTGAGGCATTAAACAAACAAACAAACAAACACATGCCACTTGGAGTATGAGTACACAAAAGTACCAGAGGTACAGCTGTTCACCTACATTGATGAATTGTCCCCTCACAGAATGTGCTAAACTATATTGAATAGAACAAAATTATGGCAGCCATTTGAAATTATTAAAATGAAAACCTTTCTTCAAGGTTAAGATGGTTCTTATGAATGTCTTCCAAATATTTTATAGAATATTTCCCGCAAAGGTATGTCCAATCGTTTGAAATAAGAGGTAGGCACAAATGCAGTATATATGCGTCACAAACATGTGCTGTGATATTGGATATTTTAAATTGAAGAAAATAACAAATTTAATATGTTGTAGTGATATATAGACATGTGGGAATATGATATTGGTCTGTTGAGAAGAAGAACAGACACATGACTTGAGGTAACCTTGGCAATGTCCAGATTGTGGTCTTGCCTGTGGACATACTAAAAGGTGGCTGTTGTATTCCCTTTCCCCTAGATGTCACAAAACAACACATTCAAACAACCCTGTAATCATACAGTCTTATCTCAACTATGTCATTTGTTGTTTTTGCTTTATAACCATGTCCTAGCTGGCAGTTGATCACTTGCTTGACAAAGGTACAATCCTATATACTGAAACACGGCACTGAAAGTTGAAAATGCATTGTCAATCTTGTGTTCATTCTTAGGTTGATGTGAACCAAGGTTCTTTTGCCTACAATAAAAACTTCTTGAAGTATGATAAAACATTTTCCTTTGTATGCAAATATATCCAAGAAGAATAAAAGCATATTTATCTAGAGAATCGCCAATGACTTCATAATCACCAGTTTGTGTGTTTTCAGTGCTGTGATACTGACTGTATCAGACATGAAACACACATGCAGGCACACATGCAGGCACAAAACGATGACTTCCAGGGGGAAAGTTCACTATAAATATTTCATGATGTCAACATCAGTATGTCAATTTCATATCATACTGTTTGTAAATTAGTTACCGTTTTAAAACCAGTTGGTAGTGACAAATACTAATGAGATTGCAAAATGAACAAAGAATTTTAATATTTTTACTTTATGCAATAGTGCTGCATGGCAACAAGCTGTATGCCGTATACAAACGAGGGCCATTATCTGACTGAAACATGCATCATTTGTCTCAAACTTTTCAGATAAAATTCAAAGTTTTAAAACATCATTTTAAGAACAAATTTCAAAATGAAAATGAATTAATTTCATTAAATGTAAATACAAAAATGTGCTGCCAGGATCAATATTGTTTAGATTATTGATTATTTGAATTTGCACATGTTTTCAGCAAATTTCTTCAAAGGACTGAAATTACATATGTTACTGCAGCACAAACTGTCCCCATGCAATGAATCATTTTATACAGCTAACTAGTCCAGCAATTTATGCTATTCTGGTATTATGTTTCAGCAATTAATCCCTTGTCCCAAACATTGTGAGAATAAATTACTATAACACCCTTCATACATATTTTTCCGATAATCTACGATAGAGGTGGACAATGTTTCAAGAGAATTGTATCCAAGTGATGCCCGCTTCATAGACCCCAGTGAGGTGTTATGGAGATAGTGACTGCTGATTGGTCAGGTCAGTTAAAAATGACAATTTGAACCAAAGAAAGTGAATGAGGTCAGTATGTAATGGAATGACCCATAACAATAGGAAACATTAGATCACTGCAGGAGAAAAGGAAGGCACCTTTCAGACATGTATTACGAGTTCAGAATTCTATCTGTAAACATGATAAATTAAAGTGTTTAGACTGAAAATGGGTAATAAATGGAATAACCCACTTCATACAAGTGATAATGGAATATGTCACTCATAAATTAACATTAATTTCACTTGTGACATGATTTCCTTGTTGGTCATATAATAAAGGCACAACAAGCGTGCGCACGCACACACGCACGCACGCACACAACCCCCCATTCTTCAGGTTGCTGCAACACCTATGCTCATGACTGAACATCTCAACATATAATGTCATCATAAGGAGAAAAACATGCTAAGCTCAGCTTCCTCAGTCCGGCAATTGCGGATGAGATGACATTTACAGAGCCAAAAAAGCATTTTGAGAGAAATTCAGGGCATTACATAACATTTTTATCAGAAATGACAGAGTAATCTTCACAAATTTTCAATATAGCTGCCATTCTGGCAGTACTGAAAATCAGATTCAAACCTCTTGAACACACACAGCTACCATCCTTGTTACAAAACAAGCATGTGATGTTTCATCTTCAAGGGATGTTTACAGATTGCCAGAACGCTAGACAAGCAAGCCATGACATAACCCGTGGTTAGTCATATATTGTTTAATGGCAAAAATTATCTAGAACACTATGGTTAAACTACAAGTCACTAATGTTCGCATTTCTTTCTGACTATGCACCCATTCCTTCTGACTTTTCATATGGTTGAATAAAGATATAACTTAAGTCAACCTCAGTGTATGCATGACCAGATCATTCAATACATGTATCTAAATACGTTTTGCAAGTGCTGTGATAAAAAATAATAATTCCCAATCGGACATTTTGTATCTCTTGAGACCTACAGTGGGTACCTAGGTAGTATCGGGTAATAGAGGGGTGGGTGCCCGGGTAGTAAATTTGGACTCGTCCCAGCCCTAATAGCCACCATGTCTACAGATGTTTAAGACGATTTCTAAATACACACCAACAATCTTGATTACTGATTATTGAAATTCTGAGGCAGAATAGGTCAGCAGTACCTCATGACTGTCTCCCTGGAGATTGTAGGGAAGAATAGGTCAGCAGTACCTCATGACTGTCTCCCTGGAGATTGTAGGGAAGAATAGGTCAGAAGAACCTCATGACTGTCTCCCTGGAGATTGTAGGGAAGAATAGGTCAGCAGTACCTCATGACTGTCTCCCTGGAGATTGTGGGGAAGAATAGGTCAGCAGTACCTCATGACTGTCTCCCTGGAGATTGTGGGGAAGAATAGGTCAGCTGTACCTCATGACTGTCTCCCTGGAGATTGTAGGGAAGAATAGGTCAGAAGAACCTCATGACTGTCTCCCTGGAGATTGTAGGGAAGAATAGGTCAGCAGTACCTCATGACTGTCTCCCTGGAGATTGTGGGGAAGAATAGGTCAGCTGTACCTCATGACTGTTTCCCTGGAGATTGTAGGGAAGAATAGGTCAGAAGAACCTCATGACTGTCTCCCTGGAGATTGTAGGGAAGAATAGGTCAGCAGTACCTCATGACTGTCTCCCTGGAGATTGTAGGGAAGAATAGGTCAGCAGTACCTCATGACTGTCTCCCTGGAGATTGTAGGGAAGAATAGGTCAGCAGTACCTCATGACTGTCTCCCTGGAGATTGTAGGGAAGAATAGGTCAGAAGAACCTCATGACTGTCTCCCTGGAGATTGTGGGGAAGAATAGGTCAGCTGTACCTCATGACTGTCTCCCTGGAGATTGTAGGGAAGAATAGGTCAGAAGAACCTCATGACTGTCTCCCTGGAGATTGTAGGGAAGAATAGGTCAGCAGTACCTCATGACTGTCTCCCTGGAGATTGTGGGGAAGAATAGGTCAGCTGTACCTCATGACTGTCTCCCTGGAGATTGTAGGGAAGAATAGGTCAGCTGTACCTCATGACTGTCTCCCTGGAGATTGTAGGGAAGAATAGGTCAGCAGTACCTCACTACTGTCTCCCTGGAGATTGTAGGGAAGAATAGGTCAGAAGAACCTCATGACTGTCTCCCTGGAGATTGTAGGGAATAATAGGTCAGCAGTACCTCATGACTGTCTCCCTGGAGATTGTGGGGAAGAATAGGTCAGCTGTACCTCATGACTGTCTCCCTGGAGATTGAAGGGAAGAATAGGTCAGCAGTACCTCATGACTGTCTCCCTGGAGATTGTGGGGAAGAATAGGTCAGCTGTACCTCATGACTGTCTCCCTGGAGATTGTAGGGAAGAATAGGTCAGCAGTACCTCACTACTGTCTCCCTGGAGATTGTAGGGAAGAATAGGTCAGAAGAACCTCATGACTGTCTCCCTGGAGATTGTAGGGAATAATAGGTCAGCAGTACCTCATGACTGTCTCCCTGGAGATTGTGGGGAAGAATAGGTCAGCTGTACCTCATGACTGTCTCCCTGGAGATTGAAGGGAAGAATAGGTCAGCAGTACCTCATGACTGTCTCCCTGGAGATTGTGGGGAAGAATAGGTCAGCAGTACCTCATGACTGTCTCCCTGGAGATTGTAGGGAAGAATAGGTCAGAAGAACCTCATGACTGTCTCCCTGGAGATTGTAGGGAAGAATAGATCAGCAGTACCTCATGACTGTCTCCCTGGAGATTGTGGGGAAGAATAGGTCAGCTGTACCTCATGACTGTCTCCCTGGAGATTGTAGGGAAGAATAGGTCACCAGTACCTCATGACTGTCTCCCTGGAGATTGTAGGGAAGAATAGGTCAGCAGTACCTCATGACTGTCTCCCTGGAGATTGTAGGGAAGAATAGGTCACCAGCATATATATATACGCCATGATGACAAAATCATACCGCAGACATCCTTAAGACAAGAATTTGGAACTGGGGATCTTATCTTCCTTAGAATCCCAATGTGAATTTATCAAAATGAAGACTCAAGCCTGAACAAGTCCAACCATACAGTAGTGAGTTAATGATGATCGGACCTGTGAAGATCTGGGCTAGAATAGGTCTTTAGCAACCCATGCTTGTCATTAGAGGCGACTTTGCTTGTTATGAGAGGCGACTAACAGGCTTGGGTGGTCATGGTCGCTGACTTAGATGCTCATAATATCAATCACTGCACTGTCTGGCCCAGACTTGATTATTCAATGCCCTTAGACTGGGGGGCATTTGTGGGGCATTTGTGGGGCACTATGTGTTGATCCGCCGATTTCGGATTAAATTCTAGTCATCATGGTTATGATCTCGACATTGCCATAGCCATGTAAGCATCTTCAACATGCATTACTCCGGGTTATTCGCATTAAGATCACATGACGTAAATACAAGGACCCCCCCCCCATCCCCCACAATGCACACCCATCATTCCGCCTCACACCATTCTCCTACTACTGTGTCCAACTTTTACACCACAACACAAGTGCTGAAATAACATGTCACTCACATTGTTTGACATGCATGCTATCACATAACCATTATGTTAGACAGCTGTGCACAACTGAAGCCACTGGGTTTTTCAAGGTGAATCAGCAACCATAGTGTTGCACAATTCACTGATTTTTAAAGTTAAAAAAGAATTCCAACAATCATTGCTATAGGAGTGACACAATAATGTAATATTAAATCTTAACTTGCTTACTATGAGGTGGGGTGAATGGGGTTTAATGTCACATTCAAGATTATTGCACTAATATAGAGATATGCATGTGTGTCTGTCTGCTTGTACTAGACCAGACTAATGCCAATTTTATAGTGCTAGTCCACTGAGATACCATGCCGCAGTTTAACATGAATACCCTACTTAGACACAGAATACTGACCTATCCTTGTTTCATAGCCCTTCATGCCAAGCGCCAGACAGGGTAACAACAAGTTTTGTTTGTTTGTTGTTTAACGCTGCACTCACAATATTCCAGCTATATGACAGCAGTCTGAAAAATATTGAGTCTGGACCAGAAAATCCAGTGACTGACATGATGAGCATCGATCCATGCAATTATTATACGATGACATGTATCAAACAAGTCTGGGAGCCATGAGTGAGTCGCATCTTACTCCTGTCTGCCCCAGCAGTCAACAAGGGGGATGACACACGAGGTTACTCCTACTCCTGTCTGCCCCTGCAGTCAACGAGGGGGATGACACACAAGGTTACTCCTACTCCTGTCTGCCCCAGCAGTCAACAAGGGGGATGACACACAAGGTTACTCCTACTCCTGTCTGCCCCTGCAGTCAACAAGGGGGATGACACACGAGGTTACTCCTACTACTGTCTGCCCCTGCAGTCAACAAGGGGGATGACACACAAGGTTACTCCTACTCCTGTCTGCCCCAGCAGTCAACAAGGGGGATGACACACAAGGTTACTCCTACTCCTGTCTGCCCCTGCAGTCAACAAGGGGGATGACACACGAGGCTACTCCTACTACTGTGTGCCCCAGCAGTCAACAAGGGGGATGACACACGAGGTTACCCCTACTACTGTGTGCCCCTGCAGTCAACAAGGGGGATGACACACAAGGTTACCCCTACTACTGTCTGCCCCTGCAGTCAACAAGGGGGATGACACACAAGGTTACTCCTACTCCTGTCTGCCCCTGCAGTCAACAAGGGGGATGACACACAAGGTTACACCTACTCCTGTCTGCCCCTGCAGTCAACAAGGGGATGACACACGAGGCTACCCCTACTACTGTCTGCCCCAGCAGTCAACAAGGGGGATGACACACAAGGCTACTCCTACTCCTGTCTGCCCCTGCAGTCAACAAGGGGATGACACACGAGGCTACTCCTACTACTGATTGTGAGTCAGTGAGGTTTGGCATGTATTTCTTAGTAAACATGGTAAAAGCACAATGACTGCAACTTATGAACTTTAATGCTGTTCAGGATGCCTTGAACAAATTTGAAACTTCTAATATCAATAATCACTGATACAAATGTCAGATCCCTAAAAGTCTTGTAGGTCTTTGAGAAGATGCTTAAATTTCACACAGAATCTACTTGAATTTTTTTTTTGATACAATGGATTTGGGCAGTGGTGAGCTAATAAGAAGGTATTTTTAGTTTAGTTCATGCATATTTTAACTTTTCTTTTTTTATTAAAAATGCTCACATCACATGGTGTCAGATGTAAAATCACAATTGCCAAATGCACTTTGACACCTGAAAGATAAGAGGACGTTTGGTGTTAAAGCCAGACTCATGATCTAAATGGGTTACCACAAACTTCCTCATTGAACTAGCTCGTCCCTGTTGAGTTATAGTATCTTGGTTTTAGTGTGAAATAATGAGCTTGCAATGCAGTCTTTTTTTCACCTTACACTAGCAGGATTAGTACATATATTTTACATATTAAATCAGACTGGCTGCAAATATATTCCTTTTACAAGATTGGTAGCTTTTACTTAATCTAATTTTGTTTGTTGTTTTAACACCGCACTCAGCAATACTACAGCTTTATTACAGCGGTCTTTAAATAATAGAGTCTGAGAAAGTAAGTTGGGTTTAATGCCGTTTTGAACAGTATTCCAGTGATATCCCGCCATGTCAGCTTAATGTAGGAGGAAAGCCCGAAGTCATACAGGCCTCAGACGTTTACCATTTTGGTGAAATCCTCGAGGATGGGTATGGTGCTGACAAACCTAGAAACATAATTGGGGTGAACTGGGATTCAAACCCATGATCATAGGTTTCTGGCATGCCCAAGGGACAGAAGTCTGCACAGCGAATTGCAGTGCCTTACACGACTGGGAAAATCATCCTCCTTAGTAGAGTCAGAACCAGACAATGCAGTGATTGACATCATGAGCATCAATCTACCCAATTTGGAATTTGATGACATGCATGCATCAAGTCAGTCAGTCTGACTACCCAATCTGGTTAGTCACCTCTTACAACAAGCATGGTTTGCTGAAGACCAATTCTAACTGGGATCTTCAATGGGTATAATAAAACTATGATTATCAATAAAAGAAAACATTCTGTGTGTTGTTCAAATATTCTTTTCGCTCCATGCTTCAAGAAAATCAGTTTGTTTCTGTGAGCCCATTTTAGGCACAAGAGCCCATATTTCACAAAATATTTTGGCAGAACATCAATTATGTCCAGTGGACAATCATTCTTATTTGTAAAACCTGAGGCAAAACTATGTGTTTCAACATACATAACTGTGGTAGTTCAAATTAATATTCACATATTTTTCCGCAAATATTTTCAAAACAAAGCATCATGTGTAATGAACACACACTGCTGAAATATGGCTTTTATAATGATAAAAGCAGCGTAAAATATACTGAAATACAACCTCGGAACAAATATGTATTTTGTTCAATACACAATACGTTTTTGATTATGTTGCGTAAATACATTGAAGACGTGTTCAGAACTGTGATACACATCGCCGTTTTCTAACGAGTTCTGTCGCACCTGTCAACTGTTAACAATTAAACTTTCCACGAAGCTGACCTAAATATTGAGGACAATATCCTCATTCCCCCTCTACTCCCTTCCATCAACTTGCCGCGAAATTTCCCATGTTGTGACCACTGCGTGTATCCTTCCGTGACAGTCGCCCCGCGAGTAGTGTGGCGGTCATTCGTAGTACCACATGCATAGCTTACCAGGAACGCACAACCAACAAATAAATAAACACGTGCATATTCGCACGTGAATAGCAAGACACGCAACATGATGACGGTGGCACGTGAGCTTGTCAGTTTCAAGGATGTTCACTTGGCGCGTTAACGCGGTTGTACTGAAGTCTGGTGCACACTTGCATCATCACCACTGATGCTTGTTGTCAGGTCAGAAAGTATTGCAACCACGTGGCCGGGTGTAAGTCAGAACGACCTGGAATTCTAACTCATGTTTTAGGTGCATTATATAAAAGGGAAAAATAATATCTTACCTCCACCATGCTTTTGGGTCAAATATGGAAATCTCCACACATTCCCAAGTCCTACGGCATAGCTGATAACCATGAAAAAATACTGAATCTTGCTATCCCAGGCAGCTCGTGGGGGGTCACCCTCTGTAATGATCGCAGGGCTCTCCATGGAATCTGCATTCAAAGGAGCGGTTAATTCAGGATTGTTTTCAAGGTTTTCATCGTGTTTCTTCCCCATTTTGTAAGTTAGCTACGAGACCCTACTGTACCAAAGCACTGACTGGCGTACACTAATAGCGAGGTGGGCGAGTCGACTTTTGCGGGGGTGTCAGAACTACGACATTTATACGTATGTATTTGGAATAAAAAAAGCCAGATTGTACGTAGTATCTACCTGACATATATGATTAAATGTGTTGTTTCCTTAGCGTATCATAAGTATTTGCACTATACGTGTTTTGTGGAAGTCCATTATTGGATTATATAGTATTTTGTCGTACATATTATGTAACCACATTTTCAATCCATCCCAATTCAATTGCTTATAACTGGAATGTGTACAGTTGAAACTACATTCACATGGTTATGAGTGGTCAACCCCGTCACCGTGACGGGATTCCCAATATGGCGGCCAGTGTACCTACTTGGAATCCCGTCATTTGCCCTCCGTCCACAATTATTTTACTTCTTTGCATTCTGCAATGACATGACAAGCCACAACAATTAATGTCGCTCGTGGGATGTTCTCCTGTTGCATGCTGACCTGCCTGCCACTTTTCACTTCGCAAAATATCAGGCTGGAGCCACCATCTAGTTTGAGCAGTAACCATTAATTGTCAACGATGGTCCCAGGTAGTTTCGAGCCGAAACACACACATCGTTCTTGAACTTCAATTTCAAATCATGGGCACCTGGAGTCAATAACAGTGGCGAGCTTCGCCACGTTGCGACCTGCTACTGACTGCGAGTGTGCGTGACACTATGTCAAGGGAGATAACTGGCTGGCTTCAGCAGTCTAGCGGAGGTTTGTTTGTTTGTTTGTTTGTTATTTATAATCCCAAACTGGCTCCCACAGGAGATATCGCTTGGGTGAGATCAAGCGATTTATTACTTGCCCGTGAAGAGATCACCCGTTGAATAAGCATACAGCTGTATTACACATTGTGTAATACAAAAATGCGTGCTTATCAGATACCAGAACTATTCACCCGTTTCATAAACTTGGTATTACACGGGAACTCGTTCAGTATTCTATATATCTACACTGTAGATACCACTGCAAAGTTTGCATCACAATGCTTTGCAGACCATTGCGACGTCATTGTTACATTACTGTTTACAAACTGAAAAAGTTGGAAGAATGATTTTGGATGATAAATAAAATCTCACTCTCGTGTCTTTTGATATCAAACATATCAACACTCATTGATAAAAGTGGAAAAAACCCTCGGCAAGCCTAAGAGTTTTTCCACTTTTATCAACTTGTGTTGATATATTTAATATCAAAAGACACTCGGGTGAGATTCTCTATTTAACGCCGCACTCCGCAGTATTCCAGCTATATGACGGCGGTCTGTAAATAATCGAGTCTTGACCAGACAATCCAGTGATTGACATCATGAACATCGATCCACGCTTGGATCGATGACATACATCAACCAATTTTAAGACAGCGATCCTGACAACCCGATCCCGTTCGTCGCCTCTTACGTTAGTTGGTTGGTTGGATGTTTAACGCCACACTCAGCAATATTTCAGCTATATGACGGCGGTCTGTAAATAATCGAGTCTGGACCAGACAATCCAGTGTTTAATATCCTGAGCATCGATCCACGCAATTGGGATCGATGACATGCATCAACCAAGTCAGCGAGCCTGACCACGTGGTCCCGTTAGTCGCCTCTTACAAGCATAGTCGCCTGTTACGGCAAGCATGGGTTGCTGAAGACCTATCCTACCCCGTACGCCTCTTACGACAAGCATATTCGACCCCGGATCTATACGGGTCTCTAGCGGAGGTATAGATCTATAGCCGTTTTATTCGTTTATTTCGCTCGGTCAGATACCATAGATATCCACTCGTTTCGTAAAAATGGTATCTAACGAAAACGAGTGTAGTATTCTCTATTTATTACCCACGTGGTTAAGATACAGGTGGTAAGATACCAAATCCGTACATCACACGTGTGTCGTACAAGGTTGACCTCGTTTTATTCGTTTTGATTGTGAGTAGATCACGGTTGCCTTTTCTTATTCCGATGGTGACCTTGCCCTTCGTTCGAAGCTGTCACAGACATGCAAGCAGACTTTCAGATTTTGTTGATTTTAACATATTCAGTATCGGATCGTACAGTTAACATGAATGTCTTTGGCGAGTACTCTAATTTCCCTCTTCCAAAATGGTACGAACAGGATACAAATTCAGCTTATAGATCAAGGAAACCGCAAAAATTTGATTGCACAGCCGGGAACTCCGCTGATTGACTCTTTAGATTTTCTTATAGGTGTCGTGCGTACCAACAAGTTACAACAATGCGCTTGAATTACCATAAGTTGAGTACATTCTTAAAATAAGATCTTGAGCGTTGAAGCTGTAATGTATGCACACACAACATCAGGAACATGTTGTTAATACGTATGCATGGGAATGTCAACAATGACCATTTTTGGAAATATATCAATATTCATGCACAACCAGATTTGCAACCGGTTTCAATTTGAAATGTCAACGAAAGAAAGTTTTTATGTATTTACACATAAATACATATTTTGACATGGGTAATAAATAAAATAGCACACTAATTCTCGTTAGATACCATTTTTACGAAACTCGTGAACTTTCTATATTATCTAACGAGAATGAGTGCAGTATTCTCGCTATATACGGCTTTTCCACTGGACGAGAGGTCGGTCTTGAAATGACGTAAACACTGATGGACTACTTCCACATTCAATACAAATGTATTACGACGCGCTGTCATTGTGACTGACTTACTGAGGTAGTTCTTAACAGACCTTTCCCATCTAATGAGGATATTATTTGAGACTACAAAAGTTGTTCCCATTGAGCATGATGAGCTGTCTCGTTTTGAGGAACTATTTTATTCCGCGATACAGCTGTTGTATTTCTGTCAGTGTAAACACACGTCACACGTACTAAATATAATTGTGTATAGATCAAGGTCGACGTCCTTTGCGGTACAAAAGTGACATAAAAATATAAGAACTCACAGAAAGTTAAAGTCAATTCTTAATCAAATCCTCATTATGTATCACCTCAGAAAATTTGAATATATCATCACACGCTAGGTTTCATATTTCCAACATTCTGCAATGAATAGGAGATCTAATGAATTTTAGATTTACAAATTATTGATGTCGCGTGTACTCTTGATTATCGTATTATGATATATCGTAATTCTTTAAGTTTTATTTAATATGTTATCTCTTGTGTCAAATATGAGGAAACGCTTTGTTGTTTTTCGTTTAATGATGTTATTATCTGCAATTTCATTTCATAAAATGTAGTAGATGTGATATTGGCATCCTCATCATGAAAACCGGCAGTAGGCCATTTTATAAGTGGACAAAATCTCGCCACGACAGAGCACGACGACCTTTCTTCATTATGGCGTACGTAGCCCTTTCGGCAAGTTGCTTATTCTTTATGAACACCAAACTGTCTATGGAAGATACAGAGGGCTTTGCAAATCAGAAAAATGCGCCCGTAGACGAACACCAGTCGGATAATGTTATCAGGTTGGTGACCGATCACCCGGGATTTAGACAATCGAATACCAAACAGGATGAGGGGCGCTACAAGCGTGTTTGAAACTATGCAATTATAGCGTCGGAATCTGATATATACCAGTCACTAGGTATATCTGATAACTCTTCCAGCTCTAGTAGCGATTCTGACTAAAATTTTGATTCACTTATCGAACTGTCTCAAAATAAAAGCGTCTCCTTTCTCCGGTTATCACTGGAATTCCTGGTTTTGCCGGAAATTCTAAAACCTTACCTAAATATAAGTACTCCACCAGGAGCTGTGATGGGAGGGAGACTGTCTCAAATATTCGGAAATAGTTACTCTGGACCCTTGGATACTACAGACAGGAAAGGGATTCGAATTGCACCTGCTGTCTCTACCAGTCCTCATTCAGAGCAAGGATATTCCAAAGATGCTCACAAAGAAAGTCAGAGAAAGGGCTCCTGGTCTTCCACCAGAACAAGGCAAGTTTCTAAGCCCAATGTTCGTGGTGTCAAAGAAAGAAGGCGGTCACAGACCTACCATAAACCTGAAAGCCCTAATGCTTATATCCCGTACAAGCACTTCAAGATGGAAGGCTTGCACCTCCTGAGAGATTTGATTCGCCAAGGAGATTACATGTGCAAACTTGACCGCAAGGACGCGTACTTCAGTGTGCCAATAGCCTCACACCAGAAGAAGGTCCTCTACTTTCACTTGGAGGGTGCCCTTTACCAATTTCGGTGCCTGCCATTCGGACTTGCCCCCGCCCATCAAGCGTTTTCGAAACTACAAAGACCAGTAGTCAGTCTTGTACGGTGAGTGAGTATCCGTCTTATCATTTATCTGGATGACATCATTTGTCTGTCAGAATCAACCAATCTTCTGAACCAACACAGAGACACCCTGTATTTCATTCTCAAGACTCTAGGATTTGTAATAAACTGCCAAAAGTCAGTTTTGACTCTGACCCAGTCCATAACTTTCCCAGGGTTTCAGATCAGCTTCAGGGATCTGAAATTTATTCTTTCCCAGGAGAAGGTAGACAATATGCTTGCACCCTGTTGTCGCTTAATGAGAATGTAAAGATCAGAAAATCTGGCAAGTCTCATCAGAGAAATGTCCGCATCTATGGCAGCCATTATTCCAGCTCAGTTCCACTGCAGATACCTTCAAATGCATGCAGACAAGGAGCTTCTGCGTCACCACAGTTACAAGACGAAGATTTCTCTCTCTCAGGATTGTTTGAAAGAACTAAAGTGGTGGGTGAACAACCTATCAAACCTCAACTGCAAGCCAGTGATGGCAGCACACCCAGGCCTGATTTTACAAACAGATGCATCACAGCTAGGTCGCGATATCTTGGAAAATGTCGACGGGCGGCCTCTGGTCTCTGGAGTAGAAGAAATGGAACATAAATGCCCTGGATCTCAAAGCTGTTCACCTGCCTCTTCTATCATTTGGCAGAGCCAGCTACAACAAATCTATTTTGGCTCAGGTGGACAGCCCAACGGCTATTGCCTATGTGAACCGCTTGGGAGGGACGCTGATTCAGATCACCAAGGAACTATGGGACTTTCGTCTAGAAACTCAGCTGTCATTAACAGCAGTTTATATTCCTGGGATAGAGAACACCCTAGCAGACTGGGAGTCCCGTCACTTCCAAGACTCGAGCGACTGGAAGCTCAGTCCAGACCTGTTCACTCAGTGATTTCCCGACGCTGTCGTATGGACAGTTGCGCGTGGTTTGACCTTACGTGTTGTGACGTTGATGACGTCACGTCAAACAGCTGATTTAATCTTGTGGTCATATAATGGATACACGTGGGTTTTGTTTCGAAATACCTATATTCTCTTTGACAGAACTGATGTGAACTTTTGAACTTAGATCTAGTACATCATGATTGGGAAGACTTCCACAGCGACCGACGAGTAAGTGTGACCGTTTATCGTGTCATAGCGACTGATTTGGGACAACCATTATCTGTAGAACATTTGAACATTTGGGTTGGGGGGACGTCCGTCCGTCCGCGTCTCAATGGGGGACAATTGACTCTAAAAGCAAGTTGTCTGAGAAACTACTGAAGTAACACGAATTAAAGTTTGCATGCCTATCCAGGAGTTGCTTGTCAAGACTTCGAAAATTGGTGCCATATATACTGAGTCAAATTAAAAACTTCACATTTTAAAAAGTAATCCCATATATGATATACAACGGACAAATGTATCAGAGAAGGTAATATTTAATCATTAATGTCCAAAGAAGGATTTTAATTAACGGTGGTAACCATAATTTGTTCCAAGCACCTACGGTATTCGGTAATAACATCAACAGTTTAAATCATAAGTCCCAAGCACGAGAATCTGATGGCACACAAATTCAGTAGCGTGTATGGCCACCATGTGCGTTGACAACTGCCACACATCGCCTCCGCATGGACCTTGTGATGCTTGTGAACAAATGATTGGGAAGACGACGTCATTGTTGCTGCAAAATGGTGCCAAGATCTTGCAAATTCTGTGGTTAGTTCTGGAGAGTGCGCAGACTTCTGCCAAGAGCATCCCAGACTTGTTCGATGGGATTGAGGTCGGGAGACCTTGACGGCCAGTCCATGATGTTGACTCCCGCATTCTGAAGGAAATTCCTTGTCAAAATTGCTGTGTGGGGTCTGGCATTGTCGTGTTGGAAGATCAAACCGGGTCCATGTGCTGCCATGAAAGGCAGAAGTTCTGGTGCCAGTACCTGGTCGCGGTAAGCAGCAGCGTTGAGGTTGCCACGGATGACAAGAAGCCTGGAACGTGCATTGCCACAGAAAGCACCCCACACCATGACACTTCCGCCTCGAAATCTGTCAACTTCCTTCCATCAGCAAATCGAAGATTAAATCGGGATTCATCACTGAAGACGGCTTGATTCCAATTCCTCTGAGTCTATCGTAAGTGTCGCTGTGCCCACAATTGACGTTGACGTCTGTGTAACTGAGTCAGAATCGGCCCGCAGTATGGCCGTCGTGCTTGTAGGTGAGCAGTTCTCAGACGGTTTCGAACAGTTTGCGCTCTCAGTCTACCCCTAAACAGTTCATTTCTGGTTGATGTAGCCGTCAAAAATCGGTTACGGAGGTGACGTAAGATCCTCTGCATGTGACGTCACACGTGGTCGACCTGGCCGAGGGCGATGAGAGGCGGTACCTGTTTGCTGTAGACACGTCTGTAAATCATAAACAGTCCGTCGACTACAACCCATCGTCCTTGCGACTTCAGCTACGGACGTTCCCGTCTGCAACATGCTGATGGCACATTCACGTTGCACATTTGAAAGGCGTTGCATGACAAATGGCCGTAAAGACTTTTGTTTTCTTGTGTTTTTGATTTTATGTTAATAACTGCTAACAAGTATGGCTGAAAACACGTGCGGTATTATGGCGACGTGACCAGTTGCACGTGAAAAAACACTTTTGCCACTATAGTGCTGTGCACATGATTTTGATCTATTCACCTGCACAAAAACGGGTATCTGAAGACAATACGTGGCCATTACTGTTTAAATACACAATAAGGGCCCACAATGATAACTGGTCAAAATGTTAAAAGTTTAGGTGAGGTGAAATTGGGTTTAACGTCGCGTCCAAGATTATTGCACTTATATAGCGACGTGCATGCACGTGTATGTGTGTGTGTGGCTGCTTGTACTAGTCCGGACTGATGCCGATTTATAGTGCTAGCTCACTGAGATACCATGCCGCAGTTTAACATGAATACCCCACTCAGACACAGTATACTGACTCCGAGCCGACCAGTCCTTGTTTTAGCCCCTTAATGCCGAGCGCCAGACAGGGTAACAACAAGTACAATCTTTTAACGTCTTTTTGTATGACGCGGCCCGGGATCGAACCCTGGACCTTCCGCTCTCCGGGCGGACGCTCTACCACAAGACCACGGAGGCGGTCTAAAATTTTAGGATTGTGAAGTTTTTAATTTGGTTCAGTATATTATTTTTGCCAGAGAAATTAATTTCATATTCCAAGTTTTTCTCATGAAAAAAGCGACCCAAGCGCCTTTCTCTTCTTAAAGCTTTACGGGGGCGGTCGGGTAGCCTAGTGGTTAAAGCGTTCGCTCGTCACGCCGATGACCTGGGTTCGATTCCCGACATGAGTACAATGTGTGAAGCCCATTTCTGGTGTCCCCCGCCGTGATATTGCTGGAATATTGCTAAAAGCGGCGTAAAACCATACTCACTCACTCACTTAAAGATTTACAGGACTGTTTTTCTTCTTATTGGTCACAACTTTATGAACAAACAAAATTCGTATGTGCCCCATGGTAGGAGAAAGTGATAACGCTGTTTTCGTGTTTGTTTTGTGTCCTTCATTAAAAAAATGAATTCGTAAAAAATATAATCTTGCCTAGGAGCAATATGAATGCATTATTTGTGTTTATTTAGATTGGTTTTTTTTCTCACAAGTTTAAATCATATATGTTCCCACCATGCTGTAGCTAGGCCAAAAGAAAAACAAGGGAAAGATATAATTACTGAAAACCAGTTACGTTAACAATTTTGCTAGTTTTATTTTCGTTATTCAATTTCATATTCTGCTTTCCCTTTTGTGACGAATAATTCCACAAGTTTCATTGATATACGATAATTATTTATTTCAAACTTTTCCTTTGAAAACGTCCGATGTCATTCACCCCGAAGTTGTTTTTATCACTAATGAACGAGCACTGACACTGAAACATCTATGGACGTGAACGAGATTTCTTCAAGATATATAATCCAAACTGCCGTTCGTTTTGTAACATACTCTTTGAGACAGTCGGTACTTTAGAATGATATGAATTATTGGAGATCTTGATTTCACATCACATCCGTGTGCACATCAGGGGCAATCGGATAGCCTAGTGGTTAAAGCGTTCGCTCATCATGCCGAAGACCGGGATTGGATTCCCGACATGGGTACAATGTATGAAGTCCATTTCTGGTGTCCTACGTCGTGATAATGCTTGAATATTGCTAAAAGCGGCGTAAAACCATACTCACTCACTCACTCGTGTGCATCAATATTACAGGTAATGTAAAAAACATAGTAAAAATAGGCGCCGTTGGAATGGTGTGAGGAATGGTAGAAGGAATATCGTACCGACATCTGCACACAAGATCCAGACTTCGGAGCTTGAAATGACTAGACACGCAATCGTCGAGCAGTCGTCGTTGAGTCGTTCTTAATACTCCCCCTGTATGACTGATCACGTCAATTGCGTGGATCGATGCTCATAATGTAAATCACTGGATTGGCTGGTCCAGACTCGATTATTTACGGACAGCCGTCGTATAGCCTGACTATTGCTGAGTGCGGCGTTAAACGGAAAACAAAACGAAACAAAAATGATTACGTCAAAATCATCATCAATCTCAAGCTGTCGCTTATGAACCGAACAGACTCTGAATAGCCGAGGGAAGTACTGCCCAACAATCTCGGCATCTATTACACATTTCATAATGTTTTTTTCAAAGTTTGAATCTAGAAATTTGTCAAAATATTTTTCAAAGCATAGTCTGGAATAGCCGTCCCCAATTTGAAACTAGTGCCGTCGAGAAAGTCTAGAAGGTCGAAAAAACGGCTTTCTGGTTGGCTAATGTCGATACATTTTACCCGATTTTATGTGTAGCAAGCGCTTCTTTTTCAATTTCTTTTATATTTCGGTTTCAACTAATTCATGGGGTTAAACAAATTGTAAATGGAAACTTATATACATATATTATTTATCGATTCAAGAATTGTCATTATCATGCACAGGAATAGTTTCTTAGCCGGTACGAACAATATCTACTGTGGGACATCTTTTGCAATCAATTAGGTTTCTTAGGCTCCGGTTTTGTAATGGAAACGACGGGTAAGAGCATTGTAAAGGACCAAGAACAATAAAATCTAAGATGAAATATGTATAATACATTTTTGATTTGATGCTTAATCAAAACAACCAACCAGGCACTAAAATTCTATGGAGGTATAATGAAAGACATTCTGTATAAAAGTTTTGTTTTCATGACACCTGTAGTACGACGTATCACCTTAGATACGTTCTGCAGTTCCACTGTGTGTGTTTACAGTTCTAGCCCAACTGTTAAATACCGGACTTGTGGGGAAAACGTTGTCTCTGCAGTGTATTAGAAGAAGGAAATCATTTAAGGTTATCTGCTAGCCCTTTATCTCTTATCTTATATTCATCAAATTGGTTTCAAAAGTCCTGAGCCTTGTCGTGATCTCAGTCAATGATCAGTCATTTAATAATATCCCCGTCTTTATAAGAGTTGAGTGCACTTCCTCCCCACTGAGACACGGTCACAAGGTTAATACGCTGTAAAGTGTGTTCAGTCCTTGTCCAATAATTTACCCCATTTTTATGACATATTACCTTGTTTAGAAATGATTTAAATCCAAACGAAATAGAACCAAATCTTAATAATATATATTCATGATTTTCCTGTTGTTAAAACATGTTAGTCCACATAAAGGCTCATCTACAACCCACGACTCTTGCATGCTGCTGTATTTATCAAAAGCAAAATGATACAATAATTCAGAGAATACAATATTTGATGTGTTTAGATTGGCCGATATTATCCAAATAAAAATATGTGATTGATCACTTTCAGAAATAAAATGGTTCCGAAATATCTCGCTTGAATACTGCTTGATTTCATTGCCTTAAGGTGAAACGTCCTAAGGTTTTTGAATCACACATACCTGTTATTGACGCCGAAAAGGGAAGGGGTAACTATTGCATACAATTATTTACAGTATTCCACCCATGCTTTAGTTCCAAATATACATAGGTTTGGGGGATGCTGTGTGTATGTAATGATGTCATAGCCCCAGTCGGTTGTTATTTTGCTGTGTATACATTTGATAATATCTTAGACAAGTCCCTTAAAATCAAATATTGTAGCAAAGAACAGGAACTAAATAGTTACTATATTATATTATATACCAGATTCGACGGCGATGATAATCATGATACAATTTATTTGAATCTGAATATAGTATGTACATGTGATAGATTCTGTTCATATTCATGTACACGTGGTTAGGAGCGTTCGGGTAGCTCAAGACCGAAGACCCGGGTTCGATTCCCGACATGGGTACAACGTGTGCAGCCATCTCTGGTGTCCACCGCCTTGATATCGCTGGAATATATCACTAACAGCGGCGTAAAACCATACTCACTCACTCATGTACACATGGAACCCAAAAACAGAGCCTGTCGATATTGGGAACCTTTATCCTTTCGGTATATTGATTGTCAAAGCAGCTGTATAAAGATTGATAACGTTGTGTTAAATACCTTGAGCAATACTAAATCTTCACTAAACATATTGTAGTCTAAGTAAAGATATTTATTATATTCATTTTTATTGGCTAATACTTCAGCACGTTTTAATTACCACACACCTATGTCAAATTGAATGGCTGATATTTCAGTCAACATTTATGTCAATTATATCATGGCTAGCTTATATAGCCGCTGTCATTCCCGAAAGTTCAAGATCACTGCGAAGGTATAAAGGGCAGATTGGAGGGACAGCAAGGCAGACTCGTTCTGGCATTATGCCCCATACAAATTTGATCTTCCACCACATCCGAAAAAATGTAGACACTATCAAAACCAGACAGATGAACATTGGTTTTCTTGTTTTGGATTAGAGGGTGCTCAAGAACACGCACGTGGATCAAGTAATCCGACACATCATCCATTTCCAGTCTACATCCACAGCTGACCAAATCCCAACATGTGTACCAAAACGCCCTGCGGTTCCTGACCACCTCCGATAAAAAAATGTAGCTTTAGGGTTTGCGGATAAGAAGTCCATAGGGGTCTCTCTACACATTTCAAATCGGAGATCTTCTCTGGGTAGGCGAATGTGATGCTATAGAGTCGTCCATCAGAATGAATGACACTTGATGAATTCCTCACCAATGCGTTGGCACAGGTTTGTTGGAACAAGGCAGTCGGGTTCTGGATCAATTATTTACTGGAAAAGATGCCTTCGGGAATGACGATGTTACCACTTGACACAGGGGAGATACCGTATGTCTCTTCTACCAAGTGGGCATCGCTCACTGCTGAGCTATAAATTCTTGTGTAAGTTTTTAGGTTCACTTGAAGGGGGGACACCATTGTATCATATCATTGGAGAGTGAAGTCCATTGACACCCACTTCCCATGGCTGACAGTTCACCTGGATTGGAAATGGTAGTTAGACCTTATACAGATTCACTTAGTTGTTAGGGTGAACATCAGTGAACACCTCACTGGGTAAGTGGGGATCGATAAATCCCAAGACCCCTCCTCTTTACCCCTTCCCTCTTGAATATCAAAAGGTCAGTCCCTTAAAATGATAACCATTTTCAAAAGTACCTTTTGTTTTGCTTAGACATACTCGGGTACCGGGTTTGATCTATGCTGTTACTGTTGTTGTTCCATGTCCTCCAAGACACAAATTTCATCCAGGGGAATGTTGAGATGGACATCCATGGGTCGTTCTCGACGACGTTTCTTAACCTGAGAAGCTTTATGACAAATTCGGTGCCTTTGGCATATTTCAGGACCCGTTGAGATGCCAAACAGGAGCTGGTCTTTGCCTGTCTTGGGTTGAAACATCTTGCAGAAGACATTGATGACACACAGCAAATAGCGGTAGCCTTGGTCCTCTTGCTGATGAGCCATTAGGTCCCTCAAATCAGCTTGCCACAAGACATCCATGTCACCAACACGGTAAGTCCCTGGGAAACGATCGTCGGGAAGGCTTGTGCAATGTACAAGTGTCCTGGGTTTTCAGTCATTGACGAATCTGGCATCCCAGAAGCTTTAGCGTGCTTTATTACAACCCTTAATGTAAAAATTACTCTTAATGTAAAAATATTTTACGTTAAGAGTTGCGGGTTCACCCTTGTTACAACTCTTAATGTAAAAAATACTCTTAATGTAAACAAATTTACATTAAGGGTTGAAGTGATAGATTATATTTTTTACATTATAATACTTATCGAACTTTCATGAAACTTCGCAGATTTAATTGATCGTTACTTTGTCTAGGTGTGCAAATGACTAATCATATTTAGATCCCCTCTCTACAACGACCACCTGGTTGTTATATTCAGGCTCCATAAAAGGGTTTATAACCCCTAACCCTTTTAACCGATTTTTATCAAACTTGCTGTTTTACAAAGGTTATTTTTCGATGCTCTGCAAGGTAAGGTTACTATCCTAATACCGTTACGAAGGAAAGGAGGGCTCAGCCGAAGCAGATCAGACCAAGTTGTAGATGATGTTGGGTTGCTGACATAAGCTTAATTTTGACCAATCAGATGCCACGGTTATATTGCCATGATGGTAAATCTCTGAATATCGATTAATCAGCTCTGCAGATGCCCTTTCCGTTACCATGGAAGCAAGGTAGTAACGTAAATAACGTCATATTGTACAGTGTCCCTAGATACACCTTTGTAACAAGATTTACAAAATCGTCAGTTATGACCCATAAAGAAAACCTGTAAATAACGACCAGGTTGTCGTTGTTGAGAGGTTGTTGGAATATGAAAGGTGTACTGCACTTACACAATTTCAATGGCTCTACTTTTTGTTGTTCCTGAATAAACGCGCACAGTTGAAGGAAGCTATTACGAATAATAAGTCTTCACTTTATTCAGTACTTGTAGGCCACGGGACTTTATGTACAAACGAAATACAATTTAGGTGCAAACAATATAAAATACAACACATTCCTTTGCATTTTATTTTTGAAAAAGCAGTTTTAACATAATTGCATATTATCAAAGTTGGAGTATTTGTGTTCTTACAGCATTGGCGTAAAAACAAGTACTTTTCTGTATTCATATTATAATAGGGTCTTGCGATATTAGTAGTGTATTAAACTTCAGAATATTTGGAAAGATGTAAAAACTTTGCCTCAGATGGCTATAACAACGAAAATTTAAAAAAAAGTGATATTCATTTTCGATATGGTTTAGGTTACAAACTTTACATTTTCTAAATTCACGAGGAATATTGAACTGAATCCAAAACGAGTCCTGATTTTATTTACAGTTATACTACTCAAACAGTTCTCACATGAAATGGATGTTTTAAACTTTGCATAATGAGCCATTTGGTTTTTTTCGCATAAATTACCATGCCAAACCTGAAAAAAGGTTTTAACTGCTGACGTAACATATTTAAAAACGCGGTTTTATTACCACATGTTTGAAAGTACCAGACATCACCAAATCCTAATCTAAAAGTAACAGATTTAAGTTTCGTTACCCAATTTGCGTGGCCTTGTTCATACAACTGCAGCATATTGTAACATTTTTTGGGGTATACGGGATTCCTGCATATTATAAAGAGATATAAAATATTTGACACATTTCAAAACAGCGAGCGACTGAATAGAAAATCTACCAGACTCGGTTCTATGTCATTGAACCCCAAAATTCCAGCCCCGTATAAAAGTATTGGTGTTATCTTTGTATCAAAACATTTTAAGTAAAAGTGAGGCGAGTATGGTTTCAAGGAATGTATACTAATTAACAGGACCATGAACACCTTTCTTGCCTCAATTGGAATATTATTTAAGCGTTTATGAAAAAAAACTGAAACAAAAAGGGACAAAGCATACACCCTTGACTCACACCCATGAAGTGAGTGAGTGAGTTAATATTTAAAGTCACATCGGCAATATTTCAGCCATATCGTGACTAAAGCGATTAATACATTAAGGAAACATTAATTTAGACTATAAAAAAACCTGTCAGTAAAGGACAGTAAAATTACCAGACTTATCACAGATATTAATTTTTAAAACTAGTATGTGACCATAAAAAGCTATTACTAAACAGAACAATATATTGGAAAAGCGGGCTATAGATCGCCATCAATTGAAGGTAGTTCACTATACTAGGGACCATGGGGACTTATAGTACCCTTGCTACCGACATGGACCCCAGCAGGATTTACACCATCCCTTCGACACCATGCCAATACGACATCGCCGCATTACGACCTCTTCAAATCTGGACTGACAAGCCAAATAGCACACCCATGAAGCAACAAATATACCAGATACTCTGTTGTTTGAACAAACACATTACTGTACAAGGATTGTAACATTTTACCTATTTTAGCACTCAAACCATGTTTGTACAATGGCTTCCATAGATGTCGTCAAGCCAGCTGATTTATTATGTTTCCAGGTACTGACGCTTTCAAAAAGTTCTGGTGATTGTGGATTCTAATATGTCAATTGTCAGTTCTTGCAAATAACCATGACCTGTCACTATGTCCTCCACCTCACCAAGATTATCCTGAATACCTATTGGCTCAGAATTCAGCGACGAGAAATAGTCCCACAGGCTTGTATATCAATAGGGTTGGGTCGTTGCGGTCGTCCAGCCAAACGTTTTATGATGTCCCAGAAACGTTTAGAGTCTACCGCTGCTGCATTTTCTAGGTCACTCCTTTAAACTGGTCCTTCTTGATTCCACACAGTTATCTGTATTCATTGCAAACTTTGTTTTACTTAATAAGGTATGAGTTATCTTTAGTTAATTCTGAACGCATTTACATCAAGGCACCGTTCATGTTTTTTACAGAGACATTCATCATCATCGGGGGACATATTACGAATACGCTTATTACGAATAATTGCAATAAACCGAGTAAAAACCATAAAAATACGTGAACATAGCAAAACGTATCCTATATTTCAAATCAAACTTTGTTTATAAGAATATTTTACATTAAGGGGCGATATGTACGATATTAACCCTTAATGTAAAAAAAATATTTTTTACATTAAGAGTTGCGGGTTGTTACTCTTAATGTAAAAACGTAACCCTTAATGTAAATTTTTAACATTAAAGGTTGTAACAGTGCTTGCCACAATGCAAGCCAGCAACCATACCCTGCAGGATCATAATAATAGAATATATCGGCAGGGTGGATAAGCTACCTGTTTTTCTCTTCGCCTATCTAATGATGACAATGTCACTGGTCACACTCTCTCCACTGTTTTATTAAAAGTGAATCCACTGACAGACCCGGTTGGGTTCGTCTGTGGAGTCGGGGATTGTAGGAGTAGGAGTAGGAGGTTTCGGTCAAATCTCGAAAGGGAGTCAAGGAGGGAGGGGTCAGGCAATGAGTACTGACGGGAATGAAGGGTCTGGACGTAGCCATGGGTGCAGTGGGATACAATTTGTCAATGGCGTTCTTCCTTTTGCCTGCACGATATTGAGGAGAGTTTAGACTGTGGTGTACCTTTGCATGGCAGATTGATATTGTTCAGTTGGATCATGACCCAGAGAGGTATGAACTGGTTTGTGTCTGACAGTTTTAAACAACCCTGTGGGTGACTGGAGCTGCCGGTGCGGCTTGGCCTGTTTCTGTCAACTGAACCCTTGGATGGACTGTTGTCTCTGTTTATCTGTTTTCCACTTGGGAATGTAGAGGCTGGTAGGTTTCAAGGAATAAGGAGCAGGGAGGCATCATCATATGCTCCCGAATAAAGACATCTGTCTGGTCAAGTGATTGATTTGAGAGGCATCCCTGGGTTTTTTAAACAGTGCCATGTAAAGGGCTTTCAAACTAATGGTGAGATGATCAGGCGAAGGGGCAAAGCGTTTTGGGGTTAAGTGCAACACAGAACACATCAACCTTTTTCTCCGTGTTATTGTCTCCAAGCAAACTATACCAACGACCAACCAGTGTGGTGCAGGCAGACAGCCCCTCCTCCCACTTCCACACTTACGACACGCTGTGTTTGTTGTACTACTGGTTCAAACAGGTAACTGCGTGTTGTCGTCGGCAGTGATTTGCACAAACTTGAGTGGAATGCCTAACCTGGATGTTAGAACTTCCAAGTCCTCATACATGTACACTCAAACAAACCCCTGAGATGGTCAAGGATCCCATGGTGGAATGCTTTGACAAAGAACGTTTTACCCGACCTTGTGGGTCCTGCAATCAGCATGGTTAAAGGATGACATAATGAGGTTACCCCAGACAAAGTCACTGGCAGAACGTTGCACCAGAAATGACCTCAGGGACCAGAGATTTTTGAATATATAACACCCAACACAACCTATGTGTGCACCCACTACAGCAACATTAAAATACCATCCGTATTTACTATGTGCTTGCGCCTTCAACGGCAGTTCAGGTGGGGGTGGCAAATAGTCTCCAGGAAAGTAATATTACACGTGAAAGTGCCCCAAAGAAGAAGAAACGTGCAGGCGACTTACGGGTCGGGTGGTCATGCTCACTGACTCACTGACTCGGATGCATGTCAACGTATCCCAATGGCGTAGATCGATGTTCAGGATGTCAATCACTGGATTGTTTGTTTTGTGACAAACATTACATTTGACACATGAGATATAAGAGAGTGTAGGGTGACAAGACCATCCTCTCTGCCTCTTGTCTTTGAAGAGTTTTAGTCAAACTGGTCATTCTTCAAAACAGGAAAAACCAGGTCAGTCTCTACAGTGGTCGATCTACCCCACACCTAAACGCATCCTGTGTGCCTGGGGAACATGATAACTGGGGGTACCCAGACACACATACAAACACTTCTAGGGTGGAAACTCTGCTTATAGGAAGTCGATAGTAACAGGAGGCTGAGAATGAATGTATGTTGTTTTGTACCAGTCAGTATTATTCCGTTCCTCGGCCACGTCATACCAAAAGACGTTAAAAGATGGTACTTGTTGTTACCCTGTCTGGCGCTCGGCATTAAGGGGCTAAACAAGGACTGGTCGGCTCGGAGTGTAGTATACTGTGTCTGAGTGGGATATTCATGTTAAACTGCGGCATGGTATCTCAGTGAGCTAGCACTCTAAATCGGCATCAGTCCGGACTAGTACAAGCAGCCACACAAACACACACACGTACATGCACGTCGCTATATAAGTGCAATAATCTTGGACGCGACGTTAAACCCCATTTCAACAGTTAACTCGAAAACCCCGCCCTCTAGGCGATTACTGTTTTGAATGTCTATACTGATTACAGTGATGTTACAATGAACCTATGATTTGTTCATCCGAACATTTGTAATTCTGGGTGGTTTAACTAGGAACCTCGCCGTTTGGATTAACATAGTTCACGTTTATTGAAAGATATCATGCTTAAAAGTAGGTCCTCAGTGGCGTGCTTTGTATAGTGTTAATGAACTGCCGGATATATAAATACTATTGTTTTGACGTGTGACGCCCACCATGTGCCGATGTGACACGCGCCTTCTCCGATACATATGTTCTCGGCAGTGCTATGCTGGGACATGACACACATTTATGACCAAGCAGTTGTAAATACACGCTCAGTGAAATAACCTAATCTGTCATGGCTTTAGGATCATAGTTTGATTGGCTATGTTAGGTTAACCGGAAGTATTGTACAATGATGACGTCAGAACATCTATTTGATTCTCACAACATTAGACGTCAAACAAGTATTCGTCCATCTGATTACACAACCCAAAAATTACCAAATTAGTTTTCTATTTCAGACTAATATCGTAGCAATATATGTGTTGGCGCATCTTCTTGGTGTTGATTACCAACAACATCTACCCTGCCAACTAGCAGTATAACACCCTGCCAACTAGCAGTATAACACCCTGCCAACTAGAAGAAATGTGTTGTCTGAAGCCAAGCTATACAGCACCCTGCCAACTAGAAGCAATGTGTTGTCTGAAGCCAAGCAGTACAGCACCCTGTCAACTGGCAGCAATGTGTTGTCTGAAGCAGTATAACACCCTGCCAACTGGCAGCAATGTGTTGTCTGAAGCCAAGCAGTACAGCACCCTGCCAACTAGAAGAAATGTGTTGTCTGAAACCAAGCAGTACAGCACCCTGCCAACTGGCAGCAATGTGTTGTCTGAAGCAGTATAACACCCTGCCAACTGGCAGCAATGTGTTGTCTGAAGCCAAGCAGTACAGCACCCTGCCAACTAGAAGAAATGTGTTGTCTGAAACCAAGCAGTACAGCACCCTGCCAACTGGCAGCAACGTGTTGTCTGAAGTCAAGCGGTACAGCACCCTGCCAACTGGCAGCAACGTGTTGTCTGAAGCCAAGCAGTACAGCACCCTGCCAACTGGCAGCAATGTGTTGTCTGAAGCCAAGCAGTACAGCATCCTGCCAACTGGCAGCAATGTGTTGTCTGAAGCAGTATAACACCCTGTCAACTAGAAGCAATGTGTTGTCTGAAGCCAAGCAGTACAGCACCCTGTCAACTAGAAGAAATGTGTTGTCTGAAGCCAAGCAGTACAGCACCCTGCCAACTGGCAGCAATGTGTTGTCTGAAGCAGAATAACACCCTGCCAACTGGCAGCAATGTGTTGTCTGAGGCCAAGCAGTACAGCACCCTGCCAACTAGAAGAAATGTGTTGTCTGAAGCCAAGCAGTACAGCAGCCTGCCAACTAGAAGCAATGTGTTGTCTGAAGTCAAGCAGTACAGCACCCTGCCAACTAGAAGCAATGTGTTGTCTGAAGCCAAGCAGTAAAGCACCCTGCCAACTAGAAGCAACGTATTGTCTCAAGTCAAGCAGTACAGCACCCTGCCAACTTGAAGCAATGTGTTGTCTGAAGCCAAGCAGTACAGCACCCTGCCAACTAGAAGCAATGTGTTGTCTGAAGCCAAGCAGTTACAGGACCCTGCCAACTAGAAGCAATGTGTTGTCTGAAGCCAAGCAGTAAAGCACCCTGCCAACTAGAAGCAACGTATTGTCTCAAGTCAAGCAGTACAGCACCCTGCCAACTGGCAGCAATGTGTTGTCTGAAGCCAAGCAGTACAGCACCCTGCCAACTTGAAGCAATGTGTTCTCTGAAGCCAAGCAGTACAGCACCCTGCCAACTAGAAGCAATGTGTTGTCTGAAGCCAAGCAGTACAGCACCCTGCCTACTAGAAGAAATGTGTTGTCTGAAACCAAGCAGTATAACACCCTGCCAACTGGCAGCAATGTGTTGTCTGAAGCCAAGCAGTACAGCACCCTGCCAATTAGAAGCAATGTGTTGTCTGAAGCCAAGCAGTACAGCACCCTGCCAACTAGAATCAATGTGTTGTCTGAAGCCAAGCAGTAAAGCACCCTGCCAACTAGAAGCAACGTGTTGTCTCAAATCAAGCAGTACAGCACCCTGCCAACTGGAAGCAATGTGTTGTCTGAAGCCAAGCAGTACAGCACCCTGCCAACTGGCAGCAATGTATTGTCTGAAGCCAAAGCAGTACAGCACCCTGCCAACTAGAAGCAATGTGTTGTCTGAAGCCAAGCAGTACAGCACCCTGCCAACTAGAAGAAATGTGTTGTCTGAAACCAAGCAGTACAGCACCCTGCCAACTGGCAGCAATGTGTTGTCTGAAGCCAAGCAGTACAGCACCCTGCCAACTAGAAGCAATGTGTTGTCTGAAGCAGTATAACACCCTGCCAACTGGCAGCATTGTGTTGTCTGAAGCCAAGCAGTACAGCACCCTGCCAACTAGAAGCAATGTGTTGTCAGAAACCAAGCAGTACAGCACCCTGCCAACTAGAAGAAATGTGTTGTCTGAAACCAAGCAGTACAGCACCCTGCCAACTGGCAGCAATGTGTTGTCTGAAGCAGTATAACACCCTGCCAACTGGCAGCAATGTGTTGTCTGAAGCCAAGCAGTACAGCACCCTGCCAACTAGAAGAAATGTGTTGTCTCAAACCAAGCAGTACAGCACCCTGCCAACTGGCAGCAACGTGTTGTCTGAAGTCAAGCGGTACAGCACCCTGCCAACTAGCAGCAACGTGTTGTCTGAAGCCAAGCAGTACAGCACCCTGCCAACTGGCAGCAATGTGTTGTCTGAAGCCAAGCAGTACAGCATCCTGCCAACTGGCAGCAATGTGTTGTCTGAAGCAGTATAACACCCTGTCAACTAGAAGCAATGTGTTGTCTGAAGCCAAGCAGTACAGCACCCTGTCAACTAGAAGAAATGTGTTGTCTGAAGCCAAGCAGTACAGCACCCTGCCAACTGGCAGCAATGTGTTGTCTGAAGCAGAATAACACCCTGCCAACTGGCAGCAATGTGTTGTCTGAGGCCAAGCAGTACAGCACCCTGCCAACTAGAAGAAATGTGTTGTCTGAAGCCAAGCAGTACAGCAGCCTGCCAACTAGAAGCAATGTGTTGTCTGAAGTCAAGCAGTACAGCACCCTGCCAACTAGAAGCAATGTGTTGTCTGAAGCCAAGCAGTACAGCACCCTGCCAACTAGAAGCAACGTATTGTCTCAAGTCAAGCAGTACAGCACCCTGCCAACTTGAAGCAATGTGTTGTCTGAAGCCAAGCAGTACAGCACCCTGCCAACTAGAAGCAATGTGTTGTCTGAAGCCAAGCAGTACAGGACCCTGCCAACTAGAAGCAATGTGTTGTCTGAAGCCAAGCAGTAAAGCACCCTGCCAACTAGAAGCAACGTATTGTCTCAAGTCAAGCAGTACAGCACCCTGCCAACTGGCAGCAATGTGTTGTCTGAAGCCAAGCAGTACAGCACCCTGCCAACTTGAAGCAATGTGTTCTCTGAAGCCAAGCAGTACAGCACCCTGCCAACTAGAAGCAATGTGTTGTCTGAAGCCAAGCAGTACAGCACCCTGCCTACTAGAAGAAATGTGTTGTCTGAAACCAAGCAGTATAACACCCTGCCAACTGGCAGCAATGTGTTGTCTGAAGCCAAGCAGTACAGCACCCTGCCAATTAGAAGCAATGTGTTGTCTGAAGCCAAGCAGTACAGCACCCTGCCAACTAGAATCAATGTGTTGTCTGAAGCCAAGCAGTAAAGCACCCTGCCAACTAGAAGCAACGTGTTGTCTCAAATCAAGCAGTACAGCACCCTGCCAACTGGAAGCAATGTGTTGTCTGAAGCCAAGCAGTACAGCCCCCTGCCAACTGGCAGCAATGTATTGTCTGAAGCCAAAGCAGTACAGCACCCTGCCAACTAGAAGCAATGTGTTGTCTGAAGCCAAGCAGTACAGCACCCTGCCAACTAGAAGAAATGTGTTGTCTGAAACCAAGCAGTACAGCACCCTGCCAACTGGCAGCAATGTGTTGTCTGAAGCCAAGCAGTACAGCACCCTGCCAACTAGAAGCAATGTGTTGTCTGAAGCAGTATAACACCCTGCCAACTGGCAGCATTGTGTTGTCTGAAGCCAAGCAGTACAGCACCCTGCCAACTAGAAGCAATGTGTTGTCAGAAACCAAGCAGTACAGCACCCTGCCAACTGGCAGCAACGTGTTGTCTGAAGTCAAGCAGTACAGCACCCTGCCAACTGGCAGCAATGTGTTGTCTGAAACCAAGCAGTACAGCACCCTGCCAACTGGCAGTAATGTGTTGTCTGAAGCCAAGCAGTACAGCACCCTGCCAACTGGCAGCAATGTGTTGTCTGAAGCTGTATAACACCCTGTCAACTAGAAGCAATGTGTTGTCTGAAGCCAAGCAGTACAGCACCCTGTCAACTAGAAGAAATGTGTTGTCTGAAGCAGAATAACACCCTGCCAACTGGCAGCAATGTGTTGTCTGAAGCCAAGCAGTACAGCACCCTGCCAACTAGAAGAAATGTGTTGTCTGAAGCCAAGCAGTACAGCACCCTGCCAACTAGAAGCAATGTGTTGTCTGAAGTCAAGCAGTACAACACCCTGCCAACTAAAATCAATGTGTTGTCTGAAGCCAAGCAGTAAAGCACCCTGCCAACTAGAAGCAATGTATTGTCTCAAGTCAAGCAGTACAGCACCCTGCCAACTGGCAGCAATGTGTTGTCTGAAGCAGTATAACACCCTGCCAACTGGCAGCAATGTGTTGTCTGAAGCCAAGCAGTACAGCACCCTGCCAACTAGAAGAAATGTGTTGTCTGAAACCAAGCAGTACAGCACCCTGCCAACTGGCAGCAATGTGTTGTCTGAAGCAGTATAACACCCTGCCAACTGGCAGCAATGTGTTGTCTGAAGCCAAGCAGTACAGCACCCTGCCAACTAGAAGAAATGTGTTGTCTGAAACCAAGCAGTACAGCACCCTGCCAACTGGCAGCAACGTGTTGTCTGAAGTCAAGCGGTACAGCACCCTGCCAACTGGCAGCAACGTGTTGTCTGAAGCCAAGCAGTACAGCACCCTGCCAACTGGCAGCAATGTGTTGTCTGAAGCCAAGCAGTACAGCATCCTGCCAACTGGCAGCAATGTGTTGTCTGAAGCAGTATAACACCCTGTCAACTAGAAGCAATGTGTTGTCTGAAGCCAAGCAGTACAGCACCCTGTCAACTAGAAGAAATGCGTTGTCTGAAGCCAAGCAGTACAGCACCCTGCCAACTGGCAGCAATGTGTTGTCTGAAGCAGAATAACACCCTGCCAACTCTGAGGCCAAGCAGTACAGCACCCTGCCAACTAGAAGAAATGTGTTGTCTGAAGCCAAGCAGTACAGCAGCCTGCCAACTAGAAGCAATGTGTTGTCTGAAGTCAAGCAGTACAGCACCCTGCCAACTAGAAGCAATGTGTTGTCTGAAGCCAAGCAGTAAAGCACCCTGCCAACTAGAAGCAACATATTGTCTCAAGTCAAGCAGTACAGCACCCTGCCAACTTGAAGCAATGTGTTGTCTGAAGCCAAGCAGTACAGCACCCTGCCAACTAGAAGCAATGTGTTGTCTGAAGCCAAGCAGTACAGGACCCTGCCAACTAGAAGCAATGTGTTTTCTGAAGCCAAGCAGTAAAGCACCCTGCCAACTAGAAGCAACGTATTGTCTCAAGTCAAGCAGTACAGCACCCTGCCAACTGGCAGCAATGTGTTGTCTGAAGCCAAGCAGTACAGCACCCTGCCAACTTGAAGCAATGTGTTCTCTGAAGCCAAGCAGTACAGCACCCTGCCAACTAGAAGCAATGTGTTGTCTGAAGCCAAGCAGTACAGCACCCTGCCTACTAGAAGAAATGTGTTGTCTGAAACCAAGCAGTATAACACCCTGCCAACTGGCAGCAATGTGTTGTCTGAAGCCAAGCAGTACAGCACCCTGCCAATTAGAAGCAATGTGTTGTCTGAAGCCAAGCAGTACAGCACCCTGCCAACTAGAATCAATGTGTTGTCTGAAGCCAAGCAGTACAGCACCCTGCCAATTAGAAGCAATGTGTTGTCTGAAGCCAAGCAGTAAAGCACCCTGGCAACTAGAAGCAACGTGTTGTCTCAAGTCAAGCAGTACAGCACCCTGCCAACTGGAAGCAATGTGTTGTCTGAAGCCAAGCAGTACAGCCCCCTGCCAACTGGCAGCAATGTATTGTCTGAAGCCAAAGCAGTACAGCACCCTGCCAACTAGAAGCAATGTGTTGTCTGAAGCCAAGCAGTACAGCACCCTGCCAACTAGAAGAAATGTGTTGTCTGAAACCAAGCAGTACAGCACCCTGCCAACTGGCAGCAATGTGTTGTCTGAAGCCAAGCAGTACAGCACCCTGCCAACTAGAAGCAATGTGTTGTCTGAAGCAGTATAACACCCTGCCAACTGGCAGCATCGTGTTGTCTGAAGCCAAGCAGTACAGCACCCTGCCAACTAGAAGCAATGTGTTGTCAGAAACCAAGCAGTACAGCACCCTGCCAACTAGCAGCAACGTGTTGTCTGAAGTCAAGCGGTACAGCACCCTGCCAACTGGCAGCAATGTGTTGTCTGAAACCAAGCAGTACAGCACCCTGCCAACTGGCAGTAATGTGTTGTCTGAAGCCAAGCAGTACAGCACCCTGCCAACTGGCAGCAATGTGTTGTCTGAAGCTGTATAACACCCTGCCAACTAGAAGCAATGTGTTGTCTGAAGCCAAGCAGTACAGCACCCTGTCAACTAGAAGAAATGTGTTGTCTGAAGCAGAATAACACCCTGCCAACTGGCAGCAATGTGTTGTCTGAAGCCAAGCAGTACAGCACCCTGCCAACTAGAAGAAATGTGTTGTCTGAAGCCAAGCAGTACAGCACCCTGCCAACTAGAAGCAATGTGTTTTCTGAAGTCAAGCAGTACAACACCCTGCCAACTAAAATCAATGTCTTGTCTGAAGCCAAGCAGTAAAGCACCCTGCCAACTAGAAGCAATGTATTGTCTCAAGTCAAGCAGTACAGCACCCTGCCAACTGGCAGCAATGTGTTGTCTGAAGCCAAGCAGTACAGCATCCTGCCAACTGGCAGCAATGTGTTGTCTGAAGCTGTATAACACCCTGTCAATTAGAAGCAATGTGTTGTCTGAAGCCAAGCAGTACAGCACCCTGTCAACTAGAAGAAATGTGTTGTCTGAAGCCAAGCAGTACAGCACCCTGCCAACTGGCAGCAATGTGTTGTCTGAAGCAGAATAACACCCTGCCAACTGGCAGCAATGTGTTGTCTGAGGCCAAGCAGTACAGCACCCTGCCAACTAGAAGAAATGTGTTGTCTGAAGCCAAGCAGTACAGCAGCCTGCCAACTAGAAGCAATGTGTTGTCTGAAGTCAATCAGTACAGCACCCTGCCAACTAGAAGCAATGTGTTGTCTGAAGCCAAGCAGTACAGCACCCTGCCAACTAGAAGCAACATATTGTCTCAAGTCAAGCAGTACAGCACCCTGCCAACTGGCAGCAATGTGTTGTCTGAAGCCAAGCAGTACAGCACCCTGCCAACTTGAAGCAATGTGTTGTCTGAAGCCAAGCAGTACAGCACCCTGCCAACTAGAAGCAATGTGTTGTCTGAAGCTTAGCAGTACAGCACCCTGCCTACTAGAAGAAATGTGTTGTCTGAAACCAAGCAGTATAACACCCTGCCAACTGGCAGCAATGTGTTGTCTGAAGCCAAGCAGTACAGCACCCTGCCAATTAGAAGCAATGTGTTGTCTGAAGCCAAGCAGTACAGCACCCTGCCAACTGGCAGCAATGTGTTGTCTGAAGCCAAGCAGTACAGCCCCCTGCCAACTGGCAGCAATGTGTTGTCTGAAGCCAAGCAGTACAGCACCCTGCCAACTTGAAGCAATGTGTTGTCTGAAGCCAAGCAGTACAGCACCCTGCCAACTAGAAGCAATGTGTTGTCTGAAGCCAAGCAGTACAGCACCCTGCCAACTAGAAGAAATGTGTTGTCTGAAACCAAGCAGTACAGCACCCTGCCAACTGGCAGCAATGTGTTGTCTGAAGCCAAGCAGTACAGCACCCTGCCAACTAGAAGCAATGTGTTGTCTGAAGCAGTATAACACCCTGCCAAATGGCAGCATTGTGTTGTCTGAAGCCAAGCAGTGAAGCACCCTGCCAACTAGAAGCAATGTGTTGTCTGAAACCAAGCAATACAGCACCCTGCCAACTGGCAGCAACGTGTTGTCTGAAGTCAAGCGGTACAGCACCCTGCCAACTGGCAGCAATGTGTTGTCTGAAGCCAAGCAGTACAGCACCCTGCCAACTGGCAGTAATGTGTTGTCTGAAGCCAAGCAGTACAGCACCCTGCCAACTGGCAGCAATGTGTTGTCTGAAGCTGTATAACACCCTGCCAACTAGAAGCAATGTGTTGTCTGAAGCCAAGCAGTACAGCACCCTGTCAACTAGAAGAAATGTGTTGTCTGAAGCAGAATAACACCCTGCCAACTGGCAGCAATGTGTTGTCTGAAGCCAAGCAGTACAGCACCCTGCCAACTAGAAGAAATGTGTTGTCTGAAGCCAAGCAGTACAGCAGCCTGCCAACTAGAAGCAATGTGTTGTCTGAAGTCAAGCAGTACAACACCCTGCCAACTAAAATCAATGTGTTGTCTGAAGTCAAGCAGTACAACACCCTGCCAACTAAAATCAATGTGTTGTCTGAAGCCAAGCAGTAAAGCACCCTGCCAACTAGAAGCAATGTATTGTCTCAAGTCAAGCAGTACAGCACCCTGCCAACTGGCAGCAATGTGTTGTCTGAAGCCAAGCAGTACAGCACCCTGCCAACTAGAAGCAATGTGTTGTCTGAAGCCAAGCAGTACAGCACCCTGCCAACTTGAAGCAATGTGTTGTCTGAAGCCAAGCAGTACAGCACCCTGCCAACTAGAAGCAATGTGTTGTCTGAAGCCAAGCAGTACAGCACCCTGCCAACTAGAAGAAATGTGTTGTCTGAAACCAAGCAGTATAACACCCTGCCAACTGGCAGCAATGTGTTGTCTGAAGCCAAGCAGTACAGCACCCTGCCAACTAGAAGCAATGTGTTGTCTGAAGCCAAGCAGTACAGCACCCTGCCAACTAGAATCAATGTGTTGTCTGAAGCAGTAAAGCACCCTGCCAACTGGCAGCAATGTGTTGTCTGAAGCCAAGCAGTACAGCCCCCTGCCAACTGGCAGCAATGTATTGTCTGAAGCCAAGCAGTACAGCACCCTGCCAACTAGAAGCAATGTGTTGTCTGAAGCCAATCAGTACAGCACCCTGCCAACTGGCAGCAATGTGTTGTCTGAAGCCAAGCAGTACAGCACCCTGCCAACTAGAAGCAATGTGTTGTCTGAAGCAGTATAACACCCTGCCAAATGGCAGCATTGTGTTGTCTGAAGCCAAGCAGTGAAGCACCCTGCCAACTAGAAGCAATGTGTTGTCTGAAACCAAGCAGTACAGCACCCTGCCAACTGGCAGCAACGTGTTGTCTGAAGTCAAGCGGTACAGCACCCTGCCAACTGGCAGCAATGTGTTGTCTGAAGCCAAGCAGTACAGCACCCTGCCAACTGGCAGTAATGTGTTGTCTGAAGCCAAGCAGTACAGCACCCTGCCAACTGGCAGCAATGTGTTGTCTGAAGCTGTATAACACCCTGCCAACTGGAAGCAATGTGTTGTCTGAAGCCAAGCAGTACAGCACCCTGTCAACTAGAAGAAATGTGTTGTCTGAAGCAGAATAACACCCTGCCAACTGGCAGCAATGTGTTGTCTGAAGCCAAGCAGTACAGCACCCTGCCAACTAGAAGAAATGTGTTGTCTGAAGCCAAGCAGTACAGCACCCTGCCAACTAGAAGCAATGTGTTGTCTGAAGTCAAGCAGTACAACACCCTGCCAACTAAAATCAATGTGTTGTCTGAAGCCAAGCAGTAAAGCACCCTGCCAACTAGAAGCAATGTGTTGTCTGAAGCCAAGCAGTACAGCACCCTGCCAACTAGAAGCAATGTGTTGTCTGAAGCCAAGCAGTACAGCACCCTGCCAACTTGAAGCAATGTGTTGTCTGAAGCCAAGCAGTACAGCACCCTGCCAACTAGAAGCAATGTGTTGTCTGAAGCCAAGCAGTACAGCACCCTGCCAACTAGAAGAAATGTGTTGTCTGAAACCAAGCAGTATAACACCCTGCCAACTGGCAGCAATGTGTTGTCTGAAGCCAAGCAGTACAGCACCCTGCCAACTAGAAGCAATGTGTTGTCTGAAGCCAAGCAGTGAAGCACCCTGCCAACTAGAATCAATGTGTTGTCTGAAGCCAAGCAGTAAAGCACCCTGCCAACTGGAAGCAATGTGTTGTCTCAAGTCAAGCAGTACAGCACCCTGCCAACTGGCAGCAATGTGTTGTCTGAAGCCAAGCAGTACAGCACCCTGCCAACTTGAAGCAATGTGTTGTCTAAAGCCAAGCAGTACAGCACCCTGCCAACTAGAAGCAAAGTATTGTCTGAAGCCAAGCAGTACAGCACCCTGCCAACTAGAAGAAATGTGTTGTCTGAAGCAGTATAACACCCTGCCAACTGGCAGCAATGTGTTGTCTGAAGCCAAGCAGTGAAGCACCCTGCCAACTAGAAGCAATGTGTTGTCTGAAGTCTAGCGGTACAGCACCCTGCCAACTGGCAGCAATGTGTTGTCTGAAGCCAAGCAGTACAGCACCCTGCCAACTGGTAGCAATGTGTTGTCTGAAGCCAAGCAGTGAAGCACCCTGCCAACTAGAAGCAATGTGTTGTCTGAAGTCTAGCGGTACAGCACCCTGCCAACTGGCAGCAATGTGTTGTCTGAAGCCAAGCAGTACAGCACCCTGCCAACTAGAAGCAATGTGTTGTCTGAAGCAGTATAACACCCTGCCAATTGGCAGCAATGTGTTGTCTGAAGCCAAGCAGTGAAGCACCCTGCCAACTAGAAGCAATGTGTTGTCTGAAGTCTAGCGGTACAGCACCCTGCCAACTGGCAGCAATGTGTTGTCTGAAGCCAAGCAGTACAGCACCCTGCCAACTGGTAGCAATGTGTTGTCTAAAGTCAAGCAGTACAGCATCCTGCCAACTAGAAGCAATGTGTTGTCTGAAGCAGTATAACACCCTGCCAACTGGCAGCAATGTGTTGTCTGAAGCCAAGCTGTACAGCACCCTGCCAACTAGAAGCAATGTGTTGTCTGAAGCCAAGCAGTACAGCACCCTGTCAACTGGCAGCAATGTGTTGTCTGAAGCAGTATAACACCCTGCCAACTGGCAGCGATGTGTTGTCTGAAGCCAAGCAGTACAGCACCCTGCCAACTAGAAGAAATGTGTTGTCTGAAGCAAAGCAGTACAGCACCCTGCCAACTGGCAGCAATGTGTTGTCTGAAGCCAAGCAGTACAGCACCCTGCCAACTGGCAGCAATGTGTTGTCTGAAGCCAAGCAGTACAGCAGCCTGCAAACTAGAAGCAATGTGTTGTCTGAAGCTTAGCAGTACAGCACCCTGCGAACTAGAAGCAATGTGTTGTCTGAGGCCAAGCAGTACAGCACCCTGCCAACTAGAAGCAATGTGTTGTCTGAAGCCAAGCAGTACAGCACCCTGCCAACTAGAAGCAATGTGTTGTCTGAAGCAGTATAACACCCTGCCAACTGGCAGCAATGTGTTGTCTGAAGCCAAGCAGTGAAGCACCCTGCCAACTAGAAGAAATGTGTTGTCTGAAGCAGTATAACACCCTGCCAACTGGCAGCAACGTGTTGTCTCAAGTCAAGCAGTACAGCACGCTGCGAACTAGAAGCAATGTGTTGTCTGAAGTCTAGCGGTACAGCACCCTGCCAACTGGCAGCAATGTGTTGTCTGAAGCCAAGCAGTACAGCACCCTGCCAACTGATAGCAATGTGTTGTCTAAAGTCAAGCAGTACAGCACCCTGCCAACGAGAAGCAATGTGTTGTTTGAAGCAGTATAACACCCTTCCAACTGGCAGCAATGTGTTGTCTGAAGCCAAGCAGTACAGCAACCTGCCAACTAGAAGACATGTGTTGTCTGAAACCAAGCAGTACAACACCCTGCCAACTGGTAGCAATGTGTTGTCTGAAGCCAGGCAGTACAGCACCCTGCCAACTAGAAGCAATGTGTTGTTTGAAGCCAAGCAGTACAGCACCCTGCCAACTGGCAGCAATGTGTTGTCTGAAGCCAAGCAGTACAGCACCCTGCCAACTAGAAGCAATTTCTGTTGTCTGAAGCCGTATAACACCCTGCCAACTGGCAGCAATGTGTTGTCTGAAGCCAAGCAGTACAGCACCCTGCCAACTGGCAGCAATGTGTTGTCTGAAGCCAAGCAGTACAGCACCCTGTCAACTAGAAGCAATGTGTTGTTTGAAGCCAAGCAGTACAGCACCCTGCCAACTAGAAGAAATGTGTTGTCTGAAGCAAAGCAGTACAGCACCCTGCCAACTAGAAGCAATGTGTTGTCTGAAGCCAAGCAGTACAGCACCCTGCCAACTGGCAGCAATGTGTTGTCTGAAGCCAAGCAGTACAGCAGCCTGCAAACTAGAAGCAATGTGTTGTCTGAAGTCAAGCAGTACAGCACCCTGCCAACTAAAAGCAATGTATTGTCTGAGGCCAAGCAGTACAGCACCCTGCCAACTAGAAGCAATGTGTTGTCTGAAGCCAAGCAGTACAGCACCCTTCCAACTAGAAGCAATGTGTTGTCTGAAGCAGTATAACACCCTGCCAACTGGAAGCAATGTGTTGTCTGAAGCCAAGCAGTGAAGCACCCTGCCAACTAAAAGCAATGTGTTGTCTGAAGCAGTATAACACCCTGCCAACTGGGAGCAACGTGTTGTCTCAAGTCAAGCAGTACAGCACGCTGCGAACTAGAAGCAATGTGTTGTCTGAAGTCTAGCGGTACAGCACCCTGCCAACTGGCAGCAATGTGTTGTCTGAAGCCAAGCAGTACAGCACCCTGCCAACTGATAGCAATGTGTTGTCTAAAGTCAAGCAGTACAGCACCCTGCCAACGAGAAGCAATGTGTTGTCTGAAGCAGTATAACACCCTTCGAACTGGCAGCAATGTGTTGTCTGAAGCCAAGCAGTACAGCACCCTGCCAACTAGAAAACATGTGTTGTCTGAAACCAAGCAGTACAACACCCTGCCAACTGGTAGCAATGTGTTGTCTGAAGCCAAGCAGTACAGCACCCTGCCAACTAGAAGCAATGTGTTGTTTGAAGCCAAGCAATACAGCACCCTGTCAACTAGAAGCAATGTGTTGTCTGAAGCCAAGCAGTACAGCACCCTGCCAACTGGTAGCAATGTGATGTCTGAAGCCAAGCAGTATAACACCCTGCCAACTGGCAGCAATGTGTTGTCTGAAGCCAAGCAGTACAGCACCCTGCCAACTGGCAGCAATGTGTTGTCTGAAGCTTAGCAGTACAGAACCCTGCCAACTAGAAGCAATTTCTGTTGTGTGAAGCCGTATAACACCCTGCCAACTGGCAGCAATGTGTTGTCTGAAGCCAAGCAGTACAGCACCCTGCCAACTTGCAGCAATGTGTTGTCTGAAGCCAAGCAGTACAGCACCCTGTCAACTAGAAGCAATGTGTTGTTTGAAGCCAAGCAGTACAGCACCCTGTCAACTAGAAGCAATGTGTTGTCTGAAGCCAAGCAGTACAGCACCCTGCCAACTAGAAGCAATGTGTTGTCAGAAGCGAAGCAGTATAACACCCTGCCAACTGGCAGCAATGTGTTGTCTGAAGCCAAGCAGTACAGCACCCTGTCAACTAGAAGCAATGCGTTGTCCGCAGCCAAGCAGTACAGCACCCTGCCAATTGGCAGCAATGTGTTGTCTGAGGCCAAGCAGTACAGCACCCTGCCAACTAGAAGCAATGTGTTGTCTGAAGCCAAGCAGTACAGCACCCTGCCAACTAGAAGCAATTTCTGTTGTCTGAAGCCGTATAACACCCTGCCAACTGGCAGCAATGTGTTGTCTGAAGCCAAGCAGTACAGCACCCTGCCAACTAGAAGCAATGTGTTGTCAGAAGCCAAGCAGTATAACACCCTGCCAACTGGCAGCAATGTGTTGTCTGAAGCCAAGCAGTACAGCACCCTGTCAACTAGAAGGAATGTGTTGTCTGAAGCCAAGCAGTACAGCACCCTGCCAACTAGAAGCAATGTGTTGTCAGAAGCCAAGCAGTATAACACCCTGCCAACTGGCAGCAATGTGTTGTCTGAAGCCAAGCAGTACAGCACCCTGCCAACTAGAAGCATTTTGTTGTCTGAAGCCAAGCAGTACAGCACCCTGCCAACTGGTAGCAATGTGATGTCTGAAGCCAAGCAGTATAACACCCTGCCAACTAGAAGCAATGTGTTGTCTGAAGCCAAGCAGTACAGCACCCTGCCAACTAGAAGCAATGTGTTGTCTGAAGCCAAGCAGTACAGCACCCTGCCAACTGGTAGCAATGTGATGTCTGAAGCCAAGCAGTATAACACCCTGCCAACTGGCAGCAATGTGTTGTCTGAAGCCAAGCAGTACAGCACCCTGCCAACAGGCAGCAATGTGTTGTCTGAAGCTTAGCAGTACAGCACCCTGCCAACTAGAAGAAATGAGTTGTCTGAAGCCAAGCAGTACAGCACCCTGTCAACTAGAAGCAATGTGTTGTCCGCAGCCAAGCAGTACAGCACCCTGCCAATTGGCAGCAATGTGTTATCTGAGGCCAAGCAGTACAGCACCCTGCCAACTAGAAGCAATGTGTTGTCTGAAGCCAAGCAGTACAGAACCCTGCCAACTAGAAGCAATGTGTTGTCTGAAGCCAAGCAGTACAGCACCCTGCCAACTAGAAGCAATTTCTGTTGTCTGAAGCCGTATAACACCCTGCCAACTAGAAGCAATGTGTTGTCTGAAGCCAAGCAGTACAGCACCCTGCCAACTAGAAGCAATGTGTTGTCAGAAGCCAAGCAGTATAACACCCTGCCAACTGGCAGCAATGTGTTGTCTGAAGCCAAGCAGTATAACACCCTGCCAACTGGCAGCAATGTGTTGTCTGAAGCCAAGCAGTACAACACCCTGCCAACTAGAAGCATTGTGTTGTCTGAAGCCAAGCAGTACAGCACCCTGCCAACTGGTAGCAATGTGATGTCTGAAGCCAAGCAGTATAACACCCTGCCAACTAGAAGCAATGTGTTGTCTGAAGCCAAGCAGTACAGCACCCTGCCAACTAGAATCAATGTGTTGTCTGAAGCCAAGCAGTACAGCACCCTGCCAACTGGCAGCAATGTGATGTCTGAAGCCAAGCAGTATAACACCCTGCCAACTGGCAGGAATGTTTTGTCTGAAGCCAAGCAGTACAGCACCCTGCCAACTGGCAGCAATGTGTTGTCTGAAGCCAAGCAGTACAGCACCCTGCCAACTAGAAGCAATGTGTTGTCTGAAGCCAAGCAGTACAGAACCCTGCCAACTAGAAGCAATGTGTTGTCTGAAGCCAAGCAGTACAGCACCCTGCCAACTAGAAGCAATTTCTGTTGTCTGAAGCCGTATAACACCCTGCCAACTAGAAGCAATGTGTTGTCTGAAGCCAAGCAGTACAGCACCCTGCCAACTAGAAGCAATGTGTTGTCAGAAGCCAAGCAGTATAACACCCTGCCAACTGGCAGCAATGTGTTGTCTGAAGCCAAGCAGTATAACACCCTGCCAACTGGCAGCAATGTGTTGTCTGAAGCCAAGCAGTACAACACCCTGCCAACTAGAAGCATTGTGTTGTCTGAAGCCAAGCAGTACAGCACCCTGCCAACTGGTAGCAATGTGATGTCTGAAGCCAAGCAGTATAACACCCTGCCAACTAGAAGCAATGTGTTGTCTGAAGCCAAGCAGTACAGCACCCTGCCAACTAGAATCAATGTGTTGTCTGAAGCCAAGCAGTACAGCACCCTGCCAACTGGCAGCAATGTGATGTCTGAAGCCAAGCAGTATAACACCCTGCCAACTGGCAGGAATGTTTTGTCTGAAGCCAAGCAGTACAGCACCCTGCCAACTGGCAGCAATGTGTTGTCTGAAGCCAAGCAGTACAGCACCCTGCCAACTAGAAGAAATGAGTTGTCTGAAGCTAAGCAGTACAGCACCCTGTCAACTAGAAGCAATGTGTTGTCCGCAGCCAAGCAGTACAGCACCCTGCCAATTGGCAGCAATGTGTTGTCTGAGGCCAAGCAGTACAGCACCCTGCCAACTAGAAGCAATGTGTTGTCTGAAGCCAAGCAGTACAGCACCCTGCCAACTAGAAGCAATTTCTGTTGTCTGAAGCCAAGCAGTACAGCACCCTGTCAACTAGAAGCAATGTGTTGTCCGCAGCCAAGCAGTACAGCACCCTGCCAACTGGCAGCAATGTGTTGTCTGAAGCCAAGCAGTACAGCACCCTGCCAACTAGAAGCAATGTGGTGTCTGAAGCCAAGCAGTACAGCACCCTGTCAACTAGAAGCAATGTGTTGTCTGAAGCCAAGCAGTACAGCACCCTGCCAACTAGAAGAAATGTGTTGTCTGAAGCCAAGCAGTACAGCACCCTGCCAACTAGAATCAATGTGTTGTCTGAAGCCAAGCAGTACAGCACCCTGCCAACTAGAAGCAATGTGTTGTCAGAAGCCAAGCAGTACAGCACCCTGCCAACTGGCAGCAATGTGTTGTCTGAAGCCAAGCAGTACAGCACCCTGCCAACTAGAAGCAATGTGTTGTTTGAAGCCAAGCAGTACAGCACCCTGTCAACTAGAAGCAATGTGTTGTCTGAAGCCAAGCAGTACAGCACCCTGCCAACTAGAATCAATGTGTTGTCTGAAGCCAAGCAATACAGCACCCTGCCAACTAGAAGCAATGTGTTGTCTGAGGCCAAGCAGTACAGCACCCTGCCAACTAGAAGCAATGTGTTGTCTGAAGCCAAGCAGTACAGCACCCTGCCAACTAGAAGCAATTTCTGTTGTCTGAAGCCAAGCAGTACAGCACCCTGTCAACTAGAAGCAATGTGTTGTCCGCAGCCAAGCAGTACAGCACCCTGCCAACTGGCAGCAATGTGTTGTCTGAAGCCAAGCAGTACAGCACCCTGCCAACTAGAAGCAATGTGGTGTCTGAAGCCAAGCAGTACAGCACCCTGTCAACTAGAAGCAATGTGTTGTCTGAAGCCAAGCAGTACAGCACCCTGCCAACTAGAATCAATGTGTTGTCTGAAGCCAAGCAGTACAGCACCCTGCCAACTAGAAGCAATGTGTTGTCTGAAGCCAAGCAGTACAGCACCCTGCCAACTAGAAGCAATGTGTTGTCAGAAGCCAAGCAGTACAGCACCCTGCCAACTGGCAGCAATGTGTTGTCTGAAGCCAAGCAGTACAGCACCCTGCCAACTAGAAGCAATGTGTTGTTTGAAGCCAAGCAGTACAGCACCCTGTCAACTAGAAGCAATGTGTTGTCTGAAGCCAAGCAGTACAGCACCCTGCCAACTAGAATCAATGTGTTGTCTGAAGCCAAGCAGTACAGCACCCTGCCAACTAGAAGCAATGTGTTGTCTGAAGCCAAGCAGTACAGCACCCTGCCAACTAGAAGCAATGTGTTGTCTGAAGCCAAGCAGTATAACACCCTGCCAACTGGCAGCAATGTGTTGTCTGAAGCCAAGCAGTACAGCACCCTGCCAACTAGAATCAATGTGTTGTCTGAAGCCAAGCAGTACAGCACCCTGCCAACTGGAAGCAATGTGTTATCTGAAGCCAAGCAGTACAGCACCCTGCGAACTAGAAGCAATGCGTTGTCTGAAGCCAAGCAGTACAGCAGTCAGCCAACTAGAGGCAATGTGTTGTCTGAAGCCAAGCAGTACAGCACCCTGCCAACTGGCAGGAATGTTTTGTCTGAAGCCAAGCAGTACAGCACCCTGCCAACTAGAAGAAATGTGTTGTCTGAAGCCAAGCAGTACAGCACCCTGCCAACTAAAAGCAATGTATTGTCTGGAGCCAATCAGTACAGCACCCTGCCAACTAGAAGCAATGTGTTGTCTGAAGCCAAGCAGTACAGCACCCTGTCCTTGGGCCACTTATTTGAAGCTGACTGTTGGCATGGCCTACATTTGTATGTTTCCATCCTGAATAACAACCCCGTGTTTACAGGCGTAATCTAACATTACTCCCATCGTTGTTTATCCATAACCTGGTTCTAGCACAAGGTTTAGATTGTGAAGCGTTTGTAACATATGGATATGGATATGGGAGGTGGTGGTGGTGATGATGATGATATAAGTTAAACCCATAATTTAAAATTGAAACTATGACCATTTCAGAGCTCCCACCCCATCATAAACCCATTACTTGAAGACGGGCACCAGCTTAACCCCCCTGCACCCCCCCCCCCCCCCCCCCCCCCCCACACACACACACACAAACACACACACACACTCCCTTTGCTAAAGATGATCACACGCCCCACTTTCACAACCCCTATAAAAGCCTTTCTAGCCTCAGGTTTGCTATTGACATTTACCTTAACAAGTCCGTTAAAACAGGGCCAATTTTTCAACACACGCAAAAAATTGCTTAACGTGACTTTTTTCCGTCTTTTTCTAATCATTCTATTGCCAAACTGTGAAGACAGTGTTCTCTTGGGCCTATCGGATATCGCTAGTGACGAGCACGTTCCTGGAGTAAAGCCAACTCCAACGCGACAGCCAACTATGCCAATGGCGTCGTTTGCAAATCTGATGGCGTTCTGTCTTACGCTCCCCATTGCAACGTTGGTTTACCGTTGGATTCGAGTGTTTCGACAATTTCATAGCTACAGTAAGCACCATCTACAGCTGATGCTGTCATTGCTTTGATCACACCAACCATATAATTAAATGTTCGATGGCATCATTTTATCTGAATTATGTCTCATAGCCCAGACCTGAACCAATTAGCATAACGTCGTTGGCCTATGATGCAAACATTGAAACAGTAACACTTTAACAAGCCCATGTAATATCCGAAACATCTATTACAACCTCGTTAGCCTTTGAAATAACCATTGAAACCCTTCAACAGTTTCATAAGCCCAAAACGTATATGAAACGTTTATTTTGAATTCTTATCCTCTTAAACAATAATTGAAAGTTTCACCAGCCCCGATAACATCTTCAACATTGACAACTGCGTTAGCAAAAACAATAATTGAAACTTTCATTCAATTAACAGCGGGATTTACCAAACTACTTCCTGAATCAATCGACACGGTAAGACATCACCACATCCAGTTCTTCATCACCAGTTTACTGCCTGACCAGTAGACCAGCAGGCTGTCTGACCATCTGCAGACGAACGTCCCTCGCTATATGTATACATACGGTTGATGTATCGTTAGACAATTCAGCTTTTTCATTAAACCATTTTCAAAATGACATCACTCTCGTGATGAAGATGTAACTAGCCACACAAATATCTCTTAATGTGTATTCCAAGAGGGTGTCACATATATACACTAGCCACACAAATATCTCTTAATGTGTATTCCAAGAGGGTGTCACATATATTAACTAGCCACACAAATATCTCTTAATGTGTATTCCAAGAGGGTGTCACGTATATTAACTAGCCACACAAATATCTCTTAATGTGTATTCCAAGAGGGTGTCACGTATATAAACTAGCCACACAAATATCTCTTAATGTGTATTCCAAGAGGGTGTCACGTATATTAACTTGCCACACAAATATCTCTTAATGTGTATTCCAAGAGGGTGTCACATATATTAACTAGCCACACAAATATCTCTTAATGTTTATTCCAAGAGGGTGTCACGTATATTAACTTGCCACACAATATCTCTTAATGTGTATTCCAAGAGGGTGTCACATATATAAACTAGCCACACAAATATCTATTAATGTGTATTCCAAGAGGGTGTCACGTATATAAACTAGCCACACAAATATCTCTTAATGTGTATTCCAAGAGGGTGTCACGTATATTAACTTTCCACACAATATCTCTTAATGTGTATTCCAAGAGGGTGTCACGTATATTAACTAGCCACACAAATATCTCTTAATGTGTATTCCAAGAGGGTGTCACGTATATTAACTAGCCACACAAATATCTCTTAATGTGTATTCCAAGAGGGTGTCACGTATATTAACTTGCCACACAATATCTCTTAATGTGTATTCCAAGAGGGTGTCACGTATATTAACTTGCCACACGAATATCGCTTAATGTGTATTCCAAGAGGGTGTCACGTATATTAACTAGCCACACAAATATCTGTTAATGTGTATTCCAAGAGGGTGTCACATATGTTAACTAGCCACACAAATATCTCTTAATGTGTATTCCAAGAGGGTGTCACATATATTAACTAGCCACACAAATATCTCTTAATGTGTATTCCAAGAGGGTGTCACGTATATTAACTTGCCACACAATATCTCTTAATGTGTATTCCAAGAGGGTGTCACGTATATTAACTTGCCACACAAATATCGCTTAATGTGTATTCCAAGAGGGTGTCACGTATATTAACTAGCCACACAAATATCTCTTAATGTGTATTCCAAGAGGGTGTCACGTATATAAACTAGCCACACAAATATCTCTTAATGTGTATTCCAAGAGGGTGTCACGTATATAAACTAGCCACACAAATATCTCTTAATGTGTATTCCAAGAGGGTGTCACGTATATAAACTAGCCACACAAATATCTCTTAATGTGTATTCCAAGAGGGTGTCACGTATATAAACTAGCCACACAAATATCTCTTAATGTGTATTCCAAGAGGGTGTCAAATAATACGTCACCCAAAGGTGTGTGTGTGTGTGTGTGTGTGTGTGTGTGTGTGTGTGTGTGCGTGTCAGTCATGTAGAATGTCGTTTTAAAATTACAGACGGAAGAAGTGTAATCCTTTTTTTGTATCATGTATTACTTGCCATTGAGAAAAAGTTGGTCCAAAACAGAAACATAGAAGATGTACAAAAAATATTGGTAATGGGTGTCCCCCGTCTTTGCTGGAATATTGTTAAAATCGGTTAAAGTTAAACTGACAGCTACATAAATGTGACCTTGCGATGGCAGTTTTTTTCAGCGATACATGCACCGGTATAACAGGACAACGGGTCTCAAGACTCGAGGACTATATATTACAGTGTGTATGTTAAGATGGTGTTGTGGCTGGTGTGACTAACAACAGGTGTAATTCCTTGACTAAAATACCTGAAAGGTGTTAAATATTTGAGTTGTTCTACTCTCAAAACATGAGTTTGGAAAGCATTCGACCCTGCCGCCTTTTAGTGATTCAGATGGAACACTGGTTTGTCAAAAAACAATATTTTCGTCTGTTTTCACGACATTGTTATTGATGCATTATGATCACATTAATTTAAAAAATGACAAAAATACAAAATCTAATTGAAATGTAGCATCGTACCAGAGCGGTTTGGGGCCAAAACATAGTGGCAAGTATACTTTATCTGAAGTATATATATGTGCATATCCATCAATGAATCGTTAGATACATGCTACAATACGGTGAAACACCGGCACCAACCCAATTGGGAAAATGAAATAAATATTTTGGAACATTTAGAATAATGTGAATATGTTAGATTATAAAACTAAACGAATGAAAGCATCCACCCACGACAAACTGCTCACCTGTGTAGCTGTCACGCCGCCAAGGTCATGTCCACCATAGCTAAGAACAATACTCAATCACAAAATCAGTGTTTGAAAAACTTCCAGCTGATTCCTAGGTTTTATCGTCTGGGCCTGTAAGGTGATTTGCCGGGATTTCAGGGCTGACATAAGTTGCCATGACAACCACATTTACCTACGAGTATGGCTTCAAGTCTCACGAGAAGGACAATGGAGAGATGTTCTCAATCCTCACCCCCGCATATTCCCAGCGAGGGGGGGAAGGCGGGATAAAGCGGGGGAGACGAAGGTTTCAATGGTAAGCCGCTTCTCGGTTCATGAATGAAATTCTCACTTTTGCAAGGCTTATTCTGAATAAAAATGAGACAAATGACAAAATGCAAAGTTAAGGAGAATCTACTATTGGTAGTTAAGAAGGCATTAGATTAACTGACAGTGACACACAGGAAGTGTGTCCGGCGATCGGATGAATATCGATTCCCGCGGAAGGATGATCGGAGATTGGTCTGTGAGAAAGCATCCATGGTACATATATACATAGGGCAAATAGAACACATATGGAACTGGGGCTTGTGTTATAGGTATGTGTTGTTGTCAGTTATTCTTGCAACATTGTTTGCATATGTAGCGTCTATGGGGTTATATTTGTGTGAGTGAGTAGAGTTGTACATGACATCGAGAACCGTGCTCACGTGGAACCTGCATAATGAAGTGACGTACGATGACGTATTATTTAGAGACTACAATATATTTATCAATCGCTATTGTAAACAAGTTGAATGTAACACGGCACATCATGAAGTTAAGATTTGCCCTGACAAATGTATCCTACAAATTATTTAATGCATTGCATACAAACGACTGCCGATGTGCCGTCCCTGAGGTCCTGCACTCTATGCACAGCCTTGACATAAGCGATCTCGTCAACAGGAGCCATCGTGTCGAAGCTGCGGACATCAACCCACGTGGATCTGCCGTGCTTCATGCGACAACGGTTAGGGCGCAAAACACCCCTTCGTTTTGAGCCCGTAACACCACCCACCACCATCCACACAATCACATACGCACGCGCGCACACACACACACGCACGGACGCGCATGCCCGCAAGATTATGTCATTTTAGGCGTTCAAAAATCACAATGAAATGTTTGTCACAGTTTGATGGGTTGTAAATGGTTGGATAACTTGCTCGACTTATGTAATAAAGTTTAGTAACGCGTGTCAGCATTTTTTAGTTGCAACTTCATTTTATAACTGTCTGACGTGTGTGTATTGTTGACTGTAGAATGGATGTGGCTGTATCAATGTCTTCAGCTCCAACATCCAGGGAGATTTCTTGTTAAACCGAATGACGGAGTGCGTGAACAGCTGCCAGCTGGAGTTAAATCGCCGTCCGGGTGATCATGTGACAAACGGGAGACGGTAGAACATCTCTCGACAGTATTATGTGGTAGATGTACTTTTATCATTGATACATGAAGACATGGCAGTTGACTGGACTGTTACATGAACACATGACAGTTAACTGGACTTATACATGAACACATGACAATAGATACATGAACACGCGACAGTTGACAGGACTGATACCTGAACACATGACAGTTGACTGGGGGCTGGTACATGAACTCATGACAGTTGACTGGACTAATACATGAATACATGGCAGTTGACAGGACTGATACATGAACGCATGACAGTTGACTGGACTAATACATGAATACATGGCAGTTGACAGGACTGATACATGAACGCATGACAGTTGACTGGACTAATACATGAATGCATGGTAGTTGACAGGACTGATACATGAACGCATGACAGTTGACTGGACTAATACATGAATGCATGGTAGTTGACAGGACTGATACATGAACACATGACAGTTGACTGGACTTATACATGAACACATGGCAGTTGATACATGAACACGTGACAGTCTACTGGGGGCTGGTACATGAACACGTGACAGTTGACAGGACTAATACAAGAATACATGGCAGTTGACAGGACTGATACATGAACACATGACAGTTGACTGGGGGCTGGTACCTGAACACATGACAGATGACTGGGGACTGGTACCTGAACACATGACAGTTGACTGGACTGATACATGAACACATGACAGTTGACTGGGGACTGGTACCTGAACACATGACAGTTGACTGGACTGATACCTGAACACATGACAGTTGACTGGGGACTGGTACCTGAACACATGACAGTTGACTGGACTGATACATGAACACATGACAGTTGACTGGACTGATACATGAACACATGACAGTTGACTGGGGACTGATACCTGAACACATGACAGTTGACTGGGGACTAGTACCTGAACACATGACAGTTGACTGGACTGATACGTGAACACATGACAGTAGACTGGACTGATACCTGAACACATGACAGTTGACTGGGGACTGGTACCTGAACACATGACAGTTGACTGGACTGATACATGAACACATGACAGTTGACTGGACTGATACCTGAACACATGCCAGTTGACTGGGGGCTGGTACCTGAACACATGACAGTTGACTGGACTGGTACCTGAACACATGACAGTTGACTGGGGACTGATACCTGAACACATGACAGTTGACTGGGGACTAGTACCTGAACACATGACAGTTGACTGGACTGATACGTGAACACATGACAGTTGACTGGGGACTGATACCTGAACACATGACAGTTGACTGGGGGCTGGTACCTGAACACATGACAGTTGACTGGGGACTAGTACCTGAACACATGACAGTTGACTGGACTGATACATGAACACATGACAGTTGACTAGGGGCTGGTACCTGAACACATGACAGTTGACTGGGGGCTGGTACCTGAACACATGACAGTTGACTGGGGACTGGTACCTGAACACATGACAGTTGACTGGGGGCTGGTACCTGAACACATGATAGTTGACTGGACTGATACGTGAACACATGACAGTTGACTGGACTGATACGTGAACACATGACAGTTGACTGGGGACTGGTACCTGAACACATGACAGTTGACTGGACTGATACGTGAACACATGACAGTTGACTGGGGGCTGGTACCTGAACACATGACAGTTGACTGGGGGCTGGTACCTGAACACATGACAGTTGACTGGGGGCTGGTACCTGAACACATGACAGTTGACTGGGGGCTGGTACCTGAACACATGACAGTTGACTGGGGACTGGTACCTGAACACATGACAGTTGACTGGGGGCTGGTACCTGAACACATGACAGTTGACTGGGGACTGGTACCTGAACACATGACAGTAGACTGGACTGATACCTGAACACATGACAGTTGACTGGGGGCTGGTACCTGAACACATGACAGTTGACTGGGGGCTGGTACCTGAACACATGACAGTTGACTGGGGACTGGTACCTGAACACATGACAGTTGACTTGGGACTGGTACCTGAACACATGACAGTTGACTGGGGGCAGGTACCTGAACACATGACAGTTGACTGGGGGCTGGTACCTGAACACATGGCAGTTGACTGGACTGTTACGTGAACACATGACAGTTGACTGGACTGATACGTGAACACATGACAGTTGACTGGGGGCTGGTACATGAACGTTTGTAAGCACAGGTAGTGCTTTGATGTGGGCGTTTATATCTGAACCAATGTTTCGTTTTCCCTTACGTATTTCCTACGCGATAAATAGAAAAAAGCATTGAAGAACGAAGCGTGGTTTATTTCACGATAAAAACATTGTTCTATCATGACATCATTTCTGAATATTCGAACATGCGCTCGCAACTTGATGAGTGTGGAAGTCTGAGTTTTGAAAGTTGAGAAAAGTGATATTTTCATTGCAGTGAACATAAGACTTAATATTTCACTGCAGTGAACATACCACTTTGGAAGTTTTGTCATACAAGAGTAACCTCCCCTTTAATTGTCTCCCTTTATCGTAAGTGTCTCGACCGTACACAAACTGTTGACGTCCTTTTTACGTTAGTTCCAAAATGACAAGGAAATATAATGACAGATAATCATTTATGGAGTAAATATCGTTTCTTGCCGTTTGTTGTTCCCTCGAAAATGTTGCGTTAAAAACTGTAGATTTTTCATTTAACTCGTCAATTGAATTCGTTTCGCAAAGCGCCATTTTGTTACTTGACCAGTGTGTATTCCTTCGCTTCCAACAGCGATCTCGTAGCTTTCAAGAATATGTTTTTGAAGTTGATTTTGTATATAATGATATCCAAATGTATGATAATGAATTTTCGTGACCCTAAATATTTTTTTAGACTTTTGTTTATATTTTTTAAGATTTTGCAAACTTGGAACTTCTTTTTAAGTTGAAATTACAAGGGGTGGTGAAACGTCCCTGTGTGTTAGGTTGGGAAAATTTACGTTTCGATGTTTTACATTTGTAATGAAAAACAAATTCCGGTAGAAAACTACTAAAAGTATATAACAAATAGGATATACCATGTGTCTCGTGGAACAGCATGTTTCTCTCATCTCGTGACGCGGGAAATATGATGAGAGAAACATGATATTTCACGAGACACATGAAATATCCTCCTTTTATTGAGAGAAAATAAAGTGTCTAATGTGAGTTGTTCCCCATAAGATGTAGTTGGGCAACGAAGATGCAACGGCCGAACGATCGCTTAAAAAAATCGGAGAGATATGGCAATCGGTATTGGGAGAAAAGGTAAATTTAATCCACGTGATAATTGTGAAAATATGCGGGTAAGACCAAATTTAACCTTTTTTCAAAGAAGGCCCCGAACATTTTGGATATCGATTGTCATTTAGATCTTTACAGATTGCCTTTGAACTCTGGTAATGAGACATTACAAACTGTTCCTCAATCGTTAATAGAATTATAAAATTCCACCATTAATATATTTGTAAAATTTAGGATTGCCATTTCCGACAGCAACATGGTGATACGTGGTTGATCAAGGGGGCGGAGTTATTGACTGCCTTCTATACTTGATGCAGGCCCAAAACAACGGCGGCATGCATTAAGCTGGATTGGTGATTGGCACTTCATATCAAGTCATATCACGACGTGTCATCTTTATGTGTGAAGCAAGCACGGGCTGAAGCCGCACTTTTTGCACGCGTTTAGTGCTGAGGGATATAAACTCACAGTCATGGGACTTTGGTACACGAGTTCCGGCGGCTTAGATGACTGGGTCACCAGTACCCCGAGTGTTGATTGAACTCTCTCCGGCATAAACTTTATAAAAGGTAATCTGTTTGCCAGACATTTATAGGAATGTGATAAGGGTTCACATTATCCTAAATACGTAGACGTAGCGGCGTATCTTAACATAGTGTTAACACATGAGTATTTGATGACCTGTCTTACCCCATTTATCAGCTTGACACGTACACGTTGAATCATGTGTGTGTGTGTGTGTGTGTGTGTGTGTGTGTGTGTGTGTGTGTGTGTGTGTGTGTTGTAGGGTGGGTGATTTAACTGTACAGCCCAGAGACTACTTGCCATAATGTACCAGTACGGTTTATACTTGCCATATTGTACCAGTACGGTTTATACTTGCCATAATGTACCAGTGCTGTATATACCCACCATAATGTACCAGTGCTGTATATACCCGCCATAATGTACCAGTACGGTTTATACTTGCCATAATGTACCAGTGCTGTATATACCCACCATAATGTACCAGTGTTGTATATACCCACCATAATGTACCAGTACGGTTTATACTTGCCATAATGTACCAGTGCTGTATATACCCGCCATAATGTACCAGTGCTGTATATACCCGCCATAATGTACCAGTACGGTTTATACTTGCCATAATGTACCAGTGCTGTATATACCCACCATAATGTACCAGTGAGTGAGTGAGTGAGTGAGTATGGTTTAACGCCGCTTTTAGCAATATTCCAGCAATATCACGGCGGGGGACACCAGAAATGGGCTTCACACATTGTACCCATGTCGGGAATCGAACCCGGGTCTTCGGCGTGACGAGCGAACGCTTTAACCACTAGGCTACCCGACCGCCCCTAATGTACCAGTGCTGTATATACCCACCATAATGTACCAGTACGGTTTATACTTGCCATAATGTACCAGTGCTGTATATACCCGCCATAATGTACCAGTGCTGTATATACCCACCATAATGTACCAGTACGGTTTATACTTGCCATAATGCACCAGTGCTGTATATACCCGCCATAATGTACCAGTACGGTTTATACTTGCCATAATGTACCAGTGCTGTATATACCCACCAAAATGTACCAGTACGGTTTATACCCGCCATAATGTACCAGTGCTGTATATACCCACCATAATGTACCAGTACGGTTTATACTTGCCATAATGTACCAGTGCTGTATATACCCGCCATAATGTAGCAGTACGGTTTATACTTGCCATAATGCACCAGTGCTGTATATACCCACCATAATGTACCAGTACGGTTTATACTTGCCATAATGTACCAGTGCTGTATATACCCACCAAAATGTACCAGTACGGTTTATACCCGCCATAATGTACCAGTGCTGTATATACCCACCATAATGTACCAGTACGGTTTATACTTGCCATAATGTACCAGTGCTGTATATACCCGCCATAATGTAGCAGTACGGTTTATACTTGCCATAATGTACCAGTGCTGTATATACCCGCCATAATGTACCAGTACGGTTTATACTTGCCATAATGTACCAGTGCTGTATATACCCGCCATAATGTACCAGTACAGTTTATACTTGCGATAATGTACCAGTGCTATATATACCCGCCATAATGTACCAGTACAGTTTATACTTGCGATAATGTACCAGTGCTATATATACCCGCCATAATGTACCAGTACGGTTTATACTTGCCATATTGTACCAGTGCTGTATATACCCGCAGTAATGTACCAGTGCTGTATATACCCGCCATAATGTACGAGTACGGTAAATACTTGCCATAATGTACCAGTACGGTTTATACTTGCCATATTGTACCAGTGCTGTATATACCCGCCATAATGTACCAGTGCTGTATATACCCGCCATAATGTACCAGTACGGTTTATACTTGCCATAATATACCAGTACGGTTTATACTCACCATAATGCACCAGTGCTATATATACCCGTCACAATGTTCCAGTGCTATATATACCCGCCTTAAAGTACCAGTGCTGTATATACCCGCCATAATGTACCAGTACGGTAAATACCCGCCATAATGTACCAGTGCTGTATATAGCCACCATAATAGTTCACATATTGATATTGGACAGAAAATATATCTCCATTCCTGAAGTTTGGTGGCGAAGGGGTTAACAATTCTGCAATTTTCCATCTGGCAAAGCAAATCTTGCATGAGATTTCCAGTTCAAGTCAGTAAATCACCGCTCTCATCGTCACCTTTATACCGTGAAAATGAAAGGCATCTCTATCGTACATACAAACGTCAGCTGAGTGAAAAAGCTGTCAACTTGACAAACTCGAAATATCACTCGCCCGCACCGCTAGCTTCATGAATCATTGCGAAGAAGGATTCGTTTCACAAAAGAATGTTGAGGATGTCAACATTTCACAGTTAAGTTAATAACAAACAAAGAAATAAAAAACGTAGAAAGTAACAGTTACAGTTACAGTATTATTCAATTGTTTTTTCATATGACTAACAAAAATACTTAATCTCAATATCCCTTATTATTAAACTGTATCAGAAAATTGGGCAAATGTTTGTAATTCTTCTAGTTGTTTGTATTGGAAGGCACTTATCAGGAGTACGTTCAGAAATGTCCGTCATTCATCCACCGTTTATCCAAGAAAGGGTTCCTGCCTAACGACAATTGTAAGCGTTTTGAGTTTAAGCGAGCGCGTAGATTACAAAGTACACCAGTCAACATACGTGATAAGTTATCGTTCTTCCGTCACCAGCATCCGGTGTGACACCAATCGATGACCTCAATCGATGTCAGCCTCCCAAGTCACAGGTCACCCGGCCTCGATATGGGTCACCCGGCCTCGATATGGGCCACCTGCGAGAAGTCTTGGGATTCCGGCCAACTTGACTTGACTTGACATTACGTTCATTCCACACACATTGGTGGGAATTGTTAAATGGACTCTTCCCCCCTGATGTAGTTGCTCAAAAATACTTACTATATGTATTGTTTTCAAGCTAGATTGAGACCCAGTAGTGATTCCGAGTTACAACTGGTACCTAGCAACCTATGTTGGTCGTGAGACGACGCATATGGTCAGGCTCGGTGAGTTCCCGTCGTAGATCGCTGCTTACAATATCAATCACTAGATTTCGTGGTCCAGACACGATTATTTACAGGCAACAACATTAAACAACAAACACTCGCATGTACGCTCGAGGTTACGTTGTACTTACAAAAGGAATTACAGGTATTTGTCCATGCAAAGACGTTTATACGTCGCAACATACGTCTTTTGTCCATGTTACGTTGCAACTAGGATCGCACACGCACGAATCATGCATAAACGAAATATAGCTTTACTGGGTCGCTTTCGGAAGACACTTTTGGAGACCACTAGCTGCGAGAAAGGGTCAACAGCGATCAGTCACTGTGTCACACAAGATGAGAGCGCTGGCCCCGGGAATCATTCGTACAACCACGTCAGTTTCCGTGAGTCTTCAAAAGAAGGCAGCTCGGCCATCAAGTAACACACTTCTAATCTCGGATGTGCTACATAATTAGAGCACTGTTTCTGAGGTTTGTTGACTGTTCGTGTCATCAACCGTGACGACTTCTCACTGGCTCACAGTCTTTCCGCCTCGTCCACACACAATGTATGTCATGAACCTCTGTTATAGTTCTAAAGACAATCTGTAACAGCCTTAGAACGTATGTACGGTACGTATTCCTGTGCTGGAATTTCATTAAATGCAGATAATGCCCTGATTTAAAGTTTTATGCAGCTCTGTGGCGAAATCAGTGAAGACGAAGCTGATTGTATCTCTTTTCAAATGATTTGATAATTTCAATACTTTAGTAGCGACCAAAAGTATATTACGACCCGACGTGTATAACAACTTGAATTTTTAGTGTATTACGACCAGAAGTATGTTACGACTAGAAGTGTATAACGACAAGTCTATCACGACCAGAATTATATTACGACAAGTAGAATATACGACTAGAAGTAAATTAAGACTAGAAGTATATTAGGAACAGAAGTGTATCAGGGCTAGAAGTGTATTAGGACTAGAAGCGTATTACGATCATAAATATAACACGACCAGAAGTGTTTTACAGCCAGAAGAATATTACGACTCGAAATAGATAATGACCAGAAGTATATTACGATCAGAAGCATATTACGTCCTGAAGTATGATACCTCCAGAAGTATATTACGACTTGTAGAATATACGACTAGAAGAAAATTACGACCAAAGGGTATTTCAACCAGATGTGTATTACGACCAGCAGTATATTACGACCATAGTTATATTACGGCAGAATAAACGACTAGAAGTATAATACAACTACTAGAAGTAGTAGACTGGAAGTATATTACGACCTGAAGTATATTATGACTAGTAGAATATACGACTAGAAGTATATTACGACCAGAAGTGTATTACGATCAGAAATATATTGCGACCAGGAGTGCATAACAACCAGAAGAATGTTACGATCAGAAGGACATTACGACCTGAAATGTATTACGACCAGAGGTTTATTACTACCAGACGTATACTACAACCAGAACTATATTGCGACTTCAAGTGTATTACAACCAGAAGTATATTACGACCAGAAGAATATTACGATCAGAAGTGTCTTACGACAAGAAATATGATACGACCAGAAGTGTATTGCGACCAGAAGAATATCACGATCAGAAGTGTATTACGACCAGAAGAATATCACGATCAGAAGTGTATTGCGATCAGAAATATGACACGACCAGAAGTGTATTACGACCTGAGGTGTGTTACGACCGGAAGTGTATTACGGCAGGAAGTGTATTACGACCGGAAGTGTATTACCACCAGAAGTGTATTACGACCTGAAGTGTATTACGACCAGAAGTGTTTTACGACCTGAAGTGTATTACGACCAGAAGAATATCATGATCAAACGTGTATTACTACCAGAAGTGTATTACGACCTAAGGTGTGTTACGACCAGAAGTGTTTTACACCCTGAAGTGTATTTCGACCTGAAGTGTATTACGGCAGGAAGTGTATTAAGACCTGAAGTGTATTACGACCAGAAGTTTATTACGACCTGAAGTGTATTACGACCTGAAGTGTACTACGACCAGAAGTGTATTACCTGAAGCGTATTAGGACCAGAAGAATATTACGACCAGAAGTGTATTACGACTAGAAATGTATTACGACCAGAAGAATATCACGATCAGAAGTGTATTGCGATCAGAAGTGTATTACCTGAAGTATATTACGACGAGAAGAATATTACGACCAGAAGTGAATTACCTAAAGTGTATTATGACCAGAAGTGTAATACGACCTGAAGTGTATTACGACCTGAAGTGTATTACGACCAGAAGTGTATTACGACCAGAAGAATATTACGACCAGAAGAATATTACGACCAGAAGTGTATTACGACCAGAAGTGTATTACGACCAGAAGAATATGAAGATCAGAAGTGTATTACGACCAGAAGTGTATTACGATCAGAAGTGTATTACGACCAGAAGAATATGAAGATCAGAAGTGTATTACGACCAGAAGTGTATTACGATCATAAGTGTGTTACGACCAGAAGTGTATTACGATCAGAAGTGCAATACGACCTGAAGTGTATTACGACCTGAAGTGTATTACGACTAGAAGTGTATTTCGACCAGAAGTGTATTACGACCAGAAGTGTATTACGACCAGAACAGTATTACCTGAAGTGTATTACGACCAGAAGTGTATTACGACCTGAAGTGTATTACGACCAGAAGTGTGTTACGACCAGAAGTGTATTACCTGAAGTGTATTACGACCAGAAGTGTATTACGACCAGAAGTGTATTACGACCAGAACACTATTACCTGAAGTGTATTACGACCAGAAGTGTATTACGACTTGAAATGTATTACGACCAGAAGTGTGTTACGACCAGAAGTGTATTACCTGAAGTGTATTACGACCAGAAGTGTATTACGACCTGAAGTGTATTACGACCAGAAGTGTGTTACGACCAGAAGTGTATTACCTGAAGTGTATTACGACCAGAAGTGTATTACGACTTGAAGTGTATTACGACCAGTTAGTGTTTTACGACCAGAAGTGTGTTACAACCAGAAGAATATTACGACCAGAAGTGTATTACGACCAGAAGTGTATTACCTGAACTGTTTTACGACCAGAAGTGTATGACGACCAGAAGTGTGTTACAACCAGAAGAATATTACGACCAGAAGTGTATTACGACCAGAAGTGCATTACGACCAGAAGTGTATTACGACCAGAAGTGTGTTACGACCAGAAGTGTATTACCTAAAGTGTAATACGACCGGAAGTGTATTACGACCAGAAGTGTGTTACGACCAGAAGTGTATTACCTAAAGTGTAATACGACCGGAAGTGTATTACGACTTGAAGTGTATTACGACCAGAAGTGTATTACGACCAGAAGTGTATTACGACCAGAAGTGTGTTACAACCAGAAGTGTATTACAACCAGAAGTGTATTTATTACCTGAAGTGTATTACGACCAGAAGTGTATTACGACCAGAAGTGTATTACCTGTAGCGTATTACGACCAGAAGAATATTACGACCAGAAGTGTGTTACGACCAGAAGTGTATCACCTGAAGTGTATTACGACCAGAAGAATATTACGATCAGAAGTGTGTTACGACCAGAAGAATATTACGACCAGAAGTGTGTTACGACCAGAAGAATATTACGATCAGAAGTGTGTTACGACCAGAAGAATATTACGACCAGAAGTGTGTTACGACCAGAAGTGTATCCCCTGAAGTGTATTACGACCAGAAGAATATTACGACCAGAAGTGTGTTACGACCAGAAGTGTATCACCTGAAGTGTATTACGACCAGAAGAATATTACGACCAGAAGTGTGTTACGACCAGAAGAATATTACGACCAGAAGTGTGTTACGACCAGAAGTGTATCACCTGAAGTGTATTACGACCAGAAGAATATTACGACCAGAAGTGTATTACCTGAAGTGTATTACGACCAGAAGTGTATTACGACTTGAAGTGTATTACGACCAGTTAGTGTTTTACGACCAGAAGTGTGTTACAACCAGAAGAATATTACGACCAGAAGTGTATTACGACCAGAAGTGTATTACCTGAACTGTTTTACGACCAGAAGTGTATGACGACCAGAAGTGTGTTACAACCAGAAGAATATTACGACCAGAAGTGTATTACGACCAGAAGTGCATTACGACCAGAAGTGTATTACGACCAGAAGTGTGTTACGACCAGAAGTGTATTACCTAAAGTGTAATACGACCGGAAGTGTATTACGACCAGAAGTGTGTTACGACCAGAAGTGTATTACCTAAAGTGTAATACGACCGGAAGTGTATTACGACTTGAAGTGTATTACGACCAGAAGTGTATTACGACCAGAAGTGTATTACGACCAGAAGTGTGTTACAACCAGAAGTGTATTACAACCAGAAGTGTATTTATTACCTGAAGTGTATTACGACCAGAAGTGTATTACGACCAGAAGTGTATTACCTGTAGCGTATTACGACCAGAAGAATATTACGACCAGAAGTGTGTTACGACCAGAAGTGTATCACCTGAAGTGTATTACGACCAGAAGAATATTACGATCAGAAGTGTGTTACGACCAGAAGAATATTACGACCAGAAGTGTGTTACGACCAGAAGAATATTACGATCAGAAGTGTGTTACGACCAGAAGAATATTACGACCAGAAGTGTGTTACGACCAGAAGTGTATCCCCTGAAGTGTATTACGACCAGAAGAATATTACGACCAGAAGTGTGTTACGACCAGAAGTGTATCACCTGAAGTGTATTACGACCAGAAGAATATTACGACCAGAAGTGTGTTACGACCAGAAGAATATTACGACCAGAAGTGTGTTACGACCAGAAGTGTATCACCTGAAGTGTATTACGACCAGAAGAATATTACGATCAGAAGTGTGTTACGACCAGAAGAATATTACGACCAGAAGTGTGTTACGACCAGAAGAATATTACGATCAGAAGTGTGTTACGACCAGAAGAATATTACGACCAGAAGTGTGTTACGACCAGAAGTGTATCCCCTGAAGTGTATTACGACCAGAAGAATATTACGACCAGAAGTGTGTTACGACCAGAAGTGTATCCCCTGAAGTGTATTACGACCAGAAGAATATTACGACCAGAAGTGTGTTACGACCAGAAGAATATTACGACCAGAAGTGTGTTACGACCAGAAGTGTATCCCCTGAAGTGTATTACGACCAGAAGAATATTACGATCAGAAGTGTTTTACGACATGATGTGTACTACGACCAGAAGTGTATTTCAACCAGAAGACTATTACGATCAGAAGTGTATTACGAACAGAAATATGACACCACCAGAAGTGTATTACGACCAGAAGTGTATTACCTGAAGTGTATTACGACCAGAAGTGTATTACGACCAGAAGTGTATTACCTGAAGTGTCTTACGACCAGAAGAATATTACGACTTGAAGTGTATTACCTGAAGTGTATTACGACCAGAAGAATATTACGATAAGAAGGGTATTACGACCAGAAGTGTATTACGACCAGAAGTGTGTTACGACCAGAAGTGTATTACCTGAAGTGTATTACGACCAGAAGAATTTTACGATCAGAAGTGTATTACGACCAGAAGTGTATTACGACCAGAAGTGTATTACCTGAAGTGTATTACGACCAGAAGAATATTACGACTTGAAGTGTATTACCTGAAGTGTATTACGACCAGAAGAATATTACGATCAGAAGTGTGTTACGACCAGAAGAATATTACGACCAGAAGTGTGTTACGACCAGAAGAATATTACGATCAGAAGTGTGTTACGACCAGAAGAATATTACGACCAGAAGTGTGTTACGACCAGAAGTGTATCCCCTGAAGTGTATTACGACCAGAAGAATATTACGACCAGAAGTGTGTTACGACCAGAAGTGTATCACCTGAAGTGTATTACGACCAGAAGAATATTACGACCAGAAGTGTGTTACGACCAGAAGAATATTACGATCAGAAGTGTGTTACGACCAGAAGTGTATCACCTGAAGTGTATTACGACCAGAAGAATATTACGATCAGAAGTGTTTTACGACATGATGTGTACTACGACCAGAAGTGTATTTCGACCAGAAGACTATTACGATCAGAAGTGTATTACGAACAGAAATATGACACCACCAGAAGTGTATTACGACCAGAAGTGTACTACCTGAAGTGTATTACGACCAGAAGAATATTACGACTTGAAGTGTATTACCTGAAGTGTATTACGACCAGAAGAATATTACGATAAGAAGGGTATTACGACTAGAAGTGTATTACGACCAGAAGTGTGTTACGACCAGAAGTGTATTACCTGAAGTGTATTACGACCAGAAGAATATTACGATCAGAAGGGTATTACGAACGGAAGTGTATAACGACCAGAAGAATTTTACGATCAGAAGTGTATTACGACCAGAAGTGTATTACGACCAGAAGTGTGTTACGACCAGAAGTGTATTACCTGAAGTGTATTACGACCAGAAGAATATTACGATCAGAAGAGTATTACGACCAGAAGAATGTTACGATCAGAAGTGTATTACGACCAGAAGAATATTACGATCAGAAGTGTTTTACGAACGGAAGTGTCATAAGAAGTCCAAATTTACAGTGATAATTCATTTTGTACTCATCAAATATTCCCAAACGCCTTTGTATGAGAACATTCCCATTCACACAGAACTATCCCTGTTTCGTTTGACACAAATTATATCATTATTAAATTGTCTAAAGTATAATTAAAATGCTTTTTTTACGGGAAATGTTGAACTCAAGTATGTGTTTCTTCATCGCTTTGCGTCACAATAGTATCATAGAATCGCCCTCATTACAATCGCCCAGGTTTCTGACATAGATCATAACTTTAAACACTTCAGTGGTCTGTTGATCGTGGCCCAAGTGTAGGTGTGGTCCCATGGTATGACATACCACGATGTGTTTAGAATTGCAAAACGCTTTAGCGTCACTAATTTACCTAAAGTTACAGTCACACAGACAATGCGACCGCGTTGCAACTTCTTGGCGACTGATTTCCTTTGCGACCGACTAGCGATCGCTGAGACCGGTGCAACTGCTTCTGCCCATATTAGGAATTAGCCTATGATCGCCGATCAATCAACGATAGGTTTTGCAACTTGTCAGTGATTGATTGGCAACTGTTCACCGCAGATACCGCGAAACCGTTTGAGACCGATCGGTGACTAGTCAGTGAATCTTCGGTGACTTGTTGCAACAGAACGGGGACTGGTCGGTGACTAGTTGTCAATCAATCACCGATCAAAACATAATGTGTATAAAAAGGGTGGTTTTCTGAATCAAATCATTTCTTTGCAAGTTGTCCAGATGTTAACAGCAGGACAGTTGCAGTTGCTCCGCCTGCAAAGAATAAATCAAAATGCTGCAGTTGCTGCCATGATGATGTACAGAAGAATGAGAAGGACAAGGCGAAATCAGTATTGGCTGAGATCTTGGATCGCGAGAAGGCCACAACTAGGAGACTAGGAGAATCTGATGGTAGAGTTGGAGAGAGAAAGTCGTGGTGATTTCATGGGCTAGCTCAGAATGGAGCCTGTCGACATCGGACATCTCTGGCTCTTTCTCCTCATCAGGTATCCGCCTCTTCTTTTGTAGAGAAATTGTTGCCTCTGGCTCAATTGTAGCAGACCTGTGCACCACAGCAGTTGTCTCTATTGTATCTTCTATCTTCTTTTGTGTTCCTGCCTTTACGGACCATTGTGATGAATGGAAATAATTGATGTGAACTCTCTGAGTACTTATGACAAAATGATGCTGTAATGCACAGGCAGGTCTTTTTCCAGACGGTGACATGTTGCAAACCCTACGACGAATGATCGACACACGCTTGGAAACCACTTTGCAACCGATCGACAACGAATCACCGATGAAGCGCCGGTTGATCACCGCCTCATCACTGATCAATCACCATAGTAGGAACTAATCTGCGATTAGAATAACATAACACCACTTGTGGACCTCCAGGAGACCAATGAAACCTCAGAGCGACCAAATCGGTCGCAGCCAGTCTTTTGTGCATGTTCAAAAGAGTGGAACGACCGAATGGGTTTTGCGACAGCTCTGAAACCTTGTGGCGACCTCAGTGAAACCTTTCAGAGACCCTTGAAACCTCATTGCAAATGTCAGATATTATGGTCGCCAGGAGGTTGCATCGCGGTCGCATTGTCTGTGTGACTGAGGCTTGATGTTACTGTGCTGAAGCGTATCAAGTAGATATGGTAAATCAGTTAACTAAAGCATTTTCCATGTCATAAGCCTGTGACATAAGCCTGTGACATAAAATCATGAATGGCATACCCCAATGCCATAAGTATGCAGTTTAGATAACCGGAAACGGCACATGTTTGACTGGTGCCCGTGAACTGGTGTCAAGACAAACAACGATCAACATGGACTTACTGTATCATGTTGGTGCTGGGGATGTTTGACAGAAAGAAGGAGAGTGATACAGTGTTAACAGCGTCACACAGATTGGCCTATGAGACATCTAAGATTAGTCGATTTAAAAGAGAAGTATAAAATATTTTAAAATATATGAATACATACAAATGGCTCTTTTCAAATAACTTAGACGCACACGCACACGCGCTCACACGCACACTCACACAGTAAACGCACACCCACACGCGTATATAGGTAAACGACTAAACGCACACCCACAGGCGTACACATGTAAACGCACACCCATAGGCGCACACAGGTAAACGCACACCACACACTAATATCCCCCCTCGCACACCACACACATGCCCACCCACTTACCTTCATACTGAGACAAAATACGCACATGCCCACCTACATACCCTTCATACTGAGACAAGATACACACATGCCCAACCACTTACCTTCGTACTGAGACAAGATACACACATGCCCACCCACTTACCTTCATACTGAGACAAAATACACACATGCCCACCTACATACCCTTCATACTGAGACAAGATACACACATGCCCACCTACATACCCTTCATACTGAGACAAAATACACACATGTTCACCTACATAGCCTTCATACTGAGACAAGATACACACATCCCCACCTACACAGCCTTCATACTAGGACAAGATACACACATGCCCACCCACATAGCCTTCATACTGAGACAAAATACACACATGCCCACCTACATAGCCTTCATACTGATACAAGATACACACATGCCCACCTACATAGCCTTCATACTGAGACAAGATACACACATGCCCACCTACATAGCCTTCATACTGAGACAAGATACACACATGCCCACCTACATAGCCTTCATACTGAGACAAGATACACACATGCCCACCCACTTACCTTCATTCTGAGACAAGATACACACATGCCCACCTACATAGCCTTCATACTGATACAAGATACACACATGCCCACCTACATAGCCTTCATACTGAGACAAGATACACACATGCCCACCTACATACCCTTCATACTGAGACAAGATACACACATGCCCACCTACATAGCCTTCATACTGAGACAAGATACACACATGCCCACCCACTTACCTTCATACTGAGACAAGATACACACATGCCCACCTACATAGCCTTCATCCTGAGACAAGATACACACATGCCCACCTACATACCCTTCATACTGAGACAAGATACACACATGCCCACCCACTTACCTTCATACTGAGACAAGATACACACATGCCCACCTACATACCCTTCATACTGAGACAAGATACACACATGCCCACCTACATACCCTTCATACTGAGACAAGCTACACACATGCCCACCTACATAGCCTTCATACAGAGACAAGATACACACATGCCCACCTACATAGCCTTCATACAGAGACAAGATACACACATGCCCACCTACATACCCTTCATACTGAGACAAGATACACACATGCCCACCTACATACCCTTCATACTGAGACAAGATACACACATGCCCACCTACATAGCCTTCATACTGAGACAAGATACACACATGCCCACCTACATAGCCTTCATCCTGAGACAAGATACACACATGCCCACCTACATAGCCTTCATACTGAGACAAGATACACACATGCCCACCTACATACCCTTCATACAGAGACAAGATACACACATGCCCACCTACATAGCCTTCATACTGAGACAAGATACACACATGCCCACCTACATAGCCTTCATACTGATACAAGATACACACATGCCCACCTACATACCCTTCATACTGAGACAAGATACACACATGCCCAACTAAATACCCTTCATACTGAGACAAGATACACACATGCCCAACTACATAGCCTTCATACTGAGACAAGATACATACATGCCTACCTACATAGCCTTCATACTGATACAAGATACACACATGCCCACCTACATACCCTTCATACTGAGACAAGATACACACATGCCCACCTACATAGCCTTCATACTGAGACAAGATACACACATGCCCAACTACATACCCTTCATACTGAGACAAGATACACACATGCCCACCTACATAGCCTTCATACAGAGACAAGATACACACATGCCCACCTACATACCCTTCATACTGAGACAAGATACACACATGCCCACCTACATAGCCTTCATACTGAGACAAGATACACACATGCCAACCCACAAAGCCTTCATACTGATACAAGATACACACATGCCCACCTACATACCCTTCATACTGAGACAAGATACACACATGCCCACCTACATAGCCTTCATACTGAGACAAGATACACACATGCCCACCTACATAGCCTTCATACTGAGACAAGCTACACACATGCCCACCTACATAGCCTTCATACTGAGACAAGATACACACATGCCCACCTAGATACCTTTCATATTGAGACGACCTACTCCGTGGTCTAGTGGTAGAGCGTCCGCCCGGAGAGCGGACGACTCGAGGTTCGATCCCCGGTCGCGTCATACCAAAAGACGTTGAAAGATGTTACTTGTTGTTACCCTGTCTGGCGCTCGGCATTAAGGGACTAATAAAACAAGGACTGGTCGGCGCGGAGTCAGTATACTGTGTCTGAGTAGGGTATTCATTTTAAACTGCGGCATGGTGTCTCAGTGGGCTAGCACTATAAATCGGCTTCAGACCGGACTAGTACAAGCAGACACAGACACACATTTGCATGCACGTGTATAAGTATATCAGTGAAATACTTTTGAACGCGACATTAAACTCCATTTCGCCTCATAGTGAGTCAAGAAACATTATCGTATACTCAAATTTCTCTGTAGATAGATGTTCACATCACAGTGCTTGTATCCGTGATCCAAACACACAGGCCGGCTCACACAACCACTAGCTGATCATTCACCAACATACAGGGCCAGACAACCCGACCTTCATGCAGTCGACTGCGCACACTGAGTGTAACACCAAGAACATCACACACATCATGAAAAAACACTCTCCGATTCATTTCTTACCCTGCATAACTCCTGAATCCACACATCCATATCCGTCAGTTCAGCCATCCAGCTATCCGTTACACACACACATACGTATTTACATACACCTATTGTTACAGCAATAGAATAAGAAGTCTGCGTTGCATCATCACAAGTTTCTGCGAGCTAGATAAATAAGGGAGCATATTGTTAATGACTTTAACAGCATTAAATAAAGTATTTACAAATACTACACACTCACACTCGCACACGCACGCACGCACGCACGCACGCACGCACGCACACACATATTACTACACTACACATATACACATGCGTGTAACTTGAAGTAAATTCGCGTTCGGTTACAAATTCCGCGCGGTTTAATCTACAGGTAACCTAGCTCTACATTGAAAACACAGTATGTTTATCTCATTTTTAGGTTTCGCAGTAAATACTCTGTATGTGTGTAGATGTTGAAGGGGTTGTGCAAAATTCTCCTTGTGAATGTCTGTTGATAAAACGAAAACCGGTGTTGCATAATAGTGGTCCATGCATGTTCAGATCGTCAAGAGGCAACAGTCAGCAATCTCAAATTATATATATTTCTGGTGTTTGCTGGTTATGTAACTTTTTAAAACATAACGATTAATCTTGTTATACCTCCACTCCGAGTCCTGAGTTTCACCCCAAGTGACAGTGACACCGACTGAAGTGTGCTGTTGTGGTCTATTCGCCCGCGTGACTAAAGTTAAATCACACCGCAGATAGAATGAAATACAACACAATGAATCGTTATTGTTGTAATTACAAAACAAACATTTAAAATATGCAGCAACACATCGTTCAATCATTGTTTAGTTCCAGGAACTTATTCATCTCCGAATGGATTTTCTTTCACATTGCAAAAAATGTATCTCTACGCATGTCGGTGTATTTGTTTCTAAATGGGGACACATTTAAGGTTGAATTGATAAATCTCATTCACTGCTCGTGTTTTGACACAGGGAATATGAACCTCTTCTCGTTAATCGGTATTTGCCTCAACAAATGTCGATTACATAATACCCGATTGATATTTCCAATATATTCTTCACACAACATATTAATTTCATTTACTTGCAGTTACACTTGAACGTTCTTTCTGCTTCTTTAAATTAATATTTGCTGTATTAAATAACGTGCCTTACTGGTAAAAATGTGTGCCGGGTATATGCAGTTGTTGGTGATATGATGGGTCCATGCTGCATGTACTGGTACAATGTGTGTCGGGTATATGCAGTGGTGGGTAATATGATGGACACACGCTGAATGTACTGGTACAATGTGTGCCGGGTATATGCAGTGGTTGGTGATATGATGGGTCCATGCTGCATGTACTGGTACAATGTGTGCCGGGTATATGCAGTGGTTGGTAATATGATGGGTACATGCTGCATGTACTGGTACAATGTGTGCCGGGTATATACAGTGGTGGGTGATATGATGGGTCCATGCTGCATGTACTGGTACAATGTGTGCCGGGTATATGCAGTGGTTGGTGATATGATGGGTCCATGCTGCATGTACTGGTACAATGTGTGCCGGGTATATGCAGTGGTTGGTAATATGATGGGTACATGCTGCATGTACTGGTACAATGTGTGCCGGGTATATACAGTGGTGGGTGATATGATGGGTCCATGCTGCATGTACTGGTACAATGTGTGCCGGGTATATGCAGTGGTTGGTGATATGATGGGTCCATGCTGCATGTACTGGTACAATGTGTGCCGGGTATATGCAGTGGTTGGTAATATGATGGGTACATGCTGCATGTACTGGTACAATGTGTGCCGGGTATATGCAGTGGTGGGTGATATGATGGGTACATGCTGCATGTACTGGTACAATGTGTGTCGGGTATATGCAGTGGTGGGTGATATGATGGGTACATGCTACATGTACTGGTACAATGTGTGCCGGGTATATGCAGTGGTGGGTGATATGATGGGTAAACGCTGCATGTACTGGTACAATGTGTGCTGGGTATATGCAGTGGTGGGTGATATGATGGGTAAACGCTGCATGTACTGGTACAATGTGTGCCGGGTATATGCAGTGGTGGGTGATATGATGGGTAAACGCTGCATGTACTGGTACAATGTGTGCCGGGTATATGCAGTGGTGGGTGATATGATGGGTAAACGCTGCATGTACTGGTACAATGTGTGCCGGGTATATGCAGTGGTGGGTGATATGATTGGTACATGCTTCATGTACTGGTACAATGAGTGCTGGGTATATGCAGTGGTGGGTGATATGATGGGTACACGCTGCATGTACTGGTACAATGTGTGCCGGGTATATGCAGTGGTGGGTGATATGATTGGTACATGCTTCATGTACTGGTCCAATGAGTGCTGGGTATATGCAGTGGTGGGTGATATGATGGGTAAACGCTGCATGTACTGGTACAATGTGTGCTGGGTATATGCAGTGGTGGGTGATATGATGATTACATGCTGCATGTTCTGGTACAATGTGTGTCGGGTATATGCAGTGGTGGGTGATATGATTGGTACATGCTTCATGTACTGGCACAATGAGTGCTGGGTATATGCAGTGGTGGGTGATATGATGGGTACACGCTGCATGTACTGGTACGATGTGTGCCGGGTATATGCAGTTGTGGGTGATATGCTTGGTACATGCTGCATGTACTGGTACAATGTGTGCCGGGTATATACAGTAGTGGGTGAGATGATTGGTACACGCTGCATGTACTGGTACAATGTGTGCCGGGTATATGCAGTAGTGGGTGAGATGATTGGTACACGCTGCATGTACTGGTACAATGTGTGCCGGGTATATGCAGTAGTGGGTGAGATGATTGGTACACGCTGCATGTACTGGTACAATGTGTGCCGGGTATATGCAGTAGTTGGTGAGATGATGATTACATGCTGCATGTTCTGGTACAATGTGTGTCGGGTATATGCAGTGGTGGGTGATATGATTGGTACACGCTGCATGTACTGGTACAATGTGTGCCGGGTATATGCAGTGATGGGTGATATGATGGGTACATGCTGCATGTACTGGTACAATGTGTGCTGGGTATATGCATTGGTGGGTGATATGATGGGTACATGCTGCATGTACTGGTACCACAGGTCCTGTAAATAAAGTACTGGCATCGTGGGATCATGTCTTCCAATGTCGTACCTTTACGGACGGCCGGCCATGTTTGTCGCGATTACTCGGGCTATAACGAGGGGTGTGGCGTCACACATGCAGACATTGTAAATACTCAGAAGATGGCTCGTTGTTAGATAAAGTTCAAGTGACGTCTTGTACTTTAAGTAAATGTATTACGACGCACTGTCACAGTGACTGACTTTTATTGGATGTAGTTTATAACAGACAATTCTCATCTAACGACCAAAGTTTTTGCATCTATTTGTCGTAACCAAAACTACAAAAAAATTAAAGATTGCGTGTCTATGTCGGCTTATCGCAGTGACATCTTGTCATGCGTGATTTATGGTTCATGCGTGGCTAATATCATCAGGTAAATATAGACGACACACTTTAGGTATTCTCAAAGTGGAGCTATAGCTGATGTCATACAATCAATGCCGACACTTTGGACACTATGGTAACACGTTGCGAATAGGTGACATTGGAATATTTTCTTTTGTGGGTCAAACGCAATCGTGGGTTTGACGGATATCGTTGTTGCTGAAATGGAGGCAAGTGTTTTTACTATTGACAGCCAGGAACATCAAAGGCACTTTGCGTCCATATTACATTTAAGAATATTGAGCCAAACCTTATTCTTCTGCTTTTCTTAACTTTGTTTCTGAAACATTAATAACAGAAGAAGTCAAAGAAGTGTTCAGTAGGGGTCGTGTTCAGACGTGAGTGTGTGTATGTACGTGTCTGTGTGTGCGTGTGCGTGTGCGTGTGCGTGTGCGTGTACGTGTGCGTGTGTGTATGTACGTGTCTGTGTGTATGTACGTGTCTGCGTGTGCGTGTGCGTGTGTGTATTTGTTTCGAGGAATGAGGGTGGGGTGAGAATGGGGATGTGGTACGTGGAGGGTTAACATGACGTAGGAGTCTTGGTGGGTAATCATTGTTCAGAAGCGCATACGACTTATTTTTTCGGTTCCAGCTATCGGTCTGTCCCCGGACCCTGTCGTGTGTATAGCTCAAGACAAAAGTGGCAGGATCGTATTACAACAATTCGCTCACTATTAGTAAGCATACACAGACAAGGACATTACATACGCACTCGCGCTGATCGGTCGTCGTCAAGATTATTGCACTTCACTTATATAGCGACGTGCATGCACATGTATGTGTGTGTGTGTGTGTGTGTGTGTGTGTGTGTGTGTGTGTGTGTGTGTGTGTGTGTGTGTGTGTGTGTGCTCGTACTAGTCCAGACTGATGCCGATTTATAGTGCTACCACACTGAGATACCATGCCGCAGCCGCAGTTTAACATGAATACCCCACTCAGACACAGTATACTGACTCCGAGCCGACAAGTCCTTGTTTTAGCCCCTTAATGCCGAGCGCCAGACAAGGTAATAACAAGTTCCATCTTTCAACGTCTTTGGTATGATCGAACCCCGGACCTTCCGCTCTCCGGGCGGACGCTCTACCACAAGACCATAGAGGCGGTCCTTGTTTTAATATACATACGGGTCACATTTTGACGAGGACGTTGAATGATTATTATTTGAAATTGCATACATGCCACATGTTTTCTTGTGTATTTTGAGGTATATCATCCATACATTAACCAAAAGTGGCAGACATTTGCGTCTTTCCAAAACCCACATTAGCCACTAATAGGAGACATCTGCTTCTTTCTCAAACCAACGAGCATTATAATGGTGATAACAAACTAAGGAACCAACAACCATTAGATACTGCACGGCCCAGAAACCCACAACCATTAGATACTGCACGGCCCAGAAACCCACAACCATTAGATACTGCACGGCCCAGAAACCCACAACCATTAGATACTGCACGGCCTAGAAACCCACAACCATTAGATACTGCACGCCCTAGAAACCCACAACCATTAGATACTGCACGGCCCAGAAACCCACAACCGTTAAATACTGCACGGCCTAGAAACCCATAACCATTAGATACTGCACGGGCTAGAAACCCACAACCATTAGATACTGCACGGCCCGGAAACCCACAACCATTAGATACTGCACGGCCCAGAAACCAACAACCATTAGATACTGCACGCCCTAGAAACCCACAACCATTAGATACTGCACGGCCCAGAAACCCACAACCGTTAAATACTGCACGGCCTAGAAACCCATAACCATTAGATACTGCACGGGCTAGAAACCCACAACCATTAGATACTGCACGGCCCGGAAACCCACAACCATTAGATACTGCACGGCCCAGAAACCAACAACCATTAGATACTGCACGGCCTAGAAACCCACAACCATTAGATACTGCACGGCCCAGAAACCCACAAGCATTAGATACTGCACGGCCCAGAAACCACAACCATTAGATAATGCACCACCGAGGAACCCACAACCGTTAGATACTGCACGGCCTAGGAACCCACAACCATTAGATACTGCACGGCCTAGGAACCCACAACCATTAGATACTGCACGGCCTAGGAACCCACAACCGTTAGATACTGCACGGCCTTGGAACCCACAACCATTAGATACTGCACGGCCTGAGTACCCACAACCGTTAGATACTGCACGGCCTAGGAACCCACAACCGTTAGATACTGCACGGCCTAGGAACCCACAACCAGTAGATACTGCACGGCCCAGAAACCCACAACCGTTAGATACTGCACGGCCTTGGAACCCACAACCATTAGATACTGCACGACCAAGGTACCCACAACCATTAGATACTGCACTGCCTAGGAACCCACAACCATTAGATACTGCACGGCCTAGGAACCCACAACCGTTAGATACTGCACTGCCTAGGAACCCACAACCAGTAGATACTGCACGGCCCAGAAACCCACAACCGTTAGATACTGCACGGCCTTGGAACCCACAACCGTTAGATACTGCACGGTCCCAGAAACCCACAACCGTTAGATACTGCACGGCCTAGAAACAAACAACCATTAGATACTGCACGGTCTAGAAACCCACAACCATTAGATACTGCACGGCCCAGAAACCCACAAGCATTAGATACTGCACGGCCCAGAAACCCACAACCATTAGATAATGCACGACCGAGGAACCCACAACCGTTAGATACTGCACGGCCTAGGAACCCACAACCATTAGATACTGCACGGCCTAGGAACCCGCAACCATTAGATACTGCACGGCCTAGGAACCCACAACCGTTAGATACTGCACGGCCTTGGAACCCACAACCGTTAGATACTGCACGGCCTGAGTACACACAACCGTTAGATACTGCACGGCCTAGGAACCCACAACCGTTGGATACTGCACGGCCTAGGAACCCACAACCGTTAGATACTGCACGGCCTAGGAACCCACAACCAGTAGATACTGCACGGCCCAGAAACCCACAACCGTTAGATACTGCACGGCCTTGGAACCCACAACCATTAGATACTGCACGACAAAGGTACCCACAACCATTAGATACTGCACGGCCTAGGAACCCACAACCATTAGATATTTCACGGCCTAGGAACCCACAACCGTTAGATACTGCACTGCCTAGGAACCCACAACCAGTAGATACTGCACGGCCCAGAAACCCACAACCGTTAGATACTGCACAGCCTTGGAACCCACAACCATTAGATACTGCACGACCAAGGTACCCACAACCATTAGATACTGCACTGCCTAGGAACCCACAACCATTAGATACTGCACGGCCTAGGAACCCACAACCGTTAGATACTGCACGGCCTTGGAACCCACAACCATTAGATACTGCACGGCCCAGAAACCCACAACCGTTAGATACTGCACGGCCTAGGAACCCACAACCAGTAGATACTGCACGGCCTATGTACCCATAACAAGTAGATACTGCACGGCCAAGGTGCCCACAACCAATAGATACTGCACGGCCTATGTACCCATAACAAGTAGATACTGAACGGCCAAGGTACCAGGCTGCATGTCCACCCATGCCTCTTTGATTCAGTGTCAACCTATTATAATTGAATAAGCAAAATAATAATTCTATCTATTATACAATACTGTTCTTAAGAATGATTTCAACAATAACAGCCCTATTCGTTTAACTTAATTTCTTTGAATTCTTAGTTTGGAACTATATGTTTGTGCTAAGACTTGCATTGTTACAAAGACTGAAAGGGTGCGTCCTCACTGGTCGATTGTTTCAAGGTAAAGAGCGGTGATTGGTGTAAAGTATGTCACCCAGATAATCTATATACTAAACGTTATCCGCATGGCACTGGAATGAACGTTCGGCACACTTGCACAGGGAACATTTACCACGAACAAAATAATCAATCCGTATATACGTACAGAGTAGTCACTAGTTACGGCGATGGTCTGATAACGTATATGTGTGTAATAGACACTGTTAGGTTGATAAGACGCATGTGAATACAGACTTTGACTGGTGCGTTGCATTACAAGTATCTAGGTTAATCGGGTGAAGGTTAAACCTAAGCGAGTTGATGAGATTAATGCATTGTTTCTGAACACTTTTTCTTTGGGGTTCTCATAAGTAAATCTTCATTATTATCGCCTCCACATAACGTCTCGTCTCAAATTCAGTTGATGACGTTAAGTAATAAAAGACCCCAGGAATGTTTGAGAAAGATTAGTGGAATACTGTTTTATGTCCAAACTCTGGGAGTATTTATATATTATTTTGACAAATAAAAGTGAAAACTGAGTTCGGACAATTTGAAGCTTTCATATTAATGATTTCTCATTAAACAACCGGTTTTCGGAATTAAATATAAATACCGTTTCTGTAAGAATCGCAACTAGTTGCTTGGATCAGAGGCCTGACAAGCCAAGTGTGCTGTTTTTGGGGGGTGAGAAGTTGGTTTTTTCCATTTTCGACTTTGCTTCATGGATTCAGCTGAAATTTGTGTGGATGTTTGTTACTGTAAGTTGGTTCCACAAGGGGTTTCAAAATCGAATTTTATTATGGCCGCCATTTAGTCATCTTTGATTGAAAAAAAGAAAAAGAAAAAGAAAACAAGTTCTCAATTCTTCTTGATATTGTCAAAGTATTGAAACTTGATCGGTGAGATGGTCGAGTAACATGTTTGTTCAAGGCATATTGATCGGGAGTCAATTTTTTTGGCTGCCATTGGCATTACGGGAAAATTAGAAGTCATCATGAATCATCCGCACTATACAGCTTTTTCTCGGATACCACTCGAAGTGAGACTTCACATGTTTGTTCCTACCAATAATCAAGAGTTTCGAATCTAAGGCAACCGTATCGAAAAAAACCCAACAATTTGTGGTATTTAAATATAATGCAATTTGGTCCACGTGTCGTTAGTAGCGGGACCGTGGCGCAACATAAATATGCTCCATTTTGTGCGCTAGTATAAATAATTGACCAATGATGATGCCTGAAATTGTTCAAGAGGCTAGAATCCTAATTTCAATATGGCCGCCACGGAAGCCATATTGAAAAACAATCTCTTTACTTCCATTACTGTGAAAAGGAAATGTAATGAAATTTGGTGATATGCAGTTAGTAGAGGGATTCAAACACATATGTTATGTTTTTCTTTGCGATATTTAAAGCTTTGCCTCTGTTTGGACATGCTCCTAAATTCTTTCTTTTTTTAGTGTTTATGCGGAAAATATCTATGATAAACTTATGTTCAATGCCTGCGTTTGTTTCGTAACTTTTGACATACCCAGGTGAGTTGGCACTATTATTTGTATTTCTTAACAAGAGCGTGTCATTTTGAAAGCGAAGACACAAGTTGAAGAATATAAAGTACTTCACGCAGAGGCAGCAAACACGACACCAGCGTCAACAAATCATAACACAATATAAATACATTTGGTCTCCAGGGCTCATCTAAAGCAACCGTGCAGCTCTATAACTACTGTGGCTTCGATGGAATTCAGTATCTGGTTTTTCGACCCCTCTCCAGTTCAGTCAAGCCCAATATATTATTCGCCAACAGGATTATTGCACTTATACAAGGACATGCGTGCAGGTGTGTGTGCACTTGATTGCCTGTGCTATACCGGACTTAAGTCGGATTTATAGATTTATTCATCTGATACCCTACATAGATATATAATACTGACTTCGAGCTGACCGGACCTTGTTATAGCCCCTTAATGGCGGCACCAGGCAGGATAACAACGAGTGAAATCTTTTGACATATTTTAATATGACGCGGCCGGGGATCGAACACCGACCTTCCGCTCTCCGGACAGACACCCTATTCTCAAGTCCACGGAGGCAGTCCTTTTCGTTTGGAAACAGCGGGGTAGCCAAATTTGTCCATATTTATAATAGAGAATAGAGAATAACTATAATAACTTTGATGCCGGCAGAAATATGCTGCCTGATTGTGCACTCTGTGAGCATGGAAGTTTTGTTTTTTATGTTATGGGTGCACCGTCTTGTGCACATCCTTTTTAGATCGGCTTCGAACCTTTCCAGCCGCACCACGGACACTTCACACAGTGCACTTACAAGGGTGGTCAGGCTCGGTGACCTGGTTGTCTGTATGTAAAGTAGCTATCAGACACGACAGTGCACTAACAAGGGTGGTCAGGCTCGGTGACCTGGTTGTCTGTATGTAAAGTTGCTATCAGACACGACAGTGCACTAACAAGGGTGGTCAGGCTCGGTGACCTGGTTGTCTGTATGTAAAGTAGCTATCAGACACGACAGTGCACTTACAAGGGTGGTCAGGCTCGGTGACCTGGTTGTCTGTATGTAAAGTAGCTATCAGACACGACAGTGCACTAACAAGGGTGGTCAGGCTCGGTGACCTGGTTGTCTGTATGTAAAGTAGCTATCAGACACGACAGTGCACTTACAAGGGTGGTCAGGCTCGGTGACCTGGTTGTCTGTATGTAAAGTAGCTATCAGACACGACAGTGCACTTACAAGGGTGGTCAGGCTCGGTGACCTGGTTGTCTGTATGTAAAGTAGCTATCAGACACGACAGTGCACTTACAAGGGTGGTCAGGCTCGGTGACCTGGTTGTCTGTATGTAAAGTAGCTATCAGACACGACAGTGCACTAACAAGGGTGGTCAGGCTCGGTGACCTGGTTGTCTGTATGTAAAGTAGCTATCAGACACGACAGTGCACTTACAAGGGTGGTCAGGCTCGGTGACCTGGTTTTCTGTATGTAAAGTAGCTATCAGACACGACAGTGCACTAACAAGGGTGGTCAGGCTCGGTGACCTGGTTGTCTGTATGTAAAGTAGCTATCAGACACGACAGTGCACTTACAAGGGTGGTCAGGCTCGGTGACCTGGTTGTCTGTATGTAAAGTAGCTATCAGACCCGACAGTGCACTAACAAGGGTGGTCAGGCTCGGTGACCTGGTTTTCTGTATGTAAAGTAGCTATCAGACACGACAGTGCACTTACAAGGGTGGTCAGGCTCGGTGACCTGGTTGTCTGTATGTAAAGTAGCTATCAGACACGACAGTGCACTAACAAGGGTGGTCAGGCTCGGTGACCTTGTTGTCTGTTTGTAAAGTTGCTATCAGACACGACAGTGCACTTACAAGGGTGGTCAGGCTCGGTGACCTGGTTGTCTGTATGTAAAGTAGCTATCAGACACGACAGTGCACTTACAAGGGTGGTCAGGCTCGGTGACCTTGTTGTCTGTTTGTAAAGTTGCTATCAGACACGCACTTTTGCTTCCGACTGTGCTCGGAAAAGTTTGAAAACATTCCAGATTAAGAAGTATTTTTATGTCTCATTAATGTAACCATATCCTTTTAGGATTTGTTTGTTTCCTACAACTTCATAAATACGTATCTGGCCTTTGTTAATAACTGTGAGATATCCAAAGATGCTCTGCCTATCACTCCATCTCGCGCCCAGGCCAATTCCATTGTTTTTGCCAGCCAGCCGAGCACGTTGTTTCAACACCTTTTTGACCAGCTCCATTAGTTACTTATCAATGATTTCGTCCTACCAGGCCTGGAGGCCCTTTACAGTCGTTTACAGATGTGAGAGAGGTAGTTGGGGGTCTAACATCTTCAGTATTAATAAAATACATGGAGCCAGAGAACGACTTTGTCCTGCTTACGGTGGAGGCCGTGGCACCTACCACGCGGCATGTCTGTTCCCTCTTTAGCCAAATGTTCAACAACTTATTAAATTAAGTTAACAATTTTTGAAATTCACGATGGTGGGGCAGCTAAAGAGACAAAGGTTACCAAAATTATTTTGGCTCTGCAGAATTGTCTCGTTAAACAACAAACAAACAAAGCGGCAATTAAGACAATTCCTTCACTTTATAGTAAGTTTAGCACGAAGTCTCTTTCTAATGTGTCTGGAGTACTTCTAGAACGGAGTAAAGCAATATTCATTGACATATGAAAGAATTTCACCCGAGTTTGTATCCTTTGATATCAAATATATCAACACGAGTCGATAAAAGTTTAAAACGCCGACATGTGTTTATATATTTGATATCAAAAGACATCCGGGTGAGATTTATCCTCCAAAATGATTCTTCCAGCTTGTCTGGCTTGTGAACAGTAATAAGCAGTGTCTTGAATGTCAAAAGTACACCTGACCAGCTTCAGTGGCAGAGAGATGAGTGGAGTCATGGCATTGGGAGTTGGGACATCATGGTACTGATGAGGTCACAGTGGTCCGCAAAACATTGTGATGCAAGTTCACTTTGGATCACAGCCAAACAATATCTCCTGTGAAAGCCAGTTTGGATGATAAATATAGAATACTAAACGAGTTCTCGTGTAATACCAATTTTATGAAACGAGTGAATAGTTCTGGTATCTGACGAGCGAAAGCGATGAGCTTATGCACACTCGATGACCCTAGCAACAGCTGTTTCTATGATGACGTCACATTACATTGTTTCGCCGGTGGATCTTAAGCTGGTTCGCGGCCCCATATGCGCGTCAACTTGCGCAGTCTCTCATATGACGATATAGCCTGGCGCAAGTAGACGATGCGAAAAGGGATCCGAGAACCAGCTTACGGTGGTTCTTGCAACAAAATTCCGCAAATTACTTCAGAGGGTATTGTAACGTGATTGTTAACTTTGTGGTGCAGGCCCCGTTCGACAAGGCGATCTTAACGCAACGGCACTCATACGTCTATGTATAGACGGCTTGTGGAACGGACCCCTGAATTCTAAAGGTGGGTCGTTGTATGGTACTAAGTTACTACGTGTCAACTTTGGACGTGTTTGAAGTATTATTCTGTTAAACTCAATTGGATTATGCTGTGGATCGCGTAGATGTCTACCTATCCACACACGAAAGTGAAATTCGAAAAGAAAGTTATAAACGGCAAGTAATAAATAAAATACTAAACTCGCATGTAATACCAACGAGTAACATCTTATAACATCCCTTGGTATGACGCGGCCGGGGATCAATACCAGAACAGCTCACTCGTTTAATCAAATTGGTATTACAAGGTAGCGAGTTTAGTATTCTGTATGGGCAGCATACGACAGTGACGCGGTTCAGCTGTGACCACCATTTTGAGAACACATGAATCATGGGACAAGTCACGCTGGCTGTTCATCATACAGCAACTAGACCGAGACTGATGAATGATGTTATACAGGTCGTCCCCACACACGGGTACCTCAGCACAAGTTAGTTAAGATCAGCATACTAGGTGTTTGTTGTCAAGACGCTGTTGAAGGGTGACGCGTCGGGGAGGTTAAAATACGAAACCCTAGATTGATGTCTTTGCGTGGGATTGAAGAAATGTTGATGCAGTGATAACAGTGTGTATGGATTTCAACTTTGCTGTCATTAGATACCCGGTCACTGTGCCACGACTGTGCACTCTTTCTCCTCCAAACATCAACACACACAATTGTTTGTTTCTTGCATATTCCAGCTTTATGACGGCGGTCTGTAAATAATCGAGTCCAGTGATTGTCATAAAGAGCATCGATCTCCTCAAATGAGATACGATGACATGCATCAACAAAGTCAGCGAGCCTGACCACCCGATCACGCTAGTCGCCTTTTACGGCAAGCGTAGTCGCCTCTCACGACAAACATGAGTTGCTGCCGACGTATTCTAACCCGGATCTTCCAGGGTACACACAATTGAAATATAGCGGGAGAAAGTGTCTGATCTAAACGCCGCTTTGAACAGGTTGGTGTGGGAGTAAAGTCCGGAGTGATGAGGGTCTTGGACATTTAACACTTTGGCCGTGGTGCTAACAAACCTAGAAACACAATGGCGAATCTGTGCTTCCATCAAATTTCCTGTCACACCTATTTAAGAGAGGCACTTCTGCATTGCATTTAGACAAATTGAAGCACATACTTTGAATTAGTGATGTTAGCCTTGCCCCATGACTGGAATATATGTATATCATGAAGACAAACCCAATCTTAATATATATGTATATATATAAGCAAGTCTCGCCAGTTCTACTCCTCTAAAAGATTTTATAGTCATTATGTTAGTCCAGCACGACTTGGTTCGCGGTGTTACAGGTGAAGGCAGACACAAGGCCCACTCTAGATAGAGCTGTTACTACAACATTTAACACTCTACTCAATAAGCCACTCAATCACTAACTTTTTCCCTCACTCAATCACTCACATAACCCCCCACTTAATCCCTTACTTAATCCCTCACTCAATGTATCACTTAATCCCTCACTTAATTCCTCACTCAATACCCCACTTAGTCCCTTACTTAATCCCTTATATAATCCCTCACTTAATCCCTCACTCAACCCCACACTTAATCCCTCACTCAATCCCTCACTCAATCCCCCTCCTAATCCCTCACTCAATCCCCCACCTAATCCCTCACTCAATCCCTCACTCAATCCCCCACTTTATCCCTTACTTAATCCCTGACTTACTCCCTCAATCAATCTCACACATAATCCCTGACTTAATCCCTGACTTGATCCCTTACTCAATCCCACACATAATCCCTGACTTAATCCCTTACTTACTCCCTTACTTAATACCTCACTTAATCCCTGACTTACTCTCTCACTCAATCCCACACATAATCCCACACATAATCCCTCACTCAATCCCACACATAATCCCTCACTTACTCTCTCACTCAATCCCACACATAATCCCTCACTTAATCCCTGACTTACTCTCTCACTCAATCCCACACATAATCCCACACATAATCCCTCACTTAATCCCTCACTCAATCTTCCATCAACCACTAACATAATCGCTCAATTTATCAAACACTTACTCCCTCACTCAATCCCACACATAATCCCCCACATTATCCCTCACTTAATCCCTCACTTACTCTCTCACTCAATCCCACACATAATCCCCCACATTATCCCTCACTTAATCCCTCACTTACTCTCTCACTCAATCCCACACATAATCCCACACATAATCCCTCACTTACTCTATCACTTACTCTCTCACTCAATCCCACACATAATCCCTCACTTACTCTCTCACTTACTCTCTCACTCAATCCCACACATAATCCCTCACTTACTCCCTCACTCAATCCCTCATATAATCCCTCACTTAATCCCTCTCTTAATCCCTCACTCAATCCCTCACATAATCACTCACATAATCACTAAGTTAATCCCTCGCGCAATCACTTACTTAACCACACACTTCAGCTTGCCGTAAAAGGCGACTATGCTTGTCGTAAAAGGCGACTAAAGGGATCGGGTGGTCAGGCTCGCTGACTTGGTTGATGCATGTCATCGTATCCCAATTGCGTGGATCGATGTTCATGATATTAATCACTGGATTGTCTGGTCCAGACTCGATTATTTACAGACCGCCGTCATATAGCTGGAATATTGCTGAGTGAGGCGTAAAACAACAAACCCAACGAAACAAAAACTCACACACTCATCACTCACCCAATCACCCACTTAATCCAGCACTAAATCACTCAGTCGCTTAATCACTCACTTATCCCTCATTTAATCCCTTAATCAATCACTTACATAATCCCTCGCTCACTCACCCAATCACTTAATCCCTCAGTCAATCACTCACGTGTTGTTGTTTATTGTTTAACGCAGCACTCAGCAATATTACAGCTATATGACGGCCATCTGCAAATAATCGGGTCTGGACCAGACTGGTCTGGTCCAGTGACTGACATCATGAGCATCGATCAACACGATTGGGATACGATGATATGCATCAACCAGGTCAGCGAGCCTGACCATCCGATCCCGTTAGTCGCGCCTTACGACAAGCATACAATCACTCACTTAATTACTGACTCTATCCCCCAATAAATCACTCAATCCCACACTCAATCACTTAATCCCCCAATCAGTCACTCATTTAATTCCTCACTTAACCTCACTTACTCCCTCTTAATAACCCTTAATCACTAACACAATCACTCATTTAATCCCTCACCCACTGATTTTATCCCTCACTCAATTTCTCGATTAATCCCTCACATAATCCCTGACTCAATCACTTAGTCAATCCCCCTGTCACATCACTCACCGAACTACTAATGGCTGCGTTCCCCTGTTTTTGCACTGTCCCGACTGAGCTGCCATACTGACTGGTACATATACGGTTAATGTTCATGTGGCTCCCTTCCATTGGAAATCATATTTTCGGGCCGACACTTTGTTGTAAAGCACCTGGCGTTCAATACATGTCCACAACAGCGATTCGTCTTTAATACGATATCGCTCCCAAGACGCACCAGACCGTGGCTACTCAATGTCCTGGGGATTAACTTAGAATATCAACCTAATCGCAGCCGGAATGTTCTATTATGTCGCTAGGGGCGCCAGGAGTGATGATGAAACCCCACAAGTTGTACAAGACGGCCTTGTTCTACAGTCAGTGTGCTGTAAGCACAGTCCAAAATGTAACAGAGCAGTACTCGCACACACGGTACATTTGTCTTGGCTTGAGATGGGACCTAGACTAACATTTCGTCCCAGAACCATAACTATCTTATTTAAAAGTATGTGTCTACCAAATAAAAATTAACTCCAAATGGAGCCCATAACAATACTTAATTTCAGGAGCTTGGGCATTCTAGACTTCATTGGGATTCCTTTATTAATTTATTCTCAGGGTCAAGGAGACAGACTAAACGAGGCCATTCAACAAAATGCTGATGTTGCTGATAGAAAAGTTGCGCTATAAGTCTATTAGTTGTGGGTTTACACTGACGTCCCTTTAATATTAACTAAATGATCTTTATCTCGAGAATATTTGCTCAACACCATGTCCAGATATTAAGTTGTGTACATTTACGATCGACCAAAAATCCCTCCGTCATTATCAGCTAGCCATGAACTGTGTCCAGGAATTCTTACTAGTCGTAAATGCGATAGTATAGTCCTAATTTCCAATTATATTGAACAACTATGCCAAAGTTCTGAGGCGAAATAGTGTCCTCGCTCGAGCACAAAGTAATGAGGCGAAATAGTGTCCTCGCCCGAGCACAAAGTAATGAGGCGAAATAGTGTCCTCGCCCGAGCACAAAGTAATGAGGCGAAATAGTGTCCTCGCTCGAGCACAAAGTTCTGAGGCGAAATAGTGTCCTCGCCCGAGCACAAAGTAATGAGGCGAAATAGTGTCCTCGCTCGAGCACAAAGTAATGAGGCGAAATAGTGTCCTCGCTCGAGCACAAAGTTCTGAGGCGAAATAGTGTCCTCGCCCGAGCACAAAGTAATGAGGCGAAATAGTGTCCTCGCTCGAGCACAAAGTAATGAGGCGAAATAGTGTCCTCGCTCGAGCACAAAGTAATGAGGCGAAATAGTGTCCTCGCTCGAGCACAAAGTTCTGAGGCGAAATAGTGTCCTCGCCCGAGCACAAAGTAATGAGGCGAAATAGTGTCCTCGCCCGAGCACAAAGTAATGAGGCGAAATAGTGTCCTCGCTCGAGCACAAAGTAATGAGGCGAAATAGTGTCCTCGCTCGAGCACAAAGTAATGAGGCGAAATAGTGTCCTCGCTCGAGCACAAAGTAATGAGGCGAAATAGTGTCCTCGCTCGAGCACAAAGTAATGAGGCGAAATAGTGTCCTCGCTCGAGCACAAAGTAATGAGGCGAAATAGTGTCCTCGCTCGAGCACAAAGTAATGAGGCGAAATAGTGTCCTCGCTCGAGCACAAAGTAATGAGGCGAAATAGTGTCCTCGCCCGAGCACAAAGTAATGAGGCGAAATAGTGTCCTCGCTCGAGCACAAAGTAATGAGGCGAAATAGTGTCCTCGCTCGAGCACAAAGTAATGAGGCGAAATAGTGTCCTCGCTCGAGCACAAAGTAATGAGGCGAAATAGTGTCCTCGCTCGAGCACAAAGTAATGAGGCGAAATAGTGTCCTCGCTCGAGCACAAAGTAATGAGGCGAAATAGTGTCCTCGCCCGAGCACAAAGTAATGAGGCGAAATAGTGTCCTCGCCCGAGCACAAAGTAATGAGGCGAAATAGTGTCCTCGCTCGAGCACAAAGTAATGAGGCGAAATAGTGTCCTCGCTCGAGCACAAAGTAATGAGGCGAAATAGTGTCCTCGCTCGAGCACAAAGTAATGAGGCGAAATAGTGTCCTCGCCCGAGCACAAAGTAATGAGGCGAAATAGTGTCCTCGCCCGAGCACAAAGTAATGAGGCGAAATAGTGTCCTCGCTCGAGCACAAAGTAATGAGGCGAAATAGTGTCCTCGCTCGAGCACAAAGTAATGAGGCGAAATAGTGTCCTCGCTCGAGCACAAAGTAATGAGGCGAAATAGTGTCCTCGCTCGAGCACAAAGTAATGAGGCGAAATAGTGTCCTCGCTCGAGCACAAAGTAATGAGGCGAAATAGTGTCCTCGCTCGAGCACAAAGTAATGAGGCGAAATAGTGTCCTCGCTCGAGCACAAAGTAATGAGGCGAAATAGTGTCCTCGCTCGAGCACAAAGTAATGAGGCGAAATAGTGTCCTCGCCCGAGCACAAAGTAATGAGGCGAAATAGTGTCCTCGCCCGAGCACAAAGTAATGAGGCGAAATAGTGTCCTCGCTCGAGCACAAAGTAATGAGGCGAAATAGTGTCCTCGCTCGAGCACAAAGTAATGAGGCGAAATAGTGTCCTCGCTCGAGCACAAAGTAATGAGGCGAAATAGTGTCCTCGCTCGAGCACAAAGTAATGAGGCGAAATAGTGTCCTCGCCCGAGCACAAAGTAATGAGGCGAAATAGTGTCCTCGCCCGAGCACAAAGTAATGAGGCGAAATAGTGTCCTCGCCCGAGCACTAAGTAATGAGGCGAAATAGTGTCCTCGCTCGAGCACAAAGTAATGAGGCGAAATAGTGTCCTCGCTCGAGCACAAAGTAATGAGGCGAAATAGTGTCCTCGCCCGAGCACAAAGTAATGAGGCGAAATAGTGTCCTCGCCCGAGCACAAAGTAATGAGGCGAAATAGTGTCCTCGCCCGAGCACAAAGTAATGAGGCGAAATAGTGTCCTCGCTCGAGCACAAAGTAATGAGGCGAAATAGTGTCCTCGCTCGAGCACAAAGTAATGAGGCGAAATAGTGTCCTCGCCCGAGCACAAAGTAATGAGGTGAAATAGTGTCCTCGCCCGAGCACAAAGTAATGAGGCGAAATAGTGTCCTCGCCCGAGCACAAAGTAATGAGGCGAAATAGTGTCCTCGCCCGAGCACTAAGTAATGAGGCGAAATAGTGTCCTCGCTCGAGCACAAAGTAATGAGGCGAAATAGTGTCCTCGCTCGAGCACAAAGTAATGAGGCGAAATAGTGTCCTCGCTCGAGCACAAAGTAATGAGGCGAAATAGTGTCCTCGCCCGAGCACAAAGTAATGAGGCGAAATAGTGTCCTCGCCCGAGCACAAAGTAATGAGGCGAAATAGTGTCCTCGCCCGAGCACAAAGTAATGAGGCGAAATAGTGTCCTCGCTCGAGCACAAAGTAATGAGGCGAAATAGTGTCCTCGCCCGAGCACAAAGTAATGAGGCGAAATAGTGTCCTCGCCCGAGCACAAAGTAATGAGGCGAAATAGTGTCCTCGCTCGAGCACAAAGTAATGAGGCGAAATAGTGTCCTCGCCCGAGCACAAAGTAATGAGGCGAAATAGTGTCCTCGCCCGAGCACAAAGTAATGAGGCGAAATAGTGTCCTCGCTCGAGCACAAAGTAATGAGGCGAAATAGTGTCCTCGCCCGAGCACAAAGTAATGAGGCGAAATAGTGTCCTCGCTCGAGCACAAAGTAATGAGGCGAAATAGTGTCCTCGCTCGAGCACAAAGTAATGAGGCGAAATAGTGTCCTCGCTCGGGCACAAAGTAATGAGGCGAAATAGTGTCCTCGCTCGAGCACAAAGTAATGAGGCGAAATAGTGTCCTCGCTCGAGCACAAAGTAATGAGGCGAAATAGTGTCCTCGCCCGAGCACAAAGTAATGAGGCGAAATAGTGTCCTCGCCCGAGCACAAAGTAATGAGGCGAAATAGTGTCCTCGCTCGAGCACAAAGTAATGAGGCGAAATAGTGTCCTCGCTCGAGCACAAAGTAATGAGGATTGGCTGGACACAATGTACGGCTTTACGCTACACCGACCACGTTGATCGTTACTGATGCTGTGTCAACATTGCCCTCTCAGCTGACTCACTCACTCACTCATCTTGGTATCTTGTTTGTGTCGATTATTCTTTCAATATAAGATGTATAAGAGGCCATCCCATGCCCCTTAGAGAATGACTGTAAAGTTTGACTCACGTGTATACATGTACAATTGCCATCCCATATGTTGTTGAGATATTCGATATAACGTCTGCCTGCCCCTAGCTGAGGGTACAGGAGACCGACGGTATGGGTTTCCTTGACAACACTTTCGATATAACGTCTGCCTGCTCCTAGCATGAGGGGTACAGGAGACCGACGGTATGGGTTTCCTTGACAACACTTTCGATATAACGTCTGCCTGCCCCTAGCTGAGGGTACAGGAGACCGACGTCATGGGTTTCCTTGACAACACCTTCGATATAACGTCTGCCTGCTCCTAGCATGAGGGGTACAGGAAACCTAGTTGAGAAGGGATTTCCTTGTCCACACATTCGATTATTGAAAGACGGTTGTGACATAGTCGTAAAATATAACTGGGGCTTTCTTATCCGTTGTCGATAGACAGTTTCAAACGATAATATTATTAAAAGTATTTTTTTAAATACCGAAGTGCAGTTACAAGCATATTTAAAGTATGCGTTTCACAGAAAACACTATGAAAAACAAACTTGGAGCGCACGGACTGTGATGTCATATTTATTGCGTTACAGTGCAAAAGGCGGAACGTTGTGACGTCATAGATGTCTCTAGTATTGGCTGTACTGACTTGCACAGGTTGATCCATTTGTTTTGTCGAGCCTTGGCCAGTTATATACATAGTGTTTATTCCTAACGCAGGATATTTACCTTCCCAAAATACATTTTCGTGATAACCTCTTTATAATATTTGGTCTTTGTTATTATCAAATTGGGGGCACGGGTGGCCCAGTCGTCTAAGGCGCCGCGATTCGCTGTGCAGAGTTGCGTCCCTTGGGCACGCCAGAAACCTATGATTGTGGGTTCGAATCCCGGTTCGCCCCGATTATGTTTCTAGGTTTGTCAGCACCATACCCGTGCTCGTGGGTTTCACCGAAGTGGTAAACGTCTGAGACCTGCTTCACTCCGGGTTTCCTCCCACATTAAGCTGACACGCCGCGATATAACTGGAATACTGTTAAACGCGGCGTAAAACCAAACTCACTCACTCACTCACTATTATCAAATTCTATCATCCAAATTAGTATTTTCACCCCTAACAAACGGTGTCTAAACATTGCAAGTTGTCCTGGAATGTAGCATTAATATACTAGTATTACGTCACAATGTAGATGATTAGTCAGTCGGATAGTGACAATATAGTTCCAACCGACACTTGTCGTTCAGACAGTGGCGAAACTAACACATAGGCAATAAGACAATTGTATACAGATAAGTTTCAATGTTAGTGAACGCCTTTCGCCCTAATCCATGTCTCTGTCCGCCAGAGAAAACTATCAAAGGGAAGCTACTCTAGACTATGAGACGTCACTTTTGTGAAGAGCTTACCTGACCCTTAGCTATGCCCCTTTTAGACACCGATTTTCTGTATCTGAGACTACCATCTTGATGATGGCAACTATTATCCTAATGATTTGTCCAGATCCCCGATGGTAAATTCTGAAGGGCGGTGCCATATTTGTTTGTAAACACTAAAAGTATATATGAAAGGTCAGGTAGGTACTACTTTCAGTGTATATATATGACAGGTCAGGTAGGTACTACTTTCAGTGTATATATATGAAAGGTCAGGTAGGTACTACTTTCAGTGTATATATATGACAGGTCAGGTAGGTACTACTTTCAGTGTTTACAAACAAATATGGCGCCGCCCTTGGAATTTACACCCAATCTGTGCAACTGCCCACTGCGTACATTGAGCAGGCCGTTTGCGCAATGCGTGCAATGAGAAATAAAGCTTGCCCAATGCATGCACTGGACAGTGACGTGTATGAGTTTTAAAATCTTATTTACAGAAGTCAAAAGGACAAAGTTATGTTATGAGGATCTATTTATCGAGGTATTTTACAAAGATCTGTTCACTGAATTGTTTTCACACACGGAGGCATCAACATTAAATCATAAATTACTATTTATTCTTAACTACTATAAACACACAAATAAAATACGGCTCTAAAATAATTCATCTGACCAAATGCGCACCAAATAAATGCGATCAATCATTTTATTTTTTTCAAATTACTGAACGATGATCCTCGCTGAACTATATTTCCTCACAAAATTGTATTTCCTGCTTACAAGCATGGGTTGGGTTATGTATAACTGTATACATTTAGTTACAATTAGTTTCTCCATCCTGAGAGGTGTTTTGATAACGTAAACAAGATCACCTTTCATCTAAATGCACTGTTACCCACTGATCATCCCCGGAGCATTCGTAAAGGCTTTATGACAACTAGTTATGTTTTCTCTTATTTTTACAAACACTATGATGGTAAATTATATTCAAAAGGTTAAACTAATGCAATTGCGGCGCAAATATCTTCATCTTTGATATGAACAACATTACGATAATTATATCTACTCACAGTGAGGGAGTTTGTTAAAACATATGATGACGATTGTTAAAAACAAAACATGAAAAACAACACCAGTTACAATTGCGTGCTTTGGGCAGAACAATTACCTGCCCATTGCGTGAAATGAGCAAGCTGGTTGCCCATATTATTAAATATTTGGAGAATTATTTTTCATTCGCAACTATTGCCCATTGCACGCAATGAGAAGAAAATTGTTTGCAAACGGACTGCCCAAAGCACGCAATGGGCAGATGCACAGATTGGGTGTAACATATGCATATTTATCCGTAAATGACCCCAACGGATACGTTTTTTAATCCGTTGGCTGTGTCCTGCCAATCCCCATTTTATGATAAATACTTTTGATCACACTTTATAATATAATGTTTGGCCTTCTTTCTAAACTGCAAACATTGCCCCTGGGTATTTGAGGTACAATCGCCAAGTTGCGGGCTGAAATATTGGAAGTCATTTGCGACTTTAACTATACATACCTGTAATTGCCTTAAACTTATGTAGCACAACGTTACCTGATACCCGAGTCACGTAGTGCATTTGTTCTGATAATCTCAAGACAGAATATCACACGCTCACGTAAAGTCGTCCCTAATTAATGAGACATATACAAATACCATTTTGATCATTAACGCAATAGAGGTTTAAGCTATTGTTGAGATCTTTCCATAAGTGTTAATTAGTGAGCTAAGCGTCAAGCTTTATCTGATCAATGAAGAACGATCTTGTTAAAATACATGTAATATACTAGTATATGCGATGACACTGGTCTGTGTAGAAAGTCAGGCCCCACTATTTTACTCAATTTGTTAATTGCATATTTACATACACCCAACAGTAATAAAATAAACTCTTATATCTATAGTCATATTAACGCTGCATACTGCTATTTGCCTTCACGGTTAGTACAGGCTCAGACTGTGATGTAAGTGGGCTATCGGGAGTACGTGGTCGAACATTGTAGTATACATGACGTCACTACCATAACACAAGTATAACACACGTTTTAGTCATCTGAAAGTTGCGATCAATATGTACTTTACACACACAAAATCACATCCGGTTATATGAAAACGACGAAAGCATTTACATAGTCATAAGTAACCTCCCCTGAAGGCGGCGTGCATTGCACGATTTCCACTATTTTGTTGTAAGCGCGTGTTTATGAATCACTATCAAATAGTGATTATACCAGGTGTTCGCGAATAAGCCCTCCCTGCCTCACCGGCGGCACTATCACAAACACATTCCTGGGCATAACGAAAACGATCAGCAAGAAGGGCTGCACAATTGGTGCCCTTCGGGATGCCCACGTCTTGCCCTAATGTCTTATCCACAAATATGAAGCTACTGCCACTTTTGCCTATACTATTGTAAGTATCTTGCTATCTCATAGTAACCCCGTGAGAGGTACTACTTTCAAATGAGAGGTTTTACCCATGATTATTCCATGACGTGAATCGTACCGGCAACCTCACATACGATGTTTAGTATTGTAAGCCACTGTTTTCCCCTGAGCCACCGGGGCTTTTCCCGGACTCGAGGTTTTATATTTTCAACTCAAATCTCGGAGTAGTGTTGTAACTATGACTGAAAACACTAAGCAGTAGAAAAATCTTTACAAGGTATACCAAGAAGATCCACAAAAGTGCTCCAAAACTGGTGTTGACGAGGCACAGCACTCTCACCTCAACACCCCTTACAACCCAGGGAGGCGCAACATTTGAAACCGTCGAACTCACGACTGTAGCCAAATGTCTCATAGAAATGGTGGAATTCGAGTCATCTTTACAAATCATGACTAGACTTCACGTACACATCCCATTTCAAGGTAAACCAAATCGACAAACATGTCAGTATATGTACATGCATTTGCGTAAAAGTATCCCTGATTGGAGCAAAAGCGTCCAACGTGTCCGCTAAGCGTCGAGTTTTAGCTTGACACTAATAACGAATTTTCTACGCTTTGTAGACATTCAACATCTAATTAATTTTAATGAATTTTCTATCTACGGAAAATAACGATGCTTTCCTGTTTGCAGTGCTAATAACAGGCACTTGGAACACTCGTAACTAAACCATTTATGTTTAAAATGTCCGTGAAAGTGATCAACATACATGTATGAGAGTATATACATAGTTGATGTTAACTTTTATCCTTTTCCAGGTAAACGTGTTACTCAGCAACAGACAATTCTTGTGTTAAATACAACAGAGACAGAGTCTCGACCAAATTCACGTTAATGCTCTCACTTTATAATCGCCAGGTGTACAGTAACAGTGTTTACAATAACTGCCAGCCGGACAGTCCTAGGTCTAAGGCTAAACCTACAAACCAATGGGGAATGGGAAACTGTAAACATGACGTCGGTAAGACGAACTTATGTTGATGGAGTCACTTACCATCCAGCCACATTCTACATACATCTGTCCAGAAAGTACTTGTTCCACATCTTGAACCTGGTTTTCCCAATGTGTCTACTATCTTTCCTGAACAGCTTCGTCTTTCTGCTGCCGGCTAGCTCGGGGAAGAAGATGGGCTTTCTCATGACTGTGTTTGTGTCCTCAACGTCTGATTCTGTTTCCAATCTCTCTATGTACCTCGCCATGATCCAAATCCAAGGCTTTCTCGCCATCGATGCCACCATCTTCGTCCAGAATGTCTACCACGGCCGCAAGAACGACCAGGACCAAGGCGCCCGCTCCACCCAGGGCTCGGACAGGTGAAGGTCAAGCCTCAGGACTGCACTGACCATGCCGCTGCCGGACAGCCTATCGATGAGACCGGTCAGAGGCTGGGGAAGACCAGGAAGATGCCGCTGGACAGGATGCTAGATTGCATATTCTTTGTATGTTTCACTTGTTTTGGCATTGGCAGCTTCCTGGCTCTTTATATATGTGACTGTTAGTCCGTGCACCGGAACAACAGCAACACATGGAGCTTCTCTGCATGATGACGTCACCTTATCACGATGTTTGCTATTAGATGTTAAGGTTGAAGAATGCTCGACAGAAAAGTATGTACATGTGTCTAAATCTATGTAGAGAGTAATAGCACGGAGTTAACAGGTATTGCGATGTAATTCGGTACACCTAGGAAATTATATTTAATTCTTTGTGGGGGTATCTTTTAACTGTGCATATAATTGATGTTATTTTTAATGTATATAGATAAACTGAAAGAGTAAATCTAAAACCCCAGCAGATATGTATTTAAAACAAGGATAAAGGGACGGCTCGGTTGTTATCTGACCAGAGATAGTCGCCTAGTCGCCTCAAATATGCTGCCATTTCTCTTATTCCTAGTCGTTTCAAATATACAGCTATATCACATTTTCCTAGTCGCCTCCAATATACTGCTATCTAAATTATTCCTATAGTCGCCTCAAATATACTGCTATCTCAGTTATTCCTATAGTCGCCTCAAATATACTGCTATCTCAATTATTCCTAGTCGCCTCAAATATACTGCCATTTCTCTTATTCCTAGTCGCCTCAAATATGCTGCCATTTCTCTTATTCCTAGTCGTTTCAAATATACAGCTATATCATATTTTCCTAGTCGCCTCCAATATACTGCTATCTCAATTATTCCTAGTCACCTCAAATATACTGCCATTTCTCTTATTCCTAGTCGCCTCAAATATACTGCCATTTCTCTTATTCCTAGTCGCCTCAAATATACTGCCATTTCTCTTATTCCTAGTCGCCTCAAATATGCTGCCATTTCTCTTATTCCTAGTCGCCTCAAATATACTGCCATTTCTCTTATTCCTAGTCGCCTCAAATATGCTGCTATCTCAATTATTCCTAGTCGTCTCAAATATACTGCCATTTCTCTTATTCCTAGTCGCCTCAAATATACTGCCATTTCTCTTATTCCTAGTCGCCTCAAATATGCTGCCATTTCTCTTATTCCTAGTCGCCTCAAATATACTGCCATTTCTCTTATTCCTAGTCGCCTCAAATATGCTACCATTTCTCTTATTCCTAGTCGCCTCAAATATACTGCCATTTCTCTTATTCCTAGTCGCCTCAAATATACTGCCATTTCTCTTATTCCTAGTCGCCTCAAATATACTGCCATTTCTCTTATTCCTAGTCGCCTCAAATATACTGCCATTTCTCTTATTCCTAGTCGCCTCAAATATGCTGCCATTTCTCTTATTCCTAGTCGCCTCAAATATACTGCCATTTCTCTTATTCCTAGTCGCCTCAAATATGCTGCCATTTCTCTTATTCCTAGTCGCCTCAAATATACTGCCATTTCTCTTATTCCTAGTCGCCTCAAATATACTGCCATTTCTCTTATTCCTAGTCGCCTCAAATATACTGCCATTTCTCTTATTCCTAGTCGCCTCAAATATGCTGCCATTTCTCTTATTCCTAGTCGCCTCAAATATACTGCCATTTCTCTTATTCCTAGTCGCCTCAAATATGCTGCCATTTCTCTTATTCCTAGTCGTTTCAAATATACAGCTATATCACATTTTCCTAGTCGCCTCCAATATACTGCTATCTCAGTTATTCCTATAGTCGCCTCAAATATACTGCTATCTCAGTTATTCCTATAGTCGCCTCAAATATACTGCTATCTCAGTTATTCCTATAGTCGCCTCAAATAAACTGCTATCTCAGTTATTCCTAGTCGCCTCAAATATACTGCTATCTCAGTTATTCCTAGTCGCCTCAAATATACTGTTATCTCAGTTATTCCTATAGTCGCCTCAAATATACTGCTATTTCAGTTATTCCTATAGTCGCCTCAAATATACTGCTATCTCAGTTATTCCTATAGTCGCCTCAAATATACTGCTATCTCAGTTATTCCTAGTCGCCTCCAATATACTGTTATCTCAGTTATTCCTATAGTCGCCTCAAATATACTGCTATCTTAGTTATTCCTAGTCGCCTCAAATAAACTGCTATCTCAGTTATTCCTATAGTCGCCTCAAATATACTGCTATCTCAGTTATTCCTATAGTCGCCTCAAATATACTGCTATCTCAGTTATTCCTAGTCGCCTCAAATATACTGCTATCTCAGTTATTCCAAGTCGCCTCAAATATACTGCTATCTCAATCATTCCTAGTCGCCTCAAATATACTGCTATCTCAGTTATTCCAAGTCGCCTCAAATATACTGCTATCTTAGGTATTCCAAGTCGCCTCAAATATACTGCTATCTCAATTATTCCTAGTCGCCTCAAATATACTGCTATCTCAGTTATTCCAAGTCGCCTCAAATATACTGTTATCTCAGTTATTCCTATAGTCGCCTCAAATATACTGTTATCTCAGTTATTCCTATAGTCGCCTCAAATATATTGCTATCTCAGTTATTCCTAGTCGCCTCAAATATACTGCTATCTCAGTTATTCCAAGTCGCCTCAAATATACTGTTATCTCAGTTATTCCAAGTCGCCTCAAATATACTGCTATCTCAGTTATTCCTATAGTCGCCTCAAATATACTGCTATCTCAGTTATTCCTAGTCGCCTCAAATATACTGCTATCTCAGTTATTCCAAGCCGCCTCAAATATACTGCTATCTCAGTTATTCCTAGTCGCCTCAAATATACTGCTATCTCAGTTATTCCAAGTCGCCTCAAATATACTGTTATCTCAGTTATTCCTATAGTCGCCTCAAATATACTGTTATCTCAGTTATTCCTATAGTCGCCTCAAATATACTGTTATCTCAGTTATTCCTAGTCGCCTCAAATATACTGCTATTTCAGTTATTCCTATAGTCGCCTCAAATATACTGCTATCTCAATCATTCCTAGTCGCCTCAAATATACTGCTATCTCAGTTAGTCCTAGTCGCCTCAAATATACTGCTATCTCAGTTATTCCTATAGTCGCCTCAAATATACTGCTATCTCAGTTATTCCTATAGTCGCCTCAAATATACTGCTATCTCAGTTATTCCAAGTCGCCTCAAATATACTGCTATCTCAGTTATTCCTAGTCGCCTCAAATATACTGCTATCTCAGTTATTCCAAGTCGCCTCAAATATACTGATATCTGAATTATAGCAAGTTGCGTCAATTATCCTGCTATCTCAGTTATTCCAGGGCCCACTTGCACAAAGCGATCTTAGCGCTAAGATGATCGTAACTCCCACACTTTAACATAGGCTTACAATAGTCGTAGTGCTAAGATTGCTTTGTGCAAGTGGGCCCTGGACGCCTGAATTATACTGCTGTTATACCTAATCGCTTGTTATTTGTTGGTCGTTTATAATGTTGGTCGTTGGGTTGTGCACAGTATCTTTATGTCGGTCTCATTAGGGTTTCTACTGTGTGCCGTGTGTGACCCCGAGACTCTGTACCTTGTGTGACCATCAGGATCCAGGTGTACCCACTTCGTGCAGTCCTGGTTAGCAGACAAAGTAGGGCCTGAACAACTGATGTGGACACTGATTACTTGACGGAATCAGGCGTGTCAGTTGTGTAGACATTTCTTTTTCTGAACTTTGATGATACGACAACTCAGAAGCTATGTGACGTCTTCCCCAGCTTCATGAAGATGTTCATGGACATTGTTGTCACACAGTGTCATCTTTTACAGACATTTGAATCTTTAGAGGATTACATTTGAATTAAACCACATTTCAAATTGGAATCCAAAATCAATTCATTCGCTCGAATACAATAGTTTTCCTAAACTTGGGCTTTCTACAGGTGGCGTGAAATGTGGCTTACTTTCGCGTTCAAGATTATTGCACTTATGTAGCGACGTACATGCACGTGTGTGTGTGTGTGTGTGTGTGTGTGTGTGTGTGTGTGTGTGTGTGTGTGTGTGTGTGTGTGTGTGTGTGTGTGTGTGTGTGTGTGTGTGTGTGTGTGTGTGCGTGCGTGCGTGTGTGTGTCTGCTTGTATTAGTTCGGGCTAATGCCGACTTTATAGTGCTAGCCCACTGAGATACCATGCCGCAGTTTAATGCCGAGCGTCAGGCAGGGTAACGACAAGGGTAACCACATAGTAATGTCAGTTGGTATGACGCGGCCGGGGATCGAACCCACGACCTTTCGCTCCCCGGGCAGACGCTTTATTCACTTGACCAAGAAGGCGGTAGAGCTTTCTTTAGAACACTAATTTAAATGATTTCGTGAAATGTCACAACTCGGACTTTTTCTGGCTCTGTTTTTGTGACGGTCAATCTCTATCAAGATAGACTAGTCACACACTGACGGACAGCATCAATACACACCAGTAAAAGCGACGATCACGCTCTAGGTATGACGCTGCATCTCACGACACCCCAGTAACTTGGGGTATACCGCCACTGTAATTCACTTATGTCATGGAGAGTCAGCGGAAGTGACGCAGGTGGAAGCCATTTACCACTTGGTGAACTTTCCACGACATTAGAAGTATTCAAGGCACAATTTAAGATACATGTATAACGCAACTCACAAAAACAATACACGATACTTAACTGTTGGGTACCTCTCTTTATGCTACTATAGAGAGGAATATCCCGTTGGATACCCTTCCATTTTGGAAGAAATAACAAATATAGAAATCCGCTAATTTCGTGAATTTTAATGTTCAGTGAAAAGACTCCCTATTTAAATGGGGTGAGAGCAATGTGTTTATGACTCAAGTGGCGGCAGACCGGTTCCTCGTGGGTAAGAGAAACCTTTCACCACGTGATCTATACGCACCCTCTTGCGGTCAAAAGGCTCAAGCGGAGCGTGTATTCTTCTGCCATATTCGGATGACGACTGCATGGGACATACCCGATTGGTTTCCTGAAACATAAGAAATAATTTAGACTGAAAACCTATTTAACTAAATAGCTTCAAAATGCGTTAAAATCTTCTTTTTTTAAAAATTTAAATAAAATGCTTTGGATGGGCAGAATGAATTGTGTTTATTTTGATAAGCACAAACTCAGCCAGATGGCATGATGATAACAAATTTGAAATAATATATCGGAATAAAGAACATAAAATGTGTCCAACCCGTTCGTATTTGGTGCACAAGGAGGAACGTCGCGAAATCCTTGTTTAGTCATAAAATACAACATAAAACTATGGCGATGACAATCTTTTAAACAATATGTTTTTTCAGCGGAATAACATCACCAGTCTAATCTCCTCTGTAATCTTATAGTAGAATCTGCTATAAGTATCAGGTCATCTGCAAGTATCTGAGCGGTAATGTTACACATACATCAGTCTGTAGCTGCGGTTACCACAGCCCCTCATCCGTTCATAGTCGTCATTATGTGTTCTATACATACATCAGTCTGTAGCTGCGGTTACCACAGCCCCTCATCCGTTCATAGTCGTCATTATGTGTTCTATACATACATCAGTCTGTAGCTGCGGTTACCACAGCCCCTCATCCGTTCATAGTCGTCATTATGTGTTCTATACATACATCAGTCTGTAGCTGCGGTTACCACAGCCCCTCATCCGTTCATAGTCGTCATTATGTGTTCTATACATACATCAGTCTGTAGCTGCGGTTACCACAGCCCCTCATCCGTTCATAGTCGTCATTATGTGTTCTATACATACATCAGTCTGTAGCTGCGGTTACCACAGCCCCTCATCCGTTCATAGTCGTCATTATGGGGACCCGTTAGAAAAGTCTGCCAATGTATGATTTAGGATTTATCTCAAAATATATACGCTTTATTCCCACGAAAAGTGAACTGTGAGTAAGATAAAAGATAAAACCAAAATCGGTTGAAAGAGGGTCGCCATCTTGGTTTCAGAAACATATCCCTGTTTTTGTAGCCAGCAGTAGCGACCTATTGGACAACTGAGAATAAAGGTAAATGGCTAGCCTGCAAATACGACCTTTACACCCACCTCTTCATGCACAGCCCTGCCTATCTCTAAGATGTGTCTTCTATCGTCTCGATGTAGCTTGCTGTCGAAGCCCTCCTTCTGGTGAAACAGCCTGTCGTAGATGTTGTCCTGAACGTCCGCCTGTAAAGAGACGACGGTGCTGTTGTACCCGGACATGCAAACAAGTTCCTGAACTGTCAGTCAGGAACATAATGCCATATGCCAATGAACATGATAACAGTCGCTTTATCCCACAGTATATTCGTAGTCACCGGTTGACAAAGAACATGATAACAGTCGCTTAATCCTGCAGTATATTCGAAGTCACCGGTTGACAAAGAACATGATAACTGTCGCTTTATCATACAGTATATTCGTAATCACAGGTTGACAAAGAACATGGTAACAGTCGCTTTATCATACAGTATATCAGTGGTCACAGGTTGACAAAGAACATGATAACAACCGCTTTATCATACAGTATATATGGTCACAGGTTGACAAAGAACATGATAACGGTCGCTTTATCATACATTATATCAGTGGTCACTGGTTGACAAAGAACATGATAACAACCGCTTTATCATACAGTATATCAGTGGTCACTGGTTGACAAAGAACATGATATCAACCGCTTTATCATACAGTATATCAGTGGTCACAGGTTGACAAAGAACATGATAACAACCGCTTTATCATACAGTATATCAGTGGTCACTGGTTGACAAAGAACATGATAACTGTCGCTTTATCATACAGTATCTTCGTAATCACAGATTGACAAAGAACATGATAACAGTCGCTTTATCATACAGTATATCAGTGGTCACTGGTTGACAAAGAACATGATAACTGTCGCTTTATCATACAGTATATCAGTGGTCACTTGTTGACAAAGAACATGATAACTGTCGCTTTATCATACAGTATATTCGTAATCACAGGTTGACAAAGAACATGATAACAGTCGCTTTATCATACAGTATATTCGTAATCACAGGTTGACAAAGAACATGATAACAGTCGCTTTATCATACAGTATATTCGTAATCACAGGGTGACAAAAGAACATGATAACTGTCGCTTTATCATACAGTATATTCGTTATCACAGGTTGACAAAGAACATGATAACAGTCGCTTTATCATACAGTATATCAGTGGTCACTTGTTGACAAAGAACATGATAACAGTCGCTTTATCATACAGTATATCAGTGGTCACTGGTTGACAAAGAACATGCCAACAGTCGCTTTATCATACAGTATATCAGTGGTCACTGGTTGACAAAGAACATGATAACAGTCGCTTTATCATACAGTATATCAGTGGTCACTGGTTGACAAAGAACATGATAACTGTCGCTTTATCATACAGTATATCAGTGGTCACTTGTTGACAAAGAACACGATAACTGTCGCTTTATCATACAGTATCTTCGTAATCACAGGGTGACAAAAGAACATGATAACTGTCGCTTTATCATACAGTATATCAGTGGTCACAGGTTGACAAAGAACATGATAACGGTCGCTTTATCATACAGTATATCAGTGGTCACTGGTTGACAAAGAACATGATATCAACCGCTTTATCATACAGTATATCAGTGGTCACTGGTTGACAAAGAACATGATAACAGTCGCTTTATCATACAGTATATCAGTGGTCACTGGTTGACAAAGAACATGATAACTGTCGCTTTATCATACAGTATATCAGTGGTCACTTGTTGACAAAGAACACGATAACTGTCGCTTTATCATACAGTATCTTCGTAATCACAGGGTGACAAAAGAACATGATAACTGTCGCTTTATCATACAGTATATCAGTGGTCACAGGTTGACAAAGAACATGATAACGGTCGCTTTATCATACAGTATATCAGTGGTCACTGGTTGACAAAGAACATGATATCAACCGCTTTATCATACAGTATATCAGTGGTCACTGGTTCACAAAGAACATGATAACAACCGCTTTATCATACAGTATATCAGTGGTCACTGGTTCACAAAGAACATGATAACAACCGCTTTATCATACAGTATATCAGTGGTCACTGGTTGACAAAGAACATGATAACGGTCGCTTTATCATACATTATATCAGTGGTCACAGGTTGACAAAGAACATGATAACAACCGCTTTATCATACAGTATATCAGTGGTCACTGGTTGACAAAGAACATGATAACAACCGCTTTATCATACAGTATATCAGTGGTCACAGGTTGACAAAGAACATGATAACAACCGCTTTATCATACAGTATATTCGTAATCACAGGTTGACAAAGAACATGATAACAGTCGCTTTATCATACAGTATATTCGTAATCACAGGGTGACAAAGAACATGATAACTGTCGCTTTATCATACAGTATATCAGTGGTCACAGGTTGACAAAGAACATGATATCTATCGCTTTAACAATACAATATATTCGTAGCTGTATATATATATATAGCTGTAGGACATACCAATCGCCATGGTGAGTGATTCATAGCGCCTAGCAGAGATCACGCCCACATCAGCTGTAGGACATACCAATCACAATTGTGAGTGATTCATAGCCCCTAGCCGAGATCACGTCCACATCAGCTGTAATACATACCAATCGCCATGGTGAGTTATTCATAGCCCCTAGCAGACATCACGTCCACATCAGCTGTAGGACATACCAATCGCCATGGTGAGTTATTCATAGCCCCTAGCAGACATCACGTCCACATCAGCTGTAGGACATACCAATCGCCATGGTGAGTGATTCATAGTCCCTAGCAGACATCACGTCCACATCAGCTGTAGGACATATCAATCGCCATGGTGAGTGATTCATAGCCCCTAGCAGACATCCCGTCCATATCAACGGAAGGACATACCAATCGCCATGGTGAGTGATTCATAGCCCTAGCAGAGATCACGCCCACATCTGCTGTAGGACATACCAATCGCCATGGTGAGTGATTCATAGCCCCTAGCTGACATCACGTCCACATCAGCTGTAGGACATACCAATCGCCATGGTGAGTGATTCATAGCCCCTAGCAGACATCACGTCCACATCAGCTGTAGGACATACCAATCGCCATGGTGAGTGATTCATAGCCCCTAGCAGACATCCCGTCCATATCAACGGAAGGACATACCAATCGCCATGGTGAGTGATTCATAGCCCTAGCAGAGATCACGCCCACATCTGCTGTAGGACATACCAATCGCCATGGTGAGTGATTCATAGCCCCTAGCTGACATCACGTCCACATCAGCTGTAGGACATACCAATCGCCATGGTGAGTGATTCATAGCCCCTAGCAGACATCACGTCCACATCAGCTGTAGGACATACCAATCGCCATGGTGAGTGATTCATAGTCCCTAGCAGACATCACGTCCACATCAGCTGTAGGACATACCAATCGCCATGGTGAGTGATTCATAGCCCCTAGCTGACATCACGTCCACATCAGCTGTAGGACATACCAATCGCCATGGTGAGTGATTCATAGCCCCTAGCAGACATCACGTCCACATCAGCTGTAGGACATACCAATCGCCATGGTGAGTGATTCATAGCCCCTAGCAGACATCCCGTCCATATCAACGGAAGGACATACCAATCGCCATGGTGAGTGATTCATAGCCCTAGCAGAGATCACGCCCACATCTGCTGTAGGACATACCAATCGCCATGGTGAGTGATTCATAGCCCCTAGCTGACATCACGTCCACATCAGCTGTAGGACATACCAATCGCCATGGTGAGTGATTCATAGCCCCTAGCAGACATCACGTCCACATCAGCTGTAGGACATACCAGTCGCCATGGTGAGTGATTCATAGCCCCTAGCTGACATCACGTCCACATCATCTGTAGGACATACCAATCGCCATGGTGAGTGATTCATAGCCCCTAGCTGACATCACGTCCACATCTGCTGTAGGACATACCAATCGCCATGGTGAGTGATTCATAGCCCCTAGCTGACATCACGTCCACATCAGCTGTAGGACATACCAATCGCCATGGTGAGTGATTCATAGCCCCTAGCTGACATCACGTCCACATCAGCTGTAGGACATACCAGTCGCCATGGTGAGTGATTCATAGCCCCTAGCTGACATCACGTCCACATCAGCTGTAGGACATACCAATCGCCATGGTGAGTGATTCATAGCCCCTAGCAGACATCACGTCCACATCAGCTGTAGGACATACCAATCGCCATGGTGAGTGATTCATAGCCCCTAGCTGACATCACGTCCACATCAGCTGTAGGACATACCAATCGCCATGGTGAGTGATTCATAGCCCCTAGCAGACATCACGTCCACATCAGCTGTAGGACATACCAATCGCCATGGTGAGTGATTCATAGCCCCTAGCTGACATCACGTCCACATCAGCTGTAGGACATATCAATCGCCATGGTGAGTGATTCATAGCCCCTAGCTGACATCACGTCCAAATCAGCTGTAGGACATACCAATCGCCATGGTGAGTGATTCATAGCCCCTAGCAGACATCACGTCCACATCTGCTGTAGGACATACCAATCGCCATGGTGAGTGATTCATAGCCCCTAGCAGACATCACGTCCACATCTGCTGTAGGACATACCAATCGCCATGGTGAGTGATTCATAGCCCCTAGCAGACATCACGTCCACATCTGCTGTAGGACATACCAATCGCCATGGTGAGTGATTAATAGCCCCTAGCAGACATCACGTCCACATCTGCTGTAGGACATACCAATCGCCATGGTGAGTGATTCATAGCCCCTAGCAGACATCACGTCCACATCTGCTGTAGGACATACCAATCGCCATGGTGAGTGATTCATAGCCCCTAGCAGACATCACGTCCACATCTGCTGTAGGACATACCAATCGCCATGGTGAGTGGTTCCTCCCTGGTGTTTCTTTGCCCACCCAAATCTTTGCTGCCCAATCTTCGTGTGTTACGGACACACCCAGCACATGACGTCTCGCTTCCAGGCGGGCTGCCAGGAGCCGGGTGTTGAAGGTCGATGTTGAAATTCGCTTCTCTGTTATTATATGGAATTCACTATTGATAATAGGAATCTATTGCGTTGTGCAATTAGTGTTATGAGACGAGCTTGTCTTGGTATCGTGTTTAAGCCTACCACGCCACAGGTCTCATTGCAAGCCCACACGTTTGACGGAACTTTTTCCACAGTCGAGAAATTACACTTTTTGATTTTGATTGACGTCCCCTGATTGTTCAATGAGATGTCTCGAAGGCATTTTAAGCGTGCAACACGTGCTGTTCATGCATGATGTGAAATTTCAACGTGATAAGATGTTGCGGTCAGGTGCAACGCCAGGGTACTGTAAATGAACACCTCAACGAGTACTACATTCAAATCATTTGTTCCGTTATTACTTGTAGGTGGTATAGATATCATGTCATGAAAGTGTGGCGTACCATGGTTCGGCGTGTCCGCGGGCCGTAGCAGCTGGTCCGAAGTTTGTCCAACGTGTCCCGGCTGTACAGGGTTTCACCGGAGAAGTACTCCGTCCCGTCTCCCTTGATGGACAGGTGCTGGCGCCTGATGTATTGATATCTCTGGGGAAACATGACACCAACTTGTATCTCTGGGAGAAACATGACACCAACTTGTATCTCTGGGGAAACATGACCCCAGCTTTTATCTCAGGGGGAAACATGACACCAACTTGTATCTCTGGGGGAAACGTGACACTAACTTGTATCTCTGGGGGAAACGTGACACTAACTTGTATCTCAGGGGGAAACGTGACACTAACTTGTATCTCAGGGGGAAGCGTGATACTAACTTGTATCTCAGGGGGAAGCGTGACACCAACTTGTATCTCTGGGGGAAACATGACACTAACTTGTATCTCTGGGGAAACGTGACACTAATTTGTATCTCAGGGGGAAACGTGACACTAACTTGTATCTCAGGGGGAAGCGTGACACTAACTTGTATCTCTGGGGAAACGTGACACTAACTTGTATCTCTGGGGAAACGTGACTCTAACTTGTATCTCTGGGGAAACGTGACACTAACTTGTATCTCAGGGGGAAACGTGACACTAACTTGTATCTCAGGGGGAAACATGACACCAACTTGTATCTCAGGGGGAAACGTGACACTAACTTGTATCTCAGGGGGAAACGTGACACTAACTTGTATCTCAGGGGGAAACATGACACCAACTTGTATCTCAGGGGGAAACATGACACCAACTTGTATCTCTGGGGAAACATGACCCCAGCTTTTATCTCAGGGGGAAACATGACACCAACTTGTATCTCAGGGGGAAACATGACACCAACTTGTATCTCAGGGGGAAACATGACACCAACTTGTATCTCTGGGGAAACGTGACACTAACTTGTATCTCTGGGGAAACGTGACACTAACTTGTATCTCTGGGGAAACGTGACTCTAACTTGTATCTCTGGGGAAACGTGACACTAACTTGTATCTCAGGGGGAAACGTGACACTAACTTGTATCTCAGGGGGAAACATGACACCAACTTGTATCTCAGGGGGAAACGTGACACTAACTTGTATCTCAGGGGGAAACGTGACACTAACTTGTATCTCAGGGGGAAACATGACACCAACTTGTATCTCAGGGGGAAACATGACACCAACTTGTATCTCTGGGGAAACATGACCCCAGCTTTTATCTCAGGGGGAAACATGACACCAACTTGTATCTCAGGGGGAAACATGACACCAACTTGTATCTCAGGGGGAAACATGACACCAACTTGTATCTCTGGGGAAACGTGACACTAACTTGTATCTCAGGGGGAAACGTGACACTAACTTGTATCTCTGGGGGAAACGTGACACTAACTTGTATCTCTGGGGGAAACGTGACACTAACTTGTATCTCAGGGTGAAACGTGACACTAACTTGTATCTTTGGGGAAACGTGACACTAACTTGTATCTCAGGGGGAAACGTGACACTAACTAGTATCTCAGGGGGAAACGTGACACTAACTTGTATCTCAGGGGGAAACGTGACACTAACTTGTATCTCAGGGGGAAACGTGACACTAACTTGTATCTCTGGGGAAACGTGATTCTAACTTGTATCTCAGGGGGAAACGTGACACTAACTTGTATCTCTGGGGAAACGTGACACTAACTTGTATCTCTGGGGAAACGTGACACTAACTTGTATCTCTAGGGAAACGTGACCCCAACTTGTATCTCTGGGGGAAACGTGACTCTAACTTGTATCTTAGGGTGAAACATGACACTAACTTGTATCTCTGGGGAAACGTGATTCTAACTTGTATCTCTAGGGAAACGTGACACTAACTTGTATCTCTGGGGGAAACGTGACACTAACTTGTATCTCAGGGGGAAACGTGACACTAACTTGTATCTCTGGGTGAAACGTGACACTAACTTGTATCTCTGGGGAAACGTGATACTAACTTGTATCTAAGGGGGAAACGTGACACTAACTTGTATCTCAGGTGGAAACGTGACACTAACTTGTATCTCAGGGGGAAACGTGACACTAACTTGTATCTCAGGGGGAAACGTGACACTAACTTGTATCTCAGGGGGAAGCGTGACACTAACTTGTATCTCTGGGGAAACGTGACACTAACTTGTATCTCAAGGGGAAACGTGACACTAACTTGTATCTCTGGGGGAAACGTGACACTAACTTGTATCTCAGGGGGAAACGTGACACTAACTTGTATCTCAGGGGGAAACGTGACACTAACTTGTATCTCAGGGGGAAACGTGACACTAACTTGTATCTCTGGGGAAACGTGACTCTAACTTGTATCTCTGGGGAAACGTGACACTAACTTGTATCTCAGGGGGAAACGTGACACTAACTTGTATCTCAGGGGGAAACATGACACCAACTTGTATCTCAGGGGGAAACATGACACCAACTTGTATCTCTGGGGAAACATGACCCCAGCTTTTATCTCAGGGGGAAACATGACACCAACTTGTATCTCTGGCGGAAACATGACACCAACTTGTATCTCAGGGGGAAACATGACACCAACTTGTATCTCTGGGGAAACGTGACACTAACTTGTATCTCTGGGGGAAACGTGACTCTAACTTGTATCTCAGGGGGAAGCGTGACACCAACTTGTATCTCTGGGGGAAACATGACACTAACTTGTATCTCAGGGTGAAACATGACACCAACTTGTATCTCTGGGGAAACGTGACACTAACTTGTATCTCTAGGGAAACGTGACACCAACTTGTATCTCTGGAGGAAACGTGACACTAACTTGTATCTCAGGGGGAAACGTGACACTAACTTGTATCTCAGGGGGAAGCGTGACACTAACTTGTATCTCTGGGGAAACGTGACACTAACTTGTATCTCAGGGGGAAACGTGACACTAACTTGTATCTCTAGGGAAACGTGACACTAACTTGTATCTCAGGGGGAAACATGACACTAACTTGTATCTCAGGGGGAAACATGACACTAACTTGTATCTCTGGGGAAACATGACCCCAGCTTTTATCTCAGGGGGAAACATGACACCAACTTGAATCTCTGGGGGAAACATGACACCAACTTGTATCTCAGGGGGAAACATGACACCAACTTGTATCTCTGGGGAAACGTGACACTAACTTGTATCACAGGGGGAAACGTGACACCAACTTGTATCTCTGGGGGAAACGTGACACTAACTTGTATCTCAGGGGGAAACGTGACACTAACTTGTATCTCAGGGGGAAGCGTGACACTAACTTGTATCTCTGGGGAAACGTGACACTTACTTGTATCTCAGGGGGAAACGTGACACTAACTTGTATCTCTAGGGAAACGTGACACTAACTTGTATCTCAGGGGGAAACATGACACCAACTTGTATCTCTGGGGAAACGTGACACTAACTTGTATCTCTAGGGAAACGTGACTCTAACTTGTATCTCTGGGGAAACGTGACTCTAACTTGTATCTTAGGGTGAAACATGACACTAACTTGTATCTCTGGGGAAACGTGACACTAACTTGTATCTCTAGGGAAACGTGACACTAACATGTATCTCTGGGGGAAACGTGACACTAACTTGTATCTTTGGGGAAACGTGACACTAACTTGTATCTCAGGGGGAAACGTGACACTAACTAGTATCTCAGGGGGAAACGTGACACTAACTTGTATCTCAGGGGGAAACGTGACACTAACTTGTATCTCAGGGGGAAACGTGACACTAACTTGTATCTCTGGGGAAACGTGACTCTAACTTGTATCTCAGGGTGAAACGTGACACTAACTTGTATCTCTGGGGAAACGTGACACTAACTTGTGTCTCTGGGGAAACGTGACACTAACTTGTATCTCTAGGGAAACGTGACCCCAACTTGTATCTCTGGGGGAAACGTGACACTAACTTGTATCTTAGGGTGAAACATGACACTAACTTGTATCTCTGGGGAAACGTGACACTAACTTGTATCTCTAGGGAAACGTGACACTAACTTGTATCTCTGGGGGAAACGTGACACTAACTTGTATCTCAGGGGGAAACATGACACTAACTTGTATCTCTGGGTGAAACGTGACACTAACTTGTATCTCTGGGGAAACGTGATACTAACTTGTATCTCAGGGGGAAACGTGACACCAACTTGTATCTCAGGGGGAAACGTGACACTAACTTGTATCTCAGGGGGAAACGTGACACTAACTTGTATCTCAGGGGGAAACGTGACACTAACTTGTATCTCAAGGGGAAACGTGACACTAACTTGTATCTCAGGGGGAAACGTGACACTAACTTGTATCTCTGGGGAAACGTGACACTAACTTGTATCTCAGGGGGAAACGTGACACTAACTTGTATCTCTGGGGAAACGTGACTCTAACTTGTATCTCTGGGGAAACGTGACACTAACTTGTATCTCAGGGGGAAACGTGACACTAACTTGTATCTCAGGGGGAAACATGACACCAACTTGTATCTCAGGGGGAAACATGACACCAACTTGTATCTCTGGGGAAACATGACCCCAGCTTTTATCTCAGAGGGAAACATGACACCAACTTGTATCTCTGGCGGAAACATGACACCAACTTGTATCTCAGGGGGAAACATGACACCAACTTGTATCTCTGGGGAAACGTGACACTAACTTGTATCTCTGGGGGAAACGTGACTCTAACTTGTATCTCAGGGGGAAGCGTGACACCAACTTGTATCTCTGGGGGAAACATGACACTAACTTGTATCTCAGGGTGAAACATGACACCAACTTGTATCTCTGGGGAAACGTGACACTAACTTGTATCTCTAGGGAAACGTGACACCAACTTGTATCTCTGGAGGAAACGTGACACTAACTTGTATCTCAGGGGGAAACGTGACACTAACTTGTATCTCAGGGGGAAGCGTGACACTAACTTGTATCTCTGGGGAAACGTGACACTAACTTGTATCCCAGGGGGAAACGTGACACTAACTTGTATCTCTAGGGAAACGTGACACTAACTTGTATCTCAGGGGGAAACATGACACCAACTTGTATCTCAGGGGGAAACATGACACTAACTTGTATCTCTGGGGAAACATGACCCCAGCTTTTATCTCAGGGGGAAACATGACACCAACTTGAATCTCTGGGGGAAACATGACACCAACTTGTATCTCAGGGGGAAACGTGACACCAACTTGTATCTCTGGGGGAAACGTGACACTAACTTGTATCTCAGGGGGAAACGTGACACTAACTTGTATCTCAGGGGGAAGCGTGACACTAACTTGTATCTCTGGGGAAACGTGACACTAACTTGTATCTCAGGGGGAAACGTGACACTAACTTGTATCTCAGGGGGAAACGTGACACTAACTTGTATCTCAGGGGGAAACATGACACCAACTTGTATCTCTGGGGAAACGTGACACTAACTTGTATCTCTAGGGAAACGTGACACCAACTTGTATCTCTGGGGGAAACGTGACACTAACTTGTATCTCAGGGGGAAACGTGACACTAACTTGTATCTCAGGGGGAAGCGTGACACTAACTTGTATCTCTGGGGAAACGTGACACTAACTTGTATCTCAGGGGGAAACGTGACACTAACTTGTATCTCTAGGGAAACGTGACACTAACTTGTATCTCAGGGGGAAACATGACACCAACTTGTATCTCAGGGGGAAACATGACACCAACTTGTATCTCTGGGGAAACATGACCCCAGCTTTTATCTCATGGGGAAACATGACACCAACTTGTATCTCTGGGGGAAACATGACACCAACTTGTATCTCAGGGGGAAACATGACACCAACTTGTATCTCTGGGGAAACGTGACACTAACTTGTATCTCTAGGGAAACGTGAGACCAACTTGTATCTCAGGGGGAAACGTGACACTAACTTGTATCTCAGGGTGAAACGTGACACTAACTTGTATCTCAGGGGGAAACGTGACACCAACTTGTATCTCTGGGGTGAAACGTGACACTAACTTGTAACTCTGGGGAAACGTGACACTAACTTGTATCTCAGGGGGAAACGTGACACTAACTTGTATCTCAGGGGGAAACGTGACACTAATTTGTATCTCAGGGGGAAACGTGACACTAACTTGTATCTCAGGGGGAAGCGTGACACTAACTTGTATCTCTGGGGAAACGTGACACTAACTTGTATCTCAAGGGGAAACGTGACACTAACTTGTATCTCAGGGGGAAACGTGACACTAACTTGTATCTCAGGGGGAAACATGACACCAACTTGTATCTCAGGGGGAAACATGACACCAACTTGTATCTCTGGGGAAACATGACCTCAGCTTTTATCTCAGGGGGAAACATGACGCCAACTTGTATCTCTGGCGGAAACATGACACCAACTTGTATCTCAGGGGGAAACATGACACCAACTTGTATCTCTGGGGAAACGTGACACTAACTTGTATCTCTGGGGGTAACGTGACTCTAACTTGTATCTCAGGGGGAAACATGACACTAACTTGTATCTCTGGGGGAAACATGACCCCAGCTTTTATCTCAGGGGGAAACATGACACCAACTTGTATCTCTGGGGGAAACAGGACACCAACTTGTATCTCAGGGGGAAACATGACATCAACTTGTATCTCTGGGGAAACGTGACACTAACTTGTATCTGTAGGGAAACGTGACACTAACTTGTATCTCTGGGGGAAACATGACACTAACTTGTATCTCAGGGGGAAACGTGACACTAACTTGTATCTCAGGGTGAAACGTGACACTAACTTGTATCTCTAGGGAAACGTGACACCAACTTGTATCTCTGGGGGAAACGTGACACTAACTTGTATCTCAGGGGGAAACGTGACACTAACTTGTATCTCAGGGTGAAACGTGACACTAACTTGTATCTCTGGGGAAACGTGACACTAACTTGTATCTCAGGGGGAAACGTGACACTAACTTGTATCTCTGGGGGAAACGTGACACTAACTTGTATCTCAGGGGGAAACGTGACACTAACTTGTATCTCAGGGGGAAACGTGACACTAACTTGTATCTCTGGGGAAACGTGACTCTAACTTGTATCTCAGGGGGAAGCGTGACACCAACTTGTATCTCATGGGGAAACATGACACCAACTTGTATCTCTGGGGAAACGTGACACTAACTTGTATCTCTAGGGAAACGTGACACCAACTTGTATCTCTGGGGGAAACATGACACTAACTTGTATCTCTGGGGAAACGTGACACTAACTTGTATCTCTAGGGAAACGTGACACTAACTTGTATCTCAGGGGGAAACGTGACACTAACTTGTATCTCAGGCGGAAACGTGACACTAACTTGTATCTCTGGGGGAAACGTGACACTAACTTGTATCTCAGGGGGAAACGTGACACTAACTTGTATCTCAGGGGGAAACGTGACACTAACTTGTATCTCAGGGGGAAACGTGACACTAACTTGTATCTCTGGGGAAACGTGACTCTAACTTGTATCTCTGGGGAAACGTGACTCTAACTTGTATCTTAGGGTGAAACATGACACTAACTTGTATCTCTGGGGAAACGTGACACTAACTTGTATCTCTAGGGAAACGTGACACTAACTTGTATCTCAGGGGGAAACGTGACACTAACTTGTATCTCAGGGTGAAACGTGACACTAACTTGTATCTTTGGGGAAACGTGACACTAACTTGTATCTCAGGGGGAAACGTGACACCTACTAGTATCTCAGGGGGAAACGTGACACTAACTTGTATCTCAGGGGGAAACGTGACACTAACTTGTATCTCAGGGGGAAACGTGACACTAACTTGTATCTCTGGGGAAACGTGACTCTAACTTGTATCTCAGGGTGAAACGTGACACTAACTTGTATCTCTGGGGAAACGTGACACTAACTTGTATCTCAGGGGGAAACGTGACACTAACTTGTATCTCAGGGGGAAGCGTGACACTAACTTGTATCTCTGGGGAAACGTGACACTAACTTGTATCTCTGGGGAAACGTGACACTAACTTGTATCTCAGGGTGAAACGTGACACTAACTTGTATCTCTGGGGAAACGTGACGTGACTTGTATCTCAGGGGGAAACGTGACACTAACTTGTATCTCTGGGGAAACGTGACGTGACTTGTATATAACCTCCATTACTGTAGATGGAATACGGCCATGATCAGTAACTTGTATTATATTACATATTGTTGTTTGTTTTTCAAAATCCCAAGGACAATGTATGACACGGTTACCTGTCGACCAACAAGACCTGCATAGCCGACTTGGGGGGTTTTCAGGAAGCGTTATACATATATTCATATCCTATGATTTTCTTGGTGGTACAGAAAGTACAAGCACTTGGTGGACAATTCATCATGGGTGAGGGACTTATTTTATCTTTACATTTAGAAAGCGGCCCTTTTCTCATTTTCTAATTTAACATAATCGGAAGTTTAGCCATAGTTCTGGACTTGGTCATATCAGAAGTGCATAACATGCAAATAATTGAAACAGGCCATGTATTTTCCCGTAACTATGTTTAACATTTCCAGAAGACCAAAAATGTCCCTGGTACTTTAGAACAAGGAAAACATTTCTTTCAACTGTTGGGATATATATTGCACATATTAATATGACTGTTTACTAAGCACTTGCAGGTTTGGACTGCCTGCGTAAAGTATAGTAGTAGTGTGTGGACAAAACGGGCAAGTGTCTAGGTTTGCATAGTTTAAATTTCATAATGTGAGAAAATGTCACACTGAGAGTTTGGATATTGGAAAAGACAGTGGCGACTTTTGGTGGAACTCTGGTGTGCAGCTATGGAATAGCGCACATACATGACATTTACTGGTGGTCCAAAAGATGCTTCTGAGTATATCCCAGTATTAATCACGACGTATCACTGCAAACAAAACACATTATAATACAGTATATGTATACAGTACATACGCTGAGGACATTTTTCCACAATCCAGCCTTGGCCCCTGGACTAAGGTAAGACTTGCCGTACATGGACATACGGTTCCCGTCACCTGGGCTGCCCGACATGGCTGCTGTCGAGATAGTGGCAACTAAATGGCGCTACACGGCGCAAACAAACGATGACGTCAGGCTTTTGTGACGTCATAGACAATCATCTCACTCAGATATGAATGCCTCACAGAAATATGATTGGCAGGTATTTTGAATTTTCAGAAAAAATACAAGGCTTAACAAATATCAAACTTGTTGGCAAAAAGTTTAGAACATGTGAAAAAGGATCGACGCCGTCCATGTTTGTCCTCAACACTTACACGTTGTGCGTTTATAATAAGGTTCGAGACTGGATTAATTAATGTGTGAATTTAACATAATCGGAAGTTTTTCCCTCCAGATATTTCGGATTTTGGGAGGGTTACAGCAAAGACAAGAGATGGAATTCCATTTTCGTTTCTTAAAGTGAGTTTGAAAATCCAATTGCGGATCACTTGAATATTTATATATTTTACATTTGGTACCGTCTCGTGGTCCAAAACCTTTAATTCCTATTCCTAATACAGCCGATACAATGGGGAGATGTTTTTAACCAGTCGCTCCTTTCTTAATATGTTTACCCGCACTGTGACCATCAACGTTATGTCAAATGCGTAGGATAATTCAATTTGCAAAATGTAGTCCATCAAACAAACCACGGATTCCAGAAGCTAAGAATTATTTTCAACGTGAACACAACATAAATTTCTCCCACCGACAAATACGCTGCCCTATACCAGTCATTTTACGTGTGCTTCGCTGTGCTCAGCGTCGACCTTTGAGCAAGTGACACGAGCCGTCCGTCAGTAGTATAGAACGGGTCCGCAGGAACCTTTTTTGGTTGAGGGAGGTTGAGTGAAAATAGGGAAGATGATTGGCTGATCCAAGTCACGTGATCGGATAGGATGACTCATGCATCAACAGCGCGTCGGGAAAGGGCGGGGAATGAAAGGTGTGTGTTTATAAGACAGAAAAGGATTCGTAAGTAAACAAAAGTAAAGGGTATTCAATAGAGCTATGCGTTTGGCGTGTTGCCCTGAATAGACAAGCAGCCCAGTTTGAATTGAGCGCGCTTGACAACTCACGTGACCACGTCGTTTCAAATTGTTTATTGGTCGTAATGGTTTCGTTAATTTCAGGCGTTAGTAGAAATTACAATTAGTGTACAACTCACGTAGTCGTTTCAAATTGACCGCTGGTTTGATGAATGCAGGGTGTGTGTTGAAAGTACGACCATACCACCATAGAGACGGGTTGTGTCAACATGATATACGCCGGGTAATGTAAGGGAAAAAAAATGTACGTCTAGCTGGATCAAATTCATCTTGTACGGTCTACACGTTGTACACCATGAACGTTAGACAACCTGTATAGAAAAGAAATATAGACAAAATAGATAAGACTACGCAATCAGCAAGCTAGCAGTTTACGTTTAGCGCGCAAGAACGAGCTAATGTATAGCAGAGAGACTAAGCGACCGGCCGCCCATAACAATGTCAACATACACTACCCCGGCCTTACAATTAATGTTAACATAACAGCCTCGCCTGAAGCTTCCCATTCATAAATTGTGTGACCAGTGTCCCGTATGTATGATACGTTAGGGAACATGTGTTGTACATTTGTTATTTTAAAAGGGAGTTATTTCAGAGAGGATATATATGGGTATTCCCCCTCATTAAACCTTTCTTTCGTTGGTGTCTATTAAACGTATCCGGTATTTAATACATTTGAATGATGTAGGAAAGTATGTGCGTGAAGATGTTGTACCTATATCCGAACACGAATGTATGACACCTTTCAATAGATCAATTACGATTCTAACCACGACACGCAACATGACTATGAGCGTGGTTAGCAGTTCACATTTATAAACACATCGTAAATGACAGATTTCTGATGAATGAACTCGCCCGCACACATGTCTATAGGGTTATGTTCGCCCGAACTGTAAACAGTGTCACATTGATAACAGGAAGGGTGTGTGGAATGCACTCGTCCTTGTAAGGGTAAAATACGCGTTTAAACTCACCATTTAAATGATGACATTACTTTTTTAGATGTATTGGTATCAGTGAGTGAGTGAATTTAGTTTTACGCCACACTCGGCATTATTCCAGCTCTAGGACGGTGGTCTGTCAATAAACGAGCTTGGACCAGACAATCAAGTGATCAACAGCATGAGCAGCGATCTGTGCAACTAGGAACCGATGGCACGTGTCATCCGAGTCGGCGAGACTGACCAATGGATCCCCGTCGTCAGTCGCCGATAAGCATGGGTTACTGAAGGTCCATTCTATAACCCGGGACCTTCACGGGTGTAGTATGACGAAGACTATATACTAATATGCAAAAAAAACTTAGAAAAAACAAAGAATTCATTCGTATCATTTATTGATTCGAGTCAATCGGTTCCATACAAAGCCGTGATATACGAATGGACAATAGTATTCACTCTGGAACATTATTTAGTCACTCATATACACATGCTGCTGCTGCTCGAAGGCCCTATTGTTTAAACAGCGAGTCCATGTTTTGAAACACATTTCGCACTGTTGAATGTTTCCTTGTCTACGCTGTTTTAAGGTTGAATGGTTGTCTATAGTCTATGCTTTATCCATTGCTTGTAACGATTTCCGTCCAGGAGGTCCCAGTTTCACAATTCCTCTCACGTAGAGGGAAATTCGGCGTTTCTTATCGTTCAAACGCCTCAGTTTACGAGGTGTTTTCAAAATATGAATCAAACTAGACGCGTGGCGTTGACTCGGCATTCTCTTTTGACTGTTAGACTGATATAGTAGTGATGGGTATTTATGCCTAATCGTTCTGCTCACGATCATCATCCTCCTCCTCGTCATCACCGTCGTTATCCTCTGCAACGCTATCAGATTCAGTCTCACTTTCTATTTCCGGCATATCCATCAAAGGCAGGATCTCTTTCATCTTGGGTTTTAGGAGGAGTTTGATTTTATTTTTGAGAACGGATTGTTCCGTGGAAGGATTCATGTCTCCCAGGTTGTATAGCATGTTTTGAAACAGAGGTGCCTCTTTAAAGTACGTGGTATATTCCATCGCATAGTTGAGAGTACTACGCACTAGATCCTCCCACCTCAGTTTCAATCTTCTCTCAATCCATTCTTGCGTTCGTCCCTGTCGCTTGTACTGTTTTTTCTGCAGTTTCATCTTGTCATGAAACGTATCGTACACCTGCTTCCAGATGCGTTGTAAGCCTACATTTTGCCACTCCTCGGCTTCCATATTAGTGAATGTTGACTTCCCACGTGGAGGTTTGACGGCAAGACCACTGCCTTTCTGGGAAGAGGCTAGGTCGTCAAAGTCACTGTCATCGTCATCACTCTCGAGTCTGGCACGCTTTCTCTTAGGTTGAAGGCTATTAGCCGGACACCAGTGTTTGATATGTCGCTGTAGATCGTGCATGTTATCTATCAGCACCCCGCAATCTGCGCAAGCCATGGCCATAGTCAATGATGTCTCACTACTTGTGTCTGAATCGGTTTCAGTTGGAGTGAGCTGATGTTGGGGCAATCTCTCTTCTTGTGACAGAGGACTATCAAGAGATTCTGTTGTAGTCAACTTCTCCCTACGCAGATCAGGTTCAGACTGTGCTGTTGTTCTCCTGTTTTCCTCATTTATGAGGTAAACATGCAGTCGATCCTTATCTTTGGTGGTAGGTTTTAGATCGATGGTGAGTTGTCCATAGGGTGTTTCAGCAACCTTTTCATACATAGCCATAAAGTGATCCATATGTTCGGGGAAAATTCTACGAGCGAAGAGTTTGATTTGCTGTTTATCTATGGGGGAATGAATCAGGGTGACATAATGCGCGTTCAAAGCAATGTCTCTCAATTCCTTACCTCTCGGAAACAGATTTTGTATCAAGAGAAAGATCAATACATTCTTGTGATGTGAGGTTTGAGTAAACAGCCGCGAAATACGCTTGTCGTGCTTTGCTTCGGCCAGGAAATCATCCAGGACCAACACGTTCTGTTGACAAGCATCAAAGTAATCCTCGTCCAAGATATCGTAGGGAATTCCTTTGACAAAGGTCAGCTGAGGCAGCTGCTCACCGAGGTCCTGATATAATGGCTGCCATTGAGTATAACACCAAACGATGCGGGTAGGTTGGGGTTGGATCAGGCCATGCCGGAGTACATGAGAGGTAAACACAGACTTTCCACAACCACTGGGTCCCACAACGAGCGCATTTGAGGGAATCAGGAACTTGAATTGTTCTCAAAGATCAGATATACATGGTAAATGAGGCAGCCACGAGTGGACTTGCGATGGCGGCGGCGGCAGCGGATGTGCTTGTAACGGCGGGTTGGCTTGACGCAGCGGCGGCGGCGGCGTTAGCGGGTGGGCTTGTAATGGCGAATGGACTTGCGGTGGCAGGTGGGCTTGTAACGGTGGCGGTATGCTTTGTTTATTTCTCCTGTGTCATAACATGACATCTCTCCTTGAAAACATTTTTTCACAGTCCGGACAGGTGGCAACCCCCATGGTGATCCAATACGGTGTGCGATTAGAGGGTATGAAGCTTTCTTTTATACCCTTGACTCTGTTGACGCTTCAAGGCAGCAAGTGCCCGTTCCACCACAGCCTTCACCTCCGACACATGTTGTATTTTCACGGGTTGGGGTGTTGTCTTCGATCCCTGTTTGGTTGTCATCGTTTTCATTTTAGGTGTCACCTGTCTCTTCTTTGTCTTCAGCGTCGACTTCTTGGCTGCTGTGGTTTCTTTCTCTGTTGTGATTTTCTCAACGTAGTCTTCCTAAATATTTCTCTAGGGTCAAGACTAATCTCTGATGCTTTCTTCATGTTGTTCACGTCCAATCCGTTTGCTGGCGAGAGTAAAACTGTTTGTTGGGCTACACTACTGTAGAGTTTATACTGTCTTACACGAGCAGGGGTTCTTGGAAGACACTCTTTTCTTCACAGCACACTTGTTAGTATGTTAAAAAAGTGATCATATTAGTATATAGTCTTCGTCATACTACACCCGTGAAGGTCCCGGGTTATAGAATGGACCTTCAGTAACCCATGCTTATCGGCGACTGACGACGGGGATCCATTGGTCAGTCTCGCCGACTCGGATGACACGTGCCATCGGTTCCTAGTTGCACAGATCGCTGCTCATGCTGTTGATCACTTGATTGTCTGGTCCAAGCTCGTTTATTGACAGACCACCGTCCTAGAGCTGGAATAATGCCGAGTGTGGCGTAAAACTAAATTCACTCACTCACTGATACCAATACATCTAAAAAAGTAATGTCATCATTTAAATGGTGAGTTTAAACGCGTATTTTACCCTTACAAGGACGAGTGCATTCCACACACCCTTCCTGTTATCAATGTGACACTGTTTACAGTTCGGGCGAACATAACCCTATAGACATGTGTGCGGGCGAGTTCATTCATCAGAAATCTGTCATTTACGATGTGTTTATAAATGTGAACTGCTAACCACGCTCATAGTCATGTTGCGTGTCGTGGTTAGAATCGTAATTGATCTATTGAAAGGTGTCATACATTCGTGTTCGGATATAGGTACAACATCTTCACGCACATACTTTCCTACATCATTCAAATGTATTAAATACCGGATACGTTTAATAGACACCAACGAAAGAAAGGTTTAATGAGGGGGAATACCCATATATATCCTCTCTGAAATAACTCCCTTTTAAAATAACAAATGTACAACACATGTTCCCTAACGTATCATACATACGGGACACTGGTCACACAATTTATGAATGGGAAGCTTCAGGCGAGGCTGTTATGTTAACATTAATTGTAAGGCCGGGGTAGTGTATGTTGACATTGTTATGGGCGGCCGGTCGCTTAGTCTCTCTGCTATACATTAGCTCGTTCTTGCGCGCTAAACGTAAACTGCTAGCTTGCTGATTGCGTAGTCTTATCTATTTTGTCTATATTTCTTTTCTATACAGGTTGTCTAACGTTCATGGTGTACAACGTGTAGACCGTACAAGATGAATTTGATCCAGCTAGACGTACATTTTTTTTCCCTTACATTACCCGGCGTATATCATGTTGACACAACCCGTCTCTATGGTGGTATGGTCGTACTTTCAACACACACCCTGCATTCATCAAACCAGCGGTCAATTTGAAACGACTACGTGAGTTGTACACTAATTGTAATTTCTACTAACGCCTGAAATTAACGAAACCATTACGACCAATAAACAATTTGAAACGACGTGGTCACGTGAGTTGTCAAGCGCGCTCAATTCAAACTGGGCTGCTTGTCTATTCAGGGCAACACGCCAAACGCATAGCTCTATTGAATACCCTTTACTTTTGTTTACTTACGAATCCTTTTCTGTCTTATAAACACACACCTTTCATTCCCCGCCCTTTCCCGACGCGCTGTTGATGCATGAGTCATCCTATCCGATCACGTGACTTGGATCAGCCAATCATCTTCCCTATTTTCACTCAACCTCCCTCAACCAAAAAAGGTTCCTGCGGACCCGTTCTATACTACTTCCGTCTCATCGCCATTATTTTACAGATTGCATAACAAAACACGGCCGTTTCGATAACCTATACAATTTAGTAGGAGCTTGATGGTGAATGTCTTCATACGGATATTACTTTTGTCAGACTGCGGATTGTCTCAGTGTGTGTCTGATATTGCCATACGAAGTGAAATAATGTTGTCTTCGTGAACTGTCAGACATGCCTTCCGAAACGTGTCCTCAAGTGTTTGGGCCAAGCAAACCATAGTCGACATTTAGAACAACTATCGACGCCAGCTGTGTGCAGACACACACAATGAGCAAACTTCCACATTGCAAGTATTAGATCCCCAATTCAGTGTGCCTCAAAAGCAGAGTGTGGTAACCAGTACGGTCAAGGAAGCATGTTTGAGCGGGAATGTGTTACTGCTGCTGGTGTCTCTAATACCCCGTTCACATGCGCCTCTAAACATATGTGTGTATATAGAGGTTATCACGCGAGTGTGTTTGGGGATGGTAAATATCCTGCATTAGGAATAAACATTGTATTTAGCGAGCCTTGGCGAGCTAAATACATAGTGTTTATTCCTAATACAGGATATTTATCATCCCCAAACACACAAGCGTGATAACCTCTTTATCATATAATGTCATTCTTTAATTCTGTGCTTCAAAATCGCTTTCCCTCTCTCACAAACATTACCGAAACATTGCGAGTTTTCGTGGAATGCGCGCATTGATATTTATTACGTCACAGGGTAAGTGATGTGTCAGTCGGACAGTGACAGAAACCAATATAGTTCCAACTAAAATCTGTTTCTTATACAGTGGCGAAGCAACATATACGCAAAACAACAATTGTTTTTAATTGCCTTTCGCAGCAATCCATCGGTCTGTCCGCTAGAGTAACTGCCCTTTGTCAAAGGGAAGCTACTCTAACCCTAGTCAATGAGACGTCACGGCCACGGTCAGACGTTGTTGACAGTCGGTCGGTCCTGTCATAACGTTAAGAAGTGTAGTCAGATGTACACACAGCGACAAAACGAAACAAGGTAACAATTCAAACATATTTCGGCCAAATCCAACTATTTTAATTTGTGGAGAAGGTTTCAAGCTGCAGATATGGTTACTGATCCCGCTTGGCTAGGCCTCGTGCCCTCGCAAAATTGTTACGAAATTTATAAGTTTATATGACTGTTCTTTTGATAATGATAGCAATTATCCCTGTAGTTTATCCATATTCCCGATGGTTAATTCTGACTCGATCGCCGAATGACAAGGGCGACGCCATGTTTGTTTATAAACAGTAAAAGTAGTCCCTACTTGACCTTTGATATTTGCATCTTTATCCGCATATGACCCCAACGGATATCGTTTTTATCCGTTGGCTTTATCCTGCCGAGAAACCTACCCATTATATGATAAATATGCCTACGTGTGTAGAAATACATACGTGAGTATACTTGTCATGTGAACGCGTTTACTCATGTGTGTATATTTACACCAGGAGCAAATTTGCATCATGTCTTGAGCAGGTGCAAATGTAAATGTAAATTTGCACCGTGTGTACATGTTGCAATGTGAAGTCTATGTCAACGTAAGAGGATTGTCTAATGTAATATCTGTTCTTTTGTCAACACCAAATTGTCAACAGTTGCCAACCTTTACACGTATATGATGTTTTCTTTTGGTTTCAAGGAGCCAAAAGTTTGTGTACAAATTATACAGGTTGCTTCACACGAAAATTTTCAGTTAAGTAACTCTCTTCTTATTCAACTTTGATTGGAAAACAACCTGTTTTGTGTGGAAAGTCGCAAACAGACTGACGAATATGTGTGCCTTACACAATTTACATACTTTATTTACACACCTAAGATGCTTTTCATGTGAACGCATAGTAAATTTACATATACACACGTATGTATAGTTACACATGTGCAAAATTACTAACGTTAGTAAATGTGCATGTGAACGGGGTATAAGTGTAAGTTATCTATCTTGTTTGTCTTCAGATAAATCATCTTTCTTACTTTCTTTCTTCAACAGACATAATGTATCATATTTGCTTTATTCCTTGATGTCAAGTTGCAATTTACATACATGTTTTTCAGTTGTCTTTATTCGGCATTTGTAAGAATTTGTACATTTGCTACATGATGGCCCCACTGTAATTACTTAAACCTCTTCTCCAAACCAACCACACATTGTCATTACATTAAAGTGGTTGCCTCCATTTGCTTATTCTTTTACCAGTTTTCGGGGTCGGTTGGGTAGTCTAGTTGTAAAAGCATTAGCCTGTCACGCCAAAGCCCTGGGTTCAATTCCCCACATGGGTACAATGTGTGAAGCCCATTTCTGGAGTCTCGACATATGGCTGAGATAGTGGTAAAAGCGGTGTAAAACCATACCCATACTCACTCTACCACTTTCCAGAATGAATGAGGATGGTTTTATGCCATTTTACAATGTATCCATGTGGGAAATCAAACCCAGGCCTGACCTACGAACACCTTAACCTCTAGGCTACCCAACAGCTCCCAGTTTCCAGACATGTTCATGTTAATAATTCTTTACAAAATGTGTTCCATACGTTCCATGTGTTTGAGATGTGTTTCACTATAGACTGGGCAGTTCTACATCCTTCTCCTCAAATGTGTCAAGTAGTAGCAGGAGTATGACCTCCACAGGGTCTACCTACAATGGCAAAATGATTGTGACACAGGGAGCTCAGTGATACTGGTAGCCCTGTAGTGCCAGGCTGGGAACATGTACCTTGCAAGTCTTTCTCAAGAACTTGTCTAGGTGTACAAGGACTGTCCAATCTGGGTTCCATGAAGGGAGAGAATGTTGTTTTCTGCAAGCAGAACCCCAGCCAGTGATTTGCTGCATAAGCTATCCACACTGAATATTTTCATGTAATCCAGTCACAACACTAAACACTTCTTTACCATCTCACAGCTTTATTATTGACAATATACAAGTTTACTTCTTTGCAGCTTTTCTGGCTGCTTTCCTCAACTTGCCAAACTCAGCCTTAATCACACGATTTCTCTGAAGGAAGAAAAAACAACAATGCAGTGCTTATACACAATGAAAGTGAACTTCAAAATTCATATGTTTGCAAAACAACATAAGACCCATTGTGGCATACTGTTTCTAAAATTCATATTCTTTCCTTTAATGAACATAATTGTATACATTATCTTGTTAATAAATATGACTAACATTTTCCTATCTCTAATTCATTTCCAGCAAAGAAACAATATTAGAAACTTTGATCAAGAGACAAAAGATATTTGTTATTATGTTAAAACATTCAGAAAAATCACTTACAGCTTGTTTGGCCTTCATCAGCTTGAATCGGTCAAAGTCAGACAACTTGGACTTCTGTCAAGGAAGAATAAATCATAGTAAGAGCAGGAACACAAATGTTAGGACAGTATTCATATTGGACGTTTATCATCAAAGGTGAGAAGTTGTAGAGGTTCACCTGCAACGTCCCTCTCTGCCATCAAATAGGTTTGCTCCATACACATGAGAAGCCCCAGAACACCCCATTTGTATTCCTGTGTTCTCCAAGCAACAGTTTTGGGTAATTATTGGTAAAGGTGGTTCATAACCAATGGCAGCAGATGAGAAATCACCCACCCTTCTTCATTTGGTCCCATCATTGATTTGGTTGGTTGGTTTGTTGTTTAACGCCGCACTCAGCAATATTCCAGCTATATGAAGGCGGTCTGTAAATAATCGAGTCTGGACCAGACAATCCAGTGATTGACATCATGAGCATCGACCTACGCAATTGGGACCGATGACATGCATCAACCAAGTCAGCAAGCCTGACCACCCGATCCCGTTAGTCGCCTTTTACGACAAGCATGGGTTGCTGAAGACCTATTCTACCCCGAATCTTCACTGGTCTTGACATCCTGTGTTTGCTTTTGCGGGTCAACAACACTGACAGTCAGGGACGAATCAGATTGGGTGTGATGTTGTGCAGGCATTTGTGATGTGATCACACTTTCTCAGATTTGGCCATCATCATGATCATGAGTTACGTTCTCTTGTTTTGCGTGTTTCTGAGCCCATGGCAAGGAGATATCAGATGGTGTTTGTGGTGTGCATGTATTTGTGTGAAGAGAAAGGAGTAGCTCATGGGGAGTTACCTTCTCCTGTTTGGCGAGTTTCTGTGCCCATGTGGTTTCACTCCACTTCTTGTCAATACCCTCCTTCTTCCATGCCTTGACGACTGTGCCAGTGCGGGCAGAGTTGCCCAGCTTTAGCTTGAGGGGGGTGAGCTGGAGAGCTTTGAAGTTGATGCTGTTGCGGGTCACGTTGGAGCAGGGTCCGTCAATAAGAGCCTGTTGACATGGAACACAGTCAGAGGCAAATGCCCTTGCAAGTGCACAAGAATGCATCAATATTTGGGTACATGCATTTCTCAATTATCAGCTTTAGTCATGAAATATCTGCAAGGATATTTACTTTCTCTAAAATTGTCTCGAGAAGATAGTCTGTCTGACATCCTTAAACCAAACAGGTCTTCCAGAAAAGTGAACAGCAGGCCAATATTGAATCTAAGCCTTCATCTTGATGTGCCCAGTCTACAGTCAAGGTCACATAAGAAGTGCGCACAAATTTATCAATGAGAAATAATATGAAGTATTTTCTCATATTTAGGCACTGCAAAATTTTGTCTGGGAAAATTAAAAACCTTGATCATCCATGTCTCAGATTAGAATTGTCAGCAATACAATTCTGACGGCAATTCCTATCATACAAGGCTCATCATTAACATGGATGATTCACTACTACTGTCGCACCACCCTTACCCTGTTCTGATCCAGCACATCAACAATGACAGCCAGTTTTCCTTTGTCATCGCCAAAGGCGATATAGGCTACACGACCAACTTCCACAAATCGTTTGAAAGGCTGAAATACAAGAAAAAGGTCCAGATAGTTGTCTTAATGTTAATAGTTCCATCTCTGATAAATCTGAAGGGAAAATCAGGGATTTTAAAACATTCTGAACTCTATGATACCACCAAAAGACTGCAGGGGTTCTATTAGAAGCCATCTGGTACTGGACCTCTCACCAAAAACATATACACGTCCAAAATGGAATTATCTCCTAAAACAATAGTTTTGTCAAAATAGAATACTGTCGTAGAATACTGAGACCAAAACGAACATCCGACTTCTCTGTATGCAAGTAATGAAATTAACATTTTTAAATCAATTAATCAATACCACATGATTCAGATTAGAAATTGTCAGCAATGCAAATTCTGACGGCAATTCCTATCATACAAGGCTCATCATTTCATGTGGACAAACAGATTGGACAAAATATCATTTTGAAAGAACTGTTTGGAAAAGCAACAAAAGTTTGGCTTGTAGTATTATGAGTATTTAAAAAAAAGAAGTGTAAGTTTGTGTGAAAAAGAGTTATGTGAAGAGTACCATGCCAATGACGCTTGTATTCACTTCGACAATTTTGTTAGGCCTATACAAAAACATGTACACGTCCAAATTGGAATTTGTCTGGTACCACTCATTATTTCCTCAAACAATAGTTTTGTCAAAATCCTATCCTTAGAATACTGAGGCCAAAACGTACATCTGACTTCTCTGTATGCAAGTAATAAAATTAACATTCAGACTCTTTTGATCATGTTTGTACACATTTAAAAAGGTAAATGGCAACTCAAGTATCGATACATATCATTTATGGGATGGAGGCTTCAAAACATTATTTGAATGTCAACATTTTGGGTAATTGTGATAACTGTACCCAGTCAAAACAGCTCTTTACTTCCGTGTTGGTTTATTGATGTGTACCCAGTGGTAGAAACTAACCGTTTTAGTCCACTAGTCCTTATATTTTTATAATGATAACATATAGCAAACACCTTTAAAATAGCAAATTTCTACTAGTCCTTATGATACCTTAACTATTGGGCAGTTTAGCAAGGACTATGGGACTAGTGCCAATTTCTAACGCTGGTACCTCAATCACTTCATTACAGTGCAAATTTGACTGTTAGACCAAATCCAAATTCTTTTTGTAACACTCAGGGAAAGAAATATGGTCTGGGATCTGTTTAACCTGCACTGTAGCCAGCTACTGAACACCTTGTTCATTATCTTATGTTACCAATACTTCCTTCCACTAATTCAAGAAAAACAACAAATATTATTTCCTTCACTTCTAGTGACACAATACTGGTAATTTGCCTTGAGCGAACAAAGGGTTAGCCAAGACAAAATACCCATCCCAGTTCATACATTCAAACTGTTGTTTTGCCCTGAGCAACTTGTGTGTCCACTGCAGCTGGAAGTTGATAGTTATGTTGGTTTTTTCCTAACATGTAAGTATGATCCTATAATGCTGACCCATTCAGCCTTTATGCAAAGTCATATTGATTATCTGACATTTATTGGCTTTAAAAGAAGCATACTTATTATCAACTAATGGTCTAGTCTGTTGATGTTGAAGCTTCCTGATAGTAGTGTTAAATACTTAATGTAAAAGTAACAACCAGGGTAGCATAAAATAGAGCATCTTGACTGACACGCAAAAGGGGGGAACATTACATACCAACACTAAACATGTAGTAACTATGCCTGCAAACCATGTGTTTCAGATTAGAAATTGTCAGCAATGCAATTCTGACGGCAATTCCTATCATACAAGGCTCATCATGAACATGTAGGTCTGTACAGGCAGTAAGAATCTACCTCATCATTTAGTACTATTTCTTCCTGTCATAAATGCAAACAGAGCCCCGAACAATCAGCAATAACCAACATGTTAATACTGTTTGTACAAATCGTTTGGATAGTGCAAAGAAATAATGAGTGAAGTCAGTAAATGTTTCATGCTTAAGTCAGCAATATTCCAGCTGCACCACAGCAGCCAACAAACAATCATGTCTGGAACAAACAAGCAAGAGGCTGATATTACAAGCACCTTTCTACCATCAGGTAGTGACAACATACAATCAACAAAGCCACCAAATCTGACAACTATCCATTTTAGTTGCCACTTATGACAATCATTGGTCTCTGGAGGCCTATTTTAACTTCAATTCAAACTGAATGAGTGAGTGAGTTTGGTTTTAAGCCACTTTTAGCAATAATCCAGCAATATCATGGCTGGGGACACTAGAAATGGGCTTCCCACATTGTATCCATGTCGGGAATCGAACCGGGGTCTTCAGTGTGACAAGCGAACTCTGTAACCACTAGGCTACCTAACCGACCCGTGAGTGCCAAGAAACATGAAATGTCTAGATTATCCGGCCTTTCGACCATCTTAGGTGACACCAATAGCCACTAGGGCTGGGACAATACACAAACTTAGATGATGGAGTTATGGATCTTTTTAAATTCTTCAATCAATACCACATGATTCAGATTAGAAATTGTCAGCAATGCAATTCTGACGGCAATTCCTATCATACAAGGCTCATCATTTCATGTGAACAGATTGGACAAAACATCAAGTTTAAAGAACTATTTGGAAATGCAACAAAAGTTTGGCTTGTAGTATTATGAGTATTAAAAAGAAGAAGTGTAATTTTATGTGAAAAAGAGTTATGTTAAGAGTACCATGCCATGATGCTGGTATTCACTTCCGACATTTTTGTTAAGCCTATACATACGTGAAGCATGGGTACACATGCAATAAAGCTCAAAATAACCAGGAAAAAAAAAATCTGCTTGCGTTTGTATTGTTAAATATGAGTAAACCTCAAAAATGAATATCAATCCAATAGGGCTGGGACAAGTCCAAATTTACTCCCCGGGTACCCACCCCACTATTACCCGACCCTACCCAGGTACCAGGTACTCGCTGTAGGTCTCAAGAGGTTGGTACAAACTATCTGATTGGGAAAAGTTTGACCATAGCCTGTAAAATGTGTTAAGATACACTTATAAAACGATCAGGTGTATACACTGAAGTTTTATTCTTATTCAAACATATAAAAGTGAGAAGGAAAGGGCGTAGTAGTCAGGAAGAACTGTGAACATTAGTGACTTGTAGTCTAAACATAGAGTTTTAGTTCCCAGTTCCCGGGTCCCAACCAGGACCCACCCGACCCGAGTTACCTGTCCCAGCCCTACAATCCAAACATCTGAAAATAGAAGTGGCATGTCGCAACCTCTTCAGCTACATACATTGGGGCCACATTTCAAACAAATATGTTGTATTTTGAATAACTTTGGTAATTATAGATAATAAATCACTTACGAAAGCTTATTTAATTCAACTTGTGCGGGGCCAAGCTGACAAAAACATGGCGATGGAAACACTGCATTCATGCTGAAACATGTGGTCAAAACTCCACACATTCATAAAATTGATCATGTGACAATATTAACTGTTTTGCAGATAGGCAATGTGGTGTTTCAAGTTCCTAAGAAATATTGGTGTACATGCAGTTAGCTCCCTTCATGTGATTCAGTCTCTGACACATTAAGGTTTATCATCCACTAACATTGAGAGTCAAATGCTTTAGGGGAATGTGACCACACAAATAGGAACCAAGTGAATCTCCTAAACTGTAGTGAACAGATTTACATATGTTTGTTTTATCAATACCACATGATTCAGATTGGAAATTTGTCAGCAATGCAATTCTGACGGCAATTCCTATCATACAAGGCTCATCATTTCATGTGGAGAAGCTGACTGGATAGAGCTGTAATGCAACAAACGATGGGTTTCTATGATACTATCACGATTGACATCTTCAAATTTAACCATTAAAATGTAATTATAGTGATTTTACAGAAGACAAATGGCAATAGGACATTTTCATGATCTTATTAACTACTGATGCATCATTTCCAAATTTAAAAAATATTTTTTGACATTTTGGATGACATTATCCATCTATCCATGCCCTAGACAAAGAACTAACTTGAAACCCTGATCTGTGTACACTGTTAAAACCCCCTGCCATCTTAATTGGAGTTCTTGGTTCTTGATTGGAGTGTTGTTTACTCCGCACTCAGCAATATTCCAGCTAAATGACGGCGGTTTGTAAATAATCGAGTCTGGACCATACAATCCAGTCTTTAATATCATGAGCACCGATCCACACGCACATCGGATCGATGACATGCATCAACCAGTATACTAAAAGCCTAAGTCATAACAACATACAACATTATTTTAGAAAGATATTAAAGTAAACAGATATAAACAACATATCATTAACATTGAGCATAGTGCAAAGATTCTGGTATGGTGGCATTGGTGTTCATGATCTACGTTAGACAAAACCAATGAATCTGATAATTATCACCTGAAAACGCCTCCTAATTAAAGAGGACCACTACTAGGCAAACAATTTAAACAGATAGTATTATAACTTTTTTTAAGAACTTTTTCATCAACCTAGATGTCTAATACAAAGAAATTATGGTATAATGGAATACATGCAGCAAGAATAGACTTTAGATTGCAAATTACTATGATTATTCTCAGTGTAGAGAACTATTAATGTTGTTTTTTAATGGATAAATCAGTAAAATCCAAGTCCTTTTAAGGTTGTTTTTTTCTGTATGAAGTCTGTGTGGCTGGCCCCTGAATCCTATTTGATCAAAGATGTGGACAATATATAACATCCTTGTGAGTAATCGATGATACTATACTCTCTCTTTCCTTGATGAAAGAAATTATGATAGTGTAAGCGAGGGACTTGTGAAACTGCAATTGGTTAACATAAAAAAGCCATCACAATTGAGTAATTTATTCACAAATTGGTATCCTGTCTTGTGTATAACCTACAACCCACATGTTTCAGATTAGAAATTGTCAGCAATACAATTCTGACGGCAATTCCTATCATACAAGGCTCATCATTACATGTGAATATGCAGGTCATGACAAGATGGTAGCTTACTGTATGCTCCACATCATGCAAAATAATCACAGTGCACTGATCTTGCTTGCCATAATCAATGACATCCAATCACTATTTACATCCCTTAATAGTAATATTACAATCTTCTCTTAAGACCATCCATGAGCCTTCCAAACAAACGCTGAATTGGTATTGTCAGATATTGTCCTTCTTCCCATACCGGTATGTACAAAGACCATTTGAAACAGACATTGGAGTATCTTTGATCACACAAGCTATTTCGTAACTATACCCAGGCCCCACGATGCTTTGATTCCTGTGCACAATCACAACCACATTTAATGAAGTTTTACATGTAACCGGAAATAGCATGTTAACAAAGCTGTACAGAAGTATGCAGTTAGTCCTGTTATATTACAGTATCTGATCATAAGAAATGTTCATCGCATATTACAACTTATGTTTGTAATCAACTTTATTAAGTTCATTCCAAATTTCATTCAATATTGTATACATTAATTTTGGCAAAATCGTGTGTGAAGTGATCCACAAAATTGCACAAAGTTGCAAACGATCAGATTGGACGTTGCAATTGACGACTTGAAGTGAACTTAGCCTAGTAGGCAAAGACTTAAGTATCCCTTTTACCCAGACAACCCATAAAACTACAAAATAATTAAAGAGATGCACTAAATTAGATCCTTTACAGTTAATGCAATAACTGAAAGGCAACTGTTAGGAATGTGAATTGCCTTGGATAACCCAAGTATGCATGCATTAACATATAGGCCTAACACGATATATGTAGGATTATATAGATTTACCAGGCGTGTTTGTTTTCGCTCGTGTGGAACTTCGGGTGTTATCCAGTAGAACACACAGTATTATTCTTAATTGTTTTAATGCTATGGTTCAGGTTAAAGGTACAGTGTACAAAGACGATGATAATATACTCAGGGGAGATAACCCGAGACACATGGTTCTTGAGAATGTTTTCAGATTGATTCGAATCAGTCTTCCTTCTACGATAATGGGAAAAACAAACCTTCCCATACAAACTATAAACAGTTAATTCACAACTAAAATCATGATTCTTTAAAATAAATGGCGTTAGATACAGTTTATCAGTTGTATTAGCAGACTGCTCCAGCCACATGTCCCTTACCATGATGGTGGCCGGGGGAAAGGACGATCACGTGACTTCCACTTCCGACATCGAGAACATTTATTTTCACCACACAATCCATTCCCCGAAGACTTTCGGAGGAAACGATTTCGAAACAAAATAAGGTTATCTCTTATGTAACACAAAAAGAAAACGCGATGGCGTAAACTTAACCTTTACTTGTGCGGGTCAAGGTCACTTAGACAAGCACTTCTGCGAATGTACGACGAACAGTCAGAATAAGTTGGCAACAAAATGTGGACCCGGCAATTCTCTCAAAAACTATTTGCGCTTGTTCGATCAAGCACATCACCTTACTCGTGCAGGAATGCACATGCACAGGTGACACTGTCTTTGAGTACCGTAGTCTCTTGTTTAAATTGTTATATCTACATTCATTGGATCACTTCATCACTGCATGCGTAATGTTATCTGACTTATCAGTGTTAGATCCCAAGAACGTAGTTAAAAATTGAATGCTTGGTTAACTGTGATCTATAAAGATAACGACAAAGGGCGCATTTTAATTTATTTCTTTAGCCTAAACAAACAGACAAAAAGAACGGCGGAGCTCATCGGATGTCCTCATTTGGAAATACCCCAGATGGTTATAGTTTAATACTAAAAAAAGTATCTATGCAGTGAAAGCATTTTCGGATTTCGGATTGCGTCGATAATACGATTACTAATCCCTTGTTGTCATCCACGTTTTCTCGTATAACCCTACACTTGTGTATTTGTCGTCGTTCACTTGATGCTCAGTTAATGAATTTATTACAGGTACAATTATTGGTAGCACCACTTAGATTACCTGACAAAGTTTCCCATTTGGCATTTATTGTGTCTGGGGTAATTATTCAATCTAAATCCAGGTTTGAAGTGAGGTGAAATGTGTGTTATGTAATATGCATGTGGCAGACCAGCAAGAGGTGAATGATCAGTTGATTTACTTTTTTTTGTAAATCAACAGATTGTTCTTAGTCATCAAAGGATTAACAGAAAATACGTTGATTGATTAATCACCAGGGATGTGAAATCTCCGCGGAAACGCGGAAAATCGCGTTTTTTAAAACAGTAGTCCCTGGAAAAAATCATCTTCCCCGTAAAAATTAAATAAATTATCACTGTTATCTTGCACAGTGGATATGTCAAAAGTGAGTGTTTACATGTCTAGGTTTACTAAAACAAAGGGAATACACTCATATCATGGCGTGAAGTGCCGATGATAAAACAACATACATTGTTCAAAGGGTTAACTGATAATACGTTGATTGATTGCTCATTGTTATCTATCACTCAATGGATTTTTTAGGAACCATGGACGTTATGAAAATAGTTGTCACGTGGGCTTTCTCAGCCGACCCTTGAGACTTGACACCTATGTGAAACACCTGAAACAATCAAAGTGATCAGTTGAGAAACGAACACGGGTTATAATATCTCGAAACGATATATATCTTTTAAAATATTTGATTGTTACAGAGACACGTGACATCAAATAAGTTTCTTTGTACAGCTGCAGACGAGTGGGATATTGTTCCTTTGTGTGGATATTCATGGATACATTCCTCGAACAAGGAAGCTCCTAAAATTTATACACATAAATTTGGTAGGTTGCAATTATGGTATTTGCATTTTGTTTTCCTTCATTTGAACCGATTCGGTCTTGTTTCTCTACGTCTTGGTTGGGTGAGGTGAGGTGAGGTGAAATTGGGTTAAACGTCGCGTCCAAGATTATTGCACTTATATAGCGACGTGCATGCACGTGTGTGTCTGTTGCTGCTTGTACTAGTCCGGACTGATGCCGATGTATAGTGCTAGCTCACTGAGATACCATTCCGCAGTTTAACATGAATACCCCACTCAGACACAGTATACTGACTCCGAGCCGACAAGTCCTTGTTTTAGCCCCTTAATGTCGAGCGCCAGACAGGGTAACAACAAGTACCATCTTTTAATGTCTTTTGGTATGACTCAGCTGGGGATCGAAACCCGGACCTTCCGCTCTCTCCGGGCGGACGCTCTACCACAAGACCACGTAGGCGGCACGTCTTGGTTGGGAAATTCTTCAATGCACGATAGACGTTGTTTTCACAGGTCTTTTCCTTTGTAAGCGTGTAAATATTACCATCAATTTGTAAAATGTGATTCTCTCAGGCAATTTATAAAATGTGTAAATATTTCAGTCATTTTGACAGATTGATTAAGATGATCAAAAGGGCCTACAAACATCACAACAGATTATTATGTAGGATTAGAAGCCAAACAACATAGACATGTACTTTTCAACGTAACATTTTCAGTCTCTTGGTGATGACATTAAACATCAAAATGTTTGGAATTCGTTATCATAATAATACAGATGGAAATGTTTTTCAGTCACTTTGTAAAATAACTCAATATTTAGACTTTAAATTAATTTTAAAATGTTACACATTTTGACAGTAAAAAAATATACACACTATAAAAAAAGCAATGCTCAGGTGAAATATTTACTTTGTGTTGCAAGTCAAAATAGTGTAAACGAAAATCGCAAATTACCAAGCAATTGACTTATCAAAACTTCGTCAACATTACCGATGCTACCCACAAAGATACCTACATTTCCTCATTATCTCGAAAACTGTATTTCATTTTGTTGATCAATGTGACCATACGCCCTTATTACTACCCATAAAAGTGACTGATGCGCTTACGAATTGCGCAGCAGAGGTCGCGAACTAGTCTAGATTTCTGCTATACATCCGGGTACTCATTTGGAAAAAACAATAACAAAGGCAACAATCAGTCCCGTGGAATTGCGTTAGATCAGTGCCCCTTTAATGCTGCACTCAGCAATATTACAGCTATATGACGGCAGTCTGTAAATAATCGAGTCTGGACCAGACAATCCAGTGATTGACATCATGAGCATCGATCCACGCAATTGGGATCGATGACATGCATCAACCAAGTCAGTGAGCCTGACCACCCGACCCCGTTAGTCGCCTTTTACGACAAGCATAGTTGCCTTTTACGGCAAGCATGGGTTGCTGAAGACCTATTCTTCCCCGGAATCTTCACGGGTCTAAACCTGAAAGGATATGTGATATATCAGTACCCCACAAAACAACACTAGGCTCTACCTATTTAAAGCGTCGGGAACTCCAGACCAAATGACGTTTGATGATGTTGACTCCTTCACACACCTGGACTGTCTGAATGTCAGACTAGCTACATGCAACATACCATTTGTCTCCCCAAAACACATAGCCCCTTGAGTACAGCTGGCATAATATATGCCCCAAAATAAAAGTTATAGCATATAAATGAGAATCCCCAAAATGATTACATGTTAATGATAGGCAAAATAAAATACATGCAACTAAGTGCAACTAAGTATATGTATTAGGATGTATAAACAGCACTAGATGGCCAACACAATAAGGTATCAGACCTGACTGGGAAGTGCTATGTACATTATCATAAGAATATGGTACGGGTATGGTAGTCATTATTTCTGAAATGGCACCATCAGTAATTTACATGAAATAGGTTTGTTTTTGTGCTCATGTGATAAAAAAGATTGAAATGTCACTAACCAGTGATGTACACATGATCATGACGAAGTGTTAGTGTTTCTATACCTTTTTGATCATGAACACACTGAAAATTATACTTGATTATAATCTTTACTAAATCATTTATCAATTCGGGTACACTATTAAATCATGAAAATGTATTTATAATGCTAAACTGCATGAACATTGGCTGACATGTTTATCTATCTTGTGATCCTTGTACATATACTGTTACTGCTATTTCTGTTACTCTTACAAAAATAACAACATTGCTTACATTGTTGAATGTGTGACACGACCTTTGATCTTGATATTGTGAATAATTAAAATAACAATTAACAATTGGTGACTAGCGTTTTATTACTAACATCCCGTTTGCATCGTCAGTATTGTAACAAAGGTGACAAAAGTTACTTTCGCTTTAAGCATTCCCTATGGGTATTGATGGTATTCTTTGGTTTTTGATATGCTTTTACTCCCTTTTGTCCAGGGTATGAGATATATTTAAACCAGTGAGTTGACCTTGCAAAGATTATTCCGATTTAAAAGTCCCTTTCAGGTGAACCCTCTTTTGTTCATCACTTTTAGTGTGTAACATGCTGCATCAGCTGACATTAACCATATGCTTGTCTAACTTACAGTGAGCGACATGTAGTGCCTTTGTGCATCAATCACTGTAGTTTACGTACATGTTGGCAGATATGTAAAGAAATACAGTTACGCAAGCTGAAAATGCTAAATTTGGTAATAACACAAAGTATTGCTATAATTTTGGTGTTTTTATAAAAATGTGATTTATATTATTTGCATGCGTGCAGTTCTACCATGACATTTGCAATCCTGTGTTCTGATTTGTCCAATCGCAGTATTGATTCAATGATAGACCATGATTTGGCTGATTACTGCATTACTGTAAAAGATAATATTTATTCAAAAATACTTCTGCAAACCTGCCTGTTTGGTATTTTCAAATACGGATCTGACCTCATTTCCATTGATAACTAATGTCTTGTGGTCCTTAAGTTACTGTATTTTCCGAAAATGTGCGCCAACACATCAACACAGCAGAAGCTTGGTGCTACTTTACCACATACTGACGTCATGTCCACCATGTTACAATGCTTGGACATCACATCTGTAGAACTGTATGAAGTCATAATAGTGGTGCTACTTTACCACATACTGACGTCATGTCCACCATGTTACAATGCTTGGACATCACATCTGTGGAACGGTATGAAGTCATAATAGTGGTGCTACTTTACCACATACTGACGTCATGTCCACCATGTTACAATGCTTGGACATCACTTCTGTGGAACTGTATGAAGTCATAATAGTGGTGCTACTTTACCACATACTGACGTCATGTCCACCATGTTACAATGCTTGGACATCACATCTGTGGAACTGTATGAAGTCATAAAAGTGGTGCTACTTAACCACATACTGATGTCATGTCCACCATGTTACAATGCTTGGACATCACATCTGTGGAACTGTATGAAGTCATAAAAGTGGTGCTACTTTACCACATACTGACGTCATGTCCACCATGTTACAATGCTTGGACATCACATCTGTGGAACTGTATGAAGTCATAATAGTGGTGCTACTTTACCACATACTGACGTCATGTCCACCATGTTACAATGCTTGGACATCACATCTGTAGAACTGTATGAAGTCATAATAGTGGTGCTACTTTACCACATACTGATGTCATGTCCACCATGTTACAATGCTTGGACATCACTTCTGTGGAACTGTATGAAGTCATAATAGTGGTGCTACTTTACCACATACTGACGTCATGTCCACCATGTTACATTGCTTGGACATCACATCTGTGGAACTGTATGAAGTCATAATAGTGGTGCTACTTTACCACATACTGACGTCATGTCCACCATGTAACAATGCTTGGACATCACATCTGTGGAACTGTATGAAGTCATAATAGTGGTGCTACTTTACCACATACTGACGTCATGTCCACCATGTTACAATGCTTGGACATCACATCTGTAGAACTGTATGAAGTCATAATAGTGGTGCTACTTTACCACATACTGACGTCATGTCCACCATGTTACAATGCTTGGACATCACTTCTGTGGAACTGTATGAAGTCATAATAGTGGTGCTACTTTACCACATACTGACGTCATGTCCACCATGTTACATTGCTTGGACATCACATCTGTGGAACTGTATGAAGTCATAATAGTGGTGCTACTTTACCACATACTGACGTCATGTCCACCATGTTACAATGCTTGGACATCACATCTGTGGAACTGTATGAAGTCATAATAGTGGTGCTACTTTACCACATACTGACGTCATGTCCACCATGTTACAATGCTTGGACATCACATCTGTGGAACTGTATGAAGTCATAAAAGTGGTGCTACTTTACCACATACTGACGTCATGTCCACCATGTTACAATGCTTGGACATCACATCTGTGGAACTGTATGAAGTCATAATAGTGGTGTTACTTTACCACATACTGACGTCATGTCCACCATGTTACATTGCTTGGACATCACATCTGTGGAACTGTATGAAGTCATAATAGTGGTGCTACTTTACCACATACTGACGTCATGTCCACCATGTTACAATGCTTGGACATCACATCTGTGGAACTGTAAGAAGTCATAATAGTGGTGCTACTTTACCACATACTGACGTCATGTCCACCATGTTACAATGCTTGGACATCACATCTGTGGAACTGTATGAAGTCATAATAGTGGTGCTACTTTACCACATACTGACGTCATGTCCACCATGTTACAATGCTTGGACATCACATCTGTGGAACTGTATGAAGTCATAATAGTGGTGCTACTTTACCACATACTGACATCATGTCCACAATGTTACAATGCTTGGACATCACATCTGTAGAACTGTATGAAGTCATAATAGTGGTGCTACTTTACCACATACTGACGTCATGTCCACCATGTTACAATGCTTGGACATCACATCTGTGGAACTATGAAGTCATAATAGTGGTGCTACTTTACCACATACTGACGTCATGTCCACCATGTTACATTGCTTGGACATCACATCTGTGGAACTGTATGAAGTCATAATAGTGGTGCTACTTTACCACATACTGACGTCATGTCCACCATGTAACAATGCTTGGACATCACATCTGTGGAACTGTATGAAGTCATAATAGTGGTGCTACTTTACCACATACTGACGTCATGTCCACCATGTTACAATGCTTGGACATCACATCTGTAGAACTGTATGAAGTCATAATAGTGGTGCTACTTTACCACATACTGACGTCATGTCCACCATGTTACAATGCTTGGACATCACTTCTGTGGAACTGTATGAAGTCATAATAGTGGTGCTACTTTACCACATACTGACGTCATGTCCACCATGTTACATTGCTTGGACATCACATCTGTGGAACTGTATGAAGTCATAATAGTGGTGCTACTTTACCACATACTGACGTCATGTCCACCATGTTACAATGCTTGGACATCACATCTGTGGAACTGTATGAAGTCATAATAGTGGTGCTACTTTACCACATACTGACGTCATGTCCACCATGTTACAATGCTTGGACATCACATCTGTGGAACTGTATGAAGTCATAAAAGTGGTGCTACTTTACCACATACTGACGTCATGTCCACCATGTTACAATGCTTGGACATCACATCTGTGGAACTGTATGAAGTCATAATAGTGGTGTTACTTTACCACATACTGACGTCATGTCCACCATGTTACATTGCTTGGACATCACATCTGTGGAACTGTATGAAGTCATAATAGTGGTGCTACTTTACCACATACTGACGTCATGTCCACCATGTTACAATGCTTGGACATCACATCTGTGGAACTGTAAGAAGTCATAATAGTGGTGCTACTTTACCACATACTGACGTCATGTCCACCATGTTACAATGCTTGGACATCACATCTGTGGAACTGTATGAAGTCATAATAGTGGTGCTACTTTACCACATACTGACGTCATGTCCACCATGTTACAATGCTTGGACATCACATCTGTGGAACTGTATGAAGTCATAATAGTGGTGCTACTTTACCACATACTGACATCATGTCCACAATGTTACAATGCTTGGACATCACATCTGTAGAACTGTATGAAGTCATAATAGTGGTGCTACTTTACCACATACTGACGTCATGTCCACCATGTTACAATGCTTGGACATCACATCTGTGGAACTATGAAGTCATAATAGTGGTGCTACTTTACCACATACTGACGTCATGTCCACCATGTTACATTGCTTGGACATCACATCTGTGGAACTGTATGAAGTCATAATAGTGGTGTACTTTACAACAAAACATTACAAAGGTTGCTTCATTTTCTCTTGTGATGTCAGTTTGAATAATGCTTACTTGACATCTGAATTTGATTTGTTTGTGTCACCGTGAATTGGTTAAAGTATTGGTGCAAATTATGGTTCGGTACATAAGCATACAAACCAATCTTCTTGAATTTGCTTTTTCAACATACTGAAAATATTAGCCTGAACTGATGCCAAATAGTTCACATTTTTTGTCATTTTGTCATTGTAAAATGAGATAAACCATCTGTGTTTCCAATTTAGAGGTTTTCATATCTGTTAATCATGATATTATAATGTTCATTTTTTTATGTAAATTACAGGTATCTGATCCACGTTTGAAACCTCTACATTGAAAACACAAAAGGTTCTTAAGTAAATAATAATTAATTGGGTATTGGTGATTTGTTTTGCATATTTTGATGAATGCATGCAATTGAGGGTCCAATGTCTCTCACACAAGATGCAAAATTTGCAAAGCATGTGTACTGTCAACTGGGTGTTGATAGATTATTTTTGTTTCATATTTATGATAAACATGCTCAAGTGTTGTACAGTCCACATGCACTGGGGGTCTGAAAGGATATAACTCGTAGTAGCCACTGCTACTGCTGCTATTGAGCCACGAAATTCCAGCCTAGTTTGGCAAGGGTGGAAACTGGACTTTTATAGTCAGTTAACTCCCTTGCCCTCATATTATTAGTTAATGTCATTTGTTAAAACAATTATTGTTGACCACTGTTGACTTTTAAGGCCAAGGTGCCCGTACTGTCTCTCAACTTGATTGTATGGCTTCTCATGTCTCTTGATGTATTTCATTATTCATATACATGAGTATTATTCTGCAGGTCAGAATACCATTAAACACATGATCAAAATACATACATTCATAGGAATATTGGTTCAGTTTACTGTTGACGAATGTATATGTTAACCAAATAATTACCATAAGAATCTAATTCCCTATCATTCCCATGAGTGTACTGATCATAAGACATGTGGGATTCATTACAGCTCATGGCAGTTCTCATGCCTTTGTTACACTAACAGCTTCTGCTAGTTCATTCTGCTGAATATAAGCAAAGTATGGAGACTCATTGTGTCTCCTTGCCAAACACACCATCTGTTATGAGATAGGTCTAACAAGTCTTTGAAACCCATTTAGAAGTGATACACATAAGGAAGAGAATTTATGGATGTCAACTTCTTTATTAAGACGAAACACAAAGTTTTGGAGGATATATGTACTCCTTCATCAGGTGAATAATCTCTATCAGGCAGAGGACATATATATGTATCTATGAGAACAACAAAAGAAATAAGATTACAAGGGAATCAAACAGACAATTAGCAGGGTAGGTGATTAGCAATGGACAAATGGAAGCCAACACTTAACAGTAAATTAGTTCTGATAGTTGATAGTGATGGACCACTGGAAGCCAGGGCATAACTGTACAGTGATCAATGGGCAAACGGGAGACCGGAGGTAATTAGCACTGAATTTTTTTTTGATTCTGTATTTCTGAAACTGACTGACATATTCAGTTTGGAAAGGCAGCAGAGACATGCACTGATTGTATATTGAATACTATAGAAATATATTTGTAACATGGCAACTTTCCAGTTTCTAATTGTATCTCAACACACTCAAGTTGCCTCTGTAGCTACTTGAAATTTCTTATTCACCAAAGGAAAAACTAGGTAGCTTAAAGACTTTAGTGAGCTATAACACAGATTTGGGGATGCTTTGGGGAATATGAAACATTCCATGGTACAATGCATTACACTTGCATAGTCAATGATTAAGCAGTAATCATTAATGTATGTTTGATTCCAGAAATCTGAGGTGTCAGATCGGTTTGTGCAAGCCCTGTCTGATGTTGTCGGAGGTTCAAATGTTTCCACTGCAATGGCAGTGAGAGAACAGCATGGGAGGGACGAGTCGTATCATGAGTGAGTGACATTCTCTAATTCTTCCAACTTCATGACCTATTACTCTGTATGATAAGGACCCCTGCTTATTATAATCAAGAGGTCACTAAAATGATGACTGGTGACCATTATGGTTGCAAACAGATTTGACAGGATTTCACAGTATTGTGATGATTTCACAGTATTGTACCATCAGATTCATTTAGTTGAGCTTCATGGTTAGGAAATTAGGCCATAGTTAAATTATTTGAAAGAATTGTCATGAAGCTGTGCGTAGATACCAAATGAGCATGTTGCTTTTGTTCACTCTTTGGTTAAGAAATGTAACAGGATGCTGCTGTAATGGTCTACCTGCACCTACCATATATCGCCGTCTATAAAGCGACCCCAAGTATAAGGCGACCCCCCTGTACAAGCCTTCAAAACATCGATGCTAATTTATATACCCTGTCTATATAGCAAATCGGAATGAAGCACATAACCAGTGCATACACAAGCCCTACATCTGCGATAAAAACGTGTTTGTCTTCTGCAGAAAAATATTGTATCCCTTCAGCGAATTCAGGGAAACGAACACATCATAACAATTAAACTTGGTCAATACAAATTAGAAATTTGAGATAAAACATCACTAGACATGATGATTTACCGATTAAATTGTATTTCCTGTTCTGATAGGCATTGTTTTATATACAGAGATTAAGATTACCGTGTGTATTGTCTCATAAACTAAGCCGGAAGCAACAATCAGCTGTGCACACGTTTCTCGGAATCTACCAGTGCTTTAGTTAAAGATTACCCAATAATATGAGTTTAAAGAATTTTAATACAATAATCGTATGAATTGTGTCTGAAATTTATCAGGAAAAATTTATTCCAATATCATGTTATTATAGTTGCCACTTCACTTTATACATCTGAAATAACTTAATAACCACAAGCCTAACAATCGCTATTGCCGGATAGTTTTTCGAATGGAACAACTTCACCAATCACCGTCCATGCTCCCACGCTTGCAATAGCGAAAACTTTGTTGACATATAATAGTCAAACTACATCAAATATATTTCAACAAGTCAATGTTCGGCATTTATGGTATATAAATCCATTCTCTATCCACTAAAGTTTGTTTCAACTTGAAATAGCAGTAATCTGACCGTGGTTGCTGTAAATAATGGTGAGTTGTGCGATCTTCCTATCACTTCACATATGATTTTGCCGAAATTAATGTTAACAATATTGAATGAAATTTTGAATAAAATTGGCATGAATAATCAGGACTAGGAACTGATGGTAACTAGCAGCTTCTGGTTGAAGCCAGAGATAGGTTGTTGTTTTCTTTGTTTGTTGCACTAAGAAATATTCAACTACGTGGCAGCAGGCTGTAAAGACAACTAGTTGAGTCTGGAACAGACAATCAAGTGATTGCTATTAGGAGCAATGATCCCTGCCATCAGGGAGCCTGAGCCTGACCAACAGATCTTCTGACTTCAGTCACCTCATGACCAGCATGGGACTAATTCTAACTTGGAACTTGTTTATCTTGTTTGTGTTTTCTAGATGCTCCCCACCAGATGTTGTTGTGTTTGCTGAGAGCACGGAGCATGTGAGCCAGATTGCCAAGCTGTGTAATGATAATGAGGTCCCGCTCATCCCCTTTGGCACAGGGACAGGCTTGGAAGGAGGGATCAATGCTTTCAGGGTAGGCGACACATTGATGTCATTGAGGGTTGGTGACACAGTGACACATCATTGAGTGTAGGCGACACATCATTGAGGGTAGGCGACACAGTGACACGTCATTGAGTGTAGGCGACACATCATTGAGGGTTAGTGACACAGTGACATGTCATTGAGGGTTGGTGACACAGTGACACATCATTGAGTGTAGGCGACACGTCATTGAGGGTTAGTGACACAGTGACATGTCATTGAGTGTAGGCGACACATCATTGAGGGTTAGTGACACAGTGACACATCATTGAGTGTAGGCGACACGTCATTGAGGGTTAGTGACACAGTGACATGTCATTGAGGGTAGGCGACACAGTGACACGTCATTGAGTGTAGGCGACACGTCATTGAGGGTTGGTGACACAGTGACACGTCATTGAGGGTTGGTGACACAGTGACACATCATTGAAGGTAGGCGACACAGTGACACGTCATTGAGTGTAGGCGACACGTCATTGAGGGTTAGTGACACAGTGACATGTCATTGAGGGTAGGCGACACAGTGACACGTCATTGAGTGTAGGCGACACGTCATTGAGGGTTAGTGACACAGTGACATGTCATTGAGGGTAGGCGACACAGTGACACGTCATTGAGTGTAGGCGACACGTCATTGAGGGTTAGTGACACAGTGACATGTCATTGAGGGTAGGCGACACAGTGACACGTCATTGAGTGTAGGCGACACGTCATTGAGGGTTAGTGACACAGTGACATGTCATTGAGGGTAGGCGACACAGGGACGCTTCATTGAGGGTAGGCGACACAGTGACACGTCATTGAAGGTTGGCGACACAGTGACACGTCATTGAAGGTTGGCGACATAGTGACATGTCATTGAGTGTAGGCGACACAGTGACACATCATTGAAGGTAGGCGACACAGTAACACGTCATTGAGGGTAGGCAACACAGTGACACGTCATTGAGGGTACAGTCAAGTCTCGTTAATCCGACACTCGTTAATCCGACACTTGGCTTTATCCGACACAAATGATGGGAACCGATTGATTCAGTGCTATTTAGTCCCGTTAATCCGACATTCTCGCACTCCGACTCCGACACACCTAATTTGCAACAAATTACCGAAATCACTCATTAATCAGTCTCGTTAATCCGACACAGTGATCAGCGTACTCCGTGGTCATCTGCCCGCGAGTACACAGCCAGAGTTTGACACGCACTGGCTGCAGAGATTAACTTAACAATTAACAGGAAAAGCTATTCAAACCTGTATGTACAAAGCTATACAAATGTAGTTTACAAATTGCAGCCAGATTAATGTGCATGAAGCCAGTTTTAAATACGAACAGGTATATAAAACATGGTCGACTCACCATGGTTGACTGGTATGTAAACAAGAAAGCATGGATGACTTCATTAATATTCAAAGCCTGGCTACTGATCTTGGATTGGCAAATGCGATTGGAGCAATGCCAAATGGTATTGCTGTTGGACAACGCCCCATCCAATGCTACTGTCGACATAACTAATGTGAAATGTCACTTTTTGCCACCAAACACCACATCGCACATTCAGCCACTAGATGCCGGGATCATAAAGAATTTCAAGCTTTATTATAAGAAACAGCAAATGAAATTACACCTCGCAACCTCAAGCCCTAGACGTCAAGCGAGCAGGGGACTTTGAGAAATGTGCCTTCAAAATGTTAGAAACAGAAAACACTGACAGACTATTTTAAGTAGATGAAGCAAGTTGTTAAGACAGTAGCACTTGCATTTACACGAGGAAACGTGTGTCATGGATGTGATAAATTCAGTGAGTAATTTCTCTATTGTTATGTATAAATGGGAAAATTATTATTATTTTTGCACTGTCATTAATTATGAATTAAGGAATGAATGAATAAACAACATAACAATATTAATATTTCGTTTTTAATGATTTTATTACAAGGTACACACGGTTATTATCTATCGTGAAGACGTCCGATTTTCGATCACAAATCAATTAATTTCGTTAATCCGACATACTCGTTAATCCGACACAATCATTTGCAATCAACGATGTCGGATTAATGAGACTTGACTGTAGTTGACACAGTGAAAAGTCATTTAGGGTAGGCGACACAGTGACATGTCATTGAAGGTTGGTGAACCATTGACACGTCACGGAGGGATGGCTACAAAGTGTGATTGAGAGTCGGCTGGACAGGGATACTTCATTGAGGATGGGTTAGACAGGGATACTTCATTGGAGATGGGTTAGAAACATATTTTCTTCATTGAGGATTGTAGACAGGGATACTTCATTGAGGATTGTAGACAGGGATACTTCATTGGAGATGGGTTAGACAGGGATACTTCATTGGAGATGGGTTAGACAGGGATACTTCATTGGAGATGGGTTAGACAGGGATACTTCTTTGAGGATGGGTTAGACAGGGATGCTTCTTTGACGATGACCTTTTGAATACAGCCATGTAATAGCTTTAATGTTGAGTCAATGTATCCCTCTTTGAGGCAAATACTTGGCTCTATTTGCATTCCATTTCCTAACATTACGCTGTCAAATATGCATGAAACTGGAGGTGATAGGAAGATCCTAATATATATTTATGATTTCAGGGTGGCGTGACTCTGGATCTGAGTAAGATGGATAAGATACTGTCAGTGCATCAGGAGGACTTTGATGCAGAAGTAGAGGCAGGGGTGTCACGTCAAGGGTTAAACGCCTACCTTCGTGACACAGGATTGATGTTCCCAATTGGTACGATACAGAAAATATATCACGTTCGATTCAGTTATATCATGTACGGTACCCATTTTGACCTAGGGACCTGAATAAGATTACTTTGAATACCCATCTTGCATTAACAGTAGCCACATATAATGCCATGCAGAATAGGTGTTGGAATCCCATGCTTGTTGCCAAAGCTGACATAGAAAGAGTTGGGTGGTTACTATGTGCGAAGTGTCTGATTAGATGTCATTACATGGATTGTTGCTCATCCACCATGGGTTTGTCTGGTCCAGACTTAATGATTTCTGTCTGGTCTTGATGTATCGCTGCCATTATGCTGTTTCAGTGTGTTTTGTATTCTGTGACTTAATCAATGTTTATCATGTTTGTAGACACAACCTTTGTTTATCTTCTGTCGAACATGCAGATCCGGGAGCAGACGCCTCTCTGTGTGGAATGTGTGCCACCAGTGCGTCAGGCACCAATGCAGTGAGGTACGGGACGATGAGGGAGAACGTCCTCAACATGGAGGTCGTGATGGCAGACGGCAGAGTTATAAACACAGCTGGGAAGGGCAGACGTACAAAGTGAGATTACTGACTGAAATGTGTACCCATATTTCATCTAATCACATAATCAGTACCACAGAACCCAGTATTTGTCTCTTGCACCTCCTTGTGTGATGAGGAAAGAATCCTGAACTAAAACACCACACAAACATACGAAACATTGGTCATACTTGTAGATACCACACAAACATACGAAACATTGGTCATACTTGTAGATACCACACAAACATACGAAACATTGGTCATACTTGTAGATACCACACACACATACGAAACATTGGTCATACTTGTAGATACCACACAAACATATGGAGCATTGGTTAAACTTGTAGATACCACACAAACATATGAAACATTGGTCATACTTGTAGATACCACACAAACATACGAAACATTGATCATACTTGTAGATACCACACAAACATACAAAACATTGATCATACTTGTAGATACCACACAAACATATGAAACATTGGTCATACTTGTAGATACCACACAAACATATGAAACATTGGTCATACTTGTAGATACCACACAAACATATGAAACATTGGTCATACTTGTAGATACCACACAAACATATGAAACATTGGTTAAACTTGTAGATACCACACAAACATATGGAGCATTGGTCATACTTGTAGATACCACACAAACATATGAAACATTGGTCATACTTGTAGATACCACACAGACATATGAAACATTGGTTAAACTTGTAGATACCACACAAACATATGAAACATTGGTCATACTTGTAGATACCACACAAACATATGAAACATTGGTCATACTTGTAGATACCACACAAACATATGAAACATTGGTTAAACTTGTAGATACCACACAAACATATGAAACATTGGTTAAACTTGTAGATACCACACAAACATATGGAGCATTGGTTAAACTTGTAGATACCACACAAACATATGGAGCATTGGTTAAACTTGTAGATACCACACAAACATATGGAGCATTGGTTAAACTTGTAGATACCACACAAACATATGAAACATTGGTTAAACTTGTAGATACCACACAAACATATGGAGCATTGGTTAAACTTGTAGATACCACACAAACATATGGAGCATTGGTTAAACTTGTAGATACCACACAAACATATGGAACATTGGTTAAACTTGTAGATACCACACAAACATATGAAACATTGGTTAAACTTGTAGATACCACACAAACATATGGAGCATTGGTTAAACTTGTAGATACCACACAAACATATGAAACATTGGTTAAACTTGTAGATACCACACAAACATATGGAGAATTTGTTAAACTTGTAGATACCACACAAACATATGGAGCATTGGTTAAACTTGTAGATACCACACAAACATATGGAGCATTGGTTAAACTTGTAGATACCACACAAACATATGAAACATTGGTTAAACTTGTAGATACCACACAAACATATGGAGCATTGGTTAAACTTGTGGATACCACACAAACATATGAAACATTGGTTAAACTTGTAGATACCACACAAACATATGAAACATTGGTTAAACTTGTAGATACCACACAAACATATGGAGCATTGGTTAAACTTGTAGATACCACACAAACATATGAAACATTGGTTAAACTTGTAGATACCACACAAACATATGGAGCATTTGTTAAACTTGTAGATACCACACAAACATATGGACCATTGCTTAAACTTGTAGATACCACACAAACATATGGAGCATTGATTAAACTTGTAGATACCACACAAACATATGAAACATTGGTTAAACTTGTAGATACCACACAAACATATGGAGCATTGGTTAAACTTGTAGATACCACACAAACATATGAAACATTGGTTAAACTTGCAGATACCACACAAACATATGAAACATTGGTTAAACTTGTAGATACCACACAAACATATGAAACATTGGTTAAACTTGTAGATACCACACAAACATATGAAACATTGGTTAAACTTGTAGATACCACACAAACATATGGAGCATTGGTTAAAGTTGTAGATACCACACAAACATATGACACATTGGTTAAACTTGTAGATACCACACAAACATATGGAACATTGGTTAAACTTGTAGATACCACACAGACATATGGAACATTGGTTAAACTTGTAGATACCACACAAACATATGGAGCATTGGTTAAACTTGTAGATACCACACAAACATATGGAGCATTGATTAAACTTGTAGATACCACACAAACATATGAAACATTGGTTAAACTTGTAGATACCACACAAACATATGGAGCATTGGTTAAACTTGTAGATACCACACAAACATATGAAACATTGGTTAAACTTGCAGATACCACACAAACATATGAAACATTGGTTAAACTTGTAGATACCACACAAACATATGAAACATTGGTTAAACTTGTAGATACCACACAAACATATGAAACATTGGTTAAACTTGTAGATACCACACAAACATATGGAGCATTGGTTAAAGTTGTAGATACCACACAAACATATGACACATTGGTTAAACTTGTAGATCCCACACAAACATATGGAACATTGGTTAAACTTGTAGATACCACACAGACATATGGAACATTGGTTAAACTTGTAGATACCACACAAACATATGGAGCATTGGTTAAACTTGTAGATACCACACAAACATATGAAACATTGGTCATACTTGTAGATACCACACAAACATATGAAACATTGGTTAAACTTGTAGATACCACACAAACATATGGAGCATTGGTTAAACTTGTAGATACCACACAGACATATGAAACATTGGTTAAACTTGTAGATACCACACGAACATATGGAGCATTTGTTAAACTTGTAGATACCACACAAATATATGGAGCATTGGTTAAACTTGTAGATACCACACAAACATATGAAACATTGGTTAAACTTGTAGATACCACACAAACATATGGAGCATTTGTTAAACTTGTAGATACCACACAAACATATGAAACATTGGTCATACTTGTAGATACCACACAAACATATGAAACATTGGTTAAACTTGTAGATACCACACAAACATATGAAACATTGGTTAAACTTGTAGATACCACACAAACATATGGAACATTGGTTAAACTTGTAGATACCACACAAACATATGGAGAATTGGTTAAACTTGTAGATACCACACAAACATATGAAACATTGGTTAAACTTGTAGATACCACACAAACATATGGAGCATTGGTTAAACTTGTAGATACCACACAAACATACGAAACATTGGTTAAACTTGTAGATACCACACAAACATATGGAGCATTTGTTAAACTTGTAGATACCACACAAACATATGAAACATTGGTCATACTTGTAGATACCACACAAACAAATGGAGCATTGGTTAAACTTGTAGATACCACACAAACATATGGAGCATTGGTTAAACTTGTAGATACCACACAAACATATGGAACATTGGTTAAACTTGTAGATACCACACAAATATATGAAACATTGGTTAAACTTGTAGATACCACACAAACATATGGAGCATTGGTTAAACTTGTAGATACCACACAAACATATGAAACATTGGTTAAACTTGTAGATACCACACAAACATATGGAGCATTTGTTAAACTTGTAGATACCACACAAACATATGGAGCATTGGTTAAACTTGTAGATACCACACAAACATATGGAGCATTGGTTAAACTTGTAGATACCACAGAAACATATGAAACATTGGTTAAACTTGTAGATACCACACAAACATATGGAGCATTGGTTAAACTTGTGGATACCACACAAACATATGAAACATTGGTTAAACTTGTAGATACCACACAAACATATGAAACATTGGTTAAACTTGTAGATACCACACAAACATATGGAGCATTGGTTAAACTTGTAGATATCACACAAACATATGAAACATTGGTTAAACTTGTAGATACCACACAAACATATGAAACATTGGTTAAACTTGTAGATACCACACAAACATATGAAACATTGGTTAAACTTGTAGATACCACACAAACATATGGAGCATTGGTTAAACTTGTAGATACCACACAGACATATGGAACATTGGTTAAACTTGTAGATACCACACAAACATATGGAGCATTGGTTAAACTTGTAGATACCACACAAACATATGAAACATTGGTTAAACTTGTAGATACCACACAAACTTATGGAGCATTTGTTAAACTTGTAGATACCACACAAACATATGGAGCATTGGTTAAACTTGTAGATACCACACAAACATATGAAACATTGATTAAACTTGTAGATACCACACAAACATATGGAGCATTGGTTAAACTTGTAGATACCACACAAACATATGAAACATTGGTCATACTTGTAGATACCACACAAACATATGAAACATTGGTTAAACTTGTAGATACCACACAAACATATGGAGCATTGGTTAAACTTGTAGATACCACACAGACATATGAAACATTGGTTAAACTTGTAGATACCACACAAACATATGGAGCATTTGTTAAACTTGTAGATACCACACAAACATATGGAGCATTGGTTAAACTTGTAGATACCACACAAACATATGAAACATTGGTTAAACTTGTAGATACCACACAAACATATGGAGCATTTGTTAAACTTGTAGATACCACACAAACATATGAAACATTGGTCATACTTGTAGATACCACACAAACATATGAAACATTGGTTAAACTTGTAGATACCACACAAACATATGAAACATTGGTTAAACTTGTAGATACCACACAAACATATGAAACATTGGTTAAACTTGTGGATACCACACAAACATATGGAGCATTGGTTAAACTTGTAGATACCACACAAACATACGAAACATTGGTTAAACTTGTAGATACCACACAAACATATGGAGCATTGGTTAAACTTGTAGATACCACACAAACATACGAAACATTGGTTAAACTTGTAGCTACCACACAAACATATGGAGCATTTGTTAAACTTGTAGATACCACACAAACATATGAAACATTGGTTAAACTTGTAGATACCACACAAACATATGAAACATTGGTCATACTTGTAGATACCACACAAACATATGAAACATTGGTTAAACTTGTAGATACCACACAAATATATGGAGCATTTGTTAAACTTGTAGATACCACACAAACATATGGAGAATTGGTTAAACTTGTAGATACCACACAAACATGTGGAACATTGGTTAAACTTGTAGATACCACACAAATATATGAAACATTGGTTAAACTTGTAGGTACCACACAAACATATGGAGCATTGGTTAAACTTGTAGATACCACACAAACATATGAAACATTGGTTAAACTTGTAGATACCACACAAACATATGGAGCATTTGTTAAACTTGTAGATACCACACAAAATATGGAGCATTGGTTAAACTTGTAGATACCACACAAACATATGGAGCATTGGTTAAACTTGTAGATACCACACAAACATATGAAACATTGGTTAAACTTGTAGATACCACACAAACATATGGAGCATTGGTTAAACTTGTGGATACCACACAAACATATGAAACATTGGTTAAACTTGTAGATACCACACAAACATATGAAACATTGGTTAAAACTGTAGATACCACACAAACATATGGAGCATTGGTTAAACTTGTAGATACCACACAAACATATGAAACATTGGTTAAACTTGTAGATACCACACAAACATATGGAGCATTTGTTAAACTTGTAGATACCACACAAACATATGGAGCATTGGTTAAACTTGTAGATACCACACAAACATATGAAACATTGATTAAACTTGTAGATACCACACAAACATATGAAACATTGGTTAAACTTGTAGATACCACACAAACATATGGAGCATTGGTTAAACTTGTAGATACCACACAAACATATGAAACATTGGTTAAACTTGTAGATACCACACAAACATATGAAACATTGGTTAAACTTGTAGATACCACACAAACATATGAAACATTGATTAAACTTGTAGATACCACACAAACATATGAAACATTGGTTAAACTTGTAGATACCACACAAACATATGAAACATTGGTTAAACTTGTAGATACCACACAAACATATGAAACATTGATTAAACTTGTAGATACCACACAAACATATGAAACATTGGTTAAACTTGTAGATACCACACAAACATATGGAGCATTGGTTAAACTTGTAGATACCACACAAACATATGAAACATTGGTTAAACTTGTAGATACCACACAAACATATGAAACATTGGTTAAACTTGTAGATACCACACAAACATATGAAACATTGGTTAAACTTGTAGATACCACACAAACATATGGAGCATTTGTTAAACTTGTAGATACCACACAGACATATGGAACATTGGTTAAACTTGTAGATACCACACAAACATATGGAGCATTGGTTAAACTTGTAGATACCACACAAACATATGAAACATTGGTTAAACTTGTAGATACCACACAAACTTATGGAGCATTTGTTAAACTTGTAGATACCACACAAACATATGGAGCATTGGTTAAACTTGTAGATACCACACAAACATATGAAACATTGATTAAACTTGTAGATACCACACAAACATATGGAGCATTGGTTAAACTTGTAGATACCACACAAACATATGAAACATTGGTCATACTTGTAGATACCACACAAACATATGAAACATTGGTTAAACTTGTAGATACCACACAAACATATGGAGCATTGGTTAAACTTGTAGATACCACACAGACATATGAAACATTGGTTAAACTTGTAGATACCACACAAACATATGGAGCATTTGTTAAACTTGTAGATACCACACAAACATATGGAGCATTGGTTAAACTTGTAGATACCACACAAACATATGAAACATTGGTTAAACTTGTAGATACCACACAAACATATGGAGCATTTGTTAAACTTGTAGATACCACACAAACATATGAAACATTGGTCATACTTGTAGATACCACACAAACATATGAAACATTGGTTAAACTTGTAGATACCACACAAACATATGAAACATTGGTTAAACTTGTAGATACCACACAAACATATGAAACATTGGTTAAACTTGTGGATACCACACAAACATATGGAGCATTGGTTAAACTTGTAGATACCACACAAACATACGAAACATTGGTTAAACTTGTAGATACCACACAAACATATGGAGCATTGGTTAAACTTGTAGATACCACACAAACATACGAAACATTGGTTAAACTTGTAGCTACCACACAAACATATGGAGCATTTGTTAAACTTGTAGATACCACACAAACATATGAAACATTGGTTAAACTTGTAGATACCACACAAACATATGAAACATTGGTCATACTTGTAGATACCACACAAACATATGAAACATTGGTTAAACTTGTAGATACCACACAAATATATGGAGCATTTGTTAAACTTGTAGATACCATACAAACATATGGAGCATTGGTTAAACTTGTAGATACCACACAAACATATGAAACATTGGTTAAACTTGTAGATACCACACAAACATATGAAACATTGGTTAAACTTGTAGATACCACACAAACATATGGAGCATTTGTTAAACTTGTAGATACCACACAAACATATGAAACATTGGTCATACTTGTAGATACCACACAAACATATGAAACATTGGTTAAACTTGTAGATACCACACAAACATATGAAACATTGGTTAAACTTGTAGATACCACACAAACATATGGAACATTGGTTAAACTTGTAGATACCACACAAACATATGGAGCATTGGTTAAACTTTTAGATACCACACAAACATATGAAACATTGGTTAAACTTGTAGATACCACACAAACATATGGAGCATTGGTTAAACTTGTAGATACCACACAAACATACGAAACATTGGTTAAACTTGTAGATACCACACAAACATATGGAGCATTGGTTAAACTTGTAGATACCACACAAACATATGAAACATTGGTTAAACTTGTAGATACCACACAAACATATGGAGCATTGGTTAAACTTGTAGATACCACACAAACATATGAAACATTGGTTAAACTTGTAGATACCACACAAACATATGGAGCATTTGTTAAACTTGTAGATACCACACAAACATATGAAACATTGGTCATACTTGTAGATACCACACAAACATATGAAACATTGGTTAAACTTGTAGATACCACACAAACATATGGAGCATTGGTTAAACTTGTAGATACCACACAAACATATTTAACATTGGTTAAACTTGTAGATACCACACAAACATATGAAACATTGGTTAAACTTGTAGATACCACACAAACATATGAAACATTGGTTAAACTTGTAGATACCACACAAACATATGAAACATTGGTTAAACTTGTAGATACCACACAAACATATGGAGCATTGGTTAAACTTGTAGATACCACACAAACATATGAAACATTGGTTAAACTTGTAGATACCACACAAACATATGGAGCATTGGTTAAACTTGTAGATACCACACAAACATACAAAACATTGGTTAAACTTGTAGCTACCACACAAACATATGGAGCATTTGTTAAACTTGTAGATACCACACAAACATATGAAACATTGGTTAAACTTGAAGATACCACACAAACATATGAAACATTGGTCATACTTGTAGATACCACACAAACATATGAAACATTGGTTAAACTTGTAGATACCACACAAACATATGGAGCATTTGTTAAACTTGTAGATACCACACAAACATATGGAGCATTGGTTAAACTTGTAGATACCACACAAACATATGAAAAATTGGTTAAACTTGTAGATACCACACAAACGTATGAAACATTGGTTAAACTTGTAGATACCACACAAACATATGGAGCATTTGTTAAACTTGTAGATACCACACAAACATATGAAACATTGGTCATACTTGTAGATACCACACAAACATATGAAACATTGGTTAAACTTGTAGATACCACACAAACATATGGAACATTGGTTAAACTTGTAGATACCACACAAACATATGGAGCATTGGTTAAACTTTTAGATACCACACAAACATATGAAACATTGGTTAAACTTGTAGATACCACACAAACATATGGAGCATTGGTTAAACTTGTAGATACCACACAAACATATGAAACATTGGTTAAACTTGTAGATACCACACAAACATATGGAGCATTGGTTAAACTTGTAGATACCACACAAACATATGAAACATTGGTTAAACTTGTAGATACCACACAAACATATGAAACATTGGTTAAACTTGTAGATACCACACAAACATATGGAGCATTGGTTAAAGTTGTAGATACCACACAAACATATGACACATTGGTTAAACTTGTAGATACCACACAAACATATGGAACATTGGTTAAACTTGTAGATACCACACAGACATATGGAACATTGGTTAAACTTGTAGATACCACACAAACATATGGAGCATTGGTTAAACTTGTAGATACCACACAAACATATGGAGCATTGGTTAAACTTGTAGATACCACACAAACATATTTAACATTGGTTAAACTTGTAGATACCACACAAACATATGAAACATTGGTTAAACTTGTAGATACCACACAAACATATGAAACATTGGTTAAACTTGTAGATACCACACAAACATATGAAACATTGGTCATACTTGTAGATACCACACAAACATATGAAACATTGGTTAAACTTGTAGATACCACACAAACATATGGAGCATTGGTTAAACTTGTAGATACCACACAAACATATTTAACATTGGTTAAACTTGTAGATACCACACAAACATATGAAACATTGGTTAAACTTGTAGATACCACACAAACATATGAAACATTGGTTAAACTTGTAGATACCACACAAACATATGAAACATTGGTTAAACTTGTAGATACCACACAAACATATGGAGCATTGGTTAAACTTGTAGATACCACACAAACATATGAAACATTGGTTAAACTTGTAGATACCACACAAACATATGGAGCATTGGTTAAACTTGTAGATACCACACAAACATACAAAACATTGGTTAAACTTGTAGCTACCACACAAACATATGGAGCATTTGTTAAACTTGTAGATACCACACAAACATATGAAACATTGGTTAAACTTGAAGATACCACACAAACATATGAAACATTGGTCATACTTGTAGATACCACACAAACATATGAAACATTGGTTAAACTTGTAGATACCACACAAACATATGGAGCATTTGTTAAACTTGTAGATACCACACAAACATATGGAGCATTGGTTAAACTTGTAGATACCACACAAACATATGAAAAATTGGTTAAACTTGTAGATACCACACAAACGTATGAAACATTGGTTAAACTTGTAGATACCACACAAACATATGGAGCATTTGTTAAACTTGTAGATACCACACAAACATATGAAACATTGGTCATACTTGTAGATACCACACAAACATATGAAACATTGGTTAAACTTGTAGATACCACACAAACATATGGAACATTGGTTAAACTTGTAGATACCACACAAACATATGGAGCATTGGTTAAACTTTTAGATACCACACAAACATATGAAACATTGGTTAAACTTGTAGATACCACACAAACATATGGAGCATTGGTTAAACTTGTAGATACCACACAAACATACGAAACATTGGTTAAACTTGTAGATACCACACAAACATATGGAGCATTGGTTAAACTTGTAGATACCACACAAACATATGAAACATTGGTTAAACTTGTAGATACCACACAAACATATGAAACATTGGTTAAACTTGTAGATACCACACAAACATATGGAGCATTGGTTAAAGTTGTAGATACCACACAAACATATGACACATTGGTTAAACTTGTAGATACCACACAAACATATGGAACATTGGTTAAACTTGTAGATACCACACAGACATATGGAACATTGGTTAAACTTGTAGATACCACACAAACATATGGAGCATTGGTTAAACTTGTAGATACCACACAAACTGATGAAACATTGGTCATACTTGTAGATACCACACAAACATATGAAACATTGGTCATACTTGTAGATACCACACAAACATATGAAACATTGGTTAAACTTGTAGATACCACACAAACATATGGAGCATTGGTTAAACTTGTAGATACCACACAGACATATGACACATTGGTTAAACTTGTAGATACCACACGAACATATGGAGCATTTGTTAAACTTGTAGATACCACACAAATATATGGAGCATTGGTTAAACTTGTAGATACCACACAAACATATGAAACATTGGTTAAACTTGTAGATACCACACAAACATATGAAACATTGGTTAAACTTGTAGATACCACACAAACATATGGAGCATTGGTTAAACTTGTAGATACCACACAAACATACGAAACATTGGTTAAACTTGTAGATACCACACAAACATATGGAGCATTGGTTAAACTTTTAGATACCACACAAACATATGAAACATTGGTTAAACTTGTAGATACCACACAAACATATGAAACATTGGTTAAACTTGTAGATACCACACAAACATATGGAGCATTGGTTAAAGTTGTAGATACCACACAAACATATGACACATTGGTTAAACTTGTAGATACCACACAAACATATGGAACATTGGTTAAACTTGTAGATACCACACAGACATATGGAACATTTGTTAAACTTGTAGATACCACACAAACATATGGAGCATTGGTTAAACTTGTAGATACCACACAGACATATGAAACATTGGTTAACCTTGTAGATACCACACGAACATATGGAGCATTGGTTAAACTTGTAGATACCACACAAATATATGGAGCATTGGTTAAACTTGTAGATACCACACAAACATATGAAACATTGGTTAAACTTGTAGATACCACACAAAGATATGGAGCATTTGTTAAACTTGTAGATACCACACAAACATATGAAACATTGGTCATACTTGTAGATACCACACAAACATATGAAACATTGGTTAAACTTGTAGATACCACACAAACATATGAAACATTGGTTAAACTTGTAGATACCACACAAACATATGGAACATTGGTTAAACTTGTAGATACCACACAAACATATGGAGCATTGGTTAAACTTGTAGATACCACACAAACATATGAAACATTGGTTAAACTTGTAGATACCACACAAACATATGGAGCATTGGTTAAACTTGTAGATACCACACAAACATACGAAACATTGGTTAAACTTGTAGATACCACACAAACATATGGAGCATTTGTTAAACATGTAGATACCACAAAAACATATGAAACATTGGTCATACTTGTAGATACCACACAAACAAATGGAGCATTGGTTAAACTTGTAGATACCACACAAACATATGGAGCATTGGTTAAACTTGTAGATACCACACAAACATATGGAACATTGGTTAAACTTGTAGATACCACACAAATATATGAAACATTGGTTAAACTTGTAGATACCACACAAACATATGGAGCATTGGTTAAACTTGTAGATACCACACAAACATATGAAACATTGGTTAAACTTGTAGATACCACACAAACATATGGAGCATTTGTTAAACTTGTAGATACCACACAAAATATGGAGCATTGGTTAAACTTGTAGATACCACACAAACATATGGAGCATTGGTTAAACTTGTAGATACCACACAAACATATGAAACATTGGTTAAACTTGTAGATACCACACAAACATATGGAGCATTGGTTAAACTTGTGGATACCACACAAACATATGAAACATTGGTTAAACTTGTAGATACCACACAAACATATGAAACATTGGTTAAAACTGTAGATACCACACAAACATATGGAGCATTGGTTAAACTTGTAGATACCACACAAACATATGAAACATTGGTTAAACTTGTAGATACCACACAAACGTATGGATCATTTGTTAAACTTGTAGATACCACACAAACATATGGAGCATTGGTTAAACTTGTAGATACCACACAAACATATGAAACATTGATTAAACTTGTAGATACCACACAAACATATGAAACATTGGTTAAACTTGTAGATACCACACAAACATATGGAGCATTGGTTAAACTTGTAGATACCACACAAACATATGAAACATTGGTTAAACTTGTAGATACCACACAAACATATGAAACATTGGTTAAACTTGTAGATACCACACAAACATATGAAACATTGGTTAAACTTGTAGATACCACACAAACATATGAAACATTGGTTAAACTTGTAGATACCACACAAACATATGGAGCATTGGTTAAACTTGTAGATACCACACAGACATATGGAACATTGGTTAAACTTGTAGATACCACACAAACATATGGAGCATTGGTTAAACTTGTAGATACCACACAAACATATGAAACATTGGTTAAACTTGTAGATACCACACAAACTTATGGAGCATTTGTTAAACTTGTATATACCACACAAACATATGGAGCATTGGTTAAACTTGTAGATACCACACAAACATATGAAACATTGATTAAACTTGTAGATACCACACAAACATATGGAGCATTGCTTAAACTTGTAGATACCACACAAACATATGAAACATTGGTCATACTTGTAGATACCACAGATACATATGAAACATTGGTTAAACTTGTAGATACCACACAAACATATGGAGCATTGGTTAAACTTGTAGATACCACACAGACATATGGAGCATTTGTTTAACTTGTAGATACCACACAAACATATGGAGCATTGGTTAAACTTGTAGATACCACACAAACATATGAAACATTGGTTAAACTTGTAGATACCACACAAACATATGGAGCATTTGTTAAACTTGTAGATACCACACAAACATATGAAACATTGGTCATACTTGTAGATACCACACAAACATATGAAACATTGGTTAAACTTGTAGATACCACACAAACATATGAAACATTGGTTAAACTTGTAGATACCACACAAACATATGAAACATTGGTTAAACTTGTAGATACCACACAAACATATGGAGCATTGGTTAAACTTGTAGATACCACACAAACATACGAAACATTGGTTAAACTTGTAGATACCACACAAACATATGGAGCATTGGTTAAACTTGTAGATACCACACAAACATACGAAACATTGGTTAAACTTGTAGCTACCACACAAACATATGGAGCATTTGTTAAACTTGTAGATACCACACAAACATATGAAACATTGGTTAAACTTGTAGATACCACACAAACATATGAAACATTGGTCATACTTGTAGATACCACACAAAGATATGAAACATTGGTTAAACTTGTAGATACCACACAAACATATGGAGCATTTGTTAAACTTGTAGATACCATACAAACATATGGAGCATTGGTTAAACTTGTAGATACCACACAAACATATGAAACATTGGTTAAACTTGTAGATACCACACAAACATATGAAACATTGGTTAAACTTGTAGATACCACACAAACATATGGAGCATTGGTTAAACTTGTAGATACCACACAGACATATGGAACATTGGTTAAACTTGTAGATACCACACAAACATATGGAGCATTGGTTAAACTTGTAGATACCACACAAACATATGAAACATTGGTTAAACTTGTAGATACCACACAAACTTATGGAGCATTTGTTAAACTTGTATATACCACACAAACATATGGAGCATTGGTTAAACTTGTAGATACCACACAAACATATGAAACATTGATTAAACTTGTAGATACCACACAAACATATGGAGCATTGCTTAAACTTGTAGATACCACACAAACATATGAAACATTGGTCATACTTGTAGATACCACAGATACATATGAAACATTGGTTAAACTTGTAGATACCACACAAACATATGGAGCATTGGTTAAACTTGTAGATACCACACAGACATATGGAGCATTTGTTTAACTTGTAGATACCACACAAACATATGGAGCATTGGTTAAACTTGTAGATACCACACAAACATATGAAACATTGGTTAAACTTGTAGATACCACACAAACATATGGAGCATTTGTTAAACTTGTAGATACCACACAAACATATGAAACATTGGTCATACTTGTAGATACCACACAAACATATGAAACATTGGTTAAACTTGTAGATACCACACAAACATATGAAACATTGGTTAAACTTGTAGATACCACACAAACATATGAAACATTGGTTAAACTTGTAGATACCACACAAACATATGGAGCATTGGTTAAACTTGTAGATACCACACAAACATACGAAACATTGGTTAAACTTGTAGATACCACACAAACATATGGAGCATTGGTTAAACTTGTAGATACCACACAAACATACGAAACATTGGTTAAACTTGTAGCTACCACACAAACATATGGAGCATTTGTTAAACTTGTAGATACCACACAAACATATGAAACATTGGTTAAACTTGTAGATACCACACAAACATATGAAACATTGGTCATACTTGTAGATACCACACAAAGATATGAAACATTGGTTAAACTTGTAGATACCACACAAACATATGGAGCATTTGTTAAACTTGTAGATACCATACAAACATATGGAGCATTGGTTAAACTTGTAGATACCACACAAACATATGAAACATTGGTTAAACTTGTAGATACCACACAAACATATGAAACATTGGTTAAACTTGTAGATACCACACAAACATATGGAGCATTTGTTAAACTTGTAGATACCACACAAACATATGAAACATTGGTCATACTTGTAGATACCACACAAACATATGAAACATTGGTTAAACTTGTAGATACCACACAAACATATGAAACATTGGTTAAAATTGTAGATACCACACAAACATATGGAACATTGGTTAAACTTGTAGATACCACACAAACATATGGAGCATTGGTTAAACTTTTAGATACCACACAAACATATGAAACATTGGTTAAACTTGTAGATACCACACAAACATATGGAGCATTGGTTAAACTTGTAGATACCACACAAACATACAAAACATTGGTTAAACTTGTAGATACCACACAAACATATGGAGCATTGGTTAAACTTGTAGATACCACACAAACATATGAAACATTGGTTAAACTTGTAGATACCACACAAACATATGGAGCATTGGTTAAACTTGTAGATACCACACAAACATACGAAACATTGGTTAAACTTGTAGATACCACACAAACATATGGAGCATTGGTTAAACTTGTAGATACCACACAAACATACGAAACATTGGTCATACTTGTAGATACCACACAAACATATGAAACATTGGTTAAACTTGTAGATACCACACAAACATATGGAGCATTGGTTAAACTTGTAGATACCACACAAACATATGAAACATTGGTTAAACTTGTAGATACCACACAAACATATGAAACATTGGTCATTCTTGTAGATACCACACAAACAAATGGAGCATTGGTTAAACTTGTAGATACCACACAAACATATGGAGCATTGGTTAAACTTGTAGATACCACACAAACATATGGAACATTGGTTAAACTTGTAGATACCACACAAACATATGAAACATTGGTTAAACTTGTAGATACCACACAAACATATGGAGCATTGGTTAAACTTGTAGATACCACACAAACATATGAAACATTGGTTAAACTTGTAGATACCACACAAACATACGAAACATTGGTTAAACTTGTAGATACCACACAAACATATGGAGCATTGGTTAAACTTGTAGATACCACACAAACATATGGAGCATTGGTTAAACTTGTAGATACCACACAAACATATGAAACATTGGTTAAACTTGTAGATACCACACAAACATATGGAGCATTGGTTAAACTTGTGGATACCACACAAACATATGAAACATTGGTTAAACTTGTAAATACCACACAAAGATATGAAATATTGGTTAAACTTGTAGATACCACACAAACATATGGAGCATTGGTTAAACTTGTAGATACCACACAAACATATGAAACATTGGTTAAACTTGTAGATACCACACAAACATATGGAGCATTTGTTAAACTTGTAGATACCACACAAACATATGGAGCATTGGTTAAACTTGTAGATACCACACAAACATATGGAGCATTGATTAAACTTGTAGATACCACACAAACATATGAAACATTGGTTAAACTTGTAGATACCACACAAACATATGAAACATTGGTTAAACTTGTAGATACCACACAAACATATGGAGCATTGCTTAAACTTGTAGATACCACGCAAACATATGAAACATTGGTTAAACTTGTAGATACCACACAAACATATGGAGCATTGGTTAAACTTGTAGATACCACACAGACATATGGAACATTGGTTAAACTTGTAGATACCACACAAACATATGGAGCATTGGTTAAACTTGTAGATACCACACAAACATATGAAACATTGGTTAAACTTGTAGATACCACACAAACTTATGGAGCATTTGTTAAACTTGTAGATACCACACAAACATATGGAGCATTGGTTAAACTTGTAGATACCACACAAACATATGAAACATTGATTAAACTTGTAGATACCACACAAACATATGGAGCATTTGTTAAACTTGTAGATACCACACAAACATATGAAACATTGGTTAAACTTGTAGATACCACACAAACATATGGAGCATTGGCTAAACTTGTAGATACCACACAAACATATGAAACATTGGTTAAACTTGTAGATACCACACAAACATATGAAACATTGGTTAAACTTGTAGATACCACACAAACATATGAAACATTGGTTAAACTTGTAGATACCACACAAACATATGAAACATTGGTTAAACTTGTAGATACCACACAAACATATGGAGCATTGGTTAAACTTGTAGATACCACACAAACATATGAAACATTGGTCATACTTGTAGATACCACAGAAACATATGAAACATTGGTTAAACTTGTAGATACCACACAAACATATGAAACATTGGTTAAACTTGTAGATACCACACAAACATATGGAGCATTGGTTAAACTTGTAGATACCACACAAACATATGGAGCATTGGTTAAACTTGTAGATACCACACAAACATATGAAACATTGGTTAAACTTGTAGATACCACACAAACATATGGAGCATTTGTTAAACTTGTAGATACCACACAAACATATGGAGCATTGGTTAAACTTGTAGATACCACACAAACATATGAAACATTGATCATACTTGTAGATACCACACAAACATATGGAGCATTTGTTAAACTTGTAGATACCACACAAACATATGAAACATTGGTCATACTTGTAGATACCACACAAACATATGAAACATTGGTTAAACTTGTAGATACCACACAAACATATGAAACATTGGTTAAACTTGTAGATACCACACAAACATATGGAACATTGGTTAAACTTGTAGATACCACACAAACATATGGAGCATTGCTTAAACTTGTAGATACCACACAAACATATGAAACATTGGTTAAACTTGTAGATACCACACAAACATATGGAGCATTGGTTAAACTTGTAGATACCACACAAACATACGAAACATTGGTTAAACTTGTAGCTACCACACAAACATATGGAGCATTTGTTAAACTTGTAGATACCACACAAACATATGAAACATTGGTTAAACTTGTAGATACCACACAAACATATGAAACATTGGTTAAACTTGTAGATACCACACAAACATATGGAGCATTTGTTAAACTTGTAGATACCACACAAACATATGAAACATTGGTTAAACTTGTAAATACCACACAAACATATAAAACATTGGTTAAACTTGTAGATACCACACAAACATATGAAACATTGGTTAAACTTGTAGATACCACACAAACATATGGAGCATTGGTTAAACTTGTAGATACCACAGAAACATATGAAACATTGGTGATACTTGTAGATACCACACAAACATATGAAACATTGGTTAAACTTGTAGATACCACACAAACATATGGAGCATTGGTTAAACTTGTAGATACCACACAAACATATGGAGCATTGGTTAAACTTGTAGATACCACACAAACATATGAAACATTGGTTAAACTTGTAGACACCACACAAACATATGAAACACTGGTCAAACTTGTAGATACCACACAAACATATGAAACATTAGTCATACTTGTAGATACCACACAAACATATGAAACATTGGTCATACTTGTAGATACCACACAAACATATGAAACATTGGTTAAACTTGTAGATACCACACAAACATATGGAGCATTGGTTAAACTTGTAGATACCACACAAACATATGAAACATTGGTTAAACTTGTAAATACCACACAAACATATGAAACATTGGTTAAACTTGTAAATTTTTATACCACACAAACATATAAAACATAGGTTAATTACATTAAGTAATACGTTACCACTGTTATACCGAGGCTGTTGTCTCCCACAACTGCTGCTATAGCGAAATCTACCACAGAGATCTCAATTACCTCATGCAGCACGTGCGTAGCCACCGAGCTGCCATGTGACACCCTTCACTCTTGTCTCTTCGCTTGCTCTAGCAAGACGTACAATAAACTGCTCAAGCGTTCCTGTTTCTTGGACCATTCGGTGATATTTATTACTGTTTATTCTCTCTAATAAACTGTGCTTTTACGGGGCGTTTGCTGTAACTACGCTTGGAAATATTTTTCCCGCCAAAAGGAAATATTTTTCCCGCCCTTTTTTTCTATATACTTGCGGGGTGTCTCGTATGCACGTTGCGTCTTACCATGCTTACGTTCCCCTGTTCTAGTATATCTTGGGGTTTTTACATCACTTATTCCTCTATATGTTATATGTGTATGTTCTATATTCCCATTGCTCGTTTATTTTCTTGTGAAAATACTCGTTTGTGACTATTTGTGGTGCGTGTGTTGTAACCATGTTTTGCTCTTTGTTCATAGTACAAACAAAATGTCTGACATGGATGTTTCGCCGTCCTCCACCCCTTCTACCCCCGCAACCAGGAGCTGCGGGGTGTGCCGCAAGCGAGCCCACTTGCTGTATGTGCAGTCCGTTTCCACCCCTGTGGTGGCCGGCTCGTCCGGTCGGGGTCCCCTTGCGGGTACCACCACCACGGCTGCGGCGGATCCCTTGGCGGCCCGTGGGCTGTCCGGGGATTCCGTCGCTGCATTACTTGCATAACTTGTGGACTCCAAGCTGGCGGCCTTATCTCAGGATAGGCCGCTGGCTGCTCCGTCCCCGGCCACTTTGGTGTCCGCGGGGTCAGACGCGGGGTCCACTGGTACGGCGGCGGCTCCCGTGGTCACCGGTCCTTCCCCCGAACCGTTGCTCACGCTATCGGTTAAGGACCGCGTGGCCATGGTTTATGACCTCTTTGAGGACATGCCCCGGCCGGTACCGCGGGGAATCCATGACTGTGGGTTCCTCCGAGGTATACGATGAGTCTTCCGACATGGCTTTCCCCGCATCAACCTTGCTGCACGGTATCAAGCCTTCCTTGGAGAACGCCTTCGCGGCGGCCTCCGGTCGGGGTCTCCCGTTGCCTCCGACGTCGTGGAGAAAGGGTTTATTCCCGGTACATGACCTTGCCTTTCCCGAGGCTGGTCCTACCGCGGAGGCCCATGTTGAGCGGTTGGGTGTCCGTGCCCCACCGGCTGCTACGGTAATGCAAGCTACCTTGCACCAGCTGGACGCCCTCGCTCGGCACTCCATGTCTCACGGAGACACTTACTTGGCTGCAGCGCCAGTCTGGTCGAAGGTTCTCCCACGGACCGTGACCAGCGCATTTACAACTGCCTGCTCAGTTTAAATGTTTCCCTGGAGTACGTTGCCGAGGACTCTCGGCACACACTTGCTCTTGTTGGGTCCCTGCATAGGCGCCTGGGTGCCGCTCCTAACCGGAGCGCACCCCAGGCTGCTGCGGCCGGTAGGTCTAAGGGGTCGGGTTCTTCTTCCTCTGGGAAGTAGCCCCGCCCTGAGGGCTCCAGTATGGGCAATCAGCTGCCCTTTCGCGGGAAGACGGGGAACTGGGGGAAGCCCAAGTCGTCTAAGGACGGCAAGGGCCCCTCCAGGTGACTCTCATTGGAGGGGTTTGTATGCCGACAGCGCCAACTTCGGTTGGCCCTTCGGCGAACCCGAGTCACTTGGCCCTGGACAGTTGCGCCTGCCGCAGCCTGTCAGGGCCCCCTCTCCTTCCCCAGTGGGAGCCAGACTCCAGACTTACTGGGAGAATTGGGAACAAGTGTTCGTCGACCCGTTGGTGGTCAACACGATTCGGTACGGCTATCGGCTTGATCTCAAAGCGAATCCGCCGTTGCCCCGTTGGCAGGTTTCGATTCGGAAACCGATCTTCTCATCCTCGCCAATGCCAGCGGCAGGTTGGTGGAGAAGGGGCAATACGGGAGTTAGCTCTACCAGAAATAACAACGGGGTTTTACTCCAGGATATTTCTCGTTCCCAAGTAGGACAGTGCCGAACTCAGAATGATTCACACGTCCGCTCCCTGGCTGTTCACCCGGTTAACCACCCCCATAGTGGGGTTCCTCCACAGGAGGGGTGTCCGGTACTTCACTACCTGGACGACTCGCTAGTAGCAAATCGAATGACGGACACCCTGTCACGCCATCTCGTTTTCGCATGTCGGCTCTTGGAGCAATTTGGGTGGATTATCAATCTCCCCAAGAGCGAGTTCACCCCTTCTCAGAACTTGCTGTTCATCGGAGGTCGGTTCAACACGGTGTCCCATCGCCTCTTTGTCCCCCCAGACCGGTGGCACAAGATTCAGGCGATGATTGCCAAAGTCTTAGCGGTGCAACAGACTGTTCACTTTTGGGAACAGCTGTTAGGGCTACTTGTATCAGCCCAGGACTGCACCGAACGGGGTCGTCTCCAACTCCGCCCGCTGCAACGGTTTTTAATCCAGTTGTTAGCAACGGAGGTGAACAGTGCGACCGTCGCCCTCCCGGATCGGCTCCGACCGCATCTGGAGTGGTGGACGGTCCCTTACAATGTCTTAGCAGGAGTCTCTATGCGGCCCTACCGGGCCACGTTGAACCTGTATACAGACGCCTCTCTAGTGGGCTGGGGCGCCCATCTAGAGGGGGTGGTGAGCTCGGGGCTGTGGTGCGTAGACGAACTAGGTCTTCACATCAATTGTCTCGAGTTCAAGGCAGTGATCAACGCAGTCAATCACTGGAAGCATCGTCTCGTCGACGCCCGGCTCATGCTGGCGACCGACAACACGACGGTAGTGTCCTATGTGAACAAACCTGGGGGAACCCACAGTCACTCGCTACTCGATCTCAATTTCGAGTTTAACGCTCTGGTGGACAGTGTCCCGTGCCAGATACGCGCCCGTCACATCCCAGGTGTGCGGTACGTACTGGCCGATGCTCTATCGAGGCCTCAGGATCCGAGCCCCACAGAGTGGATGCTGAACCCAGTAGTGTTTCAGTGGCTGTGAGAACGTTTGGGTCGTCCGATGGTCGACCTGTTCGCAACGCGGTTCAACAATCAACTCCCGTTGTTTGTATCACCAGTCCTGGACGCGAGGGCCATCGATCACGATGCTCTCGCGTTAGACTGGACGGGCTTGGACGCTTATGCTTACCCGCCGACAGCGTTGATACCACACATTCTAAGCCGGCTCCGAGGAGTTCGCTGTCGAATGTTACTGATCGCGCCCATGTTGCCGAACAGATCGTGGTACCCCGACTTGCTGACCCAGGTCACGCAGTCGCCACTTCCACTGCCTGTGAGACCGGATCTCTTGATCCACCCTCACACCCGTCAGCTTCATCCAAACGCAGGGCAGTTCAATCTGCACGCGTGGATGTTGTCACCGAGCGTCTGAGGAGTAAAGGTTTTTCTCGCCGGGCGTCTCGGGCATACGTTAGTATGTATCGTGATTCTACCCAGAAGGTGTATAATGCACGTTGGGTTATTTTCACGAAGTGGTGTTGTAAACATCACATTCATTCGCCAGATAAGGTATCTGTGCAGGATATTGCTCGTTTCATGTCTCACTTGCGAGAGACCCGGAAATTCTCCGGGGGTTCCATTGCCAACTATATCTCGTCCGTTGCTACGGTACGGGACGTTGCTATGGGTACCAGTCTCTCCAAAGAGCTGGTGATACGGGGTATTATCAAGGGTTTCAAACAGCACGATCTTAAGAAGGGCCGCCTTCGGGCACCGGCCTGTGATCTTTCCCTAGTGTTGCAATCACTTACGGAAGCTCCGTATGAACCCTTGGGTAGTGCTTCGTTCCGGCATGTGACTTGGAAAACAGCATTTCTCCTCTCCTTTGCCACGGCGGCACGTGTATCCGAAATTCATGCACTCGATGTCGCCAAGGTACGAATCGATAGGGGTGACGAAGGAGTGGTCCGCCTGGGCCTGCTCATGGGCTTCGTTGCCAAAAATCAGAGAATCGGGCAAACGGAGAGAGAATTCACTGTAAGATCACTCAAAGAAATCTTACATCCTGCTGATACTGAGGACAGAGCGCTGTGTCCGGTTAGGGCCCTTAAGTATTATCTTAAGGCTTCGAATGAACGTAGACAAGGGCGTGACCGTCTGTTCATATCGTGTAACCCTAATCGCACGGTTGACATAACTCGATTGCGTTGTGGCTTCGTTCTGTCATCAATCTGGCGTATCGGTCTCGGGGGTTACCGGTAGCGGGGTCAAACCCGCACGAGATCAGGGCGCTAGCGGCAACATTTGCCCTACACTCGAATATCTCTGTTCGCAGAATATTACGAGGTTGTTACTGGCGTTCTGACTCGGTTTTTGCCAATCATTACCTCAAACAGGTCGCTGATGCCGTTGTGGAGAGTGTGCTCCGTCTTGGCCCGCGGATCGCGGCGCAAGCGGGCACCTAAGGGGTGTGCCCAGCGCAACTCCTCAGGCGTCAGACCTTGCACGGTGGTCAATCTGGGTCGACTCCAATGTTCCCACTGCCGTGGGTACAGGAGTTGGGGTCCCGCAAACCAGCGCACTCACACCACAGGTGAGGGCGGCTTTTTGTGTGCTTTGTCCTTATTTGTATTTTGACAATTATGTATTTAATTGTCTGTCGTGTATCCCAACCTTGTGATGCATGCTTACAAATACTGGAATTAGGTCACGCGCCTAATGCATACTTTAAGTAGGCTTGCTCTGGGATATACGGTCTAAATGAAATTAATTTCCCTCTTTTCGACTGATCTAAGATTAAGCTCACGCGGATACAGTGTTCTCATCCCCTGCGGCGATGAAATACCTATCCAGTGGGGCCGTTTGGAGTCACCAATCGTTTTGGCAATGACGATTGAGCCTTACGGTATGCACTTGACACTGCTTTGGTATTCCTATAGGGTAACGCCTAGCGCATCGAGTGCTTCCGCCTTGGTGTTTACTTCCGCTGGTCGGAAGGAACGCTAGCAGTCAGGATTCGGGTTGTAGGTGCTCCCCACCGCCTACTGTGGTAGTCAGCCTTGGTATAACAGTGGTAACGTATTACTTAATGTAATTTGTAGAATTTTCCTATTCGGAATATTCTATAAGTAATACGTTACCACTGGGCTGCTGCCCGCCCGTCCGTCCCCCGAGCACTTGCTCTCGCAAGAGACAAGAGTGAAGGGTGTCACATGGCAGCTAGGTGGCTACGCACGTGCTGCATGAGGTAATTGAGATCTCTGTGGTAGATTTCGCTATAGCAGCAGTTGTGGGAGACAACAGCCTCGGTATAACAGTGGTAACATATTACTTATAGAATATTCCGAATAGGAAAATTCTACAAAACTTGTAGATACCACACAAACATATGAAACATTGGTTAAACTTGTAGATACCACACAAACATATAGAGCATTGGTTACACTTGTAGATACCACACAAACATATGAAACATTGATCATACTTGTAGATACCACACAAACATATGGAGCATTGGTTAAACTTGTAGATACCACACAAACATATGAAACATTGGTTAAACTTGTAGATACCACACAAACATATGAAACATTGGTCATACTTGTAGATATCACACAAACATATGGAGCATTGGTTAAACTTGTAGATACCACACAAACGTATGGAGCATTGGTTAAACTTGTAGATACCACACAAACATATGAAACATTGGTTAAACTTGTAGATACCACACAAACATATGGAGCATTGGTTAAACTTGTAGATACCACACAAACATATGAAACACTGGTTAAACTTGTAGATACCACACAAACCTATGAAACATTGGTCATACTTGTAGATATCACACAAACATATGGAGCATTGGTTAAACTTGTAGATACCACACAAACATATGGAGCATTGGTTAAACTTGTAGATACCACACAAACATATGAAACATTGGTTAAACTTGTAGATACCACACAAACATATGAAACATTGGTTAAACTTGTAGATACCACACAAACATATGGAGCATTGGTTAAACTTGTAGATACCACACAAACATATGAAACATTGGTTAAACTTGTAGATACCACACAAACATATGGAGCATTGGTTAAACTTGTAGATACCACACAAACATATGGAGCATTGGTTAAACTTGTAGATACCACACAAACATATGAAACATTGGTTAAACTTGTAGATACCACACAAACATATGAAACATTGGTTAAACTTGTAGATACCACACAAACATATGAAACATTGGTTAAACTTGTAGATACCACACAAACATATGAAACATTGGTTAAACTTGTAGATACCACACAAACATATGAAACATTGGTTAAACTTGTAGATACCACACAAACATATGAAACATTGGTTAAACTTGTAGATACCACACAAACATATGGAGCATTGGTTAAACTTGTAGATACCACACAAACATATGAAACATTGGTTAAACTTGTAGATACCACACAAACATATGAAACATTGGTTAAACTTGTAGATACCACACAAACATATGAAACATTGGTTAAACTTGTAGATACCACACAAACATATGAAACATTGGTTAAACTTGTAGATACCACACAAACATATGGAGCATTGGTTAAACTTGTAGATACCACACAAACTGATGAAACATTGGTCATACTTGTAGATACCACACAAACATATGAAACATTGGTTAAACTTGTAGATACCACACAAACATATGAAACATTGGTCATACTTGTAGATATCACACAAACATATGAAACATTGGTTAAACTTGTAGATACCACACAAACATATGAAACATTGGTTAAACTTGTAGATACCACACAAACATATGAAACATTGGTTAAACTTGTAGATACCACACAAACATATGGAGCATTGGTTAAACTTGTAGATACCACACAAACTGATGAAACATTGGTCATACTTGTAGATACCACAAAAACATATGAAACATTGGTTAAACTTGTAGATACCACACAAACATATGAAACATTGGTCATACTTATAGATATCACACAAACATATGAAACATTGATCATACTTGTAGATACCACACAAACATATGGAGCATTGGTTAAACTTGTAGATACCACACAAACATATGGAGCATTGGTTAAACTTGTAGATACCACACAAACATATGGAGCATTGGTTAAACTTGTAGATACCACACAAACATATGGAGCATTGGTTAAACTTGTAGATACCACACAAACATATGAAACATTGGTCATACTTGTAGATATCACACAAACATATGGAGCATTGGTTAAACTTGTAGATACCACACAAACGTATGGAGCATTGGTTAAACTTGTAGATACCACACAAACATATGAAACATTGGTTAAACTTGTAGATACCACACAAACATATGAAACATTGGTTAAACTTGTAGATACCACACAAACATATGGAGCATTGGTTAAACTTGTAGATACCACACAAACATATGAAACATTGGTCATACTTGTAGATACCACACAAACATATGGAGGATTGGTTAATCTTGTAGATACCACACAAACATATGGAGCATTGGTTAAACTTGTAGATACCACACAAACATATGAAACATTGGTTAAACTTGTAGATACCACACAAACATACGGAGCATTTGTTAAACTTGTAGATACCACACAAACATATGGAGCATTGGTTAAACTTGTAGATACCACACAAACATATGAAACATTGGTTAAACTTGTAGATACCACACAAACATATGAAACATTGGTTAAACTTGTAGATACCACACAAACATATGAAACATTGGTTAAACTTGTAGATACCACACAAACATATGGAGCATTGGTTAAACTTGTAGATACCACACAAACATATGAAACATTGGTTAAACTTGTAGATACCACACAAACATATGAAACATTGGTTAAACTTGTAGATACCACACAAACATATGAAACATTGGTTAAACTTGTAGATACCACACAAACATATGAAACATTGGTTAAACTTGTAGATACCACACAAACATATGGAGCATTGGTTAAACTTGTAGATACCACACAAACTGATGAAACATTGGTCATACTTGTAGATACCACACAAACATATGAAACATTGGTTAAACTTGTAGATACCACACAAACATATGAAACATTGGTCATACTTGTAGATATCACACAAACATATGAAACATTGGTTAAACTTGTAGATACCACACAAACATATGAAACATTGGTTAAACTTGTAGATACCACACAAACATATGAAACATTGGTTAAACTTGTAGATACCACACAAACATATGGAGCATTGGTTAAACTTGTAGATACCACACAAACTGATGAAACATTGGTCATACTTGTAGATACCACAAAAACATATGAAACATTGGTTAAACTTGTAGATACCACACAAACATATGAAACATTGGTCATACTTATAGATATCACACAAACATATGAAACATTGATCATACTTGTAGATACCACACAAACATATGGAGCATTGGTTAAACTTGTAGATACCACACAAACATATGGAGCATTGGTTAAACTTGTAGATACCACACAAACATATGAAACATTGGTTAAACTTGTAGATACCACACAAACATATGGAGCATTGGTTAAACTTGTAGATACCACACAAACATATGAAACATTGGTCATACTTGTAGATATCACACAAACATATGGAGCATTGGTTAAACTTGTAGATACCACACAAACGTATGGAGCATTGGTTAAACTTGTAGATACCACACAAACATATGAAACATTGGTTAAACTTGTAGATACCACACAAACATATGAAACATTGGTTAAACTTGTAGATACCACACAAACATATGGAGCATTGGTTAAACTTGTAGATACCACACAAACATATGAAACATTGGTCATACTTGTAGATACCACACAAACATATGGAGGATTGGTTAATCTTGTAGATACCACACAAACATATGGAGCATTGGTTAAACTTGTAGATACCACACAAACATATGAAACATTGGTTAAACTTGTAGATACCACACAAACATACGGAGCATTTGTTAAACTTGTAGATACCACACAAACATATGGAGCATTGGTTAAACTTGTAGATACCACACAAACATATGAAACATTGGTTAAACTTGTAGATACCACACAAACATATGAAACATTGGTTAAACTTGTAGATACCACACTAACATATGGAGCATTGGTTAAACTTGTAGATACCACACAAACATATGAAACATTGGTTAAACTTGTAGATACCACACAAACATATGGAGCATTGGTTAAACTTGTAGATACCACACAAACATATGAAACATTGGTTAAACTTGTAGATACCACAAAAATATATGGAGCATTGGTTAAACTTGTAGATACCACACAAACATATGAAACATTGGTGAAACTTGTAGATACCACACAAACATATGAAACATTGGTTAAACTTGTAGATACCACACAAACATATGAAACATTGGTTAAACTTGTAGATACCACACAAACATATGAAACATTGGTTAAACTTGTAGATACCACACAAACATATGGAGCATTGGTTAAACTTGTAGATACCACACAAACATATGAAACATTGGTTAAACTTGTAGATACCACACAAACATATGAAACATTGGTTAAACTTGTAGATACCACACAAACATATGAAACATTGGTTAAACTTGTAGATACCACACAAAAATATGAAACATTGGTTAAACTTGTAGATACCACACAAACATATGGAGCATTGGTTAAACTTGTAGATACCACACAAACTGATGAAACATTGGTCATACTTGTAGATACCACACAAACATATGAAACATTGGTTAAACTTGTAGATACCACACAAACATATGAAACATTGGTTAAACTTGTAGATACCACACAAACATATGGAGCATTGGTTAAACTTGTAGATACCACACAAACTGATGAAACATTGGTCATACTTGTAGATACCACACAAACATATGAAACATTGCTTAAACTTGTAGATACCACACAAACATATGAAAAATTGGTCATACTTGTAGATATCACACAAACATATGAAACATTGGTTAAACTTGTAGATACCACACAAACATATGAAACATGGGTTAAACTTGTAGATACCACACAAACATATGGAGCATTGGTTAAACTTGTAGATACCACACAAACTGATGAAACATTGGTCATACTTGTAGATACCACACAAACATATGAAACATTGGTTAAACTTGTAGATACCACACAAACATATGAAACATTGGTCATACTTGTAGATATCACACAAACATATGAAACATTGATCATACTTGTAGATACCACACAAACATATGGAGCATTGGTTAAACTTGTAGATACCACACAAACTGATGAAACATTGGTCATACTTGTAGATACCACACAAACATATGGAGCATTGGTTAAACTTGTAGATACCACACAAACATATGGAGCATTGGTTAAACTTGTAGATACCACACAAACATATGAAACATTGGTTAAACTTGTAGATACCACACAAACATATGAAACATTGGTTAAACTTGTAGATACCACACAAACATATGGAGCATTGGTTAAACTTGTAGATACCACACAAACATATGAAACACTGGTTAAACTTGTAGATACCACACAAACATATGAAACATTGGTCATACTTGTAGATATCACACAAACATATGGAGCATTGGTTAAACTTGTAGATACCACACAAACATATGGAGCATTGGTTAAACTTGTAGATACCACACAAACATATGAAACATTGGTTAAACTTGTAGATACCACACAAACATATGAAACATTGATTAAACTTGTAGATACCACACAAACATATGAAACATTGGTTAAACTTGTAGATACCACACAAACATATGAAACATTGGTTAAACTTGTAGATACCACACAAACATATGAAACATTGGTTAGACTTGTAGATACCACACAAACATATGAAACATTGGTTAAACTTGTAGATACCACACAAACATATGGAGCATTGCTTAAACTTGTAGATACCACACAAACATATGAAACATTGGTTAAACTTGTGGATACCACACAAACATATGGAGCATTGGTTAAACTTGTAGATACCACACAAACATATGGAACATTGGTTAAACTTGTGGATACCACACAAACATATGGAGCATTGGTTAAACTTGTAGATACCACACAAACATATGGAGCATTGGTTAAACTTGTAGATACCACACAAACATATGAAACATTGGTTAAACTTGTAGATACCACACAAACATATGAAACATTGGTTAAACTTGTAGATACCACACAAACATATGAAACATTGGTTAAACTTGTAGATACCACACAAACATATGAAACATTGGTTAAACTTGTAGATACCACACAAACATATGAAACATTGGTTAAACTTGTAGATACCACACAAACATATGAAACATTGGTTAAACTTGTAGATACCACACAAACATATGGAGCATTGGTTAAACTTGTAGATACCACACAAACTGATGAAACATTGGTCATACTTGTAGATACCACACAAACATATGAAACATTGGTTAAACTTGTAGATACCACACAAACATATGAAACATTGGTCATACTTGTAGATATCACACAAACATATGAAACATTGGTTAAACTTGTAGATACCACACAAACATATGAAACATTGGTTAAACTTGTAGATACCACACAAACATATGAAACATTGGTTAAACTTGTAGATACCACACAAACATATGGAGCATTGGTTAAACTTGTAGATACCACACAAACTGATGAAACATTGGTCATACTTGTAGATACCACACAAACATATGAAACATTGGTTAATCTTGTAGATACCACACAAACATATGAAAAATTGGTCATACTTGTAGATATCACAGAAACATATGAAACATTGGTTAAACTTGTAGATACCACACAAACATATGAAACATTGGTTAAACTTGTAGATACCACACAAACATATGGAGCATTGGTTAAACTTGTAGATACCACACAAACTGATGAAACATTGGTCATACTTGTAGATACCACACAAACATATGAAACATTGGTTAAACTTGTACATACCACACAAACATATGAAACATTGGTCATACTTGTAGATATCACACAAACATATGAAACATTGATCATACTTGTAGATACCACACAAACATATGGAGCATTGGTTAAACTTGTAGATACCACACAAACATATGAAACATTGGTTAAACTTGTAGATACCACACAAACATATGGAGCATTGGTTAAACTTGTAGATACCACACAAACATATGAAACATTGGTTAAACTTGTAGATACCACACAAACATATGGAGCATTGGTTAAACTTGTAGATACCACACAAACATATGAAACATTGGTTAAACTTGTAGATACCACACAAACATATGAAACATTGGTTAAACTTGTAGATACCACACAAACATATGAAACATTGGTTAAACTTGTAGATACCACACAAACATATGGAGCATTGGTTAAACTTGTAGATACCACACAAACATATGAAACATTGGTTAAACTTGTAGATACCACACAAACATATGAAACATTGGTTAAACTTGTAGATACCACACAAACATATGAAACATTGGTTAAACTTGTAGATACCACACAAAAATATGAAACATTGGTTAAACTTGTAGATACCACACAAACATATGGAGCATTGGTTAAACTTGTAGATACCACACAAACTGATGAAACATTGGTCATACTTGTAGATACCACACAAACATATGAAACATTGGTTAAACTTGTAGATACCACACAAACATATGAAACATTGGTCATACTTGTAGATATCACAGAAACATATGAAACATTGGTTAAACTTGTAGATACCACACAAACATATGAAACATTGGTTAAACTTGTAGATACCACACAAACATATGAAACATTGGTTAAACTTGTAGATACCACACAAACATATGGAGCATTGGTTAAACTTGTAGATACCACACAAACTGATGAAACATTGGTCATACTTGTAGATACCACACAAACATATGAAACATTGGTTAAACGTGTAGATACCACACAAACATATGAAAAATTGGTCATACTTGTAGATATCACACAAACATATGAAACATTGGTTAAACTTGTAGATACCACACAAACATATGAAACATTGGTTAAACTTGTAGATACCACACAAACATATGGAGCATTGGTTAAACTTGTAGATACCACACAAACTGATGAAACATTGGTCATACTTGTAGATACCACACAAACATATGAAACATTGGTTAAACTTGTAGATACCACACAAACATATGAAACATTGGTCATACTTGTAGATATCACACAAACATATGAAACATTGATCATACTTGTAGATACCACACAAACATATGGAGCATTGGTTAAACTTGTAGATACCACACAAACTGATGAAACATTGGTCATACTTGTAGATACCACACAAACATATGGAGCATTGGTTAAACTTGTAGATACCACACAAACATATGGAGCATTGGTTAAACTTGTAGATACCACACAAACATATGAAACATTGGTTAAACTTGTAGATACCACACAAACATATGAAACATTGGTTAAACTTGTAGATACCACACAAACATATGGAGCATTGGTTAAACTTGTAGATACCACACAAACATATGAAACACTTGTTAAACTTGTAGATACCACACAAACATATGAAACATTGGTCATACTTGTAGATATCACACAAACATATGGAGCATTGGTTAAACTTGTAGATACCACACAAACATATGGAGCATTGGTTAAACTTGTAGATACCACACAAACATATGAAACATTGGTTAAACTTGTAGATACCACACAAACATATGAAACATTGGTTAAACTTGTAGATACCACACAAACATATGAAACATTGGTTAAACTTGTAGATACCACACAAACATATGGAGCATTGGTTAAACTTGTAGATACCACACAAACATATGAAACATTGGTTAGACTTGTAGATACCACACAAACATATGAAACATTGGTTAAACTTGTAGATACCACACAAACATATGGAGCATTGCTTAAACTTGTAGATACCACACAAACATATGAAACATTGGTTAAACTTGTGGATACCACACAAACATATGGAGCATTGGTTAAACTTGTAGATACCACACAAACATATGGAGCATTGGTTAAACTTGTAGATACCACACAAACATATGAAACATTGGTTAAACTTGTAGATACCACACAAACATATGAAACATTGGTTAAACTTGTAGATACCACACAAACATATGAAACATTGGTTAAACTTGTAGATACCACACAAACATATGAAACATTGGTTAATCTTGTAGATACCACACAAACATATGAAACATTGGTTAAACTTGTAGATACCACACAAACATATGAAACATTGGTTAAACTTGTAGATACCACACAAACATATGGAGCATTGGTTAAACTTGTAGATACCACACAAACTGATGAAACATTGGTCATACTTGTAGATACCACACAAACATATGAAACATTGGTTAAACTTGTAGATACCACACAAACATATGAAACATTGGTCATACTTGTAGATATCACACAAACATATGAAACATTGGTTAAACTTGTAGATACCACACAAACATATGAAACATTGGTTAAACTTGTAGATACCACACAAACATATGAAACATTGGTTAAACTTGTAGATACCACACAAACATATGGAGCATTGGTTAAACTTGTAGATACCACACAAACTGATGAAACATTGGTCATACTTGTAGATACCACACAAACATATGAAACATTGGTTAAACTTGTAGATACCACACAAACATATGAAAAATTGGTCATACTTGTAGATATCACAGAAACATATGAAACATTGGTTAAACTTGTAGATACCACACAAACATATGAAACATTGGTTAAACTTGTAGATACCACACAAACATATGGAGCATTGGTTAAACTTGTAGATACCACACAAACTGATGAAACATTGGTCATACTTGTAGATACCACACAAACATATGAAACATTGGTTAAACTTGTACATACCACACAAACATATGAAACATTGGTCATACTTGTAGATATCACACAAACATATGAAACATTGATCATACTTGTAGATACCACACAAACATATGGAGCATTGGTTAAACTTGTAGATACCACACAAACATATGAAACATTGGTTAAACTTGTAGATACCACACAAACATATGGAGCATTGGTTAAACTTGTAGATACCACACAAACATATGAAACATTGGTTAAACTTGTAGATACCACACAAACATATGGAGCATTGGTTAAACTTGTAGATACCACACAAACATATGAAACACTGGTTAAACTTGTAGATACCACACAAACATATGAAACATTGGTCATACTTGTAGATATCACACAAACATATGGAGCATTGGTTAAACTTGTAGATACCACACAAACATATGGAGCATTGGTTAAACTTGTAGATACCACACAAACTGATGAAACATTGGTCATACTTGTAGATACCACACAAACATATGAAACATTGGTTAAACTTGTAGATACCACACAAACATATGAAACATTGGTCATACTTGTAGATACCACACAAACATATGAAACATTGGTTAAACTTGTAGATACCACACAAACATATGGAGCATTGGTTAAACTTGTAGATACCACACAAACTGATGAAACACTGGTCATACTTGTAGATACCACATAAACATAAGAAACATTGGTTAAACTTGTAGATACCACACAAACATATGAAACATTGGTCATACTTGTAGATATCACACAAACATTTGAAACATTGGTTAAACTTGTAGATACCACACAAACATATGAAACATTGGTTAAACTTGTAGATACCACACAAACATATGGAGCATTGGTTAAACTTGTAGATACCACACAAACATATGGAGCATTGGTTAAACTTGTAGATACCACACAAACATATGAAACATTGGTTAAACTTGTAGATACCACACAAACATATGGAGCATTGGTTAAACTTGTAGATACCACACAAACATATGAAACACTGGTTAAACTTGTAGATACCACACAAACATATGAAACATTGGTCATACTTGTAGATATCACACAAACATATGGAGCATTGGTTAAACTTGTAGATACCACACAAACATATGGAGCATTGGTTAAACTTGTAGATACCACACAAACATATGAAACATTGGTTAAACTTGTAGATACCACACAAACATATGAAACATTGGTTAAACTTGTAGATACCACACAAACATATGAAACATTGGTTAAACTTGTAGATACCACACAAACATATGGAGCATTGGTTAAACTTGTAGATACCACACAAACATATGAAACATTGGTTAAACTTGTAGATACCACACAAACATATGGAGCATTGGTTAAACTTGTAGATACCACACAAACATATGGAGCATTGGTTAAACTTGTAGATACCACACAAACATATGAAACATTGGTTAAACTTGTAGATACCACACAAACATATCAAACATTGGGTAAACTTATAGATACCACACAAACATATCAAACATTGGTTAAACTTGTAGATACCACACAAACATATGAAACATTGGTTAAACTTGTAGATACCACACAAACATATGAAACATTGGTTAAACTTGTAGATACCACACAAACATATGGAGCATTGGTTAAACTTGTAGATACCACACAAACATATGAAACATTGGTTAAACTTGTAGATACCACACAAACATATGAAACATTGGTTAAACTTGTAGATACCACACAAACATATGAAACATTGGTTAAACTTGTAGATACCACACAAACATATGAAACATTGGTTAAACTTGTAGATACCACACAAACATATGGAGCATTGGTTAAACTTGTAGATACCACACAAACTGATGAAACATTGGTCATACTTGTAGATACCACACAAACATATGAAACATTGGTTAAACTTGTAGATACCACACAAACATATGAAACATTGGTCATACTTGTAGATACCACACAAACATATGAAACATTGGTGATACTTGTAGATACCACACAAACATATGAAACATTGGTTAAACTTGTAGATACCACACAAACATATGAAACATTGGTTAAACTTGTAGATACCACACAAACATATGGAGCATTGGTTAAACTTGTAGATACCACACAAACATATGAAACATTGGTTAAACTTGTAGATACCACACAAACATATGGAGCATTGGTTAAACTTGTAGATACCACACAAACATATGGAGCATTGGTTAAACTTGTAGATACCACACAAACATATGAAACATTGGTTAAACTTGTAGATACCACACAAACATATGAAACATTGGTTAAACTTGTAGATACCACACAAACATATGGAGCATTGGTTAAACTTGTAGATACCACACAAACTGATGAAACATTGGTCATACTTGTAGATACCACACAAACATATGGAGCATTGGTTAAACTTGTAGATACCACACAAACATATGAAACATTGGTTAAACTTGTAGATACCACACAAACATATGGAGCATTGGTTAAACTTGTAGATACCACACAAACATATGGAGCATTGGTTAAACTTGTAGATACCACACAAACATATGAACCTGGTTAAACTTGTAGATACCACACAAACATATCAAACATTGGGTAAACTTATAGATACCACACAAACATATCAAACATTGGTTAAACTTGTAGATACCACACAAACATATGAAACATTGGTTAAACTTGTAGATACCACACAAACATATGGAGCATTGGTTAAACTTGTAGATACCACACAAACATATGGAGCATTGGTTAAACTTGTAGATACCACACAAACATATGAAACATTGGTTAAACTTGTAGATACCACACAAACATATGAAACATTGGTTAAACTTGTAGATACCACACAAACATATGAAACATTGGTTAAACTTGTAGATACCACACAAACATATGAAACATTGGTTAAACTTGTAGATACCACACAAACATATGGAGCATTGGTTAAACTTGTAGATACCACACAAACTGATGAAACATTGGTCATACTTGTAGATACCACACAAACATATGAAACATTGGTTAAACTTGTAGATACCACACAAACATATGAAACATTGGTCATACTTGTAGATACTACACAAACATATGAAACATTGGTGATACTTGTAGATACCACACAAACATATGAAACATTGGTTAAACTTGTAGATATCACACAAACATATGAAACATTGGTTAAACTTGTAGATACCACACAAACATATGGAGCATTGGTTAAACTTGTAGATACCACACAAACATATGAAACATTGGTTAAACTTGTAGATACCACACAAACATATGGAGCATTGGTTAAACTTGTAGATACCACACAAACATATGGAGCATTGGTTAAACTTGTAGATACCACACAAACATATGAAACATTGGTTAAACTTGTAGATACCACACAAACATATGAAACATTGGTTAAACTTGTAGATACCACACAAACATATGGAGCATTGGTTAAACTTGTAGATACCACACAAACTGATGAAACATTGGTCATACTTGTAGATACCACACAAACATATGAAACATTGGTCATACTTGTAGATACCACACAAACATATGAAACATTTGTTAAACTTGTAGATACCACACAAACATATGGAGCATTGGTTAAACTTGTAGATACCACACAAACTGATGAAACACTGGTCATACTTGTAGATACCACATAAACATAAGAAACATTGGTTAAACTTGTAGATACCACACAAACATATGAAACATTGGTCATACTTGTAGATATCACACAAACATTTGAAACATTGGTTAAACTTGTAGATACCACACAAACATATGAAACATTGGTTAAACTTGTAGATACCACACAAGCATATGAAACATTGGTTAAACTTGTAGATACCACACAAACATATGGAGCATTGGTTAAACTTGTAGATACCACACAAACATATGAAACATTGGTCATACTTGTAGATACCACACAAACATATGAAACATTGGTCATAGTCAGGAACAGATTATTTCACATAGAAAGGATTTTTCATAGACTATTCAGTCCATGAGAGGAAGACTGTGAAACTACTACTTCTATCTATGTGGATGTTGCAGGAAGACATCTGCAGGCTACAACCTGACGAACCTGTTTGTGGGCTCCGAGGGCACCCTGGGCATCATCACCAAGGCCACACTACGTCTCTATGGCATACCTGAAGCAGTACGTTGGGACGTAGATTTCATGCCGTCAATGTGCTTTGGAAATGAAAATGTTTCCAGTCAAGGATTACTCACCCAAATGGCGGTTCCTTGTGGTACTGTTTACTGTATGTAAATAATGTTGGAAAGAAAGAAAATGTTGATTAATTTTCTCTTTTAGAGAGACTTCCCTGTATCACACTAATAGGTGCTTTGCATTTGCCTTATTAAAATGACAATGTGATTGGTATAAAATATGAGGTGCTGATTGGCCCTATTTTCCCATCAGACCGTTTCGGCCGTGGTCCACTTTGAGACAGTCCAGGGGGCAGTGGACACGACTGTCAACGTCCTGCAGTGTGGCATCCCCATGGCCAGAATAGGTGAGGCTCCATGAAAGAAAACCTCAAAACACAGATCATGTTTTATTATATACCAGATACAGTATCTCATAATAATATTTCATAATAATAGTATTTTATAATCTAAACTGGTATAAGTAGAACACAATTGTACCACTGAATAATTGAGTAGTTGGAGGGTAGCTTCACGTAATGAGTTGGCTGTGCTTGCATGTAGTACTTGTCAGAGTGAGTGTGATAAAATATATAGTGTTGTCTTTTTACACTGGTTGATAAACTAAAGATATGAACAGTGCTTATTCTACCTGTTTGAGTCTTTGTCACATCTTGAACATAAGTATACTTGACTTTCTCAGAATTCTTGGATGAAGTTACTATTGATGCCTTCAACAAGTACAGCAAGTTTGACATGAAAGTGGCGCCCTCTCTCTTCCTGGAGTTCCACGGGCCTGCCAGTGGCCTGGATAACCAAGTCAGTGTTGTGGGTAAGGTGCTACTCCTGTCAACATTCCACTATTTGTAACAAGTTAGCAGGGATATACCCGGGACTCCAAACTAAATATCCCCTCGCATTAAATCATTATTTTCTTCAATATTGGGATTTTTTTAAGTTCTTATTTTCTCACATTCAACAGTATTTTATCAATGTATTCTGAACCTTGAATTCCATTTAATAAAATCTAAAATGAAGCATTAAGAGCTTCCCCTTTTTCATGTTAATTGGGCACGTTATCTGTGAACAGGTGAAGTATAAGTTTCTATATCAACATGAATTGGGAAGGTTTTGGGGAATGTTTACTGACATTTGCTGCAGCCTTGGGTCCTACTATCAGCCTCTGGGGAGCCCTAGGTAGAGAGAAGATCAAGGGTGGGGCAATTAACGGTACAATCGGGGGACCATGTGCTGTTGGCATGTGTAGCAGATGTGTGCTTTCCTGGATAAAAAGGTCAACTTGGATATGAATGTGAACTCTGATTATTAATGACTCAGTAATAAGGCTTAAAAGATAAACTAATTGGTTCTCAGGCAATGGCTTTTATAAAAATAGTGTGGTCGGGTGGTGTTTTTGTTGTTTTGTTTGTTCAAACACATCTGTAACCAAATAAACAGTTGTGTACAATCAACCTGGGAAAGGGCCTCCCTAAATAAATGTATTTGTTGATGAGTAAAATACTGGAGTACAGTATTTGGCTACAACTGGACTACCAGTGTTTGCATAATACACCCATATAATGAGCTTTTAATTATATTTCACGACGAGAAGACATTATCATGAGCACACAACATGGAAGAAGCATGTAAACAAATCTGTACTGAAGTACACAAGTCAGTCCTGTCATTACACTATCTGACTATACACTATCTGGACTTAATTTGTAATCCATATTACTTTTATCCAAGATTTCATTCAATTTTATTTACATTAATTTCGGCGAAATCGTGTTTGAACTCATTGGCAAATCACATCAACTCACCATGAAACGAACTTTAGTTGCAAGGAAATCACCCATAAATAGGGAAGAAAATGTGTGAACAGCTGATTGCTATTTCTGGCTTATTTTCTGAGACAAACACATGTAATCTTAATCTCTGTGCATGAAACATTGTCTGGCATACAGTACACAAATACCATTGAATTTGTAAATCATCACATCTTGTGATGTTTTCTCGTAAATTTCATGTTTTCATTGACCAAACTGCATGCTATATTGGATCGCATTGTTTTTAAGTATTGTAGCATTTCACTGCCGGAGTTGTTTGTTGCTGTCTGGAATCGATTTGGAATCGATTTCGTAGGTGTGTTGTTTGAATCCAGTTGTCTTGTCGATTATTGGTTACGTGTGGCCTGCCACTCCAAGGATGGTCTCTGACTGCATTCGTCTGTTGCCATGTTGCCATAAACACCAAATGGTGTTTCTGTGGACGTTAAATTGTCTTGCAACATCATGTTGACTCGATCCTGCTTCAAGCATACCAATGGCTCGCAGATGCTCATTTTCGGACAGGCGTGGCATTTCGTAATGTTGAATAATTGCGTAATTTTGTTGTTTTTCTGAGTGGTTGTTGTCAGCACGATGCTAAACAATGCATATGGAATCCCGTTAACGCACATGTTTTTATAACCATTCTTGGGTAGTGAAATGCATGGGGCTTGCATAAAAGTCAACTTTTGCATGGAATGCATGCTTTTCTGTAGCAGTTGCGTTTTTGTGACTTGATTCCATACATGTACTACAATATTGAAAACCAAACTTTACTTGTTTGAAAAATACACTAAAATATTGGTGTCACAGGAACTTTTGTTGTTGAGTATATAATAGTTCCCATTTATAACCATTTTAGCCACTTGAATTTCGAGAAAAACGAAATAAAAAATATATAAAAACTATTTTTTGCTTTCGTAAACTAGCTCTTGCTTTAAAATGTGCTACCGCAGACTATATTTAGTAACAAATATTGAAAACTCTCAACATCGCTGGGCGTATTTAATAATATTGTGTGTAGAGATGATAGATCACTGGGAGGAGCTTATGCACACTCGATGACCCCTGACGTCACTGGGCATTGTTTCGCCGGTGTGACTGGCAACAAAATACTACAAATTACGTCATAGGTTGTTGTCACTAATACTAACAATACCATTATCTATATAATTTTTGTGCTTATCCTGCATTATTCCTTGATGCATCTACTGCTTACCCTATGACAGAAATGAAGTTGTGCAAGGTGTCGGCTGAAGAAATATAAAGTGGTCCCAATTAAGTTCGAAGCCCAACCCTTACACAGCTTGCCATGTGACCAAAGGGAAGTGATGATGTCATGGATCTTTCATCACTGACGACTCTGGCTTCTGCGACGATTACTGCCTTGCCAGACATGGCGATGATGGCTGCGTCTGAGAGTTATCCTCTACACCTGCGCACAGCCAGTTACCAACTGCGTCTCCCAGGTTCCTGCCAGTGCCTCCCACATATGTGCACATCTGTATCCAGCGCCTGCGACTGCGCCTCTGTACCAGCCGAAAGTGCCAGCACCTCGCGCGACTTACGTACCACAACACTTCCATCAACCCCAGCGCCTGCCACTCATCCAGCAATTGTGGTCCCGCTAAAGCCTGCTGTTCATCAGAATCCTTCAGTACTGTCTACACCTTCAACGTCTTTCAGTAGGTTTGATACACCTCCCCCTGCTTGGGTAGCCTGACCCGGTGTCTCTTCCAAGTGCTCATCTAGATCTTCACGATCTAAGCGCCGTTCTAGATCCGTTCTAGATTCACAACACAACACAACACCCACGCTTGTAGTCATCGGAACGTTCCCTTCAAGGTGGCAATAATGATAATCTGACTGTGGTTGCTGTAAATCACGTGGAGTTGTATGATTTACCGACCACTTCACACACGGTATAGCCGAAATTAATGTAAAACATTATTGAATGAAATTTGGAATAAAATTAATAAAATAAGTTACAAACCTAAGTCCAGATGTACAGTGAACACTTTTTGTAACCAGATAGTGTAATTACCTGATTGTGTACTTCAGTAGGGCCTACAGATTTGTTGACATGGTATTTCCAGTGTTGCATGCAATGCTCACGTTACTGTTTTTACATTGGGAAAAAACATCAGAACTCATTGTGGCGTGTATAATGCACACCTACTTTACACAGCTGTGTTTTTTAACAGTTTGCACTATACTCAAGAAAATACACTACTTGATGGGAAATACATAAATGAGTAAAATGAATATAGACCGTACATGTATGTTGCAATGCGCAACTGATACGTTTTCTACATTATGCCCCACCATATCGTGCATACTTTTGTCCTTACATACTCCTTTATCATACAACCTTTATCTGGAGCCCTGTGTAACACCTGATCCCATGCTTAGGGATATGGTCAGGGCATTGGCCGAGGAGTTCTCCAGATTAGCACTCTTCTCAGTGTTCAAGGCGGCCAGGTTTGGAAGGAGATTTTTCTATCCCTGCCTTTGAAGTTGTTGTCCAGGCACATGATTTGGATGAGGACCTCCATTTGTACTAAAGGTACTGCACTCTGGGTACCGTAGACCTGGCCATAGACCCTCTACCGACCACAGCTCCACCACCTTGGCTCTACCCCAGAAAGCAACATCAGAAACTGGGTTCCAACATAGATATGCTGTTGAAGAAGAGAGCCAAAGAGATTTACACAAGGCTTCTCCTCTCCCATCTACCTAGACTCGGCAAGATGTGAATCATTGACAATCTCTCTGTTCAATTAGCGCTACTTGAAACGTCCACCTTACTCCCGCGTCACAACATTGAGACTGCTCAGGAGCAGTGTCAGCGCTTACAATTCCCTGATCAGTTGCGACTTGCAGGATATGTACCTGCATGTACCTATTCATGCCAACAACTGCAGGTTCCTCAGGTTCCAGTTCAATGAGGCCCACTACCAATGGGCGGTCCTCCCCCTTGGCATTTCAGTGGCCCCGTGGATATTTACACAACTCAACCAAACCAGTAGCTGCCTTCCTACGACTGAGGACATCTGGTTTAAGTCATACATAGACGAGTCTCCTGAGTCATCCGGACACGGCTACCCTGGTCTGCAGGCGTCTACTGTATCAACTGATATGTGTAGTTAATGAGGAGATGATTCCATCCCACCGACTCAGTGCCAGGGGACAGATGGTTCAAGATACTGCGCCATCTGTCACCTGCCCTTCGACAATCCCGCACACTTCACCAGTGGCAAGTGTTGCTTGGGCTGCTCACATTACCACTTCCGTTGGGTCACGTGGCAAGCTGTGTAAGGGTCAGGCTTCAGACTTGATTGGGTCAACTTTTTATTTCTTCAGCCGAGACCTCGCACAGTTCGTTTCTGTCATGAGGTAAGCAGTCAATGCATTGAGGAGTAATGCAGGATAAGTATTCAAATTTAAAAAATATTTAGATTTTATTAACACTATATACTAATAACCAAATGCTGATATTGGTACGAATATAAATAACTAAATGCTAATATCGGTACAAATACTAAAAACTAAGTGGTAATATTGGTACGAATACTAAAAACTAAGTGTTAATATTGGTACAAATACTAATAACTGTATGCTAATATTGGTACGAATACTTATAATTAAGTGCTAGTATTAATATGAATACTAACTACTCTATATGCTTACTCTTGGTTAGGGGACACAATCACATTACATCTGTGACTGCCACACATGATGGCTAGTGAGATTAGTCATATGCCATGTTTCCTTGTGCTGCTGGTCCCTGTGATTGGCAGATGTGAAACACACTGAAAACAATGATATTACAGGGGCTGCAATATGGCTGAGATGATCCTGACTACAGGACAGGTTTTCTTTGCAGAGGAACTGTGTCAGATGAATGGCGGCTCGGACTTCCGCTGGGCCAAGGATGCTGAAGAGAGAAACAGACTGTGGAGGGCCAGGCATGACATCATCTATGCGTGTATGGCTCTGAAACCAGGATCAAAGGTAAAAGCATGAAACTTGAATAAATAACAATACCATCAGCAACTGGGAAAGAATAAGTGGATAAATAGATCTATCATCTTCACAATACACAGCCATTGCACATACTGTGGTCTTATATAAGTGAGCAACACATATTTTTAATATAATTGATAGACTTTTACCTAACACCTGTACTCTGATAGGTTTGTAATAACCTTATAACTCTGCCCTTTCCTACTCTATCTGGGAAGAGTGTTTCCCACAGTACTGACAGTGTTGACTACACAACAGCCTAGGTAGAACATCTTTCAGGGCAACATTGAACGAAAGATTATCATTTTGTTCGTGAATGATTTGAGTTCATCTCTATCAGAATTCTGTAGACAAGTTGTGATACAGATACTGATAACCTCTGTGACAGTTGACATCTTTAACATTGTCTCCTTATCACAGCCCTATTCAACTGATGTCTGCGTGCCCATCTCCAGACTGCCTGAAGTCATCCTCAAGTCTAAGGATTTCATCAATGAAGCGGGAGTAATAGGTAGGCTGGTACAGCCATGTTGTGGTACAACTGACGTGCAGTTACATTATTTCATGCTTCGGATTTGTGTTTGACTATTACTCTCTTCTTTAGGTAAGAATACTTTCCTATACATGACTGGAGAAGTGCAGGTCAAAAGGGGGAACATTTCCATAGCCTATCCAGGGCTACTTGGTATCAATGTTTGTCCTGTGCAACAGTACCTGGTTGTCATGGTTGTTGCTGTGACAGATGATACTCCTCTAACTGAGTGAGTGAGTGAGTGAGTGAGTGAGTTTGGCTTAACGCCACTTTGTACAGTATTTACAAATATCACGGCATGTCAGCTTGATGTGGGAGGAAAGGCCGAAGTGATGCAGGTGCTAGATGTTTACCACTTTGGTGAAACCCACAGTCTTATGGTGCTGACTCACCTAGATATGTTGTCAGGGTGAATATGGGATTTGTAGCCTCCTCATAGGTTTCTGTCATGCCTAAGGGACACAACTCTGGGCCACCTGTACCCTCTCCTCAGACGTGTATCTTGACTTCATGGCTGTAGACATTTTTTCTCTTTGTTAGTTATGGTTGCTCTGACACAAATGTGTGTTTGTGTGTATTATGTTGCAAAGGCAAATCTTTTACTTTTTCTGGTTCACTGATCCTCTGCTTACTAATAACCTAGGGATTGTTGATAGACAAGTACATTTTAGTCACTATGTGCTTTTTTATTTCACATGATGTTGAGTCAGTCAGTTTGTGGGAGTAAATAAACAATATTATGCTTTAAGTGCAATATTTACTTCTGGAGAGGCTCTGTTCTCTTTTTGACGCCGCGATATAACTGGAATACTGTTAAAAGCGTCGTTAAACCCAACTCACTCACTGTTCTCTTTATGAGGGGTTTTCAGTGGCCAGAAACTACATATATGTAGTAGTATTTTAAAAGTCGACAGTTCCTGTAATTTTGTTTGATTTTCATGGATTGATGTTTTTTTAATAATTCGTCAAAGATGGAGTGGTTGGGCAAATGAAAATATTTTTGAGCTGTTTATATTCAAATTTGTTATTGTAGCTTTTTGGTCCAGGATGACTACTACTGGGTAGATAGCGGTAAATCCAATGTCAGACAAGTGGGATATGAACTAGTAACACTTTGTTTCAGGCCCCATAGTTGGGCATGTAGGAGACGGCAATTTCCACGTCTTCTTCCCAGTTGACCGCACTGACCCTGAAGACGTTCAAAAGGTCAAGGACGTTGCTGTTAAAATGGCCAAGTGAGTAGTAATCTGTTTTGTATGATTTTCATTTCAGCGCCAATAATCAGTCACGCTGGTGATGGCAATTTTCATTGTGCGTTACTTCCCCTTGAAAACAGCATGGAAGAGAAGCAACAAGCCGAAGAGCTGGCAGAGAAAATAGCTCTGTGAGTTCAAGTGTTGATACTACAGTCTTCACAAACCTAACTGTTGCTCTAACATGGAGGCTTATTGACCGTTCATGCTCACATTTCATATTTTTCTTGCCTCTAGATATGGACTGAAGCAAATGTGTGTTTGTGCGTACTATATTGCCAAGGCTAGATATAGACTGAAGCAAAGTAAAGACATCTTGTATTATTTCTGTGCCTGTCGTAGTGCATACTTCGTCTCCATACTTGAACTGATCAAACACAATGTATCTATTGCATAGGATGGCCATTGTAATATATTGTCTTTAAGAAAGTGTCATAAAGCAGGAAAAAACAGTAACTTAAAGACATGGTAGAAAATTATTATTTGAGGAAGGTGCAATTGGTTTTCATTTATTCCCTAATTTTTGGAAATTGTTCATAAATAGTTTTCATCTTTTTCTCAGTGGCCCTCGGGTTATGAATAAATTGGTTTGGGGTATTTTGGAAACCAAGTATCAGTAGGAAAAGTGATAGTGTAGTGGGTGTGGTTGGTGTTATTCTCCTTACAACATGTGGTCCTGAGTTGCCTGTGTCGCCATGCTGACACAGATTGTATATACAGCATGTTGTCCTGCGTCGTCTGTGTCACCATGATAACACAGATTGCATATAGCATGTCGTCCTGTGTCGCCATGCTGACACAGATTGTATATAGTATGTTGTCCTGTGTCGCCATGCTGACACAGATTGTATATAGTATGTTGTCCTGTGTCGCCATGCTGACACAGATTGCATATAGTATGTTGTCCTGTGTCGCCATGCTGACACAGATTGTATATAGTATGTTGTCCTGTGTTGCCATGCTGACACAGATTGCATATAGTATGTTGTCCTGTGTCGCCATGCTGACACAGATTGCATATAGTATGTTGTCCTGTGTCGCCATGCTGACACAGATTGTATATAGTATGTTGTCCTGTGTCGCCTGTGTCACCATACTGACACAGATTGCATATAGCATGTTGTCCTGTGTCGCCATGCTGACACAGATTGTATATAGTATGTTGTCCTGTGTCGCCTGTGTCACCATACTGACACAGATTGCATATAGCATGTTGTCCTGTGTCGCCATGCTGACACAGATTGTATGTAGTATGTTGTCCTGTGTCGCTTGTGTCGCCATGCTGACACAGATTGTATATAGCATGTTGTCCTGTGTAGCTTGTGTCGCCATGCTGACACAGATTGTATATAGCATGTTGTCCTGTGTAGCTTGTGTCGCCATGCTGACACAGATTGCATATAGCATGTTGTCCTGTGTCGCTTGTGTCGCCATGCTGACACAGATTGTATATAGCATGTTGTCCTGTGTCGCTTGTGATGCCATGCTGACACAGATTGTATATAGCATGTTGTCCTGTGTCGCTTGTGTCGCCATGCTGACACAGATTGCATATAGCATGTTGTCCTGTTTTGCCATTCTAACACATATTGTATATAGCATGTTGTCCTGTGTCTCCATGCTGACACAGATTGTATATGGCACGTTGTTCTGTGTCGCCATGCTGACAAAGATTGTATATGGCATATCGGCCTGTGTAAAACCATGCTGACACAGATTGTAAATACAGCATGTCGCCCTGTGTCGCCATGCTGAAAGATTGTATATAGCATGTTTTCCTGTGCCGCCATGCTGACACAGATTGGATATGGCATGTTGTTCTGTGTTGCCATGCTGACCCAGATTATATATGGCATGTTGTTCTGTCGCCATGCTGACACAGATTGCACATAGTATGTCGTCCAGTGTCGCCATGCTGACAAAGATTGTATAAGGTATGTCGTCCTGTGTTGCCATGCTGACACAGATTGCACATAGTTTGTCGTCCTGTGTCGCAATGCTGACACAGATTATAAATACAGCATGTCGTCCTGTGTCGCCATGCTGACCAAGATTGTATAAGGTATGTCGTCCTGTGTTGCCATGCTGACACAGATTGCACATAGTTTGTCGTCCTGTGTCGCAATGCTGACACAGATTATAAATACAGCATGTCGTCCTGTGTCGCCATGCTGACCAAGATTGTATAAGGTATGTCGTCCTGTGTTGCCATGCTGACACAGATTGCACATAGTTTGTCGTCCTGTGTCGCCATGCTGACAAAGATTGTATAAGGTATGTCGACCTGTGTCGCCATGCTGACAAAGATTGTATGAGGTATGTCGTCCTGTGTTGCCATGCTGACACAGATTGCACATAGTATGTCGTCCTGTGTCGCCATGCTGACACAGATTGTTTATAGCATGTCGTCCTGTGTTGCCATGCTGACACAGATTTCATTTAGCATGTCGCCCTGTGTCGCCATGCTGACAGATTGTTTATAGCATGTGGCCCTGTGTCGCCATGCCGACAAAGATTGTATTTAGCATGTGGCCCTGTGTCGCCATGCTGACAAAGATTGTATATAGCATGTCGCCCTGTGTCGCCAAGCTGACAAAGATTGTATATAGCATGTCACCCTGTGTCGCCATGCTGATACAGATGGTATATAGCATGTCGTCCTGTGTCGCCATGCTGACACAGATGGTATATAACAATATAACATGTCGCCCTGTGTCGCCATGCTGACACAGATGGTATATAGCATGTTGTCCTGTATCCTATGGCAGTGTTTATTCAATGTCATCATCAAGCCGTTAAGACAGAGGTCCCTCTTATACTTGAAATCGACTGTCTTCTTAATGTTTGCATAATTTGTATTTTTTCACAAGTATGGAATGATTTGGGGACATGAGATTGTCTTTGTTTATAATTACCGTAATAAGCACACCACTCTAATAAGCGCACACGGCGATATTTATTAATATATTGGCTTGTGAACAATCCCAAATAGCACCCCTTCCGATTGATCAATGTACACAAGACTTATTTATTCGTGTATAATACGCACTTGTGTGTTATATGCACCCTTAATTATGGGCAATATCTGTCGTATATAAACATTTCAGGCTGTCAGCATAAACCACGAAATTTATCTCTCAGCTCTGTTTTTTTCCACCAAAATACCATTCTAATAAGAGCCCCCTATTTCTAATTTTGAGAGCGCCCTGGGCGCTTATTACGCCAAATACGGTAAGGGCATATTACATGAGCTTCGGTTTGATTTTAATTTATGTCATGTTTCATGATTGAACCCTTTCCAACTAGAATGTAGGGAGATATTGTTTCCATCTGTCAGAGAATTTAACACAGTTATCTCCCTTTGTTCACATTTCCAGACTCGGTCTGTCTATGGATGGGACTTGCACAGGGGAGCATGGTATAGGCATCGGCAAGAGGATGTTGCTTCGGGAGGAGATCGGCGATACAACTCTAGGGGTCATGCAGCAACTCAAGACAACCTTTGACCCAAAGGGTATACTTAACCCTGGCAAGGTCTTGGTTTAAGGACATAATTCCACAGACTGAAGAATAGTCAACAGAACTCAGTCTTGTCAATCGATGAATAATGAACTGAGGTGAAAATTTAAATAGTAAACTTGTTGTTGACTTATGACACAATTGTACAATAAGCAATGATTTCAAATGATATTGTATCATATACTTGGGATTACTTTATACAGGTTTGTCATCATACATGCTCGGCACGTGTAGACTCATAGTGGATCGAATATCCATCATGTGGACATATGATGACAAAGTAGTGGTATATGTTGGTTGTTGTCATGAGTCAGCTGATAATGTAACTGAAACCACTCAAATATTCAGTTCACTTGTACCTGACTGTATTAGATATTTTGTGAGAACAGTTTGAATATTTATAGGATATATTTGCCACATTTGTATTTACTGGTTTTTGTTAATACTGACAAAGTATGTGGATGCATGATATGTGCCTTATCAGTTATAAGCCACTCCAAACGGTGGTTTCTGCAGACAATAAATGGCAGTTTTTTCGTCTCCCTGCAAATCGCTGCACGGTGATCCAGATAGCTGCATGTTTGGGTCAGATGTGAGTTGCTTGTTGACGTAAACACGTTAGAACTTACAAACTCAAACGTTTAACTACACACTACATTATTGCCCAATGTGGCCTTGGATTCCTGTATTTGTTTGCAGACCTTTATTTAGTGATTGAACACAGCCCCACCTGTACATGAACCTCTGCTTACATGGGTTCCAACAGGGTACTGAAGGTCTGCAACTTGCCTCACATGCAGTTGTATAACTGAATTAAGTACACTCATTAAGTTTGTTATGCTTTATTCTTTATGGCATCAGTTTTCTGGAATGTATTCATTGTTTGTTACAGACTGCTCATGATGTTCTGTGATGGTGGTTTTGTGTGTTGGTGGTATTATATTCTTTCTTTGTATGGCTTTTTCTTTTGGCTTTGGGGAAATACAGGTTGGAAAACAGTGAAATACTCCACAGTTAATTGCAGCATAAATACCTCACTGATACACTCAGGAGATCTCAGATATTAAACACACAAAAGAGATATAGTGAAGGATTTGTTTTCGGGTTGTGAGATATTGAACTCCTGTAATGAAGCATTTAGTCTCGATGTGTGAGAAACATGATAGCGATATTGCAAAGTATTTGTGAGACTAAGGACATGGCCTACCTTCAGCTCGTAGACATGCCCTTCAGTCCATCTACCTCTGTAGCATGCATAAAATAACTCATTCATGGAGACAGGTACTCCATTACGTTTAACATGTCATGTGTAGATACACAATCAGGTTGGCAACAATTTTATGTGGTGCCTTTATGTGGTGAGCTCAGGATTTGACAAGTATGCTGGTCAAGTGAGATGAGTATATTGGTCCCCAAGACAAGTATGCTGGTCCGCTAGACAAGTATGTTGGTCAAGTGAGATGAGTATATTGGTCCCCAAGACAAGTATGCTGGTCCGCAAGACAAGTATGTTGGTCAAGTGAGATGAGTATAGGTCTGCTGGACAAGTATGCTGGTCTGCTGGACAAGTATGCTGGTCAAGTGAGATGAGTATATTGGTCCGCTAGACAAGTATGCTGGTCAAGTGAGATGAGTATATTGGTCCGCTAGACAAGTATGCTGGTCCGCAAGACAAGTATGCTGGTCAAGTGAGATGAGTATATTGGTCCGCTAGACAAGTATGCTGGTCCGCAAGACAAGTATGCTGGTCAAGTGAGATGAGTATATTGGTCCGCTAGACAAGTATGCTGGTCAAGTGAGATGAGTATATTGGTCCGCTGGACAAGTATGCTGGTCCGTTAGACAAGTATGCTGGTCAAGTGAGATAAGTATTGGTCCACTAGACAAGTATGCTGGTCAAGTGAGATAAGTATTGGTCCACTAGACAAGTATGCTGGTCAAGTGAGATAAGTATTGGTCCACTAGACAAGTATGCTGGTCAAGTGAGATGAGTATATTGGTCGGCTAGACAAGTATGCTGGTCCGTTAGACAAGTACGTTGGTCAAGTGAGATGAGTATTGGTCCGCTAGACAAGTATGCTGGTCCGCTAGACAAGTATGCTGGTCAAGTGAGATGAGTATATTGGTCCGCTAGACAAGTATGTTGGTCGGCTAGACAAGTACGTTGGTCAAGTGAGATGAGTATTGGTCCGCTAGACAAGTATGCTGGTCCGCTAGACAAGTATGCTGGTCAAGTGAGATGAGTATATTGGTCCGCTAGACAAGTATGTTGGTCAAGTGAGATAAGTATTGGTCCGCTAGACAAGTATGCTGGTCAGGTGAGATAAGTATAGGTCTGCTGGACAAATATGCTGGTCAAGTGAGATGAGTATTGGTCCACTAGACAAGTATGCTGGTCAGGTGAGATGAGTATAGGACTGCTTGACAAGTATGCTCGTCAAGTGAGATGAGTATATTGGTCCACTAGACAAGTATGCTGGTCAGGTGAGATGGGTATAGGTCTGCTAGACAAGTACGGTATGCTGGTCAGGTGAGATGAGTATAGGTCTGCTGGACAAGTATGCTGGTCCATCAGACAAACACTAGTAATGGTAAATATTAATTAGGACCAGTAACTTGAAATCAAGGCTGTCCAAATTGCTTGTGCTAAATATGAAAGTGACTTTTTGTTTTTGAAAAGAATGAAAGAACAGTAATTGATAGAGTATGTGTGCAAAAACGATGATAATGTGGCACAATTGTTTTAACCAAATGCTTTGCTATCTAACACATTTTCTATGGGACCAGTGATTTTCCTGTGACATGTGCCCTGTTGCCCATGAAACAGGTGAGACCCTGTGATCTCCAGGGACGTGCTGTTCAATCAATCATGGGCACAAGCACAGCTAAGTCATGTGCATGCAGCTCAAATATTATTCCAAGCATGTTAAACAGTACCGCTATGTCATCATCAGGGTGACTTTGTACACATGAAATCATAAGGTCACCTTTATATCACAAAAAAAGTTCTATTACAAAACAAACAATTTCGTTGGTCGGATGAATTTTGGTTGTTGATTATCCAACCACTCCAGCCCAAATTCACAATTTTACTAATTAAAATAAAGAAGAAGTGCATGTTAAGAATGAAATAAATCACAATCGTCACTGCTGGTCATCAGGGCAGTTTACATCAAAAAGTGCAATTATGGAATGGATTATAACTATGGCCAAAATATATACAGTCAAACACCGTTGTGTTGAAGTTGAAGGGACCTACGTAAATAGTTCGACTTATCTGAGGTTTGACACAACCGAAAATGATATATAAAGAAGGAAAGAGGGACCAAGCTTTTTCTATAAGACAACCATACGTTTGACACATTAAAGTTCAACACAGCTGTGTTTGACTTTAGATAAAACTGTAAAGTATGTAAAACTAGAAAACTAGAGTTGTGATTATTTTATGGTAGGTAAATGTTTCTGGTAATTTCACTTTACTTCTGTATTTTCCTTGGTCCCATAGTTGACAATAGTTGAGGGTACTTAATCATGTTGTGTCAGTGTGTGCTGAAACATGGAAACCAGCTGTAAATGGGATTCCTACTTTGTCAACAACTTCATGATCTCACAGTCTACTTGGATGTATAGAATTAATATTGTGTCATGTTAATAGGTTTGCAAAGTTGTCATTTGAACGACAAAAATCTTTTCCCGTGTTAGGTCACTTATCTTACAGACTTTTTTTTCGCATTTTCCCACAAACTGTAGGATCTGTTTTTGATTGAAATAGAATTCGAAAAACAAAATTGATTTTCACATGATCACATTAATAAGAGACTTTTTTCTCCTTATTTACCAATTTCAAAGTGTTTTTCATAACTGCAATTTGTTAACGGATAGAGAGGAAAAATTCTTTTGTGAAATATTAGGTTGATGAATGAGTATGAAGTACCGGTAATATAAAACCAAATGCCCCAACATGTCAAGTCAGTATTGATGATGTTGATTGAAAACTGCTTGGCTGATACGATAGTTACAGAAGCATGGCCCTGAGATCTGTTGTATTTAGTCTTTGCTATTGTTAATCCCAACTCAACTAATAGGATCTTCATAGTTGCCTGCCAATGAATCATTCATGTATCATAATCATTACATTCCTTATTGGTATAGTACCACTGCGATAGCACTCCTTTCAAATACTCTGCTTTAATTAAATATTTCTGTATGATTCTTTAAATACCAGTACTGTAAAATGAAATTAAAGTTAAAATTTGTTAAAAGGTTGTGCTGATGTCAAGAAATGTGAATCGACGCATGTGACTTCAAATAGAGCTTTTGAAAATAGGAATGTGTTCCCGGACAGCTCTTCACTTTGTAAATGTTGGTATACCAAAACATTCTCACCTGAGCAGGTAAGTATTGATTGAAATACAGTCATGCACTCAAATCACTATTTTCAGAATCAATAAAGAATTTTTTCCCTGTGACTATTGGGATTATGATGGCCGTGAGAATTAATATAACATATTCATATATATTATAGTTTTTTGCTCAGGTTATTATTTAGCTGTCTGAATGTATTCAATTCAGATGTGTGGGGTATGATTCATTGTTGATTATATGACTCAGTGGAAATATCCTAACTACATAGATATGAATTTTCTCAACATTACTCATCACAGTCTTCTGTGTGATAAAAGCTGAGTTAGGAACACTCTTTAGCTTGACATGCTTGACTTTTGACAGTTAGGTGCTACTGCTTGACGTAATGTAGAAAGAGCCCAGCCCTGCCAATGCATTTTTATAAGCAAAATATATATTGATGTGTTGTAGAAGTTATTTGAATTTGCTCTTTGTAGTTTTATCATGCTCATCACTTTTAACTTTGTAATCAGGTCTTAACTTTGTTTTCATTAATTTTGTATCACTAATCTGTGTGAATCAGATTATCATTTCCGTGTACAAATACGTGCTATTGTTAATTTTCTCTATGTTACTCAGGGGGAGCTTAACATAATAAGGATCTTACTGGATCTAACTCAGCAACCCTATGTGTTTTCTGCAGTAAATATACATGTAGCTAGGTTTTCCAGTTTTTCCAGGCAGCTGTATGTTGAGAAGAGCTGAGTGCAAGTGCATCATACCTGCCAACAGGGAGAGCCCTCTTAACCCTCCTCTTAAGGAAGTAGCCGTGGGGGGATTGGAATTGGTAACCCACCTATGCTGGTTATAAGGCAACTAAATGCATTGAGTTGACAAGTTCAGTGACTTGGTTAAATGCGTGTCATCATACACCAGTGACTTGGATCATATCTCATTATATCAATCACTGGTGTTTCTGGTCCAGACTTGATTATTTACTGGCTTGAATATGAGTTGTTGAGTGCGGTATTATCAACAAACAAACAAAAAACTTCAAGCAGGAAATTGATGTAGACAGGTTTGTAGCCACCTGTGTTGTTGGCACATGCACTAAGCTTTACTTGAAAGTTCTGTTTAGGCTGTTAAACAGTATAGTTCCACCTCTGTGGTGGATAGAGCATCTGCCTGGAGAGAGGAAGGTCGGTGGTTCGATCCCCTGGCCAACACATTATCAAAGAAAATTAGAAGATGTACATATTGTTAACCTACCTGGCATCGGGTGTACTGTGTACAGTGTGCAGTGTGCTGTGTACAGTGTGCTGTGTGCAGTGTGCTGTGTACAGTGTGCTGTGTACTGTGTACAGTGTGCTGTGTACGGTGTGCAGTGTGCTGTGTACAGTGCTGTGTACAGTGTGCTGTGTACGGTGTGCAGTGTGCTGTGTACAGTGTGCTGTGTACAGTGTACTGTGTACAGTGTACAGTGTGCTGTGTACAGTGTGCTGTGTACTGTGTACAGTGTGCAGTGTGCTGTGTACAGTGTCTGACTGACCACTAGGGCTAAGGCGGGTAACTCGGGTACTCGGGTCGGGTGGGTCCTGAGTAGGACCCGGGTACCCACAGGACTACCTGGACCCGTGGTTAGTCACGTGATATGTTGTTTAATGTAAAAAACTCACTATAGCTCAGTGGTTACACTGCAAGTCGCTAATGTTCACATTCCTTTTGACTTGTATAGGTTTGAGTAAACATAAAGCTTCAGTCAACTTCACTGTACGCATGATCTCTTCGTTCTATACATGTATCTAAACAGTTCTTGCCAGGGCTGCGGTAAAACAATTCCCAATCAGACATTTTGCAACTCTTGAGAGCTACAGCGGGTACCCAGATAGGGTCAGGTTATGAGGGGTTAGGTACCCAGATAGGGTCAGGTTATGAGGGGTTAGGTTCCCAGGTAGGGTCAGGTTATGAGGGGTTAGGTTCCCAGGTAGGAAATTTAGACTCATCCAAGCCCTAATGGCTTGAACACGACGTTAAACCCTGCTTCACCTCATCTTAGCATGGTGGAGACTTCAAGTCAAGATTAGATGTTTGTTTGACTGTGGCTGAGGCACGAGCACCAACTGTAGATGCCCCTCCTGTCCACACACCCAGCAGCTTCATCTCATTACAACGATACCTGGACTACCTGTGCAGGTAGTTGCTTTTTTTGTTGATTGCTCACAAATTGTTGATGAACGTTGAAATTATTGGTGCTAGTTCTATATTGACAATATGTGTAATAAGTGGTGACAGGACTGTGTTGTCTTTATGTACTATTTTATATATGGAGTATACAGTGATTGTTCCCTGTTTATTGATGCATGTATAATAATTAGACATATATATATGTAGCGTCATAATCTATGCTTTGTGATAACTATACATTGATTTATGGATAAAACAATATATCTGACGTTATGTCTTTGTTATGTTTCACATTGACGGATTTGTGAGTGAGCATGAGGACCGTGCTCTGGATTGTATCTCCTGTGTTTTGTCAAGGGTCAGTGGAGCCACATATCTGTCTTTTCAATCTCTCTACTTCTCATAACATGTTACATCATACATTACCAGAACATGCTGAACTTATTGCAACCATGTTCGTGTATATCATTAGTTCTAGATATATTTTAAAACATATATTCAGTTAATTTTTCTTGTTCTGTACTGCACATTTCATTATTGCTAAAGTACCGCCTCCGTGGTCTAGTGGTAGAGCGTCCGCCTGGAGAGCGGAAGGTCCGGGGTTCGATCCCCGGCCACGTCATACCAAAAGACGTTAAAAGATGGTACTTGTTGTTACCCTGTCTGGCGCTCGGCATTAAGGGGCTAAAACAAGGACTGGTCAGCTAGGAGTCAGTATACTGTGTCTGACTGGTAAACTGTATACTGGGTATTCATGTTAAACTGCGGCATGGTATCTCAGTGAGCTAGCACTATAAATCGGCATCAGTCCGGACTAGTACAAGCAGCCACACAAACACACACACGTACATGCACGTCGCTATATAAGTGCAATAATCTTGGATGCGACGTTAAACCCCATTTCACCTCACCTCACCATTATTGCTAAATAAGGTCAGATCTTCATATGATTTGATTCCTTCAACAAGGCAGATTGTGTATCAGGTCCAACACCCGACTACTCAATGTTGTTTGGTTGACAGGTGGCATAAGGTTAATTCCCTGTATGGAGTTCATGCACTGACCTTTTCCAGGATCCAGGGCCATGTCATGGCCCTGATAATCATCCTTGGTTTGTCAGAACCATATCCATACTGAATGACCTGCAGCACTCACTCAAAGGTCTGCTGCAGGCTGTGCTGGTTGGAGGAGGTGGAGGTACTTTCTATCCAACACCTCAAGGTAGTGTGTCTCGGCTTGTGTACTATAGTACCTAGACTGCTTCCGTTACACTGAGAAACGGCCATACTTTATGGCAGCTGTTGTAGTGGATTCAACACGAGGTAGAGTCAAAGGATCTATTAATGAGCCACCAATTAATGATGTGTCTTGATGTTGAATATTACTTATGCCCCTTAGGGCATGCTAAGGTAGGATTTGCACTTAGAGTAGAGCACATCGATACCAGCTCCCTGACTGGGAGGTCTGCTTGTTTGTTTGTTGTTTAAGCTGCACTCAGCAGCATTCCAACTGTATGACGGCAATCTGTAAATAATCGAGTCTGGAGCAGACCACCAAGTGAGTGATGTCATGAGCATTGACTCATGGAATTGGGATAGCATGACATGCATCGACCAAGTCAGCGAGCCTGACATCTGGCTCTTGGTTGTTGAAGACTACTTCAAACCCAAATCTTCATGGGTTCTACCCTTCTGCTGTCAGATCACTGGTGCCATCTTACAAACTTTGAGCTGATACCCTACCCCTCCCACCAAACATATTGCCACCTCCGGAACAGCAGCTACCAACAGATCAAGCACACCCAATCTCAAGCTCCACTGACAATAAACCTTAGAAGCTGAAGACAGGATGTCATGACATTGTATGTTTGATTGTACTTAGGTTTGTATGTACTGATATGATGGTATGAGAGTTGATAGGGGCTATATCTCTCTATGCGGAGTTGTGACCCTTCCAGTATCTGATTGTGGTGGATTGAATCCTACAATTCGCTTCAATAATTATCCTAATTTCCGCATCATACCCCTGTTCCTCAATTTAACCAGCGTGAATAAAGGAGTGGCTTGCCACTTTCAACCCTGTTCTGTTCATTCAATGCCACAGTGCAGAAGCTAGTACCTTTGGCAAGAAACTTGCTACTGGTATCTGTACTGCAAGGTTTCACCAAAATAGTAAACTTCTGAAACCTGCATCACTTCGGGCTTTCCTCCCACATTAAGCTGACATGCCGTGATATAACTGGAATACTGTTAAAAGCGGGGTTAAACCCAACTCCTCTCTGATAGTCCAGATTGAAAATGGCACCTGAATACCAATGTTGGCCAATGTGGTAAATATTTGTGACGGTCGCGCTGGGCTTGCCTCCTACATTATTGGGAAACAAATTGCCAGTTGTAGCAAGTCATTCCAAAGACACTTTGTGATGTATATAAATGGAGTAGTTAACTATTACCCTAATGACACAGACACAGTTTCACACCTCTTACGTCTAAACTGGAAACAGGAAGCAGTCTGTACAGTATATTAAAATGTACACGCGATCATGCGACTGACATACAGCTTAAATGTCGTTAAACCCGAGTCACTCATGCAAATGCAGTGTTGATGGTTTTAATACACCATTCGTATGATGGGACAGCGTCGTAAAGACGCAACTGAAATCTATATTTCCTGACCAAGTGTTCTCGATATTATACTGCCACAAGAAGGAGAATCTGCCTTTATCCTGCTCAGTTGGAGCTTTACTACTATTATGGCATCTCTCTTCCCACGTATGGAACTAGGGCTGCAGTAGGTGGGAACAAACTATACTTCCACTGTGGCCAATTACTTCACACTTTAATATTGTCATGTTTTAGGGGTAAATTATTATATTTGACATCAACCAATCTTTTATATCTCCAGGGGCGCAAATGGCGAGTCTTACCCAGAGGACGGGGATTTTTCTTTTATCACTGGAGTATTACATCCTCCTTATATTGTTAGATCAACTCTGTATGATGACAGCCGGTGACGCCATGTGAAAACTTAATCCAATACGTTACCCTGATCATTGTGCAGACGCACAAATAGAGTATACTGTTTGTGACCCACACATGTTTCCACATCCAGCAAACGATGGCAGCTGGGATGAAACGGAAGCAGATGTTTGGTTGTGAAGTAATGTCCGTCTCTATTTGAAGTTCTGACCTTCTTTGAACAGTTGAAGATAAGTAATCTACTACCGTGGCGTAAGAGGCGACTAACGGGATCTGGTGGTCAGGCTCGCTGACTTGGTTGATGCATGTCGTCGATCTCAATTGCGTGGTTCGATGCTCATGATGTCAATCACTGGATTGTCTGGTCCAGACTCGATTATTTACAGACCGCCGTCATATAGCTGGAATATTGCTGAGTGCGGCGTTAAACAACAAACAAACAAACAAACTACCGTGGCACATTTTTGGAGTGAGTGACTGCAATAGTCAGCCATGTCACGGCCGGGAACAACATGTCATACCTGTTCAGAAAATTGAACCTGGGTCTTTGGCGTGACGAGGAAGCACTGAACCATTGGGCTACCCTCAGTTACCAGATTTTAGGACTGTATTACGATCCACTGACCAGAAAATTTATGAAATGAACATATGATTCATTATTTGTAATAAATTTATTAGCAATATTGTAAATATTTTACAAAATAACAAGGAAAGCTAACAATCTATGCTACCTAACAGGCAACTGGAGTACGCAGTATTGACATGCACAGCTGAGACATTGACGGCACTGTATCACAGATGAATAAATAACAATATGTAATACATTTACATACTTACATGTTAAGTTAATGACTGACGTCATCGGTGCCACGCAGGCTGCGTCTACATTTGAACCTGGCCGCAGTAACGACCTTACAACGGTCCAGGGGCACGCTCTCAACTTCGCGGTATGTCCCATTTTCGCCAATGAAATTAATGTTAAACGCATTAACAGAAACGTCCGACAAGCTTCATATAAATAAATACACCAATACAGAAGTAGTTGTGATGGACAAAGTTACTACAGCAAACTTTATAATGCGACATATAACTACTGAGAGTTGGCGAACTACTCCATGTTTTAATGGGATAGAGCACACAGCAAGGAGACGACTTCTCGGCATGAGCTAATACAACAATAGAAATTAACACCTATAACGCACGAGTGACATCGAAATGGAAGTTGGAGGTTGAATGACGAAAAAATAGTACATCTACTTCCAAAATATTAAAACTAACCCAACAAACAACCCAAATGAACTATCTGGGACAGGTGAGCACTGCGAAAGGCCTGGCATGGGCCTTATATGTCTGCGACTGTATATGTGTGACCTTCAGTAATGTAAGGTCAAGGCGACCTTCAGTAATGTAAGGTCAAGGGTCTTGTAAAGTTTACAATGTAATGGACGGCAATGGTTGTACTTGACTAATGGAATCGTCATTGTGACGATGTTGTAACGAAGGCCCAGGTCAATGTTGCTGATATAGCCGATGGTGTGCACAAGGTCAAGGTCGAGCTGAACACAGGTGGTCACGCAAGCACACGGGGTTGTAACAGGGTGGCGCTGTGACAGGTTAGCGTCGTCAAAGGTCATCGGTCGGAAACTCACCACGCGCCCTGTCGGGTCTCGCCTGCCCGGGTTGATCAGTAAAATCTGATGACGTCAAAAATCTAACAGATCAAACTGCTATTGCATTGGCGCCAAAACAGCCCACGTGACAAACAATCGTGGCTTCTACGTTTTAGTTCCACTTTCACGGGACAAGACCTTAGCTGCAGATGGATACGGCGTAGTACCGAGGAGCAAGACCATGGTCGATGTTCAGACTCAAATTCCGAATACAGCCATCGAAATGTGTGCTCGTTCGCTGAAATCACAAAAATCAAAATTGAATTGGTAACTTCAAAAACAGGGGGCTTTGCGGTTTTTTTAAGGTTTAAGAGTGAGCAAGGTTTTACGATGCCTTTTTGCAATATTCCAAAAACACCGAGAATGGGCTTGCATTGTACCCAGGTGGAGACTAGAAGCAGGGTCCAGGGCGTGACGAGCCAGTGCCTTAACAACGTGGACTCCCCATCGCCCACAGTCTGGACCAGTGTAACCAGTGACTTAAGCATGAAGCCGTCCGGACAGGGACTCGGCAACAACCATCTCATCACGCCCGACTACCTGTTCCACATGAAACGTCTCTTTCGACAACAATGGGGTGCTGGGGACCTATTCTTCCTCGGAACTCCTATGTGATACGGTCACAGGTATACACACGAACATAGTGCCTTATTTCCACTGAGTGAGTGAGTGAGTTGGGTTTAACGCCGTTTTTAACAGTATTCCAGTCATATCACGGCGTGTCAGCTTAATGTGGGAGGAAAGCCCGAAGTGATGCAGGTCTCAGACGTTTACCACTTCGGTGAAACCCACGAGCACGGGTATGGTGCTGACAAACCTAGAAACCGTGATTCGAACCCACAATCATAGGTTTCTGGCGAGCCCAAGGGACGCAACTCTGCACAGCGAATCGCGGCGCCTTAGACGACTGGGCCACCCGCGCCCCTATTTCCACTGAGAGATAGAAATACGTGTCAACAGTCCGTAAGCAAGACATACTCACCAATAGGGGCAGGACGGAGGCTGCGTCCACTGGTTCAAGGCCGCCGAAAACAAATGACGTCAGTTTGCAGGTGACTGGGTAGGTTTTGAAGTAGGGTTGGTTGTCCAGAATGATGTAACCTTTTCTTCCCTCTCGTCGAAATTCGACCTACGACGATAAAGACAAACCGAAAATGAAACGTCTATGTGAAAATATAAGAGTTACGCCACTGCTAGCGCAACGAGATAGTATGGTCTCTGGTCTACTATAAAGCAGGGAGTCTATCCAAGTCTTCTATAGACACCCTGTAAGACAGCAACCACTCCACTACAGTTGACCAGTCGTGGTTATACAGTATAAGCCAAGCCTTGTTGTTGACAAAACGTTACACAATTTTAGATAGAACATCGACATTAGATCTTTTAATGTGAGTTGATGAACGCATAATTGTCACATAATACGTGCTTCTGTATCCCCATTACACACAAGAAATACATTGTCAGTCCCTCCCACGCGCCCTGCGTGACACGAGGCACCTGCATTGTGTGTGGAGTCGAGACGGCACATGATAACGTGCTATTTGTGTGGTTGACTACACTCACGATCACAGTGACGTCAACACATGCCTGATCTGTCGCTAATCAAGACGTGCTGGAAGTTAACATGATATCATCTTAATGGGGAAGAGTGGCTGACGATGGTGAATTACTTCAGTAGATAACCTTGCCAACTGCATCTTTCCGAGGCAAGGGACTTAACTGACTATAAAAGTCAAATTTCCACCCTTGCCGAACTAGGCTGGAATTCGCGTAACGAAACCGGCTCGTAAACTGCCGTGCAGCATGCCAAAGCATGTGTACCTCCACCTCGGCGTTAACAGATATTTCCCAAATCTTTTCATGTTTTTTAATCAAGGTGTTCACGTGATTTGAGGCACTTTGCGAGTAGGGCCCGTTTTATTACATAGAGATCTTGATTATCGATCAGATCGTCTTGAGCTGCAATTGTGTTTGAAGCAATGCAAGTGATATGAAGTGGAATGTGATTGGTCAGTAGGAGGTACATAGACGGGACATATCCCGTAATAGCTACTGATGGCGCTACGATCGATAGTTCGGCAGGGGTGGAAACCGGACTTTTACAGTTAACTCCCTTGCCTCGGGAAGATGTGCAAACTGCAGTGGTAAATATTCGATCAACGGCACCGCTTTGGTGCATTCCACATTGAAAGTGTTACCGATGTGACTTTTATGCATGTCATGTCACAATGGGTATTATGACAGGAAAGGTTAGTATTCAACACTATTTTCTTACGGTCATGTATGTATGAGTTTTCATTTATTGCAGTTTCATATGGTAACTCTTTTATGTGGTATGTCCCGTTACCCTCAAGTACCTTTACTCCCCATGTCCGCCTCCCCTCTAACCCACACGTACCATTACCCCTATGTACCGTTATCCCCCTCCCCACGTCCGCCTCCCCTCTAACCCACACGTACCATTACCCCTATGTACCGTTATCCCCCTCCCCACGTCCGCCTCCCCTCTAACCCACACGTACCATTACCCCTATGTACCGTTATCCCCCTCCCCACGTCCGCCTCCCCTCTAACCCACACGTACCATTACCCCTATGTACCGTTATCCCCCTCCCAACGTCCGTTACCCCGTACGTACCGTTAACTCCCAATGTACCGTCAACCCCCCTGGGCGGTTAACCCCTACGTACCCTTTAACCCCTATGTACCATCAACTGCCTATGTACCGTTAACCCCTATGTACTGTTAACTCCCTATGTACCGTTAACCCATATGTACAGATAACTCCCTATGTACCATCAACTCCCTATGTACTGTTAACCCCCTATGTACCGTTACCCCCCTATGTACCGTTACCCCTATGTACCGTTTCCTTTATGTACCGTAACCCCTATGTATCGTTAGCTCCCTATGTACCGTTACCCCCCTATGTACCGTTACCCCTATGTACCGTTTCCTTTATGTACCGTTACCCCTATGTATCGTTAGCTCCCTATGTACCGTTAACTCCCTATGTACCGTTACCCCCTATGTACCGTTACCCCCTATGTACCGTTAACCCATATGTACAGATAACTCCCTATGTACCATCAACTCCCTATGTACCGTTAACCCCTATGTACTGTTAAGTCCCTATGTACCGTTAACCCATATGTACAGATAACTCCCTATGTACCATCAACTCCCTATGTACCGTTAACCCCTATGTACTGTTAACTCCCTATGTACCGTTACCCCCTATGTACCGTTACCCCCTATGTACCGTTACCCCTTATGTACCGTTACCCCCTATATACCGTTAGCTCCCTATGTACCGTTACCCCCTATGTACCGTTACCTCCCTATGTACCGTTACCCCTATGTACCGTTACCTCCCTATGTACCGTTACCTCCCTATGTACCGCTAACCCCTATGTACCCTAAGCCCACAATGACATCTTTCTCCCCATGCCCCCTCCCCCCACGAATTAAACCAGCCAGGTACACCCGTACTCACTGTGTGCCACTTGCCGTCGTCCAACCTGTAGGGTGTAGGGAGGAGTAGTCCGGAGTCAGCTGACGGGCACCTGGTGGTGTAGAACAGTTTTCCACGGACCAGCTGCAGAACGATCAGCTTGGACGCTCTCCGGTTCCTCATGGTGCCATAGAACAACAGACCCGATTGGGAGGTCGTCCTGAACTCGAAAGTTAGTTTGTGACTGCAACAGATGACACCTATTTCTGAAGTAGGTCTCTAGTACATGCTTATGCAGTCAACTAATGAGGATGGTGTGGTTACAATAAGGCTGATCGCGTGTCGTCGTATCCCTACGGCGTGAAACATTATTTATGTACTGTAACATGTAACACAATGACAAGAACTGTGGCTCTAACTGTAACATGTAACACAATGACAAGAACTGGGGCTCTAACTGTAACATGTAACACACTGACAAGAACTGGGGCTCCAACTGTAACATGTAACACACTGACAAGAACTGTGGCTCTAACTGTAACATGTATCACACTGACAAGAACTGTGGCTCTATCTGTAACATGTAACACACTGACAAGAACTGTGCCTCTATTTGAAACAAGTAACACACAGACAAGAACTGTGGCTCTAACTGTAACATGTAACAAACACACTGACAAGAACTGTGGCTCTATCTGTAACATGTAACACGCTGACAAGAACTGTGGCTCTAGTTGTAACATGTAACACACTGACAACAATCTTGGCTCTAACTGTAACATGTATCACACTGACACGAACTGTGGCTCTAATTGTAGCAATTGTGTCTCTAACTGTAAGAATTCTGATCCGCAACGCCGTTTAGAACTTCCGTCGACCCACACGACTGCTTACAGCTGTTTCAAGGCTATAATACTTCCTAGTGTGTAACGATGTTTGCAGAATTATATGACGAACGGAAACTGAATTGACAGTCTTGGAAAACAAATAACCTCGGCAGGGACGCGAGGGCGGTAATGTGATGTCTTATGTATTTTAACAGAGTAAAAAGTCAGGATAATCGGTCCGTATTCGATATGTAACCAATGCCTGGATGTAAATGGGAGATGTAAAACTATGATTAGTCTTCAGCACCCTGACTTAACCAGCATGATGTGTCACAAGATAACGCTCCACACTCCTTAACACTGTCACAAAAATACACATGGTGCTACAGTGGCCTGAATTCAAGGTTATCGAACGAATGTTAAAAGTACAGTTTCTCGTGTTGCTGCGCCAACTACGTATTAACTAGAATGGTGGTGAAGTGCAAGGTAGGCGGGTTTTTCTCTACTGATACTGTCTTTACTGAAACGGTAGGGATGTACGTCACTGCACGTCGTGTGGGTGTCTCTACTGATACGGTACAGGTGTACGTCACTGCACGTCGGGTGGGTGTCTCTACTGATACGGTACAGGTGTACGTCACATCACGTCGGGTGGGTGTCTCTACTGATACGGTACAGGTGTACGTCACTGCACGTCGTGTGGGTGTCTCTACTGATACGGTACAGGTGTACGTCACTGCACGTCGTGTGGGTGTCTACTGATACGGTACAGGTGTACATCACTGCACGTCGGGTGGGTGTCTCTGCTGATACGGTACAGGTGTACGTCACTGCACGTCGTGTGGGTGTCTCTACTGATACGGTACAGGTGTACGTCACTGCACGTCGGGTGGGTGTCTCTACTGATACGGTACAGGTGTACGTCACATCACGTCGGGTGGGTGTCTCTACTGATACGGTACAGGTGTACGTCACTGCACGTCGTGTGGGTGTCTCTACTGATACGGTACAGGTGTACGTCACTGCACGTCGTGTGGGTGTCTACTGATACGGTACAGGTGTACATCACTGCACGTCGGGTGGGTGTCTCTGCTGATACGGTACAGGTGTACGTCACTGCACGTCGGGTGAGTGTCTTTACTGATACGGTAGGGATGTACGTCACTGCACGTCGTGTGGGTGTCTACTGATACGGTACAGGTGTACGTCATTGCACGTCGGATGGGTGTCTCTACTGATACGGTACAGGTGTACATCACTGCACGTCGGGTGGGTGTCTCTGCTGATACGGTACAGGTGTACGTCACTGCACGTCGGGTGAGTGTCTTTACTGATACGGTAGGGATGTACGTCACTGCACGTCGTGTGGGTGTCTACTGATACGGTACAGGTGTACGTCATTGCACGTCGGGTGAGTGTCTTTACTGATACGGTACAGGTGTACGTCATTGCACGTCGGGTGGGTGTCTCTACTGATACGGTACAGGTGTACGTCACTGCACGTCGGGTGAGTGTCTTTACTGATACGGTAGGGATGTACGTCACTGCACGTCGTGTGGGTGTCTACTGATACGGTACAGGTGTACATCACTGCACGTCGGGTGGGTGTCTCTACTGATACGGTACAGGTGTACGTCATTGCACGTCGGGTGAGTGTCTTTACTGATACGGTAGGGATGTACGTCACTGCACGTCGGGTGGGTGTCTCTACTGATACGGTACATGTGTACATCACTGCACGTCGGGTGGTTTTCTCTACTGATACGATACAGGTGTACGTCACAGCACGTCGGGTGGGTGTCTCTACTGATACGGTACAGGTGTACATCACTGCACGTCGGGTGAGTGTCTCTACTGATACGGTACGGACGTACATCCCAGCATGTCGGGTTGGGGTCTCTACTGATACGGTACAGGTATACATCACTGCACATCGGGTGGGTGTTTATGCACTGGTATGTTACGGCTATGCGTCACTCACCCGTCACTGCTGAAGGTTTTTGACAGACGAGGCAGTTGTACCCGGCTCAATGTCCACGGCTCAATCTTTGCTCCGCTGGAAGTCATGATGTCAATCTCGGAGCTCTGAAATCAAATATTACCTGTTAAGTGTTGTTGGAATTACTTAAGCTTATCCGTCGTTTGTGGTGGCGTAAGAAACGGATCGGGACCCAGTCTCCCATGAATCGTTGTGTCGGGGGCTACGGTGTAATCCATACATTTTTAGAACAATTAATGCACAGAACACAGGTAAACACTATATGTTACGGTCACTAAGTAAAATGATTCCATATTTTAACAATCACAATAAGCAAATTTAATATGTCAACAGTCACTGATTGCAAAAGCATCGTGTATAGAGTCACAATCCGCACATATTGTATGTCAAGAGTCACGACACATATACACTTTGTTAAGTCACAAAACTCAAATACTATATGCCAACGGTCAGTATACTCAAATACAATACCATAACAGTGGCTATACGCAAACCCTATAAGTTAACAGTAGCTGTCTCGATGTAAATGCCATATGATACCAGTCACTTTGGAGACTCAAATCCTATATATTAACAGTTCTTATTTACTCCTTTATATAAAAAGTTTCTTTTCGCAAACTCTATATGTTAACAGTCATTACTGTGTCGTTATGTAACAGTCACTTTGATAAGAGGTCAGAAGAACGCAGAATGAGTTTTCATTACAAATGTCCAAGTATCACACTGCAGATTGATGTATTATTATCTAAGATTTACTTTAAGACTTAATGAGTTTCCCCAAGACTACACAGAATCCGATGTGACAAGCTATTACATATTAACAAGGTACTACACAACACCCCCTATATCTAATGCGTTAAGCTCATTATTATCTTTTCACGGGGATGTGAAGTTGACATTTGACTGCAGCAGGTAAAGGCACATCCCTATCGCTCGTCCACGCGATGTGCTGACAGTATCAGGTAAACCTGAAGTACCGGCTAACCAGTGTAGGAGTCAAGCCAACCAACCGGAGGTAAGCTGTCCTATCGTCCTTACAGTGCCCTGACATATTTAGATACCCATGAAAACCGCATTGAGAATCAGTTACAAATATCAAAGGTAAATCGGATTAAAGCACCCAACATGAAAGGGTCAGGATAGTTTGAATTACGTAAATGAAGCAATCCCGTATTTTCTCGTTAGTTAGGCGAATATTAAACCACCAGTGGAATTCTCCCTGTTTAAACACCAATCTTTGAGGCCGTTTCCGTTAAGCGTACGCCCCCGCCGATTTTGACTTCGCAGGTCTTTCATTGACTGAGTATCTCGCTGGGCATCCTGGGAGGTGACGATTCAGCTTTAATGTAAAGAGCAAACATCCACAGGTTGGATAACGCCACCGTAGCTTTGCGACGACTTTGCGACTATACATATTTATGCGAAGATTCTGCTGGTTGTGTATGAGGAGTAAGGATGTTTAATTCAATCATACATTCAGTTTACGCAAACATTGCTAGGTAATTCTTATGACATATTTGATTGTGTTCGATAATGTTTTAAAGAGACTACATGTTCTGAAAGTGATTTCTGATAAAACCTTCGGGTATTTGGTGACCCTTGATACAAACACTTGACGTGCAGCTGACTTGTAATTCTGCATGGAGACCACGTGATCAACAAGTAGTCCATTCACTCTGATGGGAATGCGGTTTTTAACAAGTTTGGACAATATCAGTCTTTGACGATTCTACTCAAATATATGGTAATTTATTCATCACACCTCTAAGAAGATCGGTAAATAGTAAAACAGCGACTAGATTTGGACAAACGTCCACGTTTAGAATGAAAAACAACCATAAACAAATAACCTGCATCTTTTCGAATTTTTTTCTTTCCACCACAAAATATCCCGTAAACTATAGACATATCATACGAAATAAAACCATGTCGGGAAAGTATAGTAGTGATGCTGACAGATGCAATAATAACTCACACAAATGTACATTGTCAGCACATTTAGCGATTGAATGTTTTTCTCTGTAACAGAGGAATACTTATTCCTCAATGAAGGACGGCTGACTTTTGCGATTAACTCACGTTCATAGACTTCAGTTGGTCAAGTGGCAGAACTTAACGTCACAGTTAACGTGTGTTGAGAACACAACAAACGTATAACGTCACATGCGAACTAATATAATGGCAAATGTCAGCATTCAAGAGGATATGTAAGTGTGTAACCAAATCTAACTTCAAGTGCAAGGATTTATATGGCTAGAGGTTACACAGTTGCATATGCCTGGTCACCCCCACTGGCAGAACCCATCTTGTTGGAGATCTCAGATATTTGGGGTGATCTCTGCAAGACACTGTCACCGAGGCGTAGTGGCATCTCACACGTATATTATCTGTGTCATGCAGCTAGAATGATTGTGAAAACAAGCATCTCCCCTATTGTATTTTATGTACAAGTTCTGTTACGTTTTAATCATGAATGACAGACAGACATTCTTTCTGTTCTGTAACGTTTTAAATGTACATGCGTTCTGTTTTGATTTAAGTCTGAATGTAGAAGTTATTGTGTTTAAGCGTTAATATAGATGTTGTCATGGTAGTGTTATGTAGAGGTTGTGTCGTGTTTAAGCGTCAATGTAGATGTTGTCATGGTAGTGTTATGTAAAGGTTGTGTCGTGTTTAAGCGTCAATGTAGATGTTGTCATGGTAGTGTTATGTAGAGGTTGTGTCGTGTTTAAGCGTCAATGTAGATGTTGTCATGGTAGTGTTATGTAGAGGTTGTGTCGTGTTTAAGCGTCAATGTAGATGTTGTCATGGTAGTGTTATGTAGAGGTTGTGTCGTGTTTAAGCGTCAATGTAGATGTTGTCATGGTAGAGTTATGTAGAGGTTGTGTCGTGTTTAAGCGTCAATGTAGATGTTGTCATGGTAGTGTTATGTAGAGGTTGTGTCGTGTTTAAGCGTAAATGTAGATGTTGTCATAGCAGTGTTATGTAGAGGATGCGTCGTGTTTAAGTGTAAATGTCGAGGTTGCGTCGTGTAAGTGTAAATGTCGAGGTTGCGTCGTGTAAGTGTAAATGTATAGGTAGCGTCGTGTTTAAGTATAAATGTAGATTTTCTTTCTGTCGTGTTTAAGTGTAACTGTGGTGGAGCTGCTGTTATGTTTTATGCTGGATGTAGTACTGATGCCGCTATAATGTTCCTTTTGATAGTAGCAAAGAAGTAGTTTGTTATAGATTGGTTTGAAACATACACCGTGGGATGAGTGAAAAGTTTAATTAACACACCGATCGATGTCAAAACGCAGTAACATTTTCCTACGAGGTACCGAAGACTCACGTCCTCCATATCCTCCAAACAATTAATTTTCTCTGAATTTATCACTTCTGAATCGTTATCAAGTATCTAGGGTGTGTTTCTCATTTCCGAGGGGAGGGGGCGGACGTCTGTCTTCCGCACATCAGTCAACTAAGACGGAACCAAGTCTGGGTTAATTAGTCGACATCCATCAACTATATACGTGTACCCCCTTCCGTTTGTCTGGGTTTTAATCAACAGATATATGTTTGCCTTATTCTTTGAAGTAATAATCCAACAAAATGGCTGATCTGCAGTCAGTCAATTCTCGTGTAACACCAGGAGGACTGTGCAAACATATTTTAATGTCCTTGTTATTTTGATGTGGGTAATAATACAGAGGCGTATAATGTTTTTCGGCGATGTGTGACGTGTTAATGGCTATACGTTAGGACTTGACCCCTCTTGTACAATCAGCAGGCCGTATACACGTCACAATACACAAGTCGAGGCTGTAAAAGTTAATTCAGACGACATATACGAACTTTCTTAGGACTAAAGAACCGACTTCCGTAGACCTAAAGAACAGACTTAAGTCACATGACAGGAAGACAGTAAGGACATATATTTAAGACAGCAGGAAACATCGCTAACAAGCCAAAGCCCAACAATGTTGGTTCAGACTCAGCATTCTGTCAAAGTCGAGTGTTGTCTTCATGTGACACGCGCACATTCAACCCCCAAGAATGTATTTTCAAAATCAAATAGAAGGTAGAATTTTTCAAAATGACAATGTTTAGGAGAGTTGACTGTATACTACTCTATGTACTCTCTGCCCCTGAGTATATCCATCCCTCGTTACTACTCGGCCATGTTTCCCAATGTCAGCTGGTTTGATATCTCGTTCTCGTGCATTAATCCCCTTATTGACAATATTGGTGCATGAAGAAAGCCGTTCCCTCCGCACCCTTCGCCTCCCGTGGAGCGCGCCTTTCTGGCGGTGTGGTCGCTGTTTGCGTTCACAACTTTGACCGGGTGGTGCAATAAACCCGGCAATATTGTCACTGATTCGTGAAATATTACCCAGTGCTGACTTACTCACCGAAGCAGGAAATGGTTATTGATTGAAGCGCCTTAAAAGAAACTGCTAACGCTTTCGGTCGTGTTAAATTTGACGGTGCAGTTGTGGTACTGTCCGATTGAGGTCGGGTATATAGGATGTGGGGAATAGGCGGATCGGAAGGGGGTGGGGGGAGGAGGAGAGTCTGAAAGAGGATTTTGATATTTTGGACCCCTCCCTTGTAGGGTATCTGAATTAGGTCAGACTGAATAGTGGCTGTTGAGTGTCAACTCACATGACATATTGAAAGGATATTGTATCAGGATATATCCAAATTAGGTAACACTCCTGCCGATATTAGATAATGTAACGGACGTACAAGCGCGGATGCGCAATACACCATCCCCTCCATGTACGCGGGGACCCGTGAAGATCCGGGGTAGAATAGGTCTTCAGCAACCCATGCTTGTCGTAAGAGGCGACTAACGGGGTAGAGTGGTCAGGCCCGCTGACTTGTATGAAGCATGTCATCGATCCCAATTGCGTGGATCGATGCTTATGATATTGTCTGGTCCAGACTCGATGATTTACAGACCGCCGTCATATAGCTGGAATATTGCTGAGCGCGGCGTAAAACAACAAACCAAACCATGTAAGCGGACATTGAATTATAGCATTACACGACTAAGCTTGAAAAAAACAACAGTTGCAGTCGTGGACCTAGGTGTGTGTACATTTACGCATGTTGTTTTCACGGCAGCCCGGGAACAGGACATGCAAGAGCTAAATGGTGGATAATGGCTCGACGTTAGGCCCGAGGTGTTCTTCAATTCGATAGGTGATGTTCTTGATCGAAGATAAGCGACAATTGGCTATATTTAACAAGGAAAAGACAGGGTCGAATGGGCAGCACCAGGGGCGTCATTTCAAGAGAATGCCCCTTGAAGACTTTCTGTGCGTGATAATTTGTTACATGATCAACACTGGATGAAGATGTGTATGGACGCCCCATCCCAGGTAAAATCCAAAGCGACATGCAGTTGGTTGGGTACAATTCAGTTGACGTCAGTGGGGTTTACCATAAAGCTCAGCAGTGGTCAGGCAATCCAAGCGGTCTGTGTAGTCGGTCCTTGGCCCAATAGCACAAAGCGATCTTAGCCCTAAGATGATCGTAACTCCCATACTTTAACAAAGGTTTACAATAGTCGTAGAGCTAAGATCGCTTTGTGCAATTTGGGCCAAAGAGCAGACAAATCACGTGGTTACGCTGGCGTGCCAGTTGGTCTGAGTGAGGGAACGGAGCTATCAGTACAGCTGTGTCACTGCGGCCTGTACATAATCAGGCCTGGGACAGGCAAATCAGTGATTGATAAAACGGGCAACGATCCATGCCGTTGGGTACTGTACCATGAATGTGGCATCGTACGTCGTCAAATGGCTGGAATACTCCGGCGTTGGACAACCACACTTTGTCCCCGTTTGCTCCCCGTGTTAGTCTGGTCTTGAGATTCCCTACGGACATTTTTTACGACGACATACCCATATGCAGTGGGGCCAGCTTAAATGACTATCGTGTGCGAAACAAATTGATTTTCCACATAGAACGATATCTGGACTTCGGGACAGTGTAATTTGTCACAGTAAGCTTTATTTCAGTTCTCTACGCTAAACGTACACTACTATTATGCAAGTTTGGACCCTTGTCCGAATTATGTAGACCGTCATTGTTATAAAGGTAGACCCTACACTACAACATCGTGGAAAAGCTCTTGAGTTGGCGGGCATATACAAATAGTGGCTTGAATTTAATGACCGGATTCAAAACGTCATTTTCCGCTTAGGTTGTACGTCTCAAACAAGTTGGCAGGAACTATATTTCATCCCACTCCACCCCCAAGTCCGAGCCCCTTCCTTCCCCACCCCCAACTTCCTTGTGATAACCCCAACACACCCTCTGTTCCCATAATAACTATACGAGTTCTCGAATTCCATTTCCGCAGTCAGTGACATCCTTTACCTGAAGACGCTATGGTTGAACCGGTGTATACTCTTTATGGGTTTGAATTACCTGTAAAACTGATTATACACTGTAGCGCAGGTGCACGGGATTTATATTGATTTCAGCTAGTCTTACACTGCGTCAGCGCTGTTAAAGAACGTACCTGACAATTATGTATTATTATTCTGTAGAAAATATATTACGACGTGAATACTGCCTACTTATTGTACAAGTGTGATTAATTCCTAACGTATAGCCATCACCATACGCACGTCAGCATATCAGCTGACACACATGCATGTGACATACACGATCGACGTGACTCCACTCTATATCAATGATTCCCTAACAAGTCCATCTACTTAGCCAAAATAGAATGCCCCCAAACAATGAAGCACATCACTAGACAGTCTATGAAGAACTATATTAAAGCACTTGTAGATCAATCGTTGGCAGTATAACAGTAAAGCACGCGTTAGTCCGGAATCCCGACTTCCGGACGATTACTGCTTGGAGCTTATAAATATATAAAAAGTATATTACTCAATAACCATAGTTTATCCCCAAATATGTTAATCCAGACATATCCGCAGGGAATGTAACTGTCTGGATATACTGGTTTCCCGTATGCTGTGGAGATCGGGGTGTTGCTGTACAATTGTCGTTACAGATGGGAGTTACGTTGGAACATCGACGATGCTGCCACTTGTTGAGGACGCCATGTCTCAGCTATGTATGACCTCAGTCAACTAAATGCTGTCGTCAGTGAACCCCGGTGACATGCATAGTGTAGCGGGTTTGTCTGATCCAGGTTGTTTAACCCCTTCAAGTCTTCAGTGTCATGTAATACTGTTTCCCCATAAGAATGGGCCGAATGTACTTTACCATACACGTTAAGCTGAGGTATTGCTGAAAGCTATCAATTCACTGTCAAATTATATACATGCTAGATAGCAAAGCGCCATATTCGGATACTTGCTGTCACTCTCTTTATCTGTGACTGTGTGTGTGTGTGTGTGTGTGTGTGTGTGTAACAAGGCAGTGTGAGAGTTACGCTGTTAACATCTGTGGTTGTATATAAAGGGTAGGAAACGTGTATTCATATCATTGACTCGGGATAACAGACATACTCCCATCTGAACTGTGAACTGGCTCAGTATGTCTGTATAGTTTTGTAAAGTATTACTATAGGCGCTAGGCGTACCTTGCTACAGCCGTGTGTACGTTTGGTTTCTGACTCACTACTCTAGATCTAGAAACCATGTACGTGTCAGGAAAGGACACTTCAGTTCGTTATTCTACTATTTACCCAGACCTAGGGACATATATCAGGTGTACATACTGCTGAGAACGGAATTCAGTCACCGCGGTCCTCTATATGTACTGTACGCTATAGCTACTACTGCCACGGTGGATTACGCAATAGACGTCACATTCGTAAAGCTCTTCTAGGCACGTATGCTAAGTCTCTGGTCGGGACCAGGGGTTAAGGAGAGCAGTTACCTTTTGACACCAGTGAATGCAACTGTCTAGAACTGTACGACGCATGTAAACCAATTATAATACAAGCATACATACTCCTGCACTTTATTGCAATCACTGTGGCATACGTGAAACCTTTTCGCTTTAGCACCCTATAGATTATAGTATAACACAAGAGTGTTATTGGTACATGTAAATAATGTCTTTTAGTGACGAATTTGTATGGATAATTTCTTCGGAAGCATAAACATTCAGAGTCTAGTGGTCACAGCAGCCTTCTATGTTGTTTTATTTGTCCCAAGTTAAAACTTGATACAGCAATCTGAACAATACGAGCACAAAGTGACAGTTTTACACGCACCGCGAGATATGAAATTATGTGATTATTCCCAAACACTTTATACTTCGCCTATCTTTCACATTTGCAGTGCCATAAATAGTTCAGAGGTGTTTTTATGTAACTGTGAGGCGTCAACTGTTCGGAAACAATGAACAAAGAAGAGAAAGTCCACACAAGGCAGTTACGTTGATAAAAATCTATATGTTTTGATCGAGAGAGATCGATACCCTATCGGTAAATACTGACACAGTTAATGGCAGGTGCTTACCTTGCATGCTCTTTTGACGTGCCGACCTTCCACGTGCAATACCCAGCAGACGACAACATACACAGCCAAGTTTAAAAATGTGCTGAAAGTAAACCCAGACATGGTCACTTCTTGAATCTGTCAAAAGTTTGTTTTAAAATCCTTGTTAACAGCACGCTGAAGTTTCGCAATCAGCTTGTTTCTGTTGATCTGTATGAGGCAGACGAGTCCCGGCAGTTATAATGAGCTGTGAGTTAATTGCTGAGTGGACAGAGATGATATGCTGAAAGCGGCGACCCAGTCTGTCTTATATACTACCGAGTGACGGTGATGTCACCGTGGCTAAACGTGACACGACGAACCTGCTGCTGGAGAAATGGGGGCTGTCTCATTGATTGCTCACCTACAACTTTGTTTCATCATCCCGCGTGCAAGTTGCGCGTGCGCCGCTACGTCACGCCTGACCGAGCAGACGACACATTCCCCCTTGCAAGTTCTCAGCAGGAATATACGATGCCCGACCTGGGTGAAACTTTCCACAGATTAGAATTAGAGTGAGTCACATCTACCTATCACAGCGTGTTTACATTAAGGCACGGGAACTCTGCTTGTTGATTGACAGGTGAAATATGACGGGGCGGGGCTAACGTGTCACCCACATTTTACCTGAGCAATCAGTTTGTCGTGTGCTCGGAGTGTCGTCAATCGACAGTTACTGGCTGTAACATCATGCGCGCGGCAAAGAGAAAGTTAAGACACCCGTTTCGCTTTGTCTCTGTTGAGAACGTTGGTTTGTGTGTTCTTTTCTCAAGTTTACCTGTTGACAGCTCGCGGAACGAGTGGAATCTGTGCCAAGTCTCGTTCGCAACTTCGCGTCTCTATCAAGTCCACTTCCTGATTTCATGATACGATTACCCCGTTATGTAATGTTTCTTATCAGACGGAAGTGTTGCAAGATTTGTTTTGTAAGCCGACATAAAAATTATATTGTATAATTGAAGTATAATTTCCAGTAATAAAACTTGTTAATAAAACACACTGTCTAAACCCCACCCTTAATACTTTAATAACTCTCCACTGCATCTGAATGACGTTCCATTTGTTTGAAGCATATTATTAGATATCTTTGACCGGGAGAAATATTCACAGGAATGGAATATGAGTTGAAGTGGTGATTAAATATTCATTTGTTCAATTGATATTACGACCGACTATGTACTTAGGCGATTTCCGTGGGAATTATGACGTCACTGCTTCAAAAAACTGACAGTTTTCATAATAAATTTAATATTGTATTCGTTCGAACGGTTGTGTTAGTTTTATCTAAGTAATGCTCAAATACTAATGCCATTTTATGATTGAATAATCTCTTTGTAATAGTCTTTTCATCTCCCTCGAAAATCAAACTTTATAGAACTTTATCATTCATCAATGAAACTAAGACCAACCGAAATACGACCGTGTTTATGCAGTTCTGGTATTTCAAGTTTGACTGTGTTCTGGATGAAGGACTAAAGTCAACAACTAGGCGTGATAGACATCACACATTCTTGTATCACCAAGTGCCCCTACCTAGCTTGCCAAACCGGGTACAGGTGTATAGCGTACTGTCGTTTGACACCAGTCATATGTATATGGGTATATGGTATGCGGAACGTCATCTGACCATTCTAACAAATAACGTACATCGCAATTCTATGATTATTTATGGGCATTTCAATATTTATCAGTTACCCTTTAAGTTGTGTTTCGTATCCACTATAGTGATTTTCTCCATTGTGTCATATCCGTTATAGTGATATTCTATGCGTGCGTCATATCCGTTCTAGTGAAATTCTGCTATGTTTGACATATTTGTTATTGCGATATTCTCCCATATGTTCGTCATATCCGTTCTTGTGATATTCTCCTGTTTGACATCATATTTGTTATTGTGATATTCTCCCTTATGTCCGTCACGTCCGTCCTAGTGATATTCTCCCTTATGTTCGTCATATCCGTTCTTGTGATATTCACCTATGTTTGACATCATATCCGTTTAAGTGATATTCTCCCTATGTTCGTCATATCCGTTCTAGTAATATTCTCCCTTATGTTCGTCATATCCGTTCTAGTGATATTCTCCCTTATGTTCGTCATATCCATTTTAGTGATATTCTCCCTTATATTCGTCATATCCGTTCTTGTGACATTAACCTATGTTTGACATCATATCCGTTCTAGTGATATTCTCCCTTATGTTCGTCATATCCCTTCTAGTGATATTCTCCCTTATGTCCGTCATATCCGTTCTAGTGATATTCCCCCTTATGTTCGTCATATCCGTTCTTGTGGTATTATCCCATGTGTGACATCATGTCCGTTTTAGTGATATTCTCCCATGTTTAGCATCATATTCGTTCTTGTGATATTCTCCTGTTTGACATCATATTTGTTTTTGCGATATTCTCCCTTATGTTCGTCATATCCATTCCAGTGATATTCTCCTATATGTGCCATCATATCCGTTTTAGTGATATTCCCCTATGTGTGACATCATATCCGTTCTAGTGATATCCTCCTTTGTTTGACATCATATTTGTTATTGTGATATTCTCCCTTATATTCGTCATATCCGTTCTAGTGATATTCTCCTGTGTTTGAAATCATATTTGTTGTTGGGAAATTCTCCCTTATGTTCATCATATGCGTTCTGGTGATATTCTCCTATATGTGACATCATGTCCGTTACAGTGATATTCTCCTTACGTACGTCATATCCGTTATAGTGATATTCTCCCATGTCTTGTCCATTTTCAAATGCCGCATTTCAATCTCTGACTGCTATTGGTCTCTTATGTACACCATCACCAATCATAATACGTTCAATTGTTTGTTCTGTAAAAACTAAATTTCTTCACTTGCATCAAATATTTTATTGGAAGTATTAACAATAAGTAGAACGGCGAATGAAGAACAGGAATCTGATTGGTCAATCGTATTTGACTCTTCTTAATGTTTTGGTGAGAATTATTATCGCCACTATACGTTCAGACATAATCATTCAGGGTGACATACTGTATCCGGAATTAGCTCAAACATAGCTTCATCCGGCGATCATAATTTAACTTTGTCGAGTACTAATTAACTTTAAGTATATACACAGTCCCCTGGTACTGTGGGTAAAACAGTGACCATGACTCGCCACTCATCATTAACATTCTCACGATCAGTTGGGGTGACTGCGCAATGTACAGAGGTTCTCACTGACGAATGTAGGGGATATTTCCTCGAAATGTGTCACCGTTAAAAACTCTCATTCATATATTTGACATTGCGTTCTTCGGGAATTCCTTTTTTGGATTTAATAGATGGTGCGCTGTCAGTATTTGCCACGTGATGTGACGTCATGTGATCTTGACACAGTTTCCACAGTGTGACAAGCCGGAAGCGGACCACGTGGAAGCCGGGCATGATCAAGCTGGTTATATACTCGGGCGTATTTCCTAGTTTGACCAAATTAGACGTTCCTTTTATGTATAAGACTTAACACGTAGCTAGGTGTAGAGTACTCATTGAGTCAGCAGAATATGCCCGATAATTGTGACTCGACGTTTACAACAGAGGGTGGGGTTATGAAGAAATTCATGGATCAGCCCAAAACACTACCCTCCAATGCGTTGTCACCAAGGACATACATGTGGAAAAGAATTTGAGGATATAAACTCTGCAAAAAAAAAGAAGAAAAGAAACGCAAACGTAGTAAAATCGTAAATATCTTACAGAGAGTTGCCGACATCCATACAAAATTAATACCAAAATTGAAATGGTCATATATGCATTGTTTGTGATTGATTTGTGTTGAAAGAATGAGGTACTGCAGAATCTTGGTGAAAAGATGGAAAAATCGCAACAAGGAAAACAAGGATTGCGTAGGATATTAGTCCAGACGGTGATGAACCGTTTACGCGCTGAGCGTATTTGTCGGCTGTGACGTCAATGGTGTCAAGGTCACAGAGTATGGCCACAGCTACGATGGAGACGAGTTTGGTTTAGTGACGAGTCATTAGGCAACAAGACAACTTCTTTGATAGGCATTTAGAAGTTGGAGTACTAAGTAAGGATAAGAATTTATGGATGAACAACTTCTTTATTACAATTAGGATCGACGTTTTGGTGTAGGTTCTAACACCGTTATCAAGCAAGTGCAAGTGGACTCTAACGGTGGCCATAAAAGATATTTAGAACAGATGACCTTCATCTTGAAAATCTACTGTTCCATTTGTGCCATATGGAACCTGGGTCAATGACATTGATGTGTGCCAATTTTGAACAATTGATTACTCTTGATTATGTATATGAGATATAAAATCTAAATCACTTTGCGTTTCTTGTTTTGCAGAGAATATACATATATGATTTACATTGTACTCTTGAAAATCACAATGGTGAAACCGGTAGATTAAACGCGAGAGATGATCTTTGGACTTTGTTTTTTATCTCTATATGTGAGCTTATTAATCGAATACTTTAAAAATAATATGTCTGATATCGTAACGAAATTCATCGACATATATATCATAATAATACTCAAATAGCATATGCAACTGACAGTTGTGATTTGTCAGTTCATCGAAAAAGCGTAGAGCAAGGTGCAAGAATCCTCGCAGCTTACTGCTGAGGCACAGTCGCATGAGAAGAAAACGACGCCACGGAAACACATTTTATTATATGACTAACATATCTGGTCTCTTGATTCTAGGCGCTGCGTGGAAGAGAAGATGCACGATGTGGTTTAGAGACACGATTTAGTTGGGTGTGGGTGTTATCTAAATTGCTTTCGATTCACCCAGTTACAGTGCAAGTGATTCCATGCCATTTGATTGGCTAGCGAATGATTCCATAACGTAAATCGGGGGACTACCTTCGTTGTTTGTGCTGTATTGTTGCGCTGATCGATGTCACTGATTTCGTATCGTTTTCTACAGGGGTTTTTGCGTTCATGAATACATAAGCATTCTGTGAAGGTGTTATTGTGACATTAAGAATAGGCTTTACTGTTCTTTTGCGTTTGTGCTGCGCGGATTTATACAATGTGTACAGCGGTTATAATTATTTTACCCTAGACCTACTTACTTACTTACTTTGGAGATTTAACGTGCGCTTTCCGACTGATGCGTATTTCGCACACGGCCCTAGACCTAGGAGTGCAATGGTTTTTAAGGGCCAGTATGTAATACATATGCTTCATACGGACATACTTTCCTTCAGTACATGTTTCTCGAAAAACTCACACATAATTTTTGTCAATAGCTTATTATTAATATTAAGTTCGTATCGTGGGGATTACGGTTAAGAACAAGAAACGAATAATATTAAATGCTACAAAACTATTACATAAAAGATTGACATTTTCTGAAGTTATTCTTTTTGAACAATAAAGGCGTTTCTGGCATGACCATTTGATAATTTTCTGACAAATCCTCTTTTGTTGCTACTTGGAAGTGCAAATATTCTGACACAATCACCTCCATACAATATGTGTTTAGTGATCCACCAGACAGTGCTCTCCTCTACACTGGAAATTATGCTTCAGTGTAATGTACTGTTTGTTTGTTGTTTAACGCCGCACTCAGCACTATTCCAGCTGTGTGACGGCGGTCTGTTAATAATAGAGTCTGGACCAGAAAATCTAGTGATTGATGTCATGAGCATCAACCAACGCAAATGGTATACGATCATATGCATCAACCAAGTCAGCGAGCCTGGCCACCCGATTCCATTAGTCACCTCTTACGACAAGCATAGTCGTCTTATACGGCAAGCATAGGTTGCTGTAGACATATTCTACCCCGGATCTTCACGGGTCTGTTAATGTTAGTTATGTCCCAAAATACGAGATTACGTTAATTTTAACCTCCATTCACAATTTCAACTAATGTGTCACATTCATTGTTATAACACAGGAGATTTACATAAATATAACATGAAACTGGATTCTTTAATGCTATTTGTCAGTAGCATATATCACTGAAATCACATGTAACAGGTGTCATGCTATCCCCGGACTGAATCATGATGTACGTGTACTCTGTGTTGTATGTAACTGATACCTGTTGACTGACGTTGTCCATGTGATAAATAAGTCAAACTATGCAGTCCTGACATGATATAAATATAGCTCGCATAAAGAGGACTATGAACCCTTGATAATGTCCCTCGATTCAATACATTTGTGTGGGTTTGAAATTTAAGCCTGGTCGTTTTACCAATGTAATATAAGTATACACGCTATTTTAGTCGATGTAAAACTGGCGTTCACATATTATGTATTTCGTATGTATACTTTAAAGGCCTTATAGTCCTTCAATACAGAAGAGAGCGTCCGCCCGGAGAGCGGAAGGTCCGGGGTTCGATTCCCGGCCGCGTCATACCAAAAGACGTTAAAAGATGGTACTTGTTGTGACCCTGTCTGGCGCTCGGCATTAAGGGGCTAAAACAAGGACTGGTCGGCTCGGAGTCAGTATACTGTTTCTGAGTGGGGTATTCATGTTAAACTGCTGCTTGGTATCTCAATGAGCTAGCACTATAAATCGGCATCAGTCCGGACTAGTACAAGCAGCCGCAATAATCTTGGACGCGACGTTAAACCCCATTTCACCTCACCTCACCTTCAACACAGAAATGAACATCCGTACATGAGTATTTGTCAATCAGAAACCAACATCTGTGGAAGGAAGACAACCTTCCAGCGAGTTAGTGCTAATTTGCGATTATCCACAGTGTATGCGGTTGTGTTGTACTTTTGTTCTTGGTCTAATGGTTATATTGCTTTTTGTCAACATCGCTGAAACTTATTATTGTGTATGATAATAATAAGTTTCAGAGATGTTAACAAAAGCAATATAACCATTAGACCAAGAGCAAATTTACAACACAACCGCATACACTGTGAACCTATGCAGCAATATGGTCCCGATAGACACCCACAGAGTCACGCTCCTTGGTACAAATATACGCCATATTGAATAGGATGAAACATTTGGTCTTGCACAATGGGTAATGTACCAGCCAAGACGGCTACTGTGTAGGAGGCTTGGCGAGCCAATACAACGCAGCGCCTCCTGCAACAAGCCTGCAAGTCCGGACATTATATTTGTGTAATACAAAATGTTACATTTACCAATCCAATACTTAACCACATTGTAAATGAGCGTTTGGTCAAATGTAGAGTTTGTTTTATTTGTTGTTTAACGCCGCACTCAGCAATATTCCAGCTATATATAACGGCGGTCTGTAAATAATCGAGTCTGGACCAGACAATCCAGTGATTGCCATCATGAGCATCGATTCACGCAGTTGGAATATGATGACATGCATCAACCAAATCAGCGAGCCTGACCACCCGATCCCGTTAGTCGCCTTTTACGACAAGCATAGTCGCCTTTTATGGCAAGCATGGGTTGCTGAAGACCTATTCTACCCCGGATCTTCACGGGTCCTCAAATGTAGAACGTGGTCGATGTTATTTTATGGCTTAATGTGGACCTTGGAAGAGGCAGTTGGGTTCTTCATAATGAACGATTCTGGGATTTCTGTTTTTCAAGAAAAACTAAATATATTGAAGATGCATACCATGTGATGTTTATATCTAAACGATGTGCAACACTACAAGTAAGAAGTACCTCTCGGCATGAATATCCATTTCATGAAATTCACACAGCTAGTGCAAACAGGTGATGATCCCGTCCTTCATAATATGGGTGTGTTCTTAGCAAAAGAACTACCAATTAAGAAACACGTAATATCGTTTTTTATTCATGAAATTGTTATGTACTTAAGAAAAAAGTCAAAGCACGCAAGCGTCCTCATGATTTAACTATAATAGTTCAGGGCAAAACTATACTTTATTACACTACACGTGGGGGTAGAGTAAACTTTATTTCTGTTCTAAGAAGCCGAATTTAAGATTAACCTGTATATGTTTTATTGGAGCTAGGTTGAACATCAAATACGTAATGACTTAGCTGAGACGTAAATTGAAAATCCACGAACAGGGCTAATCGACGGGCTCTTCCACCTAATTGCCTGCACCCTTGTGTTGAGAGACTGAAATGGGTACTTTGTTGTATAATTACGTCTTATTTCATTATCCGTTCAGTGTGCAGTTATCCATGATCCCATGCAGCAGTAAGTAGGATTTTAAAAAGTAAGTTTTTATATTAATTTGCTCCAAATTAATCACGTGACTCGAAACATTCCACAAGGGCATTGTGGGACCGAGCTAAGAAATGTAAAGAAAGCCAACCAAAATTCGGTGTCACTGGATTTTGTCAGTTGAGGTGTCTTCTGTCATACAAGTTGTAACTTTGAGAACGATTCACGTCGGTTACTGTATTATGTATCGCAAACAACTCGGTGAGCAGACAAGGCCTAGTTCATGGATTGTAGTTGCTGCACTTTTCTGACATTAGCGGTTGAAACAAAGCCTGGGACGGACATGGCTGAGGAAGAGCAATGTTGCGCTCGTTTTGTTTGACTGCAGTATCTTGTCAAATGCCCTACTCTGAACAACAGATATACATGTGGTTTTGAACCATTTCAAAGATTGCTCATTCCTTTGGGGTAGACTCATACCAGACTGCAGTTGACACATTCCTTTGTCCAGAGACAGACATAATACGAAGGCAGGAACGCTGTGGCACGGACACAATGGTTTGGATATGTTTGTGATCAGGGTGCGACATCATCTTGCCATATTTCTTCCAACGTAATACTATTCAAATATTAGACACGTTTAAGGAAACCATTCACCGAAAATTGATGTGGTTGCGCCATCTTGCTTGATGGTAATGACAGAACGATGTCACCAAGGGTACGTTAGATCACGGGGGAGGTAATTTGAACGTAATTTTAAAAAGTGTACTTTTGTGTAAGTGTAAGAAAAAATGACATGTAGGAGTTGTTTATCGTACAATAAAACACTGCAGGGATAATAAACCAAGTCGTTTATTTCTTATAAGAGATTTCAACATTATGCAAAGCCTCTTTAAGGATGGTAATGAAACGCACAAGCTTTAAAAATATTTACCCGTATTTAAATAATGATGACTCCCTGAATGCAATTCAACATCAACAATGTCGGACAAGTTTTTTCATTTTATGAACAGGCATGTTAAGTTTGGTATTTCCCAGATATTCTCACAATTTTCACCTCGATTATTTGTACCCTTTCTCCCAATACCGATTGTCATATTTTCCCACGTTTGGATGCGATCGTTCGAGCACTGCGTTTGTCTACGTTACCCAGCTACATCTATGTGGAACAACTGACGAGACACTTCCCTCTAGAAAATAACGACGTCATCAATTTGCGAGGGCGTGTTCGAATGTCCAGAAATGACGTCGTGATAGAACAATGTTTTATCGGAAAATGAACCATGCTTCACTCTTTATTTTACTTTGTGATTTATCGCGTAGCTTTCTAATATCTCAGGATAAAATACAGTTAGCGCATTTGATTGTTTAGCAAATCAACTTATACACTTTCCTCCGTGATATTGCTCAAAGCGGCGTAAAACCATACTCACTGACTCAGCAATTGACTACAGCATGCGTGATTCATCGTGCCATATTTAGTTTTAGGGGCCGGTTGCCTGCTGTTGAATAAATCGTCTGTCTGTCTGTCTGCCTCGTACTCGGGTCATTCTTAAAAATAGTCACTGAATTCCCATTTAGAACATGTCCGTTTTGTTCATTATGTGACCAATGTTTTGTTGAGTTATATAGAGCAGCGTATCAGTGCGTTATAGTGTCACATTCTTTAGGCTCTACCATAACCCTTCATCATTGTAATCACGATTGTAACAGAACCATGAAATTCACTGATATTTGTGTTTATCATGTAGCATTTCTCGGTAGCATCAAGCCAACGGATAAAAACGGTATCCGTTGGGGTCATATATGGGAACATATTCCATCATCTCTATCAGTCTGCTTGTTGACTCTGTGTTCATTAGTCATCCACTGGCTTCCAATTATCTTAATCAGCTCTCTGTGTCTATCAATCAATTTACTGTATAAACTTTGATGTTAATAAGTATATATACCTATGTTGTTTAGCACTATTCATCACTTGCTTGATAAAGGTGTTAGGATCTACACCGAAACGTCGCACTAATTGTAATAAAGAAGTTGTTCATCCATAGAACTCGTCTTACTTCATGATTCTGAATGTTAACAAGAAAAAAGTTGTGACGACATTGTTGTTACAGCCTTTCAAAGTATGGTACCCTACATCGCGTTTTCGCCCGGTTTTGTTGTATATCACTTGGGGTATCATTACGTTTTGGGTTGTCATCTCACTAGTGATCCACTGATCTTCAAGTGTGATATACCACTGGAAGCCATATATAAGTACCTCTCCAATGAGGTATCAATAATTGGTATTGAGTGAATATGGACCAACCCATGGCAAATCGAACGTCATATATCCCGACAAAACCAAATTCTTCTCGCAGAAACCTTTAATCCGGTATATGTTCTAGGTACGTGTGCCTGATTCCACTATAATCTTCAAACACATGTTCCAGTACATCTCTTGAAGTACTTCTTAACATCTAGGTGAAAATCTTTTGCACAATTTGGAACAAATTTACTCTTATAATATCAGCTTAGATACATCGGAACAACCCTTGGATGTATGCTCAGGATTTGGCTTGTCATCTTGTGTGTTATTCACCGACCTCGATGTGTTATATACCATAGGAAACCATATGTAAACACCATAATTTGATGTAGGCTGATTATTGATCTACTTGTGGACAATCATACAGAATACTTCTTGACAACTCTGATATCACTCACTTTGTATGCATATAAGAGGTTCACAGTATAATGCTCGAGTCGATTTCAGAACTTTGAATGAAATGGACCTATGTGTAACATATTCAAGATGGCAGCCATAAAGCTGTGCAAAAATCCTGATCATAATGTAAATGTTATTTATTTCAGCAAATATACAAATCAATTTCTTGGACGCAGGCTTGATATTTTGACATATTTTGCCATTTCAAGTTGAGTTTCAGATTCTTTAGTACAGCTACTAGTGAAGGTGAATTTGAAGGGGGCACCAACGAAGGTAAAAGACGAATTCACTTACTAACATTTAATTCATACATAACTTAGCTACTTCAGTTTCCAATTTACAGAAAATGTCCAAATGCGAATCGTCCAAATCGTATATGAACGGCTTGAAATGAACAGGGACCATGCATTCACAGAAATAAATGATATTCCAATTACATACTTAAGATTCTCTTACAGAATACCCAAGTTAATATATATGGAAATGTCCCACCTTGTAACAATGTCATCACCGTGATTATGTGTCTTTTGAGGTTGAACTGTTGTGACTGAGACCAACATCTTATACAACCGGGAACAACTCGAAGACAGCTTTGACATCTCAACCTAAATGAAAACGTATCCCCAGTGATCCAGAGCCAGTGTGCATCACACATGTACCTGGCTTGAAGTATGGCCACTACAATGACTGAGCAAAGCCAAAGATCCTGATGAGAAGATGGAAAAGCTGAAGGAGAGATCAAGCGTAGAAGGATGGCAGAACCTCCAGAAATGCCAAATCAAATGTAAGTGTCATGTACAAGCCTGCCGGCAGTTCTGGAAGAAACCCATGGCTATCACAGAGAATATTATCAGCGTTTTACGATGAACCTTGACCGTTTGAAACAACCTGAAATTGAATCTTTGGAACTAGCTTGCCACCCATTTCAGCGTCCATCCTATGAGCCCATCATCTTCCAACCTGACTGCATCTTTTGTACTTCGTATTCATGAAAGAAATTCAAGTCAAAAGGAAGCTGGACAACAGAAGGCCTCACAAACTTCAGTCGGGATGGATGGCAGCATGTCATCGAAGTAGCTCAACGTCAAAACGATGAGCCTCTCCTGCTGCGGATCAGAGGGAAGGACCTATTTGCCTGTGAAGCAAAATATTACAAGTCGTGCCGAACTGGTTACATACAGATTCCTGAGAAATGGCGGAGCTCTCAACCGTAGGAACAACTTAGACAGCATCAGTGTCGGAAGTTATATGTCGGCGTTAGGACACCTGACTCGTCATTTCGCAACGTCATGACAGGTCAGGCTGACTCTGAGCAAACGTGACGTCTCATCGACTAGAGTACATTCCATTTGATAAAGGGCAATTATTCTATCGGGTGGGCCGTGGATTGCCGCGAAAGGCAAGAAGAAAAATATGTGTAGGAAATTGTGTTTCGCCCTTGTGTAGTTATCCCTGTCCAACAAAGAGTTTTCAGTTGGAACCATATCGGCTGTTGTCAATGTCACTGATTCTTTATCCAATTTAAAAAAGGTGGCTTATTCTCTCGTAATGGCGACGAGAAGTTGTAATTTTGTAGTCACAGCTGCTTATGTTTGTGTAATTCAAAATGTCAGTGTTAAATCAATGGTAAAGGCATCCAACGGTCAAGAGGAAAATTTGAAAACAAAAATTATGATTAATGAAGTGGAGAATTGTCCATGCTTTAAACATATTTTCAGCGTCTTGTGTTGACACTCCTGATAAAGTAGGGTCGGTGTGAACGTTTTGTGCTGGCAATCCTGGTAAAGTAGGGTCGGTGTCAGCGTCTTGGGCTGACACTCCTGGTAAAGTAGGGTCGGTGTCAGCATCTTGTGCTGGCAATCCCGGTAAAGTAGGGTCGGTGTGAGCGTCTTGTGCTGGCAATCCTGGTAAAGTAGGGTCGGTGTGAGCGTCTTGTGCTGGCAATCCTGGTAAAGTAGGGTCGGTGTCAGCGTCTTGTGCTGGCAATCCCGGTAAAGTAGGGTCGGTGTCAGCGTCTTGTGTCCTGACACTCCTGGTAAAGTAGGGTCGGTGTCAGCGTCTTGTGCTGACACTCCTGGTAAAGTAGGGTCGGTGTGAGCGTCTTGTGCTGGCAATCCTGGTAAAGTAGGGTCGGTGTGAGCGTTTTGTGCTGGCAATCCTGGTAAAGTAGGGTCGGTGTGAGCGTCTTGTGCTGGCAATCCTGGTAAAGTAGGGTAGGTGTCAGCGTCTTGTGCTGACACTCCTGGTAAAGTAGGGTCGGTGTGAGCGTCTTGTGCTGACAATCAAGGTAAAGTAGGGTCGGTGTCAGCGTCTTGTGCTGGCAATCCTGGTAAAGTAGGGTCGGTGTGAGCGTCTTGTGCTGACACTCCTGGTAAAGTAGGGTCGGTGTCAGCGTCTTGTGCTGGCAATCCTGGTAAAGTAGGGTCGGTGTCAGCGTCTTGTGCTGGCAATCCCGGTAAAGTAGGGTCGGTGTGAGCGTCTTGTGCTGACAATCCCGGTAAAGTAGGGTCGGTGTGAGCGTCTTGTGCTGGCAATCCTGGTAAAGTAGGGTCGGTGTCAGCGTCTTGTGCTGACACTCCTGGTAAAGTAGGGTCGGTGTGAGCGTCTTGTGCTGACACTCCTGGTAAAGTAGGGTAGGTGTCAGCGTCTTGTGCTGACACTCCTGGTAAAGTAGGGTCGGTGTGAGCGTCTTGTGCTGACACTCCTGGTAAAGTAGGGTCGGTGTCAGCGTCTTGTGCTGGCAATCCTGATAAAGTAGGGTCGGTGTGAGCGTCTTGTGCTGACACTCCTGGTAAAGTAGGGTAGGTGTGAGCGTCTTGTGCTGACACTCCTGGTAAAGTAGGGTCGGTGTCAGCGTCTTGTGCTGACAATCCCGGTAAAGTAGGGTCGGTGTCAGCGACTTGTGCTGGCAATCCCGGTAAAGTAGGGTCGGTGTCAGCGTCTTGTGTCCTGACAATCCTGGTAAAGTAGGGTCGGTGTGAGCGTCTTGTGCTGACACTCCTGGTAAAGTAGGGTCGGTGTCAGCGTCTTGTGCTGGCAATCCTGATAAAGTAGGGTCGGTGTCAGCGTCTTGTGCTGGCAATCCCGGTAAAGTAGGGTCGGTGTGAGCGTCTTGTGCTGGCAATCCTGATAAAGTAGGGTCGGTGTGAGCGTCTTGTGCTGGCAATCCTGATAAAGTAGGGTCGGTGTCAGCGTCTTGTGCTGGCAATCCCGGTAAAGTAGGGTCGGTGTGAGCGTCTTGTGCTGACACTCCTGGTAAAGTAGGGTAGGTGTCAGCGTCTTGTGCTGACACTCCTGGTAAAGTAGGGTCGGTGTCAGCGTCTTGTGCTGACAATCCCGGTAAAGTAGGGTCGGTGTCAGCGACTTGTGCTGGCAATCCCGGTAAAGTAGGGTCGGTGTCAGCGTCTTGTGTCCTGACAATCCTGGTAAAGTAGGGTCGGTGTGAGCGTCTTGTGTTGGCAATCCCGGTAAAGTAGGGTCGGTGTCAGCGTCTTGTGCTGGCAATCCTGGTAAAGTAGGGTCGGTGTGAGCGTCTTGTGCTGGCAATCCTGGTAAAGTAGGGTCGGTGTGAGCGTCTTGTGTTGGCAATCCTGGTAAAGTAGGGTCGGTGTGAGCGTTTTGTGTTGGCAATCCTGGTAAAGTAGGGTTGGTGTCAGCGTCTTGTGCTGACACTCCTGGTAAAGTAGGGTAGGTGTCAGCGTCTTGTGCTGACACTCCTGGTAAAGTAGGGTCGGTGTCAGCGTCTTGTGCTGACAATCCCGGTAAAGTAGGGTCGGTGTCAGCGACTTGTGCTGGCAATCCCGGTAAAGTAGGGTCGGTGTCAGCGTCTTGTGTTGGCAATCCCGGTAAAGTAGGGTCGGTGTCAGCGTCTTGTGCTGGCAATCCTGGTAAAGTAGGGTCGGTGTGAGCGTCTTGTGCTGGCAATCCTGGTAAAGTAGGGTCGGTGTGAGCGTCTTGTGTTGGCAATCCTGGTAAAGTAGGGTAAGTGTGAGCGTTTTGTGTTGGCAATCCTGGTAATGCCGGAGCGATGTGAGCGTGACGAACCTCTCATAGTAAAGGCGTTGTGTTGCCAACTGACATTACACACGAAAATACTAATGAGTGAGTGAGTGAGTACGGTTTTACGCCGCTTTTAGCAATATTCCAGCAATATCACGGCGGGGGACACCAGAAATGGGCTTCACAGAAAAAACTAATGATGAAACGAAAACTGTTGAGAAGTTAATGTGTAGCCTGTAAGGGACGCCCACACAAAGATTTCACCCCAAAACAATGTATCTCCTTTCCAACTATTTTTTGTTGTCCAGTTCCAGTTGGCATGGTGTAGAAGCCATAGAGATGTTTGCCCTAAACGATTTACCCATCACTCAAAAAGGCCAGAAATATCATGGTGCCGGTTACAGTGATGGAGACGACTCCTGTACCCCGGCATGGGGTACTCCTCATCAGTGCCAGGTTCTCCCCTGGTGTGGATCAGATAAAAACTATACGCCCCGAGCTTGTGTCTCCATTATGGATGCAACGATCATACTGAGAGACATTTGGACACAGATTTCTTATGGAAACCTGGACTATCTTTGCTCCACGCCAAATGTGCTAATGATAACTATTTTTTGTGTCTAGCCCTATTAGCAGCCGGGGCTGATAAATTGTACCATTGTTCCACAAACGAATCGATTACGATTTTGAAATTGCCTTTGGCATATTTTCTATTAGATTTTACTTTCTTTTTGAGATGGGTGCAGTCTTACCATTTAACAAACATTTCAACTTTGTAAACAAGTGAGATACATGTATTTTGTAATGACCAATCTATCATTTATATCATGTCTGTGCCATGTTGAACAACGATGTTTGGAATCAGCCGACCCTAGAGCCAGTGGTTCACTGGTCACAGAAAGTAAAATACCCACAACTGAGTAGACATATGATCAACATACCGTTACCACCCAGCCAACAGTTTGGGCCCACTAAGGGGACGTAACTGGGTAGGCCTTTGTGGACCCGTTCGTAATTGTCCACGGGCTCCAACTGTTTCTCAGTGGGCATACATGTACAGCCCATATCGGACCGAGCTTGTCTGTCTGTGTTTATTCCCTGTATGCTTCTTATATTCAACACTTTCGTGGCATCACCACCTCATACATTCACATGTATATAAAATATGATGCATCTATTCCACATTTCATCTCTCAAAAGTGTAGCATTTCCCCCAGTATTCATATTTAAATATTGCCGAGGAAGGGTTTGGAAATTATGATTGAAACCATTCCATATTACTACGCACAGGTACAAAATTAATACACTTCACCGTTTACTGCAAATGAGATGATTGATCCTGAATGTATCAGTGTAAGATGCTCCGGGTAATGTTTAGTTAACACCCCGTTCTTCACTCTAATAACACAAACATTCATCACAACTGCTTTCAGTCAGCACAAATAGCAGATACATGTTTTGTTTGTATTTTGTGTATGTGGATACTTAATAAACAACATTCACGCATACATGGCGGACGATGTCCGGTAACCTGCATGTGCGTCTTACTTTGTACACATTCCAGGAAAACGTGCACTGTTTGGAACCCGTTTGTGAGGATAGAATTTAAGAATGACAATTATGACATTATATGATAACTAGGTTAACGCTTGTGTGTTTTTAGATGGTAAACATCCTGTATAAATCCTGTATTAATTAGCCACCCAATGTGTATTCGTTATACAGGATATTTAACTACCCCAAAACATACCCCGTGATAACATCTATATATCGTGGGTATTATTTGTTAACCCAATAAGGGGCCCATTTGGTAAAACTCTGGTCAAGTTCTTGCACATTGCACACTCTGAGCCCAAAGTGGGACCCATGCCTGTTTGTTGGCGGGGAAGGAACTGGCTGTTCATTTTACGTCATTGGTGGAGCTGAGTGGCTTGGCGGTTGCTTGTATGAACACGTTGAAATGGAAGTCCTTTGGTTCACTTACGTGTCCGTCGTGTGTAGTCGTCCGTTGTCAGTTGTCCGCCGTCTGCCATGTGTCGGCCCGCGTTTGTGGTCGGCCACTGTGTTGTCCACCATGATTATGTCGTCGTCCCTCATGTGTCATCGCCCTTCGTCCTCCATGTGTCGTCGTCAGAAGCCCCTTCTCCCGAAACTGCCGAACCGACCAGCTGAATAAAACTTGGCACACATGCTGTTTTGGCTATGATGACACACCACCTTGTGCAAATGTATAGTTCAACCCACTAATAAGTTCTTTTAAAAGTCAAACCTATTTATGAATATTAAAGCTTTAATGAGTCTACAGTTCTAGGAAAGGGTGTGCAAACCACGGTATGACGGTGTTAAAAGGGCCTCTCCCCACTTCATATTTGTTTAATCACATTTTGAAACTTGACATGGACGTTTGCTGCCCGAAGAAAACTGTTGAAAAACCAACAAAGTTTAAAAATTTCAAAATATATATATTTTTAAATCTGGAACGCTGTGTTTTGTTATTGTTAAAAACAATCCAAGTGTTTATACATTCAAATTAATGATTAAACTTTAGATTAGTCCCTTTTAAAACAGTACTCAGTTTAGAAACCACAATTGTACGCGAGGCTAGCCACGTGCGTCTTAACACGCTACTTGTCTGGGAGTGAGTGCTGGTTTGTAGTGTCATATGTATTCATTCATTGAATCCTTCACGTATGTCCTAATGTCTTGAAACACTGACACGAGGTCGGGCGACTTCTTGCGACCTGTCGGTTGAGAAATACCATGGTAATCCCCGAGCATATTGACGAAATTTTCCTATTACTGATAATAATTATTCACATGGCTGACTCAAGTGATAAGCTATGTCATGAATGGGACACCGTGGTGGCGGTGTTGATGAATGAAATGAGATATGAAGGTGTGTTCAGAAAGCTGGTATGTAACTGCGTATATTGCAACCCCTGATAACAGCGGACTGTGTGTCACGGAGAGACAGCTGATATGGTTGTTTGTGTCGTGAGCGGGCGTGATGTTGTGAGCGAGTGATTGGTTGTAATGAACTGGGCATAAACTACATTCTAGAATAATGTAGGTATTACGGATACTATGTAACTTGCATAGGTAAGTTAGATCGTTTGTGTTCGTTTGTCACAGATAGGTGACGATTGGCAGTATCCTAACGTGATATGTCCAGCATTTAGTTCATATATCCACATGTTCTGTGGCGGGTTGACTATCTAAGTAAAAAGAACTGTTAAATGAAACATATTTTGCATTAAATTAACATTTATGATTATCGGGACACAAATGTGCCCCGTGTTATCAAATGCCAACGACAGTTGACACACAAGATACAAACCTCCTCGTTCACGATGGAATCTTTGACTACTTTAAGTGTAAGTAATGGTGTGATGGTACTAAATATATACTGACAGGACACAGGTAATCCCCTCCTTCACCGTAGCTTTATTTGTAGAATATCGTATTATTCAAACGGAGTGCACAAAGTTCACAAGCTGCTATCTCTGCTTGTCGGTATCATCCCATGTAAGGTGAATGTTCATGTTGGTTTAAACTCACTGACCCGACATGTGGTTTACACATTCTGAAAACGTTTCGGGTCAGTAGGGTGGAAAGGCTTGACCCAAACACCGTGCTAACTTACTCATAAAACTGAAAGAGGGACCATTTCAACATCGGCGTGAATGATTTAATAACAACCGGACAATTTTCCCGCAGGTCAAAAATGTTCAAACAGGTTAAAATGTACGTGATATATATGAATGAATTAACTATTTCAACAATAATTTGTGAAATAAACAGTTATAAGGATACTATGTGTATAAAATGTCCCGAGGAATGGAGTGTATGTGTAAGTAGTTTATCAAGACTTATCGTACATGTACATACAGGCATGCACTGTACACATGGTGGTCACCCAGATATACGCACACATCTTAGATTCTATTGAGAGCCGCTATGCCATGACCTTGAATTTAAATCTGGCGGCATGGTTCAAGGTGACAGCTTTATTTTCACATAATCTTATTTTCCACGTCCTGCGGTTTGACGGGATCGGCGGCGTTTATGAGCCTCATCGTCAGGCTGTAGGTTTGAATAAACACCTCACCTCGGACAGAACCGTAATATCAGATTAATAAAGTCGGCTCTAGTAAAACAGTAAATGAGTGAGTGAATGAGCTTGGTTTTACGCCACTTTTTGCAGTATTCCCGCAATGCACCGCCCAAAACAGAACATGAATTATCCACATATAAAAACAATACAATGGACTGTCCCCACTATGTCGGGAAGTGTCCGGTCTCTCATAGACACCGAGCCTCTAATAAACGTCAGATCCTTTTGGTGTCCGAAAAGAGACACAGAAACGCCTGTTGGAGGAAATACGGTACATCGTCTACCTCATTCTTTTTATGTTAGTTTATCAACATGATTTAAAGCATTATACAATTATACATTTGGTCAAAATGCCCTATATCTGTTGTATCGTACGTATGTCAGTTGCACCAAGCCATGTTAATGTTTGTATAATTCATATATCGGTCATCGTTGTAACACATCAAATCACCCGGTGGGATTCCGGGTTAGAAAAGGTTCCCAGCAACCTATGCCGGTCGTAAGACGCGACTGGTCGTAAGAGGCGTGTGGTCGTAAGAGGCGGGTGGTCGTAAGACGCGACTGGTCGTAAGAGGCGGGTGGTCAAGGTCGGCGACTTGCGTGTCCTCCTACCTCGAAGGGTGGGTCGTTTTTCATACTGTCTATTACTGGATTGTCTCGATTATCGTCTGGTCTCTGTATTATACAATTACTCAGTGAGATAAATGTGCAACAAATAAACCGAGATAACAGCATACACCATGAGACAGCATCATCAGCTCCATTATCCGTGTACATCAGGCCGGATCTCTGACCCACATCCTTACGTGACGTCATACACTGTGTACATCAGGCCTGATCTCGGACCCACATCCTCACGTGACGCCATACACTGTGTACATCAGGCCGGATCTCGGACCCACATCCTCACGTGACGCCATACACTGTGTACATCAGGCCGGATCTCGGACCCACATCCTCACGTGACGTCATACGCTGTGTACATCAGGCCTGATCTCTGACCCACATCCTCACGTGACGCCATACACTGTGTACATCAGGCCGGATCTCGGACCCACATCCTCACGTGACGTCATACGCTGTGTACATCAGGCCTGATCTCTGACCCACATCCTCACGTGACGCCATACACTGTGTACATCAGGCCGGATCTCGGACCCACATCCTCACGTGACGTCATACACTGTGTACATCAGGCCGGATCTCGGACCCACATCCTCACATGACGCCATACACTGTGTACATCAGGCCGGATCTCGGACCCACATCCTCACGTGACGTCATACACTGTGTACATCAGGCCGGATCTCTGACCCACATCCTCACGTGACGCCATACACTGTGTACATCAGGCCGGATCTCGGACCCACATCCTCACGTGACGCCATACACTGTGTACATCAGGCCGGATCTCGGACCCACATCCTCACGTGACGCCATACACTGTGTACATCAGGCCGGATCTCGGACCCACATCCTCACATGACGCCATACACTGTGTACATCAGGCCGGATCTCGGACCACCTCGAACCCACATCCTCACGTGACGCCATACACTATGTACATCAGGCCGGATCTCGGACCCACATCCTCACGTGACGCCATACACTGTGTACATCAGGCCGGATCTCGGACCCACATCCTCACGTGACGCCATACACTGTGTACATCAGGCCGGATCTCGGACCCACATCCTCACGTGACGTCATACACTGTGTACATCAGGCCGGATCTCGGACCCACATCCTCACGTGACGTCATACACTGTGTACATCAGGCCGGATCTCGGACCCACATCCTCACGTGACGTCATACACTGTGTACATCAGGCCGGATCTCGGACCACCTCGAACCCACATCCTCACATGACGTCATACAATGTGTACATCAGGCCGGATCTCGGACCCACATCCTCACGTGACGTCATACACTGTGTACATCAGGCCGGATCTCGGACCACCTCGAACCCACATCCTCACGTGACGCCATACACTGTGTACATCAGGCCGGATCTCGGACCCACATCCTCACGTGACGTCATACACTGTGTACATCAGGCCGGATCTCGGACCACCTCGAACCCACATCCTCACATGACGTCATACACTGTGTACATCAGGCCGGATCTCGGACCCACATCCTCACGTGACGTCATACACTGTGTACATCAGGCCGGATCTCGGACCCACATCCTCACATGACGCCATACACTGTGTACATCAGGCCGGATCTCGGACCCACATCCTCACGTGACGTTATACACTGTGTACATCAGGCCGGATCTCGGACCACCTCAGAACCACATCCTCACGTGACGTTATACACTGTGTACATCAGGCCGGATCTCGGACCACCTCGGACCACCTCGGACCCACATCCTCACGTGACGTCACACACCGTGTCAGCCCCGTAATGTGGTACAGATACCATGCGTCTATATCGCTATCGCCAGCATACCATGCTGCGAAACTTTGAAGACTCTTCATTTACTGGAAATACACCCTCAATGATTGAGGTTAGTGGCCCAAGAACTTGAAACCAGAGTAGTGATACAAAATGAACCCGGAAAGGACCCATCAGTTCCCAACCAAAACTCCTCCCACCCCACTCTAGCACGCACCCACTTCTCGCGACAGTTCTTCTTTGACCCCGTGGCAATTCGGGGGAAGAATTACCTCGTAAGAACCGACTAGAGTGGATCGGGTGGTGACTTGGCTGACTGCGTGTCAATTTGCTCCGATGACATGGATCGTTACTCATGCTTTCAGTCACTGGTTTGATTTGTCCATAGTTACAGCTCACCGTGATATACCTGGAATATTTCCGACTTCAGCGTTAAACAACATTCATTCGCACCTTTCTCTTAGAGACCACTCACTTGGCTTGAACCTGAATGTCCCGGGGCCGATATCACGAGTCACATGATGGGAAGCCCACGTAGTGTTGTGGCTATAGAATAGAAACCGGTGCCGATATTTTCACGTCTACATTGTTTGCGAGGGCGTTTAATAGATCGGTTTTCTCCCACGTTATATAATATAGACACTCAGCATAAACGAAAACACGCATACATTGATACACTTTTCTCAACAAACGATGTAAACAAATATTGTGTGATAAATCTATATATAAAGAGGTTCTGAGACGAGGATATAGCGTTATAAAAGCACATGCGCAGTGGTTGGGTTCACATTGGGATGAATGTGTACAGAGGCTGAGGTTACACTAAAATTGATATTTTTCTGAAACCAGTCAGAACCGCCTTCTCTGAACTTCAGTTGTTGTTGTATTTAAAAAAACAAAAAACAACGTGTATCTTTTACAGGTCGTTGACAGTGTAACACAAGATATGTATCATTTGTAGGTCATTCATACTGAAACACAATATGTGTATCATTAACAGGTCGTTCACACAGAAACACAATATGTGTATCATTTGCAGGTCATTCATACTGAAACACAATATGTGTATCATTTGCAGGTCGTTCATAACGAAACACAATATGTGTATCATTTGCAAGTCGTTCATACTGAGACACAATATGTGTATCATTTGCAGATCGTTCATACTGAAACACAATATGTGTATCATTTGCAGGTCGTTCTTACAGAAACACAAGATATGTATCATTTGCAGGTCACTTAAACTGAAACACAATATGTGTATCATTTGTAGGTCGTTCATACAGAAACACAACATATGTATCACTTGCAGGTAATTGACATTGAAACACAAAATATGTATCATTTGCAGGTCGTTCAAACAGAAACACAATGTGTGTAACATTTGCAGGTCACTTACACTGAAACACAAGATATGTATCATTTGCAGGTCACTCACACTGATACACAATATATGTATCATTTGCAGGTCACTTAAACTGAAACACAATATGTGTATCATTTGCAGGTTATTCACACTGATACACAATATATGTATCATTTGCAGGTTATTCACACTGAAACACAATATGTGTATCATTTGCAGGTCGTTCACACTGAAACACCATACTTATTCACTCATTCAACCCTTGCCTCAAGCACGTTGGTATATAATACAATAATAGCAACAAAAACGTGTCCACAGCCACACGAATCCTCCACTTAAAGAAAAGTCCACTGTACGATTCCGACTACACTATAAGCATGTGTTTGTAAGTCACTATCAAATATACCTGATTCCAGGTGTTCCCGAAAAGGTGAGCGTATCCTGCCCCACCGGTGGCATTCCTCACAAACGCATGCAAAGGCAAGTCAATTCTAAAACTGAAAAAAAGACACGGATGACATGGTAGAAGTCAAATTAGGGAATTGCATTGGACATTATTTTTAACTGATTCGTCAAATTGGGAAATTTTCTCCACATGTCAACTTTAAAAACCTTTTGAAAGTTTTACCGAGGCCTTGGATGTTGTAACTATGACCAAAACACTTTTGAGCAAGATTCGTATGACGCTCTTTGAACCTCAAAGTTGTGAAATGTATAAAACAAAGGTTGGAGCTGCTGGAATATTGTTCGACATAAAGGAAAAGCTGACAATTAGAAAGTCGAAGTATCCGTCTTGTCATACAGTCTTGTGGAGAGTTTTTTGTCACTTTTTTTTTCATTTCTACAACAATATTTAAAGTATTTTGCAGCATATCCGACATATGGTCGACGAATCCTGCAACCTTAACGTGCCGCAACTCTGACCCGCAAGTGAGTTCCCCAGATGAGTGGGCTGCCAGGCGACCAATGCCCCGCACGTATGTTGTAGAAATTTAAATAGTCACTGACAGTGTATTTCATCGAAAACATCCTTTTCCTTTGTCGTTTAGTCGTTAGATCCACTCGTTGTGGATATCTTTGTGAGATGTCACACACTGTGATAAATGGTCTCTTAAAACGGGTCGTTAGTCCTTCGCGAACGACATACCTTTAAAGAAATCTGCTAACGACTGCTTGGAATTGACTAGTAGTGGGCGGTTCTATTTTTAATATTTATGTTTACTTTATGTAATCACATTTTTTACGCTTTGCGTGCCGTCAATTTATTGCTAATCGTGCATCTGTTTTTCTAAAATTGGCCGGAGTATGGAGCAACACTAACATGTACGTCGTAGAGGCACTGTAATAAGGCAGCCCCACTGTCAAATCTGACTGACGTCTGTGTCACCGATGCAGGCTTTCTCAGTTAAGATGCGGGGGTGACTTAAAACCATATCCATTTTCTCCTATTTTCTAAACCGTGCCAATTAACATGAAATTGATAGTAATGAGAGCTACGGGAGTTAGTTCAGCGATCCGGAGTTACGGGACTAGCTTGACAAGCTATTACAGTAATGAATTGTAATGGGGGCACGTATTGCATACGCAGCCTTAGGTAATGTTATTGGCTGTCGTCTACTCTGCTATAATGTGCCTTTGGCTGATAAAGAGGAAGAAATCGTATGATGGATTTCTTGCCATTGTGACGCTCACCGTCTCCTAATCTGCTGTCACGTACAAGACGTTTCCCGCCAAAGTCGGCGGACGACAGATCGATTTGGCGTGGGCGGTATGGTCCGTTTCAAGATTGCAGAGAAACAGGTTATTATTTTCAGATTGAGAATGTGAATTAAAATTTAACGCTGAAAGTGAAAAGAGACCATGGAAGAACAAAACTGCCCCGATGCAGTTCGATGGAGGGTAATGTGACCATCGTAACCACATCATTGGCTCTTTGAGCAAACGTGGCCCATAGTAGTGGTAGTAGTAGTAGTAGTAGTAGTAGTAGTACTAGTTGTAGTAGTAGTAGTAGTACTAGTAGTAGTAGTAGTACTAGTATTAGTAGTACTAGTAGTAGTAGTAGAAGTACTAGTAGTAGTAGTAGTAGTAGTAGTAGTCGTAGTAGTAGTCGTAGTAGTAGTAGTAGTAGTACTAGTTGTAGTAGTAGTAGTAGTACTAGTAGTAGTAGTAGTACTAGTATTAGTAGTACTAGTAGTAGTAGTAGAAGTACTAGTAGTAGTAGTAGTAGTAGTAGTCGTAGTAGTAGTCGTAGTAGTAGTAGTAGTAGTAGTAGTAGTAGTAGTAGTAGTAGTAGTAGTAGTGGTGGTGGTTGTGTTATTAGTAGTGCTGGTGTAAGTAGTAACTATATTATAATACATCTATAAAATATAAAGTGCGAAATTCCGCATTCTTTACAACCACATCTGCCAAGAAGATTCGTGTTTTTATTCTTCAAGATTATGTTTCTCATTTATGAAATATGATTGGTTTGGTTTAATTATCTAAGATTTGGAAGTGGGCGCCATGTTTATTTTCAGGGGGCATCAACTAACATATTAAGATTCGCTGTCTGAGTAGCCTCCTTTCCTAATTCATTTATGATTTGCATATCTTTTTCAGAGATTGTTCTTGTGTAGGATAACTAATGTGGGTGTGACGATGAGGAATTCTCTGACATGTGTAATTCAATACGGCAATTGAAACAAATTAAGGTCTGTTTCTGAGTCTTTTTCAGTTTCGTAGAAGGCGTTCATTAACAAACAATTACGTCAGCAGTAATAGTTATGACGTTTTTGTAACCATATAGAGATGAACCATGTGGCCAACAGACACCTCGAGATCAGCATGCTATGGCTCTTAGGATTAATCATTACATTCATTATTTTCTATCTATCATACTCATTCTCCGAAGAAGAATGTTGCCACAAATCGTCCTGACTGGTGGCATGCACTGATGGTAGATCTACATCGCACCCCTCTTCTACAAACACCAAAGTCAACACAATCCCATGACTCCTTCCTCTCCACCCGCCATTTTCTTCCGCAGAAGTCCAGCCTTTCCAGCCGACGCTGTCTTCCATAGAACCACCCAAGTTCAACTCTTCTACCCGCCACCGTCTTCAACAGAACCAACCAAGTCCAGCTCTTCCACCCGCCACTCTCTTACACAGAACCAACCAAGTCCAGCTCTTCCACCCGCCACTGTCTTCCACAGAACCAACCAAGTCCAACTCTTCCACCCGCCACTGTCTTACACAGAACCAACCAAGTCCAGCTCTTCCACCCGCCACTGTCTTCCACAGAACCAACCAAGTCCAGCTCTTCCACCCGCCACTGTCTTCCACAGAACCAACCAAGTCCAACTCTTCCACCCGCCACTGTCTTCCACAGAACCAACCAAGTCCAGCTCTTCCACCCGCCACTGTCTTCCACAGAACCAACCAAGTCCAGCTCTTCCACCCGCCACTGTCTTACACAGAACCAACCACGTCCAGCTCTTCCACCCGCCACTGTCTTACACAGAACCAACCAAGTCCAGCTCTTCCACCCGCCACTGTCTTACACAGAACCAACCAAGTCCAACTCTTCCACCCGCCACTGTCTTACACAGAACCAACCATGTCCAACTTTTCCACCCGCCACTGTCTTACACAGAACCAACCAAGTCCAACTCTTCCACCCGCCACTGTCTTCCAAAGAAACAACCAAGTCCAGCTCTTCTACCCGCCACTGTCTTCAACAGAACCAACCAAGTCCAGCTCTTCCACCCGCCACTCTCTTACACAGAACCAACCAAGTCCAGCTCTTCCACCCGCCACTCTCTTCCACAGAACCAACCAAGTCCAGCTCTTCCACCCGCCACTGTCTTCCACAGAACCAACCAAGTCCAGCTCTTCCACCCGCCACTGTCTTACACAGAACCAACCAAGTCCAGTTCTTCCACCCGCCACTGTCTTACACAGAACCAACCAAGTCCAGCTCTTCCACCCGCCACTCTCTTACACAGAACCAACCAAGTCCAGCTCTTCCACCCGCCACTGTCTTCCACAGAACCAACCAAGTCCAGCTCTTCCACCCGCCACTCTCTTACACAGAACCAACCAAGTCCAGTTCTTCCACCCGCCACTGTCTTACAGAACCAACCAAGTCCAGCTCTTCCACCCGCAACTCTCTTACACAGAACCAACCAAGTCCAGCTCTTCCACCCGCCACTCTCTTACACAGAACCAACCAAGTCCAGCTCTTCCACCCGCCACTGTCTTCCACAGAACCAACCAAGTCCAGCTCTTTCACCCGCCACTGTCTTCCACAGAACCAACCAAGTCCAACTCTTCCACCCGCCACTGTCTTCCACAGAACCAACCAAGTCCAGCTCTTCAACCCGCCACTCTCTTACACAGAACCAACCAAGTCCAGCTCTTCCACCCGCCACTCTCTTACACAGAACCAACCAAGTCCAGCTCTTCCACCCGCCACTCTCTTACAAAGAACCAACCAAGTCCAGCTGTTCCACCCGCCACTGTCTTCCACAGAACCAACCAAGTCCAACTCTTCCACCCGCCACTGTCTTCCACAGAACCAACCAAGTCCAGCTCTTCCACCCGCCACTGTCTTCCACAGAACCAACCAAGTCCAGCTCTTCCACCCGCCACTGTCTTACACAGAACCAACCAAGTCCAACTCTTCCACCCGCCACTCTCTTACACAGAACCAACCATGTCCAGCTCTTCCACCCGCCACTCTCTTACACAGAACCAACCAAGTCCAGCTCTTCCACCCGCCACTGTCTTACACAGAACCAACCAAGTCCAGCTCTTCCACCCGCCATTGTCTTCCACAGAACCAACCATGTCCAGCTCTTCCACCCGCCACTGTCTTCCACAGAACCAACCAAGTCCAGCTCTTCCACCCGCCACTGTCTTACACAGAACCAACCATGTCCAGCTCTTCCACCCGCCACTCTCTTACACAGAACCAACCAAGGCAAGCTCTTCCACCCGCCACTGTCTTACACAGAACCAACCAAGTCCAGCTCTTCCACCCGCCACTCTCTTCCACAGAACCAACCATGTCCAGCTCTTCCACCCGCCACTGTCTTCCACAGAACCAACCATGTCCAGCTCTTCCACCCGCCACTGTCTTACACAGAACCAACCATGTCCAGCTCTTCCACCCGCCACTCTCTTACACAGAACCAACCAAGGCAAGCTCTTCCACCCGCCACTGTCTTCCACAGAACCAACCAAGTCCAACTCTTCCACCCGCCACTGTCTTCCACAGAACCAACCAAGTCCAGCTCTTCCACCCGCCGCTCTCTTACACAGAACCAACCAAGTCCAGCTCTTCCACCCGCCACTCTCTTACACAGAACCAACCAAGTGTGTGGGTGTGGGGGGTTGGTGTTTGGAAACAACAACCGTTTTCTTAAGACACTTGGTGAATGTGCGTGTTGTGGCCCTGATGGATTTATGGTTATTATAACAATGTTGGCATTAATAAGCTGCCAATATTTCTGGATCAGCAAACACTCGGGTTGAGACGCTGAAGTAGAAGGGTATTTTTACGCACTTTACGTCAGGAATAACCGTCTCATGTTATGATAAATGATTTCCATCTCCATCCTGTCCCGATAATGATTTGCAGTATTTGTTCGAATACTTGAGGTCCAATTATTGTCCCATATTTAATTCCCCAAATCCCATTATGGCCCACATACAGTGCAATTACCCCCGTCTTCAGAAACTCCACATGTTGATCACCACTCGAACGCTGCAATCAATAGAGTATTAATAAATGTAAGTTATTTTAATTACAACGTCGAGGTCGGATGGAATATACCAATAACAATCCCCCCCCCCCCCCCCCCCTCATCACCAACAATGTGGCAACTGTTAGAAGGCTAGCTGCGTTAACACACACACTGAACCCACGCACACCAAAGGCCAAGTACATGGTGGATTCCACTCTGTGCACGTAATGGCGGACATCAATACTGTGTTTTAGAGTGCTTGATTCACGGAGGGCCCAAGGTCCGGGATTCGATCCCCTCGCCGCGTCATACCAAAAGACGTTAACAGACGGTACTTGATGTTACCATACCTGGCGCTCAGCATTAAGGTGAGAAACCAAAGACCGGTCGGCTGGGAGTGCGTATACCCTTGTCTGAGTTGGGTATCCATGTTAGACTGCGACATGGTATCTCAAGGGACTGTAAAACCGGCATTAGTCCGGGCGAATACAAGCTGTCAAACCACGCACGCACGCACGTGTCTTTTTCGCTTCGTTCAATATTTTGAATAATCCAATAATCCCATCCATATTAAATAATCATCACCCATCACCGGATCATTCCATCACTCGATGGTATATTCAACTTTTATCAGCGGAACCAACTGTCATCAATACATGCCGCCATCCCCATATACCGCCATTCCCATATACCGCCATCCCCATATACCTTTATCCCCCATATATCTACATCCCCCATATACCGTTCGCCTATCTTTTCGATCCCTTTATACCGCCAACCCCATATACCGCCATCCCCAATAAACCTACGCCCCCATATACCGTCACCCAATCTATTCCATTCCGTTATACCGCCATCCCCATATACCTCTATCCCCCATATACCTCCATCCCCCATATACCCCCATCCCCCATATATCTCCATCCCCATATATCTCCATCCCCATATATCTCCATCCCTCATATACCTCCATCCCCCATATCTCTCCATCCCCCATATACCCCCATCCCCCATATATCTCCATCCCCATATATCTCCATCCCCATATACCCCCATCCCCCATATACCTCCATCCCCCATATACCCCCATCCCCCATATATCTCCATCCCCATATATCTCCATCCCCATATATCTCCATCCCCATATATCTCCATCCCCCATATACCTCCATCCCCCATATCTCTCCATCCCCCATATACCCCCATCCCCCATATATCTCCATCCCCATATATCTCCATCCCCATATATCTCCATCCCCCATATACCCCCACCCCCCATATATCTCCATCCCCATATATCTCCATCCCCCATATACCCCCATCCCCCATATATCTACATCCCCCATATACCTCCATCCCCCATATCTCTCCATCCCCCATATACCCCCACCCCCCATATATCTCCATCCCCATATATCTCCATCCCCCATATACCCCCATCCCCCAAATATCTCCATCCCCATATATCTCCATCCCCCATATACCCCCATCCCCCATATATCTCCATCCCCATATATCTCCATCCCCATATACCCCCATCCCCCATATACCCCCATCCCCCATATATCTCCATCCCCATATATCTCCATCCCCCATATACCTCCATCCCCCATATCTCTCCATCCCCCATATACCCCCATCCCCCATATATCTCCATCCCCATATATCTCCATCCCCATATACCCCCATCCCCCATATATCTCCATCCCCCATATACCCCCATCCCCCATATATCTCCATCCCCATATATCTCCATCCCCATATACCTCCATCCCCCATATATCTCCATCCCCCATATACCCCCACCCCCCATATACCTCCATCCCCATATCTCTCCATCCCCCATATACCCCACACCCCATATACCTCCATCCCCCATATATCTCCATCCCCCATATACCCCCATCCCCCATATATCTCCATCCCCATATATCTCCATCCCCATATACCTCCATCCCCCATATATCTCCATCCCCCATATACCCCCATCCCCCATATATCTCCATCCCCATATACCTCCATCCCCCATATATCTCCATCCCCCATATACCCCCACCCCCATATACCTCCATCCCCCATATCTCTCCATCCCCCATATACCCCCATCCCCCATATATCTCCATCCCCATATACCTCCATCCCCCATATATCTCCATCCCCCATATACCCCCACCCCCCATATATCTCCATCCCCCATATACCCCATCCCCCATCCCCATATACCTCCATCCCCCATATATCTCAATCCCCCATATACCGCCACCCCCCATATATCTTCATCCCCCATATACCGCCATCCCCATATACCTCCATCCCACATATACCGTCACCCCATCTATTCCATCCCCATATACCTCCATCCCCATATACCTCCATCCCCATATACCTCCATCCCCCATATACCGTCACCCCATCTATTCCATCCCATATACCTCCATCCCCTTATACCTCCATCCCCCATATACCTCCATCCCCAATATACCCCCGCCCCATATACCGACATCCCATCTATTCCATTCCTTTATACCGCCATATACCTCAAAGCCCATATGCCACAATCCCCATATATTTCTATCCCCCATATACCTCCAACCCCATATACCTCCATCCTACATATACCTCCATCCCCAGATACCGCCATCCCCCATATACCACCATTATCCATATACCGACACCCCATCTATTCTATTCCTTTATACCGCCATCCCCATATACCTCAATCCCCCATATACTTCTATCCCCTATATACCGCCATCACCCATATACCTCCATTCCAATATACCATTCCAATATACCTCAATCACCCATATACTTCAATCCACCATCACCCATATGTCGCCTTCCCAAACATACTGTCATCCCCAATATGCATCCATCACTCGCTCCCATGTATTGTCATATTGTATAATTTATATAGCATATAATTGTAATAGTAGCAGGGTCTGTTGTGACAGGTTGCTTGAATAAGAAAGCATCACTTTACACTTCCTCCGCAACATGAGGAGACAAAACATCGCCATCGACAACAACGATATCACGGGTAGACGATGTGTCCATCTAACGTCTTTCGACGTCTCTACATCTTGAAATGAGCGCATTTCCCGCACGTGAGCTTGGAGTGTGACATGCCGTGACATGTATCAGCCCAGTGCAGTTGCACTGATCCCAGTGTTACACCTTCCCATCTCACCCGAGGCAAATGGATGGCATCGCATATCACAGGTGACACAACCTTTGTTTTGAAATTCGTCATCGTGTTTTGATTCTTACGCTTCATGCAACACACGGTGACGTAATACTCAGTTGTCCCTCGCGTGTCTTTACTTAAATCTCAAGCGGCGACTTCAAAGCGTTTTTCACCTGAGCGGAATTCCCACAGCGATTGCTAACTGTTATAACTTGAGAATATAGCGATCGGTTCCGCTACATATGCAGTGTTGTTTGCCCCACTTGGTGGACCATGAATAATTAATGGTGTTGATGGCTGGCGAGGATGACTGGGCTGGGTACATTGTTGTCTCTCTTCACAGGTACATAGTCAATGGACGGTATTTGCCGTGCCCATGTCTGGGACATGGAATGATGGACCGGATCACACAACAGCAATAGTTCCTGGGATTCAGTGACACGTGTTTAAGGGTGTGAGGAAATACATGGCTTTTGTCAGTGACGACAAACCGATTGCAAACGCTGCTTTAGTGTAAACGGTTCACGTACGTGTGCGCGTAGTTTGTATCCCAGACCCAAGAGCAAAAATTAAGAAAGGAGTCCAACTCAAGTCTAGAATGTTTTGGCAAGTCTTGACTGTCTCAGCTCTGAAATGAAGGGTGGTTCTGGGCTCCATTTGGATATTATTATTTTTATTTGGTAGATTGTCATTTTTAAATAAGATAATTTTATTTCTTTGCTAAATGTCAGTCTAGTGTGCCCGTGGAAGGCTTGAAGGTGTCCACGTTTGCTATATTACAGACATACGAAACCAGGAATCACTGACAGTCTGATAATAAACACACATTTCGTCAGGTGAGTATGTATCAATGATAGCAATAGTGTGGTTGTGAAATGAAACAAAATTAAACATAAAAAAATTGCTTTGAAGATATGAAGACCACGTGATGAGTGCACGTGAAGTGCGCCATGAAGGGAGGAATGGGAGGGTGGGTGATTGATCAGAGCGATGACCACGGTTTCTTTAACCAGCGACTCATCTTTGACCGGGTAGCTGCTGTTGTCGGAATTTACCGACCAAGTGCAATTCCGTCATAGAAATGCTGAGATTCCGTATAGAATTGCTGGGTTTCTACAACAGAGATTGCGCTATGAAAATGCCAGATTTCCGCTATAGCTGTGTTGGGATTCCGCTATGGAAAAAGTGCTTGAATTCAGTTATAGAAATTCCGGGATTCCGCTATTGAAATGATAGGAATCCGCTATAGCAATCTTGTTATTTCGCAATAGAAATGCAGAGATTCTGGCTATAAAAATGCTGGGATTCGGCTAATAAAATACCACAATTCCCCTTTAGCTGTGTTGGGATTCTGCAAAAGGAAAATTTCGCTATTGAAATGCTGGAATTCTACTACAGGGTTTCCGCTGTAGTGAGTGAGTGAGTGAGTTGGGTTTAACGCCGCTTTTAACAGTATTCTAGTTATATCGCGGCGTGTCAGCTTAATGTGGGAGGAAAGCCCGAAGTGATGCAGGTCTCAGACGTTTACCACTTCGATGAAACCCACGAGCACGTGTATGGTGCTGACTGCTGACAAACCTAGAAACATAATCGGGGCGAACCGGGATTCGAACCCTAAGGGACGCAACTCTGCACAGTTAATCGCGGCGCCTTAGACGACTGGGCCACCCGTGCCCCCGCTGTAACAATCTTGGGATATAGTTATAGAGACACTTGAATCCCACTAGAGAAATCGATCACTGCAGCATTCCTGGGATAGACATTCTGCCCTGAATGTGTCATTTGTGAATGAGGGGACTTGAGGAACCTGATGGGCGACATTGGTGTCTTTTCTGATGTTGTTGGACACAGTTCCCCGACGGTGTACTCGCAGTGTCGACCATTGGTCCATGATTTGAAACCTAGTCACAGGTAACACAGATCTTTCTCTCAACACGCACACTACCTAAGTCGATTACTTGTCTGCAATACTCTATACACTGAAATTACACTACTATTCAAATTCGTCCGTGCATCACGCTACATTTACTTTAAGACTGAATTCATCGATTTGACGGGAAATGTATACAATTCAAAATAGCATAAAGCTCGTACCTAACGAACTCCTTCGTTGTTTTTCGTCATTGTGTGTTTCAGACTACCGTTTCTATAATGTATAAAGTGCAGGTTAAATGTAAACAATTCTCACACGCCGCTGTGTTGCGATCCCATTGGCAGCCGCCTGACGTCAGGTCTACAGATAACGACGCAATTGTGTCTATATGTTATTAATAATTGAACAAATTAGAGTAATCGCAAACAAACAAGATGACACATTTCTCCACTGCTTCCACCAAAACAGCAAGCGTCGTGATGTTGCAATGTCTCACGTTGACAGTACCATGGTAGTTGTGCCATGCAGTCACGGTGCGCCACCCCCAACCATAAAACTATCATACCATGACGCCCATTGTTGCATATTTATTGTGTCTGACTTAAGATTGTGTTAACTGAGTCTTCGTTGATATGAACATGAAATAGATGATCATCATCACCACCATCTTTGTTTACGAGCGAGCCTGACCGCCCGATCCCGTTAGTCGCCTCTTACGACAAGCATAGTCGCCTTTACGGCAAGAATTGAAGTCTGACCACCCGATCCCGTTAGTCGCCTCTTACGACAAGCTTAGTCGCCTTTACGGCAAGAATTGTGGACTGACCGCCCGATCCCGTTAGTCGCCTCTTACTACAAGCATAGTCGCCTTTACGGCTAGAATTAAGTACTGACCACCCGATCCCGTTAGTCGCCTCTCACGACAAGCATAGTCGCCTTTACGGCAAGAATTGTGGACTGACCACCCCATCCCGATAGTCGCCTCCTACGACAAGCATAGTCGCCTTTTACGGCAAGCATGGGTTGCTGTAGACCTGTTCTACCCCGGATCTTCACGGGTATCGCCGGTAAGATGTTCAGTAGGGTATTCACGGGACCTGTGAAGTTGGGGTGCAGTAAAGGTGTCCATAGGGCGTAGGGTGTATGGTGTCTGTTGAGTGTTCACTTGCCGGTGAGGTGTTTACTCCCCAGAAAAATAGAATCAGCAGTAGTGGTCTACTTTTGAGTGATTTGACCAGACGACAACAAGGACTGTCTCCCTCCCCTCATCTGGAATGTTTACCATCACCAATACTAATCGATCACACTTTTTACTGAAACACAGCAACTGTTATACGCGAGCGCGGGGAGATCATTCTCAACTGTTATGGCGCGACCCTTATACAAACTCACTACATAATGTCCTTACATAGGCGAGACGGTTTTTTTGGTTAAATTGTCGTGGTTTACGTTTTCCATGTTCCTTTCACAACCCATCACTGAATAATCAAGACAGAACTGGTCTTAACGTACAACCTTGTTTTACATTCGAAATAGTCACTTAATTTTCCATCACAACGCACACATGCCTTCACACTCTCGTAAATACGCTGCAACATCGATTTCGTAGCATGTTTTACCTTCATTCCTCTAGTTTAACAAATTAAATCTTTTTGTCTATTAACTGAATCTAAAGTGTATTTTTTAAATGAATGAAGAATTTATACAATTCACGTGTTCTTCGTATAGGAATATTTGTCCACATGTTAAATGTGTTGCTTAGGAATATTTGTCCACATGTTTAGTTTCTTGTTTAGGAATATTTGTCCAAATATTTAGTTTCTTGTTTAGGAATATTTGTCCACATGTTTAGTTTCTTGTTTAGGAATATTTGTCCACATGTTTAGTGTGTTATTTAGGAATATTTGTCCACATGTTTAGTGTGTTGTTTAGGAATATTTGTCCAAATATTTAGTTTCTTGTTTAGGAATATTTGTCCACATGTTTAGTTTCTTGTTTAGGAGTATTTGTCCACATGTTTAGTGTGTTGTTTAGGAATATTTGTCCACATGTTTAGTGTGTTGTTTAGGAATATTTGTCCACATGTTTAATGTGTTGCTTAGGAATATTTGTCCACATGTTTAGTTTCTTGTTTAGGAATATTTGTCCACATATTTAGTTTCTTGTTTAGGAATATTTGTCCAAATATTTAGTTTCTTGTTTAGGAATATTTGTCCACATGTTTAGTGTGTTGTTTAGGAATATTTGTCCACATGTTTAGTTTGTTATTTAGGAATATTTGTCCACATGTTTAGTGTGTTGTTTAGGAATATTTGTCCACATGTTTAATGTGTTGCTTAGGAATATTTGTCCACATGTTTAGTTTCTTGTTTAGGAATATTTGTCCACATATTTAGTTTCTTGTTTAGGAATATTTGTCCAAATATTTAGTTTCTTGTTTAGGAATATTTGTCCACATGTTTAGTGTGTTGTTTAGCAATATTTGTCCACATGTTTAGTTTGTTATTTAGGAATATTTGTCCACATGTTTAGTGTGTTGTTTAGGAAGATTTGTCCACATGTTTAGTGTGTTGTTTAGGAAGATTTGTCCACATGTTTAGTGTGTTGTTTAGGAAGATTTGTCCACATGTTTAGTGTGTTGTTTAGGAAGATTTGTCCACATGTTTAGTGTGTTGTTTAGGAATATGTTTCCACATGTTTAGTGTGTTGTTTAGGAAGATTTGTCCACATGTTTAGTGTGTTGTTTAGGAAGATTTGTCCACATGTTTAGTGTGTTGTTTAGGAAGATTTGTCCACATGTTTAGTGTGTTGTTTAGGAAGATTTGTCCACATGTTTAGTGTGTTGTTTAGGAATATGTTTCCACATGTTTAGTGTGTTGTTTAGGAAGATTTGTCCACATGTTTAGTGTGTTGTTTAGGAATATTTGTCCACATGTTTAGTGTGTTGTTTAGGAAGATTTGTCCACATGTTTAGTTTGTTGTTTAGGAATATTTGTCCACATGTTTAGTGTGTTGTTTAGGAATATTTGTCCACATGTTTAGTGTGTTGTTTAGGAATATGTTTCCACATGTTTAGTTTGTTGTTTAGGAATATGTTTCCACATGTTTAGTGTGTTGTTTAGGAATATTTGTCCACATGTTTAGTTTGTTATTTAGGAATATTTGTCCACATATTTAGTGTGTTGTTTAGGAAGATTTGTCCACATGTTTAGTGTGTTGTTTAGGAATATTTGTCCACATGTTTAGTGTGTTGTTTAGGAATATTTGTCCACATGTTTAGTGTGTTGTTTAGGAATATTTGTCCACATATTAAATGTGTTGTGTATGAATCCACACGTTTAGTCTGTTCTTTAGGAGTATTTGTCCCCGAATAGTTGTCAAAGATATATCTTTCTGATTATCAGGGTTATTGATGTCTCCTTTGGTGTGCAATGGGGCCGGAATAGATTGTGACAACACCCAGTTTCGAAACATTCTAGTAAGAATTTCAACAGTAATGTTTTTGTCCTGTTTATCATTACTGTAAATGTCGATGCCATTAATAGGTGAATCGACTCGTTAAGATCCGGGTCAGAATTGGTCTTCAACATCCCATGCTTGTCATAAGAGGCGACCAACGGGATCGTGTGGTCAGGCTCGTTGACTTGGTTGATGCATGTCATTGTTTCCCAATGGCGTAGACTTATGGTCATGATGTCAATCACTGATCTATGATCAATGGTAGTAGTGAAACAAACATCCTCCCACGTCATGTTGTCGCTGTATACTCATCCTCCGTAACTTAACTCTTTCAACAATGTACGCTTAATGAGTGAGAATGGGGTTACCCCGCTTTTAGCAACACCAGAAATGGGCTTCATGCATTGTACCTGGAATCTTCTTCTACGGACCTTTCACTTATACTGAACAGAACAGTTGGGGGTTCTTTTATCCAATACTGAAACTGTATCCAATTATGTTAAATGGGGATACTATGACACATGTCAGAGAAGTCTGTTTCGATTAAGTGAAATCAGTATTAACCTTGTATGCATCCCATTATGTAGCGTGTAGACGACATGAGGACATCTTAATGTTCATCGAAACACAATATCACCTCTTTGGAGACGTCATCTACATCAGGCAACACAACATCAACCAGATAACCATATTCGGTTTGTGCATCTACGGAATTGATACCCAAATGCCACATTCACAGCTCGGATAATTCCTGGCGATAAGTGGCAGAACCGTAAGCAACATCCGGCACTGACATTCAGCGATACGCCCAAATACGTCACCGTCAGGCACGCCTAGCTTGGTGTAAACAGCATCTGGGTTCAGAAGACAAGACTGGGACAGCATAATGTTCACAGATGAGCGCGGTTTCACCTGAACAGCTCTGATGGTCGTGCAGGGGGCTACAGGCGTCCAGTGGAACGTTTTAGCGACGCTTATGTTACTCAACGTCGTCAGTTTTGGGGTAGGAGTGTAATGGTATTGGGTGGCATGACACATCATGGGAGAACACAACTCATCATTGTTAATTGCAATTTGAATGGCGTACACTACCGGGATGACATCGCCAGTGATCATGTTCTACCCTTTGTGTAAATGCAGGAACGTAACGTCAGATTGCATCAGGATAACACACGCCCACGTGTTGCACGTGTTGTAACATACTTTTGTTGTGGCAGCATAACATTGCTGTACTGCCATGCCCGGCTGTTTCCCCAGACCCCTCCAACAGAGAACATGTCTGGGATTGAGATGGAGCGACGCTTACGACAGGACCAGAACCAGCCGGTAACGCTAGGTCAGTTGGATCAATATTGGGTTGACATTTTGAATGCTCCGCCTCGCCTGTATCAACGGAAATGGTGGTCACATCCGATACTGACATTGTTACACCAACCCTCTTTCAGGGCGTGTTGCTCTGTCTCCTGTTACCAGATGTGGGTATTGTCAATGAATTTGTTATGATAAAACATTATCAGATGAATGACCAAATTTCCTTTTCGATGACATAACATTACACAACTTGATATGAAGCACAGTTACCTTGTCCGTTTGTAGAATCGGTCCTTGACACTTAATCTTTTCTCATACAATTCTAATAAAACATGCAAAAGTTGAAACCTTGTGTATTCTTTATGAGAAAGACGTTTTGGGTATGGATAATAGTTTATTGAGATAGCTTGTCTTTGAGTACCACACTCGAGGGAACGACATCATCGTGTCTATTTAATGAGCTGTTTATGACAAAAAGTTTGGTTTTATTTCACGAATCTGCGAGACGTGTTGAAATCATAGCTAATTGTCCGTTGCGAGTATCGGATTACATCTTTGTATTGCTTTGCAAGAAACTCATGACCGTAATATTGTCGATAAAACTTGCTTTATTCTCCTTATTATTATCACTGTTATACGCGATTGCAAAATCTGAGTCTGGGTTCGAAGAATGTATTTCATGTTTCCAATATATGGCCATGTACTTCCCAACACAACAACTATACGTTCCCTTCACCATCTCACCCCAACACACAACTACACGTTCCCTTCACCACCTCACCTCACCCCAACACAGAACAACAAGTTCCTTTCACCACCTCACCCCAACACAGAACTACACGTTCCCTTCACCACCTCAACCAAACAAAGAAATACACGTTCCCTTCACCACCTCACCCCAACACAGAACTACACGATCCCTTCACCAACTCACCCCAACACAGAACAACACGTTCCCTTCACCACCTCACCCCAACACAACAACTACACGTTCCCTTCACAACCTCACCCCAACACAACAACTACACGTTCCTTTCACCACCTCACCCCAACACAGAACAACAGGTTCCTTTCACCACCTCACCCCAACACAGAACAACACGTTCCTTTCATCACATCACCACAACACAGAACAACACGTTCCTTTCACCATCTCACCCCAACACACAACTTCACGTTCCCTTCATCACCTCACCCCAACACACAACTTCACGTTCCCTTCACCACCTCACCCCAACACAGAACAACAGGTTCCCTTCACCACCTCACCCAAACAAAGAAATACACGTTCCCTTCACCACCTCACCCCAACACACAACTTCACGTTCCCTTCACCACCTCACCCCAACACAGAACAACACGTTCCCTTCACCACCTCACCCCAACACAGAACTACATGGTCCTTTTACCACCTCACCTCACCCCAACACACAACTTCACGTTCCCTTCACCACCCCACCCCAACACAGAACAACACGTTCCCTTCACCACCTCACCCAAACAAAGAAATACACGTTCCCGAAACCACCTCACCCCAACACAGAACAACACGTTCCCTTCACCACCTCACCCAAACAAAGAAATACACGTTCCCGAAACCACCTCACCCCAACACAAAACAACACGTTCCCTTCACCACCTCACCAAAATAAAGAAATACACGTTCCCGAAACCACCTCACCCCAACACAACAACTATACGTTCCCTTCACCACCTCACCCCAAGAGACAACTACACGTTCCCTTCACCACCTCACCTCACCCCAACACAGAACAACACCCATTCCCCACCTCACCCCAACACACAACTTCACGTTCCCTTCACCAGCTCACCCCAACACACAACTACACGTTCCCTTCACCACCTCACCCCAACACACAACTACACGTTCCTTTCACCAGCTCACCCCAACACACAACTACACGTTCCCTTCACCACCTCACCCCAACACACAACTACACGTTCCCTTCACCACCTCACCCCAACACACAACTACACGTTCCCTTCACCACCTCACCCCAACACACAACTACACGTTCCCTTCACCACCTCACCCCAACACACAACTACACGTTCCCTTCACCACCTCACCCCAACACACAACTACACGTTCCCTTCACCACCTCACCCCAACACAGAACTTCACGTTCCCTTCACCACCTCACCCCAACACACAACTACACGTTCCTTTCACCAGCTCACCCCAACACACAACTACACGTTCCCTTCACCACCTCACCCCAACACACAACTACACGTTCCCTTCACCACCTCACCCCAACACACAACTACACGTTCCCTTCACCACCTCACCCCAACACACAACTACACGTTCCCTTCACCACCTCACCCCAACACAGAACTTCACGTTCCCTTCACCACCTCACCCCAACACACAACTACACGTTCCCTTCACCACCTCACCCCAACACACAACTACACGTTCCCTTCACCACCTCACCCCAACACAGAACTTCACGTTCCCTTCACCACCTCACCCCAACACAGAACAACACGTTCCCTTCACCACCTCACCCCAACACAGAACAACACGTTCCCTTCACAACCTCACCCCAACACAGAACAACACGTTCCCTTCACCACCTCACCCCAACACAGAACAACACGTTCCCTTCACCACCTCACCCCAACACAGAACAACACGTTCCCTTCACCACCTCACCCCAACACACAACTACACGTTACCTTCACCACCTCACCCCAACACAGAACAACACGTTCCCTTCATCACCTCACCCCAACACAGAAAAACACGTTCCCTTCATCACCTCACCACAACACAGAACAACACGTTCCTTTCATCACCTCACCCCAACACACGACTTCACGTTCCCTTCACCACCTCACCCCAACACACAACTACACGTTCCTTTCATCACCTCACCTCACCCCAACACACAACTACACGTTCCCTTCACCACCTCACCCCAACACAGAACTACACGTTCCCTTCACCACCTCACCCCAACACACAACTACACGTTCCCTTCACCACCTCACCCCAACACACAACTACACGTTCCCTTTACCACCTCAACTCACCCAAACAAAGAAATACACGTTCCCGAAACCACCTCACCCCAACACTCAACTACACGTTCCCTTCACCACCTCACCTCACCCCAACACACAACTACACGCTTCTTTCACCACCTCACCCCAACAAAGAAATACACGTTCCCTTCACCACCTCACCCCAACACAGAACTTCACGTTCCCTTCACAACCTCACCCCAACACACAACTTCACGTTCCCTTCACCACCTCACCCCAACACACAACTACACGTTCCCTTCACAACCTCACCCCAACACACAACTACACGTTCCCTTCACCACCTCACCTCACCCCAACACACAACTACACGTTTCCCGAAACCACCTCACCCCAACACACAACTACACGTTTCCCGAAACCACCTCACCCCAACAAAGAAATACACGTTACCTTCACCACCTCACCTCACCCCAACACACAACTACACGTTACCTTCACCACCTCACCCCAACACACAACTACACATTTCCCGAAACCACCTCACCCAACACAGAACTACACGTTCCCTTCACCACCTCACCCCAACACACAACTTCACGTTACCTTCACCACCTCGACTCAACACAGAACTACACGTTTCCTTCACCACCTCACCCCAACACAGAACTACACGTTCCCTTCACCACCCCACCCCAACACAGAACTACACGTTCCCTTCACCACCTCACCTCACCCCAACACACAACTACACGTTTCCCGAAACCACCTCACCCAACACAGAACTACACGTTCCCTTCACCACCTCACCCCAACACACAACTTCACGTTACCTTCACCACCTCGACTCAACACAGAACTACACGTTTCCTTCACCACCTCACCCCAACACAGAACTACACGTTCCCTTCACCACCCCACCCCAACACAGAACTACACGTTCCATAAACCACCACCTCACCTCACCGAACACAGAAAACTACACGTGCATATAGTCATGTCATATGGTAGCCATGAAAAGATCTGCTGAAAATTGATGGAAATTTGGTGGCAAAGGCGCATCATGCTGAAAGGTCAGACATGATCTGAAGAAATGCTTTTCAGTAGTAACGGTTTGTCTCAGAAAAGCATGCTTTGCCGATATGTATGTAAATATATTTGACGCTTTCTTTGTTTGAACTACAGTAAGGCTCTAAATGCTGGTCAGCCATTACCCGCGCATGTGCATGACGTACACGTTCAATCTCGCAACAATATAAGAAAGAATAAATACAATCTCATCACAATCAGATCTTAGTTCTCGCTACCGCAAAACAAAGATCTGAGGACATCTCATCACTGGTCACGTCTGATCGACCTTTCGCAAACGTTGACAGACCAATTACATGACTAACAAGAAGTCGACATAAGCCAATCGGAAAGCAGCTTTCTCGAGTTCGACGACGGCATTTTTTTTAAAATCGCGACTTCCATTCCAGACTAGGCTTTGAACTTTATTTTGACAATGATCTCAATTAAAAATCTGAAAATTGAACAAAAGAACATTCTCGAATGTTTAATAGATGGTCTATATTTTATGTCAGTACTTCCCACAGTCGAAATGCAAAGTCGCTTCAGTTCAAATGTTTACACCATTGAAGCGAGCGATAGACAATGATTTGGGCGGATTCAGTCATACAGCCCGTAACTGCCTTTCAGAATACCCCGTTTTAACCTTTTTCGAGGTAACGCAATTAGAAAACACACTCCGACTGTCACTTTTCTGATCTGGTAAGCGACACTCTGATTGGTCGGGTGAAAGGTCGTTCTGACGAGACCCGTAATGGGATGTCCTCGAATCTTCGTTTAGCGGCAATGAGGACTAAAATCTGACTTTAATGAGATTGGAATAAATGAGTTAAAATCCGATATATATCTATAAACTGAAAACAAACATTGTCAACGCATAAAGAGGTGCGATAAGAAGACAGCCGAGCGAGTGAAGTGAGCTGACAGCAGTGTAGAAGGGGGACTTGTTCCCGGGGATGAGTCACAACGCACCTGGCACAGTGTGACTCATCACGCGAAAATAAAATATAACAAGTAAAGTGAAATGAAAACTAAACTGAACTTGACTTTCTCTTGCTTCTGTCTGATTCAAATAAACCATACCAAGGCTGCGTTCCGGCGAGACTATATCAAGGTTGGTTCGAATTCGTGCATGCATCCCTATAAGTCAGTCACGAATGCAGTGATGTATTTAGCCATACAGGTTTATCTCGAGGCTATTGCGCGTATGTTTTAAGCCTCTGGTAAACAAAGTGGCTCTCAGATCATTGTTATAGGACATCGCTTAGATCAACCCATTGGTGGTTTGGGGTAATACTAGACCATGTGCTTGATTTAGTGCCAAGTTGACCTTTCAAGTAGTGCTCGCTCTCGTGTCTGCAACGTACAATCGACCTGCAATGTGCAACACAAAATCGGATCTTTCCGTAACATAAAAATGCCGATTCGGAAATATCCCGACTGCATGGGTTAGAATGGTCCCAAACGGAAATGCCTTCATCTGTAGAGTAGGCGCAGGTGCATACACACATGCGTGCATGCACGTGTCAGATTCCATTCTACTGCAGCACTATGAAGGTCGCATTAGAAACGAACACGATTTTTTATCACAACTTCGAGTTCCAAAAACAAAAATACACGAATTGATAAAAGTCGTCGAAACGCAACCATTTTGAAGGTCAGTTATATGATCACGCCGTAGAGGCTCTGGTCCCTTCCTAGTCACGTGACCTAAAGACGTCCCATTCATAAACTGTGTCTTCCGCTTCGTTTGTAAGCCACGAGTACACTCCCCCGGTCGCCGCACTGTCAGCAGCGATCCCACATACAGCTGTCTGGAGGTGCAGTATTTTGAAGAGATACTCAGGCCTTCTGGCAGTCCGAATAAATGTGATTTAAGCAACACCACTTTGTTTGTCTTATCTCAATATTACAGCAGTTGATGATATCAAAGAAAACTTAATTAGTTGCAAGCTACAACGAAAACAACCTTGAGCCGTGCAGCATAATCCCCTTTCACATACAACGTGTTAGACGAATGCACATATTTGGCAAAATAAGTTATACTCTTTAGACGTGTTATTTTGCTAAAACATATCACCAAATGGCTTAGATAGTGCTCATTCCACAGGGTGTATCGTGATTATACGCTATATCAAAAGCTTGTTTACATTGTATCACTAACCCTGTTAAGCCTCTATTTACATTGTATATCTATCCTGTTATGCCTGTTTACATTGTATCACTATCCTGATAGGCGACTAACGGGATCGGGTGGTCAGGCTCGCTGACTCGGTTGATGCATGTCATCGATCCCAATCCCGTAGATCGATGCTCATGATGTCAATCACTGGATTGTCTGGTCCAGACTCGATTATTTACAGACCGCCGTCATATAGCTGGAATATTGCTGAGCGTAGCGTTAAACAACAAACAAACAGTTGTTGTTGACGATGTTGTCGACTCAATATGACGCGTCGAACAGGACGTTTTGCTCGTAGACCTGTTTCTCTTAAACGGTTTCATACTGTCTGGTCGGAGATTCTGCGCAGTCCGGGTATTTTGGATGCGGTTGAGGTGGCTGTGGTCGTCCTTTCATGTTGGTGGCGCAGTCGAATGTAGCGGAGGTGGTTACTCTTGGTCGTCCCGATCTTGGCCGATCACGTGTTGACCCATGCTGTTGAAACTGACCCCATAGCCCTGTGATGGTGCTGGGCGCTACATTGAAAACCCTGCCTGGGATTCCCCTGCCTGCAAGCGGCCTATGACTTTGTTTCTTTGCACTTCTGTTTATCTTGGCATGTTGTTGAACTGTCACTGTTCGATTGACGCAGCTGCCAGGCAGTAAAAAAACCCTGCACTTTAATACCGATCATAGTGTTGCTGCACGTGCAGTACATGTAGCTCCATGGCCCTCTTGTTAATGCACTTGGTGTGTTTTTCAGAATTGTACGTGTTTCCCGACTAATGGTTTGCATGTCCTTGTTGTGACAATTTTGATGCGGGATCCTGACACTACAACACATTAAACCTCTTCATTTTGCACATCTTGGGCCGCTAATGTTGCTTTTATGGCCAAAAATATCCGTATTGCGTTTCTTTTTTTGAAGAATATATGAATTACCTTTGCGTTCCCGAAGACCTGTCTACTTTGGCTTCTCCTTCATAGCTCATGTTCAAGCCCAGGGTAAGTGGGATATTCACATTTAACAACAATCGTATATTCTGACCATTGTCTTCGTTGACAACTCCTGTTTGTGTTTTCTTTTACCAGCAAAACTGTCTACATTGCAGAAAGGTGGTTATTGTTTTCAATCAAACATTCATGTTTAGTTCATAATCAACTGACATGTTTTTAAGGACACTGCCAATCAATTCATTTTGAAATCTTTAACACAAGCGCCATTGTGGCTATAGAAGAACAGCCTACCCACTGGAATCTGCCAGTGTGCGCATCAATCAGAACAGCAGGCATGACATTCGGTCTATGTCGGCATTTTCCGCCGAGTCAGTTTGTCTGTTCATGATGTACCGAGCATAAGGGGAAAAGAACATTGAAAAATTGACCGACATACCGGTGGGCGTGTAAGGTGAGAGGGACAATGGGGGTTCGGGCAATAGAGGCGCAGTTTTATAATCCATGATATATTGAGGATACTTGGAAGGATGAGAAATGTCTTTTGAAGCTTAAGGTTGTCGCGAGAGTTTGGTACAGTCGTGGGCGTGACATATGTCACGACGCAAAAAGCGGTGTGTGACAACAGGTGGAAAGTAATCTGTGATCAATCTGCCGCGTCAGTTAAAGCGAAACCACTAATTAAACACTTGATCGACTTACAAACACGACACTTTCTAATGGAACTAGATGACCTGATACATATGTAGCTATTTGAGTAAATGAAATATATTTCTTTACATTGTACCCGATGAAGGTACATGTGTTCTTGAGAATAAAAATGATTGATGCTGTCGAGATGTAATGAAATACTACCCGTGTGTAACACTATCAAGGACTTGTAACAAAGATATTTATATTTATAAATGTTGCCTACTTCTTTCACATATATCTCATAATAGTCATGTATTGCTTAAATGCGTGTTTGCTACATTAAACGCGTCTGTGTGCGGGTGTGGGTGTTTGGCATAGTCATCATATCCGTTCACAAAGGTGTTGACTGTCTAACACGGCGAAACGATGGGGATACAGGAGCAGATCATGCTGCTTCAGGCCAGATGAGGAGTGAGTGAGTGAGTGAGTGGGTGAGTGAGTGGGTGGGTGAGTGGGTGGGTGAGTGAGTCATGGGTTTCAACGCCGCATAGGAAGGTATTTCTGTAGGAGCACTACGTGTCAGCATGTTGTAGCTCAGGTTTTCCCTGCTACCTTTGCTGCGACAGGGTCGTTAGAGCGTTCACTGCACCGGTTTGTGTTCACCACGTCGTTAGGGCGTTCACTGCAGCGGTTTGTGTTCACCATGTCGTTAGGGCGTTCACTGCAGCGGTTTGTGTTCACCACGTCGTTGGTGCGTACACTGCAGCGGTTTGTATTCACCACATCGTTAGGGCGTTCACTGCACCGGTTTGTGTTCACCACGTCGTTAAGGCGTTCCCTGCACCGGTTTATGTTCACCACGTCGTTGGTGCGTACACTGCAGCGGTTTATGTTCACCACGTGGTTAGGGCGTTCACAGCACAGGTATGTGTTCACCACGTCGTTAGGGCGTTCACTGCGTCGCTTTGTGTTGACCATGCTTTACGGTGTTCATTGCGTCGGTTTGTGTTCACCGCATCGTTAGGGCGTTCTCTGCGTCAGTTTGTGTTCGTCACGCTTTACGGCGCTCACTGCACCTGATTGTGTTCGCCGGGTCGTTAGGGAGTTCACTGCGTTGGTTTGTGTTCACCGCGCTGTACAGCGTTCACTGCGTTGGTTTGTGTTCACCGCTCTGTACAGCGTTCACTGCGTTGGTTTGTGTTCACCGCGCTGTACAGCGTTTACTGCGTTGGTTTGTGTTTACCGCTCTGTACAGCGTTCACTGCGTTGGTTTGTGTTAACCGCTCTTTCAGCGTTCACTGCGTTGGTTTGTGTTCACCGCGCTGTACAGCGTTCACTGTGTTGGTTTGTGTTTATCGCTCTGTACAGCGTTCACTGCGTTGGTTTGTGTTCACCGCGCTGTACAGCGTTCACTGTGTTGGTTTGTGTTCACCGCTCTGTACAGCGTTCACTGCGTTGGTTTGTGTTCACCGCGCTGTACAGCGTTCACTGCGTTGGTTTGTGTTCACCGCGCTGTACAGCGTTCACTGTGTTGGTTTGTGTTCACCGCGCTGTACAGCGTTCACTGCGTTGGTTTGTGTTCACCGTGCTGTACAGCGTTCACTGCGTTGGTTTGTGTTCACCGCTCTGTACAGCGTTCACTGCGTTGGTTTGTTTTCACCGCGCTGTACAGCGTTCACTGCGTTGGTTTGTGTTCACCGCGCTGTACAGCGTTCACTGCGTTGGTTTGTGTTCACCGTGCTGTACAGCGTTCACTGTGTTGGTTTGTGTTCACCGTGCTGTACAGCGTTCACTGTGTTGGTTTGTGTTCACCACGCTGTACAGCGTTCAATGCGTTGGTTTGTGTTCACCGCGCTGTACAGCGTTCACTGCGTTGGTTTGTTTTCGCCGCGCTGTACAGCGTTCACTGCGTTGGTTTGTGTTCACCGCGCTGTACAGCGTTCACTGCGTTGGTTTGTGTTTACCGCTCCGTACAGCATTCACTGCGTTGGTTTGTGTTCACCGCTCTGTACAGCGTTCACTGCGTTGGTTTGTTTTCACTGCGCTGTACAGCGTTCACTGCGTTGGTTTGTGTTCACCGCGCTGTACAGCGTTCACTGCGTTGGTTTGTGTTCACCGCGCTGTACAGCGTTCACTGTGTTGGTTTGTGTTCACCGTGCTGTACAGCGTTCACTGTGTTGGTTTGTGTTCACCGCGCTGTACAGCGTTCACTGCGTTGGTTTGTGTTCACCGCGCTGTACAGCGTTCACTGCGTTGGTTTGTTTTCGCCGCGCTGTACAGCGTTCACTGCGTTGGTTTGTGTTCACCGCGCTGTACAGCGTTCACTGCGTTGGTTTGTGTTTACCGCTCCGTACAGCATTCACTGCGTTGGTTTGTGTTCACCGCTCTGTACAGCGTTAACTGTGTTGGTTTGTGTTCACCGCTCTGTACAGCGTTCACTGTGTCGGGTGTTCACGTCAAAAGTGTTGTCAACATTCATTTTTTTCTAAATCAGCTGGACAGACGACAAGAAGTGCTGTCTCCTTTACCGTCTTGAATACTAATCAAACAAAATATTTATTAGAATCAAGGAGCTCGAGAGACCAGATCATTCTAAACTTAAATGAACATATACAGTAACTTATTTCGTATTATGGACAATCATCTGTCAGTCGCGATTAGTATGACTTACAAGCGCGGGCGCTGATTACATAGCATAAAAACATACTTATCTCAAACACAAATACACCTAAATCTTTCCAAATAAAGTTACCAGATAGACAAAGCGTTCGCAGCGTTACGACCATTCGTTAATCTCAGTAGTTTATCATAAGCTTGCGACTGATTGTCTCCTGTAACCTGGCTCTGTCTATAGTGTTACGTGTATATTCCAAAGGTAGAAGTGATTGTCCCATGTAACCTGGCTCTGTCTGTAGTTACGTGTGTATTCCAAAGGTAGAAGTGATTGTCTCATGTAACCTGGCTCTGTCTATAGTGTTACGTGTATATTCCCAGGTTAGAAGTGATTGTCCCATGTAACCTGGCTCTGTCTATAGTGTTACGTGTATATTCCAAGGTTAGAAGTGATTGTCCCATGTAACCTGGCTCTGTCTATAGTGTTACGTGTATATTCCCAGGTTAGAAGTGATTGTCCCATGTAACCTGGCTCTGTCTATAGTGTTACGTGTATATTCCAAGGTTAGAAGTGATTGTCCCATGTAACCTGGCTCTGTCTATAGTGTTACGTGTATATTCCCAGGTTAGAAGTGATTGTCTCATGTACCCTGGCTCTGTCTATAGTGTTACGTGTGTATTCCAAAGGTAGAAGTGATTGTCTCATGTAACCTGGCTCTGTCTATAGTGTTACGTGTATATTCCCAGGTTAGAAGTGATTGTCTCATGTAACCTGGCTCTGTCTATAGTGTTACGTGTATATTCCAAGGTTAGAAGTGATTGTCCCATGTAACCTGGCTCTGTCTATAGTGTTACGTGTATATTCCCAGGTTAGAAGTGATTGTCTCATGTAACCTGGCTCTGTCTATAGTGTTACGTGTATATTCCCAGGTTAGAAGTGATTGTCTCATGTAACCTGGCTCTGTCTATAGTGTTACGTGTATATTCCCAGGTTAGAAGTGATTGTCCCATGTAACCTGGCTCTGTCTATAGTGTTACGTGTATATTCCCAGGTTAGAAGTGATTGTCTCATGTACCCTGGCTCTGTCTATAGTGTTACGTGTGTATTCCAAAGGTAGAAGTGATTGTCTCATGTAACCTGGCTCTGTCTATAGTGTTACGTGTATATTCCCAGGTTAGAAGTGATTGTCTCATGTAACCTGGCTCTGTCTATAGTGTTACGTGTATATTCCCAGGTTAGAAGTGATTGTCCCATGTAACCTGGCTCTGTCTATAGTGTTACGTGTATATTCCCAGGTTAGAAGTGATTGTCTCATGTAACCTGGCTCTGTCTATAGTGTTACGTGTATATTCCCAGGTTAGAAGTGATTGTCCCATGTAACCTGGCTCTGTCTATAGTGTTACGTGTGTATTCCAAAGGTAGAAGTGATTGTCTCATGTAACCTGGCTCTGTCTATAGTGTTACGTGTATATTCCCAGGTTAGAAGTGATTGTCTCCTGTAACCTGGCTCTGTCTATAGTGTTACGTGTATATTCCCAGGTTAGAAGTGATTGTCCCATGTAACCTGGCTCTGTCTGTAGTTACGTGTATATTCCCAGGTTAGAAGTGATTGTCCCATGTACCCTGGCTCTGTCTATAATGTTACGTGTATATTCCAAGGTTAGAAGTGATTGTCTCATGTAACCTGGCTCTGTCTATAGTGTTACGTGTATATTCCCAGGTTAGAAGTGATTGTCTACCGTACCCTGGCTCTGTCTATAGTGTTACGTGTATATTCCCAGGTTAGAAGTGATTGTCTCATGTAACCTGGCTGTCTATAGTGTTACGTGTATATTCCAAGGTTAGAAGTGATTGTCTCATGTACCCTGGCTCTGTCTATAGTGTTACGTGTATATTCCAAGGTTAGAAGTGATTGTCTCATGTAACCTGGCTCTGTCTATAGTGTTACGTGTATATTCCCAGGTTAGAAGTGATTGTCCCATGTAACCTGGCTCTGTCTGTAGTTACGTGTATATTCCCAGGTTAGAAGTGATTGTCCCATGTACCCTGGCTCTGTCTATAGTGTTACGTGTATATTCCCAGGTTAGAAGTGATTGCCCCATGTAACCTGGCTCTGTCTATAGTGTTACGTGTATATTCCCAGGTTAGAAGTGATTGTCTCCTGTACCCTGGCTCTGTCTATAGTGTTACGTGTATATTCCCAGGTTAGAAGTGATTGCCCCATGTAACCTGGCTCTGTCTATAGTGTTACGTGTATATTCCCAGGTTAGAAGTGATTGCCCCATGTAACCTGGCTCTGTCTATAGTGTTACGTGTATATTCCCAGGTTAGAAGTGATTGCCCCATGTAACCTGGCTCTGTCTATAGTGTTACGTGTATATTCCAAGGTTAGAAGTGATTGTCTCCTGTACCCTGGCTCTGTGCATATCCTGGCTGTTTGTTGTGACCGCAGGACGACCATGTCTTTCATCATAAGCAGCAGTTCAAGTGGTTTTGGTAAAATGTGCAACATGACGTAGGCTATCCCCCGTTTGTTAAAAGCGGCGTTAAACCCAACTCACTCACTCACTCAATTTTATGGACATTCTATCTGACATGTGTTTATATGTCATCTTACCTTACCTGTCTTACCCAAAACTACTGATTCCGCAATGCAATGGTTATCGCTCACAGTGTGGTTTTGCAAAACACACTAATCATTAAATCAAGGAATATGAGTTACAATTTGTGAACACCGTGTACATCTCTCGCCGCAGTGCAAACAATGTAAATACCTTGCACTCGTATTGAAAAATTGATACAATATTCCTATGTCTGTAAAAATATTGGAAAAAAGCTCGAATTTGTTTCACTATCAAAGTGATTAGACTGCTGAAGAAATATCGAACCGGACGCAATGCTGCCAGTTAAGAACATTGCATGCTTTTAATGAGGGCAGAGTAATTTTGATCTGGATATGAATAACAAAACATTTCCGCCATTAGCCACATATTGATAATCCTGGTCAATAATTACCACAATTATGACGTCATAGGGATCGTGGGAGTGTGAACATGTTTACCATGCACACACTATTTGCGCATGCGTGATTAAGGTTAGACTGTTATGGCCCACATCGATAGCTTATTTGGGAACAGGTCGATTGTTGGAGAACAGAATGATGAGGGTAAATTTGTCTTAGGTAAAAAGCAAGTGCTTGAAAGTCTGTGAAGAGATTCTTAGGTCCACTTGCTCTCAACGGAGACTCAATTCGGGATATATTTATTTGTGTTTCGGGGAAGGGCTTGCAAAGAATAACCGCCCACACGTCTTATTATGGTATATCTTGGAACTTAACTCACATGGCTTGTATGAGTATACCGACACCCAAGCACCATTCACGTGAACGGGGAACAGGGAGAGAAAAAAGTGGTGACGATGTACCGATGGGAGGTTTAACGTAATCATTTCAGATTAAGGTTGTGGAATTAAAGTAGTACACTACTGTACTACCGCTCTTTTTCCACAGCCATAACAATGTGGGTATGTTTGGGGTGTTGAGTTTACAGGAAAATGGACTTTCCACGTAGACACACTTTCATCAGTATTTCCGAATTCCCGTAGTTATGGCCAGCTCCACAGTGGTGCCCAGCTGATGTAAACATATCACCACATGGACAAACCATATTTTTCGCTTATGGAAATTCGATGTGTTGGACCTTATCTTCCAGTCTTAAAGGTTTGCCATAGGCTGGTAACACGAACACAACATTTAAATGTACTTGCTAGATCAGCAAGGATGTCGTATTTATATATAATCCGGTATGCTGGTCCTATGAATTCATACCACCTTCAAATTACTGGCTCATACTCATCTTTAACGGTCTACTTTCGTGAATGATTTCAAGGGGATTTATTGTGACTGTTGACTGTTATGTTGTCGGCATCAAGACTTATGCACGGTGCAAACACGTTGGCTTCCCCATTTCATTGCGACATTCATTGACATATAGGGAAACACTTCTAAATCTAAATATATATATAGAGAGAGAGAGAGAGAGAGAGAGGGGGAGAGAGAAAGAGAAAGAGAGAGAGAGAGAGAGAGAGAAAATAAAGTGTCTTTTGATGTCAAATATATCGACTCGAGTTGATAGAAGTGGGAAAACTCCGAGGCTTGCCAAGGATCTTTTCCACTTTTATCAACGAGTGTTGATATATTTGATATCAAAAGACACGATGGTGAGATTGTATTTATCATCCAACATCATTCTTCCAACTTTTTCAGTTTGTAGACAGTAATAAGCAGTGTCTTAAGTGTAAAAAGTACTGATAACCGCTTCAGTAGCAGAGCCATTAGTGATGTCATTTGATTGAGACGTCATGGTAACCAATGAAGTCACAATGGTCTGCAAAGCATTGTGATGCATTTTCATTGCAGCGATATCTTCAGTGTAGATAAAATGCCGTAGAGGGAAAGCGATTTTGAAGCACAGAATTAAAGAATGACATTACATGTATATGATAAAGAGGTTAGCACGCTTGTGTGTTTGGGGATGGTAACAATCGCCAAGGCTCGCTAAATACAATGTTTATTCCTAATGTAGGATATATATCCCAAAACACACTCGCGTGATAATCTCTCTCTCTCTCTCTCTCTCTCTCTCTCTCTCTCTCTCTCTCTCTCTCTCTCTATATATATATATATATATATATATATATATATATTCCTTAAAAAAAAATCAGATGGTCTTAAATGCACAATATACAGATTTATCCCACACACTGACCATTTTACACTTTCCAAATTACACTTGTAAATACTCACGCCCAGTTCAGTGATCCAGATACTCCCATGAACCATGGAGTACTTATGTTTCTCTGTAATGTAACACTCTCATTGTGAAGCCATATTTATCTGTGGGTCTTCAATATACATACGGTTTTACTTACAAATTTCATCTATTCACAATGTCTTATTCTTATCTATAAATATGCCATATGACGAAGCTTCTCGAATTGTGTCGACCGCCTCCGTGGTCTAGTGGATAAAGCTTCTGCTCGAGAGGGCGGAAGGTCGGTGGTTCGATCCCCTGCCGTGTCAATCCAAAAGACGTTAGACTATGGTACCTACTGTTACCCTGCCTGGAGTTCGACATCATTTACAGACCGCCGTCACATAGCTGGAATATTGATGAGTGCGGCGTTAAACAACAAACAAACAGACTTTCAAACGGCAGTTTAGCACAGTCAGGTACAAGGACGCCCTTTATAGGTGAAGTAATCTGGAACGCGACGTTAACCTTTATTCCACCTAGGCTGACCTCGAATTCTAAAAGAATTCATGTAATGATAAATCGGGGCTGTAAGTGTCTCCTCGTTCCTTTTAGAATATGTATGCCTGTGTTTGGAAGTGCTTCTCCCACGGTGTAGAGGTGTGAATATACGCAAGGAATGGGCAGTGACGACGTGACTTCACGAGTATCGCAATGGCTAAAATGGAGATTTGTACATTTCCTTGTGTTGAATATTTGTTCTAACTTCCATATTAATTTGCGCGCGCGCGTGCGCGTGCGTGCGTGCGTGCGTGCGTGTGTGTGTGTGCGTGCGAGTGCATGTGTGACTTAGTGTGTGTGCGTTCATATACAGCCAGAAGCCATGCCTTGTATATTTAAAATCTGTAGGATGTCACTCAAGGTGTGACTGTTCAGTGGGATGTTCAGAGGAAATATGAGAAGTATATGTTAACATTTAACCCATTTATTCGTCGTTCGGCAGAAGTCAGCACGTAAGACATTCACTGCTTGCATTGAAAAGAAAAGAAACATCTAATAATAGCACCATGTCACACAGTTCTGTCAAATATGTGCAACGCTCAGGTGAGTCATAGCTTGCGTTCCTATTTTCACCTGTACAGGTAAAATATGTCAAGCTCATTGGTTCAGGTCTTCAGGCCTTATAATCATCGTATATTCACGTAGCATTTGGTGCAGGTGCCACTCCGTCACTGGTGTCGGTGTAACTAGGAACAAGGCTGATCTACATGTATGTATGCACGGGTACTTCTTAGTTACCAGCTGTATACACGCTACAGAACGCTATGATATATAGAAAGTGAAAGCTAATTGGTATCAGACTGAGGGAGTTTGGGGTTAAAACCCCTTTGAACATTTCAGTTACTTCACTGCATTTCAGCGTATAGTTGGAGGAAAGCCTGATATTGTCAGGTGGGGGTGCGATTTATTTGGCAAAACAAATGCCCAATGGGTTCCCAAAGAGAAATCGTTAACTGGCCAGTGGAAATGTCGGATGATAATTTCACCAATCTAGCCCGAAATCTTCAAAAGTGCTTATCGCAAACATGATGCAAGATTATTATGTACAGTTGACGTTGATAGGTGTTCTTAATTCTGTCGTTTGGCAAGGCGGTATCACACGCCTGGACATCTATACCCATTGTTCTGTCACACAGGTAGAATATATATACAAAGGAATTCCAAACACTGTTGCGAGTTCAACCTCTTTACCCGTACTTAAATGGAAAGCCAAGCCCATGACTATGAAGGGCCAGCAAACTGTGTTACCGGGGTAACATACTGTCGAGCGCTTTAGGTGGGATATCAATGATAATACATCCCAATGAGATCATTATTTTTAGTCATTGTGAGTAAGTGAATGTGGTTTAACGCCGCTGTGAACAGTATTTCAGTTATATCACGGCGTCAGCTTCATGAGGGGGAAAGCCCGAAGCGGTGCAAGTCTTAGGCCTTTATTACGACCATTTTAGTGAAACCCGCGAGGACGAGTATGGTGCTGACTTTTCCTAGAAACATAATTAGCGCGAACCGGATTTCGAACCCTCGATTATAGCTTTCTGCGCCCTGCACCTGTGGTTAATAGCATCAACAACGTTAAAAGCCGTCGGGGTGCGATGGACCTTATCAAGGTCACTGCGACACACTTCCATCTGGACTTCCTATCAAAATAGGAAAGCATCATCATTCTGTTATGAGTTTGCTATTACAGATCATAGCTAAAATGGATAGAATTATCATTACCAGCCCGCATGTTATCAGAAATGAGCGGGCCACTGTGACTTGAAATGCCCTCATTTTGCTTGACGACGGATCATTCACGCCCGTTGTTGGGTGACGTCATTGAGATAGGGATAGGTGACGCCACGTTCAATAGTGACGTCATCTGATTTGTTCTATGGCGTTTCCATATTTGTAAAAGTGGGTCAGTGACATTCGTGTTGATTGCAGTAAATGCCCAGCTCACAGCTGCACAAAAAAAGTTCTTTTAAGTAATATATGCCAGGCTGCAGACGCATAATCAAGTTTTTTTATGCAGCCATATATTGCCCAGCTCACAGCTGCATAATCGGATGATTCTTTTGCAGCAATATATTGTCCAGCTCACAGCTATATCATCAAGTGTTTGTGAAGCAATACATCGCCCAGGCTACAGATGCATAATCAGGTTCGTTTGCAGCAATCAATTGCCCAGCTCACACTTGCATATCAGGGATTTCTTTTGCAGTATTAGCTGCTCGGGTCACAGCTGCATAAATAGATAACACTCCTGTCAAAGTCTACCCTGAACAGTTACAACCCATGTAGTATTTCATTGCCAAAGACAGTATTTGTACTGGTTCCAGAAAATGAAGGATCCTGCAGAAGCACTAGGCACATTTACACATGTAGGGATTTAGTCCTGTATTTTTAAGTATGGTCTTGTTCCGACTATCTCCTTGTGTATCCTCCGTCATATGATTCCAATCTGCTAATATTTCGTCTCACCTCACCCAGCTACCAATCCTGTCACTCCACATGGCCGGACCTCTCTCACCCCTTCACCTCTTAGTCTAGGGGATGAAGCCTGGGAGACAGAATTCATCTGGCCAGCTCGCTCGTGTGGTTTGTGTAGGGATTAGATGGGGTAGGGGTGCAAGATTGTCGTTGCTCGGAATCTCGTTCTCAGGTATGGTTGGCATTCTGCTCTTGATGCCTGTAGCAGTTATGGATACTGTGGCTCGATTAAGCGCCCTCTGGCGGGCAGCAGCTGCAGCAGTGGCCCTGATGATGACCTCGATCTGATCAGAGCTATACTTCCGCATTGTGAGGTTCCGAAGTCCTGGAGGAAAGGGTCAATTTTGTCTCAACATACATGTAAACAGTTTAACCGAAGTATTGTGTTTGAGCAGGAACATCAACGTCTTTACATTTTCTTGGGCGATATGTTTTTTTGTATAGTTTACATTTTTGGACAAAACCCGAAATTCGTGTTGGTACAGTACATAGCATCAACCATCATCGGAATATAATCTGTTGAGCTGCTGTATCGTTTACTTTCTGTGTGGATGAGCGTGTGTGAGTTTCATTACTGTAAAACTGAAGCGACCTCTTCCCTGTATGGCACGCGAAAACGACAGACCTTATGTTTATTTTATGACCAAATAGGCCGCGCACTGATTAAGACAATATAGATCAGCGTCCCTGTCTGTGGTGCATACGCATCCAGACTATATCTCCCTCATGCAAGTTTCGGTTTTGTATTTTCCCCGCGTCACGAGACCAAGTACAACCACACACACATACCCACGCACGCACGCACACACGCACGCACCACGCACGCACGCACACAACGCCCCTGACACATGGGTGTGTAATCCCATTACATCGGCAGATAAAACACATCCCAGATAAGGAGGAACTTGTGCGGGCACTCACCATCCACATCGCTGTCATCAACGTCACTAAGCGTCGATACGGTCTGTGTGGCCGATTGAGGATGGGTGTTGTCCTCCTCATCGTCATCTTCATCGACGTGACTTGTCTGTATTGATAAATGTATGATGTTTTTTTAAATAAAGTTGTTACACGAGTAGTACACGGAGCTCTATTTTCGTATTCCATGTATTGGGGAAGACAGATTGAGTAGAGCACGGTAGTATTGTGTGTGGCGGGGTTTGTATTAAAACGCTGGTTTAAAGTTTAAACGAGGAGTGATTAAATTGATGTGCCCCTTTGTTCAATTAAAACGAAAATGTTTTGCAAATAGTCTGCTAAAAAATGAAATCTTAATGATTATTAAATATACTTTCGAATTGAATACCATAAGGATTATGTATATATTCCTCTGTAATTATAAATTTATATCACATTATTATCTACGACTTATTCACACCACGTTACGATACTTTCGAGACAAGCTTCGAACCCTTTCCACGAGGCGATCGAAATGCCAGAGTCGATTTGCGTTCCTTAGTCTTCCCAGGCCCCTGTGTCCGTGGGTTCGAATAACTGCTCGCTTTTATTATGTTTCTAGTTTTGTCTCCTACACATCATGTTCGTCGCAATTCGTCACTTAGGGCGACAAGAAACTTATGATCGTGGGTTCGATTATCGGTTCGCCTTGATTATGTTTCAAGATTTATCAGCACCATTCCGTGCTGGTATGCTTCACCTATGTGGCAAACGTCGGGGCTTTCCTTCCATATAACGCTGACACGCCGTGATATAACTGTACAGTTCAATGAGGCGTTAAACCTAACTCACTCACTCACTCACAATAATGTTATCTAAGCCCATGTTAACAAGGTACCGTAATTCTTGAATATGTGTCTATTCATATCAGATTATAGATTTGACTTCGCGGCAGACGTTTATTTCTGCATCGGGGTCTTTTCAATGTGTATTTCTTTCTATCCATGTGTCTGTTCACATTTGACCAGTCCCTTATTAACGTTAAGGGATGTACAGTACTAATATCTGAGGTACCACACACGCTTTAGATCTTTCGCGGAATCGGGCGCTGTGTAATGTACGTATGTCATCCCTACCTCATGCGCAAAGAAGTCCAAGTTGCTGAAGATGTTGTCGCTGCTGCTGCTGCTGCTGCCGCTGCCGAGGGACTGCGTGCTATCCTCCATGGCAAAAACCAAAGAGGTAGACGCCAGGCTACTGTGGGTGGATGCAGCACGAGTAAGGTAGGGGGCTCGGGTCTAAAGGGAAATTGTCAGCTGAACTCGTCAAAACATTTAATCTTTTCAGGTCCTTTTGCCGCTTTCGCTCCCTGCGTTGGTGCCGTTGATCCTGAATGAATTGCCGGAGCTGGGTGAACGGCTTGGTTTTGACTCTTGACTGATAACATCACATGACGCTTTATTATCTCCGATAGGTCACTTCTTTCAACTACAAAAATATTGTCTTGCTTAGTAAAGCGATATAGTCTATATTCTTTGTATATCAGATGCGAAAATCCTGGCACAAAGTCTACGATTTGTGACGCAAGGCGTTTAAAAGATGAACTGATTCTATTTAGGAGGTTATTGATGCTAAAGCAATTGTTCTTTAACAAGGAACCTCGGAACTATTTGGCATATACATGTGCATACAGAATCTCACCCAATAGTGTCTTTTGATATCAAATATATCAACACGCGTCGATAAAAGTTCAAAACTCCGAAGCCTGAGTTTATCATCCTTCCACCTTTTTCAGTTTGTAAAGTCATAAGAAGTGTCTTGAGTGTAAAAAGTACAGCTAACCAGGGTCTAGATTCTCGAAACGATCTTAGCTACGATTAATCTTAACAACTTACGTTCAAAGATAAGATATCTTTGGTTTAATGTCCTACTTGTAGACGTTTTGTTCTTATGATAAATGATGACTAGCCGAACACAAATAGCATTTGTGTGCCATGCAAAGGCATTTTTCAAACCCTATGAATGTTATAATCAACAAGTGTAGTGTTACCACAATATAGCTATTAGAACTTAAATAATGTGAAATAATACTTCACTATTTTCCCTTCAAATGATCCTCTCGCGAGCGCGTAGAACTTGATGTGAACACATCACGCACAAAGTCGAGGATCAAAGTAAAGGACGTTATTCTAAATGACGAGACCTATGATCGAACAGCAGGCGTTAAACATTTAAGATGCGTGTTCAAGTCTGATGTTACGTGGTGTATACTGGGTCAGTTTAACAATACTGCTTGTTTTTTGTGTTGATGTCAAAAGTCAAGTTTATAGAGTAAACACCAATATTATACCTGGAAACTCCACAAGACAAGAAGTGTTCAGGAAGCAGGAGCACCAACGAGCGAGTTATAATGACAATGTAAGTTTCTTTTGTTATTTAATATCTAATATATTTCACGAATAAACAAAGGACTCAAATACAATTTATCATCCAAAACTGGCTCCGACAGGAGATATCGCTTGGATGAGATCAAGCGATATCTACACTGTAGATATCGCTGCAATGAAATTACATCACAATGCTTTGCAGGCCATTGTGACGTTACTGGTTACCATGACGTCACAATCAAATGGCTCTGCTACTGAAGCTGTTAGCAGTACTTTTTACACTGAAGACACTGCTAATTACTGTCTACAAATTGAAAAAGTTGAAAGAATGATGTTGGATGATAAATACAATCTCACCCTCGTGTCTTTTGATATCAAATATATCAACACTCGTTGATAAAAGTGGCAAAAATCCTCGGTAAGCCTCGGAATTTTTCCACTTTTATCAACTCGTGTTGATATATTTGATATCAAAAGACAAACAGTTGAGATTCTCTATATCAAGTTATTTGTATTTTGAGGATGTAATTTCTTTTTTAATCTATCTAGATTCATAATGCTTATCATAATTTGAAAGTAACACTAATTTTCGTACACAAAAGGAGATAATTTAGGAATTGTCAAGTTATGTTGTCTCATGGAACACGCCACAAGTTCACGTCAACATACATATAATGTAGTCCTTTTCTATCGTTTTAAATGAAGTAGAGCTGATAAACGGATTTGTCTGATTTGATGTAAATCTGGCTGAAGAGTGAAATATCTACATTGTAAATATGTGAAATCTATTCCCGAACGTAGTTCGGTGACGTTTGGCTTGTCTGACAGCATTGCTGAGGGTAATTTAATAATATTTGTGACCTTGTCCTTTACAAAGATTATTCTGGTGAAAATGTCTATTTTTTATTGATCAGTAAATTCCATTCAATAAACATTTTCTGCGAAAATATATTCGAAAGTGAAATCTGGACAATGTTCAAAATATGTAACTTTTTGACGACATTTTAAACCCAACCGAGCATGGGAACTCATGCTTACTTAATTTGTTCAAATCGCCATTCTCGAAAATACGATACGAAAATATGTGCATAACTTTTGCTGTAAATAAACTGCTATATTAAATGGAATACATCTATGCCGTTAATCGGAGCGTCGGGTAACCTAGTGGTTAGTTTGCTCGTCACGCCGAAGACCCGGTTCGATTCCCGACATGTGTGAAGGGTACAATGTGTGAAGCCCATTTCTGGTGTCCCCCGCCGTGATATTGCTGGGGTATTTCTGAAAGCAGTGTAAAACCATACTGTGCCGTTAATCACCTGTTTTTAAAGAAACCAATTATTCAACTATAGCCTGCCGACACCTTCCGTTTTTATCCTTCCCAAATTATCGAAAAGGTATGTTGTTTCACACTTCTTCAGCATGGACTCGGATAGAAATATATTGTAAGCTATCGACTCCACAGTTATTTGGATCGCTGTCGCGATTAAGAACATTTTTGACGTGAAATCCTTGATGCGTTCTTCGTGTTTTCGAAGTGTCAATATTTGAATCACCCAGTGTAACAAAATGAAATGTCAATGTTTGAGCGTAAAGCAGATAATTTGTTTGAAAACTATTCATGGCAAAGTATGCCGTCATCTTGGATGAAGATAAACTAAACTTACGACAGGTCTGGGGCTATCTTTGATTTATGACAATCTTACGATATCTTAGGGCTACGATAGTTTCGAAAATAGACTCGATAGCCTTCGATTTCCTTAAGATAACTTTACAATAATTTTAGGGCTACGATCGTTTCGAAAATCTAATACCATATAAAGTTCGCGAGTTTCGTAAAAATGGTATCTAACGAGACAGACCAAACTGAAACCGGTTGCAAAATCTGGTTGCACATGAACATTGATATATGCCGAAATATGGGCATTGTTGACATTTCTGTGGATACGCATTAACAACGTGCACCTTCAGTTGTGTTTGCAAATGTAACAGCACCGACGCTCAAGATCCTTTTGGAAGAATTTCTTAAAGTTATGGTAATTCAAGCGCCATGTTGTTAGTGATATCTCATGTGAAGCGCTCTCCCAAGTGATATCTCATGTGAAGCGCTCTTCCAAGTGATATCTCATGTGAAGCGCTCTCCCAAGTGATATGTCATGTGGATCCTGTTTTCGATGATAAATGAAGTTTAGCGGCGGAACTAGACTAACATTTAGTCCCAAAAATATAGTTGTCTTATTTAAGGGTTATGATATTTTATTTTTAAAAAAATCCAATCAAGACTTGCCCTATCATTCTAGACTTGAGTTGGACTCCTATATTAATTTAGTCTCTATAGCGTCTGGGAGACAGACTACGGCGGCGCATGATATGCGGATGCTATGCGGATGACTATAGCAATTAGACACTTGTCCTGTACGTACCACCTGTAGACCTACACATCTTTACACTACAAACAAAGTGTCAGATTTATATTTTCCGGAGCTACTTTCGCAAAGGTGCCTCCCGGCCCATGCCCTCAGATCAATGAGCCCACTTGCAATATTGTCCATGTTTGAAAAAACGAACTCTCAGGTATTCCATATACCAATCATCATAAGCCAATATATTACTTATGTACGGTAAATAGATCAAAATATCATAGGCCACAGCTTTGTTGCGGAAGTTTTCTCCTCCGTCTCAAATTTAACTGAGGGCTGAATTTATTTCTCTTTCACCTGGAATATATGACTGGACGCTGAACGCTGAAGGCTGAACGCAGATCCCAGGTATTTATCCAAAGAGAATGAAGATAAGCGAGACACAATATATAGTGGATAGGATACCATTCAGTAAAATATGGCTATTATTAAGATTATTTCAACAAAATTAAGTTCTTAGAGAATAACAAACTTATTAAATTTATTTAAAGTGTTTCAGAAATAGGTAGGATCGTCGCAACGCCTATGTACAATATTTTTGTGACCACCACAGTTTAGACAGAATATGTCGAAAGGAAATACACAACAAAAATACATTAACCAGAGATCAACATTCCGGTATGGACTCATAAAAAAAACACCATAAAATATCCAGATATTCGTGTTACTTCTTTACGATCTGCGAACAGTTAGATTAGATCTACTGTAAGTACCATGCAGTTATGATATTAAGACAACTATATACACACCCACCCCCACCCACCCATGCCCCGTACTGTCGGTCATATATACCACAAAACAGGCGAGATCCTCACATGAGATGATCAAAAGTTATTCAATAACGAAATGTCTAATATCTCCATAACCCTCCTTATGTGAAAACCTGTGATTTGTATCACTTAATCGTATTATTCTGCATTGTGTACACTTTCGTCACCACTCGCATGTTTCCGTAACCTACAACAAACGGCTTTTCCGGAATGCGACGAGTTGGTCACGAATGATTGTGTTAGTCGCGATTTGCCGGTGGAATTACCTCCCTTAGTAGATTGCAACGGAAAAAAGGAATTTGTTGATATTGTGTCACTGGTAATTATTCCAACAACGATTGGCCTGATAGTATACATATGTGTAAAACATAGAATCGATCAAGACTGATCCTCGGGTTATTCGTTTTGGAAAGTGCTTACTTCTGGGTAAATCATGCAAGGACCACACAGTCTCTGGGTAAACGTCCAAAGTTGTCTGCTGAATAGAAAATCCCAGTAACATTTTAGTAGAGAGGCTATCGGCTGATTACACTAATCGCAATTTTGTTTTAAATGTGAAAGAAAAAATAGACCACACCATACACATTCGTGACGAGGGCGGGCACCGCAAATTTCACGGAAGCTGTATATGCCACGATTTGAATGTAGAGCAGCAAGTAGCAGAGTGGCGCAGTGGAAGCGTGCTGGGCCCATAACCCAGAGGTCCGTGGATCGAAACCACGCTCTGCTAACGTTTTTAAAATTTTGTTTTTATTTCTTTTTCTTATTTTCTTGACGTTCCCACATCACTTCTGGGAATATGACATATTTTATATATGATATGTCATTTAATGTAGGTTCTGATAATTAATTATAATATGAAACACCATGAATTAACATTGAATGTGCAGAAAAAATAACAGGTTACAGGTTACAGGTTACAGGTTTGTCTTCCTGAATTAAAAACAACAACACAAATAACCCTATAGCCTTAAAAAAATAATTTACTCAAGGCCGTAAACAAGTATCAAATAAATTCCTTTGCATTAACTGGCGTAGCAGAAGTTGGGCAAAGTTACTCCAAGCAACTTATATGGATGAATGGGAGACATTCTTTGCGGACTTTTGGCGCAGATACTATCCCCTTTGCCAATCAACAGGTGCTTACTCGATCCTTTCCTTTTAAAACGTACATGATCAATATACCAATACATGCAATCGACGGTATTATTTACAACAAACACAATTTGACCTTTTAGTCGTCAGAATAGAATTATGTACACCACCTTTAGAGAGTATTACGTTGACACTGACACCTGAGTTTGGATCACCAAATAGAATAATGTTAATACTAAATTATAAGGCAAATTTGGAAAATTCATGTAGAATCTACGAGTAATTCTTAATTCTTGAAAGGACGTAAATACTGACTACTTCCACATTCTTTGGGAAATCCCAGGGAATTCCCAAGCACGACAAACTCCAAGTTTTCGCTCACATTCGAAGCATTACTGTCGAAAAAGAGAGAATTTGACTCCATGATCGAATATCTTCGCTGCGACGCATCCAAGGAAACAACATAAAGAAATGCCCACCGAATCTATTGGCTCGATCCGTGCCTGTGACAGTCAACAACATTCTTCAGCAATCTGTGAATTTATTTCAGTATCTATCTATAAAATGAATTTGTGTAAACAATATTCCCGCGGTATATTGGCAGACCAGAGAGATATAAGAGAGTCGAAATCCTTAACTTACTTTTCAGATTTCAAGCTTCATTTCACGCCTGAGAGATGTCTGGCAGCAATAAAAGCAGTACACTAACGCCGAACATTAACACAGTTTAGATGATGTCAGAGCTGCCCCATTTTCCAAAACTCCTGAAACAGAAATACTAAATGTTTATACTGCAAACATGTTACAGAAGACGATTATCACCTCTTAATGATATGCCAGGAATACAGCAAAATAAGAATGAAATATTTACCCCCGTACTTTGTCATTAGACCCTCTTATAAAAAGACTCCTGATCCTAATACAGTGTGAACAATATATATACTTCAGCTATATATACATGTACGAGTATACCACGGCGGGGTGTATAAACAATAGTCCAGCAGAATATTTTCAGTGTATAGTATAATGATGGTGTACCTATTTCCAAAGTAAATTTATATACCATTTATTATGAATATGATGATATTGACAATTTCGGAATAATACTCATAAAGTTGACTATTTACTGCAGAAGTGTTGGATGTATCTCAAGATGAAATTAAGATTAGCTTAAATAAGCTCAAGTTCCTAGAATCACCAGGATATGATAACATTATTCCTGAAACATTCAGGAGATTGATTGATTGCGTTGTTTAACGCCGCACTCGACGATATTCCTGCTATATGACGGCGATCTGTAAATACATGGATCAGACAATCCAGTGATTGACATCATGAGCAGCGATCTACGCAACTGAGATACGATGACATGCATCAACGAAGTCAGCGAGCCTAACCACCCTATCCCGTTAGTCGCCTCTCACGACAAGCATAGTCGGTTTTTACGGTATGCAGGGTTGCTGAAGACCTGTTCTAACCCGGATCTTCCCGGGTGAAACATTCAGGAGAAGTTTTGCTGCCTTTTCTGACAGTTATATTCAACAGGTTGTTCGATAGTGGTGGATCCTCTACATCACGGGAGATTTACACTCTACACACAACTAAATGTATACAGCTCTTACAATACTAAGTATTTAGCATGTTTTATATATCAGTCTTGAAACAATACTAAATCTTGGAGCCATTGTTACGCTACCGTGATTAATGTATTTATCCTACGGTCTGTAATTAACCGCCTTTTGGAAGAAACAGGTTAAGGTTTATGCCTTTTTCATTGGAAGACATTCGATATGGTTAATAGGTCTAAATTGTGGTTCGTCTTAGAACTAAAAGTAGTTACCAAACAAATGTTAGGTTGTATTAAGGCTGTTTATGAACCAGTTAAATCATGTGTAAATATGTTTAAATGCAACGTCGGCGTCCGCCAGGGCTGTGTATTGAGTCCCTTTTTGTTTTTCATAAATATATTGATAATGTAACAAGACTTCAACGACGCCCCAATACATTAGTGTTAATCTAGATAAAAGTAAGATTGTTTTAATAAAATAGAGGAGTCCTTTCTAAATGGGAGAAATGGTATTTTAGAAAAAAGAATCCTTTGAAAATTGAATGTGTTACTTTTATATATGTTTAGGCATGACCAAGAAAAATGTCATGGAATAAGCACTTAGATGGTGCTATTTTACAATCCAAAAAGGCATTATTTGGTATTTTAAGAAGTTTATCAAGATTTAAAGCTATGTCCTATGATGTTTTCTTCAAGGTTTTTTATAGCAAAGTACTGCCAATGTAATTGTATAGTGCTGAGGTACGTGGCATTAATATTGATTGTAATTCAAAACCAAAAATCGTTAATATGGTTGTCTGCAAGTCTTTTCTTGGTGTTAACATGTTCACTTTAAATCATGTTGTTCGTGGAAGCCAAAGAGATCCAATTTACATTTACATTTATTCTTTAAATTAATTGGGCTTCAAAACTCAAAAAGTTGTTGTATAGGGTATGTTTTGGTGAAACTTGGGGAAAACAGCAGAATGGCATGCCTCATTAGCTGGGGGCTCTGAAACATGATCCTATTCCCTGCTTAAAACGTCTTTGAACTTTGTAACACGGAGAAAATTCAAAATAGCTCTAGCTCGTTTTTGATTAAGTTGTCATGATCTCTGGGTGTCACGTCAATATACCTAGAATTTAAGAAAATGTCAACTCTGTAACTTAAACTGCGTGGAAACTGAATTCTATTTTCATTCAGTGTCCAGCATACGTACAGTTAAGACAAATATACATTAACTCCAGGACCCATCTTGATCCTAATATCCAATACATTTACATCATTACTAATTTAGCAAAATATTTGTACTATGCAGAAATTGAAAGAAATGTACGGTTAACTGTAATTCCGCATGTACCAAAACGTTTGTACACAAAGGGTTGAGTCCTACAAGTACTGAAATAACTTGATTGTATACAAAAACAAGAGAAGAATTTTGTTGTTGAAAATGAGTATTACAGTTTGCTTGCTTGGGATGCTTAAACAGATTTGGTCAAATTTCTTCACACAATAAATACTATGAACATCCCACTTTACAGAAATATAGTATACTAATGTCTGTTGATAAAATTAGATGGTCAGACATTTGGCTGTGTGTGTAGTTTATGTATTGCTGCATTGTAACTGAAGCTGTGTGGCCAGATACCTTACATCCATGCTGTATAAAGATGATGATGAAATATGTGCAGAATCCATATACAGTATATGTTTAGAATAGGAGGTTTACAAAGTAGACACAATTTATGGATAACAACTTCTTTAATACTGTAAAGGTGACGTTTCGGTATAGATCCTAATACCGTTGTCAAGCCAGATTTGCCTTTACAGTATTAAAGAAGTTGTTCTCCATAAATTGTGTCTACTTTGTAAACCGTCAACTTCTAAGTAATGCCTATCAAACAATTTAGTATGAGGTGCGACTGTATATAACAGATACAGAGCATTATTTGTTTTAACTCTTATGCAGTTATTACAGAAGCAAACGTTTATAGAACCTCAGATGTGGCTGTACTACTGTTACAAAGTTACATTCTATTGAAAGTTATTTGAATAGCCTGTTTCAGATACGCACGCCAGCACTTCTCACACTCTGAAGCTACACAAATTACGAACATTCACTAATCCATTACAAGGACGGGGAGATAATTGGTCGCGAACATCAAAGAGGGTGCCGACATCACGCGATTCGATAGAGTGTGGCTATGCCACATCAGAGCATATCAAAAGCGAAAGTGGGTCACACAATGTTCACGGAAAGCCCATGCTCCAGGGACTCGGTCCCGGGACCTGCCCCAGGGTTGACCCTGGTCTTTATCGCCCTACGAGTACACCAGGGTACATTCGAATGTTTTGGAAGACATGGAATATTCCACGATACCATATCTGGACGTAAACACTGACCATATATGGTAGCGGATTGTTATCAGCGTACCTAGCTTCAGTTGTAAATAAACACAATATACCATCAATAACATTAGTCTGGTACATCGCACCATGCAGTGCACCGAGGTCATTTGCCTTTTGCTCTGAATAAGTGAAGCGTGACACGTGTCTGTGGTACAGAATCGATGAACTCACCATTCTTTACGGCCTGAAAGTATATACTATAATATACGTTTAATTTAACCCTTAACAAACCATCCTTCATTGACGTGCGGATAATTTCACGTCTCACTGTCAGAAGGATATTCTCCAGTTGCGTGCCCCCTGAAGATTGCCCATTCCGTATATCTTATTCACTGCATAATTATTGCACGTTTTTTCTGGGTTGTCTAATAATATAGTATTTAGTAAAGATATCATTGTATTATTAACTAAAAGACTCATACACATCACTGACTAGTTTCAATACTGCGATAGTGGATCACTTAAATTCCACATTTAACGCATTGCTACCACATGGTTCTATTTGTATACTCGAAATAAGGGAGCGACCATTTGTTAGCTCAATTATTTTTTAAAACTTATTAACAGGTGCTCAATTTCTTTTCAACAAATAAAATAAATTCGCACTGTATTCTTTGGACACTCATGTCTATTTTTCTCAGTCAATGGGTCAGTCTGTGAGTTAGTCTGTGAGTCAGTCTGTAGGTAAGTCTGTTGGTCAGTCTGTGAGTAAGTCTGTGGGTTAGTCTGTGAGTCAGTCTGTAGGTTAGTCTGTTGGTCAGTCTGTGAGTCAGTCTGTGGGTTAGTCTGTGGATCCGTCTGTTGATCAATCTGTGAGTCAGTCTGTGGATCAATTTGTGGATCCGTCTGTGAGTCAGTCTGTGAGTCAGTCTATGGGTTGATCTGTGAGTCAGTCTGTGAGTCAGTCTGTGAGTCAGCCTGTTGGTCAGTCTGTAAGTCAATCTGTGGGACAGTCTGTGAATCAGTCTATGAGTGAGTGTGGATCCGTCTGTGAGTCAATCTGTGGATCCGTCTGTGAGTCAGCCTGTGGGTCAGTCTGTGGATCCGTCTGTGAGTCAGCCTGTGGGTCAGTCTGTGAGTCAGTCTGTGAGTCAGTCTGTGGATCAATCTGTGAGTCAGCCTGTGAGTCAGTCTCTGGATCAATCTGTGGGTCAGTCTGTGAGTCAGTCTGTGGGTCAGTCTGAGGATCAGTCTCTGAGTCAGTCTGTGGGTCAGTCTGTGGATCAGTCTGTGGATCAGTCTGCGGGTCAGTCTGTGAGTCAGTCTGTGGATCAGTCTCTGAGTCAGTCTGTGGATCAGTCTGTGGATCAGTCTCTGGATCAGTCTGCGGGTCAGTCTGTGTATCAGTCTGTGGGTCAGTCTGTGAGTCAGTCTGTGGGTCAGTCTGTGAGTCAGTCTTTCGATCAGTCTGTGGGTCAGTCTGTGGGTTAGTCTGTGAGTCAGTCTTTGGGTCAGTCTGTGGATCAGTCTGTGAGTCAGTCTGTGAATAAGTCTGTGGGTCAGTCTGTGGATCCGTCTGTGAGTCAGTCTGTGGGTCAGTCTGTGGGTCAGTCTGTGAGTCAGTCTTTCGATCAGTCTGTGGGTCAGTCTGTGGGTTAGTCTGTGAGTCAGTCTTTGGGTCAGTCTGTGGATCAGTCTGTGAGTCAGTCTGTGAATAAGTCTGTGGGTCAGTCTGTGGATCCGTCTGTGAGTCAGTCTGTGGGTCAGTCTGTGAGTCAGTCTGTGGGTTAGTTTGTGAGTCAGTCAGTGAGTCAGCCTGTGAATCAGTCTTTGGATCAGTCTGTGGGTTAGTCTGTGGGTCTGTCTGCGGGTCAGTCTGTCGATCCGTCTGTGGATCCGTCTGTGGGTCAGTCTGTGGATCCGTCTGTGGATCAGTCTGTGGGTCAGTCTGTGTATCAGTCTGTGGATCCGTCTGTGGATCAGTCTGGATCAGTCTGTGTATCAGTCTGTGGGTCAGTCTGTGAGTCAGTCTGTGAGTCAGGCTGTGGATCAGTCTGTGGGTCAGTCTGCGGGTCAGTCTGTATATCAGTCTGTGAGTCAGTCTGCGGGTCAGTCTGTGGGTCAATCTCTGAGTCAGTCTGCGGGCCAGTCTGTGGGTCAGTCTGTTGATAAGTCTGTGAGTCAGTCTGTGGATCAGTCTGTGAGTCAGTCTGTGGGTTAGTTTGTGAGTCAGTCAGTGAGTCAGCCTGTGAGTCAGTCTTTGGATCAGTCTGTGGGTTAGTCTGTGGGTCTGTCTGCGGGTCAGTCTGTCGATCCGTCTGTGGATCAGTCTGTGGGTCAGTCTGTGGATCCGTCTGTGGATCAGCCTGTGAGTCAGTCTGTGGGTCAGTCTGTGGGTCAGTCTGTGAGTCAGTCTGTGGATCAGCCTGTGAGTCAGTCTGTGGGTCAGTCTGTGGATCCGTCTGTGAGTCAGTCTGTGAGTCAGTCTATGGGTTGATCTGTGAGTCAGTCTGTGAGTCAGTCTGATGATCAGTCTGTGAGTCAGTCTGTGAGTCAGTCTGCGGGTCAGTCTGTGGGTCAGTCTGTGGGTCAGTCTGTGAGTCAGTCTGTGGATCAGCCTGTGAGTCAGTCTGTGGGTCAGTCTGTGGGTCAGTCTGTGGGTCAGTCTGTGAGTCAGTCTGATGATCAGTCTGTGAGTCAGTCTGTGAGTCAGTCTGCGGGTCAGTCTTTGGGTCAGTCTGTGGATCAGTCTGTGGGTCAGTCTGTGGGTCAGTCTGTGGATCAGTCTGTGAGTCAGTCTGTGGATCAGTCTGTGAGTCAGTCTGTGGGTCAGTCTGTGGGTTAGTCTGTGGGTCAGTCTGTGGATAAGTCTGTGAGTCAGTCTGTGGATCAGTCTGTTGGTCAGTCAATGGGTTTGGGGTCAGTCAGCGAGATAGTCAATGGCTGATGTATTGATCTACTTAGCAGTTAGCTTAACTAACTATCATTACTTTGGAGGAAATTATGGTAAAGTAACTCTGAAAACACAGCATTAAGGGGGAGGTCTTTAAACAGGTGGATCACACCTCTTTGGGTCTATGCCTTCACATCTATTATTTAATATAGTGTTTAGTTGAATTAGGATTAAAGTTTTGATCAAATAAAGTAGGCATAAAGTAAAATAAATATTTACGCGACCAGTACAGGAGTCTAGTATAATACTGAGGCTCTCGTTCAATGATACATAGGCCTTCCATCTGAACTTTGGTAAGGGCAAGTTACTCTACAGATGTCTGTATTGGAGATACGTATAATCATCGTCAGCGGCAGGATCAAAATACTCTGTGAAAATAACAATACTATTGCAAGCTCGATTAATGATTTTGTTACAGTGAAAATACATGTACACAGAACAGTGTCTGAGGTCGCACACAAAACAACATATCTGTCTCTATGAACTTCACTTTCTCACGTTTTTCTCCTGGTTAGTTAACTTCATTAACCCGTTGACCTACTAATGGATTACTAAATGACAGTGGTCATGTCAGTCTGTACACAGTGTTCTTACTGTGTGAAGGAAGACCTGGGCGGTTTCAAAACTCATGTCGCACTTCACGCCTGCCTGCACGCTATTCATCCAAGACGTTACGACATGGAAGCACTTCCGGTAAACATATCTACGAGCTCCTCACACGGCATGCTCAGCTTTGATGTCGGCGATACCTACTTGTTGGCACTTACAACCCGTGAGAAACACACTTCTCCACTTCGTGAAAATCATTGCTGCGTGACGAATGCCAAGTGTTGTTATGAAAGCATTTTTGTACCTGTTGCATGAAGGACGAAAATGTTCTTTGGCTGTGGCGATAACTGAAAATAAGCTGAATGCATTGAACATAATTAGACAAATAAAAATTGCACATGCATCTTATTTTACTCAACATATTTTTTTAATTAATACGACGATATTTGTACTCTACAATAGAAACATTCCAAGCAGATCATTGTGTTGACATTGAACGGCATGAGAAAGATGTGATGTGTTAAACACGCAGCTCACCGAGGTGTAAGGCAAAATAAAAGCAAGAAATAACTGAGGATTTTAGATATACACGCACCGAACACTTTCAGGTGAACTGTCGGGCAAAAGAAAGTACACACATGAAAATGACCATCAAATTATAAACGTTATCAAAACTATGATACCCATATCAAATACATCACCTTTAAATAACTATTTCTTGTTTGTTTCAGTCAATCAAAATGGGTGTATACTTTCTTTTGCCCGCCAGTTTAACGGTGTAATGTGGCAAACAAAACGTTTTTGTTATAATGTTAAATGTTCGAACCATGCTATGTGTGTTATTCTTCAGCTGACCAGCTCATCACATGATAGGTAATCTGACTGTGTTTAAGATACAAAGGGGCGGACTGTGTTGGAAGTCCTATACTGTGAGCCAGAATGACGTGATTCTTAGGTCAGCATCGTCACCTTCATGCTTCATAAAAAGTAAAAAATGAGGACGTACAGATAAAATATATTCAGATACCGAAAATATGTTAGACAAAAAAATATAAAAAACGGTTCATAAAACATAAACGCATGTCAAAGACAAATAGCCCACCCTCAACAACAACAACAACAACAACAACAACAACAAACAAACAAACAACCTGCTCGTCCGCCGTATACAAATAATTGATTTGGTATGGCCTTGTGACATGATCACCACTATTGTGTGACTACCCTGTATCTGGGAACGCACAGAGACACACTCCACAAGGGACATTTTGTTTGTGAATGTAGACTAAGTCCTTCCGGCTTTTAGATGAAATGCAAGAGATACATGAATAATTAACGCAGGTCCTGGTATTTAATTGGGACAACAATCTCGCATGGGTGATTGATAAAGCACAACCAATGCTGGGGGTAACTTCTCTGGCCCGCTGCCAAAGTTTTACTCTTTAATTAATGGTCCTTAGACCATGGCTAGCAGCCATTGGCTTCTGACCCACTCCGCGTGACCTTGTGCGTTCAAGTCGCGTGCTCAGTACACGTTCAACGCAGTGCAAAAAGTAACCACAAACTTTTTCGGTTTATACCCCCAAATCGGTTATCTACCTTTGCAAGCATTTAATTGCAAATGTGATACCTTCTTCACCGCAGACATACTTATTCGGGTACAGTCTCTTACCTAGACTTGCGTATGCTTTTGGCGAAAGACTAACGACGTCATTCATTGGCCCTGTCGCCTACAATGCCGCAATTCTCTGTGCACAGTTGCTTCCTTTACTCATATATGAAACATATGATAGTGGGTTCGAATCCCAGATTGGTTTAGATGTTAGAGACAATCCTTCAAACCTAGCAATTTGTTTTTTATCTGAAAGGATATGCATTCCAACTTCTACCGACATGATGACTTCTGCACTATCGTCATCTGGTTTGTCTGCTCCAGGGCCCACTTGCACAAAGCTGGCCAACGACTGTTGTCATGTATGTTGCGGTTATAATAGCGCTACTATCGCTTTGTGCCCAGTGGGGGTTCTCCAGTACTTGCCGCAGTGACAGCTGATAGGCTACTGACTACACGTCTGTCGGGTCTACTGCTGACATAAGTATTGACTTACCAGTCTTACCCTACTTTTGAACGTTTGTTTGAAGTCGTGGTGTACTCTAAAAATCACACACTCTCTAAATAGGTTAAGCTTTAATACTCCGACATAAGTATCTGCGTTGGTGGACCAACCCTAATTTCAAACGTTTCCGAGAAACTCAAAGGTGCCTATTGGCATCCGGCAGTGTGAAAAGTGTCGCGGGCACGAGGCTAGGGCAAGTCTAGTCGAAAACAGCGGCGCGGAAAGTACTACTTGTCGTGTCAACTATAATCGATGATGGATTTTATCTGCCATGATATCGTAATGCTTCCCCTCGTTCTCCATCACGGTGCATGTGTTTAGTAAATCTGTCCCTAGGGGACGCTGTGATGGATGACAGTTCTCTACACAATAGGACAGCCCCAGTTTCTGGTGGGCCTTGACGAGACCACCAGAAAACAGACCTAAGTAGCACGGGGGGGTCGGGGGTAATTCAAGTTGACACGCTGATGACTGACTATATGAACAAGTCATGTACTTTTCACGGTCGTTGTGTGTACCATGACGTAACCAACATCTACGTAAGAAACTCTTTGTTTTGTAAGTCTATATGCAATCTTATACAAAGGTTCGTATTGTCGAATTAGGCCCAAACTAATTGTGTTCGCCAAAGGAAAAGAAGCTTAAGTGCATGAGCGAATATTCCTATGAGAGGAGTATGAGTTGTTTAAGAGATAGTTAGATATATCTTCTGCCCGTTGGTTTCATTCTGGGGTGCGGTAGGCAATTAATTAGAAATATATGTTGGGCAACAAGTATAAAGAACACCATCTGCACCTTGTACAGTATGTACGAGTTTGGTTGGTTGTTTATTGTTTAACGCCGCACTCAGCAATATTCCAGCTATATGACGGCGGTCTGTAATCAATAAAGTCTCGACTAGTCAATCAAGTAATTGATATCATGAGCATCAATAAACGTAACTGGGATACGATGTCATGCATCAACTAAGTGAGCGAGGCTGACCACCCGATCCCGTTAGTCGCCTCTTACGACAATCATAGTCGCCTCTTACGACAAGCATAGTCGCCTCTTACCACAAGCAAGCGTTGCTGAAGACCCGGATCTTCACGTCGGAACTTTCAATATTCCTGTTATGTACCTTTGATGTCACAGACAAACATGCCAACTATACCAATATTCCTGTAATGTACCTGTGTCTAGAACGAAGGGTACACGGGGGATCAGGGGGCAGTCGATAGTCATTTTGATGACATACTCTCAGAAACACACGATGACATACTCTCAGAAACACACGATGACATACTCTCGAAATCACACGATGACATACTCTCAGAAACACACGATGACATACTCTCGGAATCACACGATGAGACATACTCTCAGAAACACACGATGACATACTCTCAGAAACACACGATGACACACTCTCAGAAACACACGATGACATACTCTCGGAATCACACGATGACATACTCTCAGAAACACACGATGACATACTCTCAGAAACACACGATGACATACTCTCAGAAACAAACGATGACATACTCTCGGAAACACACGATGACATACTCTCGGAAACACACGATGACATACTCTCAGAAACACACGATGACATACTCTCGGAAACACACGATGACATACTCTCAGAAACACACGATGACATACTCTCGGAATCACACGATGACATACTCTCAGAAACACACGATGACATACTCTCAGAAACACACGATGACATACTCTCAGAAACAAACGATGACATACTCTCGGAAACACACGATGACATACTCTCGGAAACACACGATGACATACTCTCAGAAACACACGATGACATACTCTCGGAAACACACGATGACATACTCTCAGAAACACACGATGACATACTCTCGGAAACACACGATGACATACTCTCGGAAACACACGATGACATACTCTCAGAAACATACGATGACATATTCTCAGAAACACACGATGACATACTCTCAGAAACACACGATGACATACTCTCAGAAACACACGATGACATACTCTCAGAAACACACGATGACATACTCTCGGAAACACACGATGACATACTCTCGGAAACACACGATGACATACTCTCAGAAACACACGATGACATACTCTCGGAAACACACGATGACATACTCTCAGAAACACACGATGACATACTCTCAGAAACACACGATGACATACTCTCAGAAACACACGATGACATACTCTCGGAAACACACGATGACATACTCTCAGAAACACACGATGACATACTCTCAGAAACACACGATGACATACTCTCAGAAACACACAATGACATACCCTCGGAAACACACGAGCTCATCACTTGAAGCGAACTTATGACGTGGAACCTCATACGTCTTTAACTGTACATTTTGACATCTCCCCTTAAACCCTAAGACCCAATAACCTGCAATGTTGAATTGATGATCCCAGCTTGAGGTAACGAACACTGCTAAGAGAATTCCGATTCGATTTTAATGTGACCACCACGGCTGTTATATTGAAAATAGGCTTGTTGCCCATTACCCGGACATTTTGAAATAATTTGACACCCTGCTGCTTGAACGTCGTATATCCACGTAGTATACCTAATATTACATTTTGTTATGTGTTTTGATGAGTGACACACCAGTAACATTTGACCTAATTTTGGCCCTTGGTTCCGCCAGTATCAAGTCTTAATTGTAATTTAATGTTAGTGCAGATGTTTTGCATTCTATTGTTAATCTTTGTAAAACCTTTACTATTCCAGAAAGCACCAGGTGATCTACAACCTTGTGGCTTTACATTCATTCTTAGAAAGAGTTTGATTACTTCAATACAACAACAAAAAAGATGATTCAGGACAAAGGATCAGCTGGTTCATTAACGACAGATTAAGATACCCAACACTCATTCATATCTCAGTCAAAGACCTGTGTGGTTGCTATGTCAAACTTATTCCCTACACCCCAGTTCCAGCAGTCAGCTACCGTGAATAGAGAGACCTGAAGGAAGTGGGCAGAAATAACAAAACGACGGGTAAGTTATCGTCCATGTCAAGAAAACCTCGCTTTCCACCGAGAATAGATCTGGTGAATGGTATTGGATGTGTGATGTGTTTGTTTTTTTCTTGTATAACACCAGCGGTCAGTAAATAATTGAACCTGGGTTCCACCAAACAATCCATTGATTGAAACCATGAGCATCGATCTACGCAATTGGGATATGATAACATGCATCAACCAAGTCAGCGAGTCTGACCACCTGATCCCGTTAGGCGCCTCTTACAAGCATTTGGGTTGCTGAGAATATTCAGCTGAGTTTGCTGACAACGATTACCAGATACATTCATCATTCTTGATTTGTACCACAGTGTATGTGATGGCCTATAAACACTGAGTCTTAGTCTGCACGGTAGACAACAGTAAATGTCTTGGAAATACATGTACATTTACCCAAGTCTCAGTAGCCACTACCATACAAGCGCACTGTTAAAAAAACACAATACCGCCTAAGAGCCATTAAGCCAAGTACTATACAACAACAGATAATATCTTTATAATGTAATCTTACTCCCCAAAGTAGTTGGACAACGGTAGTGGTTCATACGTCAGGACAAGCACTGTGTGTGATAGCGTTGTACAAACACCGGAGTTAGCACCTGCCATCTTTGTGCGATCATTTGACCCGGATATGAAGAGGTTTCCTGAGAACAATACACATTGTAAGGAGGACGATGCACAGTTGTATCCCCTGCTGTCTCCACAATAACGATCGCCAGACAAACGGGTGGATAGAATATACTCTCACAGCAGACGTCACGTATTTTCCGCTGAAGATGAAGGTCACAAAGAGTCTCCTTGTCCTACTACGAATAAATAACGTCATTGTTACTTCAAAACCTCGCGACATAAACAAATACACGTAAGGAGAATAAAACGACGGGGAAAAGTGTTCCGTGAAATTAATAAAAACGGTATTTCCGGCCTACGTGGAACCTTTTGTTACTGTCGAACGTCGTCTGCTTCGCTTTCAACACAAGGTTATGGCTGGCGTGATATCTGACACTGAGCAGTCACTTGAGTTGTGTGGTGTTTATGAATATATCCCTTATATACACCTTGTTGATAATGATTCATAATGCATGTATATTGTTAAACACTGTTCAGCATAATATATTTCCTGTTTTAATAAAGCATTAATCAAAATACAGAAAAAGTAACTCACTGTGACCGTTTGAAAAGAAACCGCCCAACTGTATGAATTGTGTATACTGTTAACCCTTCAACTAGGGTACCGCAAACACAGACGGTGCTGCTGTTCAACAAAACCAAACTTCATTGTTGATATTTTCAAGTTTTGTTGACAATATTGTGATATCAAAGGTTTTGTTTGAAGCGACGATTTGAAAAGTGTCAACTAAATTACGATTGAAAAGCGTAAGAAGAACAGAAGGCTTTGAGTCAATATTTGTCATATTTACTTGGGAATAAGAGTGACAAAACCCTTTCTATATTCATAGGAAATCTCTTTGATTGTACGATTCCAACTATATCCCGAGCATGTGTTTAAACATATACACTCTTCAAAAAGAAACGCACAGGTAGTATGTAGTTAACTGAACCTGACTACACAAGAAATCCGGTATATAAATTGGATATATGTTATTGGAAAATGTTGGTGGCCTGATATTCGACAAACGGTGCGTCAAAACGCAGCCATTGTCGATTTGCAATGTCTTAAAAGGCAATGTTTTCACACTTGTTCAAAAATGTCATGTAGGAAAAGAGTAGAGCAAAATGCACGTGCAGGTTTTGGCATTCGTAACTCGTGGTAGTGGCTATATAAAGGCAAGCATAAGCCAATAATTTGTCATTCAATTGTCAATCCAAAGAGGCGAATCGAAGTCTCCTGTTGCATGCCACTTCGACGTCCACCACAGCACCATTTGTCGCCTTTGTGACCGATACACACAGTTCAATTCCACTGCAGACCGTCCGAGAACCGACCGACCAAGAGTTACCACCCCTGCACAGGATTGCTACATTCGATTGTTCCACCTACGTCATCGCAATGCCACAGCTACGGAGACAGCATCCCTGGTTTGAAAAGGATATCGGACCGGACTGCCAGGAACCATCTTCGCGAGGCTGGAATCCGACCCAGAAGACCAGTTATTGTCCCTGTTTTGGAACAGATCCACCGACAGCGACGCTTGCTTTGGTGCCATACCTTACAGCCTTCCTCTTCCTCCAATCATTGACCGCCAGAGGGAGCCGTTTCAACAGGACAACGCTCCACCGCACACAGTTCGTGTCACGGTAGACTACCTGCATAATGCCAATATCAACGTTCTGCCCTGGCCATCGAGATCTCAACCCAATCAAACTTGATCGACGTTTACGTGAACGTCAGAACACGCCATAGACACCCCAACAACTGGCCAACGCGTTACAAGTAGAATGGCGCAGAATTCGTACACTTATCCAGCCAGTGCCGAGGAGATGCAGAGCCGTGATTGCTGCCCGGGACGGTCACACGAGATACTGAGTTCAGCGCCACCTTGTGGCCTTATGTGACATGACAATGAACAGTTTTCAATGCCCTTGTACAAAGACAATATGTGACTATCGAGCTCCAAAATTTCATATTTGTATCTATAATATCAAATTAAATATATCGACTTTATTAGGTACAATACATTTACTAAAACTCTACCTGTGCGTTTCTTTTTTTGAAGAGGGTATGCATATGTTGCTGTTTGTTTCTGACAGCGCTGTGCACCGTTCAAAAGTGCTTAGAGTAGATGTTCTACAAAACAGCGGTGCATATTTTGATGTCTATTTTGATGTCTAATGAAAGGATCCACAGAACATTGTTTGTATGAGTTATTAAAGATGGCTCTGTGTTTTAAATGCAATTTATGATGTCCCTCATGGGAAAGCTTCGGAAGCAAGCAAATATTTCCTGCATTGCTTATATTGAAATAATGTCACATTAACATGAACGTGCACGACTGTTGGGTAAGTTTACTCAGATGTCGCCAATCTTATGTACTCAAACAGCGGAGACAGTGAAACCTGGCTAATTCGGTCCCGTTACTCCGAGAACCTGTTATTCGGACAATTAGGAATATATTGGAACCAATCTATATAGTAGAACTGACTGGTTCCGAATAGGAATAAGAAATCATTCAGAAAAAATTTGTCGATCATGCTGTGAACAGAAACAAAGTTTCTTGTAATGACATCTTGATCCTAGGTTTGTCAGCACTCGTGGGCGTGGGCTTCATCAAAGTGGGAGACGCCCAGAGCTTGTTTCACTGGTGGCATTCCTCACACAACAGAGATGTTAATTATTACACGGGGGCTGTATATCTTAACTCGAGATCTGTATATTGCATTTAATGTGTAAAATGACTGAAATTTTCACTTTGGCAATTAACAAAACTCCATTTAACAATTATTTCTTCCGTTAATATAATTATAATACGATTTCAACCATTTTTGTTGTTGTATTTCATCACCCAATCGGCGGAAAATGATACGACGAACGTCATTGTATCCTTTTAATTTGTTTTGGCTTCTAATCCCAGCACAATTAGTCTATATAGATGTTTTAAGCACTTCTGAAATTCATAATACATTTTAGTCAATCAAGCGAAAACATAAAATAACATGACTGAATTATTTTGTAAATTTGTAAATTGCCCTAAACATTTTACGCATCGACTGTAAAAAATCTCCGCGATGTTCTATCTCTGTCACATGGGGTCCGTATGTCTACACGAGTGTGTATATCTGTTACATGGTGTGTATGTCTTCACGAGTCTATATATATATGTTACATGAGGTGTATGTTTACACGAGTGTGTATATCTGTTACATGGTGTATATTTCTACACGATTGTGTATATCTGTTACATGGTGTGTATGTCTACACGAGTGTGAATATCTGTTACATGGTGTGTATGTCTACACGAGTGTGTATATCTGTTACACGGGCTGTTTGTCTACACGCGTGTGTTTATCTGTTACATGGTGTGTATGTCTACACGAGTGTGTATATCTGTTACACGGGCTCTTTGTCTACACGAGTGTGTATATATGTTACACGGGCTGTTTGTCTACACGAGTGTGTATATCTGTTACATGGTGTGTATGTCTACACGAGTCTATATATATGTTACATGGGTTGTATGTCTACACGAGTGTGTATATCTGTTACACGGGCTGTTTGTCTACACGAGTGTGTATATCTGTTACACGGGCTGTTTGTCTACACGAGTCTATATATATGTTACATGATTTGTATGTCTACACGAGTGTGTATATCTGGTACATGGTGTGTATGTCTACACGAGGGTGTATATCTGTTATATGGGTTGTATGTCTACACGAGTGTGTATATCTGTAACAAGGGGTGTATGTCTACACGAGTGTGTATATCTGTTACATGGTGTGTATGTATACACGAGTGTGTTTATCTGTTACATGGTGTGTATGTCTACACGAGTGTGTATATATGTTACATTGTGTGTATGTCTACACGAGTGTGTATATCTGTTACATGGTGTGCATGTCTACACGAGTGTGTTTATCTGTTACATGGTGTTAATGTCTACACGAGTGTGTATATCCGTTACATGGTGTGTATGTCTACACGAGTGTGTATATCTGTTACATGATTTGTATGTCTACACGAGTGTGTATATCTGTTATATGGGTTGTATGTCTACACGAGTGTGTAAATCTGTAACAAGGGGTGTATGTCTACACGAGTGTGTATATCTGGTACATGGTGTGTATGTCTACACGAGTGTGTCTATTTGTTACATGGTGTGTATGTCTACACGAGTGTGTATATCTGTTACATGGTGTGTATGTCTACACGAGTGTGTTTATCTGTTACATGGTGTGTATGTCTACACGAGTCTGTATATCTGTTACACGGTGTGTATGTCTACACGAGTGTGTATATCTGTTACATGGTGTGTATGTCTACAAGAGTGTGTATATCTGTTACATGGTGTGCATGTCTACACGAGTGTGTATATCTGGTACATGGTGTGTATGTCTACACGAGTGTGTATATCTGTTACATGGTGTGTATGTCTACACGAGTGTGTATATCTGGTACATGGTGTGTATGTCTACACGAGTGTGTATATCTGTTACATGGTGTGTATGTCTACACGAGTGTGTATATCTGGTACATGGTGTGTATGTCTACACGAGTGTGTATATCTGTTACATGGTGTGTATGTCTACACGAGTGTGTATATCTGGTACATGGTGTGTATGTCTACACGAGTGTGTATATTTGTTACATGGTGTGTATGTCTACACGAGTGTGTATATCTGTTACATGGTGTGTATGTATACACGAGTGTGTTTATCTGTTACATGGTGTGTATGTCTACACGAGTCTGTATATCTGTTACATGGTGTGTATGTCTACACGAGTGTGTATATCTGTTACATGATTTGTATGTCTACACGAGGGTGTATATCTGTTATATGGGTTGTATGTCTATACGAGTGTGTATATCTGTAACAAGGGGTGTATGTCTACACGAGTGTGTATATCTGGTACATGGTGTGTATGTCTACACGAGTGTGTATATCTGTTACATGGTGTGTATGTCTACACGAGTGTGTCTATTTGTTACATGGTGTGTATGTCTACACGAGTGTGTATATCTGTTACATGGTGTGTATGTATACACGAGTGTGTTTATCTGTTACATGGTGTGTATGTCTACACGAGTCTGTATATCTGTTACACGGTGTGTATGTCTACACGAGTGTGTATATATGTTACATGGTGTGTATGTCTACAAGAGTGTGTATATCTGTTACATGGTGTGCATGTCTACACGAGTGTGTATATCCGTTACATGGTGTGTATGTCTACACGAGTGTGTATATCTGTTACATGGTGTGTATGTTTACACGAGTGTGTATATCTGTTACAAGGGCTGTTTGTCTACACGAGTGTGTATATCTGTTACATGGGGTGTATGTTTACACGAGTGTGTATATCTGGTACATGGGTAGTTTGTCTACACGAGTGTGTATATCTGTTACATGGTGTGTATGTCTACACGAGTGTGTATATCTGTTACATGGTGTGTATGTCTACACGAGTGTGTATATCTGTTACATGGGTTGTATGTCTACACGAGGGTGTATATCTGTTACAAGGGTGTATGTCTACACGAGTGTGTATATCTGTTACATGGTGTGTATGTCTACACGAGTGTGTATATCTGTTACATGGTGTGTATGTCTACAAGAGTGTGTATATCTGTTACATGGTGTGTATGTCTACACGAGTGTGTATATCTGTTACATGGTGTGTATGTCTACACGAGTGTGTATATTTGTTACATGGTGTTAATGTCTACACGAGTGTGTATATCTGTTACATGGTGTGTATGTCTACACGAGTGTGTATATCTGTTACATGGTGTGTATGTCTACACGAGTGTGTATATCTGTTACATGGGGTGTATGTCTTCACGAGTGTGTATATTTGTTACATTGTGTATATGTCTACACGAGTGTGTATATCTGTTATATGGGGTGTATGTCTACACGAGGTTGTATATCTGTTACATGGTGTGTATGTCTACACGAGAGTGTATATCTGTTACATGGGGTGTATGTCTACACGAATGTGTATATCTGTTACATGGGTTATATGTCTACACGAGGGTGTATATCTGTTACATGGGGTGTATGACTACACGAGTGTGTATATCTGTTACATGGGTTCTATGTCTACACGAGGGTGTATATATGTTACATATGTCTACACGAGTGTGTATATATGTTACATGGTGTGTATGTCTACACGAGTGTGTATATCTGTTACATGTTGGTATGTCTACACGAGTGTGTATATCTGTTACACGGGCTCTTTGTCTACACGAGTGTGTATATATGTTACACGGGCTGTTTGTCTACACGAGTGTGTATATCTGTTACATGGTGTGTATGTCTACACGAGTCTATATATATGTTACATGGGTTGTATGTCTTCACGAGTGTGTATATATGTTACACGGGCTGTTTGTCTACACGAGTGTGTATATCTGTTACATGGTGTGTATGTCTACACGAGTCTATATATATGTTACATGATTTGTATGTCTACACGAGTGTGTATATCTGTTACATGATTTGTATGTCTACACGAGGGTGTATATCTGTTATATGGGTTGTATGTCTATACGAGTGTGTATATCTGTAACAAGGGGTGTATGTCTACACGAGTGTGTATATCTGGTACATGGTGTGTATGTCTACACGAGTGTGTATATCTGTTACATGGTGTGTATGTCTACACGAGTGTGTCTATTTGTTACATGGTGTGTATGTCTACACGAGTGTGTATATCTGTTACATGGTGTGTATGTATACACGAGTGTGTTTATCTGTTACATGGTGTGTATGTCTACACGAGTCTGTATATCTGTTACACGGTGTGTATGTCTACACGAGTGTGTATATATGTTACATGGTGTGTATGTCTACACAAGTGTGTATATCTGTTACATGGTGTGCATGTCTACACGAGTGTGTATATCCGTTACATGGTGTGTATGTCTACACGAGTGTGTATATCTGTTACATGGTGTGTATGTCTACACGAGTGTGTATATCTGTTACAAGGGCTGTTTGTCTACACGAGTGTGTATATCTGTTACATGGGGTGTATGTTTACACGAGTGTGTATATCTGGTACATGGGTAGTTTGTCTACACGAGTGTGTATATCTGTTACATGGTGTGTATGTCTACACGAGTGTGTATATCTGTTACATGGTGTGTATGTCTACACGAGTGTGTATATCTGTTACATGGGTTGTATGTCTACACGAGGGTGTATATCTGTTACAAGGGTGTATGTCTACACGAGTGTGTATATCTGTTACATGGTGTGTATGTCTACAAGAGTGTGTATATCTGTTACATGGTGTGTATGTCTACACGAGTGTGTATATTTGTTACATGGTGTTAATGTCTACACGAGTGTGTATATCTGTTACATGGTGTGTATGTATACACGAGTGTGTTTATCAGTTACATGGTGTGTATGTCTACACGAGGGTGTATATCTGTTATATGGGTTGTATGTCTACACGTGGGTGTATATCTGTTACATGGTGTGTATGTCTATACGAGTGTGTATATCTGTAACAAGGGGTGTATGTCTACACGAGAGTGTATATCTGTTACATGGTGTGTATGTCTACACGAGTGTGTATATCTGTTACATGGGGTGTATGTCTACACGAGTGTGTATATTTGTTACATTGTGTATATGTCTACACGAGTGTGTATATCTGTTATATGGGGTGTATGTCTACACGAGGTTGTATTTCTGTTACATGGTGTGTATGTCTACACGAGAGTGTATATCTGTTACATGGGGTGTATGTCTACACGAGAGTGTATATCTGTTACATGGGTTATATGTCTACACGAGGGTGTATATCTGTTACATGGGGTGTATGACTACACGAGTGTGTATATCTGTTACATGGGTTCTATGTCTACACGAGGGTGTATATATGTTACATATGTCTACACGAGTGTGTATATATGTTACATGGTGTGTATGTCTACACGAGTGTGTATATCTGTTACATGTTGGTATGTCTACACGAGTGTGTATATCTGTTACATGGTGTGTATGTCTACACGAGTGTGTATATCTGTTACATGGGGTGTATGTCTACACGAGGTTGTATATCTGTTACATGGTGTGTATGTCTACACGAGAGTGTATATCTGTTACATGGGGTGTATGTCTACACGAATGTGTATATCTGTTACATGGGTTATATGTCTACACGAGGGTGTATATCTGTTACATGGGGTGTATGACTACACAAGTGTGTATATCTGTTACATGGGTTCTATGTCTACACGAGTGTGTATATATGTTACATGGTGTGTATGTCTACACGAGTGTGTATATCTGTTACATGGTGTGTATGTCTACACGAGAGTGTATATCTGTTACATGGGGTGTATGTCTACACGAATGTGTATATCTGTTATATGGGTTATATGTCTACACGAGGGTGTATATCTGTTACATGGGGTGTATGACTACACGAGTGTGTATATCTGTTACATGGGTTCTATGTCTACACGAGGGTGTATATATGTTACATATGTCTACACGAGTGTGTATATATGTTACATGGTGTGTATGTCTACACGAGTGTGTATATCTGTTACATGTTGGTATGTCTACACGAGTGTGTATATCTGTTACATGGTGTGTATGTCTACACGAGTGTGTATATCTGTTACATGGGGTGTATGTCTACACGAGGTTGTATATCTGTTACATGGTGTGTATGTCTACACGAGAGTGTATATCTGTTACATGGGGTGTATGACTACACAAGTGTGTATATCTGTTACATGGGTTCTATGTCTACACGAGGGTGTATATATGTTACATGGTGTGTATGTCTACACGAGTGTGTATATCTGTTACATGTTGGTATGTCTACACGAGTGTGTATATCTGTTACATGGTGTGTATGTCTACACGAGTGTGTATATCTGTTACATGGGTTGTATGTCTACACGAGTGTGCATATATGTTACACGGGCTGTTTGTCTACACGAGTGTGTAAATCTGTTACATGGTGTATATGTCTACACGAGTGTGTATATCTGTTACATGAGGTGTATGTCTACACGAGTGTGTATATCTGTTACATGGGTTGTATGTCTACACGAGTGTGTATATATGTTACACGGGCTGTTTGTCTACACGAAGGTGTATATCTGTTACATGGTGTATATGTCTACACGAGTGAGTATATCTGTTACATGGGTTGTATGTCTACACGAGTGTGCATATCTATTACATGGGGCGTATGTCTACACGAGTGTGTATATCTGTTACATGAGGTGTATGTCTACACGAGTGTGTATATCTGTTACATGGTGTGTATGTCTACACGAGTGTGTATATCTGTAACAAGGGTTGTATGTCTCTACGAGTGTGGATATCTGTAACAAGGGGTGTATGTCTACACGAGTGTGTATATCTGTTACATGGGTTGTATGTCTACACGAGTGTGCATATCTATTACGTGGGGCGTATGTCTCCCTGATACATCTGCATAGGCTGTAAAACTGCTGCATGATACCTGTATGTCTACATGAGGATGCATTTTTGTTACCTGGGATGTGTATGTCTACATGAAGTTCGAGTTCCTTACCAGCCAAAAATAATGTTAGCATGTATTTTGTATCCGCTGCGTTTGTTCGTTGTACGGGATATCAATAGCCGAACGTGAGATTGAGGGGAGGCAAATCGGTGTTTTCAGATAGCTTGTAGTCACTCAAGAGTTGCCTTTCTTGTTTTAAGGTTCACCAAGTTTTTACAATTTAATTATCAATGCGATATTTCACCAGCTTGGGGCTCATAATAGATAAGCATTATTTTTTAAAACTATTACCTGCCAACGACATTACTTAAACACTAACAGCTCCGTTCGGGCTTAATGATAGACTAGTACAACTAAAACATATGTTGTACTTTACGGCAAGAAACACACCTTTCAACAATGAGACAGTGACAGTTCTATCAATCAGCAGCTGTCCACGCGACCCAGTTCGGCATCTGATTACTAAGCGTGTCGTATATGTGTATGAGCCACGAGGAGCAGGAACTTCCGTATCCTGTATCGTCATTGCCCAAACAACCCGGCTATGAATCATTGAGCCCAGCTCAACTCGCGCACCTATACGTTTGTTTTCACTATCGACATGCTTGGCCTACGGACACGGTTTTACGAGACAGGGCTGAAGTTGATTCAGTATACAAACATTCGCACAATCATTTAAGGTTTATTCTTCAGAGAATTGATGTCCCACTGAGGGACATCCTGTGAAAAAAATTCAAGTAATATAAAAGTTTGCAAGTTTCTCAAATATCATTTAATCCCATGCGATGTAATATTGTCGTTGCATAGCTGTTTGGTACTCCATTGTTATATTTTTGCTTCTTTAACCAAGAAGTTGATTGCCAACTCTAGAACTTTCTTGTATGACTGTTGTGTCTCTGAGTTTAGTATTTATTTTGCAGTAATATGCATTCTGTGGTCAAGTTTGCAACTGTTTTGTTGCTTGTTTCGCAATCCAGGCTTTTCTGGAAATAATTAAACCAATGTAATGTCGTCTGCTATTGTATTTTTTTCATAGCATCTATTTTGTTATATTTTTAGCTTTAATATCTATGCAAAATAATGTAGTTTGCTAATCTCTAAATGTTTTTGCACCGAAAATTAGGAATTGCTTGTCTGAACCTGAAAACTCCCCAACGGAAAGTTAAACGGTAAGCGCGTTTTAAAGTTCTATCGAAGAATGTTGATACATTTGATATCAAAATATACAGGGAAAGATTCTTTCAACTTTCCCGGTGTGCAAATAGTGCTAACCAGTGTCTTGAGAGTAAGAAGTACAGCTTCAGTTGAGGAGAGACTGTCATGTCATTTGATAACATCACGGTAACCAATTCATTGTAACGATATCTCATGTGGAAGCCGGTTTTGGGTGATAAACATATTTCACCCACCAAATGTGTATTTATTTTCTACCTGTACAAGAGTGGCCTGAAGTATTGTGGACGTTCGAGTACACCGTGTACATCCATCGTCTAAATACGCTTCTCGTTACCACGTTAAACGTTGATGGTTTCCGTTTAACATATATTTCTAAATACTTTTTAAGGCCTGGTTTGTCCACATATTGTTATATTACAAGTTGTGTGATCAGGGTTACAACATTCAAAAAACTATCCTCTCTGGCAAGAGGAACGACGTTTCAATTTTGTAACTTTTCCTTTATGTCGAGCCACATCACACTACATTTCACATCTTTTGAGGTAAGGTCGCCCCAACGAAGATTTCAAAGATTTCATACGAGCATTGTTCAAAAGTTGTTTGAGGCCTCAGCAAAACTTTCAGAAGGTTTTAGGATAGACGTGTGGAGGACATTTCCAAATTTGACGCATAAGTGGCAAGAATGATGTCCGATGCAATTCCATATTTTGACTTGTGCCATGTGTGTCCGTGTTTTGTCAGGTGAACACTTGACCTGCCTGTGCATGTGTCTGCGGCGGATGCCCCGGGGGGCCGGATATGCTCGCCTTTCTATCATCACTAATTGATAGTGGTTCATAACCGCATGCTTATGACATAGGAGGAACCGTGCACCTAACTCGGCTTTAAGTAGATATTTCCTATGATTATGGAGTTGGTTTTATTTAAGTGAATTGATACATGCAGCTCTCTTAAATTACAGTCATAATTAATCGCTTCAATTTCATCATCTACAAATCTACACAACCGGCACGCATGGAATCTACAACCCGTTCCTTCAGGGCGACGTGTAGCCCTTGTGTTGTCCGTGTGCGAGCCCATTGAATACATACTTTCACAGTTATGTTGCTAAAGGACATATTTTAATCTGCATTTCGGAAGCCGTTTTCTAAATCTATTACGCCAAACATGAATGCCCCGTTGAGCGTGCCACCTACTTCCTTCCCCTGCGTGTTGTCACTGAGGTATCCGTGTTGTTGTTAGCAGGACAATGTCATGCATGTGTTGTCTGGTTAATGTGATGTTTGTGTCACCTTGCATGTAGCCTACTAGTACTTCTGACATACTGGTACCACATGTATATATAGTATTGTGTATGAAGGGCCAGGTGGGCTAGGGGCTAGGATGGGATGTTTGGCCACTGAAATATCGAATTGTAAAGTTGCAGAAAACGCTGATAAAGTGGTATGATCACATGTTCCGACAATTCGCGGGTTTTTTTTCTTACTTTTCCAAGTGTTGGACTTTTGACATGATAAAATGGATAAAATAGTGAACAAGGACGATTATCTTAGCTTCAAGAGAAAATATGATTATGTCCGTGACCAAATATGCTTTCACACATATATTACTGTATTTGTACTGTTGCTATCAACAACTCCTGTGTAATCAGTTTGAGTAATTTGCCCGCGTTCAAACATCCGACAAATTCTTCCTGAAACCCCTACTATCCATCCTTTGGACACATGTCACCCTTCCCGAGACGTTTAGTTCCAAAGTATCATTCTCGTTTAAACGATTTGTAAAGGTTATCCCACCATGTCCTTTAGGACACCCTGGCCGCGTCGCACCAAAAGACGCTAAAAGATGGTACTTGTTGTTACCATGCCTCGGAGTCACTGTGTACTGTGTCTTGGTGTCGTATCCATTTTAAAGTGCAGTATGGTATCTCAGTGGGCACTAGCACTATAAAACCGGCATTAGTCCGGACTAGTACAAGACAGACGCAAGCACGCACACACACATCATGAACGTTGCTAAATAAATGCACATACGAAGGCAGTCACACGCACACGCCTTGACCGTCGCTATTTAAATGCAAACACGAGCGCACGCACGCACGCACGCACGCAGACACAACCCACAATCATCTCCACCTCGCAAACTATGCAGTTTCCTTTATGTCAAATCGTTCACAATCAGACCTACAAGAGTTTGGGCCCTGTATGTCCCTCCTCAGTACCAACCCCCCTCCATGCGTCCCATGTGACATGGATGCCATAGTCGCCCTACCTCAATTTAGACGCATTACTTCTAAAATATCTGTTGAAACTGGTCGTTATGACGCCCGCGTACACATTGTACAATCTAAAGGCTTACACTATGCTGACAATGAAATACATGTTTCACTTTCATGACTGATATTGTGACAAAGTACTCTTGAAAGCTCGTCAAGGAGCCGTTCACCTTTCACACACTTCTACACTTCTTTATCTTGTCCAGCCAGGACAATGGCATCGGTGTTATACGTAATACTGATTTATATTTACATTATTATTCAAAAAGAGAAACCATTGATGTAACATGTGCCCTATAAATCATGTACACTGCATAAAAGCCTTGTCTGTCATGAATGTCATATTTAGAAGGAAAAAAAGAGATGTTAAAAGAGCGTAAAATAAGTATGATCGTGTGGCTGTTAGGTTTTCTGGCTAAGACTGTATTGTTTTGAAATAAGATCAGATTGTTCAATTGTTTCGAGCTGCTAACAGGTTCATTTTAAGCAGTGACATATCATTGCTTGAAGTGTGTGAACTCACGAGCCCGAGTGTGTCCGTCCGTGCATCTGAAGCGCTCGTACAATAGTCGCGATGTAAGCGTCTCTCGCGCGACCACGGTGATTTGTTCATTGAGGGCGAAAGGGCAGTGTGCGTGAGTTATCAACACGTCGCTTTTCAGGAATTGAGCTATAAAAGCGCGTGTGAGCTCAGGAAATCTACGATATAACCATTTGGATGGAATCCACGAGCACTGGTATGCAGCTGACGAACCGAGGATCAAATACAGCGCAAAACCTGGATTTAAACCAATGGGTTATAACAAAACTAGTAAAGTTTCAAATAGTGACGGACATACCAGACCTATATGACTGTCCGGCTGCAAAATACTTTAGAGGGTATGTATACATCAGGTTTGATCTATTCGACTGTGCAGCATCTGTGAGGGTATGTATAGACCAGGTTTGATCTATCCGGCTGTACAGTAGATGAGAGGGTATGTATAGACCAGGCTTGATCTTTCCGGCCGTACAACATCTCTGAGGGTATATATACACCAGGTTTGATCTATCCGGCTGTACAGTAGATGTAAGGTATGTATAGACCAGGTTTGATCTATCCAGCTGTACAGTAGATGTAAGGTATGTATAGACCAGGTTTGATCTATCCAGCTGTACAGTAGATGTAAGGTATGTATAGACCAGGCTTGATCTATCCAGCTGTACAGTAGATGGGAGGGTATGTATACACCAGGTTTGATCTATCAGGCTGTACAGTAGATGGGAGGGTATGTATAGACCAGGCTTGATCTTTCCGGCCGTACAACATCTCTGAGGGTATATATACACCAGGTTTGATCTATCCAGCTGTACAGTAGATGTAAGGTATGTATAGACCAGGTTTGATCTATCCAGCTGTACAGTAGATGGGAGGGTATGTATACACCAGGTTTGATCTATCAGGCTGTACAGTAGATGAGAGGGTATGTATAGACCAGGCTTGATCTTTCCGGCCGTACAACATCTCTGAGGGTATATATACACCAGGTTTGATCTATCCGGCTGTACAGTAGATGAGAGGGTATGTATAGACCAGGCTTGATCTTTCCGGCCGTACAACATCTCTGAGGGTATATATAGACCAGGTTTGATCTATCCAGCTGTACAGTAGATGGGAGGGTATGTATACACCAGGTTTGATCTATCAGGCTGTACAGTAGATGAGAGGGTATGTATAGACCAGGCTTGATCTTTCCGGCCGTACAACATCTCTGAGGGTATATATAGACCAGGTTTGATCTATCCAGCTGTACAGTAGATGGGAGGGTATGTATAGACCAGGTTTGATCTATCCGGCTGTACAGCATCTGTGAGGGTATATATAGACCAGGTTTGATCTATCCAGCTGTACAGTAGATGGGAGGGTATATATACACCAGGTTTGATCTATCCGGCTGTACAGCATCTGTGAGGGTATATATACACCAGGTTTGATCTATCCAGCTGTACAGTAGATGGGAGGGTATATATACACCAGGTTTGATCTATCCGGCTGTACAGCATCTGTGAGGGTATATATACACCAGGTTTGATCTATCCAGCTGTACAGTAGATGGGAGGGTATATATACACCAGGTTTGATCTATCCGGCTGTACAGCATCTGTGAGGGTATATATAGACCAGGTTTGATCTATCCAGCTGTACAGTAGATGGGAGGGTATATATACACCAGGTTTGATCTATCCGGCTGTACAGCATCTGTGAGGGTATATATACACCAGGTTTGATCTATCCGGCTGTACAGTAGATGAGAGGGTATATATACACCAGGTTTGATCTATCCTGCTGTACAGTAGATGAGAGGGTATATATACACCAGGTTTGATCTATCCTGCTGTACAGTAGATGAGAGGGTATATATACACCAGGTTTGATCTATCCTGCTGTACAGTAGATGAGAGGGTATATATACACCAGGTTTGATCTATCCTGCTGTACAGTAGATGAGAGGGTATATATACACCAGGTTTGATCTATCCTGCTGTACAGTAGATGAGAGGGTATATATACACCAGGTTTGATCTATCCGGCTGTACAGTAGATGAGAGGGTATATATACACCAGGTTTGATCTATCCGGCTGTACAGTAGATGGGAGGGTATGTATACACCAGGTTTGATCTATCCGGCTGTACAGTAGATGAGAGGGTATATATACACCAGGTTTGATCTATCCGGCTGTACAGTAGATGAGAGGGTATATATACACCAGGTTTGATCTATCCGGCTGTACAGCAGCAGTGAGGGTATGAATAGACCAGGCTTGATCTTTCCGGCCGTACAACATCTCTGAGGGTATGTATACACCAGGTTTGATCTATCCGGCTGTACAACATCTCTGAGGGTATGTATACACCAGGCTTGATCTTTCCGGCTGTACAACAACTCTGAGGGTATGTATACACCAGGTTTTGTTCGGCTTTACACTGGCTGTGAAGGTATATTTACACCAGATGTGACCTGTGCGGCTTCACAGTAGCTGTGAAGGTATATTTTCACCAGATGTGACCTGTGCGGCTTCACAGTGGCTGTGAAGGTATATTTACACCAGATGTGACCTGTGCGGCTTCACAGTAGCTGTGAAGGTATATTTTCACCAGATGTGACCTGTGCGGCTTCACAGTGGCTGTGAAGGTATATTTACACCAGATGTGACCTGTGCGGCTTCACAATGGCTGTGAAGGTATATTTACACCAGATGTGACCTGTGCGGCTTGACAGTGGCTGTGAAGGTATATTTTCCAGATGTGACCTGTTCGTCTTATCACTGGCTGTGAAGGTATATTTACACCAGATGTGACCTGTCCGGCTTCACAGTGGCTGTGAAGGTATATTTACACCAGATGTGACCTGTTCGGCTTCAAGGTAGCTGTGAAGGTATATTTACACCAGATGTGACCTGTTCGGCTTCACACTGGCTGTGAAGGTATATTTACACTAGATTTGACCTGTGCGGCTTGACAGTGGCTGTGAAGGTATATTTACACCAGATGCGACCTGTCCGGCTTCAAGGTAGCTGTGAAAGTATATTTACACCAGCTATGACCTGTTCGTCTTCACAGTGGCTGTGAAGGTATATTTACACTAGATTTGACCTGTTCGGCTCCACGATAGCTGTGAAGGTATATTTACACCAGATGTGACCTGTGCGGCTTCACAGTGGCCGTGAAGGTATATTTACACCAGATGTGACCTGTGCGGCTTCACACTGGCTGTGAAGGTATATTTACACCAGATTTGACCTGTTCGTCTTCACAGTGGCTGTGAAGGTATATTTACACCAGATGTAACCTGTGCGGCTTCACAGTGGCTGTAAAGATATATTTACACCAGATGTGACCTGTGCGGCTTCACAGTGGCTGTAAAGATATATTTACACCAGATGTGACCTGTTCGGCTTCACGGTAGCTGTGAAAGTAAATTTACACCAGATGTGACCTGTTCACACGGTAGGTATATTTACAAATATTTGTACAAGTACAATGTACAATGTACTTTTGTTACCAACTGTTCATGATGTATGTTTCGGGTAAAAAAGAACACACCTTATTAAATGCTTTACGGAGATTGAGGTACAATTCTATTTACTGATATATTTAAACATAGAATTTTGTTGTATTTGTCAAAAATAATTAATGATTAACCAAGAAAGTTAAGTACTATTGTTGACAATAAACTATTATTATATTCAAGCATATATGGACACAGCTGGGTGAGCTGTGTTAGAAAGTCAGATGAATCAGGTTTAAACTATGTATGGACTCAACTGTTTGTACGAAAAGAAGAATATAGTACATTTGCTGTCACACAACGAACCTTTGGTCAGTTAAGTGAGACATGGACACGTGTAGGGGATACTCCCGTAAGTCGGTGCTTTATAGATTATTTAAGCATGAAATAATAGTAGAAGGCAGTTTGTTATCGCTTCCTTAACATGTTAGTATTCCTATCATTAAGATATGGTCCAGTAGCTACAGATTACCAATAGCGAAGGGGTGATGGAAAAATATAGCACGAGAAAACTGAATGTGTTATCTTTGTGATAAGGGTGACTTAGCAAATGGATGCAATCATTAATTAATATGTCTTTTTACTTTACAAGGCCAGATGCACTCGAACTTTATCAATTATTAAATACTGATAATTGGTCGCCGTTTAGAAGGCTGGCGCATTCTGTTATTGAACCGTTGAACAGTTTTGATTAAATAATTAAGTCAGTTGCAATACGGTGAAATTGATCTCTCATAACCTGCGTACGTCTGTCTCGTGCCTTATGTGTCACCACATCAGTGTGTATTCCTTCATTATGTTATTGCCATTACCTTGAAGTGAAATACACGTCTTGTTATTGTTGTTGTTGATGTTGTTGTTGTTGTTGCTACTGTTATAACTTCACATATATGCATCTGGTTATTACGTTTAACAACACTTCTACACGGAATCAGATGCGATGTTATCTCTGTGCTCAAGGATAAGCGATGATGACCTGGAGATAAAGTGTACGTCACGGTTGTTGAGCACAGTGGCGAAGGCGCGTGGTCGTAGTCGGCTTCCAGGTACACATAATTCAGACCACTTCAGCGAATACACTTTGTTGAGCCCCATTACCCATATCGACACGACAACCGCATGTATATATGCATTAAATTAACGGAGTTACAACAGTCGTACGATGAGTATGGGTTTCTGAAACGGGGCCCAAAGTCTGCATTGGGTATTTATAAATATCGCATAAATATGCCCTCGTTTGTACAGCCCGGCGAGTCGTTATAGTTTCCCGTACCTGCAGATGTATTGTCTAAGTCTGCGCACTGACAATTCCTCCTGCGGGACAGTTCCCCAGACGTGTATTTGTTGCCGGTCTATAGAGCGACATGTGGCCCTGACAGAAAGTAGAAACTAATGTGACATGCATTATCAACTGTGACGTCAATAAACTATCTCCGCCTTGTATGCATCGTAATGATGTCAATATAGATCTATTACTGAACATTCCAGTGTCATTTCTATGTAGGCATGATGTGGACTTAGAAGATGTCAATATCCTTTGATAACAGGTATGTATATATATGTATATCAACCCCAAAGTCCATATGTATTCCTTGTTGCCATGCACTGTCAGAGAATATCGTTGTGCCGGAAAATTCGATATTTACTCTACATTCCTACCATATTCACCTAAATAGCATGTAGTATACACGAGCATGTAGTATACGCGAGCATATACTAGTAAAGTATAAACGAGCATATGTAGTAAACACTAGCATGCAGTATACACGAGCATATAGTATACACGAGCAGGTAGTATACACGAGCATATACTAGTGTAGGATACACGAGCATATATAGTTTACACACGCATATAGTTTACACGTGTATATATAGTATACACGAGCATATAGTATACATGAGAATGTACAGTATACACGAGCATATAGTATACACGAGCATTTATAGTAATCACTAGCATGTAGTATACACGAGCATATAGTATACACGAGCAGGTAGAATACACGAGCATATACTAGTATTGTATACACGAGCATATATAGTATACACAAGCATGTAGTATACACGAGCATATATAGTATACACAAGCATGTAGTAGACACGAGCATATAGTATACACGAGCAGGTAGTATACACGAGCATATATAGTATACACAAGCATGTAGTATACACGACCATATATAGTATACACAAGCATGTAGTATACACGAGCATATATAGTATACACAAGCATGTAATATACACGAGCATATAGTAAACACTAGCATGTAGTATACACGAGCATATAGTATACACGAGCAGGTAGAATACACGAGCATATACTAGTATTGTATACACGAGCATATATAGTATACACAAGCATGTAGTATACACGAACATATATTGTAAAAACCAGCATGTAGTAGACACGAGCATATAGTATACACGAGCAGGTAGTATACACGAGCATATATAGTATACACAAGCATGTAGTATACACGAGCATATATAGTATACACAAGCATGAAGTATACACGAGCATATATAGTATACACAAGCATGTAGTATAAACGAACATATATAGTATACACAAGCATGTAGTATACACGAGCATATATAGTATACACAAGCATGTAGTATACACCAGCATATATAGTATACACAAGCATGAAATATACACGAGCATATATAGTATACACAAGCATGTAATATACACGAGCATATAGTATACACAAGCATGTGGTATACACCAGCATATAGTTCACAAGATGAGCAGTAGACCTTAACATCAGCGTGCATCGTTTTCAGTATATCAGTCGAAGCATCTGGTACATTTTTTATCGATGGTCTTCACCCTTCACTCCACTGGTAAGACATGCTGCCCAAATGAGTGAGTGAGTTGGGTTAACGCTGGTATATCACGGCGTGGCAAAATATTGCAGAATAATGACGCTGGTCGTGGGTGTTTACCTCGGGCACGGCGCTGACAGACCAGGTTTAATAATCCGAACCCAGGATCCTGGCCCCAAATGGAGCACCTAAGCACAATGACACCCTTGCACCCTGGCACAATGACACCCTTGCATCCTGGCACAATGACACCCTTGCACCCTGGCACAATGACACCCTTGCACCCTGGCAAAATGACACCCTTGCAACCTGGCAAAATGACACCCTTGCAACCTGGCACAATGACAGCCTTGCACCCTTGCACCCTGGCACAATGACACCCTTGCACCCTGGCACAATGACAGCCTGGCACCCTGGCACAATGACACCCTGGCACCCTGGCACCCTGGCACAATGACACCCTAGCACCCTGGCACAATGACACCCTTGCACCCTGGCACAATGACACCCTTGCACACCCACGACAACTCGCAGCTGACTTTTGTCAAGTTGCCTACTGTCACCCAATTCGTTTTTATATCTGCGAGGGAGACACAAAATGACTAGTCTTATCTATTGACTGTATATCCCCAAGGGGATGTATTTCTGTCAGGTGGAAAGCGTGCAAACCCGTTAATCCCCCCTTCCCCCAATCTTAAGGAATCCTGGTATCTGTGAATAAACTTGTTAAACTACATGTATCGCCTAGCCGGTTATACCTTCTGTGTGTCCTTGATCTGGTTTTGATTGTCATCTCCCATCTACCACCAATAACAGTAATCCTCTATCGGCCACCCAACAAGCCGAGAAATACACATTGTAATCAATGTGTAACTTATATACCCAAGATACCCAATATAGAGTAACTCCCTGTGGCAAAACCCACAGTAAACCCTTACTAAAACAACCACGCTTAGTAACAAAATATCCTATTTCAGAATATCCTGTACAACAAATATTTGTGTGAAGTCCGCCAGAAACTAACGCTGTCCGTTGATGAGCAGAGCCTTTCAAGTCAGCGTCCACTAGTGTGAGGGTCTTCAAGTTCTAAGCTAAAGGGTGACAACCCTTTCACCTACAATATATTCAAGGGGGCGTCGAGGAATCTGCATGGACAATACAGGTTCGCGTTGGTTGACTCGGCTGGAGGTTGAAGGTCAGCACAGGTCACGAGGGCCACTACCTGATGAAATTCTTCATCGAGTTTCACACATCCATGTCGAAATACCAACTTCGGGGGAATATATCTGATATATGTTATGTCAATACTCAATATCTTAAAGGTAAAAGTAGATTCCACGGTTTGTTTCATCTGGGCTCTGTTTGATAAAGGAAAACACATATCACTGTAATATAACATTTATTATCCTGTCAGAGGTGAGGTGAGATGAAATTGGGTTTAACGTCGCGTCCAAGATTATTGCACTTATATAGCGACGCGCATGCACGTGTATGTGTGTGTGTGGCTGCTTGTACTAGTCCGGACTGATGCCGATTTATAGTGCTAGCTCACTGAGATACCATGCCGCAGTTTAACATGAATACCCCACTCAGACACAGTATACTGACTCCGAGCCGACCAGTCCTTGTTTTAGCCCCTTAATGCCGAGCGCCAGACAGGGTAACAACAAGTACAATCTTTTAACGTCTTTTTGTATGACGCGGCCCGGGATCGAACCCTGGACCTTCCGCTCTCTGGGCGGACGCTCTACCACAAGACCACGGAGGCGGTCTTATCCCGTCAGAACTCTTTGCGAGTCGTACTATAATAGATTAATCGAAATACGACATGATAAGAGGCACGAAACGCAATAGTGTTATTGAGAAGCAATATGATAAAGAAAATGCCATCTGAAGTTTTCCGCGAAAATGTGAAATGCTGGACTTTCTCATTGATAACATGTATATATGTATGTTTGTTTGTTTGTTGTTTAACGCCGCACGCGGTCTGAAAATAATCGGGTCTGGACCACACAATCCAGTGATTGACATCACGAGCCCAGATCCACACAATTGGGATACGATGACATGCATCAACCAAGACAGCGAGCCTGACCATCTGATCCCGTAAGTCGCCTCTTACGACAAGCAAACAAGTCGCTTTTTACGGCAAATATAAACCAAGCAACAAAAGAAAGTATAGGTTGGCAATTTGTAATTTTCCTAAAAAAAGCGATAACTAGTGGAAAGTGGGTATTGGGAATATGACTGCCAAGGAACAGGTACCAAAAAACACCTCACCCGAACGCGCCACCTTTGACGGCGCTCGTGCGGTGACAAAAAAATGGAGAAACAGGTTTCCCGCCTATGGCATAAACTGCACGTGCATGTTAGCTGTATAAATGCGTTCGTCTGCAAGGTATAACCACACGTGATGACAGCACACAAAAGAAATGCCACGACTGTCACAGGAGCAGAGAGAGAGAGAGAGCCATCGGTATGCCCGAAATGGGGGCAACACAGGTCCAAATTGCCAGAAGGTTTGGTTGTACACCATTGGCAGTAGCCAGGCTGATTCAACGGTACAGGCAGACAGGGAGGACACAGGACAGGCCTAGAAGCGGACGACTCCGAGTGACAACACCACACGGCTCACTCACCTGCGAGGGGCGGTCGGGTAGCCTAGTGGTTAAAGCGTTCGCTCGTCACGCCGAAGACCCGGGTTCGATTCCCGACATGGGTACAATGTGGGAAGCCCATTTCTAGTGTCCCCCGCCGTGATATTGCTGGAATATTGCTAAAAGCGGCGTAAAACCATACTCACTCACTCACTCACCTGCGAAACGGATTCGTAACGGCGACGGCGACGGCAGGAACAGCGTTGGGACATCCCATTAGCCAACGTACAGTACTACGGCGACTTTGTGCTGCTGGAATCCGAGCGTATCGTCCTTTCCGAGGAATGGTACTGACTGCTCAACATCGACGCCTGAGACTGCGATCGGCGAGGCAGGTTCGACGCTGGCAAGTGAGAAATTGGCGTCGAGTGCTGTTTACTGGTGAAAGTCGGTTTAACTTGTTTCGAAATGACGACAGAGAACGGGTTGATCGACGCAGAGGGGAACGTTTGGCTCCGGCGTGTATTCGCGAGGTCCATCCATTCGGCGGGGGAGGTGTCATGGTCTGGGGCGGTATTTGTGGAGATCAGAAGACTGATTTGGTGATTATATAGGGAAACCTGAACGCTGTGCAGTACAGAGACCAAGTGTTGCAGCCAGTTGTGCTTCCGTTCTTACAAAACCAACAGCAGGGGACTTTGTTTCAACACGACAATGCCAGGCCCCATACTGCAAGAGTGACTCGGAACTTTCTAAACCAGCAGAACGTTGACGTTTTGCCCGGGCCTGCCAACTCACTCGATATGAATCCTATTGAACATCTGTGGGATCATCTTGACAGACAGATTAGAGCACGCCATCAGCCTCCCGTCAACAGACAAGAATTGCAGCAGGCCATGAGAGACGAGTGGCAACACATCCAGTCCACGTCATCAGAAGACTGACGTCATCGATGAGGCGGCGTATCACAGCATGCATTGAGGCAGCTGGAGGTCATACACGCTATTGAAGGCAACTGTGTCGACAATGAACTTGTGGTATGTCTGACAATTTTTGGGTGACATTTTTGAAAATGAAAATTCTCACCCCACCATTGTTTAGCTTAAGCTTACATGACCTGTGATTGCACAATTTCATTCAAACTGTGGTTGATCAATCATTTGTTACCCCTCCCTAGATTATATTATAATTCACACCAAAACTCTTCTTGTTATTTTTTTTATCGATCATGGAACTGGACCTATACTTTCTTTCGCCGCCCAGTTTAGGTTGCTGAAGACCTATTCTAACCCGGATCTTCACTGGTTAACAGGTTAACATGTATGTCAAATTTAGGGTTAAGAAGTAGGCATCCCCAAGGGCACCAATTGTGTCCCCTTCTTATTTCATATGTAGATCTATAAGATTCAAAGCGACGAAAAACTACCCACAAGATTGTAGGGCAAGATGGGTTACTTAAGCTTTCTTCTATAGTCAACTTTCCCTTTTTGTCGGGCACTATTTCAGCAACATTTCGCATTTTGAGGTACAACTGACCACTTTTCAACGAAGTGTTCATAGAACATGAGATCATTCTTGTTCAAGTTATTTCATCAAGGGTATAAACCAGATTTGGCGTATCAGTAACAAAAATGGTGTCCGATGCAATTTTCTATTTTGTTGTCTACTATATGTTTACAGGTGAACAATTGGCTTGCCTTTGCACCGGGACAACTCAAACGATTAAGACGTAATGGGTAATAATTACACGCACACGTGTGTCATAATAATGTTTCGAAATTCGTGTAAGAAATCATTCTTTTCGTAAGACCAGAATGCCACACATACTGGTATTATCCCCCCTATATATTTAGCTAGTGATGACATGTTTACACACAACCCAATGACGTCATGATGACTCGCAGCACTGAATGGTTTCGGGTTAAATGTAACATACATTGCGGACGTAAAACATATCCTGGTCTAACCTTACACCATTAACATACATTTACATGTACAGGAGACACTATTGATAAACGATTGTTTCTTTGAGTTGACTGACTGTCATGTGGATTTGAAACTGTTCTCGGTACAGAAAGTCACCAAGTTCTTCGTAACATGCTCGGAAATAACAGGCAAACAACACGGCGAATAATATAGTGGTAAACATCGAACGGAAAAGCATACATAAATTATTTGATGACACATTCACCCAGGTCCGAGTATTTGTCGTTTCAACAAGAATATACGTGGGAGCTTTGTACTAGCATGAAAGTCACTGTATTTAACGAAGCGGGCTTGCTTCTTTCGAACTAATTCATTCACGGTATAGACTTGTATACCGCTAGAAGTAAGCATTTGACCACTTTTATAGGAAAACAAGATCTGTCGATGTGGGCAACACAATGCAGACACGACAGTTTATGGCCTCCGCACAGATGTTCATATACTGAACGTACATATGGCGACGTATGATCAATACATCAAACAAGCATTACAAATGTGAGTTCACGTCCACGGGCCTCTCAGTACGACCTCTTCGCGAGATTTTCTATAGATTCACTTGTATAATAGCACACATGTACGATATACGTATCTACAACGTGTCAGATAATATCTGGACAGGGCTTCACGAATCACGCGACCTCATTGAGACATACAGCAGCCAGGCCAAGTTGAGATGTACCTACGATATGAAAGCTGTGGTGGACATTGTTGACTGTGACGCGACTTGCCAAACTCACAAGCGTCTATGATAACTCGCGCATGTCTTATGGCACATAATCCCTAATTTCACGCGCTTTTGATCATGAGTAAGCAAAGAAAAGAAGAAGAGTCGGAAATTGAGTGGGCCCGTCGCCCTTGTCAACGCGTACAATAATATGGTCAACGCGAAGAAAGTAGGAAACTTGCGTTTGCTTCACACAAAATGGTGGCGCCCAGTCAGGACGATCTGATCGATAATCAACATGTATATTGTGATACGGGTCTAACATCGCGAAATGCATCAAATCACGTAAGCACCTTGATTAAAAACATGCGTGCGTACGTGTGTGTGTGCGTACGTACGTGTGTGTGTGTGTGTTTACAAGGCATATTAAATGACTTAATTTTTGTAATATATTTCAGCAGTTGGGAGAAACTTTTATCTGATTGCCGCTTTTCTTTATATAAATGTGTCTGCCTCTCTACTAGAGGTCCATACACTGATTACTAAGTGTGTTTTTAGTCTTTAAAACATGTTCATTTAGCACTGAAAGTTGCTTTGAAAGTATGCACGAGCATAAAATGTACATTACATCTCTTTCTACATTTATGTGCAATTGCACATTGATCTATCCCAAGAACAATTATAACTATTGCAATCTTACATAGAGCACGCTGTCACGTTCATGCACAGGCCACAAACGTGTGGTTTTCTAGTAGTCATAAGAACTGCGTCAAACATGCTCAAATTACCAGGAAGTAATTACTCTACAGTATGTTTAAGCAAAACCATACATGTCAAAAATGGTGCTTTTCAAGTACCTAAATTTAAACATTTTCCAATTAGACTTCCGGGGAACAATAGGTCCCCACGACCCGTGCTTGTTGAAAGAAGCGACCACAGAGGACAGTTGTATGAAATCATTCCCCGACCACAGAGGACAGTTGTATGAAATCATTCCCCGACGACAGAGGACAGTTGTATGAAATCATTCCCCGACCACAGAGGACAGTTGTATGAAATCATTCCCCGACCACAGAGGACAGTTGTATGAAATCATTCCCCGACGACAGAGGACAGTTGTATGAAATCATTCCCCGACCACAGAGGACAGTTGTATGAAATCATTCCCCGACGACAGAGGACAGTTGTATGAAATCATTCCCCGACCACAGAGGACAGTTGTATGAAATCATTCCCCGACGACAGAGGACAGTTGTATGAAATCATTCCCCGACGGCGGGGGCCGTTGCTCATTCTTTCGGTCACTGGTTTGTCTGACTTACAGGTCGCCGTTAGATAGCTTGATCATAGGTGACTGTGGCGTTAAACAATGTTCAATCACTCTGTCAACCTGGACCACTGGTATCCTGTGTCCCGTATCGTGACCCAGAACAACCGCGAAACAAGAAATATATCTCACCCGGACTTCGTGAGTTATATAACAGTCCTTACAACATGTCCTGCAAACACGCACTTCATACACTCGGTCAGCGACCTGAAAGCTTAGGTCATACCACGAGACGTGGGTAGATACATTAACCATCCTGTCTTGTTGGGGAGTACTGTGGACATAATAGCATGTCTCGCTACAGTAAATCTGTGTCACCGTCATACCAGAATGTCGTTGCCATGGCAACGTCAACCTTTTGTCTATCCTAGAAGTAAATTAATTTGTAACTTATCTCCACAAATTGAAAAAGTGCCCGAAACAGCGTCTCCATGCGTGTCTCTGCCCGCTACAGAACTATGCACCGAGAGTATGCTGTGGTCGGCTTGTCTTATCGTTCGAAAGGATGTCTATTTCTGGAGTCGTGTGCTGGGCTTTTTGCACGTGCATGACCTTCGAGAGTTCTCGTGTTTTGAATGAGATAGTTTGCAGTCGTGTGTGTGGAGACTGTGTTTACCCAGTGGGTAGGAACTGACATATTGCATCAAGGCGACCTCATCTGTCACAACAGAGCATACGATTGCAGTGATAGTCTGAGCTGTGAACGGTCCGTACGGATTGGGTACATGACATAAAACAATAAGTTTTGGCCTGTTGAGATCGTGGGCTATCATTATTCAGCAGTCACTATGTTCATTCCATCCCCATTGCAGTCTAACCTCCCAGTTATCATGAGATGTTTCAGTGGAAGGAATGGACGTTGCCATACACTGCAGTCAGCATCATTCTGGCTATATCATGGTGGGATTTCAATAACCCAGTCCGAGTGGGGTGGGGTTGGGTTTTGGTGAGGTGAGGTGAGGTCAGGTGAATATGAAATGCAAAGGTAGGATTTGAATTTGTGACTCGCCGGCGCAAGCCCTACACATACTTCCTTCCGGGGTAGAATAGTTCTTCAGCAACCAATGCTTGCCGTAAAAGACGACTATGCTTGTCGTAAGAGGCGACTAACGGGATCGGGTGGTCAGGCTCGCTGACTTGGTTGATGCATGTCATCGACCCCAACTGCGTGGATCGATGCTCCTGATATTAATCACTGGATTGTCTGGTCCAAACCAACCAACTTCCTTCTTGACCGGTCCGCCGTGGATCGCTACAAGTTGAGCGCAGTATAAAAGTCATTGTTCTTTGAATGCAACAGATTACAACGGGTTTTTTAATACTGGCGACCAAAAGTAATCCACTTTTAACAGGTATTGTTTTTTGTCTTTCCATGATACAAAAATCTGATTCTACAATATGTCAAGTGTGTATTTAAATAGAATGATTATCCCCATCAAAGGTTGGGTTGTATAGAATGTCAAGACTAGTGGGAGTGTTTGACATACTTGTATCAGTCGACGTGTAGACTTCCGACATAGAATAACATCTTACTCTCCAAAATGTTGTATTTTCATTTCTGGAAATAGGCATGTTAATACGACATTGAGTCGAACCCTACCCGTCCACACACATATCATGGATTCAGGTAACAGCTTTGCAGCAGGGCACTAGATGCATGTCATGGCGGTTGTGTGCCAATGTAATACGAGACGCACATGTTCTGTGTGTCGTCTGCCAATACGACAAAAGTCGTCTGCCAGATGTTTCGTCATGTACTGATGTATAAACCCTACTTTATGCGTGGTAACATTGTGAGTTGCTTGTCTGAAAATACATACGTTAGTTGTGGGTTTTAAATGCATCAACACGGTATATTTTCTCCTCAAATAAATCTTTTAGATAATTATCATATCTCATGTGGAATACAACGTATCAGTATGTTTCTGCAATAAACACGTGTGATATACTCAGCGTTTGGGCTTATTCATGAACATGTGAGAAGAAAATGTAACTATTACAACTTTATACAAATGAATATGTATTACATACTTTTGTATCGTCCATATGTTGCCAGGAGCAGACGAGGCCTGTCACGTGACACAGACAGATAATCGATCCCACGGCAGGGTAAACTCGTTATATCAGTGATTGCTGGGGGAAAGGGGGAAGTATGAAGATGATAGTTTCGAAAGGTTTTTATTTCATTCGCAACGCTTCACTGAACTTAAAATGTGCGTCGTCATCTGTTGAGCCCTGTCGGTGCACCAGCCTTACCATGAGCTTCAACATGCTCGCATGTACATCTCGAGAGAAGCGTGTTAGCGATGAAGTGAGACAGATAGTAGTAAAACAAATCGTCCCTCAGTGAATTCAGCGGGGCAGCAGTGCAGGGAGGTGTGCACTACACTGCGAGGGAGAGGGCGGGTAAGGTACGTCTGTACAGGAGCAGACGACACGCTGAGTAATAGATGATCTTTCTGCCTCAAGGGATATTTCGAGACTTCTCGGTTCTGGAGTATGTTGTGGACTGAAGAGATGGACTGACTGACACACCAGCAGACGATATGGAGCGAATAGTAACTACGTTTTCGGGGATTCCTTGAAGAGTTCAGCTTGGTTGAAAAAGGAAGGGTGTAGTGTATGTACTGGCGATATAGTGGGAAAGTTCACAGTTCAGTCCTGGCTGGAGTGTGTTGTCTTGAGGGAGACACGAACCAGTTGCGGGGGAGAGTTTGACAGTAATACTCGATTATTCGGATTAATAGTACATTGACGTTGTTTTGTATAGTGCAGCTGTGTAGTCACAACAAGGTGAAACTAGCCCAGGTTCAGGTACAGCTCCGAGTCGGGACTACTCACACTTGGAGGGAAACAGGCAGGCGACAGCACTCGTAGTTACCTCACCTGGTAACAAGCAGACGACAAGCATGGCTTACATTAGACGTGTTTTCGATGGATTAAAGGGATACCTTCTACCTTTGTGACAGCAAGCAAGGCGGACCCCTGGGGCGATGTCGATGTGGGTGGAGCGGATGGGTCTGGGAGGGGTGGAGAACTTCATTCGTTCTATCTCCCAGGGCCTTGCTAACACTGTACTCGGCTACTTCACACATTCCAAGGTAGGTGGTGAGTCTGAATCACACACACACACACACACACACACACACACACACACACACACACACACACACACACACACACAACCACGCCCCATCAAACAGACATGCCGTGTTCCCAATGACAGACCTGTCATACTCTTTTCAAATACATGTATAGACAGTCAATTATTCACCTGGATCGCTAATGCTTAAAGGGAACAACAAGGTTTGTGGCAGGTTGAGGCAATACGAAAACCTCGAACTGTTTCTACATCTGCCAAAGACGCGCGTGGGAAAGAAGTGTTATTTTCAAACAACATCCTTGTTCTAAATTAGGACAGGTATGACGTACAGGGTCGCCACAGCACTGATCTTGCTGTGAGCAGTTGTATTTTTACACGACAAATCTGTTCACAAAGCCGATGTGCTGGAGAATGTTGACCCGATCTTTAAATAGTTTTTTTCTTCGAACTGTTATCGCACATGATGAACTGGCTAACTGATCAGTTCAATGCATGAACATAATCACAGTTTAGATGTATTGGAACGACAGCGCCAGACACTTTCCTCAGAGTAGTACTAGCTCTCCCCTTCTAATCCATTAAAATACATTTACTCCTAATTTATATACACATGTACTTAAAACGTTTTCGATATGCAACTTGTACTGAGAAACAGCTTCTCTCGACCTTGTGTTCCCGTTGTTTCTCCCCAGCGAACAATAACTCAACAGAAAGCCACTTTACCGATATTTTTCAAAGATTAACCATGAGCATTGTTCTTTTGTTCTCTCACCTTCTTCCAGACATGCACTTAAGCGTCAAGAATGCTGTTTGTATTTAACAAACTCAGTATGTGAAGTATCGATAATCTGATAACCACAACAACATTAAACTGAAGGTATTGAGATATTCTGAAGTGATAAGTGGCCTACAGTGGAGTATTTAAGACGTCAGTTCTATGAATTGCTTCAGCTGAGCCAGTATCCAGTGGAAATAAAACAAGTATGTAAAATATAGTTCTTAAATGCTGTATAGATAACGTAACATATCGGCGTTACAGGTTACAGGCAATATGTGCATGTTGCACTGTAACACTCCCCGGGCGCAGGTGTTGTGCTGTGGCAGTTAATAAAATGTGATGACTCGGGTGTTTGTCAAGGTCGGACATTCTCTGCATAGTCGGGAGTGATGCATCTCCCGGTGGTACTGTCACTGCAGTGTTAAGCATCACGTATAGGATCAGGTATCCTGCTATACCCAGGAAGGACTGGGGCACTTGCACTTTAAAGCATCCACAATAATATATACACATTTTGTTCTTTATAACCGTATGTCAAATTATATTATTTTCTGTGTATTGTGTAGGATTATTGGGTACATAAAATGAGATTTTACGACACATGTAATGCAAACACTTTGAAAAACACTTTGTATATTAATAACCGTTACGTCGGCATATGTCGAAGTAAATATATGATGTAAGAATAATTAGGAACTTATATCATGATTTAAGAGAGAAAAAAATATAAAGTGCTATGCAAAGAGTCTTTCAAGTGCGTTCGAAACATACTCATTACTTAAACTTGGTTAAACCGCTTTCCAAGCTGCACTGAGAAGTGTAGGTGTAGAACCAGTTCCGTTTTAAACACATCTGTCGCCCTCAACATGAGACGCTGATCTCACGCAACAACGCGTATTGACGTACACCTGTGTAACATAGACTGTAGACTAACGATCTGACTCTTAAAACATGGAATTTTGATCGAAACAAATAGTTCCATTTATGTTGAAAAGGAGCCTGAGTGATGTGGGAGATTCAGAACCTGAACCTGAGGAAAATCTAGACTTGCTTCATATTGGGCTTTTGCATTACAGAAAGGTCTGAGCGGTACGGAAAATAATCAGGTTCAGGGACTGTGAGGCAGACTACTTAGACTGGCGCCTATTTGAACTCAGTAAGGTGTACTATTCGTTGATTGATATAAACAGTTTGTACCGTTTGTACAGCCGTGACGGTTGCAACAGTGGAGTCAGTTTCAGTAGGTGTGGGTTCCTCGTAAGGTTAACGAACGAACTGGACATTCATTAATGATAAGAAGAAACAGCAAAGTCATCCGACTGGAATAATCTACATATGGTTACATTATCATATATCAAATATTAAAACAAACCCAAAATTACTCATGTGGAATATCATTTCAATGTGACATTTCAGTATAACTAGTTCGAACTAATGTCCCATCGATTATTCATCCCCGATCAGTGCATATGTTGTTGAATGTCTGCGTGTGTTGTGTACACAGATGTATTCACGATCCTACAAGGTTGTATATTAATACGGAACAGGTTTAGCATGTTTTCTGTTGGAGTGGGCGGCTTCTTTGTCCTAACTGTCGTCACCGGTCTCACTGCTGGAGTTGAACGTATTCAATCAATCTTCCAACTTAATGAAGACTGATGGACAGTCTCGCTTGTAGTTTGACAGGTCATACATTTAAATTGTGTAGTTAGAGAAATGTTTGATTCTTTGGTGGATTTGACCTTCCAGAGTTCAAACTGACCCAAAAGACCTCGTGTCAGGTCACATGTTTGATAGTTTACTTGACAGTGTAGTTATCAAATAAATCAGTGTTTGTAGTCTCGGTAAACGCTGTTAAAAGCCCTATACAGTGTATTATTCGTATGGGGATCACACCAACAGTATTCTCCGGCCGATCCCCATGTCGCTATTGAACGCTTTTTAAAACATACAGGATACGTTGAATGTGATGATATGAAAGCCTGGCATTCCAAGGTGGACCCGTGTCTTATGTTATAAAATAAGAGCTCGGGTGTTTTCAGCATCTTTACAGAATAACATAAGTTTTAATTCATTACTTGTTGTGACTGCTAGTAGTTTTGTAGCTCCCGGTTTCATGTTCTGACGCGTTCAATCGGTATCAGATTACATCAATGTCTCTCCTTTGCCTGAAAGGATATTTAATAAAAGCTTTGTGGATTTCTTTCGGAAGTATGACTTTATACTTATGTATTGCTGTTCCCCGACAGCTCACGACACCTGGAGGAATCTTAATGTGTGTCGGTGAACACTGAACAACGCTGTTCATCATTCAGTCAAACCGACACGGCAACCGCCCCTTAGTGTTCATCACGTGAGGGGACACCCTGCAGCCCCTCCCTGTCTATACCACAATGCACAACATAAAATCTAGACTAACATTTAGTCTCTAAAATCTTATATTTCACAATATCCTTCCTGACTCTAAAAATAAATAAAAGTTCCCTATGCTGATTTGTGGAATAGAGCTAGCTTGAGCTGGCTAGATTTGCTTTTGTATGCATTTGTAGATTATTTTTTTTAATAAAATAAATATATTCCACGGTCATGGTGCAGGACTACATAAAATCATGTGTTGGTATTTTTGTGAAGTGAATGAATGTCGTTTAATGTCACAATCAGCACATTCAAGGCATATAATCATGGAATCTGCATCAGACACAAGAATATGCACTTCAGACCACGATCATTGGGTCTTGTTACTCGTGAAAGTCCGGGGTAGAATAGGTCTTCAGCAACCCATGCTTCCCGCAAAAGGCGACTATGCTTGTAGTAAGTGGCGACTAACCGGATCCGGTGGTCAGGCGAGCTGACTTGGTTGATGCATGTCATCGTATCACAATTGAGTTGATCGATTATCATGATGTCAATCACTGGATTGTCTGGTCCAGACTCGATTATTTACAGACTGCCGTCATAGAGCTGGACTATTGCTGAGTGCGGCGTTAAACATCAAACAAACAAACAACATTGGGTATTGTCTTACATACTTGCATAGGTGGACAGATTCATTATACCAGTCAGACTGGAGTGTAAAGTTGGCCGTATGCGAACTGGGTGTTGAATGTTTTTCTCTACCAGTAAAGCCATATGGCAGACACCTCTGTGACTCAACGTGAACAGGGGAGGCAGCGGAACATGACTTTGTTTTAATTTAACGAGGAACAGCTTCAGAATTAATCAGATGATAAGGCATTTACTAAACTGGGTCACTTGGAGCTGTGCGCCCTTGTGTTTATCCCTGCACTGAAGTGCGTATGACTTGCATATCAACAGCGTGTTAGCTCAGTGGGTAAAGCCTGGGTAAAGAATTCATTTTACGAATCGAAGTTCTTGTGTCAAGCTTTCTGTTGGTGAATTGATGATTTGTCGATCAAAACGTGTCATTTTAATTCTCTTCAAATAAATAAATAGCAGGAGAGATTAAAGAACTAAATATCACGAAGGGGTTCAAAGTTTGAAAGTACCATTGTCGGAAGGAAGGAAATATACTTACAGGAGGCAATATGAATAATGAAGTATCTGTGTACAGTTAATTACTGCAGTTAACGTATTTACACAGACGTATATACAGTTAACGTATTTACACAGGGGTTATGCAGTTAACGTATTTACACAGGGTTTATTCAGTTTACGTATTTACACAGGGTATATGCAGTTAACGTTTTTACAGAGGCGTATTTGCAGTATACGTATTTACACAGGAGTATATTCAGTTAACGTATTTACACGGGTGTTATGCAGTTTACGTATTTACACAGGCGTATATACAGTTAACGTATTTACACAGGCGTATATACAGTTAACGTATTTACACAGGGGTTATGCAGTTAACGTATTTACACAGGGTGTATACAGTTAACGTATTTACACAGGCGTATATAGGCTGGATACCTATTTATTTGATAAGGGATCCCCTTCGGGGTTTCCGATGTGTGACCTGGTTGTGTGTCGTCACTTTCTATCTGCCAATGCTCATGCTATCGGCCAGTGAAACAGTTGAGTTGATATCCAATAACTCCATATCTGAGTTGATATCCAATAACTCCATATATATAGTTACATCGTTTTAAATTATATATATATATATATAATTTAAAACGATGTAACTTGTCTCGAACTACGGACAACCCTTTATCGATTTAATGGTCTCTCGAAGGATTTCACTATCTGTGTACCTTGTCCTGGTGCAGACATTCAAAGACCCACGTTGTACATGTGTGTCACTGGACTAATTCTCTCTGGCCAGTCATGTTGTATGTACGCGGTGGTCAAATGTCACTGGCCAGTGGGTACGCCATCAAGTCACATACCTCCAAGCAGACACATACTCCACCAGGCAACTATAGGGCGTATCTCGGAGTCTCGGAATGCAGGGTTGTAAGTTTGGGTATGTAGATTGGATACATATCGCCTCTCGAATATATGGCGTTGCTTTCTCTACAACACCAGAATACATAGGACACCCTTGGTTAAAGGATGTAGGGTAACTAGGTTGTGGTCAGGTTGTCACATGCGTATGAATATCCAAGTAATATAGTTGCACGTCGCACTGACTTATGTGTGAGTAAGTGAGTGCATATTCTTTCACATGACAGTCAGCAATATTCCAGCTATAACACTTCGGACTGTAAGTACGTGATCATGGTAAACTAATGGTTGACAGCATAACGACCCCAAAGCGCAATTCACCGTGCAGTTTGCGTCCCTTTGTCGTGCCTTTGTCGCATCCACATCCTTGGTCTGTTGGCACCATGCCCGTGTTCGTGGATTTTACCAAGAAATCAGCTCCTTTCTTCCCAAGCTGACATGCCGTGATATACTTGTAACTGAAATACTGAAATACTTGTAAGTGACTATGGTAACGGCACGTCGGGCCTGACCACCCACGCCGTCACGTTCTATCATGCGTGACACAGAACACGTCACATGCAAAGTCACCCAGTTTCACTGACCACTCGGTCCGAGACAAGGCATCCATTATACCTTCTGACGTGGTATGACGACATGGCGGCGATGTCGTCTGCTACACGGTCTTTACATCAAGCCTGACTAACCACGTTGATCACTGATAAATGTGCCTCTCTGTGAAATGTTGTATACGTGGTCTCATTTCAAGTCATACTAAGAGGGCTGGTCAAAACGTTCTAAGCCTAACAAACAAAACCAACAATTGTGAAAGTGTTTTATTTTTCAACATTATCTTTCTACTTTTTAATATACTTCTCATATCGATAGTAAAGCTTTTCAATTCCAACTGGGAAGATGTTTTCTGAAGCCATGCTGAAAAACCTTTTCCCGGCAGCTTTGAGGTCATCGTTGTCGTTTTCCACGAAGGTGTTCTTTCAGTTTTTAGGTAACAGGTGTAAATCACTTGGTGCCAGATCTGGCGAGTTCGGAAGCTCTCCGAACCCACATTGTCGCACAGCAGCCTTTGCAACTCGAGAGGTGTGAGAAGAGGCATTGTCATGAAACGATAGAACTCCAGACTTTCTAAGTAATCAACAAGGATCGCACCCTTTTCATCCCAGAATGCCATAACTTTCTCCACTGATCTTGAAGACTTGAATTTCTTTGGTGCCGGAGAAGTGGAATGGTGCCATTCCATGGATTGACGTTTTGACTCGGGATCATAATGGTAGACCCATGTTTCATCACCCACTACTAATCTCTTTTTGAATTTGACGAAATCCTCCTTAATTAGCTTTAAATTTTCTCTTGCAATGTCAGTTCGTTTCCCCTTAACATCAGAATTTAGAAACTGTAAATGTTCATGAATAATAGTTTCAGTGGATCCATTGCTTAGACCTGTGTCTTCCTCAAGTTCAGCAATGGTAATACGTCTATCTAACAGTATAAGTATTTCTATCTCCTGGATTGAATCTTCATTGATGGAAGTTGAGGGACGTCCAGTCCTATGGCCCTCATCAAGGCTTGTTCTCTCAACATAACTGACCAACGTTTAACAGTGGAATAGCTCGGGCACTTATCCCCATACACTTGTGACATGCGGTCATGAATTTCTTGGGGAGTACTTTTCTCTGAAGTAAACATCGTTCTTTCCATTTCTGTGTCCATTTGGATCCCTATCACGTTCAACTGGCTGTCACTAATACACAAATGGCCTAAACATACTAAGTACACTTGCAATGAACTACTCAAAGAATGTACTTCATTGACTAGTTCACTTTGTTATGGCCCATAGTTGAAAGTTAGTCAGGCTTAGAACTTTTTAACCAACCCTCGTATATCTGTTGTTGTTACAGCGTTGGAAGGCACTTTTTTAAATGAGAATGTAAATAAATGTGTTTGGTTTGTTGCCATGCGTCACAGTCAGCAATACACCATCTACTCCATCTATATCACGACGGCCTGGACATATTGTAGTCAATGCCAAACATACCAGTGATTGATACTATGAGCAATGTCCTGGGCTGTTTGAGTATGATGGCACGCAATCAACACGTCACCGACCTCATCCCCCGATCTATTCTGGTCGACTCGTACAACAAGGACATTTGCTGAGAGGACCTATTCTTCTCGGGTTCCCAAGGGCATTAGGTGGGAAACATGTGTTCCAAGCTCGGGTTTCTGTCAACGAGCACAGTGGCGAACAATGAAATTCAAACTGACGATCCAGGGTAGAATAAGTCTTCAGCAACCCATGCTTGCCGTAAAAGACGACTATGCTTGTCGTTAGAGGCGACTAACGGGATCGGGTGGTCAGGTTCGCTGACTTGGTTGATGCATGTCATTGCATCCCAATTGCGTGGATCGATGCTCATGATGTCAATCACTGGACTATCTGGTCCAGATTTGATTATTTACAGACCCCCGTCACATAGCTGGAATATTGCTGAGAGTGGCGATAAACAATAAACAAACAAACAAACAAACAAACCGATGAACAGATGATACATTCAATCAAGACGAAACTACGTTCAAGTTTTCCGCTACTCAGCAAAGCTACAGTGAACATGGAACACAGCGGAATACAATTAACAATATTTACCATATCAAGTGCAATGATACATGCATGTGCATCAACGCTATATAAAATACTCCTTTCCATCTTTATGCATGCATGGAAATGTCTCCCTTGGGGGCCCTCTTCTGAATATCAGGAGACCCCGCCCCATACAACTACACGAGGCACTCTTCCTGTAGCACTCTGATGTATGCACTCCGATGAATATAAAGACGTCTGCAATCTCCAGTAATTTTGACAACGGGCATATTTATCCGCTCTTTGTCCCTCCGCTCATCAGTGCTTGACAATCATGTCCTATCGGTCGGACAATCATGTGCCGGAATGTCATACATATTTCATGCGTTGACTTGGATGCCGGGTCTTCTCAACCTACCGGGGTCTTACTGTTTTGATGAGAGTTTGTATAAAGCGAGGCAGATATATAAGTCAATATCTGTAATATGGATATAAGCAATGGCCGAGGCGACTGCATGCTTGATCCCTCTTGAACATAGATGAATCTTGTTCTTACCGCACAGAGTTGAGTTTTATTTACCACCGACTGCGTTCTGTTCGTACATAAACTACAGTGAGCATTTCTTCTCCACTCATGTCAACGAGAGAAATTGCGTTTATTGATGTGCGTCACAAATCATGACGTCACCAGCATCGCTCAAAGATATCTCGTGTTCTGTCGCGATATGCACGCAACACAAAGGAGCTCTTCTATCGACTTGTTCTTGGATGTAGCTGTGCATTACATTTATATCACGTGTTGAGACAGTGTATTACAGCTACTGATCTCATGAAGACAGATATTTCATTCAGTCTCTCCTCATGTATGCACTGAATCTTGTATTTATAGCACATATAACATTGTTGTAATATATAAGCCAGTCCTGATGGAATCATGAGAGTATGTGAGATCAACTGTATCGTCACATTAGCAGTATTTCAGTAATATAGTGGTAGAATTGGGATAGACTAGTATGTATCATCTATACAATGATTATACGAACTGTACAACATTAGCAATGTAACAGCTTTCTACAACGTTGTAAAATATAAAAACAGGTTTTGGCTAAAACCTTTGAGTAGTTACACTGGATATTAAACATACTAAGTGTTCTAAAGCGGTTAACTATATCATGATGTGTTTATGAACATATTAACATGCACCTCGTCATCCACAGTACTACCATGGACAAATTATGTCTTACATCTGACACATAGAAAGGAACTTGTCCGAATGATATGTAAATGTCGTTGTTTGTCACACAAGTTGAATATTCAGTTCTCGTCCGTCCCTCAGTTGATATTAATGCACACATTTGTAGAAGGTGCAATTTGCAGCTCATAGAAGATGAATATCACTTCCTTCTTGTTTGTCCTTTTTGTAGTTACCTGCACAAAGTTTATTGAAACATACTATTATATCTATGCAACGAGAAAATTCTTTTGCCGCTTATCATTTTCGCTAAATGTCAATCATGTTGAAGGGCTGGGGACGTTACACATAGACATGAAAAGTGTTGCTACGTTCTGTTTAAAGTGATGTTGTTGTGCACAGTCCATTGTATAAGTACTATGGGCCACGAGACTTTAAATACTAAATAAAACTTGTCATTTGTCATTTGTCGTTATTGCACAGTGGACACGTGCCCTGATCAACAGGCAGATGGATGTATGTAAGGCGTCTGTAATAGAACTGTGGCAGCCAAACGGAAGCCCGGGTTCGATTCCCTACGTGGCTTTTGTGTCCGTTTCTGCTAATTTTATTTTGTTGAAATATAAGTAAACACAGTGTAAACATAAAATCACTCCATTACTCCATTCCACGTCAGTCTTCAAAGCTAATTCCGTACCTGGATTCAGTGAAATGCTGTGCCGAAACTCGTTCATACATTACAAAGGCACAAATTGGTAGAATGTAATGTAATGGAATAACATCGACCACGCGAATACAAACAACACTGGCACATGTTCTGTAGGGGGTTAATGAACACAATTAATGGCTGCTCAGTTGGCTGTGGAACTGCCATGGCGTGAAGCTCGTGAGCTTGGAACAGATGTTGTATGTTAAAAAGTCCCGATAACCGGAATGTAGTGCCATGCTGCCATTCAGGTTTCTACGTCGTGACAATTATAGTCGACTCTCCATGGAAATAAGATACTTCAATATTTTAAGTGTATTTTATTTCTATTTGTATTTTATAACACGCGCATTATCATTGAATACAATAATGACAAAAGCATGTTGCTTATTAAGTTATCCCTCTAGTTTGGTCTTGATCAAAACTAGTTTAAACGGTCTTTACATTGTGTAGATAGATACGTCAATGAGCAGCTAGAATCACGCTCGACCAACATCTACTCACTATCAACTTGGTAACACCTATGATATTATTTAGCTTAGAATGTGATACACTTGAAGTACATAGGGAAGCGCCCCACGTCAGCGCATACTAATGATGAGGTGTGGTGACGGCCCTTTGGCAATGTGATTAACTGGTGTGTGAGAAATGCGGATTGACATTGTTTTCATATGCAATGGGCAAATAGGCGCTAAGTGCCTTCCTTTGCACTGGTAATAGACACATGGAAATGTGTACTTTGGGAATTGAGAGTACACGATAATTTGTGGGAACCATGTGGCTTGTCAGGACGAATGTACTTAACTTAAGTAAGTATTGATACGTGTATATATGTGAAGCCTAGGGGATACATGGCGGCGCTATGTTGTCCACGCAAGCCGCCCATGACATAACCCACTTGTGGCCAAATATATTTGAGGCAAATTGTACATCTTGAGGCCGTTAGAGAACTCCTTGTTTCGTTTCCGGTCTCCAGGTACATTTTCACTGGTGGTAGTCCTGGAACCACACGTAAAAAGAATGGGAGCACGTGCCTGTAGGATAAGTAGACAGTCACTCCCACCCACAGCATTACAAACGTTGGGTGGCCACAGAGGTTTAGTGACAAGAAAGGCGAAAAAAAAAAAAAGGTGTTGTCTAGGCCTTCAATGTTGTTTCTTATCTCAGCCCCGAATGAGGGCTATGGTACTGGGTGGACGTCGATGCGACTTATCCAGTTTGCAATCAACACACTCACAACGAAGGTTTTGCAGAATATGTTCTTTAGAGTTTAGATGTTACAGGCAATATCGAATTGGGGGTACAAACGGGAGTTCCGCGTTAACCTGAGCAAGTTAATTCTAAACGAACTTCCATCCGTCTACTCGAAGTTGTTCCCAAAACTCACTGACCTCGCCGGATAATAAGATCTTGACCAACGGTACGAGTTATTCGGGTTGATGACAATGTTAGCATAATTACAGTGTATCATGTGGCTGCAGATATACAATGGGAAACATGTATTGATGTGTCAGGCGTACGTATATGTATCGATATATGTGAACAGCTATGTACTGCAGGTGAGGCGAGGCGAGGCGAGGAGAGTCTGATCATTAGATTGTACTGTTATGTGGTGGACTATGCGTCACCAGCAGACCAGCTGACACTCAGTGCAGGCACTCGCAAAACAACAACACTGTAAACAAGTAGAGCAAAATCCTCATAGAATGGAGATATGCTGCACTGGGGACACCAGGAGGTTCATTTATGGGACAGTCCTATGTGTTGGCGAGGGGAGTTAAGCCACTCGCACAGCTTGCTCGTGCACTCTACAGAAACCTTTGCACGTGTAACTATTCCTAAGTCAGTATTGTACACCGTCTATAATGGACTATTCTGTGGTCTCGTCTGGTTGAGATATTTTACCAGTAGCTTGTTTGAACTCATTCAATGACGCGCCAGTGGTCCTGACGTCCGTACGGTGTTCCGTGGAGGTAGACTGTCCTCATGGTAGAACTCCTCACCTCGCACCTGGTGGCGCTGTCTGTTAGGCAGCCCACTGTAGGTTTTCAGTGCCGACTGCTTAATCCACATGGGTCCTGACCTTCACCCCTCTGTCACGAAACTGTTATACATTCCCTATCATCAACCTCGATTGTGACGTGTTGTCTGGTAACAGACATGAATAAGAAATCAAGCTGATTGGCTGCTCAGTAGTCGAATGTCTTCACTGGAACCATGTGCTACCAGTGCTGTTGTTTATCAGACCCGAAGGTCGTGAATGACAAATAGTCTCTCTCTCTTTATTGTGCGATTTATCACAGTTTGAAAATCAGTTTGGTTTCCATGGAAACTATGTTGCAAATGTAAACTGATAATGTGATTCACTTTTGAATGAGGCTATTCACTTTTTGTAAAAATTTCGTTTCCAAGTAATGTTTTAATCAAACATACTTTTCCTTAAGCGAACAATTATTTTTACTGAAGACGTCTCACGTCCCACTCCCCTTCTACTCTTTGGTCGAGCAGGACCAATACTTCGTCCTATTTGACCTGGCTATTCAGCCACAACTTGAAACTGGCCCAACCGTCATAAAGCTATGGTCGGCGTTTCTTCATCCCTTCTGCCTTTCTGACACCACCTGACCCAGGACTGGTCCCCTTGAATGAGGGACAGTTTGGAGAAGTTACAGAGGTTACACTAATCTTCCCTAAAATACACATTTCTCACATGAGACAAATAATTACTTCATGTCATCCTGTATTTTGTATGTGACATTTACACGAAACGATAAACAGATTTTATATTGCTCAAATTAGAAATTTACCTAAATGAATATTTCTTTTTGCAAAAGTAAGTAGAAATTAGCCGAGTGCACAAGGCGACCATGTACAGGCGCTGAAATGTGTATATTTGGCGGGGCGGGGCGGGGCTACATCAGCACATGCACCTTAGTATTTCAATGAGCACTTGACGCAATGAACAACTTTCGCAAGTATTCAGTGACGCCATGATTCATAGTAGTTAGTCCCCTGTTGTATTAATAACCAGTGTATATAACAACTTAAGAATAAAATGCGCAGTGAAAAAAGATAATGTGAGCTCACACAGTTTACACCAATATTAGCATGATGCGAATGTAATGCATAAGCGCGAAGCATGGCAATGCTTACCAACGATAGTTTGCATTTGTTTAATCTCTTGTTTAAATGTTTGTTTAGCGTGTTGCTGCTAAACAGTCATGTTCCCATTACCCCGCGTACGTGATCCGACTATTGATAATCGAGTGGTTATGTGTCAGATGGCTGATTATGCCATTGTACATAGTTAGTAGTTGCTTATGCTATCAATGATCGGTTTGCTTGGCTCACAGACTTGGGTGTTCTCAAGCCGCTTTGAACTTGCCTATTGCTGACCCGGAAGTTCAGATCACCCAGTGGGAAGGATTGGGGTTATGGGACGACATGCACCCACGGTATTTACATAATTTAAGAAACGAAAAACACGTTTGGAAATCGTTGACATTAATGCGAATTTGACTTTTCCAAATTATGTCTTTAAGGAAGTGTTTTTTTCTAATATTCGAACGAGAGCAATTCTTTTGACCAAGACGGAGATAAAATGTGGTAAAAGTTCCTCTTGGATGATGGACTATCAGATTGTGTGATTATCTGTTGAAGTTCAAATCGGAAATACAGTTCGAGTTATCTACAAGTTGTCTAAATATTTCAATGTTTTCCGTAACTTTAGAATTTGGTATTTCGAGTTGGCCAATACATAAAGCATGTTTTCCTACACACGTCGTTGAACGTCAGCCATTTGGTGCGACAGACGATTCCATAGTCCTGCACCATGACTGAAAAATATATTTATTTAATGGGGAAAAAATACACAATCTAGAAACATATACAAAAGCATGTCCAGCCAGCTCTAGCTAGCTCTATTCCACATCAGCATCGGGAAATTTTGTATTTAATTTTTAGAGTCAAGAAGGGTATTGCGTAATATAAGACTTCAAAGACTAAATGTTAGCTTAACGATTCCACGGCATCCGACATACAACTTGCAAGAGCGTTATCAAGAAGGACGAACACGTAAATGATTTTCCTTATCATGATAAGGGATGACAGCACGGATACGACAATGCACTAAACGACATTGGTATTTATCATACAACTTTGTTTCTGCAAATTTTGAAGTCAGCGCCCTGAGTGACTGAAATATTGTTCAACGTGGCGTTATTGAGTTATTAATTATTATTTGGTTACCTCGCAACCATCTCCACGCCCTCCTTCTTTTCATGGGGGGACTTTGAAAGCAATATGGGTAATAAAATATTTAGATATAAGAACTTCGGACGTTGATCATAATGTCAGTCACTAGATTGTCTTGATTCGATTATTTACATGCCGCTCAATAGCTTAATTGCGTGGCGTTAAACACGAAACAAACAAACACCTAACCAGAATACCACTATACAAACATAATGGTAATGATTCCAGAGCAAAGAATTGAATTGTAGCTTCCTATCCTTCAGACTCTTCCCTGTTCTACACGGTAGGGTGAGGCGCAATAGCATGGAATGATAAACTTTCAACACAACGCTGCTTATGTCTAGTAAGTAAAAACACATTACGAGCTGACTGTACGATATTAATTGCTGGTATAATGGTATACATGGAGACATTATACCTGGCGGAACTCGGACAAGTATTCTGTACGAGGCAGATCTTGCACGCCACTGATTACAGGTGATGGCGGGTTCACTGCCTCGTGTGGACATTTGCAGTAGTGGCTGTGTCGTATGTGACAATCTTCGTGGTATAGTATACAGATGCGCGCGGCTGGGATGCTCCCCAGGTGCAGCTACAACCTCGTGTTTTCGTTACCGTTCCCTTATCTATAGAACATGCTGATCTCGCGACGAATTGAAAACTCCCTCTCATGTCGTGCATATGTTCAATCTAAAACATCTGAATGGTTTTGTCGTCCAAAGTGTTTATTTTTCTATTTAGCACGTGTCAGTTACCACCAAAATTCTTATCTTAATATTCATTCAATCCAGACCCCTACATCGTCATACTTGCCATCACAATGTATGAACAGTATCGGTGATCAAACAGGATTAAATGTAATCCAGGGGAATAAATCTTTAATATCACGGTCGTAATATTACGACACTTAAAACCATTCAATAGAATTATCTTACAAAGACGTTAACATGCTTCAACCGATACCTCAAAACGAGGCGATAAGGACAAGATGGACGATTATTTGAATCCCGCTATTTTTCCGTGTATTGTGATGGGGTGTAGCGTTACGGGGCGAGATGCTATCGGCGGGTCATGTACTTATGTTGTATATAACCTATGATCAGGACCCCTACTAGAGTCGCGGTGTCTCTGATGACTGCAGGTATCTGTGGAATGCAGGTCAGACTGAAACAAACGCTCATTGTTGGCGATTTAGACCATAACGTGTTAAGTACACCCCCTCCCATTATTTTATTTGTTCGGGATTTTACATGAACAGGTACCTCCAACGTTGAGGGATGACGGTTAAATCCACTCAATGGCACGACTGAAAAACGGATCCTATGCCAGTGAATGACGACCATTGGCGTTGCGAGAAATAACGTTATTTTTTAGGCCGTTTCATCTCTGATATTGCAATTTGTGTGTCACTCCCTTGTACAATGTTGTTAGTTCACTTGAAAAGAATAGGTTGTTTCTGTGAAATGCTTTCTAACTGATTAATATGAGAAGTTACATAAGTGAAACTTACACTTATACTTCCTAATATTAACTGCGATGGAGTCAAATGGGTGTTAATTTGGCATACAGACCCTGAAACAAATACAGCCCATACAGCCCATGCAAGTCTATAATATTTGGCATGTCTATATACTGCAGTAAGTCTCTGTGCTCCTTTTTATAATGTTTTATAAGTATAATTTAACCAAACAAATTCTGGATGCGTGGATCGATGTTCATGATATCAAATACTGAATACGGTCTGGTCCATACTTGAATATTTTCAGACCGCTGTCCCATGTTTGGAATATTGCTGAGTGTGGCGTTAAACAACAAGAAACAAAAACACATGTAATAAGATTAGATTTCCGTTATCTTCACATCCATAATCACCGGTCTCAAATTGACTTATCCTGCTTACACCAATCGTGCGGACAAAACAAAGGTTTTTTCGTATAAGCTGGGGATCTTTCAAGAGCGTGTCTCGAAGGTGTAACACTAACCGGTGTTTGCAGCAGGGAGCATGTGAAGCACGTGGAATAACAGTATAAAGACCTCGGCGCTGACCCCCAGAGCACACAGGCCGATTACACGCACCTGGGAATAACTACAGCAGTATAGTTCATCTTCATGCAAAGTGGTCACATGTGGGTAAGGTTCAAATGTGTTTCTGTAAGTTGGACGTTTATAAAATATAAGGGGGTAAGGTAATCAAGGCTACTCTGAACCCTGAAGCCACCAAACCCCAATGAACATGGCAAACGACAACAGCCATATTGATACAACGATTACTCATTTCATTTTTGTTCCAAATAAAACATGGACACACTGGACATTCTTCCTATGTCCAGTACACTGCCACTTTTGTTCCAAATAAAACATGGACATACTGGACATTCTTCCTATGTCCAGTACACTGCCACTTTTGTTCCAAATGTGATGGAATTGGGGATGTGTGCAGTTAGTAGTGAGGCTGAACACCTATGTTCCATTGTTTGGCGATATTTTCATCAAACATATTTGTCTTTGAACTTGTGAAATACAGTTTATCAGCGTCTCATTAGAAAGCACTGGATTGGTGAAGCTGAAACTTCGCACCAGTTCACACCAGTTCACACCAGTGATGACGCCAGAATTTGTCCACGAGGTTGTTTTTATGATTATATCATATTTTGTTCGGATCATTCGATTTTAATCATAGTTTTAGCCCCAGGTATTTATGCAAAAATATTTTAAATCAATGCTGACAACGTGTCTTTGTTGACATGTTGAAATGTTAACGACAGATCGAAGTTTCTGGAACCCTATATCATACTGGTCTTGTCTTCGGTGTTCCTAGACAAACCAGTGAAGGCCACACCTGACGACACAAATGTCAGCTAGTCATGGCAGTTTCCCTGAGCCCCTCCTATGATATGGGCGCGTACGATATAGGTTGAATATGGCTGAAAACGAATAGTTTAATGTGGATATTACACAATATGCGGCTTTTTTCCATTGGACGAGAGGCTGGTCACGACGTTCATATGAACGACACATTTTAAACGTTCATACATATTTACACAATATTATTCTTAAAATGTATTCTATAAATGAAGTACACACCCATGGACTATTTCTACATTTTCCGACGTTCATAAAGCTCTGTTCTCAGTCTTTGAAGGCTCACTCCAATGAACTCACAAAAGCCAGTTCTTAATTCACCCACTCTCTGAAACGTTTGGTTGTAACCTAATCTTCCTCAACTAATGGCGGGATTTTAGTTTTAGGAGGGACCTTTGCTCACTCAACGTCTGCAATGATGAATATTTACGTTGTGTCACTTTTGTTGCCGTTGAAATCATTTTCTAATGTCTGACTTGGAATGAAAATGGTATAACTATGCAAGTATTTAGTAAAACCCAGACACAATTGATAAGTGTTTGTGGGCACATTGCGAACTGACTTATTTTGATATTCTTTCATTCGTTCCCATGCACACCGCGCTAACCATCGCCACACATATCTACCATCTTTACACGAACTTCCTTACAAGTCAACAATGTGTTTCTGATGTTGAACAAAATCCTTCCTGGCCCCAAGAACATGCCGTAATGAAGATGTTGCCTACTTGCAGTACATCTGAATAAATAGTCAATGCACATCACAGGTTGGAGTTTATTTATTCCCCAAACCAAACTACGAACTGCTCTGTGTCGTTGTTCTGAAACAGAATAAAATGTTGAACTAAATTATCTGCATGTTTTGTTGGACCGACATTTCGAACTCTCTGACAAGTGTTATTTTCTCCTGCAATGAAACCCTGCAGCTAAAAAATATGAAACCCTGCACTGCAATCCTACACTCTGTATAATATAAAGCCATGCAGCCCTATACTCTTTATAACATGAAACCCTGTAGCCCTATACTATCTACACCATTAAACCATGCTGCCCTATACTCTCTACACCATTAAACCATGCAGCCCTATACTCTCTACAACATTAAACCATGCAGCCCTATATACTCTCTACACCATTAAACCCTGTAGCCCTATACTATCTACACCATTAAACCATGCAGCCCTATATACTCTCTACAACATTAAACCCTGTAGCCCTATTCTATCTACACCATTAAACCATGCAGCCCTATACTCTCTACACCATTAAACCATGCAGCCCTATACTCTCTACAACATTAAACCATGCAGCCCTATACTCTTTATAACATGAAACCCTGTAGCCCTATACTCTCTACACCATTAAACCATGCTGCCCTATACTCTCTACACCATTAAACCATGCAGCCCTATATACTCTCTACAACATTAAACCCTGTAGCCCTATTCTATCTACACCATTAAACCATGTAGCCCTATACTATCTACACCATTAAACCATGCTGCCCTATACTCTCTACACCATTAAACCATGCAGCCCTATACTCTCTACAACATTAAACCATGCAGCCCTATATACTCTCTACACCATTAAACCCTGTAGCCCTATACTATCTACACCATTAAACCATGCAGCCCTATATATTCTCTACAACATTAAACCCTGTAGCCCTATTCTATCTACACCATTAAACCATGCAGCCCTATACTCTCTACACCATTAAACCATGCAGCCCTATACTCTCTACAACATTAAACCATGCAGCCCTATACTCTCTACACCATTAAACCATGCAGCCCTATACTCTCTACAACATTAAACCTTGCAGTCCTATACTCTCTACACCATTAAACCATGCAGCCCTATACTCTCTACACCATGAAACCATGCAGCCCTATACTCTCTACACCATGAAACCCTGCAGCCCTATACTCTCTACACCATTAAACCATGCAGCCCTATACTCTCTACACCATTAAACCATGCAGCCCTATACTCTCTACACCATTAAACCATGCAGTCCTATACTCTCTACACCATTAAACCATGCAGCCCTATACTCTCTACAACATTAAATCCTGCAGTCCTATACTCCGAGTAACTTGAAACCCTGCAGTCCTATACTCTGTACAACATAAAAACCGCAGTCCTATACTCTGTACAACATAAAAACCCGCAGCCCTATACTCTCTACAACATTAAACCCTGCAGTCCTATACTCTATACAACATTAAACCCTGCAGTCCTTAACTCTATACAACATAAAACCCCGCAGTCCTATACTCTCTACAACATAAAACCCCGCAGCCCTATACTCTCTACAACATTAAACCCTGCAGTCCACTTTTGGCACTATTCCAGCAATATCCCGTCGGGGGACGCCAGAAATAGGCTTAACACATTGTACCCATGTCGGGAATCGAACCCGTGTCTTGGGCGTAACCAGCTTACGCTTTACCCACTGGGCTACTCGACCGCCTCTCATTGAAACTGTAAATTATGTCATCTGATTGTTCTAATATTGAATTTTTGGGCTTCATTCAACTCCTTTTTTAATATACAATATTGTATTTATAGTTTGATTTACGTTATGTTGTTTACTGTTATTGGTCCAAGAGTATGGCCTCGTCAACGTCAGCGAGCTTGACCTATTTTATTAAAGTCACCCTGGACAAACGCCGTGTCCGATGAAATGTCCTGCTAGGTGGCACTCACTCTTGCAGAAAATCTAAACAACTTACTATCTAATATTTCATGTAACTGGTAATCGTATCTGTTACATATACTACTGGATGACCAGATAGGCCGGATAAACGAAGTCTGTCTGTTCAACTTTAACTCACCCTTCACAAACGCAGTGTCCGATGAAAGGTCCCTGGTGGTGGCAAACAGTACGTCCGTTACATCCGGGGCACTCAAGGTCACAGATTCTGCCCGTCAAACATCTGTCAAATCGGCCACAGCTTTGGGCATCTGACAATGATAGACGTCAATGACATTAATGGGGTACCACCTTCGATGAAAGTGTATTTTACACATGATATTTCGAAGATTATGATTATTATCAGATTTCTTAAAATGATATGTTTTTGTATGGCGACACAATTTTGAGCTCGGTAACTTAAATAGTGACAAGTATTGCATTCAGATACATATACCATGTGGGAAGTGGGATGGAACATGCGTCGTCATGGCTGTACACTATCTTGGTCGTGGCAAAAGCATTGCTCGACCGATTTATCCAAAAATCAACCTCATAACACATTCTCGTACATGATGAATCATACATTTCGAATTAAGTTTGGTAGTTTCTACCATATGTCGATTGGACAATGTCACAAGTGGAGAGAAGAGTGAACAAGACACGTGGTACTCACCAACAGCCGCTAGAAGCAGCGCTGAAGCAAAGACGAGGAAAAGAACTGCTCTCATGTCGGTACTAGTGATACTGATCTGAGTCAGGCTGTCGTCAACTCCTTAAGTATCTGCACAGACCAATCCTTTACACATAACCTGCTTGTTTTATTCAAAAGATATAAGCCTATAGTTCAACTTCATGCGCGTAATCTGACCTTAGTGTTAAAATTGTATTTCAAATTTCTTGTATACTCAAAAGCAAAAGTAACGGTTATATACTACCGACACTGATGCATTGATATTGAAGAGTGTGGTGCAAGTGTCTGTAAAATAAATTTCGGGCATGTAGATCAATATATATATATGGTGTGTCCACCATTTGGGGCGATATGTGGTCTGGCATTGTCACCTTGCAGATCAATCCGTGAAGATCCGGTTTAGAATTGGTATTCAGCAACCCAAGCTTATCGTAAAAGGCAACTATGCTTGTTGTAGGAGTTGACTAACGAGATCGAGTGGTGAGGCCTGCTGACGTGGTAGATGCATGTCATCGTATCCCAACTGCGTAGATCGATGCTCATGATGCCAATCACTGGATTGTCTTGTCCAGACACGATTATTTACGGACGGCCGTCACACAGCTGGAATATTGGTGAGTGCAGCATACCGCTCGCCGCTACGTCGACAACAACGTTTTCTGCTATCTGTAAATCAGAGGCAAAACCTTGATTCGTCTCGATTATTTACAGACCGCCGTCATATAGCTGGAATATTGCTGAGTGTGGCGTTAAACAACAAACAAACAAACACACTTGATTCGTCGTGTAAACATGGTGTCAAGCCACTCGCGAACATCCCGTCCCTGGTGTTGCCTGGACTACCCCAATCTTTGCTGCCTATGGTCAACTGTCATACCCTTCACATGACGCCTTGAATTTCAGGCGAGCTGCATAGAGAAGGTTTTTAACGGTAGATGTTGAAATTTGCCTACCTGTTATTGCAGCAGGAATTCTCTATTGATACTATGAGCAAATTTGAATCTGTTGGGTAGTGCAAATAAATTATTTAAACGATCTTGTCGTGTTTTGGGCCTGCCATGCCCAGGTCTCATTGCAACCCCACCTGTTTGATGGTACTTGTCCCACAGTCGAGAAACTACACTTTTGGATTGGCCAAACATTCGGGCAACTTGACAATGTTGACGCCCCCCTCTATCGTACCCACAATTCGCCATTTTGTCTGTTCATTGAGATACTTCCGGTGGTCATTTTTAAAGAGTGTGTTCAGCTCAAATTTGCGTTAGTGATTGTGAATTTCCCAAGAGGCGCACACACGTTGGCTTCTGTGTTCACGTGCAACACGTGCTGTTCATGCACGATGTGAAATTTCATTGTGATCAGATGTTGTGTTGAGATGCAACGCCATGGTATGTACACCTCAAAGATTGTGTACATTCAAATCATTAGTTCCCTTATTGTTGTCAGTAGTATATATATACTTATATACTCAAACGTAATTACTGCTTAGTGAAATGAATAATGATTATATTGATAAGGATTATATGACTTTGCAGTATAGGAAGTATTATGTGTATTCAAGAAATCGACAAGACCAAGGTAGCTTGAAAACGTTTCAATGCGGATTGGAATAATAAAGAAAGCCAACCCTATGGTAAAAATATATAGCCATTTCAAGAAGCTTTACTTTGAAAAACTAATGCCCTCTTCAAAATGACACTGCAAAAATATATATTCCTGTCCAAAACACGCGAGTAACCGCCATAGGTACATTGTCCTTGAATACCTTCGGCTTTCCACCCGTGAAGATCAAGGTTTGAATAGGTCTTCAGCAGCCCATGCTTGTCATAAGTCTAACAGGATTGGGTGGTCAGGCTCGCTGACTTGTTTGATGCATGTCATCGTATCTCAATTGCATAGATTGATGCTCAAGATGTTAATCATTGGATTCCCTGGTCAAGACTCGATTATTTACAGACCGCCGTCCTACAGCTGGAATGTTGCTGAGTGCGGCGTTGAACAACAGCCTACGATGTCCGGTCCCACAACGAGGGTAGAGCCCACCTTGCGCTTAATCGTCTGTCACGTGGTTATGTTATCTAAAGACTTTAGTAATCTGTGTCAGTGTGTATATTTGGAATCCATGTAACGATAATCTTCACACGATCTCAAGACACGTGGCAGGAATCATGTATAACATGCGATAAGGCACTTCTTCTGAGTTCCATGAATGGGAATAATGGGCTGTGTTTATGAGATGATGATAGTCTGTGAGTGAGTGTTGTTTTTCCGTACCGTCAGAGGTAACTTTTACTTGATTAAGACTGGACCAGACAAGGCAGTGGTCGATAGCTTACGAAGTGGTGATATGTGCTACCCGGAATCTGTTGGGGGACAAGTTGGAGAAAATGGAGATCTGTGCTACCCAGAATCTGTTGGGGGACAAGTAGGAGGTGATGGGGATCTGTGCTACCCGGAATCTGTTGGGGGGACAAGTAGGAGGTAATGGGGATCTGTGCTACCCAGAATCTGTTGGGGGACAAGTAGGAGGTAATAGGGATCTGTGCTACCCGGAATCTGTTGGGGGACAAGTAGGGGGTAATAGGGATATGTGCTACCCAGAATCTGTTGGGGGACAAGTAGGAGGTAATGGGGATCTGTGCTACAAAGAATCTGTTGGGGGACAAGTAGGAGGTAATGGAGATCTGTGCTACCCAGAATCTGTTGGGGAACAAGTAGGGGGTAATGGGGATCTGTGCTACCCGGAATCTGTTTGGGGACAAGTAGGAGGTAATAGGGATATGTGCTACCCGGAATCTGTTGGGGGACAAGTAGGAGGTAATGGAGATCTGTGCTACCCAGAATCTGTTGGGGGACAAGTAGGAGGTGATGGGGATCTGTGCTACCCGGAATCTGTTGGGGAACAAGTAGGGGGAAATGGGGATCTGTGCTACCCGGAATCTGTTGGGGGACAAGTTACAGGTAATAGGGATATGTGCTACCCGGAATCTGTTGGGGGACAAGTAGGAGGTGATGGGGATCTGTGCTACCCGGAATCCGTTGGGGGACAAGTAGGGGGTAATAGGGATCTGTGCTACCCGGAATCTGTTGGGGGACAAGTAGGAGGTAATAGGGATATGTGCTACCCGGAATCTGTTGGGGGACAAGTAGGGGGTAATAGGGATCTGTGCTACCCGGAATCTGTTGGGGGACAAGTAGGAGGTGATGGGTATCTGTGCTACCCTGAATCTGTTGGGGGACAAGTAGGAGGTAATGGGGATATGTGCTACCCGGAATCTGTTTGGGGACAAGTAGGAGGTAATGGGGATCTGTGCTACCCAGAATCTGTTGGGGGACAAGTAGGAGGTAATGGGGATCTGTGTTACCCGGAATCTGTTGGGGGACAAGTAGGAGGTAATGGGGATCTGTGTTACCCGGAATCTGTTGGGGGACAAGTAGGCGGTGATGGGGATCTGTGCTACCCGGAATCTGTTGGGGGACAAGTAGGAGTTAATAGGGATCTTTGCTACCCGGAATCTGTTGGGGGACAAGTAGGAGGTGATTCGGATCTGTGCTACCCGGAATCTGCTGGGGGACAAGAAGGAGGTAATGGGGATCTGTGCTACCCGGAATCTGTTGGGGGACAAGTAGGAGGTAATAGGGATCTGTACTACCCGGAATCTGTTTGGGGACAAGCAGGAGGTAATGGGGATCTGTGCTACCCGGAATCTGTTGGGGGACAAGTAGGAGATAATGGGGATCTGTGCTACCCGGAATCTGTTGGGGGACAAGTAGGAGGTGATGGGGATCTGTGCCACCCGGAATCTGTTGGGGGACAAGTAGGAAGTGATGGGGATCTGTGCTACCCAGAATCTGTTGGGGGACAAGTAGGAGGTGATGGGGATCTGTGCTACCCGGAATCTGTTTGGGGACAAGTAGGAAGTGATGGGGATCTGTGCTACCCAGAATCTGTTGGGGGACAAGTAGGAGGTGATGGGGATCTGTGCTACCCGGAATCTGTTTGGGGACAAGTAGGAAGTGATGGGGATCTGTGCTACCCAGAATCTGTTGGGGGACAAGTAGGAGGTGATGGGGATCTGTGCTACCCGGAATCTGTTTGGGGACAAGTAGGAAGTGATGGGGATCTGTGCTACCCAGAATCTGTTGGGGGACAAGTAGGAGGTGATGGGGATCTGTGCTACCCGGAATCTGTTTGGGGACAAGTAGGAAGTGATGGGGATCTGTGCTACCCAGAATCTGTTGGGGGACAAGTAGGAGGTGATGGGGATCTGTGCTACCCGGAATCTGTTTGGGGACAAGTAGGAAGTGATGGGGATCTGTGCTACCCAGAATCTGTTTGGGGACAAGTAGGAGGTGATGGGGATCTGTGCTACCCGGAATCTATTTGGGGACAAGTAGGAAGTGATGGGGATCTGTGCTACCCGGAATCTGTTGGGGGACAAGTAGGAGGTAATGTGGATCTGTGTTTCGCGGAATCTGCTGTATTCCCAATGGCTACCTAGCCACCACCTCGTTTATTTAGAGAACGCGCTGTATCGCATGTGTAGATTAATAATGTCTCCCATATTGACCCCTGGTTCTCCTGATAAAGAACGCCGTGACACAGTGAAAACACCAACACACACATGCTTTCTGCATGTTACTTATTGGTTCAGTCACTGGTTCGCCGTACCCCTTTATTTCCAGGCACCGTGACAAGCTTGGATGTTACTGAATGCGACGTTGACCATTTTCCCGAGGCAAGAATGTACACTAGCCTACATCAAAGTCTAGTTTTCACCCTTGCTATTTCAGGCCTACGTTCCTGTGCTAAAGAAGAGACTCTCGGGACTGGGATATGCACATCGATAGTCCAATCAGAGAACATTTTACGTTAAAATAATTCCAACAATTATAGGCGAAGATATTTCTAATATTTTCGAAATCTTTCCAAGTTTTCAGCCAAGTACTTAGTGCCTTATGTATATATGAGTGCAAACTTCATTGTATTTGAACTTGAACTGCCGAACGCAGTGACTGAGACTGAGACAGACTCAAACTGAGCGTTTCATACTCCTGGTTTCTGCAGTGTTCTTTGATACTATGAGCCTCTATTATTGTAATAGCGAAAAGTCTGTCTACCAGGTATTGTTCTGTTGGATTATATTTTATTTCATAGGAACGACACACGTTGACGCCCATACGTTTTTTCTCACGGTCATACGTAAACACCGACTTATTCCACGTTATAGGAAAAGTTTTACTCTAATTGACTCAGACAAGGCTATTGTAAAACCTCATACATCCCTTCGCTGAATTGTTTGGTTGTAACCGAAAGTTCCTCAATCCTTGATATAATTCAACCAGTCACCGGCAGGTGCACGAGGTTTGGTCCATTCTGACAGCATCTGCGGACGAGCAAATGATCGATGGACGCATGAAAAATGATTGCTTAGTTTGCGTTGGTTTTAAGATATTGAAAACAGTTGTAGTAGTAGCAGCAGCAGCAGGAGTAGTGGTAGTAGTAGTAAACAAAGTTTCATGTCTTTTCCGAGGTATTTTTTCCAAGATATTATATTAATAAATAACACACCTTTAGGAGGTGCCAACTCAGATTAACATAAAGAAAGGCCACTTGTTCAGTTTTATTTATTTTCCTGTCGCTAATATATCACCGAAAAGGTTACGAGTATGAACATATTATTTTTCTACGACCTGTCCATTGCTTTTGTGACCCGTGAAGATCCGGGTAGAGAATAGGTCTTCAGCCAACCAAGCTTGCCGTAAAAGGCGATTAACCTTGTCGTAAGACGCGACTTAGGGAATCGGGTGTCAACGTATCCCAATTTCGTAGATCGATGCCCATGATGTTGATCACTGGATTGTCTGGTCCAGATCATCTTCCCGAGGCAAGGGACTTAACTGACTATGAAAATCCAGTTGTCACCCTTGCCGAACTTGGCTTGAATTTCTGAGTTATCTTTTGGCTGGACTCTCGAGTCTATGCATTGTCTAATCAAAATCGCGTAACGACAGCCGGTTCGTAAACAACATGGCTACTGCCGTGCAGATTTCGGTCGACTGCAAGGATTTGCAAGAGCATATGGGCGTCGACAGATACGTTCCAAATGTTTTCATATTTTTAATCAAGGTACTCAAATGATTTGATGTACTTCACGAGGTAGGACCTGTCTTATTACAAAAATGATCTTGGTTATCGATTAGATCGTCTTGACTGCGCGCCGTCATTTTGTTTGAAGCAAATGCAAGTGATATGAGAGGTGGAATCTGTTTGGTCAGTAGGAAGGACATGGAAGGGACATAACTTGTAGTAGCCACTTATGGCGCAACGATCGAGCCACGAAATTCCAGTCTAGTTCGGCAAGGGTGGAAAGTTGACTTTCATAGTCAGTGAACTCCCTTGCCTCGGGAAGATGGGTCCAGACTCGATCATTTACAGACCGCCGTTATATAGCTGGAATATTGCTGAGTGCGGCATTAAACAGCAAACAACAGTAACTGATAACTAATGTGCGAATCTTTGCAACTCAGGAGGATGCACACGATTGCTTTTCACCCAAAGATTTTGGTTATTTCGTACAGGCGGACTGTCTCACTTGGTAAGACGTGTAACAGTACTTCGGGGTTCGCATTACGCTAATTTTGATTGTTTGTTATGAAATTGAAAAAGGAAGAATAACAGCTGAAACGTTGTGAGTAAGACACTGATTTGAAGTTTCCTTTAGTTACCATCATCTGCACTCAGGTATTGGAAGTGTTGACAATGTTCAGACGTCCTCATGCCCTACTGGTGTGGACTGTTGCCTTCAAGCCAGACTCTGTCATCATCATCATTTATTGTATTCTGGCCATAGGCCCATATACATACAATAACATTATATACATACAATTTTGTACATGTACAAGTATAAACATGCAGACTTATATGCACAGACATGCGCACGTGTACAATTTTGTGAAAAATAAGTCGCATCACAACACAACAAGAAGAGATAAAAGCATTTGAATAATAAAGGCAAATAACCTCAAGAATAAGTAAACATCATTTGTACAAAGACGATTGCGAAGTCGTAAACCATAATTAATGTATAGGATAGTATTCTTTTGTTGCTCGTTAGATTTTTCATCAAAACGGAGGAGCTTGATTAGTGTATTGATGTTTTGGGGTAGATCTTGGAAATATTTTGTTCTGAGCGATTCATAACATGGACAGGTCAGGGAAATATCTTGCGCCCGTTGACCATTATTCACTCACTCACATGACTGTGGGGTAGTCCTAATGAGCAGGGCGTGTGGCCATCAGTGTGTGTGGTGGGGTGGGGGTGGTAGCCAACATCCCCACGACCCGGTGTGAGTGAGACGGATGAGGGGAAGCCACTGGCGTCAGAGAAAATGTCCATCAGCTGCTCCTGGCCATAGTAGCCACGACCCCACGAGGTCCTCTACGTCACTGTGGACTCGTCCCATTTCAGAATTTTAAAACTATGCTCATTATATTTTTGCCCCGTATTTCACAGTGCTATTTAAGGTGTTGTTTGATAATGCCCACTTTCCTGAATCTTGGTCTTTGGGAGTTATTGTTCCGATACATATACATATAGGGGTATATCAGTTATTAGTGCTACCCATGAAGATCCCGGGGTAGAATAGGTCTTCAGCAACCCACGCTTGCCGTAGAAGGCGACTATGCTTGTCGTAATTGTCCAAATTGCGTGGATCGATGCTCATGATGTCAATCACTGGATTGTCTGGTCCAGATTTGATTATTTACAGACCGCCGTCATATAGCTGGAATAACAACTTCATCCTGATATTAAAGAGATATTCCTGTTATTGTTTGTAGACGATATTATTCTAATCTCAGATACCATGGTTGACTTCAGAAGCGTATTGATGTTCTAGAAAAATATTGTAATGATTATGATTTAGACGCGGATTTGAATAAAACTAGGGTGGTTGTTTTTAAGAAAGGTGGAGTGTTGTCAAGAAAAGAGATTTTTGTTTTATAAAGGTCTAAAGTTGGAGTGTGTATCTTCCTGCAAGTATTTGGGCGTTACTTATACGAGAAGCCTGTCCTAGTCAAGTCATTTCTCAAATGCTGGTTTACAGGGGAAAAAGACAATGTTTGGAATTTTAAAGTAATTGACAAAATTACATCTTCTTCGACATGACATGATATGAAAATAGCCACAATTTTGCTCTATGGTTCCGAAGTCTGGAGTCTACACCAGAATGATGAAATAGAAACCATACATACATTGGCGGTCAAGGGCTTTCTAGGTGTCAAATCGTCAACACCCAACAACATGGTTCGAGGTGAATATGGGCATTATCCTTCATATCTTTATGCAGACAAAAGAGTTATTGGTTACTGGATGGAGTTTTTGAGTGTGTCCGATTGTCGCAATCCAACGAAATGCTATTATATTATGCTTCAGGCAGAAGGTTAAGATAAAATTAACTTGGTCTCAAAATATAAATGTTTATTGTTCAGCTTGGGTTTGGGCTCTTGTTGGTAATACCAGTTTATAAAGTGATCCTCAATCGATTTTGTCAGAATTTATGACGCGTCTGAAGTTTAGTTGTGAACAGGACTGGCATAGTCTTCTGGAATAGCGTAGTGAATCTTTATCTTATTCTCAATTCAAGGTATCGTTTGGTACAGAGTTGTATCTTAGCTGTGTGACCGTCAATAAATTTGATGTGGCGCTTGCTCGGTTTAGATGTTTTTCGCATCAGCTATGTGTTGAAACAGGGAGATACGCTAATATCACGTAACAGAAGATTATGTTGTGTTTGTAAGGCTGGGTGTGTGTAGGACGAGTATCATTCTTTGTCAGTTGGCCACGATAATAACCAGTTGCGTGTGGATCACTTACCAAAGAATATTGTGAAAAATTTAATATCATTATGTCTACAACTGATTGTAAATTAATTAAACAGCTACCTATCTATATCTATCAAACGATGTCACTTCGTAGTACATTATTGTCAGCACAATAAGATCTGTGTACATCATGTCCATTGTAATACAAATGTAACTATGGACGGTTGGCCTACACTTACGAAATATACCGAATTGAATACAGACTCGTCGCAATTCCATTTGCGTAACTATAACAGCTTTTGCAAGCATTTTCATCTGGGTCCAGTCCAATAATGTATACTCACACGCAAAAGAAACGCAAGTGGTTTTAGGCAAATAGATAACATTCACGGAACCATAGTGTAGTGAAGCCTGATGGTGTTTTCAATATTTTTGGTTGCATTTTCGAAGCCCCGAGTAAAAACGCAACATAAAAAACGAATCGCCAAAACTCACCATTTAAATGAAATGTGGGTATCATGCATCCATTTCTCGCGAAATCGAAAATACACAAACTGTCACGAACTGTAGTGGGTATAAAACTGTGGCCGATTCTTGGACCTACCACTCCTCGGTCAACAATGCCACGCCTAACTCAAATTCAGAGAAACCAGGCTATCGGACTTTTGGAAGCCGGAGAGTCTGTCCAAGATGTTGCCCGTCATTTCAACCTTAACTTAACCACAATTTACCGTCTCCTGCATCGATACAATGCTACACAGACCACAGATGACCTTCCTCGGAGCGGTCGTCCTAGGGTCACCACACCTCGACAAGATCGGCAGATTACCCGTCAACACCAGCGACATCCGTTCCTAACTGCAAGTGAAAGTGCTCGACAGACCATAGGAACACATAATCGACACATTAGCCGGGACACTGTGATCCGACGTGTCCGTTCCAACAACCTCAGATGTCGCCGACCAGCACGTCGTCCTGTTTTCCAACCACGACATCGCCAAACACGACTTCAGTGGGCACAGGGTCATCGCAATTGGCGTCATCTTCTCTGATGAAAGTCGCTTTTGTGTCTCCCATGCAGACGGAAGAGTCAGAATTTGGCGGCGTCGAGGTGATCGTTTCGCTGACAGAAACGTTGTGGAAAGGGATCCATGGGGTGGACCTAGAGTCATGATATGGGAAGGGATTGGACTTAATGCGAGACTTGGACCCATGTGCTTTCTGAATGCTTTCTGGGTGTGTGCAGGAGGATCTCTAGGGCCTTCACAAATCGTCTGATCCACTCAATGTACAGGAGATGTGTGGCAGTGATTAATGCTAATGGTGGTCACACCAGGTATTGACTGACATTTTGGGTATTGACCCGAAACTGTGTAAGCCCTTAACATTTGAAAAAAAACAATTATGTCATCTGCCTTTTAATCCATTAAACTGTCTTCAGTCAAAACAATTTTAATCTTGCCCTATTAGTATTTCTTGTCTTTACTGTTGAAAATAAACAACATGTATACTGCATACTCGACTTGCGTTTCTTTTGCTTGTGAGTATAGTTCTCTCCTACAAACAAGTATTACCTGGGCTCGACACAAACTTGACTTTCATTGTAGTTGTACCGACCACACATTTACTCATGTATACAGGAGGGCTGCCTTCCTCAAGAAAACCTCCGGTCATTTTTAATTACGGGTCATCTGTCGTCAAGACGTTGGTGGCCCAATCGGGGCTGTCTGCAGAGGCCGCTTGTGCCGAGCGATATTCCCAGATAAATCACTGTCAGGCACATGCTATAGTGTTACATCTCCCTGTGTATAGTGCTCTGTGATGGCCATTGCCTCCTTTTATTAGTGGATTATTTATTTCTCGTAACCTGTCCTGTATGCCTTAACGACGACACCTGTTGAAAACTTCTGTAAGGATTGGCCTCCACGGTCTGGAGACATTCTCAAATACACCTGATGCTCGTGCAGTGCAGGGGGACATGCAATAAAGCTAATCATCACTGTGAAATAACCGCCATGTTGGTTTCCCGTCAAAGGCCATGTTTGACGCACAGGCGTGTGAGGCACAGGCGTTCCCTGGCGTGTGCATCGTCGTATTTAGAGATGTCGATCGTTATTTTGTTCGTCAGCTCTTGGAAGAATGCAGACAATGCAGTGTCACACTTTGGTCACTGTCAACTGCAAGGACACTTTCACATAAAAGTAGCTTAAAAAACTGCACATTGAAGCAGATAACCTTTCCAATTCAGATTGTTTAAAAAATAAATATATGATGATTTTCTGACGAAGCCTATTGCAGTATGAATAGTTCTCTCTAGTTTTCTAGTTCAACAGTACCTGAATTGTTTGATAGGCATTACTTAGAAGTTGACGGATGACAAAGTGGACACAGTTTATGGATAACAACTTCTTTAATGCTGTGAAAAGCGACGTTTCGGTATAGATCCTTATATCGTTGTCAAGCTGCAGTCTTGCTTTACAATGGTATAAGGATCTTTACCGAAACTTTTCTTTTTACAGCATTAAAGACATTTTTAACCACAAATTGTGACTACTTTAACGGTACCTGTTCGATCAACTTGTGAAACTTAGCTTCAATCTGTTGTGACACCTTTTAAGCAAATGAAACATTGCATTTATGTTTGCTTGTTTGATGTTTAACGTCGATCTCAGTAATATTCCAGTTATATGGTGGCCTTTGCATTGATGACCTCACCAGATCCACAAAGAATGAATTATTTTACAGAGAACGAAACTGACTGACGTCAATCACCCATTCCATGAAAGAATATCGTGAAGAATTGCTGCCATTTTCTTTTCAATGACACAAAGTTCTTTTACATGTGAAAGTGTTTTATTACAACAACACATTTCAGGCCTGGCGCCCGAGTTCATGTATCTGCTGATTATCTGAAAACATTAGAAAAGAAAGGTTTCAGGCATCGGACATGTCTTCCAATTCTACCTCACTGACAGATGGAATACTTGCACCTTCTACATTTAAGACGCTAACGCCAGAGACAAACCAGTCAAAATTATCTCCCGAAACAGATTGCATTGGCTGTTCTAGTTAAAAAGTAGATTTGACTTACTCGTATGAATGTAACAAAATATTTTCAATTTTTTTTTTATAATCAAGAATTGTATAGATTGTCATTAGGTCATGTGACATAAATGACTTGTGTGTCAATATTCTTTAAATAAACGTCTATACTAAAATGCTACCTTTTCACATCTTCCCGAGGCAAGGGAGTTAACTGACTTTAAAAGTCCAGTTTCCATCCTTGCCGAACTAGCCTGGAATTCCTGGGCTCGATATTAGCGCCACCAGTAGCTATTACCAATTATATCCCTTCTAAGCCTCTCCTATGGACCAATAGGATTCCACCTCTCGTATCACTTGCATTTGCTTCAAACAAAATGGCGGCGCCATGTCAGGACGATCTGCTCGACAATCAAGATCTATATTGTGATAAAACGGGTCTTACATCGCGAAGTGCATCAAATCACGTGAGCACCTTGATTAAAAACATGAAAAGATTTGGAAAATATCTGTTGACAACGAGTTGGCGGTGCACATGCTTTGCAAATCCTGCAATCGACCGAAATCTGCAGGACAGTTTACGAACCGGATTTCGATTTCGTTGCGCGATTTTGATTGGACTAAGCATAGACTCGTTAGTCCAGCCAAATTGTAACTCCATAATACCAGCCTAGTTCGGCAAGGGTGGAAACTGGTCTTTTATAGTCAGTTAACTCACTTGCCTCGGGAAGATGCCTTTTCATGAACGGGTTTGAGACACGAACTAACACTTGTATTGGGGTTGACAAGGACAACTTTGTCAGACTTCCTAGCTCAGGCACCTACATACGGCAGTTGAAATTTTGTTTGTGCGACATCGAACCTGGATGATATCGGCCATAAATTCTGGTATGTCTGGTCCAGATTCGATCAGTACTGGACCACCTTGTATAGCTGCGAGAGAGCTGAGTGTGACGTTAGTCAGCATTCGTTCCCTCACACCTTTGGAAAATCTAAACTACTTATTATTTGATGTGTCATGTAACTGGTCATCGTACTTGTTACTTGTGCTACTTATTGACCAGATTGGCCGGATAATCGTCTGTTCAGCTTTCACTTACGTTTCACAAACGCAGTGTCCGATGAAATGTCCCTCGTGGTGGCAAACGGTTTTTCCGTTACATCCGGGGCACTCAATGTCACAGACTCTGCTCGTCACACATCTGTCAAATCGGCCACAGCTTGATTGGGCATCTGACAATGATAGACGTCAATGACATTACTGGAATGCCACCTTCACTGAAAGTGTATTTTACATATGATATTTCCAAGGATCACAAATGTACACTTTTTCATAACGTCATTGAGATTAACAATACTTGAATGTCCAATTGTTGATGTTGTCAGTTAAGTTATATAGAACCATAGATACAAAAAATAAAATTTGCTGTATGCGAATTAATTCTATGCAAGTGACCAGGAAGTGACCTAATTCCTTCCGTACTACTGGCGCTGACTGTAAGATCTGTACTACTGACGCTGACTGTTAGATCTGCAGGATACCAAGACATATACAACAGTGACACTCGGAATCCGTTTTTAGAAGTATAGCTTAATAATTTAAAATTCGCTGTATCTTAATTATTTCCATGCAATGTATTGAAGTGACCGGGACCCTAATTCCTGCTGTACTACTGGCGCTGACTGTAAGACCTGCACGATACCAAGACACAGTGGCTCTCGCGCTCCTGAGTCAAATACATATGTGTATGAATCTGGAGAACAGTCGCATTTCCAACTAATCTCAACTTGAGTCCCATTTAAATATACTTTGTCGACGCTGGTGAGTGATTGTTTACTAGACGTGCGTAAATCAAGCGACTGCGTAAATGATATATGAACATAAGGTCCAGCCAGGAGACTCACCAACAGCCCCCAGGAGCAGCACTGAAGCAAGGACGAGGAAGAGGACGACTCTCATGTTGACTGTAGTAACAAGGTGCTGGTGAGAGTGACACAGGCTGTTTTTATACACTGTCTCAGGCCGACCTATCGTGACATGGAACCAATCCTTCACACGTTTTCAAATTATCTTTGAACTTTAAGATAAGCACACACTATCTTTTTCAACATATCATCGAATGTTTGTGAAATGTGTTCTATATGTTTGGAAACTTGAAACAAGCATGTATGATGTTCCTGAAACACCAGATAAAAATACGAATACGAAATGTATCATATTCATGTCAGTACTGGATTGAAACATACCTATAAGATTGCATTTGGTGATCGATGGTGATATGGCAAACATGAAGCGAGGGAAACGACCAGAACATGACCATGATGTTGGGGGGTTACCAAGTGTTACATGTACTTGTAATTATGCATGCCTGGTTGATCTATACCTACAACCTATACGTCTTGGTGCCCAGTACTGAAATCAATGTCCCCGTCGATGTGTCATCAGATAATTCTCCATGGGCTGACAGCGACAGCAGTGGTCCGATATCCTTTATGTGAGATTCCTTCATACTTGGACCTGTTACATTCTTCCACCCCTTTTTACTCAGGAGATAAACCTACTGCTAAAGCGCGAGGTTTCAAGTGTATAAATAAGAGGTTTCTACATTAAATTTCAAAACACAGTAGGTTTATCTCCATTCTACCAAGACTGCAACGGCGCTTGAAAACGGTGCTGTCTTGCAACTGCAACGCCTAACTGCACCGCGTACCAAGGCCTGCTGTCTTCCGAAAAAGGTTCAAAGGTATTTATATATGTTACAAATATTACTAAAGTTCAACATTTAATACCAACATTCGTGACTAGTTCAAACTAAGTGTTCAAAAAACATAGTTTTTCAAAAAGAAGTTGACAAATAACCTTCCTCCAAACTTTGTCCAAATATGTTTCAATTTCATTGCAACCTGCAGTGCACTGTTTGGACTCACCAAGTCATTTCTTTGAATTCGAATATTCCACTTCCCATTGTAGGGGTGGCAGGGGATCTGTACTTCCCGGAATGTGTGCTACCCGGAATCTGTTCGGGGATGTGTAAGGGGCTGTAGGGATCTGTGCTACCCAGCATCTGTTCGAGGGGAAGTAGGGGGCAATGGGGATCTGTGCTACACGGAATCCATTCGGGGACAAGTAGGAGGTAATGAGGATCTGTACTACCCGGAATGTGTGCTACCCCGGAATCTGTTCGGGGACATGTGGGGGGCAACGGGGACCTGTGCTTCCCGGAATCTGTTCAGGGATATGTAGAGAGCGATTGGGATCTGATCTACCTGGAATCCTTGCGGGGACAAGTAGGGGCAATGGGGATCTGTGCTTCCTGGAATCTGTTCGGGGATATGTAGGGGGCGATGAGGATCTGTGCTACCTGGAATCTGTTCGGGGATATGTAGGGGGCGATGAGTATCTGTGCTACCTGGAATCTGTTCGGGGATATGTAGGGGGCGATGAGGATCTGTACTATCCGGAATCTGTTTGGGCATATGTTGGGGGTAATGAGGATCTGTACTCCCCAGAATCTGTTCCGGGATATGTAGGGGCAGATGGGGATCTGTGCCACCCGGAATCTGTTCGGGGATATGTAGGGAGCGAAGGGGATCTGTGCCACCTGGAATCTGTTCGGGGGTATGTAGGGGGCAATGGGGATCTGTACTGTCCGGAATCTGTTGCGGGATACGTTGGGGGAAATGGGAATCTGGACTACCCGGAATCTGTTCCGGGATAATTAGGGGGAGATGGGGATCTGTGCCACCTTGAATCTGTTCGGGGACAGGTAGAAGGTAATGGGGATCAGTACTACCCGGAATCTGTTCGGGGATATGTAGGGGGAGATGGGGATCTGTGCCACCCGGAATCTGTTCGGGGACAGGTTGAAGGTAATGGGGATCTGTACTACCCGGAATCTGTTCGGGGATAAGTCGGGGGCAATGGTGATCTGTACTACCCAGAATCTCTTCCGGGATATGTAGGAGGTAATGGGGATCTGTACTACCTGGAATCTGTTCTGGGATATGTAGGGGGCAATGGGGATGTGTGCTACCTGGAATCTTTTCGGGGATATGTCGGGGGCAATGGGGATCTGTACTTGCCCGGAATCTGTTCCGGGATATGTTAGGTGCCGGCGATGGGGATCTGTACTACCCGGAATCTGGTCGGGGATATGGAGGGGGCGATGGGGATCTGTACTACCCGGAATCTGGTCGGGGATATGTAGGGGGCAATGGGGACCCGTGCCTCTCTACTGAAGAATCTTCCATTGAACAGAGGCTGGGCACGTGAACGAAACGCTCATATAAACGACACATTTGATATTTATACGATTATATTCGAGAAATTACGTAAACTACCGATGGACTACTTCTCTAACGTTTATATAGTTTGGATTTCACTCTATGGTAGCGTTTACTATAATTGAGGCCACGTTAATGGAAAGGCTTATTTCAGTCACCCACTTATATTAATTGTTTAGTTGTAACCAAATGTTCCTGAATCCCTGATATGATTCAACCAGCCCCAGCAAGTGTTGTTCCACACTGCACCTGCGGACGAGCAAATGTTTAGTGGACGCATGAAAAATGATTGCTTGGGTTGCGTTATTTCTGAACAGTTGAAATCATTTTCTAATGTCTGATTTGGAATAAAACTGATGAAACTATGCGTGTATTTAGTAGAACCCTAATACAATTGATGAGTATTTTTGGGGCACATTGAGAATTGATTTATTTTGGTATTCTTTCTTTCCTTGCAATTTCATATCTTTACTGAAAATATCGCTTCTCAAGTGATTTTTCTTATCTTTTCAATGCTATTGAGCACCGCTCGAGGGTAAGGATGTTTGCTTGTCCCCAGGGTTTGAAATAGCAGTAAATTATACCAGCAAATACAAACGTCGCGTTGTTGCCATTGATAACCTTTCAGACCATTCGTGTCTTTTGAACGTGTAAAGTACGAGAGCTGGTCATATACATGTAGTTCTAAGTCAAACAAACAAAACCAACAATTCGGAAAGTGTTATTAATTTTATTTTTCAACATAATCTCCCTGTTTTTCAATACACTTTTCATATCGATAGTGAAGCTTTTCAATTTCAGTCAGGCAGAAATTTTCTGAAGCCACCTTGAAAACCTTTTGCGGCAGCTTTAAGGTCAACGTTGTCGTCATAGTGCTTTCCATGAATGTGTTCATTCAGTTTAGGAAACAAGTGGAAATCACCTGGTGCCAAGTCTGGCGAGCATGGAGGGTGAGAAAGCTCTTCGAACCCTCATTGTCGCAGAACTGAAGTCGAGAGGTGCGAGAAGAGGCATTGTCATGAAACAGTAGAACTCCATCAGTCAGCATGTCTTGCCGCTTCTCTTTGATAGATTCTCTCAGGCTATGAAGCAAATCAGTACAGTAGGCACTGGTTATCGTCTTTTGACTTTCTAAGTAATCAACAATGATCACACCCTTTGCATCCCAGAATACAGTGGCCATAACTTTCCTCACTGATCTTGGAGATTTGAATTTCTTTGGTGCCGGGGAAATGGAATGATGCCATTTAATGGATTGACGTTTTGACTCGGGATCATTATGGGAAACCCATGTTTCATCACCCGTTACTTATCACATAGCTGCCCAACGTTTAACGCTGGAATAGCTAGAGCACTTATCCCCATACACTTGTGACATTGGGTTATGAATTTTCTTGGGGAGTACTTTTCTCTAAAGTCAAAAACGTGATGACTGCTCGGTACTCGTTCTTTTCCTTTTCTGTGTCTATACGGACCCCTATCACGTTCAACTGGCTGTCATTAATGTACAAACGGCCTCGACAGACCAAATACTCGTACACTTGGAATGAACCACTTAAACAATGTACTGCTTTGACTAGTTCACTTTGTTATGGCCCATAGTTGAAAGTTAGTCAGTTTTTTTTAACAGCCCTCAGGCAATCAGGTGTAATGAAACACAACAATGGTGACCTTATTTCATCGTGTACACAATCATTGAAATCCTCTACCCATGGTTCCTCGAGGTTACAGATGCCGGGTATAGACCCAACTGTTTCCAAAACCTTTCGCTGGAATCCATGGTGGGTCTTTTCTCATCATTCCTATCGATTGCATTTAACTGCCTCTAAGATTGTTTTTCATTAGATTTGAATAATTTGTTTTGTTTCATGAAGTTTTTTTTCTTATCCCACTTTCTTTTTCTTTTTGTCCAAACCCTTCAGAGAATCAAGAATTTTCTCTTTTGTTGTCTTGTAATTTTTAAAAAAAAATTTCCGAATTGATTTTTTGTCGTTTTGACATTGATTTATTTTTAAGCAAAGCTCTATCCAGGATATATCTTTCCTGGTTTCGTTTAGTTTTATTTGAACCAGTTTTTTTGGATGATTTTGTTTATTTTGTGGTTCAATATCTTTGGAAACTGCATGGAGTTCCCCCAGTGTTCGAGCAGCAGCACACACGCAGCAGTTAATGTCATGCAAAGAACAGTCTGCAATGAGAGTCACAAAAATAATGTCATTTAATTTATCAAGTTGATTCTGTGGAAATAAGTGGTAAATCACAGATTTGATTATAAAATGATATTAACAAATTATACAAGGGATCATCAGAAAGATGATCTGCAGCAGCAGAGGGGTCTGAAGAGGGGGAAAACTCAACGACTTCGAGCCCAACATCAGGGATTTCATTTTGTCAGCCCATGAGTGGGTCATCAGTGACAACTGCATTAGGTACTTTAGGGGGAAACAATGCGAACGTCCATTTGCAATTTCGAGTGTGCCACTGTTAGAGCTGGGTGTTCATGTGAAGGCGCCTGACGAGCGTTGTTGTTAGCTGACCAGACTCACGGCGCCTATACAACTTCAGTCGCCGGAGCTGGTCGCGAATATTCTGCTCTGTCAGATATGCATACATTGGCATGGCTTTGTCCCAATGTTGCTTCAGTAATTTGCCATTTATACGTGGTATGTCTGGCCATCCTGTTGCTTTCGCACACTCAAGAAGTGTGGACTTGAGTAAGTATGTCCAAGATAGTCTTGGATGGGTTCTGTGCCTGCCACTTGGGCTAGTCCCATCTCAAGTTTGGTTAGTTTGTATACCTGAGGGAGGCTGACTGGGCTGCGGAGTTGAACAATGTTTCTTTCCTTGTCGTACAGATTAAATACGAAAATGCAGCAAAGATGGTTTGGGTGATCCTGGAACAGTCATGCTAGTTATAATCAAAATCAGCTCAGTACCCTTGTCCCCACAACACACATCCCAGACAGCGAATGGGACTTCTCCCAGGAAGCGCTGCCTAGTCAAGACTCCCCAACACTATGGCCTTCTGCGTTACCCAGATTGTCAGAAGGGCTGTATTCCTGGTAGCAAATCCGGGTACTCACCTAATGTCAGTCAACGGATTGGGAGGTACCAAACCTAAGGCACCGAGAACAATGGGGAGTCGGACAACTTGGTACTTGGGATGCAAGCGAGACATTTCAAAGGCGAGGTCATGCCATGTTTTTCCTGAATCTTGTCAATCACATTAGTGTCAAAAGGGACAGAAAACACAATGACATAAATAATTTCATTGGATTTATCAAAAGATCATGTTTCTTGGCCTGGATGCGTCTGAGGCTATAAATGGGCCTATTCCAAAGAATTTTGTATTTATCATTTTCCATGATGCCCTCTACATATTCCGGGTCGTACCATGGATGGACCTCTGTGTCAAAACCCCAAACATTGCGAAGGCGGTAATAAAAGGATCGAGCCACTCCATCATGTCACTTAAGATACTGTGTTTGTGCCAAAGCTGAGCATCCATTAAAAAAGTGTTGGACAGTATCATTTCATATCACATATTGACGGTTTCGAGTGGGAATTGACTGTGCACATGCGTTTTTTTTCTATAGTCCATTTCAGACTTCCCTCATTGGACTTTCCCATTCATTGGAAGAATCTGCCCTTGCTGTATTCATTCGAATTTTTCTCCTGTAAAATTGGCGATAGGTGATCTACGACAGATAGCGGATCCAACTGCAATTCTTTTTACAATTGAGCCCGGGCTGGGGCATGGTCTTGACATTCCAGTAACAAGTGACCGATGGATTCAGGTTGATTACAAGATGGACATACCTTGTCATGGTGCTTTTTGTGACCGAGTCTGAGGCGTGAGATGGCTACTTTAACTTTCCTTTCATTTGAGTATAGTATGGCTTTAGTGGATCTTGGGTGGAATTTTGCATAACCATCTGTTGATCTGACTTGCGTGTCATTGGTCTTTCTACTTTGGGGCTATAGGGGCTTTCATTTTGATTGTCTAGTTTGCTGTAGGTAATAGGTTGTATCTCCGCTTTGTCCTGATCTAGCTTTGCCAGTGTATCTGCTTATCTATGTGAGACGGGATCCAACACAGCTTCACCTGTTTTCCTTCGTCTGATAAGTTTGTATATTCGTATAGAATATTATTGACTGTGTTTGGTCTTGAGTTTGAGTTTCTGCCGCTGATGGCATGAAGTGCACGAAGCGAGTCTGATAGGACGACTGCCTTTATTTCCGGTAGTTCCGGCATGAGTTTGAGAGCATGATGATTGCCTCCAATTCAACAGTGAATACTGACTGACTGTCAGTCAGGCGAACGGAATGTGCTTGAGTTTTGGAGCTATGGATATGGATCCCGTAACCAGCACTGTTGGTGATATGAGTCTTGGATCCATCAGTGTATATCACGTGATCAAAACTCAGTGGTGATGTTTATCGCCAGCAAAATTGACATTTCTTGAAAAGCGCACTCCACATTTTTTGTCATTACTGAAAGTAATATCCCTTATGGCTTGAATAGCTTGTTTACCCTGTATAAGTATTAGCACACTTGCAGCTATCTTCGTTATTTAATCAGCGATATTATGTGATTCTATTTCAGGTGTTCAGGGCAATAAGAGAGGCATAAAACCATACAAACTCACTCCACAAACTCCTACCTTCTTTTTGCATACAGGCGCGTAAGGTAAAAGATGCATTATGACACTTAAAAGGATTTTTATGTCAATCGAAAACCGTTAATTCCTTTAATCTTTTCAAAATGACACTGCTTATAATTGAACTTCTTTCTCACACAATTTTTAATCGAATATTATATTAATGACTAGGATTACTGCAACCTGCATATCTTGAAAAAAGACAGTTTAATGTAGTTCCCACCTTAAACAGACAGCGACTGAGCTCGACACAAACTGAACTTTCAGTCTCCTGGAAAGTACGAAATCCAATTTTGGCTGAGATACGCACACTGTATCCACTAATCGTGCTTTATCGCAGTGATCGAGTTCTGGTATTGGTGCTCGTATTCCCAGTAAACAATAATGTCTGCCCAAAGTTCACTCTGTACAGCTGAGAGTTTTGTCGAAGTCCACCATCTCTAAGAATCACTCCCTATTTTCATTAAAAGATTATTATACGTTTCTCGTAACCTGTCCTGTATGCATTAACGTGGCGCCACGAGCAGCAGACGCCACCTGCTAAAAAAACTTTTGTCACGGTTGGCCTCCGAGGTCTGGAGACATTCTCAAATACACATGATGCTCGTGCAGTGCACGGGAAAATGCAATAAAGCTAATCATCACTTTGATTTTGATTTAAACATATTTATTCACAAGGAGTGAACGGGATTGGGGGACAAGTTCTTCCAACTTAGAATGCCCTCTCCCTGGTATTTACAAAATATTCACAATTTCAAATTCAATATATATGCATAAAACATAAAACACTATAGATGAGAGAGAGAGAGAGAGAGAGAGAGAGAGAGAGAGAGAGAGAGAGAGAGAGAGAGAGAGAGAGAGAGAGAGAAGAGAGAGAGAGAGAGAGAGAGAGAGAGGGAAAACATTGTTGAATGAACAGTTCTTTACACGAATCTTTTAGTTGTACATATATAACGTTGTACTGCCTTAAATATAGCTTCATTTTCTGTAACAACGTGATCTGCATTGCCGTGTAACAGTAAGTGTACATCAATAGGTATGTTATGAACAATATTTTTAAGGCTGTTTAACATAATTTCACGCTGATGACTAAACAATGGACATTCCATGAGATAATGATATGCATTTTCATATGTATTCGAACATGTACAGTTCGGGTGATCTTTTATACCAATTCTATATAAATCATAATTCAACTGACTGCACATGTATCTCAGTTTTGTGTGTAAGATATTATATTTTCTTCTTCCATAAGCGAAGTACGCAGGTGACGTGGGGTTGTGCTTTTGTAGCGAATTTTTAAAACAAGAAATCGTAGAATTTCGATCTGATAACGGAATAGAGTTCCACAATCGGATAGACGATGGGTAAAAGGATTCACACGAATGTCTTAGTCTTGTGAGAGGAACACTGATGTTTTCAGAGTTTCTGAGACTGTATGAGTTTTTTGCAGCAACGGTTTTGGGTAGACTACCTGTTAGATAGGAAGGGGCCATGTTATGATTAATTTTGAAACTTTGAAATGACGGCCATATTGGTTTCCCGTCAAAGGCCATGTTTGCCGTAGGCTGAATCGAAGGTATATCAGCTCTAGGTGCAGTGTCACACATTGGTCAATATCAACTGCAAACACTTTCACATTTTACTGCAAGTAACTTCACAAGCTGCACATTGAAACAGCTTACCTTTCCATTTGAGATTGTTTTCGGTTAAAATATTTTTTTATATAAATTTACTCTTGTGGAAAATACAATGATTTTCTGAAAGCCTATTGCAATATGAATCGCTTTGGCTTTGGGGTTTTCTACGGTTCCTGTAAACTTGTAAACTGAGCTGTTTAATCTAGTGTGGCACCATTGAAGCAACTAAAACTTTGCACTGACGTTTGCTTATTTGATGTTTAACGTCTCACTCAGCAATATCCCAGCTGTATGGTGGGTGGCCATTGCATTGATGACCTCATCAGATCCACTATGGCGAGATGTTTGACTCGAATGGATTCAATTTAAGTAGAACGAAACTGACCGACGTCAATCACCCATTATTAGGAAGGATAGCTCGGAGTATTGCTGCCGTTGATAGAACAATGACACAAAGTTTTGTATTTGTGAAACTGTTTTATTACAACAACATATGACAGACTCGGTGCTCCAGTTCATGTATCTGCCGATTATCTGAAAACATAAGAAAAGAAAAGTTTCAGGCATCAGACATGTCTTCAATTCGTCCTCACTGACAGGTGGAATACTTGTACCTTCCATATATAAAACGCTAACGCCAGAGACAAACCAGTCCATTGGACGTAAAGACAGGCATTATTTCATAATGTCCCTTGGGAAATATCAAGAACAAGTCTTTAAATGCACCGTTTCGCATGATGGTTAGGACAGTCTTGGCAGTAAGATTGGTTTTGGATCAAGGTTTTTAAAGTAAAATAGTAGATTTGACTTACTCATGTGAATGTGTAAAAATTATCTTTGTTTTTGTTTGTTTTTTATAATCAGGACTTGTATAGTTTGCCATTAAGCCACGTGACATGAATGCCTTGTGACTCATTATTGTTTTAATAAACGCTTATAATTGAATGCATCTTATGTTTGTTTGTTGTTTAATGCCGTACTCAACACTATTCCAGCTATATGACGGCTGTCTGTGAATGATCGAGTCTGCTTCAGACAATCCAGTGATTGACATTATGAGCATCGATCCACTCAATTGGGATACGATGACATGCATCAACCAAATCAGCAAGCTTGAATACCCGATCCCGTCAGTCACCTCTTACGACAAGTAGAGTCGCCTTTACATTCTGGTTTGCCTGGCCCAGATTCGATCAGTACTAGACCACCTTATATAGCTGCGAGAGTGCTGAATTCGACGTTAGTCAGCATTCGTTCCCTCACACCTTTGGAAAATCTAAACTTCTTATTATTTGATTTGTCATGTAACTTGTCATCGTACTTGTTACTTATGCCACATGTTGACCAGATTGGCCGGATAAGCGAAGTCTGTCTGTTAAACTTTAACTCACGTTTCACAAACGCAGTGACCGATGAAATGTCCCTGGTGGTGGCAAACGGTTTTTCCGTTACATCCGGGGCACTCAATGTCGCAGACTCTGCTCTGCACACATCTGTCAAATCGGCCACAGCTTGTTTGGGCATCTGACAATGATAGACGTAAATGACATTAACCACCTTCCTTCACTGAACATTTATTTTACATATGATGTTTCGAGGGATCACAAATGTACACTTTTGATGAAGATGAAGAACACGCTATGGTAGAATGTCCAAGTGTTGATAGTGTCAGTTAAGTTATGCAGAACCATAGATCAATAATTTAAAATTTGCTGTATCGGAATAAATTCCATGCAATGTATTGAAGTGACCGGGACCCTAATTCCTGCTGTACTACTGGCGCTGACTGTAAGACCTGCACGATACCAAGACACAGTGGCTCTCGCGCTCCTGAGTCAAATACATATGTGTATGAATCTGGAGAACAGTCGCATTTCCAACTAATCTCAACTTGAGTCCCATTTAAATATACTTTGTCGACGCTGGTGAGTGATTGTTTACTAGACGTGCGTAAATCAAGCGACTGCGTGAATGATATATGAACATAAGGTCCAGCCAGGAGACTCACCAACAGCCCCCAGGAGCAGCACTGAAGCAAGGACGAGGAAGAGGACGACTCTCATGTTGACTGTAGTAACAAGGTGCTGGTGAGAGTGACACAGGCTGTTTTTATACACTGTCTCGGGCGTGGTGAGAGTGACACAGGCTGTTTTTATACACTGTCTCGGGCCGACCTATCGTGACATGGAACCAATCCTTCACACGTTTTTGTATGGGTTATCTTTCAGGTTATGTTATCCTTTCCAGTTGCGATAGAGATTTCATGATGCACTTGCGGCAACAAGTTTCTGTGGCAACTATCATGGGAAAAATACACGAACGCAAACAAAGAATGATTTTGCAATAGAACAATATTTTGATGTCCATGAAACATTAATTCATCATGCCAATGTAAACACATGCAGTCTGTAAACGACACCCCCTGGGGTCAACCGTCAGTTCACAAGTCAGTATCGAATATGATCACCATAACCATAGCCTCACTGACGACACAAGGTGATAGAGGAAGGCTTGTGGGATGTCTTCTTGGCCGAGGTATGTCCAAGGTGGACCAACGTACCCGGTTGGTTTCGAAGTCCGCGTAAAGGACGTTTGATTTCATCTCACACATGCATGTAAATTCGATGGGCGACAGATCTGGCGAAACAGCAGGCCAAATGAGTGTGGAGATGTCCAATTAAAATTGATGTGACGCTGATGGATCTGAAGGAACGGAAGGACGTGAGGACGGGAAACTTCATCACGGTACCATACACTGTCAAAGTGTTATTGATGACCGCTGGAGAGGTCCTTTGATGTGCAGTGATGCCTCCCAACACACCATTACGCTCCCACCACCAAATGCAGAACTTTGCAGAACACATGCGTAAGCCTAACGTTCCACCCGACGTCGATGACGGCCATCACTGCTGTAAAGATGAAACTTGGACTCATCTGTGAGTAGGACTGACCTCCAGTCCTATAGCCTGAACCTCAGATGGTGTCTTGGCCATGCAAGTCGTGCAGTTGTACCGACTCCAGAATGACTGTATGGTATTGCTAGTCTGTTGGTACCGACTCCAGCTTGACTGTACGGTGTTGCCAGTCTGTTGGTGCCGACTCCAGCTTGACTATACGGTGTTGCCAGTCTGTTGGTACCGACCCCAGAGTGACTGTATGGTGTTGCCAGTCTGTTGGTACCGACTCCAGTGTGACTGTACGGTGTTGCCAGTCTGTTGGTGTTGACCCCAGAGTGACTGTATGGTGTTGCCAGTCTGTTTGTACCGACTCCAGTGTGACTGTAGGATGTTGCCAGTCTGTTGGTGCCGACTCCAGCTTGACTGTACGGTGTTGCCAGTATGTTGGTGCCGACTCCAGCTTGACTGTACGGTGTTGCCAGTATGTTGGTGCCGACTCCAGCTTGACTGTACGGTGTTGCCAGTCTGTCGGTGCCGACTCCAGCTTGACTGTATGGTGTTGCTAGTCTGTTGGTGTTGACCCCAGCGTGACTGTACGGTGTTGCCAGTCTGTTGGTGCCGACCCAGAGTGACTGTACGGTGTTGCCAGTCTGTTGGTGCCGACCCCAGTGTGGCTGTATAGTGTTGCCAGTCTGTTGGTACCGACGCCAGCGTGACTGTACGGTGTTGCTAGTCTGTTGGTACCGACTCCAGTGTGACTGTACGGTGTTGCCAGTCTGTTGGTGTTGACCCCAGAGTGACTGTATGGTGTTGCCAGTCTGTTTGTACCGACTCCAGCGTGACTGTACGGTGTTGCCAGTCTATTGGTGCCGACTCCAGCTTGACTGTACGGTGTTGCCAGTCTGTTGGTACCGACTCCAGCGTGACTGTACGGTGTTGCCAGTCTATTGGTGCCGACTCCAGCTTGACTGTACGGTGTTGCCAGTCTGTTGGTACCGACTCCAGCGTGACTGTACGGTGTTGCCAGTCTATTGGTGCCGACTCCAGCGTTACTGTACGGTGTTGCCAGTCTATTGGTGCCGACTCCAGCGTTACTGTATGGTGTTGCCAGTCTGTTGGTGACGACTCCAGCGTGACTGTATGGAGTTGCCAGTCTGTTGGTGCCGACTCCAGCTTGACTGTACGGTGTTGCCAGTCTGTTGGTACCCACCCCAGAGTGACTGTATGGTGTTGCCAGTCTGTTGGTACCGACCTCAGAGTGACTGTATGGAGTTGCCAGTCTGTTGGTGTTGACCCCAGAGTGACTGTATGGAGTTACCAGTCTGTTGGTACCGACTCAAGCTTGACTGTACGGTGTTGCCAGTCTGTTGGTGCCGACTCCAGTGTGACTGTAGGATGTTGCCAGTATGTTGGTGCCGACTCCAGTGTGACTGTACGGTGTTGCCAGTATGTTGGTGCCGACTCCAGCTTGACTGTACGGTGTTGCCAGTCTGTTGGTGCCGACTCCAGCTTGACTGTATGGTGTTGCCAGTCTGTTGGTGTTGACCCCAGCGTGACTGTACGGTGTTGCCAGTCTGTTGGTGCCGACCCAGAGTGACTGTACGGTGTTGCCAGTCTGTTGGTGCCGACCCCAGTGTGGCTGTATAGTGTTGCCAGTCTGTTGGTACCGACTCCAGTGTGACTGTACGGTGTTGCCAGTCTGTTGGTGTTGACCCCAGCGTGACTGTACGGTGTTGCCAGTCTGTTGGTGCCGACCCAGAGTGACTGTACGGTGTTGCCAGTCTGTTGGTGCCGACCCCAGTGTGGCTGTATAGTGTTGCCAGTCTGTTGGTACCGACTCCAGTGTGACTGTACGGTGTTGCCAGTCTGTTGGTGTTGACCCCAGAGTGACTGTATGGTGTTGCCAGTCTGTTTGTACCGACTCCAGCATGACTGTACGGTGTTGCCAGTCTATTGGTGCCGACTCCAGTGTTACTGTATGGTGTTGCTAGTCTGTTGGTGCCGACTCCAGTGTTACTGTATGGTGTTGCTAGTCTGTTGGTGCCGACTCCAGCTTGACTGTACGGTGTTGCCAGTCTGTTGGTGCCGACTCCAGTGTTACTGTATGGTGTTGCCAGTCTGTTGGTGACGACTCCAGCTTGACTGTATGGAGTTACGATAAACACAAAAATGCCACTCATATTCAGATTGGTTATGGCGTAGTGTTTACGAAGTTTAGCCGTCAACAACGGTTTTTTTCAAATTTGAAACACTTGAATTGGTTTGATTAACTCCGTTCCATGTGTACTGTGAATGGTGACGGATTTCTTAGTCGTGGGATTATGCATTTTGAATGACTGAGATGCACGTGCAACTTCAGAGGCATCATGGGTAATCATGACAAAGTGTTTGTACAAATGATTTCCATTCATGATTCTGAAAAAGCCATGGCAGAGTTTTTTTTCAATGTTTTTTTTTTTTAATGCTGTACAGGCATTGTTTCCGCTATTATATTTAGGAACTCTTTTCGGGTGGGTTAATCAATATTTACAAGATTTATAGATACACTTTGACTTGAACCATTGGATCCCGTGTTTTATCATGTAATGGGTAGGTTTCTCTGCAGGATAAAGCCAACGGATAAAACGACATCCGTTGGGGTCATATGTGGATAGAGATGCAAATATCAAAGGTCAAGTAGGGACTACTTTCGTTGTTTACAAACAAACATGGTGCCGCCCTTGTCATTCGGCGATCGATTAAGAATTAACCATCAGGATTCTGGAGAAACTACTGTGATAATTGCTATCATTATCAAAAGAACAGTCTAATACACTGAAAAGCAGTGTCTACCTGTGATGTAGCTAAGGCATTTTACAAGTTTGGGCAACTTTGGAGACATAAATTGCGAAAACATTTTGCGAGGGCACTAGTCCTAGCCAAGTGGGATCAGTAGCCACATCTGTGCTCGTAGACCTCTGTGGCTTGGAACCTTTTCCACAAATTAATAAAGTTGGATTTGGCGGAAATATGTTTGAATTGTTACCTTGTTTCGTTTTGTCGCTGTGTGTACATCTGACTGCACTGACCATCAACAACGTCTGACCGTGGGCAGACAAAGGGCAGTTACTCTAGCGGACAGGCCGATGGATTGCCTGTGAAAGGCAAGTAAAAACAATTCGTGTAGGCAATTGTTGTTTTGCGTATATGTTGTTTCGCCACCGTATAAGAAGCATGTTTCAGTTGGAACTATATTGGCGACTGTCATTGTCCGACTGACCCATCACTTACCTTGTGATGTAATATATATTAATGCGCTCATGACCATCCCTAAACACACGCGCGCGTGATAACCTCTATTTATTTTCTTCAAGTAAACTATTGACTTGCCTTTGCAAGTGTTTGTGGCGGGTGCCACCGGTCTGGCAAGATATGCTCACCATTTCGCCAACATCTGGTATCATCACTATCTGATAGTGAATCATAAACACATGACTACGATATAGTTAAGTTATGCAATGTATTCTGCTTTTAGCAGATATTTCTTATGATTATGTAAAGAGTTTGTGTCGCATTTATTTGCATATTCGGGTGCGGGGAGAAAAGGACAAGAAAGGTCCCCAAAGATAGGTGATATAATGTTTGCTCTTCACCATAGAGGTGAAAACTTTTGCCTATAGTACCCGATGTTTTATAAATATTAATCTGTTCCTGAAAAGAAATCGATGACATCACATGCTTGATGTTCTGTAGTGTGCCTCCCAGACCCTAGAGAATAAATTAAAAAAGGAGTCCAACACAAGTCTAGAATGATTTGGCAAGTCAAGATTGCTTCAGCTCTGTAATTAAGGATTGTTCTGGGCTTCATTTGGATTATATATTTTATATTTTGTAGAAATATATTTTAAAAGATGATATAACATAAATATATATATATATATATCTGGGACTAAATGACAGTCTAGATGTTCTGCAATATAATGTGTTTTTGGTCAAAACAAATTGTCTGTCTCCTCCTGACAGAGAAAATGATGTTTTGAAGTTATGAAAACTATTCTGTCTCCCCCAAAAATCCCAGCCCGATTAATTCCGGTTTGAATATAATGGTACAACAGTTAACGTGGTTCTCCCTTCATCTACTGAATAGAACCTCATGGATGAATACATATATACGGATCTTAACCAAAGCATTTTCGGTCTAATTCGACAAGACCAATTTGACTGTCACACTCTGTTGACACCACTGAGGTATCATTGACCAAGACAACACATCTACATTACTGATCACTACTGACGTATCATTGACCAAGACAACACATCTACATTACTGAACACCACTAGCGTATCATTGACCAAGACAACACATCTACATTACTGATCGCTACTGAGGTATCATTGACCAAGACACCACATCTACATTACTGAACACCACTAGCGTATCATTGACCAAGACAACACATCTACATTACTGATCACTACTGACGTATCATTGACCAAGACAACACATCTACATTACTGAACACCACTAGCGTATCATTGACCAAGACAACACATCTTCATTACTGAACACCACTAGCGTATCATTGACCAAGACAACACATCTACATTACTGATCACTACTGAGATATCATTGACCAAGACAACACATCTACATTACTGATCACTACTGATGAATCATTGACCAAGACAACACATCTACATTACTGAACACTGCTGACGTATCATTGACCAAGACAACACATCTACATTACTGATCACTACTGACGTATCATTGACCAAGACAACACATCTACATTACTGATCACTACTGACGTATCATTGACCAAGGCAACACATCTACATTACTGATCACTACTGATGAATCATTGACCAAGACAACACATCTACATTACTGATCACTACTGACGTATCATTGACCAAGACAACACATCTACATTACTGAACACTGCTGACGTATAATTGACCAAGACAACACATCTACATTACTGATCACTACTGATGAATCATTGACCAAGACGACACATCTACATTACTGATCACTACTGATGAATCATTGACCAAGACAACACATCTACATTACTGATCACTACTGATGAATCATTGACCAAGACAACACATCTACATTACTGATCACTACTGATGAATCATTGACCCAGACAACACATCTACATTACTGATCACTACTGATGAATCATTGACCAAGACGACACATCTACATTACTGATCACTACTGACGTATCATTGACCCAGACAACACATCTACATTACTGATCACTACTGACGTATCATTGACCCAGATAACACATCTACATTACTGATCACTACTGACGTATCATTGACCAAGACAACACATCTACATTACTGATCACTACTGATGAATCATTGACCAAGACGACACATCTACATTACTGATCACCACTGACGTATCATTGACCCAGACAACACATCTACATTACTGATCACTACTGATGAATCATTGACCAAGGCAACACATCTACATTACTGATCACTACTGACGAATCATTGGCCAAGACAACACATCTACATAACTGACCACTACTGATGAATCATTGACCAAGACAACACATCTACATTACTGATCACTACTGACGTATCATTGACCAAGGCAACACATCTAATTTAAATTACGGCATGGCCTCATGCCAAATGGGTTCAAAAAGAAAGTCCACTTTCTGAACAAAAAAAATAGGGATCTTGAATATCTTTTGGGATATTTTCGTTGTGAGGCTGAGCACACAATTTCGTAAAGATATCCCAAAAGATATGCATGATCCCTCACTTGTTTTGTTTGGTATAGTATTGGTGGCTCCTCGGGTTCCAAATAAGATGCAATATATATATATATATGTACACTTATGAATATGGTCACAAAGTTTAATATATATCTGTCAAATCTGTGAGCAATGCAAGTATATGTACATGTAGGTTGTGCGAGGATATGCTATATTTCCGCTACATGTTTATAACCACTGCAATATCCAGCACGTCAGCACATTACTTTAATATAAACTTTGCATTACAGACTAAAAAATGGGATTTATTTTATGTGTCTAACTAAATGTCGTAGACACATGGGTAATCATATATACTTCCCGACAGTCCAAGTCTGCATCTTATATATTCTGTGTTCTGGGTCACGAGGTAGCGGTATTGGTGCTGTTTGTAGAGCAAATGCCACAGACGCTCAATGACATACTTTGCTTAAAAAGTGTAAAAATCAGCAATCTTATTTTACCAAATATTGCAGTGTTTCACTTGTAGTGTAGATGTTTTTATTTCGGCACCTTTCATTGTTTCATTGTCTCTCACTTCTCCATATGCATTGGCATAGGCTATTCAGATGTAATATTATGCAAAATTGGTAAATATAATTCTGCGACAGTCACTCAGGGTGGTTGTCACCCTCACCAGCTATCTCCTGCCTTCAGGGAGTGTCGCCGGTATATCAGCTGACGTGGACCAGGACCTACATGTCTCTAGGTGGGTGCAAAAGCCGGGTCTAAACAGCAGCGTTATCACCCCACCCAACCACCACCGCCCATCCCTTACGAGTTTGTTGTATATACCTGTACCTGTATAAATCTTCACACTTGTAATCGTATGTCGCCCAGTGTCTGTCTTAGATGTCTAGTTAATCGGCACTGACACTTGATAAGTTTATCAGACGTTGTGTTGATAGGGGTTATCGAACTATCGCGTCCGAGACTTCAAGTCAAGGGTTTTATCTGCACTGGTTGAACGTGTGAGGTGAAGGAGGTGTGCGTGTTGCACGTGTTGCACGTGTTGCACGTGTTGGTGTGCACTCGTGTCAATTTTGCTTCTTCGTGATGAGGGCACTTTCTTTCTCTCTTATGTCAGAACCGAAAAAGACACTCAATTATTACTAACTGTGACACGATTGTGTGGGCTCGGAAACCATACGAAACTGTTTCACGTCAAAAGCAAAGTTCTTTGAGAAAATAAAGGTACATATTTCGTTTTACTGTTAAAAATATATCTGCAAGTATTCTTTCAAATAATAACATAACTCGTCATTTTAAGATATGACCAGACCCTTAAGTAGTAGGTGCTCCCATTTCGCGTGGCATACATATAAGAGTATATCAAAGCGTTCGGGCTCATGAAGCAAACAGTTAAACTTTCTTCAGTAAATGCTTCGTTTGAAGCGGCACATCGTATAGAGAATGTATTGCAATAAAGATGTACAATAAAACAGCAATGATGTCGCAGCTATATTGCACAGTGAACTCGACTTTAGGAGAACTTGACCTTGTGTCTCACCTCGCCGCCTTTGATGTTGTGAGATGAAGTCTCCCGTGTGTCCCCGAAGCTCTCGTCCAGCTCCGTCAGAGAGGCACGGCAAATGAGCCGCGACCCTACCTGCTGCTAAGTTAACTTTTATTACCCTTTGTGTGTTTATTCGAATAATGGCTTCTGTCCTCCAACTAGTGCCGTGAAACAGATTGCCTCTATGGTTCTGTAAGTGAGGGTGTTACGTGTGCACACACACACTTGATGACTAGATCATAATCGTATTTTCAACGTAATTGTTCCGATGTAAATGAAGTAGGTCGTGTAAATATTCTTGACATTGGCGCTCAGCAAAGGTCGTAGTTTAGGCTTCTCGTTGCTTATGTAATAGGCCCCCAAACAATAGCATAAACAACTTAAGTCTGTAGTTTGTTTGTTTGTTGTTTAACACCACACTCAGCAATATTCCAGCTATATGACGGCGGTCTGTAAATAATCGAGTCTGGACCAGACAATCCAGTGATTGACATCATGAGCATCGATCCATGCAACTGGGATCGATGGCATGGATCAACCAAATCAGCGAGCCTGACCACCTGATCCCGTTAGTCGCCTCTTACGACAAGCATAGTTGCCTTTTAGGGCAAATATAGGTTGCTGAAGACCTATTCTACCAAGGATCTTCACGGGGATCTACTACTACTACTCCTACTACTACTACTACTGCTACTGTTAACACAAGTTTTATAGTACTTGTCAGCCAAGTACATACTTAACATTCACATTGACCCTTTACACTTTTATAAATATTGAGCTATAAGACGCTTAAAACCGTGAAGATACCGCGAAATAACATTACACTAAAATGGGGGCTTTAAGGGAGATGCGACTCTGGTTGGCCGGTCAGGGTCTTTGTGAGGACCCGTACAGCTGGAACCATCAGATGTGAGTTGTTCTGTGTTAATATTCCACTTTAGTTTTGTACTTGTCTCTCTCGTATGAGAGGAGGGTGATCAAGTCCGTTAGTGGTTGAGGGAGTGAGAACACCTTTTTGAGAAGGTTTCAAAATTAGCTCATAGTTTCGTGTTACCTCTAGATCGACACTGGGTGCAATTTGGGATAGGTAAACTTCACGCAAGCATAAAACAGGTATGGTTTAATGAATGTAGTGTGTGTGTGTGTGTGTGTGTGTGTGTGTGTGTGTGCGTGCGTGCGTGCGTGCGTGCGTGCGTGCGTGTGTGTGTGTGTGTGTGTGTGTGTGTGCGTGCGTGCGTGCGTGTGTGTGTATGTGCGCGCGCGTGTGCGTGCGTGCGTGCGTGCGTGCGTGTGTGTGTGTACACATGTACACGTGTTTGTCTTTCCGGACTGTCTCGGGTTAATGAACGTTCATTGTCACACCCGCTTTCCACCTCGCCATAATCGGTATCTTGTGTCAGTTAGTGTTTCTCTATAACGCCCGCGACTGTGTGTATTGGCTAAGTTGATGTCTCTTTCGTTATTTGATTCGCTGTGTTTTTGATTTGATAATTTACATTTTCATGGAAACAAAATTTGATGTGGAATCATTGTTGTTATTGCCACTGAACATTTGCTATAAATTATAGTTTGTTTATAATCTTGAAGCGCTGTGTATGTTATTTCCAAAACCCAATTTGTACATGGCTGACATACAGCAGGATTCGGGGGAATATCAACCATAGGATTCATCAACACAGGACTTGATACTGTAAAGTTAACGGGGGACACGGGGGGCCCACTCGTCTAAGGCGCCGCGATTCGCTGTGCAGAGTTGCGTCCCTTGGGCATGCCAGAAACCTATAATTGTGGGTTCGAATCCCGGTTCGCCCCGATTATGTTTCTAGGTTTGTCAGCACCATTTCCGTGCTCGTGGTTTTCACCGAAGTGGTAAACGTCTGAGACCTGCATCACTTCGGGCATTCCTCCAAACATTAAGCCGACACGCCGCGATATAACTGGAATACTGTTAAAAGCGGCGTTAAACCCAACTCACTCACACACAAAGTGAAGCATCAACGAAGATGAAGAGTCAGTGAAAAGAAGCGTCAATAAAATCTCCACTACAGTTTAATAAAAGGCTTGCACTTTCTACGGACAAGATGTTCTCTATTAGGGGTGTTTCGTTGGAACTAGCTTCTCAAGTAGTGGGGTACGCAGGACGCAAATACAATCGTACTTGGTACTCAGATTCAACATCTTAAAAAAATATAATGGTGTACGTAAATGTTTCCTGGAAATCTATGTAATTTTTTTTCTATAGTTTTTCGGTAATTTAATTTTAGATTTGTGTTAGGTAGTATTCGGGGTTCAGGGGAATGAGACTCAGTGATTTTTTTCGGGATTCGGGGAAGATGTGAGGTGGAATCCTCGTGTTATTGTAATTAGCAAGAAAACTGCGAATGTTTCTTAAGCGACCGAAAATATATAACACGGGGATATATAGACCGCAGGACTGTTTGTCATCGTAGTGAATTGGATTCTCTCTGTCAATCACCAGACGGGATTGTTCTGATTAGGCAGTGTCACTCGGCAATTCGCTGCTTGTGAGATAATATCTTAGGAACTCAAATCAATAATCTTGTCTGATGGTGTTGCCGCTAGCGTTCTATAAATAGTAACATCACAACAAAGGGGATACCCAGACTAGTTCAAAATAGTTTAGGGGTGTTGGGTTAATAATTACAATGTCAAAGTCATTCTGCGTCGTGTAATCGGGTATAAATGATCATGAAACCAACAATGTATTTTTGTAATTCTTTCATCCATCTAAGGTATCTTTTGCCAACGTTTTGAAACCGATGAATTTAGCAACATTGAAATAGACATTTTCCAATAATCTGTTCTTCCGGTCAAGTCCATTTTGACAACTAACTCGCATGGCGGTCAAATTCGCTGTGTTGGCGATGCTTCTATAAGCTTTATTCACCGACAATGGAAACTTTGTTGGAGGTTAGTAAAGGTCTTATATATAAACCTTTTACATTCGAATTTGATTGCGGAATATTCCATACGGCGGCATTGCTGCGGGGATGTGTAGACATCATTTAATCATAATCTGTGGGATGAGTAAGAGTCGTGTCTCCTCTGCTCCTCGAAGCGTGGCGTGTTTACATGCCGTTCACCAACCCAATCCTCACATCACCAGAACTCCAGTATGACACGTAGGTATACACTGACACATGTAGTGTGTCCTGGAATCGTTTATAACAAGATAACCACATGCCTAATGTTGTAATATAAATTAAACAGTTCTAATACGTGACCCGTGAAGATGCGGGGTAAAACAGGTCTTCAGTAACCCATGCTTGCCCTAAAAGGCATAAAAGGCGACTAACGGGATCAGGTGCTCACACTCCCAGATTTGGTTGATGCATGTCATTGATGCTCATGATGTCAGTCACTGGGTTGTCTGGTCCAAACTCAATTATTTTACAGACCACCTTCATATAGCTGGAATATTGCTGTCTGCAGCATTATGCAACAAACAAACAAACCAACAAAAGTGATAATATATAGATGATATGTATGAAAAAGATGTTTAGTTAATGATGGATCAGGTGATTGAGCTCCAGGTTGAACCAGTCACATATAGGTTTATAGGTCGGCCCTCTGCACTTGTTGGATCAAAGCAGATGTTATCCATTTGCATTTATTGGTATAAATATAAGTCAGAAGGAATGCGAACATTAATGACTTGTGGTGTAACATGTCGCAGGTACCATGTAGGGCCACTGCTGACAGCTTGTGTCAGGTACCATGTAGGGCCACTGCTGACAGCTTGTGTCAGGTACCATGTAGGGCCACTGCTGACAGCTTGTGTCAGGTACCATGTAGGGCCACTGCTGACAGCTTGTATGAAGTGGCAGGTACCATGTAGGGTCACTGACTGCTGACAGCTTGTATGAAGTGGCAGGTACCACGTAGGGCCACTGCTGACAGCTTGTATGAAGTGGCAGGTACCATGTAGGGCCACTGCTGACAGCTTGTGTCAGGTACCATGTAGGGCCACTGCTGACAGCTTGTATGAAGTGGCAGGTACCATGTAGGGTCACTGACTGCTGACAGCTTGTATGAAGTGGCAGGTACCATGTAGGGTCACTGCTGACAGCTTGTATGAAGTGTCAGGTACCATGTAGGGTCACTGCTGACAGCTTGTATGAAGTGGCAGGTACCATGTAGGGTCACTGACTGCTGACAGCTTGTATGAAGTGGTAGGTACCATGTAGGGTCACTGACTGCTAACAGCTTGTATGAAGTGGCAGGTACTATGTAGGGCCACTGCTGACAGCTTGTATGAAGTGGCAGGTACCACGTAGGGCCACTGCTGACAGCTTGTATGAAGTGTCAGGTACTATGTAGGGTCACTGCTGACAGCTTGTATGAAGTGGCAGGTACCATGTTGGATCACTGCTGACAGCTTGTATGAAGTGGCAGGTACCATGTAGGGTCACTGACTGCTGACAGCTTGTATGAAGTGGCAGGTACCATGTAGGGTCACTGCTGACAGCTTGTATGAAGTGGCAGGTACTATGTAGGGTCACTGCTGACAGCTTGTATGAAGTGGCAGGTACCATGTAGGATCACTGCTGACAGCTTGTATGAAGTGTCAGGTACCATGTAGGGTCACTGCTGACAGCTGGTATGAAGTGTCAGGTACTATGTAGGGCCACTGCTGACAGCTTGTATGAAGTGGCAGGTACCACGTAGGGCCACTGCTGACAGCTTGTATGAAGTGGCAGGTACCATGTAGGATCACTGCTGACAGCTTGTATGAAGTGTCAGGTACCATGTAGGGCCACTGCTGACAGCTTGTATGAAGTGACAGGTACCATGTAGGGTCACTGCTGACAGCTTGTATGAAGTGGCAGGTACTATGTAGGGCCACTGCTGACAGCTTGTATGAAGTGTCAGGTACCATGTAGGGTCACTGCTGACAGCTTGTATGAAGTGGCAGGTACTATGTAGGGTCACTGCTGACAGCTTGTATGAAGTGGCAGGTACTATGTAGGGCCACTGCTGACAGCTTGTATGAAGTGTCAGGTACCATGTAGGGTCACTGCTGACAGCTTGTATAAAGTGTCAGGTACCATGTAGGATCACTGCTGACAGCTTGTATGAAGTGGCAGGTACTATGTAGGGTCACTGACTGCTGACAGCTTGTATGAAGTGGCAGCTACCATGTAGGATCACTGCTGACAGCTTGTATGAAGTGGCAGCTACCATGTAGGGTCACTGCTGACAGCTTGTATGAAGTGGCAGGTACCATGTAGGGTCACTGCTGACAGCTTGTATGAAGTGGCAGCTACCATGTAGGGTCACTGCTGACAGCTTGTATGAAGTGGCAGGTACCATGTAGGGCCACTGCTGACAGCTTGTATGAAGTGGCAGGTACCATGTAGGGTCACTGCTGACAGCTTGTATGAAGTGTCAGGTACCATGTAGGGTCACTGCTGACAGCTTGTATGAAGTGGCAGCTACCATGTAGGGTCACTGCTGACAGCTTGTATGAAGTGTCAGTTACCATGTAGGGTCACTGCTGACAGCTTGTATGAAGTGGCAGGTACTATGTAGGGTCACTGACTGCTGACAGCTTGTATGAAGTGTCAGGTACCATGTAGGGTCACTGCTGACAGCTTGTATGAAGTGGCAGCTACCATGTAGGGTCACTGCTGACAGCTTGTATGAAGTGGCAGGTACTATGTAGGGTCACTGACTGCTGACAGCTTGTATGAAGTGTCAGGTACCATGTAGGGTCACTGCTGACAGCTTGTATGAAGTGTCAGGTACCATGTAGGGTCACTGCTGACAGCTTGTATGAAGTGGTAGGTACCATGTAGGGTCACTGACTGCTGACAGCTTGTATGAAGTGGCAGGTACCATGTAGGATCACTGCTGACAGCTTGTATGAAGTGTCAGGTACCATGTAGGGTCACTGCTGACAGCTTGTATGAAGTGGCAGGTACCACGTAGGGCCACTGCTGACAGCTTGTATGAAGTGTCAGGTACTATGTAGGGTCACTGACTGCTGACAGCTTGTATGAAGTGGCAGCTACCATGTAGGGTCACTGCTGACAGCTTGTATGAAGTGGTAGGTACCACATAGGATCACTGACTGCTGACAGCTTGTATAAAGTGGCAGGTACCATGTAGGGCCACTGCTGACAGCTTGTATGAAGTGTCAGGTACCATGTAGGGTCACTGCTGACAGCTTGTATGAAGTGGCAAGTACCATGTAGGGCCACTGCTGACAGCTTGTATGAAGTGGCAGGTACCATGTAGGGTCACTGCTGACAGCTTGTATGAAGTGGCAGCTACCATGTAGGGTCACTGCTGACAGCTTGTATGAAGTGGTAGGTACCACGTAGGATCACTGACTGCTGACAGCTTGTATGAAGTGTCAGGTACCATGTAGGGCCACTGCTGACAGCTTGTATGAAGTGTCAGGTACCATGTAGGGTCACTGCTGACAGCTTGTATGAAGTGGCAGGTACCATGTAGGGTCACTGACTGCTGACAGCTTGTATGAAGTGGCAGCTACCATGTAGGGTCACTGCTGACAGCTTGTATGAAGTGGCAGGTACCATGTAGGGTCACTGACTGCTGACCACGCTGACAGCTTGTATGAAGTGGTAGGTACCACGTAGGATCACTGACTGCTGACAGCTTGTATGAAGTGGCAGGTACCATGTAGGGCCACTGCTGACAGCTTGTATGAAGTGTCAGGTACCATGTAGGGTCACTGCTGACAGCTTGTATGAAGTGGCAGGTACCATGTAGGGTCACTGACTGCTGACAGCTTGTATGAAGTGGCAGCTACCACGTAGGATCACTGCTGACAGCTTGTATGAAGTGGCAGGTACCATGTTCGATCACTGCTGACAGCTTGTATTAAGTGGCAGGTACCATGTAGGATCACTGCTGACAGCTTGTATGAAGTGGCAGGTACCATGTAGGGTCACTGCTGACAGCTTTTTGAAGTGGCAGGTACCACGTAGGATCACTGCTGACAGCTTGTATGAAGTGGCAGTTACCATGTAGGGCCACTGCTGACAGCTTGTATGAAGTGTCAGGTACCATGTAGGGCCACTGCTGACAGCTTGTATGAAGTGGCAGGTACCATGTAGTGCCACTGCTAACAGCTTGTATTTAGTGGCAGTTACCATGTAGGGCCACTGCTGACAGCTTGTATGAAGTGTCAGGTACCATGTAGGGCCACTGCTGACAGCTTGTATGAAGTGGCAGGTACCATGTAGTGCCACTGCTGACAGCTTGTATGAAGTGGCAGGTACCATGTAGGGTCACTGACTGCTGACAGCTTGTATGAAGTGTCAGGTACTATGTAGGGCCACTGCTGACAGCTTGTATGAAGTGTCAGGTACCATGTAGGGTCACTGCTGACAGCTTGTATGAAGTGGCAGGTACCATGTAGGGTCACTGCTGACAGCTTGTATGAAGTGGCAGGTACCATGTAGGGCCACTGCTGACAGCTTGTATGAAGTGGCAGTGTGAACCATGCCTATTTTTTAATTGCAACAATTTCAATAGCAGAAGTGTTCATGTTTGTTTAAAGTGTTTTCTTTGTTATTTCTTCAACTATACTTTTGTTGTATATGTATGTATAAGCAGTATGCATTGGACACTTCAAGGGAGATAACTCATGTCAGCAACAGTGAAGCCGCAGTGAACAACTGGCACAATGTCAAGAAAACATTGAATACCTGTTGAGCAAAAAATATGATTGTGTGTTCTTTGCCATCTTTTTTGCTCTCCAAGACGATGTAACAATGCTTTCTCAAACTTCTCTCTCTTCTGCTAGAAATCTGTTGCTTCACAAGTAGTGAAAACTTCCCAAGCAATTGTAGTTTTGTCTACACAAATTGTCTTTCTCTGTATCTTAATCAGGTTGGCCCAGTCGTCTATGTTGTCAGAATTCGCTGTGCAAACTTGCGCCCCATAATCATATGAGAAATGATTTGGGGTTCCAGGTTCACGTTTTATGTTTTAGGTTTGCCAGCATCTTACCTGTGCTCGTTGGTTTCACCAAAGTGATAAATGTTTGAGACCACTTCCGGCTTTCCTCCTACATTTAAGCTGACACGCCGTGATATAACTGGAATACTGTTCAAAGCGGCGTTGAACCCAACTCACTCTCTCACTGTATCTTTATCCTAATAAGTAGATCGTGCGTGGCTGGATAACTTTCTGTGTTCTGTTCAAGCGGTTAACATGGCTGTAGCTTGACATTTTTGTGTGCAGGACTCGGATGAGCCGGATATACAGGAACTGATTGCTTCCAGTCTCCACGACCTGTATGGTGAAGCTGCCCCCACGGCCATCAGCCAGGCTGGGGCGTGTCTCGCCTCCCAGTACCGGGGCAACGTCACCCACTTCCTCGCCCACTTCTTCTACCCCTGCCTGGAGGTTCTGGACAGAATCAAGATCTGTCAGGTAAGTCACCAATCAATGTAAAGGTTGCTAAATGTATTCTGCAATTTGTTGTTCTACACAGACTGGTCGATTTAAGTTGTTGAAATAATAGAGAATGAAGACCGACTTTCCGCTAAAATATCAAGTATTCAAACAATTTATGTCCGGTGGATGCATGTTTCCAAGTAGATAATCTGTGGTGTAAAGGGAAGCTAAACAGTGTCATTAGTAACTGTGCACATCTACTTGATTGTGTATGCTTCCCAGACATCATCTCCGTGTACACACTGGCCCTTAGTCTTTCTCCCAGACATCAACTCTGTGTACACACTGGCCCTTAGTTTTTTCTCCCAGACATCGTCTCCGTGTACATACTGGCCCTTAGTCTGTCTCCCAGACATCGTCTCCGTGTACACACTGGCCCTTATTCTGTTTCCCAGACATTGTCTCCGTGTACACACTGGCCTTTAGTCTTTCTCCCAGACATCAACTCTGTGTACACACTGGCCCTTAGTTTGTCTCCCAGACATTGTCTCCGTGTACACACTGGCCCTTAGTCTTTCTCCCAGACATCAACTCTGTGTACACACTGGCCCTTAGTCTGTCTCCCAGACATTGTCTCCGTGTACACACTGGCCATTAGTCTTTCTCCCAGACATCAACTCTGTGTACACACTGGCCCTTAGTTTGTCTCCCAGACATTGTCTCCGTGTACACACTGGCCCTTAGTCTTTCTCCCAGACATCAACTCTGTGTACACACTGGCCCTTAGTCTGTCTCCCAGACATCGTCTCCGTGTACATACTGGCCCTTAGTTTGTCTCCCAGACATCAACTCTGTGTACATACTGGCCCTTAGTCTGTCTCCCAGACATCAACTCTGTGTACATACTGGCCCTTAGTTTGTCTCCCAGACATCATCTCCGTGTACACACTGGCCCTTAGTCTGTCTCCCAGACATCAACTCTGTGTACACACTGGCCCTTAGTCTGTCTCCCAGACATTGTCTCCGTGTACACACTGGCCCTTAGTCTGTCTCCCAGACATCAACTCCGTGTACATACTGGCCCTTAGTCTGTCTCCCAGACATTGTCTCCGTGTACATACTGGCCCTTAGTTTGTCTCCCAGACATCAACTCTGTGTACATACTGGCCCTTAGTCTGTCTCCCAGACATCAACTCTGTGTACATACTGGCCCTTAGTTTGTCTCCCAGACATCATCTCCGTGTACACACTGGCCCTTAGTCTGTCTCCCAGACATCAACTCTGTGTACACACTGGCCCTTAGTCTGTCTCCCAGACATTGTCTCCGTGTACACACTGGCCCTTAGTCTGTCTCCCAGACATCAACTCCGTGTACATACTGGCCCTTAGTCTGTCTCCCAGACATTGTCTCCGTGTACACACTGGCCCTTAGTCTGTCTCCCAGACATTGTCTCCGTGTACATACTGGCCCTTAGTCTGTCTCCCAGACATCAACTCCGTGTACATACTGGCCCTTAGTCTGTCTCCCAGACATCGTCTCCGTGTACATACTGGCCCTTAGTCTGTCTCCCAGATATAATCTCCGTGTACACACTGGCCCTTAGTCTGTCTCCCAGACATCGTCTCCGTGTACATACTGGCCCTTAGTCTGTCTCCCAGACATCGTCTCCGTGTTCACACTGGCCCTTAGTCTGTCTCCCAGATATAATCTCCGTGTACACACTGGCCCTTAGTCTGTCTCCCAGACATCGTCTCCGTGTCCATACTGGCCCTTAGTCTGTCTCCCAGATATAATCTCCGTGTACACACTGGCCCTTAGTCTGTCTCCCAGACATCGTCTCCGTGTACATACTGGCCCTTAGTCTGTCTCCCAGACATCATCTCCGTATACACACTAGCCCTTAGTCTGTCTCCCAGATATGATCTCCGTGTACACACTGGCCCTTAGTCTGTCTCCCAGACATCGTCTCCGTGTACACACTGGCCCTTAATAGTCTGTCTCCCAGACATTGTTTCCGTGTACACACTGGCCCTTAGTCTGTCTCCCAGATATGATCTCCGTGTACACACTGGCCCTTAGTCTGTCTCCCAGATATAATCTCCGTGTACACACTGGCCCTTAGTCTGTCTCCCAGATATGATCTCCGTGTACACACTGGCCCTTAGTCTGTCTCCCAGATATGATCTCCGTGTACACACTGGCCCTTAGTCTGTCTCCTAGACATCGTCTCCGTGTACACACTGGCCCTTAATAGTCTGTCTCCCAGACATTGTCTCCGTGTACACACTGGCCCTTAATAATCTGTCTCCCAGACATTGTCTCCGTGTACATACTGGCCCTTAGTCTGTCTCCCAGACATCGTCTTCGTGTACACACTGGCCCTTAGTCTGTCTCCCAGACATCAACTCCGTGTACACACTGGCCCTTAGTCTGTCTCCCAGACATCGTCTCCGTGTACACACTGGCCCTTAGTCTGTCTCCCAGATATAATCTCCGTGTACACACTGGCCCTTAATAGTCTGTCTTCCAGACATTGTCTCCGTGTACACACTGGCCCTTAATAATCTGTCTCCCAGACATTGTCTCCGTGTACATACTGGCCCTTAGTCTGTCTCCCAGACATTGTCTCCGTGTACACACTGGCCCTTAGTCTGTCTCCAAAACATCGTCTCCGTGTACACACTGGCCCTTAGTCTGTCTCCCAGACATTGTCTTCGTGTACACACTGGCCCTTAGTCTGTCTCCCAGACATCATCTCCGTGTACACACTGGCCCTTAGTCTGTCTCCCAGACATCATCTCCGTGTACATACTGGCCCTTTGGTCTGTCTCCCAGACATCACATCCGTGTACACACTGGCCCTTAGTCTGTCTCCCAGACATCGTTTCCGTGTACACACTGGCCCTTAGTCTGTCTCCCAGACATCAACTCTGTGTACACACTGGCCCTTAGTCTGTCTCCCAGACATTGTCTCCGTGTTCACACTGGCCCTTAGTCTGTCTCCCAGACATCATCTCCGTGTACATACTGGCCCTTTGGTCTGTCTCCCAGATATAATCTCCATGTACACACTGGCCCTTAGTCTGTCTCCCAGACATCATCTCCGTGTACACACTGGCCCTTAGTCTGTCTCCCAGACATCGTCTCCGTGTTCACACTGGCCCTTATTCTGTTTCCCAGACATCGTCTCCGTGTACACACTGTTTGTGCAGCATGTACCAAACATGTGACCCTTTTTCGTTTTTGAAATTGTGGCAAACTGTGCTTAGTTTGCTTGCCTGAGAGACAATTCTTAACACTGGGCCTGTGATTTAGGACACAGTTTGGTATTGTGAGGACTTGTTAAACTGAAAGATGTAAATTTTGTACGGGCAGTAGTGTAACACTTTATTCTACATAATGAGTGGTATCTGGTATTTCTTGCAATTTTATATATAACTGGAGATAACCGAATTCTTCAGAAAAATCTACTGACAGGAAAGTAGGAAATGTCAAGTCTGTGGAAACGGTTACTTGTATTCTCTGCTACCAACTGACACTAATATGTTTGACATCCACAAGACAATATAATTAGTCAGCTTCTCTTGGTGCAAGGGGCACTGACAGAGAACATTTTGTTCTTGAAACACATTTGTTCAATTTACCTTGTGAACCATTTGTAAATATATAAAACTTAATGTTTGAGTATAAGCTTATTAAGGGTGTGTCCAACACGTGCTATTGACAGTGCCAGGTAGACCCAAGGTGTTGGATTCCCTCAATTAGCAGCTTCTCCTGGTTTGTTTGTGATAACGTTTGTCAGTGTCAATCAGGAGACAACACAGATATGTGGTTACTGCAAAAAACCAACACTTTTTGTCCAATATCCATGTTTTTATCATGAAATATATCTCATCTATTTGATGAAACATCTTGAATAACCGACCAGGGTTTTGTCAGCGTCACGTTTTACAAGGGATCTTACTCTGCGCTGCTAATTAAGCAAGCATGTAAATTGTGAAGGCACCACTTTGCCAGGTAGATGTGATCAGCCATACTCTGATAGGGTTATGCGTCAGGGATGGCCAGCTATTGTCGTGGCTGTTAGAAGTAGGTGGATGTCTATTGTTGCCCATAGTTTTCCCTCCTCACATGTCGCAGCTAAGTCCAGGGAAGGGATTGGTCAAGCTGTCCATGCTGTCTGGGAGAGGTCAGGGATTAATAGGGTCGAAGCTGTCGCTGTCTTGTCACTTGGGTATTATAGAGCTGAAAAAGCATGTTTGCAGGGGAATTACCTAGTTTCTTCTCTCACACACGTACAAATATGCACAAATATTTTGAAGCTTATTGTCAGTGATAATGCCTGTTTGAAGGAGATCTCATCCTGATCTATTAGTGGTGTTTATAGTGTCTGGGTTGGATGGCCAGGGCTGCAGTGTGTATGTTGGAGAGAGTTGTGGGATATGTATGAATGGCTACGACTCGCGACATTGTCACCAGGTATGACTGGATAGCTGTCTCAGCTCGCTGACACTGTGTGCTTCTGGCTCTTGGCACTGTATTTGTTAACGCTGAAAGTGCAGTGGTTTAACTGAAGATTAAACATATTTTTGAATGACATTATTTGTGCATAAGTCGACATGTCTGCCTGACTTGTGTTCAGTGATGGTCTGAGTTGATGGTCATCTTGAAATAGCCGACATGGAGCATGTTGTACATGTAGTCTTGTAATCAGTGGTTGATGGATCAGTCAAGGCATGACCCAGACCATATTGCATCATTCAACAAGTCCAGGAATATAGTTATAAAAGACAAAACACTTTTTATTTCTTGTTTTTCTTGGTCAGTATGCAAGGAGCATCCAGCAATTAATGAAATGAAATAAAAAAGGTTCACCAGGTTGCTCTGAAAAGAACTGATTAGGTAAGATTCTTTACAAAGTCACGTACAAAATTTTTTTTACAAAGTAATTGTTTCAATCGAATTCAGTTTTTTTATTTACCTTTTTTATTCTTGCCAATTTTAGGGAATGCTTTTTAATAAAACATGAAGATAAAAAGAATATGTTTCGCTTTCTGGAAACTTAATTGTATGACAGATCACTTTAATATTGTTAAGTACTGACACATTGACACACAGGTGGAATAGTTATTTCCATGATATAGATGAAACAGTACTATAAGCAGACATTACAGAGATGGTATCCATGTTTAGTGAATATGAGGGTGACAGGGTAGGTGACTTCTCACACAGTGGATGTTGTGCCCAGCATTGTTGGAGGAGGAGGAGGAGGAGGAGGAGGAGGACCCTTATACTGTTTTGTTTCCTCACACCTGTCATGTTCTGTGATTAACTTGTTAGGGAAATATGTCTACCTGTTGTCAGGTGGGTATGGACTGGTAAGGGCTTTGATGAGTCACAGATGGTCATTACTGGCTAGTGGCCATTTACGGGACTCTGACAGTGGGTCAAGGTACACGCCACTGGTAACCGCCATCACATGTCCTGTTGTGTTATAGATCCGGGCATCAACTCGGTCACTGAGAGAGACTGACATTGTTGTGTAATAAAAGTGACTGTAGAATGTATAAGACTGGTCCAAGTATCCACAGATAATAACAGGGCTGAAGGTTGATAGCCTGAGAAAATAGTGTCAGTTTTTCCAACACTCTGCCAACTCGGATTTTATAATCACCAGCCTGAAGCTTTCCACTGTTATGTTGGACTAGTGGACTATTTCCATATATTTGAGTAATACTTTTTGAACTGTTGCTGAAAGCTAAATGTATTAATCAGGAATCAGAGCTCTACATTAGCTGAGTATTTGAGTAAAATAGCCAAAATAAACCCAATAAATTTGGGTTGCTTGCTTACAAATGTGACACTTGTATTGCTGTTGTGAGCTTCAGCACATGAACAGAAGAAACTTAGAAGTTACCTATAACAACAATTTGAGCATAATAATTTAAACAATGTCCACTCATTGGTGTATTGAAATACCCAAGAGACTGGATCCAAGGGAGTGAAAATGTATCACCTCCCCAAAGAAAACTATCAGCTACCGCATGTAATGATAACGAAAGTAAATACTCAATAGTTCAGACAATGCACATGCATATAGTAGTGGCACGATACACCGATGCATTCTTGGATTGCGATTTTTCACTTGACACTTGCACACTAAGTAAAAAGTATTGATTCTAACCTTAAATGTATTCTTTAATAAATGTTACACCAAACACTAATTACGAGTGAAAATGAGTAGTGAAAACGTAAATATTTTATTCCTTTGCACCATACTTCATAATGCTAATAGTAAACTGTTAGTGTGCCAGGTATTTGGCCATCCTGTCTATGAAAAAGATGGCTTACGCATTACCGATAAGAGCACGTGCAAGTATCGTGATATGTATCAGATCGTGAGCAAGGTATCATGATACGTATCATATAGCACAGTGTATCGTCCCAGCCCTTCATGCATACAAGTGATGTCTCTCCACAAAAAGTCTGCATCCCACACGAGACAGCTCTTGTGTGACGTAACCAGGACTTTTGTCACTTTCTCACATGACAAAAGTACAGTCATTGGCATTCCATTGCATTCAAAGCTTGTATGTTCTTTAGTGATTCAAATACTGCATGATCAACAATTATCTCTTAAGCATGATTTATCAGCTATATCAGCTATATATGTGTGTGTGTTGATCACACAGCTATCCTGCATCAGTCAGTTCTTCATGTGAAACAAGTGAGGTGGAGTAACATTGCCATGAGGCCTCCATTGTTTCTGTAGCTGACTGTGAGAACACTTGTAAAGGGAGAGAACACAGACTTTATCCTATTCAACATAATCGATAAGATACATCACAAAGATCACCAGGCTCTTTTTATCAGAAGTGAAAAAGTAGAACTCTCCTGTAAATGTTTGGTTCACACAGTTGTCTGCCCTTGGGGCACTCTCCTGGTTCTCATTACCTCCTGCAAACAGTGTATGGATGAGAGGTAAATGTATAACAGGACTCCAGCAGAGTTATAACATTGCACAAACACAACATCACCTACAATGTGATGCTTGGATCCTCACTCTGCGACACGTGTGGCGGGGGTTGGGGGGGCAGATGATTCGCCCCAAATGGACCTCCTCAATAGGCGGAAATACAGGAAAGAGGAAAGTAGCTTGAACATGGAAGTAATCGGAAGTAGAGATAAATCTCTGATGTGCTTGTGTCGAAGTATAGTCATATGGAACATCTTCATGATTCAGCACACCATTTTGCCTTCATTAACCAATTCTGAATAAAGTATAAATGAGACTGATACGGATTATAGCTCTTATTGATTTTCTTGAGAATGTTGTGAAAGTAACATTTCTTTTTCTTTCTCAACCTAAGAAATAGGTAAGGATTTTGACCAGTTCCCAAAATAAACTTCCAAGTTGATAATCTTGTTTTTTAAAGTTATTGTGTTGAATTTGATGGGTGAGTTTTGAAGGATTTGGAAAGTTGGAAAAGATAATACATAATGAGCTATTAGTATCATATCATATGTGGCCAAATGAGATAGGGACCTTTACGAGTCACAAACATAGAGCAAGGAAATGTTGAAGAAAAGGTAAGTCATTGAAGAGATGCTTCCTGGCCCTCCTGGTGATGTATTAGGAGACATATGGTGATGACAGTTTTCAAGGGGTCTGATTGTAATATTGGTTCAGACCCAATTGAACCTCTATTTCTGTTGGCCATAACATTTTGTAACCTCTCTATTTCCTAAAATATTTTATCCAATATTTCAAAACCTTATGGACATGAAACAGGAAATTAGTATGAAAATGGTATGGCTTGTTTATTGCATATTTTGAATGATCTTGAATGTCTGTCTCCTGTATCTGAGATTGGTGAAGATCAAATACACAAAACATCATCAAAGAGTATACAGTTAGTGTTTTGAGGAGAGTGTGAGAACGATACCATTGTAATAGGCCACACCTGGCCTGCAGTGTTGAGGAATACGCTGTTGACCTAGGTCCACAGTCTCTCCAGGAAACCCTGCCAGGGTGTGGGGTGGGGGTTAACTAGCTGTGGTGAGAGGCTCATGTAAACAGCAGGCTGCTGATAGGTATCTCCAGGCTATGCCAGGCTGGAGAACAGGTGCCCTGCAGACCTCTGGAAATAGGTGATTTGTTTAAAGGAAATAAGAGACTTATTTTCTGAACCAACCTGCACACTACTTGAAAAAAAACCCTGTAATTATTGGAGACGATATGAAACTTATTGAAGATATTGAACTTGGTGAAGAGCATGTTAAACTTGTATGATACTTTTGTGTGGGCTGTCAGTTATGAGTGGTGAAGGTGGTTGTCAGATATACAGCAGGTATCAGTGGACTTGGGACAGCCTGGTGTAGCCACAGTGGACCTTGGGACAGCCTGGTGTAGTCGCAGTGGACCTTGGGACAGCCTGGTGTAGTCGCAGTGGACTTTGGGACAGCCTGGAGTAGTCACAGTGGACCTTTTGGGACAGCCTGGTGTAGTCGCAGTGGACCTTGGGACAGCCTGGTGTAGTCGCAGTGGACCTTGGGACAGCCTGTTGTAGTCACAGTGGACCTTGGGACTGCCTGGTGTAGTCGCAGTGGACCTTGGGACAGCCTGGTGTAGTCGCAGTGGACCTTGGGACAGCCTGGTGTAGTCACAGTGGACCTTGGGACAGCCTGGTGTAGTCACAGTGGACCTTGGGACAGCCTGTTGTAGTCACTTGTAGTGACAGTGGACATTGGGACAGCCTGGTGTAATCGCAGTGGACCTTGGGACAGCCTGGTGTAGTCGCAGTTGACCTTGGGACAGCCTGGTGTAGTCACAGTGGACCTTGGGACAGCCTGGTGTAGTCACAGTGGACCTTGGGACAGCCTGTTGTAGTCACTTGTAGTGACAGTGGACATTGGGACAGCCTGGTGTAGTCGCAGTGGACCTTGGGACAGCCTGTTGTAGTCACTTGTAGTCACAGTGGACCTTGGGACAGCCTGGTGTAATCGCAGTGGACCTTGGGACAGCCTGGTGTAGTCACAGTGGACCTTTGGACAGCCTGGAGTAGTCACTGGACCTCGGGACAGCCTGGAGTAGTCACAGTGGACCTTTTGGGACAGCCTGGTGTAATCGCAGTGGACCTCGGGACAGCCTGGTGTAGTCACAGTGGACCTTTGGACAGCCTGGAGTAGTCACTGGACCTCGGGACAGCCTGTTGTAGTCGCAGTGGACCTCGGGACGGCCTGGTGTAGTTACAGTGGACCTCGGGGTCAGCCTGGTGTAGTCACACAGGACCTCGGGGACAGCCTGGTGTAGTCGCAGTGGACCTCGGGACAGCCTGTTGTAGTCGCAGTGGACCTCGGGACGGCCTGGTGTAGTTACAGTGGACCTCGGGGTCAGCCTGGTGTAGTCACACAGGACCTCGGGGACAGCCTGGTGTAGTCACAGTGGACCTCGGGACAGCCTGGTGTAGTCACTTGTAGTGACAGTGGACATTGGGACAGAGTTTGGTGTACTCAAGTCACACACTGTCCCTACCTCACCTGAGGCTGTAGTTCTGGGTCATTATCACCTTGTTTACTCTCTTCTCAATGTGTAAGCAACATCTCATTATAACATGTTGACTTTTCTACCCAGAAATCACTATTTATGTGATGTGTTGATATCATGTCTGGAGGCTTAGAGGAGGGAAAGTATTGCTTCATAGAGATTGGTTCCCTTTAAGATGTCATTTTGGAAGTCTGTTTTAGTTCTTTTGTGAAGAAATCAGCCCTAGTTGAAAGAATTTCTGAGAGTTGTGAACCTTGGAATCATGAAGTTGTCAAGTTGGTTTGAGGTCTGAAGCATATTGAACATGGAAGTTTGTGGTTATTATGTAGCATGGCAAGTCAGACGTTTTCATTATCTGTGCAGGCTAATAGTGAATCGGGCTTGAATCACCACTTGGCCGAAGTACTGCAACAGTATGTCACCAGCAGTAGTATAGTGGGACTGGGAGAGTATAAGTTATAGTGGGACTGGGAGAGTATGAGTGATAGTGGGACTGGGAGAGTATAAGTTATAGTGGGACTGGGAGAGTATGAGTTATAGTGGGACCAGGAGAGTATAAGTTATAGTGGGACTGGGAGAGTATAAGTTATAGTGGGACTGGGAGAGTATGAGTTATAGTGGGACTGGGAGAGTAAAAGTTATAGTGGGACTGGGAGAGTATAAGTTATAGTGGGACTGGGAGAGTATGAGTTATAGTGGGACTGGGAGAGTATAAGTTATAGTGGGACTGGAAGAGTATGAGTTATAGTGGGACCAGGAGAGTATAAGTTATAGTGGGACTGGGAGAGTATGAGTTATAGTGGGACCAGGAGAGTATAAGTTATAGTGGGACTGGGAGAGTATAAGTTATAGTGGGACTGGGAGAGTATGAGTTATAGTGGGACCAGGAGAGTATAAGTTATAGTGGGACTGGGAGAGTATAAGTTATAGTGGGACTGGGAGAGTATAAGTTATAGTGGGACCGGGAGAGTATGAGTTATAGTGGGACCGGGAGAGTATGAGTTATAGTGGGACTGGGAGAGTATAAATTATAGTTGGACTGGGAGAGAATGAGTTATAGTGGGACTGGGAGAGTAAAAGTTATAGTGGGACCGGGCGGGAGAGAATGAGTTATAGTGGCACTGGGAGAGTATAAGTTATAGTGGGACCAGGAGAGTATAAGTTATAGTGGTACCGGGAGAGTATAAGTTATAGTGGCACTGGGAGGGTATACTTTATATCCTAGTCTGACCTGAAAAGTATACTTGATAGTGGGACCAAAAACTAAAGTGTATGACAGTTACCCAAACTTGAAGAACCTCTCTAAGTGGAGACAAAGCAGATGGGCTATACCCTGACAGATGCAGGCTTTTCTCCGGTATCTCAGCACTGAATATGACACCCACTAATAGGCATTAAAAGCTTTCCTCAGGTCTTCAAATCCTGTTGGAGGACATGTTTTTGTACAAACTCATCTTGATGAAATCACACAGTCTCTGATTTAATCTGAAAGAGTGATAAGAATCGGTATTTAGTCAATGTCCGGAAGCTTGTTTAGCTACACGGGAATGCTTGTCAGTCACTGTGTTGATCTGGTGCCAAAAGGTCAACACTGTTCTTAATATGTACAATGTACAATTTCACTTTTAGTGACATTTGGGGTATTTTTCTCCCACAGATATTTTGTAGTAATGGACTGATGACAGACAGAAATAAAGAATGAGTACTGCCTGAGGCCTGGATCATCAATTCATCAGTGTTAATGGAATACTATATTCTGAAGTTTCATAACCTATCTGGGGCGGTCGGGTAGCCTAGTGGTTAAAGCGTTTGCTCGTCACGCAGAAGACCCAGGTTCAATTCCCGACATGGGTACAATGTGTGAAGCTCATTTCTGGTGTCCCCCGCCGTGATATTGCTGGAATATTGCTAAAAGCGGCGTAAAACCATACTCACTCACTCACTTACTCACTCATAACCTATCTAAACTGACACCGTGATGGTTCGGTCCTCTTTGTACTATGGACCAACCACTTGATATTCTTGGGAAATATGTAGTTTTGTGGTTTGTCTCAAACAAACCTCTCCAAGGGAGATGTGAACTTCAACATATTAATGCATTTTCAGTGTCTCTGTAAAAATAGAATTGAAAAACAAATCCCCATTTTTCATGTAGTGGTAAGTGTTTCACAAGCACTGTTTTGTGCAGTATAGTGTTGTGACATCTCAGCTCATTATGACAGCTCCCAGGGTATAATGGCAGGCCCATCTTGTTACCAATCTAATTAAGGCTCAATTTCTTCCTGTTGGGAATATAATCCGGAAGAGCCTATTGTTGTCGTAAGTGTAAGCTGAGTGACCCTGAGCGCCCGACACAAGGCTCTCCAAGCCTCTGTAGGGTAACGACTGAGCGTGCTCGGATAAGGCTAGTCAAGTCTTGTTTGCCAAGGGCCGTAACTGTGCAGTCAGCAAATTGAGCAGTATTGTAGCAGGGGCAGTGTAAGGTGTGCGAGTTGGATCCATACACAGGCCACAATAGAGTGTGGTCCACAAGTCAGTGTGTCGGTACAGAACTGGCAAAGGGGCGGTGGATATACGCATCATAATCACTGACCTTGCTGACCCTCAATGTGTGAGATATGAGATTATTTCCCAAGTTAAACTGGTAATACTTTCCTTACCCAAGCAGTAGCAAGCTCTGAACCTGTCTTGGATGGTACACACTACAGGTGAGAGAGTTAAAGTTTTCATGTTCTCATTTTGACACAAATGTCAACGTCTTGAAGTTGCATGTCTTTATTACTTATGAACCTTTACATATTTTGCAGTGACCAGATTCAGACTCTTTCCGGAATACTTCAAAATACATGGTGGGGGGGAGCGAAGGGGTTTAAAATAAAAGACACATTTCTGAAAGTATGCAGATTTTTCCAGCCATTTTTCTGGAAGTTGCTCGTACTGAATGTCCTGTTCAGTGAAGTATGACAGACTTTTACCACAGTGTGCATATTGATCTTCTGTGGAGGGGAAGTGATGCATGCAAGTATAGAAAGGAAACGTCGCTGACTCTTGTCAATATTAAAGCATTGTACAAATCATGAAATCAGCTCAGGGGGAGGGAATCCAAAGTAATTTTGAAGTACAATGTCAAGAATTGATTTTCTTTCATATGTATACATCATTGAAATCTCCATGCATTTTTTTGTTGTCGTTGTTATTGGATGGTAAAAAGTCTTCTTTTTTACTTAAAAGTTCAAACTTTACTCTTCAACTGGCCTCCTAATTTTTTTCTAAAGTTTCCTTTTTGTGGAAGAACTTCAAGGAGAATGTTTTAAAATAGTTACAATGTGATGTTGTCCAAAACATGCAGTTCATTTTGATGTCAGCTGCATTTGTTTAGATAAATGGCCAGCATTTCACTTTAACATTGTATTGAGGTGTAGAATTTAGTGAACACAGCTTCCTTGTGGATCTTGCCACAACCTGCTGCAGACAAGAAGTGGAAGGGACATGTTTACCTAGTGGGAAGCCTGTTGGTTGTGGAACTCACAACTAAATAACCCTCATACCATGATTCATGGCCAATTACGTGAGGAAAACACCATAACCTAGTTGCTTGATTATTTTGCTTCAATATTGATAAAGTAGGCTACTTATCAAATGTGAGGAAATCTTTTGTTTCAAATTTTCATAATGGGAGTTTCATGAACTTAAGTTGACAAATGTGATACAATCTTTTTTATTATGTCTCTTTCATCATTTTCTGGGCTACATGTTGATTTTGTAATGTACATAAAGACTGAACATTAAAAGTTTATTTACTTGCAATTCTTCTGCATGTCAAGATTGAATTGACCAACTTTTCATAACTCTTTAGCTGCAATGTATATGTGTAATGAATACTAAATATCACCCCATCCTCCATCCCAACCCAACCAAAAAACCCACCTTTACCACCCCACCCTCCATCCCAACCCACCCAAAAACCCCATCTTTACCATGCCACCCTCCATCCCAACCCGACCAAAAACCCCACCTTTACCACGCCACCGTCCATCCCAACCCACCCAAAAACCCACCTTTACCACCCCACCCTCCATCCCAACCTACCCAAAAACCCACCTTTACCACCCCACCCTCCATCCCAACCTACCCAAAAACCCACCTTTACCACCCCACCCTCCATCCCAACCTACCCAAAAACCCACCTTTACAACCCACCCTCCATCCCAACCTACCCAAAAACCCACCTTTACCACCCCACCCTCCATCCCAACCTACCCAAAAACCCACCTTTACAACCCCACCCTCCATTCCAACCTACCCAAAAACCCACCTTTACCACCCCACCCTCCATCCCAACCCACCCAAAAACCCACCTTTACCACCCCACCCTCCATTCCAACCTACCCAAAAACCCACCTTTACAACCCCACCCTCCATCCCAACCCACCCAAAAACCCACCTTTACCACCCCACCCTCCATTCCAACCTACCCAAAAACCCACCTTTACAACCCCACCCTCCATCCCAACCCACCCTTTTTTTAAAAACCCACCTTTACCACCCTACCCTCCATCCGAACCCACCCAAAAAGCCCATCTTTACCACCCCACCACAAACCAACAAACACACCAGGCCTTGGTGTTAACGTTACACTATTCTTTTCTGTTCATGACGAAAAAATATATCCAGAAAAAATGCTCATGTATTTTGGGACTTAGCTTTAAAATTACTCATTGGCCACAAAAGTCTTTGCATTTAGACTGTTAGCCTTATATTAAAGTTTTTATTTCTTGTTCTGACAATGAACTAAGTGGAATCTGTAAGGTACGTGGCTTGTTCTGAAGAGAAGATGAGAATGGCTATCTGCAACATCATCAGAATCCTCTTTTTAATCATGTAATCACCTGTATAGGGGCAGAAGCAGAACGACGCTCACACAAATGTTTAGTTGCTCTCCTGAGAAAGAAACAGTACTTAGCGACACATTTGAAAAGCTAATGCCTTGCCTCTCAGCAAAGCCTATTTCAAGTATAAGATTGTTTGTGTTTACAGCAGATGAAGACAATCAGTAATCATGCCAAGTTGCCATGTAGGAACTATTAATGTTATGACAGTGAAGAATTGGTCTTCTAGGCTGGATTGTTCCTATCCTGTGTTCAAAGAGTTGTGTCCCGATTGAACCATAATTGGTGGTAGCATTGGAAGTATAGCGTCCAAATTACTCCTCACAATCAAAGGTTTATCTCTCTCCATCACTCATAACACCCACAACTCTATGGAATTATGGATCGTAACGGTTGTCATGCTGTTAATTGCAGGAATAAATCCACACATGACATCAGTAGAATGGCTTCAGCCATGATTAGGAACACAGCGTCTCTGGATAAGGGCCTCTTGTCCGTTTGATGGCATCTATTCTAGTAGCTTCAACCCTCATCATCCACTGGAACAGTTATTGTATCTATTTACAAAAGTTGCAAATAATTCCTCTTGTTTTGTGAATTACTTAGACAGGAAATAACTGAAGTAATCATGCCATATGTCAGTTTGATTAGAATTATAGGATTATTTTTTTATGAAAGATTTCTTTTGTGAAGGGACGGGTCATTAATATTATAGGTGGGGGGAAGGGTCTGTGTGAAAAAATGACAGTTCTATTTTTTACTTATTAAATATATATTTTAACATTATTTAAGGACTGATCATGTATGATAAGGAAGGGGGCAAGAAAAAATGTCACATAACATGGGGGGTGGAAGTGTCGGCAAAATATGACATGGTCCTCTAATAAATTATGTGGACAGGGGTGTTAGTCTGTGTTCCCAAACAATGTCTGCATTATGACTGCATCCAGACTTTGGGTAGTGGATGTTGGGATGTGCATGGTGGCTTGTAGTGTCAGTGGCTGTGTACAATGTGCCTCAATCTTTAGTCATCGCTTCACCTTCATAGAGTATCAGGCTACCAAACCTTGAAATGCATCCCTCATATAAGTAGGTGAATGATCTTAAGACATGCTGATTATAACTATACATGTATTGGAACGCACCAATATATCAATGACAAAGTGTGACCATTTGATTGCCTCTGTGGCGACTTACGTTGGTGTCAAGAGATTGGTTGCAGTTATACATGGTTTACAGTTTGTCTATATGGATGACTGGGGTCCACATTAACAAATTACCTGTTCCATCAGGTCTGCAGCCAAAGGGCACATTTATTGACAACTACAGGTACCTGGCCTTAATTAATATTACTACAACATCTTTTCTATTGCTTGCTCTTCACTGTCATGATTTTATGTATGATAGGCCAATATTTGATGAGGGGTGCTAATTGCATAGACTACAGTAATTGTATCATACTTAGGATAGTTCTGTGTGTTTCTGCAATAAATGAAGTACCCAATATCTCCTAATTATGACAGTGTGTTTGTGCACCCCAGATTGAGTAACATGGAGTGATAGCATGATAGTCAGTATTTGATGGTTGACCACTAGAACTATATAGTGTAAGAGTGCTGTAATCATTAATAATGTGGACTGTACAATTCAGGATTCACTGCCGAAATGACAACATGGGACCCCACAAAGCCATTATAAAAACTGGCCAAGAAAGTTTGTGAAGTCAATATAAAGATTGTCTGTCAGCTGTGTAAAGACCCCAGTAGTGACAGATAAGTTGTGTTTAGTGCTGGTGGGTGGAGGCCCAAGGCAACAATAAGAACATGTGCCACCATTTACTCACACAATATTGACACAGATTACCTTTAGCTTGGAGCTCAGGCGGTTGGGGTCTTTAAATCTGAAAAACCAGTGTCCATCTGAGCTGTTATAAGGATGGAAATCTATTGATTGACATTATCCAGTGAATTTCATAATCTGTTGTTGAACGGATGCAGTGTGCTGTTGAAGGCATACGTTGAAGGGATACATTCTTGTTGAAGGCATACAACTGTTAATGAAGGCATATGGTCTGTTGTTGAAGGGATACAAACTGATGTTGAAGGGATACAAACTGATGTTGAAGGAATACAATCTTGTTGAAGGGATACAATCTGTTGTTGAAGGGATACAAACCGATGTTGAAGGGATACAGTCTTGTTGAAGGGATACAGTCTTGTTGAAGGGATACTATTTGTTGTTGAAGGCATACAATCTGTTGTTGAAGGGACACTATTTGTTGTTGAAGGCATACAATCTGTTGTTGAAGGGATGCAGTCTTGTTGAAGGCATACAAACTGATGTTGAAGGGATGCAGTCTTGTTGAAGGCATACAAACCGATGTTGAAGGGATACAGTCTTGTTGAAGGGATACAGTCTTGTTGAAGGGATACTATTTGTTGTTGGAGGCATACAATCTGTTGTTGAAGGCATACTATTTGTTGTTGAAGGCATACAATCTGTTGTTTATCACTAAATTATCACAAATATATATCAGAGATAAAACGGATAGATTTTATTTTGACCATAAATCAGAAATGACTAGATAATATAAGAATGTGCACAGATGAGTGCATTACCAGTTTTTTCCACCTGTTGATAACTGTACTTGAGTGTTGTCAGATGTAGTGTTTTAACCTGTGTAAAGGGGAACATGCTTTCTAAAAAAGACTATGCTGCTGAGGTACAGCATAATAAAAGATGCTACAGGTCAACTTTGTGCTGAACACAGGAGAATGGAGTGTGTACAGTCTACATAGCAAGGTGTACATGGGGAGCCCGGTGTTCTGGAGAGTCAGCTGTCTGTCGTGAGTCAGCTGTATGTGGAGAGTCAGCTGTATCTCGAGAGTCAGCTGTATTAGGAGAGTCAGCTGTATCTGGAGAGTCAGCTGTATCTGGAGAGTCAACTGTATGTGGAGAGTCAGCTGTATGTGGAGAGTGAGCTGTATCTGGAGAGTCAGCTGTATATGGAGAGTCAGCTGTATGTGGAGAGTCAGCTGTATATGGAGAGTCATCTGTATTCTGGAAAGACAGCTGTATGTGGAGAGTCAGCTGTATGTGGAGAGTCAGCTGTATGTGGAGTGTCAGCTGTACGTGGAGAGTCAGCTGTATGTGGAGAGTCAGCTGTATTCTGGAAAGACAGCTGTATGTGGAGAGTCAGCTGTATGTGGAGAGTCAGCTGTATTTGGAGAATCAGCTGTATGTGGAGAGTCAGCTGTATGTGGAGAATCAGCTGTATGTGGAGAGTCAACTGTATGTGGAGAGTCAGCTGTATGTGGAGAGTCAGCTGTATGTGGAGAGTCAGCTGTATGTGGAGAATCAGCTGTATGTGGAGAGTCAGCTGTATGTGGAGAGTCAGCTGTATGTGGAGAATCAGCTGTATGTGGAGAGTCAGCTGTATGTGGAGAGTCAGCTGTATTTGGAGAATCAGCTGTATGTGGAGAGTCAGCTGTATGTGGAGAGTCAACTGTATGTGGAGAGTCAGCTGTATGTGGAGAGTCAGCTGTATGTGGAGAGTCAGCTGTATGTGGAGAGTCAGCTGTATGTGGAGAGTCAGCTGTATGTGGAGCCAGAACTAATGTCTGCTCATTCCCATGTAATCTCATCGGGGTTAATTATTGTCATGACTGTGTGTTTGACGAAAAGATTTGATTTGAGGTGTTTTAAGCTGTGACCCCATTATTGTCTTAGCTTATTACTCTGTGGTGTTCTGGCTTTGAGAAAATTGATCATATCCAGTTTCATTTTCTTTGAAATAAGGAACATTATTAATTTTTAATTGTTTTAACACCTATTGCTGTTGAGTCTTATGCCTCTCATCTTTGAGTCTAGCAAACTGTCTTTCGGTCTAGGTGGCTTAGCTAATGATGCTTGTCAATAAGTTCTTGAAGTCTAATGAAGTTGATGCCAAAATACAAGTTCGGGCTGGTAGACTCAAAACATTTTGTGACAGCCTTTCCTGTTGTATTGAAACCATCCTGATCTGAAGCATGTACATTTTGCCAAGGGCGCTGTAACCAGTACATGTTTATGACATGATACGAGCCCGATGAATAATGTGTGTTTACCCTGGCGGCATGCAGCATTGTTGTGAGACTCTCCCACATATATGGAATCTGTCACCTGTCCACAAACCATGGTCCACGACCTGTCCCGAGTCCACTCTAACAATGTCACCAAGGTCAGGTTGCAATTAATGACCATAAAACATAATACTTACCTCTCAGCTCACATACTTAGCCCAGGGCTCAATCAATGGGCTCAGATTTCTAATAATAAGGCTGAGAAACCCTCAAAGAGATTTGGTATAATCCACTCAAGATTCAATTGAGTGGACCAAAAGCATATGTAGAATAAGTGGCGTGGAAGGCAGTTGTACATCAAGGGATGTTGAACTGTCAACACCAATGATACTCAACCTTGATCATAATTGACCAATTTGCTTATTAGCATTTTGGTCCGCCGATCCTTGACCAGAGCATCCCATGCGATGCAAGATTCTGTGTCATCTTGATGTTTATGAAGACCTTGTAAGACTTGTTGCGCGTAGGGAGATGCTCATAGACAAGATCAGTGCTGAGACTTGCCTAATCTACTTCAGCTGTTCAAGCAGATTTATGCACATATTGTTAACCAATAAAGAACTTGACGTGATGACCAGAGGTGCACTAATACACCATGGAGAGTCCTGTTCCACTAAGGATCATTTTGTGCTTCAAATTAACTCCCATCCTTCAACATAGACTTACGATAGTCATATCTCTAATATTGCTTCATGAAACGAGATCTTGTGGGTTTATGATTTGACTTGAACCAAGAAATCAGTTAATTTGTAAAATGTTATCCTGGATAACTTGATAGTGCTTCTGTGACCAATTTAAGTAGGCAGACTCTGTCGTACAGCCCTGTACAGTGATATCCTGATGGCATAACAGATGTCAGTGTAGCTACATGGACTTGGTGTGGCACTGGCTGCTGCCTAGACTAACATTTAGTCTCTGAAATCTTATATTACACAATTGTGGAATAGAGCTAGCTTGAGCATGTTGAGCTGGCTAGACTTTCTTTTGTATGCATTTCTAGATTATTTGTTTTTTTCATAAAATAAATATATTCCACGGTCATGGTGCAGGACTAGCAGCTGCCCTGACTGTCGTGTCAGGGTGTCTCCACACAGCCCCCTCGTAGTAGGTACATGGACTTGGTGTGGCACTGGCAGCTGCCCTGACTGTCGTGTCAGGGTGTCTCCACAGCCCCCTCGTGGTAGGTACATGGACTTGGTGTGGCACTGGCAGCTGCCCTGACTGTCGTGTCAGGGTGTCTCCTCACAGCCCCCTCGTGGTAGGTACATGGACTTGGTGTGGCACTGGCAGCTGCCCTGACCGTCGTGTCAGGGTGTCTCCTCACAGCCCCTTCGTGGTAGGTACATGGACTTGGTGTGGCACTGGCAGCTGCCCTGACCGTCGTGTCAGGGTCTCTCCTCACAGCCCCCTCGTGGTAGGTACATGGACTTGGTGTGACACTGGCAGCTGCCCTGACTGTCGTGTAAGGGTGTCTCCTCACAGCCCCCTCGTGGTAGGTACATGGACTTGGTGTGGCACTGGCAGCTGCCCTGACTGTCGTGTAAGGGTGTCTCCTCACAGCCCCCTCGTGGTAGGTACATGGACTTGGTGTGGCACTGGCAGCTGCCCTGACTGTCGTGTAAGGGTGTCTCCTCACAGCCCCCTCGTGGTAGGTACATGGACTTGGTGTGACACTGGCAGCTGCCCTGACTGTCGTGTAAGGGTGTCTCCTCACAGCCCCCTCGTGGTAGGTACATGGACTTGGTGTGGCACTGGCAGCTGCCCTGACTGTCCTGTAAGGGTGTCTCCACACAGCCCCCTCGTGGTAGGTACATGGACTTGGTGTGGCACTGGCAGCTGCCCTGACTGTCGTGTCAGGGTGTCTCCTCACAGCCCCCTCGTGGTAGGTACATGGACTTGGTGTGGCACTGGCAGCTGCCCTGACCGTTGTGTCAGGGTGTCTCCTCAGCCCCCTCGTGGTAGGTACATGGACTTGGTGTGACACTGGCAGCTGCCCTGACCGTCGTGTCAGGGTGTCTCCTCAGCCCCCTCGTGGTAGGTACATGGACTTGGTGTGACACTGGCAGCTGCCCTGACCGTCGTGTGGTGTCAGGGTGTCTCCTCACAGCCCCCTCGTGGTAGAGCAGGACAGATTACACAAGAAGTGACCATGTGATACTGCACAGTGTAGTTATATAAGCAGCAACATTTCCATGGTCATAAGAAATCTCATCCATGCATGACTCTGAGCTTGTGTCTATTAATCGCAATCAAAAAGTTATGATACCAGGTGTTCGTGAAAAAACACATATCTTTGCAGCATGGTGCAGTGCAATTGCTTTGATAAGTGTATTTTCTGAAAAGATATAATTTTTTCCTGTTTTGAACTTAGAAATATGCCTTGTTTATTTGTGGTTTGATACAATTTTGAAGGGTAATGTTAAAATGCATAATACTTGAATTTATTATCCATTGTACTTCATAACATGAATGAGTTGTTGTTGTTGAAGTTGCGTTCAGGTCACATGACCTCACACATCTATTGTAATCCAGCAGGGGTTTGGAAAAGAGAATTTGATCTTGATGAACACAAAGCCAGATTACGGTATTGTTCAGTCAGGTCACTTGGTGCAGTATTCTATAATTTCATTCTCAAATTCTGTTTTCAAAGTTTTTCAGAGCAGCAAAATGAAACCCCTATTTTGAAGGTAATTTACAAATGTGAAAGTACAGAGTTGAATCCTGGGCCTCGGCACACAAACTGTGTTCTGTCTAGAACTCAATCCAATGACTTTGCTTAAAGTCAACTATCAGTTCTATATTTCAGCATGCCAATTCATCTATAACGGTTTGAAGCACTAGGATCACATGTTTTGTTGCAACTTTATTGGAACTCAGCATGTTTGCTATAATGGTGACACTTATCACCTAATTGGCATATTTAGTATGTAGTATCTTCCTGACTGCCAGACAATGGCGCCAATGTACCACAGCATAGGGATGTTCAACAATATTGGCAGTCATCTTGTATGTGGAGATTTATGTGCTCTCCTCAGCCTGAAGAGTTTCCTGAAGCTATCCCAGACAGGACATGTTTTCCTAGCTGTAGTCTGTAGTTATAAAAGTTGCTCTCGTCTGGCATGCCAAGGCTTTATAGTGTCTTCAGACAACTGGTTTCCACTGTGGAAGATGGGGTCCTCCAGACATAAATCTGTCACACACGTCGGCAGTGAGATGGGATTCATAGTTTGATGTGTGCTCCAATCTTCGACAGCTACATAAAATAATTCATTAGGTTCATAATAAAAATAGAATGTTTCAACTAAGAATTTCAAGGGTTTTTATATTTTTATATCCTCCTCTTAGCTTTATTTGAGCAATAAGTATGTTGTCAACGAAACATGTTATTTATTTGTTACCTTAAAGGTAAACAATAGTTTAACATGTTGATAGAAGCTTTAATACAGGGACAAAATATTTGATGCCCATCTATTAAGAGTTTAGTTAAAAGTATTCTTTTGAATATAAGAATATAAGAGAAGTAGTACCGTAACTTCAATGGGTGGTGTACAGTAACTGATGTTGATGTCACACAGACAGTCGGTCGGTCAGGTAGGGCAGCCAGTTCAGCAGCCTATTGGGAATGTATGTACCAGCTGTTGTGATGGTTGCGGACGTTTTACAGTCTCAGAGATTTGCATAAAGTTTATTCAAGCAAAGTGAAATATTATTTTAGTTGTGAAGTAATTAGTGTGAAAGCTGAAGCTGCTGTTGATGGAAGTTTATCTGCATTATCTGTGAGGTAGGTGTGAGATTTAGTTTCCCCTGGAACCACGGTCAGTCCAGGCAAAACCCAGCAGGGTCAGAAGATGCCGACTTGTCAGTGGTTTCAGGTCTGTTAGAGACGTGGAAATTCTAATTCATTCTATTTGACACCACCATTGCGTTGTTGATTGTATTACCCATCTTTGTGCACATCATTGTCAACTGTCATAATGCTCTTCTGAAATTATGTTTTATTGTGGTGCTTTAATCTGGTCTGTTGTCTGTACTTATCTTGTTAACCATGATTAATTTGAATCTAAATTTTGCGAGAACACTGTTAGACATGACACATAATTTTTAAAGACAGGTCAGTTGAAAATATTTCTCAATATTATTATGAAACTGAAAAGCAATGTTGTGGGTTGGTATGATTTAGTCCATGCTCCACAATGTGAACATTAATATCCTAAATGTCGCGACCTTGGCAGAGATGGCTTTGCTGTCATGTTACTTTATGTTTCATGGACATCACATGTCTAGGTTGTAGTCAGGTGATGCCAGCCTGTGTTAGCTCGGGGAATCCAGGAGAGTGCCGTGTCCAGGTGGTCCTCATGTTCATGTGATGGTGGGTTTCATCAAAGTGTTAAATGTTTTAGACAAGACATCTCTTGGGGCTTAATTACCTCTCGCATTTTACTGACATATTGTATGATGATTACTTAGAAAATGTACAACTCATTCCACCCACATGTTGACTAACTCCCCAAGAAGGCTCTCCCTCCCCCATCCTCCACTCCCTACCCACAGCACCCAATCCCCAACCCCACCCCACCCCCATCTCCCCACCCTCGACTCACCTACCCCATCACCCACTCTCCACCATCCACTCACCACCTTCCACTCACCACTCTCCACTCACCACCCCCATCACCCACTCTCCAACCTCCAATCACCACCCCCATCACCCACTCTCCAACCTCCACTCACCACCTCCATCACCCTCTCTCCAACCTCCACTCACCACCCCCATCACCCACTCTTCAACCTCCACTCACCACCCCCATCACCCACTCTTCAACCTCCACTCACCACCCCCATCACCCTCTCTCCAACCTCCACTCACCACCCCCATCACCCACTCTTCAACCTCCACTCACCACCTCCATCACCCTCTCTCCAACCTCCACTCACCACCCCCATCACCCACTCTTCAACCTCCACTCACCACCCCCATCACCCACTCTCCAACCTCCAATCACCACCCCCATCACCCACTCTTCAACCTCCACTCACCACCCCCATCACCCACTCTCCAACCTCTACTCACCACCCCCATCACCCACTCTCCAACCTCCACGCTCCAACCTCCACTCACCACCCCCATCACCCACTCTCCAACCTCCACTCACCACCCCCATCACCCACTCTCCAACCTCTACTCACCACCCCCATCACCCACTCTCCAACCTCCACTCACCACCTCCATCACCCACTCTCCAACATTTACTCACCATCCCCATCACCCACTCTCCAACCTCCACTCACCATCTCCATCAACCACTCTCCAACCTCTACTCACCACCTTCCACTCACCACCCCCATCACCCACTCTCCAACCTCCACTCACCACCCCCATCACCCACTCTCCAACCTCCACTCACCACCCCCATCACCTACTCTCCAACCTCTACTCACCACCCCCATCACCCACTCTCCAACCTCCACTCACCACCTCCATCACCCACTCTCCAACATCTACTCACCACCCCCATCACCCACTCTCCAACCTCCACTCACCACCCCCATCACCCACTCTCCAACCTCTACTCACCACCCCCATCACCCACTCTCCAACCTCCACTCACCACCCCCATCACCCACTCTCCAACATCTACTCACCACCCCATCACCCACTCTCCAACCTCCACTCACCACCCCCATCACCCACTCTTCAACCTCTACTCTCCACCCCCATCACCCACTCTCCAACCTCCACTCACCACCCCCATCACCCACTCTTCAACCTCCACTCACCACCCCCATCACCCACTCTCCAACCTCCACTCACCACCCCCATCACCCACTCTTCAACCTCCACTCACCACCCCCATCACCCACTCTCCAACCTCCACTCACCACCTCCATCACCCACTCTCCAACCTCCACTCACCACCCCCATCACCCACTCTCCAACCTCCACTCACCACCCCCATCACCCACTCTTCAACCTCCACTCACCACCCCCATCACCCACTCTTCAACCTCCACTCACCACCCCCATCACCCACTCTCCAACCTCCACTCACCACCTCCATCACCCACTCTTCAACCTCCACTCACCACCCCCATCACCCACTCTTCAACCTCCACTCACCACCCCCATCACCCACTCTCCAACCTCCACTCACCACCCCCATCACCCACTCTCCAACCTCTACTCACCACCCCCATCACCCGCTCTCCAACCTCCACTCACCACCTCAATCACCAACTCTCCAACATCTACTCACCACCCCATCACCCACTCTCCAACCTCCACTCACCACCTCCATCACCCACTCTCCAACCTCTACTCACCAACTTCCACTCACCACCCCCATCACCCACTCTCCAACCTCCACTCACCACCCCCATCACCCACTCTCCAACCTCCACTCACCACCCCCATCACCCACTCTCCAACCTCTACTCACCACCCCCATCACCCGCTCTCCAACCTCCACTCACCACCTCCATCACCCACTCTCCAACATCTACTCACCACCCCCATCACCCACTCTCCAACCTCCACGCTCCAACCTCCACTCACCACCCCCATCACCCACTCTCCAACCTCCACTCACCACCCCCATCACCCACTCTCCAACCTCTACTCACCACCATCACCCACTCTCCAACCTCTACTCACCACCCCCATCACCCACTCTCCAACCTCTACTCACCACCCCCACCACCCACTCTCCAACCTCCACTCACCACCTTCCACTCACCACTCTCGACTCACCACCCCCATCACCCACTCTCCAACCTCCACTCACCACCCCCATCACCCACTCCCCAACCTCCACTCACCACCCCCATCACCCACTCTCCAACCTCTACTCACCACCCCCATCACCCACTCTCCAACCTCCACTCACCACCCCCATCACCCACTCACCACCCCCATCACCCACTCTCCAACCTCCACTCACAACCCCCATCACCCACTCACCACCCCCATCACCCACTCTCCAACCTCCAATCACAACCCCCATCACCCACTCTCCAACCTCCACTCACCACCACCATCACCCACTCTCCAACCTCTACTCACCACCTTCCACTCACCACCCTCCACTCACCACCCCCATCACCCACGCTCCAACCTCCACTCACCACCCCCATCACCCACTCTCCAACCTCCACTCACCACCCCCATCACCCACTCTCCAACCTCCACTCACCACCTTCCACTCACCACCTTCCACTCACCACCCCCATAACCAACTCCTCACTCCCCACCTCCAATCCCCAACCCCATCCTCCACACTCCACCCTCCTCTCCCCACCCCCATCACCTACTCCCCACCCCAATCTCCCTGCCCTCCTCTCCCCACCCCATCACAAACTGGCTGCTAGATCTGTTCTCGCTTGACTTTCCGTGTCCAAAGTTTCTGTTGAGGTACACCTAAAACACAGCTTTGGCTGCATCACATGAACCACCCTCCACTTGACCCATCATCAACACGACCCATCATCAACACTTCCCCATGTATGTTGCCCTGTATGTCCTCCAACAGTATCTACTCTGTCTGTCTCTCTGTCCATGTGTTCTGTCCATATAGTCCCCAGCTGCCCCCTGCTGTAGTGGCCTTGATGGGGTCTCTCACTGACAAAGGCCACCTAAAGACCTGTGTTTACCATACTGCTGTGTGTGTAATGAGCTGTAAACACCATGTGTACACAAACAACATAGTACTGGAACACTGCACAAGGCTAGGGGAATCTATGTCAGTGTAAATAATGCAAACATTTGTCTGGTACTCAGACAAGGCTCAGACAAGTCAATACTGCCTGAAGCAATGGGAATGTGTGGTAGATATAGCGGGTGAGATCTTGGTGTGAGTGGTAGATATAGAGGATAAGATGTCAATGTGTGGTAGACATAGTGGGTGAGATCTTTGTGTGAGTGGTAGATATAGAGGATGAGATGTCAATGTGTGGTAGACATAGCGGGTGAGATCTTGGTGTGAGTGGTAGATATAGAGGATGAGATGTCAATGTATGGTAGACATAGTGGGTGAGATCTTGGTGTGAGTGGTAGATATAGAGGATAAGATGTCAATGTGTGGTAGACATAGCGGGTGAGATCTTGGTGTGAGTGGTAGATATAGAGGATAAGATGTCAATGTGTGGTAGACATAGTGGGTGAGATCTTTGTGTGAGTGGTAGATATAGAGGATAAGATGTCAATGTGTGGTAGACATAGCGGGTGAGATCTTTGTGTGAGTGGTAGATATAGAGGATGAGATGTCAATGTATGGTAGACATAGTGGGTGAGATCTTGGTGTGAGTGGTAGATATAGAGGATAAGATGTCAATGTGTGGTAGACATAGCGGGTGATATCTTGGTGTGAGTGATAGATATAGAGGATGAGATGTCAATGTGTGGTAGACATAGCGGGTGATATCTTGGTGTGAGTGATAGATATAGAGGATGAGATGTCAATGTGTGGTAGACATAGCGGGTGATATCTTGGTGTGAGTGATAGATATAGAGGATGAGATGTCAATGTGTGGTAGACATAGCGGGTGATATCTTGGTGTGAGTGGTAGATATAGAGGATGAGATGTCAATGGTGGTAGACATAGCGGGTGATATCTTGGTGTGAGTGGTAGATATAGAGGATGAAATGTCAATGTGTGGTAGATATAGCGGGTGAGATTTGGTGTGAGTGGTAGATATAGAGGATGAGATGTCAATGTATGGTAGATATAGTGGGTGAGATCCTTGTCTAAGTTGAAAATCTACCATTTTATTGTTATTTTCGGAGAACTAACATTGAACAGTACTATTCTTATGTTTACTCTTTTGTTCATTAGTCTAGCAACATTCTATCTGGTCTGATCACTTGACAAAGCTGCCAGTCTGGTCGTCTGACTGAAAGTTTTGGGTATTTTATACACTGCAATATGTGTGGTTGAGATAGAGGGTGATATCTTAGTGTGAGTTGTAGAGATAGAGGGTGATATCTTAGTGTGAGTGGTAGAGATAGAGGATGATATCTTAGTGTGAGTGGTAGAGATAGCGGGTGATATCTTAGTGTGAGTGGTAGATATAGCGGGTGATATCTTAGTGTCAGTGGTTAAGATAGAGGGTGATATCTTAGTGTGAGTGATAGAGATGGAGGGTGATATCTTAGTGTGAGTGATAGAGATAGAGGGTGATATCTTAGTGTGAGTGGTAGCTATATAGGGTGATATCTTAGTGTGAGTGGTAGATATAGAGGGTGATATCTCAGTGTGAGTGGTTGAGATAGAGGGTGATATCTTAGTGTGAGTGGTAGATATAGAGGGTAATATCTTAGTGTGAGTGGTAGATATAGTGGGTGATATCTTAGTGTGAGTGATAGAGATAGAGGGTGATATCTTAGTGTGAGTTGTAGATATAAAGGGTGATATCTTAGTGTGAGTGGTTGAGATAGAGGGTGATAGCTTAGTGTGAGTGATAGAGATGGAGGGTGATATCTTAGTGTGAGTGATAGAGATAGAGGTTGATATCTTAGTGTGAGTGGTAGAGATAGAGGGTGATATCTTAGTGTGAGTGGTAGAGATAGAGGGTGATATCTTAGTGTGAGTGGTAGATATAGCGGGTGATATCTTAGTGTGAGTGTTAAGATAGAGGGATATCTTAGTGTGAGTGGTAGATATAGAGGGTGATATCTTAGTGTGAGTGGTTGAGATAGAGGGTGATAGCTTAGTGTGAGTGGTAGATATAGAGGATGATATCTTAGTGTGAGTGGTAGATATAGCGGGTGATATCTCAGTGTGAGTGGTTGAGATAGCGGGTGATATCTTAGTGTGAGTGGTAGATATAGAGGGTAATATCTTAGTGTGAGTGGTAGATATAGCGGGCGATATCTTAGTGTGAGTGATAGAGATAGAGGGTGATATCTTAGTGTGAGTTGTAGATATAGAGGGTGATATCTTAGTGTGAGTGGTTGAGATAGAGGGTGATAGCTTAGTGTGAGTGATAGAGATGGAGGGTGATATCTTAGTGTGAGTGATAGAGATAGAGGGTGATATCTTAGTGTGAGTGGTAGAGATAGAGGGTGATATCTTAGTGTGAGTGGTAGAGATAGAGGGTGATATCTTAGTGTGAGTGGTAGATATAGCGGGTGATATCTTAGTGTGAGTGGTAAAGATAGAAGGGGATATCTTAGTGTGAGTGGTAGATATAGAGGGTGATATCTTAGTGTGAGTGGTTGAGATAGAGGGTGATAGCTTAGTGTGAGTGGTAGATATAGAGGATGATATCTTAGTGTGAGTGGTAGATATAGCGGGTGATATCTTAGTGTGAGTGGTTGAGATAGAGGGTGATATCTTAGTGTGAGTGGTAGAGATAGCGGGTGATATCTTAGTGTGAGTGGTAGAGATAGAGGATGATACCTTAGTGTGAGTGGTAGAGATAGAGGGTGATATCTTAGTGTGAGTGGTAGATATAGCGGGTGATATCTTAGTGTGAGTGGTAGAGATAGAGGATGATATCTTAGTGTGAGTGGTAGAGATAGAGGATGATATCTTAGTGTGAGTTGTAGAGATAGAGGGTGATATCTTAGTGTGAGTTGTAGAGATAAAGGGTGATATCTTAGTGTGAGTTGTAGAGATAAAGGGTGGTATCTTAGTGTTAGTTGTAGAGATAGAGGGTGATATCTTAGTGTGAGTGGTAGAGATAGAGGGTGATATCTTAGTGTGAGTTGTAGAGATAGAGGGTGATATCTTAGTGTGAGTGGTAGAGATAGAGGGTGATATCTTAGTGTGAGTGGTAGATATAGCAGGTGATATCTTAGTGTGAGTGGTAGTGATAGAGGGTGATATCTTAGTGTGAGTTGTAGAGATAGAGGGTGATATCTTAGTGTGAGTTGTAGAGATAGATGGTGATATCTTAGTGTGAGTGAGCGAGTGAGTGGGATCAGTAATCATCCAGACACCATTGGAGGCTCTGTTCTAATAAGGTTTCACTGTATATGTGTTTCCTCCTCCCACAATGAACACGGCACAACAAATACACCTGAGTTTAGAATTGTGGTTGTAGGATATGTAGCCATGACACTCTCCAGGACTAAAGCCTCCAACTGTGCAGACACAACCTGTGTTTATGGGGTGTGATGTAGATGCAGGTGTGAGCAAGCGCTGATATTCAGGATTATGATTAAGAATGTCGAAAAAGTTTTTTACATCAATGACACTGCTACTCTTTGATCAATGTGAAGCAGGAAAATGACTCTCAGTGCCTAACTTTTGTGTACAATTGTTCAGGGTAAATGGCTCTGTGATCTGTAGATTTTTTTTGAAAGTTGAAATATGACCTCAGTGAGAGGTCAATAACTTCTTACTATCTGTGTACCTTCTCCTTGAGTGACAATAACCCGTCTGCCACCCAAACCAGGGCTCACACTCAAGAGTCCGTCTATCAGCCTTTATGATGCTAACTACTGATAGTGGAGATCCATCAATGAGGACCTTTTGTATAATTTGTTGTGATGAAAGCACTGACAGGAAAGCTATATCTTTTTGAGGAGCTTTTGAGATGTTGAGTGACTTACACAAGGGCTGGGATAGGTAACTCGGGTACTTGGTTGGGTGGGTCCTGAGTATACTAAAGACCCAGATACCCACAGGACTACCCAGACCCGTGGTTACTCATGTGATATATTCTGACTATCCACCCATTGTTTCTGACTTGTGTAGGTTTGAGTAAAGGTATAACTTCGGTTGACTTCAGTGTATGCATGATCTGATTGTTTTATATGTGTATGTAAATAGAAATTACCAGGGCTCCGGTAAAACAATTCCCAATGGGACATTATATATCCAACTCTTGAGACCTACAGTGGGTACCCGGGGTGGGTCGAGTAATAGGGGGTAGAGTACCCGGGTTGTAAAGTTGGACCCTAACTTACACATGATAAGAATTCTAGACTGAAGGTGGTGACAGAATGGCACTTATAATGTCTGCTTCAGCTTTTGTTCCTATGCTCCACTGCTTTACTGAACTGTGATGTAAACATTATTAGACAATATTTGAAAAAAAACACATTCATTTTCCTTTCTTGAATCTATTCATTGTGTATAAATATATTTGATAGTCCAGGTCAGTTAGAAGGAAATGGTCTTAGCTTATTTGGGCATGTGTATTTGGTAACATTTTGTACCCAATTATTGATAATTGGTACACAGGGGAATGTTCAGCCATTGTATTGAGTAAGACAAAAATCATTACCTGTCAGCAGAATTATCAATTTTATATCACAACCAAGATATTACTGTGTGATAACCTCTATTTACTCATTCTGTGTCAGTGAGAATAATATTGACATAAGCTGGGTCCTATTTGGAATCTGCCATGTCATCGAAGTGAAGAGATCACCATTAGATGCCTGGTATACTGCTTCCCTTTATTAGACAGGGGTCCTCATCTTTGCAATCTCAGTTTGCCCCGAGGACACTTGGGCGTGTTATGGATATAGGGACTGTGATATTGCTGTTGTAAATACATTCCATATTAACTATTTCTCCCGATGAAAGGTTTCATGAAGGGTTTTATGAAGTCCTGCAAAGCGTAACGTCTTCTGGTGACATTGTGAACACTTCCATATCTGTTTGTTGCCACTTACCTTGGCTGTAGTAGTATGTCAGAAAACACTGTGTGGGTGTCTTATGAAATATTTGATGTCTTTCACAATATTCAGTGAAGTAACGCTTTGTGTGTTTTTTGGCAATATCTGGCTGCCTGTTTACAAGAGGTAGTTGTTTGAGTTTATACTGTGGCCTGTAGTTTATAATTCTGGCTTTGATGATTGGGGATCTGTTTATTGTTCACACTCTGCATGCTCTCATTCAGGGTCCTTCTGTAATTCTGTAGAAATATCGTTTATTGACAGCAATACTTTTGAGTTTGTGAATAACTCCCAGCTGCTGTGGGAACAATGACCATCCTCATGATTTCTTGACCACCCTTACACATGCAAATAGCTGCTAAATTGTTAAAAATACAGGTTTATGCCTCCAATATTGTGAAAACAGGTTGAAGTCAATTCTAATAAATAACTCATCAACAATTGAATAACCAATGTAGACAACAACACAAATTCAGTGACATCGTTAAGCACAATAATGTAACACAAACCCCAGCCTATTATCAGCTAATCAGGACATAGCAGTCTGTTAATGGGTGTGGTTTATAGATATATAAATGTGTATATATGGATATATAAATGAAAAAATAAATTGCTTGGTTAGCCAATCAAATGCCACGGAATCAGTTGCAGTTTATTTAGGAGAAAATATGTACCCGTCGAATGAGAACTTAATGTTCATTATCTGGTTTGGTCACTTTAAATGTTTGATTGTACAGTGTGCTGTAGCTTGTGGAGGTTGATGTGGAGGTCCAGTTGTCTGGAGGAGACAGTGCCCTCCTCATCTAATGGCGCTGTTGTATGCAGACTCACAGCGCCATGGTTATGATGGGGATAATGATGTTATGTCTGTAATTACTGCTGCTGGTCTCGGGAGAGTCAGGAGGCTGTCAGCTCTCGTGGCAACGGAAGGGGGGAGAATATGTGTCTGTAATATATGTGGACATTTTGGTGAGGACATGCAGTGGTACTGACTTCTGAACTTTTTATCCACATGTGTTGTCTCCTGGCACATGCCCTTTGTCTTTCAGTCAGTCCTGGATTCCGTCATCAAGGGCTTCTTGTTGGACAGGCACCATTTCAAGATGAGATGAGCAAATGCGTCTAGATCTGTTCATTGATAGCAATGTCTTAAAAGAGAAACACCTTTATAGTAATCATAAGAAATTGTTTTATTTAAGGCGGAAAATGCAATAGTCACTCACACATTACTCAACAATACATGAGTGTCTATGAACCACCACATTTACCTGGAATGGACCTTTTGTTGAGGTAGACATGTTGAAATGTAACAAGTAAAACCAATTAGTTCAGTAGCCATATACTTGAAAACATTGTGTTTGTGAGCAGCAACTTATGGACAAATACATGTATACTCCCTGTTTGTGGGGTCTAAACCTGCAGGTAAATTCTTGGACCAGGTGTAGTCCGACATTTAGAGGTATGGACTAAGCACCTTATTAGAGTAGCAAGACCATGGCCGTGACCTTGGATACCAGTGTCAGGAGAAAGGTTTGGTTGACCTTGTGGTCCTTTAGGCCATAATCCCTTGTTACATTTACACTTATGAAACTCTTGATTATGAAATCAATTTGACTGCTGAAACTCCCACACTGGAAAGTCTAGAATTTCCGATTGCTCCATTGGTAACACAAACGTCGAGACTTTCTGATTGCTCCATGTGTAACACAACTGTCGAGACTTTCTGATTGCTCCATGTGTAACACAACTGTCAAGACTTTCTGATTGCTCCATGTGTGTAACAAACATCAAGACTTTCTGATTGCACCATGTGTAACACAAACGTCGAGACTTTCTGATTGCTCCATGTGTAACACAACTGTCGAGACTTTCTGATTGCTCCATGTGTAACACAACTGTCAAGACTTTCTGATTGCTCCATGAGTAACACAAACATCGTGACTTTCTGATTGCTCCATGTGTAACACAACTGTCGAGACTTTCTGATTGCTCCATGTGTAACACAAACATCGTGACTTTCTGATTGCTCCATGTGTAACACAAACGTCAAGACTTTCTGATTGCTCCATGTGTAACACAAACATCGTGACTTTCTGATTGCTCCACGTGTAACACAAACGTCAAGACTTTCTGATTGCACCATGTGTAACACAAACGTTGAGACTTTCTGATTGCTCCATGTGTAACACAACTGTCGAGACTTTCTGATTGCTCCATGTGTAACACAACTGTCAAGACTTTCTGATTGCTCCATGTGTGTAACAAACATCGTGACTTTCTGATTGCTCCATGTGTAACACAAACGTCGAGACTTTCTGATTGCTCCATGTGTCACACAAACGTCGAGACTTTCTGATTGCTCCATGTGTAACACAAATGTCGAGACTTTCTGATTGCTCCATGTGTAACACAAACATCAAGACTTTCTGATTGCTCCATGTGTAACACAAACGTCGAGACTTTCTGATTGCTCCATGTGTAACACAAACATCAAGACTTTCTGATTGCTCCATGTGTAACACAAACATCGTGACTTTCTGATTGCTCCATGTGTAACACAAACGTCAAGACTTTCTGATTGCTCCATGTGTAACACAAACATTGTGACTTTCTGATTGCTCAATGTGTAACACAAACATCGTGACTTTCTGATTGCTCCATGTGTAACACAAACATCGTGACTTTCTGATTGCTCCATGTGTAACACAACTGTTGAGACTTTCTGATTGCTCCATGTGTAACACAAACATCGTGACTTTCTGATTGCTCCATGTGTAACACAAACGTCAAGACTTTCTGATTGCTCCATGTGTAACACAAACGTCGAGACTTTCTGATTGCTCCATGTGTAACACAAACGTCGAGACTTTCTGATTGCTCCATGTGTAACACAAACGTCAAGACTTTCTGATTGCTCCATGTGTAACACAAACGTCAAGACTTTCTGATTGCTCCGTGTGTAACACAAACGTCGAGACTTTCTGATTGTTTACAGTAGCAGTGGCATCAAGTCTTTACATTCAGCAGATTCAGAGTTGTATTTGCACATTATTTGACCATTAATGTTGCAGTGTCAACTTCATATCTGCAACATTATCTCTGTCTTTCTAAAATCTGAATGATCCTGTATGAAGTGGATCTTTGGGATAACAGGGATCCACAACAGAGATCGCGACTCAGTCACAGAATGGTCACTAATCACTAACTGGTCACCCAAGACAAGTTTACCAACCAAGGATCGGAATGAAAGGGTGATGGTATTCACAAGCAGAGTACACAGTGCAATGTGACCAGGACTTTCATTGATGGTCCCCATTACCTCATACTTGTGGATGCCGACTACAATGGGGGTCGTCAGGCTCTGTGACAAGGTGAGTTGTATGACATTGTACACTGACAACTTTGGGTGTTAATCATGCTATCAACCACTGGTTTGCCTCATCCTGACCACTGTGATAAAACAACAACTAAAACAACAAACCAACAGTAGATGCAGAGGGTAAGTGAAACATAGACATATAGTTTATAACATGACAAATGTTTTCTGTCATCCAGCCACTATTAGCCATGTAGAATGTGGTCATATACCCTTTCATTACATCTGATGTGATTGTTACACACCCAGTGAGGAAATAGTGTGCAAATGTTTGCCATTTTGTTCTATAAATCAGTGTCAGCATCTCTGTTTGACAGGTTAAATGTCCTGTAGAGTATTTATACAAACCACATATCTAATTATTAATTCTAAATTGACCTGGCTAATTGTACCAACCCTTGCTTGTACTTCTTGTACTGTCCTTTGTCCCCACTCACGTTGTGATGACAATCATGGTTTCCACACAACTATTCTTGCCTCACATATTATTCCTCCACTACTGTCCATCCCGGCCATTATCTTCTTGTTAGGTCCCTGATAACCGTTGATTACCGTCATTACAAGCTGGACATGGATGTCCGAACAGAGAACAACATGTCCAATCTGCTCAGCCATGAGCTTGCATGATACCTTCCCATTTATTCTAGCTGAGGCCACTTTGCGTGAAATTACGGCTGTTGTGGCTGAGCGTAGATTGCCTTCATGCAGTACCTTTATGGGTGTCCAGCGACTAAGGTTGAAGGCCAGTGGGGTAGGAGATACCCTTGTTGTATACTTGTGTGGCATCTTGGGTTTCTTTTTGGCATGCTCAATTATGTTTGACCATAGCCTGATTGTGACTGTTCACAGTTTGGTGCTGGTCAGTAATCTCATAGTCTGCAGATAAGGTTTCGTGCTGTAGGTATATATTTGCTTTGTTAGAGAATGGATGTAAACAGTTTATTCAAGGTTGTTCTGTCTTTTGGGGATGGTAATAAATATTTTCTGAAATTATTTCTGTAAAAAAACAATCAGTGTTGTTATTTAATGAAGTTTAGATGCTTTTAGGAGAACTTTATTTTGTGTTATCTTCACGGACAATGAACAAAGGATTTCACAAAAGTCCACGTTTGAAATATGTGTGATGAGTGTCATCTGTTGTGCTCTGTTAGTCCAGGCTTTGATTCCTATCAGGATTCAGTGGCATGAGAACTGACAGATCATAGACAAGGCTTTCTCTATCACAGTCACACAGACAACTGTAATCCACATGATGTATAGCCATCATCAGGAAACTGGCTGTAAGCTGGTCAGAGACACTGTCCAGAGATCCTGACCAGGGTATGTAGCAGAAGTTAACCCGATATGTTCAAGTGACATCAGTCTAATTAACAGCTTAGTGGGAAGGACTGGATCGTCTTGATTGCAGGTAACTCAACGAAGCTTGTCGCCCAGGGCAACTTACATGAAGATTTATTTGCTAAGAAGAAAATAAATCAAGAATCCCACCCAAGAAAGTCCCTGTCGGATTTTGTCTGGGCGAGTGTGTTATAATCACAGCAGATGGATGCTCACACTATCAACCGCTTGGTATGCCCTGTCTGTACCAGGTCCATCATCTTCCATCACAGCAGATGGATGCTCACACTATCAACCCCTTGGTATGCCCTGTCTATACCAGGTCCATCATCTTCCATCACAGCAGATGGATGCTCACACTATCCACCGCTTGGTATGCCCTGTCTGTACCAGGTCCATCATCTTCCATCACAGCAGATGGATGCTCACACTATCAACCCCTTGGTATGCCCTGTCTGTACCAGGTCCATCATCTTCCATCACAGCAGATGGATGCTCACACTATTGTCCACAAGACTGCATAGAACAGTATACGGGAAAAGAAAACTTGGATTACCTTTGGTGATTATTTTGCCAATCTTTGATCGTATTCTTTCAGAATAAAGGGACAGAAGCCATCCAACTCACCCACATTCATTATGACATTCTTATAATTCATGACACTCAACGATGCTTGAGACTCTGCCAAAAATAATACAAAGTTCATAGCACTTAATCAAGGGAGAGTAATCTCCATCAAGAGTAGATAATTGGTTGGTGACAGTGGAGGTTAATCCAGTTATTCAACAGGCTAACACTGCCAGGCCTGTATTCATGCTCCAGGTATATCCCACCAGCTGTGAACACAGAACAACTCGGCAGCTACTTCACATTCTGGACCACAGTTTAATGACAGCAATTATAGCTCTTATCTTAGCCAGATTTACAAATAAAGCTTCTACAATTATATATTAGAGCCAAGACAAAATGCTACCTGGAAAATGCCTGTGTTTTATCCAGAATAACTACCCTATTTATATCGATATCTGTCAATGCTGTTAGATATTTTTCTCTTTGGGTGTTAAAATATCGTGTTTCAACAAGGTTGGAACTGCCGTGGACTACTGGACAGGCTTCTTTTTGTGGAACACTATCACAGGCGTGGAGACAGTAGCATTAACACTAAAGCACTGATGTAGCATCATCATTGGTCTATGTAAGCATGCTGTTTCATTAAGACTAGGATTTCAGCAGTGAAATAATTTTATTGGGGAAGAGTACAGTACGACTGAGTGAAGTATATGTATATACTGACCTGTCACCTCATTCCATTCTAGAAACTGGTTGTAAATGGGGATCTATTTGTTAAAGTATAGTAAAATGTTATCTTCGATAAAATGTGATGTTTTAAAAAGCGAGTACCAATTTATTTTGGTGTTTTACTTACAGCTGTGAAGTAGCTTTGTATTAAGCACTATAGTGGTTTGGGTGGAGGACAACTTCTCCAGATATGAAGACAATCCCCTGTGGCCCATATATACACGTCTTTGTTCTCCGACACCATCAGTGTTGGTTGACTCCACCTTCCTGTGTCCACCCATACCAGATAATCCTAAACAAACAACTGGTCATCTACCCTCCCTCCCCCATCTCTCTACCCCCACTCCTCATCTCCTTCACTGACCCAGGACTCTCAGAGGTCGATGTGATCTATGCCCACTGAGATTTGTCACCTCAGCCCATGTCCACAGTCTTGGGGTACAGTTTCTATTTGCCCAGCGTGTAACTGTCTGCTTTGGTAGCCATCTTGAAAGAGACAAATGAGTTACACATGTAGAACTGTAACATGTAGGGCCATCAAGAGAGCTTTTGGTAACAGATACCAACTGTACAAGAGGAAGTGAAGTCTTCATGTACAGATCAGTCTTTCCTAAAAGATTGTTGACGGCCACATAACTTGTATTATGCTCCATTGTAGTGAATATTGAAAGGAAAACATTTGACACATTTTCATCATGTCTCTCTGCAAGTTCTGTCACTTAAATCAATTGAATATATCTTTATACTAATCACTCTACTTCAGTTTGATGGAACCAAACAAATACCTCTTTTGTCAGGATGTAAGAACTATAATATTGTTATTCAGTCTTTTATCAAGTTTGTGTCAGATCAAATGTTTACTTGGTTACAGTCACATTTGTGGTCCATACGTTTGCAGCACATTTAGGTAAGAAAACTGCCAGATTAATTTATCTGCATCATATCAAACACCAAGGACGCCAACATAAAACAGAAAGTATCATTAAACATAAGAAGTGAAGTTGAAAGACCAATTTCTCAGCGATTTTGTGGCTGATGGGTTGAGGGTGCAATTACAGTTGGATTTGGGTTGGTCCAGATCAATAAAGGGGGTATGTTGGTGTCTTGACAGTCACAGGGAGCAGTCAGAGAGCAGACAGTCGTTACTAGGGGCACACAGTCAGACAGCAACTGGGAGCAGACGGCAACTGGAGCCCTAATTTGTTATAGGATTATTAGGCTCACTTTTGTGTGGAATGAGTACTTAACTCCAAGGATGTGTGATTGCTGTCAGTTAATGAAGGAAGCTATGAGAGGTCCTGAGTCAGTACTGATGCAGATTAGATGGAATGATGTGACACTGTCGCAGGGACAGTGATCAGTAACAGGAACTAGTTTCTAGGCTCCAATATGCAGATCTGCAATATAGGTAAGACTCGTTGTCCAAAGTCTCTCGCTAGGGGAACTGCTCATTGTGTTATTGTGTTCTGTTGTTCTCTGTTATGTTATGAGATGTCATTTCTATGAATCTCCTGTCCTGTCACTGTGTTGAAAGTTCAGTTTTCTGTTTACTGAAATTCAGTATTATCGTTTTCTTTGTTGTTTAATGCCGCACTCAGCAATATTCCAGCTATATGACGGTGGTCTGTAAATAATCATGTCTGGACCAGACAGTCCAGTGATTGACATCATGAGCATCGATCTGCGCAATTCGGATACGATGACATGCATAAACCAAGTCAGTGTTTGTCAGCTTTTATGACAAGATAAGATACCTTTTACTGCAAACGTGGGTTGCTGAAGCGTTTTTGTCAGTATAAGAAACTGTTGCTGTAATTATTTAAATGTACAATACATTTGTGTATACCTTAATTAAGATGGCTCTGCTGAAACTATCTATGTCACATGTTATATAGTAACAGACATTTCCATAAAGAATCAGAACATTTGTTTCTTTCATTACGTGCCACATTCACTTCAGCAAATGTTGTAACATGCCCAGACAAATCAAATTTATATTTCTCATTTTCTCGCATGGTAATTGAAATGCTGACAATCAGATGTGTAAAAGAGTATGATTAGAATTCTATGATATCTCCCGGCTGTCCGCATCAGCGGTGTTTACTGGCAATTGTATAACCAACTGTGGAAGTCGATTACTACGATTAGCATCAGGGAGCAAATTAGCGTGTGTGCTGCCCCCTGATGATGGTGATGTATGTCTGGTGAGACAGGGGGGAATCGACCTCCAACATTAAGATCATGTACAGATAAGCGCTGGAAGATGAGTAGTTGTTTGGAGAACATTCCCTCAATATTGGTGTACGTTCACACTCTGCTTGGTCAAATCCTTCCGAATGTCCTTGATGAGGTCTAAGTCAGCCGCCGCGTATAACTGTCTCCTACTGAATGAGTGTTAGCTCTAGGACGGTACGTTATTTGTGGAAATATCGGAGATCTTTTTACTATTTTGATTTCAGTGTTTATTATGGCTGAGGCCTATCTGATCTGATTTGATTGGTCATGGCCAGTATAACTGGTATACTGCAATATGCTTTTCAAACGATACACATTGCAATAGTTTTTCTGTGGTCTCGTATATTTGGTATAAATATATGTAACAAGTTTTGTTTGAAATTTGTAATGTTTAACCCAAAAATATACACAGAAATTCATTCACCAATGATGTTTCCCTTCGAATTTGATTGACAAAACAGTGGAAACGCAGCAGTGAATTTGTTCTGACCGTGTTAACTCCCCTGTATTCAAGACTCCAATATGGTGGTGACTGCCCATACTGAGTAATATTTACTTTAGTATGTAGAAAACACTCAAGAATTTAGCTCCCCCCTACATCACAATACATATTGCAAGAAAGTTTTTTTGCCAATTAACATTTTTACATTGGGCAGTCTGGTTGAGGCTGGGGTAAGCTTGTATCCCTATCAATGTGGGAGATGCCCACTTCACCACTTCATCAATATGAACCGGAAATGCCAACTTGACATTGACATCATTGCCACATGCTTCAAGGTCATCAAATCACCTGAGAGGTTCAGGTTGTATCATTAAAACATGAGATGCTTCACATCACTGGTCCTGCAGTCTGGTTCCCTCGTCCTGGGACTCCCATGCCTGCACTGAAGCTCCTCCTGCACTGCTTGTAAACAATCTTGTTGACAGTGCTGAGTGCCCCTCTAGAGAATGACTGGATGGTGTATTCCCAAGTCAGTAGTGGAAACCCAGGCAACAGAGGTTAGTTCCTTTAGTAAGTACCAGTCCCAGGAAGACAGCTCACAGCACTGGAGGAAATCCACTGTAGTTCTGATACCCATCTATATAATTAGCAGTACCTGATACTTCATGAATGGTGTTTTGAAAAGACAATGTGTCATATTTGTTTGCATTTGTTTCAACTGCAAAGTAATTGGGAAAAAAGGTTTTAATTCTGCCTTAATGAATGGGAACCACTTTTTTCAAAATGTTACAGTGCCTCAGTAGTACATTTAAGCATCATCAGTCAAATTGGGTATTTTGATATACGATAATAAATTTGCAGAAAATGTTCCATTATGGAGCAAAGGTCATCTGACATACCAACGCTGACCCTGGTCACTGGAGGAGTTGTTAGTCTGTGTTTGTCCTGGGGTAAACAACAACAAGGAGGATGTTGACAGGGTTCTTTGTTAAGGGCACTGGGGTTTCAGTTTTTGGAGAACTGTATTTTATCAATATCACAATGACATGCTCCTGTTTGGTTTGTTACAAGTTAAGATTAAGAACTAAGTTCAGTAGTTGTACTGGTTTATAGTATAACTAGCATATAGATAGTCTAGATAGACAGATAATTTTGTTAAAGTAACAGAATATCTCAACCATATCTGGTAGGTCACGACAACAGTGTCATTAATATGTTTGCAGTTTTCCTTGGAATTCCATGGATTCTGAACCTCATGTTGTTCGCTATTGTAATTCAGCTAGTTGTCCTGAGTGTACTGTTGATATGCAGTAGCGACCTTAGTTCTTCTGTGATGTCTACACCATGGATCTCCTGTGATGTCTACACCATGGATCTCCTGTGATGTCTACACCATGGTTCTTCTGTGATGTCTACACCATGGTTCTTCTGTGATGTCTACACCATGGATCTCCTGTGATGTATACACCATGGGTCTCCTGTGATGTCTACACCATGGATCTCCTGTGATGTCTACACCATGGGTCTCCTGTGATGTCTACACCATGGGTCTCCTGTGATGTCTACACCATGGATCTCCTGTGATGTCTACACCATGGAACTCCTGTGATGTCTACACCATGTAATGTCTACATCATGGATCTCCTGTGATGTCTACACCATGGATCTCCTGTGATGTCTACACCATGGATCTCCTGTTGTGATGTCTACACCATGGATCTCCTGTGATGTCAACACCATGGATCTCCTGTGATGTCTACATCATGGATCTCTTGTGATGTCTACACCATGGATCTCCTGTTGTGATGTCTACACCATGGATCTCCTGTGATGTCAACACCATGGATCTCCTGTGATGTCTACACCATGGATCTCCTGTGATGTCTACACCATGGATCTCCTGTGATGTCTACACCATGGATCTCCTGTGATGTCAACACCATGGATCTCATGTGATGTCAACACCATGGATCTCCTGTGATGTCTACACCATGGATCTCCTGTGATGTCAACACCATGGATCTCCTGTGATGTCAACACCATGGATCTCCTGTGATGTCAACACCATGGATCTCCTGTGATGTCTACATAAGTAGTACACAAGCAGTAACACTGTAACTGAAATCTGTTTATCCAATTTCAACAGAAATGGGACTGTACCTCAGCTGACCTCTTCATATGTCGGGCAAGCTGTCTGTGTCCACAAACATCAGATCAGAAATATCTTTATGGTGCTCCATCTGAGGACCAGTGGACACATCAGCCCTTATAGCACTGGGTGTCATAAATGCATAAAACCAGCGGCAAAGAGTGCAGAGAGATTGATCCCCCAGGCTAGGGTTCAATAAGATAGTATGTGTTGATTTCTCTAATCCTTACCAATGTAGATATGAAACGTTGTGCTGAGTCAATATTGGCTGTCCACAGGCTGAAGGGCAGCTGGGTACTTATCACACCTGCTGATAGGGAGGGCGGGTGGGTCGCAGGTGGAGAGCTATGTGTTACATGTGGGTGGTACGAATGAGGCTACACTTGTCTAGGACAGAAGAGAACTTTATGAAGTTGGGGAAGCTTTCAGGTCAGGATAAGGCACTGTTTTCTAATAACGGAAATATATACTGAGCAAATGTAATTCATGTTGTCAGTGTTCATTCCAAGGAAGACTTATTTACTTTAAGGTGTTTCATTGAAGTCAATACACCTCAAGCACACCCACACCTCCAAGTTGTGTCGACCAGGCACTGCATTCACACTGTCCTCATGGTCTCATCCTCCCCCTTCCCCACACTATTGTGTTCGTGTTCCTTCTTGAATGGAAATTTTAAAGAAATCCAAAATAGTTAACTCCTTCTTGTAAAGTTAAATCAATGATAATTTCTGTGGTTCATCAAACTTTATGTGACTAATCTTACTTTCTGGAGTTTTACCGAGTCCGGAAACAACAAGTGTCGTGACTTAGGCCTTAGCTGTAGTCTTTTTGAATGGTGTACTGTGTATTGCTATAAAGATTGCATCTTAATATTACAGATTTTTATTTGCCCTGTTCCTTTTTTGGAAGTATATTTACCAGCTTATGTCAGCTCACAACCAAGGGCTAGAGACTCTGAAAAGGTTGTTGGTATAATTAACTCCGATACCTACTCATTTCCTCCCCAGTTGGCTGCATGTTTGATGTGTGAGGTGCTGCATGTTTGATGTGTGAGGTGCTGCATGTTTGATGTGTGATGTGCTGCATGTTTGATGTGTGATGTGCTGCATGTTTGCTGTGTGAGGTCCTGCATGTTTGCTCTGTGAGGTGCTGCATGTTTGCTGTGTGAGGTGCTGCATGTTTTCTGTGTGAGGTGCTGCATGTTTGCTGTGTGAGGTGCTGCATGTTTGCTGTGTGAGGTGCTGCATGTTTAATGTGTGAGGTGCTGCATGTTTGCTGTGTGAGGTGCTGCATGTTTGCTGTGTGAGGTGCTGCATGTTTGCTGTGTGAGGTGCTGCATGTTTGCTGTGTGAGGTGCTGCATGTTTGATGTGTGAGGTGCTACATGTTTGATGTGTGAGGTGCTGCATGTTTGCTGTGTGAGGTGCTGCATGTTTGATGTGAGGTGCTGCATGTTTGATGTGTGAGGAAATAACGATGCAGCCTAATTGCCCGTCCAATGTGTCCTTCATCAACTCAGATATGCTGTTATGACCAAGAAGCTGTTGCTAAGCATATTTGTATATGTGTGTCGACCAGCCTGGCCGAGCCTCACTGAGCCTCCCACTGATGTGCACAGATTGCACTCACTATTGACAACTTCTTCAGGCATCATATCAGCTATAATGGCTCTCGTGACAGGCTGTCTTGGGAAATTGAACTGATATTTTATGTGATTATTTCCTTAGGGTATAAGAACTTCACATCCCCATCAGGTAGTGTTATGACAGGAAAAGAAAGGAACTTCAGCTGCATTTATGCTTTTTGGATGAATTGAGAAATGTGGTTTATTTGATTAAAATTGGTGTTGAAATATGATGAAAAGGCTAAAAAACACACGCTGTTTGATCATATTGGATCTTTTGTGGATCATAATGAAAAAAGGTATTGTCTTCAAAATTGTATTTTTATCAATTGTTATTTTTCCCAATATTCCAAGATGACTAAAATGCAAATCATGTGGCTTACATGTGTGACCCAGCTCATTGTGTCATTGTCTTATTGAATCATTGATCTAAGGATCAACCAAAATTCAGTTAATTATAGGTCACAGTGATATTAATGTAGCATTTCTTACTGTGTTGTTTAACAAATTTTACCCACGAAGCCGCTTTGGTAGACATTTATAGTACCAGGAATGCACATGAGTTTTAATTAGAAAATCAATTTCGAGTGATCTACCCCTAGCAGATGTTTCCAAACACATGGAATGTTACAGACTGTTAGCGCTGGGAGAAGCATCCATATTTATAAGACACATTGGTCTCCTCCCTGTATTTCATGATGATCTGGACCCATTAACATTTGGGTAGAGAAAAGGTCTTCAGCAACCCATGCTTGCCGTAAGAGGCGACTTACAGGATGAGGTGGTAAGGCTCGCTGACTTTGTTGAAGCATGTCATCGTATCCCAATTGCTTAGTTGGATGCTCATGATGTCAATCACTGGATTGTCTGTTCCAGACTCGATTACTTTCAGACCACTGTCATAGAGCTGGAATACTGCGGAGTGTGATGCTAGAAAACAAAGTAACACTTTAGTGTTTTATTGTACTTTTGAATTTGAAAAGGGTTGATTTATTAATATTGAATGAAATGGAATCTTTAGTGTGTATTTACATATTTTCTGTATTTGAGCCCAGGGGTTAATTTTGGTCTTAAAAGGTGATAAAACCTGTTATTAGAGTCAGGGCTTAAATATGTACATCCACGGTATATTGTCCTTTCACAAGGATCACTGTCCTGTGGTCTTACGTTCAGTAGTCATCACCAGGAGGTACTTGTCTGCTTGAAGGGTTGACATTCACCTGGAGGGAATGTGAATGGAAGCAGTGAATTCTAACAACCCTGTGTAGCTGAAGGACATGTGCCAGTCTTCACTGTGTGTTGGTATGTTGTGTAGTAATCACTGTAATACATATACATCTCTCACCATGCCTCCATTACCTGGTAACTGAAGGAGGCTACATCCACAAACGCCCTCAGTTGCAGGCTTCCCTTTTTTCCCCCACCTCAGGACCATCCAGCTAAACATGTGCTGTCAGTGGAAATGAAGATGCTTCAGTCTCTGTGATCTAGCAGTAGCTTCAGCCTAGATTTTCAATGCCCTGAATCTCTGGGTCTTGAGGTCAGGTAGCTTCCAATGTTGCCAAGGAAGACAAAGTAATTCCTAAGATCCCTGGACAGAATAATAAGTCCATTTCAAGTTGGAATATCCTCGCCATTTCATACATGAGATAAATTGATGTTTGCTTTATACTTTGTTATATTTTGGCTACACATGTTGTTAAGTCCCTAGATCTAACACCCCGTAGGTGTTCCAGCTTAGATAGTTTTCTAATAACCTATGCTCTTTGCATGTCATTGTACCCAGGCTGTCTAAGGTTTGCACACAATATCTATCACTGGTTTGTGTGGAATTAATTATTTAGGTGTGTATTTGATCAACCACTGACTGGTATGCCTGAAGTCGGCCATGCTGAGGCAACTGTGGCAACATTCAGTCACTTGATCTGAATCTTTTAGCTCACCATGATTGCCATATATTGCCTAACCTTTTCACAGAGTTCCTTTGCCCTGAATCTGCTGTCCTATGATTACATATATCATAAATGCCATACTTTGACTTGTTAAAAGTCATATTTGTTGTAGTTTGACGATTCTATGTCAACATGGAGTTCTCGCAATCACGTGCGCAGGAGCCTGGACAGTGACTGGCCAAATTGTTCCATGTGAAAAGAATAACCGGCAATAGCGATCAGCTGCACCGAAGTGCTACGCTTAGGGTTATTATTATTTTAAATATGTTTAGTAAAAGCTGCAACTAAAATAACAAGATATTGGAATATATTATTCCTAATACAATTTTTCCCGATCCGTGCATCAAAACCTTTTAAAGTTATATCATTTGGTAAGTTTTAACTGAATCACCGCTAGATTCCAAGAAAACGTGCATAAAGCTGATTGCTGTTTCAGGCTTACTTTACGAGAAAATACACAAGGTAATCTGAATCCCTGGATGTAAAACAATGCCTAGCAGAACAAAAAATGCAATTTGAATGGTAAATCAACATGTCTGGTGATTTTTTATCTCAAATTTCAAATTTGTACTGACCAAGTTTCTTATCACCTGTTTGCTTACCGGAGTTCGCTGAGTGGGTACGGTGTAATTTTTTTCTGCACATAATATTCTTCTTCTTTTTTTTTTCAAAAATTCTTAATCCCCTAGTGGGGGTGCGCATTATACTCAAGAAAATATGGTAGTGCCAAACCTTGAAGGAACAGGTACCTGAATTGCTTTATTTATCCATGTGTCAATGCGTGGTAGATTTGGCTCTGTTACAGTGTGTGACATTCATACAGCCCTTGTGGACAAGGAAACCCTGAACATCTCTGTTGATGTTGCTGATGGCACATAGAATGTTGGAGCTTAGTGTCTGATGATGCATATTTATGTACCGGTAATAACTCTCCAGTTATCATTGTATTTGAGTTATGTGGAATGGATAACATTTGTCTGAGTCCTTGAAGTATATTAACATTGTTTTCATATCATCTTTTCACATCAGCAGTCTCCATAGAGATAGGACACCTACAATGAAGTGACATCTCGCAGAAAGTGTTTCATGTCAGTAGCCATGTACCTTGAGATGTATTACTACGTTGTTAAAAAAAGGGTAACAGCATGTAATTTCAGATGTTTGTTGCATGTTCGTTGAGGTCTAGACACTTTGTTGTCCTGCGGGGTACTTTGTGTCCCCCTTTGAGGTCGGTCACCTGTCTCCACTCTGCATCAGTAGGAGTCAAGTTTAAACCTGATCAAGTAACATATATGAGGGTATGTTGTCAGATCCTTGCTCCCTGTTAGTCAAGGTCTAGACTACAGCCAGCTAGCAGGACCTCAGAGCATGGAGCTGTGCAAGAAGGACTAGGATCAGGCCAATCGACAGTACTTGCAATTTGGAGTCAAAGTCAGTCAAACACTACTTTGATTGTCTGCTAACTCCAAGTTTATTATGTGTATCTTTTAAGTAGCTATTTGTTATCCTAAGAACTCAATGTTTGTTTCACACAGGGCAGTAACAATTGTTTAGATCTTGCCAGGAAATAGAGGACAGATTGTGGAGCAGCATGATGGTTCCTCGATCCTTGTGGTTCTCCTCAAGACATGGACGCTTTCCATTGACATCTCATACTCTTCTGGGTTTAGCAAAACAGGAGTCAGAGACATGATGACTATTGATGAGACTTCTCATACATTATACTTGCTAGAAAGAGGTTTTGTCTATTTCAAAAAGTTCTCCCATGGAAGGAGTGTAGTTGTGGATGCCAGATGCCAGATTTTACCAAGCCTTGTCTGATTTAGATGGTTAGTGTGCAGCCACAGTTAGTGTGCAGTCAAGGTTAGTGGATGTGCACTCTGTACCATTCCAGGGATTACTTTGTTTGAACTTGACCTCAATCCTTGAATCAAGAAGGGATTATAGACCACACCCAGTGAGCCCGAGTTGTGATGTCTGCAGGTGCAACTTGGGTGCACAGGGCCAGCTAGCATTCTCCTACATCAGAAGACTGCGGAGCTTGTTGATAATTATTGGTTTGGGTTATTATAAATCCTGTATCTGCATAGCACTTGGGGTTCATGTCACATCTCTTACAGTATAATTCACTTGAAGAATCAACAATTTCTGCAGAAGTTTTTAGTTAAACAACTTCATTTTCTGTAAGATCAAAACTAAGGCATTTTCCAATGTGTGAGCTGAGATTAGCATGTGTTCACAGCATGTGTCAGTGGGCAGATCTCCTGCACAATGCACACTGCACACGTCTCAAGTCAACTAACTGGGTAGGGTGTCTCCATGTACGTGTTCTATAGGCCTTGACTAATGTGGAATGGACAATGCACAATGATGCATGTCATGAAATGGGAGGTAGCTCAGTCAGTTGACAATGTACTGCAGTCTCCCTATGTTATGACATCATAACAATTCATTAGTTTATTTTCACTGCAGACTGTAGCATGGGACCAGTGTTGTATTCAATATGAGCCGAATGACTTCTTGATACATATAAGACCTGCATCACTTCGGGCTTTCCTCCAAAATTAAGCTGACACGCCGTGGTATAACTGGAATACTGTTAAAAGCGGCGATAAACATAACTCACTCACTCTTGATATATAACACCATATATTTTAACTCTGCCACAGTACTGGCTGCAAGGTTGCCTGGTCAAACACTGCCTTAAAGTGCTCATTGTGAAATTATCTAGCTCTTTGATATAGTTCCTTGAGTCCCTCCAACAGTGATTGCTTTTATGAGTTCCAGTTGTTGTTAGTTATTTACTGCATAATGTGTGTCAATTCTTCTGCAGGTATGTTGCCCCACAGAGTAGCTCATAAACATGTCAGCTTTGTTTAAGGCTCAACACTAGTTGTTAAAGATGGATAATAAAGGATTTTAAATCTTAAGGACGTTTTTCTTCAACAACTCAAAAAGGGTGTATACAACAGATCATTAACACAGTTCATTGTTGCCAAGTACAGAATGTAGGGGTAAAGAACCTGCTTATGTCACTGAAGTCGGATTGTGTGTTGGACTTGGTTCAAAGACCTAAAAAAGATACTCGTTTCTGAAACATTCTTGAAATGTCATACTGGGATCTGTCTTCAGCCAGGGTGTTTGCAAGCTCCTAACAGGTACAGCAAGTATACGTTACTGTTACGAGCTCGGATCACCACGACCTGGGGCAGTGAGCGAGAGGCTTACTAGCTGTGGGACGTTACACCTCTCCGTCGCTGTGAGTGTTGTACACTGCGGGCAGGGAAGTGGCCAGCTTTCAGTACTCGGGGTGTTTATGATCATTCACTCATACTGTGGATGTAACCTGGTGCCTTTCCTGGGAATGTAGAAGATTCTTGATTCTTAATTCTGGAGAATGGGACCCCATAATGTGTGTGTTTATTACTGTGTCCCTAAAGGGAGAGTATTGTGGATGTGATGGGATGTAAGTATATACCTCTATAGCAGTATAGTTTACAATTGTTATCCTCAGGTAGTGCTGTTAATGTATTGTTATATGTACATATAGGTTAATGTTATTGACCCTCAGGTTTAATGTACAAGAATATTTACAATATATTATTCTGTTTATGTTTTCACAATTGAACTTTTCGGATGCATCCTGTGGATTGGGGTGATGGTTTTTGCCCAGTGGCCTGGGTTCTGTTCCCACATATATAATTTTTAAAACTTATTCATGAAACATACTGATTAGAAACACTTGATGTCCTGGATCATTTGTATATTTTCCTTGTTTATCATATTGCATTCCTTGTTTATACAGACGACACATCCACTGTATGCCCAACTTCCAGCTGCAGAGTTATGAAAAGTTAACTCAACCTTTGCTGTTAATGTATCATTTCACATCCACACTAAGGAATACAGCTAGCATATCCCACAAAGTGGCTTTTGACGGGAAGGGCTACTAGCAATTAGACATGTGTAGAATTACTCCTCAGATTAATTTCAACTTGTTCCTTCCAACTTGTAAAGGATGAAGCTTAGACGAGCTTAACGACAGATTAATTTGGCAAGAAAATGGCCACTCGATAATACTCTCGGGCTGGTTATAGTCACTGGGAGATTTACTATTGTCATAAACAGTCGACATAGGGTCTTAATGACACAGTCAGGCATTAATTGAATTAATTTGGTCACATTTTGCCAGGGGAGTGTTATTAAGTGAGTGATAGTGTTGGCTTGCTCTGGAACTGACCTCACTTACACGGAGGTCCTGTGGCTATTTACTGTCATTGGCTTTAATTTGTCAACTGACCAGAACCTGACCTTCACATTTCTCAATATTGGCCAGTATTATTGTAAGATTTGTTGTAATGGTACAGTTTATAGCATATAGAAATAAAGATGTTGTGTCTGACCATTGTTTGCCCCAAGGCCGGGGAAGCAGGCTCGATGTTAATGTATTATTACGAAAGTATAGTTGACAGGGATGTTTACTGTCACATGTTCATATAACTTTGATTCTTGCATTTGTTTATCTAGTGTATATTTTACAGTGGCATGCCTTTATGTTAAATTAGCATACATATACATAAACAAAGACATATAAACAATTTCAAGTAGGAGCTGTTAAGTGCATGACTTGTTCATCAAGTTGGAATAATATCATGTGGCTTTTACTATAACTTCATTGTCACTCTTTATGCTACTAGTGACAAATTCGAGTGACAATGTTTTGGAAGATTCCCATACAGTTTTGGTTGCTATTCAAGCTTGAAAGCATAGAGTAGGTTAAGACAGGCTTACTATGATTGTGAGGAGATCCTCGAGAGGATGCGTATATCTTGATGTACTGTCACTCACCAGCCGCCAGGATCACACCAGGATCATAAAACCTGTACCTCACGACTACCCACAAACCTTGTCTCCACTTGGATGGTTTTATTTTAGTTGCATGTTCCATGAGTTGATACAGTTTTATTTTAGTTGAATGTTCTATGAGTTGGTACAGTTTTATTTTAGTTGAATGTTCTATGAGTAGATACAGTTTTATTTTAGTTGAATGTTCTATGAGTAGATACAGTTTTATTTTAGTTGAATATTCTATGAGTTGATACAGTTTTATTTTAGTTGAATATTCTATGAGTTGATACAGTTTTATTTTAGTTGAATGTTCTATGAGTTGGTACAGTTTTATTTTAGTTGAATGTTCTATGAGTTGGTACAGTTTTATTTTAGTTGAATGTTCTATGAGTTGATACAGTTTTATTTTAGTTGAATGTTCTATGAGTTGATACAGTTTTATTTTAGTTGAATGCTCTATGAGTTGATACAGTTTTATTTTAGTTGAATGTTCTATGAGTTGGTACAGTTTTATTTTAGTTGAATGCTCTATGTGTTGATACTGTCCATACCACTGAGTGCAATGTGCCATGGTCAAAGATATATCAGATGCCAATAAGAGTCTTTAAATGTCCATTTTCAAAACAAGTTTGAGTCTGCGAAATTTATCCTTGTAGAAAATGATGTACTATACAAAAGAAAAGTAACTGACAACATTTGCAGAGGATGACTGGCGTTACACCTGTTTCCTGAAAGACAGTACCTTTGTCACATTATTGCTGAGTGCATGTTTTAGTGAAGCAAGCACTTGTACACTTACTTTTGTCAGAAAATCTTTCATCAGTCATGCATTGCAGGACCTCTAGTACATGTGACTAACAGGCATGTTTGATAAATGGTGCTGTTGGTGTTGACAAGTTCATGTTCATATCTAACATCAATGGAATTTTCCACCTGGCATTTCTCAAATAATATATCAGTAGTGTTTACTCAGTGATGTCACTTTATCTGAGGAATGATAATATTGTATAATGTTTAAACAGTAAATACTTAAAAGTACACGTGTAATTTCTGAAACTGTTATCACCAACAACATGTGTGTTGTGGACACTAGCAGCCTGAAGTGACAAGCCTAGGGTGGCCATTAAGTCCTTCTCTCCATGTCCCGGACAAATGGTGGTCAGAGGGTGTCCAGCTGATTGGCGAGACTAAATTAAATGCAGAAGCAGCCATCTTGAAAAGTGACTGCCAATCTTGCCAGTATTTGTGCCTGTGGTCATTAATACTTTGCATGTCTCCAACTGGACATGTCAATTTGTACCCCTCACCAGAGAGCTCTCTCCAATTATGTGTCCATCATCTTGCAAGTACCAATCTTGGCCATAATTGAGGCCACATCTGAATCAACACCCCGCCTTATGTGATGGATTGGTTTATTAATTAATCCAGAAAAGTCGTCAAAATAGCAAATTGTAAAACATGTTGACCTTAGGTTAATGGAATCTTGCAATATCAGATTGGGAATTTGTGTTAAATGATATTTCATTGTGGTCATGCTGGGGAGCCCTACCCTTCAAGATTGATGAAACCTCCATTCCATTTGTCAAGATATCAGTTTTGAATATTAATGTTTCATGTGTGGTAAACTGTCATGAACTCACTCCATTTTGTTAGTGTGGCAACCAGCCTTTGATCTGATTGTGTGACATCAACTTTGTTGTAGTTTTATCCCCACGTTTTTAAAATGCGGGTATAGCGATCAGCATGTCCGTCCATCTGTCCTCTCCGTTTTCTGTTTCCAGAACAGAACTCCTAAACCGTTAAATATTTCTTGTTGAAACTTGCTATTTTGATCAGTCTAGTGGTGAACTGGTGCCTTTTGATGATTTGGGATTTAAAAAAAAAAAATGTTTGGTTTGTTTTCATGACGACAAGTGTGACTCAAACTAAAAATGAGGGTAGTGCTCGTTTCTAGACCAGAACTCCGAAACCGCTGAAATTTTCAAGATGAAGCTTGCTATATAGATCAGTCTAGTGCTTAACTTGTGTTTTTTTGTTGATTTTGGATTTTGAAAAATACTGAACACCATTATTTCTTTTCTTCACTGAACTGAAGTTATCCAATGGCAATGAACCAAAAGTAGAGGATAAATTGCCAAACTCCATTTCTGAATTGCACCAGAACAGGGAATATGTTATCTCCTGACGACTCTTGTTTTCATCTTGGACATTCTTTTAGAAATAATGAAAAACTGAACATTGAGTTATATTTGGTCATCACATGGTCATGGTCACCACCTAGCACAGGTTACATCACAGAACATCCTGCAATGCCATTACTGTTTAATAACACAATTTGTAGACAAACAGTAACATCAACTCCTTAAGTTGCAAAAGCAAAATGAAATTCTCAAATATAACATTATTGAAAGTCCTTGATAAAATGTAATCAACCCTAGCAATAGACTTCAGTTCCTAGTAACTAAGTGCACCAAAACAGTTTGCTGTTGCATATACATTATACAGACCTATATTCTGTTGTCTCCCCCTAATGGGGAAGTGAATTGAAGGTGTTTGGGGACACCTGGTGGTTGAATCACTTCCACCCATTTGCCTAATGATCACTCCCTCTGATAAGACAAACATTTGCTGGGCCAGTGCCTCTAAGATTAACACCCTCAGTAAGACCACATGGAACTGTTTTATGCAGTGAAATACAGCTATAAATTGCAGCAATCGCAGCCTTAACGTTCATTATGAATGTAGTATATACATCCATTGTTCTGCATGTTATCTGCTTGTTTCTTGTTGCAGTAGAGGAAATCAGGATCTTATACTCATTTTCTCACCATATTTGACAGGTATATTTTACATTGATTTCCCTTTTCCTTTACTTTTACTGGTAAGCCCTGCATTTGTTATCCATGACTGACTACAAAATGTGGTTTGATTTCTGTTGTATGCCAGACTCCTTTCTTCTGTCTTCATTTGTAATCATGTTGCAGCTCTGCCATATGGTGTACGTTGTATTGTATCATGTATCTATTGTGGTCTATGGTAGCCAACTTCCTTGTGGCTAAGTTGTTTCTGACAGTTATCATCACCATGCCATTGCCCCATAATTCCAGTTTATGCTTGTAATACAATTTACTTGGAAACTGATAGAACTCAGTGATTATCATAACGATGGAAACATTTGTAAAAATGTGAATTCCCATGTTCTCCAGCCCAGCCCTGTCATATTGGCAGTTTACCCCCTGTGTGGGCATTAATCAGAAGGCTGTAATCTCTGGTGTGATAACACTGGCAGCAGTCTGGCTGTGGTGAAGCAGGTATGTAGAGCTGGCTGGGTAGATTTGAACTCACCTTGGAGCAGAAACATTTCAAATGTAGAATTAAATAAAAACATGTCATCTTGTGGAATTGTCTTAGTTCAGTTTCTGTTCTTTGTGGATTAACAGTTTGGACAAACTTCATTTTTCCTGGTGTCTGTATACAAAATGTTGCATGCAGTGAGTTGGTTGGAGTGCTGTACTGGAATATAATTGTACTACCTGTGACCCAAATGATGACCAACCATTATATAGTAAACTACGGTTATAACGAACTCAAAGGGATCACTAGTTTGTTATAACAGTAGTTTCGTTATAAGCATATATACAGCATAACTATAGCAAATAGTCGGGACAAAAAAATCAGTTCGTAATAAGCATGTTCGTTATAAACATACTTTACTGTAGATCACAGCCTTTAGCTGTGCTCTGATATTCAGTAATGTTGTTTTCTGATATTGTAATTTTCTGATAATGATAAAGTTTTATAGAGTGAAAAGTTTTTATCTGGCATATTCAGGGATACATAGGTCCTTTGTATGCAATGCTTGTTAAGATACTGGAGGTGACCTTGCTGAGAGCCTGGCAGTGCTCTCCTGGAATGGATTGTTGCACTCATCAAACATTACTCCCCAAACAGCTGTCAACAAACAGCACTCACCAACCAGTACTACCCAATCAGTACTCCCCAAACAGTACTACCCAAACAGCACTCACCAAACAGTACTACCCAAACAGTACTCCCCAAACAGCTCTCACCAAACAGTACTACCCAATCAGAACTACCACAACAGCAGTCACCAAACAGCAGTCACCAAACAGCACTCACCAAACAGTACTACCCAAACGCCACTCCCCAATCAGTACTACCCAAACACCACTGCCTAATCAGTACTACCCAAACACCACTGCCTAATCAGTACTCCCCAAACAGCTCTCACCCAACAGCACTCACCAAACAGCTCCAACAACCAAAATTGCTGATACAGCATTAAGCAATTATCACTCACTCACTCATAGTAAGATCTGAGCGTGGGTCCATCACTTGTAGTTAGACCTGGATGTGGAACTATCTGTCATGAGTAATTTGACAATTAAGTGTTCCAATGCTAAGAGGACTAACTGACATAGCTTAAACAGTACAAACTAGAGTATGAATAGGTGGTGAATTATGAAGATGGTATCTGCTGAATGCTGTGGATCTCTACAAATGAGTATGTACAGAGTGTTGAGGGTCTGTATTCTTGGCAGTGTGCCCAGAGTGAGTCACTGTGTGTAGATATAGTTGTAGTTTTTGTAAACCGACACTAACAATTTGGAACTGTTTTGGATCTGATGAAATACTTTCCTTGATTCCAGCAATGTTGATTGTGTCCCCCCCCCCAGCCAGGTTCAGGGATGGGACATACATAAGGTCACAGTTAGATGTAGGAGATGGCTGGGACATATATAAGGTCATAGGTAGATGAAGCACATGGCTGGGACATATATAAGGTCATAGGTAGATGAAGCACATGGCTGGGACATATATAAGGTCACAGTTAGATGTAGGACATGGCTGGGAAGCATGTACGGTCATAGCTAGATGTAGGGCATGGTTGGGACATATATAAGGTCATAGGTAGATGTAGGGCATGGTTGGGACATATATAAGGTCATAGGTAGATGTAGGGCATGGTTGGGACATATATAAGGTCATAGGTAGATGTAGGACATGACTGGGATGCATGTAAGGTCATAGCTAGATGTAGGGCATGGTTGGGACATATATAAGGTCATAGCTAGATGTAGGGCATGGTTGGGACATATATAAGGTCATAGGTAGATGAAGCACATGGCTGGGACATATATAAGGTCACAGTTAGATGTAGGAGATGGCTGGGACGCATGTAAGGTCATAGCTAGATGTAGGGCATGGTTGGGACATATATAAGGTCATAGGTAGATGTAGGGCATTGTTGGGACATATATAAGGTCATAGGTAGATGTAGGGCATGGTTGGGACATATATAAGGTCATAGGTAGATGTAGGACATGACTGGGATGCATGTAAGGTCATAGCTAGATGTAGGGCATGGTTGGGACATATATAAGGTCATAGCTAGATGTAGGGCATGGTTGGGACATATATAAGGTCATAGGTAGATGAAGCACATGGCTGGGACATATATAAGGTCACAGTTAGATGTAGGAGATGGCTGGGACGCATGTAAGGTCATAGCTAGATGTAGGTCATGGTTGGGACATATATCAGGTCATAGCTAGATGTAGGGCATGGCTGGGACGCATGTAAGGTCATAGCTAGATGTAGGAGATGGCTGGGACGCATGTACGGTCATAGCTAGATGTAGGGCATGATTGGTTTTTATACATGGTTGTAGTGAGAAGCATGTCATATTATGCTGTGACAATTCATAATATTCAGTTATTCGCTATGTTCTTGTTATTATATCTTTTGAAATTACCAGTTGTACGACAGTCCCCAGACACAGCATGAAATGTTCCATATACCAGCACCAAACTTCCAATTGAAGCAAATGAAGAAACAAATTAACAACAACATTCTCACCCCCAAATGACAGAGACTAACATCTATATCCTGAGGTTATTATGATGGTGATAAAACTATCCTCCTATCTGCTGGATGAATCTTACCTGTGTCAGGCAACTGGTGCAAAACCCTTCAGGTAACTTGTCCTCACCTCGTCTAGGGGATATGTCTACAATTTACTTGTTGGGTTTGTTGGACCTTTACCTTTTGCTGATCAAATCTAAATGAATACCCAGTACTAACAACAAATGTTGTCCTCATTGAAAAGAGGTTTTATTCTCATGCAGTGTTTAATCTAGCATATTTGAATTATCAAAATCAAGTTGTAATAAGTAGTAGAAATTTATATATTCAGGACATCACTCATACTATTGACAGAGAACTTCACTACAACATCCTAAGAACATCTCCAGAACATCTCCAGAACATCACTCGAACAACAAATTCTTTGTAAATGTATGCTTGTGACAACTTCAGTCCCTTTGACAGAATCAGGCAACAGTTTTACAAAAAATGTTTATGAATAATGAATAATGTTTTCATATCATCATCAGGTGTGCAAACAATCATCGTAAAAGAAACACAAAAATTAAAAAAAGAAAGCCACAAGAATTTATAATAGCATGTGACAGATTTCATTGCTAGCATGTTGCACTTGCTGTGCTACAGCCTTGACTGTGTCACAACATACAGTGTGACATAGGAGCCAGCTGTTGGGACCTGTGGGTCAGTGAAGCCAGTTCCCCACCAGATAAACACTGGGCTACACAGGAGATTAACATCACAACTCTCCTACAGTATTAGATAACGGCTCGTGCGCCAAGTGGATTACTTTCTTGTTTGAAGAAGATTTGACGCCTGATATGAATTTTAATCTTGGTCTTAGTGGGATGTCATTCAACCTTAAGTGTCACTTCTCACTCTCCCTGTTGCTAAGGACTTGTGTGCCTTGTGAGGGCTCATTTCATGGCAAATTGGTACATTCTACACTGAAATTTTACATAACATAAATCATTTTATTCTCAATTTTCAGTGTTGAATCCATCACATATTTAATATATTCTGTAGAAGGTTAAAAATATACATTAAAAATTTAGAAGTTTATGCTTTTTCAAATGTGTTACCAATTTATTAGAAAAAGGTTGCTTGCATTGTGTGAAAAATTCTCCAGGAAGCGTTTGTCACGTTTCTCCTCAATATTAGCTGTGTGTAAAATATACCTTCTGTTTAAAGTACCTTTTTATTCATCTTTGTATAAAGGGGAGGTTATCCCATGTGCAAACATCCAGTGTGATGTGTAGTGCTCCGTGCCTGGTAATTGGATGTCCCCATTCTTGTTTTTATCAGCGAGTTGTGGTTTGAAAATAATGGTGTATGTCCCAGCACACGCCTTGTGTCTTGATTTTTGTAAGCGGTCCACCAGGAAATGTTTTCCTTATAAACATTGTCATTATCATTTAATATAACCTATGGGGGAAAAAGCTTTCAGTTTAGATACCCCTTGACGAAAGGTTACACCTCATTTTGATGTTAGTTTAGAATGCATGTTTGAACAATGTGACAAAATGTTACTTCTGTTTGATATGAATTTCTTTATTCAATATTTTAGTTCTTCAAGACGTGCTGAGTTGAGTTATTGGAATCCAGTCTGTTTCAATGGCTTGTTTATATTTTTATGTTCACAGTTTGGACATATTTTAAGATATGATGAGATTTTGAAGTTTGTGCATGACGATAAAATAAGCATTATAATATTTTGTGTTGTGTTTTGTAAATGTCAACTTGGCATGCAGATGACCAATTTCAGACAACCACCGAAATAATCGACAGAACCAGTGTAGGGTCCCAAGTATTGAGAGTAGTTCAGCCATGCTGTGGCTTGAAGGCAATAGGTCTTGTTGAACTGTACGTTTCTTCTATGAGTTACTTTCAGATTTGTATCTTTTGTGACATATATTTTAATCATTTCTTTATGTTAGACAACTTGTCCTTTGTATGTACATGTGTATCGTGTTCGGTATGGCTTGCACTGTGGACATTGGATGGACATGTGTATCATGTTCGGTAGGGCGTGCACTGTGGACATTTTATGGACATGTGTATAATGTTCGGTAGGGCGTGCACTGTGGACATTGGATGGACGTTTGTATCGTGTTCAGTAGGGCGTGCACTGTGGACATTGGATGGACATGTGTATCATGTTCGGTAGGACTTGTACTGTGGACATTGGATGGACGTGTGTATCGTGTTCGGTAGGACTTGCACTGTGGATATTGGATGGACATGTGGATCATGTTCGGTAGGACTTGTACTGTGGATATTGGATGGACATGTGGATCATGTTCGGTATGGCTTGCACTGTGGACATTGGATTGACATGTGTATCATGTTCGGTAGGGCGTGCACTGTGGACATTGGATTGACATGTGTATCATGTTCGGTAGGACTTGTACTGTGGACATTGGATGGACGTGTGTATCGTGTTCGGTAGGACTTGCACTGTGGACATTGGATTGACATGTGTATCATGTTCGGTAGGACTTGTACTGTGGACATTGGATGGACGTGTGTATCGTGTTCGGTAGGACTTGCACTGTGGACATTGGATTGACATGTGTATCATGTTCGGTAGGACTTGTACTGTGGACATTGGATGGACGTGTGTATCGTGTTCGGTAGGACTTGCACTGTGGACATTGGATTGACATGTGTATCATGTTCGGTAGGACTTGTACTGTGGACATTGGATGGACGTGTGTATCGTGTTCGGTAGGACTTGCACTGTGGATATTGGATGGACATGTGGATCACGTTCGGTATGGCTTGCACTGTGGACATTGGATGGACGTGTGTATCATGTTCGGTAGGACTTGCACTGTGGACATTGGATGGACAGTGACTTGCATCTCGGTCGGCTTGTCCTCCACATACAGCCTGCATTCAGATTTATTTGCCACAGTTTGGATCCCCGTCTATTGGGTTTTTATGTTATGATTTCAAAGCAAATGACATACAGTCATTATTCCTTTGTTTGCTATAACATTGCAATGTAAATAGATCTATGCATTACATAGTATCATCCCTCAGAATCTAAAACTACCCCCTGTTTGAAAAGCAAACAGGAGCTTTACACTTCTTCGGTCTACTTTGAAATGTAAAACATGCTAACATACTATTGGCTAGCACAGCAAACAGGTCTGCTTTTTATTGACTGAAGATGCAAAGTTTAAAAACATCTGAAGGTTAACACCCATGTTATTTACTCTTCTCATTTCACAGTCATTCATTTTGTGAATCATCACATGTCTGCTTGCTTTGTCCATTCAGGCAAAAGATTTATAGATTTCTGTCAATATAAGTGAAAACTTCAAAGGGTTCAACACATGAAGCAGAAATGATCTGGACCTTGGTGAGTGGCGAGTCTCACTGCCATGGTCTTCAGATCAGCTGTGCTTTCATCAGAGGGGAAGGATTTATGATCGTGTTACATCCCAGGCAGTCTCACCTGTTTCTGAGTTTGTTCAACTTGTTTGACTGTAGGTACAGGAATGGTTTCCGACAAACAGGCAATTTGCGTACAATCAAGAGTGTTTGTAATATGTTTGAGAGGACATTATTATTTCCACTTCCAAACTTTACACCAAACCAGACCAAAACATATGTTGCTAAACTGTAACCAATGTTGTATTTTTTTATCATAATGAAATATTTTTTACTTTATTTGGGGAATGGACAGGTTACTGCATATGTTTTACTTCTCAATATAATGCTTCTTTTCATTATTTTAACAAGTATTTTTTGGATTGTGTCACCCAAAATACTCAATACAAATTCATTGTATTACAAGAATACCTAGATGCATATAAAAGTGTGCCTTGACCTACTCAAGAGACATGGTAGCATTCCTTACCTACTTCCATGACCTGTAAAACTGACAGTCTCTGCTGTATTCAGTCATTTTTTTGCAGAGCTCAGAAATGCAGAAGTTTTTTTTTTCCTGCCTCAGAATCAGTCAAATACACTGCAGAAGTGTTTTCTGTGAATTAAAACCCTAGGGTTAATATATAAGTTACATATACTCGCAGAACATTCTACAACAGATTTTAAAATTATTTTTTATGAAAGTGCTAAAATCAGTATTACAGAAGCACATGTTTTGTGGTTTCATGCTGTGACTTTCAGAGAAGTAGGTCTGATGATTTACTTTAATGTTTCAGTTAAGCGCCACACGACATGCCGAGGATGATTGGCCGCTTGGATACAAGGGAGCAGTCATTGTACACATCTACAACACCTCTGACCAAGAACAACTTGCGGAGGGAGAATTTCTTTTCTGTGTATGTACGCAGAGTAGGGATTGCCCGTGTTTGGTGTTAAGGTATCAGGGTACTGATGGTGTTCATGAATATCTTGTATTAGAAAGCGAATACAGGGAGGTGTTCACAATGGATTGGGTACGCAAGAAGCCGCCAAAAACAGAAGATCAAGATTGGCCACGAGTGCTCCGGAACTGCCTGGCTATCATGGAGGAAAAGATCCAACGCTTACGTTGGGAGGAAGTAGCTGGGGACATGGAAACAGAGGATTCTGGGAGTTGTGCAAGTGCTTCAAAGGATTCAGACATATCTGGGAGTCAGGAAGCTAACCCAAGTTCAGACTCTGCTGTTGTTAATGGTAAGCCTTCTTTAGCACATTTTTAGCTGATTTAATGTCTGTCATCAATCCATTCATTGTTAAGCTTTTGCATTGTCTATGAAGCCACAAGGTCTATGATGCTGAAACTTTCCTGGATGATTCCAGGAACAATGTGAATAGCACTTATATGCAAATTTTGCCCATATACAATAATAATCTATTTTTGCATGTGTCATTTTGACATGCAGTAAGTTTATGGTTTACGTAGTAACATATATACTATATTTTGTGGCATACTTTTATTTTTTTCCCCTACTTTTGCCAATCAGTCCTTATGAAATATTCTTATTGTTTTGTTGTAATGAAACTTCTGTTGTTTCTTTACCCCTTTGTAAAGACCTTTGTACCTAATGGTGAAAATATTCAAGAAGGTACAAGTGAGCTACAGAGCCTTTGTGGTTCTGTTATACCTCCGTTGCCACCTCTCCACTTGGAAAGACTATGCAGCTGTCAGGTGACTGGCAGATTGGAAGTTCCCCTGGTGCCACTCACTGTTGCTGACACTATCAACCACTGGATGGCTGCATTTCCATGTTTTTGCTCCTATGTTAGTGTCTTATGGATGGCATCATGCAATCTCATTAACTTGCTTCTCACTGGTGACGTTCCAAGTAAGAACTGGCGACTTTATGATTGAAGTTCGGTGACATGGTTCTTTGTACCAGAGGGGCATGGGATGTTGCTCATAAGGTTAACTGCTGGATTGTGTGGTCCAGACTTTATTATTTGCATGGTGCCTCCATATAGTTGGAATAACAACCTTAGTGGGAACTGATTTGATTACTCTACTGATATTTATTCATACAAGGCAAGAATAAATATGGTCTCTCCCCCCCCACACACACACACACGTGTACATGCAAGACGTTAAACCTCATTTCACCTCACCTCAGTTGCCAATGAATTCAGGCTATTGGAATTTCAGGGTAGATATATATTTCACTTGATTAAATACAGCTAAATAGAAGGGCTTTAGTTCTCCTAACAGTGTTCAGTGATGAAGGACCAGCAAATCTTAAATGGTTCTCTGTATAACAACTTTACAATAGCAATTAGCTGAGTTAGTTCATGTAATTGTCCATGGATCAGAGTAAAGTATTTTTGGTGTTGGTTAATAATTGAATGTTAATGACATAATTCTTAAGTGCTAATCCGATTTCAAGACTATAAAGCCTCACAATCTCTATAATGTCTTGTTTCATTATGCTGGGCTGGGCTCCTCAATCGTGTGTAGTCATGTGTTTCTTGGGGATCTCTGTGGGGGAACTTGGGAAGAAACGCTACAACACATTAATAGGATTTAATCTTTGTACACCTGGTTTATGGTTTTCCAATTAATAAGCTGGGAAGGAAATCATTTTAAGTTTCCATTTTTACTGATAACTGAATTGATTTAATTTTTTTTGCTTTATAAGATCAGTATGATCAAGTCGTGTGTGTTAGGATAAAAAACTAGTTAATGTCTGTACCCATTATTGGCTGTGGTAATCTCTGGTTGAAAGGCTGTCATGGAAAACAGATTGGATTACTTAAAGAACTGGACTGCTTGTAGCACTGACATGCAGGCTGCATACACATGGGTGGACATTGCATAGACATTCCATGCAAAGTTGTGCCCCTCAACTTATGACTTTGATAATTTAAATGTCAGTATTTGAAAATTAAATCCTGTTAGTATTTGCCAGGCTTAACTCAAACGAGCCAGGATAAGTGGTGCATACATGTACATAGGCCGACAAAGTCTCATCAAGAAAACTTTTGTGTTACACTTTAGCATCTGGGTTTTTTCTGTTTGAAATTTGAGGTTGCTAATTGATTGTAGCAAGATCTAACAAAAATACAAATCTCCAAGGAGAATTAGGGTGTGATACAGGTGATGCCTTGCATGGTTGAAATGAAGCTTACAGTACCTTAGGTAGAAAATCATCCTACATGAAGATATTCAGTGGTAGTATAGTGAGCATAAGAGGGATCTATGACTGAAGTTATACTGTCTACCTGCCATCACGGGGCACAAGACTGAAGTAATACTGTCTCCCTGCCATTGTGTTGCACTAGACTTAAGTAATACTGTCTCCCTGCCATTGTGTTGCACTAGACTGAAGTAATACTGTCTACCTGCCATAATGTTGCACTAGACTGAAGTAATACTGTCTCCCTGCCATCACGGGGCACAAGACTGAAGTAATACTGTCTCCCTGCCATCACAGGGCACAAGACTGAAGTAATACTGTCTACCTGCCATTATGTTGCACTAGACTGAAGTAATACTGTCTACCTGCCATTGTGTTGCACTAGACTGAAGTAATACCATCTACCTGCCATCACGGGGCACAAGACTGAAGTAATACTGTCTCCCTGCCATCACAGGGCACAAGACTGAAGTAATACTGTCTACCTGCCATCACAGGGCACAAGACTGAAGTAATACTGTCTACCTGCCATTATGTTGCACTAGACTGAAGTAATACTGTCTACCTGCCATTATGTTGCACTAGACTGAAGTAATACTGTCTCCCTGCCATCACTGGGCACAAGACTGAAGTAATACTGTCTCCCTGCCATCACAGGGCACAAGACTGAAGTAATACCGTCTACCTGCCATTGTGTTGCACTAGACTGAAGTAATACTGTCTACCTGCCATCACGGGGCACAAGACTGAAGTAATACTGTCTACCTGCCATTATGTTGCACTAGACTGAAGTAATACCGTCTACCTGCCATCACGGGGTACAAGACTGAAGTAATACCGTCTACCTGCCATTGTGTTGCACTAGACTGAAGTAATACTGTCTCCCTGCCATCACAGGGCACAAGACTGAAGTAATGCTGTCTACCTGACATTATGTTGCACTAGACTGAAGTAATACCGTCTACCTGCCATCACGGGGCACAAGACTGAAGTCATATTGTCTCCCTGCCATCACAGGGCACAAGAGTGAAGTAATACTGTCTCTCTGCCATCACAGGGCACAAGACTGAAGTAATGCTGTCTACCTGCCATTATGTTGCACTAGACTGAAGTTATACTGTCTCCCTGCCATCACGGGGCACAAGACTGAAGTCATATTGTCTCCCTGCCATCACAGGGCACAAGACTGAAGTAATACTGTCTCTCTGCCATCACAGGGCACAAAACTGAAGTAATACTGTCTTCCTGCCATTGTTGCACTAGACTGAAGTAATACTGTCTCCCTGCCATCACGGGGCACAAGACTGAAGTAATACTGTCTCCCTGCCATTGTGTTGCACTAGACTGAAGTAATACTGTCTCCCTGCCATTGTTGCACAAGACTGAAGTAATACTGTCTCCCTGCCATCACAGGGCACTAGACTGAAGTAATACAGTCTCCCTGCCATTGTTGCACTAGACTGAAGTAAAACTGTCTACCTGCCATTACGGGGCACAAGACTGAAGTAATACTGTCTCCCTGCCATTGTTGCACTAGACTGAAGTAATACTGTCTCCCTGCCATTGTGTTGCACTAGACTGAAGTAATACTGTCTACCTGCCATCACAGGGCACAAGACTGAAGTAATCCTGTCTCCCTCCCATTGTTGCACTAGACTGAAGTAATACTGTCTCCCCACATCAGAGGGCACAAGACTGAAGTAATACTGTCTCCCTGCCATTGTGTTGCACTAGACTGAAGTAATACTTTCCCCCTGCCATCACGGGGCACTAGACTGAAGTAATACTGTCTCCCTGCCATCATGGGGCACAAGACTGAAGTAATACTGTCTCCCTGCCATCACAGGGCACTAGACTGAAGTATTACTGTCTCCCTGCTATCACAGGGCACTAGACTGAAGTAATACTGTCTCCCTGCCATCACAGGGCACTAGACTGAAGTAATACTGTCTCCCTGCCATCACGGGGCACAAGACTGAAGTATTACTGTCTCCCTGCCATCACAGGGCACTAGACTGAAGTAATACTGTCTACCTGCCATTATGTTGCACTAGACTGAAGTAATACTGTCTACCTGCCATTGTGTTGCACTAGACTGAAGTAATACCATCTACCTGCCATCACGGGGCACAAGACTGAAGTAATACTGTCTCCCTGCCATCACAGGGCACAAGACTGAAGTAATACTGTCTACTTGCCATCACAGGGCACAAGACTGAAGTAATACTGTCTACCTGCCATTATGTTGCACTAGACTGAAGTAATACTGTCTACCTGCCATTATGTTGCACTAGACTGAAGTAATACTGTCTCCCTGCCATCACTGGGCACAAGACTGAAGTAATACTGTCTCCCTGCCATCACAGGGCACAAGACTGAAGTAATACCGTCTACCTGCCATTGTGTTGCACTAGACTGAAGTAATACTGTCTACCTGCCATCACGGGGCACAAGACTGAAGTAATACTGTCTACCTGCCATTATGTTGCACTAGACTGAAGTAATACTGTCTCCCTGCCATCACAGGGCACAAGACTGAAGTAATGCTGTCTACCTGACATTATGTTGCACTAGACTGAAGTAATACCGTCTACCTGCCATCACGGGGCACAAGACTGAAGTCATATTGTCTCCCTGCCATCACAGGGCACAAGAGTGAAGTAATACTGTCTCTCTGCCATCACAGGGCACAAGACTGAAGTAATGCTGTCTACCTGCCATTATGTTGCACTAGACTGAAGTTATACTGTCTCCCTGCCATCACGGGGCACAAGACTGAAGTCATATTGTCTCCCTGCCATCACAGGGCACAAGACTGAAGTAATACTGTCTCTCTGCCATCACAGGGCACAAAACTGAAGTAATACTGTCTTCCTGCCATTGTTGCACTAGACTGAAGTAATACTGTCTACCTGCCATCACGGGGCACAAGACTGAAGTAATACTGTCTCCCTGCCATTGTGTTGCACTAGACTGAAGTAATACTGTCTCCCTGCCATTGTTGCACAAGACTGAAGTAATACTGTCTCCCTGCCATCACAGGGCACTAGACTGAAGTAATACAGTCTCCCTGCCATTGTTGCACTAGACTGAAGTAAAACTGTCTACCTGCCATTACGGGGCACAAGACTGAAGTAATACTGTCTCCCTGCCATTGTTGCACTAGACTGAAGTAATACTGTCTCCCTGCCATTGTGTTGCACTAGACTGAAGTAATACTGTCTACCTGCCATCACAGGGCACAAGACTGAAGTAATCCTGTCTCCCTCCCATTGTTGCACTAGACTGAAGTAATACTGTCTCCCCACATCAGAGGGCACAAGACTGAAGTAATACTGTCTCCCTGCCATTGTGTTGCACTAGACTGAAGTAATACTTTCCCCCTGCCATCACGGGGCACTAGACTGAAGTAATACTGTCTCCCTGCCATCATGGGGCACTAGACTGAAGTAATACTGTCTCCCTGCCATCACAGGGCACTAGACTGAAGTAATACTGTCTCCCTGCCATCACGGGGCACTAGACTGAAGTATTACTGTCTCCCTGCCATCACAGGGCACTAGACTGAAGTAATACTGTCTCCCTGCTATCACAGGGCACTAGACTGAAGTAATACTGTCTCCCTGCCATTGTTGCACTAGACTGAAGTAATACTGTCTCCCTGCCATTGTGTTGCAAGAGACTGAAGTAATACTGTCTCCCTGCCATTGTGTTGCACTAGACTGAAGTAATACTGTCTCCCTGCCATCACGGGGCACAAGACTGAAGTAATACTGTCTCCCTGCCATCACAGGGCACTAGACTGAAGTAATACTGTCTACCTGCCATCAGAGGGCACTAGACTGAAGTAATACTGTCTACCTGCCATCACAGGGCACTAGACTGAAGTAATACTGTCTCCCTGCCATTGTGTTGCACTAGACTGAAGTAATACTGTCTCCCTGCCATCACAGGGCACAAGACTGAAGTAAAACTGTCTCCCTGCCATCACGGGGCACAAGACTGAAGTATTACTGTCTCCCTGCCATCACAGGGCACTAGACTGAAGTAATACTGTCTACCTGCCATCACAGGGCACTAGACTGAAGTAATACTGTCTACCTGCCATCACGGGGCACAAGACTGAAGTAATACTGTCTCCCTGCCATCACAGGGCACTAGACTGAAGTAATACTGTCTCCCTGCCATTGTGTTGCACTAGACTGAAGTAATACTGTCTCCCTGCCATCACAGGGTACAAGACTGAAGTAATACTGTCTCCCTGCCATTGTGTAGCACTAGACTGTACTACTGTCTCCCTGCCATCACAGGGCACAAGACTGAAGTAATACTGTCTCCCTGCCATCACGGGGCACTAGACTGAAGTAATACTGTCTACCTGCCATCACAGGGCACAAGACTGAAGTAATACTGTCTCCCTGCCATTGTGTTTCACTAGACTGAAGTAATACTGTCTCCCTGCCATCACAGGGTACAAGACTGAAGTAATACTGTCTACCTGCCATTGTGTTGCACTAGACTGAAGTATTACTGTCTACCTGCCATCACAGGGCACTAGACTGAAGTAATACTGTCTCCCTGCCATCACAGGGCACAAGACTGAAGTAATACTGTCTCCCTGCCATCACAGGGCACTAGACTGAAGTAATACTGTCTCCCTGCCATCACGGGGCACTAGACTGAAGTAATACTGTCTCCCTGCCATCACAGGGCACTAGACTGAAGTAATACTGTCTCCCTGCCATCACAGGGCACAAGACTGAAGTAATACCGTCTACCTGCCATCACGGGGCACAAGACTGAAGTAATACTGTCTCCCTGCCATTGTGTTGCACTAGACTGAAGTAATACTGTCTCCCTGCCATCACGGGGCACAAGACTGAAGTAATACCATCTACCTGCCATCACGGGGCAAAAGACTGAAGTAATACTGTCTCCCTGCCATTGTGTTGCACTAGACTGAAGTAATACTGTCTCCCTGCCATCACAGAGTACAAGACTGAAGTAATACTGTCTCCCTGCCATTGTTGCACTAGACTGAGGTAATACTGTCTCCCTGCCATTGTGTTGCACTAGACTGTACTACTGTCTCCCTGCCATCATGGGGCACAAGACTGAAGTAATACTGTCTCCCTGCCATCACAGGGCACTAGACTGAAGTAATACTGTCTACCTGCCATCATGGGGCACTAGACTGAAGTAATACTGTCTCCCTGCCTTCACGGGGCACTAGACTGAAGTAATACTGTCTCCCTGCCATCACGGGGCACAAGACTGAAGTAATACTGTCTACCTGCCATCACGGGGCACAAGACTGAAGTAATACTGTCTCCCTGCCATCACAGGGCACTAGACTGAAGTAATACTGTCTCCCTGCCATTGTTGCACTAGACTGAGGTAATACTGTCTCCCTGCCATTGTGTTGCACTAGACTGTACTACTGTCTCCCTGCCATCATGGGGCACAAGACTGAAGTATTACTGTCTCCCTGCCATCACAGGGCACAAGACTGAAGTAACACCGTCTACCTGCCATCACGGGGCACAAGACTGAAGTAATACTGTCTCCCTGTCATTGTGTTGCACTAGACTGAAGTAATACTGTCTCCCTGCCATTGTGTTGCACTAGACTGAAGTAATACTGTCTCCCTGCCATCACGGGGCACAAGACTGAAGTAATACCGTCTACCTGCCATCACGGTGCAAAAGACTGAAGTAATACTGTCTCCCTGCCATTGTGTTGCACTAGACTGAAGTAATACTGTCTCCCTGCCATCACAGGGTACAAGACTGAAGTAATACTGTCTCCCTGCCATTGTTGCACTAGACTGAGGTAATACTGTCTCCCTGCCATTGTGTTGCACTAGACTGTACTACTGTCTCCCTGCCATCACGGGGCACAAGACTGATTTAAAACTGTCTCCCTGCCATTGTTGCACTAGACTGAAGTAATACTGTCTACCTGCCATCACGGGGCACAAGTGTGAAGTAATACTGTCTCCCTGCCATTGTTGCACTAGACTGAAGTAATACTGTCTCCCTGCCATTGTGTTGCACTGGACTGAAGTAATACTGTCTCCCTGCCATTGTGTTGCACTAGTCTGAAATAATACTGTCTCCCTGATGTCGATTTATGCTTTGAATAACAGCAAATCTATGATACTCTGTGGTTACCTTGCGGAAATTGGATTATGTGAGCTTGGGTTTAAGTATGTTTTAAAAGGAGAATAAGGCGATTATTGTTTTCATTTAGTTTGACAATCAGTTTGCTTCGTAAATCAATCAATCCAAATTCTCTCTCATAAGAACCACCCACAGTGGTAAAAGAGTCTGAGATGTTTTACATCAGCCCATGACAAGATGTAAGACAGTAAACATGTATACATGTGTACACTATTAAATATCAATTGTATAAATTTTGACAGTTTTTTTCAGTACCTATAATGTCTGTGAACATAAAAGTTTAGTTTTACATAAAGATGTGAGCCATGAAGTATTACAGTCCTGGTGGTTATGATCAACAGCGATCAAGTATATTTTTAAAGATAGTACTCCAATTTAAAGACAGATAGACTCATGGAATGGACAGATTCCATTGTGAACTTGCTGGCTGTGTTGGAATTAACGCTATGTAAGTACTCGTTCTTCTGAAGATGTTGATATCATGAAATTTAAGTCAGTCACTTGTCATGAATAAAACAGTGCTGACATCCAAACTCATAATCTTTTTTGTCTTTACACCCCTATTTGATAAATATTGGAATGCTCTGTTTTGGAGATTGTTAATCTCGGTACTGATCCATCGAATATGCTTGATTACACAATGCTGATTGGTTGACCACTATTTTCTTATTCTTAACCATACATTCGACCGATCAGAATGACACCCATGAAACATTGCAGAGACAGCACCATTAGAAAGATCAGGTCTTAATAAATTACAAAAAGCATTAGAACTTGAACATGTCGACAATAAACAGATATAACCCTTTTACTCAAACAGGATAGTTATAGCACTGTCACCAGGTTGTGAGCCTGGGACCCCACTGTAGCCTTACCTAGCACCAGGTTGTGAGCCTGGGACCCCTCTGTAGCCTTGCCAAGCATCAGGTTGTGAGCCTGGGACCCCTCTGTAGCCTTGCCAAGCACCAGGTTGTGAGCCTGGGACCCCTCTGTAGCCTTACCAAGCATCAGGTTGTGAGCCTGGGACCCCTCTGTAGCCTTGCCAAGCACCAGGTTGTGAGCCTGGGACCCCTCTGTAGCCTTGCCAAGCATCAGGTTGTGAGCCTGGGACCCCTCTGTAGCCTTACCAAGCATCAGGTTGTGAGCCTGGGACCCCTCTGTAGCCTTACCAAGCATCAGGTTGTGAGCCTGGGACCCCTCTGTAGCCTTGCCAAGCACCAGGTTGTGAGCCTGGGACCCCTCTGTAGCCTTGCCAAGCACCAGGTTGTGAGCCTGGGACCCCTCTGTAGCCTTGCCAAGCATCAGGTTGTGAGCCTGGGACCCCTCTGTAGCCTTGCCAAGCATCAGGTTGTGAGCCTGGGACCCATCTGTAGACTTACCAAGCACCAGGTTGTGAGCCTGGGACCCCTCTGTAGCCTTGCCAAGCACCTGGTTGTGAGCCTGGGGCCCCTCTGTAGCCTTGCCAAGCACCAGGTTGTGAGCCTGGGACCCCTCTGTAGCCTTGCCAAGCATCAGGTTGTGAGCCTGGGACCCCTTTGTAGCCTTACCAAGCATCAGGTTGTGAGCCTGGGAGCCCTCTGTAGCCTTGCCAAGCATCAGGTTGTGAGCCTGGGACCCCTTTGTAGCCTTGCCTAGCATCAGGTTGTGAGCCTGGGACCCCTCTGTAGCCTTGCCAAGCACCAGGTTGTGAGCCTGGGACCCCTCTGTAGCCTTGCCAAGCACCAGGTTGTGAGCCTGGGACCCCTCTGTAGCCTTGCCAAGCACCAGGTTGTGAGCCTGGGACCCCTCTGTAGCCTTGCCAAGCACCAGGTTGTGAGCCTGGGACCCCTCTGTAGCCTTGCCAAGCACCAGGTTGTGAGCTTTGGACCCCTCTGTAGCCTTGCCAAGCACCAGGTTGTGAGCCTGGGACCCCTATGTAGCCTTACCAAGCATCAGGTACTGGGAAATCATGGGCCATTGAACCTTGTGCTGAATGCACTGTTTGTCAACAAGACTTGTAATTGCTATAGACTCCACTGCACTACATGGTAAAGCCATCATTTAATGATGGAAGTATTTCACTGAGGGACCCACAATCAATCAGTCTATTCTGCATACAAATACCTTATCCCATATGTAAATAAAGTGAATATAAAATCAATAGTACCCTGATAGTCTCTGGAGGACTATCAAGTGTGTGTCCATTTCTACAGTGGGCAAAAGTCAGCTGAGGTGAAATATTGCATGTAACACCAAACAACCTTCCAGACAATTAACAACATGACAAAGGCTAACATGATTGACCACAGTTGATTTTCCACTCAGTTATGTAAGGTTGGCTCACACTGCTAATGTCATGTAATTCCTTGTAATCCTATCAAGCTGATCTGAAGGGCCATGTGTGGACTATGGCAGGGGTTGAAGCTGAGAGTTTTATTGCAGGTGCTGTATGGACATGTATTGAGGGGTCTGAGGCCAAAATTTGTAGCTTTATATGATAGACTTGGCAGCCCGGTGACATTCAATATGTATACATGTGGGTCTTTTGCAAATAGGTCATAAACTATTGTAAGTTTACCACTAGTGTGTTGTCAAGCCCATAGTAAGTCATCTTAGCAACTCTGGTCATGGTTGTTGACGTTCAGTATTTATTGATTACCTTTATATTTAATTTTTCAAGTGTGAACTGGTTGATTACAAGTGATTTCTTAGAATATTCAAATCATTTCAGGTCACTCGTCTCTTGACATTCTTTGTTGAAGCTGAAGACAATTTGCTTTTGTGATGTAAATGTTTTCTTCACCATGTGGTATAAACGTTGTTATTGACCCATTTCCTATAGAGGAGCACACAGGCTAGGTACAGCGGTGTGTTCTATATAGGCAAGTGGTATGTGATGCCACGGAGTGATGCAGTGCAGAACACTAGGATCACAGTCTACCTTTATTAAGGGGGGTTGGATACCTGGCCAGGGTCACACTACACTGGCAGTGTTGAGGTTGGGATGGGCAGGAGACAATAGCCCGTAGACGCTGATGGATGCTATCCTGGTGTTTGCTCTTCCATTACAGACCAAGTCTTGCTTCTTCCAGTTTGTGTAACTTGTCTAAACCATGGGATAATGTAGCATTTGGGGTTTATCGGCCTTTGTAGTGTTGTGGATTAATGGAGTGAAGTTGAGTGCAGATTCTGGAGTAGACAATGCCTGTCATTCGTCATGGAGCAGTGTGGTGGAGAAAAGAAACATTGGGAAAGTATCTTGTGAATGGAAGTAGCTGTCTGCCCTCATTCATGCCAGCTTTGTTTTAGTGGCAGTGGTTGCAGCACAGTAAACTGCATGGTATCGTGTCGTCTGCCACTAAGCTGTGTCAATGAGTGTCTGAGTCATACCCTGAGTGAAAGTTGGCAAACTTTGGATATGTGAATAGATAATTGTACAGCTCTCATCAAAGAATGGGCGGACAGAGTTAGCTCATTGTGGCCATGTTTGCCAATCATATATGGTGAATGTAAGCCCAATTACAATGGCAGACAAAGACTGTAATGATGAGAGTGGTATCTCTTCATCCGCAGATTTCTCATCAGCATCGGTGAAGGATGGAGGCTCCAGTCAAAGTTGTAGTCGCCACAGTAGCAGTGGCAGTCTAAGCAGTAATGGATACCACACCAAGCGGGACTTAGACTGTCCCCGAGTTATCATGGATCTCGACTATGATCTGCTTCGATCAGGAGTAGCCATTTTACCAGGTGAGTCATCTATATTTTTGTTTTCTACCCTCAAGTAATGTTGTTGTTCTCTGACCCAATTTCCTGATTTGATAACAAAAGTCTTCAAGTGGCCATGATTGATGGAAAAAGTTTTTTATTTGCTTTTGCCCTTGAGGCTTTTGCAGATTGTTGTATCCCATAATGTCTTGGGTACTCTCAAACAGATAGAATCCTCAAACAGTACAGCAAGTGATCCAGTCTATGATTGCATATAATGTTGCTAATAAATGTGCATGCTTCGAGGGGTGAAACGTGTAGGGTTTATATGTTTATGAAATCGGCGACATACTTACAGGACATAAAATGACAATACTTCATCAAACTCTCCTGACAAATACAAATTAGTATGTAATATTAGTAATTAGTGTCCTGAAGCTAATTTTTGTGATACTGTTGAATATTCATATTTATGTTATTGGTAAATGTACAGTCACATTTATGTTCAACTTCCTGTTAATCAGTGCACAGATAAGATAATGGCAGCATCCTCTCTCACAAGGAGTTGCCTGATCAACTGCATAGTCATCAGAAAAACTTCATGTGTGTTATTGATTCATCACACCAGCCATCATACTCCGAGTGTGGTCCCATGAGACTTGGCCACCTATCTCAGACAGACACAATGAATGCAGTAGCTCTCACAGTGTATATGTCTGTCTCACTGAGTCCCTGAACCATATCATATTCTCTCCCACCCAGCCCTTTTCAGAAATACAAAAGTCCTAAATGAAGCAACTCTCTCCCATCTCACTGGGGATCCTTTTCAGTTTAAATAGAGTTATTTGTTTCTGTCAAAATTATATATTTTCAGAGACTAAGTGTTAGTCTACTACTGTGTATAAACTGGAAGGTGGTGCAATGTATCCCAGACTTGTCTCCAGCTGCCCAATCAGGCGTTGTTTGGGGGGTAGAAACATGATGTGAGGTGGGCTTTTGTTGATGAAAAATTAATTCTGGGTAAGGTCCCTAGCAACCTCAGCTGTAGATGTAATGGATCAGGTGGTCAGACTTGGCCCCCTCGGTTGTTTACATGTCAGTGTACCCTGACGATGTGGATCGTTGCACATAACATTGTTGATAGTTTCACATTGCTTAAATCAGTGGAAAGTTATTGTGGTTTGAAAACAGCTGATTTTCAATCACACTCAGGCTTTCCCCTCAAGTCAGGGAAGATGACAGCATTATTATATTTGACTTGTATCACAATACATCTTCAATACATTTAACCCATTCTGAATAGATGCTAAACTTTTCTTGCTTCAACACTTGATTACCAATAAGGACTACTATGAATGGAAGACATTGTCTTGCATATTGCTGTATATTGATAAATGTTCATTTTGAAGTTTGCATTTAATTGTGAGTTTGTCAACTTGATGATTGAAGTGAAGCAATTAAAGTTTCTATTTTGTGTGTGTGTTTAACTACATGAAGTGCCAGTGAGTGCTTCCTCCGTCGTCAATGGACATAGAGGACATAATACACGAACCATTGTTTTCTCCATTACAAGGGTAGTGTCACATAGGGGACAATTCTCCATAACCATTATCTTCTGTATTAATGTTAAATGTCTCAATCATTATTTCCTTAAGGCCTCATAAATGGGGCACATTTAGCTGTAATCTGTGATCATGAAGTATTGAACTCTGGCAGCATGTGTGCTTGTCTGTCCATATCTTCTTGCAATATTCTTATCTGTCCGGCAAAAAAAGTGTTTTGTTATCAAATAATGCTCAGACTTAAATTATTTCTTTTAAAATGCACAGTTCATTTTTTTTGTCCTTACAGGATAGTAGACAAGTGCTATGCATGACAATAATTATGATTAAAATATTCCACAACAAAGGTAAATTACTACTTCTTTTGACAATAAATAGTTAATCTATCAATACAATTGCTAGGGTTATCATCATATAATACTGTTCTCATTTCGCCGCACATTGAACATATATTAGTCAAGTCCTTAGTTGTTCAAATACTATTTTGGTGGTAAGAAATATTGTAAAAGTGTAGAATCCTTGCCTGACCCACTGTACTGATTGCGTCAGGGATCAGACCTGATGAAGACATTAGGTAGTTTGTGTTTTAGTGGTGTGACACTGTATTCAGTGAGACAGTGATACAGTATGGTAGTACAGCAGAACGCATCTGATATGAAGCATTGATTTGCAAGGGTTGTATCGCAACATGATTGATCTTATTTCCTTTGCTGAAAAACTAGTAACTGGCTAATTAGATATCAGATTTATTTGTAAAAATCCAGTTCCGAAGAGAAAACTTTAAAATGGTGTACAAATGAGTATAGATACAGTGATCTTGCCTGTAGTACAGCTTAGGACTACCCAACAGGATGCAGTGAGCTGTGTCCGACTCCCCGCTGTGTGTATTGATGGTGGAGGTATGTGAAGGAGTGTCTCCTAGGCTGTCATCTCTGTGTGTCACTGTGCAGCCCCTGATGACATGGGACTGGATGGAGCAGGTGCCCTGCCACTACACTGGGTGATGCACACACTTACCTGTAATGTTCACTCAGTAAATACAGAACACCAGGGAAGGGTGTACAAGCTGCATTCCTAGCGGCTGGGAAGCCTGCTATATATTGTGCAGTTGGGATCTTGTGAGGTTCGCATAAAGGGGATCAGATTTATCTCACTTTGCAGAGGAATGGGCATACAAACGTAAGGGATGTGGTGAAATTATAACTTCTGTGGCCAAGAACTGTCTCAGATCAAATGTTTTCTCTTTTAAAGACGTCTGTTACATATGATCATGATGTCAGTGTTTGATTCTAACTGTATAAAAAAGATTTAGTATCACCATTGTACATTGTCGAGAAAACTATCTTGATACATATACAGCCCAAGTCAATACCATGTACTAAATCCTACAGCTGTCTTCTGCTCATGTTGTGGTTTATATGACTGGGATTAATTATTGTTAGCTACAACCACAGACAGTGTCAGTGAGTAAGGTTTTACGCCGCTTTTAGCAATATTCCAGCAATATCACGGCGGGGGACACCAGAAATGGGCTTCACATGTAGGGAATCGAACCCGGGTCTTCGGCGTGACGAGTGAACGCTTTAACCACTAGGCTACCCAACTGCCCCTTACAACCACAGATAGGACTTGAGTCGATGTATTCTACATAGTGGTCACTCTGATGTACACAGGTAACTGCTTCGTGGGCCAGTGTATTGTGACACTGACATGCTGTATGTGGGTTCCATTAGGGAAGGAGGTTAGCAAGGGACTCATATGTGTGGGTGTATACCTGCTTGTTGATGCCTGGAAGCCAGGAGTGTCTTGAAGGGGGATTGATCTGACACTCTAATTTCTGATACTCAATTTGCCTACATACCCGGGGTATACAATCAGTCCCGTTTACCTCTATACCCAGGGTGTACAATCAGTCCCGTTTACCTCTATACCCAGGGTGTACAATCAGTCCCGTTTACCTCTATACCCAGGGTGTACAATCAGTCCCGTTTACCTCTATACCCAGGGTGTACAATCAGTCCCGTTTACCTCTACACCCGGGGTATACAGTCAGTCCCGTTTACCTCTATGCCTGGGGTGCGCTGTCAGTCTCGTTTACCTCTATACCCGGTGTATACAATCAGTCCTGTTTACCTCTATACCCAGGGTATACAATCAGTCCCGTTTACCTCAATACCTGGGGTAAACAATCAGTCCCGTTTACCTCTATACCAGGTGTATACAATCAGTCCTGTTTACCTCTATACCCGGGGTATACAATCAGTCCTGTTTACCTCTATACCCGGGGTATACAATCAGTCCAATTTACCTCTATACCCGGGGTATACAATCAGTCCCATTTACCTCTATATCCGGGGTATACAATCAGTCCCATTTACCTCAATACCCAGGGTACGCAGTCAGTCCCGTTTACCTGTATACCCGGTGTATGCAATCAGTCCCCTTTGCCTCAATACCCAGGGTAAACATTCAGTCTTGTTTACCTCAATACCCGGGGTAAACAATCAGTCCCGTTTACCTCTATACCCAGTGTGTACATTCAGTCCTGTTTACCTCTATACCTAGGGTGCGCTGTCAGTCTCGTTTACCTCTATACCCGGGGTACGCAGCCAGTCTTGTTTACCTCTATACCCGGGGTACGCACTCAGTCTCGTTTACCTCTATACCCAGGGTACGCAGTCAGTCTAGTTTACCTCTATACCCAGGGTACACAGTCAGTCTCGTTTACCTCACTACTTGGGGTGCGCTGTCAGTCTCGTTGACCTCTATACCCAGGGTGCGCTGTCAGTCTTGTTTACCTCTATACCCGGGGTACGCAGTCAGTCTTGTTTACCTCTATACCTGTGGTACGCAGTCAGTCTCGTTTACCTCTATACCCGGGGTACGCAGTCAGTCTCGTTTACCTCAAAACCCGGGGTACGCAGTCAGTCCCGTTTACCTCTATACTTGGGGTGCGCTGTCAGTCTCGTTTACCTCAAAACCCGGGGTACACAGTTGCATGTAACCTTGCAGTCCATGGGTACAGGCTATTGGTATTCAGTTTGTGTTTGTATTTGAAGCTTGTATGGCCTGTATGTTGAGGACATATAGGAAGCATACTGAATATGTATTGGTCTTTTATGACATGGTGACATGTAGTGTGTGATTGATCACCTCAAGGAAAGTTACCAAGGGCAGTTGTGGAAGAATTTTGCTTAAGCACATTTTTATCGATTTGTCTGTATGTAGATGGTTTTGAAATGTTTCCCTGGTACTGAAATATTGAAATTACAGACAAAATGTGAGATTCATAGCATGATTGTAAACTGAACATTATTGTTATGAATATTGGCTCCCGAAGGCATTTCCTTAGCTTGAATTATTTTCAGTGTGTTATTTGCTTGGTGTAACGGAGTAAACAAGGTTTCCCCATAGCTATGTTGATAACTGAATAAAACTGTTTCCCCTCGGATGAGAAAAGACTGAGTAGAAATTGTTCTGTTTCCAGCAAGCCCATGTTTGTGATGGAGGGCTGTGCAAACTGACTGTCCCCTCTGATGACCAACTTTGTTTTGTACTGACATTATTATTGTGTCATCTAACCCAAATTGAAGGCTTGGTTGTGTAAGTGTCAACCACCAGCTTGTGTCTCCCACGACACCAGCCCACCACTGCAGGTCTTCCTGTCTTGCAGAACATATACTGGTTCATCAGACAACCCCATTCCTCACCCCATTCTTCTGTAGCAATATTTTTTAACCCTTCCACATAACTATATATTAATGGGAGTCTGTCGGCCTTCATGAAAGAAAGGGGCAGTGGGGTAGCCTAGTGATTAAAGCGAATACTTGTCATGACGAAGACCCAGGTTCAATTTCCTACGTGCCCTATGTGCCTGTCAATATGCCTTGAAAGCATGTCATTATAAGCTACCGATTTAGGACAACCTTTGTCTGAATGAACAAAGGCTAATTTCCCTGTAGTCATGGCGTGTATATGTCTTGAATCACTTAGTTGCTGTTATCTATAAGATGTTAATCCCAATTGTTAATCCCCATTGTATTGTACATTGACTGTCTGCCATCTCCAAGGAGCTGTGTCACTATGTCACAGATTAATTACTGTTGTTAATGTTTATGACTTAATCCATGTTATGTGACCTTGGCTACATAAGACTTGGTCTTCGGATGAAAATGGAGGAGCTCCTCTACGTAATCCAAAACAGGAAAAAGGGCACAGCCCCAGGATTAGACCTAACTTCTTACCAAATAATTAAAAAACTCCCCCAAAAACTACTCCAGGCACTACTCAAACTATACAATCTCATCTACCTAAACGGACAGGTTCCTACTCCCTGGAAACAGGCCCTAGTCATACCAATCCCTAAACCTAATAAACCAGCTAATCAAGCTAACTCATATAGACCAATATCCCTAACTTCAAACTTATGTAAAGTAATGGAATCAATGGCTAAAAATAGATTACAACATTACTTAACCCAAAATAACATCATAAACCCAGATCAAAGCGGTTTCACTCCTGGCCGCTCAACCCTAGATAACCTCGCCCGACTAGAACAAGACATTAAGACAGGACAACTAAATAAACAATATACCACAGGCATCTTCTTAGACTTCTCTAAAGCTTTCGACATGGTATGGCACGATGGGCTAATACAAAAACTTAAAAAAATAGGACTCAAAGGTCAGATAATAAACTACATCCAGGACTTCCTAAACAATCGTAAAATAACCGTGGGTATAGACCAAACTCTATCGGACCAATGTCCCCTAGAAAATGGTACTCCACAGGGCAGTATCCTCAGCCCCACCCTCTTCAATATAATGATAAACGATCTATTCGAGGGCCTATCCCTTAAAGTAAACACATCAAAATTCGCGGATGATGGAGCCATCTGGATCCGCACTAAAAGCATGAACATGGTCCAAAATTTACTCCAAAAATCTCTTAATAAAATACAACAATGGGCTGACAAATGGGGCTTCTCCCTTAACTCAGAAAAAACAACAGGAATAGTATTCAAACATAAAAACATGAAACCCGCCTCCCCAATCCTCCAGCTAAACAATCAAACAATCAAATTTCAAAAACAAACCAAATTCTTAGGACTTATTTTCGATGAACATCTCACCTGGGATGCTCACATCCAAAACCTAACAACTAAATGCAGTAAAGACCTAAACACCCTAAGATGCCTAACTGGCTCTAACTGGGGAGCATCCAAAGATACCCTCCTCTCTCTCTACATATCACTAATAAGATCAAAACTAGACTACGGCTGCGCCATATACAACACCCTAAACAACTCTCTATCTAAAAAACTTGACTCAATACAATTTCAGGCTCTCAAACTAATTACACGCACCCAACATGGCACCTCCTACACCTCACTTCAGGCCTTAACAGGAGAAATGCCACTAAGTCTACGCAGGGAACAGCTAAGCTTAAATTTCTGGGCCGCGTCCCAATCAAACCCTCTCATCGAAAACTTAATAAACCAAAACATCAGCCCCCAAAACCAAGCTCTAGCTCGTAAACACCCCTTACTTACCCCAATATCCCAAAGAATAACAAACTACCTAAATGAACACCAAATTAAAAATCTTAAACAAAACTGCAAACAATCAAATATCTTCACCCCTAAACTTAAAATACCCAAAATAGACACAACACTAGCTAGCCAAATAAATAAACAAACCGACCCAAACATAGCTAAAACTACCACACTAGCATACATACACGAAAATTGGCCAAATTGGTGTCACATTTACACGGACGGATCCTCAGATCCGACCTCCAAACACACAGGTTTCGGAGTCCATACCACACAACCAACTAAAACCACACAATCCTTCCGACTCCCAAACAACCAATCAATATTCACGGCAGAACTAATGGGCATGGCCTCAGCCCTCCATAATCAAGAATAAAAAAAACACAAAAAAATCCTAATACTTACCGACTCCCTAAGTGGACTGCAAGCCCTCCAAAACAAAAATACCAAAAACCGACCTAAATTAATAAATCAAATACTTAAAAGCTCCAACGACCTAACTAAGGCAGGCAAACAAATAACCTTCTTGTGGATACCCGCCCACGTAGGAATATACGGTAATGAAAACGCCGATAAAGCAGCTAAACTATCCCTCAAAATCCCAGAAATAAGCTTAAACTTACCCATCTCAAAATCAGAAATTAAAAGTGTAAACAAGCAAAAAATCACAAAAAAATGTTATAACCTATATCTAAACTCAAATACCCAAATCAAAAAAGTGCTCAGCAAACCACTAACCAAACCAAAAATTCTCCATCCATCCCAAAAAATTGACAGAGTAATCACTAAACTCCAAACAGGACACACCAACCTAAATAACCACCTAAAAAAATTTAAAAAACACACTACAGGTAACTGCCCACACTGCAAACAACCAGAAACCCAAGAACACGCACTCATCCACTGCACACACTACCTAACACATCGAACCGCATTACAAACCACCCTCAATCTAAACTCTAGAAGCAATACTAAACCCACAAAATAAACTAGAAAACTTCAAGGCCTTAGGCGTATTCTTAATAAAAACAGAACTAATAAAACGCATCTAAAAACACAATAACCTACCAAATCAAAATCACATAAACAAACAAACATCCACCATACCCAGCTCCCTTAGTTCTCCTCCCCAATCCCATCGGCATCTATTCCAAATCTCAAAATTCCCAAATTCTATATAAGCAACCCCTAAAACCCCCCTCTTGGGTTGCACAGACCACTTTCGCCCCTTTCGGAAACACATTAAATGGCCTGGCCGGGCCCGTGTGCGAAATACGCATCAGTCGGAAAGCGCACGTTAAATCTCCAAAGTAAGTAAGTAAGTAAGTAAGATGAAAATCAGAGTGGGAGAAGGTCTTACCCTGTCCTAGCTAGAGTTTATAGACAAGATGACGAGGTTCACCTCTCCTGTGTAGGCCTCCCTGTGACTAGAGAGGTGCACCTCAGGGTCTATGTTCACCTCTCCTGTGTAGGCCTCCCTGTGACTAGAGAGGTGCACCTCAGGGGCTATGTTCACTTGTTTGTGTAGGCCTCCCTGTGACTAGAGAGATGCACCTCAGGGTCTATGTTCACCTCTCCTGTGTAGGCCTCCCTGTGACTAGAGAGATGCACCCCAGGGTCTATGTTCACCTCTCCTGTGTAGGCCTCCCTGTGACTAGAGAGATGCACCTCAGGGTCTATGTTCACCTCTCTGTGTAGGCCTCCCTGTGACTAGAGAGATGCACCTCAGGGTCTATGTTCACTTCTCTGTGAAGGCCTCCCCATGACTAGAGAGGTGCACCTCAGGGTCTAGGTTCACCTCTCCTGTGTAGGCCTCCCTGTGACTAGAGAGGTGCACCTCAGGACCTATGTTCACCTCTCCTGTGTAGGCCTCCCTGTGACTTGAGAGGTGCACCTCAGGGTCTATGTTCACCTCTCTGTGTAGGCCTCCCTGTGACTTGAAAGGTGCACCTCAGGGTCTATGTTCACCTCTCCTGTGTAGGCCTCCCTGTGACTAGAGAGGTGCACCTCAGGGTCTATGTTCACCTCTCCTGTGTAGGCCTCCCTGTGACTAGAGAGGTGCACCTCAGGGTCTATGTTCACCTCTCTGTGTAGGCCTCCCTGTGACTTGAAAGGTGCACCTCAGGGTCTATGTTCACCTCTCCTGTGTAGGCCTCCCTGTGACTAGAGAGGTGCACCTCAGGGTCTATGTTCACCTCTCTGTGTAGGCCTCCCTGTGACTAGAGAGGTGCACCTCAGGGTCTATGTTCACCTCTCCTGTGTAGGCCTCCCTGTGACTAGAGAGGTGCACCTCAGGGTCTATGTTCACCTCTCCTGTGTAGGCCTCCCTGTGACTTGAAAGGTGCACCTCAGGGTCTATGTTCACCTCTCCTGTGTAGGCCTCCCTGTGTCTAGAGAGGTGCACCTCAGGGTCTAGGTTCACTTCTCTGTGTAGGCCTCCCTGTGACTAGAGAGGTGCACCTCAGGGTCTAGGTTCACCTCTCCTGTGTAGGCCTCTCTGTGACTTGAAAGGTGCACCTCAGGGTCTATGTTAACCTCTCTGTGTAGGCCTCCCTGTGACTAGAGAGGTGCACCTCAGGGGCTATGTTCACTTGTTTGTGTAGGCCTCCCTGTGACTAGAGAGGTGCACCTCAGAGTCTATGTTCACCTCTCCTGTGTAGGCCTCCCTGTGACTAGAGAGGTGCACCTCAGGGTCTATGTTCACCTCTCTGTGTAGGCCTCCCTGTGACTAGAGAGGTGCACCTCAGGGGCTATGTTCACTTGTTTGTGTAGGCCTCCCTGTGACTAGAGAGGTGCACCTCAGGGTCTATGTTCACCTCTCTGTGTAGGCCTCCCTGTGACTAGAGAGGTACACCTCAGGGTCTATGTTCACCTCTCCTGTGTAGGCCTCCCTGTGACTAGAGAGATGCACCTCAGGGTCTATGTTCACCTCTCCTGTGTAGGCCTCCCTGTGACTAGAGAGGTGCACCTCAGGGTCTATGTTCACCTCTCTGTGTAGGCCTCCCTGTGACTAGAGAGGTGCACCTCAGGGTCTATGTTCACCTCTCTGTGTAGGCCTCCCTGTGACTAGAGAGGTGCACCTCAGGGTCTATGTTCACCTCTCCTGTGTAGGCCTCCCTGTGACTTGAAAGGTGCACCTCAGGGTCTATGTTCACCTCTCTGTGTAGGCCTCCCTGTGACTAGAGAGGTACACCTCAGGGTCTAGGTTCACTTCTCTGTTTAGGCCTGTAATTAGACATTGCTTTGTAAGCCTGGGCTTTGATGGAGAGATAATTCAGTCAAATATGCCATATTTTGGCCAAACACAAAAGCCAAAGTCAAAGAACCTTTGAAGTATTTGTAACACTCTAGGCCAGATGCCTTTAACAGTGTAATGAGAGGGCCATGGCTGATGACTGCTTCAAGCTTGTGCATGTGTTGTGTAGCATTATGTTATGCTTTTACATTGTCTTTCATACAGTAGCATTGAGTTGGCTTTTTCTCAATGACTTTGATGGTCAGTTAGTGTTTGAACCCAAGATTACTATCAAGTTAAGTATTGCCACTATTCATGCAAGTACAAGGTGTTTATGTTGCTTGACATTAGGGGTGATCATTTGGGTACAAAATATATAAAAACATGTTTGTTTATTTTTTAATTTTATGTATTTATAAGTCCTGAATGTTTGTAATAAACTTTTGTGAAGATTTCAGGAACTCCCTGTAGTTTACTAATTCCTTGAGATGTAAACATGTTTAGGATACAGGTCTGTTTCCAGGTGTTATCAAAAGAATGAATCAAGACAAGACTAAAAAAATACAAATCAGTTTTTGTAAGAAAAGTGCCCATTGAAGTGTGATCATATTATGTGGTTATAGGTGATTGTGTGAGACGCGGCTGCTCGGCCTCTCCTTCACCGATATGTCTGCTGCTGCTGCAGAGCCTGGCCCAGTGTCACCCTGACTTCTAGCCATCCAGTAATTTGTGCAATTTGCGGGCAAACATCGATTACCCCTATTGGCTCTGTCCCAAATTAGCATATCAAACCCCCAAAATAGCAAACATGAGTCTTTTATCCTTGTCAGCTTCCAGGAAATGACAGATATAATGATGAGGCTATGTTCAATAGAATGTCATCTTGTATATCTGGTTTAAGTGACAGTCGACAGAGATGTTTTGAATAATGTGAGTTTGAAACTGCATGTTAATTTGCTTGGTTTGATTAGTGTAATTAAGAATTATTGTGCCCCGAGTGAATGTCAACTAGCTGTACGTCAGTGTTCATGATGAACTGATGAGACCAGGTCAGTTGAAGTCATTGTGTTATGTGGATAGTGTACTGTCATTAAAGGAGGGGGACTTCATGCTGTAATTATAGAAGAGAATTTAGTTATTAATAATGTAAGTGTTGATTTGTGAAAAATGTCATGAAAATGTCACTTTTGGAGTTTCTGGTACAGCTTCTCTCCTTGATTTCTTTCATTTTATAATACTGTGATATAACTGAAATACTGTTTAAAGTGGTGTTCAACCAATCCCACTCACTTGCCCTTCGATCTATAGTGATGGTTGACCTAATTGACTCTGTTCTACATTAACCTACTATTCATAGCTGTTTAATATCCCCAGTTTCAAAGTAAGATATTGAATGTGAGTGTGGCTTGGTAACCCTTTGTCACAGATCATTACATCTAAATATGTCCTTGTCATGATTCATTTTCCTTCATGTTGAAGCAATTGCAAACATGTTATAGGTATAAGTGTTGACTGGGTGGTCATCATTCCCTCCAAGTGTGGTTTGTGTGTGTATCCCTGGCTGTCTTACCTTACTGTGTAGTTGTGCACAATGCAGACTGCCAGGTAGTAGGGCTGGTTTAGCCTTGCTCCAAGGCTGTACTGAAAGAAACGTCCATGGATGTGTAGTAATTAGTGCACTCCTAATAGCAAGTCTAGATATGTGGACAGTATCTAAGGACTCCAGTCTCTTTTAGGGACAACTTATTCTTATTATTTACATATTCTAGAAATTATGATTTAAACTAATAATCATTGCCTCAGAGACTTGTGCAAGTCTCAGGCTTGATCTGTCCTCCCTGTCATGCAGTCACTCGAGTCCACCCACCACCAACCCAACCCACCCGTCCAGTGACAGTCTATCCCCTTCCACCAGTCAGATCCAGAATGTTCCATGTGAGTTAAGCCCTTCCCTTGTTTCATCAGTCCACCCCCGTCCATGGCCTCCACCCACCCTCACATTGTCATACACACCCACAAAGCCTTGACTTGCTGACCTGGTGACCTGCAGAAGGATGCCCCTGCTGCTGCTGCTGCTGCTGCAGTCCATCAGTCCATCCTTCTGTCCATTGTTGGGGGATCTAGCGATGATCCCAGCCTATTGAATCTGTGGCAGGACTCCAAGGCATCTGTGTGTAAAGAGGTTGCATAATGGAGATGAGATCAGTATCATTGACATGATGATGACAGCTAGACTATATCAGTGTTGGATTGCTGGGGGAAACTAGGTACTGTCTGAGAAGTAATTATACTCGCTACAGTTCAAAAGGCATCCGTTTTATTTTCTTAGAAATGGTTAGATCTAAACTGGGTGCCCAACGTACATGGGAAATAAAAAAAGCATGTACATCCTTCTTTGAAGGATTTGTCTTTACAAGAAATATAGAACACTATATATTCCTAGGTTCTGAACCCGTGAATCAGTGAATTATCTCTGATGAAAGTCTGACAAAGCATTATGCAGACACTCTGAATGGATGTGTCTGCATATGTTTCATGTTATCATGTCAATGGGAACTATCCCCAGCCAAGTGTGATCCCAGCTATTGATATGTGTAAATGATTAATTGTTACTAGGCCATAGACAATACATGTATTGATAGATCAATTGATAATTACACACAATTTTAACATATCAGACTTTTTCTGTTTTATTGGTATTTAAAGTATAATTATGTAGTTTAGGCTCCGAACTTACATATAGATCATAACAATCTCTAAGAGGGTTGATAAAAATTAGTTCTATCTATCAGTATTGATTGCCATGGGCAATATGGAAGGCTGTAGAACTTTGTGTATTATACCAAAAAAAACATTATCCTTGATGTGATGTTCTGGAGCTGTGGCTGAGCAATGACAGCAATATTCTGGTTTTCCCTCCTCATGAAACAAGCTGTCTGAACAGCTGACATGGTGCTTAGTCTCATCAATCCTACTTGTCTCTCCAACAACCTTCAGCTCCCTTTGTCTTCAGAGGATTCCTGAGGAACCTCAGTGAATTACTCCCCAGCTATTTGCTGTTGTGGGGTCAAGACAGGCCAGAGGCAGGAGGTGACCAGCAGCAGTGTAATTATGTCTTCACTTTGCCTCTGACCACTGGCTGATGAACAACTGAAGTTGGGCAGTCATGTTGGATGAAGTTGTGTCTGAACTAATGTCACAGTGATTGTTGATTGGTTTCCTGCTGCAGTTGATTGATCCTCTGTCAAATTTCACCTTGCATTTAACAGTTATCACAATTGTGAAACAGAAAAGGGTTTCTGGAATAATAAACATACATATAAACATGATAAACATACTGTGTATGTGTGTTTGTTTACAAAAGTGCTTGTCTGGTTTGATATTTTGTTTTAATAAAAAGAGAAATGACAATGTTCAGCAAATCAACATAAATCCACTGATTTAAATGCCAGAATTATCAAGTTAATGATATAAACTAGGTCTACAATTCCATTTTGTCATAAGATGGTTTGGACATATATTACTTAATGTACTAACAAACTATTCATTGATCAGAAAATAAACCTTTCTACTTGATTCATAATCATAATAGTGCGATTTCTGCAAGTGGTAAGTTGATCCTCACCCTTTTAACCTTCACTGATCAAACACTCGCATCCACATGAAGACTGTGACACATCCACAGAAGACTTGCTGCATACAGATTCCAAAGCTGAATGTTCATTCTAGGTCTCCATTACATCAAATGTGTGAATAAAGTGTGGCTTTATTTGTTAAGGACAATCAACCAGTGTGCTTTATGGCTGCCCCTGGGCATGGGCCATACACAGTACAGATAGAGGAGGCCACACTACTGTCAGGCTTCACTGGCTAGGACCAGACACGGAATCCTGTTATTGGTCAAACGGTTATTTTACACCCCCAATCAAAGGAAATCATGATGAAACTAAGCTAAGGTGTGTGTTGAATGTTGTCCCTACAGCGGTAATGTTGAATTCCCTCAGCGGGATGTGTAATTGTCAATGGTGTGCTCAGTCCACAACGATGATCTTTGTCTTTTATGTTCATCTTTATCTAGCAATTTGTTGGAAGCTTTAAAGGGGCACTGATCTAACGCAATTCCCCGGGACTGGTTGTTGCCTTTGTTATTGTTTTTTCCCAGTGAGTACCCGGATGTATAGCAGAAATCTAGACTAGTTCACGACCTCTGCTGCGCAATTCGTAAGCGCATTAGTCACTTTTATGGGTAGTAATAAGGGCGTATGGTCACATTGATCAACAAAATGAAATACAGTTTTCGAGATGATAAGGAAATGTAGGTATCTTTGTGTGTAGCATCGGTGATGTTGACGAAGTTTTGATAAGTCACTTGCTTGGTAATTTTGCGATTTTCATTTACACTATTTTGACTTGCAACACAAAGTAAATATTTCACCTGGGCATTGCCTTTTTTATAGTGTGTATATTTTTTTACTGTCAAAATGTGTTACAATTTCAAATTTATTAAACGTCTAAATATTCAGTTATTTTACAAAGTGACTGAAAAACATTTCCATCTGTATTATTATGATAACGAATTCCAAACATTTGGATGTTTAATGTCATCACCAAGAGACTGAAAATGTTACGTTGAAAAGTACATTTCTATGTTGTCTGGCTTCTAATCATACATAATAATCTGTTGTGATGTGTGTAGGCTCTTTTGATCGTCTTAATCAATATGGACAGATTTTTTAGTCAAAATGACTGAAATATATACACATTTTATAAATTGCCTGAGAGAATTACATTTTACAAATTGACGGTAATATATACACGTTTACAAAGGAAAAGACCTGTGAAAACGTCTATCGCGCATTGAAGAATTTCCCAACCAAGACGAAGAGAAACAAGAACGAATCGGTTCAAATGAAGGAAAACAAAATGCAAACACCATAATTACAACCTACCAAATTTATGTGTATAAATTTTAGGCAGCTTCCTTGTTCGAGGAATGTATCCGTGAATATCCACACAAAGGAACAATATGCCACTCGTCTGCAGCTGTACAAAGAAACTTATTCGATGTCACGTGTCTCTGTAACAATCAAATATTTTAAAAGATCTATATCGTTTCGGGATATTATAACCCGTGTTCGTTTCTCAACTGATCACTTGTATTGTTTCAGGTGTTTCACATAGGTATCAAGTCTCAAGGGTCGGCTGAGAAAGCCCACGTGACAACTATTTTCATAACGTCCACGGTTCCTAAAAAATCCATTGAGTGATAGATAACAATGATCAATCAATCAACGTATTATCAGTTAACCCTTTGAACAAAGTATGTTGTTTTTACATCGGCACTTCACGCCATGATATTAGTGTATTCCCTTTGTTTTAGTAAACCTAGACATGTAAACACTCACTTTTGACATATCCACTGTGCAAGATAACAGTGATTAATCAATCCTTTGATGAGTAGGAACGATCCGTTGATTTTCAAAAAAAAGTAAATCAACTGATCATTCACCTCTTGCTGAACTGCCACGTGCATATTACATAACACACATTTCACCTCACTTCAAACCTGGATGTAGATTGAATATTTACTCCAGACACAATAAAAGCCAAATGGGAACCTTTGTCAGGTAATCTAAGTGGTGCTACCACTAATTGTACCTGTAATAAATTCATTAACTGAGCATCAAGTGAATGACGACAAATACACAAGTGTAGGGTTATACGAGAAAACGTGGATGACAACAAGGGAGTAGTAATCGTATTATCGACGCAATCCGAAATCCGAAAATGCTTTCACTGCATGGATACTTTTTTAGTTTTAAACTATAACCATCTGGGGTATTTCCAAATGACGACATCCGAAGAGCTCCGCCGTCCTTTTTGTCTGTTTGTTTAGGGTGAAGAAATTAATTAACATGCGCCCTTTGTCGAAATCTTTATAGATCACAGTTAACCAATCAGTGTTTATGCAAAAATGCGTAAAACAAATATTGCCCCCAGCCTCCAAGTTTATTTAGCTGTCCTTGCAGACGGTAGCCCAGTCTCTGGTCACGCTCAGTTGCGTTGTGTATCATCCGGGTACTCAAGGGGGGAAAAAACAATAACAAAGGCACCAACCAGTCCGGGGAATTGCGTTAGATCAGTGCCCCTTTAAGTAATAGCAGATAAGGAGAAGTAATACTTCAGTTTATGTTGGTCGTTTCGGAGGTTTCAATGCTTTATGATCTGCTGTGTCGAATATCTTGTTTTGTACCACAGACTCTGTGGGTATACTATTCAGACAGAATGCATCTTAATAGAATTATTTGAAAATTTATTTATCTCTAAAACCAAAATCAGATGGACATGATCAAGAAGATGATGGATGCTTGAGGTAAAAGTAGTTTTACAAAAATACTCACTAACATGTACTGCCTATAAAAAACCACAAACACAACAACACCAAAATATTCAGTCACATCTGTTGTGTTTACATGTCTGTTTGATATTTCCATTGTTTTGTACATAGCAATGTTTATCTCAAGATTTATTGTTTCTAACTTTGGCCAGCTATGGGATCACAATGGTTTTGAAGCTAAAATAGAAAGATTAGCTGCACACAGACTTGACTTTGTGAAGGCAAGTCACAGGACGATGTGAGACAGACAGGTTCATCAGTCTTACGGTCAAGCAGTTTTATTCCAAAATGACAAAAAACATCTTCCTAAAACAAACAAGCTGGTTGTTTTAGATGGTTAGACATAGCCTTGTGTATGCCTCACCGTTATCTGTTAAATTTATCATATTTTCTCACCCTTGTTCACAGCCGCCTCTAGTAGCTTGGTAGCAAGCGGCGGTATGTTTACAAGCTAAAAGCAGGCAAACGACATATTTAATCCCTCTCAGTTGTTGTTATGATTTTTAACGTTCATTTATTTCACATGTGAGATTTTCGCACCAAACACCAATCTCACCTTGGCCAAGGCTAATCCATTCATTGAACATATAATCACCTACTCAACAATAAACCTCTCTATTCACTGTTCCATATTTTGAGCTTGTAGAACAATCTGTAAGAGTTGAGTGTTAACAATGTTCAGCTGTTGTTTGCTGGTATCATTACTGGCTCAAACTTCTGGGCTGTCTCAAGGGCTTTTGTCATGTGTGCAAAAAGCTGCAAACCTTTCTATAAATATGCACTTTGTAAAAGCTTTGTTAAGTTAATCTGTTGGCAGGGATTACACTCTGTGTGTGACCCACCCTGCAGTCAGAGCTGGCCTCACTTCATCCTCTTCCTCCATCTCTTCCTCTTTGGTCATTACCCAGTAATCTGTTCTCCAGGGGAAGGTAAGATTCTCTCTTGTCACTGGGTAGAAATCATTCGATTAATTTGACACTGGAAGTCATCTCCATGACTGATCCCTGTTCTGAAGTCAAGACTGTTGGTTTGCAAGCTGATGTACTATTACAGCGAGACATTCGGATGGAGACTTGCATGTAACATGTTGGCAGCCTCTAGATGATGCTAGAGATATGGAAGAGTATATAATTACTATGTCATCAGCAATGGAACATTGTTGCTTAAGCCTGCCTCTATGCCTGTGTGGGTGACTGACTGGAACATGGATGTGTTACTAGTGACTGTTGGCCTATTGCTGTACATGAACAGGCATTGTGTTGTTCTGGACAGAAGTATGCTTCTGGTAGTCAGCAATTTGGTCTCTGTGCTCATCCAATGTCAACCATTATTCCTGATTTTGTCTGTTTGCCATTGTTTACATAATGCTATGTTTTTTATCTGCATGAACAGACAAGCACTTAATAGATTAAATTTCATTCAAACGGCCCTTGCTGAAATAAACTGAGATTGTTTGACCCATGTCCTGTACTAACAACATTGTAAACAGGCACATATATTTGAAATCACAAACAAGTTAATTGCATTAAAAAAAATAGAATATTGATAGTGTTTGATGAACTTACACTATGCACTCTTTAGCAAAGGATTATACTGTAGGCTGGCTAAATATTGTTGTGTAATCATAAAGAGGTTGTGACTGCTGTGAGTATCTGCAGTTGTTTGGATGCAGTGTGTATTATTTATTTAATGTCTGAAGCATCAAAGCCAAAGTGAGGCATGATAGACCGTTTTAAATTGAAGCAACTATATGTACTAAGATTGGGATTGCAGTCACACAGGAGGAGAATAGTGTGAAACGATACATAGGTGCACCAGTGCATCATGGGTTTTCAGTACTGATGCAAGATGATTCACTTGGTAAAATATATTACTTACTTCTTATCTAATGACCACCAGCGTTTTTGTCAGTCAAATATCACAAAATGTGTTGTAATTAGCATTAGCATTCACAGTTAAATATAACAGTATATGGAGACACATCTGCCTTATGATTCCACAATTATTACCAGTGTATAAGTCAAACCTGCAGTGTTCATGGTCCATACATGTCTCTGTGTACATACAACTAGAGCTCATATATATTTGCAGACTCATAAAGATCTGGGTTAGAATAGGTCTTCAGCCACCCATGCTTGTCGTAAGAGGCGACTATGCTTGTCGCAAGAGGCGACTAATGGGATCGGGTGGTTAGGCTCGGTGGTTGACTTGGTTGATGCATGTCATTGTATCCCAATTGTGTGGATCGATGCTCATGATGTCAATCACTGGATTGTCTGGTCCAGACTCGATTATTTACAGACCGCCACCATGTAGCTGGAATATTGCTGAGTGCGGCGTTAAACAAACAAAGTATAATTTTACTCTAATTCTCAAGAGATAGCGGCATGAGGACAATTACAGGAGTTTAACAATTTGAAAACTGTCTTCAGGACATGTTGGAAGACAAATCTGTCAATGTCCTAGAAAATGAACTGAAATGGAACCCTTATTATCAGACGATAGTGAAGGAAATGTTTCACTTTTTAGTTGTAGATGAGTTGATTTTGATTGCATCTCTTGCAACATTTATGATGTATTTTGAGAATAATGTTATTATTACAAATATAGGAATTTGAACATGGAAATATAGAATAAGAAACAATTCCTTGAAGCTTATCCAATGGATGTTAATAAGTGGATTTGAAAACAAGTGATATACTGACAGAATGATATTACATTAAGCTATTTCTGTAGTGTGTGTATAACGCTTTATGTACTTCATGCTGCATTTGTTTTCATTCTGAAGTTGATGAATGTGTTTGGCAAAGTTTCAGCTTCCCCTCTGCAGGTTTGAACAATCATTACACAACCATGATCATTGAATTACAAATCTAGATACCTTTGTAAAGAACTCTTTTCATCCGTGGACAAAAGCTGGGTTGTCGATCAAGCCTCATGAACCTTCCATTTATGTTTGGAACATTTCCTGGTCTTTGTTGACTTGAGGGATGGAGGTTGTGTTGATGCTGGCTCCCTCTGGGTGGTGAGAGGGGGAGATCGATGTTGCTCCTCACAACAGTTCAAGGAGGGCAGTGTTGGGGAAAAGACTGCAAGGAACAAAGTAACAGGATACGAATAATGCTTGTAAGCTGCTTGCTTACATATTTGAGAAAACTTGCTTCATATCATGCATTCTAATCCAACTCATATACAAAACACATTTGTGAAATGTTTACGTTCTACAAAGTTAAATGATAATATTCCAAATTCAATAAATATGAAAGACTTACACCAGCAAACAGTTGTTTCATTTTAACAGTGTTGTGGATTCATATGATTTTTGAAACATTATTTGTTCTGTAAAGTATCCCAAATACCTGAAAATGAATCAGCTTCGTAACTGGATACAGTGAGATCTTTGTGGTTTTCCAACTTTTCTACAGCTCTGCAGGGGGCATATCAAGTGAACAAGGCTGATATTTACTCCTTCATGTTTGTGTGCTGACAACTGTAAATGTATAGCAGATTAGTTACACATCAGCTTGCACTCACATGCAGACATACAAACACATGCATTTTTGAACAAGGGAGATAGTTCTATGGATATACAACTTCTTTATTACAAATAATGAATGTGACATTTCGGTGTCGATCCTACCACTGTTACCAAGCAGGTGATGTAGATTTGATGGCGCAGCTTGAGAACTTTGTGATGTGAGAGTCCCTTAGTCTTGCTGTTGGGTCCATTCTCCAAACAGTGTCTTGTATTGTAATACAGTCATTGTGTGGGTGTCGTCAAGTCCGTAATGTCACATCTAATAAAGAGAATCTTTTTACCAGACTTGTGAAGAATTTGTCAGTTTTTCAAAGCATTATACTTGTTTTTGTATTGGTAGCCCCAACACCCTATGTTGATCATATCAGTGATTAGGTGGCCAGGCTCTGGAGATGTGATAGATTGCATGTCATTGTACCTCAACAGTGTAGAACGTGGCTGGTCAAGACTTGATTATTTGAAGGTCGGTGTGAAACAGGTGGCATAATTTTGTCTGCAGTGTAAACAAGAAATGTACCAACCAACTCGTGATATATGTATGTCATGATTACAAGTGGATGTGTTTGTGTGTTGCAGGTAGTCGGGATGTAAGTGGTGGCGCTGTTGTCTTCATCTTCACCGGGAGCATGATCTGGCATAATAGACAAGTCCTGAGTGTGGAACTGGCTAAACTTCTCATGTACTATCACTCTGTGCCCAGGTGAGCACACTGTCCTATCTCAAGCACTTGTCACATCAAGAGTGCATTGCAAAACTTTCTATTGACAAGTCTTGATTTCAGTGAACATAGAGACTTCTCTATTATACCTTTAAATGAAAACATGATGGTTTATGAAATAATGTGATCATCTGTTGTATTAAAATTAATTACATTTGCATCCAGAAATAATTGTGATGAAGGCTTATCATTAGGAAACAGCCATACCACATTTTGATGGACTTTGTGTGTCCCTTCTGATCTATTAAGCCAACATAATAATGGACCCGTAAAGATGTGGGTGAGAATAGGGGAAAAGGTCTTCAGCAACCCGAGCTTGCCATAAAAGGCGACTATGCTTGTTGTAAGAGACTACTAATGGGATCGGGTGGTCAGGCTTGCTGACTTGGTTGATGGATGTCATGATGTCAATCACTGTTAAGTCTGGTCCAGACTTGATTATTTACAGACCGCCATCATATAGTTGGACTATTGCTGAGTGTGGTGTTAAACAACAAACAAACAATCATAATAATGCTTAGTAAAGAGTGGTATTTGTTTAAGATCCTTCTCACTGACCTCCGTGGTCTATTGGTAGAGCGTCCGCCCGGAGAGCGGAAGGTCCGGGGTTCGATCCCCAGCCGCGTCATACCAAAAGACGGTAAAAGATGGTACTTGTTGTTACCCTGTCTGGCACTCAGCATTAAGGGGCTAAAACAAGGACTGGTCGGCTCGGAGTCAGTATACTGTGTCTGAGTGGGGTATTCATGTTAAACTATGGCATGGTATCTCAGTGTGCTAGCACTATAAATCGGCATCAGTCCGGACTAGTACAAGCAGCCACACACACACATACACGTGCATACACGTGCATGCACGTCGCTATATAAGTGCAATAATCTTGGACGAGACGTTAAACCCCATTTCACCTCACCTCACCTTCTCACTGACCTCGTGATCTGCAACACATGCTACTGTATGAGTATTTTCAAGGTGCTTCATTCAACTTACTGAATGAGGATTATATGTGTGCTTCACTTATGTACTGCTTCAAATAACAAAATGGTTTGGGTGATCAGCTTCTATTGTATACAGTGTACCCACAGTTGTAGTTACACATCAAACTTCTAAATGTCCCTCGAAAAGCTGTTTACTGAAAGCTAGTACCAACATAAAATCAGATACCTCTACATCTACCACCTCATTTGACTTCACCCTACACCCCACTGCAAGGGCTCACCCTACACCCCACTCTACAACCCACCACACCACACTTGACCTCACCCTACACCCTACCCCACTTGACCCCACCACACCACACTTGACCTCACCCTACACCCCACCCCACTTGACCTCACTCACCCTACACCCTACTCCACTTGACCCCACCCCACCACACCTGACCTCACCCTACACCCCACCCCACTTGACCCCACCACACCACACTTGACCTCACCCTACACCCCATCCAACTTGACCTCACCCTACACCCTACCCCACTTGACCCCACCCCACCACACCTGACCTCACCCTACACCCCACCCCACTTGACCTCACCCTACACCCCACCCCACTTGACCCAACTACACCCCACTCCACCATGTTTGACCTCACCCAACACTCTACACCCACTGCACGACCTCCCTCTACACCCCACTGCACTTGACCTCACCCTACACCCCACTGCACTTGACCTCACACTACACCCCACCCTACCACACTTAACCTCACCCTACCTCGCTTGACCTCACCCAACACCCCATCCCACTTGATGTCACCCTACACCTCACCCCACTTGATCTCACCCTACATCCCACCCCAACCAACTTGTTCTCACCCTACATCCCACCCCACTTGATCTCACCCTACATCCTCCTCCCCCCATGACATGTCCTCATCTAACCCCACTTAGTCCACTCTGTCTGTGCGGAATGTACAGTGTATGGTTTGTTGCAGGCCTGATGCTGTCCGCCATGGTATGACCCTTGTAGCAGACATCCGTGGCTCCACCTCCTCCATAATCAACACTCTGCTAGAATCACTGTATATTTTTCAAGTAAGTATTAACAACAGTGTTTGTGATGTGGCTTACACAAGTTGTGGTGTTCCATTGTAGTGTACCCACATGAAGTAGATTGTGGTCAGATGTGTTGCCTTGCATGTTTCAGGACAACATTCCAGATGGCATGGCTGTAGTCCATCTAATGGCTGACAGGTCTACACAGTCACTCGTCTTCAAGTCACCTGTCTACGACCCTCATGCCGGCTTAAAGGTGAACACACACATACTGATCAACCTGTTTGAATTGGTCTCAACAGTGTATGGACTGGGATATATTAAGGAGTGGCTACAGTATGACAGGCCTATCGATGGTATTCCCCTAAGACCTGACCACCATGCAACACTTGCCTCTAGTGGCGACAGTATGACAGGCCTATCGATGGTATTCCTCTAAAGACCTGACCACCGTGCAACACTTGCCTCTAGTGGCGACAGTATGGCAGGCCTATCGATGGTATTCCCCTAAGACCTGACCACCATGCAACACTTGCCTCTAGTGGCGACAGTATGACAGGCCTATCGATGGTATTCCTCTAAAGACCTGACCACTGTGCAACACTTGCCTCTAGTGGCGACAGTATGGCAGGCCTATCGATGGGATTCCTCTAAAGACCTGACCACCATGCAACACTTGCCTCTAGTGGCGACAGTATGGCAGGCCTATCGATGGTATTCCTCTAAAGACCTGTCCACCATGCAACACTTGCCTCTAGTGGCGACAGTATGGCAGGCCTATCGATGGGATTCCTCTAAAGACCTGACCACCATGCAACACTTGCCTCTAGTGGCGACAGTATGGCAGGCCTATCGATGGTATTCCTCTAAAGACCTGTCCACCATGCAACACTTGCCTCTAGTGGCGACAGTATGGCAGGCCTATCGATGGGATTCCTCTAAAGACCTGACCACAATGCAACACTTGCCTCTAGTGGTGACAGTTTGGCAGGCCTATCGATTGTATTCCTCTAAAGACCTGTCCACCATGCAACACTTGCCTCTAGTGGTGACAGTTTGGCAGGCCTATCGATGGGATTCCTCTAAAGACCTGTCCACCATGCAACACTTGCCTCTAGTGGCGACAGTATGGCAGGCCTATCGATGGTATTCCTCTAAAGACCTGTCCACCATGCAACACTTGCCTCTAGTGGTGACAGTATGGCAGGCCTATCGATGGGTGATCAGCTTCTATTGTATACAGTGTACCCACAGTTGTAGTTACACATCAAACTATGTAGGGTTTTACCAAAGTGGTAAATGTCTTACCTGCATAACTTGTGGTTTTCCTGCCATATGAAGGTGTAATTAAAATAATGTTCAAAAGCTGTTTTAAACCCATTCACTCAAACTTTCAAGTAAAATATTGTACTTTTGTCAAAGTGATTGTTACTTGACCCGCTGGAATTGTTCCAAGGTAGTACGAGTGTATGATCTTACAGTATACCTGATGTTGTTAACATATCTGTTTCAGCTTGATCTCATTCTGTCACAAGATTTGATTCATCGTTTCGTTGCCCTTAACCAGCTTCCATTTGCCCTCGATGGAAACTTTAACTACAGCCACGACGAGTGGGTCCGATTCAGAATGGTATGATATGTCATTTATTTATCCCATTGTAAACCTGTGCTATCTTTTAAGTACCTGTGTTAATAATAGATTGGAATTAAATTCATTTTGGATAAGAGTGCATCATGATTTCAAATGTTGAAATTCATGCTATCCAATCAACAATAATCATAGCATCATTACGTCACTCTACCAATGCAGGCAAGCAATAGTTGAAATTCTCTCAAGCCACATGTATATTAATCACTGTGTTATGAGAATTATTGGCTGGTAGAATTAGAAAACTAGAATGTAGAATTGCCCAAATATGAATTGTAGAATTGCCCAAATATGAATTGTAGAATTGCCCAAATATGAATTGTAGAATTGCCTAAATATGAATTGTAGAATTGCCCAAATATGAATTGTAGAATTGCCTAAATATGAATTGTAGAATTGCTCAAATATGAATTGTAGAATTGCCCAAATATGAATTGTAGAATTGCCCAAACATGAATTGAAGAAATGCCTAAATATGAATTGTAGAATTGCCCAAATATGAATTGTAGAGTTGCCCAAACATGCATTGTAGAATTGCCCAAATATGAATTGTAGAATTGCCCAAATATGAATTGTAGAATTGCCTAAATATGAATTGTAGAATTGCCTAAATATGAATTGTAGAATTGCCCAAATATGAATTGTAGAATTGCCTAAATATGAATTGTAGAATTGCCCAAATATGAATTGTAGAATTGCCCAAATATGAATTGTAGAATTGCCCAAATATGAATTGTAGAATTGCCCAAACATGAATTGTAGAATTGCCCAAATATGAATTGTAGAATTGCCCAAATATGAATTGTAGAATTGCCTTAATATGGATTGTAGAATTGCCCAAATATGAATTGTAGAATTGCCCAAACATGAATTGTAGAATTGCCTAAATTTGAATTGTAGAATTGCCCAAATATGAATTGTAGAATTGCCCAAACATGCATTGTAGAATTGCCCAAACATGCATTGTAGAATTGCCCAAATATGAATTGTAGAATTGCCCAAATATGAATTGTAGAATTGCCCAAATATGTATTGTAGAATTGCCCAAACATGAATTGTAGAATTGCCCAAATATGAATTGTAGAATTGCCCAAATATGAATTGTAGAATTGCCCAAACATGAATTGTAGAATTGCCCAAATATGAATTGTAGAATTGCCCAAATATGAATTGTAGAATTGCCTTAATATGGATTGTAGAATTGCCCAAATATGAATTGTAGAATTGCCCAAACATGAATTGTAGAATTGCCTAAATTTGAATTGTAGAATTGCCCAAATATGAATTGTAGAATTGCCCAAACATGCATTGTAGAATTGCCCAAACATGCATTGTAGAATTGCCCAAATATGAATTGTAGAATTGCCCAAATATGAATTGTAGAATTGCCCAAATATGAATTGTAGAATTGCCCAAACATGAATTGTAGAATTGCCCAAATATGAATTGTAGAATTGCCCAAATATGAATTGTAGAATTGCCCAAACATGAATTGTAGAATTGCCCAAATATGAATTGTAGAATTGCCCAGACATGAATTGTAGAATTGCCTAAATATGAATTGTAGAATTGCCCAAATATGAATTGTAGAATTGCCCAAATATGAATTGTAGAATTGCCCAAATATGAATTGTAGAATTGCCCAAACATTAATTGTAGAATTGCCCAAATATGAATTGTAGAATTGCCCAAATATGAATTGTAGAATTGTAGAATATTATATTGACTCTCCTGAGTTATCAAAGATAGTATTTAATTTGTTACACTCTAAAATTTGGTTAAAATTGAACAAAACCTTCATCAAATCTTTGAAAGGCATTTAAAAGTGATACACATAAGGAAGAGAATTTTTGGTGATGAAGGAGTAAGCATATACTCTTAAACATTGTGTTCCTCATTATAAAGAAGTTGACATCCATAGATTCTTTTTCATTAAAGCTTCATGTTTCATTTTTTTTTCAAATTGCTTCTTTTCTTTCCAGAAATTAGAACCATTTCTGGCAGATTGCCGTGAGGTGGCCAAGTATCTAGTCCAAGTAATGCAGGACCTCTCGTCATTGGAGAAACTGCCACGCACCACACATGAAACTAGTCAGTTGATTGAGCAGCACGAACACCTGGTGAAGAAGGCCTTCGATGATCCCCGGCTTGTGGTCCTCCAGCATGATGGCGAGACCACCATGAGCTCTCTCCGCCGCAACGCGTCCTTGTCTGCTCACTCAGATGATTACAAGTAAGGAGACTTCCCTCAGGACACTTGTGTTGGCAACTGGTTCAGATTTTAGAATTGATCTTTGGTATATAAAAGCTTTTGTAGATTGATTAACAGTCAATCATTAACTGGAATAGCCAGTCCCTGCTGGTTTACTTCAGACAACTGTGGATAAATCACCAAACTGTAAAATAGTCTTTTAATGTAGTTAGCTGACAGACAGCATGAATCAAGAACTAGGCAATGTAGCTGCTAGCTTAGACATTATCTCACTTTAGACACTTTACTTCAGCATATTATCTGCTATCAATTCATCAAAATGACCATATGATTTGAAAAGGATCACGTAATTCAGTATTGATTTCTTGATTGGAAGCCGAAACCGATTAATCATGGAAAACATGGATCAAACATGTGTTACTTACACAGTAGTCGATCTCACTATAACGGATATGACTGATAATTCTATCTCATGATGTATGTGGTTATGAATTTGTCACAGGTTTGTGACAAGAAATTTCAGCTTGAACTCTTCTGTCAAATGTTGTTGGAATTTGTGATATTCAGGGAAGAGTACATAAAATGCTTTTGAGAATCTAGCTGAAGTGTTCATAAAATACCTTCATTTTGTCAAAGGCGAGCGATATGGATGTTCCCATGTGCTAATCCAACATGTTTTGTACTCTGCAGTCAGAGACTATATAATTAATCTATTATATGGTCTCTGTCTGGAGTGGATCATTTTTGAGTTTCATATAAAAATGTGGCAGAAGTTTTCATTGAGTTAGGGGCCAAATCCAATCTGTGGATTGCTTCAGTCAGAACTCTGCCGCTCATATCAAGTTTAATAAAGAATAATATCTCCTTTCTGAATTGCAGATGTGCAATGGAGACCATCAACACCCTGTTCCGCCAACTGCAGGACACCATGATGAAACTAGTCAAGATGGCCGAGACAAGACTCAACAAGCTGGAGCAGTGTCTGCAACTCCGCGAGTTTGAGGAAGAGTGCACCAAGGTAAGTTAATCACTCCAGGATTCTTTTTTTAATGATTTAATTGTTTACACCATCTATGCACTTGATTTTGTGTCCATTATCAGGGTGCAAACTTAACCATTTGCCCTTTGCGTCAGAAATAAATGTTACCTTTGGGTGTTTGGTATACCCTGTCATGTCACTGCATTCTCTTGTAATATTCTAGGGTTATATTCTGTCTGGAAAAACATCAGCTTAAAACATCACAATATGTTTTGGGAACCAGGAGACATCATGTGAAATTCCTTGTCACTGGAAATAAAAAGCTGAGAAAGAGCTAAATACTATTTTAGTTTTCATTAAGCCTCATATCCATTGTGGCCATTACATGATGCCCGTTGAGGTGACTAAAAGGGGGATGGCCTGCTGGGTAGTGATACTGCATGGAACAGCCACTGACCCTGACTGACCTGACAATGACTGTGGTATTCCTCGCCAGCTGGCGTGGATCTTGCTGAAGCTGGTTTGCCTGTTCCAGGCTTGCTGTGACAGACCTCATGGCTAGTGCTGTAATACTGCTCGCTCACTGGCTACTGTGTAGAACAGGGGCACACTCTCTGCAATACTGCTCGCTCACTGGCTACTGTGTGGAACAGGGGCACACTCTCTGTAATACTGCTCGCTCACTGGCTACTGTGTAGAACAGGGGCACACTCTCTGCAATACTGATCGCTCACTGGCTACTGTGTGGAACAGGGGCACACTCTCTGCAATACTGCTCGCTCACTGGCTACTGTGTAGAACAGGGGCACACTCTCTGCAATACTGCTCGCTCACTGGCTACTGTGTAGAACAGGGGCACACTCTCTGCAATACTGCTCGCTCACTGGCTACTGTGTAGAACAGGGGCACACTCTCTGCAATACTGCTCGCTCACTGGCTACTGTGTAGAACAGGGGCACACTCTCTGCAATACTGCTCGCTCACTGGCTACTGTGTAGAACAGGGGCACACTCTCTGCAATACTGCTCGCTCACTGGCTACTGTGTGGAACAGGGGCACACTCTCTGTAATACTGCTCGCTCACTGGCTACTGTGTAGAACAGGGGCACACTCTCTGCAATACTGCTCGCTCACTGGCTACTGTGTAGAACAGGGGCACACTCTCTGCAATACTGCTCGCTCACTGGCTACTGTGTAGAACAGGGGCACACTCTCTGCACTCAAAAGAAATTTTCACTATTATGAAGAGCTTCATTTTCCCCTTGTTCATAGATGTATTCCTTCTAAGTCTGTACTGTTTTTTTCCATTCAACCTTCATGGTTGACATTTTGAAAGATGTGTTTCACACCTTGCTACGCATATTATGTGAGCTTAGAGGGAAGATCTGGGAATTAGACACTCTCCATCTCAAAACTCAGGGTGGAACAAACCCTAGTGTAGAAGAGAAGGATTGTTTACTGTCATCAAGGAAGCTCAGCTTCACCTGTTGTGAGACACCAGACACTGATGAACTAGTGGAACCCGAGCCATGTACAGAGTAGTGACTTCACAGTTGGCGGCTGTCAGTGACACCAGGGTGTTACTCCATGAGGAGGGACTCAAGACTTTGGACACAATACACTAGTGCTTGAGCTTGTACACTATGCTGTCTAGGAGAGCCAAGGGCCAAGATGCTCACGCTATCAACCACAGGATCTGTGAGCTGTAGTGTGCCCTGGGTAACACTCACTCCCTACAAGTGTGGCCTCTCAAAACCATGTCTTACACTGCCTTTTGATAGTATGCTGTTACCTGACCTACTTTGCTATTCTTGTTATTTCTTATGAAGATTACAAATATAATTCTTCAATTGATATTTACTGATTAGTTGAGTTGTTTCTGATCAATTATTTGCCAATTATATTTGTCTTTTTATGTCTTTGTTATTAATGAGATTGATTATAACAAGCTTCTGATAGTGGAGAAGGTTTCAAGGCCTGTTGCTGTTTCAGTATCCTTGTAGATATGTTTGTGTTGCTGAGTAAAGTAAATATAAGTTACAAAATGTTATCTTATTATTTTGGGTCTTTACATAAAGTATCACACAGAGAGGATTTTCTAAGTGGATGATTTTTATCTCCACTTTCATGATCACTATTTGATTGATCATCAATATCTTTTTTGTACCAATTATCAATCTTCACATTTTATCCAATTCCCACCACCAGTGTTTGGAGTTTGTAAGACCCTTGTTCTTCAGCAGAAGGAAGCCCAGAGCAGCTATAGCTATATTCAGACAGCACTGTTGTAGTACACGTAAAACCTAATCATGAAGCTGATCAGTAGGCCTAAGCGAGGATTGGAATGATTGGAAATACAAACAGAAAGTAAATCCCTTCAAATATCTCCTCAATTTAGAAAGGCTGTACAAATATAACCCTATTGAACTTCATAATAGTTCATTTTCATCTGCCAATAATGTGCAGGCTCAAAGATTTTCTCAGTGTTTAAGTTTGGCCTCTTTCAATATACTTTATATTAGTGTTCAGGTGATTTGACCAACTGCCAATGCTAACCCTTCTTTGTGTAATATGTGGTTTTTATAATTCAATTTGGGAGAATTGGGTTTTATTTTGGAAATGTTCACTCCAGTTTGGCAGGATACGGTGTCTGTCTGACCACCATGATGGATGTCAGACAAGCGAGAAATGCATTATTGAATGATTTAATGGGCAAGCCTGTGATAAATCTTCATATTCACTCCATAGCACTTTCTTGTCTTCCTCAATCTTTCTCCCAGTTATTTTTGGTAGAGCTGTGCATATTTGTCAAGCAAAGGAAATTGGACGATTATGTGGAGCAAGGCGATTATTAACGGAGGAAGCATTCAGAAATAGAGACTTTATCACCAGATCATGTCGTGCAGATGGATAGATTGTGCTGTCCTTTTCTTAATTGTTCTCTACTGCAACTGGTAATCAATTAATCAAAGTAGTTTTGTACAGAAACATGACATGTATATTGTGCAGAGGTGAAATTCAGTCATCTGTTCCTGACTATTTGATTATCATTGCTGATAATCTTGTCTCTACTTTGACAGCCCTTGTGTTGCAGATGTGTTGCGTGGTCAAATGATTCCTTTGTTATTCTTTTTCTCAGTATCATAATGATATGTTTTCTTTATCATCAGCCTCTTAAAGTCAAGGCCGAACTATTTTTCTAAAGTTACATGTAGTTTTTATCATCAATTGAAATCATCATGTGCAATAATTTGAAATATTATACATCATATCATTTTGCAAACAGATAAAAATGTGATATGACTCATTTGAGACCCTCATTTCGGATTCTATCAACATCGTTAAGAATCTTATTTCATCTTCTTGACATATGATAGTTTCTGTTTTTCTTTTGGTTGTTTGTTGTAGAATCTGCCGTGCCATTAAAAGAATAACAATATTTTCTTGACCCACACCTTTTTGTGATGTGCTTTGTTGGAAAAATACTTTGTACAAGAGACAAACACTTATATAAGTATTTCATTTTTTTTATAGATACACTGAGGAAGACGAAACTAGTTTAAATTTATTTTGTTTGCCTGACTGCTCTGTTTGGGGGGATTAGAAACATAACATGGTGTGACGTCTTGAGAATAACTGACTGTGTGCATAATACAGTCCCCTTACAGCAAACACTTAGTAACAAGAACCTGAACCGTTCCTTGGAAGAAGTAAATACATGTACATGTTGCTGTGACAACAGCAGACCCAAGATGGGATGTATGGTAACTGTCTGTATCTGATAAGTATGTACCTGACATGTACCTCTTGATAATTGATGTCAATGGTACTGGCAGCAAGTATGTACCTGACATGTACCTCTTGATAATTGATGTCAATGGTACTGGCAGCAAGTATGTACCATACATGTACCTCTTGATAATTGATGTCAATGGTACTGGCAGCAAGTATGTACCATACATGTACCTCTTGATAATTGATACCAATGGTACTGGCAGCAAGTATGTACCATACATGTACCTCTTGATAATTGATGTCAATGGTACTGGCAGCAAGTATGTACCATACATGTACCTCTTGATAATTGATACCAATGGTACTGGCAGCAAGTATGTACCATACATGTACCTCTTGATAATTGATGTCAATGGTACTGGCAGCAAGTATGTACCATACATGTACCTCTTGATAATTGATGTCAATGGTACTGGCAGCAAGTATGTACCATACATGTACCTCTTGATAATTGATACCAATGGTACTGGCAGCAAGTATGTACCATACATGTACCTCATGTCAATTGATGTCAATGGTACTGGCAGCAAGTGTGTACCATACATGTACCTCTTGATAATTGATACCAATGGTACTGGCAGCAAGTATGTACCATATATGTACCTCTTGACAATTGATGTTAATGGTACTGGCAGCAAGTATGTGCCATACATGTACCTCTTGATAATTGGATTCAATGGTACTGCCAGCTAGTATGTACCTGAATATACCTCTTGATAATTGATACCAGTGGTACTGGCAGCAAGTTTGTCCCATACATGTACCTCTTGACAATTGGCATCAATGGTTCTGGCAGCTAGTATGTACCTGACATGTACCTCTAAGTCTTGATAATTAATATCAGTGGTACTGGAAGAAAGTATGTACCCTAGATGTACCTCTTGATAATATGCATGTTCAGTTTGAGAAAGAATTACTTATTTTATAGATATATCTAGAAGGATTTAAAGTAGTTACTATGATATTTTAAATTTAGAATATCAAAACCATCTCATCGGTGAACAGAAAGAACTCCGGTAATTCTTGATAAGTCAATTTGTAAAAGCTCATTTCATGATGTAGTGTTCCTGACAGACATCTTGCCTTGTCACAGACCAACATGGACACTTGGCCTGGGGATGATCTCAGTCAGGGTAGATGAAGCAGACTGAAATAGGTCTGGCCGAATTCTATGTGGAGTATGTGTCACTGGCTCCCCCTGGTGACCGACACTGAGAGGGATCACTCCGACTGATTGAACCCTTAATTACAATGATGTGACACTATTCACTCTCCATTACTCTTTCATCTCAGGATCTGTAAATTAGAATCAAGGAGGTGGCGTGATAAGACATGATTGATTAACTTGCAGTTGTTGGCAGGCTGCTAGCTGTAGCTGGAAAAGATGGAAGATGCAGTGTGGCAATTAGAGGGGGACAAACACCGGTTGTATTACATGTAGGCATCAAGAAGGTGGTTGTGAGGGAGGACAAACACCGGTTGTATTACATGTAGGCATCAAGAAGGTGGTTGTGAGGGAGGACAAACACCGGTTGTATTACATGTAGGCATCAAGAAGGTGGCAGTAGAGGGGGAATTAACACCGGTTGTATTCCATGTAGGCATCAAGTAGGTGGTTGTGAGGGAGGATGAACACCAGTTGTATTACATGTAGGCATCAAGAAGGTGGTTGTGAGGGAGGACAAACACCGGTTGTATTACATGTAGGCATCAAGAAGGTGGTTGTGGGGGAGGACAAACACCCGTTGTATTACATGTAGGCATCAAGAAGGTGGTTGTGAGGGAGAACAAACACTGGTTGTATTACATGTAGGCATCAAGAAGGTGGCAGTAGAGGGGGAATTAACACCGGTTGTATTCCATGTAGGCATCAAGTAGGTGATTGTGAGGGGGGACAAACACCCGTTGTATTACATGTAGGCATCAAGAAGGTGGTTGTGAGGGAGGACAAACACCGGTTGTATTACATGTAGGCATCAAGAAGATGGCAGTAGAGGGGGAATTAACACAGGTTGTATTCCATGTAGGCATCAAGTAGGTGATTGTGAGGGGGGATGAACACCGGTTGTATTGCATGTAGACATCAAGTAGGTGGTTGTGAGGGAGAATGAACACCAGTTGTATTACATGTAGGCATCAAGAAGGTGATTGTGAGGGAGGATGAACACTGGTTGTATTACATGTAGGCATCAAGTAGGTGGTTGTGAGGGAGGATGAACACTGGTTGTATTACATGTAGGCATCTAGAAGGTGATTGTGAGGGAGGATGAACACCGGTTGTATTCCATGTAGGCATCAAGAAGGTGATTGTGAGGGAGGATGAACACCGGTTGTATTACATGTAGGCATCAAGTAGGTGATTGTGAGGGAGGATGAACACTGGTTGTATTACATGTAGGCATCAAGTAGGTGATTGTGAGGGTGGATGAACACTGGTTGTATTGCATGTAGGCAACAAGTAGGTGGTTGTGAGGGTGGATGAACACTGGTTGTATTCCATGTAGGCAACAAGTAGGTGGTTGTGAGGGAGGATGAACACCGGTTGTATTACATGTAGGCATCAAGTAGGTGATTGTGAGGGTGGATGAACACTGGTTGTATTCCATGTAGGCATCAAGTAGGTGGTTGTGAGGGAGGATGAACACTGGTTGTATTACATGTAGGCAACAAGTAGGTGGTTGTGAGGGAGGATGAACACTGGTTGTATTACATGTAGGCATCTAGAAGGTGATTGTGAGGGTGGATGAACACTGGTTGTATTCCATGTAGGCATCAAGTAGGTGATTGTGAGGGAGGATGAACACTGGTTGTATTCCATGTAGGCAACAAGTAGGTGGTTGTGAGGGGTGATAACAAGACTAGATATGATATTACTGACTTGACTTATAAGATTCAGTTTGATGAGGTGCTATTATTGGTATGACAATTTGTGTGGAAATGAAGCCTGAAGCAGGTTCATAGGGCGGTGTGTGGAAATATTGAGAGGATGACAGGTAACCAGGAAATTGAATAACAGGTAAGCATTCTGAGTGAGTTGAGATGCAGCGTAAGCATTCCTACAGCTTTGTAACGACAGAGGTAGTGTTAAGGTAGAGTTAGGTTAGCTCCGAGGTGTTAGCAGGAGTAGAGTTTACCCAGTACAGCCCTCAGCAGGACTGGCATGTTGATGAGGTCAAGTGGCAGGACCCAGTCAACTCAGGCACTCAGTGGTGCAAATCATTTCAAGGAGGAGATTAACATTGGCAGTATCCTTGATTCCAACACAAACATGATCTGTATGATAATATGTGTAAAATTCTGTTTGGTTGTTCTACAGCTCCTAGCATCACTCACTCACACATAATTCCTCGTTATTACTTTGATGTTCTTGCAAGGTGGACCACATCAAACATGGCAGCCTCAGCATCAGTTAATGGTTGATGTTATATTCTTGATGATATGATTAATAACCACTATCTTTGAGTGAGATCCTGTGTGTAATCCCTCTGCCAGCTGGGCGCTCCCTCCTGACTAACTTGATACCCCAGCTGACATCTCTTATCAGGGCCTTGCCACTCACTTATCCAACTCAGTCTTGAAAGAATACACAAATATGATAGAATTCTAAGATATGGCAATTAGGCACGTGTAGAAGAGATTACAGTTAAGCTAAACCTGTAGTCAGTGTATAAAACACTATCTATGTAGTTAAGGTTTTATCAGAATAGAAGAGTTTACAGGGGTCCATCGTCAGTAATGGATTTCTTGTATATACTGTCGGTCCAAGTATTCGGAGATCAGTTTGTGTTGGGAGGGTTCTGGGTGTCTCTTTAGCGATCTGTGATGGTGATGCTCAGTGCTTCATATGTTTCATTCATATGAGAAAGAGATGTGGCTTGTCTTATTGCTGTACAGTGTCTTGGTCCTGATAAATGGTACAGACCTCTTCACTGTCTGTTTTGGCTGGCCAATTGACTGTGGTTCTCTAATGCTGTGATGGTCATTGTAAATGCTATCTGTAGGGAATGAAGTTTTTCTGTGCTGGATAAGTTTGTGGATATGTGAAGGTGGACCTGAACAAGCCTCCAACATTCCCATTGATTGTCTGTTGGTGTTGGTGGATGTGTCTGTGTCACTTTCACAACTTGGAGCATTTCTCTTGAAGCACCTAGCTTACAGTTTCATCTCATGATGTCAGTGAGACTCTCTCACCATCATTCTGTATCCATACTGGACGGGATACATCTGTAGCTCATCAAGCACACCGATGCTTCACACTCATCAGACACACACTTCAAACTTAACTCATCAATGGTAGCTTCTCCTTGTTCCACAGTTTCTTATAGAGGAAACCAAAGTAACCATACATTGTAAATAGGCTCCATGCATTGAAGGGAGCTGGACAAGTTGTCCTGTGCTGCAACACTCCCATGCTCCCAACAACACCAACAGTTGAGATGAAGGTAAGTCCTGTTTTGAATGGAGAACATCATGATGACATACTGTCTGATCCTGACAACTTACCATTAAACATACCAGATAAGGGCAGTTTCCTTGCTAGATAGAGCTGATCAGGGCAGTGACCTGCTTGGTCAGTACCCCAACATTACTGGAACTGTAATATGTGTGCATCGCTAGGTAGTCCTTTTGTAGTGACTGTCTTATTTTGTCAGCAGCCGTATCTGTTTCCAGATACGTAGGTCTCTTTTTGATGTCGCCTTGACTTGTTGACTTCAGCCCTGTAACCTGACTTAATATAGTCTTCTTTAGCATCCACATTGTTATCAAGACTTCAACTTGTTACACAAGGGGACATATTGTCTGGTCCTGGTCAGTCGTCAGTCAGTCCTCAGTACTTCAACAACAGCTTCCTGAACTGCCCCTGGCTAGCTATGCCTAGATATGGAGTGAGTCTGGTTATTGTGAGTCAAGTGTTAGGGACGAGATGCCTCCTTATCTGTGTTGTCAGTGTGATTGTAATCATGTCATTGTCACACATTCTGTGGTGTCCAGTAGTAGCAACCAGTCTGAATAGCTCTAAACTCATACTCACCATAGCCCTTTAAACCGCTTACAAAAATATTGTTTTTGACAGACATATTGTTTGTGTATCTTTAAGATAGATTCATGTCCAGGTACATCACACACTGGCAACAGATTTGCCCAGAAATGGGGTATCTTATTTCAAGAGAAACCCGGTAAAACATTTATGTTCAAAATCTGGTTCATGGCGTACTGGGATGGTTTTAATTGTTAGGCATTATGAGAGGATTATAAACTGAACTCATATTTTTATGACGAGGTGACATCTGTACAGCTATTCTTGACCTGCATCTGAACCAGGGCAAATTGACCTTCCTTCCTGTGATGGGCTGTGTCCCATGGGTGATAAGCACCTGTGTTACCTGGTGTCTGTACTCCTGTAGTGTCTACACCAGTGCCTACTTACCTGGTGTCTGTACTCCTGTAGTGTCTACACCAGTGCCTACTTACCTGGGTGACTGTACTCCTGTACTGTCTGCACCAGTGCCTACTTTCCTGTTGTCTGTACTCCTGTAGTGTCTGCACCAGTGCCTACTTACCTGGGTGACTGTACTCCTGTAGTGTCTACACCAGTGCCTACTTAACTGGTGACTGTACTCCTGTAGTGTCTACACCAGTGCCTACTTACCTGGGTGACTGTACTCCTGTAGTGTCTACACCAGTGCCTACTTACCTTGGTGACTGTACTCCTGTAGTGTCTACACCAGTGCCTACTTACCTGGGTGACTGTACTCCTGTAGTGTCTACACCAGTGCCTACTTACCTGGGTGACTGTACTCCTGTAGTGTCTACACCAGTGCCTACTTACCTGGTGTCTGTACTCCTGTAGTGTCTACACCAGTGCCTACTTACCTGGGTGTCTGTACTCCTGTAGTGTCTACACCAGTGCCTACTTACCTGGGTGACTGTACTCCTGTAGTGTCTACACCAGTGCCTACTTACCTGGTGTCTGCACTCCTGTAGTGTCTACACCAGTGCCTACTTACCTGGGTGACTGTACTCCTGTAGTGTCTACACCAGTGCCTACTTACCTGGTGTCTGTACTCCTGTAGTGTCTACACCAGTGCCTACTTAGCTGGGTGACTGTACTCCTGTAGTGTCTACACCAGTGCCTACTTACCTGGTGTCTGTACTCCTGTAGTGTCTACACCAGTGCCTACTTAGCTGGGTGACTGTACTCCTGTAGTGTCTACACCAGTGCCTACTTTCCTGGTGACTGTACTCCTGTAGTGTCTACACCAGTGCCTACTTAGCTGGGTGACTGTACTCCTGTAGTGTCTACACCAGTGCCTACTTAACTGGTGTCTGTACTCCTGTAGTGTCTACACCAGTGCCTACTTAACTGGTGTCTGTACTCCTGTAGTGTCTACACCAGTGCCTACTTACCTGGGTGACTGTACTCCTGTAGTGTCTACACCAGTGCCTACTTACCTGGGTGACTGTATACACTGCATGTCCTTGTCCCGGTGTTTGCCTCACGCTGCAGGCATGTGGCTGACTTCACACCTACCCCACATCTTGGAGGGGCTCTGGCTGACTGGCTCCATTACCTTGCAGCTGAGCCACTTGTCACACCTGTACACATTTAACTGTAAGTGTCTGGTAGGTTTGCTTGGAGAGGTTACAGTGTTCATCTTGGGATGGTGTTGCAGCTGGGATGTTATTCTGTGTTTGGATTGCCAGGTTTGAAATTGAACTTGACCTTAAAGTTTAGCTTTGTGTTAGGTCATTGTGACATGTGTGATGAGTGAGATTCAGATCTTGCCTGCAACAACTACATACATATGCAAGTCAGCAGTTATAGAAACATGTTGCTGTGTTTGGAACAGAACTGATTCAGTTATTTTCACATTTGTAGGTGAGCCTGTTGTAAGTCTGTTTTTAAGCTAATGATTTTTATTTTGAAAACCGGATGAATTGAAGGAAGTACTTTGAGATTTGTTATCAATATTCATGTCTCACTGGCCTGGTCAAATACACGTAGGCTTAATCACGCCACATTTAATCCAATCAGTGTAACCCGAACATATTTGAATTTGAAATTGTCTTCAAATTACTGAGTCATTATGGTAGTTGTTGCAAAGTGTGGTAAAATGGTGCTAAACGGAGGGACATGTCATTCACTGATGATTACAGTTGGCCGACCAGTAGGACAGGGCTTGTTATTGTTGCAATCTAATCCGATCTGCAGAGTTCATTCACTGGAAGTGATACATTAATATTGATCAGGTTGTACCACGGCTGTAGTAGTACACTAGCCAACAATTTCATAATGTCACCAGTCATGAAAGGTAGACGTTCTTTGAAAGGATCTCTCCTCCCATTTTGCTGTAAAAAGAACACTTCAGTAAGTACTCAAATAATACATATTTGGAATGCGTTCTTTTTATAAATAATAAATCATAACCTGCTCAGATTTTTATCAGATTTTATTATGGTGTATTCAGTTATGATCATTGCTCTGTCTTGCTGCTTTAAGATCTGTTGTCAGGTGTTATGTAGCCCCACAGTTATGTAACCCCTAGAAATACAGAATGAAGCTGTAACTTGTCATTGTACAGATGTAGACATGTGTGCCTACTGCATTGGTTGTAAGGAATTTATCTTCATCTTCACGTGATGTAGCCATACACTGTGGCTGGCCCTTGCCTTTTACCCATTCCTCCCTCCATGGCGGACCTGAGGAGTTGAGGATGGTCCAGATGTAAAGCTTGTTATCTCCATGTACACATGCATCAACACAACTCTCCCTCACTGTACCTGTACCCGGGCTTCCACACTCCTGTCAGCCTTTTGTCTGCATGCTTAACACTTTCACAAGCAAATTATTTGATCTGTCAATTTGCAACATTTTGTTTTTTAAATTCTTAGCACGTTTACATGTGGTATTATATGCACACACACACACACACACATCATGTTTATTTAAATCTGTATGTATATTCATTTTTATTATACCCCCGTTTACGAAGTAAATCAGGGGTATATAGCGTTCCGTCTGTCTGTCCTTCCATCCAAGCTTTTGTACTGCCCATAACTTTTTAACATTGCACCCTAGCTTCACCAAACGTGCTACACCCATTTACCACAATGAGTACTTGTGCCTTTTGCTAGTTTGAAGATTCTGAATTTTTTTATTTTTGCCGTTTCCATGGAATCATGGTGAAACATAAATTTTGGGTAGAGTTTTTGTACGATCCATGTTTACAGTATTATGTATCCGAGCTTCAGCAAACTTGATTAAATAGTTGATTAACCACTATGATCTTTTTAAATCTTTTATAAGATTCTGAAAGTTTTCTCTTTTGCTCTTTTTCATTTAATGTATAATAAGTATGCGTCATGCTTTGTAGTTAATTTCCAGTATCAAAGGATTCCAAGAATGTATGTTGTGCTAAGCATTGATTATCCCACACTAGATTGAAATATATTTGCAAAAACATGTGTTCATTTCAAACATAATGCATCCTCATGGGGTTACAAAGGAAAGGGCAGTTCCTCTGACTTAAAGCAACAGGTATATTTAATTAATTAACAAACTATTTACTATTTGTTGTTGACCAGCAGGGATAACGGGGGTATGTGAACTTTGCTCACTTCTTTCTTGTTTAAATCTGTATGTATATTCATATTTATTTATGTCTGTACGTATATTCTGGTACATATTCAATGTGCCTCCAGATTGCTGTCTGAGAGGGAATAAAGTTGTGTTCTGACATAGTTTGTGTGTCAGCTAGTTGGTCATAGTTTAAAGGGCTAAGTGATGACTTGAACCCTGACAAGATAGTGCTTTACATTCATAGATATCTCTGAATTTGAAAGATGACTTCTCATTGGATTCACAGTTTGAAAGCAAGTTTTGATTGGATGAGGACTTGACTCCCATTCTGAGACAACATCTGGTACTGAGGAACATAATTGTATTTCAGTGTTTAACATTGTCTGGTTGCATAGCAACACCTTCAGTGCCTGGAACTGGAAACTTTTGAAATCCTTTTGGGTTGTTTGTTTCCATGGGGATTGCTGAGTTTGATTTTGAAACTGAATAATGAAAGTGTCTTATTCAAGGCGTCTCGGATATGAGAAGTGTAAAAAGAAGTCGCAGTATGGTTACTGCTAATGACATAAAGAAAATCAGATTATATCTGCTGGAGCTTCATGGTAGAACAATTCTACTTCAAGTGTTTCAAAACACAACAGACAACTTATTCCAGGTTGTATATCAGTTATTCAATAACAATACATATCTGCTGTGTGCGGTGCTCACATCTCCTTTTGAAGTGGTTGCAATTTTTTTTGCAATGAGTTTATGAGTTATTTTGATGTAGAAGAGTGATTTGATTTATTATTCATTGCAGTTGATCTCGTGGACCAGTAATGATGGCAGTAATAACATACAGAGGCATGCCTGCACAGCAGACAACCTGAAGGCAGCCCGGATACAGCAGAAAGACTTCGAGAAGTTCTATTTCTCTGCCATGGTATGTAACCATCTTCTGATTTTTGTTGGAGTTCCAGACAATGTCCCAGATGGTTTGTGGGAATTGTGTTAAACTGAAAAAAATATGAAAAATATTCATATCGTTTATAAATATTCATTCTTTGTGCTCCTTTGACTATTTATCACTTAAAATTATTAAATTATGAATATCCAAATACAAATGGTGGAATGTTGCTTGTACACAGTTTTTCCCCAGGAACAAATTTAATGTCTGGCAAAAGCTCAAGCTAGTTTGTATCTGCTAGATATAAGAACAGAAGGTCACTTTGGTGGAAATATCATGGGATAACATTTATACTAAGTTATCTTATAATAATTAGATCTACATCAAGTGCTTTTATGAGTTATCATGGTGTAATATTTATACATCATTTTACCTAATGATAATTATTACTTGCTAAACTATAATTATATGAAATGATGTATAAATATTACACCATGATAACTCATAAAAGCACTTGATGTAGATCTAATTATTATAAGATAACTTAGTATAAATGTTATCCCATCTTATAATAATTAGATCTACATCAAGTGCTTTTATGAGTTATCATGGTGTAATATTTATACATTGTCCATCTAAGCCTTAATTATTTTTATTTTACACGTTTGGGGTCCAAACTTTTTCAGACGGAGGGGAAGTTATCATGGGATAACATTTATACTAAGTTATCTTATAATAATTAGATCTACATCAAGTGCTTTTATGAGTTATCATGGTGTAATATTTATACATCATGATAACTCATAAAAGCACTTGATGTAGATCTAATTATTATAAGATAACTTAGTATAAATGTTATCCCATGATAGAAATATTACCTTGATAGCCAACTCAGCATATGTTCTTTCCATAAAACAAGTCCCATGTAGGCGGTAATGTTTATGTTAGTTTCTTGCAAAGTAATTCACAAGCTGGACATGTTTTCAGCAAGAATATTGAACACATTCAACTTGCTGTGTCCTGTAGGATTTTTAGATATCAATTTTCCAACATCATTAATGTATTTATCTATCAAAAATGAATGTGTCAGAAGATTGCAAACATTTGTTGAGATGGATTTAAATAGTTGCCATTAGGAGAACACAGCTCAGAGTATTTCCAGTGTGTAAGTCGACAAACTGAAAAATCTTGCATCTTACAAGAGATGTAAAATAAATTATCCGTGCTGGTAACTGACTGACTATTTAATAATACATTGTTCCCTAACAGTAATTCACAAGACATCCCTAATCATACTGACAGTCAGCACTGATCAAAAGCATTTTGATTACATTATTGGATTTCTAGGCTGGGAAAAACACTAGTTTGTCACTTTAATGAATGGAGCAGTGGTGATGAATTGCGTATCATAGCAACAGTGATGGTGGCTACAACGGCAGCCATATACCTGCCTGTCTGAACGTTTGATATGAGCTGTATTGACCTGGTCAGTGCAGGATGGTACTGGAGATTTGCAGGTGCGGTATGGTGCTGAATATGGATGGAGCAATATGGGGATGTGGCTGGGGTTAGAAGAGTTGTGAGTACCCATTGCCACTGTTCTTGTCCTGACTAACTGATCCCTCCTAGAATTCTACAAAACAGACATCATCATGGCTGTTGATGGCATTAAATACATCAATCTTCTTTTTCCTCTTTGGTCCTGAAATTGTGAGCAGTGAATTTACAAATTCACTAATTTGTTATTTGGCGAATGGGGATCATTTGCTGTCTAGAATGTTATTTGTTGTAACCTGACCTTGACAATTGTGTTTGTATGTGTGGCTAGTAGGGCTGGCTAAAAACATTGATAGTCAAAATTATCATTGATGTGAAGAAATATTAAAGATTATCGATATGAAAATTGAGTCATCGATGATATCTTACATGAACTATTGTGATCAAATCAAGCTTAGATAATGAAAACAGACTTATTACTGTCATTCATGTCAATTGCCGAAGATGGAAAGCAGCTGTTTTTGATATACAATGTATCTTATATGTCCACAAAGTAATCCATACATATATGTGCCACCACTCACCAGTGGGGTGAAAAAAGTTGATTTCTTTTGGATTTTTTTTTCGTATTTGCTCAGTGTTACTGCTCTGATATTTATGGATATTTGATCGATATTTAGTTAACAATTATAGATGTGCATAGATAGCCATCCCCAGTGGATAGTCTTTCCTATATTACTGTATAAGACTGATATTCAGGTAGCCTTCACACACAGCTTTTGACAGTTCCCAGTGCGCCAGCGCTATGGCTTGTAAAGTTGCAGAGATCATCCCACACACGACCTTCAACTTGCCAGTGTTTGATAAAATGTGAATGCCCTCATAAACAGTGTTATACTGATTGACACAAGAAATGCCCTGAGATGTCCTGGGTGAAAAACCCACCCTCTAGTCATCCTTATACACAAGACAATGGAATGTTTTTGTATTTCAGAGCATAATATTGTTTTACAGAAGATATTTCTCTTATTTGCTAAGATAATATGATGTTTGCTGCTATTTTAGAGAGTTTTACATGTCTTTAAGTATTACTTTCTTTAAGCCTACATAGAGTGTAGTGTTAAGCATATGCAGTGTGTAATGTCAAGCCTATATACAGTGTTATGGTAAGCCTGCATACAGTCTTATGTTAAGCCTACATACAGTGTGTCATGTCGAGCCTACATACAGTGTGTAATGTCAAGCCTACATACAGTGTGTAATGTTAAGCCTACATATAGTGTGTCATGTCGAGCCTACATATAGTGTGTAATGTCGAGCCTACATACAGTGTGTAATGTTGAGCCTACATACAGTGTGTAATGTCGAGCCTACATACAGTGTGTAATGTCAAGCCTACATATAGTGTGTCATGTCGAGCCTACATACAGTGTGTAATGTTAAGCCTACATATAGTGTGTAATGTCAAGCCTACATATAGTGTGTATTGTCAAGCCTACATATAGTGTGTAATGTCAAGCCTACATACAGTGTGTCATGTCAAGCCTACATACAGTGTGTAATGTCAAGCCTACATACAGTGTGTAATGTCAAGCCTACATACAGTGTGTAATGTTGAGCCTACATATAGTGTGTAATGTCGAGCCTACATACAGTGTGGAATGTTGAGCCTACATACAGTGTTATGTTAAGCCTACATACAGTGTGTAATGTCAAGCCTACATACATTGTGTAATGTTGAGCCTACATATAGTGTGTAATGTCGAGCCTACATACAGTGTTATGTTAAGCCTACATACAGTGTGGAATGTCAAGCCTACATACAGTGTGGAATGTCAAGCCTACATACATTGTGTAATGTTGAGCCTACATATAGTGTGTCATGTCGAGCCTACATATAGTGTGTAATGTCGAGCCTACATATAGTGTGTAATGTCGAGCCTACATATAGTGTGTGATGTTAAGCCTACATACAGTGTGTAATGTCAAGCCTACATTTAGTGTGTAATGTCAAGCCTACATACATTGTGTAATGTTGAGCCTACATATAGTGTGTAATGTCAAGCCTACATATCGTGTATAATGTCAAGCCTACATATAGTGTGTAATGTCAAGCCTGCATATAGTGTGTAATGTCAAGCCTACATATAGTGTGTAATGTCAAGCCTACATATAGTGTGTCATGTCAAGCCTACATATAGTGTGTAATGTCGAGCCTCCATATAGTGTGTAATGTTGAGCCTACATTAAGTGTGTAATGTCGAGCCTACATACAGTGTTATGTTAAGCCTACATACAGTGTGGAATGTCAAGCCTACATACAGTGTGGAATGTCAAGCCTACATACATTGTGTAATGTTGAGCCTACATATAGTGTGTAATGTCGAGCCTACATACAGTGTTATGTTAAGCCTACATACAGTGTGGAATGTCAAGGCTACATACAGTGTGGAATGTCAAGCCTACATACATTGTGTAATGTTGAGCCTACATATAGTGTGTAATGTCGAGCCTACATACAGTGTGGAATGTCGAGCCTACATACAGTGTTATGTTAAGCCTACATACAGTGTGGAATGTCAAGGCTACATACAGTGTGGAATGTCAAGCCTACATACATTGTGTAATGTTGAGCCTACATATAGTGTGTAATGTCGAGCCTACATACAGTGTGGAATGTCAAGCCTACATACAGTGTGGAATGTCAAGCCTACATACATTGTGTAACGTTGAGCCTACATATAGTGTGTAATGTTGAGCCTACATACAGTGTTATGTTAAGCCTACATACAGTGTGGAATGTCAAGGCTACATACAGTGTGGAGGGCGGTCGGGTAGCCTAGTGGTTAAAGCGTTCGCTCGTCACGCCGAAGACCCGGGTTCGATTCCCGACATGGGTACAATGTGTGAAGCCCATTTCTGGTGTCCCCCGCCGTGATATTGCTGGAATATTGCTAAAAGCGGCGTAAAACCATACTCACTCACTCACTACAGTGTGGAATGTCAAGCCTACATACAGTGTTATGTTAAGCCTACATACAGTGTGGAATGTCAAGCCTACATACAGTGTGGAATGTCAAGCCTACATACATTGTGTAATGTTGAGCCTACATATAGTGTGTAATGTCGAGCCTACATACAGTGTTATGTTAAGCCTACATACAGAGTGGAATGTCAAGGCTACATACATTGTGTAATGTCAAGCCTACATACATTGTGTAATGTTGAGCCTACATATAGTGTGTAATGTCGAGCCTACATACAGTGTGGAATGTCGAGCCTACATACAGTGTTATGTTAAGCCTACATACAGTGTGTAATGTCGACCCTACATACATTGTGTAACGTTGAGCCTACATATAGTGTGTAATGTCGAGCCTACATACAGTGTTATGTTAAGCCTACATACAGTGTGGAATGTCAAGCCTACATACAGTGTGGAATGTCAAGCCTACATACATTGTGTAATGTTGAGCCTACATATAGTGTGTAATGTCAAGCCTACATATAGTGTGTAATGTCGAGCCTACATATAGTGTGTAATGTCGAGCCTACATATAGTGTGTGATGTTAAGCCTACATACAGTGTGGAAGGTCAAGCCTACATTTAGTGTGTAATGTCAAGCCTACATACATTGTGTAATGTTGAGCCTACATATAGTGTGTAATGTCAAGCCTGCATATAGTGTGTAATGTCAAGCCTACATATTGTGTGTAATGTCAAGCCTACATATAGTGTGTAATGTCAAGCCTACATATAGTGTGTCATGTCAAGCCTACATATTGTGTGTCATGTCAAGCCTACATATAGTGTGTAATGTCAACCCTTCATATAGTGTGTCATGTCAAGCCTGCATATAGTGTGTAATGTCAAGCCTACATATAGTGTGTAATGTCAAGCCTACATATAGTGTGTGATGTCGAGCCTACATATTGTGTGTAATATCAAGCCTACATACAGTGTGTAATGTCAAGCCTACAAATAGTGTGTAATGTCAAGCCTACATATAGTGTGTAATGTCAAGCCTACATATAGTGTGTAATGTCGAGCCTACATATAGTGTGTAATGTTGAGCCTACATATAGTGTGTCATGTCGAGCCTACATATAGTGTGTAATGTCGAGCCTACATATAGTGTGTAATGTCGAGCCTACATATCGTATGTAATGTCAAGCCTACATATCGTGTGTAATGTCAAGCCTACGTATCGTGTGTAATGTCAGACCTAGATATAGTGTGTAATGTTGAGCCTACATACAGTGTGTAATGATAAGCTAAAACAAGTGATAGAAAGCAGATAAACAGTTACACACAATCATCAAATGATATAGAACATGGTGAAATTGTGATGCAAGTTTCCACCATCGAGAGTTATCAGCCTCCAGTTGTTGGAGTCAACTCTCCTGCTGCCAGAAAATATTTCATCCATTTCAATTATGCTGAGAGGACGGGTTTTTCCTCAAAAATGGAATTTTGTAAGGGAGCCTTTAGATTGTTTTCCTTCATTTTCATATTTCAACATTTTTTATTTCATTTTCATGACACAAGTTGAGGTGTTCCCTTGGCCGAACCTGAACAGGCATACAGTGCACTGTTTTCACCCAGAACCGCACTTAGGGTCAAAATTTGAATTATATTTACAGCACAAATCTCACCGCGCGTCTGACATATTATGTTTGTCTGATAATATCAACCAATCAGAACGTGCCATTGTAAATATGTGTGGCCATATTGTCATCGCAGACGCTTTGAAGTATCGGTAACTAGATTTCAGTGAGTATTTCACTTCCTGCTGTGTGTTGACTGTAGCTACTGGAGTGGTGACTTGTGAATGTATTCCCCAAGGTGTGCTATGTCCAAAGCAAGCATGACAGTCTCTGTGGTGGCTATTCTCCATACAAGCAGATGCGGAAGTTGATACTGAAATATTGCCAGCGAATCAGGCTCCCAGTTAACATAAGTTCCCTTGTTGGCTGTTTATCTTTAACATTGTATGAGAAAGATTAGTTATTATAAGCATAGCTAGGGCAGTGTGTGCGCATAAGTCAGTTTCCTAGACACATACCTTTTGACTCCACTATGAGATGTATTATCTCGATCTCCTTGAAGTGTACTGTGATCTTAATTAAACAGGCGAACATTCAATTTACAATATAATGTATATATTACAGTGTGAAATATCAGTATGTCTTGGATGTAAAACAACTATGTTGACCTTATGACATGATGATGACGGCCCAATAATCACCATATAAAAAATAAATGTTTGATGGGAAAGATGAAAATGAGTCCAGAATTAATATGAATATTTGATCATGTTACCAACCATTAAGCTATAAAAACTGAAATATACTGTTGACCAGTGTTTTTAATCATATAAAAAGCAAATAATGACAATATTATGAAGGACGGTGTATCAGTTGAACTGCACTCATCTGTTGCAACACCTAACATATTGTCCCTAGAATATTACACAATTCTCAGAATGAACAATTACAGATCTAAAGATCTTCCAGCACAATATTTGGTGATGTTTATCAAAACAGGATGTCAAATACGTGCCTTGCGAAGCCAATAACAGTCCAAAAATTCACAGTTGACTGCAACCATGTAATCAAGGGGGCTAAAGTTGACATTTAGGTTGAGAGTGAATGACTGCAGGTGGCTGCAGACCACTGGCCTCCTCTAGAACTTCTAAAACAGATAAACTAGTTGGTTTTCTTTAGGACAACTAAGAACCAGACACACAAAAAACAAATGTAGGTCATTGTGTAGATGCGGAAGTGGTGGGATGCTGTTGGCTTCACTTCACTTTAAGGTGTGAGCGGGAAAGAAATGTTGCCAGATTTCCCTTTGGTTTATTCTTGTAGATCTTTCCGATTATTGGATTTATTCTAGTCAGCCTAGTTCCTTGTTCACAGCAAATGCTCTGGGGATGAGGAACAACTGCAGACAAAATATTTGATGGATGGAACTTTAGTTTGATTGAGAAATCAACATAATCAATGAAAATAGGAATTTGATTAATGCTATTGCTGGTGTTGACTGAGGCTGGATTGATTTGAACAGGAGAGTTTGTAAAGACAAAAATGTTTAGTCCCACAATGGGTGTCTTTTGAGTGCATGTTTTGTTTGAGTAAACTAAACTGCTGTTATTCACAGTGTTGGGTTTTTTGATTGGTTATGCTAGCTCATTAGCCAGAACAAGAATACGAATTGTGCTTCTACTGAAATGATCTACTATACAAATAAGAGCTCCTACTGAAGAACGCCTGATTCCATAGAAGAGTACTGATTCATTATTTCAGTCTCCACATTTGATATTTCCCATGGAAACGGATGCTGGTGAGAAATAAAACTATATGAGTATCAGCATCTTTATTTACTCTGTTAATGTCTTTCATCATATATTGACACTTTTTTTGCAGAAACACATCGAGAAAGGCAATGACATGTTGGAGGAAGCTAGCATGTTAACACAGACAGGTAACGAGGTGACAGGTTACAAAGATCTGGCTCGGATGCTGAAGAAGCACTTGCAGCAGTTCACCAGTCAGCTGGAGGCCACACGGGAACGGATTGAGGGAACTGCACAGTGCTATCACCTACTTGATAAGGTGGGACAATACACAATATTCAAGAAATCCCTTTTCATTGTGTATTTTCTGCAGGCAAAACTCCTTTGGGATTCCAGGACAGAATAGGTCCCCAGAACCCAATGCTTGTTGTAAGAGTGGTCGGAAGACAGTCAAGCGGTAACAGTGTGACCTTGCTGATTGTGTGAATCCGACTGGATTATTTACAAGCACCTGTGATGAAACTAGAATACAGAAAAACCTCAGTAACTCAGACCCTGTTAGAACCTCACATTCCAGACCATTACTGGTGGACACCCCTAGATATGATTAGACAGACATAAAATGAGGTAGTATGTATCGATGACACATTGTTAATCCAGGCAATGTCATTGGGAACTGGACCATCCAGATTATTGTCTTTTGCTGACTGCATTGTAAATGACCTTCACTTCACTTCCTGTCGGTACAGATCTGCTGCATTGTAACTGACCTTCACTTCACTTCCTGTTGGTACAGATCTGCTGCATTGTAAATGACCTTCACTTCACTTCCTGTCGGTACAGATCTGCTTTTTTTAGAATATGTAGGAAGGATGTGTACTGACAACGAAGCTTAGGAAACAGGGATCATGAAGGGCTACATAAGTTTGCTTTTACTGTCTGTCTCCAGCGATTACAGGAATTGGTCTTCTTGTTTTTATACTATGTATATGGAAGTTGCTATGATCAGTGACAACTAGTGTTAGCCTCTGGTCTATCAATAAAATCGAAAGGATGTCATGAGCCATCCATTATCAGAGGTTGAAAGCATTGTAATTAGATTACTGGGTGTGTTTAGATGGGACATCACCTGCGGTCAGAGGTTCATGTCTGATGTACCCCGATGGTCTGTGTTTGTGATGACTTTGTGTGATTGGTTGTCAAATGCAATGCTCCAGAAAGGTCAATGATTCCAGCATTGACTTAAGGATGCTGACAGTTGATGATTTATTGCTTGAGGGGACTAGTGTGTCAGTAGGCCATAGAATTATTACGCATAATCTCTGTTTACCCTTTGATAATTTCTAAATATCTTTTAGTTGCCTTTCAAGTAGGTTTGCTGTTGTAAATGTTTACATTGAAATGATTCTGCACAATTGAAAAATGATATTGAGGATTTGAGGTCAATACTTTTTAGTAATAGCCTTGCTAAGATGGTGTGTTGAGAGGTTTGTTTGTGCACATATTGCCAGAAGCCTCAACTTGCTGTTGTTCCTCGTTATCTGTTGGCAAGTAATGCAGCAGCATTGTCACCAACCAGACCGGTACACTCACCATCCTCACGTGGACAGCGAGGCTGACATATGATGGAGAAGAAAACTCCCCAAAACATGAAAATAAGAAAGCTGTATGCTGTATTTGGAAGTGTCTTTGATAGGAACTGAAGGGTTTAGCACATATGATAGAGGAGAGCTCGACAAGGTCGGAGTTCATACACTGACTACAGTGACGACAGATTACACAAATCTGTTGTCATCTCACACGTTCATGCAGGGTATTAAAATCATCCTATGCATTCTAGCAAAATTAGTCTTCTCATAATCTGTTTTGAAGGTTGAAGTCTTATGGTTTAGCTTCAAGTGAAACATGTTCTTGTCAGATGGTCCTGGCTGTCACATTTTCAAATATTCTTCTGACTACATTATGCCAAACAGAAAGCTACCAGTCTTCAGGTATCATGCATTTCTTCCCCATGTTTGAAACATGAATTGATGCACCATGTTGAGATACGGTGTTTCCTCACTATTGCACCCTTCAATAAAACGCTAACTTGTGCAGATAGATGGACTTCTTGTCCTGGAAGTGATATTGTGTGTCTTGTACAATAGATAGGGCACTGCGTCTATAATAGCGTGAACATATTTCTTTGTCATGAGATCAGCTTGGAGCTAAAAACACTGGTTTCTAGTTGTCATTTTTTTTTGGTCTCCACATTTGTTAAATCTCCAATGGAGGAGAGAAAAAGGTGAAAAGAACAGTGGAATCACACTCATTAGAACATTATTGCTATTTACATCTCCAACTATAAAATTAATAAACTGTCGTCAAGCATTTCATAAGTAATGAAAAGAACTCCAGACAATGTTGGCGAGATATAGACCAATTTTAATCCCTCCTGAGTCACTGACTAATTAACACAGGAGAATAAGGTTGGTGACAACTCTTCTGGGGGAAACCTGCTTGTTGGACTTAGAGAGATTAGAGTGTGATCTGTGGAGTTGGCTGCCCATGTCTCACTGGCAAACACTGCCTCCACACTGAGACTCGCAAATATTGATTCTTGGAGTCGCGTTGAAAGCGGGCAAAAGAAACAGCAGTTGTCCTCTGCGTTAATGTCTAGAATAGCCAGTTCACAATGATGCTGATCACCTCACTCCTCATAAAAGCCCGCTAAAAACTTGGAGAAAGAATTTGTGAATTTGAAGTTATTCGTAGTGATGATCGGAACAGCTCTTGAGGTAAAGTGACTTTCTCTCCTAATTTTTGTTATTTATTGTTTTAAGCTGTTTGAAGGAGTTAACTTTTATTCTATTTTCTATGATTTCTAGGTGTGCTATGTGCATTGTAAAGTGTAGGTTGATGGACAAGATTGTTGGTTAATGTTTTCCATGGAAAAGTCTTGGTTTTCAGCCTTTCCAGAGATGCTGTAGACTAAGCTCATTTTCCCCTTGTAACACCTAAAAAAGAAAATTCTGATTAACATAGACATAACTAGGCATTTTCCAATTGATTGAACTTTTGCTGCATTGTGATCGTCTATGAGCTGATGGTGACACAATGATGAAATATTGATACATGACATTGATACAATGCTTGACTACTGACAGTGTTGAAAGATGTAAAATTATTAAAAACATGTATTACCACCACCCCTAGTGAATAATTTACCATTTCCTTTTAGTATGGTTATTTTGAAAGTTTACCAGAACATCAATACCATACGATAATGTGGTCTAAAAGTTCCCTAGCAAGTTCAGCACCTGGACGAGGGAACCCGATGTGTTAGGCTTGACATCATTTGACATAATGCAGGTTGTTACTCCTTGTTGGAGGGTAGGGAAACCCGCGATAATATTGCAATCCTACTGGAACAACTATCGCAATAGTGTGGCAATAATAATTTAACGTTTGTACATTTTTATCAATAGTTAAATTTTCCCCAATAGTCATCCCTAAACTTCCTGCGTTGTTTTGTAGATACCTAAAGTACTGGTGTATATATATATATATATAGTCCAGCTTTCAGCCTCCCGACCTTCACCAGGCACTCAGTGTGTTGGTTTTGTACTACTTTGTGCTCTTTCAACAATAATGTATTACGAAACCAACAAAGTGTGCCAGATTAAGGCCAGGATCGAAAACCTGACTGTATATTTATATATTAATATATTTATTTTATTTCCCCTATGGGAATGAACACAAAAGAAGATTTACTGGTATACAGTTTTGTTAACTAGTCCACATTGCTGATGTTCAGTTAAACAGATTTCATTATTGCACTGAAACAAATGAGTTGTAACAATGGTTTTTCATTCTTGTCCATAAATGGCCAGATTCACATTTTTCCCTGCATTCAAATATGTTATCGTCTACATGTAAATTTCAGAGTCTCTTTTCTTGCTGACTGGTTTTCTGCTCCGTTGATCAATATTTCCAATTCGTGTTTGTGTGTGTGTGTTTGTACTCCTTCTCGGGAAGCAGTGTGTATGTTCTAAGATTGATGTGAACTTGATTTAACTAATTATTAGCAGGACGAAGACTTTTTCACTGTGCAACTTGGTAAACAGATGGTTTAGCACCATGTGATTTGTCAGATGAAAAGAATTTCAAAATTTCTGGAACTGTGGATTATCCATCAATTAGTTGACACTAGTTGTTGATATGATGTGTCCAAATACCAGGTGCAACACATCAAACAATCTGGCTTTGTTTTCATCTTAAAATTCTCAAGTATTATGAGAAATTCTGACTCCTGATGATTGCACAGACCCCGAGGTGGAGATAAGTAATGCACCAATCTGGCAGATGGCCAAGTATTCAAAACAGATTTTATTGTTTGTGTGTGTGGATTTCATATAGATCTAAGCAGTTGTTTTTTTGTTGGAAAAGTGGAAAGAGATAGTTTATCTTGAAGAGAGACAAGGGAGATATCACTAGGCAGAGACCACTGTGTAACAAAGTATGTACACTGATATGTGGTAGACACAACAACAATCATTCAGTAATTATACACAGATTATCCTTTGGCATATTTTCGATGTATGAAAACAGGAGTCTGGTAATCTCGTTATCATATAAAGTCAATTCTTATACTAATCAAATTTTAATCATATTTTCATTCACTAATCCAAATTTTAAAATTTGCGCTAAAATACAATGATATGAATGAACTGTGCTTTTTATACCTTAGTGCCAAATAATTTGCAGCCATACTGGTTTAAACAAGCGCTCTCACATCCAGGAACCCCTGTCTGAACGTGTGGGGGAACTGTGCACAAAGGTGTTTGAGAATGTAGGCATCAGATCAATGTATAGACATAACTAAAAGTAGTGTATCTGGTTGTGATACCAAGTTATCAGATTGGCTTATTGCATCGATAGCACTGTGCATTACCGGTATATGGTAAATACTTATAATAGTTCAAGTGTCTCTGTCACATTAGCCTCTCGTCGGAAAACCAGTCCTTATTTAATGTATTTTGATCTTGTAAGCTTACCTGATGATACCCTAATATGTTCAAGCCTACTGAAGGCTAGTTTATTCTATTTCAAGACATGATTCAAACTTTTAATAATCATCTTGATCATGGGAATTGATAGCGTAGTGTGAGGAATACCTTATTTAATGTGGATTCCTACGATGTGCTCACCACAAGACTGTTCAAGAACTTTTAGGGTGGTATAGTTGAGGACATTTCTGAACAGTACCCTGCATTTAGAGCATCATCATCATCATCATCATCATCATCATCATCATCCAAAACAGATTCTTACATTTTTTTACAATACCTGGCATTTTGCAGTTGCATGTCCTCTTGGTGATGTTGTTGATGCCCTCCGGTAAACTCAGACTAGGTCCAAACTAATTATACTTTATAGATTTAGTTGATTTTAAATTTAGATAAAAAACTTTGTGCTGTAATGACAGAAATTCAAGCCAAGCCGCATCTGTTTAACGCACCAGTACATTACTCAAATATTTATCAGTAAACAGCAGAATTATTAAACTACACGGCCAAGAATAGTTTTTCTTATTGAGAACCACAACACATGTTAGCTTACCATCAGATTCACATTTTATTTCCCAGGAGGCTCTCAACACGCTGTTGAAATGGTTTTCATTTGAAGCTGAGATGAGAAAGAGGATAATCAATCCACCGCGGTGCGCTGAGGGTATTCCACTTCGTGAAAAAAATGTCTGCTGGTTAATGCAGCTTGCCTGGTGGAATGAGGCAGGAGACGACTGTATGGACATTTGCAGATGCTTCAAAATTTATGCTTATTTTAATCTGGAGAATTTGAAAACAAGCAGTTATTTGATTTGTATTTTATGAATGTTGTGACAGTGTAGGATATTAGATATTTAGTTTGATATTTTTTAAAACATTTTTTTAGTTCCCTGGGAGGCTTATTAAAATATACACGACAATGTCAAATATTAAGCCGGAGATAACAAAGATAGTTCATACATAGATGAAATTAAAACTTTTGCAAGAATAGGAAACAAGACAAGGTGATTAACAATCTTAATATTATTTAATTTTATGTAAATTACGGGTGATTTTTCTCACATGACAATCCTGAAATACAATCATATTGACATGTTGTACGTCTGCTCCTGTGCAGTGCTGGTGATTCAGCAAACAATGCCACAACTTATTACTTTGGTAATTCTTTAGAGCAAAAAATAAAAGAAATTAATCTGCAACCATAACTGAACCACAAATGAAACTCTCTGTTGTGTTATTCTTGTTGCATCTTTGCGATATGTATCAAAGACAGAAATACATCACTGGTTTTTGCATGAGGCAACCCCGGTAGTTTTTCTATGTATGGAAGAGTTTATGAATCAAGACTGAATATCGAACAGTGAGTGATCGTGTAATGGAAAAGACATGAGCAACGGATTGATGAATTTCAATGACAACAACTATGATGCAGTTAAAGTCAAATTATGCATTCTGACAACAAAGATTCGTTGTCACTGACTTTACTGGTCTGGTCAGTGTTGTTGTGAACAATGAGTTGGTGTGATCTGACGCTTGTTCCCCACACACTTTTGCTGAAATGATATTTACTATATTGATTTATATGTCGACAACTACAACGCCGGTTATTTATCATACCCTGGTAAATACTAGACATAGATATGCTGTGATGATGGGACTAATTGGTGTATCTCCTAATGGATTGACGTCCTATTTCCGATGTTAACATACACACTAATGTTTTCACATTGGCTAGAAAGTCAAAACTCAATGTCTGCTTGTACAATGAGCACCCTCTTCTGTAACAAAGTCTGTAATCATAAAACTGATAGTAATATTTTACTATTTTTATCAACATGCAGGTTTTTGTCTTTGTGTCGAGTGATAATTTTGTTCTTTATCTCCATTCAGTCCTCCATTTGATATTGTTTGCCTAGATTCATTATTTTACATGTGGTTAATGGAATAAATGGGACACGTTGACAGAGACTGGTGTATTGCACTTGTATCAAAGTATAGGCAGTATTAAAATTATTAATGGAGATCAGTTTGTTATGAAGTTGGTTGATTAGAAACTGTTTTATACACAAGAACAAATAGACTGTAACCTTTTAGCCTGAGTACTGGTTGCTTACAAAGAATACCTGCAGATTGGTCAAACACATGGTCAGGGGCACAATATACTGCAAATATATGTCAGCTATCCAGGTCCGGGTGTGTGTGCAAACTTTCAGCTGGTTCATGTGCGCTGTACTGCTGAGGTCAGAATTACACATGCCTGTGTTCAGTGATATAATGTTTGACATCTTGTCTGACCACCAAGCTCTCAGTATGGTAACTATAAGTGTGAACAATGTCAACTGTGACAAGTAAGCAATGTCACGTGAAACATTTGGACGTCATGATGTCTACATACAAATTGGCCAGCCAGCGTGTGTGGGACTTTCACAGGACAGTAACATGTCAGGCAATACAATATGAGCAGTGTAACTCAGCTCATGTGATGGCTATTGATGATGATGATCTCACCCTACTGTCATGTGTAACTACACTTGTAGAAGCTTGATGATTGGTGGTGACTTGTTTGCTATTCCTACAAAACATTGGCTTCTCCATTATCTTTTAAGTTCACCCGGCCAAAATACTATGTGAGCTTATGTCATTGCAAGTTGTTGGCATCCATAAACGTTTTACATATTCGACTGCTCTAGAATGACTTGATGGATTCAGGTGAAATTTGGTCTGAATGTTTGTTTACGATAAGGAGGTTCAAGTTTGTACAAGACCTCAAAATAGAAATTTCAATATGGCTGCCATGTTTCTGTGGAAGACGAATGGGGAGCATGGGAGTTGTGACAATTATAGAGCAAATATTGCTTTATGGAATGAATTATTTCAACTGACTTGGAGTAAATAATGACCGGAGCAAAGTAACTTTTCGTGTGCTCTGAGTGGTTCCAGTTAAAGCTGTAGAGGCTGAGGATGAAATAGACTGGTAGGAGTTGATCTGAGTTGAAGAGTCCGATATTATGTATCACTCCTACACAATGCTACAATCACTGGAGGAAATGCTAACCAATGTAAGGGGATAATAGCATCAAGGGGGAAATCTGGACACAGAAAAATACATCCATACATCATCGAAATGGGAGTATTTCTATAGACCATCAACAGCATGTTCACTTCCCTTGAGAACATCAACAGTAACATCCTCTTCCCTTAAGCATCATCTGAAGTTTCACAAATGTATTGATCAAATATTACACGATGTTGTACAGAGTGTCCAGTTGTGAGAGATTATGACCATTGATGCCATACATTGACCACTAGAAGTAATGACCGATGGCATGTCTTCCACTCTAGGATTAACCCCTCTCACTGACCACAGGTCCATTTGCTCTTCTGATGAAGAAACAGCCTCTTGTGTGTGGATGGATGATAAAATGATCTCTCGTGTGATGAAGGAATGGTCTCCTGTGTGATACATGATATGGTGTTTATTGTAGCACATGAATTCAATACCTTAAGTATGTTCAGAAACTGTCGCATTCAATGAGGATTGACGGTGTTTATAACTTGGACAAATTTGGAAAATCTGTTGAAATGGGTAATATGTTGCTGGAATAGGAGTGGGAATTTGATGGCATTCACATCATGTTGAAGTACTTCGTTTTCATGACTCGCGGCCAGATTGTCGTATTTGTGTTAATCTTGTCACATGATTTTGTTAACCCAGCATGCCTAGTGTGCATGTCAGTGCATGAAGACAAAATGGTGGCAGAAATCAATCTGTTAGAAATCGAAAACATCTTACACTTGATTCAACAACTATAGTCTAAAGGGAAAACTAAAAATACAGATGGCATAAGAATGATAAGAAGAATCTAACTTAGTGACTTTACAATTCAAGAGAATATGTTTTGGGGAATGCAATCTTAGAAATTTTTAGGAGTAAATTCTTCTTTGTAATGTCTCCTTGTAAAGTGTTCCATCTCTGGCAGTGTGGGTTGGAATCCCGGACGGGCCTCAACCCCAAAAAGTATGAGCATCCGTACTGTACTAAGAAAGTGTTATCCCAAAATATAACATTTGTTACATTTGACCACTTAATTCTGAATAGCTTTATAGCTTTTTGTCCATGTTATACAGTAATATTGCTTAAATACATTCAGAAAACCTGTGTCAGGCTCCAAATACACATTTGATTCTACTTTAAGCACTGAAGTTTAAACAATGGGAGCATGTGGGAAGAATTGCTGATTCAGAAAGATGAGTGTTAAGAACTCAGACTATTCCATACTAACTTAATAAAGCTTATATTGATGCATGATTGTTAAATGCTTGATTTTTTTACCCATTACTGATGTTAGATAAAAAAAAACATATCATATGAATGACGTATAACAAAGTTTGGAAACTAAGCAAAAGTTTGAACTAAAATAGCTGAGGTTAATTTGATGGCTGAGAAAACAGAGATTTTTTTCAGTTTTTGTGAACCTTGTTATGTAAACTACATTGTTGAAAAACGTTGGAATGTGAGAGAGTTGTGTTATGTTCCTGGCACTGCCCGGCCCCCGTGTCCTGCACCCCCCTGTCCTATGCTCCTCCACAGACACTAAGCACCCGGGGATTACACTGTTGCCTTTACCGCTACCAAGAATGTCTCAAGCATGATGGTCAAAACATTGTATTTTGTAGCATTTACCCTGAAGGTGGAAGGAAAATATTGCAATATTTGCTAGTCTGAATTTAGATTCTAACAAATTGTAGCTTTGCCAAGACACTTTGAACACACCTGGGAATGATCTTGAAATTTGTCTGAGATTTTCCAGGGAGGGACATGGTCATGGTCAAACACTAAGAAGTGGACTAAGTCCCCTCAAATGTCATTGGAATGGGGGTAGATCAGTCGGATCAGGTTGAGGGAGGAGGAGATACTTACTCACTGTGGGACTCAGGGATAATCTTAATCCACCTGAGAACATTCCTCTGACATTGACATTCAACATTGCCATCCGTTCTCTCTTGTAGTTGGTTCAGAAGGTGCAAGAAAGGGGGTGAAAAATCGTTTTGGGGAGAGGATAGATACCAAGGGGGAGAAGATCAAGGGTGAGAATATCAATACCATGGGGTGATCTCTGTGAGTCACATTGCCCCCTACGTCAATGACAGACACTGTCGTCAACACAACGCCACTGCACTCGGTCGTTGAGGCTGTGAGCTGCTTGTCTGGACCCAATGACCCAACACAAATTGTTTTCAATTATGTCATTAGCAGGGTGCAGTGTTTTGGTTTGTGTTGGAGGGGGAATATTCTGCAGAATCTTGATTCTGTCACAAGAAGAAATAGTGAGGCCAGTGGTAGTACCTGGCATGGTATATAGAAACATGAGAAAACAAGTGTTGGCTCAGATCTGAAGGACCAAGTAAAAAGTTACTTAATCTTGTAAGCTAACACTTGGTCAGACAATTTTCTTTGGTTTGTTTTGGAAACTGCTTCATAGGGAAGAAATGACTTTGTGCAAGCCGCTCAGTTTTTCCCTTTGGAATTTATTTATGTGTGACATTCCGTAGATGAGCCTAGCCTTGTGCATGTAGAGCAAAGAGTTCATTTTCAATTGCTTGAATTTGAATTTTTCTAACTAATATATATTTAATTTTAATGCTCTCTTGGTGATAGTGCTTTGAAGGACTATTTTTCTGTAGATTAAGATTTGTCAAATGTTTCTCATTTCTGGATATGTGTGTGTATCTTGTGTCAAGATTTGTCATCATGGAAAAAAGGATAGATTCTTGTTTCAAAAGGAAGGAGTTGTTTGAAAGTTCAACTTCACAACCCCCCATAATTAGTTAATTAGCAAGCAAGCACTTTCACTTGAGCTATGTCCTCCCTGAATGTGTTCTTGTGGGAGCCTGTTGAAGAGCTGTCTTCCCCCTCAAGTAGCGGCCATATAAGGTCCCAGTGCACCATGTACCGTACTGCCTCAGGTTGGAGTCTGGTAAAGTCAGCTGCCTTCTTCAATGAGTAACAGCCACAGTAGGTCCCAGTGCACCATGTACCTTACTGCCTCAGGTTGGAGTCTGGTACAGTCAGCTGCCTGGTACAGTACAGTACATGTTTGAAAAAAATAATGTGTTCCCGGAAAAGCTGAGGAACAAATAAATTGTCCGAAATAAAAATTGGTTACTGGACATGGTGGATGTTGTTGCTCTTAAAATGTTTTGGGTCCTTTCAGATAATTTTGTTTGTATGCCTTAAAGTATGCCTTGAGGCCATGAAGTATTGTGTATGCCTTGAAGCCTTGAAGTATTTTGTATGCCATGAGGCCTTGATGTATTTTGTATACATTTGGAACTTGAAGTATTTTGTATGCCTTGGGCCTTGAAGTATTTTGTATGCCTTGGGGCCTTGAAATATTTTGTCTCCTACAGAAATGTTTGGTCCCTGTAGCACCATTGTAGTGTGTTGGGACAAGATCTTTTGTCTGTCTTTATGAAAGGTCAAGGAAGATGCTGCGACATAATTGTTAGCCGCATAGGTGAATGATATTGCAGTATCAAGATAAAGCAGCAGCAAAACTTTGAGCAATCGCTCTGACAGCATTATGTCGTTACCCAACTCCTTAAGCTGTCCCTTAGGTAATGGAATGTTTTGAAGGAATAATATTGAGGGATGTGCCAATCAAGCCATCATGCTTGCACATGGTCATAACATTGAAAAATTGTGTTAATAGAGGAAATATGGTAAATGAGTTGCATCGTTTGTAACAACATGGCCAGTTGTTTGGTGTGGCCTGTACATCAGGGTGTAGCATGTCGGGATAGACGCAGTTGATCAGAAGAGCTGATTCTCTCAAGAAATGGCTGACAAGCAACAGGTAGTTTGTTTTGTATGTTCGTTTTTCTTTGAGATACATGGTAAGATGGTTTAATCGCCTTGCTGAAAAACAAGTTTTTTTCATGTGAATATTTTACATTGTATAGTGATTACCTTATGTGGACAATGTGAATGGAATAAGGAAAGTTTGAATTGGTAACAATTGTCCTGACAACAGTAATTTTGATTAAACTAACTTGAGAAACATGAGCGAAAAGCTTGACATCTATGGTAAGTGTTGATGTTTGCAGGCATTTGTCAACATGCTTCCACCATGTTTTAAATTACTTCAACTTACTGAAATTCTTGGGTTAAGCAATAACACTGAGGAGAGACGTCTATACACACAGCATTAAGAGGGGTGAGGCTGAGGCTGTGGCACCAGGAAGGGGGCAGGTCTCAGGCTGTGTGTACATCACTAATCAATGTGGAGTGTAGGGTCCGAGGTTATCTTCAGTGGACTCTGCTTGTGTTTAGATGGACAGTTTGTACATATAGAAAGTGCAGGGAAGATAAATGTTGTCTCTTATTGATTATAGTTGTATTTTGAAATCTTAAGCTATGTTCATTCATTCTGCATGCCTCAGGTCCAGAATATCTTAACTTCTTTCTCTTAACATGTCTTGTCTCTATCAGTGAAACTCTGCTTGCACTTAAAGATGTCTTCTGACAATTGAAACATTATTTGTCGCCACCTTCTTGCATGGAATAATACCATGGCAACAGTATCCGACTTGTCCACATGGGATATAATTCAACAGCACGGTGACTGTCCAGATGAATACAATTCTATCAACAAAAGGATACAATGCTGTCCACATATTTGGGGGTACAAACAGTACTCTATTTGAAAAGGATGAAAATTATGTACTCTGGAACTAACTGACAAAATTAAGTCATTTCTGTCCTTTTTTATCGCTGTCGTCCAGATAATACACCCACTGGAAACATTAGATAGTATGTTGTGTTGGAGATATTATGACACAGCTGTGATCTGTGAGGAAACACTAGTTAAATATCATAGATTGGAGATATTATGACACAGCTGTGATCTGTGAGGAAACACTAGTTAAATATCATAGATTGGAGATAATATGACACAACTGTGATCTGTGAGGAAACACCAGTTAAATATCATAGATTGGAGATAATATGACACAACTGTGATCTGTGAGGAAACACCAGTTAAATATCATGTGTTGGAGATATTATGACACAGCTGTGATCTGTGAGGAAACACTAGTTAAATATCATAGATTGGAGATATTATGACACAGCTGTGATCTGTGAGGAAACACTAGTTAAATATCATAGATTGGACATAATATGACACAACTGTGATCTTTGAGGAAACACCAGTTAAATATCATAGATTGGAGATAATATGACACAACTGTGATCTGTGAGGAAACACCAGTTAAATATCATAGATTGGAGATAATATGACACAACTGTGATCTGTGAGGAAACACCAGTTAAATATCATGTGTTGGAGATATTATGACACAGCTGTGATCTGTGAGGAAACACTAGTTAAATATCATAGATTGGAGATATTATGACACAGCTGTGATCTGTGAGGAAACACTAGTTAAATATCATAGATTGGAGATAATATGACACAACTGTGATCTTTGAGGAAACACCAGTTAAATATCATAGATTGGAGATAATATGACACAACTGTGATCTGTGAGGAAACACCAGTTAAATATCATAGATTGGAGATAATATGACACAACTGTGATCTGTGAGGAAACACTAGTTAAATATCATAGATTGGAGATAATATGACACAACTGTGATCTGTGAGGAAACACCAGTTAAATATCATAGATTGGAGATAATATGACACAACTGTGATCTGTGAGGAAACACCAGTTAAATATCATAGATTGGAGATAATATGACACAACTGTGATCTGTGAGGAAACACCAGTTAAATATCATAGATTGGAGATAATATGACACAACTGTGATCTGTGAGGAAACACCAGTTAAATATCATAGATTGGAGATAATATGACACAACTGTGATCTGTGAGGAAACACTAGTTAAATATCATGTTGGTGCTAGTATGACACAACTGTGATCTGTGAGGAAACACTAGTTAAATATCATGTGTTGGTGCTAGTATGACACAACTGTGATCTGTGAGGAAACACTAGTTAAATATCATGTGTTGGTGCTAGTATGACACAACTGTGATCTGTGAGGAAACACTAGTTAAATATCATGTGTTGGTGCTAGTATGACACAACTGTGATCTGTGAGGAAACACTAGTTAAATATCATGTGTTGGTGCTAGTATGACACAACTGTGATCTGTGAGGAAACACTAGTTAAATATCATGTGTTGGTGCTAGTATGACACAACTGTGATCTGTGAGGAAACACTAGTTAAATATCATGTGTTGGTGCTAGTATGACACAACTGTGATCTGTGAGGAAACACCAGTTAAATATCATAGATTGGAGATAATATGACACAACTGTGATCTGTGAGGAAACACTAGTTAAATATCATGTGTTGGTGCTAGTATGACACAACTGTGATCTGTGAGGAAACACCAGTTAAATATCATAGATTGGAGATAATATGACACAACTGTGATCTGTGAGGAAACACTAGTTAAATATCATGTGTTGGTGCTAGTATGACACAACTGTGATCTGTGAGGAAACACCAGTTAAATATCATAGATTGGAGATAATATGACACAACTGTGATCTGTGAGGAAACACTAGTTAAATATCATGTGTTGGTGCTAGTATGACACACGTTTGAGGATCTTTTATGTGAAGTGAGTAGCCTAGTGGTTAGTGCCTTTCTCTGTCATTTTGATGCCAACCCAGGTGTAGGATGTGCATCTCAATGTGTCTCCTCCATTGGTTTGTTATCGTATGTTGGCAGCCTCAGGACCTTGCACTCTCCCTCCAACACATGTCAGCAGCGTCAACAAATACACATTTCAGATGCTCTGTCATCATTTCATATTTTTAATTGCTGACAACTTTTTGTCCCTAATGAGAATATAATATAGACTTAAACCTTACAAAAAGTGGTCAAATACTGGGGTCAGCCGTGGGACAATATTTGACCGTAGAGGAAGGCGTTTAATCATGGCAAGGAAAGAAACGGCAGAAATGTCAAACATCATGGTGAACAAACAGCTCTACATGCGTTCTGTTCATGAGTTCATATGGAGCAGATCAACTGGGGTGTATAGTGGGAAGGCAAACTGATACACTCGCCACTTGGGGCATGCAGCAGTTCATGCGGATGGCCAGATACAGACAAAGTACATACCAGATAAACATGCCTTTCAATGTTTGGGAAAATGGAAATAAGTTGAAGAATACTTCTAGAAAGAGTAACCATATATTGCTTTTCATACATACTTCTTAATCTGAATTCTAACTTCATGTACAGTATAGAAAAGGACAAAACATTATTTTGCAAGAAATTTTAAAATGTTTGACCAAAGATGCTAATACTATTTTAGAACAAATGTCAAAGGCCAAAAATCACTGAAACTATGAACAATACCCTCAAGTCTTGTCTTGAGTTTACGACAGTGCTGTGAAGCCTTCTAACCTTTCATAATATCTAAAATAGAACGCTCTCCTCTCGATTCTTGATAATACTGACATGATAATCTTGACAATGAAGTATTAATCATAGTCATCTATCTATTTTTGAAATCACGTTTTACGAAAACAGTACAGCATGCCGGAAGCCTTGAAACAATAGAAATAAGCATCAGCACTGAATACAGATGTCATTGTCTGGACCAGTCAGCTGAGTTGAGTCGGCTGCTAGTGATTTCTCTTGTCACTCTACAGGCTTTTCACCTTTGTGATATATTTTCTCTTGTGCCAAATAAAGTTCCTCTGAAACTGAAAGAAATACCCGAGGGTCACTCCTAATGTCCAAGTGGCTACGTTGTGGTTTGAAGTATGATTTAGAGGTTTTGTGTCAAATGTTGTCAATTCTAACCTTCAGCCTCTTTTTTATCACTCTCTGTTTGTTGTTTGTTTGATAATTCTAAACATACATTACGAATACTTTCAATGTTAACATGGCCATGAAAATTTGTTAAAACCATTCACTCAAATATTATAGATCCATGAAAATGTTCCCCCTTATATTAATAAAAGTTGTTTCAGGGGTATTTTAAACTAAAATGAATTTTAAGTGAGTCATTTAAATTTTTTTTTTTTAAATGAACTTTTCAAGTTATGAGATGTACAATGTTCACATACCTCTTTTTTGTGGATCTCTAAACTTTGAGCAAAGCAGAGGAGTTGGTATTTAACCAGAAATATTTTAAAACGCATCACAGCAACCAAAATGCAATTGTTGATCGAATTTAGGCTGTTTTCACAACTGAGGTGAAGTTTCGTCTGGCAATTGTAACTGTAAGCAAATCACTCTAAGTGTTTGTTCTTGAGGGGGTCACATCGATCTCTGTCATGTAGGAGAGGCTATGTGGCCTCATAGGAATGTGGACTATTTGTGAAGGGAATGACCAGTGTCCAGTCAGGGTGGTGTTATGCTGACACTGTTCACACCTCAGGTATGTGCTGGCATGGGGATCGAACTCTCCACGATTTAGATTTGACAAACGGAATCTGCATGAGACTTATTGCATTTGTGTAGCGGAAACAATATTTGCTCTCTGTATGAAGAGGTGCTTAAGCCCAGTCCTCAGGACATGTGATCAGGTTTATTGCTCTGGGGGAATGTTTAGGAAATATATGTTAAGGGGATCTTAACAAAAGGTATATATATTTTTTATACAAGGGCTGGCTGAAAAGTTCTAAGCCTAAGATGGATATCTCAATTGGATTGAAACAAACTTTTGCCACCAACAAGTACAATCATCTAATGAATCATAGACATAAGAACTGCAACTGTAGTGTTATTATTGTCTTTGTACCAGACCATCTTGTGAACCTACCCATTGAAATCACCAGAAATGGACAAAACTGGCTATAGGGCAGTCATCAAGTACCTGCAACTGAAAGGGCTAACTCCAACACAGATACATGCTGACATGAGTCAATGACAATGAACTAGCTGGTCACCATTTTCCTAGTAATGATGGCGTCATTTCTGCTGTGAATGACTTTTTTAGGGTGGCTGAAGAAAATGTCTTCTTGACCGGCATCCAGGCCTTGCAGCATCGCTGGCAAAAGTGTGTAAACCTGGAAGGGGACTATGTGGAGAAATAAATGAAAACCATCGACTTGGTACGGGTCTTTCACAGTTAGGCTTAGAACTTTTCAGCCAGCCCTCGTATGTTAAGGGTAAAGGTTTCTTAAACATACTTCTGCAAAAATGTATATGTGCTCTTAAGCATGAGCTTCATGGTGCATACAAAGATGGCAGTTGGTGTAAGTGTATTTCATGTATGTAAGTGCTCTGGAGCTGTAGTTTGGTGAAACCACCAGTGGCAGAGGCAGTTTGTGTGTGACTAGCTAAATGATCATTGAGTTCACTGGCTCTCTAGTTTCGTGTTTGTGTTTATGTACAACCTACCTGGGCAAGCTTTCTGTTGTAAACATCAGGACCAGAAGCTCTTGTCACAATCTGCTGAACATTGGTAACACTGCAGGGAATATTGTTTCATACAGTTTTGGATGGTGGCTTATAGTGCCTACAAAAGTCTTTCTTCTTGATGAGAGGAGAGCTGTAGCAGGTGAGCTACACTGTGATGGTCCATCTGGCTCACTTCCACACAGCCATTATGAGGTTTGGACAGCAGTCAGACTCTTGGCACAATCTCTTCCAACAAGTTTCTAAAAACATGCTTTAACAAGAGAAAAATGCCAAAGAAATGTAAGCAATGATGTTATTCGTTTCCTCTCCAATGTTTTACATGTGTAACAGAATGGTTCTATATATATTCATGTGAGGGTATGATTTTACTTACTTCAGGGAGGAAAGAAGAGTAGTAGAGAGCCTTCTGAATAAAGATCAGCCAACCACTACAGTCTATGTAATCTATGTAATGGTTACATTACTTGCTTGTATAGCTGACCTAGAGGCATGCCTACAATATGCTTCTAAGATGGCCACATTTATGGCCGTGGAGCACTTTCTCTGTTGAGAGAGGGGGTCACCAAAGGCTAAGGTTTGGATGGTATCTGTCTAATAAGGGCTTGGTCAGCTACAGGTAATGATTTCTCACCATTACATTTGAAAACTCTAAGGTTTGGATTGTATCTGTCTAATAAGGGGGCGGTCGGGTAGCCTAGTGGTTAAAGCGTTCGCTCGTCACGCCGAAGACCCGGGTTCGATTCCCGACATGGGTACAATGTGTGAAACCCATTTCTGGTGTCCCCCGCCGTGATATTGCTCGAATATTGCTAAAAGCGGCGTAAAACCATATTCAGTCAGTCAGTCTAATAAGGGCTTGGTCAGCTACAGGTAATGATTTCTCACCATTACATTTGAAAACTCTAAGGTTTGGATAAAGGGCCAGAACTAACGTGAAATTGATGAAATCCCTGTGTGTGTACTTAAAGAAATATTGAGGAAGTCTGTGTGTCATTGTACGTTGGTGTTGCAGATCTCTCTTCCCTGGACTGACCTCCACTTTACAGTTGGTCAGATAAAGATAGCTCGCTCGCTCACTCACTCACTCACTCACTCACTCACTCACTCACTCACTCACTCACTCACTCATATCTATGTGTGTATGATATATAGTTACCTGACCTTTTCTAGAACCAGTGCAAGAGCAAACCATCAGAGAGTTCAAATCTATTTTTTCTCATTTATTTGCTATTTTCCAGTATTTATCCTGCAGTGCAGTTTTAGTTTCCATATTTAGCTTTCCATGCATGTATTTTGGTCTTTGGTGAATTGGTTTCTTCCAAAAGTTGTCTAGGTATTCAATGTTTGCTAAAGAAAACCACTGAAACAGTTCAGGACATGACTTGGAAAAAAAATACCTTTAAAGCTGCAGAATGAATTCTGTAATGCATGCTTCTGGTAAACTTCTGGTATTTGAGAGGGTATATTTTTACATGAGACTGCACACAGCAAGAGATGTTGGACCTCACTGTTGAAGTCGGCCAGCAAATGCAAAGTCTAAGTGGGGCTGGATAACTTGGACAGTAACATGCCCAAACAAACATATTCCCCATCACAACACGTCACAGACCCAGTTTAACAGTTATTTTTCAAGTTGAGTGTTTGGCTGCAACTTGTAGTGTAATTCTCGTGCTCTTCCCAAGTTGGGGAGATTAAACGAGGTTAAGTTATAAGGATGCTTCTGAACTTGGAAGCTGGGAAGCTGTATTGCATCCCATTGCTGTCTTATTCCTAGCTGATGTAACTGGTCGTGGATGGGCATCTTTCTTTGGACATTGGGGACATTTTCTTAATCAGATGTGTTGTTTTTGGGAAGGTAATTGTTTGTGGGAGATGTAAAAACTTGATTAATTTTTTTCAACCATCAAATTTGTTTTTGAAGTGGCAACTTTTGATGTTTTCAACCAAATTATTTTAAATTTCTACAGTATATGTTGTTTTATGAAATGTGTACCGATACATGACTCAATTTGATTGGGAACAAAACTCTGAGGATCAAGTGATATTGTGGAATCCATGGAGTGATGATTGGACGACAAAAGCTACACTAAGGTTTGGTATTTCTAATCAGGACATTGTTCCAAGACTGTTTACTTTCATTCAAAATACTGTTCTGTGTATAGTTTTGTTGGAAAACTTGAAACTGATTTGAAAACAAACTCTTCATCTTACACCAATTCAGTAATCCTTGAAACTATTAAGTCATCTGATTGTATCCCCAAGTTTCATGCAAAATTTTTGCCTATGATAGTTGGACTGTCAAGGATTTGTCTTCACTTTTATTTATGACTTAATAACATATATATATAGAAATATTTTGTGAATGTATCTTTACTTTTCAATCTTCTAAGAAGAAACCTTGTGCAAATAATGTGTAGTTTCTTGCCCTGAGAGTGCAGTAATGTGGCTGACATCTGTAAAAAAGAAACTTATTTCATATTTGTTCCATATATGTGAGATGTTTTAGGCAGTACTATATGTGAATATACCTATGAAGTGGTTTACAGTAATATTACACCCAGATTTAAGATTTTCATATGAATAGAAGTACTTGTAATTAAAGGGCAAGTTCACACGGAAATGAACCTAATTTTCTTGTACTTTTTCCACAATAAAAGTGTTAACCTAGAAGTGTCATAGACAAAAATATAAAAATATCACAATTAATTAACATATGTTTCGCATTAAAACGATTTATATTTTTCACATTTACCAAGTGTTCTATTTCCATAACAAAAACACCATGGCTTATGCCCCTTGCAATATGACGTCATTGGTGCCAATTGATAAACATTATGACGTCATCATGCTTTGTTAGAGCCGCTTCACGTGGTGTAGGTACAGGTGTGTGATTCTAGCGTCTCAGATGCCAGCCAGCATAGTGTTATGCTGAGTCACCACTGCGCCGGAGTGTGTCGTAGGCCATGTTGTTTTACCGAAAACTTGTACTTGATATCTTTTGCGTTGAGAATAGACAGGGACCCAGTTGAATTGGCACCAATTACGTCATAATCTAAGGGGGATAACTCAGGCCTGTTTAGCTCGAAAAACGAAGGACTCATAACGGCATATCATTTTCACACTATTGTGAGCTTCCTACTTTCACTGTGAAACAATGAGTGCATATTTTCAAACACAGATACTAACTAATTCTAAAATTGCGTTTTGTTCAGAAAAAGAAAGAAAGTAACTTTTGCGTGTACACTTCCCCTTTAAGTCTGTCATTTGTATTTAAGGTGTTCAATTTGTTGAAAACACTGGTGAAAAGAAGAGCAATCAGAACCCATAGTTCAAACCCAGATTCAACAAAGATTAACACCAAGTTTAGATGTTGTGTACCTTTATTATTGCCGGATAGGGAGACTTATTCCAGACTAGCAGATTTTGACTGTTTGCATGCCTGTTGACATGTGACATATTTCTTCAGTGTGCACTCCCCTGGACATCTTTAACAGCATCACTTCTCTGGTGGGGGGAACATTGTTTGTAATCTTGATTCTGAGCAGCCTCCACCAGCAAAGCTCAGTTATATATGATGGCCAACAGAGAGAGACAGCTTACACAGAACTGAATGTGAAGTACATTATTTAGTCCAGTTTAGGAAACGCCCCATTTGGGCCACACATATAAGAAATTTATTATTTGGTATCGCTTGGATTTCACAGGATGTTGGTGACCCAAAGCTATTTATTACCCAGCTTAAAAAAAGAGTGTACAACTGTTTGCAAGAATGGCATGCCTCCTGAGATTCAAATGTGTTAATTTTTTATAAGACTCAGAAATCATTGTTAGATCGTGAAAGATATTTGTCTCTTCAAATGCCCTGGGAGTACAAACATCTATTAACAAAGTTTAGAATTGGCTGTAATTCTTTTGGTGTACAGCATCTACGTGGCGGTTTATCAACAATTACCAATGAAAATGTTCTGTGTGAACACTGCAATGCAATTGAAGATGAAATTCATGTTGTATATGTCTGTAAACATTATGAAGATGAGCATAAACTATTATTATCTAAATTGTCAAATAAGCAGTATCATTCACTTAAAAGCCTATGAACTTCATAAGATATTAATGTGTTATTGCCATTTACCAAGTTCTTAACACGACTTTTTAAGACGTGTACCTCTAATAAGTAATTTTGTTAATTTGAGTCTGTATGTCTTCATGTGGTACCTCAAATTATGCAGTAAAAAGTTTTGTAGTTTAGGTCATGTGGCCTTTAATGCAAATAAACTTGTCTGTCTGTTTCCCTGGCTGAATTATCAAATTACAGGTGAACATGTAAACATGTGTCATTATTGCATTGTTCCAAGTGTGTGAAAGTTGATGTCCTTGTATCAATTATAGTACCTTCAAAAGTCCTAGAATTCTATTCTTAGTCTATACAATCTTGGATTTACATGAAATGTTTCTATTGCAAAGGGGTGGCCATTATACCAAGTCCTGATTCCTACAAAAGTTTACAGATCATCTGATGACCCAGATTATTAGTTATTATAATTTGTCTCATGATGGATGTTTTTGTGACTTGTAGAGTATGTCCTCAATGTCTGTCTTGTGTTGCAGAGTTATGAGTGGGCCCTTGAGGCTATGAAGTACGTCGCCAGCATGAGGATGGAACACTGTGCAAGTCCTGATGGTCTGGACAAGCTGCTGAAGTCTCTGGATGCCTATCTGAAGGAACATCCACCTCTCACAGAAGATGCCTTCCTGCAGATGATCAACACAGCTCAGAAGCTGCACAATGACAAGCTACTGGAACAGTGCCGAGTAGCAAAAGCTCGGTGTGAGGAGACATACCAGTTGTTACTTCTACGTCAGAACACTCTTAAACGTGCCAAGGACCAACTAGTGATAGAACAGGCTGTGAAAAGCTCATCACCAAAATCTGTGCTGAAACAGCTGGAGGACAATTCCCCTGTATGGGAGCCACAAACGACAAGCACACCTTATCGGAGTTCTGCGCCCAGTCATCGGGTGCATGTGCTAGATAGACGGTCAGAATCTTCCAATGGTTGTAATGTGTCCCTGTCTTCATCAAGGAATAGAACATTAGACTCTGATAGTGAATCCAGAGACAAGAGTGTTCATAGTGCCAGAAATAGTGAGACTAGTGCCAGTCTACCCGTGTCTCCCACGTCTGACCACAGCAGTTCAGACAGTGGAAGTGTATCTGACTCCAAACTGCTGCTGTGCCGAACAATCTCCCAACCCCTCCAGGGGCCAGGCTCCACCTTCAGCTCACACAATCGTCCAATCAAGAAGATGCTGAAGCGTGCAAGCACTGCCCCAAATATCCCTCCTCCAATCAACTCCACAATTTACGAAGATGCAGAGCACAACGCAATCCGAGACCGACGGTCTGGCAAATCAATCAGCATGATCACCGGCAGCTCTGAAAGTCTACCCAGGTAGGGGACATGTTGTTATCCCCCGCCCCAACAAAGTTGGCGGGGGATATAGAAATGGGTTCCGTGTGCGTGCGTGCGTGCGTGCGTGCGTGCGTGCGTGCGTGCGTGCGTGCGTGCGTGCGTGCGTGCGTGCGTGCGTGCGTGCGTGCGTGCGTGCGTGCGTGCGTGCGTGCGTGCGTGCGTGCGTGCGTGCGTGCGTGCGTGCGTGCGTGCGTGCGTGCGTGCGTGCGTGCGTGCGTGCGTGCGTGCGTGCGTGCGTGCGTGCGTGCGTGCGTGCGTGCGTGCGTGCGTGCGTGCGTGCGTGCGTGCGTGCGTGCGTGCGTGCGTGCGTGCGTGCGTGCGTGCGTGCGTGCGTGCGTGCGTGCGTGCGTGCGTGCGTGCGTGCGTGCGTGCGTGCGTGCGTGCGTGCGTGCGTGCGTGCGTGCGCGTGCCGAAATCGTTTCCGGAGCATAACTCAGAAACCTTTAAATATTTCTCTACGAAACTTTGCATGTCTATCAGACTCATACTGAACTGGTGCCTTTTGCTATTTAGGAATTTTATAAAAAAATTATTTTTTACTCTTCGATGGCAACAAGTTAGACTTAGGTTCTATAAGGGTGCTGTTCGTTTCCGGAGTGTAACTCAAAAACCATTAAATACTTTCTTACAAAACTTTGCATGTTTACCAGACACATACTGAACTGGTGCCTTTTGCTATTTAGGAGTTTTATAAATTTTTATGTTTTTCGTTTCCATGGCAACAAGTTGGACTTAGGTTCTATGAGGGTGCTGTTCGTTTCCGGAGTGTAACTCAAAAACCATTAAATACTTTCTTACAAAACTTTCAGTTCACAAGCACAAATAACTAGAGAAACTAGTGATGTTTTAGTTCTTAAACACTTAAGTCTTTAAATATACAGAAAGATGTTCTCTTTTTGACTGCATAGTACAATTCATTCAACTGATGAAAAGTGTTTTCTGCACTGAGATGGGTGGTATTAAGTACAGACTGAGATAGGTGGTATTAGGTACAGACTGAGATGGGTGGTATTAAGTACAGACTGAGATGGGATGGTATAAAGTACATACTGAGATGGGTGATATTAAGTACAGACTGAGATAGGATGGTATTAAATACGGACTGAGATAGGATGGTATTAAGTACAGACTGAGATGGGATGGTATTAAGTACAGACTGAGATAGGTGGTATTAAGTACAGACTGAGATGGGATGGTATTAAGTACAGGCTGAGATGGGTGGTATTAAGTACAGCCTGAGATGGGTGGTATTAAGTACAGACTAAGATGGGATGGTATTAAGTACAGACTGAGATAGGATTGTATTAAGTACAGACTGAGATGGGTGGTATTAAGTACAGACTGAGATGGGTAGTATTAAGTACAGACAGATGGGTGGTAGTAAGTACAGACTGAGATGGGTGGTAGTAAGTACAGACTGAGATGGGTGATATTAAGTACAGACTGAGATGGGATGGTATTTAGTACATACTGAGATGGGTGATATTAAGTACAGACTAAGATGGGTGATATTAAGTACAGACTGAGATGGGATGGTATTAAGTACAGACTGAGATAGGATGGTATTAAGTACAGGCTGAGATGGGTGGTATTAAGTACATACTGAGATGGGATGGTATTAATTACAGACTGAGATGGGATGGTATTAAGTACGGACTGAGATAGGATGGTATTAAGTACAGACTGAGATGGGTGATATTAAGTACAGACTAAGATGGGATGGTATTAAATACAGACTGAGATGGGATGGTATTAAGTACATACTGAGATAGGTGGTATTAAGTACAGACTGAGATGGGATGGTATTAAGTATAATCCAAGACAGGGTGGTATTAAGTACAGCCTGAGATGGGTGGTATTAAGTACAGACTAAGATGGGATGGTATTAAGTACAGACTGAGATAGGATTGTATTAAGTACAGACTGAGATGGGTAGTATTAAGTACAGACAGATGGGTGGTAGTAAGTACAGACTGATATGGGCGATATTAAGTACAGACTGAGATGGGATGGTATTAAGTACAGACTGAGATAGGATGGTATTAAGTACAGACTGAGATAGGTGGTATTAAGTACAGACTGAGTTGGGATGGTATTAAGTACATACTGAGATGGGTGATATTAAGTACAGACTAAGATGGGTGATATTAAGTACAGACTGAGATGGGATGGTATTAAGTACTGACTTAGATAGGATGGTATTAAGTACAGACTGAGATGGGATGGTATTAAGTACAGACTGAGATAGGTGGTATTAAGTACAGACTGAGATGGGATGGTATTAAGTACATACTGAGATGGGTGATATTAAGTACAGACTAACATGGGTGATATTAAGTACAGACTGAGATGGGATGGTATTAAGTACAGACTGAGATGGGATGGTATTAAGTACAGGCTGAGATGGGTGGTATTAAGTACATACTGAGATGGGATGGTATTAAGTACAGACTGAGATGGGATGGTATTAAGTACATACTGAGATGGGTGATATTAAGTACAGACTTAGATGGGATGGTATTAAATACAGACTGAGATAGGATGATATTAAGTACATACTGAGAGTGGATGGTTTTAAGTACAGACTGAGATGGGATGGTATTAAGTATAATCCAAGACAGGGTGGTATTAAGTTTCATCCGAGAAAGGGTGGTATTAAGTCACTTCAGAGACAGGGTGGTATTTAGTATCATCCGAGACAAGGTGGAATCAAGTGTCGTCTGAGACAGGGTGGTATTAAGTATCATGTAAGACAGGGTGGTATTAACCATCATCTGAGACAGGGTGGTATTAAGTATCATCCGATACAGGGTGGTATTAAGTATCATGTAAGACAGGGTGGTATTAAGCATCATCTGAGACAGGGTGGTATTAAGTATCATCTGAGACAGGATGGTATTAAGTATCGTCTGAGACAGGATGGTAATAAGTATCATCCGAAACAGGGTGGTATGAAGCATATTCTGAGACAGGGTGGTATTTAGTTTCCTCTGAGACAGGGTGGTATTAAGTATCGTCTGAGACAGGGTGGTATGAAGTATATTCTGAGACAGGGTGGTATTGAGTTTCCTCTGAGACAGGGTGGTATTGAGTTTCCTCTGAGACAGGGTGGTATGAAGTATATTCTGAGACAGGGTGGTATTGAGTTTCCTCTGAGACAGGGTGGTATTGAGTTTCCTCTGAGACAGGGTGGCAATTACGTATCGTCTGAGACAGGATGGTAATGAGTATCATCCGAGACAGGGTGGTATAAACTATAAAGTATCGTCCAAGATAAGGTGGTATTAAGTATCATCCAAGATAGAGTGGTATTAAGTATCATCTGAGATAGGGTGGTATTACGTATCATCCACGATAGGGTGGTATTATGTATCATCCGGGACAGGGTGGTATTATGTATCATTCGAGACAGGGAGTTATTAAGAATCATTCGAGACAGGGTAGTATTAAGTATCATCTAAGACAGGGTGGTATTAAGCATCATCTGAGACAGGGTGGTATAAAGTATCATCCGATACAGGGTGGTATTAAGTATCGTCTAAGACAGGGTGGTATTAAGCATCATCCGAGACAGGGTGGTATTGAGTATCATCCGAGACAGGGTGGTAATAAGTATTGTCTGAGACAGGGTGGTATTACGTATCATCCAAGATAGGGTGGTATTACGTATCATCCGAGACAGGGTGGTATTAAGTATCGTCTGAGACAGGGTGCTATTAAGTATTGTCTGAGACAGGGTGGTATTAAGTATCGTCTGAGTCAGGGTGCTATTAAGTATTGTCTGAGACAGGGTGGTATTAAGTATCGTCTGAGTCAGGGTGGTAGTAAGTGTAGACTGTGATAGTGTGGTTTTATCTACAGACTGAGACAGGGTGGTATTAAGTATTGACAAAGACAGGGTAGTGTTAAACACAGACTGAAGCAGGAGTTTGTTTTGAACCTGGACCTATTCCTATCGTAAAATAGGGACTTTGTCCTAAAGTAGCTGATTTCCCTTGGAAGCCATATCTTCCCAACATCTTACAAAAAAAAAGAACTATATATTTTGACATTGACTTGTGAATAATAACATGGGTATTGAAAGACATGTTTATCTTAACAATGACTGGAATAGCATACTCTCTTACTTGAAAAGCTGACAGAATAAGAATAATGGCATTAAATATTGACAACTATAATGTTGCTGCAATATTGGTGACCGCTGCACAGAACCATAATCCACTCACTCACTCATACAAATAGCCTATTGAACACAGCAGACCACTGGGTGATGTTCTGGTGCCATTTTGCAAAGATCTATGACAAGAACAGTTCTGCTGCTATTGTGAGGTTGACATTGCACAATGATATAGTGAATGATCATATTTTATTTGAAGTTTACATGATTTACAGCTTTTCCATTGGACAAGAGGTCCGTCAAATGACCTTGAAACTAACGTTCATAAGTGTTTGAACGGCACATGTTAACTTTCAGTTTCATGAGACTGTATTCTTAAAATGACTTAAACTCCTGGGAATTCCCCGACACAAATAAATACAGAAGCACTGTCTTAGATCCTTTAGACCCTTTTAACTTTAACTTAGAGTTTTAGCATACATTGAGATAAGTCAGAGTGTTTGAATGTGGAGTGTTTTAATATTTAATATTTCGACTTCGTTTTAAACTTTTGACTCGATCCATGTCTAGACAGATATTGACAGTCTGTAGCAATCTATGAATTTACCTCGGTATCTGTTTGACACAACTTTAGAATCACCTTTCATTGATGGGCCAATTGCTCATTGTTTGATGATAACTACTCTTGTAATCACAACAGGTTTATTAAAGACACTGGAAATCTCTCACCTCACTTTTGTCGTGTCAGCCATTTTGAAGTCCTGTACTTGATGAAAGTTTATTACAATGCACTGTCATAGTGACTTACTGAGGTCATTCTTTAGAGACTTTTTTCATCTAATGATATTATTGGAATCTATTTGTTCTAACCCAACTACAGAAGATGTTACTGTAGATCAATCAACGTTTAAAATAGTGAAATAAAATATTATAAGAATTGAATTTCACTTACTTTCACAAGCTCCAAAGTTCATACAGTTTGGCCCTGACTCTATGAAGGTTCCTACATCAATGAACTCACACAAAGTGAAAGTCTATTCTAAATGCATGTTACATTGTATAACCACACAGGCAGCTGGCATCACTGTGCAAGCCAAACTTGACCATGTCACAGTTCAGTGTGCTAGTGTAATGTCAGAGTGTGTTGTATGCTATACTTTGTAACAGCATGTGAATAATACAATGGAGCATTACGATACTTAGCATTCAAACTTGCCTTAAGTAAACCTGTGAATGGATTGATGGTACTGTTACAACCCTGTATTCACTGCACTGAAAGCACAATCTGAAAAGACGAAAGCAGCAGAACTGTTAAAACCCAAAAGCAAGATTGTGAGGTGGGAAAATAGTGCAGCCTACATATTTGAACTCATGGGATTTAAAAAATGTGTATTTGATTATGTAAATAGATATTCGGTTGCTTACTCTTGTGATCATGTGACCAATTACTTGGCCTAACATGATGCATTGATACCCTGTGCACATACTTGTGTACGCTCTGAGAACCTCCTGGAGATAATATGTCATTAAAATAGATCAAACCAAAGACAGTGTATTTGAAATGAAGACAGGGAAAGGTTATTTACAAGGTGTGTGGTTTGTTACAATAGGATGACATGCTCAGCGAAGCATTTAGTAAAAGGATTAATCTTGGCAAGGCCTGCACAAACTGCTGACATTGCACAAATATCATGGAATGGACAAATGTCCGGTGACATGGATCACATTGATATTAATGTGCTTTATGATACTTAGATTCTGCAGGGATAAACTAAAAAGATTTCTGCAATCTCAAATAATATGAAGGTCAAACAAACTTTGCTACTTCTAGTTCACAACCCACCGTCAAACATTATGTGCTGCTGCTGCAAAGGCCCTTCTGTTAGTTTTAGATAACTGAAGTAATTTGCTGATTAAATACCCCATTCTAGTCGACAAACAGGCCTTTGACCAGAAGTGTCCAGCACGCGAGCAGTGACCGGCTGAATGGCACATCATAACCAGATTGACCAAACAGTTAAATGTAACCAAGTCCACTTTCTCCACCGCTCCTTGTTTCGGCCATGTTTGTTTTTGTGGAATTGACATCCGGTGTTATCGAAGCCATTCTTGCCTCCACATGGTCTTTGTTATAAGATTAAGGGATTACACCAAACAATATCGGGCAGGGGAGCTGAAGTGTGTTGCGTTCAACTTGAAGTTCATCTAGTCGAACTTAATTCACTCTCACGAGATGCTGAGCCTTTGGTTTTGTTGTGGTTGTCCCCAAATGACTTGCACTGTCTCCAAGTCGGGGACTTAGATTGGCGCGAAGTCATCGGAATCAGCCACAGTTTTGTTGTGCCATATTTGATCAGTGTGGTATTCAAGCTTACTTTGGAGTGGAACCAGATAGGATACGCTCAGCCTCAGCCTGTGTCAACCTGTATTAGCTAAATTAAGTTATTTCCTCTGTGAATGATGAAAGTCAGTTGACTCACGGATGTTGATGGGGACACCAAAGATCACCTTATGCTTCAAATTGAACTCCTTGCGTTTATTCTATTCTTGCCATGGTTTAAATATACTTTTAAGAAACTACAAATGTTTTTCTTGGGCCTAGTCTTTGACAGCTATAGGCGCATAGATATAGATGGTTGATCTTGCATGTATTGACTCAGGGGGCAGAAATTCATTTTTGTGAAAGATAATATAGATTAAAGGGTTAGAAGCACAAATATGTCTTTCTCAAGGGGCGGGCTCATGTATTTACTGACAAGTCATTTGGACTTCCTGAACCAAGGGTTTCCAAGATGCAAGTATATATTTGAGCACACATATTCCCGAGGCAAGGGAGTTAACTGACAGTAAAAGTCCAGTTTCCACCCTTGCCGAACTAGGCTGGATTTCTGAACTCGATCATGGGGCCATCAGTGGCTATTTTGAGTCGTGTCCCTTCTATGCCCCTCCTACTAACCAATCAGATTCCACTCACATATCACTTGCATTTGCTTCAAATAAAATGCATGGGGATGCCAAGTGAAGACATTCTGATCGATAATCAAGATCTATATTGTAATAGAACGGGTCTTACTTCGCGATGTGCATCAAATCACATGCCCCTGGATTAAAAACATGAAAAGATTTGTCTGTTGATGCTAAGTTGACGGGACACATGCTTTGCAAATCATGCAATCGACCAAAATCTACACGACAGTTTTCGAACCAAACGTCGATTTCTTAATGCGATTTTGATTGGACTTTGCATAGACTCGTTAGTCCAGCCAAAATATAACTCCATAATTCCAGCCTAGTTCAGGGTTGAAACTGGATTTTTATAGTCAGTTAACTTCCTTGCCTTGGGAAGATGTTGAGCACCCTACTTGAGTGAAATATTTGATGATACAGGTATTGTTTCCTGGTATGGCTGCTCCAAGAGTAACCTTTGTCTCCTTCTAGACATTGTACAGACCAGGACTAGCCAATATATTAGTGATGCTGTGCCTATGGTAGGTTGGTTCATCACAACAGACACCTGAGTTCAGTTTCCTGCATGGATGAGATGTCCATTTCCGGTGTCACTCACTCACGCACTCTCAGACTTACAATTGTTTGTCAGAACAGAACCCATACTGACATTAATTGGCCTTTGTTGGCAACTGTGATTGTTAGTTTTCACTGTAAGTATATATAGGTTTTCACAGATATGAACAGAGTTGCTGGAATTTAACCATGTCTGATAAAAAGTGCTTGATTCTGCCATTTTACCATGGAAGTGCTCAAATGCTGTATTTTAATCGTGCTTGGATTTGATAGCATCAGTTGGTGCTCGAAAGACATAAACATGGCATTGTGTTACTGCTGCAGGAAGGATATTGATATCAGTACGATGGGGGAAAGTGTGCTAAAATCTTGCAGATGAAGCAGTTGTCACCTGAAAAGCTGTCAGTCATTTTTGGGATTAAATTTACAGATTTGGGCATTGTTAAACAGGAAAAGAGTCCTTGAAAACAAATGTTTTTCCTTGAAAAGTGCTGCGTCCAAAGATCAGTATGAACCCTGTTTATATGTATACTGCTTTCGAGTGTAGTTAATTTTCACAAGATCTCAGTGATTAGATTGAGTTGTGAATAGCAAGAGAATGGATGAAACCGCCAGGTTGCCTCCAATCTAGCAGGAGCGGCATTGACACAAAACACTTCCCAATAAGCACCACAGACCTCAGTGGTTGATATTGTCACTGCCAACAATGGAATGCATGGACTGCAGGAATGCAGACAGGCACAATGTGCTGTACCAGCAGACTGCCAGTAGGACAAATGTCTAATGTTACAACTTTGTATATCCACTGACATATGGAGTGGTATGTCCTTGCTATTTTATTTATGGCTTTGTTTAAGGTTCCTCTTTTGATGGTGCAGATGTCATAAAGATGTTAAACCATATCAAGTATCCATGAGGCAGAGTAGCTGGTGACTGGTGTTGTGGTGTGGGGTGTGTTGGTGTGAGGTGTGTCATTACTAACTGGGAGGGTACGGCTGAGGGGGAAAACCTGTGGCACAAAGATGTCTGTCTATGTCACAGCATGGCAGCACTGTGACAAGCTATGAAAGGTTAGTGTTGTGGATATGGTAGGCAATAGTTTCTTGGAGGTTACCATTTATGAAGAAACTGAAAAGTCCATTTGAAAGAAATTCTTAACCATGTTGGTTATAAAGAAAAGTTTAATAATTGGAAAAGTATAGATTTTAATTTTCTGGCTTACTAATCACATAATGACACAAGAGTATTATGGTCTGCACAGTGTATGTATCAGACTTTGGTAAATCACATATGTTAGTACACAAGGCAGTAGGCAGTAGGCAGTGGTCACAGCGGCAACACAATATGTTAACTCAGCATTTTCCTGGTTAGCAGTTTCATGGTCTCAAGTGTAGGCGGACAATACCAGCCACATTTGTGCAGCTCTTATGCAGCGTCATTTGTATTTTCTGGTTCATCAAATGTTATTGTAGGCATAAAGCAATATCCACATGTTTGATAGTTTGATAGTGTTTAGATGTTTGTGTAACGATTAGTGTTATGTTTGTTTCTGAACATGTATGAATATTTTTTCAAGAGGAAATAAATGGTTTGAAGTTGTTGAGTTGATGCAGTGCACCTGACCTGTTGTTTACATTCCTAGGGTATAGATTTATCATACACACGTCCGCAGGGGGAACAGAGTCGCCAGCATTGCATCATGTTTGTCCATCGATAGTTGTCGTCATGCTGACATGTGTCTGAAGGTGCCTGTATTTGTCTGTGTGGGATGAGGCTGGATATAGAGGGTGGAACTGATGAACTTGTGTTTTGCCTTGTTAATTGTTTTTGAATTGTCTTCCACTGTTATTGGAAGTTGGCAAGATGGAGCTATTCTGAGTTTCTCTTCAGAATAAATATTCACCATTGTCGGATAAGTATTTTCAAAATAGGAAACAAATATTGAACCCTAAAGTAAATTTTAAAAGTGTCAGTATGTGAAAGCTGGGATGGAGCTCATTGTCAGGGTGGATGATTCGATTGAGTACATTGTGAGGCTATCTAAATGGGGATTCACTGGTTACAATAGCTACAGTTAACGCCCTTGCCTCACGAAGACGTTTGTGTTGGTTATGAAATAACCTTTGCTGGTTGGTAATATACACTTAGAAACAAGGTTTATGACATTTGAGCTCCTGAATTGATGGATCAGGCAGCTGGACAGTCATGTCGCTGTGTGGAGTAACCTCAAGTCAGATCTGATGTCAGTGATGTGACAGTGTGCACAGATAGTCTTTGACAATAGGCAGACATAACTGATCTACTGTCTGTGTGTGTTGGGTTGGGCAGCTCACATTTTTGGCTGAAGCACCATAAATGTGCCAGTCTTAGTATAGCATCTTTTAATAGTCTAAGATTATGTCACCTTACCCATGGAAACATTTGAATTGTTAAACTCACTCACTCCCGGTACTCCAGATTAGAAACTCACTCACTCACTCACTCACTCACTCACTCACTCACTCACTCACTCACTCACTCACTCACTCACTCACTCACCAGTATTTCAGTTGTATCTGATCCTGTCTGAGCATAAGTAAGAAAGACTAAAGTTGGGCAGGTCATGAATGTTTAGGGAAACCTATGACAATAATGTGTTTTTGACAATCAAAGAATCATTATGAATAAGAGGGCGTCATCCAATGATAAACTGATCTTGGCATGGCTAATAAAGGGATGAAACTCTCCCAGGGAATTGTTGCACCCTCTGGATCACCTGACTGACTGGCCCTCGGGAGTACTGGCAGTACTTGTGCTCCTACTCCACCCAAGTCGTAATCAATCTTTGTAGCTGACAGTGTAGTATATGAACAGGTTCAAGTAAAGCCTTATTTATATCAAGCTTGTACTGATGGGCCATATAAGTAGACCATCATGTCATCTCGGTTGGGCTAATACCCAGTGGCTTCTAAACACTGATAAGAACACAGCCCACCAGGCCCACTCGCACAGACCCTAAATACACATTGAAATTAGGTCATATACACGTTTTAGTAAGCATACTTTTCTCCAGCATTTGAGTTTTTTGTGTTGCATTAAAGTCTGTCTCATGATAAGGTTATTGTAAGTCTCTTTGTGAACGCCCTGCATCATGATGATTGCATCACGTGTTACACCACATGCTCCCCGGCTGCTCGGCAAACACAGGCGTGTTACCTGTGGGCAGGTGTTACTGAGGAGGGGTCACCAGTTAAACCATACCTGTTGGGACTAATTACACAGCCGATCAGCATACCCGGGATTATTATTGTTCTGCCTCGGTGGTGGAGACTGTGACATTGTGGTCTACGTTTCATGGTGAGTCAAGTAGGTGTGGTATATGTAGATGTGTTTATTTCAACTGAAACTTCAATCAGGTGAAAAGAACATTCCTACATGATGTACCTGGGGCATGTCATGTACCACTGATACATTCCTACATGATGTAGCTGGGGCACTGATACATTCCTACATGATGTAGCTGGGGCACTGATACATTCCTACATGATGTACCTGGGGCATGTTATGTACCACTGATACATTCCTACATGATGTAGCTGGGGCACTGATACAGTCCTACATGATGTAGCTGGGGCACTGATACAGTCCTACATGATGTAGCTGGGGCACTGATACATTCCTACATGATGTAGCTGGGGCACTGATACATTCCTACATGATGTACCTGGGGCACTGATACAGTCCTCCATGATGTACCTGGGGCATGTTATGTACCACTGATACATTCCTACATGATGTAGCTGGGGCACTGATACATTCCTACATGATGTAGCTGGGGCACTGATACATTCCTACATGATGTAGCTGGGGCACTGATACATTCCTACATGATGTACCTGGGGCACTGATACAGTCCTCCATGATGTAGCTGGGGCACTGATACAGTCCTACATGATGTAGCTGGGGCACTGATACAGTCCTACATGATGTAGCTGGGGCACTGATACATTCCTACATGATGTAGCTGGGGCACTGATACATTCCTACATGATGTACCTGGGGCACTGATACAGTCCTCCATGATGTACCTGGGGCATGTTATGTACCACTGATACATTCCTACATGATGTAGCTGGGGCACTGATACATTCCTACATGATGTAGCTGGGGCACTGATACATTCCTACATGATGTAGCTGGGGCACTGATACATTCCTACATGATGTAGCTGGGGCACTGATACAGTCCTACATGATGTAGCTGGGGCACTGATACATTCCTACATGATGTAGCTGGGGCACTGATACATTCCTACATGATGTACCTGGGGCACTGATACAGTCCTCCATGATGTACCTGGGGCATGTTATGTACCACTGATACATTCCTACATGATGTAGCTGGGGCACTGATACATTCCTACATGATGTAGCTGGGGCACTGATACAGTCCTACATGATGTAGCTGGGGCACTGATACATTCCTACATGATGTAGCTGGGGCACTGATACATTCCTACATGATGTAGCTGGGGCACTGATACATTCCTACATGATGTAGCTGGGGCACTGATACATTCCTACATGATGTACCTGGGGCACTGATACATTCCTACATGATGTAGCTGGGGCACTGATACATTCCTACATGATGTAGCTGGGGCACTGATACATTCCTACATGATGTAGCTGGGGCACTGATACATTCCTACATGATGTAGCTGGGGCACTGATACAGTCCTACATGATGTAGCTGGGGCACTGATACATTCCTACATGATGTAGCTGGGGCACTGATACAGTCCTACAAGATGTAGCTGGGGCACTGATACACTCCTACATGATGTAGCTGGGTCACTGATACATTCCTACATGATGTAGCTGGGGCACTGATACATTCCTACATGATGTACCTGGGGCATGTTATGTATCACTGATACATTCCTACATGATGTAGCTGGGGCACTGATACAGTTCTCCATGATGTAGCTGGGGCACTGATACATTCCTACATGATGTAGCTGGGGCACTGATACAGTCCTCCATGATGTACCTGGGGCATGTTATGTACCACTGATACATTCCTACATGATGTAGCTGGGGCACTGATACAGTCCTCCATGATGTAGCTGGGGCACTGATACATTCCTACATGATGTACCTGGGGCACTGATACATTCCTACATGATGTACCTGGGGCATGTTATGTACCACTGATACATTCCTACATGATGTAGCTGGGGCACTGATACATTCCTACATGATGTAGCTGGGGCACTGATACATTCCTACATGATGTAGCTGGGGCACTGATACATTCCTACATGATGTAGCTGGGGCACTGATACATTCCTACATGATGTACCTGGGGCACTGATACATTCCTACATGATGTAGCTGGGGCACTGATACATTCCTACATGATGTAGCTGGGGCACTGATGCATTCCTACATGATGTAGCTGGGGCACTGATACATTCCTACATGATGTAGCTGGGGCACTGATACAGTCCTACATGATGTAGCTGGGGCACTGATACATTCCTACATGATGTACCTGGGGCACTGATACAGTCCTACATGATGTAGCTGGGGCACTGATACAGTCCTACATGATGTAGCTGGGTCACTGATACATTCCTACATGATGTACCTGGGGCATGTTATGTATCACTGATACATTCCTACATGATGTAGCTGAGGCACTGATACATTCCTACATGATGTAGCTGGGGCACTGATACATTCCTACATGATGTATCTGGGGCACTGATACATTCCTACATGATGTAGCTGGGGCACTGATACATTCCTACATGATGTAGCTGGGGCACTGAAACCTTCCTACATGATGTAGCTGGGGCACTGATACATTCCTACATGATGTACCTGGGGCACTGATACAGTCCTACATGATGTAGCTGGGGCACTGATACATTCCTACATGATGTAGCTGGGGCACTGATACATTCCTACATGATGTAGCTGGGGCACTGATACATTCCTACATGATGTAGCTGGGGCACTGATACAGTCCTCCATGATGTAGCTGGGGCACTGATACATTCCTACATGATGTAGCTGGGGCATGTTATGTATCACTGATACATTCCTACATGATGTAGCTGGGGCACTGATACATTCCTACATGATGTAGCTGGGGCATGTTATGTATCACTGATACATTCCTACATGATCTAGCTGGGGCACTGATACATTCCTACATGATGTAGCTGAGGCACTGATACATTCCTACATGATGTACCTGGGGCATGTTATGTATCACTGATACATTCCTACATGATGTACCTGGGGCACTGATACAGTCCTACATGATGTAGCTGGGGCATGTCATGTACCACTGATAGTGAGTGGTATAGTTGTTGGTTGTGTATCAGCAGTCTTGTGTTCATCCAGTAGTTACCTAGAGGTGGTCAACTTATCAGGGTGTTACCACACCTGATTAGATTACACCTCCACAGGCAGGTTGTGTTCCATATACGTCCATCAATTAATGTAATGTCCCCAGCTTTCATACTTGTCTTGTGAACTGACTACAATGAGCACTAGGAGGTTAAAGTTATTATTTTGTTGATTTCATGTCACATGCTATCATCCTCATGGCTACTCCAGGTTAGAATTGGTCCCAAGTGACCAGTGCTTCTCATATGAGATGACTCAATCAGCCTGATGGTTCACCTCGGCGACTGGTTGATTGTGTGTCATTGTACCCCAATGGCATGGGACGTTGCTCATAATATCAACCACTTGCTGTCTGGGCTAGAGTGATTATATGACAGTGTATTTTATTGTTGAACAATGATTGTAACTGAGTTACATTGTTTCTGTTGAGATTCAGTAGACGCTCATTGCATTGTATTTGGACAATGATTGGTTGTAAGGAATGTAATACTATTTAATGTAAGCAGTCGTCAGATATTCAGATGCTAGTAAGATGTGTAAACTTCTGGGATACCATGGAGTGTGATAGTGTAAAAACACACTATGTCGTAAGGGCACTGTGTGGAACTTTCCAGTAGCTAGTTACACTATATAAGGGGACGAGCATGCTTAAGCATCTCTCATCAAGACCAGCTTTCATGTGACGATCACTCATCACCCCATATTTCCTGCATCATTAAAAGGCCCATCTCGGAAGCTTCACCACTGTTGCTGTTGAATATACTATTATCACTGACTTCTGTTATCATCACTGTATTTTTGTATTCTTATCTTATCTTATGACATACTGTCATTGAATATTGTACTACCACTCCATTGTGTACTGCCATTTTAATTGCAGTGAAGTAATTTGTGTTGATTTGTAAACCTAGTTAATTTTGTAATACAATTAATAATTGTATTCCTTTTATTGGTTGGTTTCACATGAGGTTCTTTACATACAGATTTCTGGGTTAACATATTGTTTCAATTTGGAAATCGACACATAACACATGAATAATGTGTTCCATCATCATGCTTCATGCTCAGCTTGGTGGTGACAGTATGGACACCTGTCTTCAGTCTGAACAGGCCTGGGCTTCAAGTCCAGATGAACAGTGAAACTTTGGTCAATCACCTCGCTTTGCTCATTTCTCTGATAGATTGTCAGACCTCAGTTGATAACCTGCAGGAAAACTGAAGCATTGCTGTAACGGTTTAGTCGGGTTTATAAATAGATTTGTCCAACATAAATGGTTCTTATTGCATTTTACACATAATTTCTGACAAAATTTAAGAATATACTGCATGTCTTTTAATGGGTATGTGATACACTGACACTGTGTTGATTGGATACACCCTCAACACTTCAGTGTTTCTTCTGCATGCCAAGCAGCCTTGTTGTTTCTGTATTTAGCAAAAAAGATGTCACAATTCATCCATATTTAATGAGTCTTTCACAAGAATGTTTGGCCAATCATTACCTTCTCGATGCACTGTATCTGTGATTGCTAGTACATCATTACTCCGACGGATCCAAGGCTCTGTCTAGTGTATGTTTCTGTCATTGCTAGTACATCATTACTCCGACGGATCCAAGGCTCTGTCTAGTGTATGTTTCTGTCATTGCTAGTACATCATTACTCCGACGGATCCAAGGCTCTGTCTAGTGTATGTTTCTGTCATTGCTAGTACATCATTACTCTGACGGATCCAAGGCTCTGTCTAGTGTATGTTTCTGTCATTGCTAGTACATCATTACTCTGACGGATCCAAGGCTCTGTCTAGTGTATGTTTCTGTCATTGCTAGTACATCATTACTCTGACGGATCTAAGGCTCTGTCTAGTGTATGTTTCTGTCATTGCTAGTACATCATTACTCTGACGGATCCAAGGCTCTGTCTAGTGTATGTTTCTGTCATTGCTAGTACATCATTACTCCGACGGATCCAAGGCTTTGTCTAGTGTATGTTTCTGTCTGTGCTGCAGTATGCCTGAAGAAGATGAGGATGACCTTGACGTAGGTCAGGGTGTTGAGCTAGGCAGCATGCGGAAGGAGTGGACCCCCATCCCTGTCAACACCCACCTTCTGCGGCAGACTCGAGGAACACCAACAGGGTCCATGGCTGATCTGAGACTCTCTGAGGCTGAGATGAAGAACAGAAGGTACACTTCTAGTCTCTGCTTAGCACTGGGTTCTAGGGTCAGTAGAGCACTAATTATGTCACTTAATTATGCATACCTTCCCTTGCCTCCCTATCCATACCTACCCTTTCCTCCCTATGGATACCTTCCCTTGTCTTCCCTATGGATACCTTCCCTTGCTTCCATATGGATACCTTCCCTTGCCTCCTTATGGATACCTTCCCTTGCCTCCCAATGGATACCTTCCCTTGCCTCCCTATGGATACCTTCCCTTGCGTCCCTATGGATACCTTCCCTTGCCTAACTATGGATACCTTCCCTTGCCTCCCTATGGATACCTTCCCTTGCGTCCCTATGGATACCTTCCCTTGTCTTCCCTATGGATACCTTCCCTTGCCTCCTTATGGATACCTTCCCTTGCCTCCCAATGGATACCTTCCCTTGCCTCCCTATGGATACCTTCCCTTGCGTCCCTATGGATACCTTCCCTTGCCTAACTATGGATACCTTCCCTTGCCTCCCTATGGATACCTTCCCTTGCGTCCCTATGGATACCTTCCCTTGCCTAACTATGGATACCTTCCCTTGCCTCCCTATGGATACCTTCCCTTGCGTCCCTATGGATACCTTCCCTTGCCTCCCTATGGATACCTTCCCTTGCGTCCCTATGGATACCTTCCCTTGCCTCCCTATGGATACCTTCCCTTGCGTCCCTATGGATACCTTCCCTTGCCTCCCTATGGATACCTTCCCTTGCGTCCCTATGGATACCTTCCCTTGCCTAACTATGGATACCTTCCCTTGCCTCCCTATGGAAACCTTCCCTTGCTCTTCCCATGCATACCTTCCCTTGCCTCCCTATGCATACCTTCCCTTGCCTCCCTATGCATACCTTCCCTTGCCTCCCTATGCATACCTTCCCTTGCCTCCCTATGCATACCTTCCCTTGCCTCCCTATGGAAACCTTCCCTTGCCTCCCCATGCATACCTTCCCTTGCCTAACTATGCATACCTTCCCTTGCCTCCCTATGGCTACCTTCCCTTGCTCTTCCCATGCATACCTTCCCTTGCCTCCCTATGCATACCTTCCCTTGCCTCCCTATGCATACCTTCCCTTGCCTCCCTATGGAAACCTTCCCTTGCCTCCCCATGCATACCTTCCCTTGCCTAACTATGCATACCTTCCCTTGCCTCCCTATGCATACCTTCCCTTGTCTTCCCTATGGATACCTTCCCTTGCCTCCCTATGGAAACCTTCCCTTGCCTCCCCATGCATACCTTCCCTTGCCTAACTATGCATACCTTCCCTTGCCTCCCTATGCATACCTTCCCTTGTCTTCCCTATGCATACCTTCCCTTGCCTCCCTATGGAAACCTTCCCTTGCCTCCCCATGCATACCTTCCCTTGCCTCCCTATGCATACCTTCCCTTGCCTCCCTATGCATACCTTCCCTTGCCTCCCTATGGATACCTTCCCTTGCCTCCCTATGCATACCTTCCCTTGCCTCCCTATGGAAACCTTCCCTTGCCTCCCCATGCATACCTTCCCTTGCCTAACTATGCATACCTTCCCTTGCCTCCCTATGGCTACCTTCCCTTGCTCTTCCCATGCATACCTTCCCTTGCCTCCCTATGCATACCTTCCCTTGCCTCCCTATGCATACCTTCCCTTGCCTCCCTATGGAAACCTTCCCTTGCCTCCCCATGCATACCTTCCCTTGCCTAACTATGCATACCTTCCCTTGCCTCCCTATGCATACCTTCCCTTGTCTTCCCTATGGATACCTTCCCTTGCCTCCCCATGCATACCTTCCCTTGCCTCCCTATGGATACCTTCCCTTGCCTCCCTATGCATACCTTCCCTTGCCTCCCTATGCATACCTTCCCTTGCCTCCCTATGGATACCTTCCCTTGCCTCCCTATGCATACCTTCCCTTGTCTTCCCTATGGATACCTTCCCTTGCCTCCCCATGCATACCTTCCCTTGCCTCCCTATGGATACCTTCCCTTGCCTCCCTATGCATACCTTCCCTTGCCTCCCTATGCATACCTTCCCTTGCCTCCCTATGGATACCTTCCCTTGCTTCCATATGGATACCTTCCCTTGCCTCCCTATGGATACCTTCCCTTGCCTCCCTATGGATACCTTCCCTTGCCTCCCTATGCATACCTTCCCTTGCCTCCCTATGCATACCTTCCCTTGCCTCCCTATGCATACCTTCCCTTGCCTAACTATGGATACCTTCCCTTGCCTAACTATGCATACCTTCCCTTGCCTAACTATGGATACCTTCCCTTGCTCTTCTCATGCATACCTTCCCTTGCCTCCCTATGCATACCTTCCCTTGCCTCCCTATGCATACCTTCCCTTGCCTAACTATGGATACCTTCCCTTGCCTAACTATGCATACCTTCCCTTGCCTAACTATGGATACCTTCCCTTGCCTCCCTATGCATACCTTCCCTTGCCTAACTATGCATACCTTCCCTTGCCTCCCTATGCATACCTTCCCTTGCCTCCCTATGCATACCTTCCCTTGCCTAACTATGGATACCTTCCCTTGCCTCCCTATGCATACCTTCCCTTGCCTAACTATGCATACCTTCCCTTGCCTCCCTATGCATACCTTCCCTTGCCTCCCTATGCATACCTTCCCTTGCCTAACTATGCATACCTTCCCTTGCCTCCCTATGCATACCTTCCCTTGCCTCCCTATGCATACCTTCCCTTGCCTAACTATGCATACCTTCCCTTGCCTAACTATGGATACCTTCCCTTGCCTAACTATGCATACCTTCCCTTGCCTAACTATGCATACCTTCCCTTGCCTAACTATGCATACCTTCCCTTGCCTCCCTATGCATACCTTCCCTTGCTCTTCCCATGCATACCTTCCCTTGCCTAACTATGGATACCTTCCCTTGCCTAACTATGGATACCTTCCCTTGCCTAACTATGCATACCTTCCCTTGCCTAACTATGCATACCTTCCCTTGCTCTTCCCTATGCATACCTTCCCTTGCTCTTCCCATGCATACCTTCCCTTGCCTAACTATGGATACCTTCCCTTGCCTAACTATGCATACCTTCCCTTGCCTCCCTATGCATACCTTCCCTTGCCTCCCTATGCATACCTTCCCTTGCCTAACTATGCATACCTTCCCTTGCCTCCCTATGCATACCTTCCCTTGCCTCCCTATGCATACCTTCCCTTGCCTAACTATGCATACCTTCCCTTGCCTAACTATGGATACCTTCCCTTGCCTAACTATGCATACCTTCCCTTGCCTAACTATGCATACCTTCCCTTGCCTAACTATGCATACCTTCCCTTGCCTAACTATGCATACCTTCCCTTGCTCTTCCCATGCATACCTTCCCTTGCCTAACTATGGATACCTTCCCTTGCCTAACTATGGATACCTTCCCTTGCCTAACTATGCATACCTTCCCTTGCCTAACTATGCATACCTTCCCTTGCCTCCCTATGCATACCTTCCCTTGCCTCCCTATGCATACCTTCCCTTGCCTCCCTATGCATACCTTCCCTTGCCTCCCTATGCATACCTTCCCTTGCCTCCCTATGCATACCTTCCCTTGCCTCCCTATGCATACCTTCCCTTGCCTCCCTATGCATACCTTCCCTTGCCTCCCTATGCATACCTTCCCTTGCCTCCCTATGCATACCTTCCCTTGCGTCCCTATGGATACCTTCCCTTGCCTCCCTATGCATACCTTCCCTTGCCTCCCTATGCATACCTTCCCTTGCCTCCCTATGCATACCTTCCCTTGCCTCCCTATGCATACCTTCCCTTGCGTCCCTATGCATACCTTCCCTTGCCTCCCTATGCATACCTTCCCTTGCCTCCCTATGCATACCTTCCCTTGCCTCCCTATGCATACCTTCCCTTGCCTCCCTATGGATACCTTCCCTTGCCTCCCTATGCATACCTTCCCTTGCTCTTCTCATGCATACCTTCCCTTGCCTAACTATGGATACCTTCCCTTGCCTAACTATGCATACCTTCCCTTGCCTCCCTATGCATACCTTCCCTTGCCTCCCTATGCATACCTTCCCTTGCCTCCCTATGGATACCTTCCCTTGCCTCCCTATGCATACCTTCCCTTGCTCTTCCCATGCATACCTTCCCTTGCCTAACTATGGATACCTTCCCTTGCCTAACTATGGATACCTTCCCTTGCCTAACTATGCATACCTTCCCTTGCCTAACTATGCATACCTTCCCTTGCCTCCCTATGCATACCTTCCCTTGCCTCCCTATGCATACCTTCCCTTGCCTCCCTATGCATACCTTCCCTTGCCTCCCTATGCATACCTTCCCTTGCCTCCCTATGCATACCTTCCCTTGCCTCCCTATGCATACCTTCCCTTGCCTCCCTATGCATACCTTCCCTTGCCTCCCTATGCATACCTTCCCTTGCCTCCCTATGCATACCTTCCCTTGCGTCCCTATGGATACCTTCCCTTGCCTCCCTATGCATACCTTCCCTTGCCTCCCTATGCATACCTTCCCTTGCCTCCCTATGCATACCTTCCCTTGCCTCCCTATGCATACCTTCCCTTGCGTCCCTATGCATACCTTCCCTTGCCTCCCTATGCATACCTTCCCTTGCCTCCCTATGGATACCTTCCCTTGCTCTTCCTATGGATACCTTCCCTTGCCTCCCTATGGAAACCTTCCCTTGCCTCCCTATGCATACCTTCCCTTGCCTCCCTATGGAAACCTTCCCTTGCCTCCCTATGCATACCTTCCCTTGCCTCCCTATGCATACCTTCCCTTGCCTCCCTATGCATACCTTCCCTTGCGTCCCTATGCATACCTTCCCTTGCCTCCCTATGCATACCTTCCCTTGCCTCCCTATGCATACCTTCCCTTGCTCTTCCTATGGATACCTTCCCTTGCCTCCCTATGGAAACCTTCCCTTGCCTCCCTATGCATACCTTCCCTTGCCTCCCTATGGAAACCTTCCCTTGCCTCCCTATGCATACCTTCCCTTGCCTCCCTATGCATACCTTCCCTTGCGTCCCTATGCATACCTTCCCTTGCGTCCCTATGCATACCTTCCCTTGCCTCCCTATGCATACCTTCCCTTGCCTCCCTATGGATACCTTCCCTTGCTCTTCCTATGGATACCTTCCCTTGCCTCCCTATGCATACCTTCCCTTGCCTCCCTATGCATACCTTCCCTTGCCTCCCTATGCATACCTTCCCTTGCCTAACTATGGATACCTTCCCTTGCTCTTCTCATGCATACCTTCCCTTGCTCTTCTCATGTAGGGGGCACGTTTGGCCCAGTCGTCTAAGGCGCCGCGATTCGCTGTGCAGAGTTGCGTCCCTTGGGCACGCCAGAAACCTATGATTGTGGGTTCGAATCCCGGTTCGCCCCGATAATGTTTCTAGGTTTGTCAGCACCATACCCGTGCTCGTGGGTTTCACCGAAGTGGTAAACGTCTGAGACCTGCATCACTTTGGGCTTTCCACCCACATTAAGCTGACACGCCGCGATATAACTGGAATACTGTTAAAAGCGGCGTTAAACCAAACTCACTCACTCACTCTTCTCATGCATACCTTCCCTTGCCTCCCTATGACTACCTTCCCTTGTCTTCCCTATGCATTCCTTCCCTTGCCTCCCTATGGATACCTTCCCTTGCCTCCCTATGGATACCTTCCCTTGCCTCCCTATGGATACCTTCCCTTGCCTCCCAATGGATACCTTCCCTTGCCTCCCAATGGATACCTTCCCTTGCCTCCCTATGGATACCTTCCCTTGCCTCCCTATGGATACCTTCCCTTGCCTCCCTATGGATACCTTCCCTTGCCTCCCTATGGATACCTTCCCTTGCCTCCCAATGGATACCTTCCCTTGCCTCCCTATGCATACCTTCACTTGCCTCCCTGTGGATACCTTCCTTTGCCTCCCTATGGATACCTTCCCTTGCCTCCCTATGGATACCTTCCTTTGCCTCCCTATGGATACCTTCCCTTGCCTTCCCATGCATACCTTCCCTTGCGTCCCTATGGATACCTTCCCTTTCCTCCCTATGGATACCTACCCTTTCCTCCCTATGGATACCTTCCCTTGCCTTCCCATGCATACCTTCCCTTGCGTCCCTATGGATACCTTCCCTTGCCTTCCCATGCATACCTTCCCTTGCCTTCCCATGCATACCTTCCCCTGCCTTCCCATGCATACCTTCCCTTGCCTTCCCATGCATACCTTCCCTTGCCTTCCCATGCATACCTTCCCTTCCCTTCCCATGCATACCTTACCTTGCCTTCTCATGCAAACCTACGCTTGCCTCCCTTATGATGACAGCCATCTAGGCCTCAACACAGTAACAGTGTGGTGGGCGTCTCTGGAAACATGAGTGTTACACAATGTCAACATTTGTAAGTTGCCCTCACTGGGATAAGAGGACAATGTCAGAGATATCATCCAATGAGAGCCTTGTTTGTAAAAGCTTTACTCCCCACGTTGATTGTCACTTTCAGTTCATTAACTGAACTCCCAACACGCAATACTGTTTGTTAACAAGTCAGATGCCCCTTTCCTCCAACACGTGACAGTCCTGTCTTTAATCCTGGTTAAAACTAGAGAAATATTCAAGAGTAGTGTCAACATAACGTCTGACCCTTTTGATTGGATAAAGTTGCTTTATAAGATTTGGGGAAGGACTTTTTATATTTGAGTAAGAAAAATATTAAATGTCTGTGAGAAATGTCTATGAAGTCCTACAAAAGAGCGCTTGGTATGTTTCAGAAATCAAATTTAGAGAAAACAAAGACCAAGCTTATGATTTCTGAAAATATTTATTTGATAAAATAAGGATCCTGTGAAAGATTTTCCCAGTTTGAGAAAATATAGCCTGTTTGTCAGTAATAATATTTGACCAATATTTCAGATTAGTGGTTGCCACTGTGTTGATAACATTTCAAACTTACAAATCCCTTGAAACATTTTCAACTGAGATGAAACACAAGTCACAGAAATATTTTGTCCTATTGTTTGAGTAAATGCTCTGAACATAGTGCCTGAGGAGAAGGCCTGAACCAACTAATGAGAGTATACCTGGTTGTTTCATGGCTAAGTTACTTTTGATGAACCTTGCCGAAATAGCCAGTCTCTCTTATAGCCAGATGTTTAGACACTTTACTGATGGATCCCCTGCTGCAATTGTGTTAAGTTTAAAAAGAATGTTAGTGAAAGTTTGTTGTGTTGTAATGTTTTTGATAACGTAAGTATTTGTTTCAATAGGGTTAGTTATTAATTGACTGGTTTAATTCCCCTTGCCCCATTTTACAAAGCGATCTTAATGCTAAGGTGATCATAACTCCCATACTTTAACATAGGCTTACGATCATCATAGCGCTAAGATCACTTTGTAGAACAGGGCCAGTTTGAAGATGTGGCTAAATTAAACTGGATAACAAGTCTGTGTCTGCAATACTGTCTTTTGTTATGACTTAGTTGCTATGATGTGGCTAGATTAGTGCTGACTTAGGTTTTCAAAGCCTTCATTGCTGTGATGGAGCTTAGATGGGGTCAACCTCAGTGATCATGGGAGTCCACCTCTGTGATATGTGGGGAGTCCACCTCTGTGATATGTGGGGAGTCAACCTCTGTGATATGTGGGGAGTCAACCTCTGATATGTGGGGAGTCAACCTCTGTGATATGTGGAGAGTCAACCTCAGTGATCAGGGGAGTCAACCTCTGTGATTTGTGGGGAGTCAACCTCTGTGATATGTGGGGAGTCAACCTCTGTGATAATGGGGAGTCAACCTCAGTGATCGTGGGGAGTCAACCTCTGTGTTATGTGGGGAGTCATCCTCTGTGTTATGTGGGGAGTCATCCTCTGTGTTATGTGGGGAGTCAACTCTGTTATGTGGGGAGTCAACCTCTGTGATATGTGGGGAGTCAACCTCTGTGATATGTGGGGAGTCAACCTCAGTGATCATGGGAGTCAACCTCTGTGATATGTGGGGAGTCAACCTCTGTGATATGTGGGGAGTCAACCTCAGTGATCATGGGAGTCAACCTCAGTGATATGTGGGGAGTCAACCTCTGTGATATGTGGGAAGTCAACCTCTGTGATATGTGGGGAGTCAACCTCAGTGATCATGGGAGTCAACCTCTGTGATATGTGGGGAGTCAACCTCTGTGATATGTGGGGAGTCAACCTCAGTGATCATGGGAGTCAACCTCAGTGATATGTGGGGAGTCAACCTCTGTGATATGTGGGGAGTCAACCTCAGTGATCATGGGAGTCAGCCTCTGTGATATGTGGGGAGTCAACCTCTGTTATGTGGGGAGTCAACCTCTGTGATATGTGGAGAGTCAACCTCAGTGATCAGGGGAGTCAACCTCTGTGATTTGTGGGGAGTCAACCTCAGTGATATGTGGGGAGTCAACCTCTGTGATAATTGGGAGTCAACCTCAGTGATCGTGGGGAGTCAACCTCTGTGATATGTGGGGAGTCAACCTCTGTGATATGTGGGGAGTCAACCTCAGTGATCATGGGAGTCAACCTCTGTTATGTGGGGAGTCAACCTCTGTGATATGTGGGGAGTCAACCTTTGTGATATGTGGGGAGTCAACCTCAGTGATCATGGGAGTCAACCTCTGTGATATGTGGGGAGTCAACCTCTGTGATATGTGGGGAGTCAACCTCTGTGATATGTGGGGAGTCAACCTCTGTGATATGTGGGGAGTCAACCTCTGTGATAATGGGGAGTCAACCTCAGTGATATGTGGGGAGTCAACCTCGGTGATCGTGGGGAGTCAACCTCTGTGTTATGTGGGGAGTCAACCTCTATGTTATGTGGGGAGTCAACCTCTGTGATCGTGGAGAGTCAACCTCTGTGTTATGTGGGGAGTCTTCCTCTGTGTTATGTGGGGAGTCAACCTCTGTGATATGTGGGGAGTCAACTCTGTTATGTGGGGAGTCAACCTCTGTGATATGTGGGGAGTCAACCTCAGTGATCAAGGGAGTCAACCTCTGTGATATGTGGGGAGTCAACCTCAGTGATATGTGGGGAGTCAACTCTGTTATGTGGGGAGTCAACCTCTGTGATATGTGGGGAGTCAACCTCAGTGATCAAGGGAGTCAACCTCTGTGATTTGTGGGGAGTCAACCTCTGTGATATGTGGGGAGTCAACCTCTGTGATATGTGGGGAGTCAACCTCAGTGATCATGGGAGTCAACCTCTGTGTAATGTGGGCAGTCAACCTCTGTGATATGTGGGGAGTCAACCTCTGTGATATGTGGGGAGTCAACCTCAGTGATCATGGGAGTCAACCTCTGTGATATGTGGGGAGTCAACCTCTGTGATATGTGGGGAGTCAACCTCTGTGATATGTGGGGAGTCAACCTCTGTGATATGTGGGGAGTCAACTTCTGTGATAATGGGGAGTCAACCTCAGTGATATGTGGGGAGTCAACCTCTATGTTATGTGGGGAGTCAACCTCTGTGATCATGGGGAGTCAACCTCAGTGATCGTGGAGAGTCAACCTCTGTGTTATGTGGGGAGTCTTCCTCTGTGTTATGTGGGGAGTCAACCTCTGTGATATGTGGGGAGTCAACTCTGTTATGTGGGGAGTCAACCTCTGTGATATGTGGGGAGTCAACCTCAGTGATCAAGGGAGTCAACCTCTGTGATATGTGGGGAGTCAACCTCAGTGATCGTGGAGAGTCAACCTCTGTGTTATGTGGGGAGTCATCCTCTGTGTTATGTGGGGAGTCAACCTCTGTGATATGTGGGGAGTCAACCTCTGTGATATGTGGGGAGTCAACCTCTGTGATATGTGGAGAGTCAACCTCAGTGATCATGGGAGTCAACATCAGTGATTTTGGGGAGGCAACATCAGTGATTGTGGGGAGTCAACATCAGTGATTGTAGGGAGACAACATCGGTGATTGTGGGGAGACAACATCAGTGATTGTGGGGAGTCAACATCAGTGATTGTGGGGAGGCAACATCAGTGATTGTGGGGAGACAACATCGGTGATTGTGGGGAGGCAACATCAGTGATTGTGGGGAGGCAACATCAGTGATTGTGGGGAGACAACATCAGTGATTGTGGGGAGGCAACATCAGTGATTGTGGGGAGTCAACATCAGTTATTGTGGGGAGGCAACATCAGTGATTGTGGGGAGGCAACATCAGTGATTGTGGGGAGTCAACATCAGTGATTGTAGGGAGACAACATCGGTGATTGTGGGGAGTCAACATCAGTGATTGTAGGGAGGCAACATCAGTGATTGTGGGGAGACAACATCAGTGATTGTTGGGAGACAACATCAGTGATTGAGGGGAGGCAGCATCACTGATTGTGGGGAGACAACATCAGTGATTGTGGGGAGACAACATCAGTGATTGAGGGGAGGCAGCATCACTGATTGTGGGGAGACAACATCAGTGATTGTGGGGAGGCAACATCAGTGATTGAGGGGAGGCAGCATCACTGATTGTGGGGAGACAACATCAGTGATTGTGGGGAGACAACATCAGTGATTGAGGGGAGGCAGCATCAGTGATTGTGGGGAGACAACATCAGTGATTGTGGGGAGACAACATCAGTGATTGAGGGGAGGCAGCATCACTGATTGTGGGGAGTCAACATCGGTAATTGTTGGGAGGCAACATCAGTGATTGTGGGGAGTCAACATCGGTTATTGTGGGGAGGCAACATCAGGGAACGTGTGGCAGCAACATCAGTGATTGTGGGGAGGATCATCAGTGATCCTTGTGGGGTCAATATCAGTGGCATCAATATCAGTGGCATGTAGGGATTCCTGTGCAGGATTGGTCCCCATTAACTCATTTTCTATTGTTAGAACGACTTATATTGGTATATAAGGTACTCAGATTCTGTGGTTTGGATGATTGTGTGTCATTGTACTCTGACATCTGTGAATTAGATGGAGTACAACTAACTGCTTCATAAAACATCATTCACATACACGATAATCTGGATTTTTTTTATACTTCATGTATTTATAATGCTTAATTGTTTGTTGCTCAGGACCCTGTCTCTGATCACAAGTGAAATGATACAGACGGAACGAGATTATGTGAGAGCGCTGCAGTTCATCATCGACAACTACATCCCAGAGCTGGACCGAGAAGACGTTCCACAGGCACTGCGAGGGAAGAGGAATGTCATTTTCGGGAACATTGAGAATATCTACCAGTTCCATAATCAGCATTTCCTTCGCGAAGTGGAGACGTGTGAGACGAACCCCTTCCTGATTGGGCAGTATTTCCTGCGGCATGTAAGACTTGCTGAAATCACTTCTGTGGATTTTATTAAGTACCATGAAAAGGCTCAAAGCTCAACATTGTCCGACATTTTCAAGATCTTCTCCAGACTATTATTATGTTTAAATAGAGCATCTTGCCTGATATTGAATCTAACTATAAATATGTATTCTTCATCTAATAAATACTGTGAATCAAAGTAATTAGTTGCTAGTATTTCCAATTTGTGGATGATTTGCATGGCGACTTCAGTATTACTTGGTTACTGTGGGGTAGCCAGATGTAAAAGTATTTGCTCTTCCCTCAAATAAGCCAGGTTAAATTGCCCACTGGGTACAGTATGGGCTTGAAACCAATGAGTCAGTGATGCTGTGTGTTTCAGGAGACCCAGTTTTACCTGTATGCACTGTACAACAAGAACAAGCCCAAGTCGGACAGCCTGATGGGAGAGTATGGCAAATACTTCTTCAGGGTATGATCACACTCCCAAGATATTGATGTTTCTTTGTATAATGTGTTAGCTCTGATGTCTGTTTTTGTAGACTATTTAGTGCATTTTAACTACTGTAACAGTACTATTGCAATAGTTAGGGCTACTACATGTAGTGCAGGGGCGGTCAGGTAGCCAAGTGGTTAAAGCGTTTGCTCATCACACCGAAGACCCGGGTTCGATTCCCAAAATGGGTACAATGTGTGAAGCCCATTTCTGCCATGCTATTGATGGAATATTGCTAAAAGCGGCATAAAATAATACTCACCCACTCACATGTATTGCGCTCGCTGACTTGGTTGATGCATGTCATTGAATCCCAATTGCATGGATCGATGCTCATGATGTCAATCACTGGATTGTCTGGTCCAGACTCGATTATTTACAGACCACCATCATATAGCTGCAATATTGCTGAGTGCGGCGTAAAACAACAAACAAACAAACATGTATTGCAATAAAATCACAATAGCTAGAAGAACCCATAATCACTCTTAATAACGACACATACTTTTCCCTTCAATAATTTTTTTTTTTCAAACTCCTAGCTTATTCAACATTTCATTGCATGACATGTCCAGTAACTACTAGATTCAGTAGAGTGTGAAAGATGAGTGAATTAATTATTTGCATCTTTCAAAACTTGATGTGTATTTTCTAGTGTGGAGTCCATTTGAATTATTGATGTTGCAACTTGTCACTTATGTCTTTCCATTAGGCCATGGCCAAATACTATGTATCCATAGTGGATCGTTACACCGTAATGGTGGTAGGTATGTTTCAAGACCATGGTCTGTAGCTGGTCACTGTGTTTCTATCTACAGCAGAAGCAGATGCATCTGGGAGACAAGATGGACTTGGCTAGCTACCTGCTGAAGCCGGTACAGAGGATGGGCAAATATGCTCTGTTACTCAAGCAGATCCTCAAAGTCTGCCCTGAGACGGAACTGGAATACCCGGACCTGAAGGTAACAATGGGACAAGCCAAGACATGTGTGAAACATGACCCCCAACTTCCATCCTCCTCTCTCATGCCTTCTCTCACACCCTTCTTTCACCTCTCAACTCACACCCTTCTTTCACCTTCTCTCACACCCTCACATCACACCCTTCTTTCACCTCTCAACTCACACCCTTCTTTCACCTTCTCTCACACCCTCAACTCACACCCTTCTTTCACCTCTCAACTCACACCCTTCTTTTACCTTCTCTCACACCCTCAACTCACACCCTTCTTTCACCTCTCAACTCACACCCTTCTTTCACCTTCTCTCACACCCTCACATCACACCCTTCTTTCACCTCTCAACTCACACCCTTCTTTTACCTTCTCTCACACCCTCAACTCACACCCTTCTTTCACCTCTCAACTCACACCCTTCTTTTACCTTCTCTCACACCCTCAACTCACACCCTTCTTTCACCTCTCAACTCACACCCTTCTTTCACCTTCTCTCACACCCTCACATCACACCCTTCTTTCACCTCTCAACTCACACCCTTCTTTTACCTTCTCTCACACCCTCAACTCACACCCTTCTTTCACCTCTCAACTCACACCCTTCTTTCACCTTCTCTCACATCCAGTTTTCACATTCTCTCACATAACCTTTATCACAACTGTTTTTAATCAGTTTAGTTTCAGTGTCGATACCATTAAGTCTTAGCATGTCAGTGAAGGAACTAGTACCTGCAATGTCTTCTTAAGTGTGCAGAGTGTTGTCCATAACATGTCCACAATGGTAGATTATGCTATGACATGTCCACAATTGTAGATTATGTTATAACATGTCCACAATGGTAGATTATGCTATGACATGTCCACAATTGTAGATTATGTTATAACATGTCCACAATGCTAGATTATGTTATGGCATGTCAACAATGGTAGATTAGGTTATAACATGTCTACAATGCTAGATTATGTTATGACATGTCCACAATGGTAGATTATGTAATAACATGTCCACAATGGTAGATTATGTTATGACATGTCCACAATTGTAGATTATGTTATGACATGTCCACAATGGTAGATTATGTTATAACATGTCCACAGTGGTAGATTATGTTATAACATGTCCACAGTGGTAGATTATGTTATGACATGTCTACAATGGTAGATTATGTTATGGCATGTCCACAATGGTAGATTATGTTATGGCATGTCCACAATGGTAGATTATGTTATAACATGTCCACAATGGTAGATTATGTTATAACATGTCCACAGTGGTAGATTATATTATAACATGTCTACAATGGTAGATTATGTTATGACATGTCCACAATTGTAGATTATGTTATGACATGTCCACAATGGTAGATTATGTTATAACATGTCCACAATGGTAGATTATGTTATGGCATGTCCACAATGGTAGATTATGTTATGACATGTCCACAATGGTAGATTATGTTATAACATGTCCACAATGGTAGATTATGTTATGACATGTCCACAATTGTAGATTATGTTATGACATGTCCACAATGGTAGATTATGTTATAACATGTCCACAGTGGTAGATTATGTTATAACATGTCCATAGTGGTAGATTATGTTATGACATGTCTACAATGGTAGATTATGTTATGGCATGTCCACAATGGTAGATTATGTTTTGGCATGTCCACAATGGTAGATTATGTTATAACATGTCCACAATGGTAGATTATGTTATAACATGTCCACAGTGGTAGATTATGTTATAACATGTCTACAATGGTAGATTATGTTATGACATGTCCACAATTGTAGATTATGTTATGACATGTCCACAATGGTAGATTATGTTATAACATGTCCACAATGGTAGATTATGTTATGACATGTCCACAATTGTAGATTATGTTATGACATGTCCACAATGGTAGATTATGTTATAACATGTCCATAGTGGTAGATTATGTTATGACATGTCCACAGTGGGAGATTATGTAATGACATGTCCACAAGTCATTACATGAATATATGCTATTCTCCTTAAGCTGCTTGTTCCATCACACATTGGCAGGAATCCTGTTCCACACTTGGCATCCTTCATCACCCCTAATAACCTTTTCAGATTCCCCAGTACTTTTATTATGTTATCTTATTTCCAATATATATGAATTGTAATGAAAGTTTTATTTTCAGCTTTAACATAAAAATGTATGTTTTCAAAATGTCCCATTAAGCTGGGGCATTTAGTCCTTCATTTTCTGCCCTCAATACCCAGACTTTGTAGGGTGTCAGGAGATCTCTTGACCCCTGACAAGAAGGTAGAGTGACCCTCTCTTGTCTTCCGCTTATGTCATCTTTGCCTGGTCCGCTTGTTGCACCACAGCTATCAGACATGTGATATTTTTGTCAAAAGAAGGAATTTTTTCCCCAACTCAATATAATAATTTCTGGTGAAAAGAATCAAAGGTTTCAGAGCTTTAGAAGTTCTCGGCTTTTCAGTCTTTTTAGTCATGTTTCAGTCACAAGCCTGATCTGTATGCTTAGCTTCTTTATGCACCAAGAAGTAGCAGTCTATGTAGGACAGCCAGTAGATTCCTATGCATGATTATTCTCTGTTATTGATGAGTTATGTAATATTAATACAACTTCTATTTCAATTATAAGATGTTTAATTACATGGTAAGGATTACTATTATTAGTTCAACATGGAGTAAAGCTCCAAGTTGGCTCAGTCATGAAGTACTCTTCCATCCATCCATCAGTTCATGATTATTTATGTCAATTAAATATTTTTAAAAAGATATCGTTTGTCTGGTCCAGGCCCGTGTTATAAACATGATAAAGCTATAATATTGTTGATGTGTGTATGGTAGAGAAAAACTTTCATTCACTCAATCAAAAATGATGAAGTCCATCTGTAAATGATTTAGTTTGGGGATTAAGTTTTGAGAAATGTTGTGTATCAACACTGTGTGGTTGATTATTTCCTGTCTTGAACTGTGTAGGAAGGTGAGCAACAGAGTCTGATGTTCCTGGGTGTACCTTACATTTTTACCTGCTTAGGACTGTGGGGCAATAAACAAAGCTTGCTTTTTGTGTAAACAAAAACTATTATTTTGGCACTGCCTGCCCACCTGCACTGAGGTAATTCTTGCTTCATTACAACAATATCTGTGACATGAGAGGTAAGAGACATTTTATGAAGTGGATATGTATGGTCACTGAGGTTTTCATCCATTTGTCTTTATCACCATTTCACAGGCTGCTGAGGAAATGGTGAAGTTCCAGCTTCGCCATGGCAACGACCTACTTGCTATGGATTCACTACGAGAATGTGATGTAAGTACTACCACTAAGTATGCTCTTACAGATTACTTGTGGGATAACAAGCTTTGTCTTCCAGTCATAGAAATAATCTGAATTGTATTGTGATCTGTGACTGTGTTCAAATATATTCAAGCATATAGTAGTGGCTAGTATTGTCACAAAGAAAACAAGACTTACCCAAAGACGTACATACAATATATTGTATGTACTTCCGTGACTCACCATATAGACTGTTTGTCCTTAGAAGTGATTCAAGTTTTGATAGAAGAGAAGTAACTGCTGTTGTAAAGTGGGGATGAGGTAAAATGGCTGCTGAGCATGTGTAGCACTTGGATGGGTGACCTGTTTGGAAGAGTCACTGACAGCTGCAAGCTGGCTGTGTCAGGGCAGTTGTTCAGTCCACCACAACATCAGGAGGCTTCTCTGTCCATATAAGCAATGTATCTTTTTCTTCAGATATGTAACAGGTCATTCAATACTGATGTGTAAAAAAGATGATACAAGTTTGGTTTTGTCTATAAGTTGTGTATTTCATACAGGTGAATCTCCAGGAGCAAGGGAGGCTACTCCGTCAGGATGAGTTCCTGGTGTGGCAGGGTAGGAAGAAGTCACTGCGTCGTGTGTTTCTGTTCGAGGACCTCATTCTGTTCAGCAAGACAAAGCGGGGTCGACAGGGCCACCATGACATCTATGTCTACAAATACAGCTTTAAGGTAGGGTGAGGAAGACTCACTGAGCTTACCCTGAAATATCTGGTGGGAATTTACACTGAATATCATTATCTAGCCCTTGAAATGTCTTTGTGTGTTGAAATAGTGCATTCAGTTACTGCATGTGTCGGTAGTCCTTATAATTTTCCATGCCTTTATTCACAAGATAGTGCGGGCAGTCGGGTAGCCTCGTGGTTAAAGCGTTCGCTCATCAGGTACTAATTAAATTTTCGTTGTGTTCAGCATGTTCAGTATAATTCCTGTCTTCTGAAATGGTCACATATGTTATTGCATTTATTTCCCAGTGTAGGTGATACACTTTGGCCATTGACACACAATTCTGTACACTGTCTTGAATGGTTTATTTTAAACTTCAGCATAGATTGATTCGTACATTCTTGATTCAGTCTTGAAACATTGTGACCGATATTTCGAATTATTTATTTCCTTCAAATTCTTTTACTGGCCCTTTAATTGTAAGGCCTATTGTTGACAGGTACAAGCTATAATAAAAACAAATGTGAAACATTACAACTTGTAACTAAGGTAGTAAGTACATGTTATTACCAACATTATTTTCCGGATTTTAAAAGAAACATCTGTGATACACACTTCAACCTTTTCAACATGCAAATTACCCTTTTACACCATTTACATTTGTTATAGCATTGCTAGTTATGATTTACATGTTGTTACCTATATATTTTGTTAATACTTACAAATTTTATGGGTCCTTTACACCCTACACAAGTTCATTTCATATTCTGTTTACATCCAGGTGCTTGTCCATGCACTGACTAAAACCCGGATGATTAACAAGAAAACCAAAGAAAGTAGAGAACTTAATGAAGCTCTCATAAAAGAATTAAAGTGACTTATCCTCACAAGTGGTAGCCTACATCCAGTGAATGTAAAACATTAAGCCACGCCCACCGTAGCTATGCGGATTCATAGTTTGCACATTAGTTTTTTCGTTTCAAACCTCAATGAACTGAAAAATATACACAGTCAATCCTTAAATAAAGCAAAATAATGAGAATATGTCCTCCATCTTGCAGACCTCAGACCTTGGTTTGACAGAGAACTATGGAGACAGTGGGTACAAATTTGAAATCTGGTTCCGGCGGCGGTCTCTGGGAGAGAACTACATCCTGCAGGCCCAGAGCTCCGATGTGAAGCGGGCGTGGGTCCGTGACATATCTAAGATGCTGTGGAAACAGGCTATCAAGAACAGAGGTAAGGAGGGGAGATAACTCCTGCTAAGTGGGGCTCTCCACCACCATTATTAAGAGGAGATTACATATATCACACAACTGAGTTGCCCACCCGGTTTATTGGATATATTTGTTGCTGACTGAGATACCTTCAGTTTCCTTTGAGTTGAAGAGAAGTTTGTGATAATTGAAACAATCTGATATAAGTTGTTTTTTGTCTCACTGCAGAATGTCAGCTAAAATTCCATGTTTGTAGTGCATGTCAAGATATACTTGAGCAGTTATTTTGAGTTGTCTTTTTAAGTAATTGAGAATTATGAATAGACATATTTCGAGAAATGTTAAAAAACAATTAAAAAGATGCTTTCATTCTACATCTTTCATATGTTCTCCACATCATCACTGGAGGCTACATATTCTTTGTTTGCCTGTGATATAGAACATCAAGTTGTGTATTGATAACTTAAAGAAGTTATACATGTATGCACTCTCCAGCATAAACCAGATGTCAAAGCTGTGGCACATTGCACTCGAAAACTGGTCAAGATAAAGAATCTTGATGGAGTTCCAACCTGATGGAAGTTATAGATTGAAATTCATCTTGTGGTATTAATAATTTAATCTCCTGTCAAAATTTTGATATACATGGGCTTATCCTGGAGAGAGTAAAATCAACATTGTAGACATTGATGGAAAATATTTTAGGTTACACTTAAACCATGGCTCCTTTGTCTTTGACAGTGGTCTAACTAACTGAATTGTTAGTTAAACACCACTTGGTAATGACGGAACTTCTTTTTCCCCCCTATCATTTATCTTGATGATAGCACAATTTCATGAAAAACATTTGTCGCCAGCGGGATTCAAACCCACGAAGTCCGCACTGAAGGATAACAAATGTAGTCTTCTGCCATGGCGACATAAGAAAAAGTTTGTAAAAATTAACAACTAAATACTTACATCAGAACACTAATTGCTTATCCGTTTATGAACTGCAAAATATTTTCGACACTGGGTCCTCATGGTCTAACCTATACATTGACATGCTGCTGATTAATAAATGTTGACTGAACTTTAAGTGATCAGTAAAAAGTATGTCACTTGATAAAAGAAACCGAGTTTAATGATAGTATCTAATATGTTCACTGCATCAGTAATCAGTAACATTTCCTCCATACCAACGTTTGTGACACATTATGACATGTTCTTCCACTCGTAGGTATTTCCTTCCATCAGTGTGTATATTGTATGTGTGTGTAGTTTAGTATTACATCTTTGTACTAACTCTAACATATTGTACTACATCCATATGTCTTTCCCTTCTCTTATACTAATTATAATCCTTGGTGTCATCTGATTGGTTAGTCATGTTGCCACAGTTCTAGATTAACCAATCAGATGCCACCATACTACTTGGCTCATTGGATGTTATGAGGTTAAATTGGTCATTTTAAGAACTTCAAGAATTATACAGATATGTCAAAATATGAAAGGAAATCTACTATGTTATGAGTTTTGAGTAATGTGATCTTCATTTGAGACCTGTTTGGAAATGAACACAGTAATGTGAGGTTAAGATGAATTATTTAGAGGGTTTAAGATCAACTTCGTATTGATAATTATGAAGAAGATAGAATCATCTCTCAACTAATGTCAGTGAATGACGATCACCTTTTAATTAACCTATTTTGTGAGTGAGTATGGCTTTACGCAGCTTTTAGCAATATTCCAGCAATATCACGGCGGGGGGAACCAGAAATGGGCTTCACATATTCTACCCATGTTGGGAGTCGAACCCGGGTCTTTGGCGTGACGAGTGAACGCTTTGACCACTTGGCAACCCGACCGCCCCACCTATTTTGTGAACGGACAATATTGTTTTGCTAATTTAAGACCAGTCAGGGTAGATAAGACATTTTCAAAATTTGTAAGGGTACTAGATCAATATCTCCTATTGCAATGCCACTGCATAGAATGTGCTATTGCTACATACTTGATGACTGGCTGAATTTACCTCACACCTCCATCACCCGAGCTGGCATGTGCATAGTGAAGTCTGTAGCGCTTTCCTCTCACTGTCCCCCGTAATTTCTGTCCTAACAGAGGTGCGTCTTACAGAAATGGCCACAATGGGGGTTGGCAGTAAGCCGTGCCTTGATCTCAAACCCAGCGCTGACAACATACAGGATCGCTTCATCAATGTGGCTCTCGGCTCCAGGGGATGTAAGTGATGGCAGCTGTTCAAATTGTTTTTTAATGTTGATTGATGCACTGAACTGTTATAAGTTCTAAAATAAATGTGTGAATATTGTGTTATGTTGCAGTCGGCAATACATGGCAGCCTGTAAATAACTGCGTTTGGGCAAGGCAATGATGTGAATGATGAAATGAGCAACTGCCACATGTCAGGGCATTACCCAGTATTGAAATTAAATTGCCTTAGTCAGCCTGTACAACAAGCATTGGAACTTGGGACCTACTCTGCCCTAGATCCCCATGGGAACAGGGGACCTACTCTGCCCTGGATCACCATGGGAACAGGGGACCTACTCTGCCCTGGATCACCATGGGAACAGGGGACCTACTCTGCCCTGGATCACCATAGGAACTGGGGACCTATTCTGCCCTGGATCCCCATGGTAACTGGGGCCCTATTCTGCCCTAGATCCCCATGGGAACTGGGGTTCTACTCTGCCCTGGATCACCATGGGAACAGGGGACCTATTCTGCCCTGGATCCCCATGGTAACTGGGGCCCTATTCTGCCCTAGATCCCCATGGGAACTGGGGTTCTACTCTGCCCTGGATCACCATGGGAACAGGGGACCTATTCTGCCCTAGATCCCCATGGTAACTGTGGTTCTACTCTGCCCTGGATCACCATGGGAACTGGGGTTCTACTCTGCCCTGTATCACCATGGGAACAGGGGACCTATTCTGCCCTAGATCCCCAAGGGAACTGGGGATCTACTCTGCCCTGGATCACAATAGGAACTGGGGATCTACTCTGCCCTGGACCACCATGGTAACTGGGGACCTAGTCTGCCCTAGATCCCCATGGGAACAGGGGACCTATTCTGCCCTAGATCCCCAAGGGAACTGGGGATCTACTCTGCCCTGGATCACAATAGGAACTGGGGATCTACTCTGCCCTGGACCACCATGGTAACTGGGGACCTATTCTGCCCTAGATCCCCAAGGGAACTGGGGATCTACTCTGCCCTGGATCACCATGGGTACTGGGGACCTATTCTACCCTAGATCCCCCATTTGGTGCATCAGCTTATTTGAATAATTCTAGATGGTGGTCTTCCAACACACCTACTGAAAGGCGATGAGTGTGCATCAAGTACCCAACAGATTTATCTGGCTGCCATGGTATGTCATGCAGCCCTAGTAATGTGAATCAACACCATTTCCATCAGCCACAGGGTGTTTCAGGGTGCAGCTACATTCAGTTGTTTAGAACTCAGTCCAATTTCTATTTAAACAACAACCTTACATGCTTGTAATATTTCAGCTCGAACACGGAACTCGATAGCTGTATCATCGTTCGAGCACCTGCGTAACGGCAACAAGCGCCCCCACTCCATCATCTCTGTCAGCAGCACCTCCTCCTCCAACTCCAGCCACTCCAGTTTCGGTCTGTTCGGGTCACTCAACCTTGCCTTCGACCCTCTCGACAGTCCCCGCTATCAGAGGAGATCTGTCACCTTCCTGTCAAATGGTGAGATATCAAATATATCAACAAGTCAAAGTAGAAAATGTTATTCATTAACCAATAGCATTTTCAATCATGAAGCACAGATCAATGTATTAGTCACATGGCCATGTTGATGTTTGAGATCATCTTGAAGTAACTGTGCCGCACCCTACAACCCATGCCTGGCAGTGGAACTTCGCACCCTAGATATTATATGTAAATATACAATATTGATGAGAAATGTCTCCATAAATATGTGTTCATTAATTCAAAACTCAAAGTTGAGCAAGATGTGTTTCATTTGATTCAATGGTAATGATCACAAATTTATCTATTATTGCCAGTATGTAGATGTGGTGATGTTCCCCTATGATGTCACTTTGTGAGTTACATCCCCACAAGCCAAAGAGTATTTTGAGCTGTCACCTGCCATTTTTAGTAAATGATGTTCTAAAATGAAAGAAACTATGTTAGACTTGAACATTCCAACCTTAAGGCAACTGACCATTGGGTGATCAGGAAGCAGCATCTCCTGGGGGAGCCAGTATTGGATATCAATGATAATAGATCAGACATGTGATATAGACTTGGACATGTGATGAGGTGTATCATAACATGATGAGATAGATCATCAAACATGACAAAATAAACAATCAAACATGACTCAAATCCTGACACGATAAATAGTTCAGCATGACGAGATGAATTGCAATATAAGACATCAACCATGGCGACACAAGGCATCAAAATTGACAAGAGACATCAAACATGTCAACAAAAGTAATCAAACATGACATTGAATTGTCAAACATGGCAATATAAGGCATCAAACATGGTGACATAAGGTATCAAACATGGCAACATAAGTCATCAAAACAAGGCAACATCAGTAATCAAACATGACAACAATTTGTCAAACATGGCAACATAAATCATCAAACATGGCAACATAAGGCATCAAACATTGTGACACAAGGCATATAGGTTACAAATCATCAAACATGGTGACATAAATTGTCAAACATGGCAATACATGGCATTAAACATAGCATCATAAATCATTAAACATGGCGAACATTAGGCATCAAACATGGTTAGATAAGTCTATATAAATGGCAAGATCTTTTTTCTTCCAGTAGCCGTGTTGAGTGTATTGATTGGTGTGTTTGTGCAGACCCTGTATGTATATATTTTTTTCTGTGATCCAGAGAGCGGTATCGGTACAGACATTTCTAGTGGAGAGGCAGACCCTGGGGGAGGAGGGGGTACTGAGGGGGGAAAGCCAGGTCCAGAGGATCTCACTCCAGTGTCCTCAGCAAGGTCCTATATTGACTACATGAAATCCAGGGTGTTCAAGCAGAATTATGAAACTGTTGTTACAGATGTGAGTATTTTCTCAGTAAAATCTAATTATTTCATTTGAAAAAAGTACAAATGCATAAATTAAATAACTGTTTTGACCCTGTCTGAAGATTTATTTTGATTAAATGTATTGTTAGACAAACATTATCTACTAATTGTAATCAGAATACACATTTGAGGAATGAAAAATTGTCAAAGCCTAAAAAGGGCTCTTACCATTAACACACAGGACAAACTGTCTAACCACTGCCATCATTTAATGTCTGTTTTCGCCCACAGGTATGACACTGTGACATCAGTAAGATCTTGGTGCTTTCAAATTAACACCTCCCACCCTTTAGTGGACTCTTCCACACAAGACAAGGAAGGGTCCAAGGTGCGAAGAAATGGGTAAAGAGGAAGAAAAAACAGACCAAAGACAGAAAGGGTTGATCCCGTTACAGCTTTGCATGTTGTGTTGGACTTACAGATGTGATCAAAGTGCTGTGCAATGCAACTTCTTGTCACAGCCTGAAGATTCACTCCCACTTATATATTATGTAACTTAAAACTCACTGTAATAATTTTAACCAGTGTATCAATATAAATATTTACATTATGTGGAGTGTCGAGCAGTAACATACTAGTGTAGGCATGTTTCTAAAAGGAGCTCTCTTCTCTGACAAAATAGTATTGAATCAAACAAGGTATGGAGACCTGTATGGGCCTGTGTAGACAAGCATGTATGTATATGTGTGTAGGTCAAGTGGTCAGTTGGTGGGTCTCCATAAACAACACACACTCATCTTGATGCTTCTGGGTCCCGATCCACAAAGCTTTCGTAGCTACGACCTATCGTAACTGATACTTTATCCTAGGTTTATGAATGTTGTAGCAGTACAACACTTCGTGGATCAGGCCCCTGGTAAAATTGGTGTTTCTTATTTTGCCAAAGAGTTTGAGGAAACCAATAAGCCAGTTCTTTTAAAGTGAAGCAATTTTTAGACTTTAATGAGTAGGTATGGACAAGTGTGTGCTGGTAATACCAAGAGAGGGGAAAGCAAAAAGCTTTATTATATGTGAACATAGCCTACCAAAACATGTCGCAAAGTGGCATCAAAATGGCTGCAAGCTGCAGTGTTCAGATTGAGAACTTACGGCTTGTCTTGTTGTAGTCAGGTCATGTGACAGTGACTACTGACTGGCTGAAGATCAAATGTCCTTGGTGATGAACTGTATGTTTTGTACATCTGTGTAGATCATTATGGCATTCTGAAATGTATGTCAATTCTTCCGTCATTTTATATTTGGTCTTCTATGACAGATCTTTGTGTATCATAGTGACATTATTGTACAGTCAATGCAAACTATATATCATATACGTATCGTTTGTGACGCTGATGCAATATCTCGTTAATATTTAAGAGAGAAAAAACACTGACATCCTGTGTATATTTTGCCCAGTGTATATGTGAGCCATGTTTTGGGGCACCCTTGCTACCTCAATATATAGTTGCATTTTCCTGTAAATGTGTACCAGCAATATGTGTGGTTGGATAGCCTTTTGTTTGTGCTTTTGTTTATTTCTTCTTGTTTGGTTGGTCCATTTCTTCTTTCTTTCAATTAATTACAAGATTTTATGGTTCGCTTTGGTCTCCATTTTGTACTTTCACTGTAGCTTTTCACATTAACATATAATTTATCTATTGAACTCTTTAAAATAATATCTCTGTTGGAATTGTATAATTGTAGAGCCATTTCTGTTTTCCTCTGAGTGCTCTAATCTTATGTTTAAGCCGATACTAGTGGAACCACACAAATTTGATTGGAAAACAATGTATTTAGCGATAGTCAGAATCTATGGAGCTTTGATTTATACAAATTCAACATCTGGTATTCTCACTGTACACAGTCCTTCTATGTCGTCATAGAGCTGATATGTGGTAAAACGTGTGTGTTCTTAGGCCAACAAAGAGCATTTTGCATCAGAAGCTTATTTTCAAAAGGACCAAGATACCAGGCTTTGGTTTTGTTTCTTATGGGCAGAACCCTTGTTGGCCTAGTTTAGGCAAGGGGAGTGCCTCTTCTTATAGAATGGGGACAATGTTGACATTCATTTTTAACTGGGAAAAATAAGATTGTTCACTAAATATTTTGCCTGGCTTTTTCTTTGATGACTCATGATGAACATTTATTTTTAAAACTTGTCATGGCCTTATACAAGGAATCAAACATTTGTTTCAATTTATATGACAAGCTCTTGTTTTGAGCTGCTTTTGTGCTTAGGGAAGTGTCAAAAGTGGTGCAGAAACGCAAGGTATGTTCATATGGGAATTTCAAGAGGGGTTCTTAATGTCTGCAAAAAGTTCATACTTTGAATCAATGAATGATAGAAATTATTAGCACACTTTTGACAAAACCTATTGTTTATAATGAGCTTCCAGTGTGTTTTGTGGCATTTGTTTAAACCAAGGTGCCTTCCCTTATCTAGAAAAAACTATGTCACTTTGACTTTACATGGCTGCCAAAGCACATTGAACAAACAATAGCAAATATTTGTTTGGAACAAATTTGTGTTGCATATTGTGTATAAAACAATGTATTTGTTAAATATTCTCAGAATTTCACATATTTATGTGAAAGCAGGGTTGATCTCTGCCAACAGAGGCCACACAGAACGAATATCTGATACAAGGTTCCGTGATAGATTTTATATTTCACTTTCATAATTGTTTATTGAGGAAACTATTTTGAAAGTAATTTAGCTCATCTATATTACCATGTGTTAAATTACACGTAGCATTTTTTCTGCTTATTTATGTCATACAACTTTATAGAGAAACATTAACTTGCCGGCATTAAAATCGAGCCTAGGACAAATCCTGATTTGTCAGTCCTGGATGAAGCCAAATGCTCAAACATGAAACACTGTATCAGGTGCCGCTCAACAGTGTACTTGGAATACCTAGGTATTTTAACAGTTACATTAAGCAGCACAATACTCTACCCTGACATGTGGGGGCACGGGTGGCCCTGTCATCTAAGGCGCTGCGATTCGCTGTGCAGAGTTGCGTCCCTTGGGCATGCCAGAAACCTATGATTGTGGGTTCGAATCCTGGTTCGCCCCGATTATGTTTCTAGGTTTGTCAGCACCATACCATGGCTCATGGGTTTCACCGAAGTGGTAAACGTCTGAGACCTGCATCTCTTCGGGCTTTCCTCCCACATTAAGCTGACACGCTGCAATATAACTGGAATACTGTTAAAAGCGGCGTAAACCCAACTCACTCGCACACTACTCTGACATGTGATGTTTCAGCAGCTGCCCTGTGTGTTTTGTATGTTGAGGGGGATCCGTCAACTGATGGTTCACCCATCTTCACATGTAGTGGAGCACTACAAGCTATTCCTGGTTTAGTCTCCAAGGGATTACCTGCACCATGCTTCAGTGTTCTTCCCAAACAATAGTGATGTATCTGTTCACAAGTCGACATGCCTGTGGGTTTCACCAAGGTGGCAAATGTCTTGGGGCCTGCATCAGTTAGGGCTTTCCTCCCACATTAAGCTGACATGACTGGAATACTGTTCAAAGCAGTGTTAAACCCAATTCAAACTCAAATTACTCTTTCAAGCAAATATTTTTGTGCAACAAATCCTTGAAAAAGTCATTTTCAGTGAACAAAGTATTTTTGAAAACTTGCCGTATCATCATACTGTATCTTTGAAACTGTGATGGAGAATCATTTCATTGAGCCATCGTATTTTGAGACATCCGTGCTGTTGAGATGTAAGACAGAAGTGTGTATGTTGCTACTCCTGAGGGACCTGCTTCACAGTCATCATTGGGCAAGCTCATAATGAGGGTCGAGAAGAGGGGCCTCACCCATCATCTAAGTCATGCTTTTGAAAATTGCTCTCATCAACATACAATATTTATTGATTACTTCATTGTTGACTGCATTTCATCTGACATCAACGTTGTTGGTTTTATAAAGTTCCTGCCATTGCACACCTCTCATCTCAGCCCTCAGCCCATGGATAATTCCTATGCATGGAATAATGGCACTGTTGTTACAAGATTCTAAATCTCTAATACTCACCTGTTGGCATGGACACCTGTATATTTGGAACTGGAGTTTTATGAACATTGTACATGTATAAAGTGGTATTTTTCTAGCGCAGAGGACCGTTACCATGGATATTAGAAATGAGTTGAAATTGCAAACAAAATGAGATTTATATAGCTACACTAGGCTGACTGTAGTTTTCAGCAGTAGGTTGATCTCAATAAATATCATTGTACAAATAAATAATTAATGTTTGTTTTTTATCATGAAATACTATACAGCTGGGCTATCACCATGAGTTTTCAAAGTGAGACTAATTTCCTGCACTGTGTTCATCGTGCAAACAGGCAAACCAGTACATAGTGGTAGGTGTAGTATTGACTGGTGTGGTCACTCACTCCAATATGTTGATGGTGACAGGGACAGACTGGTGGTCATACATGCTCGGTAGTACACACGCGTCATACATGCTCAGTAGGGGCCTTTACTGTATTACACACTCGTCATACATGCTCAGTAGGGGCCTTTACTGTAGTACACACGCGTCATACATGCTCAGTAGGGGCCTTTACTGTAGTACACACTCGTCATACATGCTCAGTAGGGGCCTCTGCTGCATTACACACTCGTCATACATGCTCAGTAGGGGCCTTTGCTGTAGTGCACACGCGTCATATATGCTCAGTAGGATCCTTTGATGTAGTACACACTCATCATACATGCTCAGTAGGGGCCTTTACTGTTGTACACACGCATCATACATGCTCAGTAGGGGCCTTTGCTGTAGCACACATGCATCATACATGCTCATTAGGGGCCTTTGCTGTAGTACACATGCATCATACATGCTGAGTAGGGACCTTTACTGTTGTACACACTCGTCATACATGCTCAGTAGGGACCTTTACTGTAGTACACACGCGTCATACATGTTCAGTAGGGGCCTTTGCTGTAGTACACACTCAACATACATGCTCAGTAGGGGCCTTTACTGTAGTACACACTCGTCATACATGCTCATTAGGAACCTTTACTGTAGACACACTCGACATACATGCTCATTAGGGACCAGGTGTCATTGAAGACAGCTGGGATGACATTCAACACACAAAAAATGATAACAGCATCAATGTCGCACTTCAAGAGATGTAGCTGGTTGCATTTGAAGTTATTTTATGTACATAGGATACTTTGCACTGATGAACAAATGTAAAGAAACTAAGTGTGTAGATGAAATATTTGTCAACTAGTATTTAAAAAATACATGGGCCTATGAAGACAATGTTACTCTGAACTTGTGTATATGGGTCAATGTACACGGACATCTTCACATCATATCTTACTGATGTATGGAACTGCCCAGGCCAGGGACAGATTGTTTACGAAGAAATAAACATTCATTTGTCCAAAAGAAAAGTTAAATTTTGAAATTTTTCACTATTGAAGATGTTTCCTCCTTCACATTGCCCAGAGCAAGTCATCTACTGCTGTGGTCTGGTGAGTCCGAGACTTGAACAGATACTGTTACACTCAGGGTGCACCTTGGACCAAAACAGGGTCATTCCTTCATCCTGTTTGTCTGCAGGACTAAACCTGCGCACCCCCTTTGTGTGGAACTGGGGGTCAGTAAGGTAGATGATGCCGCTCCCTTCCCTAGGGAACCAGCCCTGGATGTCCACAATCATCAACACTCCCTGGGACTCGCAGTAGGAGAAGTGGGTCAAGGCCGTGGCCAGCTCCTCTCCGTGATGCCCCTTCTTAGAGAAGGCCAGGTTGTTGGTGAGCTTGATGAAGTCGCCATGGAGGTACGGCTCCACGTTCACCCAGTCCTCCAGTAGCCCATCCGGCGTCAGGAGCTGAAGATGGGCAGCCGGCAAAAACTGCATCTGGACCCAACACCACTTTAGTATTTCAAATCAATCCAAACATGTTCTTTATTTGGGTGGAAATGAATTTATCATGATAGGACTTTTCAGGTCATTATCCAGAAGTGATTGTTTATACAGCTGACTCTGTCTTCAGTTACTCAGAAACAATGCAGAAAAATATGGCATGATAAGATAAACTTTATGGTAACTTGTAATTACACAAATTAGAGTTGTAGAAGTCTTATCACCAACATCACTTGGTGCCCCATGTTGTGCTGTAGCTCACCTGGATGTTGCTGTGGTGGTTGTGGAGGGCTTGGTTAAACCTGGTCACGTAGTAGCCGGCCATCATCTGACACACCACGTCCTGCTGGTAGTACCGGGCAGGGCGCTGCTGCCAGTACCGCTTGCACACATACCTGTAATTAGACACATACACCTGTAGTTGCACACATACACCTGTAGTTGGACACATACACCTGAAGATGGACACATACCAGTAGTCTGACAGCCAGAAAATGTCCCTTATGAAATGTCCGGTCCTTATCTAAATTCACACCAGTTCATCCTACACATGCCCAGTGGTGTGTCCTACCTGCCCCCAGTGCTGTGTCCTACCTGCCCCCAGTGATGTGTCCTACCTGCCTCCAGTGATGTGTCCTACCTGCCCCCAGTGATGTGTCCTACCTGCCCCCAGTGATGTGTCCTACCTGCCTCCAGTGATGTGTCCTACCTGCCCCCAGTGATGTTTCCTACCTGCCTCCAGTGATGTGTCCTACCTGCCCCCAGTGATGTGTCCTACCTGCCTCCAGTGATGTGTCCTACCTGCCTCCAGTGATGTGTCCTACCTGCCCCCAGTGATGTGTCCTACCTGCCCCCAGTGATGTGTCCTACCTGCCTCCAGTGCTGTGTCCTACCTGCCTCCAGTGATGTGTCCTACCTGCCCAGTGATGTGTCCTACCTGCCTCCAGTGATGTGTCCTACCTGCCTCCAGTGATGTGTCCTACCTGCCCCCAGTGATGTGTCCTACCTGCCTCCAGTGATGTGTCCTACCTGCCCCCAGTGATGTGTCCTACCTGCCCCCAGTGATGTGTCCTACCTGCCTCCAGTGATGTGTCCTACCTGCCTCCAGTGATGTGTCCTACCTGCCCCCAGTGCTGTGTCCTACCTGCCTCCAGTGATGTGTCCTACCTGCCCCCAGTGATGTGTCCTACCTGCCTCCAGTGATGTGTCCTACCTGCCTCCAGTGATGTGTCCTACCTGCCTCCAGTGATGTGTCCTACCTGCCCCCAGTGATGTGTCCTACCTGCCCCCAGTGGTGTGTCCTACCTGCCCCCAGTGATGTGTCCTACCTGCCCCCAGTGATGTGTCCTACCTGCCCCCAGTGATGTGTCCTACCTGCCTCCAGTGATGTGTCCTACCTGCCCCCAGTGATGTGTCCTACCTGCCTCCAGTGATGTGTCCTACCTGCCTCCAGTGATGTGTCCTACCTGCCTCCAGTGATGTGTCCTACCTGCCTCCAGTGATGTGTCCTACCTGCCCCCAGTGATGTGTCCTACCTGCCTCCAGTGATGTGTCCTACCTGCCCCCAGTGGTGTGTCCTACCTGCCCCCAGTGATGTGTCCTACCTGCCTCCAGTGGTGTGTCCTACCTGCCCCCAGTGATGTGTCCTACCTGCCTCCAGTGATGTGTCCTACCTGCCCCCAGTGGTGTGTCCTACCTGCCCCCAGTGATGTGTCCTACCTGCCTCCAGTGGTGTGTCCTACCTGCCCCCAGTGGTGTGTCCTACCTGCCCCCAGTGATGTGTCCTACCTGCCTCCAGTGATGTGTCCTACCTGCCCCCAGTGATGTGTCCTACCTGCCCCCAGTGATGTGTCCTACCTGCCCCCAGTGATGTGTCCTACCTGCCCCCAGTGATGTGTCCTACCTGCCCCCAGTGATGTGTCCTACCTGCCCCCAGTGATGTGTCCTACCTGCCCCCAGTGATGTGTCCTACCTGCCCCCAGTGATGTGTCCTACCTGCCCCCAGTGATGTGTCCTACCTGCCTCCAGTGATGTGTCCTACCTGCCTCCAGTGATGTGTCCTACCTGCCTCCAGTGATGTGTCCTACCTGCCCCCAGTGATGTGTCCTACCTGCCTCCAGTGATGTGTCCTACCTGCCTCCAGTGATGTGTCCTACCTGCCCCCAGTGCTGTGTCCTACCTGCCCCCAGTGATGTGTCCTACCTGCCTCCAGTGATGTGTCCTACCTGCCTCCAGTGGTGTGTCCTACCTGCCCCCAGTGATGTGTCCTACCTGCCCCCAGTGATGTGTCCTACCTGCCTCCAGTGGTGTGTCCTACCTGCCCCCAGTGATGTGTCCTACCTGCCTCCAGTGATGTGTCCTACCTGCCTCCAGTGATGTGTCCTACCTGCCTCCAGTGATGTGTCCTACCTGCCTCCAGTGATGTGTCCTACCTGCCTCCAGTGATGTGTCCTACCTGCCTCCAGTGATGTGTCCTACCTGCCCCCAGTGATGTGTCCTACCTGCCCCCAGTGATGTGTCCTACCTGCCTCCAGTGATGTGTCCTACCTGCCTCCAGTGATGTTTCCTACCTGCCCCCAGTGATGTTTCCTACCTGCCTCAAGTGATGTGTCCTACCTGCCCCCAGTGATGTGTCCTACCTGCCTCCAGTGATGTGTCCTACCTGCCTCCAGTGATGTGTCCTACCTGCCCCCAGTGATGTGTCCTACCTGCCCCCAGTGATGTGTCCTACCTGCCTCCAGTGATGTGTCCTACCTGCCCCCAGTGATGTGTCCTACCTGCCCCCAGTGATGTGTCCTACCTGCCCCCAGTGATGTGTCCTACCTGCCCCCAGTGATGTGTCCTACCTGCCCCCAGTGATGTGTCCTACCTGCCTCCAGTGATGTTTCCTACCTGCCCCCAGTGATGTTTCCTACCTGCCTCAAGTGATGTGTCCTACCTGCCCCCAGTGATGTGTCCTACCTGCCTCCAGTGATGTGTCCTACCTGCCTCCAGTGATGTGTCCTACCTGCCCCCAGTGATGTGTCCTACCTGCCTCCAGTGATGTGTCCTACCTGCCTCCAGTGATGTGTCCTACCTGCCCCCAGTGATGTGTCCTACCTGCCCCCAGTGATGTGTCCTACCTGCCCCCAGTGATGTGTCCTACCTGCCCCCAGTGATGTGTCCTACCTGCCTCCAGTGGTGTGTCCTACCTGCCCCCAGTGATGTGTCCTACCTGCCCCCAGTGATGTGTCCTACCTGCCCCCAGTGATGTGTCCTACCTGCCCCCAGTGATGTGTCCTACCTGCCTCCAGTGATGTGTCCTACCTGCCCCCAGTGATGTGTCCTACCTGCCTCCAGTGATGTGTCCTACCTGCCTCCAGTGATGTGTCCTACCTGCCCCCAGTGATGTGTCCTACCTGCCTCCAGTGGTGTGTCCTACCTGCCTCCAGTGATGTGTCCTACCTGCCCCCAGTGATGTGTCCTACCTGCCTCAAGTGATGTGTCCTACCTGCCCCCAGTGATGTGTCCTAACTGCCTCCAGTGATGTGTCCTACCTGCCCCCAGTGATGTGTCCTACCTGCCCCCAGTGATGTGTCCTACCTGCCCCCAGTGATGTGTCCTACCTGCCCCCAGTGATGTGTCCTACCTGCCTCCAGTGATGTGTCCTACCTGCCCCCAGTGATGTGTCCTACCTGCCCCCAGTGGTGTGTCCTACCTGCCCCCAGTGATGTGTCCTACCTGCCCCCAGTGATGTGTCCTACCTGCCCCCAGTGATGTGTCCTACCTGCCCCCAGTGATGTGTCCTACCTGCCCCCAGTGATGTGTCCTACCTGCCCCCAGTGGTGTGTCCTACCTGCCCCCAGTGATGTGTCCTAACTGCCTCCAGTGATGTGTCCTACCTGCCCCCAGTGATGTGTCCTACCTGCCCCCAGTGATGTGTCCTACCTGCCCCCAGTGATGTGTCCTACCTGCCCCCAGTGATGTGTCCTACCTGCCCCCAGTGATGTGTCCTACCTGCCCCCAGTGATGTGTCCTACCTGCCTCCAGTGGTGTGTCCTACCTGCCTCCAGTGATGTGTCCTACCTGCCCCCAGTGATGTGTCCTACCTGCCTCCAGTGATGTGTCCTACCTGCCCCCAGTGATGTGTCCTACCTGCCCCCAGTGATGTGTCCTACCTGCCCCCAGTGGTGTGTCCTACCTGCCTCCAGTGATGTGTCCTACCTGCCTCCAGTGATGTGTCCTACCTGCCCCCAGTGATGTGTCCTACCTGCCTCCAGTGATGTGTCCTACCTGCCTCCAGTGATGTGTCCTACCTGCCTCCAGTGATGTGTCCTACCTGCCTCCAGTGATGTGTCCTACCTGCCCCCAGTGATGTGTCCTACCTGCCCCCAGTGATGTGTCCTACCTGCCCCCAGTGATGTGTCCTACCTGCCTCCAGTGATGTGTCCTACCTGCCCCCAGTGATGTGTCCTACCTGCCCCCAGTGATGTGTCCTACCTGCCTCCAGTGATGTGTCCTACCTGCCCCCAGTGATGTGTCCTACCTGCCTCCAGTGATGTGTCCTACCTGCCTCCAGTGATGTGTCCTACCTGCCTCCAGTGATGTGTCCTACCTGCCCCCAGTGATGTGTCCTACCTGCCTCCAGTGATGTGTCCTACCTGCCTCCAGTGATGTGTCCTACCTGCCCCCAGTGATGTGTCCTACCTGCCCCCAGTGATGTGTCCTACCTGCCTCCAGTGATGTGTCCTACCTGCCCCCAGTGATGTGTCCTACCTGCCTCCAGTGATGTGTCCTACCTGCCTCCAGTGATGTGTCCTACCTGCCTCCAGTGCTGTGTCCTACCTGCCTCCAGTGATGTGTCCTACCTGCCCCCAGTGATGTGTCCTACCTGCCTCCAGTGATGTGTCCTACCTGCCTCCAGTGATGTGTCCTACCTGCCTCCAGTGATGTGTCCTACCTGCCTCCAGTGATGTGTCCTACCTGCCCCCAGTGATGTGTCCTACCTGCCCCCAGTGATGTGTCCTACCTGCCTCCAGTGATGTGTCCTACCTGCCCCCAGTGATGTGTCCTACCTGCCTCCAGTGCTGTGTCCTACCTGCCTCCAGTGATGTGTCCTACCTGCCCCCAGTGATGTGTCCTACCTGCCTCCAGTGATGTGTCCTACCTGCCTCCAGTGATGTGTCCTACCTGCCTCCAGTGATGTGTCCTACCTGCCTCCAGTGATGTGTCCTACCTGCCCCCAGTGATGTGTCCTACCTGCCCCCAGTGATGTGTCCTACCTGCCTCCAGTGATGTGTCCTACCTGCCCCCAGTGATGTGTCCTACCTGCCTCCAGTGATGTGTCCTACCTGCCTCCAGTGATGTGTCCTACCTGCCTCCAGTGATGTGTCCTACCTGCCTCCAGTGATGTGTCCTACCTGCCCCCAGTGATGTGTCCTACCTGCCCCCAGTGATGTGTCCTACCTGCCTCCAGTGATGTGTCCTACCTGCCTCCAGTGATGTGTCCTACCTGCCCCCAGTGATGTGTCCTACCTGCCTCCAGTGATGTGTCCTACCTGCCCCCAGTGATGTGTCCTACCTGCCCCCAGTGATGTTTCCTACCTGCCTCAAGTGATGTGTCCTACCTGCCCCCAGTGATGTGTCCTACCTGCCTCCAGTGATGTGTCCTACCTGCCTCCAGTGATGTGTCCTACCTGCCCCCAGTGATGTGTCCTACCTGCCCCCAGTGATGTGTCCTACCTGCCTCCAGTGATGTGTCCTACCTGCCCCCAGTGATGTGTCCTACCTGCCCCCAGTGATGTGTCCTACCTGCCTCCAGTGATGTGTCCTACCTGCCCCCAGTGATGTGTCCTACCTGCCCCCAGTGATGTGTCCTACCTGCCTCCAGTGATGTGTCCTACCTGCCTCCAGTGATGTGTCCTACCTGCCCCCAGTGATGTGTCCTACCTGCCTCCAGTGATGTGTCCTACCTGCCCCCAGTGATGTGTCCTACCTGCCTCCAGTGATGTGTCCTACCTGCCTCCAGTGATGTGTCCTACCTGCCCCCAGTGATGTGTCCTACCTGCCTCCAGTGATGTGTCCTACCTGCCTCCAGTGATGTGTCCTACCTGCCCCCAGTGATGTGTCCTACCTGCCTCCAGTGATGTGTCCTACCTGCCCCCAGTGATGTGTCCTACCTGCCTCCAGTGATGTGTCCTACCTGCCTCCAGTGATGTGTCCTACCTGCCTCCAGTGATGTGTCCTACCTGCCTCCAGTGATGTGTCCTACCTGCCCCCAGTGATGTGTCCTACCTGCCTCCAGTGATGTGTCCTACCTGCCCCCAGTGATGTGTCCTACCTGCCTCCAGTGATGTGTCCTACCTGCCTCCAGTGATGTGTCCTACCTGCCCCCAGTGATGTGTCCTACCTGCCTCCAGTGATGTGTCCTACCTGCCTCCAGTGATGTGTCCTACCTGCCCCCAGTGATGTGTCCTACCTGCCTCCAGTGATGTGTCCTACCTGCCTCCAGTGATGTGTCCTACCTGCCCCCAGTGATGTGTCCTACCTGCCTCCAGTGATGTGTCCTACCTGCCCCCAGTGATGTGTCCTACCTGCCTCCAGTGATGTGTCCTACCTGCCTCCAGTGATGTGTCCTACCTGCCTCCAGTGATGTGTCCTACCTGCCTCCAGTGATGTGTCCTACCTGCCCCCAGTGATGTGTCCTACCTGCCTCCAGTGATGTGTCCTACCTGCCTCCAGTGATGTGTCCTACCTGCCTCCAGTGATGTGTCCTACCTGCCTCCAGTGATGTGTCCTACCTGCCTCCAGTGATGTGTCCTACCTGCCTCCAGTGATGTGTCCTACCTGCCTCCAGTGATGTGTCCTACCTGCCTCCAGTGATGTGTCCTACCTGCCCCCAGTGATGTGTCCTACCTGCCCCCAGTGATGTGTCCTACCTGCCTCCAGTGATGTGTCCTACCTGCCTCCAGTGATGTGTCCTACCTGCCTCCAGTGATGTGTCCTACCTGCCCCCAGTGATGTGTCCTACCTGCCCCCAGTGATGTGTCCTACCTGCCCCCAGTGATGTGTCCTACCTGCCCCCAGTGATGTGTCCTACCTGCCTCCAGTGATGTGTCCTACCTGCCTCCAGTGATGTGTCCTACCTGCCCCCAGTGATGTGTCCTACCTGCCTCCAGTGATGTGTCCTACCTGCCTCAAGTGATGTGTCCTACCTGCCTCCAGTGATGTGTCCTACCTGCCCCCAGTGATGTGTCCTACCTGCCCCCAGTGATGTGTCCTACCTACCCCCAGTGATGTGTCCTACCTGCCCCCAGTGATGTGTCCTACCTGCCTCCAGTGATGTGTCCTACCTGCCTCCAGTGATGTGTCCTACCTGCCTCCAGTGATGTGTCCTACCTGCCCCCAGTGATGTGTCCTACCTGCCCCCAGTGATGTGTCCTACCTGCCTCCAGTGATGTGTCCTACCTGCCTCCAGTGATGTGTCCTACCTGCCTCCAGTGCTGTGTCCTACCTACCCCCAGTGATGTGTCCTACCTGCCTCCAGTGCTGTGTCCTACCTGCCCCCAGTGATGTGTCCTACCTGCCTCCAGTGCTGTGTCCTACCTGCCCCCAGTGATGTGTCCTACCTGCCTCCAGTGATGTGTCCTACCTGCCTCCAGTGATGTGTCCTACCTGCCTCCAGTGATGTGTCCTACCTGCCCCCAGTGATGTGTCCTACCTGCCTCCAGTGATGTGTCCTACCTGCCTCCAGTGATGTGTCCTACCTGCCCCCAGTGATGTGTCCTACCTGCCTCCAGTGATGTGTCCTACCTGCCTCCAGTGGTGTGTCCTACCTGCCCCCAGTGATGTGTCCTACCTGCCCCCAGTGATGTGTCCTACCTGCCTCCAGTGATGTGTCCTACCTGCCCCCAGTGATGTGTCCTACCTGCCCCCAGTGATGTGTCCTACCTGCCTCCAGTGGTGTGTCCTACCTGCCTCCAGTGATGTGTCCTACCTGCCCCCAGTGATGTGTCCTACCTGCCTCAAGTGATGTGTCCTACCTGCCCCCAGTGATGTGTCCTACCTGCCTCCAGTGATGTGTCCTACCTGCCCCCAGTGATGTGTCCTACCTGCCCCCAGTGATGTGTCCTACCTGCCCCCAGTGATGTGTCCTACCTGCCCCCAGTGATGTGTCCTACCTGCCCCCAGTGATGTGTCCTACCTGCCCCCAGTGATGTGTCCTACCTGCCTCCAGTGGTGTGTCCTACCTGCCTCCAGTGATGTGTCCTACCTGCCCCCAGTGATGTGTCCTACCTGCCTCAAGTGATGTGTCCTACCTGCCCCCAGTGATGTGTCCTACCTGCCTCCAGTGATGTGTCCTACCTGCCCCCAGTGATGTGTCCTACCTGCCTCCAGTGATGTGTCCTACCTGCCCCCAGTGATGTGTCCTACCTGCCTCCAGTGATGTGTCCTACCTGCCTCCAGTGATGTGTCCTACCTGCCCCCAGTGATGTGTCCTACCTGCCCCCAGTGATGTGTCCTACCTGCCTCCAGTGATGTGTCCTACCTGCCCCCAGTGATGTGTCCTACCTGCCCCCAGTGATGTGTCCTACCTGCCCCCAGTGATGTGTCCTACCTGCCTCCAGTGATGTGTCCTACCTGCCTCCAGTGATGTGTCCTACCTGCCTCCAGTGATGTGTCCTACCTGCCCCCAGTGATGTGTCCTACCTGCCTCCAGTGATGTGTCCTACCTGCCCCCAGTGATGTGTCCTACCTGCCCAGTGATGTGTCCTACCTGCCTCCAGTGATGTGTCCTACCTGCCTCCAGTGATGTGTCCTACCTGCCCCCAGTGATGTGTCCTACCTGCCCAGTGATGTGTCCTACCTGCCTCCAGTGATGTGTCCTACCTGCCCCCAGTGATGTTTCCTACCTGCCCCCAGTGATGTGTCCTACCTGCCTCCAGTGATGTGTCCTACCTGCCCCCAGTGATGTGTCCTACCTGCCTCCAGTGATGTGTCCTACCTGCCTCCAGTGATGTGTCCTACCTGCCCCCAGTGATGTGTCCTACCTGCCTCCAGTGATGTGTCCTACCTGCCTCCAGTGATGTGTCCTACCTGCCTCCAGTGCTGTGTCCTACCTGCCCCCAGTGATGTGTCCTACCTGCCCCCAGTGATGTGTCCTACCTGCCTCCAGTGATGTGTCCTACCTGCCTCCAGTGATGTGTCCTACCTGCCCCCAGTGATGTGTCCTACCTGCCTCCAGTGATGTGTCCTACCTGCCTCCAGTGATGTGTCCTACCTGCCTCCAGTGATGTGTCCTACCTGCCTCCAGTGATGTGTCCTACCTGCCCCCAGTGATGTGTCCTACCTGCCCAGTGGTTCATCCTGATGGAGGAAGTAGACCTCGAACACCTCTCGACAGTTGCCCTTCCTGTTGCCTCCAAGGTCCAGTTCCTGTCCCCTGTGTACGAGTGTACTCTGAGACAGCCAGTCCCCTGTCACAGGGTTGTAGGTCAGCAACAGGGCCTCTGTCAGGGAACATGCACATCAACTGTTAGTATTGTCAGTACAGCGTGGCCAGCTGGTCACTTGAGAATCATGCAGTCAGATCACAGGTGGACCAGAAGTCACAGCTCTCTCATATCTCCTAATACAAACACCAGACAAGCTGCACTGGTTGTTATACAAGGACAAATGTAACTTAATAATAATAAAATAAAAGACAATTTGCATCTTACACATACACTACAGGGTACTACAATCAGACAGAAGGCCAATAAGACATCCAAATATTGTGTTTTAGTTTGTAATTAATGTGTTGTCAGTTGTTCTCAGTGCATGCCAGTAGTACTGGCAATAGAAGCATATCGTATTCGACGTAATAAGCGCCCCGCTCTAATAAGCGCCCACAGCGATATTTGTTAATATATTGGCTAGTGAACACTCCCAATTAGCACCCCTTCTGATTAATCAATGTACACAAGACTTATTTATTTGTGTATAATACGACAGTTGTGTTATATGCACCCTTAATTATGGGCAATTAAATTCTGGAAAAATATATGTGTCGTATACAAACATTTTTAGGCTGTCAGCATAAACCACAAACAAACAAAATTCACCAAAATACCATTCTAATAAGAGCCCCCTATTTCTAATTTTGAGAGCACCCTGAGCGCTTATTACGCGGAATACGATATTAGTAATATCTAAATATTTTTTACAATTGTATACTTATCCTGCATTACTCCTTAATGCATTCACTGCTTACCTTACGACAAAAGACGAGACAGCGTAACGGTGATGGTCCTGGGTGAAGAAATAAAACTGTTGTTTGTAGTCCCACTTTTGGTGACCACCGCCGCTGTCCTGTGACCTTGATGACCTGAGGTCACCTCTTCACATCACTACCTGTCACCCGAGCTTTTAGAAAAACATACTTTTTAGGTTTCTGAAGCCAAACTGGGGAGGCAAGTCTGCGACAGGTAGGCCTTAAATGTAGTAATGCAGGATAAGTATACAAATGTAAAAAATGTTTTACTAATTTTTTTACTTATCCTGCATAATGCATCTGTATCAGACAGTTTGGAGGTGCGTCAGGGTTTGGTAACCTGCTGGGCAACAACCAGTGGCCCAAAACTTTGTATACCTTTGTCCTCCTCAAGAGTCACATCGCGAAGATAATTAATGACTGGCGAAATCTGTGTCAGACCTCCAGAACGTTTTTTTAACAATAACTGCTGTGTAAAGCCATGGTAGAGGCAGGCGCCCTGAGGATTATTCGTTCTCGGCGGATCCAGATTGGCAATCGAATAAGCCTGAAGGATGACTGCGCGTAACCATAGAGATATGGTGTTGCGTCTAACTTCGGTCGTGGATGTAGGAGAAACGGGTATAAATAACTGCTTCCTCGAACCACGCCTAGTCTTGGAACTGCAGATGAAAATTTGCAGTGCCCGCACCAGGCATAGTAGAAGTTCACCCTCATCTACGTTTCCCACAATAGTCGATATTGGTTGGATGGTGAAGGAACGATCAGGTTGGCCTGGTAGTTGGCAATAAACTCCTAGCACCACCCGAGATGTACCACTCCGTCCCCTGCTCAAAGCGAACCCCGATGATTTCGATTGCATGTAGTTCGCTCACCCTTACTAGCATGGCTAATTCCAAGAGAAACACTGTTTTCTTGGGGAGGTAATAAAATGAGGATGTATAGAGGGACTTGAAGGGGGGCCCTCGCAAACCTCGAAGCACCACATTCAAGTCCCAAGCATGTGGGCGGAACTTGGCCTTCTGATCCTCAAGCATGAATGAGCGGAGTAGGGCCTGTAGTTCCGGGACCTTGGTCATTTTGCAATTTTCTGGAACGGCCAATACTGAGTTAAGTGCAACTAAGTACGTAGTAATGATGCTACCTTTCAAGTGTCTTTGGGTTATGCAAATGTAGGAGGTATTCAGCTAGGAATTGTGGTGATGCAGTGGTAGGGTCTTGATTCTTTGCCTTGCAAAAAGTTTCAAACGATCCCCACTTGTCATCATATAGGCCTCTAGAAGAGGGACGATGAGCTAACATTATAGCTTTTGCTGCCCGTGCCGAATAGCCCTTTGAACTTAACGCCTTTTTAAGATGAACCAAGTGTGCAGACGAAACCTGTCTTTGGTTGGATGAGGCAATTTGCTGTGAGGGTGGATAAGTAGGTTGGACCGCTGTGGGAGGGGGAGTGGATCATCCTCTGCTAGATTTCTGAGCTTGACGAACCACCCTCTCAACAGCCACCAGGGTGCAACCAAAGTCAGAGCAAGGCTCCTTGTCTCCTTAATCTTTTGCATTACCCTGGGAAGTAAGACTGGTGGCGGAAAGGCCTACACATTTAACCCTTCCCAATGAATTCTGAACAAGTCTACTGCCCAAGTCTGCGGATACGGTAACGGGGAGACATACGTCATGAGTTGGTAATTTTGGCAAGTTGCAAACAGGTCAATGTGTGATTGCCCGATTTTCTGAAGCAGTAACTGGAATGCTTCTGTGTGAAGTTTCGACTCGGTGGGGGCCACCCTGTCTGGACGCGATAAAACATCGGCCAGAATGTTGACATCCGGGGATGTGTTGAACTATGAACTGTTGTTGCAGACGATCCACTAGATGGAAAAACCTGAATGTCTGTTGAAACAGGGAGTGGGAGTGGGTTGTTCCCTCATTGTACACACACTACACCACAGTACTTTTGTCTGTGGATATTGCAATTTGGGCGAACTGTAGATGATTCTGCCAATGTGATATGGCCAGAATCAATGCTTCCAACTCCTAGTTGTTTATGTGCACTTTCAATGAGCGCCAGACCATAGCCCTGAGACTGTCTGGCCCTGAAGGGAGGCATCTACGAACAGGTGTAGATTCAGTGGTTAATTCAGATAAAGAGACTCCTCCAAAGACTTTAGTCTCTACAGTCCTCTACTGTCCACCAATTGAGGTAAGGCCTTAGTTGAGCTAGATTAGAGTGATGGCCTTGAGTTGTTGAATATGGCGTAATTGTAATTGGCTTCTGCTGGTTAGATTCTGTGCTGAGGTGAGTAACCCTAACAACACTTGCCATTGCCAAAGTGTGCATGGTTGATGAAGAGCAGGTGACAGGAGGCATAAAATCTTGTGCCATCTGTCCCTTGGAACTGATAAGACATCCTGGTCTGTTTGGAACAGGCCTCCTATGAACTGGAGTCGATAGGATGGAGTTAACTCTGACTTCGCCTCGTTGATTATCCACCCCAGTTGATACAGTAGGCTTCTGGTGAAATTCCGGGGGCTTACTAATGTCTGCGTGTGTCAATGACACAGGAGACAGTCGTCTATGTACGACTCAAACCAAATGTTCCTCAGGTGTAGAAACTCAGTCATAGGCTTCAATACTCGTGTAAATGGGAGCACTGCCCGCTGGTAGTGAACCCCATTGAACTGGAATCTGAGGCACCTGCGGTCTGAGGGATGGATCGGTATATCAGGTAGGCATCCCACAGATCGAGACGCTCAGGAAACGTTCAAATACAGAGAGATTGTGTATCATTCTCATCTTGTCTGAGTCCTTCTTGGTTACCAGGAAGATGTGGGAATATAAACCTGGTGTTAACACTGGTGTGTGTACAATCTCTACGGCTCTCTTTACCAACAGAATGTCTATGCTAGCCTTTAATAGAAGATATTGCTTTCTTTGATAATACCAAGGAAGTGGAGCTTTGGTCAACTGTGGAAGTACCTCTACCTCTAGTTGGTAACCGCGACATAGTATGTTGAGAACGTAACGACAACTGGGACGACTGGGAGCTAAAGGTGAACGGCTTTTACTCTGATGTGTAGTGCTACCTCTGCCATAGATGAAACTGGCGCAGGCGTCTGATACAAAGGCATAGGCGTGGGAGCAGGATACAATTGCGTCATGGACTGCTGCCACATGGACTGCAAAATTGCATCCAATTAGTGTTCTGTAACGGTGTGACGCCTGATGCATCTGCTGCGCTGGATATGTTGGTACAGCACTATGTACTAAGCTGATCATGCGTTGCCTGCGGAGCATTGTTCACTGATAGCCCTGGGGCTGATGTCATTTTAGGTATCTGAGACGCAATGCTCAATGGTGTTAGCAGGCATGGGTTTGCGCTACCCCCATCAAAGCGTCTTGAGACACTGGTGCAGACGTCACAGATCTAGTAGATCTAGATGCCTCAGGCGGCTGAAAAATAGGGTCAGTTATGATACTCACAAAATCCTCTGGATTTGATGTTTTCTGCAAAGCGTGCACTTCAGCAGTGACAGTAATGGCCGACATATTATGCGCCGAAGATAATGGTTGTGTAGTAATGACTGAACTATGTCCCTTGCTATTCAGGGATTGTGACATCTTCCTAGTCTCACGACGGGATAGCTGCAAAATACGTTTGTGAGTGACCTGCCTATAAGTTGTAAAACTCGTTGAAGAGAGATTTACACAAAAGACACATTTAGAGTTTGATGCACAAATTTGCATCCATGCCAGACAACGTTGATGAGGATCTTTAGCAGATTGTTTTCCACGTTTTAGTACAATACGCAAGCATAAGTTACACAAATATAGACTTTTTGATGAAGTGGGACTGGAAAAATATTGTAACAAGTTGAAAGTGTATTCAATAATTTGTATATACGCAACTCAATGTAACGCCAAAGCTAGTAGTATTTAAGAACACATAAATATGTTAAGTAGCATAAGTAGCTGAGATTTGTCAACAAATTGACTACCCTGACATGCAAACAATTGTAACAAAATTCAAAATGGCGGTGAACAAACAGCACAACATGGTGCGAGTAATATAAATAAAAATACATCACCCGTCACACATCACTTTTAGAACTGCAGACGAAAACTGAAGGTCAAAATTAATCCAAAACAAGAGCTCCGCTGATACACATCGATGCTGTAGCGTGACAGGCAGTGATGTGAAGAGGTGACCTCAGGTCATCAAGGTCACAGGACAGCGGCAGTAGTCACCAAAAAAGGGACATCGAGCAACAGTTTTATTTATTCACCCAGGACCGCTACGCTGTCCCGTCTTTTGTCGTAAGGTAAGTAGTGAATGCATTAAGGAGTAATGCAGGATTAGTAAAAAACTATATGATACACTCACTGTTTACTTTGATAGTCTCATCCACTGTGGGCGGCTCCCAATGCTCCAGGTACTCCTCAGCACTCCTTGTTTCAACACTGTGCCCGAAGTGAAGGCCCTCTAGTGAGCTGTTTACTGTGGAGGAACTCAGATCCACTAGGGGAGATAACTCACCCGTCTCATCAGTCAGATTATGCCACTCTTCTGTGGTGGCTGACAAGTCCACATAAGAGGTGGAGGATTCACTGGAGCTATGCTGGGTGGGAGATGGGGAGAAACTAAACCCAGACTCTCCGGAGACTCTAGAGGAAGAAGTAGAAGCGGAGGACAGGCCAGCTGATCCTGAACTGGAGGAAGTGGACTTCCTGGAGGCTGAACTGTCCGTCAATGATTTATCTGAAGAAGCAGAGGTAGAAGTTGTCTTGTTTCTATGGGAAGTCTGACCAGAAATTAGGGTAGCAGGTGCAGTATTCTTGTCATTAAATGCACCCAAAATTTCTGAGCCTGAATTTAAATCAAGAATGTTAAATTTCTCCATAGTGGCACTAACGGAGATGACCGATAGATTCACAAGTTCTGGATCCTTGCTTGAAGTCCCATCTGATCCAGACTGACTAGAAGAACCTGAGGTTGTTGAGAATGAAGATGCATCTACTGTTAGTCCTATATACTTCCTTGAATATAGGTCTGTTGCTTTGGGGTTCTGACTCTTTACAGCTCCTGGAAATGTGCCAGGATTCTGTATGGAAGCAGGTGCTAAAGGATTCTGCACAGCAGGAACTGTACCTGCTTTATCTGACATTTGATCTGCTTTTGATGACTCTTTAACGGTATCTGCTTTCCCTTGTGTTTTGTCAGAGGAGTCGTCTGATGCTGGTGATGACACTTCCACATTCACCGAGACACTATCAGTGCCCTGTAGCATGGGCAATCCCAGGATGCCAAGAGATGCATTCATGAAAGACACAGAGTTCCTGGTATGTTCCAAGTTTGTCACAAGTTGACGTCTGGTCTGACAAGAACAAAGATGGCGGTACAGCTCAATACTGACCTGCTCCAGGTACTTGGATAATGAACGGTCTTGAGGAAAGGGAGAGAAGTATAAGGTCAAATGAATCAGGAAAATTGCTTTCACAAACTCAAAATATGTTTCCAGACTCTTGAGATTGCTGACAGTTTCATGTGTAGCGAGAGTTTTCTTGATGTCTGCCACAATGGTCTGGAACCACATGAACTCTCTCAAAGAAGGTGGCTTCTGAAGAGCAAACATCAGCAAGGATTCCTCAGCAACAAGCTGAAACATAACAGCAGGTTGTATTTGGCAGAAACATTAATGTTCAGTGGTATATTACTGTAGCTTATCAAACAATGTTCCGAAATAATGCAGCCATTTTTTATAACAAGAGATGTCTTCTGTGGTGCCTTCTCAACACCTCCTAGGCATGGCTGGAGTATTACATCTTACTATAGGGTGTAAGAAGTCTAACAACAAATAAGACTAAACAAAACAAAGAAACACCGTTATCACTATCACCACCATGCGGCACATAAGAAGTTTGTTTTTTCATACAGTAGAGAATATAAACGATAAAAAAGAGTCCTATAAAGCCTTAAGAAGAGATGGGCACTAGGATTGCTTTATGTCATCAGAAAAATATTATTAAATGTGAAATTAATACACACAAAAGGCCTCTGGAAAAGATGATTTATGGCACCAATTCTCAAATTCAGTCTTGATACGAGGGGTGTTCATTAAAGATTTCCCCTAAACCACTTAGGGTTATCATATTTGGTTGAAATTTCACATGTGTAATGATACATGTATCTTTGGGTTATGTCTGAATTTGCAGCACCAAACTATTAATCTTACCACTTTTACAGGTGTTATGATCGAGTAGGGTGTGACAATGGAGCCAGTAGAATACCGAGCAGTGATTAGGTTTTTATATTTGAAAGGTCACACACCAAAAGAAACTTCGATGAAATGAAAGCAACTCAAGGGGAAGATGCCCCATCATATGACGTTGTTAAACACTGGCATCGCCAGTTCAAGTGTGGTCGGACATCTGTGGAAACAGCTGCCATTCCTGGTCGCCCCCATTCAGCCATTGATGAGGACACTATCCATCAAGTGGAGACCGCCATTTTGACAGACAGACGTATAACTGTTCGCTGACCAAGGGTGTCCGTCTCCTGCAAGACAATGCTCCAGTACACAACTCTCATGTTGCCGAGACAGAAGCGCGGTCCTGTGGCTATGAAATCCTTCCACATCCTCCTTACTCTCCTGACCTTGCACCATCTGACTTCCACCTCTTTCCAACCATGAAGTCATTTTTGAAGGGAAAACGTTTCACAGATGATGAAACACTGATTTCTGAAGTCAAGTCCTGGTTTGAGACGCAAAATGAGGGCTTTTACAAGCGAGGTCTCCATAGTTGTATAAAACGATGGGAGAAGTGTGTAACTCTTGGTGGTTCCTATGTGGAGAAAGACTAATACCTATGCCAAGTTTCATTCCACTAGGTCCATCGGAAGTGGGTCAGGGAAAATCTTTAATGAACACCCCTCGTAAGTATCTCTTTGATAAGCTTTAGTAGTTTCTGAGAAAACTTGTCCCCACTGCAGACACTATGCACTAAATTGTAGAGCATGGATCAAGAGACATAACTATGTAAAAATAATTTACGTTATCAATTTTCAAACACATTCTTGACAAGTATCTCCTAGATAAGCATGCAAACTTTCAAGTGCAAGTGATCTTCCTATCTCCCCTGCTCTACTTCGTGGCGGGGGATAAAAATACGAACTTAGTCTATATAAAGGCTGACAATATATCACTGACCTTCAATGTTTGAGTCCAGAATAAGCAAACTATTAGGCTTTCATTGAGATCTACTGAAATGACACTAAAATGTAATTGAATTTGTACCCCACAAAACTGCAACCACTTGATCCTACTGGCCCCATGATGCACATTCCATCATTCATCACCCTTAACATTGGCTATATATTTATCTCTGGACCATGCCTATGTTGCTTACTTGGTGTTTGGCAACATAGAGTGTCTGTCCCAGGTCTACGATGTACTTGACGGCATCCATTCCCTTGACATAGGCCTCATAGCAGGGATGAGACTGGGAGAACATTGTAGGGTACTTTTGTTTCATTTCATTGTAGTCAGCCATCGTAAGCTTCTTCAGGCATTTGGTCAGAAGCCCAAGGGAAGATGATGTTCCCTTGTCATCATGGATCTTGTTAAAAGAGTCAACCGATTCTACCAAGGGCTCAATGGCGTCTTTCCACATTCCTAAACGGTTGAAATATGAAAATGTATAAGGGGTCCTATGACAAGGTATATCTATTATCATATTTATTATTTTAAATAACCATTCTTTCTTTGTTACTGTTTCTAATTGTTGGGCCACACTTAAGTTATTACTTGCTTTATGGGTCTGCCAACTGTAAATTTTGTTTCAGAATTTGCTCTCTATTTTTTTATCCTGCCAATAAGCTGATAGCATATTGCCCCCAAAACATATTTCCTAAACAAGGACCACCTGAAGTTGATAAATGTTAAACATGGGAGTCAAAATAAAGTTTGTTGTTGTTTCTGAAACTGAAAGGAGGCATACCGGGGGTAGATGCACAACATCTGGATTCGTGAGGTTTGCATTGCTTAAAGCAACAGCTGTGTTGCAGACTCTCCTCCCACATTAAACTGTTTTTATGTTTTTATACCAGCTGACCTGTACTGAAGCAGAACACTTTTTAAAAAATTGAATTGCTTTATTTATTTATTTTCCCACTTACAAAAATCCCATAAAAAATTTATAAAGCAAGTAAAAAGAAACATGTGGTCTTACTAATATGTCAAAAACAGTTCACATGTATTATTTGCTTTTATTACTTGCCCGTGAAGAGATCACCCATCTAATAAACATACAGCTGTATTACACACTGTGTAAATATTCTATATATCAAACAAAAACTTGACCTTAATGAAGTGTTATACCAAATTGTACATGGAATAAAGTCCACATATGATGCTGTTAATAGGTCAGCCCTTCAGGGATTCCAGGTTAGAATTTGTCCCCGGTAATCAATGCTTGTTCCAAGAGGCTCAGTGCCTTGGTGGAGTGCATTCATACCACAACCACATCAACTCAATCACAGGTTAATCTGATTATTTACAGGCCTCCATCATACAGCTGTCATATTGCTTGTGTCAAACAACAAACATCACAAATCATGTTACAAGGTCACCAATAAACCAACAATTGTTAAACTACTTTTCTATTGTTGTTTACAGTACTTAGATAAAACAAATTTATTGCATTAGGCAAAAAGTGTTAGTGTGATCTTTTCCTGAAGAGTGTTTGGCTGTACAGTGACAGCATGTTAGTCCAGACCCTTGGGGAACCCTACCAGGCACCTTGCAGACACCCAAGTTGGGATGTCTAGGAATATCCAGAGGAACATTATTCTGTAATGACAATTTGGTAATCTGTATGATTCCGGTGGGAAAAGTATCATCTGTATGAAGAGGTTTCACTGTATATACAATTGATCTAAGAGTACACGACAAACATACCTAGATTGTGAAGAATATGACCCTTGATCTGCACACAAACAGCCTTGACATTGTTGTATTGGTCATCATCTCTATAGTCCCACACACTGTCTGGAAACAAGAGCAGAGCCCAATACATCATCTCTATAGTCCCACACACTGTCTGGAAACAAGAGCAGAGCCCAATACACCATCTCTATAGTCCCACACACTGTCTGTAAACAAGAGCAGAGCCCAATACATCATCTCTATAGTCCCACACACTGTCTGTAAACAAGAGCAGAGCCCGATACATCATCTCTATAGTCCCACTACTGTCTGGAAACAAGAGCAGAGCCCAATACACCATCTCTATAGTCCCACACACTGTCTGTAAACAAGAGCAGAGCCCGATACATCATCTCTATAGTCCCACTACTGTCTGGAAACAAGAGCAGAGCCCAATACATCATCTCTATAGTCCCACACACTGTCTGGAAACAAGAGCAGAGCCCAATACATCATCTCTATAGTCCCACACACTGTCTGTAAACAAGAGCAGAGCCCAATACATCATCTCTATAGTTCCACTACTGTCTGGAAACAAGAGCAGAGCCCGATACATCATCTCTATAGTCCCACTACTGTCTGGAAACAAGAGCAGAGCCCAATACATCATCTCTATAGTCCCACACACTGTCTGTAAACAAGAGCAGAGCCCAATACATCATCTCTATAGTCCCACACACTGTCTGGAAACAAGAGCAGAGCCCAATACATCATCTCTATAGTCCCACACACTGTCTGGAAACAAGAGCAGAGCCCAATACATCATCTCTATAGTCCCACACACTGTCTGGAAACAAGAGCAGAGCCCACTACATCATCTCTATAGTCCCACACACTGTCTGGAAACAAGAGCAGAGCCCGATACATCATCTCTATAATTCCACACAGTGTCTGGAAACAAGAGCAGAGCCCACTACATCATCTCTATTGTCCCACACACTGTCTGGAAACAAGAGCAGAGCCCAATACATCATCTCTATAGTCCCACACACTGTCTGGAAACAAGAGCAGAGCCCAATACATCATCTCTATAGTCCCACACACTGTCTGTAAACAAGAGCAGAGCCCACTACATCATCTCTATAGTCCCACACACTGTCTGTAAACAAGAGCAGAGCCCAATACATCATCTCTATAGACCCACACACTGTCTGGAAACAAAAGCAGAGCCCAATACATCATCTCTATAGACCCACACAGTGTCTGGAAACAAGAGCAGAGCCCAATACATCATCTCTATAGTCCCACACACTGTCTGGAAACAAGAGCAGAGCCCAATACATCATCTCTATAGTCCCACACACTGTCTGTAAACAAGAGCAGAGCCCGATACATCATCTCTATTGTCCCACACACTGTCTGGAAACAAGAGCAGAGCCCAATACATCATCTCTATAGTCCCACACACTGTCTGGAAACAAGAGCAGAGCCCAATACATCATCTCTATAGTCCCACACACTGTCTGGAAACAAGAGCAGAGCCCACTACATCATCTCTATAGTCCCACACACTGTCTGGAAACAAGAGCAGAGCCCAATACATCATCTCTATAGTCCCACACACTGTCTGGAAACAAGAGCAGAGCCCGATACATCATCTCTATAGTCCCACACACTGTCTGGAAACAAGAGCAGAGCCCGATACATCATCTCTATAGTCCCACACACTGTCTGGAAACAAGAGCAGAGCCCAATACATCATCTCTATTGTCCCACACACTGCCTGGAAACAAGAGCAGAGCCCAATACATCATCTTTATAGTCCCACACACTGTCTGGAAACAAGAGCAGAGCCCAATACATCATCTCTATAGTCCCACACACTGTCTGGAAACAAGAGCAGAGCCCACTACATCATCTCTATAGTCCCACACACTGTCTGGAAACAAGAGCAGAGCCCAATACATCATCTCTATAGTCCCACACACTGTCTGGAAACAAGAGCAGAGCCCAATACATCATCTCTATAGAATCAGTGGATGATACAGTGAGCCTGTCATGACCCTGTATTGTATGAAAAAATCCTCTCTACCCCTTGTTATGACAGCGTCCAGCACTCGGACAGCTCCATGAAGGTCACCATCGTCCTTCATCACCCGGGCCTTCCTGATGATGACCTGTGGTGCCACTGGTGTGTGGGGCGCTCTGTCCAGGAGGATGTTCAAGACCTGCAGCAGGGCCCTGGAGGCCCCAAACCTGTATGCAGCTCGGTCTACCACATAGATGAGTGCTGCCATGGTGTCCATGTCTGCTACTGCTGCTTTCGCTATGCATCTCTAAACAAACAAATATTCTGTATCTGTCATGGATGCTGTAGTGTCCATGTTGACAAATTCAAAATTTGTTTGGAATAATGTAAGGCTGTTTAAGAAACACCATTACTAGGATTATTCTTACCAAGTTTTATCTTCATAGGCCTCTTAGTTACAGAGGATAGAAGTGTATTGATGCACAAAAGCCAGAGCTGTATGACACTATGTAACACAAACTCATTCAGGTACACAACCAATTGGTCTAACCTATTACAAGTACACAAAAGGGTTTTTGAAGACCAAAATGATATAAAGAAACATTTTGTAAAATAAATCCAAGTTCCTACATAGAGAATCTCAATATGGTTCATGCATGGTAGAGTGTCATTGGTTTCTGCCATCATCTCTGGGGTGACACCTGGTAGAAGGAATGGTCGCTCCTGACGCAGTGCTAGCTGGATCATAGCAGAGATATTGCCAGGTAGCAGTGACAGCCAAGCCTGAAGACTCGCTTCTTGTGATGCTCCTTCACTAGCCTCCCCATAGAGCTGTCGGAGAATCTCTGGAAACAAATTCCAATATTCAGCTTCAGATGATAAGCAAAAATCGGTTTCAGTGAATCTGCTTGTCAAAACAACCTGATAGAGACACCAACTATAAATGGACCACCTTCTTACCAGATGACTCTGCTCATGACACAGACATACAGAATCTCACCTGTGTCTCAGGATATCAAACAACACGTCCATCATGACACAGACATACAGAATCTCACCTGTGTCTCAGGATATCAAACAACACTTCCATCATGGCACAGACATACAGAATCTCACCTGGGTCTCAGGATATCAAACAACACGTCCATCATGGCACAGACATACAGAATCTCACCTGTGTCTCAGGATGTCAAACAACACTTCCATCATGGCACAGACATACAGAATCTCACCTGTGTTTTTTCGGATATCAAACAACACTTTGATCATGGCACAGACATACAGAATCTCACCCTTTTCTCAGGATATCAAACAACACTTCTATCATGGCACAGACATACAGAATCTCACCCTTGTCTCAGGATATCAAACAACACTTCCATCATAGCACAGACATACAGAATCTCACCTGTGTCTCAGGATATCAAACAACACTTCCATCATGGCACAGACATACAGAATCTCACCCTTGTCTCAGGATATCAATCAACACTTCTATCATGACACAGACATACAGAATCACACCCTTGTCTCAGGATATCAAACAACACTTCTATCAACCATTACATGAGATGATTGAAGAAGCAAGACTGGGACTGGTTACTTTGCCATGCTTGTGCTCATGAGTTTCACCAAAGGGGTAAATGTCTGATACCTGCTTCACCTCCGGCTTTCCTCCAACAACAAGCTAACATGCTGTCATATAACTGGAATACTGTTAAAAGCAGCGTTAAACTCAACTCACTCACTCAATGATACCACTGTTAAAGCATTCTCAATTATGAATGACAACAACTGAAGTCATCCCACTGAATCATCCTAACACTATATACAGACCTGACACTAGATTAAATGTGATGTTCAACACAAAAGGTGAGACCTGTCAGCACAGAGGAAAATACTGACAGTTCAGTTGTCGTTCAGTCTGAAAAATATCTGAATTTCCTTCATACATTTGTACTGGCAGTCCACTACAATAATACCCCCAACACACATACTGTTACACTTACCATCATCCTGAACTGTATCTAGTTTGAAGATGTCCAGAATTTCTTTTTCTGCCATGTTGGTTAGTTGTGTGACCTTGAAAAACAAGAGGTCCATCACAACCTACTCTGAGCCAATATGTGAGTGAATGAGTATAGTTTTACGGAATCAAACCCGGGTCTTTGGCGTGACAAACGAATGCTTTATCCAGCAGTCTACCCCCCTCCCCTGCGCCAATATGTATTAATTAGTGATATAGACTTGTGTGTTTGCAATCTCCATTCTTATTAAGATTATGAGGATTTGGAAATTGTTTTGAAGTAGTTTGCCCACAGTTTGCCCACAATCCCAGCAGAGCCATCTTCCTGAGGCAAGGGAGTAAGCTGACTAAAAGTCCAGTTACCATCCTTGCTGAACTATACTGGAATGTCTGGACTCAATTGTAGCGCCACCAGTGCCTATTGCCAGTTATGTCCCTTCTATGTCCCTCCTATTGACCAATCAGATTCATCCTCTCATATCGCTTGCATTTGCATCAACTCAAATGGTGGTGCCCAGTCAAGACAATCTGATCGATAATTAAAATCTATATTGTGATAAAACAGTTCTTACTTTGCAAAGTGCATCAAACCATGTGAGCACCTTCACATGATGAAAAGATTTGCAAAATATCTGTTGATGCCAATTGACGGTACACATGCTTTGCAAATTCTGTAATCGACCAAAATCTGCACAGCAGTTTATGAACTGGATGTCGATTTCTTTATGCAACTTTGATTGGACTATGCATAGACTTGTTAGTCCTTTTATACTTTTATAGTCAGTTAACTCCCTGCCCCAGAAAGATGAGTAAAGCTGATATATGTCATGTCATTCTGTTACAAGTGACATGTATATGCACGTATACATCGGCAAACTATATATGTATCTATCCATGGCAAATCATCGTAAGATCAAAATAGATCCAAATTAAAATGATGAGATTAAATTAGGGCGTCTAATTCATTTCAATTAGTAGTATAGGTAATAGGGGTTCTGGACCACTTCCACTGGAGCCAGATTTATATACCTATACTGCTACTACAGATGGAATGTTTTATGCGTAAATGATCATGCGATTTAACGATAGTCATGAGATTCAGCTAAATTGGCTCCAGCTCACCACCACCTGGAGCCAATGATACAAATTTTTATAGTTAATAGGGGTTCTGGACCACTTCCACTGGAGCCAGATTTATTACCTATACTGCTACTACAGATGGCATTTTTTATGTCAAAATGATTATGCGATTTAACGATAGTCATGAGTTGTATTAAACGAAATATCAATATTAATTAATAATGAATAAAATTTACTATAGCCCACGAGGATATTGGAAAGGTGTAGGAGCAATAAAAAAATTAGCCACCGCGGCTAAGGTTTCTAAAGATGTGGCCAAGGATTGGTTAAAGAAACAAGCGATGTGGCAAATATACTTACCGGCACCGCGTTATATACCGAGGAAGAAGTTTGATATTTTTACGACGAATGAAGTTCATCAGGCTGACCTCTTGTTTCTTCCCCACGATAAGGTAAAACGCAAAACGTATAAATACGCTTTAACCATAGTGGATGTGGCTAGTCAATACAAAGAGGCTGAGCCATTAACCTCGAAAGAATCAACAGAAGTAGCTAATGCACTGAGTCGCGTATATAAACGCGGACTTCTGAAATGGCCTAAGCTATTTCAAGTAGATCCCGGTCGCGAGTTTATGGGATCGGTAACTAAACTGTTAACAAAGAACGATGTCGAAATCGTCCGTGGTGAAAGAGAGGCCCACCGCAGTCAAGCTATCGTCGAAAGATTTAACCGGACATTAGCGGAACATTTGTTTGGCTATCAGTATGGGATCGAAATGAAATCCGAGAGATTGAGATCAACCGAATGGGTGACACGATTATCACCCGTTGTATCAGCGCTGAATAATGAAGTAACGAGATTAATAGGGAAGAAACCATCCGATGCTATTAAAATGAAATCCGTGACTTCCGAATCTTCAGCACCGAGGAGAGGCAAAGAACGAAAACTTCCGGATAGAGTAAGGGTAAGATATTTATACCAGGCAGGTGAACTCGAAGGAGGCCTACGCCTCGCAACCGATCCCATATGGTCCCTTAAGACGTATAACATTAGTCGATTGGTTACGAAAGAAGGAGAGTCTATTCTTTATTATCTTCAAGATGGACCTGGTAGGGCATTTGTACGAGAAGAGTTGTTCATAGTTCCCGACGGTACGGTATTACCACCATAACCATAAGCATAGGTAGTTACACCATCATTATCAATCCATCTCTTTGTATCTAAGGGGGATAATGATGTCTTGTTCATTCTTAATCCATATATCCTATGATTGTAACTTCTTAAAGAGTTCATCTCGTGTTTGAACATTCTACCGTTAAATAATGATTCTTTATACTGTTCGTGTTTGATATGCTTTTTTACAACATACTTCTTAACACCCTTAGCTTTTCTTATCTCCCCATTATCGGACTTCTTTATAGAATACATCTTAGGTCTTAATCCTACATACTCCGCTATAGGGGTCCCAGCACATTCATCCTTCATCTTACCTAACACCTTTTTATTTACTACGCTGTGCAGTGGATTATCTTTAGGATAATCACTCGTGTCGTACATCCTCGGTTTGTATTTCCATCAACAAAGAATCTGTGTCGGTATATAACACCTCGCATCTATCGCCGTATTGCTTCTTAAGTTCGTTGTAATAAAAGTCATACATTAAGTGTTTTGACAAGTCGAGAATACTCATACCGATGTACACCGGTCTGTTGAATTTTATATTACTCTTCTGCATATGCAACGCGGCTAAGTCGTTATCGAATATCTTGCTTCTGTTAAAAGCCGGACTGGCTATAAGTTTCCTGAGTCTTTCTTCCTCATTAGATCTGACTAATTTAACATCAACACGCTTCCTTAAATTCTCCATAGTTTTACCAAATACCGAGTTATTCATGAGCTTATATAGATTCTTTTCGAAATCGCTGGTAGCTATCTTTCTTAAATCTGTGTTCAACCTTATATAGGGCTCCATCCAAGGGCTTTGATCAAACTTTAGAACTCTGTGTATTTTCTTTAGTTTCATACCTAACGATAGATACAACTGGAGATTTCTGTAGTGAACTATATATTTTGTCTTATCCATCAAATTTGGTACGAGTTTTTCTACGTTAGCTAACCTACTATTACCCATCAAGGAGTGTTGATATTCCGACATCCAATCTTTACTAACCATTAATCTTTCGGGAGCTAGCGGATAACTGTTATGATCTTTATGTAACGAACTTGGATATTCCAAGTCAACTTCTAGTATGTACCCTTTATTCGCATCATTATTATGGATATTAATAACATTGATATTATCGATATCATTGACCCATTCAAAACCACCCGTGGGTAAAGGTTGACTCATAGCCCATCCGTACAAATTGTTAGCGTCGAGATATAATATATGCGTGTCGGGTTTACTCGGATCGTATCCTTCCACTAATTTATTATCAGCCTTAGAATACCTTTTAGCTGCCATCGATATACCACCTCTTAATCCTTTCTCAATAAACAAGTGCATATCGTAATCTGTGAGTAGTTTTAGTTCTACGCCGGTCTTCTTCAACAATGCATCCCACGATAGTCCGGGACTGGAATAGTACCATGCCGGGTCCAAGCCGTATTGTTTTAAACATGTCTTTCTAAATATCTTGAATATATCGGCGAGTAACAGTACATCCGTTTTTAAGTACAGATCGTGATAATCGCCTAAATTCTTACATCCTAATTTATCCCAGACCGTCAGAGCGTGTTCATAATCGGCATCTGTTATTCTAGTTCTGTTAAGTTACTATAGAATGATTCGAGGGGTGGTAATTCAGTTTCTTCGAATCTAGACCAATCATCCATATATTCGTAAGGATATACACCTTTTCTCAGCAACAAATGACGAGTTATCTTATCGGTATATTGATTTGTTATCGCGAAGTCATCGGGATTGTTCGCATTAGCTAAATTGTCCAGGGAAGATAACAGAAACTGTACAGAGTCTATGAATCTAAGCCCATTACTTTGCTTTATTCTAGATTTCCCATCCTTGTCCCTATAATGTATAGGTTTAGTCAACGAGAACGATATGTATTTTTCCATATTATTAGGAATGCACGTTAAACCGCCGTCGGTCTTCGAGATAGCTTGCATAATGAGATGTGAATCGTATCCCCTAAGGTTGTGAAACACAACGGGGATGGGTATTGTTTGAGAATTCATTTTTAGTCTCAAGTTACACTCGTTATGGGCGGCTCCCCGATAATTACCCGTGACGTGACAATGATCTCTTACGGAATCCCCATCCAGGGGTTTATTACAAACGTGACAACTCGTTGACTTCTTATGGACCCTCCAATCATCCCTCGTCATACGCATGGGTATCTTACACGATAATTTTTCTCTGATTATTCTCTCTTCGTTTTGTAGATATTCTAGGAACTTTCCCGCTGCATCGGGTCCTCTGTAAATCACGGGCGGGTTTGTTTTCCCATCATACCTTACAACTATATATCCAAACCCACAAGGAATATGTTCTTGAGTTTTGTAGGTAAAACTACTATCTTGATTATTATGGTTGGTATTTTCTATGGGTTTGATAAGCGCTTCGAAGTCGGCGTAAATTACGTACGGTACTGGCATTTGATTACAATAATGTTCAAATTTTAATATATTTTTTCCCTCTTTAGGCATATCGATCCTGATAGCATTCTGTCCAACACCTCTACAGTCTTCTTTATGCGCTTCTAATAGATCTTGTCTGCTGTACCCATGTAGGCATCTTTCGCAGAAATATTTCTTTCCCTTATATTTAGTTTGATCGTATAGCAGCCTGTTTAAACTCTTTATCCATGTATAATGATATTTTCCATCTTTTTCGATCAGAAATGAATTGATTCTGGGAATATGTTCCGGAGCGGAGCTTATCCTGTGTACAACAATTCCTTTAGAATGTCCGAAAACATTTATAGCTAAATTATTTTGCTTTTCTACCTTATCAATTTGTGATATTGGTGTAGGTTCGTCTATACCATCTAAGTTGAGTCCATCGTTTCGGGGATAGCTAGAAGGTCTATCCGGATGCTTGTCTACGGGGAACAATGCAGATCTTATCATCATTCTTAAACAGTCATCGGATTTATTTTTTACGTTAATTATGGCTTTTTTCTTCTTATAATACGGGGGTAAATCTATATAAGATCCACCTTTGAAGGGCATATAATTTGCTATATCTAAATATAAACTATCGATTTTATCCACACCCCAACCAGAACCTCTATTAGTCCAGCGTTCTAAAGTTTCCTGTATCCTCTGAATTGATGTATCTAATGATGCGTTTATAGTATCGGATTCGGTTATAACTTCTTGATTGCTACGGAAATATTGCTCGGTATATTCGGTGCTATCGTCTGTGTTACTTTTACTCAATGTCATTTTAATCGTCAGCTGGTATTTTATACTATGTAAATCATCTAATTCCTCGTTAATTTTACTCGATATGATGGGCTTAATATCGTTAACATCCATGTTGGAATTAATATCCATCTTCCAACCTCTTAGATATTTACCAACGCCGGCGGATGTGGGTACAAATATTAATTCTTGTTGTTTATTCTCAACATCATTATCAATATCATCATTATGTTGAATATCATTATCATTAGGTTGATTATTATCTAGTAAAGCGATCAATTCAGCTCTTCTCATTCGAGAATAACCTCTCAGCCCACTGTTTCTCGCTCGAACTTTGAGTTCTCTAACAGTCTGGGGTTTGTTGTATTCCAAACCGAGTAAGGTAATCAATTCAGCTTTTCTCATACGAGAATATCCACGCAGTCCACTTTGCTTTGCCATAGCTTTTAATTCTCTGACAAAAACCATTGTGGTTGAATGGTATATGCAAAATGAGACAAATGTCTAATTGGTTGTTTTCATATATCTAAATACGTATTCTCCCCAACCTATTCCTCTCATTGATGTAATCTCTCTTCCTAGCATAAATAATCTGGTTCCTGACCCTATCAGCACCATGTTTCTTGCATAAACAATAACGACCTTTGACCCCTATCCCGCATTCAGAACACTTATAGTTTATGTGTCCGCGCCTGATGTAATAATTGTGTATACCGCAGTAAATTTCATCAACACAGCGTCGATTACAAAGAGTCGTCTTACCCATGAGTGTAAACTTGCAGTTATTCATGGTATATACATCTATCATATCATTTGTCTAAATGCAAATCACATCTACACTAGGCGAGATATTGATTAGGCTATTTATAGATCATGGTTTATGCATAGCCACAGCTGTCACTGCGTATTCATGGTATAGCTGAAAATCAATAGAGCAGATAACCCAATAATAATAAATGTGACCTCTCGGTTCTTTTGTTCCTCTGACGGTGTATAAAACTGACTCATTGTTGGTCTCGGTATTGGGTCTAGTTTTTTCCCAAAAACGAGGAAGTGTTCGTGCATGGCATATTCGACATCCTTAAACGTTTGAATTGAATGTCCTTCCTTAATCAGTTGTTCATGAATAAAGTCTAATCTCTTCATTCTCTGCTGTGTATATTGTAACTGGGCTGCTTGGTATTGTTCTAAAGCTTCGTTATGTCGTTTACGCTCCTCTTCAACTTCTTTAGCGTTTGATTCCCTCATACTGGAAAATAAATAATTACTCCCCGAAAAAGCATTAACAACAGCTCCACCGACCCACATCGCAATTGTTGCCATATGTTTAATAATATAAAATATTCAAATGTTTAATTACTTCATTATGTCTTCCGGGATAAGTCCTTGTTTGATGAGCATATCCTTCGTTGCCATTGCTAATCCAATATCCAGAACCATCATACCTATATCAAATCCATTAAAATCTAGCTTGGGTGGTGTGGCTTTAGTAATCATTTTAGCCATACGAGCATAGCCAATGGCCAAGCCGATGACCACCGCTGAATGATACGTCGCGTTTACCAACATTTTACCGTCTGTAACTGGAGTAGTCATGCTTCTTATAGCATTATATGAGGACTAACCTCTAATTGAACTTGTTGTTGCGGCGGGGTTGATGTTTTCTCTTCTCCGGTCTTATAAAAGAACCATACAGCCGCTATACCAGCAACTCCTACTAGTGCCCATGTTTTAATCGGATTAATATTTGAATTATTTATTAATTTCGCTTTGCGCGCCAGCCCTCCCTTTCTTCCTGCAGCTATTTTTTTTGGGTTCTTAGTAACTCTGGATTTTAGTATTTTCTCATTCACATGTGGTGCATCCTCATTCACATGTTGTTGTGTGTTCACTTGTTGTTCCGCAATCTGTTGTTCCTCGTTCACTTGTGGTTGTGTGTTCACAATCTGTGGTGTCATCTGTTGTGATTGTGTCTCCATTATTATTAAGTGGGCACGTATGTTTAACTTGACAATACCTAGCCGTTATTAAAGCTGTGGTGAGTGGAGCTAAGAACATTCCGAATCTATGATAAAACTCACAGCTCACTGAGCTTATAGCGTGTTCGATGAATGGGTCTTTCTTGAGAGATTCGCATAAATACATGCGATGTTCTGCCGGGATGGGGAGAAACGTACTAGCTACGACTGTGTATAGTTGTAATATAAACGACCCTATCGTTTTAGTCATGGTAGCTCCCAGTCTAGACTCGTAACGCGCGTACAGTTTTTTAATTTCTTCGTCTGTCATGTTATCAATTTTTTCGATGGTATAATTTTCCCCAAAATATTGGGAACATTTTCCACCGGCTACCAAAGCCGCGAGTCTTTCTCTATGTTTATCTACATTTTGATATGCATCAGATTCTTTGAGCATTTGTTCGATGAGTTCGTCGCATTCCATAATGTAATACCTAAGGAGATATTTAAGTCTAACATAATATAATATGGCATATCCAATACATCCCGTAATAATAAACTGTTGCGAAAGAATGATGATTTCGAACCACATTTTATGTAATATTAACCGCTAATGTTCAATTTGCTATATGTTGCTACATTTTGCTACATTTTGCTATAATTTTGCTTGATTTGCTATAATTTTACTATATTTTTGTTATAATTTTGCTACAATTTGCTACATTTTGCTAAGCAATTGCATAAGCAGCTGGTTGATCGGTTTTTAATACGAGTTTACAGTGCTTCGTTGCCGCTAACTGTTTTCTGACTTTATCTCGTTCGAGCTTGGTATAAATGACATCATTTTCGCGTAAACATTCCTCGAATGAATCTCGATCTTTGCAATGAAACAGTGCTACCCATTTGGTCTGCTCTCTGAGATCTTTCAGGACAGAGTTGTATTTTTGAGTAAGTACCCAAACGCTATGTTGAGTATGCCGACCGGAGAATGCTAAATAGGAAAGCATATCTTTCTTTTTTGTTAGTTCTTTACTCGCGCTGCAGTCGTCTATTACGAAAAGGGTTGATTCTCCTTTGTATTTTTCGTGACATACTCGGAGGCAGTCTTGTAATCGATCCCCCGGATCGACTCTGTGTACCCCGTCGTCATTCATTACCCAATCTCTAGATAAGTATGTTTTATTAACGCTTATAGTCGGGCACAGAATAATAATATGATCGAAAACGTCCCGATAATGACTTTCTAAAATATCTAGAATAAAGGCTGTTTTTCCGCAGCCCGTTTGCCCGCATATGATAGCGCAGTGCGGATCTTTAGGTAAAAGATTAACAATAGATTGCTTGCGCGAATCTCCCATTCTGTATATTAAGTTGCGCATCCATAATCACGTACAAATATATGTTTAATTTACCAGCCGATTCCTGGAGCTTCGTTATCTGTATGGTGGCACCCTTGCTAGCATTTTCTATTCTCCGCCCACTGCCGTGTAGTTGGTCATCGTCCGTTGTTCACATGTCGAGCCATAGCGCGTACTTCGTGATGAGGTATTCACCCATCGATACACTCCCGAGAGACAGATCTTTCACGACCGCGTTAACTTCCGGAGAAAGTTTTATAGAAGGAAGTTTTTTAATCTCATCCCACTGGTGATAGGCCAGCATTCCTTGGCTATATAGTTGATTAGGAACGCCTTCGATAGTCAATTCTACTTTTGTAATCTTGGGATTGTAGAACTTCTCTTTTCTCTTTTGAAAGCATCGGAGGGGTCCTCGAACAACATTAAAATACCCTTCAACGACCTCGTGGGGACGTTTAGATTGATATTCCACATCGTATCTTTAATGTCCCTCGTGATCTTTCGGTGTTGCAGCACGCGATCGTACAAAATGGCTCAACTTCCCGTATACTGGTTACGAATTTGTCTGGCTAATTCGGGATCCGTTATCATATCGTACTCCAGCGAGATATTGTCAATGGAATAGCTAGCATCTTCAGCAGCTCTGATTACTCTACCGTAGTCATTAAAAGTGAGTTCGTATTCTAACCTATCGCCTAGGGATGCTTGATAAAAGGGCATGTGGGAATCTAGTAATTCAAAGTCTAGGGGAATATAGAATCTGTTACCTAATGCGTCGGCAACGGCCTTATCTTTTTCATTGGTATCAACACCATTTTCAGCGCCCACGCGCAGTCTCAAAGTGTTCTTATTACAAATACCATGGTACTGTAAGTTTTCCCGCTCTTTATCCGTTCTCCAGAGATCCTTGTAGCAATAGTATACATCGCTATCGTCGATACTCAAAACCTCATTACCGCTAATTTTAATCGCGATTTTCTTAACGATAGCACGACCTATGTTCTGAACGGGCTCCCTGTTAACGTCTGTAGAAGTCAAACTAATCGTAAATGCTAGTCGGACAGTTCCTGGAACTAACACATCGTGTGCGCCGAGATTAGGAAAGCGAACCAGAAGCGTTTGATTCTGATCGATGGTACTAGGGTTATTAGTTATAGTTACAGACTGACGAATTGCTTTGACCCCTAATGGATCTCGAAGTCTACGTTGTGGGTTTAACTTGCGTCCGTATTGCGAAGACATTGTTATATTGAAAACATGAACCCTATGTTTAATATAAAAATGACTGATTTTGAACATAATGACTTTGATCTAAGTACCTTTGATGACTTTGAGAATCCAATCGAGGGTACTGATGAAACCAACTTTGGTGGCACGAATCTTAACGATGAAATTTTACAATCAACAATCAATGATTATTACGATGACTTAAAAGAGGATACCCCAATAGGTCGTGACTATTCAAAGTTTACGATAGATAGTAAAGGAATATTGCGACTGCGTGGCGCTCCGGATATTGATCTTATGCATTCTCGTACTCGTAAGCCCCTAGCCTTGTCTACGATAGCTGCTAAACACGGCATTGGCACTGTTCGTGATGAATTAGGTTTTGTCGACTACCGACTACTTTCCGCGAAGACTACTAAGGTTCTTAGGACCGTGCGTACTGAACTCGGTAATACAGATGATTTGGAAGCAGCCTCGATGGTGGCCTCGGACGGACTCGGAGAAATCTTAGATACCTATTACGATAATTCCACGTTACAGGTACCATCCTCGGAGTTCAGTATTAGGGAATTACGAAGTCTTGACAAGGCAATGCGAACAATGCGGGGAGAACTCATCAATAATATAGCCAAGATATCCGAAATCGACAAGCATATAGCTAAAGAGAAAACAAAACTTGAACAGGCGGGCGATGAGTTCAGTAGACGCCGCGTAGCGGAAAGATTGCGTAACTTAGAAGACGAAAGATCGGTCCGCCTCGAAGCAGCTTCCAGTAATAGAAAGGCACTTCGTTCGCAAATCAGTCGAATTCGAGAAACTATCGATCAAGTCCTCAACGATGACACTACACTGGCCGATAAAATTAAAACATTGTTCAGAGAACAGGGAATAACCATTGCCAGTATTTTAACCGCGTTTGGATTTATTATATCGACTTTGACTCTCTCGTTAACAGGTGGCACAGGTGGTACAGGTGGAGGCGGATCGCCTCCTAGTGATAAAAATGGTATAAAAGAGTGGATAAAAAAGCATTTAAAAGCATTAGGTTCAGCACTGGGAAAGCTCGCTGAGAAAGCCGCGGCCGCACTTCCTGGTATAATAGGGAGTATAGTTTCCTGGCTATTGAATTTTTTGCTAAGACCACCACTTGGCTTAGTCAAAACTTGTGGGGGTTAATCGTAGCAATTGCAGGGCTGTTGTACGTATTCGCTAAGAACTATTTAACCAAATCATGAGTAAGCCAACCGAGACTCCACCCACTACAAGCGCTGTTTTTTCATCGATATGTTGTTGATTTTTAGCCTCAATATGCGGTGGCACTTGTGCGTTAATAGATGGTTGTGCATTAAAAGATGTTTTAGTAGATAACTGCGGCTTGACTATTCCCTTTTCGCCCGTGATCGTTTGCGTTATTAATTCGACATTAATATCTGAATTTATACCTGGTTTTTGTTGATCGGTAGCGATAACAATTTTATTATTATAGCCTATCACTTGACCGATCTTAAGTTCCATATTACTCGGAGACATGTATAGTCCCGGCGCATAAACGTAGTCCACTTTTGATTGAGCGTACTGTAACGCATCTTGAAAACGCTTTATAGACGATGGTATGTCAACTGGTGAATTAATGGCGTCCTCCACGTTTGCGACAAACTGTTTTTGCACATCGAACGCCGTCCCAGTACCGATGATTCCCGTTCGTGTTTGCGATTGTGCACCGAGAATTGCCCATACATAAGTTCTTATTGATTCATTAACTCTTTCAAATCCTGGGTTAGTAAAATTATTTTCCGTTTTATCATTAAGAAATTCATTCCAAGCATCTGTTGTATCGTTTGGATGCACAAACTTTGTTATAATATAAGGAATGCCACTCTCAAAGTTCATACGATCTGCTCTAAACTGTTTACTCGAGAGAGCAAAGCCTGAAGGGATCACACCCTCTTTAATTAAATAATCGCTTTTATCTTTAATAGTTCTTTGTCCATTGTACGGAATACCTAGACCATGGCTAGGTCCTTTAATGCGCCAATCTTTACTCGTAGAAACATTAAATTCATTACAAATACGTTCGAAGGCCCTCTTATTATAATGATTATTTGCGTGATTCCATGCTTGATCCAGCGGTAATGGAGCACTAATTTCTTTAAGTATACGTCTAATCTGATAGTACACGTGAAATAATATAACAGACTTATATAGTTTAAATCCTGGGGCATTAACAGATACACCACATCCCGTTGTGGCACACCATATGGCAAAGTTTAACTGATTCTGCAAAAATTGCATCGGACGGTTAAACCAATCGTCAACCATTTTATCGTTAGTTGCCGTGAAACTGTATTTTTCAAAGATATCGTGGAATTTAACGGAAAATTCAGCACCAGAGGCAGTTACTATAATCGATTGATTAGTAATGTAAGTTGATTTCATATTTAAGTTATGATATAGTATCATTGTATATTTAATATGTATGTTACACTCCCTGGAATAACAAATGGTCAGTCTATTGAACTGCTTCATACTATCGATAACTTGATTGGACAACTCGAAGTAGCTCTATGCGATGTAACGTATTACCCACGGTGGACCAATATAAATGCTACGGGGGGTTATAATAATGAGACAGAAATAAATGGTCAAAAATACATTATACCTGATGGGTATTACAGCGTATGCTCACTCAATGATGAATTTTTTAAGCCTAATGGAATTAGTCTAACACAAAATGAGTCAAATGGGTTACTGATTTTAAACGTTGGAAAAAAGGATGTAAAGCTTTACGCGAACTTAGCATACACACTTGGATGGAGAGGAGAAATAACAGTACTCAAGACATCAGATCAGGGACTCGATTTACCTGATTTAGTTCCCTAAAAAGAGTTGTGCATCCATCTTGATCAGATCAGTACGACGGATAATATTCAACAAGAAAGTCCTTCAACTCTACTCAGATCTATTCCAGTTAGAGATGAAAAATACAATAGCGGCAGAACGGAATCTTTCTCAACATTACAATATAAAAAATTAAAGCGGGGTATTATTTCAGACCTCAAAATTTCTGTATTAGATGTAAAACACCAACCTGTACATATAGGATACTTAAGTGTAACACTCCATATTATAAATAATGGTTGATTCCATATTTAAGTTATGATATAGTATCATTGTATATTTGATATGTATGTTACACTCCTGGGAATAACAAATAGTCAGTCTATTCAACTGCTTCGTACTATCGATAACTCGGATGGACAACTCGAAGTCGCTCTATGCGATGTAACGTATTATCCGAGGTGGACCAATATAAATGCTGCGAGAGGTAATAATAGGATAATGATATTATCCGTACTTGGTACTGTCAAATCCATTACTATACTTGATGGGTATTACAGCGTAAGCTCACTCAATGATGAAATTTTTAAGCCTAATAGAATTAGTCTCACACAAAATGAGGCGACTGGGACAGTGAAATTCAACCATGAAGAAACTATAATTGTATTGGGTCAACCAGGTAGAGAAGAATTTAGTCGCTTAATTGACACACATCCTTATGTTAAATTACCCGATTTAGTTCCCTATAAAGAGTTGTTCATCCATCTTGATCAAATAAGCACGACGGATAATATTCAACTAGAAAGTCCTTCAACTCTACTCAGATGTGTTCCAGTGAAAAATGAAAAATACAATAGCGGTAGAACGGAATCTTTCACGTCATTACAATATAAAAAATTAAAGTGTGGTATTATTCCAGACCTCAAGATTTCTGTATTAGATGTAAAACATCAACCTGTACATATAGGATACTTAAGTGTAACACTCCATATTAAAAATAATGGTTGATGCATCAGGCCCTGGAACACTAAGACAATGTAATACAATTGCGCTTTCCGATCTCGGAGACACAGAAGGATTTGATAAACCAGGTTACAATGGTAAGTTATACGCTTTACACTTACACGATAATGTATACAAGCGGAAAGAAGTCACATTCACGGGTAATCTAGGAGATTTAAGCGATGTCGATGTTAGTAGACTCCTTAAAAACACTTCGTACAATATTACTCGCAACGACGATAATAAATGGACTATGGTCGAAGCAAACATCGAGTGGCTACTGAATATCGTCATTACCCCACCTTATGTGATGATGGGTAAGGGACATAATTTAACTAAGATAATAAATAGTGGCATCGTACTCGCGGCTCATATCCCGTCAAAACGAAAAAGTGTGTTGGTCACTCCCCTGCCAGAAAACCCAGGTCATATGTTATATAGCCTTTAAAAATGTTACTTTAAATTTGATGACTGAATTCGAAGATATTAAAGTTAACTTGAGTGCAATACCTAATATTTCTACTCTTGATAAGATTGATGTATAGTCTCAAAACATTTAAGCAAGACCAATTAAAGACTATTATATGATCGTTATATACACTATGAGTTTATATCCGGCGCTCGGTGAAGCATTTGAAAAGATGGAAACTGTTGATGGATTTCGATTACATCAAATAAGCGACATAAAACGTCGAATAGAGAAGGATAGGGAGTTGAGACTTGGATTGTATAAAAAGTATCGCAGAGCCGTGAATGCTCTTGACGGAGTTGACACCGCTCTTGTAGTATCTGGCATGGGACTCGGTGTAGCGGGTATCGGTTTACTATCAACTATAATCGCCGCGCCTATCGTGCTAGGCATGGAAATAGCCGCTGGAGTCTCGGGACTGGCAGGAATAGCGATAAAATTCATTTCTCGTAGGTTACAAAAGAAAGCATTAAAACACAATAGTATTCGGATACTCGCCGAAGCAAAGTTGAACAGCATTGAGGATCATATTTCGACAGCAATGGCCGATTGTAAGATATCCGAGGATGAGTTTCGTTTAGTGCTGTCGGAACTCACCAAATACAACGAAATGAAGCAGGAGATTCGATCAAAATCTCGTAAGACCAGTGGTATTAGCGAAGACGAGAAAAAAAGTTCATAGAACAGGGGAGGCAACAAGCGCGTCAATTATTCCGTGCCAAAACCAAAGAACTGGTTGGAGATTAAAAATAGATTGTTTACTATCGTGTGATTACATTTAGACAAATGCTTACATAAATATATAATAATGGAGAAAGCTATTCAATGGAGAGAATTACCACAAGGTTTTTATCATATCAGTGATGTCAAACCAACCAAATACGGTTATCAATTGTTTCTTATCAATTTACAAGAAGAGTGTAGTTATATAGTCTGGTCTCCTAGTAAAATGAATGAAGAACTTAATAAAAATGTTGAATATCGCTTTATCGATAAAAATAATAAAGAATATTTATATTACCATTTAGGCTCATCTAAAGCAATGATTGGCCCCAGGTATTGGTGAGCTAGAGCCAATTTAACTTAATCTCATGACTATCGTTAAATCGCATAGTCATTTTTGCATAATAAATCCCCCCCTGTAGTAGCAGTATAGGTAATAAATCTGGCTCCAGTGGAAGTGGTCCAGAACCCCTATTACCTATAAAAATTTATATCATTGGCTCCAGGTGGTGGTGAGCTAGAGCCAATTTAGCTGAATCTCATGACTATCGTTAAATCGCATGATCATTTACGCATAAAAAATTCCATCTGTAGTAGCAGTATAGGTATATAAATCTGGCTCCAGTGGAAGTGGTCCAGAACCCCTATTACCTATACTACTCAATTTATCTATCTAAAATCCAGTCACATTTTTCAGGCAGTATATACATTGCCTGAGTCTATCAGCCAATATACCTATTGCGTGAAATGTTTATTCAATGTACATATTGCCTGATTACAGACATTGACTGTAACATATATACCAGGGAGCATATGACATCAGAGACCATATAATAAATTATTATATGGTCTCTGATGACATATATACCTTATATTTCCCATGTATATGGCTCGAGATATGACGATACTGGCATAGGGCTGTGCTGACACTAAATCTAGTGTGTTTGTTGTTGGCTAGCTACATCCACACGCTACTTAAATTCAAACATTCAGTATCTTCTCTGATAAAGTAAGTTTTTGAGATTTATTCAAAAATTGGCCACTCATATGACCACTATGATTGCTATCTCAATATATAGAACTTGCCTAACAATAGTAAAGATGGAATACACTGTTATTCTGTGCATAAAATCAAACCTATATACATATACATACTTCTGCTAGCTTCAGGGAAGATCTGACTGTACAGATGAAGTGTTCGAAGAAATGTTGAACAACTAAACGCTTCCCACCACCTAGATGTTACTATAAATAGAACACAGGAAAATCCCACAACCGGACATCCTGTTGCCTGAGAAGAAGAACGCTTGATCATCATTCGTGACCAACTCGTGTTATTACGGGACAAGTCTTCTTGCAGTTTACGGAAAGGGGCGAGTGGTGACGAATGGCTTGATCGTGTGTCTGTTTGACTCGATTAATCACAGGCCACCGTCACGTTTGGTGCACCTGGATTTGAAATTGCTGTCGATACGAAATTATAATTTCAAAATTATTACAAATGATACTGCGCTCATCAAGGGTTTGGGTTTGGATTTGGGAACATCATATCGTATTTGATAACAAATAATACATTTACAGATACATGTGGTAGAGGTGATTATTGGTGTTTTGGTGTGAAAAGGCTCAAAGAGGTTTCTGTTGTGAAAAGAAAACCTGATTTTAACCAATCAGAATCAAGCATTCTTCAATGTCCGGGTCCTGCTTGTTTTCACCATAGCAATTCGCATATTACTATGTATGCCATGTATCTGACCATGGCCTAACTCTCCACTGAGAGATAATAAAGCTGACCTATGTACGTAACCCAGAGCTTCAACAACACGACCGGCAACAACATCCCCCAGTTATATATGTTCTTTCCGCCCACATCAAGCTGACATGCCGTGATACGCCTGACATGCCGTGATACACCTGACATGCCGTGATACACCTGACATGCCGTGATACACCTGACATGTCGTGATACATCTGACATGCCGTGATACGCCTGACATGCCGTGATACACCTGACATGTCGTGATACATCTGACATGCCGTGATACGCCTGACATGCCTTGATACACCTGACATGCCGTGATACAACTGACATGTCGTGATACATCTGACATGCCGTGATACGCCTGACATGCCGTGATACACCTGACATACCGTGATACACCTGACATGCCGTGATACATGCCGTGATACACCTGACATGCCGTGATACACCTGACATGCCGTGATACACCTGACATACCGTGATACACCTGACATGCCGTGATACACCTGACATGCCGTGATACACCTGACATACCGTGATACATCTGACATGCCGTGATACACTTGACATGCCGTGATACACCTGACATGCCGTGATACACCTGACATACCGTGATACACCTGACATGTCGTGATACACCTGACATGCCGTGATACGCCTGACATGCCGTGATACACCTGACATACCGTGATACACCTGACATGCCGTGATACACTTGACATGCCGTGATACGCCTGACATGCCGTGATACACCTGACATACCGTGATACACCTGACATGTCGTGATACACCTGACATGCCGTGATACGCCTGACATGCCGTGATACACCTGACATACCGTGATACACCTGACATGCCGTGATACACTTGACATGCCGTGATACACCTGACATGCCGTGATACATGCGGTGATACACCTGACATGCCGTGATACCCCTGACATACCGTGATACACCTGACATACCGTGATACACCTGACATGCCGTGATACACTTGACATGCTGTGATACACCTGACATGCCGTGATACACCTGACATGCCGTGATACACCTGACATGCCGTGATACATGCCGTAATACACCTGACATGCCGTGATACACCTGACATGCCGTGATACATCTGACATGCCGTGATACACCTGACATGCCGTGATACACCTGACATGCCGTGATACACCTGACATGTCGTGATACATCTGACATGCCGTGATACGCCTGACATGCCGTGATACACCTGACATGCCGTGATACACCTGACATGCCGTGATACGCCTGACATGCCGTGATACACCTGACATGCCGTGATACACCTGACATGCCGTGATACATCTGACATGCCGTGATACATCTGACATGCCGTGATACACCTGACATGCCGTGATACGCCTGACATGCCGTGATACATCTGACATACCGTGATACACCTGACATGCCGTGATACATGCCGTGATACACCTGACATGCCGTGATACGCCTGACATGCCGTGATACACCTGACATGCCGTGATACACCTGACATGCCGTGATACGCCTGACATGCCGTGATACACCTGACATGCCGTGATACACCTGACATGCCGTGATACGCCTGACATGCCGTGATACATCTGACATACCGTGATACACCTGACATGCCGTGATACATGCCGTGATACACCTGACATGCCGTGATACGCCTGACATGCCGTGATACATGCCGTGATACATGCCGTGATACGCCTGACATGCCGTGATACACCTGACATGCCGTGATATACCTGACATGCCGTGATACGCCTGACATGCCGTGATACATCTGACATACTGTTCAGAGCAGCGTTCAAACAAACTCCCTCGGCCATGGTCCATTATAAAAGTGGCATTCCCCAGAAAAATGTCTTCTGGAAGAGAGCACCATAGCTAAAAGAACCAAGAGGCGGTGGTCTAAGTGTAACCTTGTGTGAATAAATCACGCAAACGCAGGCTGATATTCAGATGCCAGTTGTTGAATACATGAGATTAAATGAACGGAGGCCGTGTGGAAATATAAACACAGAGTTTAAATATGCAAAATACCTACACATACAAATGAAACATTACATTATAACTTATTAACAAATATTAGAATCGGATATGATAACATAAATTGCTATGATCAATCTTAACTAGGCTTATCTTGGTTTGCTCTAAATATCAAAGAACATTTGTCATATCATAAACTGACAAGCATAGGTGATCAATAGTGGGAGAGTGGTGATAATTACATTAATACATAACACACCATTTCAGGGCAAACCAACATCAATACATATATAAAACATAATGATCCTCACCAAGTGTATGGCAGTGTGCCCTATGATATCCCAACCATATATAGATTGGTTGACTTGCCGGGATACACCAGAAAACATAATATATATTTTACATAATTACAATGTAACATATTACATCACTATGTTTACATTCTTTGGTATATACAATAACTCTAAAATATGTATTCCAATCACTCACCTAATTCCATACATACATAAATACATACATACATACATACATACATACATACATACATACATACATACATGTGAAGTAAGGTGCAGAACTTGAAGTTAAAGGTAAATAGCTCCAATCTACTCCTAACTTAGTAACACAATAAGTTAAGTAACATCCAAATCAACATGCTGTCTAAGATTAGCTATGATAAACTTACTTACATGCGTAAAGTATTTCAGCAAACCTAGACTTACTACATTTACTTGATGACGATAACTGATATGGCGTATATTTATCACACCTAACAATATAAATTATTATTATTAAACATATTTTATTGTCCAAAAAGACAAAGGAATTTGGCACGAGTGCAGCACTTATTACCGCCTTCTCCCTATATAGTTATACATAATATTGCATAATGAAAATGAACAATTTACAGTTGAAGTTTCACATAGTGGAAACATAGTGCGCAATATATATACAGTGCTCATATGAAGGATATGTACAATGTGCTGGAAAGTCAAGACAGTGTGCATCTCATACATATCCTAATATTATACAGTTTAGTGTTGTATATAGATTTAACAATATTAATGATTAACAGTTTGGAAACAATAATATGCTAGCTACTGAATCTGTTAGTCGTTTCTATAAATTTGTGTACAGACAAGAATATTTTTGTATTCAGGAAAACATCTAAGTTTGGATCACCAAAATAAAGAATACTGTGCAGATTTTTTTGTCCTCCAAGATTATCGATAGCTGTCAGTAATGTCTCCCTAAAATCATCATATAAGGTACATTCGAAGAAGAAATGGAATGAATTTTCACAAGGAGCTCCGCATTTACAGGAAATAGTATCAGATAAATTAACAGGAAACAGGTCGGAATTTAGTGTGCTACAATTGTGTCTCAGTCTAGTGTGCAATATGTTTGTAGATCTCTTACCGCAATTATAGTGCATAGGTGGTGAGGTAGGCTGCTCAGATGCGACAGCTTTAAAATAAGATATTGACGGACTATCCCTGATTCCTGATGATAGATTATTCCATTGGCCTAATGTATATATAATATAAGACCTTTTAAACGTAGTTGTCCGCGCAAATGGAACTACAAAATCATGTCGGTTTCTGAGATTATAATTAACGTTCTGTGACACAGCTGGTGGTATAAGATCAGTTACATGTGGAGGACATTGCTTATTTATTATTTTATACATAGTTACAAGTTTGTTGACGTTTCTTCTATACGCTAAAGGCTGCCATCCAGTTTCGTGATACAGGCTGCGACGGAAGCAAAATTTAGTTAATCCTGTTACTATTCTAGCTGCCTCGAGTTGTATAGTTCTAATTTATTAGCATTATACGACGAGCAACTGTCCCAGACAACTGAGGCATATTCTAAAGTCGGTCTGATAAAAACTAGATATATTCTAGCCAAGTTTGATCTACTTAACCGATATTTAAGTTTTCTCATGGATGAAACCATTGATGCACATGAAAGAATATTATTGAAATGATCGTTCCATTTTGTGTCTTGTGATGATGGAACACCAAGGTAACACCAAGGTGCTTGTGACAGTCTACCCTTTCTATACATGTGTTATTAAAGACTATTGGTGGTATTTCATCTGAGATTTTATGCGCGAATAATATATGCTTGGTTTTGTTGGGATTGAATTGTACTAACCACTTTTGTGCCCAGTTATGTAGTTTGCATAGATCTTTATTTGTGGAGTTTTCAAGATGCTTAATCTGGAGAGGAGATACCAATGCTAGTATCATCTGCGAACAAACGTGTCAAATTTCTCATTTCATAACATATATCATTAATATAAATCAAACATAATAGTTGACCAAGAACTGACCCCTGAGGGACGCCAGCGTGTAGGATTTGTTCACTGGAGAGACAACGGTTAACATTTACTTTTGGGCGTCTGTTTGTGAGATATCTCTGAAACCATTTAAGCTGGTTATCACTAATACCATATTGTCTTAACTTGTGTAATAAACCCTTATGCCACACTCGGTCGAATGCTTTAGAAATGTCACAGAAAACCATGCAAAAATATTCTTGCTGATCTAAAGACTTACATATTTGATGATATATTTCTAGTAGTTAAAAAGTAGTTGAGTGTCCTGGTACAAATCCAGATTGGTATTTACACAGCAAGTTATGATCTATAAGATGATTATACAATATAAATACTATTAAAAGAAGTTAAAAAAACATACATGTGCACCGTAGAAAACACTTAATATATCAAAACACTAAATAAAAACACATAAAAATACAATTCACACATAAACTAACCTGTGATAAATGGCGAAATTGTTTCAGCGATGAAAGGAGACCTTACTTCAATACAGACTCATACAAATGCAAGTGTTAACGCAAGCTGACCAGTCCCATAAGGCACCTGTCACTGAAAGTAAGGGGCTGGGGCTAGACAACATATACCAGAGAAACAATAGAGAAGGCAAGCGCAATGTTGTTATTGTAATAGTGAAGCAGGTTAGATTGGGTGGTTGAGCAAGGACTAAGACTTAGGAATTAAAATAAAAGCTGTCATTGAAATTCACTTGCTAATATATACATAATTACACACTAGTACATAAGTACACATAAAACGTCAAGGCCAGAGAATAATCAGTCTCCATTATCTGCCGAAATAGATACCAATGGGCGTAAATGGCAAATTAGTGGTGAACATTATATGAATGAATAAGTGAAACTATTTGATTACAGCAGGTGTTCGCGAGAAGGGTAAGCATGTTCTGCTCCACCGGAACAAAAGACAGGCAGGTGTTAGCGAGAAGGGTAAGCATGTCCTGCTCCACCGGAACAAAAGACAGACAGGTGTTCGCGAGAAGGGTAAGCATGTCCTGCTCCACCGGAACAAAAGACAGGCAGGTGTTCGCGAGAAGGGTAAGCATGTCCTGCTCCACCGGAACAAAAGACAGGCAGGTGTTCGCGAGAAGGGTAAGCATGTCCTGCTCCACCGGAACAAAAGACAGACAGGTGTTCGCGAGAAGGGTAAGCATGTCCTGCTCCACCGGTACAAAAGACAGACAGGTGTTCGCGAGAAGGGTAAGCATGTCCTGCTCCACCGGAACAAAAGAAAGGCAGGTGTTCGCGAGAAGGGTAAGCATGTCCTGCTCCACCGGAACAAAAGACAGGCAGGTGTTCGCGAGAAGGGTAAGCATGTCCTGCTCCACCGGAACAAAAGACAGACAGGTGTTCGCGAGAAGGGTAAGCATGTCCTGCTGCACCGGAACAAAAGACAGACAGGTGTTCGCGAGAAGGGTAAGCATGTCCTGCTCCACCGGAACAAAAGACAGGCAGGTGTTCGCGAGAAGGGTAAGCATGTCCTGCTCCACCGGAACAAAAGACAGGCAGGTGTTCGCGAGAAGGGTAAGCATGTCCTGCTCCACCGGAACAAAAGACAGGCAGGCGTGCGCTAACATCAAGGACTATTCCGATACCTGCCTTAGAAATCAACAGGGATGTTTTCACATATGACTTATCACCAGATAGGCTCAGAGATGTCCGATTGCTTAACCTTAGTTGGGGCCCACTCTATTGCTTGTCCTGAGAGATGAGACCGTGGCCTCTGGTCAAGTGGATGGACCATCGGCCTGGGGAGCGGAAAGTCGGCTGTTCAATCCCCTGGCCGCGTCATACCAAAAGACGTTAAGATATGGTTCTTACGGTTTGATTGGCACTCTTGGTAAGTAAACATGAAAACATACAGCTTTCCGGATATTAACAAAACTTCTGCTTTATTGCATTTAGCGACGTTCCGATGTAGATTCTAACACCGTTATCAAGCTGGAGTGACTTCAACCAAGTGATGAGAGGTATTATATATACATGATGTGCTGTGATCAGCAGCATATTAATATTAACAACAGGTAAAGGATAACGAGAAGCACACAGGAATATGAATGAAGCTAGATGTACAATAAGAATTAAAAAGTATTAAATTATCTCGTTTTGTCACTCCAGGTTGAGGGGGCACGGGTGGCCCAGCCGTCTAAGGGGGCACGGGTGGCCCACCCGTCTAAGGCGCCGCGATTTGCAGTGCAGAGTTGCGTCCCTTGGGCACACCAGAAACCTATGATTGTGGGTTTGAATCCCAGTTCGCCCCGAATATGTTTCTAGGTTTGTCAGCACCATACCCGTGCTCGTGGGTTTCACCGAAGTGGTGAACATCTGAGACCTGCATCACTTCGGGCTTTCCTCCCACATTAAGCTGACACGCCGTGATATAACTGGAAAACTGTCAAAAGCGGCGTTAAACCCATCTCACTCACTCCAGGTGGATGAAGGTGCAATCGACATCGAAACATCGCTAAATGCAATAAACCAGAAGTTGTTATCCATAACGATGTATGTTTTCTTAAGATGGTACTTGTTCTTGCCCTGCCTGGAGCTCGGTTTTAAGGGACTAAAACATGGACTGGTCGGTTCGGAGTCAGTACGTGTCTGAGTGGGGTATCCATGTTAAACTGCTGTATAGTATCCCAGACTATAAAACCAACACTTGTAGTCCGGACTTGTACCAGCAGTCACGCACACGTACATGCAAGTCGCCATATAAGTGCAATAATCTTGGACGCGACGTTTACGCAATTTCACCTCACCTAAGAGGTGACTAAATTGGACAGGTGGTCAGGTTTCATGACTTGGTTGATCGTATGCCATCATACCCTAACAGGGTGGGCGTTGCTCATGGCATCACAGACTGGTTTGTCTGGTCCTGACTCGAATATTTACAGTCCGTCGTCGTCCACCGGTATATATGTATACAATTTAATAAAATTAATATCAAGAAGATGAAACAGGCAAATCTATATTCCACAATTCAGCATTGAAACTATTTTTTTCTTTAAAACCCAGAATATTCTGTAATATTGTTCATGGACTATATTGAAGCCTAAGGCCGTGGTGATGGAGCAGGAGTATTGGGAATTGCTATGTTAAACAACATAAGGGTGTGACAACAGCCAACCCTAAACTGCTGGTCGTGCTATGTACATAGTGTGAATATTCCATTTATGCATTTATGTATCATCGTTTACTCAAGGCGTCCGATAGCGACATACGAATTTGGAATTCATCATTAATATTAAGTAAATGTCAATAAATTACAAATATGCTGTTTGTTGTGAGTTATTTATTAGACAGTTTGTGACGTGCACACAATTCTTAATCATTTGTGACCCGACGCTTTCATACACAGGTGACTATTGCTTATGTAGTGAATACTCTGTGTTACATGTGCAATTTTGGGGGCACGGGTGACCCGGGTGACCCAGTCGTCCAAGGCGCCGCAATTGGCTCTGCAGAGTTGCATCCCTTGTACGCCAGAAACCTATGGTTGTGGGTTCGAATCCCGGTTCGCCCCGATTATGTTTCTTGGTTTTTCAGAATACCCGTGCTCGTGGTTTTCACCAAAGTGGGAAACGTCTGAGACTTGCATCACTTCGGGTTCATCCAACATTAAGCTGACATGTACGCTGTGATATAACTGAAATACTGGTAAAAGCGGCGTTGCACACATTCGCACGCACGCACGCACGCACACATCACACGTATGTGTGAAGCCCATTTCTGTTGCTCCCGCCGTGATATTGCTGGAATATTGCTAAAAGCGGCGTAAAACCATACACACACGTGCATAAACAAGTACCAAATATATGAAAGCTTCTATCTGTAAAAAAAACATCAATTCAAAGCGTTCCTTCGTCCACGTTCCCGAAAATAAACTATAGCAGGCACTCGCTACATAGTTTCACGCTCAGTGTTTATCAAGCACGGGGGCTGCATCGACTACGAGTATGATACCTGAATCTGCACGGGAACACGACTGACTGGCAGTATGTGTTGTATTGCTGATATGTTGCGGGCGATGTATTTGGCATCTATGAACCTGATCGGTGTACTTGTGAGTAAAGTTTGAGACACGTATGTTGCCCTGGTGTCATGGGTCAATCTCAACAAGAGTTTGTCACTAACGTGGCTATATCCCCCGCCCCAGTTGCAGAATTTATGACATAATTAAATCTAAACAAACCCTAACCTATTTTAACAGAGGGGGAACTTGTCATGGTTCATTTGTCATTGTCAAATTCTAAATTTTCTAAATAGCAAAAGGCACCAGTTCAGCATGTACCTGACAAACCTGCAAAGTTTGATGAAAAAATATTGAACGGTTTCTGAGTTATGCTCCGGAAACGAACCCTACCCTCACAGAACCTAAGTCCATCTTGTTGCTATGGTAACGTAAAAAATAAAAATTTCTAAAATTTCTAAATAGCAAAAGACACCAGTTCAGCATGTACTTGACAGACCTGCAAAGTTTGATGAAAAAATATTGAACGGTTTCTGAGTTATGCTCCGGAAACGAAACGTAACGCCAACTTTGTTGGGCAGGGGGATAATAATAGTGTATGATGTTAACTAGGGATACGATTTAGAAAACGACAACCCTTCTTAAAAGGGGCCTATACTAACTGCATGGCTTTAGGTAAATCCTAAACGTCACCTGCACATTAATTGCCAATATGAAAATAAATTATTACGTCAAAATTTTGATCTAATGTGAGTGAGTGAGTACGGTTTTACGCCGCTTTTAGCAGCAATAACACGGCGGGGGACACCAGAAATTGGCTTCACACATTGTACCCATGTCGGGAATCGAACCCGGGTCTTCGGCGTGACGAGCGAACGCTTTAACCGCAAGGCTACCCGACCGCCCCTTGATCTAATGTGATATGAGTTTATCGGTAACTTTGATATTCACTGCGCAACACTGATATTCTGAAAGAATGGGCGTATTTGCACCAAGACATCAAACGCGTAGGTCAACTTAGGATATTTCCGGTAGTTCTGTTTGTTAGTCACAAAATGTCATCGCATTACCCAATAGACATACATAAATTACGAACAAAGCATCAAGACAGGAGTAAACACGAAACGTGTCATAAACGCCAGGTGTCAAGCTGCACCGGTTCCTCGTAGCAGTTAATGGTCAAGGGAGATAATCGTGTTATGATATGCTAAAAATGAATAAGAGTAAAGTCCCTTGTATGAGCTCCATACAAGCTCCTTCCCAGCGCGTGACACCTTCGTTACACTCTCGGTAACATCGCTGCCACCAGTGTGGGCGCGGCCATTACAAGAATCTTGAAATTTGCTCTCCAACCCCATATGTAGTAACGTTTATACTTCTTTTTATGTCTTTGGGAATGCCATCATATTTCAATTTGAAAAGGTTTACGACTGACCATGTTTTCCAGATGAATTTACTTTGTTGTTTTGATAATCAGATTGGTTCGAGATTGCAGACTAACGGAAAAACAACCAACTTCTCCCTTACATTCTTACCATATCATAACTTAGTTCGGACATGCGCATAATACAGTTACCTCTCTTTGTTAAGTACAACGCGATGTCTGAAGTTTGCATGTAGACCCTGAAGGGAGCTTGTACAAGGGACCTAACACCGCTTGAAACTACCACGTAAACTGGTTCCAGTGTTGGCACCCGCCGAAAATTTAGCGCTTTCAGCCAGACAGGAGCAGTCTAATTTCCAAGCAGAATTACTTCCCTTTGACCACAAACGTTACCGAATGGAATAAAATCGACTGAATTGCCTCCCTTTGACCATGACAAAACAAGCACCTTCCCCGCGGGACACTTTCATTACGCTTTCGGTAACATTGCTGCCATCAGTGAGGAAGCGGTCATTACAAGATATTTGCCTGTAACCCCAAATTGTGGTGACATTATATTTTTGTGTGTGTCTGGGAATGCCTTCATAGTGCATTTTGACAAGGTCTGACCAACTAGAATTTACTTTAGTTTAATCAGATTGGTTCGACATTGCAGACTAAAGGAAAAGCTCCCAACTTCCCTCTTACATTCTTACTATACCATAACATGATACTTGAAATGATGGTGAGGGCGTCCTTAGTGCTACATGTGCTTCTGTGAGGGCAGGGCAGAATCCCCATAAACACTCAGGGGCTACCGAACACGGAATGTATGAGGAGTGAGGGTCCACGCCTTCCCTGGCGGTGTATGTCACCGCCTCAAGCTGGAGCAATCTAGTCACCTGTTTCAACCGGAATAGTTGGAAGTGATTGTTCACTGCAAAGCGAACACCATTCGTTTTTGTTCAGGTATGGCCCTGAATATACATGTGTGTACCCAGTTGTGAAATACACTTCTAAAATCGCATTAATTAAACAATATGAACGAAAAAGTTGTATTTCATGGACTTGGCCATACAAGTATAAATTGAGCAAAGGTCTTCAGTGAGGCAGCCAAGGGCGGAGGATGTACGTTTCTAGTGGTCATAGTGAAACACATTTGTTCAGTGTTTTGAGCACATGAACTCTATATACGTTAAACACTACTTTAATCGAACTTTCGTAATTTTCTCTTTATCTCGATATTACTTATAATTGTACCGTAAAAATATTATTTCCTTCTTTCACCTGTGCAAATTACAGTTTCCTTGCCTACGCTTCTTGAGCTTTCAAATTCCAAGTATTAAAATTGTCCAATTACATCTTGTTTCAAGCTTTTTATAAGATTAAAACCATTAACACATCATAACACCCGATAGCGTGTAAATAAGCGGTCTGCGTTTGAATAGACTTGCTGCCCATGAAAACGTTTCAACGGTTTGATTTAATGTACATGCTCTTGGGTGGATAATCACGGAATATTCTCTCATGTGTACTTTGACCATCTTCCCGAGGCAAGGGAGTTAACTGACTTTAAAAGTCCAGTTTCCACCCTTGCAGAACAAGCCTGGAATTACTGGGCTCGATCGTTGCGCCACCAGTGGCTATTCTGAGTTATGTCCCTTCTCAGCCTCACCTAGGGACCAAGCAGATTCCTCCTCCCGTATCACTCGCGTTTGCTTCACACAAAAAGGTGGCGCCCAGTCAGGACGATCTGATCGATAATCAAGATCTATATTGTGATAAAACGGGTCTTACATCGCGAAGTGCATCAAATCACGTCAGCACCTTGATTAAAAACATGAAAGGATTTGGAAAAAATCTGCTGACAACGAATTGGCGATGCACATGCTTTGCAAATCCTGCAATCGATCGAAATCTGCACGACAGTTTACGAACCGGATTTCGATTTCGGTGCGCGATTTTGATTGGACTATGCATAGACTCGTTAGTCCAGACAAAACGTAACCCCATAATACCTGCCTAGTTCGGCAAGGGTGGAAACTGGACTTTTATAGTCAGTTAACTCCTTTGCCTCGGGAGATGTACTTTGACATAAATGTCATATGTCTATCACCATTAGGATATTACTAGAAGACCAACCTGTAGGTCCCGTGACCAAATCATGGAAACAAAGGTTTGAAAGTGTTTTTGAGTTTCCTAAAGTATACTGAACAATTTTGACTTGGGCTGCCCGGTTGAAAATCCCGGGCATATTAGGGAAGGGTTAACAAAGGTCACATAGGGGTCAAAGTTCAAACTTGTGTCGATATGCATATCAAATTACTCGTCCAGTCATAAGAAACCTAGAAATATATAGTTTGTTATACTTCCGACCTTAAATGGGGTAGCTATGGCCAAAAACGTTGAAAGGTCAACGCACTTTTGGCAGTCGGTGAAATTCACAAACACAGTTAACATTGTCCGATAGTCATGATTTTACTGTCTAATAATATGTTTTCTGACATGACAAATTCAACCAAGCAACTTTTAAAAGTAAAAAGGGTTACTTTGGCCTTGAAAATCGAAAATGGTTGGCTGCATGAAGAATTGTAATGCTTCAGCAAAGTCACAGGATCCTTGGCCAATAACGCAGCATATTTCAGAATCCATTGTCCAGTAATGCCTTTCTAACCTTACTTTAGTGCACAGTTCATCATCCTACTCTGTGTCATACCGATCAGATGCAGAGTTGGAATCACTGTCACAATCACTTGAATCTAGAATCTGTGTCCGATTCTACAGAGCAGTTTGCTCTGGCATCACTCAGATGTTGAGGCAGTGCTGGCTGTGAATACCGTATTGGCAAGTAAGCATTTCTGGACAATGGATTCTGAAATATGCTGCGTTATTGGCCAAGGATCCTGTTTCCAATGACTTTGCTGAAGCATGGCAACCATTTTCGATTTTCAAGGTCAAGGTAACCCTTTTTACTTTTAAAAGTTGCTTGGTTGAATTTGTCATGTCAGAAAACATATTATTAGACAGTAAAATCATGACTATCGGACAATGTTAACTGTGTTTGTGAATTTCACCGACTGCCAAAAGTGCGTTGACCTTTCAACGTTTTTGGCCATAGCTACCCCATTTAAGGTCGGAAGTATAACAAACTATATATTTCTAGGTTTCTTATGACTGGACGAGTAATTTGATATGCATATCGACACAATTTTGAATTTTGACCCCTGTTTGACCTTTGTTCACCCTTCCCCAAAATGCCCGGGATTTTCAACCGGGCAGCCCAAGTCAAAATTGTTCAGTATACATCAGGAAACTCAAAAACACTTTCAAACCTTTGTTTCCGTGATTTGGTCACGGGACCTACAGGTTGGTCCTTGACTATATGTACTTTCCAATGATATGAATTATTGGACATATAGATTTCAAACAAGGGCACTTGCTTTACTTTACTTGCCACATTTGGGTGCTTCTGTATATTACGATTAATGTAGAAAAGTAGGTAACTTACAATACCAGCATTTTTATCGATGGCTAGGCACTTCATAGATATTTTGGATGTGTTGACTTTAGATACTGTTGGAAAGACAATCATCTCAAGTTTCATTTTATGTATTTTGGTTACAGTGTGTGAAGAAATGAGACGTAACAATTTTGATACAATGTATACGTTTTTGAAACCGCGACTCATCACAGTGTGCACTAAGTGGTATGCAAAACCAGCTGACGACCAGACACCATGAGGGTTAAGTTAAGTCTCTTGATGATGCTGGCAGTCACATGGGCTACACATACCAAACATATTCTATTTCAGTTTGGGTTACGTTTTGTATGGATAAGCCAGGACGTTGGAAATATTAACATTTTTATCAGATTTATAAAAAAATAAGACTTCTTTATAATCTTAAACAAAATTGGTATTCTACACTACACACTCTTAAAAAATGTGCCAACTATCTGTTACATGTTTTACATGTGGGAAAATTATATGTGCCTTTACATTTGACGACCGCCTCCATGGTCTAGTGGTTGAGAGTCCGCCCGGAGAGCGGAAGGCCCGGGGTGCGATCCCCGGCCGCGTCATACCAAAAGACGTTAAAAGATGGTACTTGTTGTTATCCTGTCCGGCTCTCGGCATTAAGGGGCTAAAACAAGGACTGGTCGGCTCGGAGTCAGTATACTGTGTCTGAGTGGGATATTCATGTTAAACTGCGGCATGGTATCTCAGTGAGCTAGCACTATAAATCGGCATCAGTCCACAAGCAGCCACACTAACTCACACAAGTACATGCACGTCGCTATGTAAGTGCAATAATCTTGGACGCGACGTTAAACCCCACCTCACCTTTACATTTGAGGATGTGTTTCACAAGATTAAGATGTGGTAAGTTTAGACCTATCACAGAAACAGGAAGATACACAAACATACCATACCATTTAAGACCTCATTGTAGGTTAAATGACAAAATGTACATATAAGACGAAATTCAGGTTTTACTCCAAATGCAGTAACACTTCACTCAGCTGAGGGTATCGTCTAATCAGCACGTGAAAACATCTTTATTATCTTTTCTATTTTGCTCTCAAAACATTCTGTGAATGAGTTCGAGTGATCCTTCTTGCAGTCATGCCCGGATAAATTGTCCTCGAATATTCTTGAAAAAGTTAATTATGCTTCAGATTGTTAAAAGCACAGAAAGAAATTGTGACCACCGTTATACATTGTTGCAAAGTGATTTTCTTTAAAATCACTGGCTCAGAGTTTGAAATAAGAACAATATCTGGTTTTGTAGCTGTAGCCAAAATATCTAATATCCATACGAAATACAGTTTGCAACTATCTTGTATATTAAAAGAATGGTACATCTGCTACATTCACATCATATTCCATCATATTCATTGCAATACTATTTGTTTTAAAATTAGAGATTAAATACATATTAAAACAAAGGTAAGGAACATCATTTGCATACTTTTAATACTGATTTAACCAAAAATTAAAGAAAACGTCAGTTTATACAGGTGAAAAATATATGATGCAAAACAAAATTCATCTCTGTTATATATTCTTATCTTTGATCATATACATATTGTAATCCTTCAATTATGGGGGAAATGATTACAAACTATTTAATACCTTCTACTAAGCGGACTAATTTGAACAATTATATCATGTCAAAATATACTGTCAAGGAAAGCCTTCAAAGTTCCTGAGAAGTTAATGTATTAAAGAATCTTTACCACAGATGGACATATCAACTGAGAAAACATGTATTTTTCTCTCAAAAAGACAATATTTTTTTATCATGCTACTCACATGTTGCTGAGAATCACCACTTTTAAATGTAATAGGTGATATTGTGTGCATCTGGTGAGAGCCAAAGACAACACTGCACGAAGACATGTTAATGATCAAAAGTCCGTTGTCATTTGCTACACAATGCCAACAAACAACATGTGACCAACGGCAAAAACTCACGAAAACAAATTCATTGTCCAAACAACTCTCAGAAACACATGTGTGATCCACGTGAAGTGATCACAGCCTGGCACCGTCGTCTCCTGCTCCCAAAAGTGTCTTGATGATTGCCAAGGGAAGATTATTCCAGTTTCCAGTAAGAACATTGGAGAGTTCCTGTAGAGTTGCAGTAAGGAAAGGGCGTTGTGAGGAGAGGGCTATCTGCAGCTCGTTCCATATGTGTTCAATAGGGTTGAGGTGAGTATTTAACAGATTTCTTTCTAAATGTAATATTAAACTGTATTATATCATGTTAACATCATGGTAAAGTATTTGAGTGTTGGCAAGTAACTAGTGTTTGTGTCATATACAAGAGCTACAATGTGACATTTCTATACTGTTTTGTCCAAACATATTCTGTTCATATATAATGCACACTGACACATGAACAAACTGTGTATCTACTATCTACATTGAACAAATTTGTTATGTGATTTTCAGGAACATTCGGCTGCGAAATAATTGACAATTCATGGGAATTGGTCCGAGGATGGCCGAGTATGCACGAGTATGCACGGCTTCTGCTCAGAGTGGGCATAGTGGTGAACATTAGTGAACATATAGTCAGCTCACCCATGCATGCATGCATTATCCACCAGAGTTATCCAGAGATCAAGATAAATTTTTGAGCAATTGAGTTTTTACTCTAGGCTCCCTGGTGCCTGTAATATTTATCATCTGTACAAATAATGAACTATATTTACAACTTAAAAGTTTGAAAAGGAGAACTGTTAAAATAGATTAATATGAACTGCCAAAAGCTGTCAATCATGACATTACAGTTTAAATGCTAAGTGAATGTGCCTTCCTGTCTGCATGTTTTCATCACTTTTATATTATACTAAAACCCATGCTGTGACCATGTAGCTGTTGCTCCGCACTTACCAGTGCCTTGTCACAGATTGCCCATACGTGCTACAGATGTCTACTTCATCAACACAGGGGACTCAACTGTTTCATCTCAAACAACACATAGTATGCATACGTACAAAGCCATGTGATGACATAAAAATAAATAACATTTGCTCATGCTATTAACCATGATAAACATTTATTTACAAATATATAAATATTGTTCACTGTGTCTTGATACGCTCATCAGAAATGACCTGCCCCAGAAAATAGTACCACGTTTTCAGGGATTTCTACTGAAAGATTCTACTTATCAGTCGTAAATTAAAGATGCATAAAGAATTCTTGTCACCTTGTAGGTTGGTTATTTGGGAATACATATATGCACAGAACATTAATAAGGTTCCTCCCTTGTGCCTGTCAGCTGTACATCGTCACCCTGGCTCCCTGGTGCCTGTCAGCTGTACATCGTCACCCTGGCTCCCTGGTGCCTGTCAGATGTACATCGTCACCCTGGCTCCCTGGTGCCTGTCAGCTGTACATCGTCACCCTGGCTCCCTGGTGCCTGTCAGCTGTACATCGTCACCTTGGCTCCCTGGTGCCTGTCAGCTGTACATCGTCACCCTGGCTCCCTGGTGCCTGTCAGCTGTACATCGTCACCTTGGCTCCCTGGTGCCTGTCAGCTGTACATCGTCACCCTGGCTCCCTGGTGCCTGTCAGCTGTACATCGTCACCCTGGGTCCCTGGTGCCTGTTAGCTGTACATTGTCACCTTGGCTCCCTGGCTCCTGTCACCTGTACATCGTCACCTTGGCTCCCTGGCTCCTGTCAGCTGTACATCGTCACCTTGGCTCCCTGGTGCCTGTCAGCTGTACATCGTCACCCTGGCTCCCTGGTGCCTGTCAGCTGTACATCGTCACCTTGGCTCCCTGGCTCCTGTCAGCTGTACATCGTCACCTTGGCTCCCTGGTGCCTGTCAGCTGTACATCGTCACCCTGGCTCCCTGGTGCCTGTCAGCTGTACATCGTCACCTTGGCTCCCTGGCTCCTGTCAGCTGTACATCGTCACCTTGGCTCCCTGGTGCCTGTCAGCTGTACATCGTCACCCTGGCTCCCTGGTGCCTGTCAGCTGTACATCGTCACCTTGGCTCCCTGGCTCCTGTCAGCTGTACATCGTCACCTTGGCTCCCTGGTGCCTGTCAGCTGTACATCGTCACCTTGGCTCCCTGGCTCCTGTCAGCTGTACATCGTCACCTTGGCTCCCTGGTGCCTGTCAGCTGTACATCGTCACCTTGGCTCCCTGGTGCCTGTCAGCTGTACATCGTCACCTTGGCTCCCTGGCTCCTGTCAGCTGTACATCGTCACCTTGGCTCCCCGGTGCCTGTTAGCTGTACATTTTCACCCTGGTGCATGTCAGCTGTACATCGACACCTTGGCTCCCTGGTGCCTGTCAGCTGTACATCGACACCCTGGCTCCCTGGTGCCTGTCAGCTGTACATCGTCACCCTGGCTCCCTGCTGCCTGTCAGCTGTACATCGTCACCTTGGCTCCCTGGTGCCGGTCAGCTGTACATCGTCACCTTGGCTCCGTGGTGCCTGTCAGCTGTACATCGTCACCTTGGCTCCCTGACTCCTGTCAGCTGTACATCGTCACCTTGGCTCCCTGGTGCCTGTCAGCTGTACATCGTCACCCTGGCTCATGTCAGCTGTACATCGTCACCCTGGCTCCCTGGTGCCTGTCAGCTGTACATCGTCACCTTGGCTCCCTGGTGCCTGTCAGCTGTACATCGTCACCTTGGCTCCCCGGTGCCTGTTAGCTGTACATCGTCACCTTGGCTCCCTGGTGCCTGTCAGCTGTACATCGTCACCTTGGCTCCCTGGTGCCTGTCAGCTGTACATCGTCACCTTGGCTCCCTGGTGCCTGTCAGCTGTACATCGTCACCTTGGCTCCCTGGTGCCTGTCAGCTGTACATCGTCACCCTGGCTCCCTGGTGCCTGTCAGCTGTACATCGTCACCTTGGCTCCCTGGTGCCTGTCAGCTGTACATCGTCACCTTGGCTCCCTGGTGCCTGTCAGCTGTACATCGTCACCTTGGGTCCCTGGTGCCTGTCAGCTGTACATCGTCACCTTGGGTCCCTGGTGCCTGTCAGCTGTACATCGTCACCCTGGCTCCCTGGTGCCTGTCAGCTGTACATCGTCACCTTGGCTCCCTGGTGCCTGTCAGCTGTACATCGTCACCTTGGCTCCCTGGTGCCTGTCAGCTGTACATCGTCACCTTGGCTCCCTGGTGCCTGTCAGCTGTACATCGTCACCTTGGCTCCCTGGTGCCTGCCAGCTGTACATCGTCACCCTGGCTCCCTGGTGCCTGTCAGCTGTACATCGTCACCTTGGCTCCCTGGTGCCTGTCAGCTGTACATCGTCACCTTGGCTCCCTGGTGCCTGTCAGCTGTACATCGTCACCCTGGCTCCCTGGTGCCTGTCAGCTGTACATCGTCACCTTGGCTCCCTGGCTCCTGTCAGCTGTACATCGTCACCTTGGCTCCCTGGTGCCTGTCAGCTGTACATCGTCACCTTGGCTCCCTGGCTCCTGTCAGCTGTACATCGTCACCTTGGCTCCCTGGTGCCTGTCAGCTGTACATCGTCACCTTGGCTCCCTGGTGCCTGTCAGCTGTACATCGTCACCTTGGCTCCCTGGCTCCTGTCAGCTGTACATCGTCACCTTGGCTCCCCGGTGCCTGTTAGCTGTACATTTTCACCCTGGTGCATGTCAGCTGTACATCGACACCTTGGCTCCCTGGTGCCTGTCAGCTGTACATCGACACCCTGGCTCCCTGGTGCCTGTCAGCTGTACATCGTCACCCTGGCTCCCTGCTGCCTGTCAGCTGTACATCGTCACCTTGGCTCCCTGGTGCCGGTCAGCTGTACATCGTCACCTTGGCTCCGTGGTGCCTGTCAGCTGTACATCGTCACCTTGGCTCCCTGACTCCTGTCAGCTGTACATCGTCACCTTGGCTCCCTGGTGCCTGTCAGCTGTACATCGTCACCCTGGCTCACGTCAGCTGTACATCGTCACCCTGGCTCCCTGGTGCCTGTCAGCTGTACATCGTCACCTTGGCTCCCTGGTGCCTGTCAGCTGTACATCGTCACCTTGGCTCCCCGGTGCCTGTTAGCTGTACATCGTCACCTTGGCTCCCTGGTGCCTGTCAGCTGTACATCGTCACCTTGGCTCCCTGGTGCCTGTCAGCTGTACATCGTCACCTTGGCTCCCTGGTGCCTGTCAGCTGTACATCGTCACCTTGGCTCCCTGGTGCCTGTCAGCTGTACATCGTCACCCTGGCTCCCTGGTGCCTGTCAGCTGTACATCGTCACCTTGGCTCCCTGGTGCCTGTCAGCTGTACATCGTCACCTTGGCTCCCTGGTGCCTGTCAGCTGTACATCGTCACCTTGGGTCCCTGGTGCCTGTCAGCTGTACATCGTCACCCTGGGTCCCTGGTGCCTGTCAGCTGTACATCGTCACCCTGGCTCCCTGGTGCCTGTCAGCTGTACATCGTCACCTTGGCTCCCTGGTGCCTGTCAGCTGTACATCGTCACCTTGGCTCCCTGGTGCCTGTCAGCTGTACATCGTCACCCTGGCTCCCTGGTGCCTGTCAGATGTACATCGTCACCCTGGCTCCTGTCAGCTGTACATGGTCACCATTGCTCCCTGGTGCCTGTCAGCTGTACATCGTCACCCTGGCTCCCTGGTGCCTGTCAGCTGTACATCGTCACCCTGGCTCCCTGGTGCCTGTCAGCTGTACATCGTCACCCTGGCTCCTGTCAGCTGTACATCGGCACCCTGGCTCCCTGGTGCCTGTCAGCTGTACATCGTCACCTTTGCTCCCTGGTGCCTGTCAGCTGTACATCGTCACCTTGGCTCCCTGGTGCCTGTCAGCTGTACATCGTCACCTTGGCTCCCTGGTGCCTGTCAGCTGTACATCGTCAACCTGGCTCCCTGCTGAGTAACATCCATGCGCTGAAATATAAATCGAATCAATTGATTGAAACAAAATTCCTGGAATTGGTAAAAGGAACTTTTATGTGAACATATCTAATCTGTCTATTGTGACTAGTGTTTGTCCGATGAGCTTTAATTAGAGGGGAGATGCAAATGGGCTTCACACACAGACTGTACCTGAATGGTGTATCAAACCCTTGATGTGGTGACACATACCTTGTTCCTGTACAGTTTCACCACACAGCCTTCTTGTTACCCTGCCAGTCTGTTCCCCAGTGTACAGTAATATCTTGTTCCCGTACAGTTTCACCACACAGCCTTCTTGTTACCCTGCCAGTCTGTTCCCCAGTGTACAGTACATACCTTGTTCCCGTACAGTTTCACCACACAGCCTTCTTGTTACCCTGCCAGTCTGTTCCCCAGTGTACAGTACATACCTTGTTCCCGTACAGTTTCACCACACAGCCTTCTTGTTACCCTGCCAGTCTGTTCCCCAGTGTACAGTACATACCCTGTTCCTGTACAGTTTCACCACACAGCCTTCCTGTTACCCTGCCAGTCTGTTCCCCAGTGTACAGTACATACCTTGTTCCTGTACAGTTTCACCACACAGCCTTCTTGTTACCCTGCCAGTCTGTTCCCCAGTGTACAGTACATACCTTGTTCCTGTACAGTTTCACCACACAGCCTTCCTGTTACCCTGCCAGTCTGTTCCCCAGTGTACAGTACATACCTTGTTCCTGTACAGTTTCACCACACAGCCTTCCTGTTACCCTGCCAGTCTGTTCCCCAGTGTACAGTACATACCTTGTTCCTGTACGGTTTCACCACACAGCCTTCTTGTTACCCTGCCAGTCTGTTCCCCAGTGTACAGTACATACCTTGTTCCTGTACAGTTTCACCACACAGCCTTCTTGTTACCCTGCCAGTCTGTTCCCCAGTGTACAGTACATACCTTGTTCCTGTACAGTTTCACCACACAGCCTTCTTGTTACCCTGCCAGTCTGTTCCCCAGTGTACAGTACATACCTTGTTCCTGTACAGTTTCACCACACAGCCTTCTTGTTACCCTGCCAGTCTGTTCCCCAGTGTACAGTACATACCTTGTTCCTGTACAGTTTCACCACACACAACTTCACACTGCAGCTCTTCTGGTGTCGGCCTAGACTGGGGTAGGACACTGCTGACGAACATCTCAGCGCCTGAACACATAGATCTCATCCCATTAGTGCTACCTATCTATTTACAGTCACACATGACTATTTTTAAGATTTATTATTATTGAATGAATGTGAACCAGCAGTAGTAAAAGTATATCAACTCAACATTTAAACATTGATGTAAATATTTTATTGAAGCTGCTGCTAATGGTGGAACAACCTGCAGCTACCCTGAATGTGAGAGTCTGGTGCTAATGGTGGAACAACCTACAGCTACCCTGAATGTGAGAGTCTGGTGCTAATGGTGGAACAACCTACAGCTACCCTGAATGTGAGAGTCTGGTGCTAATGGTGGAACAACCTACAGCTACCCTGAATGTGAGAGTCTGGTGCTAATGGTGGAATAGCCTACAGCTACCCTGAATGTGAGAGTCTGCTGCTAATGGTGGAACAACCTACAGCTACCCTGAATGTGAGAGTCTGGTGCTAATGGTGGAATAGCCTACAGCTACCCTGAATGTGAGAGTCTGGTGCTAATGGTGGAATAGCCTACAGCTACCCTGAATGTGAGAGTCTGCTGCTAATGGTGGAATAGCCTACAGCTACCCTGAATGTGAGAGTCTGGTGCTAATGGTGGAAAAGCCTACAGCTACCCTGAATGTGAGAGTCTGGTGCTAATGGTGAAACACCCTGCAGCCAACCTGAATGTGAGAGTCTGGTGCTAATGGTGGAACACCCTACAGCTACCCTGAATGTGAGAGTCTGGTGCTAATGGTGGAATAGCCTGTAGCTACTCTGAACGTGAGAGCCTTGTATTATAGTCAGTTGGCCACCAGCAGAAAAGAGGCTTAGTTTAGATTTTCGTTCCCACATTTTCCTGTATACCTTAAACCTTTTCTGTTGTATAAAGGAGGTATCTGTACACAATTTTCATTGGGTAGTAAGCTTGCAAGTGTGTGCAGGAATTTTCAGGGGGTCAAAATTGCATAAATTGAAGGAAAAATGCATACTTTGACAAAATTGGCTGTAACATTTTCATTAAGTCATTAAATTATCCAAATTAAGTCTTTGATTACAGGTAATAGGTTCGGTTATCTGAATTTGGCAAACATTTTGTTTCATTTAACTGTTATTCTAATTCTCAGTGGAAACATTGGTAAAAATCATGTTTTTTTACTTCATTTTCAAATCTTGTGAGTAGGTAAAACACTAATTCCATTGAATTGTGACAATAAAACCACTATAACTGGGTATTAAAATCTGCCTTAACCATTGTACTATCCTATACAAAAAACAAAATGAAAATATATTACATAGGGGTTGAGATATTGTATACAATGTTACCCCACCCCCCAAAAACCAATTTTGATGAAAATTGCTTATTGAGTTATGGTGGTAGATGATGTTGCTGTAGTGGATGAGTGGGATAATTGCAACAATGCCTAAACACACCAAAATAGTAAACTCAGAAAGAAAAATTATGTTTCAAGTTTTTCTGTGAGCATTTATGGTGGCCATCTTGAATTTCAAGATGGCCACCATTTTGACCTGTTTTTAAAAACAAGATCTTATATAGTTCTTCAACATGGTCATGTAATATATCATATGAAAGCTTTTTACATTGTCTTTTCAATGATGTACATTATTCACTGACTCCTGTGGTAAATTGACCCCCAACAATGAAAAAAGGAAATATTGAAAGCTAATTTCTCTCGTGACTTCAACCCATACCCAAATTTAGATTTAAATTAAAATGGACATATTTTCACTCAAAATTCTAGATATACAGCACTTTTGTCTGAGCATTTCACTAGTTTATAATTTGAGTGAAGAAACAAACATGAGAATACTTGTAGTATTATTAAGTATTAAAAATAAAATGTGAAATAATGTCACCGTCAGAGTCCGTCGCATCTGGAGAGGTAGGTAAGTTAAATTGTTTCTGTTTAGGCATGACATAGCACAACTGCATCCATGGGAATATCCCATGATGTTCTTGGCGCAGCTACACCTGAATGAGGAGCATCTGCCTGTTGTGCATTTACAGGTGAGCAATTCTAGACACAGTGCTGGCATTCATTCCTGGGTCATTGGGATGGGTTCTGTGACATCGTCTGTAGACATCCACCTATACCCTTCTGGTGGTGGAATGTCCTTTGTGTGCGGAACACCACGTGATGCAAATGTGTTGACATCTGAGTAGAGGTTGTGTGGTGGGAGTTCCTCTAGGTCTCCAACTCTGTGGAACATGTCAGCTGTAAGTGTATTAATGCTACTTGCAGTCGATGCTGGATTGTACACTTTGATGACAAGTGAGTCTGTCTCTTTCATGTTGAAGGCACCAGTTTTTTCTGTTGGTTGCAACAAATATGGTTGTGCGATAAATATGTTCCAGGTCCACAACCTGTGACAGCATGGAATGCTGGTAGAGCTGCTACAATATCTGAGAGAATGAGAGATTGATGTACATCATCAACTGATATGCACCCATTCATATCTGAGCAGAAAACGATGTTTATGATGCGTCAACTGTACTCTAACATCAGTGTCTCAGCTGTTAATGACACTGTGGTCGTATCCATTGCAGGAGGCATCCATGACATTGATCACCATTCGTGTAGCTGCCTCTTTATGTGTTGACAGTAGATTTGGCATTGCTTCAGATTGATCTATGGAAGATACTGCTGTAATTGGGCTGCTTAATCCACCTGCAATGATGATGATTTGATGATTATGATGGAGATGCTGTGCCTGTGTGTGCAATTATGTGGTCAAGAATTGTATCAAATTTTGCTTGTTCATTTCAATAAAACTGGACAATGTAGCCAGCAGAAGGATGTCTCATTTATCTATTATTCTTCAAGTTTTCTTTGATCGATCACCTCTTTTTGTCCGAGTTGCAGATTTTACTGACTTTGCAACATATTGGTCAAAGACATCATCGACTTAAGTACAAGTTTCACCGAAGTTCTTCAGCACATTCCAATTGAAAACATCAGCCAAATCTCCAAAGGGCCTAGCTTTGCTTGGTTTGCCTATAACCTGTACAAGAGCCATGCCAGAAATAACAATGCATTATGTGTCATCAGTTGATGGTACCATGAGAATCTGCAAGCAAATGTGATAATGCAGCTTTGTTGTACAAAGTAGGCCATCTGTTGTTGCCAGGGAAGGTGGGGTCTGGGACAGCTCATGTGTTAGAAGATGTGGTACGTTTACTTCTATTCCACTGAGGGTGGCACTCAGCAACCTTCTGAAACGTTGTCTTCCTTGCTTAAAGGTATTGGTTTGAGTTGACTTCTTTGATATCTGCATGATGTACAGTGCGGAACATGTACTGTTGGACACACTTCTGATATTTTGTCATGAATACTCTTAGCATTATCCGCCAATCGATTGTCAGTGAACTCTGACAAAAGCTTGTCACCTCGATTCATACCATGATGATGTAATATCTTCCTTAGATCAATCTGCAGCGATACCAAATCTACCAAATCAGATATAGGTGGGTACAGGTACTGCAAAGGACCTACTATTCATACAAGTTGATGATGTACATCAATCTCTCACTCAAGATGTTGTAGCAACTCTACCAGCATTCCATGCGGTCATGGTTGTGACACAACAAGCCAGTTCAGTGGTAATGGCAAGAAGTCGACCTGGAACATATTTATCGCACAATCAGATTTGTTCTAACCAACAGAAGAAACTGGTGCCTTCAACATGAAAAAGACAGAAACATTTGTTGTCAAAGTGTACAATCCAGCATCGACTGGAACTAGCATTAATACACTTACAGCTGACATGTTCCACAGAGTTGGAGACCTAGAGGAACTCCCACCACACAACCTCTACTCAGATGTCAGCACCAGTGCATCACGTGGTGTTCTGCACACAAAGGAAAGGCTGACATTCCACCACCAGAAGAGTATAGGTGGTCATCTACTGAGGATGTCATAGAAACCATCCCAATGAGCCAGAAACGAATGCCAGCACTGTGTCTAGAATTGCTCACATGTAAATGCACAACAGGCAGATGCTCCTCATCCAGGTGTTGCTGCGCCAAGAACATGTTCCCTTGGATGCAGTTGTGCTATGTCATGCCTAAACAGAAACAACTTACCTACCTTTCCAGAAGAGATGGACTCTGACGGTGACTAGAGGTGACATTATTTCACAGCCCTTGACTCTGTGATGTAATCTTTAATACTTCATAATACTACAAGTATTCTCATGGTTTTTTTCACTCGAACGATAAACTAGTGAAATGCTCAGACAAAAGTGCAATTTATCTACAATTTGTGAGTGAAACGATGTCCATTTTATTAAAATACGACTTTGGAGGTTGGTTGGTGTTGCTAGAGAAATTAGCTTTCGATATATCATTTGTTGTATTATTGGGGGATAAGATTACCACAGAAGTCAGTGAATAAGGTACATCATTAAAAAGACAATGTAAAAAAGCTTCCAAATGATATATTACATGACCATGTTGTAGAACTAAAGTGCTGTATATCTACAATTTTGAGTGAAAATATGTCCATTTCAATATAAATCTAAATTTGGGTATGGGTTGAAGTCACGAGAGAAATTAGCTTTCAATATTTCCTTTTTTCATTGTTGGGGGTCAATTTACCACAGGAGTCAGTGAATAATGTACATCATTGAAAAGACAATGTAAAAAGCTTTCATATGATATATTACATGACCATGTTGAAGAACTATATAAGATCTTGTTTTTAAAAACAGGTCAAAATGGCGGCCATCTTGAAATTCAAGATGGCCACCATAAATGCTCACAGAAAAACTTGAAACATAATTTTTCTTTCTGAGTTTACTATTTTGGTGTGTTTAGGCATTGTTGCAATTATCCCACTCATCCACTACAGCAACATCATCTACCACCATAACTCAATAAGCAATTTTCATCAAAATTGGTTTTTGGGGGGTGGGGTAACATTGTATACAATATCTCAACCCCTATGTAATATATTTTCATTTTGTTTTTTGTATAGGATAGTACAATGGTTAAGGCAGATTTTAATACCCAGTTATAGTGGTTTTATTGTCACAATTCAATGGAATTAGTGTTTTACCTACTCACAAGATTTGAAAATGAAGTAAAAAAACATGATTTTTACCAATGTTTCCACTGAGAATTAGAATAACAGTTAAATGAAACAAAATGTTTGCCAAATTCAGATAACCGAACCTATTACCTGTAATCAAAGACTTAATTTGGATAATTTAATGACTTAATGAAAATGTTACAGCCAATTTTGTCAAAGTATGCATTTTTCCTTCAATTTATGCAATTTTGACCCCCTGAAAATTCCTGCACACACTTGCAAGCTTACTACCCAATGAAAATTGTGTACAGATACCTCCTTTATACAATAGACAAGGTTTAAGGTATACAGGGAAATGTGGGAACGAAAATCTTGTTTTTCACCCCTGGCCAACTGACTATTAATGGTGGAACACCCTTGGTGTACTCTGAACGTGAGAGCCTTGTATTAGTGGTGGAACAGCCTTGGGTACTCTGAACGTGAGAGCCTTGTATTAGTGGTGGAACAGCCTTGGGTACTCTGAACGTGAGAGCCTTGTATTAATGGTGGAACACCCTTGGGTACTCTGAACGTGAGAGCCTTGTATTAGTGGTGGAACAGCCTTGGCCTTCTCTGAATATGCTAATGGTTGAACACCCTGTGGCTAACTTGAATGTGAAAGCCTGCACTAATCGTAAAACACGTTGAGGCTAACCTACACTTGTAATAATGATTGGTTAGTTTGTTGTTTAGCAACTCAGCAATATTCCAGCTATATGATGGCGGTGTGTAAATAATCGACTCTGGACCAGACAATCCAGTGATTAATATCATGAGCATCGATCTACTCAATTGGGATCGATGACATGCATCAACCAAGTCAGCGAGCATGATCACCCGATCCCGTTAGTCGCCTTTTACAAGCATAGTCACCTTTTACGGCAAGCATGGGTTGCTGAAGACCTATTCTACCCCAGAATCTTCACAGGTCCTTGTAATAATGATGAAACATATTGTAAGCCTCTTACTAATATTTGGAACATCCTACCTCTATTTCATCAGTGTTGGAAGATGGGATGATTTCACTGGCACAAATGTCTGACAAACTGGAGTCAGCGTTTGCTGATTCCTCCAATGAGTTGTCTGTCCATAGTTGAATGTCAGAGTCACCGGCTGGCCCTGCGTACAGAGGCAGATGTTGGTGAGAAACTTTGTAGCAATTCATAATTGTGCATGTACAAAGTCAATGGATATATGAGGAGAGGGACACATATTATACTGATTATGGTAGGACAACATATCTAAGACAACATGAATTGTGTTTTGTTTTTGTTTTGCAATATTCCAGCTATTTGAAAGCAGTCTGTAAATAAACAAGTCTTGGTCAGCCAATCTTGTGATTCATATGAGCAACAATCCATGCAATTGAGATACGATGACAACCTGGCAACCCGATCCATATAGTCGCCTCTTATGACAAGCATAGGGTGCTGGGGCCTTTATTCCACCCAGAATCCCTACAGGTTTAAGGCAACAAGAATGACACCATGGTAGACGTATAAAAGCAGAATAATAAACAGCAAATAAGATTTGTCTTAGCTTACTATGTCAGAAACACACCTCTCAGATGGTGATTTGCAATGGAAGCTGATGATGCTCTGCACACATCCTGTAAATAAACAATAGGTAGCCCGTAAACACACTTCATGAGCTTCAGTTTGAACCATGTTATTATGAACATATTGTGAACACACTATGGACCTACATCAGCTTATACGGAGTCCCATGAGTGAGAGAGTGAATGTTGTTTTGCTCATGGTAGCATACTGTTTGTCAAGACAGAGCTGGGCCAGACTGAGGATTGGAACACACGGAGTACAATCAAGCACTAAATCTTTCTTGTTTGTCACAAAGCCATCACTATCAATTTACAGCAGCAGCAGCAGCAGCAGCAGCCACTGACCCAATTCCCATGTATCATATTAACAAGAGTTTGCCACTAACGTGGCTATATCCCCCGCCCCTGTTGCAGAATTTATGACATAATTAAATCTAAACAAACCCTAACCTTTTTTAACCGAGGTGGAACTTGTCATGGAAATAGTAAAAAAACAAATGAACCCTACCCTCACAGAACCTAAGTCCATCTTGTTGCCATGGAAACGTAAAAAATAAAAATTTCTAACATTTCTCAATAGCAAAAGGCACCAGTTCAGCATGTACCTGACAGACCTGCAAAGTTTGATGAAAAAATATTGAACGGTTTATGAGTTATGCTCCGGAAACGAAACGTGACAGACGGACGGACGGACGGACGGAGCCCATTTCTATATCCCCTGCCAACTTCGTTGGGCGGGGGATAATAATTAAGAATATCCTTTCTTATTTTTCATTATTAATATGTGATAATATTCACATGGCTGAGCAAGCATAGAGACACTCACAAACTGATGCCATCTGCTGATTTGATTTGATTTGATTTGATTCATATTTTCATAAATGTTTGAAGTGATATTATCGATAAGCTATTTAGGCATACTAACCGATGACAATATATGGGAGCCACTGCGGTACATTTTGGTCCGTGGTTGAAGTTGGGACAAATATCACAATACACATCAAAACATAACATTATTGTTCTGTCATCCAACTTAATTTCTGTACATCAAATATAATACTGATACATGCAGAAATGGCTGAGCAATGATAAACTTTTTTAGTTTTTTAGTATGAATATTGCAGCCATGTTTAGTCGGATAAGAATGCTGTCTTTGCTCATATTTAAGATAGAACATTCAGCTCAATAAACAGATTCAAGAGGTGTAAAAAATGCAGGAAAACTAGATAAATGGCATTATGTGTAAGTCAAAGGCTGTAGTTTGATCAAAAATCAAAATGTTCAAGAAAAATTTATCATATGCTTTACTGCATACCACATAACTCTGAATATCAAAATTCAAAAATAGCAGAAATTACTTATCAAGGAGCAAAAATAATATTTTCAATGTGGCCGTCATGGCGGTTCTTTCATTACAAATTTAACCTTCCAAACATGCATGTAGCTAATGGGTGTCATACCATGGCCTCCATGACCTGCCCTGTGACCTGTGACCCCTGTGTGGTGCTGTCACTGCTGCTGGAGATAATGCAGACCTGAGATGGGTTCAGGTCAGCAAGAGGGTCAGCAGATGGGTCAGCAAGAGGGTCAGCTGCAGTGCAGGCCCTGCATGGAGCAACAATATCCCAGCATCAGCACAACAAAATCTACTACATTATGTCAGTACTGTTATCAGTACACTTTAACTCCCATACATACAAATGACTTTACACATGTGTCATCAAGCAGTTTGTTTTGGATAAAAGTATCCACCAGATTTGTTGTTTCATTCTTAGTACGCCTGTCACAGAACCACTGACAGTCCGGAGCTTAACTTTTTGTCATAAGTTTAGAATCATAGGGCTGTGGCTTATTGCAGTGCATCAGTACCGGATGACCGTAGATAAGCCAAATTTTGAGGACCAGAAAGTCCAGGCAAAGTAGGCCATTTTTTCACTGAACTTGGAACAAATTGCAACAGAATTTATTTCCCCACAATGCATTTCTACAAGTTCCTTAAAACAACATACTAAAAGTCTGAAGCAATCCAAAGGGAAATATGTCTAATTTGCATAATCCAATATGGCCACCAATTATCAACATATCTTCCATATTAGTTGTTTGTTTGTTGTTTAACGCCGCACTCAGCAATATTCCAGCTACATGTATATGACAGCTCCATATTAGTGAATCGCTGGGTGACAGACGTGTGGATGGCGAGACCAGGTGGCATGAGAGGATGCAGGTCGCTCCTTGTCTGGGACATGTTTAGGGCGCACCCTTGCCAGACCTCATCATGTCACTAACAGAGGAGACCCATCAGGCAGTCATCCTGGGCGTCTATACCTCGTTACTTCTGCCACTTGACGTGTGCTTCAACAAGCCTATCAAGACAATCGTGATCAGAGTAGATGCTGAACGGAGAGCACACGTTCACAAAGTCAAACACTATGTGAAGAGTTCCTTTCACAGGTGGCAAAGTGGGTGAAAGACTCCAGGGCCCACTTGCACAAAACGATCTTAGCGCTAAGACTATTGTAACCCTATGTTAAAGTATGGGAGTTAAGATCATCTTAGCGCTAAGATCGCTTTGTGAAAGTGGGCCCAGGGATGAGTCCCCACTGCCATGGTTGTCAAGTCATTCTTAAAGTGTGGAATATCAAACACAATGGACGGTTTAGAGGATAAAGTGCTGTACGAGTAGTTTGTTGCATCCACCGTCAATTCCAGAGAGGATGAGGAAGATGTCCTGGCTTGCGACGATCTTGAGGATTACTATGACGATGCAACTGACAAGGCCGACGAAGAGATTTTCTCGTGTACAATTCTATATACACCGATTTCACAAAATGGTGTCTCGTTGTTGATGGCAACATAACGATCATTATGATGTTAAAAATGGACAACAGAAACCACTTCCCGCATTAAAAAAATGACTTTTTCAATATACTTTCAACATTTTTCACTGTATATAATGTTGTTGCCTTTCACTTCCTGGTTCGGGACATATCATGTTCATACAGTTTTCAAGGGTCAAGCTAATACCTCGGCTTACCTATGAGATCGCTTTATATATGGTCATATACGGTAAATTGATGGATTCACCCTGTCAGTCCAGTGAATGAAGCTGAGTTGCAGATGCAACTTTCTTTTATCTTTCCAGCCAGTTCCATAATGTGAACTTGTCACTTTCTTTCAATGGTTATACCAATTCCTCTCATTGGGCTATTCTGACCCTGTTTGCAAGCTTCTACATACCCTACCTCTACAGCCTTTTGTTCTCCAGTATACACCTGTACATATTGATAGGTAAAAATAGGGGAAACATTTGGATAGGCATACTTCAGTTAGGTGTAATGTGATCACAAAAAAACCCATGAAAGTAAATCCAAGTGACTGCATGGATTTCCATGATAAAAATAAATCAGTCAGACAGGTGAAGTATCTTTGATCTGTTTCTCTTTGGCACGTTTTATAAGCCTAACACAATGTAATATGCAGACATTATCCGATTGTGTCAAGTCCTACATGACTGGGGATAGGTAAAACCAGAGAACACTGTCAAAAATCAATATTCTACTTGATAAGGGTAAGGAATATTGAAACGAAACATATAATTATGTGTTGTATTTTCTTGTGCTGCCAGTCCTACCAATGATGGGCAGATACAGAACCCACCAGAAACACTGCTTCTAAAGTCACTTCATGTACAGGTTGTGAAGCTAAAGTTGAGTAACATTAATAGAAGCAATTCCAATGATGGGGTTCCCAGCACCCAGCACAGATGCCAAAACAGTGATATTAATAGCCATATTTGAATAATTAGAAAGTGTATTCAGTAACGTCAACACAGCTAAAGTTTTGGCGCCACTCTATCACATGCTGTGTCATATGTACCTCGTCACAATGCTTCTGCTTCCCATATGTACAACCTAATATGAGTTTCTAAAAACAAATGGATGAGAATCTAACCTTGAGTAATAGCAAATAATGGTTTGAGTACATGAAACTGATCTTCATTGATTCCTGAATTTGCCTTTTGAACAAATTGAAAAATATTAGGCTCCAAAGAATTTGTGTTTGTTTTGTCATTGTAGAATACAGTTGGTTCATCTCATATTTTTCCTTTGGATTGGATCTCAAACAAACAAACCTAGCAAACCATGAGCCTCACCATTCACTCAATCACTATCTAAAACCTAGTGGTAATCCCTTTTCAGATTTTAAAGAAAATAATACACAATTACAGAAATTTGTGTGCACTATCAGGGTAACCTCTTTTGCAAATAAATACATCGAAACCTAAGGTCATTTGGTGAAGCAACATTCTTCTCACAGTCTGTGTATGCTCGTAACCTCTAACCCATTGGGAACAAGCAGGGAATCGGTCTAGCTACCTGTCTAGTCTCATACCCCAGTAAGTAGGGGACAAGCATGGAATCAGAGGTTGTCCAGTTATCTGTCTACTACTGTCTAGTCTGTCTACTTATGAGATACCTTACCTTGACTGCAAAACACCTGGCCTCTTCTTGCTGAGGACTGAGACAGATTCTGCAGATGCAGTGACTGCCTGGCTCAACTCGGGGACTGTTAGGTCAACCACCTTCATCCTGGTCTCTATGGACCTCTCCGTTCCTGCCTTCAGGTCGCTGATGTGGCAGTCTGGCAAATCACCTCCTTCCTGAGAATCATGAAAGCTGAAAATAGCAAAGTTATCTCATTAGCTTTCTAGCCCAGAAATTAACTTTCAAAATTATACTGTACATACCGGTAAATGTTGAATACAGTTCCAACAAAAAATTACTGGTCTAGGGTTCATAACTTTTTTTTAACAGTTCTTCAGTCACGACATAATGTCAACATAGGGCTGTGTCAGATTTTGGCACATTATTTCCAACAGTAATAAAATATTTGGAGATGGTTGTTCTACCCACATTTTAAAGACAAAGACAAAGTGGACAGATCAGTCATTTGTAGTGCGGGTTTCACATGGATAAACTGGCTGGCATGACGACCCTCTGACCACTGGTGTCTTTGTTAAGGCTGTCAATAATGTTAGTTGAGAGATTGAAAGTAGTCATTAAAAAATGTCCCAAAGAACCATGGTAAAAGCTTGGCAGTACTGCCAATACATTCATATAATATGTATTTATGTTGAAGTCATGATAAGAGTTGGCAAGTGTAATTATTATCATCATTATGAGCTGTCTCTCTTGCTGATATAGACTGAATTTGGTGTAACCCATACAGAGTGGGTGAGAAGCATCATACCTTTCTTCCGAACATAGACTGAGTTGTAAGCAGGGCCTGATCTGATCCTGTGTGCTCATTGGATGGATGAGGGTCAAGAGATCCAGTAGATCAAGGGCATGGAGTCTGGACTTGTTCAGCAGACATTCCAGCAGGATATCCATGGAGACAGACATGGATGGTACACTACGGCAGACAGACTCTACGCCCTTTTGCAGAATCTGTAGCATTCAAGGCTCATTAAAAGCAGAGAAAAAACTAGGTGTTTGCACACAGAAGCAGCCCCATCACCGCCATTTCCTCAAAGCTTAATGTACCACTATGTACTTCCAGTCCAAAAATATTACTTCCAGACCTTGGCCTCAATCAAGACAACTTTCTAAGATGTGCAACAGTAACTGGCAATAAATGACAAAAGAATTTCACAATAACCTTAAAGATGACCTACACCTTTGACACCATAGCACTAACATTTCATGAGGTAGAATTTTTAAAGATACATGCAAATAAAAAACTTCATGCCTGCAGCGAGGTAACCATGACTGAGAAACTGACAATGATATAACCATGTTTCACAAAAAGCTGAATGCTGACCTTGACCCTTGACAGATTTTGAACCAAACATTTTCCAAACAGTGCCCAATCATAATGATGACAAAAGATTATGTGAAATGGGGTTGAATGTTGCATTCAAGATTAATGCAATTACAGTCAAGTCTCGTTAATCCAACACTCGTTAATCCGACAATTGCTTTATCCGACACAAATGATGGGAACAGATTTAATCAGTGCTATTTAGACCCGTTAATTCGACAGTCTGCACTCCGACTCCGACACGCCTAATTTGCAACGAATTGCTGAAATCACTCATTAATCAGTCTCGTTAATCGGACACAGTGATCAGCGTACTCCGTGGTCATCTGCCTGCGAGTACACAGCCCCCTGTTTTGATGCGAGACAAGTTGGCGAGTAGCTGCATATTTCAACAGCTGCAGAGATAAACTTGCTTAACAATAAACAGTTACTGCTTTAAATAAACAAAACAGGATTAATCACATGCCTAGATTACCTCAATCTCATTAAAATCGGATACAAGTTCTTGCTACCGGACATCCCATTACAGATCACATCAGAACGACCTTTCACGAACTTTCACCGACCAATGAAATTACTAACAGGAAGTCGACATTAGCCACTAAGAAAGCAGCTTTCTTAAGCACTGCGGCACAAGTTTTAAATTAGCGACTTCCATTCCAGACTATGCCTTAAAGTCAGTCAATTTTGAATCAGTCATACAATCCATAACAGTAGTTTTGTGTTAAACTTTAGTGGTTGCATGATTAGTAAACTTATTCCGCTGACAATGTAACAACAATATGAATATTTTATTTTTCCTTTTCCTACGTGTTAGTATCGTTATCTTTCGTGTAGTTGTCCAATTTTCGATCACGAACGTTTATACTACCTAATTTCATTTATCCGACATACTCGTTAATCCGACATAATCATATGCAACTAACAATGTCGGATTAACGGGACTTGACTGTACATAGTGATGTGCATGCAAGTGTAACTGGCTGCAAGTCCGGACTTGAGTCGGTTTTATAGCGCTAGCCTACATGTGCCCACCTTGTCTAAGACAGTGATAAATCTACATGTGCCCACCTTGTCTGGGACAGTGAAAAATCCTACATGTGCCCACCTTGTCTAGGACAGTGATAAATCCTACATGTGCCCACCTTGTCTGGGACAGTGATAAATCCTACATGTGCCCACCTTGTCTAGGACAGTGATAAATCCTACATGTGCCCACCTTGTCTAGGACAGTGATAAATCCTACATGTGCCCACCTTGTCTAGGACAGTGATAAATCCTACATGTGTCCACCTTGTCTAGGACAGTGATAAATCCTACATGTGCCACCATGTCTAGAACAGTGATAAATCCTACATGTGCCCACCTTGTCTAGGACAGTGATAAATCCTACATGTGCCCACCTTGTCTAGGACAGTGATAAATCCTACATGTGCCCACCTTGTCTAGGACAGTGAGAGGAAGACATTTCTCCACTTCCTGGAGGAACCGGTCCACATGTTTCTCCAGAGAAGACAGGAACTCCTCTCCAAACTCTGTGTCATATTCATCCCGCAAGAAGCTCTTCCTCTGGTTCTCATTCAGACAGAGAGAGAGGAAGAACTTTCTGAAGTTGCTTACCCTCGTCTGCAGTCGGGACATGTTCCTCTGCGTCTGCACAACACACAGTCGACATATGACATTTCACCTATTGTCTTTATAAGTTTCAAGGAAGAGACAAATCCAAACTCATTTTGCAACATGTATTACGTGTAAACTGCACTGCTAACATCAGGGGAAGTATCTGTTCAACAGTGAGAAGGGAGAGTGTGGATGGTGGTCCCACCTACTCACTGTGTTTAAATCAGCACTGCTACACCTGGGGAAGTATCTGTTCAACATCAGGTTCAGGACACGGGGAGACTGGGAGTCTTTCTTCAAGTAATCAAATAATACCTGCAATAATTAAACACTCATTATAACTATTCACAGATAAAAAAACAACAACACTTTTAGGTTTCAGTTAGTCAAGCAAAAATGGTACAGAGTAGATCTGTAAAAACAAATAGGATAACTTGATTTACTTCAATATATTCAACACAAACAAGAGGTATAACCTTCATCTTCAAACCATAGGTAAGTCTGAAGTATATCGTGAAGGGGCAGGCTTCTCCTAGTGTTTGGTACAGCTGTTCTGTCAGGTGGATGGCAGTCTCAAAGTCCTCCAGCTCACGGCAGTGTATGATGCGGTGGATTGTCGCTGTCGACAGGCGTGCATGAGGGATGGCAAGAGATGAGAGATCCTCTCCATGTCTCTGCACCAGGGCTACAACAGGGGAGATTGTGGTTTCAGTGTCTCTGGCAATGGCTACACCATTTGTTTAGTTTGTATTTCACATAGCCCTTATGTCATAAACTGGATCTGAGTGTCAGAATACAAAAAACTTAAAGTCATTTCAAGAAACAGAACAACTGTCACTGAGGTCAACCCTCAGAGACTAATAGTTTTTGACATTGTAAACAATGGATGATGTAAATCTGTTTTCATACACACATGCACATACTGGAAAGCGATCAGCAGTGGTAGAAACTTAGTAAAATTCAAATATTTTTTTTTACATTCGTATACTTATCCTGCATTACTTTTTAATGCATTTACTGCTTTTTTTTGACAGAAAGATGCTCTGTGAGAGGTCCAGGAGCTGAAGAAAAGTTGTTACAACCAGCTGTCCTGGGAGTCGATTCTTGGCTATGAAGTCAGAGCAGAGCCCAAGAAGAACGGCACCATGTGCTCTGCACTCAAATCTAACGGGGGAGATGACCAGAGCATGTAGCTCGCTCACCCCTGCCGCTGTAGCTAGAGCCAAGAGGAAGACCATTTTCTTGGTGAGGTTGTAAGACGCCGAGTGGAGTGGCTCAAAGGGCACGCCTCTCAGCATAGTAAGCACCACGTTTAGGTCCCTTGCCAGGAGACTGAACTTGGCCTTCTAGATGAAAAGAGCGACATGTTCCTGGCATCGGAGGTCTATTGACATTAGTGACTCAGTCGTACTCATGTACCGTCACAGGCGTCTGGTCGAGTAGTTGCAGCATTACTTAAGCATGCAAATCAATCTGTAGAAATCCACTGCATGGCACCCATTAAATCAGTTGACCTAATTCCGGTCGGAGTAAGTTTACAGTCAGAGAGTTATTGACATGTGACATGTAAAGCATCCTGTGCAGTAGATGAGAAACCCACATTTAAGACGGAGATGAGATGCAGGCTCCATACACGGACAATCCCCAGTGAACTGTGTGGTGGACAGACAAGTGGTGTTCCCGAGTTCTGTGAAGGTGCGACATGGTCAGTCTAGGGGCAAAAATGATCACCACGAAATTTGAAACATCTTGTCCTGACCAGTCAATGATGACCCCAAGAGGTGGGTACCCGGTAGCCTATGATGAAGCTGTCAAAAGGCTAATGAGTGTGAACAGTGATGATCTGCAAGATCTGGTACTATCGTCCTCTTAGTAGGCTTCTCTACCTATGAGACAGGAAAAAAAGTGGGAATTTTCACCATGCCCTCACTACGAGGCCAGGGTTACGAGAGTGATGAATTTCCGATTCGATGAAAACCAAGTGAGTATCGCACAACAGAGGCCAAGAGATCAGCTATCCAGTCGGCAAGTTGATTCAGACCAAGATGTCTTAAGGTTTGAATGGATCCCTCCAAGGATTCTGAACGATAGTGATGATCCCAGCGACATATGAGTGAGCCACTATGGGTGCGGGGACGAGCCCGAAATGACTTGGACCTGTGTCGGGATATAGTAGGAGAGGACGAGGCATAAGACGATCTAGGTTAATGAGAGTCAGTAGCAGACGGAGGTGCCAGTGATGCCATTGATGACACCAGGTGAGGCGCTGTGAGCGCTGTGGAAGAGTCTCTTTGAAGATGGCTTGCATCAGGAGCGCCATGGAAGAGTCTCTTTGAGGAACACTTGCGTCGGGAGTGCCATGGAAGAGTCTCTTTGAGGATGGCTTGCATCAGGAGCGGCATGGAAGAGTCTCTTTGAGGAACACTTGCGTCGGGAGCGCCATGGAAGAGTCTCTTTGAGGGACACTTGCGTCGGGAGCGCCATGGAAGAGTCTCTTTGAGGATGGCTTGCATCAGGAGCGGCATGGAAGAGTCTCTTTGAGGAACACTTGCGTCGGGAGCGCCATGGAAGAGTCTCTTTGAGGATGGCTTGCATCAGGAGCGGCATGGAAGAGTCTCTTTGAGGATGGCTTGCATCGGGAGTGCCATGGAAGAGTCTCTTTGAGGAACACTTGCGTCGGGAGTGCCATGGAAGAGTCTCTTTGAGGATGGCTTGCATCAGGAGCGGCATGGAAGAGTCTCTTTGAGGATGGCTTGCATCAGGAGCGGCATGGAAGAGTCTCTTTGAGGATGGCTTGCATCAGGAGCGGCATGGAAGAGTCTCTTTGAGGATGGCTTGCATCAGGAGCGGCATGGAAGAGTCTCTTTGAGGATGACTTGCATCAGGAGCGGCATGGAAGAGTCTCTTTGAGGAACACTTGCGTCGGGAGCGCCATGGAAGAGTCTCTTTGAGGAACACTTGCGTCGGGAGCCCTGTCGAAGAGTCTCTTTGAGGAACACTTGCGTCGGGAGCGCCACGGAAGAGTCTCTTTGAGGATGGCTTGCATCAGGAGCGGCATGGAAGAGTCTCTTTGAGGACCACTTGCGTCGGGAGCGCCATGGAAGAGTCTCTTTGAGGATGGCTTGCATCAGGAGCGGCATGGAAGAGTCTCTTTGAGGATGGCTTGCATCAGGAGCGGCATAAAAGAGTCTCTTTGAGGAACACTTGCGTCGGGAGCGCCATGGAAGAGTCTCTTTGAGGAACACTTGCGTCGGGAGCCCTGTCGAAGAGTCTCTTTGAGGAACACTTGCGTCGGGAGCGCCACGGAAGAGTCTCTTTGAGGATGGCTTGCATCAGGAGCGGCATGGAAGAGTCTCTTTGAGGAACACTTGCGTCGGGAGCGCCATGGAAGAGTCTCTTTGAGGAACACTGGCGCTAGAGCAGGGTAGAGGATCCCAGCCCGATTTGCTCCTATGGCAAAGTATGCTCAACAAGGCATAAATTCTGTAACTCAAGCAAAGTCATGTGGAAAGCACACAACGGGAAACAGGAGGCATATTGTAACTCAAAATCTGAAAGGTTTATGAGAGGAAACAATTATGCAAAAGTAGTGTAAAGCAACACTTAAAACACACACAAAACATTAGGTAAAACAGAATAATGGACTACCCTAGCCAAACAAAAGAATTCAGAACGTAAGACACAAAATGGTGGTGACGTGGCGAATTCAAAATGGTGGATGGAACAACAATAATATTACTGTGACTAGGGCCACAACGAGCGGAAAAACGCAGCTGGACCTCTCAAGTCTTTCTTTAAAAAAACACAGCAGTAAATGCATTAAGGAGTATTGCAGGATATCAGTTAAAAAGATTATTTCTTAATAAATATGGAAATTGAAACATACAAAAATGCAACTAATGTCAAATGAGTTACTGACTCACCTGCAATGACCTCATGGAGCTTGTGTTTACAAGCATAGTCCAGCACCCATCCTTCAATCTCTGTGGTGGCCATGTTAGAGGCAGGGCACCTCGCTGTCAGGCTGAAAGTAACACTCTCATTACAGTCATAGTGACACTGGTGGTTTAGGACACAATTTATTGGGTTGTCTGGTAAACAACTAAATTGTATGGACTTGAACAAATGTTGTTTAAACACATTGATAGTCAAATTTAGTTACAGTATCCTGTAAAACTCTACATTTTCACAGGATCTCTGGCATTGAACATGGTTGAAACTGCTTGACAATATCACAAGTTACAGTGTAATTAAAATATTGGCTGCAAACAGGTGGTTTAGTGAAGACACTTTATAATTTGGCAATATGGAAGAATTTCCTAACAAAGTTGATGAAATCGTAAAAATGTCCTCATGTCTTGAGGACAACCACTGGTTCATGTAAAGGATATTAGTGAAACCTAAATATTTCACATTTGGATACTTATCCTGCATTACTACCTTAATGTTTCTCCTGCTGTTCTTTCCCTAGAGACGGAGCTGTGAGAGGACCTGGCTACAGAATCTTTTGTACCAAGCAGTTGTGGCTTACTTCCTCCTACAGCTACCACATGACCGGAATTGACCGGAACTGACCAGAAGGGGCGACGTCACATCTGAAAATCTTCTTGGGGAGCACTATAGATGTAGTAATGCAGGATAAGTATCCAAATGTAAAATATATTTAGATTTTACTGAATTTTCTTATCCTGGACTGCTACCTGGAGTGCCAATTTCTAACGCTGGTCTATGTGCTAAGGCAATAGCATTTGCCGCTCTAGCCGAAGAAACTGTAGCACCTTGGGCCCGGTGGAGATGTGCAGATGTAACTGACTGTGGCCACCTTGGGAGATCAAGAGGGACGAACCAATTCAGAGCAGGCAACCAAGGCGCAATCAAAAGTAGAGATAAATATGGTGTGTTTTTTTATCTTTTGCAGAACCCTGTAAGTAGTACAGGTGGTGGAAAAGCGTAGCCCTAAAGGCCTGTCTAGGGAACGCTGATTGCGTCAACCGCCCAAGCCAGAGGGTCCAGGACTTGGTAAATGTATCTCCAGAGATAATTCTGGCTGGTGTCAAATAGGTTGATCAGTGGCAGGACAAATCGCTGGCACACCAGGGTGAAGGCATCGGGGTGGAGCACTGACTCCTTGTGAGTCACTTTATCTGGTCTGGAGTCTGCGTCCACCATGATGTTTCGACAACCGGGGATGTGCTGGACGATGAACCTCAGGTGATTGGAAGAACTGGAAGAACTAGAAGGTCTGAGACAGTATGGATGACAAATGAGCGAGTGAGTTGTGTTTAACGCCACTTTAAATTTTTAGTATTACAGTTATATTGCGGCATGTCAGCTTAATGTGGGAGGAGAGCCCAAAGTGAAGCAGGTCTCAGACGTTTACAACTTCAATGAAACCCACAAGCACGGGTATGGTGCTGACAAACCCAGAAACCGGAGCGAAACCAGGATTCGAACCCACCATCATAGGTTTCTGGCATGCCCAAGGGATGCAACTCTGCATAGCGAATCCAGGCACGTGATGTTGTCTGTGTATATGGCAAGCAATTTGCGCTGAAGCCGGGACAGCCAGTGAGACACGGCCAGGATGAGTGCTTCGAGTTCCAGATTGTTCATGTGCCACCGGAGCTGATCATTTGACCACAGCCCAGAGGCAGTCTGGTCCTCCAAATGTGCCCCCCAATCCTGTTGTGAGGCGTCAACGAATAGATGGAGTGAAGGCTTCAGCGCTGTCAAGGAGACGCCGTCACAGACATTTGATCTCACTGTCCACCAACGAAGATATGGGCGGAGGTGAGTCGGGAGCACTATGGAGATTCAAGGGTTCTGCTGATGAATAAATGGGGCCAGAAACTGTTGTAGCGGACGTACTTGTAGTTCGCCTCTGGCTATCACATCCTGAGCTGACATGAGAAGGCCCATTAACGTAGTGTGTGAGCCTGGTGAAGGGCAGGAAGAAGCTGGTGCTGTATTTTGTGCCACCTGTCGTCTGGTACCAGAAGCCAGAAGGAGATCATGATCTAACCTAAGGAACTTCCTGCAACTGGGATGGATGGGTACATGAAGATAAGCGTCCTGGAGGTCGGGAGTGATCGGGGAATCATTGCACTGATTCTAGTACTGAGCAGTCTCAATGTAGTTCGACGAAAGTAGATAGGATGTTCCAGGTAATGCTTGTTAAAGACGGCGAGACTATGTTTCATCCGGAATTAAAGTGCCGTTTAAAAGCTGGAGACATATGCATGGCTTCAGAGATAGCGTCATTGAATAGCATACATGCATTCCAGACTGCGGTATCCAGATGCGGTTTAGGGAACGAGCCGAAACTGGGAGGCATGAGAGGCCGTAGGAGGGGGCGTGCAAGCGCCAATGACAAAGAGGTGATCGTGGGTGCAGACACAGCGGGCGTGAATGCACTAGATGACGGTGGTGAGCAGAGGCACTGCGCCATTAGTGATGACTTCAGCGTGGTTGGGGATAATAACACCTCAGTGTCGACCTCCGAAGTCAGAGAAGTGTCCCTGAAGTCGGCCATCTTGGGATGCCTGTGAGCAAGTTGGGTGTGTCACTAGGGGAGAGAGCGCAGGAAAACTTGCACCGAGACGATGAGGAACAGGGAACAGTACAGTCGGTGGACTGGAAGTGTGGGTCTCTGGCTGATTTAATTCCCCGACATTGAGAGCAACACGACATATAATTTCAAAGAAATAGACAAAAAGCAGACTAGACACTCATCAAAGAAAGACAGGCATGTAATTATAACTCAAAGTTTTAGAAAGTCTACGAGGGAACTTTACGATATAAAGAGTATAAATATACACTCATAAAGCCCAGAACAGAAACGTATACAGCCCATGAACAAGAGCTAAGACAGACATATTGAATTATCAAAGCACAAGACATGTAAACATGACAACGTGGCAAAACAAAATGGTGGATTGTACAACACATGCGCAAAGTAAGTGCGGGACAGAGCCAAAGTCAGGCAACAATTATGTTCAGGTAGGCCTGAAAGACCACCCAAGTACACCAGACTATAATATATACAATTGAGATGTATTGGTTAGCAAAGGATGGCAAAAGGATAGGCAAAGGATGCAATCTGGTTCTTCAAACCGGGGAGCTTTATTCTCAAACAGCTGTACAGGCCGATGACTAGCAGTGATGTGATTATACGTGACGTCGCCACTTCCAGTCATGTGGTTGCTGTGGGAGGAAGTAAGCCACACAACTGGTTCGTAGAACAATTTCTGTAGCCAGGACCTCTCACAGCTCCGTCCCCAAGTCAAAGAACACCAGTAGAAGTAGGTGATCAATCATCTTGCCTAACATAAATAATGGTGTGGGTCTAATTACACTTAGCATAAGGTGGCTCATAGCAAATAATAGCTAAGGTAAAACACACGATACATGGACCCAAATATTACAAACATACACAAGCAAAATACATTAAATTTTGGGTGATAAATCGCCTCATAATTACAAAACAAAAAGAACTTATAAACTTCAAGACCAGGAAAACTGAGCAACTGCAAGACTAGCAAAACTTATGGGATCATGTAAAGGAAAAGATCCTTCCTGGTGCCAAAGTACCTACCACCTACCTTACCGAGAAACTAGAGAATGAACAAGTTGAAAATATCACGACAGCAGCAGGTGTGGGTTTTGGCATTTCTAAGCGTCAGTTCCTCAACAAAACGTGATGCTTACTAGTTTCAAAAACTGAAAATGTCCTTCAAGTTCAATGACAATACCATGTCCCAGGGCAAGACTGGTTTTATTGACAGAGAAACGACATTAAGACGTCCAGAAAAATTAAGTCAGTCATTTGTCCGTCAAGATGAGTGTAGGTGTAGCAGGTTAGTACTTTTTGCAAGAAACACTTAATAACATGATTTGCTTGACAAACCCCAGTACATCTGGAACATGGTTTCATTTTGGAACACACACCCACTGCTGTTATTGCAAGCATAGGCAACAAGTCAGCCCTAGCATGTACCAGCAACTCCAGGGAGTATACATGTGTCAATGCCTGTGCGACACTCTGCCACTGATGATAGCAGTTAAAGGAAAGACCAAAAAGACCGTAACCCTCATGGTGCCTGGCAGTCAGCTGGCTTTGTACTCTGCTCAGTGCAGCATTGTGAGGATGTCGCGGTTTAAAAAACGTATACATTGTATCAAAAGTGTTACAATGTTCATATTACTTCACAGAGCGTAGCCAAATTATATAACATGCAAATCTAATTGATTGTTTTTCCAACAGTATCTAAAGTCAACACATTCAAAATATCTACAAAGTGCCTAGCCATCGATAAAAATGCTGGTATTGTAAGTTTCCTACTTTTCTACATTGATCGTAATACAGAAGCACCCAAATGTGGCAAGTAAAGTAAAGCAAGTGCCCTTGTTTGAAATCTATATGTCCAATAATTCATATCATTGGAAAGTACATATCCTAACGGAGATAGACATATGACATTTATGTCAAAGTACACATTCATAGAGAATTTTCTGTAATTTATATTTATGGATAAAAAATCCCAATGAAATTGTCAGTGTTTTTTACGTTAAAATATTGATGCAAGTGGTCATGATTAGTCCATACACAGGCTGTGTCAAAGATTATGTTACAATACGAATGACAGTTTGGAATGTATATCTTGAAGCACTCCCCGTTACGACCATGTAGGTATCAGTGTCCGTGCTCTTTCATTAGTGATAAAAACAAGGACAAAATGAGAAAGATCGCTAAACAGCCCTAACAATACTCAAATTGACATCGCTCAAGTACATGTAGATTAAATAAAAATTGTTGAAACGTTTTTATGGGCAGCAAATCTATTCAACAAACCTATTTTTGATCACTCGTAACTCGGGCGCTGTATGTCACACAAGCTTTGCTTCGTTGTGCAATCACAGAGACTGTTTATTTTTTTATACTTCGGGTGTTATCATGTGTCTTAATGGTTTAAAGCTAACTTATAAAAAGCTTGAAACAAGATATAATTGGACACTTTGGCCCCATTTGGACACTTAATACTTAAATTTGAAAGCTCAAGAAGCATAGAGTATCGTCATATTATAGCCTAATTGATTAAACCTTCTTCAATTCATTTTATATCATCCTGTTATTTCTTTCATAAAAGGTCTCATCAATTTAGAAATGTGAAGAGAAAGAAGAGGTTTTTTTTATAATTTGTACTGTAGGCTTTCCAGACTATGTTAGGTGCCCTACATTAATCGTATTTGAAGCAACTGGAAAATTGAGTACTTGAACATATTATCAATGTTAATCAATGAAGTATGGGGAACAATGCAGTTTACCGGGCGCAGCCCCATGCAGCTCTACCATCCGCTCAATTACCGTGCTATAGTGCCACCGCTGTCTCGCTATACCGTTACCGTGCCTCATGCTCTGGTGACTCTTGCTTCACAATCCAATACCCGTTTTCTGTCTTAGGGAAAGTTACACGTCTTTACGATCCAACACCTGTTCTCGGTCTTAGGGAAACTTACACGTCTATACGATCCAACACCCCTTGTTTGGTCTTTGGGAAACTTACATGTCTTAACAATCCAACACTCCTTTTTGGTCCTTAGGGTTAGCTTGCTTTGGGCAAGGGTTAGCCAATTTTTTTTACCTTTTCAAGCGTTAATCCAGATCATCCGATTGGTCGGTCATGTTGACATAAATAATGGCGGGTGTGGTTTCAAGAAAAGATGAATGATAGACTGTGACTTCACACGCATATGCAATTGATTGTTTACTGAATTACGCATGCATGTTAATTGGGATTCTAATGCCCGTAAAACTAGCACTGATTACATGTGATAGCGCCCGTGGTCCAGTGGTAGAGCGTCGGCTAATTAACACATTAATTAGCAGAGCCTGTGAACCGGCGAAGCGCGTTCAAGCCCCAACAGCGCTAATTGGATCGGAAAAAGAGCGCCCGGTAAAGTGCACTACTCCCGAATAATCAGTTAAACCTTTTATATTGCATTAAGAAGGTATCTGTACACAATTTTGCATTTGGTAGTAAGCTTGCAAGTGTGTGCATGACTTTTCATGGGGTCCAAATTGCATAAATTGAAGAAAAAATAAATAATTTGACAAAATTAATTTTTTTATTAAGTCATTAAACTATCCAAATTTGTCTTTGATTACAGGTTATATGTTCAGTTATATGAATTTGGCAAGCAGTTTGTTTCATTTAACTGTTATGTGAGTGAGTGAGTGAGTGAGTATGGTTTTACGCCGCTTTTTGCAATATTCCAGCAATATCACGGCGGGGGACACCAGAAATGGGCTTCACATATTGTACCCATGTCGGGAATCGAACCCGGGTCTTCGGCGTGACGAGTGAACGCTTTAACCACTAGGCTACCCGACCGCCCCCTTTTAACTGTTATGAGTGAGTGAGTGAGTGAGTGTGATTTTTGCTTATTGAGATATGGTGGTAGATTATGTTAATGAAGTGGATGAGTGGGATAATCGCAACAATGCTTAAAAACACAAAATAATAAAATCATAAAGAAAATTGATGTTTCAAGTTTTTCTATGAACATCTATGGTGGCCATCTTGAATTTCAAGATGGCTGCCTTTTTTACCTTTTTCAAAATCAAGATCTAATACAGTTCTTCAACATGGTCATGTAATATATCATATGAAAGCCTTTCACATTGTCTTTTCCATGATGTATGTTTATTCACTGACTTCTGTGGTCAATTGATCCCTAACAATAAAACAAATGATATATTGAAAGCTAATTTCTCTAGCAACACCAACACACAACCAAAGTCAGATTTCAATTAAAATGGACATAGTTTTGTCCGAGCATTTAACTAGTTTATCAATTGAGTAAAACAAAACATGTGAATACTTGTAGTATTATGAAGTATATAAAAATTACATCACAGAGTCAAGGGCAGAGTCAGAGTCTGTTTAAGCATGACATAGCACAATTGCATCCAAGAGAACATCCCATGTTGTTCTTTACGCAGCTACACCTGGATGAGGAGCATCTGCTTATTGTGCATTTACAGGTGAGCAATTCTAGACATTCGTTTCATTGCTGAATGGTTCTAGCTTGTGGCTCGATGGTGGTTTCCCTGTGGCTTTACCAAGCCTTCAGTGGAAGGGAGTCACAGCCCTCACCACCAACCTCAAAGACTTCAAGATCAGGAAACTACAAGAAACCACCAACATCAAAAGACTCAAGCCGTCAACCGTGACCAAGGCTATTATATGCCCCCCCTCAGGCGTACCATGAACTCATCAAAGACCCCAATCAGCCATAATCCTGTTGTTTATATTACTGGCTTCATCCTTTGTTTATGTCACTGACTTCACCGATGATTGTCATCACTACCCTTGTGTGTACATGACAGGCTTCTCTTCTCCAGTATAACAATATCTACTCTACTGTATAAACATTGCCTCTTACTTGTATATGAAGCCTGCAACCTCGGGGAAACGTGGTACTTGTCATGTATGCTAAACGGAACAAAATGCACTCACTAACCTTTATGATTATTCGTGTTCTCTATATCAGATGTCATTTTTTTTATCTAACAATGCATATTTTACTGATAAAAGTTCATTATTTACATTAGTAGCTCCGAGTAAAAGCCGGGCCTCGCGCTCAGTTTAACAAGGGAGAGAACTCCATCATATCATTGTACAGAGAAAATAAAAGTTGTGTATGGAGGTCCACATTGGATAAAAAGAGGACATAATTCTACCAATCACATAGTATGATAGTGCTAGAGATATGTGGTTTGTCCAGACAAGTGCAAAGACAGCACAAGTAACATTCTAAATGTGTTATCAGTAATAGGTATTCAATGCATATTTACCGAAAGGTAAGAGAAAAATATTCTAAAAGTCAACAACAAAATATCAGAAATGATATTCTAAGATTCTAAAAAAATTGGATGACAATAATTTGTCACAAAATTGAAAAATGTTAAAAGTCAACAATAAATATATAAAAAGCATTCTTAATATGCCCAAAGTATGTATTTATCTTTTGGCTTCTAGTGAAGAACGTATTTCTAAGTTTGGCATTATGGCCCTTATGATCTCCCAATAGATTCTTGGCACAGAACGGGAAAAAATGTGCGGACTACGTAACTTCCGTTACCTTATTAGTTGCCATAAATATGCAGATGATCTAGTTCAGGTAGATAGAGAAAGTTTTCTTGGGGAACTGCTTTGGCCATTGATAGATGGGGGTAAGGCAATATCAAAAAGGATGCCAGAAGTAAGTATCAACACGTTAATAACTCCTTACTTACAGCAGACGGAACATTCCGAGGAAGTTGAAATTGTTTACGAAGTGAGCACTTCCTGGTTACTGATTTGCATTAACAGACAGCCACTAAGAGGCAATCACAAATGCCGTGATATATGATGTATACTTGCCAACCACACTCTGTATATCACTTGCTTGATAACGGTGTTTAAACCTACACTGAAACGTCGCTCTTAATTGTAATAAAGAAGTTGTCCATCCATAAATTCTCATCCTTACTTAGTACTCCAACTTCTAAATGCCTATCAAAGAAGTGACTAAAGTATGTTGGAGGTAATTCAAGTGAATTTGAAAAAAAGCAATATAGCTTCATGCGAGACACAAGCTGCTGGTTCGAGCATTGTTTTTCGGATAAGACACACACACACACACACAGACAGACAGACACACAGACAGACAGACAGACAGACACACACACACACACACACACACACACACACACACACACCAAATCAACAGACAGACACACACACACACACACACACCAAATCAACAGACAGACACACACACACACACACCAAATCAGGCAAACAATATGTAGCTTACTTGACCGCGACATGATCGAAAACTGAACCATAGGGCAATGTTGTCAATACCGTGAGTCCAGGTTTTTTCAGCCCACATAATGCAAAGGTCACTGGATGCTCATTAACTAGTAATCTAATAAACCGCTAACACCGATACCTTTTCTGTAATGCACTGCCAAACAGGGAATCTCTTTCACACTTCTGCCCGAAACATAACCTTCCAGTTTTCGCGCTTGTCAATTTCACGCTCAAAATACCTCGCTAATTTACGCCTTTGGAAGCTCTATATTATTATTTCCACGATACACGTGATTCCTTTTTGATGCTCGCAATGTTAGGCTCGTAAATTTATAGACTGGTACATTGTCCTTCTAGCAACTGCACATTGTGGTGATGAGCGCAAGCGCCCTATGGCAGGCAAACCAGACTAGTAACTATAGACTGGTTTGTCTGCTCTAATGCGCTTATGCTCCTCGGGGTATTTACAAGTACAGTGAATACACGTCCTTTATTGTGCCCTTTATTGTCACTGTTTTGTCTGTCCACCTGACAAAAACAACAGTGACACTCTCGACAACTTCAACTTGTTTATTCGTAGCTTGGATATTGCGAGTAGCGTCTCGCGAATTTGATTCCTTGAATCCGACTATGATAAGCACGTTTTTATGTAACCAGGATGTGACGCCTTGTTTTTATCCTTGTCTACTCACAATATTTTATTTTGTTAATAAAGATTACCATTACAATTGGATTAAAGATAAGAACATAATTGATTGAACAATTGGTTTTAAAACTGCACTGTACTTTTACAGCATTGTCAGATGTGTGAGGAAAGGTATGAGATATAGGCTACTTGTGCAGTTAATGTGGCAATTGCCAACGTCGAGATTGGGGTACAAACTTCTATAGTAAAGTCAAAGTCCAAGGTTCGAGATAACGCATTTTAATCTCGAAGTTTGATATAAGGGTGCAAATTTATACGTATTTATATACTGAGGCTGTCGGGATCGGATAAATAGGTTCGAGATATCGGTACATTCGAGATATCGAGGTTCGACTGAACTTACAACTATAGCCCAATGTAATAAAATATTACCTTCAGTGGATTTGGGCACACCAGTGTGTTATCCTTCTGATACCCATACTATATGCTTCTGCAGAAAGACTATTCTTAATATGTTGCTTCGTCATCTCTCATGTTTGTCAGACCCGCGAAGATCTGGGTTAGAATTGGTCTTCAGCAACACATGCTTGTCGTAAGAGGCGACTATGCTTGTTGTAAGAGGCGACGAACGGGATCGGGTGGTCAAGCTCGCTGACTTGGTTGATGCATGTCACTGATTCACAATTGTGAAGATCGATGCTCATGATGTCAATCACTGGATTGTATGGTCCAGATTCGATCATTTACAGACCGACGTCATATAGCTGGAATATTGATGAGTCCTGCGTTAAACAACAAACAAACAGCTTTCATCTGCAAAAAATATTAGAAATCATGAATTCATCATCTGTGACTAAGGTGCCATCTGCGATATACTGTACAATACAGTACAATAATTATAGAGAAAGATTCATCAGGCGGTGTATGCGTAATACTTAATAATATTAATATATATTTATGAACAGTGCTTAAAATAATGAATACAGAGAAGGCAAAAAGTACGTATTCATTAAATATCAAATTCACATAATCATGAAAAATGCCTATATGTGTGTTTTAGTTTAGAAATTTGTCCAAATTGACTCGTTCCTGCTTTTGGAAAGGTGTGAGCAACCTGGGAATCCATCGTGCAGACACCTTATGCATGTTTAAATTGTCATGGATGATTTTTTCCACAGACCCTACACTGATCTTGACATCTTGTGCTAACTGGCGAACAGTTATACGTCGGTCTGCCAATATGGCGGTCTCCACTTGATGGATAGTGTCCTCATCAATGGCTGAATGGGGGCGACCAGGAATGGCAGCTGTTTCCACAGATACTTAATAATATTAATATATATTTATGAACAGTGCTTAAAATAATGAATACAGAGAAGGCAAAAAGTACGTATTCATTAAATATCAAATTCACATAATCATGAAAAATGCCTATATGTGTGTTTTAGTTTAGAACTGTTATAAATAAGCTGTTCTATACAGAGTCAATTAATTGTAGTGAATGCACTAACTGACCGTGAGTTTAGCCGCATATGTGAAACATACGAGGGGTGTTCATTAAAGATTTCCCCTGACCCACTTCCGATGGACCTAGTGGAATGAAACTTGGCATAGGTATTAATCTTTCTCCACATAGGAACCACCAAGAGTTACACACTTCTCTCATCGTTTTATACAACTATTGAGACCTCGCTTGTAAAAGCCCTCATTTTGCGTCTCAAACCAGGACTTGACTTCAGAAATCAGTGTTTATCATCTGTGAAACGTTTAGCCTTCAAAAATGACTTCATTGTTGGAAAGAGGTGGAAGTCAGATGGTGCAAGGTCAGGAGAGTAAGGAGGATGTGGAAGGATTTCATAGCCACAGGACCGCGCTTCTGTCTCGGCAACATGAGAGTTGTGTACTGGAGCATTGTCTTGCAGGAGACGGACACCCTTGGTCAGCATGCCACTCCTCTTAAGCTTGATAGCGTCCCGCAATTTCCGCAGCAGTGAAGCATAATAAGCTCCTGTAATTGTGGTACCCTTTGCCAAGAAATCCATCATCACTACTCCGTGCTGGTCCCAAAACACCGTGAGCATGACCTTGCTTGCAGAGGGTTGGACACGTGCCTTCTTTGGGGGTGGTGACTCCACATGCTTCCATTGCATCGACTGAACTTTAGTCTCAGGATCATAGTGATGGACCCATGTTTCATCCTGTGTGATAAGTCTGTCAAAAAGGTTTGCCTTTGGGGGGGGGGGGGGCACATGTCCAAATTGACTCGTTCCTGCTTTTGGAAAGGTGTGAGCAACCTGGGAATCCATCGTGCAGACACCTTATGCATGTTTAAATTGTCATGGATGATTTTTTCCACAGACCCTACACTGATCTTGACATCTTGTGCTAACTGGCGAACAGTTATACGTCGGTCTGCCAATATGGCGGTCTCCACTTGATGGATAGTGTCCTCATCAATGGCTGAATGGGGGCGACCAGGAATGGCAGCTGTTTCCACAGATGTCCGACCACACTTGAACTGGCGATGCCAGTGTTTAACAACGTCATATGATGGGGCATCTTCCCCATAAGTTGCTTTCATTTCATCGAAAGTTTCTTTTGGTGTGCGACCTTTCAAATAAAAAAACCTAATCACTGCTTGGTATTCTACTGGCTCCGTTGTCACACCCTACTCGATCATTACACCTGTAAAAGTGGTAAGATTAATAGTTCGGTGCTGGAAATTCAGACATAACCCATAGATACACGTATCATTACGCATGTGAAATTTCAACCAAATATGATAACCCTAAGTGGTTTAGGGGAAATCTTTAATGAACACCCCTCGTAAAATATCTTGTGTGCGGTGGTCAGTTAGTGCATTCACTACAATTAATTTACTTTAAGAATAGTAATATTAGTTTACCGATATAGGTTGATTAATATATATTTTCTAATAGGAATTTGGTGTTAGAAGAAAGCTATGACAAAGCCCTCGGTTTACTCTCACTTTGCCAGCAGGCTGCGGAGATTAACTTGTACGGTCCAGTGCCTTGCCAGCTATAGCCTGTTCTGATTATCTGAGCTTCTTGATGACTAAGCTGTGACCCACTGTGAGCCAAACTGAACTAGTGAAGTGAACTGTGTTCAGCTTAACAGATATGGCTTAATTATTTGATGTGAACATAAATCACTGTTTACTATACTTTTCCAAACAGACAAATTGAGCGAGTTTAAAATAACGGGTATATACACTGTATATATATATGGAGGTGCCATCCGCGAAATGCAATAAATGCGAAGCGGACGTAAAACCTATAAATCAGTCAGTCAGAGGTGCCATTTGAAAATGTATTGCAAAATGGCAAATGCACAGGTAAACGTTAAGTTCATCCCTATTTCGCGAGGTGGACAGAGTTTAGTGAATGGTGGACATAAGTTCAGAGTCAAGACAAGAAGACGAGACACAGTGCACTGGAGGTGTTGTAAGGCTGGATGTCCTGCAACCATCAACACTGCCAACAATCTCATCACCGCCTACAGGAACATCCATAACCATCTTCAAGAAGAGTTGAACAGTAAGTGTAACAAATTTTCAGTTTCTACTGTTACCATCTGGTGATATCTTTGTTTTTTGTTTGTGTTGTAGCTTCCATTAAAGCAATTATGGGTAGAGGGTGGTGAAAGACTCATTTGGAACCACCATGATACCATCGGCCCTAGAACAACTAACCACGTCGAGGGATGGCATTCCAAGATGTCGAAGCTCGCTGCCTGTCACCCGAACGTATACAAGTCCATCAACATGATCAAGAATGAACAAAACTTTACAGAAGTGACCATCACGCAGTAACATAACGGTGGCACACTGAGACCAAGGAAGAAGAAGTACCACCAGCTGGAAGACAAACTAGACAGAGAGAAGAGACTGCTCGCAGCTGGTGTTAAATCTCCCATCGAGTATGGTGATGCTGTATCTCACCTTGTCGGACTCTAAGTGATTTTGCTGTAGCCAGACATAAATTTGGTAAGCTAAATTGTATTAGATTGTCTTGAAAATTTGTACATCTGAACATAAATGGATTTTTTAATTAATAATGAATACTACTGTATTATATTGTCTTGAAAATTTGTACATCTGTATATAAATGTAATTTTTAATTAATAATTAATATAAACCTATACTACTACATACATTTTTTGTGTTATATCTACCTAGACAGGCTGTAGTTTGGCTATAGTCAGTCAGTAAAAGTGAAACAGTCTATAGTGTTAATCCCCGTTGTTGTAGGGATTATCACGGGCTACTGATGTTTAAACTAGAATAATAGCTGCTGGCAAAGTGAGAACACCCCCATAATAGATATGGTAAAGTATGGACGTAATCATTTCTGGTCACTGCAGCTGTGAGACAGTGACCCATCATGCAAGTCTGCCCAGCCTGGCTGACACAAAGGGTCACACCATCAGGGAACCAGTGATTAGTGTGTCAACTTCACGTCCACACACTTAGTCAGTCCGACTGTCACATAAGGGTCGGTTAGGCAACCTACTTGAATAAATTCTTAAATAATGACACAACCATCCACTGTTACAGCCGATCAACCGCTGACACCTTGGATGTTGTGATCTTTAGTTATGTGACGTAATGAAGGCCTCAGTTGTATATATACGGCGGTCGGTGGTAGCAAACTTCGTGTGCGACATACGCTTGCAGTCGGAAAGCGCAAGTAAGTAAGGAAGCAAACTTCACTCTACTTCTACCGATTAAACGCCATCAACTCAGCAGCCATCTCTGTTCTTCAAGGTAAGACACTATTGACTTAAATTTTAACTTATTCTGTCAGCTACGATCTTAATACGTTAGGTGTAGGTTAGATCTATTTCGACTATATCGTAGCGTTGGGGAAATTATCATTGACTTAATATCCAGACAATACTCCCTCTCGCGAACGTATATTTTTGTATATTAGTATACTAGTTGCACGGTAACATCCAAATATGAGTAAGTGTACCAATGTCAAAAACTTGTATATTCCTACATTCAGTGACACCTACTCATATCAATGATTTGCCTGCAACTTATAGTAGCAATGAAAAATGAGTCGGTTCCAACATTATATTATATTGATTGTTATAACGATATGTTGTTAAACATCCACGCATGACAGCGTGTACTGTTTTCTACTAGACATATTTTATCGTAATAAATGCCTATTAATAACCATCTGTTCACCCTTAAAATACAACGTATTGTTTATCTATACAGTCATGTCATTATCTGTTGTACACCGATTATATAATAAAATCATACGTGTTGTACACGTATCGAATTACATGTATAACTTAAAGCCCATTTCACCTCATATAACCAGGTATACGATAAACCCCATTTCACCTCACCTAACCACGTATACGTTAAACCCCATTTCACCTCACCTAACCACGTATACGTTAAACCCCATTTCACCTCACCTAACCACGTATACGTTAAACCCCATTTCACCCCACCTAACCACGTATACGTTAAACCCCATTTCACCTCACCTAACCACGTATACGTTAAACCCCATTTCACCCCACCTAACCACGTATACGTTAAACCCCATTTCACCTCACCTAACCACGTATACGTTAAACCCCATTTCACCCCACCTAACCACGTATACGTTAAACCCCATTTCACCTCAACTAGCCACGTATACGCTAAACCCCATTTCACCTCACCTAACAACGTATACGGACTAGAATCCTAATAGGAAGAGAGGTAAGTTGTGCATTACCTGTTTGCGATATATATATAGTATTTGACTGTAAATCTATGAACACCAACACTCGCTTGAAATAATTACTTCTGTAACCCTTGAAATAGGGTGAGTGAGTGAGTTAAGATTTATAGTCACATCGGCAATATTTCAGCCATATCGTGACTAAATCAAGTTGGACAGTAATAATACATAAATATAGACATTAAAATCTGTCGACAAAGGACAGTAAAAACACTAGACCATCACAGATGTAGATTGTAAAACTAGCATAACATAATAAAATTTGTAACAATTCATAACAATACACAATAAAAATGGGCTATAGATCACCAATAGCCAAAGGTAGGACACCATACTAGGTACCATGGGGACTTACGATACTTCTGCTACCTACATGGTAACCCAGCAGGATTTACACCATCGCTCTGGCTACTGGTGATTGTCAGCAAGTTTAAGCCAAATCAGTTAAAAACAACAAGAATTCTACGATTAAAAACATGGAAAATGAAAAATACTTTGAATGAAAATAGGACTTATGTACCCTCTCAGGGGGACAATTATTTTACGCTACTTCAACCCCCTTTGAAGGTACAGCCACTAACAATCACAGTTATATAATCATTTTACCAAATTAAAAGCACATACTTTTTACAATACATATCAAAATGTATCAATCAATTCTATTTCTTTTAAAAAAGCAATAATTAAATGAAAACTTACCTTAAAAAGATCCTTCATAGATGAAACCTGGAAATAGTTGTCCCTTGTGATGGAAAAATCAACACAGTCAAGCAGGACATGCTTGACTGTGATTCTTTCATCACAAGGGATACAGAATGGAGGATCCTCACCTTTTAACAAATATTCATGAGTATAACGAGAATGGCCAATACGACATCGTCTTAATACGACTTCTTCAAATCTGGACTGACAGCCCAAGTAGGTATAACCAATATCTGCTTTAATTGCATGTAATTTATTTATACCCACTTGAGTGTCCCACTTCTTCTGCATTAGGTCTTTGATATAGGATCTAATAACAGGTTTATAGTCACTGTATGGTAGTAGAAGTGGTGTCACAGATTTGTTGAGAGCTGCCTTTGCTGCAGCATCAGCCATAGTGTTACCCGTGATTCCAACATGACTGGGCAACCAGCAAAAGACGATGTCGTATTGGCCAGTAGCAAGGTCATTATACAATTCTAAAATATCTAAAATGAATGGATTATGCGAAGAGCTAGATTTGATTGCCTGTAGACACGATAATGAATCTGAAAAGATGATGAACCGTTTACAACCGTACTGTTTTTGGATATATTCCAAAGCAGTTAATATTGCCTTGGCTTCAGCAGTGAAAATGGAGCTATGGTCTGGTAAGCGAGATGAGACGGTTTTGGATCCAATGACAGCAGCACTAGAGACTGTGCTGCCGTCCTTGGATCCATCTGTAAAAATAGAACGATGGGATTCGTATTTAGCTCTAACTTGTAAATATTCTTGCTGATATACTAATTGATTTGTGTCTTGTTTTTTAAATTGTGTGAGTGTCAAGTCCACCTCCGGTCTGACAAGTTGCCAAGAAGGGGAAGACAGAAGCCTGAAAGGAGAAATATTATCTAAATCAATATGTGCAGCTGTAATGTGGGGTTTAATCCGAATGCCTAGTGGTGGGACCAGCTTAGGCTTACTATGAAAAAAGTCTTCGTAATGGGGTTGAAATATACAGTTATATGCAGGGTTTAACGGGTTAGAACGTAATTTTGCAATATATTGAAGCGATAATTTGATACGCCGCTGCTTTAACGATGGTTCATCAGCTTCTACATATAAGCTTTCCACAGGAGACGTTCGAAAGGCGCCAAGACAAAGTCTTAGGCCCTGATGGTGAATAGAATCTAATTTTTGTAAATTGCTCTTACAGGCTCCACCATAAACGATGGAGCCATAATCTAATTTAGAGCGGATTAGAGACCGATACAAGTGTAGGAGAGTTGACTGATCACCTCCCCACTTCGTGTTGGCAACAACTTTCAACAAATCTAGAGCCTTCAAGCATTTAGTTTTAAGATAGTTAATATGCGGCTTAAAAGTTAAATGGTGATCGAAAATGAGACCCAGGAACTTGGCCTCTTCTACAACCTTGATAGGAGTGCCATGTAAAAATAGTTCTGGATCTTTGTGGTGCTTGTATTTTCTACAAAAATGAATACAATTGGTCTTAGCTTTTGAAAACCTAAAACCATTTTCAAGACACCATTTTTCGATTTTCTTGAGACATAGCTGTAACTGTCTCTCGATGGTACGTATATTTTTACCACGACATGAAATATTAAAATCGTCCACAAAAAGTGAACCATCAATGGAATCATTTAAAACCTTTGACAGACTATCAATCTTTATGCTAAACAGAGTTACAGACAAAATACTGCCTTGTGGGACACCCTGATCCTGATTATAATGGTCAGACAGGGTGGAACCCACACGAACCTGAAATTGTCGGTCTGTTAAAAATTGGGATATAAATTGAGGCAAACGGCCTCTTAACCCCAAATTATGTAGATCTTTTAAAATACCATGCTTCCAAGTGGTATCATACGCTTTTTCTAAATCAAAAAAGATTGATACTGCATGCTGATTATTTACAATTGCATTTTTGACAAAGGATTCTAAACGTACCAGATGGTCAATGGTACTTCTATTCTGACGGAAACCACATTGTATGTTACTTATAAGATTATTAGTTTCCAAGTACCAAACCAGTCGATTATTTACCATTCGCTCCATGGTTTTGCACACACAGCTAGTTAGTGATATTGGTCTATAATTAGATGCATCACTATGGTCCCTACCAGGTTTAGGTATGGGGACAACTATAGCATTACGCCAAGAAGTAGGAAAATTTCCTGACATCCATATCTGATCAAATATGTAAAGAAGCGTCTCTAAACATGAATTAGGTAAATGCTTCAGGAGTTGATAATGAATATTATCATTTCCCGTTGCAGTGTCGTGCGCTTGACCAAGTGCAGTATTTAGCTCGTGGAGCGAAAATACCTCATTATAATCTTCTCCATTTTGAGAAGTAAAATCAATCCTCTTCTTTTCCTGTTGTTTCTGATAAGTTTGAAACTTGGGATCATAATTTGTCGATGAAGAGTGTTTGGCCAGCGTCTCGCCCAATTTATTAGCAATGTCCACTTTATCTGTTAATAAATGGTCACCTTCCTTGAGATGGTGGACAGTCGATTTTGAGCCTTTACCTTTAATTTTTGCAATCATGTTCCACACCTTGGATATCGGCGTGCGAGAATTTATTTTAGAGACATAATTTCTCCAAGACTTACGCTTATTCTGTTTGAACGTACGGCGGGCCTTGGCATTTGTGATTTTAACATGATCCAAATTATGTACAGTTGGATGTCGGCGGAAATATTTCTCCGCTTTTTTCCAACACTTTCTAGCCTGTTTGCATTCTAGATCAAACCATGGTTTTCGAATGTGTGGATTTGCAGAGGACTTAGGAATAGTTATCACAGCAATTTCATCAGAGAACAACTGAATAGGGTCGGTAACAGTTCTGAACATATCCGGTGTCAATCTATCGGTACAGAGTTCCTGAAAAGAAGGCCAGTTTGCCTTGGTAAAATTCCACCTAGATGTAGGTGGAACATCAGTTGGATTATTCGCTGTTAATATTGAGGGAAAATGGTCGCTGCCATACAAGTCATCATGGACCGACCACGTAAATTCGTTTAATAGATTTGAATCTGTTAGTGACAGATCTAAAGCAGAATAGGTTCCAGTAGCGGGATGTAAATAAGTATTTGATCCATCATTGTAAATGCATAAATTGTTATCAGAAATAAAATCTTCAAGTACTCTTCCCTTTTGATTAACGTTAACACTTCCCCATAATGGGTTATGGCCGTTTAAATCACCCACAATCATGCAAGGCTTAGGGAGTTGATCGTATAAGGATTGAAGATCCGATCTCTGAAGCACAGAGGAAGGAGAAATATACAAAGAACACAGGGTAAATGTAATGTGCAAAGTCAAGCGCACTGCAACAGCCTGAAGATTGGTATGAGGTGAAACAGGGCTGTGGATCACTCCCTGCTTCACCAAAACAGTAGATCCTCCAGTAGCTTTAGCCCCTGGTGGAGAAAAGGAGTGATACGAACTGTACCAACGCAAATCAAAGTTGTCAGTCTCTTTGAGATATGTCTCCTGGAGACATATTGCTGATGGCGTAAAATCTTGAATTAATAAATGTAATTCATTAAAATTGGTCCTGAGACCTCTGCAATTCCACTGAATCAAGTTGAGGGAGCCACTCATGGAGGCTCAACTGGGGATCTTGGTCGTGTGGAATGGTCACGCCCATGTACAGGGTGTGAAGGAGTGACGTCCATATCAAGTGGATCAAACGGATTATGAACCTTTACAGTAGGATCTAAAGGTTGGGGCACCTCCAAATGCTGGAGAGTCCTGGCCTGTTTTTTTAACTGTTTCTTTTTCTTTTTCTTTTGGTTAACTGTCTCAACTTCTTGCTCAGATGTTGGTTCAGAGGTTGGTTCAGATGGGCCTTGTGTTGGCATTTCTGTCTGAGACGCAGATGAACTGGTCTGTGAAGGTGGTGGCATAGGTGTATCACCAAGTGTGACCCGTTGATCAGTCACCCAAGATATGTCTGTTTGACAGGAAATGGATTTTGTCGTTACCTTGGGAACGGGAACAGAAGAAAGTGCAGCAGAATATGAGACAGTAGGATTTTGACTAGGATTGGGAAGTAATTTTTTCGCTTCAGAAAAAGAGATATTGTTTGTGTGTTTAATTTTGAGGAGTGTTGACTGATATTCAAATTTTGGGCAGGACTTTGACGATGCCAAATGTTGTCCATCACAGTTGGCACACTTGATGTCATTGGTGCACTCAGGGTTCTCATGAGCCCCACTGCAACGAAGGCATACATTATTGCGGGTGCAGGTGTTGGCACCATGGCCAAACTGTTGGCACTTAAAACATCTGAGTGGGTTAGGGATATATACCTCAACACCAATGTTAAAGTAGCCAGCTTTTATTGATGTTGGAATAGCAGAAAGTCTAAAGGTGAACAGATATGTATTTGTTTTGATGACATTGTTGTCCTGTTTTCTCGTGAAACTTTTCACGGAGGTAACTCCTTGATGTGTCAATGCTGCTGCAATTTCGTCTTCTGTCATGTCAGACAGACACTTCGCTCGGTCTCGAACAATTCCTCTGCAGGAGTTTAGAGATTTGTGCACTGAAACAACAACCTGGGTGTTAACAAACTGCTGGAGACCCAGCAGATTGACAGATTGTTGTCTCCGTGCACACTCGACAAGAAGTGAACCATTTCTGAGACGAGTTACATTTTTTACCTCTCCACAGACACTCTGAATGCCCTTGGAGACAGCAAAAGGATTAAGTTTGAGAGGATTTCCATCAGAAGAAGATATGACTATAAACCTTGGCCAAGAATTAGCAACATCTTGAGAGACATCTTCATCAGATGACAAAGAGTCCACATGACGACGTTTATTGGTTTTCAATGAACCAGAATTTGGGTTTTGTGACATGGTGTGAGAATAAAATTCGGCACCCCTGATCCCCACCCACCATGGAGTGTCAATAAAAAACGATGCCGCAGAGGAAGCCAGTCTACAACATCAGGGCTACAGGGGTGTTATACTCCAGCAAATACAACACGAATAGCTAAATTTGTCTACCAAAAGAAATGCCCTGCTGGTTCGGCCCATGACAGAACAATGGAGACATATAGAATTCGGAGGTTGACATCACCAGATTGGCCCATGAGCCACCGCCTTCTGGCATAGGACTCTAGGCAAGAATTAGAATTGCATAATTGGGATAACATAATTCATCATAGAAAATGGAGTATTATGATGTATCAAACGTGACAGTTTGCCATGCTCAGGGCATGACGTGACCAGCCGATTGATAGAACCGGGCCCATTCTACCACCCGTCTAGGTGAAGTAAGGGTCGAAGTGGCGTGTTGGGCAAAAGGAACACCGGTTCCTGGCTCCATTGCCCTCAACCACCAGAATCCCGTCCTCCACCGACACAGGGGCGCAACCCACGGCAAACAGGTTGCCCAATTCGGTCGCCTTTTACGACCAGCAATGGGGTGCTGTGGACAAATTCTACCCCGAGTCCACACGGGGGAAGAGCTATTAGCGCCACCCAGCACTCACCACGAGGAGGTTGCTCTTCACGAGTGCCCTTGAAATAGGGAACAAGAGACTGTGGAAATACACACCCGGACACACGTCCAACACCAACCTTTCTTCATCTACACCGAACTCACTCACTCTCTATTTAGATCATGAATTTTAGTTTCTATAAAAAAAATTCAACCACAGAATTTAATCAATAAGGAATTCGATTTCGAAAAATGGCTTTTTCATTGGGAAGTGGTCAGCGGTGCTTGACCACCTGATCCAGGAAATATTACCTACTACTAGCACAGAGTTGTTACATCCATGATTTAATTTGATGTATGATGATTCCTCTATTGTTATCCCTGACTTTATCATGGGGGTGCATAAAGATAAATGTTCACAGCACCTGTGCTTAGCTTGTGCTAAATCTATACAACAGTAAATTAGCCTTAGTATAATAATATAAATTAATGTAATTCCCAACATGTATAGGGGTAGAATACAACATACCTGATTTCCTACAAAGGTTGCACCTCACATGTCAAGGTGTATAATCTGTAACTGTTGGAATACGTTACATCCAGCGTCACTGGAATGTACATCGTGCATTGTTACATGCAGACTGGACACTGGATACATGCCCAACACAGGTATTCCTTCCTATTAAGAAGCCTTACTCGGAATGTTTAATTGTATAATTCAGTGTGAAAGTTTTCTGAAGTTGGGCGAAAGTGATATTTTCATTGCAGTGAACACAACACTTGATATTTAATTGTAGTGAGCATGACACTTCGACGGAACTATTGTCATACAAAGGTTTCCTCCCCGCAAATTGTCTCCCTTTAGCCCATACACAAACTGTTGACTTTCTATTTACGTAAGTTCCACATTGACAAGGCAATATAATGAAAGATGATCATTTATGGAGTTAATGTCGCTTCTTGCCGTTTGTTATTCTCTTGGAAATGTTTCGCTACATTTCTCATTTAACTCGTCAATCGAGACTGTTCATTTGGCAAAGCGCCATTTTTGTTACTTGACAAGCGTGTATTCCTTTGCTTCCAACAACGGTCTTGTAGCTTTCACGAATGGTTTTTGTTGAAGTTGATGTTGTTTATAATCATACCATTTCCAAATGTAGGATAAATAATTTTAGTGGCCTCAAATATTTGTTATTACCTTTTGTTTATTTTCATTAAGATTTTTTAAACAACTACTCGTAACAAACGTCCATCTAAAGAGAATTTACGTTTCGATTTTCTTAGGCATTTGGAATGAAAAATAAAATCCGGTAGACATATATGATGAATAAGATGTTCCATACACATGAAATATTCTCTTTATTCTGGGAGACTGAAACCGATAGTAAATGAAAATTGGCCGGATTCGAGTAGTCTATTTTCGTTCAGTTGGTGAGGGCGTTATTGCTTCAAATCCTGATGCGCAACTTTATATTAATTATACTTTAATTCCAACCAAACGGATCACCACAAGAATACAACTACTTGACAATACCTACTGCATAGTAACTATATATACAATAAGTCAAACACTATATATGATAAGCTGTTATTGTTACAGTTATCACCTCATGGAAATAACCCCAACTACAAAAGACATTTGCTATATTACCCGAAAAACGTAAATATGATGTGAAATAACCCTTCAATGCGTGCTGCCCTTGACAAGGTCATAGTTTGTCGGGAAAAGTCACAATGACCTATGACCTTCACCTTACAGAGCCGGCGAGTTTAGTCTTTACTTTCAATAATTCCTACATACCAATAACACGCAAGAATGACGGAAGTGCATCTGTTTTCCACATTGCCGTGCTACTGTTCAATGCAGTGCTTACACATATCATCGTACGTGCTAGCCAGCGGGAGAGAGGACGGGAGGGCGAATGCAATGCTCTCAGGGAACCTGCATGCTATCCGTGAATCCGGAGACTGAGGAAACCCGTGGTGAGTGATAATATCAACATTGGATATTTCTCAAATATTTTGTCAAATATCGACAAACACCATTATCCTCTGTGTTGTTCAAATGTGTTCTGGACACGCGCTGTACTGAGGAAGTCGTCATTATTTCAATTCATTAACCGCGAAAGCTGTAATTTTCCCCGCTGATCAGGCAAGGGTAGTCTGTCTGATTTGTTTTTACAAAATGTCTGTACATAAAAGCATTGATTAGTCATTTTCAGTTAATTATTAACCTCGCCATAATTTCGAAGAAATGCACCCAAACTAAGACGTTGATCTGTCTTGTATATGATATGGAATTATAGAATATTATCTTTTATATACCTACTTGCATATACATACAGCTCGTACGGCGACTGTTACATAATCATATTTAAGCGACTCTAATGGGAAATAACCAGTGGGGGCTGAATGTGTGTTAGTCATCATCTCGTGTTGAAGCTCATGTGATTGGCAGGCTGAAGGAAGGTCAGATCAATCCGTCATACTGCTTGGCGATATATGTCCCAGTCAACAAAACAAATAAAATGTAACTACTGGACACAGACAGTTCTATTAAGGAAGACCTTAAAGGGGCACTGATCTAAATCCATTCCCCCGGGACTGGTTGTTGCCTTTGTTATTGCTTTTCCCCGCGAGTACCCGGATGATATAGCAGAAATCTAGATTAGACTAGTTCGCGACCTGTGCTGCGCCATTCGTAAGCGCATTTGTCACTTTTATTGATAGTATCCGGGCGTATGGTCACATTGATCAACAAAATGAAATACAGTTTTGGAAATAATAAGGAAATGTAGGTATCGGTAATGGTGACGAAGTCACTTGCTTGGGAATTGTTCGATTCTCGTTTGCACTATTTTACCTTGCAACACAAAGTAAACATTTCACCTGAGCATTGCTTATTCTATCGTGTGTATATTTGTAAAGTCAAAATGTGTAACATTTTCACTTAGGAAATTTATTAAACGCCTAAATATTCAGTGAACTGACTGAAAAATAAGTATTATTATGATAACGAATTCCGATTTATTTAGGATGTTAGGATGAAGTAAATTTCTATATTGCTTGGTGTATAATGCTAGCATAATTAATCTATTGTGATGTTTGTAAGCCCTTTGGAACGTCCTAATCATTTTTAGTCAATCTGTTAAATAAATGGACCGATTTTTTCAATGTATTTGTAAAATATTTAGCCATTTTATAAATTGCCTGAGTGAATCACATATACACGCTTACAAATGAAAAGACCTCGTGAAAACAACGTCTATCGCGCATCGAAGAACTTCCCAACCAAGACTAAGAGGAACAAGAATAATTTTGTTCAATGCTACAACAAATGAATGAAAACAAAATGCAACTATCATATAAATATATATATAGCGTTTCGGGTTATTATAACCCGTGTTCTTTTTTCAACTGATCACTCAGTTTGTTTCAGTTGTTTCACATAGGTGTCAAGTCCCAAAGGTCAGCCGAGAAAGCCCACGTGACAACTATTTTAATAATGTCCACGGTTCTTTACAAAGTTAGATAGAAATGAGCAATCACTCAACGTATTATCGGTTTACCCTTTGAACAAAGTATGTTGTTTTTACAAAGGCACTTGAAGTCATGATGTAAGTGTAATCCGTCTGCTTTAGTAAACCTACACATCTAAACACTTACTTTTGACATATATCCACTGGGCAAGACAACGGTGATTAATCAGTCAACGTACTTTTCTGTTGATCCTTTGATGGCTAGGAATCATCCGTTGATTTACAAAAAAGTAAATCAACTGAGCATTCATCTCTTGCTGGGCTGGCTGCCACGTGCATTACACATAACACATAACACACATTTCACCTCACTTTAAATCTGGATTTGGATTGAATAATTACCCAAGACACAATGCCAAATGGGAACCTTTATCGGCTATTCTGAGTGGTGCTACCACTAATTATACCTGTAATAAATTCATTAACTGAGCATCAAGTGAATGACGACAAATACACATGTGTAGGGTTATACCAGAAAACATGGATGACAACAAGGGAGTAGTAATCGTATTATCCACGCAATCCGAAATCCGAAAATGCTTTCACTGCAGGGATACTTTTTTATTATCAAACTATAACCATCAGGCGTATTTTCTAAATAACGACATCCGATGAGCTACTACAGAAGCCAGAAATCAGTGCCCCTTTAACTGGACCGTAGGGGCCGTTATGTTAATATGCAAATTACTGGTGTGGCCAAGGAACGCAACTCCACACAACGGAATGCGACCCCAGATGACTGAGATGTTTGCTCTGTAGTAAACGGGTTAACTTGTACTTACTTAGTCGAACACAACCAAACTTTTAAATAAAGTTGTCCTTGCTCGACATGTGACATTATTGACTTTGGACTTTTTGCTACTTTTTCTTCGGTTAGAAGAACGAGTCCTCCCTTTTCTGACAACTTATGTGTATTTGTTCATTTCGTGCAGGCTCGTAAGAACGGGTGGGTGGGGGGGGGGGGGGGGGGGGGTAAAGGGGGTTGAGAGGCTTAGCACACACACACAAGCACACACAAGCACACACACACACATCGATACACTGTTAGAAGCACGACAATTTAGGATTTCTTTGTCTGTTTCTATCACAAGTTCTGAGTGCTGTTGTTTTAGACTTGTTTAAATAATCGTCAAATGTAATTACTTAACATGAAAGGTTTCGAAACTGTCGCTAACCACAACATTGTAACCTACCTTTCTTATTAGCATGCATGCGTGCTGCTTGAAATCCATATGTATGAGCTGTATTTAATTAATCTTTAGGTAAGATCATATAGAAAAACTAATTCTGGAAAAAACAAGTTCGAGCAGTTGCCCCTCAATTACCAAAAAAAACATGAAACCAATGTGTTCAACTCCAACACATGGTATGTCGCTTCACAAGAACTTTCAAAATGAAATACAGTTTAATGCTAAGGTTTCTTTCAAGGAATTGTTTCCATGCAACCTGTCATGCCCCGTCTTTTGGTGACATTGTAGACTAAACAACTCATATACTGACAGCAGGCAATCTACCAGTAAGGATAGTAAATTTCGTGTTGACTAACCTTGTGGACGCTGTTACTAATTACGTTACTAGAGTTCACTAGACATTTGTCTTAGTATAGTACGTGATATACATCTTCATAAGGGTGGTTACAGAATGGACAGAATGTATTCTCCATTGCCGCCTTTGAATCCAAATCTAGCTGTTCTAATGCTAAAAGCATGTACATTGCATCAACATTTCGTTAAGATTCGACGGAGATGCACTGATGTTTTTGCATGAGACAAGTCTCAGATACAATAGAACTTTTGAAATCAGAATGAAAATGTACACAATTTGATTTTCGTACACTCATGAACCATTCTGGTTGATACGAGGGCTTGTCAAAAAGTTCTGAGCCTAACAGAAAAAAACCGAACAGCAATTTTCAACATAATCTCCCTGCTTTTCAATGCACTTGTCATATCGATATTGAAACTATTCAAGTCAGGAAGAAGTTTTCTGAAGCCACCCTGAAAAACCCATTACGTGCAGCTTTGAGGTCATCGTTGTCGTCATAGCGCTTTCCACGAAGGTGTTCTTTCAGTCAAGGAAACAGGTGGAAATCACTTGGTGCCAGGTCTCGCGAGTATGGAGGGTGAAGAAGTTCATCGAACCCATATGTCGCACATCAATTCGAGAAGAGGCACTGTCATGAAGTAGTAGAACTCCAGCAGTCAGCATTCCTCGCCGCTTTTCTTTGATAGAATCTGTCAGGCGATGAAGCAAATCAGCACTGTAGGCACTGGTAATCGTCTTTTGACTTTCTAAGTAATCAACAAGGACCACACCCTTTAACGGCCATAACTTTCTTCACTGATCTTGAAGACTTGAATTTCTTTTGTGCTGGAGAAGTGGAATCTCTTTTTGAATTTGACGAAATCCTCCTCAATTAGCTCTAAATTTTCTCTGGTATAGTCAGATTTTTTTCCCTTACGAGCAGAATTTAGAAACTTTGGTGACGTCAATCCATTATTTTTCAGGAATGGAGAGCTGTTTGTCAACTGTACATACTCTTGAACCAACATTTCCACTTGGAATAGACGGAACTATTTTATATATAGTGAATTATTTCATATTTTGCCGAAAACATTTTTCGCCGGGGAGGGGGTGTCGAAGCCGCATTGTTTCATTTGAGAACGTGTAATTGTCAACCTGATCAGGTACGGCGGCACATGAAGGTATGGTGTGAAATTAACTATTAAATATTTTCATAATTTTGCACAATGCTTAAAAGCTCAAAATGATATGTATATATTTTGTGTTAGAGCAGGTTACCTACGACAATGTTCATATTTATAGCATTTAGATAAACCTTTGACGAGAAAAAACAAATAAGGTAATATAAATATCCCTATCCCTTTTGTAAGGAGTGGAGAGTTACTCGGACATTCCCCTCTGTGTATACGTTTTTCTATCTTCTTAAAGTTGACGGACGTCCAAACCTCGGATCAAATTCAAGGTTTGTTCTCCAAGTCCTTACGTTGGAATAGTTAGGGCACTTATCCCCATACACTTGTGATATGCGGTCATGAATGTGTTGATGACTGCTCGGTACTCGTTCTTTTCCATTTCTTTTTCCATTTTGGCCCCTATCACGTTCAACTGGCAGTCACTAATATACAAACGTTCTCATCAGACCAAATACACTTGCAATGAACAACTCAAATAATGTACTACACTGACTAGTTCACTTTGTTATGGCCCTTAGTTGAAAGTTAGTCAGGTATATAATTCTTTCACCAGCCCTCGTACAGATCTCTACACCTTGGCTTAATATTATTCAGAAATACCCCTCTGTCACCTACACCTTGTGCAAGCCAGACATGCCCCAATACATATACCGCCCCGATTGTTTCAATATCATGGGTCCGTGTTCATGGTTGTTGGGTTGGAGAAATCCATGTCGAAATCCAGTCGAGCCTGGGTTGTCAAAGGGGCATCATATCCATTATTCCCGGTAAGGGATGTTTGTTGGGCTCGGCTCAAAGCTGATCTTGGTTAGGTCAGACTGTTGTCAGATGGGCAACAGTGGAAACTAGTCCCAGTAAGGGACCTTGAATTTATATTTAACAGAACCAACTGTTAACAAAAGCAAACAATATGTCTCCACTGTTTGGGAGACGATTGTTAATACATTTGTATATACTTATGGGTTAATTAAAGGTGTAAAAGTTAATTTTGTCTTGTCATTTTGGATGGTTAACTAATCATCACTTCAGTTGTTGGTAGTCGAAAAGCCACGTTCAAACAACAGTTTTGTGGTTATATTACTTGGTAAGAAATGTCTTACGCTGAATATGCGGGCACACACATTTTTATTTATTTCTGAATGCAAACATTTTCCTGTTTTCATACAGACCTATTCAGAAGATGATTGCAGTTCTCCTGGTTGTTGTAGTGGGTGTACTGACAGTTATCTCGCTTATTTTGAAACACCTGGATGGCAGACGATATCTTCAGATTCCCGCCGCGCCTCGTCGCCTACCGTTTATTGGGAATGCCTTCAATATGGACATGTCTCAAGCACATTTAGTATTGACAGAACTGGCGCAACAGCTTGGTCCAATATTCCGTATTAGGATTTTTAAGGAAGAAATAGTTGTTCTGAATGATTATGACACAATAACAGAGGCCCTCGTCACAAACGGACGAGACTTTGCAGGTCGTCCTCCTATGGCAAGGACCGAAGAGGCAGGTAGATCCTCCCAGTCCATCGTCTGGCAGACGTACACCCCAAAGCTTGTATTCCTACGCAAAGAAGTACACAAGTGTCTCAAGATGTACGGGTCTGGTTTTGAGACGTTGGAGGAGAAAAGTGCTCCTGAAATAGCCCATCTGGTTGATGTCATCGAACAGACAGAAGGCCAGTCATTTGACCCATGGAATAGTGTCTATGACGCGGTATCCTGCATCATGCTTAGTTTGGTAAGAACGTGTGTGAACGACTGACGCTTGATAGAGACGTTTATAGGCCTACCTATATAGTTGTGTATGTGTTTGCAAATGTCTTTATAAAGTGAGCGCATTGTGAACTGCTTTGATTTCAGTTGCATCACACCCTGACAGATTAGTGTACGAGGGGTTAAGTGAGTGAGTGAGTAAATATTGCTTTAAGCCTCATCAGTATTGCAGCTATTGTGCGAGGGGTTTAGAGTATGAGATTCTCACGGCATGGTCAACGTCCACAATGCTGCAGACGAGGTTCGATGCCTCAGACTACAAGGCTACTCCTCGTCACAAACATTCAGCAAATGCTCGGTTTTTATGATATTACAAGTATTATCAGTTCCAAATGATGATCCTACATAATAACGTAACAGATATGTGACACGTCTGTCTTTCCTGTCCTTTTCAGATTCTAGGAACTTCAAACAAGTTGTCGGTCCCATGTCGACGGAAGCTGCAAGAGATTAATTTCCTTTTTAACACAACATTCGGTTCCGGTAGTGCTCGTTGGATGGACTTACTGCCCTGGGCAAAGTTTTTCCGTTTTGAAGAACATCAAAAACTTCAGGAGGCCTTAAAACTGAGGGATGATTTCTGGACTAACGAAATAATATTGCAGGTAAGTGAGAGTACTTGGATATAATCTGTTGTCTGTTTATAATAATAAAGCGACAAAACCCTTTCCATATCCAATAGAAATCTCTGCATAAAGCAGAGTCGATTGCACGATTCCGACTATACCACGAGAATGTGTTTATAAATCACTATCAATTAGTAATGGATGTGTAGAATTTGGTGTGAAGTTCAAGATCATTCAATGTAATTAAGCAGAACAGCTATTACTATAATGGTCCCACTGACACTGAAGAGTTGAAACACTTTATACAGTATATGTCAATGCGTATATGAAACATGAGAGATTAAAGATCAAAGATGTTTCCAGACACGGGTATGGTGCTGACAAACCACGGATCACAATCCCTGATCCTGGCACATCTAATGGAGACATCACTGAACAGCGATTAGAAGCATTCGAACACTGTGCCACCTGTGACATTGAATACATCCACCTCATTTCCCATAGAAATCAAGATCATAATAGCAAAATCATATTAACTGTAATACTACTGATGAAACTTGTTACATAGGGTCGGGTGAAGTTATAAGGCCAACTTCTCACAACAGTATCCGATATGGAGGTGCTCATGTATCCCATGTATTTTCATATTTTCAGGGAATATATCAAGGCGTTGTTAGAAGGATGTTATTTTTTGCCGAGAGCAAGGGTGAATCTGAATACGACATATCCGAGAACACGGCAAAAGAAGTGTTCACAAATCTGATATTAGCAGGTATGGCTCACTCTATAGCGTAAGTCCTTAACTCTTCTCCCTTTTAGAAAGTTCCAAGAAAACCTAGGTGTGTGTGTGTGTGTGTGTGTGTGTGTGTGTGTGTGTGTGTGTGTGTGTGTGGTGTAACAACAAGTACCATTAACGTCTTTTCGTATGATGCGGCCGTGGATCGATCGCCCGATCTTCTACGCATGCTCTCGGGGCAGACGCTCTACCATAAGACCACGGTCGCGGTCCTTTGTCTTTGAAGCCATTGAGACCTTACATATTCAGGCTATTTCACAACCATGCATACAGCCTACTTCCTATACCTCAACACGATTCGGTTAACTGGATGAATAAGCGTAGACACACATGACCACTACAAAAGTGATGTATTCGACAAGAGTGAAGCTCCCTGTATTATTGGCTTATTAGATTTTGATAACCTTTGTCCGTGATGTCTCATTAGTTTCCATCCTCTGTGTGCTACCTCCTACTACTCTACAACTATTGAATAGGTTATCTGCTGTACTTGCAGGGACCGACACGACCGCTACTTCTCTGACCTGTCTTCTCCTGTTCCTTCTCCATCACCCGGATGTACAGACCAAGCTGCACACTGAGTTAATGGAGGTTGTGGGGCCAGGGCGTCTGGCCAATCTGTCGGACAAACAGAACATGCCCTACACTCAGGCCACACTATGGGAACTCTTAAGGATCATTGGCCATGTGCCCCTTTCTGTTCCACACTACACCCTCTCAGACACTAGCATACAGGGGAAACATGTTCCTGCAAATACAACAGTGAGTTCCTTGCTCATGTAACAACATACTTTTCCTGTTATAACCAACCTGACACCAGTCAGACAAGGCGACTGCCTTTGCAATTGAAGATTTTAGTTTTGTAAGTTGTTTAACGCCGCACTCAGCAACATTCCACCTATATGTTCGCGGCCTGTAAATATTCGAGTCTGGACCAGTGATTGACATCATGAGCATAGATCAACGCGATTGGGACCGATGACATGCATCAACCAAGTCAGCGTGTCTGACCACCCGATCTCGTTAGTCGCCTCTTACGACAAGGATAGTCGCCTTTTACGACAAGCATGGGTTGCTTTATAGACCTATTCTACCCGGGATCTTCACGGGTCGCAATTGAAGAAATTAGCTAAACCGAATATGATGCAATTGAAGAAAATAGCTACACCGAATATGATTGTGTCTCCTTTACCCATTCCTGACCATGTGATTACTTTACCCATTTCTTGCCATGTATCTCCTTTACCCATTCCTTGCCATGTCTCTCCTTTACCGAATTCCTTGCCATGTGTCTCCTTCATTCCTTGCCATGTATTCCTTTTCCCATTCCTGACCATGTATCTCCTTAACCAATTCCTTGCCATGTCTCTCCTTTACCCATTCCTTGCCATGTCTCTCCTTTACCCATCCCTTGCCATGTGTCTCCTTTACCCATAACTTGCCATGTATTCCTTTACCCATTCCTGACCATGTATCTCCTTAACCAATTCCTTGCCATGTCTCTCCTTTACCCATCCCTTGCCATGTGTCTCCTTTACCGAATTCCTTGCCATGTATTCCTTTACCCATTCCTTGCCATGTATCTCCTTTACCCATTCCTTGCCATGTATTCCTTTACCCATTCCTTGCCATGTATCTCCTTTACCCATTCCTTGCCATGTCTCTCCTTTACCCATCCCTTGCCATGTGTCTCCTTTACCCATTCCTTGCCATGTATTCCTTTACCCATTCCTGACCATGTATCTCCTTAACCAATTCCTTGCCATGTGTCTCCTTTACCGATTCCTTGCCATGTCTTTCCTTTAACCATTCCTTGCCATGTCTTTCCTTTAACCATTCCTTGCCATGTCTCTCCTTTACCCATTCCTTGCTATGTCTCTCCTTTACCAATCCCTTGCCATGTGTCTCCTTTACCCATCCCTTGCCATATGTCTCCTTTACCCATTCTTTGCCATGTCTCTCCTTTACCCATCCCTTGCCATGTCTCTCCTTTACCCATTCTTTGACATGTATCTCCTTAACCCATTCCTTGCCATGTATCTCCTTTTACCATTATTTGCCATGTATCTCCTTTACCAATTTCTTGCCATGTCTCTCCTTTACCCATTCCTTGACATGTCTCTCCTTTACCCATTCCTTGCCATTTCTCCCCTTTACCCATTCTTTGCCATGTGTCTCCTTTACCCCTTCTTTGACATGTGTCTCCTTTACCCATTTCTTCTCATGTATCTCCTTTACCCATTCCTTGCCATGTCTCTCCTTTACCCATTCTTTGACATGTATCTCCTTTACCCATTCCTCGCTATGTATCTCCTTTATCCATTCCTTGCCATGTATCTCCTTTACCCATTCCTTGCCATGTCTCTCCTTTACCCATCCCTTGCCATGTGTCTCCTTTACCCATTCCTTGCCATGTATTCCTTTACCCATTCCTGACCATGTATCTCCTTAACCAATTCCTTGCCATGTGTCTCCTTTACCCATTCCTTGCCATGTATTCCTTTACCCATTCCTTGCCATGTCTCTCCTTTACCCATTCCTTGCCATGTCTCTCCTTTACCCATTCCTTGCCATGTGTCTCCTTTACCCATCCCTTGCCATGTGTCTCCTTTACCCATCCCTTGCCATGTGTCTCCTTAACCCATTCTTTGACATGTCTCTCCTTTACCCATCCCTTGCCATGTCTCTCCTTTACCCATTCCTTGCCATGTATCTCCTTTACCCATTATTTGCCATGTATCTCCTTTACCTATCCCTTGCCATGTATTCCTTTACCCATTCCTTGCCATGTCTCTCCTTTACCCATTCCTTGCCATGTCTCTCCTTTACCCATCCCTTGCCATGTATCTCCTTTACCCATTCTTTGACATGTATCTCCTTTACCCATTCCTTGCTATGTATCTCCTTAACCCATTCTTTGCCATGTCTCTCCTTAGCCCATTCCTTGCCTTGTATCTCCTTAACCCATTCTTTGCCATGTCTCTCCTTTACCCATTCCTTGCCAAGTGTCTCCTTTACCCATTCCTTGCCAAGTGTCTCCTTTACCCATCTTTGCCATGTGTCTCCTTTACCTATTCCGTGCCATGTGACTCCTTAACCCATTCCTTGCCATGTCTCTCCTTTACCAATTCCTTGCCATGTGTCTCCTTTACCCATTCCTTGCCATGTGTCTCCTTTACCCATTCCGTGCCATGTGTCTCCTTTACCCATCCCTTGCCATGTGTCTCCTTTACCCATCCCTTGCCATGTCTCTCCTTTACCCATTCCTTGCCATGTGTCTCCTTTACCCATTCCTTGCCAAGTGTCTCCTTTACCCATTCCTTGCCAAGTGTCTCCTTTACCCATCTTTGCCATGTGTCTCCTTTACCTATTCCGTGCCATGTGACTCCTTAACCCATTCCTTGCCATGTCTCTCCTTTACCAATTCCTTGCCATGTGTCTCCTTTACCCATTCCTTGCCATGTGTCTCCTTTACCCATTCCGTGCCATGTGTCTCCTTTACCCATCCCTTGCCATGTGTCTCCTTTACCCATCCCTTGCCATGTGTCTCCTTTACCCATTCCTTGCCATGTATTCCTTTACCCATTCCTGACCATGTATCTCCTTAACCAATTCCTTGCTATGTGTCTCCTTTACCCATTCCTTGCCATGTCTTTCCTTTAACCATTCCTTGCCATGTGTCTCCTTTACCAATTCCTTGCCATGTCTCTCCTTTACCCATTCCGTGCCATGTGTCTCCTTTACCCATCTTTGCCATGTATCTCCTTAACCAATTCCTTGCCATGTGTCTCCTTTACCCATTCCTTGCCATGTCTTTCCTTTAACCATTCCTTGCCATGTCTCTCCTTTACCCATTCCTTGCCAGGTCTCTCCTTTACCCATTCCTTGCCATGTGTCTCCTTTACTCATCCCTTGCCATGTGTCTCCTTTACACATTCCTTGCCATATGTCTCCTTTACCCATTCCTGACCATGTATCTCCTTAACCAATTCCTTGCCATGTCTCTCCTTTACCCATCCCTTGCCATGTGTCTCCTTTACCCATTCCTTGCCATGTATTCCTTTACCCATTCCTTGCCATGTATCTCCTTTACCCATTCCTTGCCATGTATTCCTTTACCCATTCCTTGCCATGTATCTCCTTTACCCATTCCTTGCCATGTCTCTCCTTTACCCATCCCTTGCCATGTGTCTCCTTTACCCATTCCTTGCCATGTATTCCTTTACCCATTCCTGACCATGTATCTCCTTAACCAATTCCTTGCCATGTGTCTCCTTTACCCATTCCTTGCCATGTCTTTCCTTTAACCATTCCTTGCCATGTCTCTCCTTTACTCATTCCTTGCCATGTCTCTCCTTTACCCATTCCTTGCCATGTGTCTCCTTTACCCATCCCTTGCCATGTGTCTCCTTTACCCATCCCTTGCCATATGTCTCCTTTACCCATTCTTTGCCATGTCTCTCCTTTACCCATCCCTTGCCATGTCTCTCCTTTACCCATTCCTTGCCATGTGTCTCCTTTACCCATTCCTTGCCATGTGTCTCCTTTACCCATCCCTTGCCATGTGTCTTCTTAACCCATTCCTTGTTATCAAAGGTGCTTAAAACCGGGTTTCATTTTTAAAATGAGTGATCACCACGAAGACCAACTCTCGGTGGTGACAAAGTATAATATTACGCCTTGGCAGTCTGGTGGTAGGTCTTTGTTATCCATAACCTTTGTTATCCGGTGTCATGGTTTTACACATGTTTTCACGTGTCTGTCATATTGAAAAATGCGGTTCGCTTCCTGACTCACCTAATTTGTGCTGAAGGTATACATTAACCTATGGGCCCTGCTACATGACGCCACCTTCTGGGAGAGTCCGTGGGAGTTCCGCCCTGAGAGGTTCCTAGACAGTACCCATAGACTCCTGCCACCTAGTCACCCATCCAGACGCAGGTAATTTGCTTGTGTGTTTCATCGTCCTATGTATTCCTGCGGATGGAACTCTGATAGCCATCGAATGTTCTGCCTAGCATGATCAGCATAATGGCTCCGATATTTGACGATCTGTTCACTTGATCCCTGTGGGGAATCTGGTGCAGGTTCCCAGGGTTCCATACTATCGGGACCAATTACGAGATGAGGTTGATTGTGCCCGTTAATGAAGCTATGAAATAATTCAAAATTCACAAAAGTTCCTGTGACATTGAATAAGATTTAATGCAAAGTTATGTTTTTACCCTTTTCACGAACGCCTGGTGTCAGCACTGATTTTCAGTGATCCATTCATATAATCTTTCACCCCTATTTTGCCCATTTATACTAAATATTGGTAAGAAGTTTGCATTCAGTATGGATGGAAAGGAATGGATGCCAGATTGGGTGCGTGTGTTCTGTATGTTTTTGTGTTTTCTTTACTTCAGAATGTTGGCATTTGGGGCTGGTCGCAGGGTTTGTCTAGGAGAGGCAATGGCCAAGAACAGACTCTTCTTGTTCGTGACAGCGTTGATCCAGAACTTCCAGTTTGAGCCAGTAGAGGGCGAGTCCTTACCAGATGCCGACCCTCGGACCTTTGAGATGGGGCTTGTGCTTCACCCTCACAAGTTCAAGTTGTGTGCTAAGTCAAGACGTTCCTCGCCCCTATAAACACAGGAAGTCAGCTAGCGATCAAATCTTCTCAGTTCAGCATTGCAATGGACAACTTATATGTTGGAGATTGCCTCCATTTAAGAAGTAAAACTGTAGTGTTCACAATATATGAACTAAGGTGAACAAAGGAAACCAATACAAAGTATATGTCTCATTCTGAGGCTGAGGTTCTATCAAACAGTGAAATGTGCATTTCTGGGTAAAGACGATGATTGCCTACAGTTGAATATTGGCCTCCTCTGTACAAGGCATTGTACAGGTCAACATGTTTATGCGAGTTCGATAAAACAGAAAATCAGTTATGACTTTTTAGTGTTTTTTTATTGTGTTTGTGAATTTGTACGTGTCTCTATACGCCAGACACCACAGACAAGGGACACTTTAAATGGGCTGCACTCGATTTGTTCACCTAGAGAACCAAACTTGAACCATCATAAATGATACATTTCTACATGTAAGCACATAGCATGATTAAACAGACTGACGGTAGTTGATGCAAGACGATTGCAAGTTGGCGCTCTTCCGAAAGGAGTTACTACAGACAGGAACCCAATCAAATTCGCCCCAGTACTCCATGCTTGTAATAACAAAATGTAGACGGGATGACAATGTGTCAACAACTGGTTGTTGTAATCATTGGACACTGCTCAATGAATAACTGGTTTCCTTCTGTCCAGACTGACTTCTTCCAGTCTCTCACCAATCGGATATCCTCTTTGATCACATAGCTCTGACCAATGGTCAAGATGAATATGGTTTTACGCCACTTTTAGCAATATTCCAGCAATACCACGGCGGGGGATACCAGGAATGGGCTTCACACATTGTACCCATGTAGGGAACGAACCCGGGTCTTCGGCGTGACGAGTGAGCGCTTTAATCTTTAGCTACTCCACTGCCCCGTGAATACGAGAATTACTGAATGCAAAGGGTATGTATAAAGAATGACAACCATAGTGTAAAGGTTTGGGTTTGTAGTTTCTGGCCGCTGCACGTCCTTACATTGAACAAAACTGTGAACCAAGGAGTATTTGCGTTCTGACTATTTACTAAAACAATCATCACCATAAGGTTCGCCGGTTTCTGATTGGAAAACGTTTGAAGCGAGTGCAAAATACACATAGTAAAATAAGTTCACATTTAGTCAAGTGGCAGGGTCAACCTTTTATAAAATAATATTCACGTTTGACCTCTTTCAACTTGGAAAAGGAATCAGGAACACTACCGACACTGTATGAAGAGATTATGCAGTCTTAATACTGTTTGTCAACAGCAAGCTTGTGTCAATTATTGATGACTTACAGGGGTTCATTGTCACGAAGCTCGATAACAGACTCGACTTGGTGTGGTGTGCGGGGTCTCGGGGGCCTCCAGTCCGACACCTGTACAAACTGCCGTTCCGTGCGAGACGATATAATGCTGTAACTCACAAGGCAGTGAGGGGTTTTCCGATTCCCGGACCCGAGTCTTTCCAGACATGCCCGCACTGTCGCTCGGGCATACAAGAATTAACACAACGCCTGGTTTCAGGTCTTTGAAAGGCATTTAGAAGTGATACACATAAGGAAGAGAATGTATGGATGTCAACTTCGGAGTATATGCTTACTCCTTCATCAGGTGATTCTGGCAGCAAGCAGGAGTGAGCATATACAAGAAGTTGACATCCATACATTCTCTTCCTTAACGACTGGTTTGATGCATAAGATTCATTCAGTCCACGCACAACAGAACCAAATGGACATGTCAGGCTAGTTATGGAATAGACAAGTTGAGGCAAGCGACACACGCCCGCTTCGGCCAACACCACCTGAGGGGGACTTGTTAAAAAGCTTATCACTTGATTGTCCTATATTTTTGTCGTGATGGGACAATCCAGTCCCCGGTCATGACTTGGCTGTTGTCGACCGATACACACCAGGTTTAACTATACTGAACTACAAAAGTTCCTGTGACATTGAATAAGATTTAAAGCAAGGTTTGTTTTTTACCAAATCTGAAACAATTTAGGTTTGCAACAGATAAAAAAAAACTCCTGTAAGTGTTCAAATGGTTTAATTTGCCATCCTGACTTCAGATAATGCGTGATTTCATAAAAAAAACACATGAACATGCCAAAATGTCAATTTACAAATCAATAGCGTGTGTCCACCTCTGGTTGCGATGCAAGCAACACATCTTAGTCTCATGGAATGGACCAAGCGTCGCACAAAGTCTTGTGGGATATCTGTCCATATCTGCTGGAGCATGTTTCGAAGTTCCTGGAGTGTCTCTAAAACACGTGCTTGGACGTCGAAGGCGCCGATCCATCTCATCCCACATGTGCTCGATTGGTGAGAGATCAGGGGAGCGAGCCGGCCAGGGGATAACATTCACGTTGTTTTGTTGAAGAGAGCAATATGAGGCCGGGCGTTGTCATGTTGAAAGGTAATGCCTGGGCCATGACGACGCAAAAACGGTAGAACAACAGGGCCGATGATCTCATCGCGGTAGCACTGTCCATTGAGATTTGAGAAAACGAGACTCGTCAGTGAATAGAACTTGTCCCCACTGCATGGCCGTCCAGCGTAGACGCGTAGTCTGCACCACTGTAGACGTGCTTGACGGTGATTTCCTATCAAAATGGGACGTCTGGCGGGTCTTCTTGCGAGAATGCCTGCACATTTGAGGCGACGACGTACGGTTTGTGAAGATATTCGTCGAAGGCCAGGGATGCTTCTTGCAGTCACTGTTGCTGGCTGGAATCGATTTCGTAGGCGTGTTGTTCGAATCCAGTTGTCTTGTCGATTATTGGTTACGCGTGGCCTGCCACTCCGAGGATGGTCTCTGACTGCATTCGTCTGTTGCCAACGTTGCCATAACAAATGGTGTTTCTGTTGACGTTAAATTGTCTTGCAACATCACGTTGACTCGATCCTGCTTCAAGCATAACAATGGCTCGCAGACGCTCATTTTCTGACAGGCGTGGCATTTCGTAATGTTGAATAATTGCGTCATTTTGTTGTTTTTTCTGAGTGGTTGTTGTCAGCATGTTGCTAAACAATGCATATGAAATCCCGTTGACGCACGTTTTAATACCCATTTTGGGCAAGTGAAATGCATGGGGCTTGCATAAAAGTCAACTTTTGCATGGAATGCATGCTTTTCCGTAGCAGTTGCGTTTTTGTGACTTCATTCCATACATGTACTACAATATTGAAAACCAAACTTTACTTGTTTGAAAAATACACTAAAATATTGGTGTCACGGGAACTTTTGTTGTTGAGTATATATATTTATTCCGAAGTTACATAATGCATCTTTCAATACATATTAATTAATACATCTCCTCGACTTGAAGGTCGTGATTCACAATTTGCACGTGCATGTTCATGCACGGCGCACAATTTGGATGTTTGCGTGTTTGTTGGGGGTATGATATTCACACACGTTTTTTGGTTTAAGCGTTAAAACCGCTTACGCAATGCCAAGGCTTGCTGAAAATCAACGTCTACGCGCCGTGGGTATGCTGCAAACAGGAATGGCGCAAAAAAAAGTTATTTTAATGTTCATATTATCTCTTTGGAGACGTTATTTATTGCAGGGCAACACTCTTGACTTGCAATGGGACGGTAGTCCACGTGTGACGTCACTTCAACAAGACAATTATATTCGGTTGGTGCATCTGTGGAATGGGTACCCAACTGCCACATAAAGAGCTCGGACAATTCCTGGGTTGAGACCAAACAGAGGCAGAACAGTACGCAGCCGATTGAGGGATCACAACATCCGTCTCCAGCGTTCAGCGATGTGTCCAATTTTGCTTCCATGTCGCCGTCAGCAATGCCTAGCTTGTTGCAGACAACATGTGAGGTTCAGAAGACAAGACCGGAACAGCAGACTGTTTACAGATGATTCCAGGTTTTGAATGTGCACAGCACACAATGCTTGTTGGGGTTATCAAGTGCTCATAAAAATACTTTTGTTAAACCGTAAATGACACTTACCCGATGCCACGACTTGCTGAAAATAAACGTTTACACACTGTGGGTATGCTGAAAACAGGTCCAGGTTTCCTCTTGACAGCTCTGATGCTCGTGCAAGGGTCTGTCTACAAGCGTCCAGGAGAACGTTTTAGCAATGCTTGCGTTACTCAATGCCGTCAGTTTGGGGTGGAAGTCTACTGGTATGGGGTGGCATCACAGCTCGTTTTAGGACATGTCGATCGGTCTCCTTTTACCAGGTATGGTTTTCTCAATGAATTGGTTATGATAAATCATTGGTCAGGCGAATGACCAAATATTATGTTATTTTAATTAACAATACATTTATACCACTTTATATGAAGTGCAGTTATTTTTTTCTGCTAGTATATGAAGACTAACACAGTCTCTGTGGAATCTCAGCAAAATATAAAAATGCTCAGATGTAGCTTGGGACCAGGACCGAATGCGTCATTCAATGAGAAATGCTTGTACCTGCTCGTTGCAGATTCATTTGATTCATTTGATTCATTCTGTGATACTTTGGAAATATACCCTCTTTTCTCAAATTCAGAGATTACCTGCCTGGGTAAAGCATTTGTCTTTGTTAAACATTGTTTCAGTGCTGACAAGTCTTTGGAATGCCATGTCATGGTTATATGGCACCTCATTTCCATGGTAATCCTTCCTAGTAACGATTCTTCCTAAACACTAGTTGTTGCGCAGTGGAACTGAATATTTGAGCGCGGTTTAACTTAAAATGAAAACTAATCTAAAATTTGTATGACTAACCTTTTTTGAATGAAACCAGGAACTAAACGTGATAACCTATTAAAAACTATGAAGATCTATAAGGAACTAAACGTGATTACCTGTTATTATGTGAAGGAAAGATGAATAAACCTCAAATGAAAGAAATTAAATGCTAATTCTAACAGTTACTCATAAGAGAGTCTTAACACTGTCTAACGCCATGTCTAACGCCATGTCTAACACCATCTGTCTAACCATCTCTGACCATCTCTGACCATCTAACTAACGAACTCTCTAACGAACTCTGACCAACTAACTAACCGATGCGCGCTACCGCCTTATATTTGCTCACAACCCTCACATTTCACGTGCAGTCACAGCCATACTTTGGTGTGTTCAGGCGATGCGATCGTTATGCATCGGGTGCGTTTTGGAGAACAGATTCTTTATTTAAAACTAACACGAGTGCACGTGAAGCGCGATCTATAGGCTCCGGGAGTTCGGTCTTGACTGCCGTCGAGTTCGGACATCTTTTGCTTCTCAGCAACTTGTCTAGTGTTATACAGCACACTTGACTGTTTATGATACTTCCTCTTTGGTTCTTTTGGCTTTTGATTTCTCTTGTGTTGGAGTGCATTCAACCTTTTCATTTCTATTTGGTGTTTGCTGATTGTTACAGTCAGTTGTTGGGGATTGTCCTCGACAATGGCTGACAACAGAATGGAATGTGAGGAAGGATTTAAAGTGGTGGCTTCAGGGAGGAAGCGAATCGGCCGTATTCCAGATGGTACTTCTAAAAAAGCCTGTGTTGCCAAGCAACCAAATACTGTCCCTCCTACTGCAAGGTCTGATCTTACTTTTGTCTTTGATGAGCCAGCGCGGGTCAAATCAACCACTGTTATCTTCAAAGCCGATGTAGATGAATATGATGATGGTTCACCGACCCTCTGTCAACTTATGACACAGCGTGCTTTGGCTAGAGCCTTGGCTAAGATCACTACAGAAATAGTCAGTGTTAAGCGGATGGCCAGGGGAGATGTTAGTGTCACTGCAAAAACCGTTGAGGCTGCCAAAACACTTTTGCAAGTCACAGAACTTGATGAACATTTTGTCACCCCTCATGAGCCTGAATCCTTAATGAGAACACGTGGAGTCATCTATGGTATTGATCTGGATATTGAGATGAATGAAATTGAGGACGAGTTGAAACCTGTGTTACCTCTAATGTGCTCTGCTGTGCGTCTGACTCGTGGGCCTGATAAAGTTCCCACCAAATCTGTTCTTCTTACATTTACTGGCCAGTCTTTACCGGATCATGTTGTCATTTTCTTCCAGAGATTTCCAATCCGGATATATGTTCCTCCTGCTCTTCGATGCTTCAAGTGTCAGTCCTTTGGGCATGTCTCTGCTAAGTGTAGAAGCACTCATCATGTGTGCGCTAAATGTGGAGGGAAGCACAAATACGAGGAGTGCAATGAAAGTTCCCTTAAATGTAAGAACTGTGGTGGTGCACACTCTGCGGCATATAAAGGTTGCATTAAATACCAGGAAGCTGTCCAGATTCAGAAAGTCCGAGTGGAGGGTAAGTTGTCTTATTCTCAGGCTGTTCGACAGGTGCGTGGAGATTTTGATGTCGCTCAGGTTCCAGCAGTCCCTAAACCACCTCCTGCAGCTAAACCACTGTCTCAGGTTGTTACAATTTTAGATGTTGTGTCTTCTCCAGTCATGGTGTCTGCTAGTACTCAGACTGAGACTCTTGAAGTTGAATGTCAGACTGATCCTGTTGTTGACATCATGCCTGAATCATCTTGCAAACCTCTATTTAACAATGTCTCTCCTGTTGACTTTCTCAACTTTGTTATTTGTATAGTTGCTAATCTTGGCACTACTCGTGCATTCAAGTCTGATGGTCTTCAGACGATAGCGTCAGCTGCCCAGTCCCTCTTGGGGTTAAGATTGTCCCCTGATGATCTGACGAGCATGGTTAAGGGTCAACAATGGAAGTCTTAATCCATCCTTCTTATGGATCTCTTGATGCTAGATCACTCAGTGCTAACGGTCCAGGATTTAAAGTTTGTATTAAGTTTTGACCCAGATGTTTTGTCTTCAGGAGACATTCTTAACTCCTAACCTAAAGCGTGTGGCAGTTTCAATACTATATGAACTATCTAGGTACTTAGCAAACCTTTATTATGGGCAAGGTGTACATGGGCCTAGTTGCCCGAACACCTATAAAACTTTCTAAAAAAAATCAATCAATCTATAGGCTCCGGGTGCGTTTTAGAGCTCAGTTTTAATGAATAGACATGTCTATCATGAAAACCGACTAAACTTAGAAGAAACTGAAAGGAAACTGAATCTATGAGTATGTACATTTGTTGCTGTTATCCAATTTGACAATTTCAGAACTCAACTCCATTCAAGAGGGCAGACCTTCGTGATAGGTCTTTTCAAGACTGTTTTGCCAACTTTAACATCAAGAACACGTACGTGATCATCCTTTCCAGGATACCTTTTGAGAACTCTGCCAAGAGGCCAAACTCCACGAGGAGTATCTGGAGATACCACAATGATCCATGCCGACACTCTACACAATCTCTTCCAACTTGAAAATCTAGATGGCGCTAATCTCCAAGAGATTGGATCAGACTTAGTAAACATGGCGATGTTTATTTGAGAAGGCTTCTTCAGTTCTGATGTCTCAGTATTGTCCATGTCAATGGTCTGCTTCGGCCATTCGGTTTCATCATGTGTCACAAATTCAGGTCCATTCAGCCATTTCTGTGTCAAAAGTGCTTCAGCGTCTACACCTCTACTAAGAATGTCTGCAGCATTCAGTTTGGATGGTACGTATTTCCACTGACTGATGTTTGTATGCTCCTGTATGAATCCAATCCTATTTGCTACAAATGGCTTAAAACATCGACTCCGTCTTTTGATCCACCACAGTACGTTCTGGCTGTCTGACCATAGCGTTGCACGCTGCAAAGGTAATTCTAATGCCTTTGTTATAGCCAGTAACAGTCGTACACCCAGAACTGCCGCAAGCAGCTCCAATCGAGGCATACTAACTGCCTTGAGGGGAGCAACATGGCACTTGGAAGCAACTAAATAACTACACTTCGTGTCATCTTCACGAGTGGTTACTAAATATACCACAGCTCCAAATGCTGCCTCTGAAGCATCTACAAATGTGTGTAACTTCATCTTTGAAGTATCTAAGCTAACCTCAAGCCCCCTTGGGATTTTAACAGAACACAACTTTTCAATTTCAAGATACCAAGACCATGCTTTTTGTTCCAGATCTGGACTGAGGGTTTCATCCCAGTTAACACCGGATATCCACATTTCTTGCAGAAGAACCCTTGCCCTAATGATGAATGGACCTAAGAACCCAAGAGGATCAAACAGCTTAGCAGTTTCTTTCAAGAAGTTCCTCTTAGTCATCTTGATATCATGCTTTAAGGACATGAAAGAAAATCTAAACTCATCTGATTCTGCATTCCACAGTAAGCCCAGTGCTTTAACAGATGGCAATTCACTCATTTGAATATTAATCTCTTTCAATCTATCCTCTTCTGGTATTTCTTGGAGAACTTGCACGGAATTGGAAACCCACTTACGAGCGTGCATACCTGCTGTACTCCACAGCTGTTGCAGCTGTTTGTAAAGCTCTATAGCTTTGCTATTTGTGTCAACGGAATCCATATTGTCATCCATATATGTTGACTTTTCCACGGTTGCTGCAGCCAATGGAAGTTCTTTCTCCATGGACTTAGCATGTTCTTGAGTGATATACTGAGCTAAAAAGGGGGAACAATTTAGTCAAAACACAACCTTTGAGAACTCAAATACATCTGACTTTTTGTTCCAATCCATAGACCTCCAAAGAAATCTTAGATACGGACGGTCATCCTGAGCGACTTCAATTTGAAGGTACATTTCAGCAATATCGCAAATGATTGCAACAGGATGTTTGCGAAAACGAAGCAAGATCTCAAATAGATCATTCTGGAGTTTTGGTCCTTGATGAATGACATCATTTAAAGATATGCCTTTATTCTTTGCAGATGCGTCAAATACGATTCTCACCTTTGTTGTACTTCTGTCTGGTTTAATGACTGGAAAAGGTGGTAAGTACCATTTACTTTGATCTATTTCTGTTTCAGGTACTTTTCTGATATAACCATTTTCAGGTATTGTTCTATGACTTCATTGTAGGCTCCTGAAATCGTTTGATCCTTTGACAACTTCTTTTCTAAATTAAGAAGACGATTGTATGCCATGTCATAATTGTTTTTCTGATTCTCGTGACCCTCCTTCCATGGAATGCCAACCTGATATTTGTCTGTTCTACAGTCTTAACTGCATCATTCTCATCCATGCTTCTAATCGATGTCAAACCTGAAATGCTTTCAGACTCCCAAAATGAGTGAATCAAAGACTCAATATCTGTATCTGCGATCGCTTCTATTTCTGTATTTCTGATGAAGAAGGAACCTGCTCCATGTGTTGTTTTGTCTGAACCTGATACAGCATCAACACAGGTCCAACCTAAGGGTGTCAACCGAGCCACAGGCTCTCCTTGAGCTCCACGGACCTCTTTAAGAGAGGAATGCAGCTCTAAATAATCCATACCTAACAGGATGTCAACTCTTGGACGAGAACTTACCTTTGGAAATTTTATTTTCGTCAAATGTGGCCATTCCTTGGCATGTTTTCGCCAATCAATGACTTCCATTCTACCTGTTAATTTGGTAGTTGTCAAAGCTGTGATGTTTATGTCAACTGAACCATCAGTACTTTCTAAGCCGATATCAATTAGCATACTATCAAATATTTCCTGTTTGTCATTGAGGACATTGACTGACACTTGCTGTGTCTGACCTTGAACGCCAAGTTCTGCTGCTACATCCTCGTTGATGTAAGTATACGTGCTGGCATCATCCAGCAAGGCATTAACCATCATTCTGTGCTGACCATTCTTAAGGATAACAGGAACTGTCCTAAGTGCAAGGTAATGACCTTCCTGCTTAGAAGTTGCCATGGTGATTGTTTCTGACCTACCTGCTTGTGGTGTTCTTGTTGTGTGTTTCATCTCTACATTACCACTGTCGGCCCTAGCACTGCTTGTAACTTTGGTTTGATCATGAAGTAACCTGTTATGATTTGCTTTACAGCCATCAATCCCACATTTCAAAACTCTGCTACACGATCTTCCCAGATGACCGATATCAAGGCAACGAAAGCATAAATCTAACTGTTTTGCCCTTTCCCAGCGTTTAGGTAGGTCAATAGATTTCAACTCTATGCAATCTGAAGTGTCATGATCTGCTTCATGACACACATGACATTGCCTTGCCCTAGTTTTATTATGTGTGATTGCAAATGTTCCTTTCTTAGAACTATCTCTCTTGTCTGTTGTCTTTGACCTATCAGCTATTCCATGTTTAATCCTGAAGCTATCGTTTGGAACTCTGCTTCTTGCAGAATATATTCCATAAGCGTCTCAACAGACTCTTGTCTTTGGTGCTCAAATAACCATCTGTGGAACTGAGTAATCATAGGCTCATTCATTTTCTTAACCAGTAGTGAATACAAACATCCACTACCAAGTTCCTCTATTTTATCAGATTCCCTCAGACTGACTACAGCTACATCAAGCATGTCCGCAAATTTGTCCATATCCTTAGCATTCCCTAATCGTATTGGCTTGAAATTGTATATTTCTTCCAATTGTAATGCTACCTGGCGTCTCTTGCCGCCATATTTTCTGTCCAATCTCTCCAAGGCTACATCATAGACCGAAGCACTGTGACTTAGCCTTGCAACTATGTGTGCTGCTTCTCCAGACAGGTACTGCTTCAATTGCAGAAGTTTATATTCATTGGTGGCTGGAGCTTTATCAACACATACCATGAAAGCAGACTTCCAGCCTTCATATTCTCTGACATCGCCAGAAAATACTGGAATGGAAACTCTCTTCAATTGATTCCACATGTCTTCACCTAAATTGTGTTGCCTAGATGACTGATCTGAAGTTGTATAACAACCTTTTGTGTTATCTGGGACTGGTGTCCGTTTCATATCCATATTTGACCTTTGTTGAAAATGGCCTAAATTGAACGAAGCATGTTTGTAACCTTGGTTACTGATTTGTCCAGTGCCATCACTGTCCAAGTCTGCATCATGCAACAAACCTTTACAGCTATCTTGCGACCGATTCGCATCAACTTGACATGACCTTAACATTTCTGACTGAATGCTTTTTGCGTCCGAACTAACATGTGATCTGTTCTTAAGAAATGCTTCAGCCTTATCAAGGGCAAGTTCAATTTCATCTTCAACAGTTTCTATCTCCTTACTAGTTTTCTGAACTTTCTCTAGGTAACCAGCCCAGTTGTAAGCTTCCAGATATTCCACTATGAGACCTATAGCCTTGCTCTGCAGAAAACTTACCTGATCAATTAGACTCCTAATTGTCTTACGATCTGGTGCCTCAAGTTCAACTAAATTCAGCAATTTGTTCTTTGATTTTGTCAAAGCTGACTTTGAAATAGTTTTCTGATGCTTAAGTTTAGCTATCTTTAGCTCAAGTTCAGAAGTGTTCTGTTTAAGTCCTACGTCTGAAGAAGCGTACTGTTTCAGCACTACGTCTGAAGAAGTATCCTTTTCTATTTCCGCCTTACTCGCAGACCCTAACTGTGACATACTGCTTGCATGTAACAATTAGCTATACCTAATGCTAATCTAAACTAACAAAAGCCTAATACAAAACTAAAATATTCTAACCAGAGAAACCACGCTCTGCTACCAAATGTTGCGCAGTGGAACTGAATATTTGAGCGTGGTTTAACTTAAAATGAAAACTAATCTAAAATTTGTATGACTTACCTTTTTTGAATGAAACCAGGAACTAAACGTGATAACCTATTAAAAAACTATGAAGATCTATAAGGAACTAAACGTGATTACCTGTTATTATGTGAAGGAAAGATGAATAAACCTCAAATGAAAGAAATTAAATGCTAATTCTAACAGTTACTCCTAAGGGAGTCTTAACACTGTCTAACGCTATGTCTAACGCCATCTGTCTAACCATCTCTGACCATCTAACTAACGAACTCTCTAACGAATTCTGACCAACTAACTAACCGATGCGTGCTACCGCCTTATATTTGCTCACAACCCTCACATTTCACGTGCAGTCACAGCCATACTTTGGTGTGTTCAGGCGATGCGATCGTTATGCATCGGGTGCGTTTTGGAGAACAGATTCTTTATTTAAAACTAACACGAGTGCACGTGAAGCGCGATCTATAGGCTCCGGGTGCGTTTTGGAGCTCATTTCTAATGAACAGACATGTCTTCAGAACACTAGTAATCCATGTGCTTTCTCTAGCGATCATTTCTCATTTGTACTCAGAATTAGTTTAGGATTATTTACTTCCTGAATCTCCCAAACGGTTCTCACTGGTGAAGATACCTTGGCATTAATACCTTGTGTATGATATACATATAAACAATGCATTTGTAAACTAAACTAAATGGTCTATAATGATAATACAAGTCCACCCATGAGGAGTCCTTTCAGCAATTGGATCACCATAGGATCAAACGACTGGTGAAGCTGTATGTAATCAATTTCTATCAAGAGATTTACTTGTGGATTCTATCCAACAACTTGGAAATGATACCATACATTGGCAGACCAGGCAGAGAGGATTGATCAGCTTGGGCTTATTTGATAAAACCAGCTGACAATATTCTTGACAATCTTGTCTACTGTACAATACATCACACAGAATGGTTATCTCATTTGTTTGTCAAGGTTAACTTACTCACATCACCTCCTCCATGGGTTGGTCATATTATCACAAACACACATTTTTTCCATTTTGGGGAATCAAACTTCCAAAACCCCTTATCAATATCTGACAACAATGTTTGTGAAATAATTTACATGTAACAGTTTGAGTGAGTACAAGCAAACAAATACAACATATTCACATTACATCCTTTACTATTGTTACCCAATATCTGTATTTTGTATTTTGTTCAAAGTCAAGAGTACCCTGGACTGTTTTTCGATACTGGTATATAATTGTTTTTACATAAAGTAACTGTTAATTACTTTAATAATGTGTTTCATGAACACAAAGCCCATACCTTACATGCCTGCCTTAAACTAGAAAATACATGCAACAGTAGTGACCTTCATGTGTATTGAAAATAATGAACTCTTGGCAGAAGCTGCATAATGTCCTCACCATGTTTAAAGGTACATCTATCGCCTCAGTCAGCAGTATTTGTTTACTACATAAACACAGAAGTACAAAACATGACATCATGTAGATTCAGTGTTTCACTCAACCATGAAAGTGTCTGTAGTGTCAACACTATTCCATTGATCCAACACTTGCTGTGCCAGCGACAGCAATATTTACCATTCCCATTTATTTATAACATAAATGTTATGTATTCCTTGAATGAAATAAATTAAATACGATGACAACACGAAAGATATTTTGTTCTTGCACAACAATACGCATCTACCAATAATATATTCTCCTGGTCATATATGGCTTCTTGGCTGAGAGAAACACTGAGAGTTTATTCATTTCAAAGAATGTCCTTCAAATAACAAGTTCATAGTCAATTTACTTCTGACAAATACATGGCAAAACAAATAATACAGAAGTCCTGTACAATTCAATAGAATGAAATCTAACTGAACATGAAATGAACGATGATGTATCTGGTCACACTTTACAATAATCCCATCTTGGAATAATACATACAATACTGAGACCTACTTGTCCCCATCCATACCCCTGCCCACACACACACACTTTCCCACACCCACACCCACACCCACACACACACACACACACACACAGAGTGTTATTACCAAATACACAAAAAGCTGTACATAAACTGTGGGAAATTTGCCAACTTTTCAATATACATATTGGTAAATGGCAAACAAAAGCACATCAGCATCAATATGTGCCTTGCAGGAAACATTTGACAAGCAGGAACTATACGGCCATGAGAGGTCTCTCTGCTTTCATGAATGCTTTCAATCAGATGAAACTGACTATATTCAAAATTAATATGCATACCTATTGTATATGACTGAACACAGGAATACTGACATAATCATGACAATAAAACTCTCTAGCAATTTTGATTGAATATCAGGGATGTTTACCAGAACTTTAATGATAATACTTAGAAAGGAGCATAGACTTATTTTTAAAAACTATATTCTGATATCGCTGAGAAGGCTCCACCATCTAGTAAACATATTTCAGAGCTGAGCACAATCATAACTATCCTTGAAAACAGTGTCCGATTTACAGTTCCTTACAAATAGTCAAAAATCATTTTGGTGGTCCAGGTTGACGTGCTTACTGCAAACAATCACCCCTGGTGCAGCGGTGATTTAGCATAACAGCACTGAAACAGGCTCATTTGCTTATCATGTGACTGCACTATTCTCTTGTTTGTAAACAAATGCTCTTATTCTGAAATCAGTACAGACTGGCCTAAGGCAAGACTTTCAGAGCGTATTTCATATTGTTTAGCATAATTATATAGATATGCTACTACAACTGCAACAGTGAGGTGCATGACAATATATCTTTATACATCAAAGTGACTGTATCACTAGCTCTCCATAGGGCTTGGATGACAGCATGTGTAGCCGTACAACCAATGTATACAAAGGATAAGTACGCAAAATGGAAATAGTTTTTCACGTTTTAAGGTATTTTCTCTATGAAAGTTAACCATCACATACATGTTTAATTGTTTATATATTGTCAAAATGAAACATTAAATATGCAATATCTTGAATGAACTGTGTCAGATGTGACAAATTGTCACATGGTGCTGGCCTGGTGGCAGAGGTACTATGCTGTGCGGCATGGAACTCTGGGTAGGAGAGTGACAAAACAATCTGGCTGAATATTTTCCTGCTGCCGAAAAGTTGAAAATTCACATTGTGTCATGTGATTATGACCTCTGCATATAGATATGGCATAGGATGAGGGCCCCATGAGGATAAGTGGTAATTACACTACATCGCTAACACATTTAAACACTGTAATTGGACATGTTGGAAGCACATAATGAAAATTTACTTACTGAATAGCCACCGTAACTACAGCACATAGTCAAGCATATATATATATGTACTCTAAACAATTAAAACAGTATCTAGGAATACATTAAAATATGGAAGCTGTCATTAACAGATACAAGGAGTTTTTACAATGCCATGTCATAATTTTACCTCAGCATATTCAGGGAAGGGCAGGCAGTTACTGAAATGACTGGTTACCCAATCTGATCCAGCAAGAACAGCATGAGCCATCATTGCCAGATTTCTTTTCATATTATTTACTAAGTACACAAGTAATACATGTGCTTAACTTGTCATCTAATGAAGTCATTCCTTGACGCTAGTCAGCTTCCAAAAGAATCCTAAAGAGCTCCTAAACAGACTTAGTACAATTGTACATGAAAATAAAATGTTTGTTACTGGGCAGTCAGTTACTATGGTTACATGCCCTGGCTACTGTAAATGATCTGTAATATGCACAAGTAAATATAGATATGTCAATTTACGGATTTAGTTCCAGGTACTTATTAAGATTTCCTACAGATTGATCTAGGAGTTGGTCAGGAGGCGCTTCATACGGACAGTGGGGTAAATGTAAATATTCACTAAGGCCAGACACACTTATTTCCCGGTGTAACAGGGGGGCATACTCCATAGTTTGCAAGAGTAAATAAACCAAAATGTTGTATGATTAAAAATGTGCTTTGTTAACATCTTTTGGTTTGTTCTTTTGCTGTTTTATTTCTTCATGTTTTTAGAAATGTAGCTAAAAATCAACATGCTCAACTCTGAAATTGTTTTCTGTGTTCTTAATTTGCCTTGTGCCTCTTGGCATATTGACAGAAAAAAGCGATCAAAGCACAAAAATTAAATTGGTCTGGCCTCATTTATGCAAAAATGGACGTTTAGTATTGTTATTAATTATACTATTGCCGTTGTGTACATTTGTTTGTTTTTACATGCACATGTATGTGCGCTGGAGTCCAAAATGACAAACCTGGATATGATTAGCCAATGTCCCTGGACATAGAGACTTGTTTTGTAACAACAATGATTTACTGCAAATGCATTTTCTAAAAACCTAGACTTATCAAAATTGTCACTCAATGATTCAAAAGGCAGTGAGCAAGGTAAGTGGACTTTTGACACTCTAGAAAGACAAGAATCAGAAAATCAAAAATCTAATAATCATTAATAACAGTGTAGTTTCACTGCAGCACTTTCTGCATGCTTTGTACATCGCTCTAATCACTGTTGTATGGATAAGGCTACTCCACTTGTGCTACATATTGTATAACCCCTTGGCTGTTGATCTCTGCATACTGGACCCGTGCTACAATGGGCACTCCGTCGACAGTAGAGAATATTTGTGTCTCTCCTTGATTCTCATCAGCACACACTGCAGCTATGTTAGCCACTGTTTGAAGTGTTGCCTGAGTCATTATATCAGCACCTGCAACAACCGCATTCTCCTCTTCGTGGTAGTCGGATATCCTGTGTTTCTTGGTAGGAGGCTCACCAAGACTGTGCTGCTTTAACATATGTTCCTTGAGTTTATCATACCGTGTTGTTGAGAAGTTGCACTGTTCACAGCTGTGTGGTCGGTCATCTGAATGTAACAGCATATGCCTCTTCATGTTCTTTATAAGAGAAAAGCTGTGACCACATATCTCACACTGGTGGGGCTTTTCATGAGTGTGAGTAAGCATGTGGTATTTCAAATTCTGTCGTTTTGTTGCTTCAAAGCCACATCCTTCAAAGTCACATTTAAACGTCTCTCCTGTATGGATCAATCTGTGAGCTTTCAGTTGACTTTTATGTGCTGTTGCAAACCCACAAATATCACATAAGTGATCCTTTGTAACACTGTGAGTGATCATGTGGTTTTTTAAGGCATGTTTCCATTTGAACCCTGCTGCACACAAACTGCAAACAAACGGTTTATCCTCTCTGTGTTTTGGTAAGTGTGTATTTAACTGGGTTCTACTTTTAAATTTGATATCACAGAACTTGCAAAAATATGGTGTTGGACCGTCATGTTTAACTAAATGCGCTTTAAAATCTTCTTCTGATTCTGCCTTGTAGTCACAAAAACTACAGATGTTCTCAGCATGAAGATGTTTCTTCTTGTGTTCAGCCAGGACTTTTACACGTTTGGCTTTAAAATCACATTTGTCACATGTATAATTTCTCCCTTTTGACATGAAATTAGCATCATCTTCTTTCTTTTCCTCATTGTCTTCATTTTCTTCAGCACCTTTGTTTTCACAGTTCCTTGATTCTTTTTCAATCTTGATTACCTTATTTGCACTTCTCCGTGCCCTTTTCAGTGGATGCATGATGAAATCAGATCTGAATCGAGGACCTCTACTATTTCTCAGACGAGCACTAGTCCTGGTAGATGTGAGGTATGAGGTGATTGGCCTCTTTCCACGGGTTCTCCTCATTGTACTCTGATTGTTTTCATTCTCATCTATATCTTCTTCCACACCTTCAGCGGTTTCTTCATTGTTTTGATCTGTGTCATTTTGACTTTCTCTCTCTTTTTCTGCATCCTCTTCATCAGCCATGAGACTAATGAAGGCAGAAAAGTCATCATCAGACTCCTCTTCTTTTTTACTTTTTCGAGGTCTACCTCTTCCCCGTTTCTTTGCCTGTTTTATGCTACGTTCAACTTTGATTTCATTTGACCTTGCAGTGGCTGCTGGTTGCAATACTATTGCATCTCTAATTTCAGTCTTGATATCATTAGCATTGTTTGCAATAGTAGAGGTTCCAACATCCACTTTAGAATACTTAAAACTTGTATCATTGGCAGGAATTACCTTGTGCCCCCTAAATCCACTTTGGAAATGTTCACAAAAGTTTGTCAGGTGTTCCATTTGCATTATCTTCGATATCTCGAGGACTTGAGTAAGGATCCGAAGGTTAAGACAGATGTTGCTTGTGTACATAAAGTCAACCACTTTTCTAACAGCTTCTCCATATCCACTGTCTCCATCACTGCCATCTATGTGAATTTCAATGACCTGAGGAGTTTTTTGAGAAAATGCACGCGGCAGGTCTTGTCCCTGTCCCAGAAAAGATCCAAAATATGGACTTGCTGCGGCCAAAACGTTAGAATGGGCAAATATTTCTTCCCCACAAACACGGAGCAATACATCACAAAATCGAGATGCCGTCCTTTGATCGTGTAATGCTTTTAAAATTCCTTCAAGTCGGTGTTTATCAACGAGGGACGCACTATCTTCTACAAGCGTCGCCATTTTGAAGGGAGGGAACGTTCTTAAAATTTGATTGGAGAAAATTATACCACTGATGACGTGAGAGCATGTAACTGAATGATTATGGATGTATATTAAATTTGTATTTAACGATGGTGGATGATAGGTGTGCACGTTAGTATTTTTTGAGCAAATATTATTATCAAAAGACATCTAAATAGGAACGGAATGGTCCCTTATATTTCTGCGGACCGACCGGAAGTTTGGGTTCGCGATTGACAAGTCCAATATCATCGTGATCTAAACAGGACAATACAGAAGTTACCTTATAGCTGATAACTGTTTGGTTTCAAGTATGTGGGAATTTTGAGTATGCCAATATGTCATTTCTGAAGAAGTTTGGCCAAAGAAGCAGAGAAAGAGCTTTCACAGATCGTGCAAATCGAGAACAGGATCCAGATTCTGTGCTTGCAGACGACGATGATCGAGATCCTTTTTCCGTGAACATCACTGGTACACTTGACCTTACGATACCTGATGACGAGTCGAACAACGCTACAACACCTACATATGGTAATTTACTTGTCGTTACGGACCTTCATTAATTCATGATTTGTTTTCAATTTCAGTAGCAATTTCTGAAATGATATATAATCTTGCTCGCGGATCGGTAGATACTGTGACACTGATCGGTAGAAAATGTAGGATTTTGAGATATTTTGAGGAAAACTAGGCTGTGTCTGGTCAGGATAGACTATTTTTTTCTTTTGTTTGTTTTGACTGATGACGGTAGTATTATGAAGAAGTAAGATAAACTTTGCCTTAGAATTATAATGAAGGGAAGGCATCTTATCAATCTCATTAAAATTAGATCTTACACTCCGATAATCTGCGTGAAGTTCCAAGGACAACTCCAAATGAGGCTGTGTTGGGTGAATCTTCTAATCAACCAATCAGCATCAAGGCATGTGATTTCTCAGAACAAGTAAGCGATTCATTCAGACAAGCATATCTGATTTCTGTATCTCAGAATCTATTGTGATTTGGAAGCTTTGATTGCAAAGAAAGCAGCACCGATATATTGTTGTGAATATTGTATACATCCTGTAATTTCTGAAAAGCGTGTGCTATGGAGGATATAAATGCTGAGATTGAAATTTCAGAATTTTGGTGGTAAAGAAATGAAGGCCAATTGTTTTTAGAAAGTTGACATCTGATTTGCTCCAGAACCCACGTGTCCTTCATTTTGATGAGGCAGTCACCTTCTATGGATAGTATGGATGTCCCTTTCTAGTTTGAGTCAATCTCATTAAAATCAGATCTTCATTCATGCTACCGCTAAACAAAGATCTGAGGACATTCAATTAAGGGTCAAGCCTGAATGACCTAGACCAATGAAATGCCCTAACATGAAGTTGGCATTAGCCACTCAAAAAGCAGCTTTCTCCAGCTATATGGGGCACTTGTTTCAAACTGGCTATTTCACTTTGAAATATATTCTGGCAAATTCTTGATTCAAAATTTGAAAACAGGACAAATGAATATTATTGATGTCTAATTGATGGCTGAGATTGTCTGGTAGTACTTCCCATTGGCAATGCACAGTCTCTTCCGTTCCAAGGTTTATCTGTTTGAAGCGAGTGATAGACGATGGTTTTGACAGAGTCAGAATCATATAACTATGATTTGGAATACCTTGTGTTAACCTTTATGAGGTTGCATGATTAGAAAATACATTCCGAATGTCACTCTCCTGGTCTGGTAAGTAAAGCTCTAAATGATCAGATGGAGGTCATTCTGACGTGACCCGTAATGGGATGTCTTCATATCTTTGTTTAGTGGTAGTGAGAACTATGATCTGAATTTAGTGAGTCTTAATTTGAGTTAACCTCAAATGGTAACTCATTTACCTCAGTAAATCTGTCACTGGCCTACACAGTCAAAGCAGGATTAGACCATGTCTTTAACATGTTAAACCAACATTTTCATTAAGGTTGACAATTTTTCGATTTTGGTTCATAAAATGTGTTTATATTATTATTTATACATAGCATATATTTCTGGTGTAGTTGTAGCAGGGTAGTGGAAGACCATTTGAATAAAACTGCTAACACACCTATATTTTATGTACTAACTAGTCTCTGCAATCTTGTCTTTGCAACAAAGATTTGAACAAACTCTTTGTAAATAACACTACCTTGTTATGCTTATTTTGATCTTTCTCAAAACTAATAAACTTTGGATAGAAATCCCTTATTCCATCAGTTAAGGGGAAGCAACTCTATATTATGGCAATATTCTGAACTTTGGATACAGATCACAAGGAGAGCAGAAATAATTTATCTTGAAAGTCCTGAATTACAATTTCTAAGATGCAGTAAAGTGCACTTTTTGATAATGAGTTGACATCATGGTAAAAATAATTGGGTTTCAGATGTGAGAAATGTATTATTTGCTAGCGGCTTTTCATATGTATGGATTTCCCAAGATGTGGGAGATCCACAGTTATTTCTCTATTCATTTAAGCATAAACTAAAGGATATATTTTATCAACAGTGGCACCAAAGTATTTCTGAATCACTTTATCTTAGCAATTACAGCAAAGTAAAATCATTGTTACAAACTGAAAGATATTTAACTTGTTTAAATGATAAAAGTTTAATCAGAGATTTATTATAAACTTAGAATTTCATTGCACAATTTTAATGTAAATGTATGTCGCAGGTCCAAAGACGGTGATATTGTGAACTCTATTTGTACACACTGTTCATCTGGAGAAGTAGAGGATGAATACCATGTAGAGGATGAATACCATGTCCCCATTTGAAACATATTCCCATTTAAGGTATAAATTTCTCCCAATGTTGCAAGGTATTTTTAAAGACCGTCAGTTAATGATAAATCTGCTAAACTCTGAAATTCCTGATATGATCCATGCTGTTTCTGTATTCGTGAAACATGTCTTTACAATGAGGAATGTGTAACTAGATTTAAAATCTAATCATGTACATCATCTGCATTGTACTATGGGTCTTGATGCCTAAATTACTGAATAAACTGTCTGTCTGTCGGTCTGATATCATGACGCTGTTCAAAGTACTTCCCGCATGATCTTAAGTATCCTTGGTAACATTGTTCTTGCATTACTCTTAAGCAAGATGGCACATCCACATCAATTATCAATCAGTGTAATAGTTTCTTTAAACTTGTCAAATAATTGAATGTTATTCCCTGAAATATGGCATGATGATGTCAACCATCTTTCATACCAGGGAGTTATGCCAGACATATTCAAACCACTGTGTTCGTGCCACAGTAGCTACAAAGTTTCCCTAGGCAGGCGTTGGTGCCCTAGGAATTATGTCTGTCTCTGGACACTGGAAAAAGCATTTTTTCAAACATTTCATAACCAGGTGTGCACCTATTGCTCAGTGTAGGGCATTTAGCAACATACTGCAGTCAAATAAAACAGCTCTTCCTTCACCAAGTTCGTCTCATGGCGACCAATACATCATATTAGTGGCTAACATTAGTGGGGGAAACAAAGTTGCAACTTTTGTAACAGAAAACACCTCAACTCACAAGAACCAGTGACACAGAATGTCTATGTTGGCATCTGTTAGCTTGGTCATCATGTGATTTAAGTTAAGCAAATTAATCAATAAACAGAGCTTTAAACCCTTCTCATTGCTTGATAGGTTTATAAATAATCATACACTGAACGGATTATATGTGATTTAGTTAACTATAAACTACCCTTTTGTGTGGTGTTGTATTATGTTTATTACATACTGTGTCTCTTATAGTAACGTACAATGTGTGAAGCCCATTTCAGGTGTCCCCCGCCGTGATATTGCTGGAATATAGCTAAAAGCGGTGTAAAACCATACTCACTCACTCACTTAAAGGGCAAGTTCACACGGAAATTAACCTATTTTTCTTGTACTTTTTCCACATTAAAAGTGATAACCTAGAAGTGTCAAAGACAAAAATATAAAAATATCACAATTAATTAACATATTTTTCGCATTAAAACGATTTATATTTTTCACATTTACCAAGTGTTCTATTTCCACAACAAAAACACCATGGCTTATGCCCCTTGCAATATGACGTCATTGGTGCCAATTGATAAACATTATGACGTCATCATGCTTTGTTAGAGCCGCTTCACGTGGTGTAGGTACAGGTGTGTGATTCTAGCGTCTCAGATGCCAGCCAGCATAGTGTTATGCTGAGTCACCACTGCGCCGGAGTGTGTCGTAGGCCATGTTGTTTTACCGCAAACTGGTACTTGATATCTTTTGCGTTGAGAATAGACAGGGACCCAGTTGAATTGGCACCAATTACGTCATAATCTAAGGGGGATAACTCAGGCCTGTTTAGCTCGAAAAACGAAGGCCTCATAACGGCATATCATTTTCACACTATTGTGAGCTTCCTACTTTCACTGTGAAAAAAATGAGTGTATATTTTCAAACACAGATACTAATTAATTCTAAAATTGCGTTTTGTTTAGAAAAAGAAAGAAAGTGATTTTTGCGTGTACACTTCCCCTTTAAAACAAGGGTGGAGGCAAGTTGGTTGAACAGCCTGCCAGTTCAAGGATTTTCAATTTACAGCATTGTCTATTACTGATTTTATTTTAAACCTATCTGCAATAAAGCACAAGGTTAGCATTACATTCAGCATCTTAGCAAAGTAATAAAGTTTGTTCTACCCCCATGTGTAGTATAAAGTATGGTTTTGCCCTGAACTAATGTAACGTCAATGCTTTAACTATAATAATACTAAAACTATACTTTATTACACTACGCTTGGGGGTAGAGCGAACTTTATTTCTTAGTTAGATGTGCAGTGCTGACAAGTCGGCACCATTGCAAGTAACAAATGAGTTGATTAGTTTCAAGTTAGGTGTTGATAATTTGAACTTATTTGTCAGTTTGACTTTTAACTGTTGCAGATGCTCAGTCCCCACACTTGTTGCCTCTCAATGTTGATCCACCAGGGACTGTCCATGTTGCATTTGAAGTGACATCCGCTGAGGTTATTAAAGATCAAAGATCCAGCTATGTTGTAAGTCGGTAGTAGAAATAGTTTTTGAGATGAGATAGCCAGTACTGCTATGTTAAATGCTACATCAGCAAGTTCTTGTTTTTGTGTTGAGTGTGTCTGTAGATGGGATGTGTGTCAGAGAGTGTTCCCAGGAGTAGGAATGTAACAATATATAATGAAGTATCGCAGTTGTTTGCCCTATGATAGTAATATGTCAACAGGAATTTATATATACCAATAGTATCATCGATAATCTGCATAACAATCAATAGTCTCAATAGTTACAATTAGAAATAAAGGACGAGTGGGAGTTGTTTATCATACAATAAAACACTGAAGGGGCAAAAAGCCATGAGTGGTGCAGGATATTTTAATAATGAGGACCCCCTCAATGGAATCTGACCTCCGCAATGTCGGACAAGTCCATTTTATGCACAGGTGGGTATTTCCCACATTTTACAATCTTCCCGTCGATTACCTGTACCTTTTCTCCCAATACGGATTGTCATATCTCTCCCGCTTTTGGATGTGACCATTTGGCCGTAGCGTTTATCTGCGTTGCCCAGGTACATCTGTGGGGAACAACTCTGTAGACTCTCCCCTCTCAAAAAAAATGTTGCCCAGTATACGACATCATCAAGTTGCGTGTGCATGTTTGAGTCTCCAGAAATGACGTCATAACAGAACAGTGTTTTATTGTGAAATAAACTACCCTTCTTTCTTCATTGTTCTTTGCAAATTATCGTGTAGCTATCTTATATTAATAAGTAAGGCATATATTATTCGCTTCAAATCTGCCTGAGTGGTTGGTTAGCAAGGATTACAACAACTTCAGATTAGAGGTACTTTCCTTGGGTTTGAGTAATGACATGGCTGAAAATATCCATCTTTGAAATTGTCATTAATACTTTGTTCATTTCTATTTCATTGATTTATTTTATTATCAAGCCTTAAAGTTGGTTTCCTACCAATGCTATACAATCACAATAGTAAAATTAGCCCCAATAGTGAGCCCTACCAAAGAGTATACCTGTTTCTCCTGCAGCTTGAATATGTTACATGATGATTAGATTATCATGACTATTAGACTATATTAGTAACCCCATTGTTGACATTATATACTAGCATATATTGCCTTGTGGTGTCAGAGCAGATGTCGAAATTATAAACAATGTCAATAATGCCAGGGGCATAAAGTCATATGACTTATAGATCAGGTTCACCTTCAGAATACTTGATATTCATCTGCCATGGTTTTGTATGTTACTTATAAATATAGCAGAATACGACAGCATGACTTTTTTTTATAATAGGGCAATGAAACTCAAAATAAGCAGAAAAATGCCACCACTTGCATTTGTAGTGTTTCATGTGAACACACCTTAGAACTGAATATCAAAGCAATTCATCAACATTGAAAATCGGACTTTGAAATATTCCTAAAACATAATGGCATGTGGCTACCTCATCAGTGACATCCATTTGGGACTTATTTAAACAAACACATATTGGAAACTAAAAATGACATTTCCTTACGATAGCATTTATTTCAAGTTGTGTGTGTGGGTGTGTGCGTTAAGCCCCCCAAACCCCGTTATTTTTGTGAGGCAGCTAAAAATGGTGGCAAAGAAACTTAGAAACCGGTTCTAAGGAAGGAGCTTGTGCACATTCGTTACCAATATGGCGAAAGGTATCTGATATTCTGTATTCTAGACCTAGTAAGTAGGCAAAATGAGAAGAAAATGGATAGCAACTACTTCTATTCTTTGTCAAATTGCGATCCATAAAAAGTGTCATGTATTCATCTAATATAGTTTATTGAGATGTTTATCTTATCAAACATATTTGCAAGGAATGTTTGGCTCACTTTAGTTCATTCAAGAATATGCCCAGTCACCTGTCTAGGTTTGTTACTGAAGGCTCTTTAGACACCCTATGGGAAGCTGAACAGCATGAACAGACTGATGTGGAGCAGTATTGCTGCATGATGTGGAGCATGTTCAAAGCACATGGTATGAATGTGACAAGGTAGGAACACAATGTCACAATATTAATGTCTGAAACTTAATATAATTATTTTTATTTACTGCTTGTTCTTGACAGAGAAGAGCTGTGTGGGGTCTTGCTGAAGAAAAAGTTGTTCCAACTGGTTGTGTGGTTTAGCCCATCACACAGCTCCCACTTGACCATGGAAGTGATGACGTCACTGATCAGCACATTACTGCTGTCACCTCAAGAGAACAGTCAGCTGTTTGAGCTCTCAGCTGTTATGCATTTGAATCCTTTGCGTGTTGTAACAACACTATTGTTCTTGTGAATTATACTCTTCTCATGGTTTGTGTCTTCTATATTTCATAAGACTTTTACCATTACTTTAATATTTAATGCTTGATGGTGGCTTTTTATCACGGTAAATATCAGCCACATGTTGATCCAATTAGCCATTTTGATTTCATTGCGTGGTCACGTTTCTTTTGTGTCATGCAGTCTGTATTGTTTGTGTTGCTTGGTATTTCAATTTATTTATGGTATATTATTGTTATTAAAATGGTGGTTTTTCGCGTTCCTTTTGTAAGCTTATTATTAAACCCACAGGGTTGGGATTGAGATTATAGAATACACAATGGGTTTGAGAACACATTGTGATTACACCTCTGCTATCATTGCAGATACATGCTACGTTGTACCAAGTGCCATGGTAATAAGTCTGTGTGGGATCCTTATCCTTTGTGATTGAACTGTACTGACATCTGCTCCACGGCTACTAAGTGTAGCGTTTGTCTCCCACTTTCTTACACAGTGATCTCCAGGTATCTTGGAAACAACAGACACAACAGGCCTGTAAACTTGAAGATGTCACTCCCACCAGTCACGGTCTCCTCCTCTTGAGGTGAGAAGCCTCCAGTTTCCACTCCTTTTTTGTGCAGCTTCGTTGGAGATATCGTCTACTACTTCCTCCCCTGCTCAGATGCTGACTTCCATTTTAAAGACATCCCTTACACTGTTGACTCCTCTACCCTCTGTGCTGATATACTCTTCTTTGACTACTACGATGACACTAGACTTGGTGCCGACGACTCTGCGATCATCAACTGTCAGCTTATTCGGACCTGCAGCTTTTCATCCAGCACCTCCATAGGTGCCCTATATGGATCCATCCTGGCCTCGGTTCCCAGCTCCTCTAGTACCTCTGTCTTCTGCAACGCTGTCGGCACCCCTGGCACCTCAGGTCTCAGTGACGCTCCCGGCGCCTCAGACGGCGCCTCCTGTAGATTTTGGTGGTGCCCTGACAGTCCACTCTACCTGCTCTGAGAGTTCTGCCTATCCTGGCTCCTCATTACATCGTAGTTGTCAAATTGTCATGCTCTAGATGCTGTTCCTGGAGCCGATCTCCTGTTCAGCACTCTGAGGAATATCTCTCTGGTTCATTGTAAGGCTCATATGTCCTGGCTTACGAAGGCTCTCCCCTGGACATGAACACTCACCTCGGCCTTAATCAAGATGCCGACTGGTTAACAGACTGCCTAGCTGAAGTTGCTCTGTCTTAGGGACCCAATGTTGACAAAAAATAAACCATCTGGTGTCACCCCATGCCTCCAGATCCAATGAGCAAGGATATGATTGCGGCCTTAGATGAGGACTTCTCCAAGTTGTCTCTCACTCCCTCTTTCAAAGCACCACAATGCAAAGAAAGATGGCATTCCGAACCACGCCTTTGACATGTCACATCTTAGATGACGACCTTCACTGTATGACGAGATCTAAACGTACTCACGTGGATGAAACAGCTGGTCTTTTTGTAACAGAGGCCATGCTGGGACTGTTCTCATAGCAGGAGCAGGGACCACAAGGGCAAATGATGAAGCGATGGACACCAATGACTGGGAACTCCCATCCTGTTGTTGAAACTCCTGCATGTGGGAGACTAGGGCACGATTGGCAGAGTTGGGACATCCTGGGGGACCCATGCGTCACCAACATCCTGCGCTAGAGATATTGGCTCTCACTGAGCAACTACCCACCTCTGATGTTGTCATCTGTGGCAGATGCCTACCCCCCCTACTCAACAGCAGCTACACCTCACAAACAACAACATGCTGCCAGAGGCCATAGAGATTTACACTCCCCGGCAAAAACACCAGGCTTCAACTCCCTAATATTCCTTGTCCCCAAGAACGTCTCGGACTTACTCAGAATAATTTCCACATGTCTGCATTAAGGCTGGTTAAGTCCAAAATCCAGGCCAACGATTCACTGATCAGCCTCGACATCCAGGACGATTACTTATGTGCCGATCCATCCCAGATACAAGAAATTCCTCTGTTTCTCATCTTCAATGGTATCCATTATCAATGGGCAGTGCTCCCATTTGGCATTTTCAGCTATATACATGCATCACCAAAACGAGAGCCACCTTCCTCGACCTGAGGAACATTCAATTTGAGGAGTATATAGACAATTGCTTCCTGAACCACCAGAACATGGCAACTCTCATCCTCCACAGGGATTTTACTCATCAGCTGGGTTGGATCTTCAACATGCAGAAGTCGGAGCTCATGCCTTCGTTCAACCTGCAATTAATAGGCGGCCTCTTCCAGACCAACCTAGATCTCCTCTTTGTCCAGGGTCCTTCCAAAGAATAGATCGACCCAGAGCCTTCCTCTGATTTTGATAGCTCTTGGTGGCCAGCAAGGGGCTGCTTCGTGGATCACAAGAAGATGTCTTCCATCAAGGCCCTCAAACTGCCAGGTTGGCCCAACATGTTGATCCATCCTCACAGCAGGCTGCCTTACCCATCTCCGGACAGGTTTCATCTTTACATCTGCAAAGAGCCCTAAGGGCCAAAGGTTACTTGGCAAGGGCAGCGAAGTCAATCATCTCTATGGCGACAAGTGGCGCTCTTATGAGAGTTTCTGCAAGGAGAAACACCAGGATCTCCCCTCTGTGTTGCCCTAATTCTTGCCTGAATTCCGGACACAGTCTTCGCCTGCCACTACCTATGAGACGTTAATTTGAATACGTGGAAGGCACTCAGAGCTTTAGCCCTTTGGTGGTTGCCCAGCAAATCACCTCCCTGAAGTGCCATTGACTCTTCCCAATGATGGGGGCCGACCTTTCGACCTCTCTGGTGCATGTCACCCAGACTAGAAGGTTTATATGCTACGTCCATGGCCTCGGTACGTCGATCTATTCTCCCGTCAGTAGGAAGGAGTGTGATAACCACTCTAAGTTCCCTGAGGGAGCTTTCATCCCTGACTTTGACCCTCCCTCACATCTTGGGATGAATCAAGTTGCTGATTGGATGGAGGATAGGTTGGCTTGTATAGTGCCATCTCCAAGACCAGACGTGGACAAGGACACAATCTGGTCCCACCAAATGTCCATTCCTTCAGATCCTATGTTAACAGTTCTCATCTCGGCGCTCGATGAGGACTTTGCGAAGCTCTCACTCACTCTGTCTTTTAAAGAACTTAGTTATCAGCAGGATGACTTCCTGGTTCACTTATTTGGTGTGGTTAATGGCACGACCTTCAATTGAATGACCCATTCATCGAAGCCTGTGATGATCCGCATGCCCGATACTCGACTGTCCCTCAACAACTCTGGAAATTCTACGTTTTCTTAAGCCCCCCTCAACTCTTGCCTCGTCCTTGACGGCTATTGATCAGGACTAACCCTAATAGGATCGAGACTGCCTCCGTGGTCTAGTGGTAGAGCGCCCGCCCGGAGAGCAGGTCCAGGGTTCGATCCCCAGCCGCGTCATACCAAAAGACGTTAATAGATGGTACTTGTTGTTACCCTGTCTGGCGCTCAACATTAAGGGCTAAAACAAGGACTGATTGGTTCGGAGTTAGTATACTGTGTCTGAGTGGGGTATTCATGTTAAACTGCAGCATGGTATCTCTGTGCTAGCACTATAAATCGGCATCAGCACACACACACACACACACACACACACACACACACACACACACACACACACACACACACAGAGAGTCTGTGAAATCAGGGGACTCTCCACTCCTCCTCTCTGCTGTCTTAGACATTCAGCTTCTTCCAATTTGGTAGACCTTCTCGACCTGCACTTCCTAGTTCAACACATTCCAGGGTGCCGGAACGTGTTGGCGTATGCGGTGTCCTGACTGGACAGGGTGGCTCCCACAGAATGGAAGTTACATCCTGAGGTTTTCACCATGATTTGCCGACGGATCGACCATCTCAGCAGTGACCTATTTGCCATAGTCAAAACATCCAGCTGTGTAATTAATCAGTCCAGTTCAGGATCCGCAAGCACTGGCGATCGATGCTCTCAGCGTTCACTGTGAAGGATTAAAAGCATACGCTTTTCCACCTCTGGTACTCCTTCCCAGGGTTTTACAAAAGATCAGGGAAACTCAGAACCTAGTTCTGATTTTGGTCGCACCTTGGTGACTGGGGAGAAGTTGGTTTGTTGAGCTCAGAAATCTTGCCAGGGATGATCCTCTTGAACTTACGGTTTGGCCATACCTACTGCTCCACCCACACAGCAGGTTACTGCATCCTACCCCCGACAGGTTTCGTCTGCACGCTTGGTACATAAGAAGAGAACCTTAAGTGTCAAGGGCTACTCATTGAGGGCGGCCAAGGCCATAGCCTTGGCACATAGTCCTTCCACACAAGGGCTTCACCCCAATTTGAATTTTTATTCTTCCTACGCAGCCATAGTCACCTCAGAGGCTCTACTATTTTAACTATTTTTATGACCTCATCAAGAAAAAGTTGTTTTTTTTCCCCCTGGCTATGGCAGCTCGGATTAGCAAGCTACATGCCTTAGACGTCTACAGTGTCTGGTGTGAACATGGAGCTCATGTGGCCATTCATCTTTGGCTCTGCTGGGATTTCATTGCCAAGAATCAACTCCCTGCGCAGACAGGTCATTCACCATCTCTCCCATCTCATCGATCATGGGATTAGAAGATGAAAGGGAACTTTTGTAATGCCAAGTGCGTGATTTGCGATGTTTCTTCAGACATTCGAAAACACAATGTTCAGGAAACGCTTTTTTATGCCAGTTTTTCCTACTTCGCAGACAGAGGTTAACTGTAATACTATCTCCATTTGGCTGCAGGCAGTCATTCTCCAGGCATAAGAAGCGGATTGTAAGCAAATAACCATTGCATGGCTCTCCATAGCAACTGCTTCATCAAGTCTATTATGGAAGGGTGTATTTAGTGCACTGATACCGTCTTTGCCAGCCATTATCTACGTGATGTGGCCTTAGAGGATGTTGCTGGCGTCCATAGTTTTGGTCTCTTGGTGGTGGCACAACATGTCACAAACCCCTGACGTCATTGATTCTCTCAGACCTGCAAGCTGGCCCATTGAACTCTCTGTTTTTTGTGAGCCCAGATTAGAGGGTTCACATGCTTTCTGAATTAGCTTGGTAGGTGAGTTTTAGATTCTGGCTCACGCTTTTTTCTATTACTGTTCCTTTACATGGGTTTCTCGTTTTCTTCACTCTCTCGTTTTCCTTCTGACAGGAATGGTCATTGTCATCGCTCAGGCTGCTGCACTGGTTACTGCACTGGTTACTTGGACCTTGACAAGGATTTACTTGGGATCACATCAGAAGATATGCCCTCCTCCGTACCGTCTGATGAAGATGCTTTAAGGAGTGATGCTGGATAAGTTAAAAAAATTAGTAAAATCTAAATATTTTTTACATTTGTACATATACTTATCATGCATTACTTTGTCTAAGTGCCCTCCTGTCGCAGTGCTACCTCCCCCTCAAAGTCGTCAGATGTGTACGTTCTAAAGCAGTAATGTGCTCATACAGGACATCGCCACTTCCAGGTCACATGGCAGCTGTGGCAGCTGTGGGTACTGCTACGCTACTGGTTGGAGCAACTTCTTCAGCAGCTGCCCCTCTCACACCTTCATCTTTCTGTAAAAAAACCCAGCAATAAATGCATTAAGGAGTAATGCAGGATAGATATACAAATGTAAAAAATATTTAGATTTTACTTATATTAAGTTTCAGTCATTAATATTGTGACATTGTGTTCCTACCTTGTCACATTCATACCATGTGCTTTGAACATGCTCCACATCATGCAGCAATACTGCTCCACATCAGTCTGTTCATGCTGTTCAGCTTCCCATATATATTAAGATTGAATGGATCTTCTTCCACAAAGGAACATTTACTAGAATGGAATTGAAAAGACAGCATTTTTGTCAACTTACTTACAAATTACTGCAACCTAGGATAAGATGAGTTAACATGTGCTTGACGATTCATAACCATGGTAACCTGAATTCACCAACATTGTTTCAGTTATACACAATCCTGGTATCCAGCAGCTCTGGCGTGGAAAGGTTGCCAACCACGGTTGACCGTAGATATTCAGACTTTGAGAAACTCAACTCAGTACTTAAAAAAAAGCACCCCCACATTATGGAAGATGTATCTTTTCCAAGGAAATTGTTAGTTGGTAATTTTAGCAGTGAAACCATTGCACATCGGAGCAGATCCTTTGAGCAATATCTAAGCCATGTGTTTTCAGTTTACGAGTTGCGGTACTCAAATGAATTGGCAGCATTTTTCTACCTTAACGATGCAAAAGAAGGATACTCATTGTTATGCAGTGAACAATATCTGGAAGCAATTTCTCTGTTTGAGAAATGTCTACCTGTGTGTGAAAAACTGTATGGTGGTGGTCATCTAAGAGTTGTCTCCCTTCTGCATGCCTTGGTTGTGTGTTATCATGCAATAGAGAAACTGAACAAGGCTCAGAAGTATGCCGAGGTTGCACTAAAGAGCACCAATGACCCAGTGGTGGATGAACCCAGTATTGCCCTCATCAAACTGTCCATCCGTCTGTGCTGGTCTTTGGGCAAGGACAAACAAGACCTTGAGAAGAGGCTACAGGAGTTAAAGGCCAGGAAGATCAATGTGGATAATGTGCCCGATCTGAAGGATATTGTCAAACTGAACACATTGGTCTGATTAAAGATGCTATGCCTTTTAATGATTTATTGTTGTTAAAAATGTTTTGATTATTTTCATTGATGTTAAATTATTACAGAGATAATACAATTTATTATGTTTAGAAAATGGCAACAATTGTTCCATTTCATTCCATATGTATTTGGTATGAATGCTGAAGTATGGCATGTCTAACTGTAAATGCAGATTGACATTTGTTATTTCCCTTTGATGTAGCTAACCATAAGCAGTTAATATATTCAGGATCTGACAGATTGAGTATGGTTATCTGATTGAGTGTAATCTGTGTGATCTAAAAGCAATGAAGTGTTGGTACATGTATGACAAGTATATTTTATGTAAACATTGCGTTTTAATCATCAATGAAATGATATTTTGATATTTAAGAAATAAACGACCAGGGGGAGTTGTTTGTTGTACAATAAAATACTGCATGGAATATAAACGAGGGGCATCTATTTCTTATACATGATACCAACATTATTTACAGCCTCTTAAAGAATGTCAATAAACTTTACAATTTATCGCGTAGCTATCTTATATTATTTGATAACGCATGTACATTCTGTGGTATAACATAATTTGTTAAATATATGCATTGTTGTATATTTACTGTTTTGTGTATCATATCTGTAAATTAGACATTGTTAGAGCTGGTACATGCAACCTAGTACTTCTATCTGCAGTCACAAGACCACACAAGCCCAGCCTTAAGTCTGCAGTTGGAAATAAAGACATTTAGGAAAATATACTTTAAGCCTGCAGATGTCTAATCGCAATTATTGGATTATTGCTAACTGGAATGATAGATTGGGATACCAGGATATCCACCACCCATGGCTGTCCACGTTGATAAGATTTGCTAAACAAACTATTGTGTATACATATGTGCATTCAAGTGGTTACAGAGTTATTTCCCTTTGACCATAAACCGTGGTTGCAGATTTCCGACGTCCCAAACATATTCTCCGCAAGCAATGAAGAACTTTAACCTGCGAATATTGGGAAAAGTTACCTGGTAAAGTCTATGATTATATGAAACGAACAGTAAATTAAGTTGCCATGTAAATTAGGCTTGTGTTTTTTGAGACATGGGCACTTCTAATGTGGTGTAGTAGCCCCCGATGTTATGCTGAAGTCTCATTTCCTTGATGATTACTTAATTTGTTTCGTGTCCGACTCATATGCAAGCTTTGTACAGATATCCACAACCTCCTGACAGTAGGCTGACTGAGGTTGGTACAAGTGGGATTATTTGTACTCCCATGATGACCCCAGATAGTGATGTACATGTGGCTTGTGAAGGGATACCAGCATGAAGATAACACCTTGTGACTGCAGGACTTTCAGTGAAAAATTTAATTTTATACTCATTTACTAAATATACTTTTATTTTGTCCTTGTTGACTCTTAACTCAGTATATCTGGCTGTTCTTGCCTGTTTCACCATTTTGCATATCTGCTGGTTTTGTTCTTTGTTTACTGTGCAACTCAAGTTGTTTTTCACCAATATCTTTAATGTTCTTTCCTTAATATTTTTCACCAGTATTGTTGCAGAAAGATGATTAAAGTTAATATTGAGTATTGACCGATACCAGTAATGTTCTGATTTCCCTACATGCAGGTATTTCAATAATAGAAGATGTATTTGCCAAGTTTGCTTATAACAATTAACATTGTCTTGTTTAAGAAATGCACATTTGATTTTTTTACAATGAGCATGTACAAAAACCATGTCATTGCATCACAAATGGATGACAGACCCGCAGTCATCCTGAAGCTGTGAATCACTGGTTGTACTTGTACAGTATATATTGTTTCTTGAATTTTAAACACATTGTTAATGATTCCAGATCTGAAGATGATGAAATGGGTTAGGGAAGATTTGTTTTGTTTTGTTGATATGCTTCTAAGTTCAATGAAGACTGTTTCTGCTTCTGTTTGCAAGGCAGCAGTGACTTCCATTGTGCCCCTTTGGACAGTGTCCTCTCACATTATGTTGAAAACATCTACATGGATATATTCAAAACTTCATTGTTTTGCATAACCATGATTAATATAATCTTGACAATTTCTCTGGGAATAGTGTTTGATGGCATGGTCAATTGTACATGGCTTAAATTTTATTGCGTGCCTTTGAAAATGGGACTATTATATCACCATGCACTGCATTATTTGCAGTATATATACAGTCACATACCAGTATATATGATGATCTTCCAAAATCTGTCTTAGGAGCTGACCATTTAATATTATATTCCCCCCAAATTCATGAAAAAAATAATGATGCTTCAGACAGTTGAAAAAAAATAAAATAAATAAGCTGCCATAAAAATTACATTGTTGCAAGGTGTTTTTACTCTTTTTTTAAATCAGGCTAATAGATATCTAGTTTTGTTGCTGTAGCTGAAAAAGTATCTCATCTTGATGCAAAATGCCAGGCCCCACCAGAATATCAAATGGTCAGCAGTCCCTTACATGATGCCGGGATGCATATTGGCACTACCAGGGTATCTGTCACTGAGGCTGATGGTAAAGGTACCCTGGGGGATGGTTAAATTTCAGTCCTTAGAAGTTATCAATATTCGGGCTGGTATGGTACATGTTAAGTTGCACCATGCGTGATGTCTTCGGTAGATTCTAAATCTGATTAGATGTCATGTGGGGTTACATTTATAAGACATGGCGCAAGCCACAAGAAGACCAGTAAAACCAAGCATATTTCAGTTTGTGTAAATAAACTATAAATATCTTTATCCAGGAATGAGAATTTTCTGCAGATCAAAGGAATTCTGTGGATTTCGTTACAAAACGAATCACAATATACTTATAAATCATATATTCCCCATATCACCGTCTATCTTTCAGTGTTCTTTTTTTTAAAAACTCATTTTCATCTCTGTTATCAGTACTTGTCTATATTGTCAAGGTTGTTTTAGATGTCAAGGTCATTCACTCAGATCTCAAATGTTTTGTTAATAGAATGAGTCAGAATTTATGTCACAGTATTGTAAAAAGACTTTCTTTTTGTAGAACCACCTTTGTTTGCAATTAGAATTGACATTGCTCATGATTATGCACATGATTATGATTTATATACCCGGTAAAGAACTTGACACTTTATGTTTTGACTAAACTTGACATTTGGGGGCTTTAGTTTGAAAGAGCGATGTTCTTTTGCCAAAGATCAATGTTATTAAGATCAGATCTAGTACTCCGATATGATACCTCTCTGCCTTTAGAAGCGAACTTTGTCAAGTGATTGGGCCGAGGTCGCCATTAACATGTAAGATGCCTGAAACAGTGTCGGTGTGCGCACCCCTCTTCTGGATCTGCCAGTGCATTGCACTCAGAAACAACAGGTTACATAAAATATCTACAGCAATATGATTGTCTTATTTCATCTACATTCAGAAATTATGTTTTAGTTTGTTTTCGTGATACATAACCTGATATGCTTTAGAGGCAGATATTCGGCCCTAATTTTGCAGAAAGGTCAGTAATTTTCAAATTAGAATTATAATTTCCAAATCTTGTAAATAAAGTTAGAACTAATGTTATGGCTTTGTTGAGTTCACTTGTATATCACTGATAGCAGGACCAATACACAGGAAGAGATTTTAATGCTTGCCTTTACATAATTGCAATGTTGACATACCTCTGAATTTAGGGAAATAAGTTCCAACTTTATGAAAATTAGGATTTTTTCCCAATTTGCCTGCCAAGGGAACTTAGAATTCTAGAATCCTAAATAAATCCATGATATGCTTTGCTCACTTGTACCAAGAATTTAGAAGCCTTGATGCTGATTGGCTGATTAGAAAGTTCACCTAACATGACCTCCTAGGGAGGTGTCCTCAAATCACAGACAGATAATAAAAAAATGTGCCCCCAAAAATAACCTGACCAAAACTTACATGAATAAAAGCAAATCTAATATTTTGTGATGAGTGGTATGTGCCCTTTTCTTGTTAATCAACACAATTATTTTGACTCATCACTTAAATTTTGAGGTCACTGTCATGAATTATTCAAAAGTTTGTTCGATACATGGAACTCTTGATTTAAGGTTGTTTTGCAGTGTGTATGTTCTTTTTTGTGAATATGAGTTATTATTGGCAAATAGCAATTGTTGGGACAGGAACGTTACACATTTGGAGGCATTTAGGTAAAAGTAGTGCTGCAGTTTTTCCATTTGTTCATGTAATACAAACACTTTCTTGTTCACATTGTTTTAGCTGAGATATGTGATGCTTGACATAAAAACAGGGCCCCATAACTCCCCTTTACAAACCTGGCAAGCCCCTAACAAGACCCTAACACAGTGTAATGGAAGTGCTAGAAGCTAGTCTTCCTCTTTTCCATTACTTATATGCTTTGTTGATGTAGAAATGATAAGAAGCATTGTTATTACCTGCATGTGTTCATGTTGAGTTTGCTGTTTTGTTTGCTTTGATGCTGCTGCAATGTATAATGTCTACAACTTCCTTTGTTTGAAAGTAATGTTCTTTGTTAATGTCGCTATATATTTCTTGAAACCATTTTGCTTTGTTTTTGTAAACATGCTTAAAATTACATTCTTTGTTTATGCTGATGCCACGCTAAGGTGAAGAGAGCTGCTGTAAGTGCAAGCCATCAGAAGAAGTTGTTCATTGTGGTTTTTCCTGTCAATGACTACAATAGATGAAAGAAAAGGAAGACAATTACCTCTGGTGTAGTTTATCCCAGGACCATGAACTGAAGATAAAAAGGTTTTAAAATATAGGAGCAGAGTATCTTCAAAGTTAACATGGAAAACTACTGACCTTGGTATGTTCCATTGTGTTCATTGTATCCGAGGTGTGTGTAGTGGTGGGTCTCATGCACAGGTTTGAACCTAGCCTGTATTCTGCCATGCTCTGCTTCTATGCTCTATGTGAGGGAGGAATGTACCATGACATACTCAGATGTGATATCTTTGAGATCTGTGACATTGTTTTTGTAATCACATTTTTGTTTTCGATAACTGTCAACATTGAGACATCTTTATCCTAACTCTTTCATTCTATCAATTGTACATTATACTCAGGTCACCCAGGTGCATGACATGTACACTATTTTGAAAATGGTTTTAAAGTTTCTGTCAAATTAGAGTAAATGTCAAAGGTAGGTTCATGAGGCATTCACGGAGGTTTCCATAGCAATTAGACCTATGGAAATAAAAATGAAATTTAGTTTTAATATTAAAAATATTAAATGGCCCGCATATACAGCTTCTGTCATTGTCAGCCTATATAATCATCTTCTCAGAAACCACTGGACTGATGAAGCTGTTCACTTGCTTGTTCCCACTACTGCAGCCATATTGAAAACCCATTAAAGGCTTAACTCATTATCCCCTCAGAAACCACTGGACCGATGAAGCTGAAACTGCACTTGCTTATTCCCACCAGGTTTGAATCACACTCCGTCGCAGTGGTGACTCAGCATAACACCACTGCCACAGGCTAATTTGCATATCACGTGACCAGACTTTTCTCTTGTTTGTAAACAAACACGCTTTTTCAGAAATCAGTATAGAACGGACTAATGCAAGTATTTGGGGGCGCTTTACATATTGTTTTGCATAATTATATAGATATGCTACTACAACTGCGACAGTGATTTGCATGACAATATATATTTATGCATCAAAGTGACCGTGTCGCTAGTTCTCCGTTGGGCTTCGATGACAGCACGTGGAGCCGTACAACCAATGTAAACATAGGATAACTACGCAAAAACAAGTAGATTTTTACGTATTTGCATACTTTCTCAATGAAAGTTAACCATTCTTTGACATTTGTTTATTAAAATGTGTAGACTTGTCAAACATGAAACGGATGAAAAGCATATGCAATATCTTGACTGGACTGTGAAAGATGTGACGAATCGTCACATGGCGCTGGCCTGTGGCAGAGGTACTATGCTAGCTGGCTGCCGGCCGCATGGAACTCTGGGTAGGAGAGTGGGTTTGAATCTGACTAAAAGCTATTTATCACCATTTCTCAACCATTTCATTTGAAATGAAATTTGGTAAATATGTAGTTAGCAGTGTGACTCAATACATATGTTCCGGTTTTCGCGATATATTACGTTTTTACCTTGATTTGATGTTTTGCTTCAATCATTCTGAAAGCTGAAACTTCTTTTGGACATTACTCAGAAATGTTGATGTTTTGAGCATGTTCTTAAATTCTTTCAAAATGCATATTTGACTTCTTCTCTAAACCCGAGGAAGCAGAACTTTGGCATGTATGTATCTCCTATGATGACGTCATATTTTGTTCTAATAATTAAATTTTCCTATAAGATTTTAATATTTATGCAGAAAACATATGAATATTAGTGCTGACAGCAACATTTCTTCAGTGGCTGTGTTTGTTTTAAATTGTTTACATTCTAACACAGGTGAGCTAATGTGCAGTGGCAATATTTTTTCAATTATATTTGTTTTAAAGAGGAGTCTATGAGAATGGTTTTTTTCAAATTCCTTGTTTTTGATTTGTTGTGTTTGTCAAATGTAACAGGAATGTTAATTTGTTAATAGTGTTTACATGAGTCATGCATTGAGTCGCTGAACATGTATCATTTATCTGGGTCAAAGAAGGAAACAAATTGTGATATTTTTTCAAAAGTGTGCTTGGCTGTATTGTAAAAATCTTAAACATGTAAAGTTGGAATATTTTTCCCCAAAACTGGGTTCAGCAAAACCATAAACCCAGGAATTAACAATAAAATGCCTTAAATTGAAGGAGTACTCTTATTTGGCTCAGAATAACATCAGCCCACCATTCCATTATGAATGATTTGTCTATGATTATTTTAGTATTTCTCTTGGAGATTGAGATGAGAGGTACTACATGGTGGTGTAATTTGGATCTATTTCTTAATACCTGGAAACAAATAAATACTGCACCAAATAATACTCTTGTGCTGCATGAGTTTCTCATGGCCACTGTACTTGTTCAGTGTTTTGAAACACTCGGTTGTTATCCCCCCGGCATATAATGCGGGGGGATATAGCTATGGGCATGTCCCTCCGTCCGTCTGTCCGTCCATCGGTCCATCGTCCATCAGAACTCGAAAACCGTTAAAGATTTCTTCATCAAACTTTGCATTTATATCACTTAAGTGGTGAAGTTGTGACTTTTGCTATTTTTTTATTTTTCCAATTTTTTTATTTTTCCAATTTCATGAAAACATGCTGGACATAGGCTAACTTTGTGAGTGATGTTTGTTTCCGGAGCAGAACTCCGAAACTGTTAAAAATTTCTACATCAAACTTTGCATTTATATCACTCAAGTGGTGAAGTTGTGACTTTTGCTATTTAGGAATTTTAGAATTTTTTTATTTTTCACGTTTCAATGGCTACAAGTTGGACTTAAGTTCTTTAAGGGTGGTGTTTCCGGAGCATAACTCAAAAACCGTTAAATACTTTCTTACAAAACTTTGCATGTCTACCAGGCACATACTGAACTGGTGCCTTTTGCTATTTATAAATTTTATAAATTTTTAATTTTTAGGGTTCCATGGCAACAAGTTGGACTTAAGTTCTATAAGTGTAGTGTTCGTTTCTGGAGCGTAACTCAAAAACTATTAAATACTTTCTTACAAAACTTTGCATGTCTACCAGGCACATACTGAACTGGTGCCTTTTGCTATTTATAAATTTTATAAATTTTTATTTTTTAGGTTGCCCTGGCAACAAGTTGGACTTAGGTTCTATAGGGTAGAGTTCGTTTCTGGAGCATAACTCAAAACCCATTCAAAACTTTCTAACAAAACTTTGCATGTCTATCAGACTCATACTGAACTGGTGCCTTTTGCTATTTAGGAATTTTATAAATTTTTATTTTTTAGGTTTCCATCGCAACAAGTTGGATTTAAGTTTTAATATAGGGTGGGTTCACTTATGGAGTATAACAAATAAATTGTTAAATATTTCCTTGCCAAACATTGCATGTCTATATATAAAGCACATACTGAACTGGTGCCATTTGATATTCAGGAGTTTTAGAAATGTTTATTTTAGAATTTCCATTGCAGCTATTTTGACATGGGCTAAGAGAAATGTTGGGTCAGTTACCTGGTTTGGGACCATAACGTGTTAAAATGGGTGGGGGATATAGATGACTTTGTTGACTATATGCTTGTTAGGTTATTGTTTCTTGTAATTTGTCATTTGTTTGCATAAAAAACCCACAGAAACACACTTGTTTTACTTTCCATTTCATATGGATGCGACCGTGGTCGATCTTTTGGGAGTAAACAATGTATGATTCTTCAAGAACATTCAACTCTTGACTCATTACATTCGGAATTGCACATTTACTTGTGGTTACTTTACAGACAGCTGCCGGGGGGATCTGTCATCTTTCTGATGACTCTTGTTTGTGCTGTTCTGACTCTTATAGGGAGAGACATATTGTTGATGTGTTTAATAATGGATGTTTTGGGTGAACTGTAGCATGTCATGAGCTGTCACTGTAGGTTGTGTTGCTCATCTGTCCATTCAGCAACTTGTGTAGAATTCATGGACCTTTCTCCTTGAATCATGGCATTTACAATTCCACATATGATGGCACTGGAATATGATCCACATCTTAACCTTTCCTATGTAGAGGAGGCAGCTGTTTGTCAGTTTTGTGATCTATTACATTGGATATGTATCAGTTTTGTGATCTATTACATTGGGGGGTATGTATACACATGCACAAAAGTTAAGCGCCACCATATTCATAGTCTCTTGATTTCACGTGTGGGAATCAGAAATACGAAATATGATGATGTATGACTGAATTAGGCTTCCATAGTTTCATGAACCCACATTTGTCCAGATACCACAAGGAAAGCGTGCTTTACGTGTTGCTGCAGTTCCCCTACCCTATAAATAGTGAAATTCAAGTTTCAAACACATGGTTGCATTTTGCTCCTGTGTGAGATTCCCCTTCCAATAGAGGTTGAAAATCAGCCATGGTGAGGAGAAAGTTAACGAACGCTGAAAGATGGCAAGTGATAGGCATGAAAAATGCTGGCATGTCATGCAGGGCAATTGCAAGACAAATGGGTCTTCATCACAGTGTTATCACTCGTTTGATTGACAAACATGGTCAAACCAATGATGTCAATGACAGGCATAGGTCTGGTAGGCAACGAAAGACCCCTAAACAGAGAGGATAGACGTCTTTTCAGGATAGTCAGATGAAATCCATTTGCCACTTCAACAGATTAAAGACTGCAGTGGATTACCCATCAGAGACTCTCGACAATGACCGTAAGGTGTCGCCTCAGAGCGGCTGGTTATAACGCCAGAAGACCAGTAAAACGTCCTCAACTGACTGAGAGGCACATGCCGAATCGTCTGATATTCGTGGAAACCTGAATGGCCAACAATACCAAGATAACATTCTTTGTCCAGTGGTAGTCCCTCATTTTGATAACCATCCTCTTCAGACAAGACCTGTTTACATGGAAGACAATGCTAGACCACACAGATCTCGGGCAGTTTTGGCTTATTTGCGTCAAGAAGCTATTGCCACTCTTCCTTGGCCGGCCTGTAGTCCGGATCTTAATCCGATTGAGCATCTCTGGGACATTCTTGGCCGGAAAATCAGACATCGTGATCCCCCAGTTCAAAATCTCGCTGGACTTGAAGCCGCACTTCATGAAGAATGGATCCGTTTGCCTTAGAGAAGCATTCAACGACTTGTAATGAGTATGAGGCGTAGGGTTGAAGCTGTGGTCAATGTCCGTGGATCATACACACGTTACTGACGTTTCTGTCTTGCAATAGACTCTGCACTCCCTAGGGTGTCTATGTGACACCTGATATGGTCTGCTGATATCAGTTACATGACAAAAACAGTTTTTCGATGTTTTCTAATCCTTCAGTTTCTGGTCTTTGGTAAAATTCCTTTCTGCTCATATTCTTTTCGAACACAAGATAAACTTGCTTTGGGACAACTTTTGCATCACATGAGGTTTACATATACGGCTTATAACAATCGTACATCTCGTTATAATAGTCATCATTAAGTGCCAAAAGTAACAGCTCACAAATATTGTGGGTGGCGCTTAACTTTTGTGCATGTGTATATATGTGGTTGAGGCTTTGAACAGTTGACTTGTAAGTAAGTTAAATGGCGTAAATGGCAACTAGGCTTTTGGCTGTCCAAGCAAATTAAAATTCAAGTCCATTTTGTGTGTCTACTGTCTCCTATTTATGATGTACTCTTTTCACCGTATTTAGCACCTCGCTCCAAGAAGGGGTGGCAGGGTAGAAATTGTGTGTATTATACGTGTAGACATTGAGTTTTGACCTTTTCCACCCAATGTGCCCTAAACTTGTGAATGATTTTAATAAGCACCCTCCTTTGTCAATTTTGTCAGATTAACCGGTTTACACAAAGACAATGTCTCCATTTCATACATGGCTTATTTACAACTAGGTAGGCCAATACTGCATGGAGTACTCCATGGAGCATGGTTCTCCCTGGATCTTTTACAGATGTGTGTGTGTCAAAACGTTTCAAAAGATTATAACTGTGTGAATGAGTTCACTGTGAATTGCTGTTCTGTTGTGTGAGAGTTACTTTTTTTACCAGTGAGGCACATATGCACTGTACTTTTGGGGAAAGTGTGAAATACATTAACTGCACTATTGAACACTGAGATGAAATATGTCTTTTAGCTCACCTGACAGAAAGTCAATTGAGCATGTGTTGTAACGCATTGTCTGTCCGGTTGTCTGTCTTTAAGGTGTACATTTTTAACATCTCCTCTTAAACTGAAATTTTGCATGAATGATTCCAGTTATTGTGACTCTAAAAGATGCTCACAGAATTATTTGATATATTACAATATTTGATTTTAAGCATGGCTGTCACAGATGCTTTATTGAAAATATCATTGTTGCCCTAATTTTTTTTATATATTGTCATGTAATTTGATATGAAGCATGTATGTGGAATGAGGAATAACATACGATAATTATCTTGCATAATTTGACTTTTGATCCAACTAACACATGTCCCTGTTTTTCTCGTGTGACTGTATTTAGAAATCTCCTCTGAAACTTCTTGGTTGATGATATGGATACTTGAGTTTGACTCAGAAGGTATCCTACAATGGACCTGAGGAATTCTTTGGGCACATGCACTGAAATAGAAAGGTGAAAGGCCACGAGATGGAAAAATATCAGTCAGAAGTTCATAGTTACCTGTGGCTCTTAATAGTGTGATGGTGATGAACATGTTTACTCTTCATCTCCGGCTGTGTTTGTACCAATCGGTAATCTAGTGAACTTGTTGGGAGGATGTCTGCTTAGTAGAGATTTTCTGTTTCAATTGCACATCCTTTCAGGTTTCATAAAATATTCCTCAAAAGACTCAGGTGAGCTCCGAGCCTAGTGGCATTTTTTAAAGAAAACATTACCATTTTGTAAATATGTTATCTGTGTGCTTGTTTTTTTTTCTAGGAAATGGTGTGACACAACCTGTATTCACGTTTGTTGAAAATAGGTTGCATTTCTTTGTTAGCGGACATCAATTTACTTGTCACACGATATGATAAGATAAGATTTATGGAGGGGGGTGTCCTAAGTTAGATAGCTTGTTCCCAATCCATTTCAATCTGATTAAAATATGTTTAAACTAAACAAGATGAGATACCTTGCACCTTTTTCTGTCATCGATGGCTGCACTTCATGTCTGGACTTCGTATTGATCATGAACTATCCTCAACAGTTCGAGGTGCATTTGAATATAAACACAAAGCAGCACACATTCTGAATATTGTTGACTCACTCTTGATCATGGAATTTCAACCCACTGTGCCAGGAAAAGCAGATCACTTTGTGGTAACTGTTCACAAGGAATATATTATCTGGAACAACAAAAAGCTGAAGTTAGACAACTCTCCCCAGTTCAGTCTGACCTCTGATGTCACTGTGTTTTTACTCATATTTGATGGGCCTTTGGGGACATAACAACAGCAGATTACGTGATCAATCAAGTATTGTGTCTTTTGCATAAATTTTGTGAAATTTCTGAGATTCAATGTGTTGAAATGCTCTTGACTTTTTCTGCCTACTATTTCTATTCAGAAAGACTTTTCACAGAAAGAAGATATAAATGAAACTGCTGTTGGCCAAAATTTGTTAATATTACTTTGTCTGTTATGAAAGTGTTTGTTTGAAATGTTTTCCTCTATGATTCTCACTTTTTGACATGATGTATGATTATGTCTGCAGGTAAAATGATTCAATATGGGAAATAGATCTATATTGTGTGACACATTTAGAGTAATCATATTGCTTAGAATATGACTCTTAAATTTCTGATACTGGTATTAATTAAGCATTTTGTTTGCTTGGTTTATATAATATTTGATGAGACTGTTGGAGAAACAGTCAGATATATTTATGATTTGGTTTATTGCTAATTCTTTTATTGTCTTTTGTTCACATGAAGTGAATCCATGTTAGTTATGGTCACTTATTGTGCTGCTCACATAAGATAGTTGTGCTGTCATTATGTGCTGGATCATTTTCCATGCCCTTGTTGCAAATATCTGAACATACTCAGCACAACAGGTGAAAAGGTCATTGTTTTATTGAGATTATATTGATGTTGGCAGCGACAAGTTGTTTGTCACGTCTTTAACACTCTTGTTTCTGAAGGTCATTTTTATATTTGTTGGATAACGGATCTGGTGACCTTAATTTTATCAAGAATAAATTTCTCTATAGGTTAAAAATATGATTTCTTTTATTTCTGTGCTTTTAAAATGTGTACATCAACACTAAATCAGAGAAGCTACTCAATTTGACATTAATATTTTGCCAGGTTGATTACTCATGTCTTTTTTTTATACATATCTAATCTGATGCGCAGATTTTGCCAAAGTTAACTCACTCAGTTTCCTGAGGAAGCCAATTTACTCCCTTATGGAGTTAGTTTGAAACTCAAAGATGAGGCTGATGTTTTCCCCTTATCTGACTTTGGCAGAAAAAGTCTTTTCCAAGAAGTAGAAAGAAAATGGTGTCAGGATATGTGAAGCTGTGAATAATGGGCAGCTGTGTAAGCACTTCACACATGTGACATGTTAGACTCTTTATGACAATTTTGGAAACTGATACACACTGAGATGAAGTAGCCACATTAGTAAATGTATCTTACACTGTCTGAATGAAAACTGTCCATACTGACTGGTAGTTCATAGAATATTCCTTTTCAAAAGATAAGTCTTCTTCAAGTTTGTATTACTACCAAATGTTATACATGTATTTGGGATAACTTACCTCAGTACAAATTCTAGTACTTTTTCTAAGCCACACTCTCAGAATGAGGCACCTAATCGCTAGCACACTAATTGAGTGATCTAACCCACTAAGTCTGACAACTTATAGTCCAGGTCACATATTTTGTGTACCCCTCTGATAACAGTATAAATTGGCATGCCTGGCAAGACCTCCAGCTGGCTTTATTGTTGCTCAGGTTAATAATTCTTTTGTTAAAATATAGTTGATAATGAAGAATAAAATAAGTGTTATAAATATTTTTTCTCACAGAAAGGTGTGTATATGAATTGAGCTGCCTCTGGAATGGGTGAATCTTCCCTCTCTTATTCCTTGTATTCAAGACTCAACCATGTAGTCTAATGCTTTATTATTTGTGTATGTCTCTGCATATGATAATGAAGTTAGCTGATCGATGTTTGAATTATGTGACAGAACATTATCACAGATGCTTATATAATATGTTATATATGTATATATAAATGTCTGATGGACCCACTAGTTGGTTTCTACAAAACCCATGGCTGTGGTTTGTTTTAAGATCAACTAGTAGAGGATGCTGTATGTATGACAATACCAGCACTTGCTAAATCAGGGGTCTTGCATGTCTGTTAAACTGATGGATATGCTCTTTCAATGAATTTGAATGTAACATATTTTGTACTATGTTAAGCAGTGCAATAAATTTTCACTTTCTGATACAGAACCAGATTTTGTTGTTCTTTCAGGATTCCTCAGTGTCATGAGGTCACACAAAAAACCCTCACTGAATTTGACTATTATTTTAAGGAGTTATTCAAATGAATGGTGGGTTTTTTGAAGACATGTTAGGCAAAAACCCACATCGCAAACCCTATTTGATAGGGATCAAAATAACCATGATAAGAAAAGAATGAACATATCGGTGTCAAGTATATGACATGTGTTGGCAGCAGTGTTGACAAACTGATATGAGCATAAGGAATTAGGAATGTCAAAAAAAGCATTTTGTTAATGATAAATGTTTCATACAGCTCACTGCATCTTGGAAAATTGTAAAATAGTTTGAAATTTGACACCACTTTCCCAGGCACTGCTACCCAGATTAATCCTATTAGATAATATGAGTATGTTGATCAACATGCCGGCAAAACATGGAACAAAAGCAACTGGTCAAGGCACATGACAATACATTGTTTAGCCTGGCTTTAGGGAACATGTGGATTGAACAGGCAGTTTGTAATTTAACAAGTTGTGAGTCGTCAGTGTATCAAGAGAGCAAAATATTGTTTCCAATAAACATGTAAAAAAATACGAACTATTCTCGTACATATGCTTCCTTGCTTTTTATCCAGCAGTTCGTATGTGAAAAGTTCTTGTCTTTTGTGAGTGTAAAGCAATCCATTTATCCTTTGCTCAGTTCCGATCAGAAAAAATGTACTAGGATTAATCGAAAAGTTCAAGGCCTCCAGGATATTGCTTTGTGTAATGCAAGGTTTCCACACTTGTATGAAGAAAGACATCTCTTGGAACACATTACACCAAGTTCCAGACTCGTATCTGCAGTTTTTTTCAAGAAGTCAGCTGCGAAAATACCACTGGAAACACAAACATACAGATTAAAAGGGGTATCACTGATTAAAAGGGGTAGTCCTTTAGCATAAAATCTACTGCATAATCGTCGAGACTGCTCCTATAGCATAACACCTACTACATTATCACTAACCCCTCTCCTATATCATAAAACCTACTGCATTATCATCAATACCACTCCTATCGCAAAACACCTACTGCATTATCACCGATACTGCTCCAATAGCATAACACCTACTGCATTATCACTGACCCCCCTTCCTATAGCATAATATCTACTGCATTATCACTAACCCCTCTCCAATAGCATAGCATCTACTGTTTATCACTGCCCTAATCCTATAGCATAACACCTACTACATTATCAATGACCCCCCCCTTCTATATCATAACACCTGCTGCAGTATCACCAACCCCCCTCCTATATCATAACACCTGCTGCAATATCACCAACACAGCTCCTATATCATAACATCTGCATTATCACCAACCCCCCTCCTATAGCATAACACCTACTGCATTATCACCAACACCCCTCCTATATCATAACATCTACTGCATTATCACCAACCCCCCTCCTATAGCATAACACCTACTGCATTATCACTGACCCCTTACCAATTTCATAGCATCTACTACTTATCACTGACCCCCTCCTATAGCATAACACCTACTACATTATCAATGACCCCCCTCCTATATCATAACACTTGCTGCAGTATCGCCAACACAGCTCCTATATCATAACATCTGCATTATCACCAACACCCCTCCTATATCATAACACCTACTGCATTATCACCGACACTACTCCAATAGCATAACACCTACTGCATTATCGGCAACACCCATCCTATATCATAACATCTACTGCATTATCACCAACCCCCCTCCTATAGCATAACACCTACTCCATTATCACCGACACTGCTCCAATAGCATAACACCTACTGCATTATCACCAACACCCCTCCTATAGGATAACATCTACTGCATTATCACTAACCCCTCTCCTATATCATAACATCTACTGCATTATCACTGACCTCTCTCAAATAGCATAACATCTACTGCATTATGACTGACCCCCCTGCTAAAGCATAACATCTACTGCATTATGACTGACCCCCCTCCTGTAGCATAACACCTACTGCATTATCACCAACACTGCTCCTATAGCATAACATCTACTGCATTATCACTGACCCCCCTTCCTATAGCATAACACCTACTGCATTATCACCAACACTGCTCCTATAGCATAACATCTACTGCATTATCACTGACCCCTCTCCTACAGCATAACACCTACTGCATTATCACTAACCCCTCTCAAATAGCATAACACCTACAGCATTATCACTGACCCCTCTCCTATATCATAACATCTACTGCATTATCACTAACCCCTCTCAAATAGCATAACATCTACTGCATTATCACTGACCCCCCTCCTATATCATAACATCTACTGCATTTTCACTAACCCCTCTCAAATAGCATAACATCTACTGCATTATCACTGACCCCCCTCCTATATCATAACATCTACTGTATTTTCACCAACACTGCTCCTATAGCATAACATCTGCATTATCACTGACCCCCTCTCCTATAGCATAACACCTACTGCATTATCACCAACACCACTCCTATAGCATAACATCTGCATTATCACTGACCCCTCTTAAATAGCATAACACCTACTGCATTATCACCAACACCACTCCTATAGCATAATACCTACTGCATTATCACCAACACCACTCCTATATCATAACATCTACTGCATTATCACTGACCCCCCTTCCTATACCATAACATCTACTGAATTACAGCTAACCCCTCTCAAATAGCATAACATCTGCATTATCATTGACCTCCCTTCTATAGCATAACACCTACTACATTATCAGCAACACTCTCCTATAGCATAACACCTACTGCATTACCACTGACCCCCCTTCCTACAGCATAATATCTACTGCATTATCACTAACCCCTCTCCAATAGCATAACATCTACTGCATTATCACTGAACCCTCTCAAATAGCATAACATCTACTGCATTATCACTGACCCCTCACCAATAGTATAACACCTACAGCATTATCACCAACACCACTCCTATATCATAACATCTACTGCATTATCACTAACCCCTCTCAAATAGCATAACATCTACTGCATTATCACTGACCCCCATCCTACAGCATAACATCTACTGCATTATCACCAACACTGCTCCCACAGCAAAACACCTACTGCATTGTCACTAACCCCTCTCAAATAGCATAACATCTACTGCATTATGACTGACCCCCATCCTACAGCATAACACCTACTGCATTGTCACTAACCCCTCTCAAAAAGCATAACATCTACTGCATTATGACTGACCCCTCTCCTATAGCATAACATCTACTACATTATGACTGACCCCCCTCCTATAGCATAACACCTACTGCATTGTCACTAACCCCTCTCAAATAGCATAACATCTACTGCATTATCACTGACCCCCATCCTACAGCATAACATCTACTGCATTATCACCAACACTGCTCCTATAGCATAACATCTACTGCATTATCACTGACCCCCCTCCTACAGCATAACACCTACTGCATTGTCACTAACCCCTCTCAAATAGCATAACACCTACAGCATTATCACTGACCCCCATCCTACAGCATAACACCTACTGCATTGTCACTAACCCCTCTCAAATAGCATAACATCTACTGCATTATGACTGACCCCTCTCCTATAGCATAACATTTATTGCATTATGACTGACCCCCCTCCTATATCATAACACCTACTGCATTATCACCAACACCGCTCCTATAGCATAACATCTACTGCATTATCACTGACCCCCCTCCTATAGCATCACACCTACTACATTATCACCAACACCGCTCCTATAGCATAACATCTGCATTATCATTGACCCCCCCTCCTATAGCATAACACCTACTACATTATCACTGACCCCTCTCCTATAGCACAACACCTACTGCATTATCACCAACACCACTCCTATAGCATAACACCTACTGCATTACCACTGACCCATCTTCCTATAGCATAATATCTACTGCATTATCACTAACCCCTCTCCAATAGCATAACATCTACTGCATTATCACTGACACCTCTCAAATAGCATAACATCTACTGCATTATCACTGACCCCTCTCAAATAGCATAACATCTGCATTATCATTGACCCCTCTCCTATAGCACAACACCTACTGCATTATCACCAACACCACTCCTATAGCATAACACCTACTGCATTACCACTGACCCATCTTCCTATAGCATAATATCTACTGCATTATCACTAACCCCTCTCCAATAGCATAACATCTACTGCATTATCACTGACGCCTCTCAAATAGCATAACATCTACTGCATTATCACTGACCCCTCTCAAATAGCATAACACGTACTGCATTATCACTGACCCCTCTCCTATATCATAACATCTACTGCATTATCATTGACCCCCCTCCTATAGCATAACACCTACTACATTATCACTGACCCCTCTCAAATAGCATAACACCTACAGCATTATCACTGACCCCTCTCCTATATCATAACATCTACTGCATTATCATTGACCCCCCTCCTATAGCATAACACCTACTACATTATCACTGACCCCTCTCCTATAGCATAACACCTACTGCATTATCACCAACACCACTCCTATAGCATAACATCTACTGCATTATCACTGACCCATCGCCAATTGTATAACACCTACAGCATTATCACTGACCCCTCTCCTATATCATAACATCTACTGCATTATCACTGACCCCTCTTCTATATCAAAACATCTATTGCATTATCACTGACCCCCTCTCAAATAGCATAACACCTACAGCATTATCACTGACCCTTCTCCTATATCATAACACCTACTGCATTGTCACTAACCCCTCTCAAATAGCATTACATCTACTGCATTATGACTGACCCCTCACCAATTGTATAACACCCACAGCATTATCACTGACCCCTCTCCTATATCATAACATCTACTGCATTATCACTGACCCCTCACCAATTGTATAACACCTACAGCATTATCACTGACCCCTCTCCTATATCATAACATCTACTGCATTATCACTGACCCCTCACCAATTGTATAACACCTACAGCATTATCACTTACCCCTCTCCTATATCATAACACCTACAGCATTATCACTGACCCCTCTCTAATAGCAAAACATCTACTGCATTATCACTGACCCCTCTCAAATAGCATTACATCTACGGCATTATTACTGACCCCTCTCCTATAGCATATCATCTACATCATTATCACTGACCCCATTCTATAGTATAACATCTACTGCATTATCACTGACCCCCTCCTATAGCATAACATCTACTGCATTATCACTGACCCCATTCTATATCATAACATCTACTGCATTATCACTGACCCCTCACCTATATCATAGCATCTACAGTATTATTACTGCCCCCCTGCTATAGCATAACACCTACTGCATTATCACTGACCCCTCTCCTATAGTCCAGTGATGAATATCATGAGCATCGATCCACGCAATTGGGATTGATGGCATGCATCAACCAAGTCAGAGAGCCAGACCACCCGATCCCATTAGTCGCCTCTTACGACAAGCAAAGTCGCCTTTTACAGCAAGCATGGGTTGCTGAAGACCTATTTTAGCCCGGATTTTCACGGGCCAGTTACCACAATGAGTTATACAAGAGCACTATTAAATTGATAACAAGCATATGCAGGGTGATTCAGGACAACTGGATTGACATTTCTGTATTTATTTATGTAGCTTAATGTTAATTAATGTTAGACACTTACTCATTTTATGTTAGTTCCTTACGATTTGATATGCCTGCAATATATTTCAGATTTACATTTTGCAATATGTATTAGCCGTTGTTAGTCGTCAAAACATTGGTTTTCTTAAGATCTAACGCAATTCCCCGGGACTGGTTGTTGCCTTTGTTATTGTTTTTGCCCAATGAGTACCCGGATGTATAGCAGAAATCTAGACTAGTTCGCGACCTCTGCTGCGCAATTCGTAAGCGCATCAGTCACTTTTATGGGTAGTAATAAGGGCGTATGGTCACATTGATCAACAAAATGAAATACAGTTTTCGAGATAATAAGGAAATGTAGGTATCTTTGTGGGTAGCATCGGTAATGGTGACGAAGTTTTGATAAGTCACTTGCTTGGTAATTTTGCGATTTTCGTTTACACTATTTTGACTTGGAACACAAAGTAAATATTTCACCTGGGCATTGCTTTTTTATAGTGTGTATATTTTTTTTCTGTCAAAATGTGTAACATTTTCAAATTTATTAAACGTCTAAATATTCAGTTATTTTACAAAGTGACTGAAAAACATTTCCATCTGTATTATTATGATAACGAATTCCAAACATTTTGATGTTTAATGACATCACCAAGAGAGACTGAAAATGTTACGTTGAAAAGTACATTTCTATGTTGTTTGGCTTCTAATACTACATAATAATCTGTTGTGATGTTTGTAGGCCCTTTTGATCGTCTTAATCAATCGGGACAGATTTTTTAGTCAAAATGACTGAAATATTTACACATTTTATAAATTGCCGGAGAGAATCACATTTTACAAATTGACGGTAATATATACACGCTTACAAAGGAAAAGACCTGTGAAAACAACGTCTATCGCGCATTGAAGAATTTCAACCAAGACGTAGAGAAACAAGAACGAATCGGTTCAAATGAAGGAAAACAAAATGCAAATACCATAATTGCAACCTACCAAATTTATGTGTATAAATTTTAGGCAGCTTCCTTGTTCGAGGAATGTATCCGTGAATATCCACACAAAGGAACAATATCCCACTCGTCTGCAGCTGTACAAAGAAACTTATTCGATATCACGTGTCTCTGTAACAATCAAATATTTTGAAAGATATATATCGTTTCGGGATATTATAACCCGTGTTCGTTTCTCAACTGATCACTTGGATTGTTTCAGGTGTTTCACATAGGTGTCCAGTCTCAAGGGTCGGCTGAGAAAGCCCACGTGACAACTATTTTCATAACGTTCACGGTTCCTAAAAAATCCATTGAGTGATAGATAACAATGATCAATCAATCAACGTATTATCAGTTAACCCTTTGAACAAAGTATGTTGTTTTTACATCGGCACTTCACGCCATGATATGAGTGTATTCCCTTTGTTTTAGTAAACCTAGACACGTAAACACTCACTTTTGACATATCCACTGTGCAAGATAACAGTGATTAATCAATCAACGTATTTTCTGTTAATCCTTTGATGACTAGGAACGATCCGTTGATTTACAAAAAAAAGTAAATCAACTGATCATTCACCTCTTGCTGGTCTGCCACGTGCATATTACATAACACACATTTCACCTCACTTCAAACCTGGATTTAGATTGAATAATTACCCCAGACACAATAAATGCCAAATGGGAACCTTTGTCAGGTAATCTAAGTGGTGCTACCACTAATTGTACCTGTAATAAATTCATTAACTGAGCATGAATGAGTGAATGACGACAAATACACAAGTGTAGGGTTATACGAGAAAACGTGGATGACAACAAGGGAGTAGTAATCGTATTATCGACGCAATCCGAAATCCGAAAATGCTTTCACTGCATAGATACTTTTTTAGTATTAAACTATAACCATCTGGGGTATTTCCAAATGACGACATCCGATGAGCTCCGCCGTTCTTTTTGTCTGTTTGTTTAGGCTGAAGAAATTAATTAACATGCGCCCTTTGTCGAAATCTTTATAGATCACAGTTAACCAATCAGTGTCTATGCAAAAATGCGTAAAACAAATATTGCCTCCAGCCTCCAAGTTTATTTAGCTGTCCTTGTAGACGGTAGCCCAGTCTCTGGTCACGCTCAGTTGCGTTGCGTTTCATCCGGGTTCTCACGGGGGAAAAAACAATAACAAAGGCAACAACCAGTCCGTGGAATTGCGTTAGATCAGTGCCCCTTTTTATCCCCCGCCGCGCGAAAGCGCGAAGCGGGGGATATAGTATTCACGACCGTCCGTACGTCCGTCCGTACGTCCGTCCGTCCGTACGTCCCACCTGTTTGTTGCCGCGATATCTCAAGAACTAAACACTGGATTGTCTTCATATTTGGAACTATGGTGTATATACAGACTCCGCAGACACCAGTCGGTTTTGGTGACCTTGATCCCATTTTCAAGGTCACAGCAGACAAATCTGCTTTTAGAGTTGGAAAACGGTGTTGCCGCGATATCTCAAGAACTAAACACTGGATTGTCTTCATATTTGGAACTATGGTGTATATACAGACTCCGCAGACACCAGTCGGTTTTGGTGACCTTGATCCCATTTTCAAGGTCACAGCAGACAAATCTGCTTTTAGAGTTGGAAAACGGTGTTGCCGCGATATCTCAAGAACTAAACACTGGATTGTCTTCATATTTGGAACTATGGTGTATATACAGACACCGCAGACACCAGTCGGTTTTGGTGACCTTGACCCCATTTTCAAGGTCACAGCAGGCAAATCTGCTTTTAGAGTTGGAAAACGGTGTTGCCGCGATATCTCAAGAACTAATCGCTGGATTGTCTTCATATTTGGAACTATAGTGTATATACAGACACCGCATACACCTGTCAGATTTGGTGACCTTGACCCCATTTTCAAGGTCACAGCAGGCAAATCTGTTTTTGGAGTTGGAAAACGGTGTTGCCACAATATCTCAAGAACTAATCGCTGGATTGTCTTCATATTTGGTACTATGGTGTATATGGCGGGGGATATTTCGTCACTCTGTGACAAATACTTGTTAAGCTCACAGATTATGCTGCTTCAAGTTGATGATTTATTTAAGTGCTAAATGATCATTATCTTATAGCGGTCGTAAAATTTCAAACAAATTCACAGGTTACGCCATTCCGGTGTTTCGAGTCGGGGAAACGCCCGAAGCAGAGCTGAAACATTTTCGCTTGGGCTTGGGAAGTACAGGGTAAATGATGTACACGTAACTTGTCCGAGAACGGGTACACAGCTGTCCCTCCTCAGTTCTCCATTTCTGTTCCTTTAGTCTAACACTGTATAGCGACTGCTACTGTTTAATGACACGTTCGACATCCCTTCACAGCCAGTTTGTGTGTATCCAAAATCTTTTCAAATCTTCCACCAAGACTCTCGAGTCAGGCAGCAGTCAGGGAATGAAGAAATAACTCACCACAGAAATATATTCAGCCAGCACCTAACAGTTTCGTTTTTGAAAGTTTCAGTGTAACCGTACTATGTAGCCGTAATAAACGCCGCGCCACATCACACCTGACAAGTAAAGTAGTTACCATGGACTTCTGGAAATTCGTCACGGTAAAAAGAAAGAAGTTTAGAATTTGTATCTTTCCCAAATTGGACACTTCAAAATGGTTTTCACGTAAATTGCCTTAAATTCTCATTCCTCACGACTCAAACATTGGGAGTAGGTGGTAGATTCAATTTACCGTCAACTATGTGTAATCATTTACGAAGAGGGAGAGGTTTTTGAAAATCCCCAGACAATGACCAAAACACAGCAGAAAAAAACAAAACATTTTAACATGCTATGTTGTTGACTTCCTGAACGCGTAACAGTCCTTAAGAAAGATGGATCTTAGTGACAACCACATTGTTGTCAGTTGTCCGGTTGATTAGTCCAGACGTTCACGGCACACATACATCTCTAGCTATTTAGTCTAGACTTTCAGGGCACATATGCATCTCTAGCTATTTAGTCTAGACTTTCAGGGCACGTATACATCTCTAGCTATTTAGTCCAGACGTTCACGGCACGTATACATCTCTAGCTATTTTGTCCAGACGTTCACGGCACATACACATCTCTAGCTATTTAGTCCAGACGTTCACGGCACACATACATCTCTAGCTATTTTGTCCAGACGTTCAGGGCATATATACATCTCTAGCTATTTAGTCCAGACGTTCACGGCACGTATACATCTCTAGCTATTTAGTCCAGACGTTCACGGCACACATACATCTCTAGCTATTTAGTCCAGACGTTCACGGCACACATACATCTCTAACTATTTAGTCCAGACGTTCACGGCTTATATACACCTCTAGCTATTTAGTCCAGACGTTCACGGCACGTATACATCTCTAGCTATTCAGTCCAGACGTTCACGGCACACATACATCTCTAGCTATTTAGTCCAGACGTCCAGGGCACACATACATCTCTAGCTATTTAGTCCAGACGTTCAGGGCATACGTACATCTCTAGCTATTTAGTCCAGACGTTCACGGCACATATACATCTCTAGCTATTTAGTCCAGACGTTCACGGCACGTATACATCTCTAGCTATTTAGTCCAGACGTTCACGGCACACATACATCTCTAGCTATTTAGTCCAGACGTTCACGGCACGTATACATCTCTAGCTATTTAGTCCAGACGTTCACGGCACATATACATCTCTAGCTATTTAGTCCAGACGTTCACGGCACGTATACATCTCTAGCTATTTAGTCCAGACGTTCACGGCACGTATACATCTCTAGCTATTTAGTCCAGACGTTCACGGCACGTATACATCTCTAGCTATTTAGTCCAGACGTTCACGGCACATATACATCTCTAGCTATTTAGTCCAGACGTTCACGGCACGTATACATCTCTAGCTATTTAGTCCAGACGTTCACGGCACGTATACATCTCTCGCTATTTAGTCCAGACGTTCACGGCACACATACATCTCTAGCTATTTAGTCCAGACGTTCACGGCACGTATACATCTCTCGCTACTTAGTCCAGACTTTCACGGCACACATACATCTCTAGCTATTTAGTCCAGACGTTCACGGCACACATACATCTCTCGCTACTTAGTCCAGACTTTCAGGGGAACATACATCTCTAGCTATTTAGTCCAGACGTTCACGGCACACATACATCTCTCGCTACTTAGTCCAGACTTTCAGGGGAACATACATCTCTAGCTATTTAGTCCAGACGTTCACGGCACACATACAGCATAATCTCCACACCATTTTAATACGTTTGAAAAATACCCTGTTTTATTGTAACATATGGTTATCTTAGCGTCCCACAGTCTTTGAAAAGACCACAACCCATTCAGATAAACAGACTGCTCGACATATTAAATAAGTATGGAGGTCGGCGTGGACTACTCTTAAGACTTCTCCAAGAACAGGAAGACTTGAGGCACCGAACATGATACTGAACAACTTAGTGGGCGCCTCGACTGTCATTATCTTCAATCTTTAACAATAGTCGTAGGGCTTTGATTGCCTTGTACAAGCGGACCCAGGTGCTAATAATGAATTCTTATGAGGTTAACTGTTTAGATTGTGTGTACTATTTGCACAATTAGAACGTTGAACTGTTTAAGGACGGTAAACACAAAATAATTAGTGTAAGTGCTATTCGCTGATATATTATTTGGGGCTTCGAGGGACACTTATGCAGATTTGAAGGAGTTGATAAACTGTTTAGTTGAAAATGGCTATAGTTTTATAAAAAGGAATTGGGTCTGTTTGATTTTGTGATAGCTCTTCTAATAGAAACTAAAAGTGTTTTTCCTTTTTAATTGAAAAGGAAATCGCGAGTATTCTGTCATCTGTTTTAAGGGTATAAAACCTAAGGTGAGGAGAACTGTTAGCAGATGTCGATCCTGTTAGGTGAGGTGATATTGGGTTTAACATCGCGCTCAAGATCATTGCAGTTATATAGCGATGTGCATGCACGTGTATGTGTGTGTGTGTGTGTGTGTGTGTGTGGGGGGGGGGGGGGGGGGGGGGGGGGGGGGTTGGGGCTGGTGGTTGCTTGTTACTAGTCCGGACCAAAGCCGATTTTATAGTGCTAGCCCATTGAGAAACCAGGTAGAGTAATAACAAGTACCATCTTTTAACGGTTTTCAGTAAGACGCGGTCAAGAATCGAACTCCGGCCCTCCCGCTCTCCAGATGAACACTCTAACACTAGACCACGGAGACGGTCGTATAAAACCTGAATACGGATACACAGGAATAGAAGCCTGAATAACAAGGTACATAGCAAACACCACGGATGGTAACTAGCTTGCATATTGATTGGAAGTGACGAATCTCATGGTTTGGAACTTCACTAAAAAGTAATATCGAACGGATAATTAGTAGCTTGGGAATGGATTGAGGGCGGGATACACACTTATAATAACTTGTTTGAAAGGTAGTATCACAAGAGGTCACTTACCTAAATAGTGAATATGTGACGAACACATCTACAATTACCAGCATGAACAGTGATGGTATTATTTTATTGCAAATCATACAGATTACTATGGCTTTCGGGCTGTCCAACTTGAACAGATACTAGTATATATTCACTTTACATTCAAAATCATAACTCAATATTACCTACAACATGCATTTAATATAAGGCTTGTTATTTTTTATTTGCCGCGAGGAGGCGGAGAAGACAGCTATGAAAGCTCAAATGACCCTGGCGCCATTCTTCCCAGTCTTATTCCTATTATAAGTTCCATTGGTGCCATTTTTCCTGTTCCACTGAAATACATTAACATTCTGTATAAAACATGATCAAAATCGATAATGTCCAACCATGTACCTGTTTCATGAAAAATGTATGAACTTTCGGCAAATCTATTCAACAATACATACAATGCATTCCAAACTGTGCATAGAGCGCCGTGCTTCAACACAAGATTGCTATCTAAAGCATCCATTCATTAGCGTACTTATAAAACATATTCCATGTGAGAAACCAGCGGCGTTAGTGACTACATAATGAAACAACGTTGTATTAATTTGTAAATAATAATCTATCAGGACAGGCATGGGTATTATCGACTTTTCTGCTATTTCAATCCAAAACCAATTACACATTTCTAAGGAAACAGAGAAAGACCAAATTAACATGGTTGTTACACAACAGATGGTGTGTCCCTTCAGAGGGAAGCTGATGACCTCTACAAACCTTACAACTATTGAATCTTGATTTCCATGCTCGTGTCTTTCTTTGATGTAATTTTTTCTGCCTTTTTAAAAATACATCGTAAACATTACAAGATTGTGCTTTTTCTTTGTCAAAGGCATTCCGATTGGTGGACCGTGTCTCTGACATCGCCCAGTGGTGTATGTCTCGTTAATCATCCTAACCGTCGTTCTAAGAACACCGGATTGACAGTCTGTGAACGCCGTCTTCTCTCTTACCACGAAGGCCGTATTTAAAAGCGCATTACTAACCATTATTCCACCATATGTTTTCAAAATGTAATGAACATAGTGTATGAACTCAACATATACTTTCCATTATTGTAATATTTTCAATCTCGATCTCTCGACTTTTATAATGCACTATATTTTACCTGGGCACTTCTCAGAAACTGCTAGGCTGAAAGTGGGAATGTTACACGTGCACGTATGTGTCTTCCAAAGACGAAGTCGTAGTTTTTCAAATCTTGTGCTTGTACTGATAAGTCTAAACAAATGAGGGCGGCGGAGTAGCCTAGATTCAGTTTCAGTTTCAGTTTATTATTCTCCAAACCACCGTCGGTGGTACAAAAGAGTACAAAAGTACAAGCATGTAAACAAAGTATTAATATGTGACAAGATGACAGTATGTCATGCATGAATATGTTATATCTTTTCTGTTTAATGTTTTCTTACTGCTTTAAATATTTCATCAATAAATCTCGATAGGTTTTTAAGATACCTCGTGTTTTGACTGGATAATAACCTCTTGAATGTATATAAATTAGACCAATTATTTTGGTAAGCAGTTGGTAAGTATACACTTCTATGTTTTGACAGAGCCTGGCATCTAAACAGATAATGGAATTCGTCTGCAACTGAAGGAGAGTTGCACAGTTCACATACACGATCCTCTTTCTTTACATTATTCCAACGGCCGGTTTCAATAGGTAAATTATGGTTACATGTTCTGAATTTTAAGATTGGAATATACATATTTTTTGTCATTAGTAGGTATCTTTCAAATATTGTTTTTTCTGTCAGATACTGATAACAGTAGCCTTTACTGCTCAATGCCATATTGCATCTCCATTCTTGTAGGAATTGATCCTGTAGTATCTGGCCTACCTTTGCAACCAGCCATGTGGTATTACAAGTATAAGGGTTATAGAATATATGATTTAGTCCACAGTTATTTATTGTAGTTTTAATCCATTCTAGCCAGGGATTGCTTACATCATGATTCGTTTCAACAATGTGATAAATCATTTGTGAAAGTTTCTTATCACACATAGGTGTTGCGATGTTATGCCAGAATTTAATTACACGTTTTGAGATAGTTATGCGTAGAGGTTCCCTGCCTAATTCGCCATAAACCATAAAGTTTGGAGTTGATGCTCTTAATCCAGTAGCAAATTTTAAAAATGTTAAATGGACACGCTCAATAATTTGTAACTTTTCGTACCCCCATATTTCTGTACCATATAACAAAATAGGTGATACCATAGAATCAAACGCCGATATAACGCAATCGAGAGGTAGATTGATATTTCGTGCTCTCTTCAGGAGACAGAACATAGCTTTCTTGGCATTAGAGGTAATAGATTTGATTGCGCTTATCATCCTTCGATTTCTTTGGAATGTTATGCCAAGGTAAACATAGCTATCTACTATCTCGAGGTGTTTTCCACCAAACATGAACTGGAGTTTACTTCGTTTAGCAGGACCACTGCCAAATATAATAATTTTTGTTTTTGAAATGTTAACATCTAATTTCCATTTAGTGCAGTATAATTTAAACGAGTCAAGGGTTTTCTGTAAATCGGCGGGATTTGCACGCCCATTGCTCGGGTTCGATTCCCACATGGGTACAAAGTGTGAAGCCCATTGCGTGTGTTCGCCGTGATAAAGCTGAAATATTGTATAAAACACTGTCACTCACTTACTATAAAAAAAACCCATTTAAACCAATAGACTAATAGACAAAGTAAGATGCAACTTTATTGCAAGATAACGACAATGAGTAGATTCAAGTTCTTTGAAAGTTCTTTCAAAATCGGCATTCAAGTTTAGTGTTGTGGACGCTTTTGTTGAATACTAGTTGTTTTCTCCATTTTGAAGATTGGTATTTCTGAAACCATTATGTTTAGGGACTGATTGATTTCATAGGTGCTATCAAATGTCTGTGAAGATCACTGAATAAAGACATCCTTCATCTGGTGATAATAATGGGCGATCGGGAAACGCAATCGTCAGTTGATTGTGTGTCAGCCTGCGTAATGATCACTGTCCTAAACTCGAGTACTTGTACACTGCTGCTATATGATCAAACAAGGATACTAAAGCCAGATAAGGCATCTTGTCAGATAAACAACACCCTTGGTGTCATCCACTTTTGAAGCACCTTCTCCTCTTTTCTGTTTCAGAGGCTGTTTTTACTGCGTCATTGATCACCATAAGGGACACTAGTCGATAGATGTAGAGAATCCGATATAAAAACATGGCCACTGGTTTAATTATTATAGACACTCTTTTGAAGGTTCGTTTGGCTACAAATATCTAAACAAGATAAATGTGTCAAAAAGCAAACAAATCCATTGACGAGGTGTCCTGCTGGTCATGTGTCATCGAGTGTGCATTCACTGTGATATGAAGAAATTCCGATATTTGTCAAGCTGCAAAGTATTCTATTTAAACAGGTTTAAGAAAGTTTTACTTTTGAATGTCGGTTTGACGTACACCTGACCATAGTACGTCTGTGAACACCTAGACATAATCCCTGGAAGCGTACTGTGACTAATAACACGAGGTGTGCTGCTGACTAATAACACGAGGTGTACTGTGACTAATAACACGAGGTGTGCTGCTGACTACTGAGATGAGGTGTGCTGTGACTACTAAGTCGAGGTGTGCTGTGACTACTAAGTCACGGTGTGCTGTGACTAATAACACGAGGTGTGCTGCTGAGTACTGAGATGAGATGTGCTGCTGACTACTGAGATGAGATGTGCTGCTGACTACTAAGTCGAGGTGTACTGTGACTAATAACACGAGGTGTGCTGCTGACTACTGAGATGAGATGTGCTGCTGACTACTAAGTCGAGGTGTACTGTGACTACTAAGTCCAGGTGTGCTGCTGACTAATAACACGAGGTGTGCTGCTGACTACTGAGTCGTGGTGTGCTGTGACTACTAAGTCGAGGTGTACAGTGACTACTAAGTCGAGGTGTACTGTGACTACTAAGTCGAGGTGTGCTGCTGACTACTAAGTCGAGTCGTGCTGCTGACTACTAAGTCGAGGTGTGCTGCTGACTACTAAGTCGAGGTGTGCTGCTAACTACTAAGACGAGGTGTACTGTGACTAATAACACGAGGTGTGCTGCTGAATACTAAGTCGAGGTGTACTGTGACTACTAAGTCGAATGGGCTGCTGACTACTAAGTCGAGGTGTGCTGTGACTACTAAGTCACGGTGTACTGTGACTAATATCACGAGGTGTACTGTGACTAATAACACGAGGTGTGCTGCTGAGTACTGAGATGAGATGTGCTGCTGACTACTGAGATGAGATGTGCTGCTGACTACTAAGTCGAGGTGTACTGTGACTACTAAGTCGAGGTGTGCTGTGACTACTAAGTCGAGGTGTACTGTGACTAATAACACGAGGTGTGCTGCTGACTACTAAGTCGAGGTGTGCTGTGACTACTAAGTCGAGGTGTGCTGCTGACTCTAATATAAGATGTGCTGCTGACTATTAAGTCGAGGTGTGCTGCTGACTACTAAGTCGAGGTGTGCTGCTGACTACTAAGTCGAGGTGTGCTGCTGACTCTAATATGAGATATGCTGCTGACTACTAAGTCGAGGTGTGCTGCTGATTCTAATATGAGATATGCTGCTGACTACTAAGTCGAGGTGTGCTGCTGACTACTAAGTCGAGGTGTGCTGCTGACTACTAAGTCGAGGCGTACTGTGACTAATAACACGAGGTGTGCTGCTGACTACTAAGTCGAGGTGTACTGCTGACTACTAAGTCGAGGTGTGCTGCTGACTACTAAGTCGAGGTGTGCTGCTGACTACTAAGTCGAGGTGTGCTGCTGACTACTAAGTCGCGGTGTGCTGCTGACTCTAATATGAGATGTGCTGCTGACTACTAAGTCGAGGTGTGCTGCTGACTACTGAGATGAGATGTGTTGCTGACTACTAAGTCGAGGCGTACTGTGACTAATAACACGAGGTGTGCTGCTGACTACTAAGTCGAGGTGTGCTGCCGACTACTAAGTCGAGGTGTGCTGCTGACTACTAAGTCGAGGTGTGCTGCTGACTACTAAGTCGAGGTGTGCTGCCGACTACTAAGTCGAGGTGTGCTGCCGACTACTAAGTCGAGGTGTACTGCTGACTACTAAGTCGAGGTGTACTGCTGACTACTAAGTCGAGGTGTACTGCTGACTACTAAGTCGAGGTGTACTGCTGACTACAAAGTCGAGGTGTACTGCCGACTACTAAGTCGAGGTGTGCTGCTGACTAATTAAATGAGGTGTGCTGCTGACTACTAAATCGAGGTTTGCAGCTGACTACTAAGACGAGGTGTGGTGTGACTAACAACACGAGGTGTACTGCTGGCTACTAACACGAGGTGTACTGCTGGCTACTAAGTCGAGATGTGCTGCTGACTAATAACACGAGGTGTGCTGCTGACTACTGAGATGAGATGTGCTGCTGACTACTAAGTCGAGGTGTACTGTGACTACTAAGTCCAGGTGTGCTGCTGACTAATAACACGAGGTGTGCTGCTGACTACTGAGTCGTGGTGTGCTGTGACTACTAAGTCGAGGTGTACAGTGACTACTAAGTCGAGGTGTACTGTGACTACTAAGTCGAGGTGTGCTGCTGACTAATAAGTCGAGTCGTGCTGCTGACTACTAAGTCGAGGTGTGCTGCTGACTACTAAGTCGAGGTGTGCTGCTAACTACTAAGACGAGGTGTACTGTGACTAATAACACGAGGTGTGCTGCTGAATACTAAGTCGAGGTGTACTGTGACTACTAAGTCGAATGGGCTGCTGACTACTAAGTCGAGGTGTGCTGTGACTACTAAGTCACGGTGTACTGTGACTAATATCACGAGGTGTACTGTGACTAATAACACGAGGTGTGCTGCTGAGTACTGAGATGAGATGTGCTGCTGACTACTGAGATGAGATGTGCTGCTGACTACTAAGTCGAGGTGTACTGTGACTACTAAGTCGAGGTGTGCTGTGACTACTAAGTCGAGGTGTACTGTGACTAATAACACGAGGTGTGCTGCTGACTACTAAGTCGAGGTGTGCTGTGACTACTAAGTCGAGGTGTGCTGCTGACTCTAATATAAGATGTGCTGCTGACTATTAAGTCGAGGTGTGCTGCTGACTACTAAGTCGAGGTGTGCTGCTGACTACTAAGTCGAGGTGTGCTGCTGACTCTAATATGAGATATGCTGCTGACTACTAAGTCGAGGTGTGCTGCTGATTCTAATATGAGATATGCTGCTGACTACTAAGTCGAGGTGTGCTGCTGACTACTAAGTCGAGGTGTGCTGCTGACTACTAAGTCGAGGCGTACTGTGACTAATAACACGAGGTGTGCTGCTGACTACTAAGTCGAGGTGTACTGCTGACTACTAAGTCGAGGTGTGCTGCTGACTACTAAGTCGAGGTGTGCTGCTGACTACTAAGTCGAGGTGTGCTGCTGACTACTAAGTCGCGGTGTGCTGCTGACTCTAATATGAGATGTGCTGCTGACTACTAAGTCGAGGTGTGCTGCTGACTACTGAGATGAGATGTGTTGCTGACTACTAAGTCGAGGCGTACTGTGACTAATAACACGAGGTGTGCTGCTGACTACTAAGTCGAGGTGTGCTGCCGACTACTAAGTCGAGGTGTGCTGCTGACTACTAAGTCGAGGTGTGCTGCTGACTACTAAGTCGAGGTGTGCTGCCGACTACTAAGTCGAGGTGTGCTGCCGACTACTAAGTCGAGGTGTACTGCTGACTACTAAGTCGAGGTGTACTGCTGACTACTAAGTCGAGGTGTACTGCTGACTACTAAGTCGAGGTGTACTGCTAACTACGAAGTCGAGGTGTACTGCCGACTACTAAGTCGAGGTGTGCTGCTGACTAATTAAATGAGGTGTGCTGCTGACTACTAAATCGAGGTTTGCAGCTGACTACTAAGACGAGGTGTGGTGTGACTAACAACACGAGGTGTACTGCTGGCTACTAACACGAGGTGTACTGCTGGCTACTAAGTCGAGATGTGCTGCTGACTAATAAGACGAGGCGTACTGTGACTACCAAGAAGAGGTGTACTGTTGGCTACTTAGACGAGGTGTACTGTTGGCTTCTTAGACGAGGTGTACTGTTGGCTACTTAGACGAGGTGTACATTTGGCTACTAAGACGAGGTGTACTGCTGACTTTTAAGACGAGGTGAACTGCTTGTCGTCATTATTCGTAAACAACCAGAAACAGCATTAAATTATCTTTGCCGAATCAGTTCATTGTCACACTTATTGTTTTTGCTAGCACATTAGGAAAAAGGACCTTTGCTTCTTCTTAAAATTAATTACCTTTACTTACGTTTGAATGAGCTACGACACGTTTTGTAATTGAAATTATTCAGTACATTGACATTCGAACAAGGATATTAGATTACAAATCGTTTCATGAATCAGCTAGTTTCACAGCTGCCGTTCAACAAAATGATATATACAGGTATTATTCCTTCCCGCTGTTCTCACATTCTGCATGGCACTTCGAACTGACAGGCCACCAACCTCATCAGCCATACCGCCGATAATTCTTCACATCAAAAGCCTCGTGCAGCAACCATCGGCAGTTCACATTCACGCAGTCTTGTGTAACTTGCATATCACTTCACAGGCATTTCTGCCTTCAGTCCTCCTTTTATTTAGTTACACAACGTGCCAGTCTACGCTTAGGGGAACTAAAACATACAATACTATATCTAGCAGATTTTATCACCGTCAAGTTAATACTGTCACGTGATAAAAAGAAGGATCATTCATGATTTATGAAGAATATTTATTCCCCTGCGATTTGTTTGCATCAGTAATTCAGAAATCGCTGATCGGATTTTGAGTAAATGTTTTAATGTGTTGAAACTAAAGGGTTCCAAATAATATTTAAAGGAGATTATTTAAAACAAATCACTTTTAAAAAGCCATATTTCTTCATAACAGAATATGTACATTATCTTTTTCTCCTCGTTGGTCGCATGATTTTGCCGTCATATCAGGATTAAAGGTTCGGCATGAAGTTTGGCATAGTTTAAGCTATACGTCTTCCAACAAAGTATCCAAACTCTATATCAATGTATTGGGTGACAGCTGCCATCTTGGACTTGCCTAATTGTATTCCTATGTTTACTATGTCTCAAAAGAAACGCACATCTCATGTTGCAACTTCCAGTCTCAACAATATCTAATAACAGTTATTTATTTGCACAACAAAAGACACATATGGACAGAATAACATGTCTAGAAGCGTTCCACCTTTTGGATTCAAACACTGAACACTGAGCTCTTCACATCCATGAGACAGACTAGCGAGACTGTGTCTTTCTGAGCATTTGCACTTGACTGTTAGGTGTTGGAGGTATCCATGAAAAAGGTGGCAACAAAACTTCCGTCAGTTCTTTGATTGACACGGATTGCACAATGCCCGGATTAAGCATAAACAATCGTCATCCAGTATTGGGCATGATCGAAGCTGGTATGGCGGCAGATCTACCCTCTTATTAACAAACAGTGCGCATGATTGCTCGAGGAGCGAACGCCCACGTGTAACGTCGTAACCTCATGATAGGGATTTCACCTGTTCTCACTTACGTCAACGCTACCTACCAGCCAACTTCCTTACGCTGAGAGTGCGTTTCTTTTGGAATTGAGTATATAACTCATACAAAGGCCGAATGGGCGTTACTCGTTATATGAAAATAGAAAACTTATAAATCATTAATAATCAATTGGCTCATCATAAAAAAATTGGCAAAACTGGAGCACATCTTGACACTGTCAGTGTGAGCTTTGAATGACGTTGCCAGTCGTCACTTCAGAAGTAGTGTTTTCTATGTCCACAAACTCTACTTCTGCGATAGTTGGCTTTCAAAGTTTCAACATTTTTTTAGATAAAACGCTAATAACATAACATTCTTTGATATTTTATCCCATCGACATGCGTCCCTTAAAGGATTGTCACGTTCTGTACTTGTTGTTTGTCTCGTTGTGTGTCATGTCATTTTATGTACAAAATACGTTAGCACTTTCATATGTACAAAGAATTCCCTTACGGGTACTAATGTATTGTCCTTGTCGTTATCCTTGTCATTTGAAAAGTAACTTTATGTTTTAGATAAAACGACGACATTACGAATGAAGTGCGAATCCAGTCCTTCCTCCTCCCTCACATCCACCTTTACTCGCCGCTGTCAAGTCTTCGTTGTGGCCAAAACGCTGAAGTCCTTCTACTCTACAGCAACCATGTAGGCCTCCCTTTGCTGCTCTGTAGCTACATCTCATTGTGTTCTGCTATTTGACACGTTCCATCAATACTGAAGGTGATTCCAAACTATGGTTGTGACAACCTTGGTCTCATCACGCAGCGACAACTACGCTACCCAATACACTGCACACATACAGTATTATAATTTCGACCCTCATTGCTCAGCTAGTGATGCTATTGCGCGTGATGTCACAGTAGTACAGCTAGCCGTACTAAATACTACCCTAGCGATGTAAACTTTCAGTAACAATTACACAGTAGTTGACCTCTAATAATAAAAAGTCCCCCGTTTAAATGAAACTAGCTGACCTAATTCAACGTCAGTGGTTTGAAATCAATATCCCTTGAGGATGAATTCCAACACTTTTACCTTTCAAGACAACTCAAAGAATCAACAGCATGTAACATTCAACAATGTCAGTCAATGTCAGATAGTCATTGTTCAACACATGTGTGCTATGGGGTTTCTAGATACACGTTGTTCAACACACATCTCCTGTGGAGACCTTGGTCCAGATTGCTGACGCGAGATGCCCGAAGGCGTGCTTGTTTTTGTGTTATATCCAGTTTGATACAGTTTTTAGATTATAATGTAAATACTGCAATGCCATCATGGAATATAGGTTTGATATTTACCATGTATTGCTAATCCTGTCTATACATGTGTATCAAATGTGTTTTAACATATCCTATTCACACAATCCATCACTTCACCAACGTATCAACGTACCATAGGATTCAGAGCAGAATGAAGGATCAGTAACAGCCCCACGTTAAGAGACATTGTATTGGTTGAGCAGATATTGGGATATTGTCAAGCAACCTACTCTGCATTTAGTCATTTTATGGGTAATTACTGAATTAATTTGAACACGCAAGCGCATGGATTGTAATGAGATTTATCATCCTCAATCATTTGTTCTTGTCTCCTCTCGTTTTGCTGTCCTCGTGATCAGCTCAAGATGATGACCGCAACTGTGTTAATGTAGTGTTTGTAGAGTGTATGTTATATATACCTTAAGGTTACAAACATACACTTCGCCATGCACCGGGTAACCCCGTGTGTGAAGGTTATATATACCTTAAAGGCTATTTAATGGGTGACCAACATTTAAAATGTTCAAAAGGGTTAGTTTATGAAGTGCGTGGGTTGAATATACATACATATATAAGTCGTGTCAGCTCATTGAACACAAGTTTGGGAAACAGAGTTACGTTTGTCTTAGACACTTAGAAACCACAACACGGGTATGGTTCTGACAAGTCAAAGTCTGTATACTAGTAATCAGGTCGAATCTAGAATTCAACCAAACGAGTAAGATGAGCATCTCTTCACTGCAACATTCAGGCGCCGAACATGTACAGGAGCTGGTCCTGTCAAAAAATCTCTCTCTAAGTTGAATGTTTTGAAATGCATCTGTACTCCCGTCGCCAGCTTGTGACCTTGAGGTCGACCTGAAGTTGGAACCTGTGGATTTCAACCTGTCTGCTATAGATATACTTAAAGAATGTGTAGAATATGATATCTCTGACTGGTCGAAAGGCAAAACACCATTTGGGTTGACCATTGAACCCTGCAATATTTCAAAAGGTTCTTATTGATCTTATCAACCCAATTTCAATTTCAATCCATTCCAAAGCTCCTTCATAAACCAGGGATGTGTTCAGATCTAACTTCTATTGATTGCCTTTTTATGACAACGATATCCCGAAGTATAATTTATTGGTTTGTTCTGCTCAACTTTAGACACTACCTTTGTGCATTTACTGAGAGAGACATTCGTTCTCCATTACAACAGTACAGAGAACTAATCTTGTTGACGGGTCTCTCCCTCTGTGAGTGAGTGAGTGAGTGAGTGAGTGAGTGTGTGTGAGTGTGAGTGAGTGAGAGTGAGTGAGTGAATTCGGTTTTACGCCGCTTTTAGCAATATTCCAAAAATATCACGGCGGGGGACACCAGAAATGGGCTTCACACATTGTACCCATGTCGGGAATCGAACCCGGGTCTTCGGCGTGACGAACGAACGCTTTAACCACTAGGCTACCCGACCGCCCCAGTGTGAGTGAGAGTGTGTGTGTGAGTGAGTGTGTGTGTGAGTGAGTGAGTGAGTGAGTGAGTGAGTGAGTGAGTGTGTGGTTTATGTGTGTGTTTTTAAAAGGCATCATCCCACCTCTAGGTATTTAATAATAAACTTCTGGACTTCTTCAAGACATATGCTAGTTTTCTTGACCGTTCGTTAATTTATGATTTCAAAGTAAATCAAGTAGCTAACGTAAAGTAACCACAAGCATGTTGAAAACAACACATCATTTCACATTGACATTATTTGATAAAGTTCAACAGCCCTGTCAAATACGTTGATTGCACTTCAAGAAGACACACATTCGTGCGTTGAAAGCGTGATTGCTAACAATGTCGTATTAATCATACAGGTATATGTCATTAAGCTATGTGTTACGTGTCGATTCCCAAACTGAAACAATATGTTATCCTAGAAATATACTCTCTCTCAAAAAAGAAACGCATAACGAAAATGGTAATTTGATGCAGCAATGTATTGGTACAGGGTGGGTTTTTCAAAAATATTTGTTTTCTCTATGATTTCTCTGGTGTTTTTGTCTTAGAACGTCATATCCAAACGCATCCCGCATGAAAAACCCGGATGTTAAAGCATGATTTTCGATAGACGCATTTAATGTATGTTTAACACGTATTGCACGTGCAATGCGCGGGAAACTCGGGGATCACATCGTGTCGTGGATGGGTATAAAAGATCGATCTCCGTCTTTTTTCATTCACTTTATTTGGAAGTTCGTGAAGACTGCAAAATGCCAAGACTGAGCCGCGCCAATCGTCACATCGCCATAGGTCTCCTGGAAATAGGACAATCTCAACTTACAGTTGCCCGTCGAATGAATGTTCATCAAAGTACGATTTCTCGTCTCTGGGAGAGATATCGGCAGCAGAACTCGGTGGAAGATGGACCTAGAAGTGGACGTCCTCGAGTCACCACTGCGGCGCAAGATAGGTACATGCGGGTACATCACCTGCGTCAGCGAACAGCTACAGCGACCACTACCGCTAGGCAAATGCCCGGATTGAGAAGGATATCTGCACAGACTGTCAGGAACAGACTACGAGAGGCAGGTTTAAGAGCAAGAAGACTCTACTTTGGCTCCGTTATGCGTCAGCAGCATCGACGTCATCGCGTTCAATGGTGTACAAACGTTCAGGCCTGGAATTTGGTGAATTGGCGTCGAATCTGGTTCAGCGATGAATCGAGATTTCTGTTGGAACGACGCGATGGAAGAATGCGGGTGTACAGACGACGTCATGAACGTTTTGCCGACGCCTGTGTCCCCCAGGTGGACAGATTTGGCAGGGGCAGCGTGATGATGTGGGGAGCCATATCCTACACTGGAAGAAGTGAGTTGGTGTTGATCCAAGGCAACCTGACAGCGCAACGCTACTGCGATCGAGTCCTTCGTCCACACCTCCTTCCCATTATCAACCGCCATAGGGAGGTATTCCAGCAGGATAACGCCAGACCTCATACGGCACGTGTCACGAGGGCCTTCCTCCAGAATGAGAACATCAATGTGCTGCCCTGGCCCTCCAGATCACCAGACTTAAACCCGACAGAACATCTTTGGGATGCTCTGGACAGACGGGTGCGACAGCGTAACCCACAGCCCCAGACACTCCAGCAACTAGCACATGCACTACAGGCAGAGTGGGCTACATTGCAGCAACATCAGATTCAGAGACTCATTCGTTCTATGCCGAGACGATGTCGCGCAGTTTTGAACGCCAATGGTGGTCATACGAGGTACTGACTTCAGCGCCATCAAACATCGATGTGTGATTCATAAACTGACTTTTTCCGATGTCTTATTAAACAGTGATACCTTGACATTTCAGGTGTAAAATTTCTTCGAATTCCATTTGCTATTAACTTGTCCACAGTGTATCAAAATAAAAAGAAATCTGTAGTTAAAATTCTTAAATGCGTTTCTTTTTTGAGAGAGTCTATGTATGGTGCATGGCGAAAGAACTTAGTGTGAAACCAACCAACAACCGACAAGTGGTATACAATCAACAAATGTATTACAAAATTGACTTACAAAGTTTACAAATCAATACTTATTACAACGCTTACAATGGCAGTAAACAATAGAGTGGTAGTACAATATTCAATGGCAACATATAATGTGATGGCTGGGGTCAATATCAAATACAAAATTACAGTGGTGACAGCAAACGTCCGTAGTAATAGTATATTCACCCAGCGGCGACGCCAGATGTTCCTGTTGATAATGAATGGAAGGTTTTCCATCAAATTGTTCTTCGAAATCCATATCGAAAGCATGTTTTGAGTTTGGCACATGAAACTCCTTTGGCAGGTCATTTGGGTGTGAACAAAACTTGTGACAAAATTCTGTCCCATTTCCTTTGGCCTATGGTGTGGCTGAATGTTGCAAAAGTTGCCATGTGTGTCAAATGGTTGGCAAACCTAATCAGAAAATCCCAGCTGCACCTTTGAAACCCATTCCCATTTTTGAAGAACCTTGTAGCAGGGTCATCACTGATTGTGTTGGTTCTTTAGATCAGAAAGTATCATGAAAGAAATCACAATGTACCTACTCAGTGTGTTGCCACTGTTTCACCTGTGGATACTGTATGAGATTGTGAGACTGATGAGACGTTGCCAGCGCCACTGTCATTGGATCCAGGACTATATCATCCAGAATACTAGATAAGTGTTCCATTTGTGCAACCAAATCCATCCCCAAGAGCCATATTAACAGCACTAGAATGTATTAGTAAACAATCAAAGCATAAACACTTTATTATATTTTCCGACTCTCTTTCCTGTGTTATCGTTTTTTCATGGTTACCAAGCCATGTTGGAATCATTGGTAACACAACGGCTGATGCTGATACAAAGGCAGCTCTCAACAAATCTGTGACACCACTTCTGATTCCATACACTGATTACAAACCCGTTATTGGATCATTTATCCGCGATCTGATGCAAAAGAAGTGGGACACCCAAGTATGTTTTAATATATTACATGACATATTGGTTACACCTATTTGGGTTGTCAGTCCAGATGTGCATTTGCCATTCTCGTTACACCCATGAGTATTTGTTTGAAAGGTGAGGATCCTCCATTTGTATCCTTTGCGATGAAAGAACCACGGTCGAGCATGTCCTGCTCGACTGTGGTGTTCCATCACAAGGGATACTTATTTCAAATAATCATCTATTTAATTTTTTGAATAATTTCTCATTTAATTATTTTTTTATTTTTTAAATTGAACTTTTTGATAAGTTTTGAAATGTGTAGATAGTTATATTTTATAATATTGGTAGTGTATAATTTGTAACTTAGATGGTTAGTGGCTGTATCCTCAAAAGGGAAGCGTAAAATTATTGCCCCCCTGAGAGGATATGTAAGACCACTTCCTTTAAAGTGACTTTATTCATGCCACAGTTTTAAACATAGTATCTTTGTTATTTTAATTGATGGCTAAATTTCGCATCATCGCTAGCAGCTGAAGGGATGGTGTAAATCCTACTGGGCACCCGTGCAGGTAGCAGAAGTATTGTAAGGGGTCCCTATTGTAAGTCCCCAGGGTCCCCAGTGAGGTAGCCTAACTTTGGTTGCTAGTGATCTATAGCCCAATTTTATATTGTATTGTTGAATGATAATGTATTCTTTTACACATTTTGTGATACTCTATTTATTAGACTGTCCGTCGTTGACAGCTTTTTTTTCAATATAAATATAATTATTATAACCGTTTCGTCATCATATGGCTGAAATATCGCCGATGTGACGTTAAATTCCACTCACTCACTCACTAACTGATGAGAATTGTGACTTTGTGAAGTTTGATCGCATTGCTGATTATGCTAGCCAAGAGCTACACTGTTCTGAAGTTTTACCTAACTTGGATGCAAAGTTAAACCCATTGTCATCTGAGCGAAAGGCTCAAATGTCAGAGTTAATTCAAGAATTTGCTCACTTGTTCACGGATGTACCTGGCCGTACAGATTCAGTGGAGTCATGATGTGGTAGAGGTGACCCTGTGACTGTGAGACAACATCTCAAATCTCAAATCGAGCTTGAAGCTCTGTAAAAGGAAATTCAATGCATGCTGGACAATGACATTACAGCCAATCTTGAGGGTGTCGGAGCCTACATTGACGATGTCATCAATCAGTCCATGGAGTGGGGCGGACACCTGCAGAGGACCCGTGCTTTCTTCGAGAGACTCACTGATGCTAAGTTGACTGTAAATTAAGTAAAAAGTGAATTTGCGCAGACACATTGGCAATGTTTAGGTCAATTCATAGGCCAAGGTCAGGTACAGCTCGTACAAGCAAAGGTGGAAGTTATTTCAAAATTCCAATTTCCACAACACAAACAGGAACTTATGAGATGTCTGGGTGTGGCTTGTTACTACCGTACATTTTGTCAACATTTCTCACATGTGGTAGCCCACGTCACTAAGTTGCTGGCTGCTTTTGAGAAAATTAACGCCATTCTCGTGAATTATCCTGTTCACCAAGCACCAAACTTTGAAAAATCGTTCAAATTAGCTTTAGATGTAGGAAGATGATCATCCTGTTTGTTATTATTCGACAAACATCAGAAACAGTATTCCACCATTGAAAAAGAAATTCCTGCTCTATTGTTAGGTTTGCAACAATTTGATTTGTTCATGGGTACTACTTTGTTTTCTATTCAAGTGTACACTGATGATAAAATGAAGAAACGCCTCATGCGCTGGAGCCTGTCTTTGCAAGATTTTGATTGAGACATCAAACATATCAAAGGCAAAGACAACCATATTGACTACAAACATGATTTGCCTTTCTTGTAAACATTTATTTTAATTATCTTGTATAATGTTTATTATTATTTATTGTACTTTACAGTTTTTGTACTTTTATTAGCAAAGAAAGTTCTCATTCAGTTCTAGCTTTCTTTCTCCGAAGGGAAGGAAGTGAGTGTTACATGGCAGTGTATTTTATTGTTGAACAATTATTGTAACCCAGTTACATTGTTTCTGTTGAAGGACTGTTGCTGGTCCGAGGCCGGGTCCTAGTTCTGTGTGGGTGTTGTTGTAGGTGACGGAGGGTTTGGGCCTGGTCCTTGTGGTAGACGTCAACCGCTCCATTTCCTCCTCTATCTTCCTCCTCAGCCACTGGCTTGTCCCCAGCCCACTTCCAGCCTTCCTTCCAGGTGGCACACGGACATTAGAACACGGAAAACCTGAAACTTGCTGCGAACTGATTTAAACTCTGGAAACGCACTGGACTCTTCTAAAACTGGCTGTACACTTATTGCTGGCGAGGTACGCAATCCATTGTTGTTGTTGCTTTAAGTGTTTAAGAGGTCGCCTTCTCCCTAGCAATTTCCTCTTTGGGACTCCTGTGTGTGAATAGGGAACACACATCTATTGCGAGTTTTGGTATTCATAGAATTTCTGTTTTTGTATTGATATGATTTCTATTTTCGTATATTGATATACTTTAATTTTTATCTTTGGCTGCTCCGTTTATAAACGTTCGATTAGCTGTCCATCTCTCAGAAATAGAGTTAGTTTGGCCTTCGCTATAGCATCTCTTGGCTTCAGGAGATCTACGACAGATAGCGGATCTAACTGCTATTCTTGTTTTAACCGAGCCCGGCCTGGGGCATGGCCTTTACTGAGAAGATAATCCAGAGTAGAACTAAATATATATATATATACACATAAAAGATTAACTTTAGTTTTGTTATTTACACAAACTAACCCGTGAAGATCCGGTGTAGAATAGCTCATCAGCAACCCATGCTTGCCGTAAAAGGAGACTATGCTTGTCGTAAAAGGCGACTAACGGGATCGGGTGGTCAGTCTCGCTGACTTGGTTGATGCATGTCATCGATCCCAATTGCGTGGATCGCTGCTCATGATATTAATCACTGGATTGTCTGGTCCAGACTCGATTATTTACAGACCGCCTTCATATAGCTGGAATATTACTGAGTGCGGCGTTAAACAACAAACCAAACCAACCAACTACACAAACTACTTAGGTCCTCTTCAATTTCTGCCAAGCACTCCTCACACTAGAGCAACCCGATAAGGACTGCCCCAGCACAGTTGTTGGTGTTGTCTTACCTACCCCCCATCTCCACTGTCTGACAACTGGCTGTCTAACAAATTGGAAACAAACTTTCACATGACCTTAACATCGTGATATACCGCGGCCAGCATGGCGGAAGTGGGCGGGTAGCCTGATATTGTCGCAGTCGCTGTCGTGGTACTGTTCGTGGTTGTTATATCGCAGTCATTGAAGTGGTCGTGGTCGTTGTTGTGGTCGTGGTAGTTATTGTGGTCGTGGTAGTTGTTGTGGTCATGGTAGTTGTTGTGGTCGTAGATATGTCCGTGGCCGTGGGCATACTGATGAATCGGAATGTTTAAAATCTAACATCTGTACCGGTTTTCATTATTCGTAGTTACCGTGTGGCGAAGAATAGTGTACGTATTTGAAGGTATGTGATTAATTGCGAGAATGATAAATTCGTGTTTAAAACGAGTCGAGCCATAGGCCCCAGCAATAACAAACCAACCACTTGGTAATAACGAGGAAGGGGTGAGGAGAAACCGTAGCCACATCTCGGATAATAGCAGTGTAGTCCTTAGGAAAAACTGGATATATACAGAGATTACTACACGAGTGTCTGTCAGATACCATTGATCTTACAACGAGTTGTTTCAAAACGTATCTAACGAGCGAAAGCGAGTTAGATACGCTTTGGAACAACGTGTTGTAAGATCAATGGTATCTGACAGGCACGAGTGCAGTAATCTGTTTCTTACACCCCCCAAAATCGCACCTTTTTAGCATCGAACCGATGAATTTTGTCTATTCTCATGATTGCAGTAGCGCATTAATACATAACACCACTGTCATAAGTGACGTCATCCTATGTGCTGCTTACTACTCATAAATAATGTGACCCTACAAAAAAAGGTTTCCGTCATATCTGTGGATTATAATATATGCAAACTAGACAAAAACAAAGAACACGCTGGGTGCTAAGTTGAAAGTTTACATCTCAAAGAAATTACCAAATATGTACAACAATGTTTACTTCCGTATGACATCACTACCGGTGACCGACTTTTACAAAATGGCGTGTTCGATGACAACAGAACGCGGGATTTCCAGTGGAGGATTTTCGTTGATTGAGGGATCGTATACACATAAATGAGTCACGTAAGTTATCAGAAACATTCTGACAATCTGCGTACTGTTATTTGTTTACCATGTTTTCCAATGTCACAAAGAGAATTAGTCAGAAATGCAGATAACTACCGTCATCGTTATGCGTGATTTAGCGTCAGTCATGGCGTCACACAGGACGGAAACTTTTACGGTTTCTGTTGAATTTACCACATCATTGTAATGTATATATGTGTAATTCCATAATTAGTGCAACGATACTCTTCCCATGAATATTCTCAAACGCGTGATCGAGCCAATGTATGCAAAAATTAGACGAAAGTACCTCTAAAAATGCTTCACAGTGTAAAACCTGAAATTTGCTTTGTTAACATTTCAGCAAGTACAGTTTTCCGAGCACAGTTTTCGTTTCCATACCTAATTTATTTCGCATGATTTCATCTAGATAATTTGCATTGGTGACAAAGACCATTTATCCATTGTTTCGAAAATGTATGAGGACTTCAGGGATGCATGTATAGCAGCTGAGTTTGAAATATACCTGATCGAATAGGCGTCTCATAACCGGCCACACTCCGTCGCAGTGGTGACTTAGCATAACACCACTGCCACGGGCTAATTTGCATATCACGTGACCGGACTTTTCTCTTGTTTGTAAACAAACGCGCTTTTTCAGAATCAGTATAGAACGGACTACTGCAAGTATTTGGGGGCGCTTTACATATTGTTTTGCATAACTATATAGATATGCTACTACAACTGCGGTAGTGAGTTGCATGACAATATATATTTATGCATCAAAGTGACCGTGTCGCTAGCTCTCCGTTGGGCTTCGATGACAGCACGTGGAACCGTTCAACCAATGTAAACATAGGATAACTACGCAAAAACAAGTAGATTTTTACGTATTTGCATACTTTCTAAATGAAAGTTAACCATTCTTTGACATTTGTTTATGAAAATGTGTAGACTTGTCAAACATGAAACGGATGAAAAGCATATACAATATCTTGAATGGACTTTGAAAGATGTGACGAATCGTCACATGGCGCTGGCCTGTGGCAGAGGTACTATGCTAGCTGGCTGCCGGCCGCATGGAACTCTGGGTAGGAGAGTGATAACCGGCATTTTTTAAACACAATCCAATATGGCGGAACGTACTTTTCGGCGTTCGTGTATGCGTATTTTCCCAAACATTCTAAACGATTCTAGGCTAATCACCGACGTTTCAGAATTATCAGTAGTGATTTGATTCCTGTGATCGCTAATACGTTATTTTTCTACTTGAATTATTCGAGTAAGATAGATTTCTAAACACACATTAATTTTTTATATAACGCCGTGAATTGTGATTTGGCGAGATTTACAATGGACCTTATTTTCAGAAGTCACTTTCAGTAATTGCCTGAATTGCCTAAAATGACAGTAAATGATGAACAGAATTCAAAACTGTGAAGTGTATTAATCTGCGTGATGTATTTTGAATTTTATTCGATTACGAAGTGAGGGTTGAAGAGGAGGGACATATGTGTCGCTGTGGCATCCAAGGTGTTTACACTCTGAAAAAACGATAATGTTGCCATAACAACAGATAATGTAACTGATAATAATAACAAACAAACTCGCAGACGAGGACGAGTTTGTTTATTTTTATTATTAATTACACGGTCCTGTAGTTCAATACAGACGTAGGTGAACATTCGACTGAAGCACGAGCAACTTATGAATGACTTACACTCAGGAAAGTAGTCCGTCATCATCTGACCTCAGGTCATCGCCATGGAGTAGCCAATCACGGTTCCTGGAATTCGATCTCACACATATGTTTGATACCAATTATCTCAAATGGGTTTCTCAACCACAGGTGTGTAAGATATCACTTATTCAAGAAAACATCGAACGCTATAGATTATTTAATATCTATAAATTTAAGATATTTAGCCATCAACAGTGGAGTAAACATTGCTATCAATATTGTTTAAAGATCTATAACAACAATTCTTTCTTTTTATTTGATTGACGTTGTATTGTACATACCAGCATATTTCTATAAGGATCTGAAATATGGAACTTTAAAGACTGTAAATGCATCGAGATTCATTTGGATTCTTTACGTAAATATAAAACATTAACGCCAGAGAATATTCTGACAGTCCCAATTTTTCCGACGAAAACAGATTGTATTGGGAAGTGAAAGGGAAAATAGCGGTGAAAATTACATGAATTGATGACTGAATAATCTCATTCTTCCTTTGAAAAGGAGCACTCCATCATATGATATACGGGGACCTTGGCAGAAAGTCCCTTTATATCCATATATATGCACGCATGGTGTCATTTTGCGCCCGTATATCTTGTCAAGAAAAGCAACAAAATCGTATGTTTATTGTACAAATTATCATCAGATGATAATCGTACTGAAGGTAATCCGAATAAATGGTTCATCGATCTTTATTAAGACTGGATTCACATTGTTAAAACTCTTTCTATTCACTAAGATGTAGGGCGACGCGGTAGCCTGGTGGTTAGATCGTTCGCTCATCACACCGAAGACCCGTGTTCGATCCCCATATTGGTACAATGTGTGAAGCCCATTTCTAGTGTCCCCCGCCGTGATATTGCTGGAATATTGCTAATTAAGATGTATTGTGACAAATAGCTTATAAAACGGTACTTACAATTACGGTCATCTGAATAGATTGAATAGTCAAAAGCTGTAAAATAGATACAGAGAAAGTCCAAACTTGTAGTGTTTGTTTTGTTTTGATAAATTAGGTAAACACCATTGGTTGTCTCTTATTCAGTTCAGAACATCGTGTCAATATTTCCCGTTGAAGTAAATGAAAACTGAAAGAACTGTTGTTAAATGGGATCATGTTGATTTAACGATCACTCATTCCTGCAACAGTTTATAAAAAGTAATATGTGGCTTGGTAATTCGGTAACGAAACAAATTGGTTCAGTGAAGACGGGTAAGAAATTAATTTGCAACCACATGACCCCTACCACGTTTGAAATGTAAAATTGCAAATTTATTGATTTTAAAGATAAGGTGTTCAAGATACCCATCAACAGTTGTGTATTATGCGAGTTTTCATTTTTAAGTCAAATTATAATGTAAAAAAAAATAAAAGCACGTATACACATTCTTTGAGTGCTAACTACGCGCCTGGACAGTTCATTATTTAATATTATAATAATAATAATAATAATAATAATAATAATAATAATAATAATAATATCGCTAATTTAAAATACTTTAATTGAAAATCAAATATATACAAATAACTATACTGAACCGCAAAAGAAACGTCACCATGGATAGATATATAAGACACCTCATTTGTCAAAACACTGTAAACATACTTTGAGACATATTAAAAAGATGAAACTTGGCAAAACTGATCATCAAGTTTGAAATTGAAGTGTCAAATCTTCTTAAAGTGACACAACACAACACTAGTCTCTGAGAAAATGGCATCACAAGTCAGTATCTCGTGTGTCCGCCATGTGCATTGATGACTGCCGTGCAACGTCGATACATTGAATGGATGAGGCGGTTGATGAAAGCCATGGGCACTTCAGCCCACACTCTGCAGCTGAGGAACGCCTGACCGCAGTTCAGCTGCAGTTGTCGGCCTTTGTCGGCCTTTAAATCGGGGCTGAGGGCAGGCCACTGCATGGTTCTGATGCCATTCTGCTGGAGGAGGTCTCTTGTTGCTCTCGCAGAGTGGGCACGGGCGTTATCATGCTGAAACCGATGTTCTGGAAGACCATAGGGCCGGCCACCTGTGCAAGACCAATTCCACCCAACACCATGATGCTCGGACCACCCCCACGAGTCTCTCTCAACAACACAAGCATCTGAATAACGTTTCCCACGGCGTCGCCAGACTCTCTCTCTCTGCCATCTGCTGTTGAGATACAGTACGGGCTCTCGTCTGAGAAGAGAACTCTTCTCTACTGCTGGTGGCGTTAATGCTGATGCTGTGTTGCCCACTGAAGACAGTCCCGGCGATGACGTGGTGTCAGAATGGGCCTGTGTGGCCTGTGACAGTGGAGGTGTCTTCTCGTCAATCGTCCACGCACGGTGTTCGCATTAATGTGTCGCTGGTGTGTCCCCATGGTTTGTCGAGCAGTTTCCGCAGCAGTAACAAAGTGATCTTGAAGATGCTGTCGCACAGTCTGACGATCCTGACGTCGGGTGGTGACCCTTGATGTTCCACTACGTGGTCGGTCATCTGTAGTGTTGGTGGTCTGAGACCGTTGCTGGAGCCTGTATATGGTTCTTACGTGTACTTGAAATGCATTGGCGACTTGCCGGGCTGTTTGTTCAGCTTGCAATCGTCCAAGGGCTCGGTGTCGCTGATTTCTTGTCAATCTTGGAATGTGGTAGCAATTCAATAACGAATGAATGTTATCCGATCTGGGTGAATTTATATAGGGCAAGAAATGAGGGAACGCATGTGCATTTCAATTTGCACGGAACACACGTGCATCGGGTTACCATGGCCGTCGCCGTGATGCGGTTGGGCGATCGGTTTTATTGTCATCTGCCTGGTTTATTTATCATCAAATTTCATTTTTCCGGACAAGGTAATGTTAAATTTTAGAAACCTTGACAAAAATTACCCAGGTATTTAAATGACAACTTTATATGCAATGTTACTTGGGGTGACGTTTCTTTTGCGGTTCAGTATATAAGCGACCCAACCCTTTCCACATCCACAAGAAATATCGATCGTCTTACGATTCCAACTATGTCGTTAGCATGTGTTCAATCAACAGAGGGGAATAGTTTCTTTTGCTCCTCAGTTTATTCACAAAAAGCGATAGATATACGTTGCTACCTGGATGTTATCACAGTAGCCAAAATGTCCTACATTCCACAGTTTGCTCAATAGTATTACAATAAGCGTGTTAATAACAATGATCTAAGTTTTGTCTTATAATAATGCCAACATAAGTTCTCGGGGTGATGAATATGTGCACTGTATTGTTATACATCATTAACCTGCCCTGCTGCCATGTAACTTAGATATATTCATGTACGATCTTCATATTCAACAGTGTACGGTCCTAAAAGCAAGTTATGTCTTTATGTTGATAGTTAGAATCTATTTGATTCACGAACATGTATTAGTGGCATCAGTGTAGTGGAGGAGATGCGGAGAAGAAGTTGATTGCTGAGAGGCTGACACAAGGCCGTGTCTCAGTATTCCGGAGAGGAGGCGGATCCGCATGTAACATTTGCTAGGGATGACTCCTCGGTCTCCAACTACATCGACGTTCTTATGTATACAAAAACAACGTGGATCTGGGATGATGTACAATATTGCATAATCCGTTTACAAAACTGATGTATTTGTTTGACTGTTTCCATTTTCTAACAGTTAAATGTATATATTTGTCAAGATAATGTCACGTTTGATCTTGTATACATGGTGTTTTATCAGATAACAAAGGCTGAAACAAACTATTGAATATTAGGTATCTTCCAGAACACATTTACTGCCATTGACAGGTTATATGCCTGTTAGTGGTGAGATGTTTTACACTCTGAATGGACTTGGATGTCGTTTCAATTGGAAAACAAATACTTTATAGAACATCCACGTTATATGTTCGTATTTTTACTAAGATGTAAATCGGCACGTAGAAAACTAAATTGTGAATGTAAATACACAATAATTATGGTGTCAGTCAGTCTCACTACTTTTCCCACGTTATTACGGTAGGGCAGACATGTGGTTAACTTTGTTTGTGTCATATTCCGAGCCCATGAATAAATGCTCATGACACGTTTATGGTATTACGTTTGATAACTACGTACACCAATGTGGCTCATTGAATTGTGGGTGCCTAAAAACACTACCACAGGTGAGAGAAATGACCTGCATTTGTCGCATGGTATGAATCGTATAAATGGACGCGAAGTGCTCTCTGTGAAGAGCAGCCAAGTTGTGTATTACACTTGTTTGGCGTGACTTGTCAAATGTCTATGTGAGACATTGTGGCATGTGAATAAACCTGTGTGCAGAGATTCTTCTTGTGGATTTTATTTAGTAGTTTATTATCGGAAATATAAGGTGGGTTTGAAACAGAACCACTGCCACGTAACTGTCTGGTCACAGTACTCGGGCCGTAAGCTCTGGTATCTTCCAGTGTCAGCACAAAGTAAGGCTTACTATACCACATCGTTTGTATTTTAACTCAAGTTGTATTATTTTTATCAGTCCGACGATGAATTATAACCCCCATTACACAAATACCTACAGAAAGGTTGCCTTGAGCAGGTCAAGAATGGAAGTTTACACGTGCGTCATTTAGATTTAGATAGAAACTTATAATGGAGCGAATGCTACCTTGCAAAGTAAATGACAAATAAAAGCTGGATGTCAGAAAAAGCTAAAAGGTTATTTATGAGGCTATAACACATGATGCAGACATCCAGTTGTCAACCAACCATTTTAATACGTGCTCCTATCCATAAGAGGGATTGTCCGTCTTCGAAATTAAAAAGTAACATTTGATTTTTATAATCATAAAATTTAAAGGTCTTTCTTTCAATAAATCCACAAAAACAGTAACGCTGAAAGTGGTCATATGCTCAGGTTTTTCGAAAGAAATATGTAGCAAATGGCTGCCATACTGAAACAAGCTATTTTTGGCCATTGGTCCACCTTTACTACATGTTTGTCATGTGGCTAGTATTCACTAGTTGAATACATAGAAGACATGTATATATAAGGCGAGAATGTTAACTGAGGAAAACATCTGACAAAACCACGCATCAGTACCATCAATTTTGGGCTTGACTTTCGAACTTGAAGACATATTCACCCCTCTTTAGCACTAGATAACAAAGATCAATAAAAATCCTTGCAAAGATAGCTGTATTGTTGGGTTCTGAAAATGTACCACAAAATTCCTTAAAGAATTATCATAATCCTAAATACAATCAAGGAAGGGTTTTCTTTATATTTAGAGGTATATTCAAGTGGAATTAATACCATGTGGATTCTCAAAATATCAAACTATTTGCTTATATACTAGCCACATAAAGAAACTGTGCACGGAGAAAATATATTCTGGATTGAAATACAACACAGCAAGAACAAAATGATGCAGACGCTGTAGCAGCTGAATGATCGGACCATAAGAAAATGTCAACAGGACCTGAACAACATCTGTTACGATGACGTCAGAAGATCAAAATGGAGTAGGGGGTCAAACGACAAAGTCACAAAGTCAATAACGGATATTACCACCCTGTGCGTGAATCACAGCAGTGCATCGGCGACGCATGGAGTCCACCAAATGGGCATGGAAGGCCTGGGGAATGGCCTGCCATATCCTTCTCAAATCCTGTGCCAAGTCACGGACGTTATCTGGAGGATGTGGAAGACGACGCAGACGGCGCTCAATTTCATCCCACACATGCTCTATTGGGGAGAGATCTGGAGAAATTGCAGGCCATGGCAGTAACATGACATTGTGATGGTGAAGGAAATCCATTGCGACCCTAGCCGTGTGAGGACGAGCGTTGTCCTGTTGAAATGTCAATCCCGGGCCATGACGTTGCAGGAAAGGAATGACCACAGGCCTCAGAATCTGATCTCTGTAGGCAACACCGGTGATATTGCCCTGAACAACCACCAAAGGGGTTCGGTGCCGTGCAGTTATCCCACCCCAAATCATCACAGAGCCACCTCCAAAACGATTCCTCTCCACAATACAGTTGCGTGCATAACGTTCTCCCAAACGCCGGTAGACACGTTGAGGCCCGTCACTGTGGGAAATGTTGAACCTCGATTCATCTGTAAAGACAACATTTCTCCACCATATTCGAGGTTGGCGAACATGATTTCGACAACATCTTAGATGGTTGACTCGATGACGGTGTGTCAGGATGGGACGTATGGAAGGGCGTCGTGGTCGAATCCCGTACTGACGTAAACGATTTCTGACAGTGTTGGGATGGATACGGCGCAGTCCAGGAATTGTCTGGGACGTCGTTACTGCCGTTTGGAACCTGTGTCGGAGATGTGTAACTCGAATCCATCTGTCTTGTCTTGGCGTCGTTACTCGGGGACGTCCTGAACGTGGGTGGTCGGCAACGTCATTTGTGTTCTGATAACGCCTCACCAATGCCGATATCGTGTTACGATGGCATTGGAAATGTGTTGCCACCTGTTGTTGCCTCATTCCCGCTCGGATCATTCCAATGGCTTCATGACGGTGTGCAGCTGTCAATCTTGGCATGATTTGCTTGTGATATGCCTGTGTCTGCGCCTGAGAAGTTTTGAATTTTTGAATGACCACAGATCATGCTTTCCAAAGTGACAGCGAATTTTGAGTTGCACATGCTGTGTACAGCTGCACAGGATGCACGTGCAGTAACACATTGCACGTCCATAGGCCCCCATCAATTACGTCATATCGCATGGCACGTGCATGAGCGTTTGAATGTCTCCAATAATTGCTGTGTTCAAACCTATCTTTCATATATGGACGGTGTGCCCCTACATCTATATTTTCTCCGTGCACAGTTTCTTTATGTGGCTAGTATATATTCGAGATCTTAGAAAAGAGCCAAGTTCAATTATTTGAAACATACTTTGTACACCACTATCCCCACGCCAAACTTCATTCATTCCTTGACCCATGGGGCATTTGTCACTACATGTGGAGACCATAGACAAAGTTACATGTCTGTCTTCAAAGGTTCACGACAATTTGTCAAAATGAAATCAAATGTCATCAACGAGGTAAAAATAAGTGAAATGTTCGAGTTATTCATAGACATCATCTCTGTGAAATTTGGAGAAAAGATATTGACGCAAGAGGTAGACCAATTGTTGCCCCCTTCTTGCTGATTCGTTTCTTTATGTATATGGAGCTCGGATTGGCAAAATCAAAACAACGAAATCAGGCCAATACATTTTAACTTATGGATGATCTGATATTGATTTATAATGGTCAAATAGCCAAATCGCTTCCACTGTGTTACCAACATGAGCTAGAAATAGGAGACCAGTGCAACCGCCTCATCATTTTTAGAATCTATTCATTAAGATTCAGAGTGATAGAGATTATCTACGAGGCTCTATGGCAATAGGCTTCAACTTTCCAACTTTTTCTGTTCAGCAATATTCCACCAGCAGCCTTTTGTGTCTTCAGTTCATAACATTTGAGGTACGACCGAGCATACTCTTTCGACGAAGATGTCAATTAATGTCATGCGACAAAAGTTGTTTGATCAGGGTTACAACATCCAATGCCTAAGTAAAGCTTCAAAAACCTCTATTTTAGACATGCTTGAGACTTTTTCAAAATTAATTCATTCCTTACTTTGACATGTACCATATGTTTGCGAGTTGTTTCAGGTGAAGATGTCCTTTGCATGTGTTCGTGGCTGGTGTCAACCGTGTTTTAGGATACGCTCGCCTTTCCGCGAACACCTGGTATCACCACTATTTGATAGTAATGTACAAACACATGCTTATGATATACTCGTAATCGTACAATAGACTCTAAGAAATAAAATCTTATCACAATGGAAGGTTTTTGTGGTTTATTTGTTCCCTATGTATTTTAATTTTAAACGTCTGGTATCGTTCTAAATCAGTTAATAGCAATTCACCGTTCTGAATATTAAACAGCTGTCTCCGCAACATGTGAAAGGGTCTGGACAAAAGGACTCCCTTCGTTTAGCGATATTTCCGCTATTTTTCCATATCGTTGCAATCACTACTCTCTGAATCGTTCTCACGTAACTGTATAACAGGAACGCAAATTAATGTTAAAAATCTACATCAAGACGCTGTTTTGGGAGTGGATCTTACACATGCTGGAGACAAAGGTCTTCCCAAGTGTCAGAAGTTGACTCGAAGGTAGGATGGAGACAGCTCGCCTGCCTCATGGGTGTCCATGTGACCTTAGGTCAGGACCAAAATCATGTGACATATACAAACCTATACTCAAAGATATTTACACTATGATAGGTCGGATACATAACGATTAATCCGCAGCGGTTTGTTCTCAGAAGTGTCGCCTGTATTGCAGACAACCAGCGTATCATTCTTTCCCTAAACCGTCGATCTCCGTGTGTCATTAAGCCTGTCACGCCTGTGTCATTAGATGCTTCCTATTATTTGATATTGACTCCAGATACCCTGCCACACATCTACTGACCGTTACAGACGAGGCTGCAGTTTAGTGTATGGCGAGTCCTATAATTATCAAACACACAGCCTGTATCCTTGCTGTGGAAGAATCCTATGAACCATAGTTAATCTCAAGAATGGGATGTGTTTATTGCGTGATATGTTTCTGTTTGTTTCTAAGTCGAATATCTCATAAGTGTCCAATCTGTAAACGGTGTCGGTGTTTGCTGGGGGCCTGGGATCCATATGTCCGTGGAAAGTTATATTGAACAAGACTTGTAAGATACGTGGAGGTTGGGCAAACGAGTGAGTGAGGAATGAGTGAGTATTGCTTAATGCGTCATCAGCAATCTTACAGCCATTCGCGGAGATCCATCATAGAGAGTGTTCTGGAAAGTGACGTGACATTACAGTTAAATGTATGATAGAAAGTCGGTTTTAGAGTTAAATAGAGATTTTCTTTTACATTTAAACAATTAATCAACCGGAATTATGTATTTTAGGCATCATATTCCACTGTATCTAAACATTGCGTGAGTAAAACTTGAAAACTTGGAAATGCTAATAACAGTTGATAACCTTTAACGGCGAAATTTTTTCAGTAGAGTGTGGCCTCTTCAACGCGGTATCAAAAGCTAATCGTCCAAGTTGTAAACGAAGATAATCACAGTATAAGCTTAGAAACAAGATTTCGACGATAGTTCCTCTTATGATTGAACATCAATAATTACACCAGGAAGATGTCTTTTACGGGTTAAAGGAATCACCAGCCGCCTGTTGCTTTTCTCATAAATCTTCCTAGTTGTGAGTGCTCTGCAACCGATGATGTACCTCCTTGCACTTAGATAGGTGTGAGTAGGCAGGACAACGGAGACTTGACTAAGTGAAGTAGGGGTTATCAAGACTCATTCTCCTCTTGCATTGACGTTTCGTATTTTGTTCTCATTGCAATAACTAGAATCTAAATAACACCACACTGAAGAAACTTAAAATTCAATTAGTGCCAGATAAGACATTTAGGCCAGTAATTTCAGAGGGATTGTTACATGCAAAATCAAGAGGTGTCCGAGCTCCCCCGACACGTGCCCCGTGGGATCTCCCCTAGAGTTGTTTAGCGGTACAAGTGGGACACATAAAACGAGATAGCAGACTATATCAACATCCGCCTGGTTCACGAGAATGGCACCGAGTGACAGGAACGATGCTTATGATGTCCAACCAGAGTCTGTCTCGTTCAGTTGTCAGTGTCACTGGCACACAATATGAGTAAGAAGATCAGACAAGTTCATTTCATACGGATTGCACTTGCCTTGTGTCAGCTCAGGGTCACAATATCATCTGTTTTGCCACGCAGCAGTTTCATAGTAGATTACGGTGTTCTTTACAATGGATGTCCACTGGCGGTATGGACAGAACCGCCCACTTCTTGTGGATGTCTTGAAGGAAGGCTGACAGATTGCAATTATGTCTAACTCAACGAACATGAAGCCTCTTGGTCTATGAACACAATAGTTTTCTAAAGCAAACAGACGTGTCATTAGAAGTTTGTGACTTGTGTTACTGGGAGAAGTATGACAGAGACCAAAGAATAAGAGTTTTGCTTTGTCGATGTAAAATTCCATCGGCAAACACCATAAAAGGGTGTTTCATATGTCAGTTGTTGTTGTTGTTTTGGAAGATCCTGGATCATTTTCACACAAATCCTCTGAGCCCTTTCAAGAGCTAAGATTTCACCTTTAGAGGCGGATGACCACAGCTCATAGCTGAGCAGTGCTTTAGGAAGACATGTTGATTTCTGAATTTTAGAGCTGGTGTTGGGGTTGAGCGTATCACTATGACAGCCTGACTCTATGACTGACATCATAACATACTTCAGTTTGGAACAGGTTTTGATAGTTCGGTCCCAAGTGTTGGATTTTTCTTGGAGTTCAATTTCAACATGCTTTTGGATGGAGAAAAGCTAAATCTTCACCTTGAGCTATATGACTCACATGTGGATCAAAGCTTGAAAATTGGAGGTCAGAGGACTAAGACGGGTTATGTCGTCTGCTTGGGTTGGTGACGTTGACATCATGAACTAGGGCATCTTTGGCAGATGACAGTTGTGTAAATACATGTATGTCGTTTATGTATACAAAAGACACTACTTTGCCTCACTCCTCTTGGCACCCTGAACCTGAACGTTTCACTATTGTGAAAAAAGACGCGGGGTATATGCCTTCAGTGAAGAATCTCACCTGAACGTTCCACTTCTATGATACAAGACACGGGGTATATGCCTTCGGTGAAAATCATCACCTGAACGTCCCACTATTGTGATACAAGACGGGTTATGTGCCTTCAGTGAAGATCATCATCTGAACGTCCCACTATTGTGATACAAGACGGGTCATGTGCCTTCAGTGAAGATCATCATCTGAACGTCCCACTATTGTGATACAAGACGGGGTATGTGCCTTCAGTGAAGATCATCATCTGAACGTCCCACTATTGTGATACAAGACGGGGTTTATGGCTTCAGTGAAGAACATCACCTGTATATTCCACTATCGTGATACAAGACGCAGGGTATGTGCCTTCAGTGAAGATCATCATCTGAACGTCCCACTATTGTGATACAAGACGCAGGGTATGTGCCTTCTGGGAAGATCATCATCTGAACGTCCCACTATTGTGATACAAGACGGGGTTTATGTCTTCATTGAAGAACATCACCTGTACATTCCACTATCGTGATACAAGACGCGGGTTGTATGCCTTCAGTGAAGATCATCACCTGAACGTCCCACTATTGTGATACAAGACACGGGGTAAGTGCCTTCAGTGAAGATCATCTGAACGTCCCACTTTTGTGTTACAAAACATGAGGTCTATGACTTCAGTGAAGATCATCGCCTAAACGTTCAACTACTGTGATACAAGACACGGGGTATATGCTTTTTACTCTTTTAGAAAGATACGAGGACTTTTAAATAAAAAAACCTTAGAAAATTACACTAACTGAGCGTCTTGTGGGAATCCTGAGCCAGATACATCTCAACAAGACGTGTAGAAACACCGAGTGTTATCAATGGAGCGTGTTATCAAAGCGCTCATATAGTTCGAACTCCTAATCTTAGAAAACGGTTTGAGACCGCTGCACTGACAGCTGTGGCCATGACAGGATATGAATGTTATTCATATGGCCACGAACAGTCAGACGTCATATATACTGAGTCAAGTTAAAAACTTCACATTTTTAAAAGTAATCCCATATATGATATACAACGGACAAATGTATCAGAGAAGGTAATTTTTAATCATTGATGTCCAAAGAAGGATTTTAATTGACGGTGGTAACCATAATTTGTTCCAAGCATCTACGGTATTCGCTAATAACATCAACAGATTAAAACATAAGTCCCAAGCACGAGAATCTGATGGCACACAAGTTCAGTAGCGTGTATGGCCACCGTGTGCGTTGACAACTGCCACACAACGCCTCCGCATGGACCTTGTGATTCTTGTGAACACATGATTGGGAAGACGACGCCATTGTTGCTGCAAAATGGTGCCAAGATCTTGCAAATTCTGTGGTTGGTTCTGGAGAGTGCGCAGACTTCTGCCAAGAGCACCCCAGACGTGTTCGATGGGATTGAGGTCGGGAGACCTTGACGGCCAGTCCATGGCGTTGACAACTGCCACACAACGCCTCCGCATGGACCTTGTGATTCTTGTGAACACATGATTGGGAAGACGACGCCATTGTTGCTGCAAAATGGTGCCAAGATCTTGCAAATTCTGTGGTTGGTTCTGGAAAGTGCGCAGACTTCTGCCAAGAGCACCCCAGACGTGTTCGATGGGATTGAAGTCGGGAGACCTTGACGGCCAGTCCATGGCGTTGACTCCCGCATCCTGAAGTAAATTCCTTGTCAAAATTGCTGTGTGGGGTCTGGCATTGTCGTGTTGGAAGATCAAACCGGGTCCATGTGCTGCCATAAAAGGCAGAAGTTCTGGTGCCAGTACCTGGTCGCGGTAAGCAGCAGCGTTGAGGTTGCCACGGATGACAGGAAGCCTGGAACGTGCATTGCCACAGAAAGCACCCCACACCATGACACTTCCGCCCCGAAATCTGTCAACTTCCTGTACAATACACTGGGCGTAACGTTCATGACGGCGCCGCCACACCCTCACCCTACCATCAGCAAATCGAAGATTAAATTGGGATTCATCACTGAAGACGACTTGATTCCAATTCCTCTGAGTCCATAGTAAGTGTCGCTGTGCCCACAATTGACGTTGACGTCTGTGTAATTGAGTCAGAATCGGCCCGCAGTATGGCCGTCGTGCTTGAAGGTGAGCAGTTCTGAAACGGTTTCGAACAGTTTGCGCACTCAGTCTACCCCTAAACAGTTCATTTCTGGTTGATGAAGCCGTCAAAAATCGGTTACGGTGGTGACGTAAGACAATCTGACGATCTTCTGCATGTGACGTCACACGTGGTCGACCTGGCCGAGGGCGATCAGCGGTGGTACCCGTTTTCTGTAGACGCGTCTGTAAATCATAAACAGTCCGTCGACTACAACCCATCGTCCTTGCGACTTCAGCTACGGACGTTCCTATCTGCAACATGCCGATGGCACGTTCACGTTGCACATTTGAAAGGCGTGGCATGACAAATGGCCGTAAAGCCTTTTTTTTTCTTGTTTATCTTTTTTTTGTTAATGACTGCTAACAAGTATGGCTGAAAACACGTGCGGTATTATGGTCACTTGACCAGTTGCACGTGAATAAACACCTTTGCCACTATAGTGCTGTGCACATGATTTTGATCTATTCAACTGCACAAAAACGGGTGTTATCTGAAGACAATACGTGTCCATTACTGTTTAAGTACACAATAAGGGCCCACAATGATAACTGGTCACATTGTTAAAATTTTAGGATTGTGAAGTTTTTAATTTGGTTCAGTATACTTATTTATGGGATAGTTTGGTATCGATTTTAAGACGTCCGATCTGAACGGCTAATTTACAGCTGACGTCGTGCAGACAGAATGCTTATTGATGGCAAGTAGATGGAGTGGTATATGAATCTCCGATCTGCCGGTAGAACACGGTTTCTAAGAAAAGTTTGTTTTGTAAAACCTGAGGAAAGCGTTTTTGCAGTCGATCTTCCTTGCCATTTCAGAGCCAAGATGACATTCCTTATGATATATATAAATGAATGGGTGACTTCCTACAAGGATACGATACCGGGGGACCATCGTTTCCATCTATTCCAACCCTTCATGACCTTTTGGTGACAGTGACCACAATGTTGATGTGTTGTAAATATGAACATGGTCTGCATTAGTTCCGATCTCGACATTTGCACCTGCGTAAAGAGAACACATTGAACTAAGTCCTGTGCGTGAGGTCATGTTTCCGATGAACGTATGCAGGCTCGACATCCTTTCTTCAAGTATAATCAGCAGTTCCTTGCAAGAAGTACTAAGTGACTTAGCTTTGAACCGTTTTCCTGATGTATCACTGTTTGTTTGACTCAGTATGGGAGTATACGTCGTGTACGTTCATTACTTTGGTAATTCCAGTGGGCATAATGACTTCGCAAAAGAATATGACTGAAATAGGTCAAATCTTGTCAATCAACAGGCCTGGCTTAGCAGCCCCTTATAAACACATTTGGGCCGTTGGGAAGCCTAGTAGTTAAAGCGTTCGCTTGTCACGCAAAAGACCCGGGTTCAATTCTCCACATGGCTGCAATGTGTTAAGCCCATTTATTGTGTTCCCCGTCCTGATATTGCTGGAATAATGCTAAATGGGATGTAAAACCATAACCGCTCACTATAAACACATTTTCTTGTTAATTTCACAGAAAAGTCCCAGAAAGCGTTTAAATAATCATGCTTATGGCTAAAGCGTTCCTTCGTCAAGCTCGAAACCCGGGTTGGCTTCCCGATATGAAGGGTACAAATGTGTGGTTGCAATCTGTTCCGTGATATTGTTAAGTAAAGGATAAAACACGACTCCAAAGTTTTGGTTGACATAGTAAAACCTTAGGGAAGCAGTGACTGAGGGCGTTAACTGGACGTTTTACTAGCGAGGTCACTGCTGCTTGGAGGTTTTATACCAAAACCGAAGAGGTGTTTTATCCGACTTACGAACCGTCGAAACAACATTTATTAATACATTCTTTAATATTATACACATTCGTTACGACAGTCTAAATAAACGCTCGTAACATATATGGCTAGGAAACCTTGTGTAAAGGTTTTTGTGCCTGAACAGGAGGTTGTGGGTTCGAATCTCTTCATCAAATATTAAAAAGTGTCCTTTCTTGTCCTCGAAATTTGGACTTTCGAAACACTAAGTCCAAAACTCATCTGCTTCTCTGCTCATCAGGTCTTACCTGGAATAAGTAATAAATCAATAAGTAAAATACACGGGGTGGGGTCCTACTAAGAAAAGTAAAACCGCATGATAGATTATTACGAAAAAATAAGTAACATCCCAAACAATGGTCAATATCCGTGCGATGTTTTTAAAACCGGCGTAAAGCCGCACCCACCTGCTGTTTCCATGCCATCAGAGGAAAGACACCCTCACCCTTTCACCCCGCGTCGTCAAGATCAGTAGTTCGCGTTTGCAACAGATAAAAGACTCCTGTAAGTGTTCAAATGGTTTAATTTGCCATACTGACTTCAGAAAATGCGTGATTTCATTAAAAAAAAACATGAACATGCCAAAATGTCAGTTTACAAATCAATAGCGTGTGTGTCCACCTCTGGTTGCGATGCAAGCAACACATCTTCGTCTCATGGAAAAGACGAGGCGTCGCACAAAGTCCTGTGGGATATCTGTCCATAACTGCTGGAACATGTTTCGAAGTTCATGGAGTGTCTATGGAACACGTGCTTGACGTCTAAAGGCGCCGATCCATTTCATCCCACATGTGCTCGATTGGTGAGAGATCAGGGGAGCGAGCCGGGCAGGGGATGACATTCACGATGTTTTGTTGAAGGAATTCCTGAGCTAGTCGCGCAATATGAGGCCGGGCGTTGTCATGTTGAAAGGTAATGCCTGGGCCATGACGACACAAAAACGGTAGAACAACAGGGCTGATGATCTCGTCGCGGTAGCGCTGTCCATTGAGATTTCCCTCTGCCACTATCAAACGTGTCCTCCCAAATCCCACCCCATACCATAACGCTGCCGCCCCCGAACCGTTCTTCTTCCATGACACAATGATTGACGTAACGTTCACCTCGACGTCGGTACACTCGAATCCGTTCCATCGCTGTGGCTGGGGTGAAAACGAGAATAGTCAGTGAATAGAACTTTTCCCCACTGCATGGCCGTCCAGCGTAGACGCTGTCTTCACCACTGTAGACGTGCTTGGTGGTTTCCTGTCAAAATAGGACGTCTGGCGGGTCTTCTGACGACAATCCCTGCACATCTGAGGCGACGACGTACGGTTTGTGAATATATTCGTCGAAGGCCAGGGATGCTTCTAGCAGTGACTGTTGCTTGCTGGAATTGATTTCGTAGGTGTGTTGTTCGAATCCAGTTGTCTTGTCGATTATTGGTTACGCGTGGCCTGCCACTCCGAGGATGGTCTCTGACTGCATTCGTCTGTTGCCAACGTTGCCATAAACACCAAGTGGTGTTTCTGTGGACGTTAAATTGTCTTGCAACATCACGTTGACTCGATCCTGCTTCAAGCATACCAATGGCTCGCAGACGCTCATTTTCGGATAGGCGTGGCATTTTGTAATGTTGAATAATTGCGTTATTTAGTTGTTTAGCATCGTGGTTGTTGTCAGCACGATGCTAAACAATGCATATGGAATCCCGTTAACGCACATGTTTTTATATCCATTCTTGGGTAGTGAAATGGATGGGGCTTGCATAAAAGTCAGCTTTTCTGTAGCAGTTGCGTTTTTGTGACTTGATTCAATACATTTACTACAATATTGAAATCCAAACTTTACTTGTTTGAAAAATACACTAAATTATTGGTGTCACAGGAACTTTTGTTGTTGAGTATATAATGTAACATAAGGACCCTTTTGAATATTGCATTGCAAATATAGTAGCATCTTTTATAATTGACATGTCCTCGTTATACGACCACGAGTCGTCGTGAATCTCTGGGGCTGTACGGTTTAATATACTAATATATAGGTGTTTAATGACACCTGCGTTACAACAACTGGTTCTTATTATCTGATTAGAATAACAAAAATGCAGCAACGAGGGTTTAGGTGATCAGTCAGTCTGGTTAGGCTCAGCTCAGCTGCTGCTCATCACAACTTGTCATGCATGTATGCCTCTCATCACTTGATGTCACTCCAGCTTGATAACGGTGTTAGAATCTACATCTAAACGTCGCTTTATAACCCTTTACACATTTCGATGATGTGTGTTTATTTAATGGTCAATATTGTATTTTTTTATTTCTCACCTTCGACCATCTTTTGCTGTCCATCCAGAAAATGTGTTTCACCCCCGGTTCGAGGTTTGAACCTATCGCCCTGGGATAAAAAAACACACCCAAAACAATCTTAATTATTACGTAGACGTCAGTGGATAAAAAGTGTTTTTATCAACATTCCAACCTCATGATATTGAACAAAGGGCTAAATATAACTAAAGCAAATATTGTCCTGACATTTGTGAACTGTTATTTTAGTTCTGTTTACCAACCAAATTCAATCTGGATCTGCTTGAAACGACAAGACACAAAAGGCACCGTGGAATGATATCAATATTGTAGTCGTCTATATAACGAGGACTGGTCACCTATAGGATGTTCAGATGACATGTCTGCTTGCGCCACGCTTTCAATTACTTTCACAATGTGTTGTTGTTGCAATGTATTCATTGATTACCCAGCTGATGTGTTCCTTAACACTTTGCCCCCTCCCCCAATTACACGACCTGTTTCAGTGGAATGGCTATTCTTATGGCAGACGACCACCTCTAGCATGTACATAGCAACGGTGGGCGGAGAAGTTAGATTATGGGCGCACTGCCGCCGAACCAAGGTTGAATTCCAGCGCCTGGGTTCACAAGCCCCGGCGTCCTGTGATGTGGTTAGTAAACTGCTAAGCACGGCGTTAAACTCTACTGACTCACATGTCAATAGTCTGGTATTAGTGCTGATAATCATTTACATCAAAGCTTTGTCGTTAGGTTAGTCCTGCCAGTTTCATGATAGATACAGTGCTAAACAAATATGTGTCAGCATTCTCCTAATTCCTATATTCGATCGATTACGATAATCCAATCGACTACTCTCTTCTTCGTGGACGGTTGCCTCTGCTTCTTGTTTAGTATTGATAATTTCGCGAGATTTTCTCACACCTCATCCACGTGACTCTGTAGTACAAGGGGTGATGGGGCTTCACGTGGTTCTCGCTGCGGCGAACTGCAACATATCATTATCAATATCTTGTTTTCTTGACATTGAGGTAATTTACATAACTACCGACATCATATAAAACAAGAAGAAAGAAAACAGTCGTATAAAGGAAGACATGGTACGATACCCAACCGCCAGCCAATGTCTATGTTGTGAAATACAATGTAGTTGTAATATAACTTAATGTCTCAGCGTGATACTGTTTTCTCAGCTATATGGGAAAGGTTTTATTAGCCGTCTGTGAAATTTCCAAGGCACACTTAATTTGTCCTGTATATTCTTACATGACCTTTGACCTTCCTGATACATGGATGAACTGTTTGGTCGTGACTGTCCTCTCCTGGTCATCGCAATGTTCTGTCGGAGAACGTATGTACATATTGCCCTTCTTCTAATACATTAAAACTGAACAAACGCTGTCATGCTTCCCTTTAGGCCATACAGGTCTTATCTGAATATATAATGTACCTGTGCTTTATATAAAGTGCTGTTATTGTTATGTTATTGAATATTACAACATACTAATCATTCGTTTGATTAATGTTTTATCATTAAAAAATACCTGACAAAACCGATACCTGGTAACAGGAGACACGAGAGACTTAAACATAGGGGTCTTAAAATGGCGTGGTGTAACAACTCAATTAACATGTCAATATCGTAACATATTCCATCTAATCTCAGACATGTTCTATGGCATGTTCTACGTTCTGCATTTGCACCAAGGGTAGAACATGATCTCGAACTATGTCGTCCCGGCAGCGCACGTCATTCAAATTGCCATCAACCATGAGGAATTGTGTTCTCCAATGATGCCTCCCCATTTCCACCCCAAACTGACTACGTTGAGTAACTCAAGCGTCGCGAACACGTTATCCTGACACCTGTAGACCCTTGAACGACCATTAGAGCTGTCCACATAAAACCTGGACCCATCAGCGAACAGTATATTGCCCAAGTCTTATCATCTGAAACTCAGATGCTGTCTACACCACGGTGACTTTAAAGCAAAATTGGGCCATCGATGGACGCTTGGAGCTGGATGTTGTGCTCCCTCAACCGGTTGCGTATTGTTCTGCCATAAATTGGTCTCAACCCAGGAATAGCCAGAGCTGTTGATGTAGCAGTTTGGTATCGATTCAGTAGATGCACCAACCGAATATGGTTGTCTTGTTGACGTGGACGATCGGCCCGTGGCAAGTCAGGAATGTTGCCCTGCTGCAGATAACGCAATGATAGTGTGTTTCGATGAACATTAAAATGTGTGGCAACCTTGTTCACTTTCGGCACGTAGACACTTGTTCACATTAAAAGCCACGTGTGTAAGTATTATGCTCCCAACAAACAGGCAAACATCCAAATTGTGCGCCGTGCATGAACATTGCAGGTGCAAATTATGAATTACGACCTTAATGTCGAGGAATTGTCTTCATGAATTCCCGATTCCCCGCATGGGTATAATGTATGAAGCCTATTTCTGGTGTCCCCCGCCGTGATAGTGCTGGAATATTTCTAAAAGCGGCTTAAAACAATACTCTCTCTCTCTCTCTCACTAACTTTGCAACAAAGTAGGGATATTTTGTTTTGTGGTGAAACTACAGGAAAATACACAAATGTCAATGAAAGTGATTTATGTAACAAGAACGTTTCCGAAGAAATCAAACACAACATACTGACTGTCATGAAGCACGTGACCAAGGAGAGCACGTGCAGAGATTGGTATGCCACATTTACCATTGTCACTCAGACTCGGTTGTGAGCAGACGCATATTGTTTTCTTGGAACCAAACGCTCGAAGACACTCTATAAAACACATTTAATTATCATGGAAGCAACATCATTGATCATGTGACGTTTGCAACGTGTAGAACGGATACGTTTCCATGTTGCATGTGTGCACATGTGAGAATATTGTTGCCCAAATGCTGCATTTTTCTCAATCTGTCATCAGCAGATTGTGCGCCCCATACCAAGAAACACATAACGTCGATGATCGTTCTGGACGCCCAACAACTCCAGCCCAGGACAGATTAGTAAGAACGATGGTATTAAGAAATCAATTGCAAACTGCAACTCACATAAAGGACCAGTTGCAACAGGCAACTGCTGTAAGAGTACAGGCCCAGACTGGCCAAACTGCGCCCAACGGTGTCCATGGCAGGGTCACAGGTCAATAGAATCGGGACAACGTCATTGCACCACTAGTTGTGCCATTTGCTCAACGTGTTGGGCAACGTTTCATATTTCAAGATGATAATGTACGGATAATGACCAAAACAAGTGAACACGTCTGGTACGTCACTGGCAGACATGTACGTCTGCGTCAAAATCCACCCACCATTCTCAATTAACTCGGTGTTGCCCTCACTGATGAGTGGAACAACATGAGTCAAGCTGACAGTAACGACTCATCAGAAGCATGACTCGACGAATCCGTGCATGTCTGGCCAACAAAAGTGATTTTACCCAATAATGGTGATGTTGGCTGCAAAATGCAAAAGTTTCGAATTTGATCCCCAACATCTTTAACAACCTTGTGTGCCACAATCTCATCACACCAACCATGAAAGCCCATTAGATCTGATCACCTACTTCCCAGCAGATACGATCGTATAATTTCCATTTGCCGATACCATAGAGATCAGAAGATATATCTGCTATGTTGCATGGTATATATCCCACGGATGCTACATACAAAATATTTTATTGAGCAGCGATTATAACTTTTTATTCATTTTCATAGAAGATGCATTCCCGCATTTGTCAATCAAGATATGTCGACAAGTAACAGTAAGCCATTTACGAAGGTCCTGTGTTAGGACCGATTGCCGGGCCCAGCAGGATGAAGTTTTGATCAAGTCCTTCCAATAACCTTTATTTCCAACCTTCAAGCAGCACGTTCTGACTACATGTGATGCAGCCATCAGCGTCCATGGTACGTTTGTTAATAGAGGTATGTGACGCCGCCTTATTATGTATTGAAAACTATTCTGAACTATTTTGTCTTGTTCGTATTCTCGTATATTCAAAGCAAATATCACTTTTAACAGTTACAGGAGAGTCAGTCACGAGCTTAATGCGGCTGTCATTAATATAGATTACTAAACGAGTCCATGTTATTTGCCATGTCTATTTACGGTGATGTGCTTGAAAACGTATCGGGAGTTGTAATAAAAAACGGTATCTCACGGGCATAAATGTAGTAATTTATCTATTCCCAAAGGATAGTTTTGCACATTTTCCAATTAAACTCCGAAAAAGACATGTCATTGCTTTAGGCTTGGCGAATACACACAGATAAGGGCTCCAGTAGCGGTTTCAAAGTTTTTCAGTTGTCAATTATAGTCGACGTTGTGTATGTATTGGTTAACATTAGTTTAAACGTGTACCGGTCCTAGTTTCATTATTGACTGCCGATGCTATATTAGTTCACGACAAGGAAATGCATTGCTAACACACTTCAATTATCTTAAACGAACCAAGAATGAAGGACATAATTTCAATGCCAATTATGATTTTGTTGATGGCCCTGTACTGCTGGACGGAACAGAAATGAGTGTCAACCAAGCAAAGTGCCATATCAAATCGGCACAAGCTCGGTTTTTCAAGGATGACTCTCTGAACGACCACTTCATCAGGTTTATGTACTATGTGTTGAGGGGGTTCAGCAACCCGGCAGAGTTCTTCGTTTTGGGTGAAGTCGTCTGGACTGAACAGTGATGCACTTACCACTCGAAACCGCCAATGTGTGATTTTGCTTCAAAATGTAAATATGAAATGAAGGTTATGCAATCAATTTAATGAGGTTGTCCAACACATCGTCAGAGGATGCCAAGCTCTGCCATAAACACAGTATCTTAAGATACATGAAGGCGGTTTTGAATCAGAGGTTCATCTATGGTACGACCCTGAAAATGTAGAGGGCGTTATGGAAAATGATAATTATAAAATTCTTTATGCAATGAATTTAATTAGGCTGTCCAGCACCTTGTCAGTGGATGCCCAGCTTTGGCACAAACACAGTATCTTAAGCGACATGATGGATTGGCTCGATCATTTTATTACCGTCTTCGCCATGCTTGTGGTTTTGACACAGAGGGCCATCCATGGTACGACCCAGTATGGTGAAGGCGTCATGGAAACTGATGAACACAAAATTCTTTGGAATAGGCCCGTATAAAACCTCAGACGTATCCAGGCCAACAAACACGATCTTGGCATTTTTGATAAAACCAATGAAATCATTTATATCATTGAATTTTATGTCCCTTTTGACACTAATGTGATTGAAAAGATTCCTGAAAAACATGGTCAATATGCAGCCCTTACTTTCGAAATGACACACTTGCATCCAAAGTACCAAGTTGTCCAACTCCCCTTTGTTCTCAGAGCCTTAGGTTTGGTACCTCTCAATGTGTTGTCTGACATTGAGAGAACACCCGGGTTTGCTGCCACGAATACAGCCCTCCTGACAATCTGGGTAACGCAGAAGGCTGCAGTGTTGGGGAGTCTTCACACTCTCCGAAAAGTCCTGGGTTGGTTTGACGAGGCAGCGCCCCATTCGCCGTCTGGGCTGCGTGTAGCTGAGCTGAGCCTAACCAGCCTGACTGATCACCTAAACCCTCGTTGCTGCATTTTTATATCGTAATCTGATAATAAGAACACAGGTGTCATTTCCGTAATGATCCGTGCAACTGTAGTTTGCACTCTCTGGGGATGAGAAAATCCACATCGACTAGGATGTTTCAGCGTCAGGATATTGTGATTTGAACATACAAACTTGATTAATTTCTTATATTTAGCAGTATATTAAACCGTACGATTACATTATATACTCAACAATTAAAGTTCCTGTGACACCAATATTTTAGTGTATTTTTCAAACAAGTAAAGTTCGGTTTTCATTATTGATGGTGCAGACAGCGTCTACGCTGGACGGCCATACAGTGGGGACAAGTTCTATTCACTGACTATTCTCGTTTTCACCCCAGCCACAGCGATGGACGGATTCGATCGTACCGACGTCGAGGTGAACGTTACGTCAATCATTGTGTCATGGAAGAAGATCGGTTCGGGGGCGGCAGCGTTATGGTATCGGGTGGGATTACAGCAAGACAGAGGACACGTTTGATAGTGGCAGAGGGAAATCTCAATGGACAGCGCTACTGCGACGAGATCATCAGCCCTGTTCTCCTACCGTTTTTGCGTCATCATGGCCCAGGCGTTACCTTTCAATATGACAACGCCCGGCCTCATATTTCTCGACTTGTTCAGGATTCTCTTCAGAAAAAAACACGTGAATGTCATCCCCAGGCCGGCTCGCTCCCCTGATCTCTCACCAATCGAGCACATGTGGGATGAGATGGATCGGCGCCTTCGACGTCAAGCACGTGTTCCACAGACACTCCAGGAACTTCGAAACATGCTCAAGCAGATATGGACAGATATCCCACAGGACTTTGTGCGACGCCTGGTCCGTTCCATGAGACGAAGATGTGTTGCTTGCATCGCAATCAGTGGTGGACGACACGCTAGTGATTTGTAAATTGACATTTTGGCATGTTCATGTTTTTCATGAAATCACGCATTTTCTGAAGTCAGTATGGCAAATTAAACCATTTGAACACTTACAGGAGTCTTTTATCTATTGCAAACCGAAATTGTATCAGATTTAGTGAAAAACACAACTTTGCATTAAATCTTATTCAATGTCACAGGAACTTTTGTCGTTCAGTATATATGACATTTTGAAAATTGCCCACATTACTCTTCTGTGATACTAGACACGGGGTTTCAGTGAACATCATCACCCGAACTTTCCACTACAGTCATACAAGGCACGGGGTATATGCCTTCAGCGAAGATCATTATCTGAACATAACATTACACGGGTTATATACCATAAGTGAAGATCATCACCTGAACGTCCAACTACTGTAATACAAGACACGGGGTATATGCCTTCAGTGAAGATCATCACCCGAACGTCCAACTTTTGTGACACAAGACACGGGCTATATGCCTTCAGTGAAGATCATCACCTGAGCGTTCCTCTATTGTGATACTAGGCACGGGGTATATGCCTTCAGTCAAGATCATCACCTTAACGTCCCACTATTGTGCCACAAGACGCGGGTTGTATGCCTTCAGTGAAGATCGTCACCTGAACGCCCCACTATTGTGACACAAGACACGGGCTATATGCCTTTAGTGAATATCATCACCTGAACGTTCCACTTCTGTGATACAAGACACGGTGTACATGCCTTCAGTGAATATCATCACCCGAACGTTACACCATTGTGAAAGGAGACACGGGGTATATGTCTTCATTGAAGAACATCTCCTAAACGTCCCACTTTTGTGATACAAGACGCGGTGTCTGTTCGATTTCCAGCTCGGGTGGGTAAGTTAATGGAAGTGAATTGGCTATTTGACCATTATTGAACATTATCAGATCATCGATATATTTAAAGCTAATATTAAACTTCATGGTGAGATTCCTTTGTTTTGATTTTGCAAATCTGAGCAGAAATTCTGCTTCATATACATAAAGAAACAGATGAGCAAGGAGGGGAACACAATTGGTTTCAATGTGGATACCTACTTCTTGCCTAAATGTCCTTTCCTTAAATCCCGCATTTCAAATATTGTTTCTTATTGGTAAACTTTAGATGACATTTGCTTTCATTTTTGCCCTGGAACTTTGAAGATATATAAGCGTTCACCACGCTTGACAAATGCCCCATGGATAGGATAGTGGGGTACAAAGAAAAGAAAAAAAAATCAAATTGGATCTTTGTTCTTTTCTGAGATTGCCAAATTTCAAGCAGATCCTTTGATTTTTTTGACAATCTAGCAGGTAATTATTTCACTTGCTTCAACCATTTTCTGTGATAACTTCACTTCGTTTTTGCCACTGTGCACTAAAGACCATACACGTGTTGATGATAAGAAGGTAACCCTCTGAGCGATCAGTGTACTGATAACAGGCCCGAAACTGTTCTGCATTAACTATTGGAATGTCCAGACTATCCTAACGCATACTAACCTAAAGTATGCCCTCAAAGTTTTAGATTCACTGATGCTGCAGAATTAGGCCCCAGCATTCTATATAGTGAGTGAGTGAGTGAGTGAGTGAGTGAGTTTGGTTTAACGCCGCTTTTAACAGTATTCCAGTTATATCACGGCGTGTCAGCTTAATGTGGGAGGAAAGCCCGAAGTGATGCAGGTCTCAGACGTTTACCACTTCGGTGAAACCCACGAGCACGGGTATGGTGCTGACAAACCTAGAAACATAATCGGGGCGAACCGGGATTCGAACCCACAATCATAGGTTTCTGGCGTGCCCAAGGAACGCAACTCTGCACAGCGAATCGCGGCGCCTTAGATGACTGGGCCCCCCGTGTCCCCCATTCTACATAGATCGGTTCAAAGAGCAATATAATAATATACATGAAAGTAAGTAATTGTAGGTATAATTGCTTTAAAACGATTTAAACTTTTCTATTGATGTTTGGTTTTCTATGTTTACATTTGGAAATGAAAAAGGTGCTTGCTTGATGTTTAAATTAATTTGAGTATGACTAGAATTGTGCCTTTGATAACTTTGATCTTAACAGCAATGGCATTGAAAGTCATATAGTGCTAAATACAGCTGAAATTACCAATTTGATTATAGAAATAATATCCTGAACTATTGAAACACTTAGTGATGTATATGTCAAAATGGAAATGTCAAACTTGTGTTTTCACTGATAATTCGTTCTTTAAATGTCAAACTTGTGTTTTCACTGATAATTCGTTCTTTAGAGGTATCGTACAAAAATAACTGAAATCCTAAGCTTATAGAAACCATAAGTGCACGCATAGGTGTGTGTGGCTGCGTGTACCCGTCTGGACGAATGCCGTTTATTTTGTGCAAGCTCACTGAGATACCAGCATACCGCAGTTTAACTTGAATACGCTACTCAGACACAGTATACTGACCCCCGGGTAACTACATGTCCCACATTTTAACGTCTTTTGGTGTGACACGGCCAGGGGATCGAACCAAGGATTTTCCGGTTTTCCTATAACACGAGGCGGTCTACAAAAATATATTCTGTGCATTTATGGGCCTTTCATATATATATTTGAATCAGTTGAGGGGATATGGCGAAAATATGAAAAATAATTTTCTGAAAAATCTCTTGTAATACGTAAATAATATCAAATCCTATATTAATGGCAGTGGTATTCAAACATATTCTTTTAAAAGAGGTCGTTCGACCTTTCCAAAGCCCTGTTTCCCTTGTTTCTGAATTGCCAACTGTAATGGTGTATAGATTAAACTTACTGACCTTTCTACCTGCTATATTTTTAATGTTATATGCCGGTGAACGCATATCGACAAGTGCCATATGGCTGCAAATGATGCTGGATTCTTTGTATTTTTACTGCAGTAGGTCTCATGAGCCATTACTTGTAAAACCAAATGTGTTTGTAACACAACTACTGTTATGCCAGAACAGAAACATAATTTTTATTCATGAGAATTCGATATAATAGCTATTACGCATCTATCTGAAGCGTGCGTTTGCCTGAGAGTTGTAGAGAAACTAGATAATGTTTCAGGTACAGCTTCAAAACCAGATATTTAATTAAACCTAGGAATCTAAACACCTTTTGAAGAAAAATGATCTTGCAACAATGTATTTTTGTGCCAGACAATTATTATTATTTTAAACAGTCCGAAGCATAATTATTTTTATATCAGAAAAAGAAATTATATACAGAATATCAAAATCGTCGGTCCCTGAGTCCCTTTTGGAAATTGGAGATACTGACACTGAAGAGGTCGTTTATTGTTAGGTTGATTTCAAATTTACGAAACAGGTGACATTTGAATGGTGACGTTTCCGTTTCTTCAACTGCTACACGACAGTGGCGTTATGACAATGCACCAGGCTGGCCCCATTTTTGGCACTAATACTGGGAAGACTTAGCTTGGAGGACATAAATGTTGGTGGGATAGTAAAAGCTCTACAAGTACCGACGGAAAAACGACATGAAGTACAATATCATGTATAAGAAGTGTCAGATAGGATTGAGAACTACACGAGTATATATGGCCCTTTATGTTGAATAATAGTATAAGAGAGCTTCTTCAGTTTACATCAACCTGTGGAGGACATATAGTGTCACTTCAATCGCCTCACAACATCGTATGTGTGGTGCTTTAAAAGATTCATTAATTCTAGATTTAATTGCACCATGTCCACGTAATATAAAAAAATGTATGTTAGTTCAGGATATCAATTTAATGCCATGTTCCATATAACCTCTACATTGACAATAGTGTTAATACAGACATGTCCGATTCAGTGGGAGTGTTCATTTTAAATGGTAAAATTTACCTTCATCTTCTGGATGTATCGCGTCAATTTACATGCTATCATCAACACAGATTCATGGGGACGCATACACTACAAAGCAAAAGTATTTTACTTTATTTCGGAAAATCCCAGCGGAGCCTTCACATAAACTCTAGGGAAATTCTGAATTTTGTTGCGAAGCTACGCGAGACCAGGCATAACTGTATGGCTTCATGAACATTTGGATATAATTTTGTACTGCTGAACAAAATGCTAAATCTGCAGGAAGGGCCTTGGTGGCGGTGTTACGATTAGCTAATGTAAATTAGTCGGTCGATTGCTGTAAATTATATCCTCTTTGCTCCCATTGTTTGTTATGCAATAACTACTAAGCACTGCCACTCATTGATGTTGTCGCTTAAGTGCACTTATGTTATGTACGTTAGAGTCTGGCAGAGGTTGGTTTTACTCATGTTTTATATTGTACTGTAATAATAGCTTTCTTCTTTTTCTACTCCTATTACATACTCTCATTAATCCCGCAATTAACAGTAGTCGCCAAATCTATATTTCAATCACGTGGGTGCATTAGCATAAATGTAGGCATTATTCCGCACTGAATACTCTTATGCGTGCAAAGGTAGAAGCTTAAGTGGATGGGACCCAGCGGATTATTCGCGGATCTTTGAGAAATTAAACTTGCCCCTTTTATTCAGTTTTAAAACCCCTGGCGTTAGCACAAGCGTTGTGTAGGATGACAAATGTCCCTTAACGTTTACACGTGGGTTTTTTTTGAATGTTGAATGCTTTTAGATATTCATGTATTGGTTTTATTCATAATACCACACCTTTCCCCCTGAAATGTAATAGCCGAAACTTTAAAACGACTTCAAGTTATAAGTATAGTAGATATAACGAGAGTGAGTGATTTGGGGTTAACGCCGCTTTTAACAGTATTACAGTTATATTAATGTGGGAGGAAAGCCCGAAGTGATGCAAGTCTCAGACGTTTACCACTTCGGTGAGAACCACCAGCATGGGTATGGTGCTGACAAACCTAGAAACATAATCGGAACAAACCGGGATTCGAAACCACAATCTGGCGTGCCCAAGGGACGCAACTCTACACAGCGAATCGCGGCGCCTTAGACGAACGGGCCACCCGTGCCCCCAGATATAACGAGAACATAAAATGAATTACATGTAGCTTCTAATCGGAAAGCGGCATAAAACTACACTGACTGACTGACTCACTTAATCGAGCTCTTCCGAATTAGGATTTAAAATGATATTGGTTATTATGAATGAATATTATACAGATAAAAGTGATGCAAATAAACCCTTCAATCATACAGAGAATACATAAATGTCTTCACTTTAAATGCACTTATACAATGCACTTATTATACATACATATCAATTTTTTTATATTTTAATACAACACCATTAGTCCTTGAATCTTATTACAGAAACTTTCAAATTATATCTATTGTAGATAATGAATTACATGTAGATTATACATTTACAAATAATTGTCAGTTTTATCAGCCACCATAAGGTGCATTGTTTGCATTGTTCAAAGACCGAGTTAATCGGTAACCTTGCGGATTTAGACTTACAGACCCTGTCCATTCTAATTAGGACTGATCATTGCCGTGGTGATCAGGACTGTCTGCAAATTATACATATACACTGCTGTATATTTTCTTCAAACATATAGATAGCGGTGATATATGTTTCTACCTTTAAGTCGCATATACGACGGTCGAGCGCGTCTTTAAGCTCTTTCCTTGAACAAAAGGTCCAGTATTGATAATGAATATACGTTAATATGGCTCTATGCGTTTTTCGATTTGTTTTAAACAGGTTAATAGTAAAGGAACTTCATTTCAAACAGTCATTAAATAGACGCATTGGGAAAAATAGCCGACTGGTGACGTTAGGTCGGTTTTCCTTCCAGCTGAGACAGTTGCACCGAATATGGCATGGGCTCTTTGTTCAAGCAGTAATATACACGATGTGCTATGTAACAGTTCTCTATTAAACGGTCTGGTTGTTGTCAGTTCTGTGTTCTTAGGTGAATGATGCATCTCCTACATATTGATGTAGCATTTTTCAGTGAATAAAATTGATTCCGTGCGTGATGCGCGTCATGCACAGGTGGTATATATGTGCATGTATGGAAGCATACACATTAGTTGAAATACACCAGCTATTCGTTAGTCTACAACTCAAGTAAATGAAACAAGTCCTAGGACAATTATTTCGCATTAAACGTATTTCAATATGTGTCCACCATTACCTTCATTGAATTATGAATAGCGACACGCCTGTCATTAATATGACACGCATTTGGCGCCCGTTACAATACTAGACAATGGTATGCAACCACAGGATAATGGTGTCTTGTGGTGTCTTATGGTGTCTTGTATATCTCAAGTACACGCACATTTAAAGAGAATGTGTCACATCTACAAATATATATCCCCATGAAATGAATTGAATTATCGAAATATTATATATTGTCAAAATCAAGATAAATTTTTCAAGAAAATATGAATTCATTTCATATGCAACTAATAATGATAATATCGACTATAATAAAACAACATGTTATCAACAAGTGTTGCTTTACTTGAGGTTAATAAAGCATTAAGAAACTGAAAAGAAATAGAGCTACTGGTTTAAATTTGAAAATGATTATCTCAGCGAATTTGTCGAAGCAAAATCACCTCGTCAAAATTATTAGTTTAGTTCTTGACAGTTGGCATGCTTGAAGGTCAACGGGAAAACTAAAGGTCATTGCATGAACCTAAAGTCACAACGTGCAATAACTACCTTTAGTATCTGTATAAGTCTTTCACAAGTATATGAAATATGAGACGAAACGTATCGATCATTACCAAATTTTAAGTAATTATCAATCTGGTTTACCATTAATGATTTCTTCACACATTGTTCTATGGCAGTGGTTTTATTGAAGGTAGTAGTGTATTGTTAGTGGCAGCACTTTTGCTTAGGCGCTCGTACAACAGCGCCTCAGTTAAAACCGGGTAGCAGATTCTAGAAGGCTGACTGTACCTACATCAGGGCGAGACGAGTGCGATCCAATACCTTCTGCTACGACCCGACTTGTTCCTTATCTATTTCCCTGGTGCTGACGGGATACCTATCGGGGAAAAACCGACATTTCTGCCCGTTTCCAAAACTGTTTCCTGGAGAAAGGACCGGTGCCTCATTCAAGAATTCAACATTCAAATTCTGGACACTGACTCTTGAATTAGGGCATGATATATGTTGCTACTGACACATATTTGGACCCATTGTAAATAGGATTGAAAACCCAACCTAGAGAGAAAAACTGTAAAAGCAATCTTTTGATGAGATCATGTTGGTTCCAATCACAGTGGTGTTAGCAACCGTATCATCATCCTTGGATCCATCTGTAAAATAAACATATGTAAGAGTCTTATTTGCTTCGTAACTGATTATATTATACTCCAAGCGTCAGTTGTGATCGGACGTGTTCACGACGAGTTGATGAAAAGAGTTCAAAATGGACTAATACACATCAAAAATAAGAACGAAAATACCGTATAAGAAAGACAGAACATATGTGAGTACAGTTGTGACGAGAATGTTCAGATCAATTACAATTTAATGTCGTTTGGAGAAGAAATAGATTCATATCATCAGAAGGCAATCGCTTGTCAATCGCTGATTTCACGTGCAATATTGGAGACTCACTTGAATGTTGGCGAGACCGTATCGGGTGTTTTACACCATGGGGACGCAGTCCACGTCGATTATTGGAAGAACTAAGAATACCGGGATCATATTTGTAAGTTATTGTTCATGTTGAGTTTGTTTCTACATGTGAGTGGATGTTTGATAGCTGATCATGGTCAAATTTACACCAGTCAGTTTGACAAGACAATGTTCAAGACGTCATGTGTTTGTTGCCGGTGGGGGTGCTAACTCTGAATGAGTTAGCAACATAAGTACCACCCTCTAAAAAACCCTAGTATATATATATGGGTCTCTATTATATGTCATTGTCAGTTACACTGAAGAGCTGTCATGAGACAGCGAAAGTTCTATGTCTGAAACTGATATAAAGAAGATGATGGACTAACGTGGACTTTATTATTTTATTATATATATACTTCCTTAAATACCTGTCAGATGCTACCTTTCTTCTGATTGGCCCTTTGGTCCACTTCTTTAAACTTCCTTTCTCACCTGCCCTCCTCATGCATTCTGCATGAACTCTTTATGGAGGGAAGACTCTTCTTTACAGGTGAGAAACATTTCAATATTCTTATCTCTTTCCATCCTGCTTTGGAAACAAATATAATCATAGAAAGGCTATCGCAGCTTTTCATTAAAGTAAAATATATTTAATTGTATTATTTAATTTGAATTATTTATTTATATCTAAATATTTGCTAGTTCTCGCATTTGTGTAACATTTATTGAGCACATGGTCTTCAACCACGTGCGTCAATCATGTGCTACCCAATTTACCCATATAAATGATAGTCTTTTTCCTTTTGGCTTAAATTAAATTATATTATCCTGCATGAACTCTTTATGGAGGGAGGACTCTTCTTTCCAGCTTCCCTCCTATCATCTGATAACGTTAATAAACATCATCATCATCCAAGAACGGCCTCATATTATAACCAGCAGCCCAGTGGCTGAACACAACATACCACGCCCGGCTACAAAATGGCGCCCAATGTACCGGCCTTAAAATGGTCGAGTCCCGTGATGGAATTCGAACCATGGACCTTCTGACCAAAGAGGTTAACCCCGTCATCTGTGGATGACTCCACGCCCTGCTACATGTTGTTGGTGAAATTAACAATGTTCAAGGCTGTATTTACACCCCGTACATACCAAGAATCTTAAGAAATATGTTCTGACTTGGAGTTGAACCCAGGCCCACTGGGTCGGGGCAGTGGCGGTAGTATTTTTAAGGTTAAGAATAATTTTATCATTGGGCATCTATACATACTCCCTGAAAAATCCCCGTTATAAGAGCACCCTGAGACTGATGGTATTGAAGAGTTGGACTCTAAAATATCAGCTATTAAATCACGCTATGGTATCCTATTATTAGGGGATCGTAATGCCAGAGTTGGTTTGATGACGATTTTTGGATTGAAGATGATCATGACTTTAATTACCTACCATTAACAGATTTGTATTTAGCTGATGACTTGAACGAGACGAGATCAACGCAAGACCTTGTAGTGAATAAGTATGGGTTAGCTCTATTAGAAGTATGCAAGTTGTGGGGAATACACATTGTAAATGGTAGGAGAAAAGGTGATGAAGTTGGTTCTGTTACGTGTAGTACAAGTAATGGATCAAGCCTAGTTGAGTATGTACTAGCAACTACTAACTGTTTTCAATCTGTTATATATATCGTTGTTCATTCCAGAACGGACTCGGACTATCTTCCAATATCTTGTAGTTTACAAGTTAAATTAAATTCAAGTGTTGTTAATATCGCAAACGATGGCGGTGTAATTTTATTCGTGTTGAAATATAAATGGGCTGATTTAGGACGTAGACAATTTAATGAAGCTGAAATATCGAGTAACACTGTGAATGAATTTCTGCTATTAGTACATTTCAATGTTAATTCTGCCACTGAGAAGCTGATGGAGCTCTTTTAAGATACTGAGAATCGTCTTAAAGTTAACTGTAACAGTCAACAGCGTTTAAAACGTGTACAACCTAAAAGGTTTTATCATGGATGTGTGCTCGCAAAAAGAACCAAATATTGTCGTTTAAACACGTTTCGGGGATGGCGAACAAATGATAATTTGACTAGGTATATTCAGTCTAAGAGCTATTCCGTCTTTTGTGTAAAGAGAAGTGCCAACATTTCAAAAATGCGATCGCGGACGAAATTCGTACAGCAGTTGCAGATGGCGATTTTAAGAAGTTTTGGTTTAAAATAAAAGCACTACTGCAGAACTCGGCAGAGAAGTGTTTTATTCATTTTAAGGATTTATTAAACCCGACTCGTTGTAACAGCAGTGATGGGTTTGAAGCAACTGTCAATGCTTATGTGACACACCACGATGATGAATGTACTTATTGTAACAGTATGGATATTCTGTCAGAACGTATTACCAGAGAGGAGATTCGGAAACCAATCAAGTCACTTAAAATTGGCAAATCACCGGTTATTGATGGTATACCACACGAATATTTCAAACACGCTAATTCAACTTTACCACATTTAGAATTATTATTCAATGCTATATTGGAAAGTGGTGTTTTTCCCGATAGCTGGAATGTCGGCATGATGATCCCTTTGTGTAAAAAAGGGAATGTTTATGATCCAAATAATGACCGTGGTATTTGTTCGCTACTTGTAATGGGTAAAATATTCACCTCTATCCTTGAATCCAGAATAAGGATATGGCTCAGGTACATAAAGTATTTCATGAATGTCAAGCAGGTTTTAAACATGACGATACCTCAATTGATAATGTATTTGTCCTACAATCTTTATGTCAAAAGTATTTGAGAAAACAAAAACACAGATTCTATGCAGCTTTCATAGACGTTCGTAAGGCATTTGACTTTGTTGACAGAAATAAGCTATTGTATGTACTTCTTATGAAAGGTGTACATGGGAAAATATTTAGAATTATAAAAGATATGTGAAAAAAGGTCTCAGCTGGTGCTAGAATAGGAAGTTCGAAAACTACAATATTTACAACATCATGTGGAGTACGCCAGGGATGTATGTTGAATCCTGTTTTATTTATATGTTTTTATAAATGAGCTCGTAGATGAAATGAAGAAATGTGGATTGAGAGGTGTTTCTGTTAGGGGTGGACCAAACGCTATAATACTGCTATTATTTGCAGATGACGTAACATTGATTGATGACCCTGTAATAGGCCTACAAAGAAAACTTGATGTGTGAAAAGGTTATTGTAACACCTGTGGCCAGGAAGTTAACCTGGAGAAGTCATGTATTGTTGTTTTCAGAAATGGCGGATACCTAAGAAATACAGAAAAATGGACTTATGATGGTAAACATATGAAAGTCGTATCCCACTATAAATATCTAGGTATTGTCTTCACACCCAGATTAATTTGGTCAAAAGCGTGTGAAACATTAGCACTACAAGCCAGAAAGGTTTCGTTTCCTATTATTACCTCCTTGAATGATTATCCAAACATTTGTCTTAAGGTAGCATCTACAATATTTGACAGTAAAATAGTTACCATTTTGTTATATTGTTTGGAAATATATTCAACAACAAAAGTTCCCGTGACACCAATATTTTAGTGTAATTTTCAAACAAGTAAAGTTTGGTTTTCAATATTGTAGTACATGTATGGAATCAAATCACAAAAACGCAACTGCCACAGAAAAGCATGCATACCATGTAAAAGTTGACTTTTATGCAAGCCCCATGCATTTCACTACCCAAAAATGGATATAAAAACATGTGCGTTAACGGGATTCCATATGCATTGTTTAGCATCGTGCTGACAACAACCACGATGCTAAACAACAAAATAACGCAATTATTCAACATTACAAAATGCCACGCCTATCCGAAAATGAGCGTCTGCGAGCCATTGGTATGCTTGAAGCAGGATCGAGTCAACGTGATGTTGCAAGACAATTTAACGTCCACAGAAACGCCATTTGGTGTTTATGGCAACGTTGGCAACAGACGAATGCAGTCAGAGACCATCCTCGGAGTGGCAGGCCACGCGTAACCAATAATCGACAAGACAACTGGATTCGAACAACGCACCTACGAAATCGATTCCAGCAAGCAACAGTGACTGCAAGAAGTATCTCTGGCCTTCGACGAATATCTTCACAAACCGTACGTCGTCGCCTTAGAAGTGCAGGGATTGGCGACCCGCCAGACGTCCCATTTTGACAGGAAACCACCGTCAAGCACGTCTACAGTGGTGCAGACAGCGTCTACGCTGGACGGCCATGCAGTGGGGACAAATTCTATTCATTGACAAGTCTCGTTTTCACCCGAGCCACAGCGATGGACGGATTCGAGTGTACCGACGTCGGGGTAAACGTTACGTCAATCATTGTGTCATGAAAAAAGATCGATTCGGGGGCGGCAGCGTTATGGTATGGGATGGGATTACAGCAAGACAGAGGACCCGTTTGATAGTGGTAGAAGGAAATCTCAATGGACAGCGCTACCGCGACGAGATCATCGGCCCTGTTGTTCTACCGTTTTTGCGTCGCCATTGCCAAGGCATTACCTTTCAACATGACAACGCCCGGCCTCATATTGCGCGACTTGTTCAGGACACTCTTCAACAAAACAACGTGAATGTCATCCCCAGGCCGGCTCGCTCCCCTGATCTCTCACCAATCGAGCACATGTGGGATGAGATGGATCGGCGCCTTCGACGTCAACCGCGTGTTCCACAGACACACCAGGAACTTCGAAACATGTTCCAGCAGATATGGACAGATATCCCACAGGACTTTGTGCGACGCCTGGTCCATTCTATGAGACGAAGATGTGTTGCTTGCATCGCAACCAGAGGTGGACACACACGCTATTTATTTGTAAATTGACATTTTGGCATGTTCATGTTTTTCATGAAATCACGCATTTTCTGAAGTCAGTATGGCAAATTAAACCATTTGAACACTTACAGGAGTCTCGTAACTGTTGCAAACCGAAATAGTTTCAGATTTGGTAAAAAAACATCATTTTGCATTAAATTTTATTCAATGTCACAGGAACTTTTGTTGTCCAGTATATATCAGATATACCTTTTAGTTTGTGATTTTTAGGTCTACTTGTGGCTTTACCAAATTATACGGAGTAAACGACAGAAGGTGGAAAGGAGATATATTGTCAAGTTCAGTACTGGCAGCAGAAATATGAGGTTGTATTCTTATTCCAAGAGGTGGACTAAGAGATGACTTTCATCGTAAAAGTCCTCATAACGAGGTTTAAAACGCATCTGTACGCTGGATTTGATTCATTTGGAATTGTAAAGCTAGTTGAATGCGGCGTTGTTTAAGTGATGGCTCAACGTAGAGTGTTAGAAAGAAGTTCTGGAGGATCCAAGCTATGTAACAGGGATGAATTCAGTGATTTATATCGTGGACATAAATGTATGCTTAATCATTTTAATCTTATTTCAGGTTTTATTGAGCTGGCAGACGACGACTTGTTTTTATATATATAAGTTGCAATTAGTTGTTAGTCCGGCTGACCCTTGTGTTTATGTTTACGGCAGAGTTCTGTGTCACAGGGCTGGTTCATTTTAGGTTTAAGGTAAAGTCTATTTGGTTTGATCTATTTCTATGTTATTTTCTTTGGTGCCTTAACAATAGTCCAGGCCCAGCTTCTCTGTTTCCAATATACATGTCACCCGCCATGTTACTAATTAGCTGCACCACACCATCACTGCATGAGGACTGCACACCAGTTATAAAATTGGCCAACTCAGAGAGGTTAGTTATCATACATTTTTGTTGTAATATAATTTAAGTCTAATATGAATCATTGCATAAAATACATATGTTCATGATAAACTTAATGTAAGTATACACACACTATTTAACTTGTATGAATGTGCGTATGGTTTGTTTTCTATGTTTCTGGTCAATATGCTGGCCAGTAATTCTTGTTTTGTTAACTGTTTTCTGAAAGATGTAAGATTAATATATATCATCAATCCTGTATTGTAGGTAATATTGTAGAATTACAATCATGTAAATATATGTTTCAGTGTGTATAAAAGTAGCCATTTATATCTTACCTGGTTGACCAGAATACATCTGATCAATAATACTGTCTTTTATGTAGGACACGCTGTACGGTTACTCGGTACGTTGACACACTCCCGAGTCATCCAAGGGGTAGGTTTCTGTCCCCAGACTCTATAGTCTGTTTCATTAAAATGCCATGTTATTATGATAGTCTCAATGTAAACAGATATTTTGTTCATCGTGTGTAAACATGTGATCATATAAAGTGACTTGTGTAATGTAGTATTATTGTGTTATACCTGTATATGATTATAGACAGGCACATTTATGTACCTTGTTCATCATGACATGTTCACCACGTGTGATTTGAGTTTATGTATATTGTTTATTTATTATTATTACACAGTGCCTTCTTCCACTACCTTGAATTAAACCGATATTACCTCACAACCCGTAGCCTGTGGTTTATGAACATAACACCGTCACACTACTATTCCATGACTGCAACACTATAATCTAAGACCTTGATCATGGATAGAATCCAGCAGTTTAAGGCTCCACCATAGACGATAGAGTCATAGCATGGGGTGGCTGGTTGACTGATGTCCTCCCAACTCGGAATTGGAAAGAACTTTTAATAAATCCAAATATGAGACAGAGACGTATGATCATGGTCGTTCACAACATTATTTGGTGTGCCAGCTGGAAGTAATTCTGGGTCACTATGTGGTTTGTATTTGCGGTAGAAATGAATGCATTTGGATTTTAATTTGGAAAACTGAAAGCACGTCATCTTTCAAAATTGTGTCTTCATCGACAGAGGGTTACAGATAACATTATAGTCTCTAAAGATATATCAATGAACGTCTGATTGTACATCAGTTGGGGTTACCCAACAGTCTGTGATGCCTATAAGATCTAAGAAGACCATACTACTTGGTATCTCACATAGCAGTCGATCATTTCATATGCCTTGTGTATTCATGAAGCCCAACAATATGAGGATAGTAAGTAAAAAGATGTGAACACTGTAATGTAAAAGAGTTCAAATGAAGAAAACACACGAAACAAGTGAAAAAGTGTAATAATTCTCATATTCAATTAAATATTAAGGAGGGACGTTATTTGTTACGCACGTCATAGCTCCCGAAAGCAGGAAAGATCAATTGTAGTGTTCAGGAGAAGGCACGTGTGTTTGGGAGCCAAGCTGAAGTGGTTACTGGTGAATCGGTTACTGTTGGGATGGAGGCACAGGCTTCATTTGGTTGATTTGGACGAGTTTTTTGCGTCTACAAAACTGACGTATCTCGCAAATACAATTTTATTTATGTCAAGTTATTTACAGATAAGACAGACTTTCTGAGCAGTTGATGCACTATTTAAAGTTAATGTTCGAGTCTTCGGGTCCATGAGTACTCTCACTACAGTGAGCAATTGCAACAGACTTTGTGCAAGAATTTACACCATAACCGTATTTTTGGCATTTGAAACATATCAACGGGTTTGGATTGCTACATATATGTTACAGTAATCTGCTTTGATTGACTTGGGGCATTTTGGGATGGAAACGAAAAGAGGTAAATAGTTTCAGAGTTTTTGTAAATCGTTTTACATTGGTAACACCTTGTTGTCTCCTTTGAAATACAATCTCAAGTCCTGCCGTACCAGTGATCCCTGTCTCTCTTTTGCTCTTTGAGGAGAGACAAAAAACGGACTCCAAAAAACATATCTTTTGACATCAGGTTGGTTCCTTATTGTTTCCTAGTGTATTCGATTCATAGAGAGTGTACACTAACGTTAAATGTATTGTTTTTACCTAACCTACTAGGCCATACATACACTTAGAAATTACATTGGAGTGAAAAATATAGACTGGAGAATAAAGTGAAAGAACTGCAAAGTAGGCCACGCGATAAAGATCTAGATACCATGAATATTTACAAGGTGAAACTGAAAGAAGAAGTGATCGACCTCTTTATGAACATTCCACCCTGGACCAACACCCATAGATGGACCAACACCCATAGAGGCGCTACCTTGAGTAGGTTCATTAAGGGCAATCTGGATATAACGGTTGTGCAGATCGAAAAGCCTCACAGACTGGGTAAACCCAAGGAGGGCAGAGCTAAACCCCACCCTATCAATGCCCAATCCAGATCAGTTCAAGACAGGGATGACGTAAGACATACGTCCGTACAAAAGGCTGAAAAATTCACCATAAACATTTGCAAAATCTGATGAAGTAATTTAATGCAGGTAAACAGTGCTTCACCCTCTCTTCAAACGAACAAAAGAAGAAAAGAAAAAGTGTCGCAGAGTTGTTGACAAAATATGTTTTTGACGGTAAACTACATATGCCGGATCTTACTACCCCGCGCGTACATACTATGTTGGTTGGTTGGTTGTTGTTTAACGCCGCACTCAGCAATATTCCAGCTACATGACGCCGGTCTGTAAATAATCAAGTCTGGACCAGACAATCCAGTGATTGACAACATGATCATCGATCCGCGCAATTGGGATCGATGACATGCATCAACCAAGTCAGCGAGCCCGTCCACCCGACCCCGTTAGTCGCCTCTTACATTACTATGTACTACTATGAACACATCCTCGAACCTCACAGCGGACATGAAGCACCTGCTGTACAGTGTCAGACGGAGAAGGTACTTCAACAGATGGAGAATATAAAACATGTGTACGTAGATGCGAATGTCCGAGTGACTCTCCATTCCTTTAAAGTATTGGACCAGAGGCCCATTATTTTTAAGGAATGGAGAGTTACGAGGATATTCCCCTATTTAAAAATCATCCCTACTTTTACACTTTGTCAAAATACTCTGCTGTGGAAAATATTTGAAAAATAAACCTTACTGTACCTTTGCTACATGCATGGACCTCAGCAGGATTTACACCATCCATTCATGCGTTATCGATTATGGACAAATATAGCCTAACATTAAAACAAAATCCCCCCCCCCCCCCCCCCCCCCCCCTCTTCACACCCCCAGTTCTTGTGAAATTGGGAAATGGAGTTTGGCTACTTATACCTCACTTGTTCATTGCCATTAGATACCTTCAGATCAGTGAAGAAAAAAACAATGCTGTTCGCGATCGGTATTTTTCAAATCCAAAATTGTCAAGAGGCACCAGGTCACCACATGACTTATCTGTCCAGCAAGTTTCATCTCAAATATTTCAACGGTTTTGGATTAAACAAGCAGTTCCATCGTTTTCAGTATAAGTCCAACATGTCGTCATGGACACATTGAAAAATATTTGAAAACATTATTCCAAATCACCAAAAGGCATAAGTTCAACACTAGACTGATCTGTATAATCTATAAGTTTCATTCAGAATTATAATAGCATGAAGGCAAGAAAGAGTGTCGGAAAAACATATCAGCTTGCATTGGTTATCCATATATTTTAGAGCTGTTAACATGGCATTTGCTTCAGCTGTGAAAATGGACCAGTTATCTGGTAATCTTGAAGGATTCTTATTTGATTGTATTCTTCTTGGTAAATTAGTTGATTTGTTTCTGATTTCTTTAATTTAGTTAATGCAAGGTCTGCCTCTGGCGTTATCATTTGCCAAGGAGGTGATGACAATAGCTGGATTGGAGCTATATCTTGAAGGTTAATTTAAGCAGCGGAAATGTCAGATTTCATTCTTATTCCAAGTGGCGGAATAAGAGATGATTTCTTATTGTAAATATCTTCGTAAAGAGGATTAAATACGCAGTCAAAGCTAGATTATATTGATTAGAATATAATTTTGTGATGCATAGTAAGGACAATTATAGACGGCGTTGTTTAAGAGATAGTTCATCCGCCTCCACATACAGACCGTGAAGAGATGTTCTGGAAGCTCCAAGACGAAGCCTCAGGCCTTGTTGATGGATAGTATCGAGTTTTTGTAAGTTACTTTTACAAAATCCACCATAGATATTGGAGCCATACTCAAGTTTAGAGCGGATCAGTGACCTGTACAAGTGCAAGGGGGTTGTCTGATCGCCTCCCCACTTTGAATTAGAAACGACTTTCAACACATCAAGAGGCATCAGGCATTTGGTTTTTAAGATACCTAATATGAGGTAAAAGAGTTAAGTGGTTATCGAAAATAAGTCCTAAGAAGTTGGAAAGGGGTGTCATTCATAAATAGTTCAGGGTTCTTATGCGTTTTTTTAATTTCTTAAAGATGGTTTTTGATTTACCGCAGGTTTTGGTTTGGGGACTACAATGACATTATGCCACTGAGGAGGAAAATTCCCTGACGTCCATGTTTGGGTCAAATATATCTAAAAGTGTCTCAAAACATGTTTCAGTCAAATGCATCAGTAACTGGCACTGGATATTTTCATCACCTGCAGCAGCGCCATGAGCTTTCGCAAGGGCGTTATGTAGCTCATGTAATGAAAATACTTCATTGTAATCTTCACCCTTATAAGAATCAAAATTAACTTATTTTTTATACTCAGGAACGTAATTCGACGATGAAGAATGTTTGGCAAGAGTTTCTCTAAGTTTATTTGCAATGTCAGATTTATCAAGTAAGGATAAGATTTATGGATGAACAACTTTATTACAATTAGGAGCGACGTTTCAGTGTAGGTTCTAACACCGTTATCAAGCAAGTGATATACAGAGTGTGGTTAACAAGTATGTATACCGGTAGGAGGCAGTGTTTATACAGATGAGTAGATATCAGATGTAGTTTCAGTGGAGTGGAGAAGCCTGTTGTGTACACAAAAAATGGTAGTAAACGTATTGACCGGCGAAGTCAGTAATATAAACAAAAGGGTGAAACCAGTAATATAAACAAAAGAATAATGACTGATTCGGGTTTTTGATGAGTTGATGGTGCGCCGGGGGTATGTAATAGCCGTGGTCACGGTTGATTGACGGTTGGAACCTTTTGCTGTTGATGGCTTCTTGTAGTTTTCTGATTTTAAGTCTTTGAGGTTGGTGGTGAGGGTTTTGACTTTATCTCACTGGATGCTGTGGTTTGGGTCGTCACGGATATGGTCTGATAGTGCTGATTTAGAGTCATCTTTTGGGACTGAACTTTTATGTTCTATAATTCGGGTTTTGAGGGGCCTTGATGTTTCTCCAGATAAGCTTGTCCACAATTACACGGAATGTGGTACACTGCTCCTGATGGTTCTAGTTTGTGGCAGAATGGTGGTTTTCCTGTGGCTTTATATGTGTTTTGAATGGTGTGCCACAGTTAGCCACAAAATCCAGAGACTCTTAAAGAATCAGGCCAACATTGATGTAGTTTTCAAGAGAAGTTACAGCATTCAGAACACAATTAAAGCCACAGATGCTCGTGTGAACGTGACAAGGAGTCACTACTATTGTTGTGATGTGATGATAGAGTAACATCTGTCTTTAGAGATTCCAAGACGTTATGAACATCTGCATTTATGTTGCATTTTCATTTTACAGTTGCGCATATTACACATATAGTAAATGTACTTTAAGAGAATAGTAAATGACAGTTTGACCATTACCTGTTGAAATATCCCATATCATATTTAACATTTTCAAAATATTTTGTCAGTGAGTAGATTTGAGTAAGCTCCCATTGGATACCCTTGAAAGTTTGCATTTTGTGTTCAATTCTTGTTCAATGATGTTTACAAGATAATTATTTCGTAAGGAAAACCTGAGTAACACGTTTTCTTTTAAAATATGAAAGTTTATTTTCCCTTTATTGAGAAGTCTGTTTCCCATTTTGGACCAGATGGGGCGTTTTGGGCAACTTAGCTGATGGTTTTACATATGCTGATTTTCCAGGAGCTGGTTCAGATTGAGGCATAGCCTGACTCAAAATCGCACATGGTGGACCATTTGAATGAATCGTCTGACTGTCAGATGTTGTGGTAATAGGCATAGGCTGTTTGCCAATGTCAAGCCAGTCTGACATTCTATCGATCTAGTGGTGGAAGGGCGAGAGACAGCAGCAGCATAGGTTTGTGCTGATTGAGTAGACCGACTAGCAACGTGCTTTTTTGCACCCTGGAAAGAAATGTTTTGTCATTTGACAGTCAAAATATACTTTTCATGTTTCAACGAAGGACATGATTCGGAAGATGCTACATGTTGACCATTACATTTAGTGCAGTTGGGGTCTACTGTACAATCAGAATCTTCGTGATTGCCACTACAACGTTTCACTGAAGTAACTTATTGTTCTTTAAGTTCTTCCAGAATTTCGTCTTCTGTCATTTCTGCCAGACAACAGGGGCATGATCCCTCGACTTGGGCTTATCGTTCTGTGCACAGCGACAGAAACTTCAATGTTTTTACAAAGTAGTACATGTGAAAAGATTTAAATCTTTCTGTCTCCGAGCACACTCAACCAAAGGAGGGGTGCCCCGGAGCCTTGAAGCATTCTTCATCTCTCCAAAATGCCTTCAATAGTTTTACATATGGCAAAGGAATTTGTTTTGAAAGTAAGTTCATTTCTTGATTCAACTACTAGAAACCGAGCCAAAGAATGAGGGTTTTGTTGAAGAGAAACATCATCATCAGACGTGAAAAGTTCAGCTCCCAGACGTGTCCTCTTTTCATTGCGGTTCGAAACCAGAATAATTGTAAGCCATGATGATAGTCAAGTGATTCAGCAGTTCGGGTTCCTCCCCATTCCCTATGGAGCATCAGCAGTGACAATCTTACAATACACAGGATGTCCAGGTGATACAGGGTTCTGTCCAGCACATATGACACAAGTAGCAATATTTGTATACCAAATTAAATGCCAGGCTGGGTTCTGCCCATGATAGGAAATTGGAAACATACTGAATTTGGAGGTTTACAAGATTGGCCCATGAGCCACTGTCCTCTGACATATGACTCTAGGCAAAGCTATACTATATAATTCCATTAACAACATTCATTCCAGGCATTCAAATAATGCAAAATATTTTCGATAAGAACGTTTTCCATGTACAGGGCTTGGCGTGACCAGCCGATTGATAGAATCGGGCCCATATTCTACCACCCCTCTACAGTCCGTTTGTTGCAAATTCGTGCCGATGAAATGCAAAATAGATATAAATCCGAAAGCAACAATCCGTCTTAAATAGCGTGAAAGTTATTTATTTGTTCATACCAGTTCGTCACCATCATTTCAGACACTGTCATGGAGTGTATAATAAAGTTATTTCACAAAGTAATTGTTGGTGGTTTAAAGCCCGTTGTTACAAAGGGGCTCCGCAGAACACTTTGATGATAAAAAAACTTCTGTTCTGAAATAGTTTCATTGTCACTGTTACTGTCAACTGAAATAGTCATTTGACTGACAATTGCATGATCTAAACCCTTTTTATTACCGTCTCCACATTGTCAGTGCACCGCCTCCGACTTGCAATAATTATAAACGTGAAATACCAAGGTTTTCAAAGCATCTTTGAATTTCATCATGTGCCGTATTGTAATGACATATTGAGCACGTTCTGTTTATTTTATTATTTGCATTTGAAATTAGGTGAATAGCGATACCAAGAACATCACTAACATTGCTTTTAGAATATTTTACAGATTGTCATTGTATATATTCTCATTGAATAACTACAACAGAAAGATACTCTTCTGACTTTTCACTGGACAGGATTTTAGTAAAGAAAGGACACTAGCAGTTTGAACTAACAGGGGCGAATTTGTGGTGCGAATGTAGGGCTGTCCAGTTTACAGTGCAGTACCCCTTGTAACAACAGGCATTGAAGCACCAACAATTACATAAGAGTTAGTTAAAGAACATTTCTTCCTCTCATGACAATGTCTGAAATTCTGGTGACGAGTTGGTATGGATAAACAAATAACTTTCATGCCATTTAAGACGAATTGTTGCTTTCGGATGAATTTATTTTGCACTTCACGGGAACAATTTTGCAGTAAACGGACTATAGGTAAAGTCAGGATCCAAGTAGTGTGTTGGGCAAAAGAACGTGATCCTGAAACTAGAGCACTCAACCACCAGACTCCCGTCCTCCAACGACACAGGGACGCAACCCACGGCAAACAGGTTGCCCAATTCGGTCGCCCCTTACGACCAGCAATGATATAATGTTGGCATACAACATTTCGCGATTTTGCATAAATGATTGTCCACAGATTGCATCCATGAGATCCGGGTACTTCACTGGTCTTTTAGGTGTCTGATGCGATTTTCAAGTTCTGTGTAAACACGCTTCTGACTGTTTCACCTTGTCTGCAGCCACGATCTTCTTTATGACCTCGATGAATGTGTAGATGTTGAGGTCGGTTCAGTCAGTTGCTGAATTCTTCAAGGTTGTTGATTCTGAGTGGGTCATTTGTCTGTTGATGGTTGCATAGGTAAACATCTTTACGAAATTAGTAGACAAGTAGACAGTTGGTTTTCGGAAAGCCGTCCAGTTGACTAAATGAATTATCTGTTTCTGTGGACTCCCAAGTCCGGCTATTAGCTATTAGCGTGTCTGCACAGGAAGTCGACATTTTTAATTTCCAATATGCACAGGTGGTAAACACAATTGCTAATCCTATTGTTCATCTTAAGCCTGAGGTGAGTGGGCAAGAGAGAAATCCACATCAAGTCGACATCAACTTCTGCTGTGATGACCCTGAAAAGCAAAAGCTCTTACATTACAATACGCGAAATGGGTTTATTTATATAGAATATCACATTTTAATGGTGAAATTTGGGAAAATCAACATATACAGCACATTGATAGTCTTTTAAAAGGGCATTTAGATAGTAATAGTTTCATAACAGAGTTTATGATATGACCAAAATGTATATATGAACAAGTTTGGCATGCCTCACCAACAGGGAGATCTAACCCATTGTCCTTTGCACTAAAAATTCTTTCTATATCAAGGGCCACCCCGTTTTAATTACTTGTTAATGTACATGATGACTGTTACTATTGCGTTGCAGTATTACTGAAATCGAGAGATGAGTGAGACCAACTTCCACCTACCGCCAAGTTTACCCAGATTAATGACATACAACATGTTCTCGACAGCAAGGTTCGGGGTTATTGTGATCAGAATATAAGAAATGAGGATGATGTCTGGACCTGCTTAAGGGATCCTGCTCGGCACAAACGGTTCTCCATAGTGCCTGGATATGATTCTGAAGTGTCTGGCTCTTGTCACCCCCAGACCAATATAAAGTAGAATATAACACCATTACGTCTTCCTGCCAACAAATGGAAACTATCATGGTCATACTGTTTACAAATTTTAACGTCAGATGCAAAGAGTGAGTGATCGATTTATTCTTTACGCCATATCAATAATCTTTCACCTATTTGCGGAGACAAATGAAAGAAACTGAGGGTTTTAAAGCAATAATTCACGTTAGGATGTTAGCTATCATCTGAAGTTAATCTTTTACTTTAAGACTCCTTGTGTAATGCATCTAAAACTCCTGGTAGGGCAACGCCATTTGTTTTGTAGACAACTCACTTGGTAAAATACCACCCAAACACGGACAGTATGCATCTTGCTTCATCTTAACCAAATTGCAATTCGACACCGAATGGAAAACACGAGTTTCTCCTTCAATTCATCATCACATCAACTCGTGTATAATATCAAGAACTTTAAGTGTCATTTTATTAAGTATGGAAATAATATACGTTAATGTTTAGCGTAAAGCGCGTTATTTTAGCTTGGGCAAACTTCTAAGTTGTTGAATACTTCAATAATGTAGAGACATTCTGAAAAGGCCAGATTGTTCACAGAACTGATGTCTAATGTGACATTCTTTCTGTGTTATTCCTTTTAATAAATATCATATTTTGACTTTATGAAAAGACAGTTATAATCGTTATTTAAAGTCCCATTGATACATCTCAGAGTTGATACATCATTTCATTTATAACCCTGATTATAAATCATTCTACTATGAATGTAGAAAGACTCGATTTTGATTGGTCAGACAGGGGTATCACATCACAAAAACACAGTATGTTTATCTCCTTATTAATACAAACCTTTAAACCTACAAATGTTTAAACCTATAGCCACAAGCTGATTCAGACGATGTTTATACCTATAGCCACAAGCTGATTCAGACGATGTTTAAACATATAGCCACAAGCTGATTCTTACGATGTTTACACCTATATCAACCGGCTGATTCAAACGTTGTTTAAACCTATAGTCACAAGCTGATTCTGACGATGTTTAAACCTATAGCCACAAGCTGATTCTGACGATGTTTAAACCTATAGCCACAGGCTGATTCCGACGATGTTTATACATATAGCCACAGGCTGATTCAGAAGATGTTTATACATATAGCCACAAGCTGATTCTGACGATGTTTATACATATAGCCACAAGCTGATTCTGACGATGTTTAAACATATAGCCACAAGCTGATTCTGACGTTGTTTATATATATAGCCACAGGCTGATTCTGACGATGTTTAAACATATAGCCACAAGCTGATTCTGACGATATTTTTACCTATATCCCCAGGCTGATTCTGACGATGTTTAAACATATAGCCACAAGCTGATTCTGACGATGTTTAAACCTATAGCCACAGGCTGATTCTGACGATGTTTATACATATAGCCACAAGCTGATTCTGACGATGTTTATACATATAGCCACAGGCTGATTCAGACGATGTTTATACATATAGCCACAAGCTGATTCTGACGATGTTTAAACATATAGCCACAAGCTGATTCTGACGATGTTTAAACATATAGCCACAAGCTGATTCTGACGATGTTTAAACATATAGCCACAAGCTTATTCTGTCGATGTTTAAACATATAGCCACAAGCTGATTCTGACGATGTTTATACATATAGCCACAGGCTGATTCAGACGATGTTTATACATATAGCCACAGGCTGATTCTGACGATGTTTATACATATAGCCACAGGCTGATTCTGACGATGTTTATACATATAGCCACAGGCTGATTCAGACGATGTTTATACATATAGCCACAAGCTGATTCTGACGATGTTTAAACATATAGCCACAAGCTGATTCTGACGATGTTTATACATATAGCCACAGGCTGATTCTGACGATGTTTATACATATAGCCACAGGCTGATTCAGACGATGTTTATACATATAGCCACAGGCTGATTCTGACGATGTTTATACATATAGCCACAGGCTGATTCAGACGATGTTTAAACATATAGCCACAAGCTGATTCTGACGATGTTTATACATATAGCCACAAGCTGATTCAGTCGATGTTTAAACATATAGCCACAAGCTGATTCAGTCGATGTTTAAACATATAGCCACAAGCTGATTCTGACGATGTTTAAACATATAGCCACAAGCTGATTCTGACGATGTTTATACATAGGGCCACAAGCTGATTCTGACGATGTTTATACATATAGCCACAGGCTGATTCAGACGATGTTTAAACATATAGCCACAAGCTGATTCAGTCGATGTTTAAACATATAGCCACAAGCTGATTCAGACGATGTTTAAACATATAGCCACAAGCTGATTCTGACGATGTTTATACATATAGCCACAAGCTGATTCTGACGATGTTTATACATATAGCCACAGGCTGATTCAGACGATGTTTATACATATAGCCACAAGCTGATTCTGACGATGTTTAAACATATAGCCACAAGCTGATTCTGACGATGTTTAAACATATAGCCACAAGCTGATTCTGACGATGTTTAAACATATAGCCACAAGCTTATTCTGTCGATGTTTAAACATATAGCCACAAGCTGATTCTGACGATGTTTAAACATATAGCCACAAGCTGATTCTGACGATGTTTATACATAGGGCCACAAGCTGATTCTGACGATGTTTATACATATAGCCACAAGCTGATTCTGACGATGTTTATACATATAGCCACAGGCTGATTCAGACGATGTTTATACATATAGCCACAAGCTGATTCTGACGATGTTTAAACATATAGCCACAAGCTGATTCTGACGATGTTTATACATATAGCCACAGGCTGATTCTGACGATGTTTATACATATAGCCACAGGCTGATTCAGACGATGTTTATACATATAGCCACAGGCTTATTCTGACGATGTTTATACATAGGGCCACAAGCTGATTCTGACGATGTTTATACATATAGCCACAAGCTGATTCTGACGATGTTTATACATATAGCCACAGGCTGATTCAGACGATGTTTATACATATAGCCACAAGCTGATTCTGACGATGTTTAAACATATAGCCACAAGCTGATTCTGACGATGTTTATACATATAGCCACAGGCTGATTCTGACGATGTTTATACATATAGCCACAGGCTGATTCAGACGATGTTTATACATATAGCCACAGGCTGATTCTGACGATGTTTATACATATAGCCACAGGCTGATTCAGACGATGTTTAAACATATAGCCACAAGCTGATTCTGACGATGTTTATACATATAGCCACAAGCTGATTCAGTCGATGTTTAAACATATAGCCACAAGCTGATTCAGTCGATGTTTATACATATAGCCACAGGCTGATTCTGACGATGTTTAAACCTATAGCCACAGGCTGATTCTGACGATGTTTATACATATAGCCACAAGCTGATTCTGACGATGTTTATACATATAGCCACAGGCTGATTCAGACGATGTTTATACATATAGCCACAAGCTGATTCTGACGATGTTTAAACATATAGCCACAAGCTGATTCTGACGATGTTTAAACCTATAGCCACAAGCTGATTCTGACGATGTTTAAACATATAGCCACAAGCTTATTCTGTCGATGTTTAAACATATAGCCACAAGCTGATTCTGACGATGTTTAAACATATAGCCACAAGCTGATTCTGACGATGTTTATACATAGGGCCACAAGCTGATTCTGACGATGTTTATACATATAGCCACAAGCTGATTCTGACGATGTTTATACATATAGCCACAGGCTGATTCAGACGATGTTTAAACATATAGCCACAAGCTGATTCTGACGATGTTTAAACATATAGCCACAAGCTGATTCTGACGATGTTTATACATATAGCCACAGGCTGATTCTGACGATGTTTATACATATAGCCACAGGCTGATTCAGACGATGTTTATACATATAGCCACAGGCTGATTCTGACGATGTTTATACATATAGCCACAGGCTGATTCAGACGATGTTTAAACATATAGCCACAAGCTGATTCTGACGATGTTTATACATATAGCCACAAGCTGATTCAGTCGATGTTTAAACATATAGCCACAAGCTGATTCTGACGATGTTTAAACCTATAGCCACAGGCTGATTCTGACGATGTTTATACATATAGCCATAAGCTGATTCTGACGATGTTTATACTTATAGCCACAGGCTGATTCAGACGATGTTTATACATATAGCCACAAGCTGATTCTGACGATGTTTAAACATATAGCCACAAGCTGATTCTGACGATGTTTAAACATATAGCCACAAGCTGATTCTGTCGATGTTTAAACATATAGCCACAAGCTGATTCTGACGATGTTTATACATATAGCCACAAGCTGATTCTGACGATGTTTAAACATATAGCCACAAGCTGATTCTGACGATGTTTAAACATATAGCCACAAGCTGATTCTGACGATGTTTAAACCTATAGCCACAAGCTGATTCTGACGATGTTTAAACATATAGCCACAAGCTGATTCTGTCGATGTTTAAACATATAGCCACAAGCTGATTCTGACGATGTTTAAACATATAGCCACAGGCTGATTCAGACGATGTTTATACTTATAGCCACAGGCTGATTCTGACGATGTTTATACATATAGCCACAAGCTGATTCAGTCGATGTTTAAACATATAGCCACAAGCTGATTCAGTCGATGTTTAAACATATAGCCACAAGCTGATTCTGACGATGTTTAAACCTATAGCCACAGGCTGATTCTGACGATGTTTATACATATAGCCATAAGCTGATTCTGACGATGTTTATACTTATAGCCACAGGCTGATTCAGACGATGTTTATACATATAGCCACAAGCTGATTCTGACGATGTTTAAACCTATAGCCACAAGCTGATTCTGACGATGTTTAAACATATAGCCACAAGCTGATTCTGACGATGTTTAAACATATAGCCACAAGCTGATTCTGTCGATGTTTAAACATATAGCCACAAGCTGATTCTGACGATGTTTATACATAGGGCCACAAGCTGATTCTGACGATGTTTATACATATAGCCACAGGCTGATTCAGACGATGTTTAAACATATAGCCACAAGCTGATTCAGTCGATGTTTAAACATATAGCCACAAGCTGATTCAGACGATGTTTAAACATATAGCCACAAGCTGATTCTGACGATGTTTATACCTATAGCCACAAGCTGATTCAGTCGATGTTTAAACATATAGCCACAAGCTGATTCAGTCGATGTTTAAACATATAGCCACAAGCTGATTTTGACGATGTTTAAACCTATAGCCACAAGCTGATTCTGTTCAAAGGTTTTGCAGATTCAGTAGATGAGGTGAATAGGCTTATTTTAACGCCGCTCTCAACAGTATTTCGGTAAAACAACGTGGTGTCAGCTTCAATAAAATGTGAGGAAAGAACAAGGTGACACTGGTCGAAAGAAACAGCTCACTTTTGTTTAAACCCACGAACACGTTAATGATTCTGACAGACCAAGGACAGTATTGTGGTCTGTTCTGGGAATAGAACCCTCTATCCCGCCGCCACAAATAGATGTAACTTTGCACAACGAATTGCGGCGTCCGTGTCCCTCAGTTGAAGAGAATCAGCATTTGACAATACACTGTAACTCAAGACGCCTCAACGTTACTGTGTCATACGGTCCGTCTGTGTTTCGGCGGTCAGGTTATATTTTGCAGCGTGTGCTGTGTATGTACATTATCAGCACGATCTGAAGAAAACAAGTAGAGGTTGCTGCAGTGCATCCATTGTCCCCCGCCATATGATGTCATTTGCTGAGGAAGGAAGTGTAAGCTATGGAAGGAGAGGATTGGTGTTAAGTACAAATTGGTTGTTATTAATGCAGTTATTTTTGGAAAGCACAATAATAGAAAAAGTGTCCTTAAATGGCCAGCACAAGGAAAACCAATGCAAGAAAACAAATAACTGGGCCTGTCAGGCAGAACTTGGTATATACCCACTATTAGTACCAATGATATAAAAAAAATAATTGATTAGAAGTCCTATATAGATAACGCAACAAATATCATTCTTAAACCTGCTTTGGCAGCAAATATCAATCTTTCTGGTCAAAATGATGGCTGGGTTAAATAAAACAAATAAACACAAATAAATGTAAAATCCAGATGTAAAAATATGCACGCGAGTTCATTAGGGGATTTAAATTTATTCAACAGCAAGTTAAGAACATACAGGTTGGTCATTTATAAAATTGAGAATTATCTTGTATATTGTAAAGACAAAGCTCACTGGTCACATTTCTCAAAACTTCGTATAAGTAATCACAAACTAAAGGAGTGGTAGATGACAAGATGTACAAAAACACCAATGCAACCTCATTGGACAACGTCTCTGTGAAACATGTGATGTCTTAGAAGATGAGCAACATTATGCACTGTCTTGAATAAAATATAACCAAGAAAGAGAATCACAAAAAATCTTCAATCATGATAAAGAATTTGGTACACTCTGTTAAAAAGAACAATTCTTAATATTTTTTACCAACAGTTGTCCATAACAATTTCCAAGATCTGTTATCATATCTACAATTATAAAGAAATTCCTTGTATGTATAATTATAGCATTACCATAGTTTTGCTCAATTATCATATCATTATAATACACTTGTTTTAAAACAAAATTATTATAATGTACCTCTTTTGTATGTTGAATGTACCTATGTGTTTTGCACTTATTGTGCATATTGTTTGTAGTTTGTAATAGTGTAATACTGCCACTGTTTCTACGTCGTATGTTACACAATACATATCTCATCTAAAACATCTTTGTTGTATGATAGTTTGTTACATTTGTGTTCGGGCGCTGCATCTTCTATGCAGAGTTGCGTCCCTTGGGCACGCAAGAAACTTATGAATCCCGGATCGCCCCAATTATGTTGTCAGCCCTATACACGGTTAACGTTTAAGACCTGCATCATTTCGGGCTTTCCTCCCACATCAAGCTTACACGCCGTGATGTAAGTGGAATACTATTTAAAGCGGCGTTAAACCCAACTCACTCACTCATCACTCTTGTGTACGGTTCCGTTTAGTTATCTGGGATTGTGTTGTAATTACTTCCGGTTCAGATTTGAAGTATGTTAAGAAGATTGTTACTATGTTCTACCCAAACATCGTGAATATATCATACAACCATATTATTGTTTAGGAAAATAATTGCAAACTACAGACCAACCTGTTAATTTCCTATGTTTCCAGAAGTCAAAGAACATATAAGGGGTGTTTAATCTCTGCCGAAGTTAAACAATACTTTCAAAGCAATAAATCATGCAGAACCGTAAACCGCCGCATGAAACGGTATGAATCGTACATTACATACAGTGAACTACTTGAAACAACACTGTGCTTAATTATGCACAGCAAGCACCATGCATGTGATTATGAAGACAACTAATTACAAATTTCTCATATCAAACCCGTTGTTTTACATTCGTTATTTATTGAACAAAATCAAACTTTATAGAAGCCTGGTATTTAATCGTGTTTAACAATAAGTTGCAATAGCAGTGTGAAGGGAGAAAGATTGAGTGCGCGTTACTTGCTTGACCTGAATTCCTCCCTGGAACCTTTCTCGATGGCTGCCTGAATAACATACGATACATTGCAAATGTAGTGCCCAATAGAGCTATTCGAGTAAGAGAGATAATCACTCACTCTCTGAGTGAATACAGCTTAAATGAAATACGATGTACAGCATTGCAAGGTTAGTGCGTGATAAAACTGTATACTACGCATATAGCTAAATATACACACATGTGTAAGCGCGTTCACATGACAAGTATTCCTACACACGTATGCACATATACACACATATGTATAGAGGGGCATGTGAACGGGGTATTAGATGTCTTGCACACCCGTGCCCCACTGACGAAAGAAACAAAATACGCGACACCGAAGTTAAATCTATAGCATCATTGAGTTTTCTCATAGCTTTCAATCTTCTTAACGCCATTATAATGCACCCAGATTTCACATTTCTTGTCCTTGTGAAAATAATTTTTATCCCAAACAACAAATTCCTAATGTTTTGAACACGATTTATTGGCAAAAGAAGAAACAATTCTGCATCAGGTTTCCTCAGTCCGACTGTTTTTGAAGAGAAGATATATACAGAGCCACAAATTAAGAGCAAGGTCAAACAAAACGCGTGGTGACCCATTACTACTACTGACATACACATCATTACTTGTACCAGAGATCCGTGAATATCCTGGTTGAGAACAGGTCTTCAGCAACCCATGCTTGCAGTAAAAGGGGACCATGCGTGTCGTAAGAGGCGACTAACGTGACCGGGTGGTCAAGCTCGCTGACTTGGTTGATGCATCATCACATCAATCACTGGATTGTGTGTTCCAGACTCGATTATTTACAGACCGCCGTAATGAAGCTGGAATATTGCTGAGTGCGACGTAAAACAACAAACAAACTTGTAACAGATTTCATTATATGGCGGCTATACCGATAATCGGAATTCATCCATTTGCCATTATTGGTCCTGTCCAAGAGCACAGGCGCATGGGGAGACGACGGAAGACAAAACTCAGGGAGCGAAGATTAAGACGACAGATGCCACATGTTTATTACAGTAGATTGAAATAGGTCAAAAAGGTACATAATAGTAATCACGTGACGGAACGCACACCGGACCAAGTGACCAATGTTCCCGGTGCGGAGACCCGCTCTGTCACTTACACCCCGGTAGTCGGACGATTCTTCATCGTCGACGTTGTCATTGTTGAGGTGGCGGTCTTGACCGCAGCCACGGCTAACCGTACAATCCGTCCGCATCTGTCGATGATCTGGCCCCGTCTCCCTGATTGACCATGTCAGTCAGGTTTTGTAGATAGAGGTATTACATAACGTGGGGCAAGGTCAGTGGGGCAAGGCCCACGAACATGAACATACGTACGATCCGGCGACGAAAGGATGTGTTAACTGAGATTTATAGATTAAGGATCCTGCCTGGGGTGGCTTATGATTGAAGGGGATACACCGAACGTTTGCTGTATACAATAATAGATTGAATTTAAGTAAATAGAATTTCGGTACACTTTGGAAACACATTGAAACATTTAGGTATATCAGATAAATGAAGTACACACATTTTGTTTCAAGTACAATTTTTTGGATAAAGTCCCAGACCCACTAAATGTCAAATGTCGGCCCCGAACTTGCCAAACCAAGGAAGAAATAGTAGTGCTACTATTCGTATACACAAGCTACAACATTATGTTTCTATCTTCTTCAATATCCACACAGACTTAAAGGATGGGCATTTGTTTTGACCAATAGTCACATGAGCAGATGCATGCTTGCGAGTAATGATGCACAGGCCATGCTTACAGCTACCGCCACCTGCTCCCAATGAGGAATAGACTCAGCACCCAGTTTAGTCTGTCTCATAGTCCCTGAATCACATTAACGTTCCTTTCTCCCAGCCCTTTCTGTTTTCTTAAAGTTCTAAATGAAGTCTAGATTTTCCCCAGGTCTAGATTTTCCCCAGGTTCAGGTTCAGAATCTCTCATCTCACTGAGGCCCCTTCAATTTTTTAATTGCGTTATTTGTTCCCATCAAAATGCTATTTTCAGAGACTAATCGTTACAGATAACCATTGGCTGGCCATAGCTACTCGCTGATTCTGACAATGGTTCTCTTGTAGATAATAGTCTAGTTTCGCCATAGCAACACACTGTATCGGACGATTGTTCTCTTGTATATAAGAAGCTAGTTTAGCTACACGCTAAATCTGACAATGTTATTCTATAGATAACTAGCTAGTTTTGCCAAAGCAGGACGCTGGTTGACGCTTACCCCCCTTTCATTTATGTAAAGGAACCGGATAAACTCCTATTGAGTCAACTTGGTGGACACGTAAAAGTCTCGATACCTTCAGTTCAGATAATTCAGCAAGTCGTGCTAGAGGCCTAGACTTGAAGACCACCCACGTCTGCATATAGGTCAAATTAACATGATTTATAAAGTGCCTTCAACATCCAAGTGTGTGGAATTACCCGTTATAGTTTATGTAAGTGACTGAGGGGAATGCATTCCATGTCGTAATGCACGATGGATACATCTTCTTTTTTTAAAATTATCTTCTATGTGTTTTTTTCGTGAAATTTTATTCTTACATGTATGTTTATTTTGATATGAGTGACAAACATATAACACGAATCCTGCTTTTATAGGCATTACGCTTTCTTTCCCCCCAGTTTCCCTATAACAGGGACAAATCTCATCGGTTGCTAATATTTAATATTTTTTTCTTAAATTGTAACATTGTTCTAGAGACACACGAAATACATCAGGTCTGAACTGGCCATATCATAAACTTAGCTATTTTAGCTATTAACTCTTTAAAACTCTAGAGTATATACTCTAACCAGTTACGACCACATTAACGAAAATTTATCAGTATTTTTCCAAGCGAATATTAAAACAAAGGTTGTAATGTGCTCAAGTAGGTTTTTTATTGTAACGTTTTGTTATTTCTGTGTACGTTAATGTGAAAGCATATCATCTGTCTGAAAACAAACAACAATAAGGAGGACGTTTAAATGATCATTATCATTACGAAAGGATGTCAGGAAATATAAGTTTAGTTCCAACATCTGCATCATTCTCCTGTTGTACTTCTGATCTAATGCTCACGCAATAGTGTCATATAATGTGTCAATACTAGTGTTTAACATTTCTTTTTTCATATTACTAGCCTGACGGCTATGAAGATGCTTTCCTCTCATGTGTGCAATACATATTACCACCAAGAATACGCAAACTAGTTTGAACAACATGAAACACGAATCATTCGCCTAAGAAGGGATACAAAAACCCTTTCCATAATCATTGCGAAACACATGAAAAGGCAAGACAACACGGGAGCATAAAGTGTAAGTCAAAATAGGAAATTGCACCCGACATCAATAGAAATATAGATATAAATGTTTGCACTAAACATTTTCCCCTCTGTTACTCTGTTACATTGAAATGAAAAAAAAATATAAATTGTCAAAATCCCAAACTAGCATTTGTGTATGTAAGGTTCATTAAAACATACATTTTTAGATTTAGAGATATGTCCAAAGTAAAATTCTATACAAAAACTAATTAGCAAAAGGCACCATCTGACAACCTGGTGTTTGTGTGTGCAAAGTTTCACGAAAGAATACCTATTAGTTGTATTAGAGAAATGGTCCGGACAAACATAACTCTGTGAAAAGAGTCAAAGGCAAACTTGTTGCCATGGAAAACGGAAAATATATATTTGTTTAAATCCATATATAGCAAAAGGCACCTGGTCTTTGTGTTTGCAAAGATTTATGAAAGAATACCTATTAGCTTCAGGGATATGCTCCGGATTACCCAGTAAGGCGTGTGTGAGTGTGTGTGTGTGTGTGTGGGGGGGGGGGGGGGGGGGGGGGGGGGGGACGAATGTCAAAGCATGCATAATAATGGCCTTCTAGAAAGGTTATTGTCAATTTGTTCCTTTCAAAATACAAACGTAAAGTGTCAAAATCATCCATTTTGTTGCATCTAATATTTGTAAAGAAAGAAGTTAAAGTGCGCGACAATGCGACCTATTGCCACAAAATGAAAACAAATATTAATTCGTTTCTTTATTCGTTTCTTTATTTGTTTCCACAAGACTGTATGACAAGAGGGATGACTTCAACTTTCCATTAGTCAACTTTCCCATTATGTCGAGTAATCCTGCAGCTCCAGCCCTTGGTGTCTAAATTTCACAACTTTTGAGGTACACTCGATCATGCACTTTCTACTAAGATTTTAAAGATCGTCATACGAGTCTTGCTCAGAAGTTGTTTGATCAAAGTTACAACATCAATGGACTCAGTAAAGCTTTCAAAAGTTTTTTATATGACAGACATGTGTAGGACATTTCCATATCTGCCGCATCAGGGACAATACCTATGCCCGATGCAATTCCCTATTTTTACTTGTACCAATGTTCCCGTGTTTTCTCAGGAGAACAATTTCACAGGGAGATGATGAACATTTATTCTGGGCAAAGCCAGTCTTTATGTCAGTATATCTACATGATGCTCAACTGTAGAAATGTATTTATATTATTAGAATATGTATAAGCTCTATTTACCGTTTATAAGGTCTAAAAGGCACATCTTGCTGCATCTTCCTACATATATTTTTAAATATAACCCGTGAGGTTAAAATATATACACTCATACAAAAACGAATCTCATAGGTGAGGATATTGACACAGGTCGACAACATTCTCTCCAGATCCACTTTTGATCTTTCATGGCTCCATTCAGCGGGCACTTATACATAGGCCAATTTGATACAATTTAGAAGACATGTATTTTCATATGTTGTGCAGTGACTTTTAAACCATTTTAACCGTTTGTCTTTTTGAGTCTGATGTGCTTTATTATTGAATGGGTGTTCAGAAAAATAGTGTTTAATTGTGGTTTTAAATCATTAATTGATTCATGAGGCAGATTGGTTAATCATCATATCTACATGAATTTCTTTGTGCTTGTATAAAACCAGTTGATGTGTCGGACGAAAACAGACCTTTCATATGGTCCAAGTCGCTCGATAAATCTAACACCAACACAACACTGTCCCTTCAAGGATTCCATGGTATTAATAACTATGACTGAATAGAAAAAGTTGAACTATATGCTCTGAACGTTTTCTTGAAGTGCGAATATCAATATCAGACTGAGCGGTGGTCAACTGACTTTAAAAGTCGCGTATCAAAATATCTCGATTATAAATAGGTCATGGGTATGTATATCTTGAGCAAAGAATTGACAATAAACACAACTGTGCTTTTCTTGAGGTATGCAGGGTTATAAAGTGGCAAATGTAAAATGTAAAAAATTGTGCGCACTATTAACATAACGAAAGTAAGAACATCAGTAGCCCAGTTTCGGAGCTGCTACTGAGATCTCATGTTGTAAAAATCTACATTACATGCAAATTAGGAACATTTGCTTCCCCTGTATCATGTTTTATTCATTTGTGATTTTTTATAACGACTTGGGAAAACACTATCAAATTGCCGATTCATCAAATATGTTTTGTACTCTAATATCAACAACTCACTGTAGTCTTCTTGCAAAGATATCCTTGTATGTATATCGATAATTATAAAGACGGAATGTACCATTCACTCGACGTGAACAAAATATACTGTACTTGGGGTCTGTTACCCATCATTATTGGAAATAAATTATTATTATTATTATTATTATTTACATATTAAAAAATGCAGCAAAGAGGGTTTGGGTGATCCTGGCACAGTCAGGCTGGTTAGGCTCATAATGAGCTCAGGGCCCTTGCCCCCTCTACACGCAGCCCAGACAGCGAATGGGACTTCTTCCAGGAAGCGCTGCCTAGTCAAACCCACCCAGACCTTTTCGAAGAATGTGAAGACTCCCCAACACAGCAACCTTCTGCATTACCCAGATTGTCAGAAGGGCTGTATTCTGGTGGCAAATGCGGGTACTCTCCCAATGCCAGTCAACTAAGGCACCGAGAACAATGGGGAGTCTTTTTGCCATGTTTATCCTGAATCTTGTCAAACACATTAGTGTCAAAAGGGACAGAAAATTCAGTGGTATAAATGATTTCATTGGATTTATCCAAAATGACAAGATTAGATTTGTGGGCCTGGATACGTCTGAGGCTGTAAACGGGCCTATTACAGAGAAATTTGTATTTATCATTTTCTATGAAGCCCTCTACATATTCCGGGTCGTACCATAGATGAATCTCTGTGTCAAAACCACAAGCATGGCAAAGGCGGTAATAAAATGATCGCGCTACACCATCATGTCGCTTAAGATACTGCGTTTGTGCCAAAGCTGAGCATCCACTGACAATGTGTTGGACAGTCTCATTAAATTCATTACATTATCTACATTTTGATGCAAAATCACACATTGACGGTTTCGAGTGGGAAGTGACTGGTCCTGAGCAGCAAACAGAAAACTTTCTGTTTCACTTTTCAGGCCAGCCGACTTCATCCAAACGTAGGGCTTCACAGGGTTGCTGATCTTCACAACACACTGCACATAAACTCGATGCAGTGGTCATTCAGAAGCCTCTACTTGAAAAACTGAATCTGCGCCGACTTGATATGGCACTTCGTTTAGTTGACACTCATTTCTGTATCGTCCAGCACTACAGAACCATCAACATAATCAACCATCATAAGAGTCTTGACACGCTTCACAAGAGGATAATCAGACAAATAAATGTTTGCAGAAGTGCACAAAACAATTCTATCACAAAGAGCCTTCACAGTAATCAAACCACGCCCTCCCATCATAATTGGTAAATTTATGCAATTGAGGGAAGAGCGAGGGTGGTGGGATCTATTGTTTGTCATGATTCTTCATGTGAGGGTGTCAATACCCTGAATTTCTTGTTTCGTCCAATCAACAACACCAAAGAAATACGAAAGGACGGGTAGAGCATAATTATTTGTGGCTTTGACGTTATTGCGATCGTTCAGCTTTGATCTCCAGATTTTCTTAAGTCTGCACTTGTACTCTGCCCGAAGTTTTCCCTTGACATGGGCATTCTGGAGTTTGTCCTTCATCTGCATCCCTAACTACGAATAGGCCTGACCTTCCACGAGATGGTCAATAGCTCCTCCTCCAAGTAAACTGACTGATCCTCCCTCGTCTACCTTGTCACGTTTCAAATGAAGAATTTTGCATTTGTCGAGTCCAAAGGACATGCCGGTATCATTATTTAATGTAGATCCTCCATCGGCAATAAGTTCAAGGTCATCCATGTAAAGGAGGTGAGTAAGGGGTGTTGGGGATCTGTGCTGAGGACGTCCCGGGTGATAACCTTCCTCTTTGCTGAGGAAAACGCTTAAAGGATTTAGTGACAAACAGAAAAGCAAAGGGCTAAATAATCGCCCTGAAATATTCCTCTTCTAATACAAATGGGTTCCGAAGTCACCACCTGCCCCTGCGAATACATCTCAAGTTGAGTTGACCAGCAATTCATTAAAGACTTGAGTAAAAAACAAGTAGTTGCACGGGGAGGTCAATACATTCCAGTGACCACAAAATCCATTCGTGAGGTACAGAATCATAAGCTTATCTGTAGTCTATCCAACACATTGAGAGGTTATGATGGTAAGTTTTAGCCTCTTCAAGGAACATTTTCTGAACTAGTAATTGATCCTTACAACCCCAACATCCCTTTCTGTCTCCTTTCTGCTCCATGTAAATAATGTCATTGGATGCGCAGTATGATGACACAATACCTGTAAGACACCCTGTAAATATTTTGTATTGTGTATTTAGACAAGGGTGGAAGTTTTTGGGATCAGTCAAATCACCTCTCTTTGGGAGAAGTACTGTTCGACCTTTGCACAACCAAGGCGGAACATCCCTTGTATCCACAAGTGAATTAAAACTGTGAAGTAATGGTGTTTGGACACAAGGGGACAGTTTCCAAAACCGGTTTCGAATATCATCAGGCCCTGGCGCCGTATTAAATTTGGACCTTTAAATCACATTTTTCAGGCAATCAGGTGTAATGAAACACAACAATGGTGATTTGATTTTATCGTGTACACAATAACTATATTCCTCTACCCATAGTTCCTCGAGGTTACAGATGCCGGGTATAGACTACAACTGTTTCCAAAACCTTTCACTGGAATCCATGGTGGGTCTTTTCTCACCACTGTCATTGGATGCATTTAGTTGCCTGTAAGGGCGGTCGGGTAGCCTAGTGGTTAAAGCGTTCGCTCGTCACGCCGAAGACCCGGGTTCGATTCCCGAAATGGGTACAATGTGTGAAGCCCATTTCTGGTGTCCCCCGCCGTGATATTGCTGGAATATTGCTAAAAGCGGCGTAAAACCATACTCACTCACTCACTCACTAGTTGCCTGTAAAATTGTTTTTCATGAGATTAAAACAATTTGTTTTGTCTGATGAAATTATTTATCTTGTCCCACTTACTTTTTCTTTCTGTCCAAACCTTTAACTTTGCTTTCAGAGAATCAAGAATTTGATTAAGTATCTTCTCTTTTGTTGTCTTATATTTTGTTTTTTAAGTTTTCCAAATTGATTTTTGGCGTTTTGACATCGATTGCCCTGAGGAAGGTAATGTCAAGCAAAGTTCTATCCAGGATAAGTCTTTCCTTGTTTCATTTAGTTTCATTTGGAATCGTTTTTTCTTTGGATGATTTTGTTTATAACCCTTTTGTGGTTCATTTTCTTTGGATACTGTATGGAGTTCCTCCAATGTTGGAGCAGCAGCATACACCAAACAGTCCGCATTGAGAGTGACAGTAATAATTTCATTTAATTTCTCAAGTTGATTCTGTGGAATTGATTTGTTGAATTGTTTTATTGGCCTCTGGTTCTCAATCGGTAAATCACAGATTTGATTATAGAATGCCATAAACAAAATATACCACGGATCATCGGAAAGATCATTGACAGAAGAGGGGTCGGAATCGCGAGAAAACTCAAAATGTTCGAGGCCACCATCAAGAAATTCATTTTGTGAGCCCATGTGTGGTTCATCAGTGACAACTGGATCAGGTAATTTAGAGAGAATAATGCGGACGTTGATTTGCAATGTCGGGTCTGCTACTGTTGGAACTGAGAGTTCACGCAAAGGCGCCCGACAAGTGTTGGCAGTTAGCTCTCAAGATTCATGTTGCATATATAACTTCAATCGCCGGAGCTGTTTTGTTCTGTCAGGTATGCATACATTGTCATGTTTTTGTTCCAAAGCTGTTTCAATAATTTGACATTTACTCGTGGTATTTCTGGCCACGCTGTTGCTTTCGCATCAGTTGGTGCGTCCGAGATATTCTTTGATGGGTTCTGTGCCTTCCCCTGGGACAAGTCCCATCTCCAGTGTGGTTGGTTTGTATACCGGAGGGAGGCTGACTGGGCTGCGGAGTTCAAATATGACTTTCTTCTTGGCGTTCTGTAACCTAGTTTTGAACCAGTTCCGGTGGGTAAAGATGTACCTTGTTCTTAACCGATGGCGTATCAATCAATCCTTACCCACGTAGACTGGTTCCTGACTGTACTTAAGTCAGAGCACCTATGTCATGTTTAGAGATGGATTTTAACGATATATTATTTTGTATCTATTTTACTGAACGTCGTTTGGATTGCCATACGTTCGAGCTTCATATACTAGTATTTGCACAAGTCAGAAGAATAAAGTAACTCAGTTTGAAAAGTCCATCTGTACAAGACCTGATCACAGGATCTATTGGGTTGATTTTTATCACACAATCTGTGAGAACAAGTATAGCCTTAAAGCTTGTGCATGGCGTTAGATCAATTCACGCCTTACCTGGTCTCATGTATTAAGTTAAATATCAACAGTTCTGATTTCTTGGAATCAGTTTCACTTGGAAGTAAGTCCTGTATTGACAATGATACGAAGACCTAAATGGTATGTCAACTATTCTAGATCTCAATAGAGTGAATGCCGAGAAACTTCGTTTACGTTGGTTATATATACTGGGTATATTGACGATAAGGGCGTTACTCACCATTTAATTACAGAAATAGGTACTTTTCAAGATGTTCTTCAATTCGGCTCATATGTGGACATACAGACATCTGAACTGGCGAGACACGCCATATTACCGTTAAGACTTAGAAATAGATATCTTGGTTTGGTGGGTATTTTCAATATTTTCGGGGTCGCAATGAGCGACAACACAGTTAAATGCCGACGATGAAAGAGTGTCTACATATCTCTATATCACTGGTCGCATTAACATTTACCATATATACCGATAAAACAATAAGTACTTTTCTTTTCCTGTCAGACATCGTCATGTTATAAATATTACATTTTTGTTACAGATCAGGGGTAAATAAAAGCGACAAATCCCTTTCCATGTTCATAAGAAACATCTGCTAAAAGCAGAGTCGATTGTGTGATGCCGACTACATCATGAGTATGGGTTTATGAATCACTATCAAATAGTGATGATGCCAGGTCTTCGCGAATCCTGTCCCACTTGTGACACCCGCCTCAAACACATACAAAAGTAAGTCAATTGTTCACCCAAACGAACACATGATACAAGTCATAATAGGAAATTACATCGGACATACCTTTTGTCACTGATGCGTCACATTTGGAAATGTCCTCCACATGTCTACCATAAAATCTTTGGAATTTCAAAGCTTTACTGAGGTCTTGAACGCTGTATCCTTGATAGAACATTTTTTTGCAAGAGTCGCGATCGTATGACGCTCTTTGAAATCTTGGTAACAATGTTCATGCTCCATTGTGCCTCAAAAGTTGTGAAATGCGAAATGTTGAAGTTTGTGAGAATTTTTGGTCACGCTGAATCTTCATGAATAGATCTAAATGTGAAACAGACGAGGTTGGTTATTTCTATTTCATTTGGGTAATTCAATAGAAGGTAATTGGATACAAGTCTATATCCCTCGTGAAATATAATTATCACTTTGCCATCGGTAAACCGGGCAAATTGACAATTATTTCATGAGGGGCATAATGTTGATACTACGCTGAAGCTCGTGTACTATCCTATAAATACATTCAGAGAAAATAACATTACATCTTGCAAATCATACAATTTATTGAACTATTCACTCCTTGATTCGTCCACCTCACTCTTGATCAAATGTTCAAGTGTTTTTCCTTTGCTCATTCCCCCAATGAGAAACCATGAATGAAGCAAGTCCAATCAGATAAACTTTTGAGTTATTATGTTTTGCTGGTGCCTGTTGACTCACCGTGGTGGTTACAATACTTGCAAAGCTATGTCTACAGCTGATGCACGTTAGTGACGCAGTGGCGAGGGCCACTGTCATTGAATCCAGAACCATATCATCAAGATTACTAAATGACAGTTCAATATTTACATCAGATGCCCTTTCATGTCTTCAGGCAATTAAGAATATATCATGCCAACATCTTTTACGTGAAAGATGGTAACATACTGGCTGATGCAGCAGCAAAGGCAGCACTCAAAACATCTATGTCGCCACTTCTTATCCCATACAGCGATTATAAGCATTATTAGATGTTGCATAAGAGATGTGATACAAAAGAAGTGGAAGCCAACTATCGGCTACACCTACATGGGTTTTCAGTCCAGAATTGAAGAGGTCATTGTGCGACGATGTGGTATTGTCCATACCAGATATGCACATGCATAGTTGTTAAAAGGGGAGGATCTTCGAATGTGTATGCCTTGCGATGAGAGAATCACAGTCAAGCATGTACTGCTAAATTTCCATCACAAAGGATAAATATTTCAAGAAATAGAATTGTGTGATACATTGTTTTTCTTAATTAATAAACTGGTAGTATATAAGTTTTAACTGAAATTGTTAGTGGCTCTGCCCTCGATTGGGTTACAGTAATGTAAAATTCTTGTCCTCCTAAGCAGGTCTTGTAAGATCTTGCCATTTCAAAGTATATATACCACGGTTTTAAACGCGGATTAAATATTTCCTTGTTTTAATCTATTGCTCAAGTTGTCAAAAACCGCAAGCGACAAGAGGGATGGTGAAAATCCTGTAAGGGAACCGTGTAGATAGCAGAATTACCGTAAGTCCCCCTGTTCTCTATCTGGCCTATCTTTGGTTTCTGATATATATGCATCATCTGTTTGTCTCAATGTGGCTGAGATATTGCCGACGTGACTTTAAGTGTCACTCACTCACTTACTCCCTCACTCACTCTCTATGATGGCACATCTGGCTGTCAAAGTAGTAAAAGCGCATTGCAGAAAGGTACACAAACAAAAGGCATATGAATCCTTAGCAAATGTATCGTTCAAAGGGATCATTCCCGTCAAAACTATAACTATTTCCAATTCATCACACAAACATCAAAACAGATCTCCTTAAGCACAAGAAATGTGAAGTTATAAGAACATAGGATTAATGATGTATTCACAATGTGTGTGATGTTCCATGTGTTTCAGGTGGTCACTGGTACACAATCAGACATAGATCATATATGCTTCATATTTTAACACGAATAGCCGCTGCGGGGATGACTCGTCAAATGGAGACTTCATGTCATTGATTATATCATTTCCACAATAGATATTTTTGACTGATATCAGAATTCCAGTGTAGAATCATGTCACGAGTCACAGCATCTTCCCATTGCGCTGTCTGTGTGAGCCTTCTTTATGAGATTTGATATAAACATTTGGGCAATTCTGTTGTATGAATCAGAAGCCTGTGCTTTCTACGAGTGTTCTAAGTGGTCCACATGTATGCCTGAAACAGATTTCTTGGTGTTACAAATTGTACCTGATCTATAATGATGTATGTAGAATGCCTTCGTGTACCACTGCACGTATCTCAATGTTAAATTTGAAAGTACTGGTTACGATTCTTAAGATATCTAAGGATAGGCTACCTAGAAAATGTTACAAAATAATATTTGCTATATGATGATGGTATATGAAATAAAAGCGGCAAAACTACATCCATATTTATAACAATTATCTGCTAAAAGCAGAGATAATTTGGATAGATAAGAAAACTCTAAAAGATATACATTTACAAAGAAATGTGTTTACTTTACGCTTTTTAAATCTAACATGAACACATGTATCTTTTTGAAATTTATTTGTCCATATATAGTATAGCTCAAACACAATGTGGATATAGCTGGCACAGTTCATTGATGAAACGTGGGCGACAGGAACAAGTCTAGAGACATGAAAATTTGCAAACAATGGAAACAATTCAGGGTGAATAACAAATCCTAACGATGAATTTCCATCCCTCATATAATCTTTTCACGAGTTATATACGTAATCTGTCAATGTTGATATACCATGCTATGTTGTTTACTCTAATTTCTAACTTAAGAACCAATTCGAAAACCGTTTAGATTGTGGGCCTGTTGCCTTGCAGTGCTGAAATATAATAGTCAGTCTTTCATTTATACAATGTATTTAAACATACCAAATTCTTTGTCTACAGCTCCCGCGCCGAACGTTGAGTATACCTGGCAGGAGTGTACCTCAGCTATTGGTTCCTAGCCCACTGACAAATAAGTCGTGAGCAACGAATGGCAGCAGATGGGTACCGAGTATGGATGATGCCCTTCTTTGGTCAACACTAGTGGCGGCGTATCGATATGGAATCTGACACTCTTATGAAGAATAGCAAATACAAAGGTCTTCAGCGAAATGTCACTACATGTGTAAGAAAGAACAGCGACATTTCCACTAAATGCCACTTAAAGATTTAGGTCACATTAAGAATTCTACAGACAGGCCGGCTTGAGTAGTTATATTACAAACGCTGAAGATACCCATAACTTGACACACTGACGCTGTTCCTGTATTGTAAAGTTTTACAAAAGACAAAATTTCGAGTTTGCGTGTTTTGCTGGTATTAAATTGAATGCCTCTTTCTTGAATGGATCAAGTGGTCTGGTTAGATGACATGTTTATTGCCATGATCGATGTTCATAGGCCAGACTTGATTATTTACAGACCGCCGTCATAGAGCTGTAATAGCACTGTGTGCGGCGTTAAACAACAAACAGATGAACAAACATATCTAACGTCAATAGTCAATTTTAAATGAGAAAAAAACCCGAAACAGTTCACTATTAGTCTTGAAATGATTACAACCGTGGTTTTAAGATTAATATTTATTTTATCTAGATCTCGTAAACCTTTTCTTATCACCATTAGACACTACTGAATTAGACAAAGACCTTAAATCAGTACGAAATGAAAAGAAAAGAGCTTTTTATGCTGGGGACAAGTTGAAGGTTAAATCTGTTCAGAAAGAAATATCACGTGCCACGGAAAAATGTAAACTTTAATATAAATAAAAAAAAGAAGGAACAGTTTCCTGATTATGATATTCGACGGGCTTGGAAGGGCGTTAAGACAATAATTGGAACAGATAAGAAACGGGCAGAAATAAGTGTTGCAGATATGTTTGCCTACAGAGCCGGAGAGGAGTAAAGGATGCCACTCTTACTCTATCAAACAATATATACAAACATCTTAAAACTTCTAAATCATTTGTCCGAATTTTGTTTGTTGGCTTCTTCTCTGCTTTAGATACCATACAGCCTCATCTGCACATGCACATATTATCTATCATGTCTGTTAATTCAACATCTATTAAATGGATAGAATATTTTCAACAGACCAGGGGGCACGGGTGGCCTAGTCGTCTAAGGCTCCGCGATTCGCTGTGCAGAGATGCGTCCCTTGGACACGCCAAAAACCTTAGATTGTGGGTTCGAATCCCTGTTCGCACCGATTATGTTTCTAGGTTTGTCAGCACCATACCCGTGCTCGTGGGTTTCATCGAAGTGGTAAACGTCTTTCCTCCAACATTAAGCTGACACGACGTGATACAACTGGAATACTGTTAAACCCAATTAACTTACTCACTCACATCATGCATGCACAGCACGTGCACAGAATCACCAGGGACGGGATGTACGGCAATGATTGGGGTGGGCTAGGCAACACCAGGGACGGGATGTACGGCAATGATTGGGGTGGGCTAGGCAACACCAGGGACGGGATGTACAGCAATGATTGGGGTGGGCTAGGCAACACCAGGGACGGGATGTACGGCAATGATTGGGGTGGGCTAGGCAACACCAGGGACGGGATGTACGGCAATGATTGGGGTGGGCTAGACAACACCAGGGACGGGATGTACGGCAATGATTGGGGTGGGCTAGGCAACACCAGGGACGGGATGTACGGCAATGATTGGGGTGGGCTAGGCAACACCAGGGACGGGATGTACGGCAATGATTGGGGTGGGCTAGGCAACACCAGGGACGGGATGTACGGCAATGATTGGGGTGGGCTAGGCAACACCAGGGACGGGATGTACGGCAATGATTGGGGTGGGCTAGGCAACACCAGGGACGGGATGTACGGCAATGATTGGGGTGGGCTAGGCAACACCAGGGACGGGATGTACGGCAATGGCGTCACACCGTGTTTACAGACAAATCGACCTCCGTTAATATAGCTGGGATTTTGACGAGTGCGGCGTTAAACAACAAACACACAAACACACAAAACAGGCGAATCGAGGTATTGCCGATTCACAGGTGACAGAAAACGTTATTGGCGGCGTTGGGGTGACCGTAATGCCAGGGAAACAATTCTTGGCCATGGTGGATATGGGGGCGGTAGTGTCATGGTGTGGGGCGGTATCACACATGACAGGCGAACAGGTTTGGTTATTGTGAATTGATATTTGCCTGGCCAGCAATATGTTGACGAAATTTGCGTGCTGTCGGTGTTTCATTGGCTATGATTTTTGGCAGAAATTTTGAACTGCAAGATGACAATGCTTGACCACATTGTGCCCAGGTCGTCACCGAAAATCTCCGACGAGAAGCCACACGGACATTGGACTGGCTAGCTAAGTCTCATGACATATCCCATATAGAGCATCTGTGGGATGTTTTCACCAGAGACCAAGCACACGCCACTGGCCCAACTTGGGGTATCTCTTCAGGCGGAATGGCTGGCAATACCAAGAGCAACCATGATGGACACAACATATATTGATATACACACCCGAAGTTAATTTTACAGACATTAATCGTCATTACATCTTCATCTTCATCTTTCCTTATTTTATTCCGGTAGTTTACATGTGAGTGGGTGGACATTGTTATGGAGCTAATGAAACAATAACGCTCCAATCGGTCATGCATACTGGTGGAGTGAGTGAGCGAGTGAGTGAGTATGGTTTTACGCCGTTTTCAGCAATATTCCATCTATATCACGGCGGGGGACACCAGAAATGGGCTTCACACATTGTACCCATGTCGGGAATCGAACCCGGGTCTTCGGCGTGAAGGGCGAACGCTTTAACCACTAGGCTACCCGACCGCCCCCATATTGGTGGAAAGTTCAGCAGAATAAATGCGATAAAGTTTCAATCACAATTTATTCTCCAATCTGAATTCCACGAGATATATCATCATATAACATTGTATTTAGCGAGCCTTGGCTAAATACATAGTGGTTATTCCTAATATAGGACATTTATCATACCCAAACACACTCGCGTGATAGCCTCTTTATCATCGAAAAATCTCTTCCTATCTCTCGAAAAACATTACCTAAACAGTGCAAGTTTTCCTGGAATGTGCGCATTGATATATATTACGTTAGAAGGTAAGTGATGTGCCAGTCGGACAGTGACAACGGTCAATATAGTTCCAACTAAAACTTGTTTTTTATACAGTGGCATAACTACACACAGGCAAAACAACGATTGCCTTCACAATGTTTCTACTTGTCTTTCGCGACAATCATTCGATCTGGCCGCTAGTGTTACTGCCCTTTAGCAAAGGGAAGCTACTCGAACCCTAGTCCATGAGACGTCACGCAGTGTAGAGTGTGCTTATTCTGTCATAGCGTTACGCAGTGCAGTCAGATGTACACACTGCGATAAAACGACCAAATCGCTGCGACCAAATCCAATTGTTTTAATTTTTGGAAAAAGATTCTAAACCGCAGAGGTCCACAAGCACAGATATGTGTCCTCGCTTAATTGTTTCGCAATTTATGTCTACAAAGTTGCCCAAACTTGAAAAAAATGCCTTAGCTACGTCACAGTTAGACACTGATATTCAGTATTTTAAGGTTTTCTTTGGCTATTCTAGTAGTTTCTCCGGATTCACTGTGGTATGTTTGTTTGTAAACACTGAAAGTAGTACCTACTTGACCTTTGATATTTGCATCTCTATCCGCATATGACTGGGAATCGTTTTCATCCGTTGGCTTTATCCTGCTGAGAAACCTACCCGTTATATGTTATAGAGGGTTGTTCATGTGACGACACATGGAATATCCCATTTTTTATATACTTTTTGTGTAGTTGTCTTATTATTTCATTACAAATGTAAAACCTTGAAACCTGAATTCTACCTACCTGACACACAGGAACGGTTCACCACCCCTTATATTTGCGACTAAAAAAGTAGTTTCGTGTTTGTACAATCTTTAAAATACAAACAAAAGTAACAAAAATATTTAGGTTGACTAAATTTCTGTATAATACATATAGATATGATTACATACTAGTACAAAATCAACTTTAACAAAAAATTTCCTTGAAAACTACGAGACCACTGTTGGAAGCGAAAGTATACACGATGGTCAAGTAACGAAATTGGCGCTCAGCGAAACGAACAGTCTCGATTGACGAATTAAAAGAGAAATTTGCAGTTTATATCGTAACATTTTAAAGAGAATAACAAACGGCATGAAGCGATATTAACACCGTAAATGACCATCTGTCATTATTTTGCCATGTCAATGTTGAACTAACGTAAAAGGAAGTCAGCTTGTGTACGGCTAGACACTTGCGACAAAGTGAAACAATTTGAGGGGAGGTCACTCATGTATGATAATAGATGCGTACAATGGAAGTGTTATGTTCCCAGCAGTGAAATAACAAGTGTTATGTTCCCAGCAGTGAAATATCAATTGTTATATTCACTGCAATGAAAATATCACTTTTCTCAACTTCATAAAAGTCAGTCTTTTACACTAAAGTATATAAAATGATATTGTTTTTAATTTGAAGTTTACACGATATAGAGCTTTTCCATTGGACGAGAGGTCGGTCACATATTGACGTTCATAATTTAACGTTCATACATTTTTCACGAGATCGTGAATTACGTAAACACTGACGGACTACTTCCTCATTCTTGGGGAAACCCCTGGGAATTCCCTAGTACGAACAAATAAAGAAGCGTTGTTTTTCATCATTTTGACCTTCAATCTTGCACTTAGCGTTTAAGCATACATTGGGATAAGTCAGAGAGTTTGAATGTATGTCCGTTCGCTACACCTCATCTTAGAGAACAAAGAACGAAGAAAAGCACATTTAAACTACTGTAGTATCGACTCGATCCGTGTCTAAACTACAGTGACAGTCTACAGCAATATATGAATGTTCCTTAGTATCTTTTACATATCTCTACAATCACCTTACAGTGATCGGCCAACTGATCAGTGATAAACAACACTTGTAATAGTCACAGGTTCATTAAAAACTTCGGTAATCTTAACGTAAATGTGTTACGACGCTCTGTTATTGTGACAGACTTTCTGAGGTAGTTTTTAACAGACCCTTCCCATCTAATGAGGATATTATTTGAGTACATTTGTTCACAGAAACTACAAAAGTTGTTCCTGTTGAGCATGTTGAGCAGACATAAGCTCACCTCTCGTTTTGAGGAACTAACTTATTCCGCGATACGGCTTGTCGTTGTATGGCTGTCATACGTACTAAGTATACATGTCTGTAGATCAAGTCTAAGTCATTTGAGGTAAAAATAGTGATGTAAAAGCAATTACTTTCCCTTTGTGCGAGTTCATTGGAGTGTGGATCTTCATAGCGTGATGGTCAAACATTGTCGCAAGCTCCGACGTTCATACAGTATGGTTCCAAGTTCATTTAAGAATTGAACGACACTTTTGATGGCTTCATTGAAGTGTGAACGAATTAAAAGCGCTGGTTCGCACGAAAGTGTAACCGGCGCTTTTAAATCGTTCACACTTCCATGAACCCTTCCAAACTGTAGCTCAGTTCTTATAATGTTTATTGGTCTCGCCGAATAATAATATCGTAGCAATGTTTCCTTCAATTTGAAGTTCTCTAGTATCGCGGAAGAACATTGCAACAATGTTATTTTGCCGTTATTTGGCGGCTCTCGGTCACATGCATTTACCCACTCATACTCAGTTACGCAAAAAAAATAATTTCTTTGAATATATACAACATAATATGCCAACATCAACATAATTTTATTCTTTGAACAAATTGACAAACGACATTTGTGATAAATCAAATCTTAAAAATAGGTAACTGGAAAGTGAACAAAAATATTAACATGACTCGATGAAGCGAGGCGAGGTGAACAATTAAGTGCGGATTTATATATGACGTCACATACGTTTGTAAAGAGGTGCATTTCGAGTCGAACCGGAGCATGAGGATGAAATTTATTCTTACTGCTGTTGATAATGAAGTTTATGGAACAGTTATGGAAAATACCCCGACGCCTGAACCTTCCCATGGCACGAGCAAATTGGGAATTTGTCTGATTTATGAATGTGTTGCTTGTGTTTGGATCATCGCAAACCAATTCAGACGATGTGAAATGGACTGATGGGGATTGAGTGGAGTGCTCTGAAAGTTGTGTGTCTCGGCCTAGAATGCACGGAAAAGATATTTTCTCGTCTACGACGACCAATAGGTAAAACAGGTAGGCACATTTGTTGTTTTTTAATTTAAGTTTCTTTCCTTACCCTTTATGTCTTATTTTTTTAAAGCTAGATATTATTATTTGGCTTACCATTGAATATTTTCACAGCCTATTAATTAATGTTTTTCATTATAGATAGCTATGTCTTGGTTGCTCAAAATCTTGGAGGTTTTCTTCCGATACGATAGTGAATCGTGTTTTAGTTTGGGATTGATCAGGAGCAGTCGCTTTGATCTGTGTCGGCGGCCACATCTGAGCAGGGTACGACATTGTTTTCATTCGCAATTGTCTTGGTGCTAGAGTCCTGTCATTTCCGAAAACAAGGCATCAAAGTCAATTTCGCTAAATGAATCAATTTCGTTCACCTCAGTAATTTTACAGAATTCATTTTCTTCACTTGCGTTATTAGTATTGATAGATAGCCATTCCATATCCAAATCACCATAAGGACAATCCATTTTGTTTCATATAGCAGCTCCAAATATCAAATTACGTGACTACCTCTTCAGCAATCAGCATGAAAGAAACACTTTAAAGTATGAAATTATAACGGGTGACCTCACCTAGGTGAACACTACCAAGCTGACTGTCGTTCATTTCCCGATGAACGTCAGTATGTCACATGATTACGTTGTCAATGGAGCGGAGACATACAGAACTACTTTACGGGAATTCCTCAGTGTCTAAAAATAACATTAAAAGTCATTATTTATTTATGTATCTGTCAATATAAGGATTGAAGTTTAATTAGTGACGTTCATCAGCTGATGAAGAGAGTGCCTCGAGTGAGCAAATTCCATGATTTATTTAAATAATTAAACTTTCGTTGTGTTCATTGAAATTCCTTCCTTCTGATTAGCTGAATTTGTCACGTGTTATTGCATTCATTTCCCAATAAAAGGAAAAACATTAAGCCACGCCCAACGAGGCGCACTTCTTTTATTCCTGCGGAATGTCGGGGAATCCCATTATTACAATCGAGGGAATTCCCTTTCTGCTCACGTGTATCGTCATGCACATGACATTTACCGACTTTCATGCATATTCATTGTCCAAACTGCCCTTTGAAACCGAAGGCCGAGGAGGAATGAAACAGCAAATGTGCAGGCATGCTCGCCTGTTTTTTTCACCGCTCGCCTCGGTTCCACAACTTGTCTAGGGGTTTCATTTCCAACTAGTATTTTTCCAACTGTTTTTCCCGTTTTCAGGGAACTAATGTTTGAATCTGGCGGTAACTGACCATGTCATTTGAAACAGATGCTTTCTCCCGGACATATTTTTTCCGGTTCGTTACAGTCTGACTGTTGAGTTCTTCTCGCCTCTTGCCTTAAACTTAAACATGATGTCCTATGAATATTGTTTTGATCCTACTCTCCGTTGATTGGCTACGCGAATTCATACAGTTTGCAAATCGTGTTTTTTTATTCATACCTCAACAAACCGAAAAAAATACACAGTCAATCCTTAAAGCCCCAACATCAGATCAGCCTATTAGGGGCGCAAGCGCAGTAAATATTGCATTCAGAATATGGATTATATGGAACATACGTGGTGATAAATATACTAAATAAATTGAAAGGTCGACTATTCATAACATGCATATTTCTATAACCAAGCACTGTCTACATATTTCAAATTGATCATCTCATTTGTAGACATCGAATCTAGAATTACTTGACATTTTGTATATGTGTAAACTGTTAATTGACATGTCCACCAAAGATGATAAATTTGTGTATAAATAAACTACATATTGTCGACATTATGACTTTTATTTATTTCATATAAGTTAATTTATATAGTCGCTTTTACAATGACTAGACCTGTCCTGTTTGTTCTTTTGGCGCATACATGTGAAATAAATATAAGCAAACTGTTATATGGTTTCAGTAGCTAGATCTAGGTTTATTTTATTTGGAATTCCCTTGTCAGAAGTTGTTGGGTCTGACTCACAGATTGTTTCATGCGGATGTGACATTTGTGTTAATCAAAATAGTTTCCATTCTGACATTTGCAACTTCACAACATACCTGCATAAAACAATCGTAAACTGTATATGGGTATGTGTTCATTGTGGTATTGAACTTAACGTCTTTGTAATACCATTTGGAAGGGTTTTTTTGCAGTTTCGTTGCAAGTAATCAGACACTTCAAGAAATTGTGCCATGTGCGAGTTCGCCACGTGGTTTACCATAATTAGATTTGCTCGCGCAGTAGATGTCAGTGACCGAAGGCTAACTCCTCCCACTTCTGTTGTGCAAAGTTGTTTCACAGACGACTGGATTTTTTCCAAACAAATATCAGATCGAATGTAATAATTTTTTATATCGTGTGACTTTTGTTACATTGACTGGTGTAGGACAAATCTGTCTGCCAATATTTGGATGTGAATGTTGTCTCGTTCTTTAGTTTTTCAAGATTTTTGGTAACCAATTACTCGCTGACCGATCATCGCAACGTCTTTCAAACACTAAGATCTCGCAAAATACCGCACTATTTATAGTCAGGTTGGGACTTTAAATGAATTCACACAAAGTCAAAAGTCAATACTTGAATAAAAAGAAATTCTCCTGTTGAAATTGCATCACAAAGTTGTGCAGACCATTTTGACGTCATCGGTTACATTACGTCACAATTACATGACGTTACCAATCTCTTTGCCGCTGAAGCGGGTTAGGTGTACTATTTACACCCAAGACACTGCATATGACTGTTTACAAACCGAACAAGTTGGACAAATAATTTTGAAAATATATAAAGAATCTCACCCTACTGTCTTTTGATATCAATTATATCAAAAGCCTCAGAGTTTTAAACGTTTGTCGACTCGTGGTGATATATTGGATATCAAAAGACACTCAGGTGAGATTTTCTATTGCATCACAGATTTAAAAGAATGGTGTACATTGCGTCTATGTTTGTGCATTGGCTGGCCATGTTGCTGTAATATTAACTGTGGACATTTGCTGTAAATGGTGCATCAATTAGGTTGCTTATTGTATGCCTATTAATTGCACCCTTCTGCCATATATGTACCATGTGACTTACCTCAGTTATCTCAGAAATGCATATGTCATGTGGCTTACCTCATTTATCTCACAAATGCATATGTCATGTGGCTTACGTCAGTTATCTCACAAATGCATATGTCATGTGGCTTACGTCAGTTATCTCAGAAATGCATGTGTCATGTGGCTTACCTCAGGTATCTCACAAATGCATATGTCATGTGGCTTACGTCAGTTATCTCAGAAATGCATGTGTCATGTGGCTTACCTCAGTTATTTCAGAAATGCATGTTTAATGTGGCTTACCTCAGTTATTTCAGAGATAAATGCATGTGTCATGTGGCTAACCTCAGTTATCTCAGAAATGCATATGTCATGTGGCTTACCTCAGTTATCTCAGAAATGCATGTGTCATGACGCTTACCTCAGTTATCTCAGAATTGCGTATGTCATGTGGCTTACCTCAGTTATCTCAGAAATGCATATGTCATGTGGCTTACCTCAGTTATCTCAGAAATGCATGTGTCATGACGCTTACCTCAGTTATCTCAGAAATGCATGTGTCATGTGGCTTACCTCAGTTATCTCAGAAATGCTTATGTCATGTGGCTTACCTCAGTTATCTCAGAAATGCATATGTCATGTGGCTAACCTCAGCTATCTCAGAATTGCATATGTCATGTGGCTTACCTAAGTTATCTCAGAAATGCAGGTGTCATGTGGCTTACCTCAGCTATCTCAAAAATGCATGTGTCATGTGGCTTACCTCAGTTATCTCAGAACTTCATATGTCATGTGGCTTACCTCAGTTATCTCAGAAATGCATATGTCATGTGGCTTACCTAAGTTATCTCAGAAATGCATGTGTCATGTAGCTTACCTGAGTTATCTCAGAATTGCATATGTCATGTTTTAACCTCAGCTATCTCAGCCATACCTGTCTCCTGTGTATTACCTCAGCTATCTCAGCCATACATGTCTCCTGTATATTACCTCAGCTATCTCAGCCATACATGTCTCCTGTGTATTGCCTCAGCTATCTCAGCCATACATGTCTCCTGTGTATTACCTCAGCTATCTCAGCCACACCTGTCTCCTGTGTATTACCTCAGTTACTCAGCCATACATGTCTCCTGTGTATTACCTCAGCTATCTCAGCCATACATGTCTCATGTGTATTACCTCAGCTATCTCAGCCATACATGTCTCCTGTGTATTACCTCAGCTATCTCAGCCATACATGTCTCCTGTGTATTACCTCAGCTATCTCAGCCATACATGTCTCCTGTGTATTACCTCAGCTATCTCAGCCATACATGTCTCCTGAGTATTACCTCAGTTACTCAGCCATACATGTCTCTTGTGTATTACCTCAGCTATCTCAGCCATACATGTCTCCTGTGTATTACCTCAGCTATCTCAGCCATACCTGTCTCCTGTGTATTACCTCAGCTATCTCAGCCATACATGTCTCCTGTGTATTACCTCAGCTATCTCAGCCATACATGTCTCCTGTATATTACCTCAGCTATCTCAGCCATACATGTCTCCTGTGTATTGCCTCAGCTATCTCAGCCATACATGTCTCATGTGTATTACCTCAGCTATCTCAGCCATACCTGTCTCCTGTGTATTACCTCAGTTACTCAGCCATACATGTCTCCTGTGTATTACCTCAGCTATCTCAGCCATACATGTCTCCTGTGTATTACCTCAGCTATCTCAGCCATACATGTCTCCTGTGTATTACCTCAGTTACTCAGCCATACATGTCTCCTGTGTATTACCTCAGCTATCTCAGCCATACATGTCTCATGTGTATTACCTCAGCTATCTCAGCCATACATGTCTCCTGTGTATTACCTCAGCTATCTCAGCCATACCTGTCTCCTGTGTATTACCTCAGCTATCTCAGCCATACATGTCTCCTGTGTATTACTTCAGCTATCTCAGCCATACATGTCTCCTGTGTATTACCTCAGTTACTCAGCCATACATGTCTCTTGTGTATTACCTCAGCTATCTCAGCCATACATGTCTCCTGTGTATTACCTCAGCTATCTCAGCCATACATGTCTCCTGTGTATTACCTCAGCTATCTCAGCCATACATGTCTCCTGTGTATTACCTCAGCTATCTCAGCCATACATATCTCATGTGTATTACCTCAGCTATCTCAGCCATACCTGTCTCCTGTGTATTACCTCAGTTACTCAGCCATACATGTCTCCTGTGTATTACTTCAGCTATCTCAGCCATACCTGTCTCCTGTGTATTACCTCAGTTACTCAGCCATACATGTCTCCTGTGTATTACTTCAGCTAACTCAGCCAACATGTCTCCTGTGTATTACCTCAGCTGTCTCAGCCATACCTGTCTCCTGTGTATTACCTCAGTTACTCAGCCATACATGTCTCCTGTGTATTACTTCAGCTATCTCAGCCAACATGTCTCCTGTGTATTACCTCAGCTATCTCAGCCATACCTGTCTCCTGTGTATTACCTCAGCTATCTCAGCCATACATGTCTCCTGTGTATTACCTCAGCTATCTCAGCCATACATGTCTCCTGTGTATTACCTCAGCTATCTCAGCCATACATGTCTCCTGTGTATTACCTCAGCTATCTCAGCCATACATGTCTCCTGTGTATTACCTCAGCTATCTCAGCCATACATGTCTCATGTGTATTACCTCAGCTATCTCAGCCATACCTGTCTCCTGTGTATTACCTAAGCTATCTCAGCCATACATGTCTCCTGTGTATTACCTCAGCTATCTCAGCCATACATATCTCATGTGTATTACCTCAGCTATCTCAGCCATACATATCTCCTGTGTATTACCTCAGCTATCTCAGCCATACATGGACTGTCATAATATGTCTCATGTGGTTAACCTCAGACATCTCTGTTATAATTGTCTGACGTTATAGACCTCATCTATCTCAGTGATACATGTCTTTTGTTTTGACCTCAACTAACTACGTCATGTAACAAATGTTATATTTGTGATAACACTTTCTTAGTAAAGTGCAGTTTCTCGTACTTTTGGGGGTCCGAGATTCGAACCCACACTGACAGAGTGAGGCACCTAATCGCCTGCTCACAAAGTCAGCGATCTAACCCCCTCAACCACCGAGGCTTCCACCAAAAAATGATATAGAGTACGACAACTGGTAGTCTGCCAATTTAAACTTGTCAGAAGGGTACACAAAGTACGTGCTCTAGACTACCAGTTGTCAGACTTTCATTGTATAAGATGTTTTAAGTGTTGTCCATACATATTAGCTGTACCATTCTTCTCACAGTAAATGTAGAAGAAGAAGAAGTTTATTCATGAATGAAGGCCACATGGCCCAGAGTTCATTTACATTAATAATATATGCTATGCACATGCATGTACTTTCTTACAACAAACGTTCATATTTTTTACATTTGTATTTACATAGGTAAATGTCTTTTTTAAATATATGGACAGTTTTTTAAAAACAGAATAATTTCTGGTTGATAGAAGACTGATAAATTTTGGAACAGATGGTTGCACAGCGAATCATTTTGGAATTAAATTTTCTCTAATACTTTTATATAAAGGACAAATAACAAAATATGGTATTCATTTTCTATTTCATAGCGGTTACGTTTCGTACGAAAACTAAACGATGACTCTGTGGTTGTATTAAATCCAATTGTCTGTATATTTGGATTATGGCTTAAACAACCGAATTTACATAAAGCTCTAAGATCTCTTTCACAGGCTAAAGTAGACAGATATTTTTTTCTGGTTCGAGTAATAAGATGTATAAACACCCCAGGAAAGAAGAATTGTTGATATTGTAATGCCAGTTTTGGAATTCTATATCTTCACATCGTTGTTTGAATATAACCATGAAGCATTTCATATCGCCGCAATCCTGAGACAACTACACATATGAAAACCCAGTTTGAAACAATAATTGTCTTATATTTTATACGAAACCTTGTTAGTTTGACCATTTTCGTTAAAAGATTTTAACATACGGTAACAGTCATACGGATATCTAGTTTCATGTAATCTAAGTAGTCGACGCCAGTACTTAATACAACGACTGTAATAGTGTACACACTATGATGTTCTTCCCAGCCCTCCTAGAAATGCATTTGTTGATGTTTTTTACCAACGGAATGAACACTTTTAAAGAAATTACTCTGAATCTTTTCAATGCTTTTTTTCTATAGGCACATCCACAAATGTCTTAGCCAAATAAAAGAACAGGAGCAATCTTTCAATCAAATATTATGGCAGTGGTAGAAAATAGGAGAGATGGGAATTTCTTTATCATATTTAACACAGGAAAAGTCGCTTTCCTTGCTTGAATAGCTAGTGTATCACATGCTTAAGTCCAAACAAGCCTTAGGGATAATAGTAGACCAATATATTTGAAATATGATACAACTTCAATTTGCGAATCTTTATAAAACCATTTCTCAGTTTTCCTCAGATAACCACCCTTTCTAAAAACTAGGACTTTTGTCTTATCTAAATTAACTTTGTTACAATAAGAGTCTAAAGTATCTAGTTTCCTCTACCGTCCAATTACACAATCATCAACAAGAGTGACATCATCAGCAAATAATAATAACATGATTTCATCAAAATTATCTTCAAACAATTATGCCTCTTAGCCCAAGAATCTCCATTTCACGTACAAACTCGTTTATAAAAAGTATAAAAAGAACAGGACTCAACATGCATCTTTGTTTAACACCACTGTTTGTGTTATAAAGACTTGTTTTCACATCTTCAACCCTTGCACATGCTTTTATATTTTCATACATATTTATAAGGATAATAAACATTTTGCCATGAACACCTCTTTTAAATAACACATATAACAAATTATTTCTATCTACATAGGCAAAGGCTTTTTCTAAAGTCTATGAAACAGTCATTAAATCTGTGGTTTGATTTTCTAAGATATTTCTGACATAGGGATTGTAGAACCAAAAACAATTTCAGTGGTGGAATAATCATTTCTAAATCCATGCTCATGACATAGTCTGAATCGTGCAATCGACTCTGCTTTATGCAGAAATTTCTATTGTATATGGAAAGGGTTTGTCGTTTTATCGACATTGTAATATCACAAAACATTTGGGTCGGTGGGGTAGCGTAGTAGTTTAATCGTTCGCTCGTCACGCCGAATAGACCGGGTTTCGATTCCCCACATGGGTACAATAGTGTTCCCCACCGTGATATGGCTGGAATGCTGCTAAAAGCGGCGTAAACCAGTACTCACTCACTCACTCACAAGAGCAGTTTTGCTGATACAACAGTGTTTATCTCAGAGTGAAGCAAAGTGTAAGCTTCTGTTTAATCACATAGCAAGATGCCGATAACCTTAATGGTTACCTATAATGATCAGCTTTATATATAATGAGATCGAACGACTGTGTCCTTTATTTGCTAATTCCTTCTTTGTGAAAAAGAAATATCTTGCAATGTCGTCTGTTCTCAAATGTCATTTTTAATGTTGATTATCTAAACAAGAATAGAAACACTTCAATTGTACTTCAAGTGTTTCCAAAACATTTTCTTCAAAAGTATTTTTCTACCGGCATATTGATTTGTATTCGACAAGCAAAAACATTCTGCTTCTACCTCTTGTTTTGTCCAATGGTGGCCCCGCGTCTCACAGAACATATGCAGCATGTACCAAGGGCGCCACCCATCCGCCTTCACAAGACAATGCTGAAGCAACGCTGCAACAATGAGTCAAAATGTTTTATCTTTCTTATCTAGTGATTACTTCCCCGGGTTGAGATGGAAATCCCCGCGTGATGACGTCTTCCCTGTAAAATACATTGTCAAACACGTCTTTTGTGGAATGCCAGGAATTGTTTTAGTTAAGAAGTATCTATCCCAGCGATACAGTAACACCATACCTATGTAAATCGGTGAAATGCATTTTAAATATTATTTATATATTCACTTATCTTTGTTCATATTATTGTTGTACTCAATCAATTGATCTGTGACTATTCAGTTGAGAAGAATGACTGAAGCGTCTTAAAAGTGCAAGTAATCATATATTCTGGAACTTCTCATTTATTTATTGTTGGTTAATATACTCCTACAACAAACAATTTAATCGTAAATATACGATATACGACATAAATAGTTACAAATATACGTTTAAATTCAACAATTTAACAAGGGAAGTCCAGGAGCTCAGAGTAGGTTGTTTGGCCCTATTGATGACCTACACAATAACACAATGTCATATGTACTCTTTTTTCATCAAATTCCCCGTTTCAGTTTGTTGGTGAAACAATTATTCACAATATGTATGAAGTTATTTTGTAGAACATCTCAACATACACATCAAATGAAAACTGGTTGCATGTCAAGTATTATTATATATAGGTGACATCATCATGACCCGTAATTAGAAGTGTCCTTCGGTAAGCCGTGTTTATCATAAGAGGCGACTAACGGTATTGGCGCCGGTGGTCAGGCTCGATCACTTGGTTGATGCATGTCATCGTATTCTAATTGTGTTTATCGAAGCTCTTGATGTCAGTCACTAAATTCTCAGGTCGATCATTTACACACGGCCGTCATATAGCTGGAATATTAGTGATTGCGGCGTTAAATATTGTCTTAATGTCAACAGGAGAGCACGTACATGTCTTCCAAAGATCAGTGTACACAAACTCCCATATTTATAACACAGGTCATGCGATTATATGAAATATTTTGTGAATAGATAGTAGATGTATGGCAGGGCGTGACGTAAGTGGACTAGACACATAAGTGAGTGAGTATGTCTTTTAGCCATCTTCCATCACTATCCCAGCGGGCGTCACATGGTACCTAGGAAAGGGATCCAACCATGCCTTCGACCCAAAGAGCGACCGTTTTAACCCAAACCTAAATACAATGTATATTAAGTCACATTAAAGGGTTACATTTGGAGATAAATTGTGTTTCAGAGAGGTCTCAGTCACCAACTGTACACCTAGTCTCAGTCACCAACAGTACACCTTATCTCTGTCACCAACAGTACACCTAGTCTCAGTCACCAACAGTACACCTAGTCTCAGTCACCTACAGTACACCTAGTCTCAGTCACCAACAGTACACCTAGCCTCAGTCACCAACTGTACATCTAGCCTCAGTCACCAACAGTACACCTAGTCTCAGTCACCAACAGTACACCTAGTCTCAGTCACCAACTGTACACCTAGTCTCAGTCACCAACAGTACACCTAGTCTCAGTCACCAACTGTACACCTAGCCTCAGTCACCAACAGTACACCTAGTCTCAGTCACCAACAGTACACCTAGTCTCAGTCACCAACAGTACACCTAGTCTCAGTCACCAACAGCACATCTAGTCTCAGTCACATACAGTACACCTAGCCTCAGTCACCAACAGTACACCTAGTCTCAGTCACCAACAGTACACCTAATCTCTGTCACCAACAGTACACCTAGTCTAGTCTCAGTCACCAACAGTACACTTAGTCTAGTCTCAGTCACCAACTGTACACCTAATCTCTGTCACCAACTGTACACCTAGTCTCAGTCACCAACTGTACACCTAGCCTCAGTCACCAACTGTACACCTAGCCTCAGTCACCAACAGTACACCTAGTCTCAGTCACCAACTGTACACCTACTCTCAGTCACCTACAGTACACCTAGTCTCAGTCACCAACTGTACACCTAGTCTCAGTCACCAACGGTACACCTAGCCTCAGTCACCAACTGTACATCTAGCCTAAGTCACCAACAGTACACCTAGTCCTAGTCACCAACAGTACACCTAGTCTCAGTCACCTACAGTACACCTAGTCTCAGTCACCAACAGTACACCTAGTCTCAGTCACCAACTGTACACCTAGTCTCAGTCACCAACTGTACACCTAGCCTCAGTCACCAACTGTAAACCTAGCCTCAGTCACCAACAGTACACCTAGTCTCAGTCACCAACAGTACACCTACTCTCAGTCACCTACAGTACACCTAGTCTCAGTCACCAACTGTACACCTAGCCTCAGTCACTAACTGTACACCTAGCCTCAGTCACCAACTGTACATCTAGCCTCAGTCACCAACAGTACACCTTGTCTCAGTCACCTACAGTACACCTTGTCTCAGTCACCAACAGTACACCTAGTCTCAGTCACCAACTGTACACCTAGTCTCAGTCACCAACAGTACACCTAGTCTCAGTCACCAACTGTACACCTAGCATCAGTCACCAACAGTACACCAAGTCTCAGTCACCAACAGTACACCTAGTCTCAGTCACCAACAGTACAGCTAGTCTCAGTCACCAACAGTACACCTAGTCTCAGTCACCAACAGTACACCTAGCCTCAGTCACCAACAGTACACCTAGTCTCAGTCACCAACAGTACACCTAATCTCTGTCACCAACAGTACACCTAGTCTAGTCTCAGTTACCAACTGTACACCTAGTCTCAGTCACCAACTGTACACGTAGTCTCAGTCACCAACAGTACACCTAGTCTCAGTCACCAACAGTACACCTAGCCTCAGTCACCAACAGTACACCTAGTCTCAGTCACCAACAGTACGCCTAGTCTCAGTCACCAACAGTACACCTAGTCTCAGTCACCAACAGTACACCTAGTCTCAGTCACCAACTGTACACCTAGCCTCAGTCACCAACAGTACACCTAGTCTCAGTCACCAACAGTACACCTAGCCTCAGTCACCAACAGTACACCTAATCTCAGTCACCAACAGTACACCTAGCCTCAGTCACCAACAGTACACCTAGTCTCAGTCACCAACAGTACATCTAGTCTCAGTCACCAACAGTACACCTAGTCTCAGTCACCAACAGTACACCTAGTCTCAGTCACCAACAGTACACCTAGTCTCAGTCACCAACAGTACACATAGTCTCAGTCACCAACAGTACACCTAATCTCTGTCACCAACAGTACACCTAGTCTCAGTCACCAACAGTACACCAAGTCTAGTCTCAGTCACCAACAGTACATCTAATCTCTATCACCAACTGTACACCTAGTCTCAGTCACCAACAGTACACCTAGTCTCAGTCACCAACTGTACACCTAGTCTCAGTCACCAACTGTACACCTAGCCTCAGTCACCAACAGTACACCTAGTCTCAGTCACCAACTGTACACCTAGTCTCAGTCACCAACTGTACACGTAGTCTCAGTCACCAACAGTACACCTAGTCTCAGTCACCAACAGTACACCTAGCCTCAGTCACCAACAGTACACCTAGTCTCAGTCACCAACAGTACGCCTAGTCTCAGTCACCAACAGTACACCTAGTCTCAGTCACCAACAGTACACCTAGTCTCAGTCACCAACTGTACACCTAGCCTCAGTCACCAACAGTACACCTAGTCTCAGTCACCAACAGTACACCTAGCCTCAGTCACCAACAGTACACCTAATCTCAGTCACCAACAGTACACCTAGCCTCAGTCACCAACAGTACACCTAGTCTCAGTCACCAACAGTACATCTAGTCTCAGTCACCAACAGTACACCTAGTCTCAGTCACCAACAGTACACCTAGTCTCAGTCACCAACAGTACACCTAGTCTCAGTCACCAACAGTACACATAGTCTCAGTCACCAACAGTACACCTAATCTCTGTCACCAACAGTACACCTAGTCTCAGTCACCAACAGTACACCAAGTCTAGTCTCAGTCACCAACAGTACATCTAATCTCTATCACCAACTGTACACCTAGTCTCAGTCACCAACAGTACACCTAGTCTCAGTCACCAACTGTACATCTAGCCTCAGTCACCAACAGTACACCTAGTCTCAGTCACCAACAGTACACCTAGTCTCAGTCACCAACAGTACACCTAGTCTCAGTCACCAACAGTACACCTAGTCTCAGTCACCAACAGTACACCTAATCTCTGTCACCAACAGTACACCTAGTCTCAGTCACCAACAGTACACCTAGTCTAGTCTCAGTCACCAACAGTACACCTAATCTCTATCACCAACTGTACACCTAGTCTCAGTCACCAACTGTACACCTAGTCTCAGTCACCAACTGCACATCTAGCCTCAGTCACCAACAGTACACCTAGTCTCAGTCACCAACAGTACACCTACTCTCAGTCACCAACAGTACACCTAGTCTCAGTCACCAACAGTACACCTAGTCTCAGTCACCAACTGTACATCTAGCCTCAGTCACCAACTGTACACCTAGTCTCAGTCACCAACAGTACACCTAGTCTCAGTCACCTACAGTACACCTAGTCTCAGTCACCTACAGTACACCTAGTCTCAGTCACCAACAGTACACCTAGTCTCAGTCACCAACAGTACACCTAGTCTCAGTCACCAACTGTACACGTAGGACACTAGGCGATTTAAATGCTAGAACTGGACGACTTGATAATAATACTGATGATACTTTCAGACATTTAACAGATGATGATGATTTAATAACGGAACTAGTATCAGATGGTTTTGACAGACCTAGGTTCTCCTCTGACCAGCAAATTAACAAATTTGGAAAATCTGTAATTGGTGTGTGTCGATTATTGAATTTGCACGTTCTAAATGGTCGGTGTGATACTGACAAAGAAAAAGGCGATTATACATTTGTTGGACATAACAGATGCAGTGTAATTGATTATGTCATTGGATCATGCTGGTTACTTGAGCAAGTTCTGCCTTTTAAAATTATTTCAAGAAGTGAATCAGAATATCTCCTTATATCATTTAATCTATCTACGAATATTGATCTGTCAGAGACTACAACAGAGGTCCGTTCGGGTGACCAAATGATCAGTAGGACTAAGTACTCATGGAGTGAGGATAAGATGTATATATTCATTAAAGTTTTAGCATCTCTCAATGAGGAATTGGAGGATGCGGTACATATAGCCTAAACAGACATTGGTTGCGAGAAGATTAAACTATTCACAAATATCTTATTACGATCAGATGATTGTATGAAGCGTTGTGTAAGACCATTTTCAGGTTTTAAAGATTGGTATGATATGTTTTAATAAACAGAGATGTAATTACCTAAATGTATTTCGTAAATATAAAGACAAAGCGTCTCTTCAGCACTATCATGCTGCAAGAAATAAGTATAAAGCTGTATGTAGGAATGCTTAAAGCTCTTTCGAGATTAAACGTCAATCTGAATTGATAGATTCAATGAAGGATTCCAAAACATTTTGGCACAAAGTTCAAACTTTATCAGGTACTACTTAGGATGAAAATAACATAAATTCAATGACTTGGTACGAGTATTTTAAAGACCTGTTCAGTATGGCAGAGCCAGACATATCTACTATTTATGAAGAGGATACACACACCTTGAATACTGAAAGTATACTAACGGATGAATATACTGGTACTAATTGGGTTAAGTCTGTCACTGATGATATATTTAATGCCCCTATCAGTAGTGAGGAAATACAAGAGAATATTCATAAGTTGAAATGTAACGAAGCAGCTGGAACAGATGATGTAATTAGTGAAATGTTTCAATGTTCAGATAATATTCTTGCTCCATATTAACTTGTATTGTTCAATTCTCTATATGATAAAGGTGTTTTTACTTCAGAATGGTCAAAAGCAATCATTGTTCCATTGAATAAAAAGGGTGATAAGGATAATGTTGATAACTATCGGGGAATATCTGTATTGAGTTGTTTTTGAAAATTATATACCTCGATTCTTAATGGCAGATTAACGTTTTGGTCAGATGCAATGGGAAACATTTATGAAGAACAGGCAGGATTCAGAGCTGGATATTCCACAATGGACAATGTTTTCATTTTACAAGCTTTAGTTACAACATTTCTCTCCAAAAGGGGAGGTAAATTATATGCATGTTTTGTCGATTTCGCTAAGGCATTTGATTCCGTTCAAAGAAAAACTCTGGCACTTATTTGGTAAACATGGGTGGGCATCAAAGATGGAAGAATCATTAAAAGCCATTTACGAATCAGTTTAAGCTTGTGTACGAACCAATGGCAATAACCTCACAAGTATTTGTGATTGCCCTTTTGGAGTGCGTCAAGGTTGTGTATTAAGCCCATTCTTAGAGAAATGGATATACAAAGATGCACATAAAATTAGAGGTAGTTTCATCTTACACTCACCTTGGAATATTGTTTACTTGGACTTTGAGTTGGAATAAATATCTAGAATCTACATCTGTTAAAGCTAAGAAAGTGTTGATGTCAATCCTAAAAAATTGTTAAAATATGATAATCCGCCCTGTAATTTATACTTTCTAATTTTTGATACAAAGATAATGCTTCATGGGCCAGAAATATGGGGTTATAGAAAATAGGAGTGTATAGAAAAAGTCTTATCTAAATTTAAATTTGCTTTGTATACTCATGTCAACCTCAAATATTACTTTATTACAAACTATTGCATTGTACATACATCATGCATTGTCAGTTAGAAGAAACACGCATACCTTCTTAATAAGTTGAACTATGGGCCTATGGCCTTTCAGTTTGGCATGATTAAACAATTTGATGTACGCACAACAACGATATGTTGTATAGAACTGCAGACAGACATTAATAGCTTCACCTGATAATGTCATGATATACGAGTCTCTGTGTATTTGTGATATTTGCTGCCAGTATCTTTTCATAACGAACGTGTATTGTCTACAAGTACATGTGACTGTTATGGTATTTGCATATCAATCTTGGTTGCTAGGTTATAGCATTGAGGAGTGCGTAGTTGAAGCGGCTGTCATCACAAGTGAGTGACACATCATCAACCAGGACACTCGTTGTGAACATCCTATCCTCATCTGTCAGCTCCTGCAGGGGGTACTTGGGATCGTGGGAATACGACGGATGATATCATCATCATCATCATCATCATGACATGCTAACCATGTTCAGTGAATAAATACACCATGCCACCAGGGCCTCTACTTATGTTTCGTCCCGGTATATCTGTATGAATCAATACGGCATGGAGTGTTCTATAACACACTTTACACGCTGAACACAGAATAGTCTGACTTTATCTACTAGGTCCTACTTGTATATGCTTACTTCCACCATATACCTCACCACCAGATGCCCCTACCCCTGTGCTGCACTACTGTGTACTCATGTCTATGCCTTCTCCAATCAATTTATATCTTCCCGAGGCAAGGGGGTCATCTGACTTTAAAAGGGGGGGGGGGGGGGGGGGGGGGACGAAAAAATGATCTCAGCGTGTCATCTTGATATGAGAGGAAAACACGCAGAGAGTTGCGGAAGTATTAACAATAAACCGCGTTTCTGGAAAGGAATCCTGCATTATTTATTAACAGAACATGTTATTCCATTACTATTGACGATTGGTTTGTTTATTTCAAGGATTGTGATTATGCTCCTGTAGTGTGTGACTGTGTGTATAACCACTCCTGTTACAGATCACATTGACTGCTTATTATTTGGCCAGCGATATGATCTCAAAGGAAATAACGTGTGCGATATTCCTAGAATCTATGCAGTAAAAGTCCCGGGGAGTGCGTCATTCACCCCGGATTCATGACCATTTCTCCGTTTCTCCTTATTGTTGTGACGCTGTGACACTGTGACTTCAGTTGACCATGTATAATGAACTTTATTGTTAGTTTATAGCACATCACTTGTTCAATTGCTTTTGGCCTGTCATACACTTTTTAACACCAGTGAGCCCTTCAGACCCCTTAATGAGGTGACTCAAAGAATCTACCTCCTTGTATCCTGTCCCACCGGTGGTCTTCTAAGAAATAGCAGGATCACTTGCCAAACATCCTCGGTAGATTTGACTCCCTTTGGGACAAAATAATTTTTTTCGTATCCTGTTCTCATTTCCTGACGAAGCCCCAAGGTGGCCTTCCACACGGTCATTTCTTGTTGTTGTGTGGCTTAGCCGTATTAAATGGTTGAGAAAATGTGCACAGAACCATTTAAGAGAACCGTATCTTGAAACGCGAAAACCTCATTATTTAACATCCTCCATAACTGAAATGAATATCATCAGATGTGCTACTCATTTCTGCAATATCTTTCAAACCAGAGAGTTTTAACCATGTGACTAAATCTTCAATTATAATTGAGTTTATTACACCCAATATACCGTACATAATTTCTTTTATGTTCAGGAGTCAGCGAGAATTTTTTAAGTCTTTTTTATGGATCAATTAAAAACTTAACATCGGAAGAGGGGCGGACGAAATCTCAGTCAATTAACGTTTTTGAACATTGCGTAATATAAGGTTAAGATGAGAATAAATGTCGTTGAACTACTCCGGAAACAGGTTAATAGTTGTACCAAATCTAAATCCAGTTTACCGTACTGGAGACATTCCTCACAGTTTACCATACTGGACAAATTCCTTAAGGTTAACCATAATGGAGGCATTCCTTACAGTTTAAAATACTGAAGACATTCTTTACAGTTTACCATACTGGAGACATTCCTTACAGGTTACCATACAGGAGACACACCTTACAGTTTACCACACTGGAGACACTCCCTACAGTTTACCATACTCGAAGCGTTCCTTACAGTTTACCATATTGTATGCATTCCTTACAGTTTAAAATACTGGAGGCATTTCTTAAAATCTACCACACTGGAGACATTCCTTACAGTTTAAAAGACTGGAGGCATTTCCTAAAATCTACCACACAGGAGACATTCCTTACAGTTTACCATACTGGAGGCATTCCTTACAGTTTAAAATACTGGAGACATTCCTTACAGTTTACCCTGGAGACATTCCTTACAGTTTAAAATACTGGAGGCATTCCTTACAGTTTACCATACTTGAGACACTCCTTACAGTTTAAAATACTGGACACACTCCTTACAATTTACCATACTTAGGATATTCTTTACAGTTTACCATAGTGGAGGCATTCCTTTCAGTTAAAAATACTGGAGACATTTCTTACACTTTACCATACTGGAGGCATTCCTTTCAGTTAAAAATACTGGAGACATTTCTTACACTTTACCATACTGGAGGCATTCCTTACGGTATAAAATATTGGAGACATTCCTTTCAGCTTAAAATACTGGCGGCATTCCTTACAGTTTACGCACCATACTGGATGCATTTCTTACAGTTTAAAATACTGAAGACATTCCTAACAGTTTACCATACTAGATACATCCCTTAACGTTTACCATACTGGAGACATTCATCAAAGTTTACAATACTCGATAAAATCTGTACAGTTTACCATACTTGAGGCATTCCTTACAGTTTACCATACTGGAGGCATTCTTCACAGTTTACCATACTGGAGGCATTCCTTACAGTTTACATTACTGGAGGCATTCCTTTCAGTTTACCATACTGGAGTCCTTCCTTTCAGTTTACAATACTGGAGGCATTCCTTTCAGTTTAACCATACTGGAGGCATTCTTTACAGTCTATAATACTGGAGGCATTCCTTTCTGTTTACCATACTGGAGGCATTCTTTACAGTTTACCATACTGGAGACATTCCTTACAGTCTACCATACTGGAGGCATTCCTTACAGTCTACCATACTGGAGGCATTCCTTTCAGTTTACCATACTGGAGGCATTCCTTATAGTTTACAATACTGGAGGCATTCTGTACAGTTTACCATACTGGAGGTATTCCTTACAGTTTACCATACTGGAGGCATTCCTTTCAGTTTACCATACTGGAGGCATGTCTTACAGTTTACCGTACTGGAGTCCTTCCTTTCAGTTTACCATACTGGAGTTCTTCCTTTCAGTTTACCATACTGGATACATCCCTTAACGTTTACCATACTGGAGGCATTCCTTACAGTTTACCATACTGGAGTCATTCCTTACAGTTTAAAATACTGGAGACATTCCATTCTGTTTACCATACTGGAGGCATTCCTTACAGTTTACCATACTGGAGGCATTCCTTAAACTCAACCATACTGGAGGCATTCCTTACAGTTTACCATACTGGAGGCATTCCTTTCAGTTTACCATACTGGAGGCATTCCTTACAGTTTATCATACTGGAGGCATTCTTTACAGTTAACCATACTGGAGGCATTCCTTACAGTTTACCATACTGGAGGCATTCCTTACAGTTTACCATACTGGAGGCATTCCTTTCAGTTTACCATACTGGAGGCATTCCTTACGGTTTACCATACTGGAGGCATTCCTTACAGTTTACCATACTGGAGGCATTCCTTACAGTTTAAAATACTGGAGACACTCCATTCTGTTTACCATACTGGAGGCATTCCTTACAGTTTAAAATACTGGAGGCATTCCTTAACGTTAACCATACTGGAGTTCTTCCTTACAGTTTACAATACTGGAGGCATTCCTTACAGTTTAAAATACTTGAGACATTTCTTACAGTTTACCATACTGGAGACATTCCTTGCAGTTTACCATACTGGAGACATCCCTTACAGTTCAAAATACTGGAGACATTCCTTAAAGTTTACCAAACTGAGGACATCCCTTACAGTTTAAAATACTGGAGACATTCCTTGCGGTTTACCGTACTGGAGGCATTCCTTACAGTTTACCGTACTGGAGGCATTCCTTACAGTTTAAAATACTGGAGGCATTCCTTGCGGTTTACCATACTGGAGGCATTCCTTACAGTTTACCGTACTGGAGACATTCCTTACAGTTTACCTTACTCGAGACATTCCTTACAGTTTTCCAAAGTGAGGACATTCATCCGTGCCGCCTTTATCATCGTGGAGATGCATTCGAGAAATGTGGGTAGTTACAATGTGAGATATGACTGATTGTATATGGATGGAAAGGCACTGAACCACTTGTTTTCCTAGCAGAAATTCCCTTATTTTCAGGTCGCCCTGATACACCAAGAATATGTTGATTTATATTACAGAATGTGCTACCACAGCTCGAATGATCTTATGCACTAGTGGGGCTCAAATGAACTTGAGGACGGGTTCACAGCTGCTTTCAACAGTACATAACCACATAGGTGAACCAATCCATTGAATAAAGACAACAGTTGGGTGGGTTCTGCAATTCAAACCCTCAGAAACGACAATCTAACTATAAGCGAGTGGGGCTAAACGGCTCTTTGAACACTATTCCAGTTACACCACGGGTGTCAACTTCATGTGGGAGGAAAGCCCGAAGTGATGCAGAAATTAAACACTTTGGTGAAACCCATGAGCATGGGCATGGTGCTGACTAACCTAGAAACATAACCAGTGCGAACCGAGCTTCAACCCCACAATCATAAGAATTTAGCGTGCCGAAGGGACGTAACTCTGCACAGCGAATTGCGAGGCATAAGACTGGTCCTAATATGATGGTTCTGTACTGCTAGACGGTACAGAAATGAGTGTGCCATATCAAATCGGCCCAGACTCACTTTTTTAAGGAGAGGCTTTCTGAACTACAGCTGCATCGAGTTTATTTTCAGTGTGTTGACAGGAACAGTAACCCTGGTCAGTCCTTCGCTGGCCTGAAAAGTGTAGCAGAAGGCTTTCTGTTTGCTGCTCAGGATCAGTCACTTCCCACTCGAAACCATCAATGTGTGATTTTGCATCAACATGTAAATGTCAAAAGTAAATTATGCAATGGATTTAATGAGACTGTCGAACACATTGTCAGTGGATGCCAATCTTTGGCACAAACACAGTATCGACATGATGGTGTGGCTCGATCCTTTTATTACCGACTTCGCCATTCTTGTGGTTTTGACTCAGAACTCCATCCATGGCACGACCCTGAATATGTAGGGTGCGTCATGGAAAATGATAATTATAAGTTCTTTGGAATAGGCCCGTATACAACCTCAGACGTATCCAAGCCAACAAACCTGATCTAGTCCTTTTGATAAATCGAATTAAATTATATATATCATCGAATTCTCTGTCCTTTTTGCATATTGACAAGATTCAAGAAAAAAAATAGCAAATATGCGGACTTCGCTTACGAAATATCACGCTTGCATCCCAAGTACGCAGTAGTTTGACTCCCCATTGTTCTCGGTGCCTTAAGTTTGGTACCTCCCAATCTGTTGACTGACACATCCGGGAACACGGCTCTTCTGATAATCTGGATAAATCAGAAAGCTGCAGCATTTGGTAGTCTTCATTTTCTTGGTGTGTTCGATCAGGCAGCCCTTCCTAGGATAAGTTCCATTCGCTGTCTGGGCTGCGTTTAGAGGGGGCAAGGGTCCTGACCTCACGATGAGCCTAACAAGAATGACTGTCCCAGGATCCCCGGGCACCATGTACATGTACCATAAACATTTGGAACATACAGATGACGTGACACACCATAACAAAGTATTGTTTAACCTCAACCTAAGGGCGACATACAGCGCATACACCTAAGATTTTATCAATGGAGTACCATCTTCCTTTATTATTTCTTAATCGTTGGAGATTACATCTATATTGTGTTGTCTCCTACCTTGTCCCATTGTCGCCCTTACAAAAACAAGCAAAAAGAGTCCAAATTAACCAAAGCGCGACATAGTGACAACGTAATTGTTGAGTTCCTGGAGCACTCTTCTATAATAAAAGATCATTTCTTGAAAATGAACTGTCATTAATATAGCGGCGCCAATGCGACTGGTATTTTTGTGCAGTATTAAGTATGAGCGCGACAACGGGACAACTCGTCGCATTGTGGTGCTTTGTCTGAAAATATATAATCATAAAGTGAAGCAAGTTTGGGCCTTTGCTCTAACTTGGAATGAATGCTTGTAATTTGTTTGGCTAAATTTAAAAGGATTTTAAACCCTGAAAGAGACTTAATTGACCTTTGCCTTTAAAATCCTACCTGTATGTATACCGGATCATTTAAATACTTGATCATATGTTCAATGTATGTACCAGCACAGTTGGTCAGTTTGTAGTCGCAGACATATTAACTATTCTCATACCACGGATATAATACAGACATGACATCATCCTGTATGTGGCTACATTCTGTGATGTATTTGCCATGGATGAGGGCATTTACGTGATGCGTCTCTTTGGATACACAACGAGATTTAAATAACGTATGGTTTGGCAGCAATGACATATATGTTTTTAAATAATATTCATCTTCAATACTACATGCTTTACAGGCTAAACAATATTTTTCATTTAAATTTAAATCTGCCAGTTTCAATTTCTAAAGGATGTGTCTTGAAGTTTGAAAGTCTGTATAACTACATATGGCTCAACAGTAAAACTGTGTTTATATTATAAGAATACATGTATGTATAAGATATATTGACTGTTTCTAAATTTAAATTGATTTACATATATGAACGGCATACGCGGCTTGTGACGCGTGGCACTATCTCAAGCCTGAAGTATTGGTACGAAAAGTATAGTAGGTCACATGACCGACTCAGGCAAACCCGACCCCGTGTTACAAGATATGAAAATGTCGCGGTATGGAATTGGCGCGCTTATGTTAATTACTGCATTTTTGCATCAAAATGTCACGCTTACTATTATTTTCAAAAGTTTAACAAAGCATGGGTATGGTGCTGACAAACCCAGAAACAGTGATTCGGTGATTCGAACCATAGGTTTCTTGTATGTCCAGGGGACGCAACTCTGCACAGTGAATTCGTCGATTTGAGTGATGGAGTATTGTCAACTGAAGTTGTAAGGCACAACTAACTACATTAAAATGTCACTAGATACAGCTAGACAGTAATATTTTTGGATATTATATATACCAGACCGTCACTTAATACATTTGTGTGTCAAACAATGTTTTATCCATCAGTTCAAACATGTGTTTTAAAAATAAGAAATAATTTTTTTAAATTTTTCTTCTGGTTAGAGACCACCGCATGGTAATAAATTGACAATTATTGGCAGTCCAGATCCTGGCAAGGGAGAGTAATTACGGTGAAATTTGCTCAGGTAAGTCACTATCTTCATCAGCTGATGAACGTAAACAAATAAAACTTCAATCCTTAATAAGTAACAAACAGTTTTTATACGAATTTGCAAATTTGCGAACTGCAAAACAGAATTTTTTCCGTTTCAGTTCCGCATTACTATATTTTTACACGCTGCTATTGGCGCGCTTTTCAAAACGGCAACTTGGTCGTGTCGTGATTTCGCTCTTATTAACTGTGGATTAAGTATACTCTGCAAAGAAACGCAAAAGTAGTAACATTGTAAATATCTGGCAAGTATTGCCGATATCCATATAAAATTGATACCAAAAAATGAATTCGTTATATCTGCATGGATTGGGATTGATTTGTTTGAAGAAAATGAGATACTGCAGATGTTTGAAAAATCCCAAAAAACACAACCACGTGAGAGCCTGGCGCCGAAACACACAAACATGACATTCACGTGCAACATCACTTGCATAAAATGGGGTATAAAAAGTGTTGGGTTTTCATTTGCATGCTTTCACAATCTTACAGCGGGAACGCCTCACTGTGCCCTCACCTATTGTTATAGGGTACAGGTGTAGTCAGCCGTGGTTAAGTGGGTAACAATAGGGGGATTACTTTAGTCTGTTGCATGTCTATATAGAGAAAATTACTATCTGTCAGATTCATAACATTTCATATACATTTCAACAGTACATTCACTTTACAGAAGCATATATTTCATATTGATAGATTATGTATTGCATAAATTCACTTTACAGCAGACATTCAGTTCACAATCCAACATATTCAGCCACAGCGTCAGCATATTGAATTGGTGTCAGTCTGCCAGTCAACAAGTTGTCCTTCTCTATCAGGATGTTGTCGTCAATTTGGAGATATTCCCTTCTCTTTGGTGGCAGTCTTCCTCCGGCATGAATTTGCATCAATAATGTCTCTGAACGTGATTGTTCATTCTTGATAATGTCAATAAATTTAAAGATGTTTGGATGACTTGAGCCCGATTTCTTCAGCTTGGAGTGCAGCCTTCTAAGTGATTGGTTGTCCTGCAACCCAGGGTCCACACGTCTCACCTGTAATTAGCATACTATCTCTAAAATTAGCATAGTATGTCTAACAGTCAATACTTTCATAATCATTATATGGAGTGATAAGACTAACTGGACTACACTAATATTTGACACTTACCAGTCAGCTCTTCTTGGTAGATGGTAGGTACAGGTCTGCTCTCTGTCCGACCTCTGTCTTTCAGATTTGCCAGGAACTCTTGAACGACAACATCTTTGTTGTCTCCTGGGTGGTTGTGGACGTCACGATAGGTGGTGATGATGTTGTGTGCAGTGTTGATTGTCGCCGGACAGTCCTTCCTGCAGCAACGCCAATGTATGGTGGTGTTTCATCTGTTCTTAATTCGGAATCTGTGTCTATTGAAAACTAAGTTCTGTCCACCTTCGGAGTTAGCAACAAATGGAACATTAACTTGAGCTTTAGCCATTTTGTTATGGCAGTATGACTTGCAAATGCCATTTTATACACTTCCAAGATTGACATCAATCACTCATACATTGTATATAATTTTAATCACCCCTATGCAGTTAATCATGTACATGAGAAAACTGTTCACCTATTATCATCAAATAACAGTTTGACCCTAATTGTGCGGCGTTAAACAACAAACAAACAAATCATACTTACAGCAAGTGAACAGCGAAAACATGCAACAACTCCATGTGGCAGTTGGCACAAGCACTGCAAAAAGAGTGAGTGAACATTGCCACAATTCGGGATCTGAGTGCTTCCACTGGACGATGCCAGTCAGTTTTGGACTCTTATGGTGACCATACAAGATAGTGAGCAAAGATGACCTTCTCCTTGAAAATCTACTCTTCCACTTGTGCCATACTGAACATGGGTCAGTAAGAATGGTGTGTGCAAATTTTGAACAAACGATTTGCATCTCCTGATTATTCATATGATATGTAAATATATACATCTAAAATCACTTTTGCGTTTCTTTTATTGCAGAGCATACATACTTGCGTGCGGCACTGATGATTAGCCGCATCTGGTTGTAATAGACGTCGGCGTGGTCCTGGATCAGGTCAGTCAACCCGTGTCCATTCTGCGATACAGTTGGCGCGGGTAGCATTAAATAGTCTCCTGGGCAGCTCCTTCTCTCGTCTTCTGTTCTGGCAGGCCGCATAACCTATTCTTGTAGCATGCTGTAAAACCTTTATTTTTCATCTCGGCCGATTTAAGACTCGATACTATGGTTAAATAGGTTGATATGTCAGTGTTGGAATTCCTGAATACATTCATCAGCGCTTACGTTAATTTCATCCGTCGACGTTGCCCACTCATCTAATCCACACTCGAGCTGGTCATTCCTCTGATACAATGCATCGATGTCACTGTGGAAAGTCTACTCCCCTTTGATATTGTGCACATCAAGTCATATTTGTGAGTAGACCAAGCGAGATTGTGTGTGTGTTGGAGGAAGGGGGGGGGGGGGGGGTTGCTCCAAAATATGAGAATGAGGGTGTTATTATCTCAGCAATTGTGTCCAAAAGTGCCCCAGGTTTGCTGACTTACATTATCGATTTATCTTCTCTGTTTTCATGTACGCTGCCCATCAGTATTGTATTGCGGACACGTGGTGAACAACTAGCTGATATAAAGTATGTATTGTTATCACACCGAAACGTTTGCTGTGTTAAAAATCGTCAAAATATGCATAACCCCATGGATGCTAATAGATTGCAATTATTTCAAAGCCAAAAACAGGAGGCATCTTTTCTCACGCTTTATGGCGTTAACATATCCTTGTGGGTAAAGAGTTCCCCAAGGCCCGGGTTCAGTTCCCTACATATGTGTAAAATGTGTGAAGCTCATGTCAAGTATTCCAATCGCCTTCGATATTGATAAAACGCGCCAACTCTAACCTCCGCTCGGGAGCCCCCACACAAAGTATGCGTACGTGCACGGGTGCGTGCGTGCGTGCGTGCGTGCGTGCGTGCGTGCGTGCGTGCGTGCGTGCGTGCGTGCGTGCGTGCGTGCGTGTGTTTTAACACCATCACTATAATGGCACAACTGCTCGCAACAACAACATTTTGAATTAATTGGATGTGTCGTGACGTGTATACCGTGGTCCCGGCGCCTTGGATGATGTCGGCCTCAGTGAGAATAGACAGACTGCTTTGCTTGGCCGCTTTAAACGAAATAACGAGTCGTTGATGGTTTCACTGTATACGGGACTAAAATATCTGTCTGTTCTCGAGATTCTGGTGTACACTTACTTGATCACGCAGATCGCAGTTTATGTAGTCTACTTAGTTGGCTGGCTTCAGATATGCTCATTATTGCAACTTTCAGCACTTCATCATTCTTCTTCCCGCGTACTTGGACAGATACTCATTATTTATTCCAAACACCGAACATTACGCGACACATTTTTTTGTAGAACATGAAATACATCAAAAGGAGACTAGCTCATATAAAAGTAAATGGACGTGTAGTATGCAGCACAGTATTCAGATTTACATTGGCTTTTTATAAGTATTCTGTCCAGGCACTAGGAGCGGATGTAGGGTATGCACATAAACACTGCCACAGGATTGGAATTAGCATCTGCTGCTTGGTAGCATGCCAAAGAGTTCAGACATGATCACTTTAACTGGCACAATGGTTCATGGCTTATTATAAAACAAACCCTCATATATAAGAGGATAAAGAAACCAAGATTACTCACAAGAAGCAGACAAGAATTTGGATTGGTGAAAGTCATCACATATACATGAACACTACCTGAAATCCAGATTCCACTAAATACTCCAGCATACACATAACACGATCCTCTTCAGCATGTTGGGGATCCAGATATCACAAAATGCTTTAGCATCCACTCTCCAGCAGCCACAACATCCAGATACCACAATACTCTCCATCAGCCACAACATCCAGATACCTCAATACTCTCAACCATCCACAACATCCAGATACCACAATACTCTCCAGCACCAATGACATCCAGATACCACAATACTCTCCAGCACCAATGACATCCAGATACTACTATACTCTCCAGCACCCATGGCATCCAGATACCACAATACTCTCCAGCACCAATGACATCCAGATACTACTATACTCTCCAGCACCCATGGCATCCAGATACCACAATACTCTCCAGCACCCATGGCACCCAGATACCACAATACTTTCCAGCACCAATGACATCAAGATACCACAATACTCTCCAGCACCAATGACATCCAGATACCACAATACTCTCCAGCACCAATGACATCCAGATACCACAATACTCACCAGCACCAATGACATCCAGATACCACAATACTCTCCAGCACCAATGACATCCAGCTACCACAATACTCTCCAGCACCAATGACATCCAGATACCACAATACTCTCCAGCACCCATGGCATCCAGATACCACAATACACTCCAGCACCAATGGCATCCAGATACCAAAATACTCTCCAGCACCAATGACATCCAGATACCACAATACTCTCCAGCACTAATGCATCCAGATACCACAATACTCTCCAGCACCAATGACATTCAGATACCACAATACTCTCCAGCACCAATGGCATCCAGATACCAAAATACTCTCCAAGAGCCATAACATCCAGATACCACAATACTCTCCAAGAGCCATAACATCCAGATACCACAATACTCTCCAGCACCAATGACATCCAGATACCACAATACTCTCCAGCACCAATGACATCCAGATACCACAATACTCTCCAAGAGCCATAACATCCAGATACCACAATACTCTCCAGCACCAATGACATCCAGATACCACTATCTCCAGCACCAATGACATCCAGATACCACAATACTCTCCAAGAGCCATAACATCCAGATACCACAATACTCTTCAGCACCAATGACATCCAGATACAACTATACTCTTCAGCTGTCAGGACATCTAGATACAACTTTACTCTCTTTCTCCAATTTTTGTATCAGTTGAATTGTTTAATTCAGGGACGGATGGCGATCGGTTTTCCTCTGTTTATGTTGGCTTCATATTTTCACCATACTAATTAACTTTGTTCATTATGAAACAATGAGAACCTCCAACGCAGACACCCGAAAGCATTATTCTGACGGCTAGGTATACCCAGTGGGAATTGAAGTGACCCTTGCGATGTTTATTTCTTACTTACACTTTAATTTAATGACGTCATAATGTTCTTCATGCACACGGTACCCAAGAATTGTGTCGTGATTGACATGACGTCACAGTACGTGACGGATTAGTTCTAGATGCACAGCTGTGTTGGTGTTACAGAATGTGGCAGTAGACTCGTCGTCGTTCGTCGAATTGTCTGTCTGAAATGTATTGCCACAAGTTCTTTCGTAGTGATTCATCAACCATTTCATGGTCTTACGTATATGTCATAGCGCTGACAGACTAGACCAGATTCTACAATATCAGGAACTGACATTCCTCTGAACACTAATGTGGATGATTGCCAACATTCGAAACGGCAGAATATATTTTCGTTACAGGCAAGAAAGGAAAGAGAACAACCTATTATTCTGGCAAATTTTCCCTATCTCACTTCTAAACAAAAGGTTAATAATATCAGTACGGAGAAACAGTGTATTTCTTCCATCATCATTTCTATTAAAATAGTCAACATTTACTTTCATTTATATGCCAATATTGATGAGTGTGATGTAAGGGTAGGAAACAAAAACATCCAGAAGCAAACAACACATAGTAGTTTTATGATTGACTATATGCGTCATACCAAGTCAAATATCCTAAACATCAGGAGCGATCAATTAATCGTATTCATCCCATGACAAATCAAGTCTGTAAGCGTTCCGATTTTAAGCTAAAATACAAGTTCTCATTTAAAGCACTCTTAGACATTTTTTCTCCAATACGTATTACACGGGCCATAAAGCAAGCCATCAAGGCAGATCTCCAACACAACAACTTCATATCGTCCGCTGTTAGTGTGCAATGTATCGTAAAGTAGGATAACAGCAAAAGTATGTTTCTTCAGTATGTTCATGGGTGAATTAACTGACGACACATAATATATTGTCTGTCTGATGTAGTCATTCACTAATGTTTGGACAAGGATCATTTATGCAGTCGTGTGTAGATCCGGTTCAGCAAATACAACACAGAACAGACACTTTATTGCATGTCAGAACCGCGTGCGACGGCATGTGAAGTACAACATGATTGAATATATCAATAGAACATGGCGGAACGTACATATATGTATTTTATTATAATTGAAACACGCTGTGTTTGCTCTGTCGTCGCAAGTGATAGCTGATTGATAGGGGACTCTGTTATGTTGACATAATGTATATATGACGTAAATAAAACCTAATGCAAATCAAGTAAAAGAGCTGGCGTTTGGAATTGGCAATTTACTGTAACTGTAATTTAAAGTAGGTGTTAGTGTTGCACATATTGTGTGGGCTATTTGTCATCTTCTGGGCTTTTGTCTTCTTCTTGTAAGATGATATACATGATATTCATACAATTTTAAACATAAAGTTGCATATAACATAAATCCGTGTTTTAAATCATATCAAAGCAAGAGGTCTGGAAAAAGATGTGTTATTGAACAATGCATAGCCTGTGGGACGTGGGAAATAGACATGTGATTGAACACTCCATAGCCTGTTCAACGTGAAGCGAGGCGTGGGAACTACAATGTATCTATGATATTAAAACTGCATAGCCTGTTCAAGATGTAACAAAACTAAGTGTGTTCCGTGTTCGATCTGTGTTTCGACAATCTGACTTTCTTCTAAAAATGTGAAAAACAATTAAATTAACTTTGCTTTTTACAATGTAGACTACATGTTAGTACGTATGCGTCGGATTGACATATCTTAAGAAGTTTTGTGCCTCGAAAATCGAATACAACATGTATGATACACTCAAGAATGGATAGGTAGCTAAAACATAGCATCATTGAATGTCACTTTCTTACGACGATATAAGTGAAGTAAACATGGACGTTCGAGTGAGCCTCTCTGTCAATCAGTGAACAATGGCCTGCCCAAACGGGGCTGAAGGTGACCCGAATGGGTCTAATTGTGATTACGATTATGCACGATAATGTACACAGAGTGTTGAAGTTATAGACAACAAGATATTAAATTTCATACATAGCCAGCTGGGTTAATCAGACAGAACTTCATTTGAAAGTGAACAATAAACATAAACTAATGAAAGCGAAAGATCGATGTTCAGAAGTCCCAGACGGTGATTGGATTCGACGAGTTCAGCGTGAACTGTCTAAGAAGTCACTTATTGAGAAATATGCATTAGATGTGTACAGATGGGCCAGGCAGAGGATTTGATCAATTATGCGATGTCAGTCACTGGATTGTCGTGTTTGGCATCAATATTTATCAAGATGCCACCCTATAACAACAAAACAATTTACATGTATTCTTAATCTCTTCACGGTACTAGGAATGCTAGCGGGGCCAGGCAGAGAATTTGTACGAGAAGAGTTGCTTATAGTTAGAGTGATACCCAGTTTTACCCCCCTAAGTAACCATTTGCATAGGTAGTAATACCATCCTCATAAATCAATCTCTTTATATCTAAGGGGGATAATGATGTCTTATTCATTCTTAATCCATATATTCTGTGCTTTTCACGTCTTAAAGTATTCCGATGCAGAAGGAAAGTTCGGAGAATCTCCACAAAATGAAGAGAGAATAATCAGGGAAACTTTATGGCATACGAAATCCATGTGTATGAGAAAAGATGACTGGAGAACCTATAAGAAGGCAACAATCTGCCATGTTTGAAATAAACCCCTGTAAGAGATCATTGTCACATCACAGGTAATTACAGAGGAGCCACACATAATGGGTGCAACTTAAAACTTAAAATACATCCAGAAACAATACCAATACCCGTTGTATTTCATAATTTTAGAGGATATGATTCTCATCTCATTTTGCAAGCGATTTCAAAGATTGATGGCGGTTTAACGTATATTTCTAATAAGATGGAAAGATGTATATCATTCCCTTTGACTAAAGCTGTACATTATACAGACAAAGATGGGAAAGCGAGAACAAAACAAACCTTAGATTCACAGATAGCGCACAGTTTCTGTTATCTTCTCTGGACAGTTTAAATAATGCAAACACTCCTGATTACTTTGCTATAACAAATAAATAGATGGATCAGTTAACTCGGCATTTGTTGCTGGGAAAGAGTACATATCCTTATGAATATATGGATGATTGGTCTACATTTGATGAAACTAGATAAACCACCTGCTGAATCATTCTGTAGGAACTTTACAGAATCTAAAATAACTGCTGCTGATTATAAACATGCTCTTAGTGTGTGGGATAAATTAGGTTGTAATAATTTATGAGATAATCATGATCTATACTTAACTGATGCACTAGCATTTACGATATTTAGAAAGACCTGTTTATATCAAATATGGCTTGGATCAAGCATGGTACTATTCCAGTCCCGGACTCTCGTCGGATGAATTGTTGAAGAAGACTGGCGTAGAACAAAAACTTACTGATTATAATATGTACTTGCTTTTTGAGAAAGGATTAAGAGGTTTGTATATCAATGGAAGCGAAAAGATGCTATGAATAAACTTTCTACACACATATTATATCTCGACGCTAGGATGGGATACGATTCAACCTTTACTCACGGGTGCTTTTGAGTGGGTAGACAATGTTGATAATAATGTTCCCAAAGATTCTGATGAAGAGTAAATACTAGACGTTGACTTGGAATACTCCACACATTTACATAAACACAATAATAGTTAGCGGCTAGCTCCTGAAAGATGAATCGTTAATAGAGATTGGATGTCTGAATATCAACATAACTTGATGGGTAAGACTAAGTTAGCTTATGTAGAAAACCTTGTACCAAATTAAATGGATAAGACAAAATATATAGAACACTAAAGTAATCCCCAGTTATACTAAAGAAAATACACAGAGTTCTTAATTTGATCAAAGGCCTTGGATGGAACCCTATATAAGGCTGAACACGGATTTACGAAAGAAGGCTACTCGTGATTTCGAAAAAGAACCTATATAAGCTCATGAATAACTCAGTATTTGGTAAAACTCTGGAGAATCTAAGGAAGCATTTTGATGTTGAATTGGTCAGATCTAATGAGGAAGAAAAACTTAGGAAACATTACATATGATCAAGAGTCTTATAAAATTCAACAGACCAGTATATGTTGGTAAGTGTATTCTTGACTTGTCAAAACACTTCATGTATGACTTTTATTACAATGAACGTAAGAAGCAATATGGTGATGGATGCGAGGTGATATATACCGACACAGATTCTTTGTGAATGGAAATACAAACCGAGGATGTGTATAAAGATATGACAGAAAAAATAGATATGGATGAATACCAAAAGGGTAATACATTGCCCAGCACAGTAAATAAAAGGTATTACTTTAGATGAAGGATGAGTGTGCTGGAACTCCTATTGATGAGTATGTTGGATTACGGCCGAAGATGTCTTCTATAAAGAAGTCAGATAATGATGAGATGAGGAAAGGTGTTAAGGAGTAAAACTGGGTACCACTCTAACTATAAGCAACTCTTCTCGTACAAATCCTCTGCCTGGCCCTCCAAGCATTCCTAGCACCGTGAAGCGATTAAGAATAAATTGTTTTCTCGTTATAGGGTGGCATCTTGATAAATATTTATGCCAGTGATTGACATCACATAACTGATAAAGTTTAAGAAAGATAATTGTTGGTAGCTGAGCCTGGTCAAAGGTGACGTGCCCCCGTACCGCCATTCGCAGATTAATAACAATAGAAACGCACCCTTAAACTTCCTCGTGAATGCAAGTTTCGCATCTTTAACATAATTACTCATACTTAGTATCGGGACTTGTAATATTCGTTGTGCATTGAATTCTCATAAATACCTTAATAGAATTGCAGACAATTGTGATGTGATTGCCTTAACTGAACATTGGCTCACAGAGAATACACAAACTTACTTTAAGCCGAATGACCCGTTGAACCCAGCTGTTAGCATAAGGTCTACTCAACACAGGACCAGAGTTGAAGGCGGAGTGGCAATCTTAGTGAAGGTAACGTGTAACCATTATGTAAGCATTCACAAATCGCGCACAGATGGCATAAGTGCTGTACATAACAATATCCCGGCAAAATTGATATGTCGGATGCTATCAACAATGTACACTCACCCAGATCCAGACTTGAACATGAACGCTTAGCCGAGCGTCATATGATAGCATATTATACAACTGGTGAGGTTGAAGGTTACCTCACAATGTGGAGAAACAAGGCGAACGCACAGAAATCTCTCCTTGTCCCGTAATCATTGCACAACACAGTCCTTAAGCCAATATTGATACTTCTATGCCATTCGAAGTATCAGATCATTGTCCTGTCATTCTGACATTTCATGGGGATATATTACTAACTAGAACGGAAACGTGGCAACTAAAACTCCTACAATGGTCAAGATCAACTGATGATCAACTGAAACTGTGTGAAACAGATAATTCAAATGCTTGGTGAGACCAATGTTGGCTCCATCACACCAACCTTCCATATTTAAACCTTTTTGGAAAGGTTCCCATCTGGACTTTTACCATTACCAGATGCATCAAGCTAAACGAGCAATACACCAAGAGACAATACAAATAATACATACAAGCAATACAAGAAGGCGAAGTGATTTTAGACGACAGAAGCGTAAAGCTGAAAGAAAACGAAACAAACAAAAGTATTTGTGGTTTATACAGCTGCTAATGTGGACATGGATGACGTCCATAGAGTGGTTAAAAGACAAAGAAACACGCCAGTTCTCAGCACCAACATCAAACACAGAGGCAAAACTTCTAATTCACAAAATGAAACGTGCGAGACATGGGAGGATTACTACAGTGATCTCTTCACCCACTGGTTAAACCAGAAGTCGATAATATTTTTAATTGACGAAACTGATACGTATGTCAGTGACATTGATAAAAGGCCTACCAACACAAATCGAGAGCCAAGTCTTGAAAACGCCACCGACCCATATGAAGTATCGGTCATAGAATATGAACTGAAACTTTAAAAGGCCCCAGGAGCAGACTTAATGACAAAGGAACAAATAAAATATGCTGGTGCAATATTGTGTAGACACGTGTCGTAATTATTCAGCTTTATAGTACGGAAGTGTTACATGCCAGAGTCTTTGCGAATAGGGACTACATATATTAAACCATTATATAAAGGAGTAAATAAAGGCTGATCTGATCCAGCCAGCTTCAGAGGTACTACACTTACGCCATCCATTGGGGAAATATATGAGAAAATACTTCTCACCAGAATGGAAAAGTACATGAGCTTGAACCTTTGTTTCCTCATAAACTGAGTCGTATGAAGTTAGTGTTCATTGTCGTGTATGGCATCCGATAACACACTCCTACCACAGCGCGACAGCGTGTGTTAAATTCAATGGAAATACAATTCACTTGTTTCCTGTTCTTCAGGGCTTTGGCCAGGGTCGAGTACTTTCCTCTTGAGTGTTCTTGGTGTATATAAACGATTTAATCAGCAAACTAAATTATTTAAAATGTGGATATTTCATTGCACGCGAGCAAGCCCCAGCTGCTCTGCTGGCAAATGACACAAATATAGCGAGTTGCAAAAAAGAGTTGCATACTTAACTTCAGAGTAGGTGTTAAAGTTAACAGTAGTTATGTCTTCACTCTTATTAACAATGTCCTACCTGTTCAAGATGATACCATTTATGCAGAATGTAACATAACCACTACGAAAATATACCATAGGACATGGAAAGCATGTTTAAAGGGAAGAAGAGCTGTAGGTTTTCTTAGACATATTGCTTTAAAAGCTGAGGTCCTTGATCCTGTCTGTTCTGTTAGGATGTGGCGGCGGGTCATCATTCCCTGTTTACTGTATGGTCTAACCCGAAACCCTCGGAAAAACTGGAACTGGAAAAACTCCCACGATTTTTGCTGGAAGTATTCAGAACTTCCACATCAGACCACCAAGTGCAGTAACGACACAGACGTTCGGTCTATGGAGCATGCAAGCTACTATTGACAAGGCTAAGTTATTATACCTTGGCCGAATATGCAGGACTCCATCATCACAGTTCGTAAGCAAAGTGTATTACATGCGAGTTGGACAATATCTGTGCAATAACCTTTCAAGGGTATTAGTGATCCATGGCCTTATGAACACAGTGTAGGAATAAGACTTCTTCAAATATATAGAAGCTTATGTGAATGATGAACACTTCCTCAAGAAAACAACATGGAAACAACTAGTTCTAAATTCAGTCACAAAATTGGAGTCAGTGACGTAGTCTAACAGTACGCTACTCAGACCAGACTTATCACGATTTAGTGCCATTCGTGAAAAACGTGCACCCCATTGACTATGGAATCTGTGCGACTGGCTTAACATAAGCCAAAAATCTATTTATGCTTTTGTCAATTTGGGCATTTTAACAATAACTTCGAGCTTGTGTCTTCTGTGTGGCAATGAGAGTAATGGCATTGTTCATCATCAGCTACTTGTTTGTTACAAGTTACAACGTGAAAGATATACACTGCATGAAAACCTATTTCATAATGACTTGGTTGATGCATTCATCGTATCCCAATTGCGTGGACCAATGCTCATAATGTTAATCACTGGATTGTCTGGTCCAAACTCGTTTATTTACAGACCGCCGTCATATAGCTGGAATATTTCTTAGTGCGGCGTTACCAAACGTCCGCCAGTTTCATCAGTTTACAAAACATTTCCTCACCGATCTCGAGTCTTTGTAACTTACATAATGTTGTGCTATATATTTAGCCAGGATACATCTGCGTTGTTTAGTGTCAGGTACTAGGTATCCGAGGCCACAAAGGCCAAATACTCGTTTATGTGTGTTGTCATTAAAGTCTTTACGGTTCTTTGGACTGGTAAATTGATAACAAGGCAGAACATTCATATATGAGGGAAAGGTGTTTAGAGACATATAATTGCATTGGTAGTCTGGAGCGATTTAGTAATGTCCTTCCACACACCTCCCATTGACATTAAATACAGAATGACTTTACAGTAATAAATCAGCCGATGGCATATCGCATTAGATATCTATGACAAAGGCATCCGTTATATAGTCAACCCAGATTAACAAAGAAGATGTCATCAATTTCAGGTGTCAGCTATTTCGAGATGATGAATGGTTGAACAAAAACTTGGGGCTAATTACCAAGGAGGAGGTGTGTGTGTGTGTGTTTTAAGTTGCTCTTTAGCATCCTTCTGGTCATATGATGACTGGGTACAGATTGTAGGCATGTCGTGACACTCGCGTCGAACATCAAAACGCGAACAGTCTATAACTGCTATTTGGAGGGTGCTTCAAATATCTGCTTAGCTTTCTCAAATTTCACCAATATGTGATTCATTTTACGTTCTTCTGAAGTCACGGGCGTTGCTTCAATAACGTGAACAAGGTGGATGTCATCATAGCAAGGCAAGGCAAGGCAGATGTTACAATTATATCATGGCGGCCTGTAAATAATCGAGTGAGCATGAACAGCGATCCACACCCTCGTGGTAGGATGAGGCAGTGATTCAAAGAGGCTGACCACCACGACCCTATTTGGTCCACTCTCACGACATATATAGAGGTCACTAAAACATATGCGGACCATTACCCTACGCTAGAAATCATGTGTATCAAATGTTATGAAATCTCTATCCAAACGAATCAAGTCATTGTGGTCCCAAGACCTTGTGACGCTATTACATAATAAATTACCTTGACCCGGAATGTAATCTTATGGAGCCTGTGTCATGAGAGATGTGTCAGCTTATGGTTGAAAAAAAAACACACAAAAAACGCGCGAGCGGCTGTCACTATATAGTTATTCGTCATTCAACTTACAATTAAAATACAACCGAATGGCGAATGGCGAATAACATGCTAACATCTCGTAACCTAAGGCATCCCTTGTTCTACGGAGGCGGCTTGGTAAGATCAGGATGCGCAATGCCTAGGAAATCACTATTCTTTTGTTTTGATTTGCGAAAATATAATATTATCTACATTGCATGACTGTTCAATGCCATCATTAACAGGATTTGGAATGGAACATGTGCAGATATTATGGCACATCCACTGTGGTTCCCCAGATCTAAAACTAAAGTTGTAAGACAAATACTTTTATCTTTGGGATACTTTATCTCATAGCCGTCTCCCTGGCATGCGGTGTCTCATAGCCGTCTCCCTGGCATGCGGTGTCTCATAGCCGTCTCCACGGCATGCGGTGTCTCATAGCCGTCTCCCTGACATGTGGTGTCTCATAGCCGTCTCCACGGCATGCGGTGTCTCATAGCCGTCTCCCTGGCATGCGGTGTCTCATAACCGTCTCCATGGCAAGCGGTGTCTCAGAGTAGTCTCCCTGGCATGCGGTGTCTCATAGCCGTCTCCATGGCATGCGGTGTCTCATAGCCGTCTCCACGGCATGCGGTGTCTCATAGCCGTCTCCATGGCATGCGGTGTCTCATAGCCGTCTCCACGGCATGCGGTGTCGCATAGCCGTCTCCCTGGCATGCGGTGTCTCAGAGTAGTCTCCCTGGCATGCGGTGTCTCATAGCCGTCTCCCTGGTATGCGGTGTCTCATAGCCGTCTCCCTGGCATGCGGTGTCTCATAGCCGTCTCCCTGGCATGCGGTGTCTCAGAGTAGTCTCCCGGGCATGCGATGTCTCAGAGAAGTCTCCCTGGCATGCGGTGTCTCATAGCCGTCTCCCTGGCATGCGGTGTCTCATAGCCGTCTCCACGGCATGCGGTGTCTCATAGCCGTCTCCCTGGCATGCGGTGTCTCATAACCGTCTCCATGGCAAGCGGTGTCTCAGAGTAGTCTCCCCGGCATGCGGTGTCTCATAGCCGTCTCCCTGGCATGCGGTATCTCAGAGTAGTCTCCCTGGCAAGTGGTGTCTCATAGCCGTCTCCATGGCAAGCGGTGTCTCAGAGTAGTCTCCCTGGCAAGTGGTGTCTCATAGCCGTCTCCATGGAAAGCGGTGTCTCAGATTAGTCTCCCTGGCAAGTGGTGTCTCATAGCCGTCTCCATGGCAAGCGGTGTCTCAGAGTAGTTTCCCTGGCAAGCGGTGTCTCATAGCCGTCTCCCTGGCAAGCGGTGTCGCATAGCCGTCTCCCTGGCAAGCGGTGTCTCAAAGCCGTCTCCCTGGCAAGCGGTGTCTCATAGCCGTCTCCCTGGCATGCGGTGTCTCATAGCCGTCTCCCTGGCAAGCGGTGTCTCAGAGTAGTCTCCCTGGCAAGTGGTGTCTCAAAGCCGTTTCCCTGGCATGCGGTGTCTCATAGCCGTCTCCCTGGCAAGTGGTGTCTCATAGCCGTCTCCCTGGCAAGTGGTGTCTCATAGCCGTCTCCCTGGCAAGTGGTGTCTCAAAGCCGTCTCCCTGGCATGCGGTGTCTCATAGCCGTCTCCCTGGCAAGTGGTGTCTCATAGCCGTCATCATGGCAAGTGGTGTCTCATAGCCGTCTCCCTGGCAAGTGGTGTCTCAGAGTAGTCTCCCTGGCATGCGGTGTCTCATAGCCGTCTCCACGGCATGCGGTGTCTCATAGCCGTCTCCCTGGCAAGCGGTGTCTCATAGCCGTCATCATGGCAAGTGGTGTCTCATAGCCGTCATCATGGCAAGCGTGAAACTAGTTCAAGTTGAAACTGTAGAAACTGAAAGATTCACCCTTTCATACTGATGCATCATCTTGATTCTAGGTGGAAATTGAAGATGCTGTGACTAAGACGCTGATATTTGAGAAGGAATGTTGTTTCACTGTAAAATGTCCTTATTCTCTTCAGTATGCACCAGAAAACAGTACGTCGTTCTAGATCAGCGCCATTTTATTACTGACCCCCAAAAAGTGGAGTTTCCTCTTGCATGGATACGACAATTTTGAATGCCCGTCATTGCGAAATGTAATTGAGTGTCAAAGATATAGAACACATAACTTACTCCGCCTGATAAAGTGAAGGTTATTGTCACCTATGCATCTTCTGTAATGAAACACATCTACACGCTGACAGTATTGTGTCGAAGCACACCTTCACCAACATAATTTCGAGTGTGGTGTGTACCAACTTAGTCTTAAAGATCCGGATCAGGTGTTAAGAAACGTCGGTCGCGGAGAGTAGATTGGTGGCCGCGTTCGGTAGCTTGACTCTAAGAGTTTCTAGGACTTAGGTCCTGCCCTACATGAACTACATATACCATGTGTCTCTTTAGGCAAGTGGCTTTGTTCGGTATATGCCTCTGTTAACCCAGCACCGGTAGGATGAGATGGTAATATGACTGTTAACCTCACAGGCAGCTTGGGTTTTCTACTCCCCAGAGAGCTGAGAAAGACAATCAAGAGCACTTTGACCCATGACCAGGGTGATCATGGTGTTAGAGCTTTGAGTATGCTTCATCGGCTGGACTATAGCGCATTACAAATATCCCTTTACCATTATTTCAAGTCGTGGTGACACACAGAAATCACGTCAAAGACAACGATGCACTGGAACGTGCACTTTTTTAATATTCAGTTTTCAGAAAACTGCACGTCCCTCACGGGGTGTAGGAGGGGGATACCAGTGGGCAATGCAAGTCTCCATGGGAGAACTGTTTCCCGGATTTGCACTTTACTCAACCGAACTATAAGGTTACACACCAAGGAGAAAGGTTAAAAAAAAATCCAATGGATTCTCAATTAGTTATATGTGACTGTTGATCTACAACATCTAAGGTCCCTGCTCAGGTCTAGGACAGGACTATGTTCCTGCAACCACATGTGACTTTTAACTTTAATGGAAACGTTTTGCAGGCCGAAATGAAATTATTCAGCGATATCGATTTGAATCTGTTTCCGTGTTGAAGCCAATTTCAGACACTAACAGAAGATCACTCACTACATAAAATAGTGCATTGATGCCCTCATGTTTCGAATAACGTTTGACATTGATGGATTCTATTCCCATTCGCGACATCACCTATGGAAAATGATATTGGCATATGTAAGTATGTCCTTCTGTGCCAAATGTTACGAATGGATGCAACTAAAAAGAATTTTTCCATGTGTTCCTGGTGATGCATCAAATATGAAAATAAACGATTTTTATGTCATATTATTTTTTCATGTTTGAAATTAATGAACACATAAAAAAGACTATGCCTCACTCCTTTCCTAGGGGTTTGAAAGTGATGCATGCAACAGGCATATTTACACTTATTCCAAACGGGATGCAGTGGCAATGGTAATGTCTGTCTGTCATACAACGTATCTCCATAGCTCCAGAGGTGGAAAATGCCCCGGGCATACATTAGTATGGCAGGGAGTGTTATGCACATTGTAACCTTAAATAAAAATACAAAGCGCAGAAATTATTTCTCATCAGGTATTACACAATGACGGGGGAGGGCGCGATGGTAGTGATTGTGACGGGTATTTGAGGTTTGTAAATGAACATCGAATTGGATTCCTTCGTTAAAAATCTGATGCAGGTACCTTAACCAAACAGAGGAATAATTATTTGGATAATTGTTTTCAGTTGAAAATGCAGTTCAGACGGCCATCATGTATTACAAGGACATATCACCTTATGCTCATTGTCCATAAAGAGCATTTTATATCCTGATTAAATACGTCATTAATTATTTGAAGACCAATTATTGTTTTATATCCAAAATTCAATTTTTTAGGGGTAAACAGTTAGCCTAGAGGTTACGGCGTTTCTTCGCCCCGCCAAGGTCGATTCCAATCATGAGTACAATGTATATATACCACTCCACCGCCCAATAAAGCCCCCAAACCCCTCGTTCACTATCTTTATTTCATCATCGTTCAAGTCATTGTTGACTTTTTGTAATTCATACATTTATATAAGCTGATACTTGTGTATAGTATGTATCGTGCAGTAGGTCGCACATGTGACTTTAAGGTGAAGATACTCAGCATCGCCCTGCCCCCGACAACGCCTCATGTTAATGAGACTTGGGTATATAGATAACAGTGGCCGTTCATAGGTACTCCTTTCGTAAGTCAACCGGAATTCATTTCGGAGGTTTAAGAGAAAAACTACAAATTGCGAATTGCATGATATTGATCATTAAGAATATACACAATCGTCGACAGAAAGGTCGCGCTGCTTCCAACTATTTACGTACTGGTAAGGGAGATTAAATCCAAATAGATAACATGCAAAAGTAGGTTTGGCTATATGATATGTATTACAAAGTAGGTTTGTCAAAATGACACGTATTTCAAAGTGAGTTTGGTTAGGTTAGATGGCATGTATTTCAAAGAGGACTGGTCTGGATGGCATGTCTTTCAAAGTGGTTCTGGCTAGGTGATATGTCTTTCAAAGTGGGTTTGACTAGATGATATGTATTTCAAAGGGGGTTTGGTTAGATTACATGTATTTCAAATTGGGCTTGGCTTGGCTCGATGACGTGTATGTGAAAGCATACAACATAAATGCAAAGAGACCAGCTGTAATTCCTACACTCTCACGAATACATCTCCGTGTGAAACCTTTGCCTTTGACTACATAGTTAGGAATCTATGAAGGAATGACAAAAGAAGTGTTCTTTTAACTTTTCAATCAAAATACATAATCTTCTGATCACATTACAATAGTAATATTCTCACTGGGGAATTAACGTATTGTCACACACACACGCGCGCACGCACGCACGATCGTACGCACGCACATACATATATATATGTAACGTATTTGTGTGACAACAAGTAAATAAGAATATTATTAATGTACATACATATATGTACATATTCCATAACTTATTAGCATAAGGAAATATTAAGTTAAATCATTAAGTAAAAACCGTATCGTCCAGCACAGCTGCCGCACTTGCGTCAGACAATAAAAGAACTACAAGATAATTAAGTGTCCGTCCTTTGTAACGTTGTCCGCCCTTTGTAACGTTGTCCGTCCTTTGTAACGTTGTCCGCCCTTTGTAACGTTGTCCGTCCTTTGTAACGTTGTCCGCCCTTTGTAACGTTGTCCGCCCTTTGTAACGTTGTCCGCCCTTTGTAACGTTGTCCGTCATTTGTAACGTTGTCCGCCCTTTGTAACGTTGTCCGCCCTTTGTAACGTTGTCCGCCCTTTGTAACATTGTCCGCCCTTTGTAACGTTGTCCGTCATTTGTAACGTTGTCCGCCCTTTGTAACGTTGTCCGCCCTTTGTTCCGTTGTCCGTCATTTGTAACGTTGTCCGCCCTTTGTAACGTTGTCCGCCCTTTGTAACGTTGTCCGCCCTTTGTAACGTTGTCCGTTGTCCGCCCTTTGTAACGTTGTCCGTCCTTTGTAACGTTGTCCGCCCTTTGTAACGTTGTCCGCCCTTTGTAACGTTGTCCGTCCTTTGTAACGTTGTCCGCCTTTTGTAACGTTGTCCGTCCTTTGTAACGTTGTCCGCCCTTTGTAACGTTGTCCGTCCTTTGTAACGTTGTCCGCCCTTTGTAACGTTGTCCGCCCTTTGTAACGTTGTCCGTCCTTTGTAACGTTGTCCGCCCTTTGTAACGTACGCGTTGTCCGCCCTTTGTAACGTTGTCCGCCCTTTGTAACGTTGTCCGCCCTTTGTAACGTTGTCCGTCCTTTGTAACGTTGTCCGCCTTTTGTAACGTTGTCCGTCCTTTGTAACGTTGTCCGCCCTTTGAAACGTTGTCCGTCCTTTGTAACGTTGTTCGCCCTTTGTAACGTTGTCCGCCCTTTGTAACGTTGTCCGTCCTTTGTAACGTTGTCCGCCCTTTGTAACGTACGCGTTGTCCGTCCTTTGTAACGTTGTCCGCCCTTTGTAACGTACGCGTTGTCCGTCCTTTGTAACGTTGTCCGCCCTTTGTAACGTTGTCCGCCCTTTGTAACGTTGTCCGTCCTTTGTAACGTTGTCCGCCCTTTGTAACATACGCGTTGTCCGTCCTTTGTAACGTTGTCCGCCCTTTGTAACGTACGCGTTGTCCGTCCTTTGTAACGTTGTCCGCCCTTTGTAACGTTGTCCGCCCTTTGTAACGTTGTCCGTCCTTTGTAACGTTGTCCGCCCTTTGTAACGTTGTCCGCCCTTTGTAACGTTGTCCGTCATTTGTAGTTCAGGATGGCTGATTGACGCCCCAAGCGACACGCCACCTGTCAGGCAGGGCGAGTTTCCGCTTCAATGTAGAATAGATGTAATTATTATCATGTATATAAACAGCGTGACGACCTGAGTTTGTTGTCACACTCTTGGTCAGCGTCTTCCTGTGTCTGTAATAAATGCCATACATACAAACAGACTTCTGTTCGATCCCATATGGTCAGTCTGTGACCTTGTTACGCCATTACCCCCTTAACTATACTTAGGACAGTACGTGGTAGACGTATTTCACCCATTATCTCCTTCATGCGGGAATGCATCCATAATTCCCTGAATCTTGTTAACTTATTGTTTCTAAAACTGCATCTGCTGAGACCCCCTCCGTTTTTGGTTCCGCCAGCAAGCCCAGATGATCTTCTATACAAGTGTGCTGGAAGTATGAACGACTGGAAAAGCAGTTTCAATGGTGTAAATGGAACAAAGAAGGATATACATACGTCAATCCACATATATAATAAAACTGTGGTCCTCCAGGATAATTTTGCCTCTTGTTTCTAAATTATTCTACAAACTGTTATAGAATGACTGAGTTTGGAAATTACCAATTATGACAAACCGGGAGAATAAACTTGATGATGGGCCTAGAGTGAGGACCCCCCACCCCCCTTCCCCAATATATAGCCAATGTCATATGACAATGATGATGTTATAAATATAAACAATACTGGTAATGAACAATACTATGGGATGGATGACAATAAGTCAATAAGTGCATTATACAAACGAGATTAGGGGGAACACAGCAAGCTTATGTTGAGATTGGCTTCAGGTTGAAATTAATGTCACTTGAGTGAATGAAGAAATACGAGAGACGTACACAGGAATAAATAGTAGACATATACAGACAGACCGATTATTTATTCAGTTTCACTTCAGATCGAAATCAGTCCTAACATATACAGACACCACTGAGTCACCCAACTAGGATCTGTATACATACTGACTATGCTTCCAAACAAAGGAAAGAGAGGGACATCCCTGAATGCCGACGTGGGTCCGCGAACGCACCCATAATCACAAAGGAAGGTTCATTGTTCATTGATAATATCAAAGACGTTGAGGTTGGACCATGCAATGGTTGTCAGAGTTGGACCTTGTTTACTTAGTGTCTCTAGATTGATGCTCTGCTACCTAACGCAATGGTGCACTCTCCCTAGCTGTCACACAGCTACACGGGCCACTTGACTTGTGCAATAACACGGAGGGTCCTCTCGCTGGGCAGCAGCAGTTCCACGACCCATTCAACTTCCTAGGCCAGGGTCTCCAGCTGCGGCGGTTGAAGGTAGTAGCCATGTAACCCAGGTGGTCGATCAATTTGCTCAAAAATTAATTCACTGACATCCTCTCAATTGCGAAGCCACTACAGCAGAAACACTCTGGGAGCCATAAACTGCGCCATAAACGACGAGTTTGTCTTAAGTTCAGTAAACTATCAAACTCAAAATAGACCCGGATAGTTAATACATGAAACCATTACGGACAGCACCACGGTTGTCAGCAGTATCATGTACTCTACTACACTACACCACGGCCCACCTTGTATGTTATGCAGCTGAGTCAGCAGTATCATGTACTCTACTACACTACACCACGGCCCACCTTGTATGTTATGCAGCTGAGTCAGCAGTATCATGTACTCTACTACACTACACCACGGCCCACCTTGTGTGTTATGCAGCTGAGTCAGCAGTATCATGTACTCTACTACACTACACCACGGCCCACCTTGTGTGTTATGCAGCTGAGTCAGCAGTATCACGTACTCTACTACACTACACCACGGCCCACCTTGTATGTTATGCAGCTGAGTCAGCAGTATCATGTACTCTACTACACTACACCACGGCCCACCTTGTGTGTTATGCAGCTGAGTCAGCAGTATCATGTACTCTACTACACTACACCACGGCCCACCTTGTGTGTTATGCAGCTGAGTCAGCAGTATCACGTACTCTACTATACTACTACACGGCCCGCCTTGTGTGTTATGCAGCTGAGTCAGCACTATCACGTGCTCTACTACACTACACCACGGCCCACCTTGTATGTTATGAAGCTGAGTCAGCAGTATCACGTCCTCTACTACACTACACCACGGCCCACCTTGTGTGTTATGCAGCGGGGTCAGCAGTATCACGTACTCTACTACACTACACCACGGCCCACCTTGTATGTTATGCAGCTGAGTCAGCAGTATCACGTGCTCTACTACACTACACCACGGCCCACCTTCTATGTTATGAAGCTGAGTCTGCAGTATCATGTACTCTACTACACTACACCACGGCCCACCTTGTGTGTTATGCAGCTGAGTCAGCAGTATCACGTACTCTACTACACTACACCACGGCCCACCTTGTGTGTTATGCAGCTGAGTCAGCAGTATCACGTACTCTACTACACTACACCACGGCCCACCTTGTGTGTTATGCAGCTGAGTCAGCAGTATCACGTACTCTACTACACTACACCACGGCCCACCTTGTGTGTTATGCAGCTGAGACAGCAGTATCATGTACTCTACTACACTACACCACGGCCCACCTTGTGTGTTATGCAGCTGAGTCAGCAGTATCACGTACTCTACTACACTACACCACGGCCCACCTTGTGTGTTATGCAGCTGAGTCAGCAGTATCACGTACTCTACTACACTACACCACGGCCCACCTTGTGTGTTATGCAGCTGAGTCAGCAGTATCACGTACTCTACTACACTACACCACGGCCCACCTTGTGTGTTATGCAGCTGAGACAGCAGTATCATGTACTCTACTACACTACACCACGGCCCACCTTGTGTGTTATGCAGCTGAGTCAGCAGTATCACGTACTCTACTACACTACACCACGGCCCACCTTGTGTGTTATGCAGCTGAGTCAGCAGTATCACGTACTCTACTACACTACACCACGGCCCACCTTGTGTGTTATGCAGCTGAGTCAGCAGTATCACGTACTCTACTACACTACACCACGGCCCACCTTGTGTGTTATGCAGCTGAGACAGCAGTATCATGTACTCTACTACACTACACCACGGCCCACCTTGTGTGTTATGCAGCTGAGTCAGCAGTATCACGTGCTCTACTACACTACACCACGGCCCACATTGTGTGTTATGGAGCGGGGTCAGCAGTTTCATGTACTCTACTACACTACACCACGGCCCACCTTGTGTGTTATGCAGCTGAGTCAGCAGTATCACATGCTTTACTACACTACACCACAGCCCACCTTGTGTGTTATGAAGCTGAGTAAGCGTATCATGTACTCTACTACACTACACCACGGCCCACCTTGTGTGTTATGAAGCTGAGTCAGCAGTCTCATGTACTCTACTAAACTACACCACGGCCCACCTTGTGTGTTATGCAGCGGGGTCAGCAGTATCACGTGCTCTACTACACTACACCACGGCCCACCTTGTGTGTTATGCAGCGGGGTCAGCAGTTTCATGTACTCTACTACTATACACCACGGCCCACTTTGTGTGTTATGCAGCTGAGTCAGCAGTATCATGTACTCTACTACACTACAACACGGCCCACCTTGTGTGTTATGCAGCGGGGTCAGCAGTTTCATGTACTCTACTACACTACACCACGGCCCACCTTGTGTGTTATGCAGCTGAGTCAGCAGTATCATGTACTCTACTACACTACACCACGGCCCACCTTGTGTGTTATGCAGCGGGGTCAGCAGTATCACGTGCTCTACTACACTACACCACGGCCCACCTTGTATGTTATGAAGCTGAGTCAGCGGTATCATGTACTCTACTACACTACACCACGGCCCATCTTGTGTGTTACGCAGCGGGGTCAGCAGTATCATGTACTCTACTACACTACACCACGGCCCACCTTGTGTGTTATGCAGCGGGGTCAGCAGTATCACGTGCTCTACTACACTACACCACGGCCCACCTTGTGTGTTATGCAGCGGGGTCAGCAGTATCACGTGTTCTACTACACTACACCACGGCCCACCTTGTGTGTTATGCAGCTGAGTCAGCAGTATCACGTGCTTTACTACACTACACCACGGCCCACCTTGTGTGTTATGCAGCTGGGTCAGCAGTATCACGTGCTTTACTACACTACACCACGGCCCACCTTGTGTGTTATGAAGCTGAGTCAGCAGCTGAGTAAGCGGATCATGTACCTCTACTACCCTACACCACGGCCCACCTTGTGTGTTATGAAGCTGAGTCAGCAGTCTCATGTACTCTACTACACTACACCACGGCCCACCTTGTATGTTATGAAGCTGAGTCAGCAGTATCATGTACTCTACTACACTACACCACGGCCCACCTTGTGTGTTATGCAGCTGAGTCAGCAGTATCACGTGCTCTACTACACTACACCACGGCCCACCTTGTATGTTATGAAGCTGAGTCAGCAGCTGAGTCAGCAGTATCATGTACTCTACTACACTACACCACGGCCCACCTTGTGTGTTATGAAGCTGAGTCAGCAGTATCATGTACTCTACTACACTACACCACGGCCCACCTTGTGTGTTATGAAGCTGAGTCAGCTGTATCATGTACTCTACTAGACTACACCACGGCCCACCTTGTGTGTTATGCAGCGGGGTCAGCAGTATCATGTACTCTACTACACTACACCACGGCCCACGTTGTGTGTTATGCAGCGGGGTCAGCAGTATCACGTGCTCTACTACACTACACCACGGCCCACCTTGTATGTTATGAAGCTGAGTCAGCAGTATCATGTACTCTACTACACTACACCACGGCCCACCTTGTGTGTTATGCAGCTGAGTCAGCAGTACCATGTACTCTACTACACTACACCACGGACCAGCTTGTGTGTTATGCAGCGGGGTCAGCAGTATCACGTGCTCTACTACACTACACCACGGCCCACCTTGTGTGTTATGCAGCGGGGTCAGCAGTATCACGTGCTCTACTACACTACACCACGGCCCACCTTGTGTGTTATGCAGCTGAGACAGCAGTATCATGTACTCTACTACACTACACCACGGCCCACCTTGTGTGTTATGCAGCTGAGTCAGCAGTATCATGTACTCTACTACACTACACCACGGCCCACCTTGTGTGTTATGCAGCGGGGTCAGCAGTATCACGTGCTCTACTACACTACACCACGGCCCACCTTGTGTGTTATGCAGCTGAGACAGCAGTATCATGTACTCTACTACACTACACCACGGCCCACCTTGTGTGTTATGCAGCTGAGACAGCAGTATCATGTACTCTACTACACTACACCACGGCCCACCTTGTGTGTTATGCAGCTGAGACAGCAGTATCATGTACTCTACTACAGTACACCACGGCCCACCTTGTGTGTTATGCAGCTGAGTCTGCAGTATCAGGTGCTTTACTACACTACACCACGGCCCACCTTGTGTGTTATGCAGCTGAGTCAGCAGTATCATGTACTCTACTACACTACACCACGGCCCACCTTGTGTGTTATGCAGCTGAGTCAGCAGTATCATGTACTCTACTACACTACACCACGGCCCACCTTGTATGTTATGAAGCTGAGTCAGCAGTATCATGTACTCTACTACACTACACCACGGCCCACCTTGTGTGTTATGCAGCTGAGTCAGCAGTACCATGTACTCTACTACACTACACCACGGACCAGCTTGTGTGTTATGCAGCGGGGTCAGCAGTATCACGTGCTCTACTACACTACACCACGGCCCACCTTGTGTGTTATGCAGCGGGGTCAGCAGTATCACGTGCTCTACTACACTACACCACGGCCCACCTTGTGTGTTATGCAGCTGAGTCAGCAGTATCATGTACTCTACTACACTACACCACGGCCCACCTTGTGTGTTATGCAGCGGGGTCAGCAGTATCACGTGCTCTACTACACTACACCACGGCCCACCTTGTGTGTTATGCAGCTGAGACAGCAGTATCATGTACTCTACTACACTACACCACGGCCCACCTTGTGTGTTATGCAGCTGAGACAGCAGTATCATGTACTCTACTACACTACACCACGGCCCACCTTGTGTGTTATGCAGCTGAGTCAGCAGTATCTCGTGCTCTACTACACTACACCACGGCCCACCTTGTGTGTTATGCAGCTGAGACAGCAGTATCATGTACTCTACTACACTACACCACGGCCCACCTTGTGTGTTATGCAGCTGAGACAGCAGTATCATGTACTCTACTACACTACACCACGGCCCACCTTGTGTGTTATGCAGCTGAGACAGCAGTATCATGTACTCTACTACAGTACACCACGGCCCACCTTGTGTGTTATGCAGCTGAGACAGCAGTATCATGTACTCTACTACAGTACACCACGGCCCACCTTGTGTGTTATGCAGCTGAGACAGCAGTATCAGGTGCTTTACTACACTAAACCGAGGTCCACCTTGTGTGTTATGCAGCTGAGACAGCAGTATCACGTGCTCTACTACACTACACCACGGCCCACCCTGTGTGTTATTAAGCTGAGTCAGCAGCTGAGTAAGCAGTATCATGTACTCTACTACACTACACCCCGGCCCACCTTGTGTGTTATGAAGCTGAGTCAGCAGGTGAGTCAGCAGTATCATGTACTCTACTACACGACACCACCCTATTGTGATAACAGTAGGCGACAGTGTGGTAACATTATATGTGACACTCTCCTGACATTATGATACATTAATATCTTTTTTAACTTTGAATATCGTGTACAAAGTGACGACATTCTAAATCACACAAGTATGCGTACCTCTCCATTTAGTTAAACAAATACATTTTGATCTGTCTCTTAGTTCGCCATGACAGTCACCAGACAAGCAGGCCATATCGCGTTCGGTGCCTCAGTATAATGTGTCAACTATCTAGGTACAGCCTGTCAGAGTGAGAGTGTAAATTGTAACCGGTGCTACAAATGTCTCCCGCCGTGCAAGCTCAGGAGTCTGTTAGCACCAAACCTGCCACAGAGTGAGGGATTGGGAGAGGGGGAAATTCGCATTCTACTTTTACGAGCTCTGTCAATATTGTCTCACCCACTCGCGTGCGCCATGTTGTGTTGGTAAAAAAAACGAGAGTATTATGTCAACACACCACATAGAAACAACGCACAAGAGATTGCAGCATTGTGGAGAAGCTATAGTGAAAAACAAACCTGACAGAATCAACGACTAACTAACTAACGTACTTGATCAGCATATAGTGTACCCCACCTGATCAAAATAGTGACCACCCATTGGACGAAAGTATTTGCCTGTGCTCTAATCAGGAGTTGTTCCATGCCATTCGATACTCAATAATTCTAATATCTGTCATTTTATCAGTTACAAAGCGAAAGTGATAGACAGGCAAGATCATAACTTATTTTGAGTAGGATGTATGGCAGATTCACAATAGTAATATGAAAGATTTTGGTGTTTTTTAACGTCTTTTGAGAAGTGCAGATTGCAAGATTGCTGCAGATTGCAAGTCTGGCTGCCCACATCATCACACTACCACCACTAAATATGTTCACTTCCCGTATGCAGCTAAGGCATAACGTAAACACGACGTCTACCGCACGCACGGCGAAGCATAAAGCGTGATCACAAGGCCAAACTTGTCTCCATTTCAGTTTTGCCATACTCTGTGACCTTGACACCATTGACGTCGCAGACGACGATGCAGGTCCGTCAAAATGACCTCTCGAACTGGTCGTCCAGCGCGAATACCTTTGAGCGGGTAGGCGGTTCCTCACGGTCTGATATCCTACGCAATCCTGGTATTGCCGTAGTTGTAGAGGTGGCAGTGGTGGTTCTTTCACGTAAGTGACGTAGCCGTATAAATCTGTCCTGTGCGCCAGTAGTGATACGTGGTCGGCTGGATCTGGGAAGGTCCCCTGATAACGGTTCCACATTCTTGTAATGGTGCTTGGTGCTACGTGAAAAACCTGTCTACAGATGAAGATGATTCTCCTGTTTGCAGTCGACCGATGGCGTTGTTGCGTTAGCTTCCGTTAGTCGTGCGATGTTGTCGCTGTTCACTTGTTGTAAGATTGTGATGGCGTGCAAATGAAACCAAACCATGCTCGTGTCCTGTTGGTGTGGCTTTCACATGTTTTTCACTTTTCCATCTTTTAACAAAATGTCTGTAGTACATCATTCTTTCCGCACAAATCAATCCCTATTCATGCAGAAATGACTAAGTCATGTTGGGTTTTAATTTTGTATGGATATCGGTAGCACCCTGTCAGATACTAGTATTAACAAGTTTACTTCTTTTGCGTTTCTTTCTTTTGCAGAGTATATGTTTAATGTAATTTTGTGTATTAAACATAACAGTATCCTTTTAGTGTCCATTATAAGGCAAGGGTGTATTTGTTATAGGTGTGAGTTAGATGTAATTCGTAATATTGTAACCATATGAAACAAAGTCTTAACTTAACTCCAACAACCTCCAACAACATCCAACCCCGTGGCGATTCAAGGTGAGAATCGGTATCCAGAAATCTATGATGGTCGACCTCATGGTGGTCAGGCTCAGAGACTTGGTGGTTGACGGCATGGAGCGTTGCTTATGATACCAATCACTGGATCTTACGGTCGCCGTCATACATCTGGAATACTGCTGAGTACCTCGTTGAACAACAAACAAGCAGGCAAAAAACACCCGCCACACCTCTCCATAGATTGCTGTTCCAACTCCACACAAACAACACAGGAAGTCCGGCCACTATGTCCAGACGCCAGGTACAAGTACGCCTGGTAATTGTGGCGGACTACACATATTCTTCTGGGTACTAGAGGAAGGTGGTCACACGACAGAGCCAGGATTAACCCTACCACTGATATGGAAAAGTGACTGACAACAATTGTGCAGGGGTTCCATTTCATCAGTTAGATTAAACTGATTATACTGATTCTCAAAACATAATCAACATGAAAGATATTTTGTTGAACATATTATCTCAGGCTGCATTTCTGCAAATTCAAGACAGTAAATTTCATTTTCTACATAATTGCGTAAAAAAATATTCTAACCCAAGCCACAGAACATCTTATTAGGCTTATCAGACCATTGTTTTCTGTGTTCAAAGGATCTCTTCTCCTGACAAATGACACTCCTAATGCCCGTGAGCCACTGTTCAAAGACTGCGCCATCAAAGACATCGCATGACAAAGCGTTGTGTACATTGGTAGCATGATTTCAAAAATATTAGATTTCCATTAGAATTTCGGTAAAGTTAACTTTAATCTGATTCGTCCTAAACCATTGAGAGCATTAACAGTTGTGTTTATCAAAACTCATACATGACACCAACATGTACTGGGACTATGCACAATGATTACAGAACTTACGAGAAGATTGTTGCCCAGGTTTTAGTTGACATTAGTTTAATAGGTAGGAAAACGTTGGTGTTGTGTAGAACATCAGGTCATTTCCTTAGAATGCCCAACTTTAGAAGTCAGTCTTAGCGTGAAAAATACCGTCGTCATTGTTTTAGCAGTATGACGTTATGGTACTGACGGATAGATGAAATCTTCAGCACACATGTAATAAAGACATTTAATGACATAATGAACAGACCGATGTCAACGAAGAATCCGTCAATTTGACGTCAATGCCTCATGGAAACCATGACGTAATATGATAGCAACATGACTGTACACCTTGTATTTAGAAACCAAAATGCTTACATATATTTTTCATTTTAAATAGAACACAAACATGTTGCGTGTCTCAATTAGTATGAATAGTAATAAATGTTCTCCAACAGCCACGTATTTACGTGTGCTTTATACCGTGACAACGTTCAACCACTTCAAGTGGTTCAAATGGTTTCAAAGACAGATTAAGAATCTAAGATTATTTCCCATTTATTATACTAGGTGTGTCTGCCAGACACTCACCCACTGTGTGGTAAAGGTTTTTTTTGAAATGACAGATCACTCTACTTTGGATGTAGTAAAAAGTAAAACATAACTTCAGACATTTAACAAAATGTGACTGCTAACTTTTTGGTGACATTTAATAAAGTGCATTGTATATAGTATCCGTCCACTGCAATTTTTCTATAAATTGCCTTCTCTGACACAACTAAATATATGCCCAGTTTACTAAAAATATTAAACTTCCTGCACCTTAAACATAATTATCTTTTATTCATTTCTCCAAAACAACATTTTACTTGATGACAAAATTGGGCTGGAAATATTTTTAGAATGTATTTTTTTCTTTCAATCTATACAAACTTATGGATTAGCAAAAATATCTGTAAACTATAAGTATAGCTCACCTGGATATATAGTCAACCGTTTTAAATGTCAACAAAGAAGGATACTTAATAAAAGTTGCTGTCATTATTGATATTCAATATTCAATATATATTTATGGGCCAAAAAATGTAAAAGAGTCTGACACAACCAAATGTCATTACAGTTGGATCAAAATGACGGAGTAATGGCCGTACATAGATTTGCCATAATAGATGCTGTGGCAGCTATACTGATTACAATCCCATGAAATCGGGATGTCACCATTGGTGGGAACAAGCATGTCAAGCTTCTGCTTCATTGGTTCAAAGGTTTCTGAGAAGATTATGTTTACAGTGCAACGTTGCATTCGGGGGAATTTAAGAGCTGGGGTCAAATGAAAAGGTCATAATTTCAAATACTGCGCAAAATGGAACAGATGTTTTGTTCCTTTGTTGTTTTACGCCGCACTCAGCAATATTTCAGCTATACATATGACGGCGGTCTGTAAATAATCGAATCAGGACCAGACAATCCGGTGATTGACATCATGAACATCGCTCTATGCAATTGGGATACCATGACATGTATCAACCAAGTCACAACGTCTGACCACCAGATCTCGTTACTCGCCTCTTACAACAGCATGGGTTGCTGAAGATTAATTCTAACCCGGATCTTCACGGGTACACAGTCGTGTTGACTAAGCTACCATACGAAACTGGTTGAATAATAACGAAAAATCTTCCTGGCTTCTTTTCCAATGCAGAACACTTAAATTAATTTTTTTTATACCACCTTGTAATCTTTCTGAGGCGATAAACATGGCTTAAATTACCTACAATTCTCGTTATATGTTTGTTGTGTCATGTGAAGTCAGCACCATTCCAGCTGAATTACAGCAGCCCATAAATTACCACATTATAAGTAACCCTGTTTTATGTACCTTCAATGATGACCTTGACCTTTGGCCAAGTTGGTTGAAAAGATTGTGTATTCCTTTTGAGCAAGTGCAAGCACACATCCTGATCGTCTATTATCTTGTCACCTTTTAGCTTCATTTTCTTTTTTAAAAGAAGCTGTTTTCACATTTGTAAATTCTGTTCGCAGTTAATTTTAGTTTAGGCCAGACCAACCACTTGTTTCAGAAATCCTGCTGTCACAAAATCGGAACTATATGTGTCTAGTATACGATTTACAGTTACAATGACAATATAACGATGTATGTACTATGTGTCCACTCGCATCACCAGAAGCCTTCTTTTCTTCCCAAGAAGATATACCCTGAAAAGGGGTGGATTTATTTAACACAAGAAAATATAGTATACGAGGAACAAATTATCAAAGGAAACCCCTGTCATTTCAGCTATAAGAATGAAATGGCCATCTTTGTTGCACGAGACACAGTTCCTGAACACGGATAGCCCAACACACTCAAACCTTGCACATTGCACGGAACAGCACGCCGTCCACGGTGACGCATCCTGGTTACAGGCATCTGCCAATAAATGTCACAACCACATGGGTCATTGATCGGGTACAAAAAGGAAAATGTCGTCAATAATGTGCATGGCAGAAAAATGAAACACTCCGCACACTAGGCAATATTGAAACTGGCCAATCATAGAATGCAGCTGTCAGACACTTTGGTAAATCTAAAAGTGTGTCATCCAGACTGATGGAACGAGATCTGCAGACGGGTGGTGTTGAGATTAGGGTGGGTAGAGGAAGACCTAGGGAAGACTACTTCCAGGCAGGATCTATATGTACGGATCATTGCGTTGAGGAACAGATCCATTGCTGCACCAGAACTGAGGAACAACTTCAGGGCTGCCACGGAAATCCGACGTTTGAGGTCAACGATCCGAAATAGGTTGAAAACAGCGGCTTTGGAGATACACCATGTTTTCTGTTTGCATTAGTTCGACTGACACGGTGATTGCAGCATCATGGTTTCGGCTGGCATCACCTACAACAGAACGGATCTGATGATCGTGCAAGGGAACATGACCGGTCAACGTATGTGGGCCAAATGTTAGGTCCGGTGGTCATCCCATTTGCCAGGCACAAAGGTCAGGATGACAACGCACGTTCTCACAGAGTTCGTGTTAAGGTCGACTGCCTGAGGCAGCAAGGTGTCACAACATGTCCCTGGCCAGCCAGTTCTCCAGACATGTCACCGATTGAAAAGCTTTGGGACGTTCTTGGTCGAAGTGTTCGCAACCGACCTCAGCTTTCACAGAATTTGCAACACCTTGGACAGAAGAATGGCGCAGGATACGACGAGAAACAATCCGGCGTTCAGTATCCAGTAAGCACAGATGTCGTGCCTGCATCGATGCTCACGGGGCATTGACCAGACATGGACTTAACTGTGGATTGAAAGGATTGAATTCCATATCGTCATTTCGTTACACATAATTTCTGAATAATGTTGGATGTTCCCTCATATATTGTCCCTAGTATAGTATACACAATGCAGCAACTGGTTGTATATTTTACAAAAAGAATTTTGTTTTCATGTCTTGTTTTCCTTCCTTCAGGTATTTCAATTTAGCCATTGACATTTACATAATTGTGCTTCAAGAGAATAACATGTTTCAACTTTGATTTGATTTCGTTTTCAATTTCTGAAATATAATAATAAATCACAATGATTAGAAAAAACAATGAAAATATGAAACATGTATGCCATATTGCAGCTTCCTAAAAGTTCAGTAGATTCAGAGTAACAATTTTTAATCAGAGCTAAGAATTGTTTTTGAGACATTGTAAAGGCATATTAAAGTGTCAATGATCCAAATATCTAACAGTGTGAAAGAGCAATGGCAACAGATGGTGCCACTGAATCCCTGCACATCACAAGTGTAAACCTAATTGACCTTGCATGCAAGTTGGTTTGTTTTTTTCTGTCTGTATCTGGAAGCTATAAGGTTTTGGATTCCATTTGCCATGCAGCAGTCCCATTTTTCTCATCTAATCAGGCTAATTTCCATATATATTATCAGTGACAGACTGGCATTTCTGTCTCCATTAAACCCTGACGTTATCAGTTACCTGGAAATTCAGTCTGCAAGTTATTCCACTGATGACATTTGCTCTGGTGACTGTAAGGAGGACAGTGTGAGAGATAGCAAACTTAAAGGTGCAAGATCAGTTTTACAATTTCAACTATTGGCTATTTTTTGTTGTTATGTCTGAAACCTATTTTGACTACCTACTGATTCAATACCTTTACCATAAAGTTGAACATAGTCAGCCTTTTCATATCGATCATCACTAAAGTCACATATCCCCTCAGCTCTACCAAGATCACTACAGTCACATACTCTCGCAGCTCTATTTTGATCACTATTGTCACATACTCCCACAGCTCTATCTTGATCACTATTGTCACAGATACCACAGCTGTCTTGATCACTATTGTCACAGATCCCACAGCTGTCTTGATCACTATTGTCACAGATACCACAGCTGTCTTGATCACTATTGTCACAGATACCACAGCTGTCTTGATCACTATTGTCACAGATACCACAGCTGTCTTGATCACTATTGTCACAGATCCCACAGCTGTCTTGATCACTATTGTCACAGATACCACAGCTGTCTTGATCACTACAGTCACAGATACCACAGCTGTCTTGATCACTATTGTCACAGATACCACAGCTCTATCTTGATCACTATTGTCACAGATACCACAGCTGTCTTGATCACTATTGTCACAGATACCACAGCTGTCTTGATCACTATTGTCACAGATACCACAGCTGTCTTGATCACTATTGTTACAGATATCCCCACAGCTCTATCAAGATCACTACAGTCACAGATCCCACAGCTGTCTTGATCACTATTGTCACAGATACCACAGCTGTCTTGATCACTATTGTTACAGATATCCCCACAGCTCTATCTTGATCACTATTGTCACAGATACCACAGCTGTCTTGATCACTATTGTCACAGATACCACAGCTCTATCTTGATCACTATTGTCACAGATACCACAGCTGTCTTGATCACTATTGTTACAGATACCACAGCTGTCTTGATCACTATTGTCACAGATACCACAGCTGTCTTGATCACTATTGTCACAGATACCACAGCTGTCTTGATCACTATTGTTACAGATATCCCCACAGCTCTATCTTGATCACTATTGTCACAGATACCACAGCTCTATCTTGATCACTATTGTCACAGATACCACAGCTGTCTTGATCACTATTGTCACAGATACCACAGCTGTCTTGATCACTATTGTCACAGATACCACAGCTCTATCTTGATCACTATTGTCACAGATACCACAGCTGTCTTGATCACTATTGTCACAGATACCACAGCTGTCTTGATCACTATTGTTACAGATATCCCCACAGCTCTATCTTGATCACTATTGTCACAGATACCACAGCTCTATCTTGATCACTATTGTCACAGATACCACAGCTGTCTTGATCACTATTGTTACAGATATCCCCACAGCTCTATCAAGATCACTACAGTCACAGATCCCACAGCTGTCTTGATCACTATTGTCACAGATACCACAGCTGTCTTGATCACTATTGTCACAGATACCACAGCTGTCTTGATCACTATTGTTACAGATATCCCCACAGCTCTATCTTGATCACTATTGTCACAGATACCACAGCTGTCTTGATCACTATTGTCACAGATACCACAGCTCTATCTTGATCACTATTGTCACAGATACCACAGCTGTCTTGATCACTATTGTTACAGATACCACAGCTGTCTTGATCACTATTGTCACAGATACCACAGCTGTCTTGATCACTATTGTCACAGATACCACAGCTGTCTTGATCACTATTGTTACAGATATCCCCACAGCTCTATCTTGATCACTATTGTCACAGATACCACAGCTGTCTTGATCACTATTGTCACAGATACCACAGCTGTCTTGATCACTATTGTCACAGATACCACAGCTGTCTTGATCACTATTGTTACAGATATCCCCACAGCTCTATCTTGATCACTATTGTCACAGATACCACAGCTCTATCTTGATCACTATTGTCACAGATACCACAGCTGTCTTGATCACTATTGTTACAGATATCCCCACAGCTCTATCAAGATCACTACAGTCACATACTCTCGCAGCTCTATCTTGATCACTATTGTCACAGATCCCACAGCTGTCTTGATCACTATTGTCACAGATACCACAGCTGTCTTGATCACTATTGTCACAGATACCACAGCTGTCTTGATCACTATTGTCACAGATACCACAGCTGTCTTGATCACTATTGTCACAGATATCCCCACAGCTCTATCTTGATCACTATTGTCACAGATACCACAGCTGTCTTGATCACTATTGTCACAGATACCACAGCTGTCTTGATCACTATTGTCACAGATACCACAGCTCTATCTTGATCACTATTGTCACAGATACCACAGCTGTCTTGATCACTATTGTTACAGATATCCCCACAGCTCTATCAAGATCACTACAGTCACATACTCTCGCAGCTCTATCTTGATCACTATTGTCACAGATCCCACAGCTGTCTTGATCACTATTGTCACAGATACCACAGCTGTCTTGATCACTATTGTCACAGATACCACAGCTGTCTTGATCACTATTGTCACAGATACCACAGCTGTCTTGATCACTATTGTCACAGATATCCCCACAGCTCTATCTTGATCACTATTGTCACAGATACCACAGCTGTCTTGATCACTATTGTCACAGATACCACAGCTGTCTTGATCACTATTGTCAGATACCACAGCTGTCTTGATCACTATTGTCACAGATACCACAGCTGTCTTGATCACTATTGTTACAGATATCCCCACAGCTCTATCTTGATCACTATTGTCACAGATACCACAGCTGTCTTGATCACTATTGTCACAGATACCACAGCTGTCTTGATCACTATTGTCACAGATACCACAGCTGTCTTGATCACTATTGTTACAGATATCCCCACAGCTCTATCTTGATCACTATTGTCACAGATACCACAGCTGTCTTGATCACTATTGTCACAGATACCACAGCTGTCTTGATCACTATTGTCACAGATACCACAGCTGTCTTGATCACTATTGTCACAGATACCACAGCTGTCTTGATCACTATTGTTACAGATATCCCCACAGCTCTATCTTGATCACTATTGTCACAGATACCACAGCTGTCTTGATCACTATTGTCACAGATACCACAGCTGTCTTGATCACTATTGTCACAGATACCACAGCTCTATCTAGATCACTATTGTCACAGATACCACAGCTGTCTTGATCACTATTGTCACAGATACCACAGCTCTATCTTGATCACTATTGTCACAGATACCACAGCTGTCTTGATCACTATTGTCACAGATACCACAGCTGTCTTGATCACTATTGTCACAGATACCACAGCTGTCTTGATCACTATTGTCACAGATACCACAGCTGTCTTGATCACTATTGTCACAGATCCCACAGCTCTATCTAGATCACTATTGTCACAGATCCCACAGCTCTATCTAGATCACTACAGTCACAGATCCCACAGCTGTCTTGATCACTATTGTCACAGATCCCACAGCTCTATCTAGATCACTATTGTCACAGATCCCACAGCTCTATCTAGATCACTATTGTCACAGATCCCACAGCTATGAAAATTGGTACAGAAAAGGCATATGCTATGTAAATGACTTGTTGGAAATGAAAGGCAAACTTATATCCTTAGAATCTTTTGTTAAGAAATTTAACTAATGAATAAATTTCTTGACATAAATGAGCATAATAAACTCCATAAAACAATGCTGCAGAAAACAAGTATTTGTCACAGTGTGTCAATGTCCCCCGCTGCTACAAAACGGTAACGCACATAATTTCCTTAAATTTAAGTAAAGTAGTCACACAATATTTCTCCATGATATCCACAAAAATTTGAGCTACACCACTTATTATTGCTTTTATCTAAAATGGGAAGTTGTGATTTTATGTGACAATATAGAATATCTTCATGAGAAAGGATCAACAAGCTGTCCTGGCCTGATACAATGTCCCTCCCTCAAATTTAAAAGTATTTTAGTATGTTGGTGGAACATTATCTCAGCAAGTCAAGCAAGTTAAGTTATGCTTCATGGGTTTACAAACCTGCTACATCTTCACCCACACCAGGAAGTGGTCAGTGAAGAAGACAGGGACTGGTTGTGTCAGCTCAACAGTGTTGACAGTGGTGAATATCAGATCAAGTTCTCCACCATTGATGTGTGTCAATCTTTGTCTGCCTTGCACAAGATGAAGGTCAAATTTGTTCACCAACTGACAGAGTTGTGCATCATTATTCATGTTAAAGTCTCCTGTCAGAATTGTTTCCCCATTCCTGTTGGAAGTGAAGATATAGCTTCATCCAAAAGATGCAGAAAGTTCCTAAGTGGGCCTGGGGGTTGGAATACAACAACAACAACCAATACAGATGTCTCTGAATGTGTAACCATAACTGCCATCAGCTCATGAGATGGTGGACAATGAAGCTGTGTGTAACTCAGATCTCTCTTAACTAGCATTGCTACTCCGTGATCAGATGCCTTGTGCAGGAATGAATGAGAAAGGAGACGATCATATTGGTGTATTTCCTCATCTTGGAGATGGGTTTCTGTGAGGCATAGCACTGACATTGTAATGGTGAATTCTTCAGTCAGGAAGTGATTATAATGTGTATAGAGTCCATGCACATTGAGATGTCCAATCAGAAGTGAATCTTGTGGGATGCTCAACAAGGAAGACTTCCAAGAGAACAAATCATCCTCTTTCAGTTACTAGATTTACCTTACAAATTGACCTTGGTGCCACATATGAATGAAATGTACCAACTGGTTCTCGAGATATCATGCCAACACTTTTTTCGGACATACGGACGGTCATGAATACTATGTCCCCTGCTTCGCTCTTTTGCAAGGTGGGGGACAAAAAGCATCAAGTGGATGAAGTTGAGACCCCTCTTAAATCCCATTAGATCCTTTGATATGCAACAACTACCCAAATGTGAAAAAGCACTCAATACTTTTACAAATGTTTAGTTAAAAACAAAGTAGTATTATCTTTAGAGGAATGGACAAGCTATAACAGCATAACCTTTTGGTGCAGTGTAGATACTAAGCCTAAATGCTTTCAAAACTAAATTCAACACCTTCCTACTAATAGTATATTATTCAAAATGGGATATGTAGACAGTAATACATGTAGCCTTTGTGACACATACACAGAAACGACTGAACATTTGTTTAGGATTGCAGCATCACTGGAACTTTGGCTAAATACCAGCGCTCAAATCAAAGTAAATATCACCAAACATGTTGCACTTGGATACCAATTCAAAAGTAATGACCCATTAAACCTTGTAATTATTCTTTGCAAAAATCATAAAGACACAAGGCATATTCCATTGTTCCAGATCTTCCAGAATGAACTGAAGCAGCATTACTTCAGGAATTATCCCTATTCTATAAATATTGGTTCTCATGCGATACGCTTTTATTGCAACATGGAAGTCATTGTTTTGTTTTGTAATAACAATATGTAATGCAACAAATAAAAATTTATTAAAATAAAAGATTTTAAACATAACTGTGATGTTTAGGTGTGAATGTTGGGTTACACCATAGTACTTGATAGCATCAGCATGAATAAATATGATAATAGTCTTGAGACAATTCTGCTAACTTTGATTTGAACAAAGAAATATATAAGCCACGTAAAACAGTACAACATTTTCCCTTCACACATATTTGGGGTCACAGGTGGCACCACCATCTTAGGTGCAGCATTGCTTTGTACAGCTGTGTCCCTTTGGATTATCATAGATAGTAGTGATCATTGATCCAAATATCAGATTTGTACTGATTGTGTTTCTAAGTTGCCATCACCATACCAATTCTCTTGGCTTGCACCAGAGTGGTGACCATCTTAGACCTGCATCACTTCTGGCTTCCCTCCCACATCAAGCCAAGATATAACTGGAATGCTGTTCAAAGCAGCTTTAAACCAAACTCAGCCACTCACAAACCCACAAATGTTTGTTCATAAGTTGACACTTATTCTGTTGACAGAGAGCATAGATGGAACACTGCCCATTGTGAAGGTGAAGCAAATCATACCCTTCTTGGTAAGTGAGTTAGTGAGTGAGTGAGTTTGGTTTAACTCCACATTGAACAGTATTTCAGTTATATCGGTTTGATCTGGGAGGAGATTCTGAAGTTATGCAGATCTCTGATTTTTGTAAACTTTCATTGCAATCATGTTATAGTTATGCCAGTTTTACAACAGGACATCAAGAAGCGAAGAGTCCTCCCACTCCCAATATAAACTCATTTCCATCATGGTGCCTCACCTAAATACATTTGCTTTCAAATGTCAGGGTATGAGTGAACCTTGGTAGTAAATAACAGCATTACTTATCAATTACACATAGCAGTGCAGCAGGGCATTCACATTTAGCCATCACACAATGACAATGTTGCATGTCACAAGACTGACGTTGTGTTTGTTTGACATGCAGTTGTGACAGATGGAATACATAGTCATGCAGATACTTCTTGCACTAACAGAATACGTACGTAAAACTTAACAGGGGTCACATAACATCAATCCTGCACATCATATTTCATGAAAACTGAATTCGAGATATAGCCATAGAGCATTAATCAAAATCTACTTATAACATTAATTTATTGCCTTTTAGATAAGAAGTAGAGTCAAGGTAATTAAACAGTCCTGTAATTTCAGCAATCACGTGAGCCCCGAGTTCAGCAAGTCAGAGGACACTTGAAGTCTTATGTTCTGCACACATAACTAAAGCATAAAGTGGTGTAAAATATATTGAAATCATCACACTTAACTTAAGATTGTATTTTATGAAACATTTGGGACATAACTGACCAACCAAATTTGATGGTCAATATGGATGAAGTAGCTCTTAGTAAGACAATTCACTCTACTCTCCTGGATCATTTTATGTAACCTTTTCCTGCAAGTGTATCCAAGTAGGATTGAAGGTGGATAATGATTTTATATATCTATTTAACTTAAAGCCACAAAGTGAGATTTGCATCATGAATGATACTGACACTCTTAGTATTTTTACAGCCTTGGTTTCTCAAATATTTTGTTCTACATCCTCATCCTCATGGCTTGTTTATTTATCGGCAGATTATGAACATGAACCTTATAAAACATTTCAACAAGAAACAAAGTAGACTATCCTCACAGTGTCAGGATACAGTGTTTACAGCAGGGGACGATGCTGTATGCTGTTTCTGGTGACACCACAGAGTACAGACAAGGACAGTGGACATTGAAGGAGTTTATTTGTAGCTTGATTCCAGCATTGAACAGTAGTAGACAGTGAGACAAAGACACTCCACAGCAGTGGAGGCCTCATCAGTTAGTACACAGAAAGTGTTGAACAGTTAAGACAATTGTCAATGAACAATATGTATAAAATGGAAAGTTTATGACGATTGATATCCTACCACAAATAACATGTGCAAGAAACAACTCAGGCTCTGAATTGTGTCTATTTAACCGTCAAGTATGTAATATGCAGACTTTGGTGTTTATATATTGACAAAACCTTAAAACATCTTACTGTAGTCAGTTTTGGAACAGTGTGTAAAGTAGAAGAAAAAATTTTTGAACGTTGTTTGATAATCCCCCCTTTTACTTAAGTTGGGTCAGCTAGGGATACATCACACTAAAGCCCTTCTTACAACTCTTACCAGAGACTTTCAAACGTATGTCAGTGTTTCTTTGTTTTAATACTTGATCATGTTTAAATAACAGCTTTATTTACAGAGGCAGTCTGCATACAGAGGGAAGCATAAGACAGATCTCAATAAATGAAAATGTTGCTTTGTGTATTCAAATCTATAGGACTTAACAATTTTTAATTAAATGGAATTCCTTGGCTGCTTCATCCATATCAGGTAATGAATATCCTCAACATTTCAACGAGTGGCAAACTTCTTCTTGAACTTCATATCAATGAACGATGATTGAGCCCTCTTCTCCAGCTGCGCCAACTCCGCCACCGTAGGCGCCAGGAACTGAACGTGTCCTTGGTAGGCTGACCCTGCAACATGGCAACATTCACACAGTAACAAACACATGCTCCCTTCTTCAGAAATTAAACGAACACTTTGCCATTATAAAACATCATGACTAAAACAAATTAGCTTTTGACATGTTTCCTCGCAAAATGAGAAGTTTCATGGTTATTTCCTAATGCATAACACACTAACATCGGTAGGTCAGTATGTAAAGAGCACATGGTAATTCCCTCATGTTATAACACACTAACATCAGTATGTTATCTCACTGTAGCCAATATGTAAAGAGCACATGGTAATTCCCTCATGTATAACACAGTAACATCAGTATGTTATCTCACTGTAGCCAATATGTAAAGAGCACATGGTAATTCCCTCATATATAACACACTAACATCAGTAAGTTATCTCACTGTAGCCAATACGTAAAGAGCACATGGTAATTCCCTCATGTTATAACACAGTAACATCAGTATGTTATCTCACTGTAGCCAATACGTAAAGAGCACATGGCAATTCCCTCATGTATAACACAGTAACATCAGTTAGTTATCTCACTGTAGCCAATATGTAAAGAGCACATGGTAATTCCCTCATGCATAACACAGTAACATCAATAAGTTATCTTACTGTAGCCAATACATAAACAGCACATGGTAATTCCCTCATGTATAACACAGTAACATCAGTAAGTTATCTCACTGTAGCCAATACGTAAAGAGCACATGGTAATTCCCTCATGTATAACACAGTAACATCAATAAGTTATCTTACTGTAGCCAATACATAAACAGCACATGGTAATTCCCTCATGTATAACACAGTAACATCAGTAAGTTATCTCACTGTAGCCAATACGTAAAGAGCACATGGTAATTCCCTCATGTATAACACACTAACATCAGTATGTTATCTCACTGTAGCCAATACGTAAAGAGCACATGGTATTTCCATCATGTATAACACACTAACATCAGCAAGTTATCTTACTGTAGCCAATACGTAAAGAGCACATGGTAATTCCCTCATGTATAACACACTAACATCAGTAAGTTATCTCACTGTAGCCAATACGTAAAGAGCACATGGTAATTCCCTCATGTATAACACACTAACATCAGTATGTTATCTCACTGTAGCCAATACGTAAAGAGCACATGGTAATTCCCTCATGTATAACACACTAACATCAGTATGTTATCTCACTGTAGCCAATACGTAAAGAGCACATGGTAATTCCCTCATGTATAACACACTAACATCAGTATGTTATCTCACTGTAGCCAATATGTAAAGAGCACATGGTAATTCCCTCATGTATAACACAGTAACATCAGTATGTTATCTCACTGTAGCCAATACGTAAAGAGCACATGGTAATTCCCTCATGTATAACACAGTAACATCAGCAAGTTATCTCACTGTAGCCAATACGTAAAGAGCACATGGTATTTCCCTCATGTATAACACAGTAACATCAGTATGTTATCTCACTGTAGCCAATACGTAAAGAGCACATGGTAATTCCCTCATGTATAACACAGTAACATCAGTATGTTATCTCACTGTAGCCAATACGTAAAGAGCACATGGTAATTCCCTCATGCATAACACAGTAACATCAGTTAGTTATCTCACTGTAGCCAATACGTAAAGAGCACATGGTAATTCCCTCATGTATAACACAGTAACATCAGTATGTTATCTCACTGTAGCCAATACGTAAAGAGCACATGGTATTTCCATCATGTATAACACACTAACATCAGCAAGTTATCTCACTGTAGCCAATACGTAAAGAGCACATAGTAATTCCCTCATGTATAACACAGTAACATCAGCAAGTTATCTCACTGTAGCCAATACGTAAAGAGCACATGGTATTTCCCTCATGTATAACCCACTAACATCAGCAAGTTATCTCACTGTAGCCACACATGTGGAAATTACTATGTGCTCTTTTCATATTGGCTACAGTGAGATAACTTACTGATGTTACTGTGTCTTAAACCATGGCTCCTTTGTCTTTGACTGTGGGTTAACTCACTGAATTGTTAGCTAAACACCACTTGGCAATGACGGAACTTCCTTTTTTCCCTATCATTTATCTTGATGACAGAATGATTTCATGAAAAACGTTTGTTGTCAGCGGGATTTGAACCGACGAACTCCGCCCGAAGGCTAATGAATGTAGTCTTCTGCCACGAATGCGCCCGAAGGCTAATGAATGTAGTCTTCTGCCACGAACTCCGCCCGAAGGCTAATGAATGTAGTCTTCTGCCACAGTGACAAGGGAAAAACTGTGTGAATTAAAAACTAAATATTTACTGACATCAGTTGCTTATCCGTTTATGACCTAAGTATGTTAGACCACTCGGACACCAGTGTCTTAAATCTTTAAATAGTTGAATAGAGACACTTCAGTGCTGTTATTGTAAGAAACTATAGGATCCAATTGGAGAAGTCTGGTGTGACAGTTGCACATCCACAACATGAGCCTATACAGACGTCACAAAGACATGGTGGTGTAATCTGACCATTGCAGGGAGAACCTGGCAGCGCAAAGAATTATCATGATATAACATTTATACTAAGATTTATATAATAATTAAGATCCACAGCAAGTTCTTTTATAAGTTATCATAGTGTAACATTTATACAAAAATTCATATAATTATAGAACAGCAAGTAACACATATTAGGATCCAGGAAAAATGCAGATACAAAATAGTAGTAGTTTCAGTTATAGCTTTTCAGATAGATGCTAGCCTAATGTAACGAGAACCCATCTCCCTGACATACCATTCAAGAAGACAATGTCTACATAGTTTAATACATTCAAAGCTTTTAGATAAATACTATCCTAAGGTAACGAGATCCCATCTCTCAAACATACTTATCAATAAGCCAAAAGTTATGTCTACATAGTTTTATAGATTGCCTTGAACTATTTTAATTAATTAAATCTGTCATCACCTATATTAGAATAACACTCAGCAAATACTTAAATTTAGACTCACTAAGGATTAGCCCCCATACAAGCTTGTCTATAGTGATACCATAATCTCTTTCCAAGCACACAGTAAATATGTCAACAAGATTAGTGCCAGTCCAACAGGATTAAGTATTCCCCTCTGTCTAGCCATTCATTAACCATAGGGCACACCTCATTGTGTATCAAGAACCAATCAACCAATCATGTTCCTTTTTATTGTTCTAAGTTTTGTTAAATACATACAGCAGCAAGACGTTAAGCAGAAGGGGTTTGTCGATCTAACCAAGCAGATCTCTCTCCCACAGCCGAGAGAGTTGTACCGACTCTCTGTGGCACCCTTAGCTATATTTATATTGTTCATTGTTTATTGATCTTGTACATAAAGTGTAATTAGTCTCTTAGACTCCAGCTCTTTGCTGACTAATTCCCCAAAGAAAACCAGCACGCCATTTGGAAGGTTTTGTACATCCGAACAGAACCATAATAGAATTCTGAATTGTCATGAGATGAATTGTCATGATCTATCTTAACTGAGGAAATAGTTAATGCTGAATTGCTAAAACATCTTTTGTATGAACCAGTGTTTGATAACTGTGATGAATAACAGAGAATTGCATGCTTGTGAAAAGATGTCAGCATGTGCATATATCCGTAGTGTTGGTACAAATACAGACATGATTGAGCCAACACGGGAAATATTTTCTTTTGAATTTGTTCCTCTATGAAGTTCCACAAGCTGGCATTAGAAGAAAGCAGAGGATAATTGCTGACTTACAAAGTGGATGAAATGTACTTACTCTTATAGACTGTTTTTCACTTTGATATCTACTTCAGTGCAACATGATAGCAAAGATGTGTGTCATCCTTTCATCTCATCAACAATACTGTAACAAACTGTCGAAAATACATCAGCTGTGATACAATCCATCACCTCCATGTTGATTCAGTCTTATGTCGACAAGGCATAATCAACACTGTCTGATGTGTGTACTCTCCTTTCAGTAGTCTTGGCAGTTAAGCCTAAACTACTGTATTTCCTACTGCTGTAGAGATACATTTAGCCTCAAGGAGTCACTTTCTTCCAAGACTATTTCATATACAAAGCCATACAAAGTGAAAGTAAATTCCACATTTCCATTATGCACATATCAAACATGATCTGTTTAATGTATGACAACGCCTCTGCCATTTCATTTCTTTCATTATGACCTCAGGTGATTGAATTCCCAATAATGCTGATGAATGACTTAAAAAGTCATTCCACACTCAAGCATTAGCTACGATTTCATTCTCCAAGCATTTGGTGTGAGATTTATTTACTGACATGTGTAACATATTACCGACAGTGGTGTTTATGTAAATGCATGACAGGTTATATTGATAGCTACGGTACTTCTTTTATTCTTTGTCAGGACGTTTCAGAGCTAGTTCCTGCTCCTTCATCAGGTGACTGCTGAGTTAGTACATAGAGTTTACATACATATATATGTTATGATATGTTTACACAACACAAGGTGGGATGAATGTACAAAGATAACAATATAATGACAAAGCCAGTGAGATAGGATTAATGAACAAAGACACAGGGAATTACTGCCTGTTAAAGACTTCAGTTGTGTCTACATTATATTGACACTAAACCTATGATTGTGGATTCTAATCCAAGATTTTGTTATGAACCACTATTCAATAGAGCTGCCACACCAAATTGAGACACTATAGCTAAATACAAACTAGATTACTGGAAAAAGACATTGAGAAAAAAAGATTGATAATGAAAATTTCAGTACAATGCATGAAGATACAAACTATCAAAGTACATTCAGGGCCCCAGAAATCCTAACATACACCACCATGCATATCCAGCGTCATACATTTACCTCCAGTTTGGGAACAAACATTCAGATAGTGAGTGAATGATAGTCAGATAGTTTGGTTTAATGCTACTTTGAACAGTATGTATGTCATAGCATAGGGGAAGAGCCTGTCATGATGCAGGTCTTTGACGTTCACCTCTTTACTGAAAGCCAGGAGTATGGGTGTGGTACTGGCATACCTAGGACCATACGCGGGGGGAATCTAGGATTAAATGGTTTCTATCTGGCATGCCTAAGTGATGCATCTCTTCTGACAACTGGCCACCTGCATCCCTCAAGACCAAGTACATTGCTTCAGACATAATGAGCAACCAAACTACATTTCTACTCTAATGACTACACTTCAAACCTAAGAACATCATTCTAGGGTAGGAAACAGATGCATAGCTACCGCAACATGAGAGTTAAATAGAAATATTTCTAGTTGAATGGTAATGTTTTGGGATGGGGAATATACATGTCATATGCAGGACGACTTAAAGGGCTAGGGTTCATGAAAATTCGATCAAAGTAATCAAAAACTTGATTATTATGTGTTTTTTACATGTCATAAGGTTAGTAAACATTACATTGTGCACCTACCTTAATGTGCAACTGAGTCAATCCAGTACATATTAATGCCAAAACAATGTGTTCGCCACACAACAAATTAGTAAGGCAAGATAGACTCTACTGGGTTTTTTCTCCATCATCATCAAGGGAGATAAAGCCATGGAGCTTTCATAATTTAGATTGGATTCAAGTAAAATCTAAAATGTCTTATATTAAATTGTGTATAATTTAACATATGAATATATATTTTTATTCAATTTGCATAGTTAAAGCTATTTGGTTTATCTATTGTACCATCAAGAATTAAAAAGAAAATCAGTTTTGTGTGAACAGAAAGTCCAGCACTGAAAGTACAAACAACTTCCAGTCTCCTTGATGAATTCCGCAGCGAGAAATGCAAGCAAGAGCAGCTCCATCTCGACACTGACATTGACCCAAACCATTTCAGACAGGAAGTTATCATATTCAAATTAGTACTTCAAGAAATTGTAACCACAAACTTTCAGAATTTTATAAGTGACCTTGACCTTGACCTCCAGACTAACAACATGACTTACCCTATGAGTACCCGGATGATACGCAACACAACTGAGCGTGACAAGAGACTGGGCTACCGTCTGCAAGGACAGCTAAATAAACTTGGAGGCAATATTTGTTTTACCCATTTTTGAACACTGATTGGTTAACCGTGATCTATAACGATGTCGACAAAGGGCGCATATTAATTACTTTCTTCAGCCTAAACAAACAGGCAAAAAGAACGGCGGAGCTCATCGGTTGTTATCATTTAGAAATACCCATTATTGTTATAGTTTTAAAAAAAGTATCCATGCAGTGAAAGCATTTTTGGATTTCGGATTGCGTCGATAATACGATTACTACTCCCTTGTTGTCATCCACGTTTTCTGGTATAACCCTACACTTGTGTATTTGTCGTCATTCACTTGATGCTCAGTTGATGAATTTATTACAGGAATAATTAGTGGTAGCACCACTCAGAATACCTGAGGAAGCTTCCAATTTGGCATTTATTGTGTCTAGGGTAATGATTCAATCTAAATCCAGGTTTGAAGTGAGGTGAAATGTGTGTTATGTAATATGCACATGGCAGCCCAGCAAGTGATGAATGATCAGTTGATTTACTTTTTTTGTAAATTAGCGGATCGTTTGTAGTCATCAAAGGATTAACAGAAAATACATTGATTGATTAATCATTGTTATCTTGCACGGTCGATATGTCAAAAGTGAGTGTTGACATGTCTAGGTTTACTAAAACAAAGGGAATACACTCATATCCTTGCGTGAAGTGCCGATGTAAAAATAACATACTTTGTTCAAAAGGTTAACCGATAATACGTTGATTAATTGCTCATTGTTATCTAATTCAATGGATTTTTTTAGGAACCGTGGACGTTATATGAAAATAGTTGTCACGTGGGCTTTCTCAGCCGACCTTTGAGGCTTGACACCTATGTGAAACACCTGAAACAATCTAAGTGATCAGTTGAGAAACGAACACGGGTTATAATATCCCGAAACGATATGTATATATATATTTTAAAATATTTGATTGTTACAGAGACACATGAAATCGAATACGTTTCTTTGTACAGCAGTTTGCTTTTCCACCTTATCAATTTGTGATATTGGTGTAGGTTCTTCTATACCATCGAAGTTGAGTCCATCGTTTTGGGGATAGCTAGAAGGTCTATCCGGATGCTTGTCTACGGGGAACAATGCAGATCTTATCATCATTCTTAAACAGTCATCGGATTTATTTTTTACGTTAATATTGGCTTTTTTCTTCTTATAATATGGGGGTAAATCTATATAAGATCCACCTTTGAAGGGCATATAATTTGCTATATCTAAATATAAACTATCGATTTTATCCACACCCCAACCCGAACCTCTATTAGTCCAGCGTTCTAAAGTTTCCTGTATCCTCTGAACTGATGTATCTAATGATGCGTTTATAGTATCGGATTCGGTTATAACTTCTTGATTGCTACGGAAATATGGTTCGGTATATTCGGTGCTATCGTCTGTGTTACTTTTACTCAATAACATTTTAATCGTCAGCTGGTATTTTATACTATGTAAATCATCTAACTCCTCGTTAATTTTACTCGATATGATGGGCTTAATATCGTTAACATCCATGTTGGAATTAATATCCATCTTCCAACCACTTAGATATTTACCAACGTCGGAGGATATGGGTACAAATATTAATTCTTGTTGTTTATTCTCAACATCATTATCAATATCATTATGTTCATCATCATTATTATCTAGTAAAGCGATCAATTCAGCTCTTCTCATTCGAGAATAACCTCTCAGCCCACTGTTTCTCGCTTGAGCTTTGAGTTCCCTAACAGTCTGGGGTTTGTTGTATTCATAACCTAGTAAGGTAATCAATTCAGCTTTTCTCATTCGAGAATATCCACGTAGGCCACTTTGCTTTGCCATAGCCTTCAACTCTCTGACAAAAACCATTGTGGTTGAATGGTATATGCAAAATGAGACAAATGTCTAATTGGTTGTTTTCATATATCTAAATACGTATTCTCCCCAACCTATTCCTCTCATTGATGTAATCTCTCTTCCTAGCATAAATAATCTGGTTCCTGACCCTATCAGCACCGTGTTCCTTACATAAACAATAATGACCTTTGACCCCTATCCCGCATACAGAACACGTATAATTTATGTTTCCGCGCCTGATGTAATAATTGTGTATGCCGCAGTAAATTTCAACACAGCGTCGGTTACATAGAGTCGTCTCACCCATGAGTGTAAATATGCAATTATTCATGGTTATACATCTATCATATCATTTGTCTAAATGCAAATCACATCTACACTATTGAGATATTGATTAGGTAACTAGGTCATGGGTTTATGTGTAGCCACAGCTGTCACTCTGACTTATGCGTAATTGTATAGCTGAAAATCAATAGAGCAGTCAATCCCATAATCACAAATGTGACCTCATGGTTCTTTTGAGCCTGACGGTGTATAAAACTGACTCATTGTTGGTCTCAGTATTGGGTCGAGTTTTTTCCCATAAACGAGGTAGTATTCGTGCATGGCAGATTCCACATCCTTAAACGTTTGAATTGAATGTCCTTCCTTAAGCAGTTTTTCATGAATAAAGTCTAATCTCTTCATTCTCTGCCGCGTATATTGTGACTGGGCTGCTTGGAGTTGTTCCATTGCTTCGTTATGTCGTTTACGTTCCTCTTCAACTTCTTTAGTGTTTGATTCTCTCATACTAGAAAATAAAAAATTACTCCCCGAAAAAGCTAGAGCATTAACAACAGCTCCACCGACCATCATCGGAATTGTTGCCATGGTTTATATGAATATAATATATTCAAATGTTTAATTAATTACTTCATTATGTCTTCCAGGATAAGTCCTTGTTTGATGAGCATATCCTTCGTTGCCATTGCTAATCCAATATCCAGAATCATCATACCTATATATCAAATCCATTAAAATATAGCTTGGGAGGTGTGGCTTTAGTAATCATTTTAGCCATACGGGCATAGCCAATGGCCAAGCCGGTGACCACCGCTGAATGATACGTCGCGTTTACCAACATTTTACCGTCTGTAACTGGAGTAGTCATGCTTCTTATAGCATTATATGCGGGCTAACCTCTAATTGAACTTGTTGTGACATTGGGGGTGACGTTTTCTCTTCTCCGGTCTTATAAAAGAACCATACAGCCGCTATACCAGCAACTCCTACTAGTGCCCATGTTTTAATCGGATTAATATTTGAATTATTTATTAATTTCGCTTTCCTCGCCAGTCCTCCCTTTCTTCCTGCAGCTATTTTTTGGGGGTTCTTAGTAACTCTGGGTTTTAGTATTTTCTCATTCGCTGGTGGTGGTTCCTCATTCACTCGTTGTTCCGCAATCTGTTGTTCCTCGTTCACTTGTGGTTGTGTGTTCACAATCTGTTGTGGTGTCACCTGTTGAGTCTCCATTATTATTAAGTGGGCATGTATGTTTAAATTGACAATACCTAGCCGTTATTAAAGCTGTGGTGAGTGGAGCTAAGAACATTCCGTATCTATGATAAAACTCACAGCTCACTGCTCTTATAGCGTGTTCGATGAATGGGTCTTTCTCTAGAGATTCGCATAAATACATGCGATGTTCTGCCGGAATAGGGAGAAACGTACTAGCCACGACTGTGTATAGTTGTAATATAGAAAACCCTATCGTTTTAGTCATGGTAGCTCCCAGTCTAGACTCGTAACGCGCGTAAAGTTTTTTAATCTCTTCGTCGGTCATGTTATCAATTTTTTCGATGGTATAATTTTCTCCCAAATATTAGGAACATTTTCCACCGGCTACCAAAGCGGCGAGTCTTTCTCTATGTTTATCTAAAGATTTATCTAAAGATTTATCTACATTTTGATCTGCATCAGATTCTTTGAGCATTTGTTCGATGAGTTCGTCGCATTCCATAATGTAATACCTAAGGAGATATTTAAGTCTAACATAATATAATATGACATATCCAATACATCCCGTAATAATGAACTGTTGCGAAAGAATGATGATTTCGAACCACATTTTATGTAATATTAACCGCTAATGTTCAACTTATCGTAATTTTGCTATATTTGCTATATTTTGCTATAATTTTGCTATAGTTGCTATAATTTTGCCATAATTTTGCTACATTTTGCTAAGCAATTGCATAAGCAGCTGGTTGATCGGTTTTTAATATGAGTTTACAGTGCTTCGTTGCCGCTAACAGTTTTCTGACTTTATCTCGTTCAATCTTGGTATAAATAACATCATTTTCGCGTAAACATTCCTCGAATGAATCTCTGTCTTTGCAATGAAACAGGGCTACCCATTTGGCCTGCTCTCTGAGATCTTTCAGGACAGAGTTGTATTTTTGAGTAAGTACCCAAACGCTCTGTTGAGTATGCCGTCCGGAGAATGCTAAATACGAAAGCATATCTTTCTTTTTGGTGAGTTCTTTACTCGCGCTGCAATCGTCTATTACGAAAAGGGTTGATTCTCCTTTGTATCTTTTGTGACATACTCGGAGGCAGTCTTGTAAACGATCGCCCGGATCGACTCTGTGTACCCCGTCGTCATTCATTACCCAATCTCTCAATAGATATGTTTTATTAACGCTTATAGTCGGACACAGAATAATGATATGGTCGAAAACGTCCCGATAATGACTTTCTAAAATATCTAGAATAAAAGCTGTTTTTCCACAGCCCGTTTGCCCGCATATGATAGCGCAGTGCGGATTTTTAGGTAAAAGATTATCAATAGATTGCTTGCACGAATCTCCCATTCTGTATATTAAGTTGTGCATCCATAATCACGTACAAATATATGTTTAATTTACCAGCCGCTTCCTGTAGCTTCGTTATCTGTATGGTGACACCCTCACTAGCATTTTCTATTCTCCTCCCACTGCCGTGTAGTTGGTCATCGTCCGTTGTTCACATGTCGAGCCATAGCCCGTACTTCGTGGTGAGGTATTCACCCATAGATACACTCCCGAGAGACAGATCTTTCACGACCGCGATAACTTCTGGGGAACGTATTATAGAAGGAAGTTTTTTAATCTCATCCCACTGGTGATACGCTGATACCCCTTCAACGACCTCGTGGGGACGTTTAGATTAATATTCCACATTGTATCTTTTTTGTCCCTCGTGATCTTTCGGTGTCGCAGCACGCGATCGTACAAAATGGCTAAACTTCCCGTATAATGGTTACGAATTTGTCTGGCTAATTCAAGATCCGTTATCATATTGTACTCCAGAGAGATATTGTCAATGGAATAGCTAGCATCTTCACCACCGGTTCCGATTACTCTACCGTAGTCATTAAAAGTGAGTTCGTATTCTAACCTATCGCCTAGGGATGCTTGATAAAAGGGCATGTGGGAATCTAGTAATTAAAAGTCTAGGGGAACATAGAATCAGTTACCTAATGCGTCGGCAACGGCCTTATCTTTTTCATTGGTATCAACACCATTTTCAGCACCTACATGCAGTCTTAATGTGTTCCGATTACAAATACCTTGGTACTGTAAGTTTTCCCGCTCTTTATCCGTTCTCCAGAGATCCATGTAGCAATAGTATACATCGCTATCGTCGATACTCAAAACCTCATTACCGCTAATTTTAATCGCGATTTGCATGATAGCATGACCTATGTTCTGAACGGGCTCCCTGTTAACGTCTGTAGAATGCAAACCAAACGTAAATGCTAGTCGGACAGTTCCTGGAACTAACACATCGTGTGCGCCGAGATTAGGAAAGCGAACCAGAAGCGTTTGATTCTGATCGATGGTACCAGGATTATAAGTTATAGTTACAGACTGACGAATTGCTTTGACCCCTAATGGATCTCGAAGTCTACGTTGTGGGTTTAACTTGCGTCCGTATTGCGAAGACATTGTTATATTGAAAACATGTACCCTATGTTTAATATAAAAATGACTGATTTTGATCTAGATACCTTTGATGCGCATCGAACGCCGTCCCAGTACCGATAATGGACGTTCGTGTTTGCGATTGTGCACCGAGAATTGTCCATGCGTAGGTTCTTATCGATTCATTAAATCTTACAAATCCTGGGTTAGTAAAATTATTTTCCGTTTTATCATTAAGAAATTCATTCCAAGCGTTGTACAAATTTTTTAACAATATAAATTAAACCACTCTTAAAACTCATAATATCCCCTCTCCAATCGTTACTATAAAGTTCCCAGCCTTTATAGTAATCACCGGTTTTTAGATGATGATCATACATTCTTGCGTAAAGTTTGCTGTCCTGCCGCAACTTACAAAAATTAACTGGAAATTTATTAAGTACTTTATATACATAATTGCTTTCATTCTATAGTAACTTAACAGAATCTAAAATAACAGATGCCGATTATGAACACGCTCTGACGGTCTGGGATAAATTAGGTTGTAAGAATTTAGGTGATTATCACGATCTGTACTTAAAAACTGATGTACTGTGACTCGCCGATATATTTGAGATATTTAGAAAGACATGTTTAAAACAATACGGCTTGGATCCGGCATGGTACTATTCCAGTCCCGGACTATCGTGGGATGCATTGTTGAAGAAGACCGGCGTAGAACTAAAACTACTCACAGATTACGATATGCACTTGTTTATTGAGAAAGGATTAAGAGGTGGTATATCGATGGCAGCGAAAAGGTATTCTAAGGCTAATAATAAATTAGTGGAATGATACGATCCGAGTAAACCCGACACGCACATATTATATCTCGACGCTAACAATTTGTACGGATGGGCTATGAGTCAACCTTTACCCACGGGTGGTTTTGAGTGGGTCAATGATATCCATAATATCCATAATAATGATGTGAATAAAGGGTACATACTAGAAGTTGACTTGGAATATCCAAGTTCGTTACATAAAGATCATAACAGTTATCTGCTAGCTCCCGAAAGATTAATGGTTAATAAAGATTGGATGTCGGAATATCAACGCTCCTTGATGGGTAATAGTAGGTTAGCTAACGTAGAAAAACTCGTACCAAATTTGATGGATAAAACAAAATATATAGTTCACTACAGAAATCTCCAGTTATATCTATCGTTAGGTATGAAACTTAAGAAAATACACAGAGTTCTAAAGTTTGATCAAAGCCCTTGGATGGAGCCCTATATAAGGTTGAACACAGATTTAAGAAAGATAGCTACCAGCGATTTCGAAAAGAATCTTTATAAGCTCATGAATAACTCAGTATTTGGTAAAACTATGGAGAATCTAAGGAAGCGTGTTGATGTTAAATTAGTCAGATCTAATGAGGAAGAAAGACTCAGGAAACTTATAGCCAGTCCGGCTTTTAACAGAAGCAAGATATTCGATAACGACTTAGCCGCGTTGCATATGCAGAAGAGTAATATAAAATTCAACAGACCGGTGTACGTCGGTATGAGTATTCTCGACTTGTCAAAACACTTAATGTATGACTTTTATTACAACAAACTTAAGGAGCAATACGGCGATAGATGCGAGGTGTTATATACCGACACAGATTCTTTGTTGATGGAAATACAAACCGAGGATGTGTATAAAGATATGGCAGAAAAAATAGATATGTACGACACGAGCGATTACCCAAAAGATAATCCACTGCACAGCGTAGTAAATAAAAAGGTATTAGGTAAGATGAAGGATAAATGTGCTGGGACCCCTATAGCGGAGTATGTCGGATTAAGACCTAAGATGTATTCTATAAAGAAGTCCGATAATGGAGAGATAAGAAAAGCTAAGGGCGTTAAGAAGTATGTTGTAAAAAAGCATATCAAACACGAACAGTATAAAGAATCATTATTCAACGGTAGAACGTTCAAACACGAGATGAACTCTTTAAAAAGTTACAATCATAGGATTTATGGATTAAGAATGAACAAGACATCATTATCCCCCTTAGAAACAAAGAGATGGATTGATAATGATGGTGTAACTACCTATGCTTATGGTTATGGTGGTAATACCGTACCGTCGGGAACTATGAACAACTCTTCTCGTACAAATGCCCTACCCGGTCCATCTTGAAGATAATAAAGAATAGGCTCTCCTTCTTTCGTAACCAATCGACTAATGTTATACATCTTAAGGGACCATATGGGATCGGTTGCGCGACGTAGGCCTCCTTCGAGTTCACCGGCCTGGTATAAATATCTTACCCTTACTCTATCCGGAAGTTTTCGTTCTTTGCCTCTCTTCGGTGCTGAAGATTCGGAAGTCACGGATTTCATTTTAATAGCATCGGATGGTTTCTTCCCTATTAATCTCGTTACTTCATTATTCAGCGCTGATACAACGGCTGATAATCGTGTCACCCATTCGGTTGATCTCAATCGCTCGGATTTCATTTCGATCCCAAACTGATAGCCAAACAAATGTTCCGCTAATGTCCTGTTAAATCTTTCGACGATAGCTTGACTACGGTGGGCCTCTCTTTCACCACTGACGATTTCGACATCGTGCTTTGTTAACAGTTTAGTTACCGATCCCATAAACTCGCAACCGGGATCTACTTGAAATAGCTTAGGCCATTTTAGTGGCCCGCGTTTATATATGCGACTCAGTGCATTAGCTACTTCTGTTGAATCTTTCGAGGTTAATGGCTCAGCCTCTTTGTATCGACTAGCCACATCCACTACTGTTAAAGCGTATTGATACGTTTTGCGTCTTACCTTATCGTGGGGAAGAAACAAGAGGTCAGCCTGATGAACTTCATTCGTTGTAAAAATATCAAACTTCTTCCTCGGTATATAACGCGGTGCCGGTAAATATATCTGCCACATCGCTTGTTTCTTTAACCAATCCTTGGCCACAACTTTAGATACCTTAGCCGCGGTGGCTAATTTTTTTATTGCTCCTACACCTTTCCAATATCCTCGTGGGCTATAGTAAATTTTATCAATTATTAATTAATATTGATGTTTCGTTTAATACAACTTATGACTATCATTGAATCGCATAATCATTTTGGCATAAAAAATGCAACCTGTAGTAGCAGTATAGGTATATGAATCCGGCTCCAGTGGAAGTGGTCCAAAACCCCGATTACCTATAAAAATTTGTATCATAGACTCCAGGTGGTGGTGAGCTGGAGTCAATTTAACTTAATCTTATGACTATCTTTGAATCGCATTAGAGTTTTGGCATAAAAAATTCCATCTGTAGTAGCAGTATAGGTATATGAATCTGGCTCCAGTGGAAGTGGTCCAGAACCCCCATTACCTATACTACTACAGCTGCAGACTTTTGGGATATTGTTCCTTTGTGTGGATATTCACGGATACATTCCTCGAACAAGGAAGCTGCCTAAAATTATACACATAAATTTGGTAGGTTGTAATTATGATATTAGCATTTTGTTTTCCTTCATTTGCAGTAGCATTGGACAGATTCATTCTTGTTCCTCTACGTCTTGGATGGGAAATTCTTCGATGCGTGATAAACGTTGTTTTCACAAGTCTTTTCCTTTGTATATTACAGTCAATTTGTAAAATGTGATTCTCTCAGGCAATTTATAAAATGTGTAAATATTTCAGTCATTTTGACTGAAAAATCTGCCCATTTCTATAACAGATTGACCAAAATTGATTAAGACGATCAATAGGGCCTCAACATCACAGTAGATTATTATGTACGATTAGAAGCTAAACAATATAGAAATGTACTTTTCATCGTGACATTTTCTTGATGATGATATTAAACATAAAAAATTTTGGAATTTGTTGTCATAATAATACAGATGGACATATTTTTCAGTCAATTTGTAAAATAACTGAATATTAAGGCGTTTAATAAATTTCCTAAGTGAACATTTTGCACATTTTGACTGTAAAAATATAAACACGATAAAATAAGCAATGCACAGGAGAAATATTTACTTTGTGTTGCAAGTTAAATAAGTGTAAACGAAAATTACCAAAACGCACAATTACCAAGCAAGTGACTTATCAAAACTTTGTCACCATTTCTGATGCTTCCCACAAAGATACCTACATTTCCTTATTATTTCCAAAACTGTATTTCATTTTGTTGATCAATGTGACCATACGGCCTTATACTATCAATAAAAGTGACAAATGCGCTTACGAATTGCGCAGCACAGGTTTCGAACTAGTCTAGGTTTCTGCTATATCATCCGTGTACTCACGGGAAAAAAACGATAACAAAGGCATCAACCAGTCCCGGGGAATTGCTTTAGATCAGTGCCCCTTTAACATAATGTTTCTTCTCTCTTGGTTATACGTTTTTCGACTAAAATGAACTTCTTAATACTTTTCTTTATATTTTGAAAGAAATGGTCAATTAATTTTGTTGACTTTATGATGCTTCAACTTTATTATTGTGACAAACACTAAATTGTAGGAAAACGAAACACAATTGCAACATTGTGAATATTAACATTCTTTTAGTACATTTGGTGCAACACATTCTGAAAAAAAAAGACTTATTTTTGCCAAACTCCTCTGCCGCACCAAGTTGGCAACCGTGACCAAGCTTGAATCTACTTATAGTCCTATAATGATTCACACTAATTCCAGCTTTCTACACCTTACGATTCTTGAGAATACGATATTTCATCTTTTTGAAAAACATGACATTTGAATTGCTTTTAATAAAATAATTAACAAAATCAAATTGCCTTCAACAAAATATGGTTTTACCATGAGAAGAAACAAGCATGTCAAATTTCAGCTTCATCTGCCCAGCACCTACTCTCACAGGAGATGTTCGCAGAGCCAAAAACATAAATGCCTTCTGAGAGAATTTATGAGCTTGGTAAGAATGTAAGTGTCAAATTTAAATACATCGAGAAAGATCAGAACTAGCATACATGTATATACTTCCATTACACCATATTAAAGATGTCTGAATTGTGGCCTTTAACGTTTCTATTCAATAAAATGGCAGGCATTTTGAAAATTGGTTTAGAATCTATTGAATAAATTCAGGTGTTATCATCAGAAGGAACAAGCATGTTTCTGCTTCCTTGGTCCAGTGGTTTCTGAGTACAATCTGTTTATAGCTGTTGCTGCTGCTGCTGCTGCCAACAACACTGAATGCTGGACAAGCAGGCCATGACATATGCTCACTCTACTTTCAGTACAGCTAAAACTACTACTACTCTTTAATTACCATTCAAGTGACCTTGACCTTCAATGAATATCACACAAAACTTGACTTCAGTGTCCGACTCTAAGGATGATATGTACACGTATGGGCTCCTTGAGATGTTCATTCTGCTGGGATAGTTGTGATATGTTACACTGGTAGTTCATGCAAGAATAGTCCTATTTTTGTGTGTGCCACTTTTAGCAATATTTTAATTGACACAGACATATAGCATGTTTGTCTTTACGGTTTAATAACTAACCTGATGCTTTCTTCTTCTGACCATACATGACCTTGCCATCAAATTCATTGACTGGGACTTTGAAGTTGGGCTCCACAAGATCAATGGTTATGTCAAGGTGCTCCTCCACATCGCTCTTCAGCTGAGGACATGATCAGGTTCATCAGAATTAACGGATTGCATTTTAAATAACACAGGCCATAACTGGGGTGAGTGAGTGAGTATTGTTTTATGCTGCTTTTGGCAATATTCCTTCAATATCATGGTGGGGGACACAAGAAATGGGCTTCACACATTGTACCAATGCGAGGAATGGAACCCGGGTCTTCAGTATGATGAGCAAACACTTTAACCACTAGGCTACATTAACCTGTTGTTTAAGCTGTTTTAAGATGCATACCATTTAGTAATATCTACAATGATCAGTACAGAGAAGGAATAATCTATAATAATGAGTGAGTGAGTGAGTTGGGTTTAACGCCGCTTTTAACAGTATTCCAGTTATATCACGGCGTGTCAGCTTAATGTGGGAGGAAAGCCCGAAGTGATGCAGGTCTCAGACGTTTACCACTTCGGTGAAACCCACGAGCACGGGTATGGTGCTGACAAACCTAGAAACATAATTGGGGCGAACTGGGATTCGAACCCACAATCCTAGGTTTCTGGCGTGCCCAAGGGACGCAACTCTGCACAGCGAATCGCGGCGCCTTAGGCGACTGGGCCACCCGTGCCCCCTATATAATAATGAAGTATAGCATTGTACTATACATGTAATTTCTATAATTGGTGTGCAACATGCTGTTTTATATCTAATGGCAAGGAATACATACACACCAATGCATGACAAGAAAAGTCCTACTATGTAAGAGTTGGTACAGCCATTTAGGAATGCCAGCCTACTGTTTCCCATGGTAGGTACAGTGAATGGGTGGACCTACCTGTGGTTCATTGTACCAGATACAGCATCCACCCTCATCGGTGAGGCGGGTGTTATAGCAGCCTCGTCCACGGTTGTGGCAGTTGGAGTGGTACCACACCTGTACATACAGAATTGGACAAATACGTGCAAGTCCTTCACAGCCATTGGTAGAAGACACCAGAAAAATTCCTTTCCCACCATGCATTTCCTGTGCGAGGTATAATGGCCCCTACTTTGAATTATACTACAACCTCAACCTAGGTAAAGGTTTGGTTGGTTGGTTGGTTTGTTGTTTCATGCCGCACTCAACAATATTCCATGTATATGACGGCAGTCTGTAAATAATCAAGTCTGGACCAGACAATCCAGTTATTAATATCATGAGCATCGATTCACCTCATTGGGATCGATGACATGCATCAACCAAGTCAGTGAGCCTGACCACCTGATCCCATTAGTCGCCTCTTGCGACAAGCATAGTCGCCTCTTACGACAAGCGTAGTCGCCTCTTACGACAAGCATAGTCGCCTCTTACGACAAGCATCGTCGCCTTCCCAGGTGAAGGTACTGGGGTATTTACCGGTAGCCTCCGGCTAACATCACGAGGAACCCAAACGTATGTCCATTCATCAAGAAGTTGCCAGTGAAACCATGGCATTTGATTAGCTAACCAAGCAGTTTTGTTTTGTGTTTGTTTAAAATTAAATAAAGAACAAGTAAGCCATACCCATTAACACACTACCGATTCCTAATTGGCTGATAATATGGTGGTCTGGGATTGTTCCATTATTGCACTGAACGATGTCATTGATTTCGAACAGTTGTTTGAAGTTTTTTATATGATTTAATAAACCATCTGAAAACTTTATATTGTAGACTTATTCATTTATAAGAATTGACTTCAACATCTTTTTGTACTTATAGAGGTATAAACATAAAAATGAGGGTGCACACTTTCAGTATAAATATGAGGATTTACACTGCATGCACACAGGTTTTAAGTATTGAAGACAATTTCAAATGACTTCACTTCAAATCTAATGATATTATTTCCAGTTTGGAAAACATATGCCCAATGGAGTACAATCTTAAACTAGAAAAGTCCTTTTCTTCTTGTGGAGAACTTCCAGTGGAGAAGTGTCACTGTCTGCCCAACTTTAAACCAGAAAGTCACATATGACAAACTTGAAAAGGAACACACAATTCCAGTGTAATGACTTCACTTTCAGACACATGTCTTAATGCAAGACACATCTAAAACAGGCATACCAATGCTTCCACAAATATTCATAAATTACATGGACTTCCTCTTGACTTTACTCCAGTAAAACAATGACTGTAGGACACCTCTAAAACAGAAAATAATGTGCATCTGGCTACCTTAATAACACAGTTTCATGCACTTCAGGGGTGATGACTCACACTTGGCTATATGTGTAGTAGAAAACATGGTGCTAGCTCTCGCCAACATAACGTATGAGTTGTGTACGGAAAAAAGCAAAGCTAGAATGACAATCCCAGTGAACAACAGCTGTTTGGTGATGACAACATGCATTCAACAATATTGCTGATGCCAATCCAGAATGCAGAATGCTGAGGACCTGTTTTATTGAATAACAAGAAGAATTAACAGAATGAATGTAAGCTATTTTGTGTATAGCTACCAAGTGAGAAGGAATAGCTTTAAATGTGATTTGAATACAGTTACTATCATTGTAACTGCTATTGGAACTGAAAGAATCTGCATCCCAACACATTCGTTCATCTTCGCTAAATTCCACATTATGCCAAACTACTCCAACACTTACTGTCATCACAGAAACGGGTGTTTTAATCAACACTTGTCACCAGAGGGAATCTTAATTAAGCAGTTGATTGAATGTGATTGAACATTAAATGTAAAAAATAATTCCCCTTCGATATAGATTATTCATCTTCGGCAAAAATGTATTTGGTATGGATTCTCGATGTATTTTGAAGGGATTTCGCTGCTGACAGTATTGCTTTTCGTTTACATAGTAAATGCATTTGTGACAATGTGGAATCTGTGCTACCACTATGCCTTCATGTTAATCTCACTCAACACTTTCTATTCAAATAGACAGGAGGGGCTGACCTTGGTACCTACAAGGGAGAGAGGTGGGGTAACAGGGGACAGATAGAGATCTACAGGGAACAGCAGTCTATAAAAGAAGAAAGAAGGTTTCATATAGTGAGGAGAACTTGTTTCTCTTACCTTTTCCTTCACTGTGGATACCAGACTTACAGCAAGACCCATCCTTGAAAAGAATTATTTTGGGGATCATTTTCATAGAAAAGCACATGAAGAAATGAAAATAATAGAAGTCTCTAATTCTGCTGCAAGTACCATTCAAATCATATTATTAAAAATGTAATTTTCTTCAAATTTAACTTTTTTGCAGTCACTGTTAATTGATTGCATTTCACTGATCAATATGAAATACACATATTCTCAAAACAATAATCTTTTAATCTTGTGTTAAATGTTCGTTTTTCAATAAACTGAGAATAAATTGTTCTTTTACATGTTTTATATGAATTTGTTTTTTTGTGTAAAATAACCATTAGAATTATTTCTGCTCATGACTAAACATGAACAACTGTAAAATACTGGGGTCACCAGCCAAACATTTAGACTTTGGAGCTACTGAAAATGACCCTTTGCATCATATGAACATCATGGAACTGCTTTTGGGAATAGACTTCACACGTTTAGTTATGTTGATCCTCAGCCAGATGTAAGAACAAACTGGTTCAAAAACAATACTTAATTTATAATTATAGAAAAGGACAAAGTTATCCATTGCTCACATAAACTGATTGTGTTGCACGAGGGACAACCCAAATTGACAACTCTCTATTCCTCCCCTTGGTGAATGAAAGTCTGATTATCATTTTCAAATATTGACAAACAGCAAATAAATACAAACAGCAAGAAATTATTTTTGTGTCTATTGATTATTCATGAAATATGTTTGATATACACCTACAAAATACAAAAAAATAAATAATGTTAGTTTGTTTGTTGTTGTTTAACGTCGCACTCAGCAATATTCAAGCGATATGACAGCGGTTTGGAAATAAAAGTCGCCTCTCACGACAAGCAGAGTCACCTATTACAGCAAGCATGGGTAGCCGAAGACTTATTCTACCCCGGATCTGCATGGGTCACCAAAAATGAACACGCTTGACAGTATGTCATACCTACAGGTGTGCTGTTTCCTGAACAAAGGTGGTTTTGTGTGTTTTTAGGTGTATTGTTGGTGTTTGACTTTTGGCATAAAAAAGTATACAGTCAGGTCAAACTGACCAGTATATATCAAACAAAGACTAAAATCGGTCAGTCTTGAAAAAGAAATATTGAATCGAAATTTTGAGGCAGCAAAACCTAAGTAACACTTTTCGATGGAAAGGGACAAGCATGTTGTGTCAGTTGTACTATCCTGTGACTCTTCCATGGACAATATGCAGCAGCGTTCTGCCAGTCATAGTGATCCTGAGATGTATCAAGACAGAATCTGGAAAAATCACATGGGACCATTGGCGATTCTCCCAGTTTCCAGGGTTAGAAACTAACAGTCTTTTGTCCACTGGTCCTTATAATGATAACAAATAGCAAAACCTTTTAAAAGGGCCAATTTCTGCTAGTCCTTACGATACCTTTACTATTGGGCAGTTTGGTAAGGACTACAGGACTAGTGCCAAATTCTAACGCTGGTTTCTATGCCCAAAACACCATTGGCATCTGGCTAGAAGGTGTCAATTTTTTAATGGTGGTACAACACAAGATCACAGAGCATTCAGACGATTTCTAATTGTCTGATCAGTAACTTGAACTCCAGTGGCCTGGCACAAGTGAACAGCGATTTAATTGGCTGTTTGGGATCAATTTCTTACGGTCTGGATGATTATTAATAGATCCTGGACTTCTATTGTTGACCAAGTGCTACCTGGGGACCAATCATTGGTTGGGTTACGATAATGTATTGGCTTGGAGGGGTTACTTCTAGGTGGGATCCCAATTACATCCAACACCATATTTAGGCAACAAATTAATTTTAGAACTTTTCTTCAGATTGATTGTTTTCTATTGTTATTCTTTAGCATATTTCAGTTTATTACACTACAGTAAGGTTAAGTTATTTACAATAGTTTGTGTACAACATAAGCATGAAAATATATCCCCATGTCAGACGCTTTCAGAGCCTCACCTCTTTTCGAGCCCCTAAACAATATGTAACCATGTGCTTAATAATGTAATCAAAGTAGACACTTCAAAGCCCACTGAAGACATCATAGCGTTCGCCAGTTGCTGCTGAAGTAATGCTACGAATTAAGCTACATGAGGTAAGATATTCAATAAGTAATGAAAGCCTCAAAACTCGATCTGATGATAATTCTGCATCAGAACAATTGTATGCAGCCATGATGTATCGGCTGCTGCTTGTAAGCTTCCTGTCTGTAATGTCATGTGACTGATCATGACGTGCATCTATGTTTAACTTCACTGTTATGGAGGGGCTTGAAACCATGTGACGGAAACAAGATGGCACCTGACATGATCATCTGACCATTCAAGCGTTAATAATAGATTTCTCAAAGGTATGATCTAGTTTTAGCGTATTGGGATTGTTATGACAAATGTAGTCAAAAATACTACTTAGGAGCCCCGAAATCAAATAACACAAGGATATATATGACAGAAAAACAATCTTTATGTGCACCAAGTATATACTGAACACTATAATGCTGAACTAATACATAAGACAACAAGCATGAAATACTCACATCCCCCGCCAATATGACATGTCGGGTGTGTGCAATGCATTAGCTCCTATGAACTATGTTCACTGGGCCTTTTTGTAAAGAGGAAACGAGGACTACCGCCATTTTCAGTCTAAATCAAAGTTGTTGCCATGGAAACTCGAAAAATAACTTTTTAAAAAAATCCCAAACTATCAAAAGGCACAAGTTCACCACTAGACCTATCAATGTGCAAAATATGGTGAAGTAAAATGGTACGTTTTTCAAGATCTGCTCCGGAAACGAGGACTACCGCCATTTTCAGTCTAAATCAAAGTCGTTGCCGTGGAAACTCCAAAAACAATTTTTTTTAAAATCCAAAACTATCAAAAGGCTCCAGTTCACCACTAGATCTATCTATGTGCCAAGTTTGGTGAAGAAATATGGTACGGTTTTCAAGATCTGCTCCGTAAACGAAATGTGACGGACGGACGGATGGCACCCATTCCTATATCCCCCTTCCACTTCGTGGCGGGGGACAATAAACTGGCAGCTTGACACTTGATCAGTATGTCTAAACTATTCAAGGCGAAACAACAGATAATCCCAGATTATATACTTGGGGGAAAAACTATAGGCCTCAGTTGTCTGGTTCTGCTACCATAAAAACCCCATCTGAGTTAATCAAATGTCAAAGTCTTCATAACAATAAAGGAGAAATAGAAAACAAACCATTTCTAAAATGAAAACCAACAAAATGTCAGATGAAAGGTTCCGAAATATCCTACAATAAGTCATGATTCAAAGGGAGTTTGAGTAATAAAAATAAATCAGACCATAGTGCCCAGATACATAGTGTGTAGATCTGTAGCATGGGCGGATACAGAGGGTGGGTGCGGGGCTGCGCATCCCCGCTTTTTATTTCGAAAAAAAATCTTTTTTTTCTGTATAAATTACCACAAAAGACAATAAATAGATCTTAATTGTGCACCCCCCCTTTTCAAAAAAGCTGTATCCGCCCATGCATAGGCCCAGATACATAGTGTGTAGATACATAGTGTGTAGATACATGGTGCCCAGATACATAGTGTGTAGATACATAGTGTGTAGATACATAGTGTGTAGATACATGGTGCCCAGACACATATTGTGTAGATACATAGTGTGTAGATACATGGTGCCCAGATACATAGTGTGTAGATACATGGTGTGTAGATACATGGTGCACAGATACATAGTGTGTAGATACATGGTGTGTAGATACATGGTGGGTAGATACATAGTGCCAAGATACATAGTGTGTAGATACATAGTGCCAAGATACATAGTGTGTAGATACATAGTGTGTAGATACATAGTGCCCAGATACATAGTGTGTAGATACATAGTGAGTAGATACATGGTGTGTAGATACATAGTGTGTAGATACATGGTGCCCAGATACATAGTGTGTAGATACATGGTGTGTAGATACATGGTGTGTAGATACATGGTGTGTAGATGCATAGTGTGTAGATACATAGTGTGTAGATACATAGTGTGTAGATACATAGTGCCAAGATACATAGTGTGTAGATACATAGTGTGTAGATACATGGTGCCCAGATACATAGTGTGTAGATATATAGTGGCCAGATACATAGTGTGTAGATACATATTGTGTAGATACATACTGTGTAGATACATGGTGCACAGATACATAGTGTGTAGATACATGGTGTGTAGATACATGGTGGGTAGATACATAGTGCCCAGATACATAGTGTGTAGATACATAGTGCCAAGATACATAGTGTGTAGATACATAGTGTGTAGATACATAGTGCCCAGATACATAGTGTGTAGATACATAGTGAGTAGATACATGGTGTGTAGATACATAGTGTGTAGATACATGGTGTGTAGATACATGGTGCACAGATACATAGTGTGTAGATACATAGTGTGTAGATACATGGTGTGTAGATACATGGTGTGTAGATGCATAGTGTGTAGATACATAGTGTGTAGATACATAGTGTGTAGATACATAGTGCCCAGATACATAGTGTGTAGATACATAGTGTGTAGATAGATACATAGTGTGTAGATACATAGTGTGTAGATACATAGTGCCCAGATACATAGTGTGTAGATACATAGTGTGTAGATACATGGTGCCCAGATACATAGTGTGTAGATACATAGTGTGTAGATACATGGTGTGTAGATACATGGTGTGTAGATGCATAGTGTGTAGATACATAGTGTGTAGATACATAGTGTGTAGATACATAGTGCCCAGATACATAGTGTGTAGATACATAGTGTGTAGATACATGGTGCCCAGATACATAGTGTGTAGATATATAGTGGCCAGATACATAGTGTGTAGATACATGGTGCCCAGATACATAGTGTGTAGATACATGGTGCCCAGATACATAGTGTGTAGATACATAGTGTGTAGATACATGGTGTGTAGATACATGGTGTGTAGATAAATAGTGTGTAGATACATAGTGTGTAGATACATGGTGTGTAGATACATAGTGTGTAGATACATAGTGTGTAGATACATAGTGCCCAGATACATAGTGTGTAGATACATGGTGCCCAGATACATAGTGTGTAGATACATAGTGTGTAGATACATGGTGCCCAGATACACAGTGTGTAGATACATAGTGTGTAGATACATAGTGTGTAGATACATGGTGCCCAGATACATAGTGTGTAGATACATAGTGTGTAGATACATAGTGTGTAGATACATAGTGCCCAGATACATAGTGTGTAGATACATGGTGCCCAGATACATAGTGTGTAGATACACAGTGTGTAGATACATAGTGTGTAGATACATAGTGTGTAGATACATAGTGTGTAGATACATGGTGCCCAGATACATAGTGCCCGGATACATAGTGTGTAGTTATATAGTGCCCAGATACATAGTGTGTAGATATATAGTGTGTAGATACATGGTGCCCAGATAGATAGTGTGTAGATATATTTTGTGTAGATACATAGTGCCCAGATACACAGTGTGTAGATACATTGTGTGTAGATACACAGTGTGTAGATACATAGTGTGTAGATACATAGTGTGTAGATACATGGTGCCCAGATACATACAGTGTAGATACATAGTGTGTAGATACATAGTGCCCAGATACATACTGTGTAGATTCATAGTGTGTAGATACATAGTGTGTAGATACATAGTATTTAGATACAGAGTGTGTAGATACAGAGTGTGTAGATCTATAGTATGTAGATACAGAGTGTGTAGATACATAGTGTGTAGATACATAGTGTGTAGATACAGAGTGTGTAGATACATAGTGTGTAGATACAGAGTGTGTAGATACAGAGTGTGTAGATCCATAGTACGTAGATACATAGTGTGTAGATACATAGTGTGTAGATACAGAGCGTGTAGATACAGAGTGTGTAGATACATAGTGTGTAGATACATAGTGCCAAGATACATAGTGTGTAGATCCATGGTGCCCAGATACATAGTGTGTAGATATATAGTGCCCAGATACATAGTGTGTAGATACATAGTTTGTAGATACATGGTGTGTAGATACATAGTGTGTAGATACATAGTATGTAGATACAGAGTGTGTAGATACAGAGTGTGTAGATCCATAGTATGTAGATACAGAGTGTGTAGATACATAGTGTGTAGATACATAGTGCCCAGATACATAGTGTGTAGATACATGGTGCCCAGATACATAGTGTGTAGATACATAGTGTGTAGATACATAGTATGTAGATACATAGTGTGTAGATACATAGTGCCCAGATACATAGTGTGTAGATACATAGTGTGTAGATACATAGTGCCCAGATACATAGTGTTTAGATACAAAGTGTGTAGATACATATTGTGCAGATACATATTGTGCAGATACATAGTGTTTAGATACATTGTGTTTAGATACATAGTGTGTAGGTACATAGTGTGTAGATACATAGTGTGTAGATACATAGTGTGCAGATACATAGTGTGCAGATGCACAGTGAGTAGAAACATTGCATCCACATACATAGTTTATAGACATATTCTGATTTGCCATATTAAACAAGAAGTTTTTACCTTTCTGCTCGACCAACACGGCCAATGCGATGAATGTAGTTTTGTTTCTCATCAGGGAGTGTTACATTGATAACTGAAACAAATTGGAAATATTGATAACAAGTGTCTAGAACATACTTGCCAGGTAGACATGTCATGTAGTCTTTTGTTGCAGAACCATTGGGAACAAGGGGTTAATGTATCCCACATCAACTGTTCTGTCAGCTATTGTCATTTCTTAACATTTCCAGGAGCAGCTGAAAAGTCCTACGTCGGATAGGAAAATTAATTTCTTTTGTATTTTTACGTATGCTAATCTGAACCTCATCATGTCAAAGATATTGATCATAAGGTTTCAGAGAATTAATTGGCCCGTATAAGAACACGACCTTCCGTGAATGACATCTGTACATCTGTCATAAGAAATGGATTTCATGTACAGCCAATAAAGACTGAACCTATAATCACTCAAGGTGTTTTTCCTTTCATATCATGAATGTAATAGTAATGCCATAATACATGAAGGTGAGATGAGGTGACGGGAGGTGAGGTGAGGTTAATGGGGTTTAACCACTTATATAGGGACGTGCATGCACGTGTGAGTGTGTGTGTGTGTTTCTGTGCCGATTAATGCCGTTTCTATAGTGCTAGTCCACTGAGATACCATGCCGCAGTTTAACATGAATACCCCATTCAGACACAGAATACTGACTCAGAGCTGACCAGTCCTTGTTTTTAGCTCCTTAATACTGAGTGCCAGGCAGGGTAACAACAAGTACCATCTTTTAATGTCTTTTGGTATGACATGGCCGGGGATCGAACCCCAGACCTTCTACCCTCTGGGCAGACACTCCACCACTAGACCATGGAGACTGTCTTGCATGAAGTAGCGGGATTGAACATTTATCACTGGGTGAGTGAGAAAAAACATAACCTCCTTATTCAAGTGTCATATCTGACATCAGTGTCATTTCCTGGTGTATATTGTCCCTGGTTGCTGCAAGTTCCCAACTTGAGGCACATCATTATGTGACATACCATGCAGCGCTGGCTGTATAGTGAAACCACATCACCTGGTCTGTTCAAGTGACCAGATGTGGGACATAAGCTGCTTCTATTTTAATTTAACACATATACTGTTTACAAATTGAGATGACAAGGCAGTAATTGAAGAATAGCAATAACAATTTATTATCAACTGCTTCTACATATACTCCTGGTTTTGACTTAAATATTAATCAAACACATATACAGTTAACAAATTAAGATGACAAGGCAGTAATTTAAGGCTGTACTATCAATTTGAAACTATTATTATTGTTTCCATTTTCTTAAATTGTTACATTTCCGTTACATTAGATATCTATAAAGAACACCAACCATGTGTATGCACTGCATACCGTAACTATATTACCAATGAAATGTTGATCTTCCCATGTTGTTACTTGCCAAATTTTTCATTCTTAGATAAGTATAAATTAATTATAGAATATCTAACCTTGAAACATTTAAGCAGCAGCTTAAACAAAGATATATCAGTGAAAAATAAATCTATTTAAAAACAAAATGAACCAAACCAATTTTATAAAAATTGGGTATCATATCATTTGACTGAAGTTGTGTCCCTTGATAACCTTGAACTCTAGGTCATATTGTTTTAGTTAAGATTTGGTTTCTATTCTCATGGGTCATTCTATAAAAAAGTAAAATTTCCTGTCCAGATGAATTTTCTTGAAAACAACTTATAATTCTGTTTTCAGATTACTTGACAATGAAGATATTTATCAGATGTATGCAACATTCTGATCAAATTACTGCTATAACCTTATGTTAGCAAGTAAAATACCTTAAATGTGCAGACATGTGCAGAAATTTGTTGTCCACAAATAAAAAATCAAACTTTCTCAAATTATCTAAAGTGTCTGGGAACAAATACTTTCCAAAGCCCTGGTGATTTATGTAGCATGACATCATGAAAGGCTAATAACCTGTTGGTCTTCCAATTGGATTCATTATTTTTGGCAACAGTAATCTTGTCCAGAGTAATAGTGTCTGTCCTGTCACCAGATAGTACAAATACAAATAATAATTGCTCCTTTGGGATCCCAGAAGGCTAAGGTCTTTGCAGGTCACTTCCTTTCCAGTACTATCATGTCACCATATGCTCGAGCACTTTACAGTAGTGAAGAATCTTGAAAATAACTGGTAAATGTTGTCTTTTGATGTGTACTTTTTGTAGGTGTCTGTGCTGTCACCATGCATTTTGGATTCTGAAATTGTTATTAAAAAAATCAAATATAATGAGTGTATTTGACTGTCAGAATGGAACTCAAACAGTGTGCTTTTTGTAGTGCAAGGAAGAAGTCATTGCCCTAAGTTGGCATTCTGTCATAGTTTGTCTCTCCTGTCACTGTCTCTGCTGTCACCTTAAAACAAAGTCACATATTTAGGCGACAGCACAAACATATAGTGTTCAATAAATGTTTCAACATATACATATTAAAAGACAAAGAAAACATGAATGGTAATGTATTTTGTATGTTTGCTTGTTGCATGAAAATCTGAATATTATTAGCATTTGGGTCAATCAATAAACACTGATTACACTGCATAGTAGATCTTTGGTAACAGCACAGACTTTTAATAGTGACAGCACAGACACATTGCAGTGACAGCAAAGACATTATAGCATTTTTGTATCATGTTGACACAAATAATAAACAATTATTCATTTTGCTCGCCCTACTGTTGTACATTATTAAGAAATGTAACATATTTAACAACTTTAAAGGAAGTAATGTTACATGATCACTTCAAACACTGTGTTTATGCGTGGGGAAAAGAAAGAAATGGAGGTGTCTGCTGACAGAATGGAGTGTATGAGTGGAGGAAAGAGAGAAGTGGAGGTGTGTGCTGACAGAATGGAGTGTATGAGTGGAGGAAAGAGAGAAGTTGAGGTGTGTGCCTACAGAATGGAGAGTCTGAGAGGGGGGGGGGGGAGAGAGAAGGGGAGGTGTGTGCCTAAAGAATGGAGAGTCTGAGAGGGGGGGGAAGAGAGAAGTGGAGGTGTGTGCTGACAGAATGGAGAGTCTGAGAGGGGGGGGGGGGGGGAGAAGAGAGAAGTGGAGGTGTGTGCTGACAGAATGGAGAGTCTGAGAGGGGGGTGGGAGAGAAGTGGAGGTGTGTGCCTACAGAATGGAGAGTCTGAGAGGGGGGGGAAGAGAGAAGTGGAGGTGTGTGCTGACAGAATGGAGAGTCTGAGAGGGGGGGGGGGGAGAAGAGAGAAGTGGAGGTGTGTGCTGACAGAATGGAGATTCTGAGTGGGGGAAAGAGAGAAGTGGAGGTGTCTGCTGACAGAATGGAGAGTCGGAGTGGGGGAAAGAGAGAACTGGAAGTGTGTGCTGACAGAATGGAGTGTATGAGTGGGGGAAAGAGAGTAGTGGAGGTGTGTGCTGACAGAATGGAGTGTATGAGTGGGGGAAAGAGAGAAGTGGAGGTGTGTGCTGACAGAATGGAGTGTATGAGTGGGGGAAAGAGAGAAGTGGAGGTGTGTGCCTACAGAATGGAGAGTCTGAGAGGGGGGGGAAGAGAGAAGTGGAGGTGTGTGCCTACAGAATGGAGAGTCTGAGAGGGGGGGGGGGGGGGGGGAGAGAAGTGGAGGTGTGTGCCTAAAGAATGGAGAGTCTGAGAGGGGTGGGGGGGGGGGAAGAGAGAAGTGTATGAGTGGGGGAAAGAGAGAAGTTGAGGTGTGTGCTGACAGAATGGAGAGTCGGAGTGGGGGAAAGAGAGAAGTGGAGGTGTGTGCCTACAGAATGGAGAGTCTGAGAGGGGGGGGAAGAGAGAAGTGGAGGTGTGTGCCTACAGAATGGAGAGTCTGAGAGGGGGGGGGGGGGGGGGGGGGAAGGAGGAGAGAGAAGTGGAGGTGTGTGCCTACAGAATGGAGAGTCTGAGAGGGGGGGGGGGGAGGAGAGAGAAGTGGAGGTGTGTGCCTACAGAATGGAGAGTCGGGGGGGAAGGAAGAGAGAAGTGGAGGTGTGTGCTGACAGAATCGAGAGTCTGGGAGGGGGGAGGAGAGAAGTGGAGGTGTGTGCCTAAAGAATGGAGAGTCTGAGAGGGGGGGAAGAGAGAAGTGGAGGTGTGTGCCTACAGAATGGAGAGTCTGAGAGGGGGGGGAAGAAGAGAGAAGTGTATGAGCGGGGGAAAGAGAGAAGTTGAGGTGTGTGCTGACAGAATGGAGAGTCGGAGTGGGGGAAAGAGAGAAGTGGAGGTGTGTGCTGACAGAATGGAGAGTCTGATGGGGGGGGGAGAGAAGTGGAGGTGTGTGCTGACAGAATCGAGAGTCTGGGAGGGGGGAGGAGAGAAGTGGAGGTGTGTGCTGACAGAATCGAGAGTCTGGGAGGGGGGAGGAGAGAAGTGGAGGTGTGTGCCTAAAGAATGGAGAGTCTGAGAGGGGGGGAAGAGAGAAGTGGAGGTGTGTGCCTACAGAATGGAGAGTCTGAGAGGGGGGGGGGGGGAAGGAGGAGAGAGAAGTGGAGGTGTGTGCCTACAGAATGGAGAGTCTGAGAGGGGGGGGGGGGGAGGAGAGAGAAGTGGAGGTGTGTGCCTACAGAATGGAGAGTCGGGGGGGAAGGAAGAGAGAAGTGGAGGTGTGTGCTGACAGAATCGAGAGTCTGGGAGGGGGGAGGAGAGAAGTGGAGGTGTGTGCCTAAAGAATGGAGAGTCTGAGAGGGGGGGAAGAGAGAAGTGGAGGTGTGTGCCTACAGAATGGAGAGTCTGAGAGGGGGGGAAGAGAGAAGTGGAGGTGTGTGCCTGCAGAATGGAGAGTCTGAGAGGGGGGGGGGGGGAGGAGAGAAGTGGAGGTGTGTGCCTAAAGAATGGAGAGTCTGGGGGGGGGGGGGGGGAGAGAGAGAAGTGGAGGTGTGTGCCTAAAGAATGGAGAGTCTGAGAGGGGGGGGAAGAAGAGAGAAGTGTATGAGCGGGGGAAAGAGAGAAGTTGAGGTGTGTGCTGACAGAATGGAGAGTCGGAGTGGGGGAAAGAGAGAAGTGGAGGTGTGTGCTGACAGAATGGAGAGTCTGATGGGGGGGGGAGAGAAGTGGAGGTGTGTGCCTACATAATTGAGTGTATTAGTGGGGGAAAGAGAGAAGTGGAGGTGTGTGTGCTGACAGAATGGAGAGTCTGAGGGGGGGGGGGGGAGAGAAGTGGAGGTGTGTGCCTACAGAATGGAGAGTCTGATGGGGGTGGGGGGTGGGGGGGGGGGGGGGGGGGGAGGAAGAGAGAAGTGGAGATGTGTGCTGACAGAATGGAGAGTCACCAATAGACACATAAGGAAATGGTACAAAGTTCAGACGATGATAAGATGGAAAGACAAAAGAAAATACACCAGCCAGTTGATACAAACGAATGCCTGGGGAAATATGTTGTATAACATATCATATCCTGTGTGAACTCTTAAATTGTCTAATTAATGGAGATAGAGGATATCAAAGTTTCAACTCGATCCAGCACTTTAATATTGCCTTTAATTTCAAACTTCACAAATTCCATATAACATAATTCCATAAATTCAGTGAATATCCACACAATTATTGAATAATATATCACACACTCCAAGAATAAGTCGTAATATAATAAACAGTTGCAGCACAGTTGCAGGATAAATGCAGGATAGTAGCTCGGACAGTAGCTCGGACAGGTTGAAAAACCGTATGTCCTCTATTCCCTTAACACAATCTTCTTACACTCTCTTAGAAACATGTCTTACTTCTTTCGTATCTTAAAACTCTCTGGTCTCTCTCTCACACTCATTCGTCCAACTATATATCTGAAATTCTTGTGGGATGCTTATCGCGGTTGATCAGGTCACGACCTCTAAGACTCCACACAAAACAATTAACTTTTAAGTCTTAGCTGCAACATTATACTATTGCTGTCACCAACCCCTGGGAAAATAGCCTGAAACGGCCACTGGCAGCAAGGGCTGGCTGTTTCTAATGTTTTATCTTATAACTATACTAAACACATGCATCCATGTACACATACAAACCCTAACAAAGTTCCAATTAAAAGGATTCTCAATGAACCACAAATACCTAAAATTCGGCTCTAACATCCTGGTTATGTTGAAAATATAGAGCTAGCTGAAGTTTTTGTGGAATGTATGCATAAAGTGGGAAAGAACAGGAATGCAAATCGTTTTTTCTGGCCACGCAAACTTAGAGACAAATGCTGGTACCATTTTGAGGACACAGTTACTTTTTCAGAGAATGACCCGTATATGGACCACTGTTAAGCAGTACAGGATGAATGAAAATGATGTCTGGATGTGGGATGTGTGTATTATGCTAGAATTCTTTTTCACATCCTTGCAATGCAAGAATAGGAAGGCACTCTATGCGACTAGTTGGCCAGTGAAGACCTAAACCTGCTAGTGTCTCACCATAGGGCAATCCTGACACATCTATTCCCCGGGCTGCTACATCAGTGCAGATGAGGAAGCGCACCTTACCATCCTGAAAGTAAACAAACAGGCATGAAATATTCATATCCCCCACCAATATGACATGTCAGGTTGTGTGCAAGGCAAGAAATATTGTACTGATTTTAAGATCTGCCCTGGAAACGAGCACTATGGCCATTTTCAATCTAAGCCAAAATCGTTGCAATGGAAACTTGAAAAATATATTTTTTAACATTCCAACTATCAAAAAGTTTACCACTAGACCTATCTATGTACCAAGTTTGGTTTAGACATCTCTCATGTTTTTTTAGTTCTGCTCTGGAAACGAAACGTGACTAACAGACAGATGGACAGCACCCATTCCTATATCCCCCTTGCACGTCATGGCGGGGAGAATAACTTCATGAAGGACATCAATAAAGAGGAGGTCCCAACAATTATTTGTCATATGGCTTTAAATAAAATTAACAATTTCATTTGTTTTTGAATTTAATGTTTATCTTTTGTTTTTCAATGCAACACTTGGCAATATTCAAGCTGTATGACGGTGGTCTGTATATAATCAAATCTGGACCAGACAATCCAGTGAGGACATCCAATCAACTAAGTCCCTGAGCCAGACCACCCTATCCATAAGCTGCCTGTTACAGCAAGCATAGGTAGCTGGGGACCTTAAGGTATATTCCAAAATCCCGAGTCCATGGACAAACATTTCATCATTATACATAATCCAAGAAAAGCCAATATTGACTGATCTCTATAATGGCTGGTCCTGACACCTATGAAGGTGATTGTGTACATGTTGTCCATTCCTGGAGATAATGTGCAAGTCCTGGCATTATTGATTTTATACTTCCTGTGGCTGTGCTTGTCTCCATCCAGACAAAGGAAGCTGATCATCCATACTACCTAGGAGAACAGGGTTTGCCAGAGAAAACATTCCTATTACAAAATTCAAATACATGTACATATGATCTGAACTGAGGAATAAAGTAACCCATTAATCTGAATTGAATTTGCAAATCAGTAAGAAAAGCCTATTTAATCACTGATTCCATCAATTTACCTTGAATTTCTGGAGATTGGCTTTCCTCTCTGGAGGTTTTCTGTCCCCATGGAGACACACACAGGAGTATTTGCCTGAAAACAACAATTGTACATCACAACATGGCTGAATGAGACATGAACAAAGGCTCTATAGAAATTGTGCTATAAACAGAGCAACTCAATAAGAACCACTGAGTTCGGACAGATTTGTCAAATATGGCCATTTCACTTCTTTCACCTTGTTTGTTAGTCTATTAAACATTCCAATAACTATTTGTTTATACATCAATCCTCCAAATTTGAGGTGAGCTTTTGACCAAGCTAAATCAGAAGTCTATATTTGGTTTGTATGGGTGAAAAGTCATGTGAAATTTGATCTTCATGTACTGCAGCCTCCAAACTGGATAAAAATTCATTATTCTAAAACATAAGGCCTCCAAGATCAACACCAACTTCAGCTGAAATATCTTCAACACATGTACATACTTATTATGACAGTTATCTACCTATTTGACATGAACTATGTTTCAGAAAGAACTTTAAATGCACTGTTCATTTCCAGTTATATTAGGTGGACATATCGCTTTGAAATCAACACTCTTAGGGTAATGGAGTACAGGATATGTTAGTTTGTTTGCTTCTTGTTTAAAGCTGCACTCAGCAATATTCCAGCAATACTCTAGCAATAGCATAGCGGTCTGTAAACAATCAAGTCTTGACCATACAATCAAGTGATCAATATTGTGAAAAAAACAAAAAACAACCCATATTCACAAGAAATCTCTGCCAAAAGCAGAATTGATTGTACCATTCCGACTATATCATAAGCAATTCTTTATGAATCACTGTTAAATGGTAATGATACCAGGTGTTCACAAAAATTGTTCACTTGAAAAAACACAGGAACATACGGTACAAGTCAAAACAGGGAATTGCATCAGACATCATTTGGTCAGTGATGCTTCAAATTTGGAAATGCCTTAAACTTTTTGAAACCTTTGCTAAGGCCTTGAATGTTGTCAGCTTGATCAAACAACTTTTAAGAATTAAGTGAGTTGGGTTTGATAGTATTCCAGTAATATTTTGGAGGAAAGTTTGAAGAGATGCAGGTCTTAGATGTTTACCACTTTGGTGAATACCACGAGCATGGGTATGGTGCGAACACCTAGAAACATGATTGGGGCAAACGGGGATCAAAGCCATAGTCTTAGGTTTCTTAATGTGTGCATAAGGGACACAACTCTGCACAACAAAGTATGACGATCATTGAAATCTTTGATGAAAGAGCGTGCTCGATTGTACCTCACAAGTTGTGAAATGTAGACACCAAAGGCTGGAGCTGCTGGAATATTGCTAGGCATGTAGGGAAAGTTTACTATTGAAAGGTTGAAGTCACCCCTCTGGTCATACAGTCTTGTGGAGAGTGTTTTGTCACTCTGAATCTTTATGCATAGATCTAAATATGAAACAGATGAGGCGGTCTCACTGGTCTCCTTTATTTCTAGTTCCGGTGGGTAAATCAGTGGAAGGGAATTGGCTAGTTGACTGTTATTGAATGATATCAGATCATTGATATACCTGAAACTTAAGTTAAACTTCTCGGCCAAATTACCTTGTTTTGACTTTGCCCATCCGAGCAGAAGTTCCGATTCATATGCATAAAGAAACAGATCAGCACAATTGGTGCCCATGGGGATGCCTACATCTTGCCTTATACACACAATAGTGATACTAAAATATTGTATACATGTGAGCAGGTCTTTGAACTTAATTAAAAACATTTCATGAGACTAAAATCAACACACTGGTTTGAAATTCAAACGACCCTGCCATACCTGACCCTTGGGCTACTCAGCAAGAAAGACAATTAACTGAATGATGTCAGTCTTCCTAAACTGAATTTTTTCTTCAAAAATATTCAGTACATGAAGCCGATTAATAATTGTGTCTGCTTTTGTCCACTGATTGACAACACAGGATCTAATGGATATGGTTACCATAACAACGAAACTGATGCTATGAATAGTGTAGAGGAAAAGACACAGGTGTACTTTAATGTTCTATGATAAATAAGACATATAACCAATGAGACATGACAGATATACCTGGACAAGTTGCTCCACAAACAATGTCATCAGATAGACAATCATGAAGGCTAAACCCCAGTTGTCGGTCATCCCAGTTGTCAGTCACCCCAGTTGTCGGTCACCCCAGTTGTCAGTCATCCCAGTTGTCAGTCACCCCATTTGTCAGTTGTCCCAGTTGTCAGTTATCCTAGTTGTCAGTCATCCCAGTTGTCAGTTATCCTAGTTGTCAGTCATCCCAGTTGTCAGTCATCCCAGTTGTCAGTCATCCCAGTTGTCAGTCATCCCAGTTGTCAGTTATCCTAGTTGTCAGTCATCCCAGTTGTCAGTCACCCCAGTTGTCAGTTATCCTAGTTGTCAGTCATCCCAGTTGTCAGTTATCCTAGTTGTCAGTCATCCCAGTTGTCAGTCATCCCAGTTGTCAGTCATCCCAGTTGTCAGTCACCCCAGTTGTCAGTCATCCCAGTTGTCAGTCATTCCAGTTGTCAGTCATCCCAGTTGTCAGTCACCCCAGTTGTCAGTCACCCCAGTTGTCAGTCATCCCAGTTGTCGGTCATCCCAGTTGTCAGTCACCCCAGTTGTCAGTCACCCCAGTTGTCAGTCACCCCAGTTGTCAGTCACCCCAGTTGTCAGTCATCCCAGTTGTCAGTCATCCCAGTTAACCCCAGTTGTCAGTTATCCCAGTTGTCAGTCATCCCAGTTATCCTAGTTGTCAGTTATCCCAGTTGTCAGTCATCCCAGTTGTCAGTCATCCCAGTTGTCAGTCACCCCAGTTGTCAGTCATCCCAGTTAACCCCAGTTGTCAGTTATCCCAGTTGTCAGTCACCCCAGTTGTCAGTCATCCCAGTTGTCAGTCATCCCAGTTAACCCCAGTTGTCAGTCACCCCAGTTGTCAGTCACCCCAGTTGTCAGTCATCCCAGTTGTCAGTCATCCCAGTTGTCAGTCATCCCAGTTGTCAGTCATCCCAGTTGTCAGTCACCCCAGTTGTCAGTCACCCCATTTGTCAGTCATCCCAGTTGTCAGTTATCCCAGTTGTCAGTCATCCCAGTTGTCAGTCATCCCAGTTGTCAGTCATCCCAGTTGTCAGTCATCCCAGTTGTCAGTCATCCCAGTTGTCAGTCACCCAAGTTGTCAGTCACCCCAGTTGTCAGTTATCCCAGTTGTCAGTCATCCCAGTTGTCAGTCATCCCAGTTGTCAGTCATCCCAGTTGTCAGTTATCCTAGTTGTCAGTCACCCCAGTTGTCAGTCACCCCAGTTGTCAGTCACCCCAGTTGTCAGTTATCCTAGTTGTCAGTCATCCCAGTTGTCAGTCATCCCAGTTGTCAGTCATCCCAGTTGTCAGTCACCCCAGTTGTCAGTCATCCCAGTTGTCGGTCACCCCAGTTGTCAGTCATCCCAGTTGTCAGTCACCCCAGTTGTCAGTCATCCCAGTTAACCCCAGTTGTCAGTCACCTCAGTTGTCAGTCATCCCAGTTGTCAGTCATCCCAGTTGTCAGTTGTCAGTCATCCCAGTTGTCAGTCATCCCAGTTGTCAGTCACCTCAGTTGTCAGTCACCCCAGTTGTCAGTCATCCCAGTTAACCCCAGTTGTCAGTCACCTCAGTTGTCAGTCATCCCAGTTGTCAGTCATCCCAGTTGTCAGTTGTCAGTCATCCCAGTTGTCAGTCACCCCAGTTGTCAGTCATCCCAGTTGTCAGTTATCCCAGTTGTCAGTCATCCCAGTTGTCAGTCACCCCAGTTGTCAGTCATCCCAGTTGTCAGTCATCCCAGTTGTCAGTCACCCCAGTTGTCAGTTATCAGTTATCCTAGCTGTCAGTCATCCCAGTTGTCAGTTATCCTAGTTGTCAGTCATCCCAGTTGTCAGTTGTCCCAGTTGTCAGTTATCCTAGTTGTCAGTCACCCCAGTTGTCAGTTATCCCAGTTGTCAGTCACCCCAGTTGTCAGTCATCCCAGTTGTCAGTCATCCCAGTTGTCAGTCATCCCAGTTGTCAGTCATCCCAGTTGTCAGTCACCCCAGTTGTCAGTCATCCCAGTTGTCAGTCACCCCAGTTGTCAGTCATCCCAGTTGTCAGTCATCCCAGTTGTCAGTCATCCCAGTTGTCAGTCACCCCAGTTGTCAGTCATCCCAGTTGTCAGTCATCCCAGTTGTCAGTCACCCCAGTTGTCAGTCATCCCAGTTGTCAGTCATCCCAGTTGTCGGTCATCCCAGTTGTCAGTCATCCCAGTTGTCAGTCATCCCAGTTGTCAGTCATCCCAGTTGTCAGTCATCCCAGTTGTCAGTCACCCCAGTTGTCAGTCACCCCAGTTGTCAGTTATCCTAGTTGTCAGTCATCCCAGTTGTCAGTCACCCCAGTTGTCAGTCATCCCAGTTGTCAGTCATCCCAGTTGTCGGTCATCCCAGTTGTCAGTCATCCCAGTTGTCGGTCATCCCAGTTGTCAGTCATCCCAGTTGTCAGTCATCCCAGTTGTCAGTCACCCCAGTTGTCAGTTATCCCAGTTGTCAGTCATCCCAGTTGTCAGTCACCCCAGTTGTCAGTCATCCCAGTTGTCAGTCACCCCAGTTGTCAGTCATCCCAGTTGTCAGTCACCCCAGTTGTCAGTCATCCTAGTTGTCAGTCATCCCAGTTGTCAGTCATCCTAGTTGTCAGTCATCCCAGTTGTCAGTTATCCTAGTTGTCAGTCACCCCAGTTGTCAGTTATCCTAGTTGTCAGTCATCCTAGTTGTCAGTCATCCTAGTTGTCAGTCACCCCAGTTGTCAGTCACCCCAGTTGTCAGTCATCCCAGTTGTCAGTCATCCCAGTTGTCAGTCGCCCCAGTTGTCAGTCACCCCAGTTGTCAGTCACCCCAGTTGTCAGTCATCCCAGTTGTCAGTTATCCTAGTTGTCGGTCACCCCAGTTGTCAGTCATCCCAGTTGTCAGTCACCCCAGTTGTCAGTCATCCCAGTTGTCAGTCACCCCAGTTGTCAGTCACCCCAGTTGTCAGTTATCCCAGTTGTCAGTTATCCTAGTTGTCAGTCATCCCAGTTGTCAGTTATCCTAGTTGTCAGTCATCCCAGTTGTCAGTTATCCTAGTTGTCGGTCACCCCAGTTGTCAGTCACCCCAGTTGTCAGTCACCCCAGTTGTCAGTTGTCAGTCATCCCAGTTGTCAGTCATCCCAGTTGTCAGTCATCCCAGTTGTCAGTCACCCCAGTTGTCAGTCATCCCAGTTGTCAGTCACCCCAGTTGTCAGTTATCCTAGTTGTCAGTCACCCCAGTTGTCAGTCACCCCAGTTGTCAGTCATCCCAGTTGTCAGTCACCCCAGTTGTCAGTTATCCTAGTTGTCAGTCATCCCAGTTGTCAGTCATCCCAGTTGTCAGTCATCCCAGTTGTCAGTCACCCCAGTTGTCAGTCATCCCAGTTGTCAGTCACCCCAGTTGTCAGTCATCCCAGTTGTCAGTCACCCCAGTTGTCAGTCACCCCAGTTGTCAGTCACCCCAGTTGTCAGTCACCCCAGTTGTCAGTCACCCCAGTTGTCAGTCATCCCAGTTGTCAGTCATCCCAGTTGTCAGTCACCCCAGTTGTCAGTTATCCTAGTTGTCAGTCATCCCAGTTGTCAGTCACCCCAGTTGTCAGTTATCCTAGTTGTCAGTCATCCCAGTTGTCAGTCACCCCAGTTGTCAGTCACCCCAGTTGTCAGTCATCCCAGTTGTCAGTTGTCAGTCATCCCAGTTGTCAGTTATCCCAGTTGTCAGTCACCCCAGTTGTCAGTCATCCCAGTTGTCAGTCACCCCAGTTGTCAGTCATCCCAGTTGTCAGTTGTCAGTCATCCCAGTTGTCAGTCACCCCAGTTGTCAGTCACCCCAGTTGTCAGTTATCCTAGTTGTCAGTCATCCCAGTTGTCAGTCACCCCAGTTGTCAGTCATCCCAGTTGTCAGTCACCCCAGTTGTCAGTCATCCCAGTTGTCAGTTGTCAGTCATCCCAGTTGTCAGTCACCCCAGTTGTCAGTCACCCCAGTTGTCAGTTATCCTAGTTGTCAGTCATCCCAGTTGTCAGTCATCCCAGTTGTCAGTTATCCTAGTTGTCAGTCACCCCAGTTGTCAGTTATCCTAGTTGTCAGTCATCCCAGTTGTCAGTCACCCCAGTTGTCAGTTATCCTAGTTGTCAGTCATCCCAGTTGTCAGTCACCCCAGTTGTCAGTCACCCCAGTTGTCAGTCATCCCAGTTGTCAGTTGTCAGTCATCCCAGTTGTCAGTTATCCCAGTTGTCAGTCACCCCAGTTGTCAGTCATCCCAGTTGTCAGTCACCCCAGTTGTCAGTCATCCCAGTTGTCAGTTGTCAGTCATCCCAGTTGTCAGTCACCCCAGTTGTCAGTCACCCCAGTTGTCAGTCACCCCAGTTGTCAGTTATCCTAGTTGTCAGTCACCCCAGTTGTCAGTCATCCCAGTTGTCAGTCATCCCAGTTGTCAGTCATCCCAGTTGTCAGTCACCCCAGTTGTCAGTCATCCCAGTTGTCAGTCATCCCAGTTGTCAGTCACCCCAGTTGTCAGTCATCCCAGTTGTCAGTCACCCCAGTTGTCAGTCATCCCAGTTGTCAGTTGTCAGTCATCCCAGTTGTCAGTCACCCCAGTTGTCAGTTGTCAGTCATCCCAGTTGTCAGTCATCCCAGTTGTCAGTCATCCCAGTTGTCAGTTGTCAGTCATCCCAGTTGTCAGTCATCCCAGTTGTCAGTCACCCCAGTTGTCAGTTATCCTAGTTGTCAGTCACCCCAGTTGTCAGTCATCCCAGTTGTCAGTTATCAGTTATCCCAGTTGTCAGTCACCCCAGTTGTCAGTCACCCCAGTTGTCAGTCATCCCAGTTGTCAGTTATCAGTTATCCCAGTTGTCAGTCATCCCAGTTGTCAGTCACCCCAGTTGTCAGTCATCCCAGTTGTCAGTCATCCCAGTTGTCAGTCACCCCAGTTGTCAGTCACCCCAGTTGTCAGTTATCCCAGTTGTCAGTCATCCCAGTTGTCAGTCACCCCAGTTGTCAGTCACCCCAGTTGTCAGTTATCCCAGTTGTCAGTCATCCCAGTTGTCAGTCACCCCAGTTGTCAGTTATCCTAGTTGTCAGTCATCCCAGTTGTCAGTCATCCCAGTTGTCAGTCATCCCAGTTGTCAGTCACCCCAGTTGTCAGTCACCCCAGTTGTCAGTTATCCGAGTTGTCAGTCATCCCAGTTGTCAGTCATCCCAGTTGTCAGTTATCCTAGTTGTCAGTCACCCCAGTTGTCAGTTATCCTAGTTGTCAGTCATCCCAGTTGTCAGTCACCCCAGTTGTCAGTTATCCTAGTTGTCAGTCATCCCAGTTGTCAGTCACCCCAGTTGTCAGTCACCCCAGTTGTCAGTCATCCCAGTTGTCAGTTGTCAGTCATCCCAGTTGTCAGTTATCCCAGTTGTCAGTCACCCCAGTTGTCAGTCATCCCAGTTGTCAGTCACCCCAGTTGTCAGTCATCCCAGTTGTCAGTTGTCAGTCATCCCAGTTGTCAGTCACCCCAGTTGTCAGTCACCCCAGTTGTCAGTTATCCTAGTTGTCAGTCATCCCAGTTGTCAGTCACCCCAGTTGTCAGTCATCCCAGTTGTCAGTCATCCCAGTTGTCAGTCATCCCAGTTGTCAGTTGTCAGTCATCCTAGTTGTCAGTTGTCAGTCATCCCAGTTGTCAGTCACCCCAGTTGTCAGTCACCCCAGTTGTCAGTCATCCTAGTTGTCAGTCACCCCAGTTGTCAGTTGTCCCAGTTGTCAGTCATCCCAGTTGTCAGTTGTCCCAGTTGTCAGTTATCCTAGTTGTCAGTCACCCCAGTTGTCAGTTGTCCCAGTTGTCAGTTATCCTAGTTGTCAGTCATCCCAGTTGTCAGTCATCCCAGTTGTCAGTCACCCCAGTTGTCAGTCACCCCAGTTGTCAGTTATCCTAGTTGTCAGTCACCCCAGTTGTCAGTCATCCCAGTTGTCAGTCATCCCAGTTGTCAGTCATCCCAGTTGTCAGTCATCCCAGTTGTCAGTCATCCCAGTTGTCAGTTATCCTAGTTGTCAGTCACCCCAGTTGTCAGTTGTCCCAGTTGTCAGTTATCCTAGTTGTCAGTCATCCCAGTTGTCAGTCATCCCAGTTGTCAGTCACCCCAGTTGTCAGTCACCCCAGTTGTCAGTTATCCTAGTTGTCAGTCACCCCAGTTGTCAGTCATCCCAGTTGTCAGTCATCCCAGTTGTCAGTCATCCCAGTTGTCAGTCATCCCAGTTGTCAGTCATCCCAGTTGTCAGTTATCCTAGTTGTCAGTCACCCCAGTTGTCAGTCACCCCAGTTGTCAGTCATCCCAGTTGTCAGTCATCCCAGTTGTCAGTTGTCAGTCATCCCAGTTGTCAGTCACCCCAGTTGTCAGTCACCCCAGTTGTCAGTTATCCTAGTTGTCAGTCACCCCAGTTGTCAGTCATCCCAGTTGTCAGTCACCCCAGTTGTCAGTCACCCCAGTTGTCAGTCATCCCAGTTGTCAGTTGTCAGTCATCCCAGTTGTCGGTCATCCCAGTTGTCAGTCATCCCAGTTGTCAGTCACCCCAGTTGTCAGTCACCCCAGTTGTCAGTCATCCCAGTTGTCAGTCACCCCAGTTGTCAGTCACCCCATTTGTCAGTCATCCCAGTTGTCAGTCACCCCAGTTGTCAGTCACCCCAGTTGTCAGTCATCCCAGTTGTCGGTCACCCCAGTTGTCAGTCATCCTAGTTGTCAGTCATCCCAGTTGTCAGTCACCCCAGTTGTCAGTCACCCCAGTTGTCAGTCATCCCAGTTGTCAGTCATCCCAGTTGTCAGTCATCCTAGTTGTCAGTCATCCCAGTTGTCGGTCATCCCAGTTGTCAGTCATCCCAGTTGTCAGTCACCCCAGTTGTCAGTCATCCCAGTTGTCAGTCACCCCAGTTGTCAGTCATCCCAGTTGTCAGTTGTCAGTCATCCCAGTTGTCAGTTATCCTAGTTGTCAGTCACCCCAGTTGTCAGTCATCCCAGTTGTCAGTCATCCCAGTTGTCAGTCACCCCAGTTGTCAGTCACCCCAGTTGTCAGTCACCCCAGTTGTCAGTCATCCCAGTTGTCAGTTGTCAGTCATCCCAGTTGTCAGTCATCCCAGTTGTCAGTCATCCCAGTTGTCAGTCACCCCAGTTGTCAGTCACCCCAGTTGTCAGTCACCCCAGTTGTCAGTCATCCCAGTTGTCAGTCATCCCAGTTGTCAGTCACCCCAGTTGTCAGTCACCCCAGTTGTCAGTTATCCTAGTTGTCAGTCATCCCAGTTGTCAGTCACCCCAGTTGTCAGTCATCCCAGTTGTCAGTTATCCCAGTTGTCAGTTGTCAGTCACCCCAGTTGTCAGTTATCCCAGTTGTCAGTCACCCCAGTTGTCAGTCACCCCAGTTGTCAGTCACCCCAGTTGTCGGTCATCCCAGTTGTCAGTCACCCCATTTGTCAGTCACTATGAACTATGTTCAATGGACCTTTTTGTAATTGGCCTAATTGCAGGACTAAAAAAGTTATTACTGGTGTTGTTTTGCCTTCTAACAGTTTATGATAGAAAACGTAACTGTATTTGTAATGAGTTGTGTTATTACTTAAACAATAATCAGAGAAGTAAGGGAGTTCTTACTTTACTTAGAGATCATTGAGAGCAGGGGTCACCATGAGGTGTACTGAGAAGTACAGCACCAATCATCTAAAGATCTGAGTTTGAAACATTTGTAAAAACTACCCAACTATTAAAAGACACCAGTTTACCACTAGACCTATTTATATGCCAAGTTTGGTGAAGAAATATTGTACGGTTTTCAAGAGCTGTGACAAGTTTGGTGATTTTCAATCTAAGTCAAAAGTCGTAGCCAAGGAAACTCGAATAACACATTTCTTTTTTAAATCCAAAACAATCAAAAGGCACCAGTTACCACTAGAACTGTTTATGTGCCAAGTTTGGTGAAGAAATATTGTACGGTTTTCAAGATCTGCTCCGGAATCGAGCACAACTGCCATTTTCAGTCAAAAGTCATTGCCAGGGAAACTTGAATAATACTTTTTTAAAAAAAATCCCAAACTGTCAGAACAGCAGTCTGAACCACTTCTCCAACTCATATCTAATTCCCTTCAAACACAACACAGAACAGCAGTCTGAACCCCCTCTCCAATTCATGTCTTCCCTTCAAACACAACACAGAACAGCAGTCTGAACACCCTCTTAAAGTCAGGTCTAATTCCCTTAAAAAATAACACAGAACAGCAGTCTGAACACCCTCTTAAACTCATGTCTAATTCCCTTCAAACAGAACACAGAACAGCAGTCTGAACACCCTCTTAAACTCATGTCTTCCCTTCAAACACAACAAAGAACAGAAGTCTCAACCCCTCTCCAACTCATGTCTTCCCTTCAAACACGACATAGAACAGCAGTCTGAACCCCCCCTCCAACTCACGTCTAATTCCCTTCAAACACAACACAGAACAGCAGTCTGAACACCCTCTCCAACTCATGTCTAATTCCCTTCAAACACAACACAGAACAGCAGTCTGAACCCCTCTTAAACTCATGTCTAATTCCCTTCAAACACAACATAGAACAGCAGTCTGAACCCCTCTTAAACTCATGTCTAAATCCCTTCACACACAACACAGAAAAGCAGTATGAACCCCTCTCCAACTCATGTTTAATTCCCTTCAAACACAACACAGAACAGCAGTCTGGACCCCTCTTAAACTCATGTCTAACTCCCTTCAAACACAACACAGATCAGCAGTCTGAACCCCCTCTCGATGAGCATGTGTAATTACCCATATGGCTTATTTTATTTATTCTATTGGCTTCACCTCTCCCTCTGTTAAATTTTTCATCATTTGAACACCCTCATCCCAGAGTTGCCATCGGCCCCTGCAGTGACATTGCTTTACCTGCCACAACCTAGAAAACACTAATCATGCTGCAGCAACAAAACATAAGTTTTCTGAGAGCGATAAAACTGTTTTCTGCTTTCATTTCTTAAGCCAGGTAGTTCGTGAAAACAATTCCTATATTTGCACTCATAAATCAATGACTTAACTCAACATGTAATGAATTTTTCCATGTCATTATCTGTTTCTGAAATAGCGGGAGCAGGATAGGAAGCTACTTGCAGTTCATTACTTACTCATCTGTTGACGTCTTGACAGGAAAATAAAAAAGATTCATAATCCACAGATCAAAATAGTACTAATGACACACACAACAGATGAGAACATGTCCACAATCTTCACTAATGACACACACACAACAGGTGAGAACAAGTCCACAATCTTCACTAATGACACACACACAACAGGTGAGAACATGTCCACAATCTTCACTAATGACACACACAACAGGTGAGAACAAGTCCACAATCTTCACTAATGACACACACACAACAGGTGAGAACAAGTCCACAATCTTCACTAATGACACACACACAACAGGTGAGAACATGTCCACAATCTTCACTAATGACACACACACACAACAGGTGAGAACAAGTCCACAATCTTCACTAATGACACACACACAACAGGTGAGAACATGTCCACAATCTTCACTAATGACACACACAACAGGTGAGAACATGTCCACAATCTTCACTAATGACACACACAACAGGTGAGAACATGTCCACAATCTTCACTAATGACACACACAACAGGTGAGAACAAGTCCACAATCTTCACTATTGACACACACACAACAGGTGAGAACAAGTCCACAATCTTCACTAATGACACACACACAACAGGTGAGGACATGTCTACAATCTTCACTAATGACACACACAACAGGTGAGAACATGTCTACATTCTTCACTAATGACACACACACAACAGGTGAGAACATGTCTACAATCTTCACTAATGACACACACACAACACACGAGGACATGTCTACATTCTTCACTAATGACACACACAACAGGTGAGGACAAGTCTATGATCTATACTAATGACACACAACAGATGAGAACATGTCTACAATCTTCACTAATGACACACACACAACACACGAGGACATGTCTACATTCTTCACTAATGACACACACAACAGGTGAGGACAAGTCTATGATCTTCACTAATGACACACAACAGGTGAGAACATGTCCACAATCTTCACTATTGACACACAACAGATGAGAACATGTCCACAGTCTTCACATATCACACACAACAGGTGAGAACAAGTCTACATTCTTCACTAATGACACACACACAACAGGTGAGAACATGTCTACATTCTTCACTATTGACACACACACAACAGGTGAGAACATGTCTACATTCTTCACTATTGACACACACACAACAGGTGAGAACATGTCTACATTCTTCACTAATGACACACACACAACAGGTGAGAACATGTCTACATTCTTCACTAATGACACACACACAACAGGTGAGAACAAGTCTACAATCTTCACTAATCACACACAACAGGTGAGAACATGTCCACAGTCATCACTTATCACACACAAAACAGGTGAGGACAAGTCCATTCACTATTATAGCTTTAAGTTGTTAGATTTTGCTGTTAAGTCACCCACATGTTGCAGTGGTCTGTTTGTGAAGATGGGCCTCCTAATTTCCCTTCCTTCTTGATGCCAGGTCACTCAGTAGCGACCCTTTTGAACGCCCCACTTCATGGAGGAAAGAGAGATAAGGATGGCAGAAAGCAAATGGGACATTTCTAATTAGTGCTAACTTATTGATGACAATGTACAAACATATTCTTCTGGACACAGAAAGGGCAGGTTGGTATATAATATGAATAACAGAGATATTAAGCTTAACCTCAGTAAATAGGCTGTAGAGAATAGCCTGGTTAAATACCTTCATCAGGAGAAAAAGACTTGGAGTCAAATGCTTGGCTCTCAAACAGTTCTCCACGCAAATAGTTGGTATAAATTCTTACAGTTCATTTCATAGTTGATGCCAACTGGATCTTTACACCAAAAACTAGATGATGATGTGATAGAGGTTTCATTGGGAGAGCGATTACAAACAAATCACCAACCACTCTTTCTGTGGTAAGGAGGATGCTTTAACCACCTTCAGGTAAGATTTCTTCAGTCAGGTCTATTTTCAGTTCCCTGTCAAGCATCCTGATTACCTGGTTTGGTATTCATGATCCAGGTAATAATACAGAGTAAAACATATTGTGTTGCTGAAATGTTGAATGTTATTTTCATGCAGTCAAAATACTAAGCAAAAGCCCTATTTTGATAAGTTTCTGCAAATGTTATTGTTTCAGGTTTATGCAATGAAGTGTTGAAAAAGCTAAACAGGTCAACTCCACTTTATTAAGGTAAGAGGGGTGGCTGAAAAGCTCTAGGCCTAACTATAATGAACTGCATTGATAGAGTTGATTGCTACTTATTTTTCAACAAAATCCCCTCATCATTTGCAAAATGCTTGCCAGACAGTTTGGGAAGAGGTGGAAATCTGATGGTTCCAAATCTGGCGTAAAGGATGTTCAATGAGTACAAAGCCAGTCTTGCATTGCAGCCATGGTTGTGGACAGATGAATTTTTATGTTTCCTGCCCCCCACCCCCCACCCAATATTGAAGCTTTGAAACGAATTTTAGTTGACAGTATAGATACATATATCATAAATGGCATACTTTGACTCGTTAAACTTAAACGTCATATTTGTCATAGTTTGACCATTAAATGTCAACAAAGTTTCATGATTACAAGTGAGAAAGCCTCGACGGTGACTGGTCAAACTCAGATCTTAATTGGCAGAATATAACACATATAAGTCTAAACAAAACCTTTACTGTTTGAGTGTTAAACCATATACTGACCACCACCCCTCTGGTTGAGATAACATTCCATGTTGTCACAGTCAATCTTGGTACGACAGAAAATAAGGGCCTTGTCCATCTTGTGTTCCTCCAGAGCTCGGACACAGTATTCCCCTTTCAAGATCTTCACGGCCTCTGACAGCACCTCTACAACACACAGAGAGAAACATGACATATGATGCCCATTCACAACTAGAATCCATACATGAATAAGTCATATTGCAGCAACATGAAGACAGAGGACACTTCACTCAGAAATGTCGGGGAATCCCAATAATACAGTCGAGGGAATTCCCTTTCATGCAGAGGACATTTAGCGACTTTCATGCATATTCATTGTAAAAACTACCCTTTGAAACAGCCTTCTCTCGGACACATTTCTTCCGGTTCGTTACAGTCTGACTGTTGAAGTTCTTTTCGCCTCCTGCCGTAATTGAAAGGTCCAACGAACATTGTTTTGATCCTACTCTACGTAGGCTACTGACTGTGTAGGCGTGTCAAGTTATGTGCATAAATTAAACAATCACCTGACTCATGTCACGCCACAGTATGTATTCCTAAACCTGGAATGTTTATCAATCTCTTCATTTTTGTCTGTTTTGATATATACAACTGTTTTTGGTTAAACTATTGTAGATAAAACATGTTTTACGTTGTCGAATTTAACTATAAGCATTGACTGTGTATTTTTTTCTGTTCATTGAGGTGTGAATCGAAAAACCGATGTGCAAAGTTTTATGCGGATTCATACAGTTTGCACATCATTTTTTTTATTCATACCTCAATGAACCGAAAAAAAATACACAGTTAATCCTTAAATAAATGGATTAGTGAAAATCAGTGATGCCAGGTTTTCAAGACAAGGGTGAGCCTACCATGCCCTACTCAGGTTGGACCCGCCACTCACACAATGTGCATGAAAGGAAGAGTTTTTAGCAAGATGCCACACAGCAATACTCCCGCTACACGAATGCTATGAAATTTTATTTTCAACATCACCACATATGCTGGCCCTGGAAATGTTCACTGCATGTATATATGGCACAAACCTTAATTATAAGATTATACAACAGACCAGACTATAAACATACACGTCACAGGAGGTGAGGTAACGTTATGTCCAAGATTATTGCACTTATATAGCAATGTGCATAGTGCCAACCCACTGAGATACCATGCCATAGTTTAACATGAATACCCCACCAATGAACAATAAACTGACTGAGCTGACTAGTCCTTGTTTTAGCCCCTTAATGCCATGCAGCAGACAGGGTAACAACACGTACAATCTTGTAACATCTTTTGGCAGCAGTCGGGGATCGTACCCATGACCTTCCACTCTCCGGGCAGATGCTCTACCACTAGAGCGACTGGGACATCCAGGGGAGAGACATCCAGGACATGCAGACCGACTGGGACATCTAGGACAGTCAGCGACGACCGCATGTCCGAGACAACTACTCCTTGGATGGAATGTCCGACTGGGACATCTATGACAGTGAGTGACCGACTGCATGTCCGAGACGACTACACCCTGGATACAATGTCTGACTGGGACATCCAGGACATGCAGACCGACTGGGACATCTAGGACAGTCAGTGACGACCAAATGTCCGAGACAACTACATCCTGGATACAATGTCTGACTGGGACATCTATGACAGTCAGTGACGACCGAATGTCCGAGACAACTACACCCTGGATACAATGTCTGACTGGGACATCTATGACAGTCAGCGACGACCGAATGTCCGAGACAACTACACCCTGGATACAATGTCTGACTGGGACATCTATGACAGTCAGTGACGACCGAATGTCCGAGACAACTACTCCCTGGATACAATGTCTGACTGGCACAGCACATCTAGGACAGTCAGCGACGACCCCATGTCCGAGACAACTACTCCTTGGATGGAATGTCCGACTGGGACATCTATGACAGTGAGCGACGACCCCATGTCCCAGACAACTACTCCCTGGATACAATGTCTGACTGGGACATCTGTGACAGTGAGCGACGACCACATGTCCGAGACAACTACTCCCTGGATACAATGTCTGACTGGGACATCTATGACAGTGAGTGACGACCCCATGTCCCAGACAACTACTCCCTGGATACAATGTCTGACTGGGACATCTAGGACAGTCAGCGACGACCGTATGTCCGAGACAACGACAACCTAGATACAATGTCTGACTGGGACATCTATGACAGTGTGCTATGACCCCATGTCCCAGACAACTACACCCTGGATACAATGTCTGACTGGGACATCTAGGACAGTCAGCGACGACCCCATGTCCCAGACAACTACTTCCTGCATACAATGTCTGACTGGGACATCTAGGACAGTCAGCGACGACCACATGTCCGAGACAATTACTCCCTGGATACAATGTCTGACTGGGACATCTAGGACAGTCAGCGACGACCACATGTCCGAGACAACTACTCCCTGGATACAATGTCTGACTGGGACATCTATGACAGTCAGCGACGACCCCATGTCCCAGACAACTACTCCCTGGATACAATGTCTGACTGGGACATCTGTGACAGTGAGCGACGACCCCATGTCCGAGACAACTACTCCCTGGATACAATGTCTGACTGGCACAGCACATCTAGGACAGTCAGCGACGACCCCATGTCCGAGACAACTACTCCTTGGATGGAAATTTCTGACTGGGACATCTATGACAGTGAGCGATGACCTCATGTCCCAGACAACTACTCCCTGGATACAATGTCTGACTGGGACATCTGTGACAGTGAGCGACAACCGCATGTCCGAGACAACTACTCCCTGCATACAATGTCTGACTGGGACATCTAGGACAGTCAGTGACGACCCCATGTCCGAGACGACTACACCCTAGATACAATGTCTGACTGGGACATCTAGGACAGTGAGCGACGACCCCATGTCCGAGATGACTACTCCCTGCATACAATGTCTGACTGGGACATCTAGGACAGTCAGTGACGACCGAATGTCGGAGACGACTACTCCCTGGATACAATGTCTGACTGGGACATCTAGGACAGTCAGCGACGACCCCATGTCCGAGACAACTACTCCTTGGATGGAATGTCCGACTGGGACATCTGTGACAGTGAGCGACGACCCCATGTCCCAGACAACTACTCCCTGGATACAATGTCTGACTGGGACATCTAGGAGAGTCAGCGACGACCACATGTCAGAGACAACTACACCCTGGATACAATGTCTGACTGGCACAGCACATCTAGGACAGTCAGCGACGACCACATGTCCAAGACAACTACTCCCTGGATACAATGCCTGACTGGGACATCTATGACAGTGAGCGACGACCCCATGTCCCAGACAACTACTCCCTGGATACAATGCCTGACTGGGACATCTAGGACAGTCAGTGATGACCCCATGTCCCAGACAACTACTCCCTGGATACAATGCCCGACTGGGACATCTATGACAGTGAGCGACGACCCCATGTCCCAGACAACTACTCCATAGATACAATGTCTGACTGGGACATCTAGGACAGTCAGCGACGACCACATGTCCGAGACAACTACTCCCTGGATAAAATGCCTGACTGGGACATCTATGACAGTTAGCGATGACCTCATGTCCCAGACAACTACTCCTTGGATACAATGTCCGACTGGGACATCTAAGACAGTGAGTGACCGACTGCATGTCAGAGACAACTACACCCTGGATGCAATGTCTGACTGGGACATCTAAGACAGTGAGCGACGACCCCATGTCCCAGACAACTACACCCTGGATACAATGTCTGACTGGGACATCTAGGACAGTCAGCGACGACCACATGTCCCAGACAACTACTCCCTGGATACAATGTCCGACTGGGACATCTAAGACAGTGAGTGACCGACTGCATGTCAGAGACAACAAGGATCTCAGAACATATCCACATCTCCTGACTCACACAGAAAGAAGGATCTCAGAACATTTCCACATCTCCTGACCCACACAGAAAGAAGGATCTATAGGCATGATTCTAACCTTCCTCAGAACACTTCAACATCTCCTGACCCACACAAAAAGAACGATCTATTGGCAGGATTCTCACCCTCCTCAGAACATTTCCACATCTCCTGACCCACACAGAAAGAAGGATCTATAGGCATGATTCTCACCCTCCTAAGAACACTTCCACATCTCCTGACCCACACAAAAAGAAGGATCTATAGGCATGATTCTATCACCTTCCTCAGAACATTTCCACATCTCCTGACCCACACAAAAAGAAGGATCTATTGGCAGGATTCTCACCCTCCTCAGAACATTTCCACATCTCCTGACCCACACAAAAAGAAGGATCTATAGGCATGATTATCACCCTCCTCAGAACACTTCAACATCTCCTGACCCACACAAAAAGAAGGATCTACAGGCATGATTCTATCACCCTCCTCAGAACACTTCCACATCTCCTGACCCACACAAAAAGAAGGATCTATTGGAATGATTCTCACCCTCCTCAGATCACTTCCACATCTCCTGACCCACACAAAAAGAAGGATCTATAGGCATGATTATCACCCTCCTCAGAACATTTCCACATCTCCTGACCCACACAAAAAGAAGCATCTATAGGCATGATTCTCACCCTCCTCAGAACACTTCCACATCTCCTGACCCACACAGAAAGAAGGATCTATAGGCATGATTCTATCACCTTCCTCAGAACATTTCCACATCTCCTGACCCACACAAAAAGAAGGATCTATTGGCATGATTCTCACCCTCCTCAGAACATTTCCACATCTCCTGACCCACACAAAAAGAAGGATCTATAGGCATGATTATCACCCTCCTCAGAACACTTCAACATCTCCTGACCCACACAAAAAGAAGGATCTACAGGCATGATTCTATCACCCTCCTCAGAACACTTCCACATCTCCTGACCCACACAAAAAGAACGATCTATTGGAATGATTCTCACCCTCCTCAGATCACTTCCACATCTCCTGACCCACACAAAAAGAAGGATCTATAGGCATGATTCTCACCCTCCTCAGAACATTTCCACATCTCCTGACCCACACAAAAAGAAGGATCTATAGGCATGATTCTCACCCTCCTCAGAACACTTCCACATCTCCTGACCCACACAAAAAAAAGGATCTATAGGCATGATTCTCACCCTCCTGAGACAGAACACTTCCACATCTCCTGACCCACACAAAAAGAAGGATCTATAGGCATAATTCTCACCCTCCTCAGAACATTTCCACATCTCCTGACCCACACAGAAAGAAGGATCTATAGGCATGATTCTCACCCTCCTCAGAACATTTCAACATCTCCTGACCCACACAGAAAGAAGGATCTATAGGCAGGATTCTCACCCTCCTCAGAACATTTCCACATCTCCTGACCCACACAGAAAGAAGGATCTATAGGCAGGATTCTATCACCCTCCATAACTTCAGTAGTTTGTGAGAAACGTTCAAGGGCCACAACTGTTTAAAAAAATAATTTACATCACCAATCTTCAAACTCAGTTATGACAAGTATCATTTAGATGAGCATGCAAAATTTCATTGATTTTAATTCAGAAGTTTCTGAGAAAACATGTCCCCATTGCACATACCATGCACCAAGTTGAAAAGCAAGAGCAATAACTCTGTTTAAAAATAATTTACGGCACCAATTTTCAAACTCATTTAAGATCATGACCAGTAATATCAGTGTGTAAAATTTAATTTCTCTACCTTAAACAGTTTATAAGAAAATTTGACCCCTTTGAGAATCGAACGGAAGGACTGGGGAACAAACTCTGTGCCTATACTTCGTTGCTGGTGATATTAAACAGTTAAAAAGTTCTTCACCAGTAATCTTTGCTGCAGGATAACGTTAGTGAAAGGAAACTAATTCCAAAGGCCAGTTAGATTTTGGACTTTTGAATTTCACTGCTGACCTACACAGAAAACCATCTACTTGGCATGATCCTCTACACTCCCCACATAAAATCACACATTTTGGCAAAATAGATTGGGCAACATTCATTTAAAAGCTATTATGACCTTTTGGAAAAAGAACAAAACACCTGCTTTAGAAAACACAAGAAAAATGACAGTCCTTTCGTCCTGTTTTTGTTAAAGCTAGTGTTGACATCTACAAGATGTGAGTAATGGTTGCCAGAGATATACAATTACAGCCACATAAGAGAAGCCTAGCATACACATCCAAGTACCAAGAACCATGCTGAGTTGATGCCAGCAAATTATGTTTCAATAGGAACTTCACCCAGCTGTGCAAAAACTAACCTGTCAATTATGTTGCTTGTCTAAACAGCAGTTTCAAATCGTTATCTTTCAACACCACAGAATAATAAAAGAAGAGTCCTGTCAATTGAGTTGCAAAACATGAAATGTAAGAAGGTTAAACACACTCCTGACTGATTTTCAGGCATAGCCACTACAAGCATTAAAGTGACAATGCTCTGGGTACTTTAAAACAATTTTTTAATTATAAATAATAACCTTGATCAATCTTGAGGCTTTTAAATCCTGGCACAACACTTGTGCCTGACAGTTTGGAGCAAGTGATTCTGACCACTGAAGTCAGAAAAGAAAGTGTTATGAGGCCATCAACATGGACATATTGACACACTAAATCAGCCAAGTCAGAACTGAAAGTTAATATTCCCAGATGGTTACCCAATAACATTTACTCCCTTAGCAGTCATTGTTTCATCTAGGAGTCATCTGCAAGGGTTGACTGAAAAGTTCTCAGCCTCACATTGAAAGACTTGACCTAAAGACATTAAAAGGATTTATTTTTCATCATAATCCCCTTCTAAATTGATACACTTTTAGCTACGATGTTGGAAGAATTTTGTAAAAGTCTTTCTCTTGGTTGTCTAAAAGGTTCTGCACAGATGCTATCATGTCTTATAATCCTCTAACAATGTCACTCCGTAAAGGAGTTATTCCCTCAGAATGCCCGGGGAAGCGGGCATTCCGTGAAATTTAACGTTTTATAAACTTGCCTCTTGATGTGAACAGAACTGTGTTTGATGATTAGTTAAAAGTCAGAAATTTGTTTTAGACATGAAAATTCCATGACGTGAATCGAACCTGCAACCTCACATATCGTGTTAAGTTTTGTAACCCACTGTTTTCCCACTGAGCTACTGGGGCAGGTGATGAGAAGTTGTTCAGATTATCATGTCATGACTCCATCTAGTCCAGGCTGCACATGTTTTTTCTCTCGCACGCTTTAAGTGAATTCCTTTTATACCGCGATACACTGTATTGTTTCACTATAAGGTATGTTGATGTTTTTTCTTGCATTTAGACAGTTCATAAGTAGGATATAAACTCTCCCCTTGGTCTTGATGGAAATTTCCCTCCTACCCGGGCTTACAATCTCCGTCAAGACTCAGGGGGAGTTTATATCCACAACATCACTTATATAAAAGGGTTCCGGCTAAAGCTCTCTCCACTTTTGGGAACAGATGGAGTTCTGATGGAACCAGATCAGGAGAATAAGGTGGGTGCTGCAGGAGTTCAAAGTCACCATCACGGATTGGAGCCATGGCAATGGCTGATTTGTGCATTCTCCTGATGAAAGAGCACACCTTTTCTCAGTTTTCCATGTCTCTTAGTCTTAATTTCATCTCCTAAATGCCTCAAAATTGCAGAATAATGTTCCATTTATAGTCTTGCCTTTCCCAAGATAGTCCACGATGATGATACCCTATGCATCCCAGAACATGGAGACCATAACCTATCCAGGTGATGGGACAGTCTTTGCCTCCTTTGGTGGTTGTGATGTTAAATGCTTCCACTGTTTTGATCAAGACTGGAACTGGTGAATCTAGGTTTCATCCATAGTCACAAATCGTTGCAAGAACCTTTCTGGATCAGCTTCAGAGGTAGATCATCACGGGATATGTTGTGCTTTGCAGATCCAAAATTTGCTTACTATGGAATATAATCTGACTTGTCTGACTTTTTTTCAGCGCTATACTCCCTAGGCATGAAAACGGATATCTTAACGGAGGTTACCGGTATAAAATAATGAGCTGCAGCCAGAATGACTTTTTGGTTGTTGTTGATTACCCTTACAAAAAAAAAACCCAGAAAAGATGTATCCGAGACCGCCCCGAGACCGTCCCGATGCATCTTTTATGGGATTTTAGCCAATTTTTATGGTCTCGGCTAGGTCCCTTGCTTGGAAGAGATGACATGATCATTATTATTTATTTTGAATTTTCTTTAAGGATAATACTAAAGCTCTTTATCTAAAACATTCACATGCAATGAATTAGAAATCCTATATATGTCAGCAAGGACATTAATAATTAAATACCCAACACAATTAAAGCTTCGAGGTATATTTCTATTAAATACAGTTAAAACAAATGCAGGAATTATCAGTATGCAATAATCAGAAAAAAGAAAGAAATGTACAATATATTCATAAATTCCAATCAGAAAGTAACAGTGTCCGTGTGCCATATAACAGTCTCCTCAGAAAAAGGTATATAAGAAAAGGCAACATAAAGTAATATTACTTGTAGACATAGTGGCTGATTTGTGGCTCAAGATATACATGACAGGGATCGAAATTAAATTTATTTCAAGTTTGCCAATGGGCACAATTATGCCAAATTAAGTGTGCCATTACATTTTTAGGGGTGCCAGGAAATACATGATTGGCTGTTTTAATGGTTATAATCATAATTCAAATACAAGTCAAGTGACTGTCATAGTGTTTATTCAAGTTAAATTATACTTAGAATGAATGATCAATCAGAAAATTCAAACACATCACTCAAGTTACTCATTGTCTTTGTACCTAGTATAAGTACTGCAATACCAGTTATAATAGTCTCAGGATTTATGAGCTTCTGTTCACAACTGGCATATTTTAATTGTAGCTGTTCTGTGTCCATTGGGTGTGGTCCCTCTTCATCTCTCCCCCCCCCAAAAAAACGAAAGTTATGTTTATCACATTATTTAAATGATGCATTTACAACTAAATTAAGTGTGTTGTAAATAAAAATAATCCAAGCTAACACATTCATAACGTCCAGATTAAGGACAGAGGAAACAAAAATTTGACGATTTTCAGAACTTAGATCTACCAAAGACGTATATATACGTCCGTGGATCTACCTATTTATTGTTGTTGTTGTTTTTCATATTTATTGTTTACGTAGATCTAGACTCTTATCGGAAAATTATTTTCAAAAGAATTATTAATAATATCTGTCATCATTTTCCCGATGACAGTGGCTGTCCACTCTGTAGCATGAAGAAATATCTCCGTTTTCGAAGCTTCGCATGAATAACACGTACCATGTGCCACACCATTATCTTCAACGTTTATTTTGTCATCTACACGACAGTCAACTCGCCTTGAGTATTTACATTACTATAACATGATATTTTATTGGTTTCTGGTGACGCTTTCTTGCCGAAATCTGCTATAAGATTCGTGAATCGTCAAATTGAGCACGTGACCTAATACAACCAATTACAGCAACGGTACTCGTGTATATCAGACTTTGACGAAAGGTTTTTGTTAAATCGTGTTGTTCTGAACGTTTTAAGCAGGAAATCGCGATCTATATTAAAAACATGAAACTTCGTGGATGTATCGTGCCAGGTTACGAGATTTTTCTTGCATATATTTGGCATTAAACATTGTGGAGAAATCGAGGCCATAAAAGCCGCGATGCCATTTGACTCGCATCACACGCGATCGCACGAAAAAATGGAAATGATAACTTATATCTAAGTTTGACAACTTTTAGACAGATAAATAATTTTGTTGATTTCATTTATTACTTTGTAAAATATATCTAAAGATTTGATTGACACGTTTTATTTTGCTCTTTGACTTGTTCGATGTGGACCCATTGTCAAAGTGTGTGTCGGAGAATTCTATTTTCAATAACATTGCGGGAAATAGATCTAGTGAATAATATTTTAATCTATCGATAAAAAATAATAATTTGAAAGAGAAGCAAAAACTGAAAAAGAGAGTCACCAAACCTTCATCGAGATAGTATCTACGCCGACTCTGAGTTCAGCAAGGATGACAACGTATATGTTCCTGAACAAACGGTAGGTACACTTTAGATCTGTTTGTGTTACATAAATATATTTTTAAAATATAGCCCTCTATATTGTCTCGTAAAATTTATGGAAAGCACCGATGTGGGACTGAGATAAAAAGTATTTCTTCAAAACAAATTATGTATCTGGTCACTGAAATGTGAAATATGATCGCAGACTGTAGTTATAAGTTTACAAAATTATTGAATTAATAGATAACAAATTATATATTTGTATTATGTTAAACTCTATTTATCTTAAGTTGTATTTGAAATTAAAACTTAGTTTTTTTTACAAACAAATGTCCATTGTTGTATGGTAATTAGTACGAAATCGCCGCCATTTTGTAACCTGCTGTTTTATAACGAAGATGTTGGTTGATATTTTTTTAAGAACTCGTAAGTAAGGGAAACTCATGTTTTGTAACGTTTGTTTGAAATAGATATATGTTCCCAGTAAATGTTGTGGTCTTATCGTTTTCCCCGTCGACATGCTCCATCGCCATCGCGGTATAGATCCTGAATTACGTTTTGGACTGGCACCAGGTTGTTGAAATTTTGGCAAAGTTGCCAGTGTCAACTTTGTTTTGTGACCAGCAATACCCGCCTTTTAGTTTTAGGTTATTAATGAATGCAACTTGATTTTTCAGCCCCCTTCCTTGTGGTGATTTTTGAAGACAAAAAAGGAAGGATACTTCATAGGAAGACGTGAACTCCTGCTGATGTGCCTGTTTCATGAAAAGGGATCAAGGAAAAGAAGCCAGTTGCTGCCTGGTGGCCAGCAACTTGGTGTTTTTACGAGGCTAGCGACACCGATGTGGTACTCGAAGGTCAGTATCTTTGTTAAGTGTCAGGTAAATTTCATTTCAGGTTAATGGAACAACTGTAACTAAATAAGTTATGAAACTAACTGGTACTTACAAAGTGCACACACAGACTTGTAAGGTAAAGGTTTAATTTTTATAATTTAATATCAGAATCATAGTAAGGAATCAATAGGTTTTACAATCTAAATATCCTTCCTGTGTTTAACTTTTGAGCCAATATGAGTACTTGTAAATGTCAAAACCATTTTTTACATTTTTCTAGAACACAATGACATTTGAATGTGTAATGCTTTGGTCAACTTACATGGACATATCAATATTAAGTGAATATCTAATCACAAGATGTTAACTAATTGACATCATTTAAAATCTAGTTTTGGTACAAGTGGTAAGTTTTGTAACTTTCAAGTCATCATACATTTGGACTGGAACCATTTCACCTGAGTGCAATTTTAATGCTCTTATCTTGTTTGCAATTTATTTTTACTGTATCATGAATTATGATGCTTTGATTTATCATCCAGTGTAACATGTTATTTTTTTCATCAGTTCTGAAACCGGCAAAGAAAAAACAACTGGAACTTTGTAGTGAGCAAGAAGATCTGCACGCTTAGGAATGCCTTCAAGTGAATGAGCCATGGTTTGTTTCTTTGACCATAACATCAGTAATTTTGTTGCCCCCAAAAAGTAATTTTTGTAATAGTTTTTAATGAGTCTCCTTGACGTCTGGGGGCGGTCGGGTAGCCTAGTGGTTAAAGCATTCGCTCGTCACGCCGAAGACCCGTGTTCGATTCCCGACATGGTTACAATGTGTGAAGCTCATATCTGGTTTCCCCCACCGTGATATTGCTGGAATATTGCTAAAAGTGGCGTAAAACCAAACTCACTCACTCCTTGAGGTCTGACATAAAGTAATTAGTTTATGGCACTGATTGGGGCTGTCCGGTAGCCTAGTGGTTAAAGATGGTTCGTCACGCCAAAGACCCGGGTTCAATTCCCGACATGGGTACATTGTGTGAAGCCCATTTCTGGTGTCCCCCGCCGTGATATTGCTGGAACATTGCGCAAAAGCGGCGTAAAACCATACTCACTCACTCATTATGTCACTGATATACAATAACATTTGATCCCATTTCAGCCTCTTGAAGGACAGCTTCCATGACGACCCCTGCCAGGACGAGGATGACTTCCACTTTCATATGATGACTTCCACTTTCATATGATGGCTACCATATAATGATATCTTCTGTTGATGATGTCCACCTCTGGCTACTTGTTATTGCTGTTATTACTCCAAATAAAGAGAATACTATACAACTTCGTTATCTCATTTTTGACAGTACAGGTTTGGCAAGGATGTTTCACAGACACTTCTGGGATGCTGTTGAAAGACTAGATTATGATGTAAGCACATCTTTTGTATTACTGAAAATGATGGAAAGGTAAAATGTCTCTGAAACATCTTTGTTATGGAGACTTCCTTAGAACTTTGCCGGGATGGTTCAAAGCATGTTAAATTACCCATGACAGGTTTGTGAAGACACTTCAGAGACTTCCTTGCAAGTGTTGCGGGGATGCTTCAGAAGCATCTTTGATTGCATAACACAAGTTTGTGGGGACTTATCAGGGACTTGCTCAGAAGGTTTCCCGGGATGGTTCAAAGCATATTTAATTACCCCTGATAGGTTATCGAAGATGCTTCGGAGACTTCCTTGCAAGTTTTGCTGGGATGCTTCAGAAACACCTTTGATTACCTAATAATAGTTTGTGGAGACTATTCGGGGACTTCCTAAGAAGGTTTCCCGGGATGGTTCAAAGCATATTTAATTACCCCTGATAGGTTTACGAAGATGCTTCGGAGACTTCCTTGCAAGTTTTGCTGGGATGCTTCAGAAACATCTTTGATTACCTAATAATAGTTTGTGGAGACTATTCGGGGACTTCCTTAGAAGGTTTCCCGGGATGGTTCAAAGCATATTTAATTACCCCTGATAGGTTTGAGAAGACGCTTCGGAGACTTCCTTGCAAGTGTTGTGGGGATGCATTAGAAACATCTTTGATTATGTCACACACGTTTGTGGAGAATAATCAGGGACTTCCTAAGTGGGTTTGCCGAGATGGTTCAAAGCATATTTAATTAGCCATATAAGGTTAATTCTGAGGAAGTATCGGAGACTACTTCAGTAGGTACTGTAAGGAAGTCTTGGATACTTCTCAGCAAGCTGCAAGTTGGAGTAGTTTTCCGAGATGGTGTGGAGACATTTGCCGGGAATATCTAGAGACTTCCTTAAGACCCTGCGGAGAAGGTAAAAATGTGCCTTGCGGGGAATGATTAAGGCGGTCTGGCCTTTTTTTTTTGTAAGGGTAGTGTATACACGAGATAAATTTGAGATAAAATATCACTAGACATGATGATTTACCATTTAGATTTACTGTATGCTAGGCATTGTTTTATATGCAAAGATTAAATTTACTGTGTGTAATTTAGAAGAGGAATTTCTTGCAAACTAAGCTGAAAATAGCAATTGGCTGTACACATAATTTATACTAATTTACCAGTCATTTGGTTAAAAAATATTCAATAATATTACTTAAAAGAATTTTAATGCAGTGATTGAAAGAATCATATCTGAAACTATTATTTATCAGAAATATTATATTCCCATATCGTGTTATATTAGTGGCAGCTTTTACTATATATATTTAAAATCATAATAACCAAAACCATTGCACTTTGGTACAGCTGATTGCTGCTGCCAGATATTTTTTACAATTTGTCCAGTCACCATTGAGGTTTCTCCTGGTCTTGCTATTTTGATTGTGATTACATTATGTTGACAAATAATAATTAAACAGTAACAAATACGTACATGACTTTCAACGAGTCACAATATGGTACTTAAGATATATGTATCCATTCTGTCAACTAAAGTTAATTTCAAGGCATCAACAGCAGTAATCTGATTTTAGTTGCTGTATGTTCAAATGAAATTTGTATGAACCCCTGTTCAGGGGGAGCATATTCACTCTCATCTGTAACGGTGAGTTTGAGTGATCTCCTGAGCACTTCACATGATTTCACAAAAAATAATGTAGATCTAAAATATATTGAATGAATTTTTGAATAAAATTAATAAAATAGATTACAAACATAAGTCCAGATACACAATGAACACTTTTTATAACCAGATCGTGTGATAACAGGATCAAATTGCCATTTTTTGCTCATGGTAATATGTCTTTGATTTGGAGGAAAACACCCATCAAAACTTATTGTGGTGTGTAGTATGTGTACTCCCCTCAATACAGCTGTTTCTTTGGTGGAAAGTTTCCAATGTACTCAGGAAAATATGGTATATGTTATGAAAGGGACACTTTATTGTTTTCTTTTATTCATACACGAATGTCCAACAATAACTGTCAAATATGAGGTGGGTGTGACCAAAATAAACCTGTTTGATTGGCAAACAGAAAACAATAAATATTCAGTTATTTTAAAAATTTACAGACAAATCAGTCCATTTATTGTATTATGATAACAAATTCCAAACATTTTGATGTGTAACCTCATCACCCAGAGACAGAAAATGATGGGATTAAAGCTCTCAATACAACTGTCGAACCCATTTGACAGGCACATAGTTGAAGGACACCCCCAAATGAAACTCGCTATAACTGTTTAACCAGTAGGCTTTGTGTATATTTTAGGTTATGTATGGTATACATATATGCACAGCTAACAAAATATCAAAACTTTCAGTAGTTTATTTACCTCAAAAAGAAAACATCTCGAGTTAAGAAAGTATCGACCAAATTATTTTATAACTACCAGAAAAAGCCATTGTTGACTTTTGGCACTTCACTTTGAGCGGCATGCAGTCCGATATTTTCTTTATCATTTTATCATTTTTCATATTTGATCATAATTTTTTGTTTGCTGAATAAAGGAAAACACAAGTTCCTTAATTTCTAAAAATTAGCAAATTTCAATGTAATTAATCATAAACAAAAAAAATCTGAATCCTAACATATATTCGATTGGATGGAACTTGTACGATCATGGCAACGGCGGTAAACAAACAACTCCACATGCACAGTGATCCCATAAGACTATTACAATAATTTTGTTACATCTAACTTCATTTTTTTAGAATTATTGACATGGATGTATAAACCTTTTTAAAAATATATCTAATTTTTATGGAGTTTGCAAATTTCGGTTGATTAACTTTCGGACACATTGACAAGCCGATAAACGTCAGTGACACGTTTGGGTGTGGCCTAACTCGCGATTGGTTTAGTTTAACAAAGTCAACAAACACTGCAAATAATGACAAATATTGGACGAAACCGAAAATCTGAACTGATATATATTCTAGGTAAACCATTCAATAGCAAAATAATGAAGTTTACGAAAAATAATCAAAATACTTACAATTTTAGCTATAACTTCTGAAACCAGAAGCATGTATCGCATGACACACATCGAAGCAAAATATGCGAAAGTTGGTAAGCTATCGTAAAAGAAAATCCAAAACAGATTCAAATTCAAAAGAAAATACATAATTCACTATTTTTGGTCAACTGTTTACTATTTATTTTTATGGATAGCAGTCTTCGCTCCTATTTGTTTCATATTTATTCGTGATTGCCACCAGTAAGTAACATCAAATTTGTAAGTCTAAATCCGAAACTGTAAAGAATTCCATGCTCAATGATTTGAAATTATTTTCTGAAAACGACTGCAGCCGCGAGCAATTTAACATATTGCTATGCCATAATAATAACATAATATTGTTATTGGTCTGTCATTGCAAGAAGGACAATTTAGAATATATAAGGATTGTTTTTAAAACGTTTACTCCCCCTCCCTAATCTTCGATCAGAACGGATGAAAGTAGGGCCTATGTGATTTTGTACCCAAAACAAAATTGTACCAAAAGTACTTGGTGATTTTCTACCCAAGAAAACTAACCTAAATCTGTATGATCATGTTTTTTTTTCATATTTATTGCAAACAATGAGGTGAACATTATGGTAAACTATTTCATCAAGTTCATAATATGACTAACCTAAATGTACGTGGTCCTTGAGTGAAGTCTCAACTCAAAACGATTGATTGTGATAGGAAAGTAATAAATTCTTGTCACTGCAGAAGAGGCCAGTAAATTGGTAAACCGTAAGTTAATTGTAGTGTTTTGAAAGGAAAGTGATAGTAAATTAACTTTTTCAAACAAAAAGTAATGTGTATCTTTGAAACTACAAAACTGTAACACAAAATTATTCTGGGTACAAAAGTACATACCCGTTTTGGTACAAACTCTCAAGAAAATTTACGTACAAAAAGCACATTTTAAATGGATTTCGTGGAACGATGGGATAAAAAAGTGGAATTCCTTTTCACATTTTAAAACAAGTATTTGTTTAGGTAACCAAACTCATGGCTCATGTTTTGTCCTAAAAGTAGAAAAAAAATCTGAAAAGTATGGACACCTCAGAAATGAGGGCTTTTAAACTTATAATTATATCTTGTTAGATGGTTTGACGTTTGTCTATCAAAGAAAACTCCTTATTAAATTAAAAAAAATAAAATTTATGACACTGTAAATTTCAAGCACTAAACATAAGATTATTCAAGGAGAGACAAATGTGTTTTTTTTATTGCAAATACTTTTGTTTTTGGCAATTCTTGTTTCATGATGGCAAGGGCACTTTTATACACACCAACTGAGGATTTTGTGACAAACAGCTGATGAAGTTGGATACTGTGATAGCATACAAGGGAAATACAGCCGTACATTTATGCGAAAATAAACCACTTATGGTGACATAAAGTCAGTAGGTGTGGCTAGCAGGATAAAATACATCTGACAAGGGTAATCATGTATACAGGGACATTTCTTTTCACTCCGCCCAGAAGGCTGAGACACGCAGAATGTGATAAGAACCTATACTGACTGTATATTCAGAAACCCATCAAATGATCAAAGATGTCAGATCCAAAGCTGGTGATGATCTGCATTTATTTTGAATTTTTGTATATCACATTGACTGATAGATGAAAACCTGTTGATCACATTTCACAATGGTTCATGTTCCTTTAGGGGACATGCATGAGCGTCACTGTCAAACACCTGAGCATACTGCAGCAAACCTGGAAAGTCCTGCCAGATTAATTACACATAATTTCATTCGTGAGAACCCTGAAAAAATACATAAGATAGGATATTTCCATGTACCTTTCTCCAACAGAACAGAACTGCAAGAATTGTCAATGTAAGTATATATGTGCCTTATTCCTTTTTCAAAAGATAACATTCTCTTATAAATATATGGCTAACTCAATAACTCAAGTGCCACTCTGGTACTTGTGATTAAAAAAAAAAAAATCTCATGTACTGTTACAAGAAATTAATGTATCGTATTCAGAAAACAATCATACTTAAGAATTGTTTTGTTTGGAAACAAGATTAATGTCCATATGAGTTGTGTATGTATATGCTCATAAGGATCTAATTTATTTCTTTATTTTTTCATGAAATTCTGAACTTAAATATTGACATCAAATAGTTTGATGTTTATGTCAACATGACCGACCAATTGGATTAACCGGATTAACCGGATTAACGCTTGAAAAGGTAAGAATTATTGGCAAACCCTTGCCAAAGCAAGCCTATCCTAAGGACCAAAAACGGGTGTTGGATTGTGCCCAGTAAAATGCATTGTTACCCATTTATATTCAACGTAACATGGAATGGTGATCCTTGTATTTCAACAAAAGTTCAAATAAAAGATACCGAGAAATTTGCATGTGGCGTGATGATTCATCTTCTAACGTTTACGGGTCACGGGAGCATGCATGGTCAAATAGTTTAAAAAATATGCCCATGATATTTTGAAAATCACTTTGTTATTTCATATTAGTGGTGATTACTGATAATGTACTGAACAGCATTGAAAATGCACCACCATGAAAATGGATGTATTTTTATCCGGGCTTAAGTCATATGAAAATATATAAGTGAATGAGTAATATACGACGTTCTGGACGAAGCATGAAGAAGAACAGCTCGTCAAAACACATTCCTAATTTTTTTGCGAGCGAAATCACCAAAACGCAACAAATTGTGCGCACATCATGGAAAATGTGTTTTGTTTCACGGGAAGCATGCAGAATAGGGCTATAAAAGACAGACTTTTATAAGCCACATCACTTGTTGCTGCAGACGTAAAGGGTACTGACACAAGAAATGCCAAGATTAACAGCAGAGGAATGTGAACGTGCCTTGGGCATGCTTCAAGTAGGTACGTCAAGTAGAGTTGTTGCACAACGGTTTCAATGCCATCATTCAACAGTCCTCAGGCTACTGAGCAGATACCAGCAGACAAGAACCACCAGAGATCGACCACGTCCGGGTCAACGTCGTGTAACTACACCACGTCAGGATCGCCATATTGTTCGTCGGCATCTTCGTGATCGTACACTTCCGGCTACCAGGACTGCAGCAACCGTACAAGGCCGACGGGGTTGACCAGCGCTGACACTGTACGTCGACGTCTCCGCTCAGCAGGGCTACGTGCTTGAAGTCCATATGTTGGACCCATACTCTCTGATCGACATCGAAATGAACGTCTGCGTTGGGCCAAAAGGCATCGTCATTGGAGATTGCGGCAGTGGCATGGTGTGCTGTTCTCTGATGAGTCCCGTTTTCATTTACGGAATGCTGACGGTCGACTCCGAGTGTGGCGTCGACGTGGAGAACGTTACCACAATGACTGCGTTGTACAGACAGATTGATGGGTGGGAGGGAGTGTCATGGTGTGGGGGGGCATCAGTCATAACCATCGAACAGAGCTCCATGTTTGTCGTGGAAGAGTTAATGCCCTTTACTACAGGAATAACATATTGGCAAATCATGTCATCCCATTCTTTCATCAACACCAGGATATGCACACCTTCCAGCAAGATAATGCAAGAGCGCAATTGAACATCTATGGGATTACCTGGGTCAACGCCTCTCACGTCGTCCGCAAGTACAGAACCTGAGAGAACTTGAAGATACACTACGTCAAGAGTGGAATGCCCCAGAACACTATTCGCAGACTTATTCGATCAATGAGAAGACGTTGCATGGCCTGTGCTGCTGCCAATGGCAGACATACCAGATATTGACTTTTCATTTTAACCCTATGTGTCTTCCTTACACTGATGACGTAAATGTAATTACTGTGTGGTATTACTGTTTCCTTTGTCGTCTTTCTTAATAATCCATCTATGTCTGTTCTCATCAAAATCGGTCACTGCTCAAGTTGTTTTTGTGTTATTTGTTATTCTGTATGTGATAGGCGAAATATTTCAAAATTTGCTTGAATTGTTTTGTAACAATTATCAGCAGACTACCCCTGTCTGTGACATCACATCCGGTGACCTTTGCACTTACTGAAATATTGCTGTCAGAATTCATGATCTTTATTTTCGTTTTTCTCTCGTCATATTAATTGGAAAATGACAAATGAAACATTCTTCAATTGAGAAGATCGTCAACTTTCGCTCAGGCATATATATAAAGGCAATGTAAACTTTGTTGATATTAAAATAGCAATAAGTTATGCCGAAGTTGGGCAAAGCGCACCATGTTTGATTTTCAAATGTCTGCTAGCATCATGACACGGTAGAAGTGTTTTTGCATGTCGTAAATATTCAACCAAAACACTTGACATTAGGATTGGTTAATATTTATGAGTATTTAATTGTTTCCTGCAAATTTTATAACGTGACACATTATATTAACCCAAATGTTTGTATTGCTGCAACTGACATAATGACCTCGAAAATTGAGTTTTTTTTTCTGTTTAACGTTTGGATAATAAATTTACTGAAATGGTTCATAATTTACCATCGTGTTGTTATTTACCAATAAAAAACATCAAATTTATACTCAGTTAAAATTAAGATATCAGAGATATGATTATTGAAATCAATTTGCACAGATTTAACGATTTAAAAAGGTTCCTAACATGAAACGTAAACCAACCTTCAACTACGTAATTCAGGCAAGTTCACGAAAATTTACAAATATTGTGTTCACTTTGGTCTTAACCTTGGTGTGATTGAAAACATCAGGAAATTTTTAGATGGTAATGTGTAGTTTCCATCAGGAAAAATGTGGATAATATTTCTTCAATTGGCCCTTGTTTAATGGGGCACCGACTGTTTGAAATCGTCCAACCTCTTTACAGCGCCTTATGCTGAAACAATTTAGCAGGCTAAATGTTAAAAGAAAACGAAAGTCAAAGTACATTTCTATGTTTTGGGGCTTCAAGTCCTTGCATAATTAGTCTATTGTGATCATGTTCATCCCTGAGAGAATCACATTTTACACAATAACTGTAACATATTTACACCTATAAAATGAAAAGGCTTGTGAAAACGACTTAGTGCTGTCTGTCTCGCATCAAAGGACTGACCAACAAAAACATAGTCAAACAAGAATGATTCTGTTCAAAGCTACAGCCGACCAAAGATGTATGTATAATATTAGGCAGTTACCTTGTACAAGGAATGTATCCGTAAATATCCACATAAAGGAACAATATCCCAAATATCTGCAGCTCTACAATGAAACCTGTTTGCTGTCACGTGTCTTTGTAACAATCTAATATTCTAAAATATATATTGTGTTTCTGGATATTATAACCTGTGTTCGTTTCTCTACTGACCACGTAAGTATGTTTCAGGTGTTTCACATAGACATCAAGTCTCATTGGTCAGCTGAGATAGCACAGGTGACAACTATGTTCATGATGTCAAGGATTCTTTAAAAATCCATTGAGTTAGACAACAATGAGAAATTAATCAGCGATATTATCGGTTAATCAAAGTATGTTGTTTTTACACCAGCACTTCATGTTCAGATATGGGTGTATTCTGCTTTAGTAAACCTCTAAATATAAAAACTTACTTTTGACAAATACACTGTGCAAGATAATAGTGAATAATCAATCAACTTCTTTTTGTTTAATTCTTTGAAGAATGTTTTTTTATAACTCAACTGATCATTCCTCTATTGCTGCGCTGTCACATACATATTACATAGCATACCTTTCACCCCACTTCACACCTGGATTTAGATTGAATAATTACCCCAGACACTAGAAATGCCAAATGGGAACCCTTATCAGATAATCTGAGCAGTGCTACCACTAATTATACCTGTAATAAATTCATTAACAGAGCATCAAGTGAATGACGACAAATTCACAGGTGTAGGGTTGTACCAGAAAACATTGACGACAACAAGGGAATAATACTGGTAATCATATTATTCATGCAATCAGAAATCCGATAATGCTTTCACTGCAGGGATAATTTTTGTTATTGAACTATAACCATCAGGGGTATTTCCAAATAACAACATCCAATTAGCGTCCGTTGTGTCACTGTTAGTGGGGACAGTTTAATGCCATCGACTTCTGTCATGTGCAGCACGCACATTTTACCAGCTGATGATGAGACAAGATTACAAGATTACCCATAAAGACATATTATTTCGTATTACTTCCACACTCATCACCACTTATTGACTGTCGCACATGAAGACATTTGTCTATATATTTACTTTTTTACTTTTTGTTTTTGTTTTGTCTTGTTCACCCTGGGGCGAGATGCTTGTCTCATATCTGCGTTACAACTTTCATTGATTCACCTGTATTAGATTATTGTATGTGTGTGCTGGAAACAATTTAAAGTTAGATGTATTTAGACCTGCAGACTGTCCTGTATCTACTCTACATTTCGTTATTGATGCCAGTGGATATAATGCATTATAGTTAGGTTTATTTACATTTAAATATTTTTCAAACTATTTTTCAAAATTTCAAGTATTAATTAATATTAAAATCCTCTGTCTGTATGATATTTACATTTCTTACACACCTGTGAGTGAGAAACCCATTTGAGATAACTGGTATCAAACATATGTGTGAGATCGAATTCCAGGCCCGTGATTGGCTACTCCATGGTGATGACCTGAGGTCAGATTATGAAGGACTACTTTCCAGATTGTAATTCATTGATAAGTTGCTTGTGCTTCAGTCGAATGTTCACTAACGTCTGTGTTGAACGTTATGACTTTTAGAGTGTAAACCCTCTTGATGCCACATTCACATTATATGTCGCTCCTCTTCAAACCTCACTTCGAAGTCAAATCAAATTCAAAATAATCATTCACTGCCATTTTATAGGCAAAGCAAAAAGTTACATATGGAAATTCAGTACATCATAAATCTCGACATTTTTTACACATCACTAAATCACCATTCACAGCGTTTTTTACTCTGTGTTTAAAAAATCCAAACATTGGATATTTACTCGAAGAATTGAATTTAAAAAATAGCATATTAGTGATCATGGGTATGTGTTTGTCATTAACTCACTTATGATAATTTTGAAACGTCGCCTAGAATGGATTAGAATGTTTTGGAAAATACACAAACGCCGAAGCGAACGTTCCGCCATATTGGATAGTGTTGGCAAAATTTTCAGGTGCCGATTATTATAGAGAGTCCCGTATTAGATCAGATATATTTCAAACTCAGCCGCGATACATGCATCCCTGAATTCCTCATACATTTTAGAATCAAATGACAAATGGTCTTTGTCACCAATACAAATTATCTAGATGAAATCCAACGATATAAATTAGGTGTGGAAGAACACTTAGCTAGGAAAACTGTACTTGTTGAAATGTAAACAAAGCAGAATTCATTTGTATATTGGCTAGTGAACAATCCCAATTAGCACCCCTTCCTATTGATCAATGTACATAAGACTTATTTATTTGTGTATAATACGCACTTGTGTGTTATATGCAGGGGTCCGGAAACCGTCATATGCGCCGCACATGTCCGATTGGGAATCTCAAATGTCCGTTTTAAAATATTGCTTACCGGACATTTTAAAAAGTATTGTCCGGACATTCTTAAATTTTGACCGGACATGATCAACAGTTAGGACTGAGCAGTTTCTGTCTGCAGTTGCAACACAATGAAGATTAACTACACTGACAAGCCTTGTTTGTTTTGATTGCTGTAAATACATCGTACCTACATGATAGTCCAATGTATCAATCACTGTAATAGGCAATAAACTGAGTTGACACTGATTAATCGAGGATTAATTACTGAGAACATCTTGTTAATTCGAGTGAAAGGTGTTTACAACTGGACATTAATACCTTGCATCATCGATGTACCTCATTATCCTCACAATGCTACGATACGTAACCTCAGACAAGAAGCGAAAGCGTGATGACAGCCAGTCGACCGAATCTGCCAAACCCTCAAAGTCTGGACGATCATTTTGTAAGTCGTGGCTAACGACTTTCACTTGGTTGACATACAATGAGGATTTGCAGATTTTATTGTTTTCAGTAGCTAGTCGTATCTTGATTGACCGCCATTTTGCTTTCTCGGACGATCGATATCCAATTTTTTTATGGTCAATAATTAAGTACAGATGAAAAAAGTATTCAAATAACTATTGCTATCAACGATATTTTAGTATTTGTGATTAAATTATCTGTCTTGTTTTTTAAAAAATCTTTAGTTTAAAAAAAAAAAATTCCCGTGAGGTCACGTGATAACCAAATATGGGATAATAGTCTCGATCCAAATGTTACAACGCGTACACTTGAGCAGACTCATGAATATAACTCATGAATATTAATTAGACCGTTCACTACGTTACCCAGATTGTTATTATAACAGAAACAAACATATTTTTTCCATGTAAATCTAAAATGATATCATTTGTTATTAATTGTCCGGTGAATTAAACAATTTAAATTGAAACAATTCATAATTCATCATATTATGAATACGTAAACTTGTAATGTGTGTGAAAAGTCGTACTAAAATACGCTATTTGAAGGGGGCGTGGCCTAAATGCAAATGGCCGATTGGGATTTTAAATTTTCCGGACCCCTGGTTATATGCACCCTTAATTATGGGCAATTAAATTCTGGAAAAATATATCTGTTGTATATAAACATTTCAGGCTGTCAGCATAAACCAAGAAATGTATCTTTCAACTCTGTTTTTTCCTCACCAAAATACTATTCTAATTAGAGCCCCCAATTTCTAATTTTGAGAGCGCCCTGGGCGCTTATTATGTCGAATACGGTATATATATATAGTACTTTTGCTAATGCTTTAGATAATGGAAAGGAGCTTAGGGCCGTATTCTGTGAAATTAGTAAAGCTTTCAATAAAGTTTAGCATAAGGGTCTATTATTTAAACTACAAAATTATGGAAATACGGAAACTCATATCTTTCAAATAGAATACAACATGTTGTTGCACCAGGTTCTAAATCTGAGACTAAAACAGTTATAGCCGGTGTGCCCTATGGGTCTGTTTTGGGGCCACTACTGTTCATAGTATGTATCAACGACATTGTTGTTGCAGACGATTCTTCACTTCATGTAATAGTAAATAATCCAAAAGAAACAGCAGCTTGTCTCAACGCTGCCTTTGTAAGAATTTCTAATTAGGCTGATTCGGGTAACATTTAACCCTGAGAAACCATTGTCCAAAACCATTGTTGAGATTAATAGACATTGTTATATCTGAATACTCTTCCCACAAACATTTAGGCTTGACTTTACAAGAAGATGAATCATAGCATGCTATTTGATAATAAAAAAGGTTGGTCCAATGATCAACTGCCTACGTAGTTTTAAATATTGTTTATCTAGGATAACGCTCAAATTAGTTTACAAATCATTTATTCTTCCAAACTTTGAATATTGTGCTCATATTTGGGATAATTACACTATTGAGCAAAGTAACATGCCTGAGAAATTGCACCTGGATGCATTAAGGACCAACTGTGTTGCTGTCCGGGGTACAAATGATACAAAGTTATACAATGAAATCAAATTCAAATTACTCTCTGAGAGAAGAAAGGCTTCGAAATTAACAATGTTTTATAAAATTATGCATAACTTGACACCAAATTAGGTAAGAGAACTTATTCCTGAAACCGATTCAGTAGCATCTTCCTCTAATTTAAGAAAGCGAGATAACTTGCAACTTATCCATTGCAAGACAACATTTAATGCTAAGACCTTTCTTTCAAAGTAGAACAGTAGAACATGGATATCACAAACAACAAGGGACCGGAGAAATCAGTTCATTATATACGTTGTTCGTTATATACGTTATTGATCAGAAACATCTGCCGAAACGTTGGCTGAAACAAAACACAATACACACACACCTTTGTACACGTTTCCTACCGCATCTACAGTTGATTCAGTTAAAAAGTACCCAATGATACAACTTAAAAAATAAAATGATGCAATGGTTGGAAGAAATTGTATCTGGAATTATCATTTTAGTAGAATGATATATTCCAATATCGTGTTATTTTAGTTTCAGCTTTCACTATATATATTTAAAATTATAAGAATCATAAGCATAGCACTTTGGTACAGGACCTGGTGATCGCTATTGCCGGATATTTTTACGCATGGAACAATTTGACCAGTCACCTTAGGGACTTCCCGCGCTACATGTACTTCGATTGCAAAAACTTTTTGTTTTGTTGACATTTAACAGTCAAACTGCCTCAAATATGACTTTTAACGAGTCAAAGTATGGCATTTGTGATATATGTATCCATTCTCTTCCAACTAAAGTTTGTTGCAAGGCGTCAATAGCGGTAAACTGACCATGGTTGCTGTAAATAACACTTCACACATGATTTCACTGAAATTAATGTAAACATTATTGAATGAAATTTGTAAATTGCCTCTGATTGCATACAGCCAATTGTCAGTGACACTTGACACTGAGTGAGATTTCTCAGTTTGCTATACATGTCACTAATTTGTGGTAGATCGCCTTGTTGGTGATCAGATATCAGTTCGCTATATACATAAGTTTGCTGTAGAGACTTTGTTATATACGTAAATTTAATATGATAATATATAGGAGATGAATCAGGGATTTTTTAACAGTCCGTTGTATCTGTTTGTTCGCTTTATCCGTGTTCGTTATATCTGTGTTCTACTGTAGTTTAAGACTACGGAACTTATTACAAGATGAAACTAGAAATTGCTCAACGTTTTCAGCCTTATAGAAACTAGGGGTTTTGACAGCTTTAATTGTGATGTAAATTATGGAACACTTTTCGTCAAGTCATACATGCTCACCTCAGGCTTGGGTGCGGCGATTGAAATTGGAACACGTTCACTCAACATCTATTGCCTCACTCTAACTGTCTCTGTGGCCATCAGTGTGAAGATTCTGTCCACTACTTTTTGTTTGTCCGTTATATGACAATATCAGACAGAACATGTATTATTATCTGAATGGATATGATCTTAACTCGGTTTTGTATGGCAACCCACATAATTCTTAAGAAAGTAACACAAAAGTCTTCAATCTATGCATGATTTTATCTTGTTTTCAGATGGATTTAAACTATCATAACTTGATCTGTTACTATTTCTTTCCAGCACACAGACTATATCATTGTATTGCTTGACTCTATGGCATGTACCAAGCTAACCATGTTATCCGGAGAGGCATTCAAATAACCCCCTACTAAGCCAAGAAGATCTGGGGTAGAATAGGTCTTCAGCAACCCATGCTTGCTGCAAGAGGCGATTGTGCTTGTCGTAAAACGCGACTAACGGGATCGGGTGGTCAGGCTCGCTGACTTGGTTGATGCCTGTCATTGATCCCAATTGCACGGATTGATGTTCATGATGTCAATCAATGGATTGTCTGGTCCAGACTCGATTATTTTTTCTCTTTCAGCTTGAAGGAAAATCAATTCAGCATAACAAAATCTGTGCAAGCAGAATAAATGATTCTTTGAACCAACAAATTCATCCCAGATAATTACCAACACAAACAGGGGCAAAATGGAAATCAAATGATTGTGTTGACAGAAGGCATGATTTTCCCCCTGACAGTCCAAATTATCAAGTCCAATAAATTGGAGTGTTTACATACTTTGAAGTCTTTTTAGAGAACATTTGCACTCAAATCACCTCAGAAGAAGGCATTTTGCCACAATCTCATTGAAGCACATCACATCCAAATGCTTTCTCCGAGGTATCCATCAATGAAGAAAACAGTTCTTAAATGCTCTCAAAAGATTTCATAGAAAACTTATTTAACTGGTAAAAATGCAAATTTATTGGTTTCATGGTTCCATCATCTCAGTGTCTCTTTTGATCGGCCCTATATGACTGTTGTGACACGTCAGTTTTTGCCTATTATTCCCACAGGTGACACTCCACACTGAGCAGGATGTTCACTGGGGAGGCTTCAGGAAAAGCATGAGGAGGTGGAATGTGGTGCAACAGTAGCAGAGCTACATTCCAGAGATTCCTTTGGAAGAGCCGTTCATAAAAATTAGTAAAATGTTTTGGCTTTTAAGTGTTTATCAGTTTCATTAAAGTAAGAGCAGTACCCATGACGATAAAACCCTGACAGATGGCTTTCTTCTTCATAAAGGTGTTATGATTTCAAGATCAATATCACAAGTTTTTTTCCCATCAAATCTGACACTGTCAAAGAGTACACTAAGTATATTTAGCATCATGTATAATATGATGTCATCCAAGGACATCACCAATGAACTTAATATGTTGCTAAAGGGCTCTTGATTTCAATGCTGTGCGAGGGGTGGCAATGATCTATATGGCCGCGTACAGGTGCATGCAACTGTCATTTTAATGGTTACACACTGCCTTGAATTATCCTTGTCATATCAGAGGCACAATTTCTTGTGCTCTCCCTCCTTATTTTCTTCACTACTGGGCACCCTACTTTAAACATACCATAGTCACATCTACCATAGAGGGGAAATGTCACAGATCAGAATTATTACTTAACAAACTGTTCATCAGTGAATCGGACTGACAGTAGAACCTTGACCTTTTGTCCACAAGTGATGTTGAAGGCATAAGACTCATCAATACTGATTTAACTGCCTTGTAATCACAGAAATTCAAACAATTTTAGATTAAATTCACAACCTGCCTACATTGATCTTTGATGGAAATCAGCCCAAATATAACCTGCTTGACATCCTATATTAACAAAAGTAATCATGAACACATGTTGCCAATACTTCCTCAATAATTCCTAAAGCAAATGACTTTAACAGTAACATTGATTTCTGAAGACACATGATTTCTAGTTCTGTCAATGTCCTATTTTAAATGATACGGTTCTTGTGGCTGTCATTGTACAGATAAACTACTTTGATATAGTCACTTTGATATTTAAGGCGATGCAGACAGATTTTAGAACACGAATGGCAACCAATTTACATAATGTTCGTAAACAATTGTCAATTCTTGTTGAAAGATCTTTGGTTGTTGTACAATTATTATGGTTCTGTTCGAATGAACAAAATCTTCCAAATGGCGTCCTGGTTGTCTTGGGAGAATTAGTCAGCAAAGAGCTGGAGTCACAGGAGACTAATCACAATTTTATTTACAAGAACAATTAACAATGAACAATTTACAATATCTAAGAATATAGCTGAGGGTGCCACAGAGAGTCAGTACAACCCTCTGGGCTGTGGGAGAGAGGTCTGCTTGGTATGAGCATCAAACCCATTCTGCTTCACATCTAGCTTCTCTATCTATTTAACTAAAATTTAACACAATAAAAAGGAATATGATTGGTTGATACACGATGGGGTGTGCCCTATGGTTAATAAATGGCTAGACAGAGGGGAATACTTAATCCTGTTAATCCTGTTGGACTGGCACTAATCCTGCTGACATATTTACTGGGTGCTTGGAAAGAGATTATGGTGTCACTATAGATGAGCTTGTATGGGGCTAGTCCTTAATGAGTCTAGATTGAAGTATTTGTTGAATGTTATTCTAATATAGGTGATGACAGATTTACTTAAATAAAATAGTTAAAGGCAATCTATAAAATTATGTAGACATAACTTTTGTTTTATTGGAAATTATGTCTGGGAGATGGTATCTTGATACCTTAGGCAAGTATTTATTTGAAAGTTTTAAATCTATTAAACTATGCAGACATAACTTTTGTCTTATTGAATATTATGTCTAGGAGATGTATTCTCGTTACCTCAGACAAGCATCTAAAAAGCTATAACTGAAACTACTGATATTTTATATATGCATGTTACCTGATGATATGTATTACTTGCTAAACCATAATTATATGAAATGTTGTATTAATATTACACCATGATAACTCATAAAAGGACTTGCTGTGGATCTAATTATTATATGAGAACTTAGTACAAATGTTATATCATGATACTATTGTGTTACAGATTTTCTCCACAATATGTAAAGATATCAGACAGTCTTTGTACAACTGCACTTAGGAGCATCATTGTAAACAGTTTTTGAGGACCATGCAACACTTTATCTTACATCCATGGCTGAATGTTGAGATCTGATTGCTTCACATCATCCTGATAAAATATAATGTATACCGCCTGAGAAGGAAATACGTTTCTGACCGTGAGAATAAATCCCTTATATCCCGACATGAAGAAAACAGGTTGCACATGGATTTCTGAGCAAGTGAATAAAGCCTTTATACCCTGCACTGAAGCCAAAAGCTGCACGCTGTTTACAAGTCAATGAAAGTCACAGCAGAAGTTCAACAGATATTTTTTTATCAACTTTCAATTTGTTTTATTTACTTTACAATGGCAGAATGAAACATGTCGGCAATATAAATTCATTGTAGCAGTGTAACTCAGGGTATACATGTATGTGGTTTTATGTGTCCCACGTTAGGTTTCATATCACTTACCTCCAGATTGTGGTAAGGAAGCTAATGCGGGACACATATCTCTTGTGAAACTGCTACAACTTACAATTGTAAGCATGTATCATACACCCATCTTCCCCCTCACCCCTTACACAGCAGTATTTACAGGGAGAAAGGTGTGCACTACACTCAAGACAATATGGTAGGTGACCAAACCAGTGTATTTATGCCCCTCAACGACACACATGATCCACATGGATTTCCACACAGAGTGTATCTAGAGGATTGTTTTATTGTGCTCTAGAAATACAGTTCAATCTGTTCAAACCAGATTCTGACAAATATCGAACAATAGATATCATTGTTAATAATTCTAAGAATACTATCTCTATTACATCTCTGCCATAAATCCTGTATTTTGGCTTCAGTCACACTAACTAAAATTTTAAGATTTTCAACAGACGTCCTCTTCACTGTCAGTTACATACACAACTAGTTGTCGCCGAGAAGTCTCATAACTACCCAAGCGATGACGTCACTTCCAGTTTTGACGTCACTTCAAGGTGCTTCTAATCGATCCTACACCCCCTTTTTTTGATAGGAGGGGTAAAACTATTGGTGGACGATAGTTTGCACCGCGACAACCAGACCTAGGGAATATATGCCTTGTAAGTCCGGCTGCATGTCACGCAAGTAAATGCTAGTGAAGGTGTTTTGTGAGGCCCACTGATTCTACTGAGACTGATGTCAATGAAGCGAGAATCTTGGCTAGGTCTCTGATTTCTGAGCTTAGCAGGATCCGAGATGTGGCGTGGAATTCTGAGCCTGTGTATAACTTGATGCAACTGTAGCTTTTAGCTATCCCGCTATTGTAGCCTTGGTGATGTCCTTGTTGGAATTAGTCTTACAAGTTAAGAAGAGTCTCCTTTGAGTCTACATGGGTCTGTAGCTGCGAGATATAACTTGAGAGCTCTGATGGGACATAAAGTCTGTCTGGGTGATCCACTGTTAGTCCTAATGCAGGAATTGTATAGTGTCTATGGCCCAACGGTCTCATCATGGTAGATTGATTCTTGGGTACGAAGTTTGAGAGCGATCTTAGAGCTATTGAGGCCCAATGTTGATCATGGGTAAGACTAGAATAGTCTAAGGCATGTAATTCCGAAACTCTTGCTGCTGTTGCCATGGCTAGGCGGAAAGACGCAGTCCTGGCTTTTTGGAGTAGGGTAGTTTTAGCCATGGGCTTGTTAAGGTTCTGTTAACAATGCCGATAGTACCACAGATAGATTCCACTTGGGGAAGATACGAGGTGTTCGAACATCTGCTTGTAGAAAGGATCTCATAAGTCTGTTTACAATGGGATGGTTACTGATTGATAATCTGTCATGTTAAAGTACAAAATGAAGGGCTGATCTATAACCTTCTATTGTCCTGTATCGGAATTTGTTGTCTTGACGTAGATGTAGTAGAAAAATCTGCTACCATAGGGATGGATATAGCATTAGTTATAATCCCTTGTTGTCTCCTCCACTGGATGAACTTGTCCCATCTGTTGTCATATATAAGGGAGGATGAAGGTCTCCACGATCTTGCAAAAGCTTCTGAGTTGTTCGGGCGGGGATGCCGCTCATCACATGCTCTCTGTGATTCCACCAATGGAGGTCTCGTAGAAATCTGGGAGGTAACTGAGTCTGGAACTCCAGGCTGTGAGATTGTATAGAGTTGATCCATGTCTGTAGAGGACGTAGCATCAGCCTTCCCCTGAAGGTCATATCCTGTGGAGACTTTAAGTTGCCTAGAAGAGACATCCACCACCTCAGAGACTTGCTGGGTTGACTTGAGAGTGATCGAATCATCTTGATAGTCTTGTTGAATCAATCCTTTGGTGGGCATAGATATCCCCTGTCTAGCTGGAATCTTGCTCCTATGTATATGATGTCTTGAACCGGAGCAGTCTCGGACTTGGAAGGATTGACTAGGAAGCCTAGGTAGGTCATAAGTTGGACCACGAATATCATGTTCTGATGTAGTTGAGCTTTCTCTTGGTCTGCCGCCGACTGGCTCTGTAATCCTGGTGAATAGCCAAGGGGCTATTGCTAGCCTGAATGGTAGGACTTGAAATTGTTAGCATCGGACATTGATCGAGAATCGTCGAGATTTCCGTGAGAATGGGTGTATCAGGACGAGAAGATAGGCATCTTGTAAATCTAAGCTTAGAAGCCAGTCTCCTGTCTTCAAATTCGACCATAACTTCCGTATGGAATTTTGGCGGAGGTACCAGATATCTCTTGTTGAGAGTGTTTTGGTCGATAATCACTCTCATTTCGGTTGTATACTTCTTCGGGACTTAGAAGACTGGAGAATATGGCTGGCGAAAGATTCCTGAGAAGATATCTGAGAAGATAGTGGCTTGTCGTACCCACGACTTGCTTGGAATGAATCCTTCCCAGAGGGGACAAACTTCTTCTTAGGAGGCTGTTTGGATGACAAAGATTTGCGGTCCCAGGGATGCTTCTATGGATGGGATGATCTGTGTCCCAATTTTCTGTTATTAGAACTATCAGAATAATCTTAGATTAACGTGACTTACTACCAAGGGCCAGATTGTTACTACTATTACAATAGGTGTTGACTCACATACAGGGAAAAAGTGACGTTGCCGCCATTATGACATCATGGCTTGGCGACAACTAGTTGTGTGTATAATTGACATTGAAGAGGACTCCTGTTGAAAATCTTAAAATGTTAGTTGGAGTGACTGAAGCCAAAATACAGGATTTATGGCAGAGATGTAATAGAGTAAAAGTTTTGTAAGAATTATTTGTCAATACAAGACCAAATTTATTAGCCTGAATTTAATACATTAGTTTATCATAAGTTAAACCTTGACTCCCTTCACTTTGGATAACAGACAAATTGATATGACCTAATCCAGGTTAACTTTTCATGCATCTCATGTCAGGTGAGCTATTCTCATGAAAAACAGTAAGTTTACAACAAGGACTGATGCTGAGTTTTGCATCAGTTCAGTGGCAGCACATCTTTTATGACAGAATAAACATATATCTATGCAATTACACATGCATCAAATGAGAGTTTTCTTATTTCTGATTTCTCTCTCAATTTCCTTCCCAGTATGTAACCAAGGGTGGCAGCTCATGTTGCAGCTGTTAGCAAAGCGAATGAGCAGAATTGTTACTGCAGGTGGTTGCAAAGGCCAAATACCATCAAGCAAATGTTCTGTGACATCATGCCATCTAAGAAAACATTTCAAACAAAATCATACACATGACTCAAACAGTTTTAAATGTACAAACTGGACAGTTTTTACTTTTCCAGAAAAAACTACTTTACCTTCAAAGGTTAATGGAGTTAATAAATGTTAAACTTCAAGAACTTGATGACAAAAGATATTTTATGTGCTGTTAACAAGATTCTTAGTGTTAAAAAACATGTCAGCACCACAGTTCCATTGAATCAGTTGTTCTTACAGAACAGAACAGTCTTTCCAACAGAAAGGTCAGTGAAGTCAAAGTGTTCATCACAATATGTTTTTCCAGGACAAAGTGCTGTAAGAGCATTCAATGGGGAAAAAGTGTGACCTGTATGTGATTTCAGTGTTATCAGCATGAGATGTCAGTGAGGTAATGCAGTTTCCCCATGCTCTAACCACAAACAGAACATAGCTACACGATAAATCACAAAGAACAATGAAGAATGAAGCATGGTTTATTTCACAATAAAACATTGTTCTATTATGACATTATTTCTGGAGATTCGAACATGCCCTAGCAACTTGATGACGCCATATACTGGAGGACAATATTTTTGAGAGGCCAGTGTTTAGTGAGTTGTTCCTCATAGATGTAGCTGGGAAATGCAGATAAACACAGTGGCCGATCGATCAGATCCAAAAGTGGGAGAGATATGACAATCAGTAATGGGAGAAAAGGTACAGGTAATCGATGTTAGGATTGTGAGAATATGCAGGAAATACCGACCTTTGCATAAAATGGACTTGTCTGACATTGCCGAGGTCAGATCCAATTGAGGCAGTCATCATTAGTTAAATACAGGTAAATATTTTTAAAGCTTGTACATTTTATCATCATCCTTAAGGAGGCTGTACATAATGTTTATTCTCCCTGCAGTGTTGTACGATAAACAATGACCACAAGTCGTTTATTTCTTATTTGAGATATCAACATTATGTACAGCCTCTTTTAGGATGATGATAAAATGTACAAGCTTCAAACATATTTACCCATATTTAATTGATGACTCCCTCAATATAATCCAACCTCGGCAAGTCCATTTATGCACAGACGGGTATTTGAACCACGTACCGTTCACCTTTATGTTCTCTCAGTGAGTGAATTAGGTTTTCGCTGCTATGTGCCTCCCTTGAGGATAAGTACAGGTGTTGATTGATAAGTTTTGAGTCACACATGGAAAGATTGGTCCGAAAGTGATTAACATAATTTATTTATCAACATAATCCCCTTCCACATTGATACACTTTTGCCAACGATGTTTCAGGGATCTTATGCAAGTTTCATGGAAGTTCTTTTCTCGGTTGACCACAAGCTTTTCTCCACAGCTGTGACGTCATCATTTGAGTGGAAATGGGTTCCGGTTAGAGCTTTCTTCATGTTTGGGATAGAATTCTGACGGAGCCAGATCAGGTGAAAAGGTTGGATGCTGAAGGAGTTTAAAGCCACACTCATGGAGCCCTGTCAACGACTGGTGTGTGCACTAATTATGGAGCACATCTTTTCTCAGCTTCCCATGTGTCTAGCCTTAATTTCATTTTTTTTCGTAACTGTCTAAAAAGTGCAGCATAATATGCAGCTCAACCTTTCCACCTTTCTTTGACTTCTTTGGTGGTGGTGATGGAAACGCTTCCACTGTTTTGATCTTTCTGGATAAGCTTCAAACAGAGCTAAATTATCATGAGACATACTGTGCCTGGTGTGTGTCAGAAACTTTGGAACCCAATGAATGGATTCTTTCTTCCTTGCCAAAGCTGCTGTGATAATGAAATGTATTATCGCCTGGGAAATGCCAACTGAATTTCCAATATGAATCTCATTCATTCAGCAGTTGGTCATAACCATATCGTGGATTCTCGGAATCACTGCTGGTGACATGACATGCCTTCCAACATGGGGGTCATTCCCCAGGCTCTTCCTGTCAAACTAAAACACTGCTGCCCACCTCTTTACAGTGGCATAGCAATGGGCATTCTTCCTTAGTGTTGTACTCATATCTTCATGGATGGCTTTGGGTGTCAAGCCACTTTTCAGCAAGTACATAATCACTGCATGTTCATCAAGTTTGTCCATTTACTAACTTGTCACAGCAAAACAATTTTCTTAATTCACTCAAGTTTTTGTGGCTATAGATTTCCCTATTATGCAATTCCTTGTATGTGAGGCTTAGAACCGATCCATCAACCTTTGTACATCTGGTAATCTGAGCATGAATTAATCCTCGTGGTGTTAAAGCATAAGATATAATGGTGGGTTTAGTATAATAATCTAAAATGCGTTAATTTGTTAATGATATGATATGAAAAGAGTGCATTCCGTATTAATTCCATTTGACATGATATACTCCAGGGACCTTTTCCACATAGCAATCATAGCTCTATGAATGTTGTAAGTCTATGTTAAACAAGTATTTGTCACAAAGTGATGAAATGTCCCCCGCCGCCTAATGCGATATGTGTTTTTTTTCCAAATATTTTATTCCTTTTGAATAATATTATTTTCTGTGTTAGATACCTCCATGGAACTATTTGTCGTACTCCAAAAGCCAATATCATCAAACATGAAGGAATCCAGAAATTAGTCCTTAAGATATCGCAGCAACACCGTTTTCCATTTCGAATAAAAGATTTCCCTGCTGTTATCTTGAAAATAAAGTTAAGGTCACCAAAATCGACTGGTGTCTGTGGAGTCTGTATATACACCATAGTACCAAATATGAAGACAATCCAGTGATTAGTTCTTGATATATCGTGGCAACACCGTTTTCCGACTCCAAAAGCAGATTTGCCTGCTGTGACCTTGAAAATTGGGTCAAGGTCACCAAAACCGACTGGTGTCTGTGGAGTCTGTATATACACCATAGTTCCAAATATGAGCAATCCAGTCTTTAGTTCTTGAGATATCGCGGCAACAAACAGGTGGGACGTACGGGACGTACGTACGGACGGTCGTGAATACTATATATGTCCCCCGCTTCGCGCTTTCGTGTGGCGGGGGACAATTATAGGAGTTACGATCACTTTAGCAGTACGATGGCTTTGTGGAATGGGTCCTGGGTCCCATTCAACAAAGTGATTATAACTACAATCAATGTTAGTGACTTACGTCGTTTTTTACATTGTCTTAGCTAAAGTTTACAGTTCCACAAAGTGATCATAGGGCGATTGTAACTTTACGAGTTGTTAAGTAGCCAAACTTAACTAAGATTGGAATCTTCATCCCTGAGGATACAAATGTTTCCCTGAGAGTTGCCTCCCTTGGTCAGGTTTAGCATACGACGCATTATCTAAAATGGCTGAATGGCAGACCTCTGTTGTCGTCAAACCCATTCTTCGCTGCAACTTCAAAGCAAGCGAGATCACTGTCCTGGTTGATGAGGTGGCTGTTCACCACACTACACTGAATTCTTCATTCATCTCTACCGTAGTCAATAAGTTGAAAGGCATTATATGGGGGGGGGGGAAGAGAGACACAGTTTGTGAAGGTCGCCACAACTCAATAAAAACCCTTGCCTACATATCTCAAAGTCTGAGGAAAAACTTTGTTTCTTGGGACAGGGAATGCTAACGCTGGGTTGCTGGTGCAATAGATGGAAAGACAGCTTCTTGCAGTCTCAAGAGGCTGATACAAACATAATACAGGTACTATAAACATCAACATAACGTAAAATAACACAATTTTGGAATATATTATCCCTGATAAAATAATAATTTCAGATAGTTTCTTCCGACCATTGCATCAAAATTGTTTGAGTTGTATTAATTGGTACTTTTTACCCGAGTCACCTATAGATTGGGAGAGAACACTTGTATTACTGATTGCTATTTCCGGCTTAGTTTACAAGTAAATACACACAGAATATAAATGGTAAATCATCATGTCTAGCAATGTTTTATATCAAATTTCATACTTTTATTTACCAAGTTTGTTAAAGATTTACCTGTTTATTCACCTCAATTCGCTGAAGTGATAGATCCACGATGTGTTTCAAAGCGCACAACACTCAACAGATACACAGATCTAATATATACCAATTCAACCTGCGGGATGTAGGTCAGTGTGACTGTGGTTTGTTCTATTTCAAGTCAGACATTTTGCAGTCACAATCGCACAAGTCTGGGGCACAGACAGATTTCAGGACCCCTGGAATGTACACAAGTTGCTGCTGCAAATCTTTTGGTGATAAAAGATACTTTTCAATAGATTCTTTAAATTTTTATAAGTACAAAGCTTTTGAACTTTCCATAATAATCTTTGCCAGTTTTGCAGATATTGATTTTTAAAGTACAGATGACAACTATAGTTGTCCATTATTCTGTAGGTAGGCTCGATTTCCCCTCTTCTTTTAGTAGTCATAACTGGAGTAGATAACATGGGAAGAGTCATAAAGGAGTGAACTCTGAGGATATCCTAAATGTCTTGTGACTTAATGGGGCTCTGGAAACGAAGCAGGCCTTTCTATCAGTAGACTTTGACAGGCAATGAAACCAATATGCATCAAGGGGAATTACAAGTTATGATCTGAAAATTTAACATGATGGATGAATGAAAATATTAAAATACTGAATGTATTAGCAGACATGAAAATCTCAATCAGTAGGAAGGGGAGCCCAGTCAGATATGATAATTATTTTCTGAAACCAGTAGCAGTAGCATTAATAGCAAGAAAATTTCATTAATCATGATGAGGGGAGATTAATTGATTCAACGTTTCCACAAATAATATGTCACAATGCAAACATAAAGCAAGGAAAAATACAAGGTTTGCTAAACATGAAAAATACACCTAATGCTTGTTCCAAATTGGTATCTTAACTGGGTTTTCTCTGATCATATTGTTCCAGGTGAAGACAATGTAATATCAGAGAACACAAGGAAGTCACTCCTCATTAAGCAGAGCCTAAGAACTTTGCAAAATAGTCACCTGTCTTTCTTTTGTCTTTTGTAAAATAATTAATAAGTTTGGAACCAATTTTTTACACTTGATTCTCTATAATACTAGAACTATAACATTTGTCATGCCTATCAGGACGTTTGTTTGCTATTTGTTTGTTTGTTGTTTAATGCCGTACTCAGCAATGCTACAGCTATATGACAGCGGTCTGTAGATAATCAAGTCTGAACCAGACAATCCAGTGACTGATATCATGAATATTGATCTACTCAATTAGGATACGATGACATGCATCAACCAAGTCAGCGAGCCTGACCACCTGATCCCGTTAGTCGCCTCTTACGACAAGCATAGTCCCCTTTTATGTCAAGCATGGGTTGCTGAAGACCTACTCTACCCTTGATCTTCACGGGTCTTTACAATTAGGAACAGTGTAGGTTTTATTTTATAAAACTCCATCTTTCTAGTGAAACTTCATAGAGAATTAATATATTGAACCATATTAGGAACTCTTGAACTCCTTTGAACTAAACAGCCTAATCAAAAGAAGACTGGGAAACTAGATTTAATACATACATTCACTTTTCAACATCACAGAATTATGAAAAAAACTGTTACAACCCTTACAACAAATCCTGCAAATCTTTAAATTAATGCGTCTCCAAATTAATACGACTGCTGTGAAACAACACACAGTTTATATGTTTATTCTGTTGACTGGCATTAAGGAAGTTGAAAGGCAATAAAATAATTGAACCAACAACAGTTCACTGATTGGTATGCAAAGAAGGTGTCAACAAACTTGAAGGCAGACAACAAGACAAAAGCTGTAGATCTGAGGAGTGCATGTGATGAAGCCTTTCCGGTTGTGTCCGCCTTTTCACAAAGTGTTGCGTGGGTGCATCTGTCTGGACTGCTGGAGTGGTCAATGACATCTAGTTTCACATGAGTGGGTAGAACTCTTGACCCCAGAGGTGATAACTCACCAGATGCCTACTGTGTAATTCCTAATCTTTGAATGATATTGTTATATACTTAATTTTTAATATTGTTGCTGCTCAATAAACCGTGTTTGTGTTTGTGTTTATATTCAAGTTGGTATTTCTGCTATCCAAAGTGTGCCGTGAGGCCATCTTATTGTTGTTTGTCATTTTGAAGATATAAATGCGGAGCTTAATTAAAATGGAACAAAAAACCACAAGCATTTTTCGCATTTAATTCTCACTCACGTTTATTTCAAGATTAACAGTAAATATAAAAAGAAATGCTCCCGACAGTCTTTGTATGTAATTTGATCGTTTTATGAGGGCTTTCCACTCAGCCAGCCTTGCCTCAGAGGAGGAAATAATGCTTGCACACCAAAAGAGTGAACCATATACAGCCCCAGACCCTCTTCAAGGCAAACTCACGTATACCTGCACAGCTGTGTGGGAATAAGACACAGAGACACAAGGCACTATAGTGTACAAGTGTTCAAATGTAGGAAAAACAAGTATTTGTCAAAAAGTGACGAAATGTCCCCCGCCTGTATATACACCATAGTACCAAATATGAAGACAATCCAGCGATTAGTTCTTGAGATATTGCGGCAACACCGTTTTCCAACTCCAAAAGCAGATTTGCCTGCTGTGACCTTGAAAATGGGGTCAAGGTCACCAAAACCGACTGGTGTCTGCGGTGTCTGTATATACACCATATTTCCAAATATGAAGACAATCCAGTGTTCAGTTCTTGAGATATCGTGGCAACACCGTTTTCCAACTCCAAAAGCAGATTTGCCTGCTGTGACCTTGAAAATGGGGTCAAGGTCACCAAAACCGACTGGTGTCTGTGGAGTCTGTATATACACCATAGTTCCAAATATGAAGACAATCCAGCGATCAGTTCTTGAGATATCGTGGCAACACTGTTTTCCAACTCCAAAAGCAGATTTGCCTGCTGTGACCTTGAAAATGGGGTCAAGGTCACCAAAACAGACTGGTGTCTGCGGAGTCTGTATATACACCATATTTCCAAATATGAAGACAATCCAGTGTTTAGTTCTTGAGATATCGCGGCAACACCGTTTTCCAACTCCAAAAGAAGATTTGCAGATATCCCGGCAACAAACAGGTGGGACGTACAGACGGATGGACGTACGGACGGACGGTCGTGAATACTATATCCCCCGCTCCGCACATATCTATAAGCTAGTAATCAAAAGTATTGCTTGATGACATGTGCAGCCTCTCCTTCATCACATCCTATTCGACAAACCCTGAGACCCTGTGGGTCGATTGTTATAGAGTAGAGCAACACAACTATTGGATTTAAACAAACACAACAGAACACTTGAAGACATCTTTAATGTAGTGAATTCACAGCTGTACCATCAGTGTTAAGTTGCCACCTAAAAGTGTTTTTATGAAGTCAAATCACATCTGTACCATCAGTGGTAAGTTGCCACCTAAAAGTGTTTTTATGTAGTGAATTCACAGCTGTACCATCAGTGGTAAGTTGCCACCTAAAAGTGTTTTTATGTAGTCAAATCACATCTGTACCATCAGTGGTAAGTTGCCACCTAAAAGTGTTTTGATGAAGTCAATTCACAGCTGTATCATCAGTGGTAAGTTGCCACCTAAAAGTGTTTTGATGAAGTCAATTCACAGCTGTACCATCAGTGGTAAGCTGCCACCTAAAAGTGTTTTGATGTAGTCAATTCACAGCTGTACCATCAGTGGTAAGTTGCCACCTAAAAGTGTTTTTATGTAGTCAATTCACAGCTGCACCATCAGTGGTAAGTTGCCACCTAAAAGTGTTTTGATGTAGTCAATTCACAGCTGTATCATCAGTGGTAAGCTTCCACCTAAAGGTGTTTTGATGTGGTCAATTTAAAGGTGTAAGCACAATCAGCACAGACCATTGATCCAAAAGTTGTATAGTCACTTAACATAGCAGATCGGCCAGATCAGTGACACTGACAACTCTTCTTGAATCCCAACCAGGTACAATAATCAGAAACCTCATTACAACTTGAGTCTCCCATTGAGACTGGCTTAAAACTAGCCTTCATCTAAACATCACTTAACAACAAAATTACTTTTCCAGAGAATTGTATAGAAGTCAGAAATTGAGGAGTATATGTTCCAGACATTCCTTGACCAATAGACCAAGAACGCTTTATCGTACATTATGCCATTCCTTAGATTATTGGCACTAAGACTATCTCAAGAGTTTTACCTATTATTCAGATAAAACTCCTTATAACACATTTGAAAATTTTCTATTTTTGTTTATGAATATTCAATTCTTATCTCCATATACAAGAACAAATATCAATAATCTCAATTATAGCATAATCTTTAGTCCAAATAACATGATGTCACAAGCACACTCAGTGGATTAAAAAACACCAGTTGAACTATCTCAACCTGATGTCAAACCCTGTCCAATAAACGAACTTGGTGCTAATGAGAACCTTTCTTCATTCAGGGATAAAAACAGCCATAGGTCAGAGTGGCAAAATGGACTTTATTTGGCTGTCTCATTTCCTGTCCAATCTAATGATCACATCATTCCAAAGATGAAGCCTTAACTCTCATCAGTCTACCATCTTCTCTACACTGCGATGACAATCCTTCTCTGACCTTTCTTACCAACACACCATACATCAGGCTTTGGTCTTTTTATCAGATCATGACAAAGAAAAACACATTTCATGTTCTAACCATATTGATGATGATGTTTCATAATTCACCTTTGCATTACTTGGATCGATGTTTCAAGTATAAATCAGATGAAGATACACAAAGCTTAAACTTGATCACTATTGACATTCTGACCTGCTAACCATTTAAACAACCACAGGAACATCTGTTATCTAAATGTCATTATTAATGCATTAAAATAGTAGTTCTACATATGAAATAGTAGTTCTACATATGAAATAGTAGTTCTACATATGAAATAGTAGCTCCATATATAAAATAGTAGTTCTACATATGAAATAGTAGTTCTACATGACATAGTAGCTCCACATATGAAATAGTAGCTCTACATATGAAATAGTGGTTTTACATATGAAATAGTAGCGCCATATGAAATAGTAGCTCTACATATGAAATAGTAGCTCCACATATGAAATAGTAGCTCTACATATGAAATAGTGGTTCTACATATGAAATAGTAGCGCTCCACATATGAAATAGTAGCTCTACATATGAAATAGTGGTTCTACATATGCCACTATTATGTCAACTTATTGTGCCTTGTGCCTTGTGCCTTTTGTCTGCAGACACATTATAACTATATCTTCAGCTTTTAAACAGAAGTTCTCTTCACTGTCAACTACACACAACTAGTTGTTCCCCTTATAGCACATGTAGCTCTTCTGTGCAAAATGGTGGGAAAAATGTCCCTTCATTTCTGTGCGTGCAACACCTGTATTTTGTTTTTGTTCTAGCACTTGGTATAGGTAGTCAGACTGTTTAGTTAATTTCTTCAGAAATACTATATTATTTGGTTTACGATCTGTCTGGATACGTAAGTATACTGGGGTTGGTTGTTTGTGTGTTTTCACTTATTATGGCGTCCTTCACTTCCCCGCTGACGTGTCAGAAATGTGGGCAGTTTATGGTTACTGGCAATCCACACAACTTCTGCTGGAAGTGCAGAGAAGCTTCATGCACAGTAAAGTCAAGGTGCGATCTGTGCTCTCCTCTCTATAGTTCTTGAAGCTAGATGCCTCCATAGTCAAGGCGAAATGCAAGGATGCTGCTAAGAAGAAGGTGGACTCGATCTTATCTGCCACAAAGGAGACCATCTCTATGCCATCGACCCCTTCGATACCCTAACCAGATCCAGCTTCGGGTTTCCAGATCAGCGCTCAGGAGAAGTTATTTGCCCTACAGCAGGCTTCAATGGAAGAGATGATAAACACCCGTCTAGCAGCCATCACTTCTGAAGTTGACCAGCTGAGCTGCCGAAGATACCATACAGCTCCCGCACGGGCTGATTTGAAACTTCTGCTACCATTACGAGCAAGCTGGTCTTCACGTGACTCCCCGGGAGTGGCTAGACGGTTCCTGCATGGACCATGGATGGTCACGTCTCCAGGCCAGCCGTCTGGATCCCGTTAGACCTGACCCTCAGCCAGCGCATCAACAAATTCTACCAGAGTCATGGACCCCATCTGATGATGACACTCTTGTATATGAGCCCATGGAACCATCGCCACCGAAGTTGGATGAAGGAGAGGCACCCGATCAACTGGCCACCTCCACGGGAATATGGACCACCGTTATCTTTTGTAGATATGATAGACGCCAAGACATCTCACATCCACTTTACTCTACCGTGGCCAAGCTATACCAGCAGGATCCTTGACCAAATGAATGATACGATGCAGAAGCTCCGTCATATGAAGATGATTTGTTTCTACCCCCCCATCCAAGCATCCCAGATCCTATCGAACTTCCATTGTCTACGGATTAAGATACATGACTTCCGCCATTCGATATAATGCTGTCACAAGGTCCAGTGGGAGGGTGTCTTTTGTCATATGCTGAAAACTTGAAGTACAGAACAACCGACCACTGGATCTGACGTTATCCATCACGGGTACAAGTGCCCGTGCAGCCGACCTTACCATCAAGACCCTTCTCACCAAAGAGGTCATTCAGAGATTGGGGATACCAACGAAACTCGGGGGTTCTTGTCCCCGGTGTTTTTAGTACCGTAAAAGAACTCCACAGAGATGTGAATGATCATAGACCTCAAAACTCTCAACAAGAAGTACTTGGTCCTGCCTCCAATATTTCAGATGAAATCAGTCAGGAAACTACTTTCATCACTCGGAACAGGAGATTGGGTCATTGACCTTCAGGATGCATATCTCCATGTGCCAATCCACTGCATGGCACAAGGTACCTCGGTTTCGCAGTAAACGACTGTCATTACGATTTCCGGGGTTTACCGTTCAGCATATCAATAGCCCCTTGGCTATTCATCAGAATAATGTCTCCAGTCATCAACTTGTCCCATTCACAAATGGTATGACGTCGACTTCATGGATATCTAGACGAATTTCGGGCTGCCATTCAGGAATACACCCAGCTTGGATTCCTCATCCATCTGACCAAGTCTGCGATTTGTCCGGTACAAGACATAGTTTATATCGGGGCCAGATTTCTTCTACGCACAGGATATCTTTGCCCCCTGGAGGACCGGTTCAACAAGTCAACTTAGCCCAAAGCCAACTTACCAGATCGATCAGATGGTAGATGACTCTCATGGGAACACTGTCCTCTCTACAAGATATGACTCACAGTGGCCGATTACAATTACGCCCGCTGCAGAATTGGATCAATTCCCTATTATCTCAGACCCTGGATACACAGGTACTCATACCTCTCCACCTACGTCAAGATCTAATCTGGTCGACGCAACGAGATCATGTCATGACGGGGATTCCTCTCACGCTAACCAGTTCCCGAACACCACCTGTTCACAGATGCTTCGGACTCAGGTTGGGGAGCTCACATGGACGACCTCCAGGTTTTATGGACCAAGACGAAAACAGCTCTACACATAAACTGCAGAGAAATGAAAGCGAGACATATTCCAGGCAAACTGAACATACTAGCAGACAGCTTATCCCAGGGAGGGAGGATTTTACCAATGGCGTGGACTCTTCACCCAGACGTCTTTACTTAGATAACCTCGCACCCTGTATCTGGATCTCTTAGCGACCTGTCTCAACCATCAACTTACGGTTTACGTCAGCCCAGTTCTCGATCCGAGAGCTCTCCAGATAGATGCACTATCCATGGATTGGACAGGACTGTTCGCCTAAGGTCATACAGAAGTTTGAAGTGACAGATTGCACAGTCATCCTCATCGCTCCAACTTGGCCAAGCAGGACATGGTATCCCAGACTACTATCGCTCCTGATGGACGAGCCACTCGTCAACTTCACAAAGATCTCCTGCATCAGCCCAGGTTGAGCCTATTTTACTCCAATCTTCCCAGCCTCACAGTATCTTGCAGAGAATGCAGGCCTCCATGTTTTCTCAAGCTGCCTCTACTGCTGTCCCAAGATCATGGAGATCGTCATCCACCCAACTTTATGACAACAGATGGGACAAATTCGTCCAGTGGAGACACAGATGTGGTCTAACAAATGTCACAGTAGACATTTCCATGGTTGCGAATTTCCTTTTACACCTACGACAGGATAATAACTTCCGACATGGAACTATTGAAGCATATACATACAGATTCGCCCTTCATTCCGTTCTCCAGCTCGATGGATTGATGATTGGAACACATCCAGTACTTTACAGACTCCTGAGAGCATTCAGCCCGGAGGATATGAGCATTCCCTGGATTTTCCCAAAATGGAATTTATCAGTCATCCTGTCTGATCTACAAGCCGCCCCATATGAACCTTTTGGAAATACTACTCTCCTCCAAAAATCCTGTAAAGCAGCATTTTTAATAACCATGGCTACTGCAGCTAGAGTATTTGAACTCCACATTCTCGACTATTCCAGTTTCACTCATGCTCCCAACTGGACCTCCATCACCTTGCGGTCCCTATCAGACTTTATAGCCAAGAATCATTCCACAGCTACTGGTCCATTGGTCATAGACATTATACTATTCCCGTCTTGGCACCTGCAGTGGATCATTCCGATCACCTCCTTTGTCCTTTACAAGCTCTCTCACTGATCCACATTGCCGACGGCGAAGACGTCTATTAATCTCGTGCAAGACCCACTCAGATAAAGATATCACTAAAGCAATCAGAACCAGTCAAAAAGAGGAACTGACATCATTTAGAACCTGAAGTGACGTCATAACTGGAAGTTGATAAACCGGAAGTGACGTCACTCTCATAATCTGAGACAAATGATGAGTTAGAATAGAACTAAGACATCATTTGATGATTATCAGCAAAAGGGTACTTCAGGTGAAGGCAGGGGTCCGGAAACCGTCATATGCGCCGCACATGTCCGATTGGGAATCTCAAATGTCCGTTTTAAAATATTGCTTACCGGACATTTTAAAAAGTATTGTCCGGACATTCTTAAATTTTGACCGGACATGATCAACAGTAAGAACTGAGCAGTTTCTGTCTGCAGTTGGAACACAATGAAGATTAACTACACTGACAAGCTTTGTTTGTTTTGATTGCTGTAAATACATCGTACCTACATGATAGTCCAATCGGTCAATCACTATAATAGGTAATAAACTGAGTTGACACTGATTAATCGAGGATTAATTACTGAGAACAACTTGTTAATTTGAGTGAAAGGTGTTTACAACTGTACATTAATACCTTGCATCATCGATGTACCTCATTATCCTCACAATGCTACGATACGTAACCTCAGACAAGAAGCGAAAGCGTGACGACAGCCAGTCGACCGGATCTGCCAAACCCTCAAAGTCTGGACGATCATTTTGTAAGTCGTGGCTAACGACTTTCACTTGGTTGACATACAATGAGGATTTGCAGATTTTATTGTTTTCAGTAGCTAGTCGTATATTGAATCTTGATTGACCGCCATTTTGCTTTCTCGGACGATCGATATCCAATTTTTTTATGGTCAATAATTAAGTACAGATGAAAAAAGTATTCAAATAACTATTGCTATCAACGATATTTTAGTATTTGTGATTAAATTATCTGTCTTGTTTTTAAAAAAATCTTTAGTTTAAAAAAAAACTTTTCCCATGAGGTCACGTGATAACCAAATATGGGATAATAGTCTCGATCCAAATGTTACAACGCGTACACTTGAGCAGACTCATGAATATAACTCATGAATATTAATTAGACCGTTCACTACGTTAACAGATCGTTATTATAACAGAAACAAACGGATGTTTTCCATGTAAATCTAAAATAATATTATTTGTTATTAATTGTCCGGTGAATTAAACAATTTAAATTGAAACAATTCATAATTCATCATATTATGAATACGTAAACTTGTAATGTGTGTGAAAAGTTGTACTAAAATACGCTATTTGAAGGGGGCGTGGCCTAAATGCAAATGTCCGATTGGGATTTTAAATTTTCCGGACCCCTGGGTGAAGGTATCGCATATTGACTGATATAATCATAATATGTCCTCTAAGAGAGATTCTAGAGTAATTACCTCTTTAAAGGGTTTGAATCCGGTAATATACAAGAACTCATACAAGAGTAGGATTAGATTCAGTAGGATTCAGTAGGATTAGAATCAGTAAATAATGGTTTCCAGAAGAGGATTGCTGTCAACTACACAGGGAGTTACTAGAGGCAGATCCCGCCTTATCCCTCCGGTATATTCTGGCTATGATGTAATAGAGGTAATTGGTTTGCAGGAATTATCAAACAATAATTATTATTGTTAATAATTCTAAGAATACTACCTCTATTACATCAGGAAGTACTCCCACCCATGTCCCAAATTCATCTGCGTCCAGTTGTCAGATGTTTTTAGAAAGAAGTGACATTTTTCCTGCCTTTTTGCACAGAAGAGCTGAAGAGCTACATGTGCTATTAGGGGAACAACTAGTTGTGTGTAGTTGACAGTGAAGAGGACTTCTGTTGAAAATCTGAAGATTTAGTTACAGTGTGTCTGCAGCCAAAATTCAGGATTTATGGCTATGATGTAATATTCTTAGAATTATTAGCAACAATAACTATTGTTTGATTTAAAAAAACAACTTTATCTGTTAACTTAAAGGCCACGAAACAAATCTAAACTCTATAAAGATAAAAAACAACCTTCTCAAGTTCCAGCAATATCGCTTCAGAAAAAGGACATCAGCATGATGGAGTGATGACATAATGTTTTATGCCCAAAGCTCATTTGGCCCTTTGGTCATGGTGAGCTAAAATTGAAACTTCAAATTGATCTCATCAGCAAATAGCATTTTTTAAATACTGGAACATTGTTATTTAAATTGAGTGGCTAAGCAAGGTACTGACTTATTATTCTTTTTTTCCCTGTCCAACCCTTGCACATGAACAGTGACAGTAAGTGTCTGGCCCGTTGATTAAAACAGAAATGTTTTCCAAATCATCAGCAAGTAGAAAAGAAATCATTTTTGTATTCAATATTTTTTCCATCATTATCCAAGTAATATATGTGTTGTCCTTCTTGAAACATGTCACCAGGATTTAACACATATCAATGCTTTACTGGCATCTCTCCAGCATAATGTTACAAGGAAATAATACGGTCGTGGGGATATGTAAAAGAAGGTTTGAAATATTCATAACCTCATTACATGGATACAAATTCTTTTTTTTTATACATTTATGTACTGGATGAAATATTTTCAAATTTGACTTTGAAAAAGAAGATTGACTGTCTCCAATCAGAATTGTTCATAAGCCAGGAGCAAGTGCCGCTCTTCTTAAGTACAAAGTGTGAGAGGAAAGCATGTTAAGAACACCATCTGAATGGCAATCATTCCCCTGTCTAGAGGTGACTGTCATGGAAATGCCAACACAGAAATCTTTGTTAAGATCCAGAAGATGTCTGGACCCGTGAAGATCCGGGAAAGAATAGGTCTTTTGCAACCCAAAAGGCGACTTGGCTTGTCGTAAAAGGCGACTAACGGGATCGGATGGTCAGGCTCGCTGACTTGGTTGATGCATGTCATTATTCCAATTGCGTGGATCGATGCTCATGATATCAATCACTGGATTGTCTGGTCCAGACTTGTTTATTTACAGACCGCCGTCATATAGCTGGAATATTGCTGAGTGCGGCGTAAAACAACAAACCAACCAACCAACCAACCCAGTTGCTGCTTGTGGACTATATCATGTGTGCAGATCAAGCAGTATTATCAACATGAAAGGTTGCATTATTGACTGTTGAAACATACAATTTGGTCAATATTTCTATTGGTGCCCACATCCAGACTGAATACTGTGTGTCATCTCCTGTAGTCCCAGGACATAGAAGGAACTAGCCCAGGTGGTAGTACGGGATCTCTGGCCTGGTGATAATACGGGAGCTCTAGCCTAGTTAATAGTAAGGGAGCTCAAGCCAAGTTGATAGTGAGGGAATTCTAGCCTGGTTGACAGTAAGGGAGCTCTAGCCTAGTTGATAGTAAGGGAGCTCTAGCAAGTTGATAGTATGGGAGCTCTAGCCCAGATGATAGTTAGGGAGCTCTAGCCTAGTTGATAGTTAGGGAGCTCTAGCCCAGTTGATAGTAAGGGAGCTCCAGCCTAGCTGATAGTAAAGGATCTCTAGCCTGGTTGATAGTAAGGGAGCTCTAGCCTAGATGATAATAAGGGAGCTCTAGCTTGGTTGATAGTTAGGGAGCTCTAGCCCAGTTGATAGTAAGGGAGCTCCAGCCTAGCTGATAGTAAAGGAGCTCTAGCCTGGATGATAGTAAGGGAGCTCCAGCCTAGATGATAATAAGGGAGCTCTAGCTTGGTTGATAGTTAGGGATCTCTAGCCTATTTGATAGTAAGGGAGCTCTAGCCTAGATGATAATTAGGGAGCTCTAGCCTGGATGATAGTAAGGGAGCTCTAGCCTAGATGATAATTAGGGAGCTCTAGCTTGGTTGATAGTAAGGGAGCTCTAGCCTGGTTGATAGTAAGGGAGCTCTTGCCTGGTTGATAGTGAGGGAATTCTAATCTGGTTGATAGTAAGGGAGCTCTTGCCTGGTTGATAGTAAGGGAGCTCTAGCCTGGTTGATAGTTTGGGAGCTCTAGCCGAGTTGATAGTATTGGAGCTCTAGCCTAGATGATAGTTAGGGAGCTCTAGCCTAGATGATAGGAAGGGGGCTCTAGCCTAGATGATAATGAGGGAGCTCTAGCCTGGTTGATAGTAAGGGAGCTCTTGCCTGGTTGATAGTAAGGGAGCTCTACCCTGGTTGATAGTAAGGGAGCTCTTGCCTGGTTGATAGTAAGGGAGCTCTAGCCTAGATGATAGTAAGGGAGCTCGAGCCTAGATAATAGTAAGGAGCTCTAGCCTAGATGATAGTAAGGGAATTCTAGCCTTGTTGATAGTAAGGGAGCTCTTACCTAGTTTATATTTAGGGAGCTCTAGCCTAGTTGATAGTAACGGAGCTCTAGCCGAATTGATGGTACGGGAGCTCTAGCCCAGATGATAGTTAGGGTTCTCTAGCCTTGTTGATAGTAAGGGAGCCCTAGCCTAGTTGATAGTAAGGGAGCTCTAGCCTAGATGATAGTAAAGGATCTCTAGCCTGGTTGATAGTAAGAGAGATCTAGCCTATATGATAGTAAGGGAGCTCTAGCCTGGCTGATAGAAAGGGAGTTCTTGCCTAGTTCATAGTAAGGGAGCTCTAGCCTGGTTGATAATAAGGGAGCTCTTGCCTGGTTGATAGTGAGGGAGCCCTAGCCTGGCTGATATAAGGGAGTTCTTGCCTAGTTGATAGTAAGGGAGTTCTTGCCTGGTTGATAGTAAGGGAGCTCTTGCCTGGTTGATAGTAAGGGAGCTCTAGCCTGGTTGATAGTAAGGGAGCTCTAGCCTGGTTGATAGAAAGGGAGCTCTAGCCTGGTTGATAGTAAGGGAATTCTAGCCTGGTTGATAGTAATGGATCTCTAGCCTGGTTGATAGTAAGGGAATTCTAGCCTGGTTGATAGTAATGGATCTCTAGGCCAGATGATAGTAAGGGAACTCTAGCCTGGTTGATAGAAAGGGATCTCTAGGCCAGATGATAGTAGGGGAACTCTAGACGGGTTGATAGTAAGGGATCTCTGGCCTGGTTGATAGTGAGGGTTCTCTAGCCTGGTTGATAGTGAGGGATCTCTAGGCCAGTTGATAGTTAGGGAGCTCTAGGCCAGTTGATAGTTAGGGAGCTCTAGCCTGGTTGATAGTGAGGGATCTCTAGGCCAGTTGATAGTTAGGGAGCTCTAGGCCAGTTGATAGTTAGGGAGCTCTAGCCTTGTTGATAGTGAGGGGTCTTTTGCCTATTGTGCCAGAAGGGGGGTTGTATGATGGTTCATGAGAATAACAGACTGGAGGAATGACTCAATCTTTGAACAAGCGTATAGTCGACTACCTATTTCAACACATTATGGTCCCAAACCAGGTAACTGACCCAACATTTCTCTTAGCCCTTGTCAAAACAGCTGCGATGGAAATTCTAAAATAAACATTTCTAAAACTCCTTAATATCAAATGGCACCCCTTCAAATGTGCTTAATATATAGACATTCAATGTTTGGCAAGGAAATATTTAACAGTTTATTTGTTATACTCGATAAGTGAACCCACCCTATATTAAAACTTAAATCCAACTTGTTGCCATGGAAACGTAAAAAATAAAATGTTCTAAAATTACGAAATAGCAAAAGGCACCAGTTCAGTAGGTGTCTGGCAAACATGCAAAGTTTTGTTCGAAAGTATTGAATGGGTTTTGAGTTATGTTCCGGAAACGAACTCTACCCTATAGCACGTAAGTCCAACTTGCTGCCAGGGAAACATTAAAATAAAAAATAAAAAATTATAAATTTCCTAAATAGCAAAAGGCACCAGTTCAGTATGTGCCTGGTAGACGTGCAAAGTTTTGTAGAGAAATATTTAACGGTTTCTGATCTCCTGAACCCATTTCGGGATGTACGCACACATAGACGGACAGACGGACAGAACCCATTTCATTATCCCCCATCAACTTGTTGGGGCGGGGGATAATAAACCCGGGATGGCAAAAGAGCAGGGTGATATAAATATAGAGATACTTGTCAGCAACACAATGACAACTCTGTGTAGATTGGGTCAAATGTAATATATATCAATTTGTAATTAAACTGCTCATTAAAGTAGTCACACTGAAAGTTCAAATAGTGCAACAGTGTCCTGTGAGAAGCAAAAACTAGAGCATTTCAGCTTCAGTGGCCATTGATCTCAACTCAGGGGCTGCTAACAGCTTTCCTGTGTTAAATCAATTTGTGGATGTCAGAAAAGTTCAATCGGATAAAATTAGTGACAAAAAAATGTGAGGAATCCCAATAAAAGCATCCCACATCTTGAGTCAATCTGAAGTGCACGTCATGTTTGATAGATTTAAATACAAAACTGATATGAACTGAAGAAAAAGACATCCTCAGAAAAAAAATGTCTTTCCGAGCATAATACACAGAGCAACAACTGTCATTTAGAAATATGTTTTTGTCTAAAATGAATGAGTATCCACCTCTGACAACAGCTTTTTTTATACTTAACACATACTAACACTGCAGTCACTAATGTTTGTGTCGTATCAAAATTATTATAAGATGCATAATGCTGGGAGACACACAGAGCTTTGTATAGCTCCCCTGGCTTGAACTAAATCATATATTCACATCAGCAATTTTGCATATATTTATGATAAGGTTCTTTTCGAAAACATTTCACAGCACTGTAGCTCACCTGGATATTTATCAAAGTTGCTGTCAGCATTGATATTCAAATATTTTCTGTATACATACAAAACTTTCAATATGGTTCAAATGCAAAGGTCAAATGAAGGTCAGAAGTTTTAAAATATTGCAAAAATGGGATGTATTTGTGGAGCCCCACAACAAACTACACATGTACCCAATTTCATTACAATTGGAACAAAAATGACCAACTAACCAAAGGAAATAAATCGTTTGTTCAATATGGCTTCTGATGTGGCCAATAATTCAAACCTCTTACACAAATTCTGGTGAAATCATTGATGGGAACAAGCATGTTAACTTTCAGTTTCATTGGTCCTTAGGCTTCATAGGAGATGATAGAAGGAAATTCATTCTGACTGAATTTAGCAGCCTGCCTAAAGTGTAAAGGTCAAAATTTTAAAAACTATTAAAATATATATATATATGACATGTTGAGCCCCACTTTTTACTTTACATGTATCAAATACCATTGCATTTGGAATAAAACTGTCTGAGAAATGGCCACTAGAAGGTCAACACAAGGTCAAAATAAAAGATCTCTTGAAGAATGGAACATGTGGTAAGTCCCACTGTTAACTGACCATACATACACCAAATTTCATCACATTCGGAACATAAATTGATGTCCCTAAACATGTTTATCAAGGTGGCTGCTGTGGTGGCAATATCGAAATCTGGATTCAACCAGTGGATTCTCAGGTGAAGATGTTACTAACAGATGACGGATGGTGGAAAAACAGGCTATAACATGAGGGCCTACTTCACTTTAAAGAGAGAAATTTATAACATTCATAGAAAGTATTTAAATGTCACAGGGAAAATGCTGAAATCTGAAGCCCTGTAATCAGCTTCTAAAACAAACCTATTTGGTGGCTTGACCTAAAGTTACTGGTACTGAGGTATTTTCATTGGCTGACATGTAGGCTTTGATGCAGCGTCACACTACTATATGATCTACTGTATTTTCTACCATATTGGAGAATAGTGTCCACACCCCCTCTAGGGGATTCATTATTTTGGTGAGCATTATGTGCAGAAAACAAAGTACAGGTAAACAAACAGATGATAACAAACTTTGTCAATAACAACTTGAAATTTGAGATAAAACATTCTTGGACATAATGATTAACCATTTTGTATTTCCTGTTTTAATAGGCATTGTTGTATATCCATAGATTAAGATCACCAATATATTCTAATATCATTTCATATAAGCTGTGTCTTTTACCATATATATTTTAAAGAAGCGTATAGTTGACAAAGTCATCTATATCCCCCGCCCATTTTAACACGTTATGGTCCCAAACCAGGTAACTGACCCAACATTTCTCTTAGCCCATGTCAAAATAGCTGCAATGGAAATTCTAAAATAAACATTTCTTAAACTCCTTATTATCAAATGGCACTAGTTCAGTATGCGCTTTATATATAGACATGCAATGTTTGGCAAGGAAATATTTAACAGTTTATTTGTTATACTACTTAAGTAAACCAATCCTATTTTAAAACTTAAATCCAACTTGTTGTCATGGAAACATAAAAAATAAAAATTTCTAAAAGTGCTATATATCAAAAGGCACCAGTTCAGTATGTGCCTGGTAGACATGCAAAGTTTTGTAAGAAAGTATTTAACAGTTTTTGAGTTACGCTCCGGAAACAAACATCACCCTTATAGAACCTATGTCCAACTTGTTGCCATGGAAACGTAAAAAATAAAAATTTCTAAAAGTGCTATATATCAAAAGGCACCAGTTCAGTATGTGCCTGGTAGACATGCAAAGTTTTGTAAGAAAGTATTTAACAGTTTTTGAGTTACGCTCCGGAAACAAACATCACCCTTATAGAACCTATGTCCAACTTGTTGCCATGGAAACGTAAAACATAAAAATTTATAAAACTCCTAAATAGCAAAGGCACCAGTTCAGTATGTGTCTGGTAAACATGCAAAGTTTTGTAAGAAATTATTTAACGGTTTTTGAGTTACACTCTGGAAACGAACACCACCCCTGTAGAACCTAAGTCCAACTTATTGCCATGGAAACGTGAAAAATAAAAATTTCTAAAATTCCTAAATAGCAAAAGGCACCAGTTCAGTATGTGCCTAGTAGACATGCAAAGTTTTGTAAGAAAGTATTTAATGGTTTTTGAGTTACACTCTGGAAACGAACACCACCCCTGTAGAACCTAAGTCCAACTTATTGCCATGGAAACGTGAAAAATAAAAATTTCTAAAATTCCTAAATAGCAAAAGGCACCAGTTCAGTATGTGTCTGGTAAACATGCACAGTTTTTGTTGGAAAGTATTGAATGGGTTTTGAGTTATGCTCCAGAAACTAACTCCATCCTATAGAACCTAAGTCCAACTTGTTGCAATGGAAACGTAAAACATAAAAATTAATAAAACTCCTAAATAGCAAAAGGCACCAGTTCAGTATGTGTCTGGTGAACATGCAAAGGAAATTATCTCATGTTAGGATTAGAATCAGTAAATAATGGTTTCCAGAAGAGGATTACTGTCAATTACACAGGGTGTTACCAGAGGCAGATTCCACCGGGTCCCTCTGGTGTATTCTGGCAGAGATGTAGTAAGAATTATCAAACAATAGTTATCATTGTTAATAATTCTAAGAGTACTACCTCTCTTATATCTGAATTACTCCCACCCACCTCACCAATTCATCTATCTCTAGTAGTTGGGAAATGTGGGGGGAAAAAAAGGAGATTGCCACCATTGCATATGTCATAGCTTGGGTGGTTACGATGCTACTTTGGAACAACTACGAGGGGTGTTCATTAAAGATTTCCCCTAAATCACTTAGGGTTATCATATTTGGTTGAAATTTCACATGTGTAATGATACATGTATCTATGGGCTATGTCTGAATTTGCAGCACCGAACTATTAATCTTACCACTTTTACAGGTGTTATGATCAAGTAGGGTGTGACAATGGAGCCAGTAGAATACCGAGCAGTGATTAGGTTTTTATATTTGAAAGGTCGCAAACCAAAAGTAATTTTCGATGAAATGAAAGCAACTTATGGGGAAGTCCTGGTTTGAGACGCAAAATGAGGGCTTTTACAAGCGAGGTCTCCATAGTTGCATAAAATGATGGGAGAAGTGTGATACTCTTGGTGGTTCCTATGTGGAGAAAGACTAATACCTATGCCAAGTTTCATTCCACTAGGTCCATCGGAAGTGGGTCAAGGGAAATCTTTAATGAACACCCCTCGTAGTTGTGTGTAATTGACAGTAAAGAGGATGTCTGTTGAAAATGTGAACATTTTAGTTAGTGTGACTGAAGACAAAATACGGGATTTATGGCAGAATGTAATAGAGGTAGTGTTCTTAGAATTATTAACAATGATAACTATTGTTTGATATTTCTGTTATTCCTACAAAAATAACATTGCATACATTGTTGGGTGTGTAAAATCATTCATTTGATCTTAACATTGTGAATATACAAAATAACAATCAATGTCTAAAAATAGCATCTACAGTGGACATCTGAATGCATCTTACTAACATAAGGCATAAGTTGAGGACACAGTAATCCACGGATGAGTGCACAGAATAGCTCTTTAATGTGTATAAAAATCTGAGGCAGAAGCTGCCAGACTGTGCCGTTCATTGAAATTACACATTGCTATGGTCACCTGTTTTAACTCCAGTGGTGGATTTTGTATGACTTTGCCAATAATTTCTTATCGTTTGTTTTATGCCTATTTCTGTTTTTCAAATTTGATTTTGGCCAAGCATTTGTGGTTAAGCATGCCCTACAATATTAAAATCTGCAAAGTAGCTATGTTCAGTTTACTAGCCCTTGAAGTCAGGTGAGCTAAAACAGACATTTCCTATTTGTGATGAATCAGCTGTTTCTGTCAGCCCTCAATCAAACAAGACCTAAAAGCGTATGTGGATGTAGACGTAAGTTAGTGATGCTGGAGTGGTAATGATTCTGTGAGTACTGGATGGAGGTACTACAACTGGTGGCTAGTGTTTGTCTAGTGGGACTCCGCGGAAGCTTATCCGACTTGTGAAGTGCTTCTTCATATTCTTCAAATATCTCTGCTTCAAATGACACTGTGATCAACTGGGACAACTAGTGGTGAGGCGCAGAGTGATGTAGGCATACGGCTAACACTGAACACACCCATGATGTGGCAGTATCTGGACATTACCCCATACGGTCAATACCCCACAATGGCAATTCCTCCACCTACTTGGTGGATTTGGCAGTATCTGGACATTACCCCATACGGTCAATACCCAACAATGGCAATTCCTCCACCTACTTGGTGGATTTGGCAGTATCTGGACATTACCCCATACGGTCAATACCCAACAATGGCAATTCCTCCACCTACTTGGTGGATTTGGCAGTATCTGGACATTACCCCATACGGTCAATACCCCACAATGGCAATTCCTCCACCTACTTGGTGGATGTGGCAGTATCTGGACATTACCCCATACGGTCAATACCCCACAATGGCAATTCCTCCACCTACTTGGTGGATGTGGCAGTATCTGGACATTACCCCATACGGTCAATACCCCACAATGGCAATTCCTCCACCTGTTTATGTTAGCTCGTTAGGTTGACAGAGGTACTTTGTGCCTTTTTAACACTTTATTAACACTTTATTAACACTTTATTAAGAACAGTTGTGGTGTGGATCATTACTTGAATGTACAAGGTACAATTCCTTGATTCCTTTGCAAAGAAGATCTGACTTATATAGAACCTTGCGTAAAACTATGAGTATGACAATTGTGAACAATTTGGAGACTGAGGTAAAAAAAAGACATAGTGTAAATAAAAATAATAATACACATCTGTGTGGGCCAATGTGAGTGTGTGCGTGCATGCATGTCATATATGATGTCTGGTGAATAAAAGTAACTACCAGTAATATTGCCTTGATGCTATATTTGAATATAATGATTAAGTCTTATCCCAGCTCTAGTGCTACATATCATATCAAATATCAGGTCTATGAGCTTATTACCTCAGTCCTTGTCAATCTCATTAAAATCAGATCTTAGTTCTTGCTATCACCAAACAAAGATCTGAGGACATCCCATTACGGGTCACGTCAGAACGACCTTTCATTCGACCAATCAAAGCCTTGCTTACCAGATCATGAAAGTGACAGTGGGAATGTCTTTGCTAATCATGCAACCTTGAAAACGTTAACACGGGGTAGTCCCGTATGACTGATTCCATAAAAAAAATTATCGTTTATCTCTCGCTTCCGTGGGATAAACATTTGAATGGAGGAGGCGTTGCACAGTATGTGGGAAGCACTGCCATACAATCTCAGCCATATATTAGACATTCCGGAATGTTTGTTTGTTCAGTTTTCAAAATTTTAATCGAGAACTGTGTCAACATATTTTTCAAGCGTGGTTTTAAATAGAAGTCGCCATGTTGAAACGAGTGCCGTAAAGCTCGAGAAAACTGCTTTCTAACTGGCTGATGTCGCCTTCTTGTTAGTCATTTCAGTGGTCGGTCAAAGTTTGCGAAGGGTCATTCTGACATGACCCGTAATAGGATGTCCTCAGATCTTTGTTTAGCGGCAGCGAGAACTTAGATCTAATTTTAATGAGATTGAGTCCTTGTGAGCAAAATCTTTATTTTTCTGGAATATTTTTCGCAAAAGATATTAACAAAAGAGAAGTTTCAATTTAACAAAACAGCATGATAATGATAGCAAGGTTATAGCAACTAAAAATTAAGTTCAAAGCCCCAAGTATAAAGTAAATTGCCATGAACAGCTGAGCAATGACCACAAGAGGTTTCAGATGCATAATCACCATAAGAAGTTTCTGCTTTCAGTAAGGTCAAGGTACAAAGGTCAAATCAAGGTCAAAATCTAAAATACTGAGGGAAAAAAGCTCAGAACATTAAATTTTCAGCCCTTAGTAACTACTGACTAAAAAATTAGTGATTTAATTACATTCTGATCACAAAATGCCTGAGTAATGGCCATCGGTGTTTCAATATAGCTGCTGAGGTGGCCATATGGAAACCCTAATTCAAACCTTTTGAACAAATTCAGGTGTCGTCATTGGTGGCGAAAGCACATGAGAAAGTTCAGCTTTACTGATCTAGTGGTTCCTGGGGAGATTAGGTTTATGCCTGGATGATGCATGATACACCACTGACGCCAAAGATGAGAGACATACAAGCCATGTTACAAAGTCATGGGTTAAAATGATATTTCAAATATCACTGCTCTGGCTGCCATTTTAAAAACTGAATCCAAAATGCTGGGCGCACATTTTGATATTTTGATCTATAAATAAGGTGAGCTTACAATAATTCATCTTTCCTTTTAATTTTTTCTCATAATCAAAAGCCAAAATATTTCACAACAACAAATTTCATGCCAGAACCGTAATGTTCCTACCAGCAGTTACGAGTTCCGTTATACCCTTCATCTTATCATTTGGCTAATAAGTCAGTGGCAACAATGATATCTGTTTTGGTCCAGATAAAGCATTTTTAATTGGGAAAGTGAAGCAGATCAGATGTAAGGGAACATGCATACTCAAGGTAGACGAAAATAAAGTCAATCTAATGATCCTCCTCTTCACCTAATCCAGCAATAACAGTACTGCAGCACACTGACGTGCATGGACAAGGAAGTCACTCATTATCTGCAATGTGATTGGTTATTCACATATACAAACCAATTCTATTTGGCAGAATACAAAACCTTATGTACAGGCTAGAGGTGACACAACATCCTGCACACAAAGTCTCTCGATCATTCAACAAATCTGCATCATCACGTTTTTGATGAACATGCATTGTGAATGACAAGATGTTTTAAGCATTTTCAAGGCAATAATATGTGAGAAGTCACATGACCCAAATTCCAGTTAACAGCAATACTCAATTAGGTTACAATACAGGCTTAGCAAGTTAACAGTGTTGCATACACAAAGCACATAACAAGAGTACCAGAGTTTCCAATAGTAAACCTAAATCATAAGTAGCTGAAAACAGGTAAACTTTACAACTGTTGTCCTGGTTGAATGCACAGAGAATGATAAGCAACATGTCCTGGTTGAATGCACAGAGAATGATAGGCAACATGTCCTGGTTGAATGCACAGAGAATGATAAGCAACATGTCCTGGTTGAATGCACAGAGAATGATAAGCAACATGTCCTGGTTGAGGATTCTTATCACTTTAATGTAACTGACATCTTTGCTATCAAAAGACATGAGAGCCTATTAATAATCCAATATCAGCAAGAATTCTAAAAATATTATTGTTAAAATTTCAAAACTTCTAAAGGCAGAGTTCAGCACTTGCGTAATGTGTATGCAAAGTTTCATTAAGATATATTTGATAAACAAACACAAACAAAATTTAAACAAGTAGCATAACTCTGTACTCTGTCAGTTCTCAGTGTCTGTTTTGAAACTTGATAACAATTTCATCAAACAGTGTCCCCATTGATGGTACTGTGCACCAAGTCTAATAGATCAAACATGGGCATGATTCACAATTTGCACATGCATGTTAATTCACAGTGGACATTTTGGATGTTTGCGTTCGTAGGGAGCATGATACTAACACATGTGTTTTTTTAAATGTGCACAACACAGAGTGATTGTTTAGCTAGCAAGTAATCATCAAAAACACTTTATTTAACGGTAAATAACTGTTACGCAATGACACAGCTTGCTTTGTGTATGGTGCAAACAGGAATGGTGCAAAGCGAAGTTGCCAGACATATTAATGTTCATTAAAACACAATGTCATATCTTTGGAGATGTTATATACAGCAGGGCAACACTGACTACTTGCCACGAGCCAGTTGACCTCGATGTGACATCATGGTGCACATACTTGGGTGCAGACCAACTGGTGGCAGAACCGAAGACATAAGAGAAGTGATGCAAATCAATTGTGTCCTCAAAAAATATTATCATGTAAGTTTGTAATTCATGAAAAGCAGTATGAAAAAAGAGCAATTTCAAAATCTGAGTCCATGTACAATGTTAAAACCAAAAAAAGCAGGTGCATTTGTTTATTTGTTGTTTACACATTCTGTGACATGTTTGTAGAAAAGATCAGTATTGATACAGATATCTGTCAATACTCATTAATTCCAAAAACTGTTCTATACCAAACATCTAAGACCATACATTGCTTCTACATTGTACATCATGGTGTTTCCATTAAAAAATCATTATGAAGGCATATATGAGTCAGTTAGAGCTTGTGTATGCACCAGTGGTAATAACCTTACATGTATGTTTGATTGCCCTTTGGAGTGTCAGGTTTGTGGATTAAGCCCATTCTTGTTCTCACTTTTCATAAATAAACGCAAAATCTAAAACTGGCATACAGTTATATCCAGATCTAATAGAAATATTCCTTTTACTTTTTGTTGAAGATTTCCTTTTCTCTGATTCGGAAATTGGTCTCCAACATCAAATCAACATTCACTGTTCATCAGTCTGAGCTGAAGTATCATTTTATGCTTGTGTGTAAATTCTGTATCGATTTAGAAAAAATAATTCCAAAGGAGTTTACATCTTTTCCAAATAGCACTTTGTTTTGGCCATTTTCATGTCAACGTGAAATGTTACATTAATACAAAATATTATATTGTACACACATCATGCATTGTTTGTCAGAAGAAACATGCATGCCCTGGGCCTATGATCTACACTTGCCATGAATAAACAACTTGAATTGTAAATCATGTACATGTACTATGTGATTTAATCACCATCGAGATAGTTTAGTGTACAGTTGAAGTTTTATGAAGTTTTCTCTTTGCAGAATATACACAGTACTCAAATAACATTCCATATATATTTTATTTTATTCACACAGTTGAGAGAGAGTGTTTGTATTTCGTCCAGATTTCACACAGCAGGTTTACAACTTATTTACATGATATACATACACATTAAGAGCATTCATTTGTAGTGTGGTTTGAGAGTACATGTATTACAAGTCATCGGCAAAGTTAAAATATTGTGGTTTGGGTTTCCCCATCAACTGATTGACTAAATGTGTTAATACCACTTTCATATGAATGCCACACAGAACAAATGTTAAGAACAATTGATCAATGATCCCTACATTGTTTGAGTAGAATAACATGTTTGTCAGATATTGTTCATGTCGCATATCAATTTTGAATTTGAAATAGCAAAACAAACGTTAACAATACGCGTTCCAAGTACTACTTTACTTGGTAGATGTTTTTTCAGAATTTTGAATGTCTAACTGAGATCAATTATTCATTCAACATGGATTCTTTTCGAAATGATTCCAGTTCTAACTGTGATTTGCCATTGAACATAGTTTGGGTGTTTACTTGAACATGTTGGGCTGCAAATCAGCGCTGCTTCTGTCAGCCATAATGCTATCCTGTTTCACAAACATACCATGTGATGGGTTTAAGTAAAGGAGGCTGTTCTACAATCTCTCTGTCACTTGCAGATTAACTAATAAATAAGACTGCCTCCATAGGTTTGCAACCGATCATGGTTTTCAATGTGTTTTGATGTTTATAGCTTGAACATGTCATGCTCTGAGCATCAACATGAAAGGGCTTTTTTATTGGGATCTCTGTTGCATCCAAAACGACTCTAGTGTTTTTAAATTTCTTACCGAAATTTTTTTGTCATGTGATCATCAACAGTTGCCATATCTGTAGTTCCTTTAGTTTGGAATATAAGAAATTGATCCATCATTATTACAATTTAGGAAACAGTGGATGATGATATGCCAAACAAGAAAATTTTTCTCCTTAGGCGGTGGAGGATGAAGCTCTGAAAACCTTCATCATCTTCTTCAACGCTTCCTTTTCGCCTTCTTCCAAGATAATGCCACCTAGGCAAAAATATCTTTGGGAAAGTGAAAAGCAGACTGAGACACTGAGAACACCTGGTTTCTTCAGGTACACCTCTTGGCTCTGCACTTTCAGCAAGATGCACAGTGATCTTAAAATGCCCATACTTCTGGCAATGCCATCTTGACATGATACTTTCTATCAGCTATGTGTCTAATGTAAACAAATTTAACAGACAATCCTCCTCAGCTGTAATAACAACTAGTCTTACAAACAACATTTGACAAGAGACAAGATCAATACAGTGTGACAACTACAACTTATATATGTGCTGATGATTACAATCTCTGAAGTATTCCCACTTTATGCACACACACGAGGCTCTGAAAGCAAGATACTATTACTTGCACAACTTATTATGGATAGTTGACAGTGCAGAGGACTTTTGTTGAAATTTCTGATAGTGATGACAGCAGAAATACTGGATTTCTGGCCATGTTGTAATAGCGCCTTTATTCATTGGAACTACTGAGGACTAAAAAGGAACACTAAAAACTAATGACTTGAACCAAATATGATGTTATCATAAGGAGAAACAAACATCTCTTATGCTGGCAATTTCATGGGAGAATATGATTACCATTCCAAATATGCCTAATTAATGGCCACATATATATTTTTCGATAAGGCCATACTGAAAATCAAATTTGAACCTCTGGAACAAATTTCATTGCTAAATAAAAACATTAATGGCTCGTAATGGGCGCAAAAAGTTTTTTCTTCAATATAACTGCCAAGGTGACAATTGGACTCAAACCTCTTGAACACATTGCTGTGTCATCATTGGTGGGGGAAGTTTCAGCTACATTGGCCTTGTATTGTGGCTTCTGTGCAGATGTTAATGACATATGATGAAAGATAGAGGACAGATGACTGGCCACAACATACGCTCACTTGACTTTCAGGCAGGTGAGCTTATAATAATGGCATAGCATGGGGATGCAAATGTTAAAAGGAAATATATGTAAACAGACATACCATGTAATATCATGAATATATTAATTTCACAACATTATACTACATAGTTGACAAAATGTGCCAACATGTTATTTCATATATGACTTCAACGGCAGTTATGTTTCAAATCAGAATTCTGTGAGCAGTTTCAAGAGACACAACTACTGGAATTTTCCATTCAGAGATTCACTTTAATGTTTGAGGAGGCGCGTCAACAATAAGGAAGTGTACATGACAAACTGAAGTGTCATGACATCTCTCCGCTGAACCTTGTAAATCTTACATGTTCTTCTAACGTGGGACTGAATCTATGTCAAACATGGTCACATCTCCAGTGTTTTCTGGAGTTATTATCCCCCGCCACGAAGTGGGAGGGGGATATAGGAATGGGTGCCGTCCGTCCATCCTTCCATCTTTCCGTCACACTTCGTTTCCGGAACAGATCTTGAAAACCGTACCATATTTCTTCACCAAACTTGGCACAAAGATAGGTCTAGTGGTGAACTGGTGCCTTTTGATAGTTTGGGATTTAAATTTTTTTTATTTTTCGAGTTTTCATGGCAACGACTTTGATTTAGACTGAAAATGGCAGTAGTCCTCGTTTCAGTAGCAGATCTTGAAACCGTATCATATTTCTTCACCAAACTTGGCACATAATGTCATCTCGCAGTATTGAATACATTTCCTTTCTTGTTGTTAAGTTCTGCATTGCTTGTGTTTATGTTCCCCCAAAATGTCATGGACATGGTTGTTGCATTCACTGACTAACTTCATGCAGAAACACAACTCATTACAAATACAACAGTGTAACTGATCTTAAACCTACTCAGCTGTATAAACACTGCCTCCTATCCTGTATATATTCTTGTTAACCATACTCTGTACTTCACTTGCTTGATAACAGTGTTAGAACCTACTAATCCTAATTGTGATAAAGAAGTTGTTTGTCCATGTGTCTCATCCTTACTCATTACACATACAGTTACATATTCTATCATAAACTGCAGATGGCAAAACAACACCAGTAATAACTTTTTTTAGTTCTGCAATTAGGTCATTTACAAAAAGGCCCAGTGAACATAGTTCACAGGAGCAAATGCATTGCACACAACGGGACATGTCATATTGGTGGGGGATATGAGTATTTCATGCTTGTTTTAATGGTATTTATCTCATCTTGAACATAATAAACTATAGTTGAGAAAATAATTGTTGTTACATAAGATAGAAACGCTGCAGAGCCTGTGTGGTTTGAGTGATGTGTGTTGGAGGCTGGCTGCCGTCAGTCACTATGTACTGTATGTCTGGGAGTGCTCCAGGCAGGATCCCAGGACAAGCTTGAGGATCTACATGGCTGGCACTGCTGAGAACAACTCACAACTGTCACCTTGAGCAGTGATGAGACAGCTCCCTTCAGACTGCTGATACAGAGAGGGTCAATAACCCACTACAACTAGGGATCACTAATGCATCATCTCTCTTTATCTACCTACTGTATTGAGCAAGTTACCAGCAAGTTTATCACAAATGCACTGCAGAAAATCTTAACACGACACCATGATATTTAAGCTCTGAAAATGCCTGAAACAAACATGGTAATAACATGCTGCCTTACCATGAACAGTTCATAAAGATGACTGACTCCCTCAAACTCAAATGTCAAGTAGACTTACCTGAAAGAAAGAAAAACACATATATTGAATATTCAATGATATACAGTCACTTATATATTACATCATCAATGATAATACACATATTCCGTAAATTAATGAATGTAATATAAATATACCCTAGTCACTCATAAATTGATTGGTATATCCAACATTGCTACATATATCGCACACCATGACAGTATAAGCTTCGGTGACAAAGCATAACAGCAATGTCTTTCTATGATGTACATGGGAGGACTCAGAAAGCATTGATAAATCTAGTTACAATATGTAAACAGTGATTCTACCATGATTTCAGAAAATAACTGATTCTGATTGGTCTGTGAGAGGTTTAAAATTGCAATAACCACCTACAAATGAAACAACTGATTTGACAGCCACGTAAATGAGGCAGCTAATATTTAAAGAAACAAGAGGACAAAGTCATCGACATTCCCTGCAATGGTAAATGCTTGTCATGAATATGTAAACTAGTGGTATATATATCTTGTTGCCATGGAAACTTTAAAAATAACTTTTTTTTAAATCCCGAACTATCAAAAGGCACCAATTCACAACTAGACCCATCTATGTGCCAAGTTAGGTGTAGAAATATTGTACTGCTTCAATATCTGCTCAGGAAACAAGCACTACCCACATTTTTTAGTCTAAGTCAAAGTTGTTGCCATGGAAACTAAAAACATATTGCTTGAAGAAATCCGAAACTATCAACTATTTTTTAGAATTTTTTAAAGTTCAATATTCATAGTATGTGTCGCCATAGATGTTGGGAAGACAACATGATGGAAATCAACTGAGACAGTGTATTTCAAGTTTCTCAAAACCTGTAATATACTACACACTTTTAATACCTGTAAATAATGCTACACACATTTAATACCTGTAGTTTATGCTACATACTATTAATACCCGTAAATAATGCTACACACTTTTAATACCTGTAGTTTATGCTACATACTATTAATACCCGTAAATAATGCTACACACTTTTAAAACCTGTAGTTTATGCTACATACTATTAATACCCGTAAATAATGCTACACACTTTTAATACCTGTAGTTTATGCTACATACTATTAATACCCGTAAATAATGCTACACACTTTTAATACCTGTAGTTTATGCTACATACTATTAATACCCGTAAATAATGCTACACACTTTTAATACCTGTAGTTTATGCTACATACTATTAATACCCGTAAATAATGCTACACACTTTTAATAACAGTGTGTTATGCTACGCACTTTTAAAACCTGTAACATATGGCACACACATATTTAGTGGTAGTCACATTAAAAGTGTCCACATTATTAACCCGCAAATGCTAAAACATCCTGATTTTGTACACCAGTAATAAATGGAATAGCAGAAAACAAATAGTGTTTTTTTCATGTGATGTTTCATTTGAGAGACTATTAGTCAGCCAAATAATTAATCCTTGCTCAGAATATAGAAGACTTGAAGCTGAACAAGATTCATATAAATCATGATCAGGGCCATCTCAAAAAACATTATCAGCTGATCACCGCAAGCAGGTAACAAAGAAAATACCAGTCAACAAATCTGGACTGAAGTATACAATTCAATTCATTTATTATACTATCTCAGTATCTGTTTATAAAAACGTGTTCATCGTATATGTGGACTTATGTTTGTAATATATTTTATTAATTTTATTCAAAATTTCATTCAATTTTGTTAACATTCGTGTGTGAAGTGATTGGTAGATCGCACAACTCACCGTTATTTACAACAACCATGCAGATTTTTGCTATTGACGCCTTGAAACAAACTTTAGTTGCCAGAGAATGGATACATATATCATAAATGCCTTACTCTGACTCATCATATTTGTGGCAATGTGACTATTATATGCCAACATTACGTTTTTCGCAATCGAAATACACGGAGCGGGGGAAGTCCTCACGGTGACTTGTTAAATTGGGCCATACGTAAAAATATCCTGCAACAGCAATACGCTGTACCAAAGTGTAATGCTTATAGTTCTTATTATCTTAAATGTATATAGTAAAAGCTGGAACTGAAATAACACAATTTTGGAATACATTATCCCTGATAAAATAATAATTTCAGATACAGTTTCTTCCGACCATTGCATCGAAATTCTTTGAAGTTGTGTCATTTGGTACTTTTTAACTGAATCCCTGGTAGATTGGGAGAGAACGTGTACAGCTGATGCTTATTCCGGCTTAGTTTACAAGATAATACACACGGTAATCTTAAGCTCTGTATATAAAATAATGCCTTGGAGAGCATACAATTTACCATTTAAATACAATTTAAATGGTTAATCATCATGTCTAGCGATGTTTTATATCAAATTTCATATTGTTATTGACCAAGTTTGTTATACCTGTTCGTTCACCTGAATATTCGCTGAAGGGATAGATCTATGGTGTGTTTTAAAGTGCACAACACTCGATAGATACAAAGATCTAATATAAACAATTTTAACATATCGGGATGTAGTATCAGTGTGCCTGTGGTGATTGATGTTGACCGCATGGTAAAATGCCCAGTTCCACAATTTCAAATCAACATTTTGCAGTCACAATCGGACAAGCCCGGGGCAACAACTGATTTCCGGATCCCTGGGAGTATCGCAAAGATTTTTCTTACTTCTGTTCTATTATTATTATGAATAAACTAATTTTCTGAATGCAACACACAATCCTCTGGTAGTGTTGTTATTATTATTATTATTTACAGATTAAAATAAAGAATATAGCAAAGAGGGTTTGGGTGATCCTGGCACAGTCAGGCTGGTTTAGGCTCAATGGGACTTCTCCCAGGAAGTGCTGCCTCGTCAAACCCACCCAGAATGTTTTGGAGAATGTGAAGATTCCCCAACACTGCAGCCTTCTGCATTACCCAGGTTGTCAAGAGGGCTGAATTCCTGGTAGCAAACCCGGGTACTCTCCCAATGTGAGTCAACAAATTAGGAGGTACCAAACATAAGGCACCGAGAACAATGAGGAGTTGGACAACTTGGTACTTGGGATGCAAGCATGACATTTCAAGAGCGAGGTCTGCATATTTGCCATGTTTTTTTCCTCAGTTTTGTCAATCACATTTCTGTCAAAAGGGACAGAAAATTCAATGATATAAATGATTTCATTGGATTTATCAAAAAGGACAAGATCAGGTTTGTTGGCCTGGAAAAGTCTGAGACTGTATACAGGCCTATTCCAAAGAATTTTGTATTTATAATTTTCCACGCCCTCTACATATTCTGGGTCATACCATGGACCTCTGTGTCAAAACCACAAGCATGGCAAAGACAGTAATAAAATGATCAAGCCACTCCATCATGTTGCTTAAGATACTGTGTTTGTGCCGAACTGACAATGTGTTGGACAGTCTCATTAAATACATTATTATTATTATTATCATTATTATTATTGGCCAGACAAGGGAGGTGATGACAAGCTGTGTCACATAGATAATGTCAACAATATCCTTCAGGCACTTCCTATAAACATAATGCCAGGAAACACTCAACAATGGATATGCTGAAACAGAAAACATCTGGGGCAATTTTCAGTATGTCAATCTCCTTTCCTCCAGATATTGCTGCCTGCTGAGTTCCAATAATCCCAGCTCATGAGCATAGCTGGATACTTCCAGCAATATATACATCCAAATTTTACAGATTATCCAACAACGTAAAAATTAATCCACCTTATTGAAATCTTCAGAGAGACTTGCTATAATTAACACTGGTCTATTCTTAACTAAAATTTTCACAATGAGAAATGAGACAAAGATTTATTTAATGATAATACCCTTTTATGCAGGATATTTTAATATTCATATTATTGTAATGTGGGCCAATGGCCTTTATTACTTTATACATTTGTCTGTCTTGTCTGTCTGTCTGTAGGAATACAAACATCTTGCATCAGTGATCATTGAGCTTGGGACCAATGGATTGCAATATCCTATCACTACTGACTTTTTCATACTTGTATCAAATAATCAGAACAATTTTATCAATACACAAATCACATTGTTTATCAAATCATTGGGACCATAGTTAACCCGTGGTTTGTAACTTTAAAATGCTCATTTTATAAACACATGATAAAACCAGAAATATATTAAAAACTACAAAGGTAATAAAGTACTCCTGAAGTAATAGAGGAAGTATTCTTAGAATTATTTACAATGATAACTATTGTTCAATAATTCTTGCGAATCCTCTATCTCTATTCCATCTTTGCCAGAATATACCAGAGGGACCCGGCGGGATCTGCCTCTAGTAACTCCCTGTGTAATTGACAGTAATCCTCCATTTATTCACTGATTCTAATCCTGACCAGAAATAATTTCCTCTGAAATTTCTCTTGAGGACTTGAAAATCAGAATGCATTCAATTAAGAATCAGTCAAATACGTGATACCTTCACTAGAATTACCGTTATATATGCTGATCTTGTAAGTAATAATGATGTCATTTCTGGTCTATTTCTACCAAATAAAGTCATTTCCTGTTAAAAATGGAGCAGTGACACTATTTCCGGTGCTGACGTCACTTCCGGTTGTGACTTCACTTTATCACTTCCCTTTTTTTGGATAATGACGTTTCTTTATTATCCATTTCTACCAAAAGACGCCATTTCCTGATAAGATGGACCTTGTACTGCTATTTCCGGTAATGATGTCACTTCTGGTTACTATCTCTTCCGGTTCTGATGTCATTTCCGGTCATCTGCACTTAGTTCATGAAGGAGTTGATACTCAAGGTACATAAAGTCCTCGTCCAAAACTTGATGGTCGGGAAGTGGAGACTCATGGGTCTTATACAACTTCCGCTTCAATGAAGGTAAGGGTACCTGGTCATCATGTCTGAGCTTGAGTAGACTTTCAGAAGCCTGATGTACCACCTTGCCTGCATAACTCGGCCACAGCAATGTCTGGTGGATGTGTTGAGATGATGTAGGAGCATGACATCCTCTGTATTCTGGCATCATATGTGGTGAATTTTCTGTCATTGGAGATCACATAACTCCTCAGTGAGTTCCACAAAGCTGTATCCCTCTGTATAATCCTGCTGGGGTGAATCGTCAGACTGATTAACCTCCTCATATAGGTCCGATTTCGCCTCAGAATGGCCATGGGTAACTCCCGGAAGGGGAGGATGTTCGTTATAATCCATGCACTCAACGTGTTCCCCATGTGGTTCATCATCCGCTGGTGTCCAGGACTCCGCTATGAGTAAGGTCCGTGTGGCTTGTGATGACTGCCCGTGTATAACTGAACCCGTACAGGAATGATGGTCCTCCATCAAACCGCTAGACTGTCCCACGATGTAATCTCCATCTCGGTCGGTAGACCCTGGACGCTCCTGTGCGGTCCGAGCAGTCGGCTTGAGTTCCGTCAGTTGATGGTGACTATGCGGTTGAAGTGACGCTCCTGTAACGGTCTGCTGGGCTACCGTAGGGACTGTACAGTGTCGAAGATAAGGAAGATACCGTGACAGGACCCAAGCGGAGATCTAGATGCCCGTGTCTCATGGGAGGATAAAGCTTGGGAGCTTCTACTCGACTGGTCCGTATGGTCATTTGGGTAAGGCCGTACAACTGTCGCTGCTGTGGTGTGAACAGATGGCCTCTTTTGGCCGGAATACACTTCTTAGCCAATACTACTGTCTAATTCTTTCTAATCATCTCCATCTCCTGAGATATAGCTGGGAGTCAGGACTCAAACAGCGACTCCAACATCTTCTTCTGCTGGTTTAAGAGCTGTTCAAACTTGTTCATAGAGAACGCAGATTCATTCGACTGATAAGTCAAGGCTTCTGTTAGTTTGCTGAAGGCCTTCTTTGACAGAGTAGAGCAAAGAAGAAGAGCTATGGCTGTGGTCTGAACAGATGGCTGTCCCCCATGCGGCCTCTTGGCAGGACTCTTCTTAGCCAATACTGTCTGCTTCTCATAAGCCTCTTCAGTGCATTTGGCCTCTCGGCACTTCCAGCAGTTGCTGTAAGAATCTTCTATGATCATAAAATGGACACTTTTCTTACAAGGGGGAAACTCCATGACGACCTCACATCAGCAGTACTTACGTGAGTACGATCGTCACTACAAATAGCTGCTCTTAATATGACTTAATATATCTGTCTATTGAAAACTAGAGAACAATCTTAAATGTGACTACAACCAAGCGCTCGATCGTTACAAATATAACAATAGGTGTTGACTCCAGCACACAGAGAAAAGGGGTGAGGCTCTGCCTTACGCACGTCATAGCTTGGGTTGCTATAGTGCTCTTCGGGAACAAATAATTGTGTGTAATTGACAGTGAAGAGGACGTCTGTTGAAAATCGGAAAATTTAGTTAGTGTGACTGAAGCCAAAATACAGGATTTATGGCAAAGATATAATAGAGGTGGAGGATTCGCAAGAATTGTTATATTTTGGTAATTATGACAGAAAAGTAGTATGTGTATCAGTTTTAAACTATAATTACAATTTTTTTAAATAGAAAACTAGATAGGTTCTTCAAAGTTTCTTTATGTAGTTTGCATATATCATGATCAGTCAAATTTTGGTTTTGTGAGAGAAATAGTTGTTTTGGAATGTTTCCATATACAGGATTGTGGATTGGTTGATCTCAGATGGTGACTTGTGAAACTATCTAATCTCACGGTTGGTCTATATATACCAAATTGATACACAGTGGATAACATATATTCTCAACACTAAACACTAACTAAAGTGCAGAATATTTTAGTCCAGATGATATTTCTTCTGATCATTCAAAATGTATTTTCAAGTGCATCACTGATTATTAATTTTGGGTTATTTACTGAAAACATCACACAAGACCATACTGGTTGCTGATGCCAAAGAGAAATTTTAAATATTAATATTTAGGTAATCTTTTATTGCAAATATTAAATTTACAAAAATGTTTTGACTGAGTCTGTAATCTCCTATTCAATCAAACCAAGACTTTGTCTGAAGAACACCAATGTAGTTTTCAACACATTGTGAAGCAGGATTGCACTTTTTAGTCCATGAGCCAGAGAAAATTTGACTACCAAACAGAGGGACAAATTACCAGTATGATTTTCAGCTAGCTTGATGTCTCACCTGTATAATTTCATGTGATGGACATTTCAGATGCCCAGCTAAATACGATTTTGGTGGCCATTTTCCAAGATGGCGGCCATTTTTTCACTTTTTCTACAGATTTCAGAAATAAGCTTATAACACAGAATTTATTAATTTCAGACAACTTGTATTTCCTGATATTGTTTCAGCACTACATTGCACACATTCTGTTATGCTTTTTGTATATCATTGAGTTATAATTTTTTAGTTAATGTTGAAATTATATAAGGAAATTACCCTTTTTTAACATTTTACTGACATCTTTTCTTTCCAATGCAACGTTGTTGAGTAATAATTCACACCTTATGATAGATATAAATTGTCTAATGTAATTTCATATATAAAATACCATTTGGAAGTTAAAACACGATAGTACATAAACATAAGCAGCCATTTATCAATATAGTGCACTTTTTCACAGATAATTAAAAAATGAAGAAAGTCGTACATATTGCAACCAAAATTTGTTTTTATATTTCCTAGCTAAATTTCCAAGAATCTAAAGGGTTTAAAGTTAAAATGTACACATTGTGATATTATATTTATATGTGTTTAATAATAACATCAAAAGTATACATATAAACAAAATTCCACTTTCATTCCCACCTGACCCTTCTGCAATTAAATGGATAAGAAACATAGATCAATGTCTGGTACCAACTTAACGTTATATTTTCAAATAAAAAAAAACATTTGCCAACAAATATAACTTGTTCATAATTCAAAAGCCACCACAGTCCTTCTACTTCACAAATCTTCTACTTCTTAAAAATCAGCATCTAGTAATATGAACTCACCATATTAAACAGGAGACTGTTTGCTAGAGTTTCATGTCGTTGACATTAACACTGTAACACAATTTAGCATGAATATGGCCAGTACTTGTAACAGTTTCAAGAAAATGTCTATAAATAATTTCAACAATGAGGATGTCTTATTCCGTCTCAAAACCTGCTATGTGATACACATCCAACTGTCAAATTCAGTCATTTTCATCGCTTGAGTCTTCTGCATCTTGATGTATCTCTTCATCATTGTCATCCATGTTGGAGCAGGGTGACAACTTGCAGGCAGAGGGACATTTAAAACCATTTAATATACATGTGCACTCACGTGGTCGACAAGTACGAAAACATCAGCATGACGTCAGGCCGAGGACCACTTCTGGAGCTGGCAAGCCCGTCATCCATTTGATTGCCAGATTTCCTGTCTCATTTATTTCCAAACCGCTGACTGGTAATTGGCACGGAGGGTATGCTGGAAAAGCGCATCTTTACATGGTGGGAGTTGTCCAGATTCAAGATCCCCGCCTCTACCTCGAAATATCTGGTAACGCAGCTCATTGACCTTGTTTACCGTTGTGTTGTTGCAATCAGGGGTCCGGAAAATTTAAAATCCCAATCGGACATTTGCATTTAGGCCACGCCCCCTTCAAATAGCGTATTTTAGTACAACTTTTCACACACATTACAAGTTTACGTATTCATAATATGATGAATTATGAATTGTTTCAATTAAAATAGTTTAATTCACAGGACAATTAATAACAAATAATATCATTTTTGATTTACATGGAAAACATACGTTTGTTTCTGTTATAATAACAATCTGTTAACGTAGTGAACGGTCTAATTAATATTCATGAGTTATATTCATGAGTCTGCTCAAGTGTACTCGTTGTAACATTTGGATCGAGACTATTATCCCATATTTGGTTATCACGTGACCTCACGGAAAAGTTTTTTTTAAACTAAAGATTTTTTTAAAAACAAGACAGATAATTTAATCACAAATACTAAAATATCGTTGATAGCAATAGTTATTTGAATACTTTTTTCATCTGTACTTAATTATTGACCATAAAAAAATTGGATATCGATCGTCCGAGAAAGCAAAATGGCGGTCAATCAAGATTCAATATACGACTAGCTACTGAAAACAATAAAATCTGCAAATCCTCATTGTATGTCAACCAAGTGAAAGTCGTTAGCCACGACTTACAAAATGATCGTCCAGACTTTGAGGGTATGGCAGATCCGCTTGACTGTTCTGCATCGGTCGACTGGCTGTCGTCACGCTTTCGCTTCTTGTCTGAGGTTACGTATCGTAGCATTGTGAGGATAATGAGGTACATCGATGATGCAAGGTATTAATGTACAGTTGTAAACACCTTTCACTCAAATTAACAAGATGTTCTCAGTAATTAATCCTCGATTAATCAGTGTCAACTCAGTTTATTGCCTATTACAGTGATTGACCGATTGGACTATCGTGTAGGTACGATGTATTTACAGCAATCAAAACAAACAAAGCTTGTCAGTGTAGTTAATCTTCATTGTGTTGCAACGGCAGACAGAAACTGCTCAGTCCTTACTGTTGATCATGTCCGGTCAAAATTTAAGAATGTCCGGACAATACTTTTTAAAATGTCCGGTAAGCAATATTTTAAAACGGACATTTGAGATTCCCAATCGGACATGTCCGGCGCATATGACGGTTTCCGGACCCCTGGTTGCAATATAGCATGAATGATCTTAAACACTTCAGGAGAAAGATGCCACTCAGTACCAAGATCTCCAAAAGCCTTTCTGAAAGTTTCATCTCTTAGAAGCAGTTTTAGAGCCCTCAGCTTGCCGTGGCCAGACAATGCACTCAGATAGTCACACCCAGTCGATGCATGTAGCCCCAAAAATGCTGTGCAAGCTTCACTTCCTAAAGCTTCAGCAAGTTTTGTTATGTCCACAAGCCTCAAACGAGCTTTTGTACCTCGTCTGATAATGATTCTTCTGTTGATCTTTGTGCTGAGAGCAAGACAGATAACTAGCACATCTGTGTCGTCTGTGACAAGGACCAGGTCTTGATATTCTTCTGAGGTATGCTTAGCATGCAACAGTAAACGAGTATCAGCTTCTTCGTGGCATAACTCCAGGCATGTTACATTTTGCTATCCCTCACTCGTTAACTGAATGCACATACTTCCGTGTGTAACAAACATACTTTTGTAACCGAGCTGTTCACGTCACCTTAGCACTTTCCAACTCTGTGCCAGAAATCTAGTGAGGTTGTTCTTACTCTCGGTACATGCAAGAAGTCGTCTCCAGTTTTTCAGTTTGTGTCCTTTTCTTATCTGCGTGAAGATAATGCCTTCAGTTGAACCCCGATTCAGACGCTCAGCTGACTTTATTGACTGTTCCCTGTACACATCAAACACCACATCAATTCTGTTACATCCCTGACCAGCATGCAACATCTGGGCAAACACTCGATCAGACAGCTCATCAAATGTGTGATTTTCGCCGTGGATTTTCTGAATGATGGCCATAGCACCAAGAAGAGCAGCAATTTGGGTGGGGGGGGTACCATCTGCAAACGACACTTTAGTCTCCAAGTGTTTTGCCAGAGCAGATTTATTTGTCTTTTTCATTGTGCCATCACCATTTGCAAGAGACCAGGGTAGTGGACCAAGAGGGTGGTTAGCACATCAAGAATGTCTAACCTTCTGTTCTGGGCAATGAGAACAATATTTGCAAACACTCTTCTGTCAGCTTTTAGGATGATTTCTGTGTTTGTACACTTGCTTGTCTTCTTGTTAATGTCCATAAATGATTTCAAATTCATCTTCTTCACGGTGTTGTAGAAACCTTCACCCTTCTGAAGCCGTTCTGCTTGGAACGCCTGATAAGCTTCCTCTCCGTTTTGTCTTGATGTCAAAAGATCGGCAGAAACTTCAAGGGGGGGGGGGGGCACTGCTCCAGTGGATATGCAAACAAGATCTGAGTCTTCAGAAAGCGGGTTTGTCCAGTTCTCCAATGTATCAACTAATGATCTGGTGTCATGTTCATCTCTACGTATGCGTGGTCTGTCCAGGTCTGAATGGCTAAGGGAACGTGACTGCACTGAAATTTGTTCACATAGTTGTCTCAATGCAGCTGCTCTGTGTTCAGCAGTGAGATAGTAGCGTGACACGGTCCCTGGCTTGAGACTGGACCCTCGTGTTCCACCAGCAGTTTGGGTGTATTTGTTTACCGTTTCTTCTGTGGTCTCATCAACTGTAATCCTGCCAAAGGTATTCATTTTCCTCCGTTGAACAGAGAAACCCTTGTTGTGAAAGTGCTCATACATCCATGGACTTGTCTCCTTTAACCGAGTCATCTGAGCAAAGTACACAGGAAGAAACCGTGCATAGTTGGTTTTGTTCATTGCCATGCACCAAGGTATGACATTTCTGATGCAAGCAAGATGAAGATACCAGTCTCCTTCTCTATCAGCACGGGTGTGGGTGTGTGTGCCATATGTAAAGCCATAACACTGAAGTAAACAATTCTTAATGTCTTTGCATAATGAAAAAAAAAAAAAATAGATTTTACAATATAATTTGATAACAGAGAAATATTTATAACACAAAACCATACAAATTGTATATCAAAATGTGTGGAATTTAGTGCCTGACACATTTCATTACACAAAAGTTCTCTAGGAATTGTAAATTCTGTTTTTAATGCTTATTTCTGAAATTTGGAGCAAATTGGAAAAAAATGGCGGCCATATTGAAAATGGCGGCTAAAATGACATTTAGCTGGACATGTGGGATGTCCATCATGTGATTTCATGTAGTTTGGACACCAGGCTATCTGAAAACCACAATGGAACTTTGTCCCTCCATTTGGTAGTCAAACATAAAAATCAGGGGTCTGGCTCATGGACTAGTTCCCTTGCAACAAGTATACATGAATCAGTGGTGCATATTACACTTTGTTACACAACAAGATATGGCACATTACAGTTGCTCTGGGCCGTTAAAAGAAAATACGGATAATACTTCAGTAAATGATCAAGCATTTATTAATTGTAGCCCAGCAGCAGATCCAAGCTCATTATAGCATGTCCTCATCATGCCACAACAATCAATCCCACTCACATAATACCATGGCTCAACATAACACACCGACAATACCCGCAGCCATACTGGCATTCTGTGTATTATACAAACAATGAAAAACACACCTCAGGGCTAGCATATTCAGTCATCAAAACAACCAGTTTTTTCACAATACAACCAAAATAATTCCTATTTGGTGGTGTAAATGAGATGACATATTTATTAAAAATGAAGTCATCCTTCAAGGTGACCTCATTAACAATCACTAGCGACATGCTGTGATGATGATATATGTCCCATTTGATGAGGGGTGGTTGCAGCTGTCATCCAGGAGGCTATTCTATGTAAGCCTTACCCTAGTGGTAACTCATAACAACGTCCTTACTGTCATCATTCTATGTAATTCAGAATTGAAACACAATGTTTCTGGAAAGGTGTTTGCATTACATTCAAAAGCAGAAACAGACCCATCCAAACCTCTTGCCCCACAACTTTCGAGCCAGAAACATTTAGCATAAAACATATTGACTTTACCAAATCAGGTGATAGCTGACCTCATCGATATCTATCTCTATTCATCTGATTGTTGTCTAAGGTAGCCCTGTGCCTCAAGCTACCCTAGACAGTAGACACAAGTCATAAGCATGTACTTCTGGTTTAATGACATCACTTCTGGTCTGGAAAAACATAACTTTGCACAACTTAGAAACATACAGTCCTATACCTCTAACTCAAAAACAAAGTTATAAACACTTAAGGTTAACAATCTCACCTCTGGGTTGGTGAAGATTTTTGTGTTTGTTTGTTGTTTAACACCACACTCAGCAGTATGACAGCGGTCTGTAAATAATCAAGTCTTGATCATACAATCCAGTGATTGATATCTATCTCTGCCAATGGGATATGATAACATGCATCAACCAATTCAGTGAGCCTGACCACCTGATGTCGTTAATCCCCTCTTACGACAAGAATAGTTGCCTGTTACAGCAAGCATGGGTTCTTGAAGACCTGTTCTAACGCGGATCTTCACGGGGAGAGACAAGCATGGGTTGATGAAGACCTGTTCTAACCCAGATCTTCATTGGGAGAGACAAGCATGGGTTGCTAAAGACCTGTTCTAACCCAGATCTTCACGGGGAGAGACAAGCATGGGTTGCTGAAGACCTGTTCTAACCCAGATCTTCACAGGGAGAGACAAGCATGGGTTGCTGAAGACCTGTTTTAACCCAGATCTTCACGGGGAGAGACAAGCGTGGGTTGCTGAAAAATGGGCTTAACAGAAGAAGCCATCCATGAAGATATGAGTACAACATTAGGGATGGATGCCTCTTTCTGTGCCACTGTAAATAGGTGGCCAGCAGAGTTTAAGTGTGGCAGGGAGAAACTCGAAGACAAGCCCTGTCCTGGATGGCCTGTGACATCAGCAACACGTATAGTCTGGAAGGTAATTTAAGGTACCGACGTTCACTACAATATCTGAAAAACTATTGGACCTACTCCAGTCAAAGTTGGTATGAGATTATTATACAGTCATACATAACCCTTTCAAGTTTAGTTGATTGGTTCAACTGTGTCATATGGCCCTGTGACGCAGGGGTAGCATTATGCAGATGGCTGTTTCAATGAATGCTCGTTCCACCCGTAACGAACAGGTCTGGTTGTTGATGAAATATAGTGATAGCTAAATAGACAGATTTTTTATTCATGCACCGATTGTCTTTAAATGTAATATCCAGTTATGTATGACTGTATAATAATCTCATACCAATTCAACTTTGACTGGAGTAGGTCCAATAGTTTTTCAGATATTGTAGTAAACGTCGGTACCTTAAATTACCTTCCAGACTATAACAGAGAATCTATGATTCATGATGATGACTGGTGGGCAAAAGACTGAGCATCATATTGCTAGTTCAGTAGGCATTTCCCTGGAGAGAGTACATATCATTATCACAGAAATATTGGTAATGAAGAAAGTATCCATTTGTTGGAGGACTTCTAAGAAACTGGGATAAAATCCCTCCAATATTGTTGAAAAAGTGCATCAATTTGGAAGGGATTATGCTGAAAATATACCTTTATAATGTCTTTAGGGTCAATTCCTTCTATGTGAGGCTTTAGAGATTATCAGTCATCCATGTATTCAATGTCTTCCATTCCCATTCAACTGGAATATGTTTTGATTTATCATGAATTAATCCAATATGCCCTCAAATTTGAGCCATCTTTGATGTAATCCTTTGAGACCTTGTCCACAAATGCAAGTCCCCCAAAACTGCATGCAACGAAGACCCCATGCCAGAGATCATGTGTACCAGGTGTCCTCCAATTCCAATTATAAGAACTGTTTATGAGAAATTCACATTGTGTGACCTTTACCTTCAACACCATCCAATCACATTACTTATAGTCTCCATACCATACAGATAATACTTTCGGAATGAAACTATTTTGCAGGTAACCTTGATATTTTTGTCAATCAAGACAAATGAAAGGTGTTGAGTTTATTCATCTTAACAAATTACAAAATGCTTTGGTTTTCCATGAATTTGTAGAAATTTTGAGACTTGTTACACATAATCCAATGGGTTTGAGACCCTGCCCTAGTGATCATGAATACCAAGTTTCATCAAATTTCACTGATACATTTCGGAGTTATTGAGGATACAAACATCTTTTTAAACCTTGTTCATATGGAGTGATCTTCCTGGCTTGAGTGGCTACTTAATAAGGTTGCCCCATCAACCCTAAAGACAATGATTGAAAACTAGAACACAAAAGATTAGATTATAGCAATACAATACTTGATACAATACTCAAATCACAAGGGGCTCTCTCTTCAAAAACACAGCTTGTGGCTTGTGATGGGGTGTCTGCAATACCATATGTGAGCATGTTCCTACATGCATGTGCTGTTGTGTCAAATCCAAGCAACTCAGCATGTATTTCTTTTCCTTGCTTTTTTTCTTATGAGAAAAATAGATTATATATTGTGCTATACCTCAGAAACAAATTTCTGTATCCCTCTGGTGACTAAGCGTCAACTGGGCTCTTAACTTACACAATTCCTTCCCCACCTGAGACAGATCATGGCCATAGCTAGTTAGTTGTTCCCTAAATGGGCAACTGATATTCATGAACCGCCCAAAGAAAGTGATTGCCAAGGGAGTAATGATCTCCATAGTTTCTTGAGGCGGACCCTTGCCAATAGAAACATTAAAGTAATAGCAGTCATCTGCTTTGACATCCAAAGAACGAGCCCAAAATTGTCCTGTACTGGCTTCACTGTAACAACCACCTGAATGCTTTGATCTCCCGATATATCAACTTAACACTGGAAACCATACACAGTCAATTTGCCTGACAATAACTTATTATTAGATTGAGTTCTAAGAACAAGATCATACTAAAATTACATACAGTTTGTAACACTCATAGATAACATATAATCAAGCCTGAGAATAGCTTGTGTACCTGGGCGTGTCAGGGTTTTCTTTCCACATAATTTATGTGATAATTCACTTCAGGATATATAGGCATTCTTCCAGAATCACACGAATCAGACATACAAACAACAGCAACTGATGTCTTAAAGGACATCAACAAAATCTTTAGTTCACCATTATTAGGAAACTATCACAGCATACAGTAATAGTGATAAAAAATAAATATTTTGACTGCCGATTAATATTGGCGATTGCACAATGGTTGGGGTTGGTAGAATATATTTGATCTTACACCGTTGATATTCTTGTTAATTATACATTTCTGTGGGCACAAATATATGATGATAGGCATATTCTGAACTTATTTACATCCCAACAAAATGATTCAAAAACGTATTAACACAAATCATAAAAATAATCAGAAAGCTTGCAATTTTATCCTTCATTGCGAGTATGGCATTGCACACATCAGGGTTTTCTTGGGCAAAAGTTGGTAGACTACCATCGAGAAAATTCCTAGAATAGATTTAAAACCCGGCATATATTAAAAAGAAATGACATAATTAATTATTGTATCATCGTCACCTGTTTACTGTTGATTGACCTGGGCAGCAGTCGCAGTTGTCACTCTGATGTTTTATATTTTTCATGATTCCTGCCGGCGCGTAGCAGCAACTTTTGAAATCTAAATCAGATATCATTATGGATTGCGAGGTTGATGATTCCCGAATTATTTTCTGACAATTAAATGGTAGTGAGAGATTTTACATATTGATATGATAAAATAATAATGACATAACATTGTTATTGGTCTTTAGAACAATTAAGGATACAAAGATGTTGTTTAAAACTTTCTGAGAATCCCTGGTCCTCCGAACGGATGAAAGTAGGTACATGGCAACTGGATTTCATGGAATGAAGGGATCATGAAAGATTTCTTGTCTGTAGGAGTCCTTTAACTTTTTAAAACGGGTAATACATTACTCTGAAAACAATAATGTCCACACCACAAAGTATATTTTATGAATAACTACCATTAAAGGTCTTTCACAGTTATTTACAGTTTTATGCATTAAGCATAATTGCAAAACCATGGTTCATATTTAATGCCCATGATAGAAGTTTCCCTTTAATAAAGGCAATTCCTCTAGCAGGGATTGCCATGAAAGTGGAAAATCTATCAATCATCTGAAAGCAAGTGTCTTTTTGATATATGGTAGTTACTCCAGTGTCTATCTGACCTATCACTGACAATGAGACATAATATATTAATAGACATTCCAAGAAAACTGGCAGTGTGAGATACTTATTTTGATGATAGAATTAAAGATTGACATAATATGATAAAGAGGTTATCAAGCTTGTGTGTTTTGAGAAGGTAAATATGCTGTATTAGGAATAAACACTATGTATTTAACTTGCCATGGCTCACTGAAGACATCGTTTATTCCTAATACAGGATTTTTAACATGCCCAAAAGCCACAAGCGTGACAACCTCTATTTATCAGATTGTGATAATAAGTCTATTGGACAGATGTTTAAAGTTGGTACTTGTTGTTACCCTGCCTGACACCCAGTATTAAGGGGCTAAAAGAAGGACTGGCTAGCTCGGAGTCAGTATACTGTGTGTGAGTGGGGTATTCATGTTGAACTGTGGCACAGTATCTCAATGTGGGCTAGCACTATAAAATTGTCATTAGGCCTGACAACACGCAAGCACGCACGCACGAATGTTGATATATAAGTGCAATAATCTGAACACAACATATTACCCCATTTCACCTCACCTCATATCAAATCAATTTAAATCAAATCAAAGATATCTAGGATTCTGTTATTTGGCATGTGTGGTACCGTACTGCATGTGTGGGAGGTTGTTTAATTCTGAAGAAATCCATAATTAATTGCCACTGTAGGCAATCTAGCAGATATGACGAGTTAAAATATCAATGCATGAATCTGGTATTTTGCAGCGTGACATCTCACTTGTAGGCAGGCAGTACAGTAGAGAAGTGTCCTTGTCAAGGATGTGTCATGGAGACTTCTTCACTGAACCAAAGGCAGGTCACATGGCTACAGGCATCATGCTGAATGTTACGTTCTTGAAGGCGATCGTTTTGAGGTGGCAGTGTTATGATCTGTGGTGGAATAATTGCTACAGGAATGATTAAAGATTAGGCAAATGGACGTTTTGCCAAGTTTATAACAGCCCTGGAGTGGCCAGACCACATGTTGCCAGAGTTGTCAGTGATGTCTTCAAATCGTCCAACAACATTCCAGGAACTCCGGCTTATCCGTCCTCATATATGGAATAACATTTCCCTTTGGCATTTCCTCAACATTTGTGGCCTCAATGAGGTGAAGGTGTCAGGCCTGCATCAGTGCTAGTAGGTGGACACACGCGATAGTAACGACTGTGTGAAACTGCCTCGTGTGACATGACTATTTGCATATGAAAGCACAGCTCTCTTTAAATCGACTGTGCTCATTACCATACTTTCAGATACTAGAAGAAGGATCTGTTATGATTTCATAAGACTTGCCTTTAACCCCAAAAAATGTCTGCATAACTCATCTTGTGGGTGTCCATCTACAGTGCACATCACCCCATTAGCAGCAAGGATGAGTGTAATCATGTTCTATGATGAACCTGTGACACATCATCAGAACATGAAAGATGCAGTTGTGAACCCCAAGCTGTGGCCGCTGCAAGTTTGACTGTCCTGTAGTTGTGGCCTCCTAATAGTAGCTACATAGCACAAAATGAAGTAGCTTCCTTTCCACATGCAATCTGTCCTTGTCATGGACATTCCATGACTGCTGTGACATCATCACACAATAAAAAACCTCCAAATTGAAAAGCAATTAGTTCTTACTCATTTGAAAACTAATTGTCAAGGGGAAACTAAGAGCTGTTCAATTATTCAGTCAACTGTTTACTTGACTGTTCTCACAGGAACATCTGTGCTCATTTGTAACACATGTATGCACAAAACAAGAAAAACAAGGATTTCAGTAAAGCCAAGTTGACTCACAATCAGCCAAGTTGGAGAGTCATTACATTAACATCATTGGGGTAAGATGACTCACAATCAGCGAAGTGACTCACAATCAGCCAAATTGGAGAGTCATTACATTAACATCACTGGGGTAAGATGTCTCACAATCAGCCAAGTTGGAGAGTCATTACATTAACATCATTGGGGTAAGATGACTCACAATCAGCCAAGTTGACTCACAATCAGCCAAGTTGGAGAGTAATTACATTAACATCATTGGGGTAAGATGACTCACAATCAGCCAACTTGACTCACAATCAGCCAAGTTGGAGAGTCAAAACATTAACATCATTGGGGTAAGATGACTCACAATCAGCCAACTTGACTCACAATCAGCCAACTTGACTCACAATCAGCCAAGTTGGAGAGTCATTACATTAACATCATTGGGATAAGATGACTCACAATCAGCCAAGTTGACTCACAATCAGCCAAATTAGAGAGTCAATACATTAACATCATTGGGGTAAGATGACTCACAATCAGCCAAGTTGACTCACAATCAGCCAAGTTGGAGAGTCATTACATTAACATCACTGGGGTAAGATGTCTCACAATCAGCCAAGTTGACTCACAATCAGCCAAGTTGACTCACAATCAGCCAACTTGACTCACAATCAGCCAAGTTGGAGAGTCAATACATTAACATCATTGGGATAAGATGACTCACAATCAGCCAAGTTGACTCATAATCAGCCAAGTTGGAGAGTCAAAACATTAACATCATTGGGGTAAGATGACTCACAATCAGCCAAGTTGACTCACAATCAGCCAAGTTGGAGAGTCATTACATTAACATCATTGGGGTAAGATGACTCACAATCAGCCAAGTTGACTCACAATCAGCCAAGTTGGAGAGTCATTACATTAACATCATTGGGGTAAGATGACTCACAATCAGCCAAGTTAGAGAGTCATTACATTAACATCATTGGGGTAAGATGTCTCACAATCAGCCAAGTTGACTCACAATCAGCCAAGTTGGAGAGTCATTACATTAACATCATTGGGGTAAGATGACTCACAATCAGCCAAGTTGACTCACAATCAGCCAAGGTGGAGAGCCAATACCAGTTTACTCACCTCAAGCATGGGGTTGTCATTGAGGTAATATTTGTCAACCCACGGAGATGTAATGAACAGGCTATTTAACTGATGTTTAAACAGTCAATTATCAACAACATAGCCTTCTGACAATTTGATTTTGCCGCATTTCAGAGAAAAAGTGACCAAATTTCGAAACATATCTCAACATCAACAAGAAGACTGAAATCGATATACCCCACCCTTAAAAACATAAAAAGTGTGTCAAATGTCTCATAAAAAAAGGTTCATTCTGAAGCTTGTAAGTACAATTGACATCATGATTGCTGACTGAACCAAATGATTCCCTACATTCTTTAAATTCTTATATTTCATCCAATGGCCTAAATTGGTAATGGTTGTATATGTAACTTTTCACTTAATAGCAATGTTATATATAATTTAGAGTTAAGGAAATATTACAAATCCACAACAATGTAGTAAAAAACTTTAACGATTCCTAGTCATGTTGGTCTGCTTCACGGCTGTCACAAACTGTTTAACATCATGCACAGTGGAAACAAATATCGCTGGATCCATGGAACTTAATACTGAGGCAAGAGAAATAATATCCTATGTCTCAAGCTACCTAAATAAGACAGTTATAACAACCACATGACAAATGCAGTACAACTTTTCAAATGCTCTTCGCGTCCTTAAAAAGAACCACTTCTGTTTCAGTGAGATGATGTTTGATTTCATATGCAGTGTTGTTTTCAAAAAGACACCAGAAATGGGCTTCACACATGGTACCCATGTCGGGAATCGAACCCGGGTCTTCGGCGTGATGAGCGAACACTTTAATCACTAGGCTACCCGACCACCCTATCATGAATGAAATACAAAGTTGTGTTTAATGTAAACTTAACCTTAGCTATCATGAATGAAGTACAAAGTTGTGTTGAATGTAAACTCAACCTTAACTATCATGAATGAAGTACAAAGTTGTGTTGAATGTAAACTTAACCTTAGCTATCATGAATGAAGTACAAAGTTGTGTTGAATGTAAACTTAACCTTAGCTATCATGAATGAAATACAAAGTTGTGTTGAATGTAAACTTAACCTTAGCTATCATGAATGAAGTACAAAATTGTGTTGAATGTAAACTTAACCTTAAATATCATGAATGAAATACAAAGTTGTGTTGAATGCAAACTTAACCTGAACTATCATGAATGAGTGAGTGAGTGAGTGAGTATGATTTTACGCTGCTTTTAGCAATATTCCAGCAACATCACGGCGGGGGACACCAGAAATGGGCTTCACACATGGTACCCATGTCGGGAATCGAACCGGGTCTTCGGCGTGACGAGCGAACACTTTAACCACTAGGCTACCCGACCACCCTATCATGAATGAAATACAAAGTTGTGTTTAATGTAAACTTAACCTTAAATATCATGAATGAAGTACAAAGTTGTGTTGAATGTAAACTCAACCTTAACTATCATGAATGAAGTACAAAGTTGTGTTGAATGTAAACTTAACCTTAGCTATCATGAATGAAGTACAAAGTTGTGTTGAATGTAAACTTAACCTTAAATATCATGAATGAAATACAAAGTTGTGTTGAATGTAAACTTAACCTGAACTATCATGAATGAAGTACAAAGTTGTGTTGAATGTAAACTTAACCTTAGATATCCAACATATAATCTAAACTAGAGGTGGAATTAAATATCGCATATGCTACTCATATAAAGAGGTCAAAGTAACACTTGTCGATAAGTCAGAGAGCCTGACCACCCGATCTGTTTCAATGATCTACAGTTAATTCTTCTATAAAAACACACTGCATACTTTCTGTTACCGTGAGGATGCTGTTGACTCGAGGTGAGGTGAGGTGAAATTGGGTTTTAACGTCGCGTCCAAGATTATTGCACTTATATAGCGACGTGCATGCACGTGTGTGTGTGTGGCTGCTTGTACTAGTCCAGACTGAGGCTGATTTATAGTGCTAGCACACTGAGATACCATGCCGCAGTTTAACATGAATACCTCCCTCAGACACAGTATACTGACTCCGAGCCGACCAGTCCTTGTTTTAGCCCCTTAATGCTGAGCGCCAGACAGGGTAACAACAAGTACCATCTTTTAACGTCTTTTGGTATGACGCGGCTCGGGATCGAACCCTGGACCTTCCGCTCTCCGGGCTGACGCTCTACCTCTAGACCACGGAGGCGGTTCTGTTGACTCGAACAAGCAAGGAGATAATGGCTTAGTCTGTAATGCCAACAATCAAACTAACACAAATCGACAAATGTTATAGTAGATACCAATCTTAAATGAACATGTGCATGTTTGCTAGTGAATGCGTGTGTGTGTGTGTGTGTGTGTGTGTGTGTGTGTGTGTGTGTGTGTGTGTGTGTGTGTGTGTGTGTGTGTGTGTGTGTGTGTTTGTTTCATGTAACACTGAACAATATTTCATCTATATGTATATGACAGTATCACGTAAATAATTGAATCTAGACCAGACAATCCAGTTATTGGTATTATGGGCCCCAATCCATGCCGCCGGGGCACACTGACATGCCATCAACCACATCACTGAGTCTGACCGAGTCCAGTAAGCTTCAAGATACTTCACATATGTCACATGGGTACATTGTCCATCGGTTATCGATTAAGAAAATATAGTTAAACATTTTCAACACCCACCATGGATTATCCAGATTTTTGGTGTTTACGTGTGGTCAATTTGGAAATACCACTCCTGGGCATTGTTAACAACTAAGTTTGATGTAACAAACATTCAACATTATAAACCAGACGCATTAATTCCTAAAATGCCATTTTATGCTATTGTTTACACAGTCTCCTGTCTCGTCAAGCAAGGAAAACAACGTAATGTCATCAAGTAATAATGTGAAGGATACTTGCTTGGAACATCCAATGTTCAGTTTGAACCAACAATATAAAGAATTAAACACCCAGAGACCTTAAAACCCTATACATATCTTAGCAACTGCTGTCATACGTCACTGACAATATGTTAATTTTGAATTACATTTGCTGTAATGAGTTTTCTTGCTTTTTTCCCCCAAAGCAAAGACATTACAGTGAGCCCATAACACTGGAAATACCATGTCAACAAATCCATACTGAAGTACGCAAATTAGTCATGTAATTACCCTGGTTATAAAAAGTGTATCTGAATTTATGTTTGAAACTTATTTCATTAATTTTATTCAAAATTCCTTCTGATATTGCTATAATCAATTTCGGCGAAATCGTGTGTGAAATGATCAGAAGATCGCACAACTCACGGTTATTAACAGCAACCACAGTCAGATTACCGCTATTAACACCTGAAATGAAATTTAGTTGACAGAGAATGGCTACATATATCATAAATGCCATATTTTGACTTGTTAAAAGTCATATTTGTTGTAGTTTGACGATTCTATGTCAACATGGAGTTCTCGCAATCACGTGCGCAGGAGCCTCGACGGTGACTGGCCAAATTGTTCCATGTGAAAAAAAATAACCGGCAATAGCGATCAGCTGCACCGAAGTGCTACGCTTAGGTTTACTATCATTTTAAATATATTTAGTAAAAGCTGCAACTAAAATAACAAGATATTGGAATATATTATTCCTGAAAAAAAAGAGAGTTTCAAATACACTTTCCCCCGATCCTTGCATCATTGGGTAAGTTTTAACCGATTCACCAGTAGATTCCAAGAAAATGCGTGTACAGCTGATTGCTGTTTCCAGCTTAGTTTACAAGAAAATACACAAGGTAATCTTAATCCCTGGATATAAAACAATGCCTAGCAGAACAAAAAATACAATCCAAACCCATTGCTTACTTAGCCTGGTGCTTAAACCAACCCATTCCTTCTTGTCATTAAACCCAAGAAATTTCCTTATGTCATTAACTCCAACTCATTCTCTCCAGTTATTAAAGCCACAATAATAACTGTCAATTTTTAATTACATCAGTATCACTTTTGTCTGTTCAATTATGCTAATACAATGGTGAGTGAGGTAGTGTGCTACTGAACCTAGAAAGTGCAGGGAAGCAGCAGGGCAGATGATGCTCACAACTCCGCCCTCAAGACACAAGTCCACAGATGATTCTTTGATTCCACTTAGACCACCACCCAACCTCATAATGTCAAGTCCATTACATAACCAAACTGACATCTCTAGTCCTTTTCATGTTAGTAGTTTAACATTTTCTGGTGTAGTTATTTCCAAACAAGTTACCATCACTAATGTTTCAGGAGATAACATACCCGAATGGAGTAATGGTGCTTGGAGGCAAGTTGGCGAAGATGATTAGTACATAAGTGGGATTAATATGGCGATGTTGGTGTGATCCTTGGAAAGTCAATGGCAATCGTGAGGTGAGAGTAAATGTCATCACTAGCAAATCCTTCCCCAGAACTAGTGGCGACACCTTCAAGGGGGCTTGAGGCAGGTAAACGATTCCTGAAGACTACTGATGAATAAACACAACAAACTTTCCAGCTGAAATCCCTTTGGTCACGACAGATAACATGACAAGGCATATCAATAAGGATTAGTGATAAAGTGTGGAAGGAGCTGGCTGATAAACCTGGTGGCTGACAGTCAGAGATATCTTGCAAGAGCTACTGCTTCGTGCAGCCAAAGGAACTGCCAGATAATCTCTGTAGCTTGTTTTGCATGTTCACACATAGCTTTCTTTACCGTGTGTCAATTACTGTATAGCAGGACATGGCAATGAGGTATCTTCCTTGCATTGTGACAACTGGCCCTCAGTTGAGTGGCAGCCAGCGCCTCAGCCTAGTTAAGTAGCAGCAATGAGAGAAACTATCAGTAGGAGAATGGGACATTGAGTTGGAATTGCTTACTGTGCCAGATACACAGCCAGTCTGTGACAGACCTGTAGCTCTTGTACATACTTCCAACTTCTTGTTGGCCTGTGTTGTGATGCTGGCTTGTGCCAAATTGGAAGATTGTTCTCCACATGCTTATTGGAAAAGAAACTCTTAAGCTGCATGTAAGGTGAGACTGTACTTTATACTGCAAACACATTTTGTCTCTTTGTCAGCAATAAACAGATGTTGTTATTCATGTTAGGACTGAAGGAGGTTGTACAACTTTACTGCAAGATGTAATTCTACCTTAACTCCTGCTAGAATTGTGCCAACTTGTATTTCTTGACCAGTCACCTACTTTACAAATACAACTGTTCTGGATAACAAGATCTGAGTATCACTAACACAAACAGGGATCTATTATTTTCATATTAATGTAAATAGGTTACATGGAAGGTACAATACAATCATAACATCTTCAAATTTGCGATTACAGTCTGCGATTACAAACTGCCATTGTGTCAAACATTGATGTGTCAAACTTACATTTGTCTGGGAGTAAAAGCTTGGTCCCTGTGTATTCCTTTTTTTATTCATCATTTTCAGTGTTGAACCTCGGATAACTTGAAGTATTTACATAGGTCCTTCAACTATGACACAACACCATTTACAGAGTTAAATACATGAAACAGCTGAGACATTCTAAAAAGGGTTCCATGAAATTCAGTTAAGAATGAATTAAAAGTTTGATCAAACTAATAAGACACATTTGGAAGGTGATTAACTGCCATGTCAGCAGTATCCCTGTGGAAGGTGTTATCTGGTGAAGAAATGGTGGCCTACTACCTCTGCCACAGACGACTGACATGTGATGATTCATCACATCTTACACAGTCCATTCAAGCTATAGCATATTTTTTTCATGTGTTTAATTTTTTTACAAATCTGCACATCTAGATAAACATATGTCAGAGTATGGTTGGTGAATTTTCATTGAGAAAATATCCTAAAACGTGAAAAACTATTTTCATTTGCATATTTATTCTTTGTTTACACTGGTTGTATGGCTACATGTGCTGTAATCGAAGCCGTAAGGAGAGCTAGTGATACGTTCACTTTGATGTATAAAGACATATTGTCATGCACCTCACTGTCGCAGATGTAGTGGCATAGTTTGTGGCAAAAAGATATGTAAAAGTGCACTGAATGGCTTGCATTGGGTGAGTCTGTTCTGATTTCAAAAGAAGTGTGTTTGTTTACAAACAAGAGAAAAGTCCGGTCATGTGAAATGCAAATTAGCCTGTGACAGTGCTGAGTCATCACTGTGCTGGAGTGTGGGGGCAGGGGAGTAGTGCTGAGTCATCACTGTGCTGGAGTGTGGGGGCAGGGGAGTAGTGCTGAGTCATCACTGTGCTGGAGAATGGGGGCAGTGGTGTCAGGCTGAGTCATCAATGTGCCCGAGTGTGGGGGTAGGGGAGTAGTGCTGAGTCATCACTGTGCCTGAGTGTGGGGGCAGGGGAGTAGTGCTGAGTCATAACTGTGCTGGAGAATGGGGGCAGGGGAGTAGTGCTGAGTCATCAATGTGCCCGAGTGTGGGGGCAGGGGAGTAGTGCTGAGTCATCTCTGTGCTGGAGAATGGGGGCAGGGGAGTAGTGCTGAGTCATCACTGTGCCCGAGTGTGGGGGCAGGGGAGTAGTGCTGAGTCATCACTGTGCTGGAGAATGGGGGCAGGGGAGTAGTGCTGAGTCATCACTGTGCTAGAGAATGGGGGCAGGGGAGTAGTGCTGAGTCATCACTGTGCCGGAATGTGGGGGCAGGGGAGTAGTGCTGAGTCATCACTGTGCCGGAATATGGGGCGAGGGGAGTATTGATGAGTCATCACTGTGCTGGAGTGTGGGAGCAGGGGAGTTATGCTGAGTCATCACTGTGCTGGAGTGTGGGGGCAGGGGAATAGTGCTGAGTCATCACTGTGCTGGAGAATGGGGGCAGTGGTGTCAGGCTGAGTCATCAATGTGCCCGAGTGTGGGGGCAGGGGAGTAGTGCTGAGTCATCAGTGTGCCTGAGTGTGGGGGCAGGGGAGTAGTGCTGAGTCATCAGTGTGCTGGAGTGTGGGGGCAGGGGAGTAGTGCTGAGTCATCACTGTGCAGGAGAATGGGGGCAGGGGAGTAGTGCTGAGTCATCACTGTGTCCGAGTGTGGGTCAGGGGAGTAGTGCTGAGTCATCACTGTGCTGGAGAATGGGGCAGTGGTGTCAGGCTGAGTCATCAATGTGCCCGAGTGTGGGGGCAGGGGAGTAGTGCTGAGTCATCAGTGTACCTGAGTGTGGAGGCAGGGGAGTAGTGCTGAGTCATCACTGTGCTGGAGAATTGGGGCAGGGGAGTAGTGCTGAGTCATCAGTGTGCTGGAGTGTGGGGGCAGGGGAGTAGTGCTGAGTCATCACTGTGCAGGAGAATGGGGGCAGGGGAGTAGTGCTGAGTTATCACTGTGCTAGAGAATGGGGGCAGGGGCGTAGTGCTGAGTCATCAGTGTGCCGGAGTGTGGGGGCAGGGGAGTAGTGCTGAGTCATCACTGTGCCGGAATGTGGGGGCAGGGGAGTAGTGCTGAGTCATCACTGTGCCCGAGTGTGGGGGCAGGGGAGTAGTGCTGAGTCATCACTGTGCTGGAGAATGGGGAAGTGGTGTCAGGCTGAGTCATCACTGTGCCAGAATGTGGGGGCAGGGGAGTAGTGCTGAGTCATCACTGTGCTGGAATGTGGGGCCAGGGGAGTAGTGCTTAGTCATCACTGTCCTGGAGTGTGGGGGCAGGGGAGTTATGCTGAGTCATCACTGTGCTGGAGAATGATCGCAGGGGAGTAGTGCTGAGTCATCACTGTGCTGGAGAATGGGGCAGTGGTGTCAGGCTGAGTCATCACTGTGCCGGAAAATGGGGGCAGGGGAGTAGCGCTGAGTCATCACTGTGCTGGAGTGTGGGGGCAGGGGAGTAGTGCTGAGTCATCACTGTGACGGAGAATGGGAGCAGTGGTGTCATGCTGAGTCATCAATGTGCCGTATGGTCCAGTAGAACATCTGTTTGTATATCATGGTGTACCATTCGTACCCTTCACTTGGCATGCAAATAATATTGTTCTTCAACTCAGTCACACCATCCCGCCCTATGTAGAAAAGACCCATGCAGACACAAGTCCATTTCCATGTATGTGATATTTAGACGACATCAGTGATGGCAGCTTTAGTGATGACATCATACCATTTTTACTGGACGTTGCTTTTGTTGAAAAACCTGAAAAACTCATAATTACCTAGGTAATGAGTACATGTATTGAATTTACAGGGTTTTCTGTAGCAATTTCTTGGGTATGTTTGTGGAAATGCCACATTTCCGAGCTTTCGTCTGCCTTAAATATTTATCAACATTTTGTAGAACCTATTATGACAGTAGTGTTACATCCCCAAAGATTTATAAACATCCTTTTTATAAGTATCCAATGTAGATTTTTGACTGGTTAAAAGTCAGGATTTAATTCACGTGAATCGAACCTGCAACCTCAAATATCATGTTTAGTTTTATTATCCACTGTTTTCCCACTCGGTCACTGAGGAAGGTGATGAAAGGGTGTTCCATTTTTCAAGTAATGACTTTGGTTGTTTGCATACTGCATCTGGTCTTCCCTGTCATCGAATATATTTTATACTGTGACTTGTGTATCATTTCACTGCAAGGTATCCCAAGTTTTTCTTATTCCTTTTGGTATTTCTTGCATTAAGACGGATTATATGTTACAGTGATCCCTCACTACAACACTACCTCTGGGGTCCAAATAATATATGAGCATCATAGATGATCAGCGGCTTAAGCGAGGTAGGAGTTGTAGGGGGTAGATGACCAACACAACTGTACATGCCCTGCCGACCTAACACAATGTACGATGCATGTTTTAGAGTTTAAAAGAAATATAAGAATAGTTGTTGTTTTTGATTCATTGTGTAAAACTAATATTTATCAAGTGTAATGTCCTTTAAAAAAAAATCTATTTTAAAGTGAACGAATAGGTATAACAAACAGGTTAATAAAAATATGAAATTTGACATAAAACATCAATAGACATGAAGATTTACTATTTAAATCGTATTTCCAGCTCTCCAAGGCATTGTTTTATATGCAGTAATTACGAGTGTTAAGCTTGTAAACTAAGCCGAAAATAGCAATCAGCTGTATACACATTTTCTCAGAATCTACCGGTGATTCAAATAGTACCCAATGATAAAACTTCAAAGAATTTTGATGCAATGGATGGAAGAAATTATATCTGAAATCTTTATTTTATCTGGAATAATATATTCCAATATCTTGTTATTTTAGTTGTAGCTTTTACAATATATATTTAAAATTATAAGAACCACAAGTGTTGAACTTTGGTACAGCTGATTGCTATTGACGGATATTTTTATGTATGGAACAATTTGACCAGTCACCGTAGGGACTTTCCACTCTTTATGTATTTCGTTTGCGAAACCATAATGTTGACATATAATAGTCACATTGCAATAAATACAAATGTTAATGAGTCAAAGTATGGCATATATGACATATGTATCCATTCTCTGGCAACTGAAGTCCGTTTTAAGGCATAAATAGTGGTAATCTGACATTGGTTGCTGTTAATAACCATGAGTTGTGTGATTTACCGATCACTTCACCCATGATTTTGCCCAATCTCATTAAAATCAGATCTTAGTTCTTGCTATGCTAAACAAAGATCTGAGGACATCCCATTAAGGGTCACCTCAGAACGACCTTTCATCCAACCAATCAGGGCGTCGCTTACCAGATCATGAAAGTGACAGTCGGAATGTGTTTTCTAATCATGCAACCACGAAATATTTAACACGGGGTATTCCGAAAGACAGTTACAGGTTTTATGATTATATCCATACAATCTAGGCCATCCAAAAGCCATTCCAGAATGTTCTTCTTATTAGTTTTACTTTTTTTTTAATTGAGAATACGTCAAATTGTTTTGAAGCATAGTCGCCAGTTTGAAACTAGTGTTGTAAAGCTCGAGAAAACTGCCTTCTGATTGGCTAATGTTGATATCTTGTCAGTCATTTCATTGGTCGGTCAAAATTCGTGAAAGGTTGTTCTGACGTGGCCTGTAATGGGATGTCCTCAGATCTTTGTTTAGGGGTAGCGAAAACTAAGATCTGATTTTAATGAGATTGGATTTTGTAATAATGAATGTAAACAATATTGAATGAAATTTTGAACAAAAGTAATAAAATAAATTCCAAACATAAGTCAAGATATACAATGAACATAATGTTATAACATGAGTTCCTTAAAAATGTAAGTAAATTTGGGGAACAATGCTTTACTGCGCGACCGTAACCGACTTAGTGCTATATTAAAGGGCGCAATAGCGAGGGAACACTGTCGTTAAATCACTTCTTGGGCTTTTCCCGTGCTCGCGGTTTCACATTTTCAACCAAAGCCGATGAGAAGGCTTTAACCTACACTGAAAGAGGGAAATTCAACAAAATGGGAAATAGCAAAGATGACAAAGTTCAATCTGCAAGGGTCTGATAGTGTTGGTCAATAGTTTATGAGCAATAATACAAGAAGATGAGGGGCAACTGGACTGGAACATGTTGACAGTAACAACAGCTGGTACAAGTAGAAATAGCAACATGTATCTCAAATACATGTCTCAAAATAATCTCAGCTATGCAAAGATATTTGAATATCAACTGCTTCTAAAACAGCATCTCTTGTAAAGAAACATTTCAATATGAAAACTAGCCCTACTGCGAGTCAACCCTGTCTCCATCTTTATGAGAGAGTCAATAACCTTGGTACTCTCCTACAGAGAAGTTATATAATGAGCTGGGGAGGCAGGCAGGAACAAGGCATGAGGTGGGTGAAGTAGGTACTACGCTCCTCCATACAGACACAGACTAAGTGTACTTGATGCTCCAGGCAAGCCTGCTGATGGGCTGTGGTGTTATCTCACTGTTCATGGCCACCAACCTGTGATATTTACCAACTCCCAGCTTGTAATTGGTTCCAAAGCTAGACTGTACAACTGGAGCCCACTATCAATGCGATTCACCACTAAACACAGCAATATACCGCTCAAGCAAAGTACATGTAATCTACATTGGGACAGCATCCATTATACATTTTGTCTGATGAAAAACTTTACCCAAACAATCGGTAGCAAGAAGAATCATTGGATCTGTTAATCATGTGTGGCATATAAGTAAATACACATGTGTATATAGTGTTCCGATGTGGTGCAACCCTGGCAAGTGCTCTCACTTCATATGCTCTGCCAGGGATTTTGATCGACCTTTCCTTTCACACATTCCCTTAATATAAGACATGCAGATGGCCACATCAGTGATATTTCTTGACAGTTGATGCTCACTGAACATTACACATGTACTTCTCAAGTAATGATCAATTCATCAACTAGATTTCCAAGGTCCATAGCTCATTAAACCACACAAAGACTTTGTCTTCACATAAGATCCTCAGGGATGAAGCACTAAATCTGCTCGGTTTAGAGCAGCTGAAATGAAAGTATCCCATGAATCAGGTTTTGGAAGAATGTGGGCAGGATAGCGATGGCTTGTGGTCTGCATATCCGAGATTCAAGTGACATCCATAACCAATCACGACATTATGGACAAGCTTTGCTTATCTCTATAACAGGCAGTTGGTAGTAATTAACTGTGCCAGACAGCTGTTTACCTTGATGTCTACATGTTAAATCAGTAGATCTATTTATCATTGATTTGTATAAAAACAAGCTTGAAATACTCATATCCCCCGCCAATATGACATGTCCGGTTGTGTGCAATGCATTAGCTCCTGAGAACTATATTCACTGGACCCTTTTGTAAATGGTGTAATTGCAGCACTAAAAAAGTTATTACTGGTGTTGTTTTGCCATATGCAGTTTATGATACAATACGAAACTGTATTTGTAATGAGTTGTGTTATTACTTAAACAGAGAAGTAAGGGAGTTCTTACTGTATTTGGAGATTAATGAGAGCAGGGGTCACCATGAGGTGTGCTGAGAAGTACAGCACCAATCATCTGATAATCTGAATAGTAGACTGAAGTCTGGAATGCTACAGCACTGGCATGATCAGTAAACAACAATTCCATTGTAGCTCCTAGACAGTGAGTTGGAGAGTGAATGAGTTGAGTCATTTTCCGCACGTTAAAGAAATCTTCAAGTTTCAGTTTTTCACTCAGATCACAGTTGAAATCCCCAGTAACTAGGACATGTTCACATTCATGCTGCTTGGAGAGATCCTGAAGTTTCTGCATGAAATGAGTAAGTGAATGTGACAACCGTGTCCATGACACTTTTGGAGGAACATACACACAAGCAATGCAGGACTTGCCAACAAGAAAGGAAATGTATTCAATACTGCGAGATGACATTACATCACATAGCTGGACGCTGTTCTTGAAACTTATTGAAACATACACAGTAATACCATGTGTAGTGTCTCCTGGATAGACTTGATATCCTGGCAGGTCTCTTTCACTGTAATCATTGATGTGTGTTTCTGTGAAACACAAAACATCAAGCACACCAACAAACTTACACTGCGAGGAAGTAGGCTGGTTTGGGCGACACGATTCATGTTACTGGTACCCTGGTTCAGGTGCCACTGTTCATGTTACTGGTACCCACTACGAGGAAGTAACGTAAGGCTGGTTCAGATGCCACTTGTAAATTGTGTTTTCACAATAATTCACAAGTTCCTTTGTCAAGTGGTATACATCTCAATTAGGTAATTATGGTAACTGTTCTCAGACAACCCTACGTAGATATTTTTGAAGAATATGTAAACATGCTAAGGAAATATTCGTCAAAACTCCAAAACTATGAAAATGTACCAGTTTAGTACTTGACATATTTATATGCCAAGTTTGGAAGAAATAATGTACGGTTTTCAAGATCTGTGCAAAGTTTGGTTATTTTCAGAGTAAGTCAAAGTCGTTGCCATGGAAACTCGAAAAAAATAAAAAAAATAAAAATCCCAAACTATCAAAAGGTTTTTGTGTCATGATCCGGAAACAAAATGTGACGGACGGATGGATGGAAGGACAGATGGATGGACGGAAAGACGGACGGATGGCACCCACTTTGTGATGGGGGATAAATATAAAGACAAAATAAAACATAGAAAGTATATGACCTGTAAGTGCTATTTCTGTTACTATATCTGCCTAGACGGGAAAGGATTTTCAGTGATTCTCTTGTATTAACTACACCCAAAAGTATATTATCAACAATGCCAGCCTTGACTTCAGGTAAAAGGTTTCAAATAGGAATGTCAAAACCATTACTTAACTGTTTCTAGTTTGGAGCAGGGCTCCTGCTGTCACTCTATATATTGCTTCCAGAAAGAATGTCAGGTATTTCAGTAAACATTGAAACTGATACCTGGTACTAGATTTTCATTTCCTGGCCTATGTCATCTACATATGTTGAGAAGTATACCCAACAGCTCAGAACACTATCAACAAATGATCAGTGGGCAAAAACTGCACCGTATATGTTTGAAAGTTCAATGAATGTTTTACTGACTGGCAATAATTAGGAATCATTTGAAAAGCAAGGTGGAATGTCAGCCTGACATCTAGGGAGAGAATCAAAGGTAATATCCATTGAATCCTGCATCCTGTTTGTCTGACATCAGCGATACTACGAGACAGATGGTGGCATTAGGTGCGTTCTAAATAACAGCTGCATCACAGCCACAGAACCCAGTAATACACATAAACTAGAAGAGTTGTACTGCTAATGCTTTGCCAGAAATTGTTGAATATCATAATGGCTTTGTAGATATATATATATATATATGAATGAACAAACCGCATGTACAGTACTCTGTGTACCATGGTGGATCATACTACTCTCTGTGTACCATGGTGGATCACACTACTCTGGGTACCATGGTGGATCACACTATTCTCTGTGTACCATGGTGGATCACACTACTCTCTGTGTACCATGGTGGATCACACTACTCTCTGTGTACCATGGTGGATCATACTACTCTCTGTGTACCATGGTGGATCACACTACTCTCTGTGTACCATGGTGGATCACACTACTCTGGGTACCATGGTGGATCACACTATTCTCTGTGTACCATGGTGGATCACACTACTCTCTGTGTACCATGGTGGATCACACTACTCTCTGTGTACCATGGTGGATCACACTACTCTCTGGCTACCATAAGGGATCACACTAATCTCTGTGTACCATGGTGGATCACACTACTCTCTGGGTACCATGGTGGATCACACTACTCTCTGTGTACCATGGTGGATCATTATACTCTGTGTACCATGGTGGATCACACTACTCTCTGGCTACCATAAGGGATCACACTAATCTCTGTGTACCATGGTGGATCACACTACTCTCTGGCTACCATGGTGGATCACACTACTCTCTGGGTACCATGGTGGATCATACTACTCTCTGTGTAACATGGTGGATCACACTACTTTCTGGCTACCATAAGGGATCACACTAATCTCTGTGTACCATGGTGGATCACACTACTCTCTGGGTACCATGGTGGATCACACTACTCTCTGGGTACCATGGTGGATCATACTACTCTCTGTGTAACATGGTGGATCACACTACTCTCTGGCTACCATAAGGGATCACACTAATCTCTGTGTACCATGGTGGATCACACTACTCTCTGTGTACCATGGTGGATCACACTACTCTCTGGGTACCATGGTGGATCACACTACTCTCTGTGTACCATGGTGGATCATATTACTCTCTGTGTAACATGGTGGATCACACTACTCTCTGGCTACCATAAGGGATCACACTACTCTCTGTGTACCATGGTGGATCACACTACTCTCTGGCTACCATAAGGGATCACACTAATCTCTGTGTACCATGGTGGATCACACTACTCTCTGTGTACCATGGTGGATCATACTACTCTCTGTGTAACATGGTGGATCACACTACTCTCTGTGTACCATGGTGGATCACACTACTCTATGTGTACCATGGTGGATCACACTACTCTCTGTGTACCATGGTGGATCATACTACTCTCTGTGTACCATGGTGGATCACACTACTCTCTGTGTACCATGGTGGATCATTATACTCTGTGTACCATGGTGGATCACACTACTCTCTGGCTACCATAAGGGATCACACTAATCTCTGTGTACCATGGTGGATCACACTACTCTCTGGCTACCATGGTGGATCACACTACTCTCTGGGTACCATGGTGGATCATACTACTCTCTGTGTAACATGGTGGATCACACTACTTTCTGGCTACCATAAGGGATCACACTAATCTCTGTGTACCATGGTGGATCACACTACTCTCTGGGTACCATGGTGGATCACACTACTCTCTGGGTACCATGGTGGATCATACTACTCTCTGTGTAACATGGTGGATCACACTACTCTCTGGCTACCATAAGGGATCACACTAATCTCTGTGTACCATGGTGGATCACACTACTCTCTGTGTACCATGGTGGATCACACTACTCTCTGGGTACCATGGTGGATCACACTACTCTCTGTGTACCATGGTGGATCATATTACTCTCTGTGTAACATGGTGGATCACACTACTCTCTGGCTACCATAAGGGATCACACTACTCTCTGTGTACCATGGTGGATCACACTACTCTCTGGCTACCATAAGGGATCACACTAATCTCTGTGTACCATGGTGGATCACACTACTCTCTGTGTACCATGGTGGATCATACTACTCTCTGTGTAACATGGTGGATCACACTACTCTCTGTGTACCATGGTGGATCACACTACTCTATGTGTACCATGGTGGATCACACTACTCTCTGTGTACCATGGTGGATCATACTACTCTCTGTGTACCATGGTGGATCACACTACTCTCTGTGTACCATGGTGGATCACACTAATCTCTGTGTACCATGGTGGATCACACTACTCTCTGGGTACCATGGTGGATCACACTACTCTCTGTGTACCATGGTAGATCACACTACTCTCTGTGTACCATGGTGGATCACACTACTCTCTATGTACCATGGTGGATCACACTACTCTCTGTGTACCATGGTGGATCACACTACTCTTTATGTACCATGGTGGATCACACTACTCTCTGTGTACCATGGTGGATCACACTACTCTCTGTGTACCATGGTGGATCACACTACTCTATGTGTAACATGGTGGATCACAGTACTTTCATAAAACTGAAAACATGCAACTGACTGAAGAGATTGATACTCAATACAGATACACCTTTAGTAAGTCATTATTTAAACCGCAGCAACTGCATCTTTATCATTTCCAGTTGTCAAAGTTAAAGCATATTTTATATATAAGGAGCAATACAAACATCCTTAAAGCTGGTGATGAGAAAAGACTGCTATATGGCCCCTTCATCTGGGGAGTCAGTGCTGGAGCTGGATCAATAGCAAATAGAGAGCTATAACAACAACTGCACTGTCATACTGCTGGTCATGTCTCTGAGTGTTCCCCAGCACAACATGGTGGCTGATACGTGGGACAGACAGATAACTATCATGTCACCAAGTATATAGCTGTGCCCAGTGGTGGCAGAGAAAACAGGATCAGGAGCTGCAAGTCTGCCAGATGGATGACAGGATACACAGCTCACAGGTATGTCCTGACACCTTCATCAACTGCTGCCACCTTCAAAGATTTGATGTTTGTGTGTTCATAGTCATTGAACACACATGAAATAATGAATAAGGTGTGATAATCAAGCGACAGTTTCAAACATATCTATCTTTCATGTGCAATAAATGAACATGTGTTACTTACTATGCAGACCCGAGTAGAGGAGGTGCAGAGGCTAAATGTTACTCTCTACCTGGCTAACACTTGATAAGTTTTGTGCAAAAGTGTCAATCATCATATTGCAGTATGGAAAATTGTATTATCATTTTGTATGTTGTATGTAGAAAGAGCTCACGAACTACGTCATCAGCCTCATTTACAGGTAACATGCCAATGCTTTTAATGAAAATGTCTTAAAAATTTAAATCTGAAAATCAAATGTCACAATACCTTCCACCCATACAGCAAGGGCATGATCATACATCAGATGTTACATGTATGGACATACGTAAATGATAAGGCTGAATTACTTCTAAATTTCAAGAAGTAATACAGGTTATAAAAACACACTGTTTACTAGACTTTTGACAATTTGATGAATAACACAGATCATAGTACAATTAGCTGCTGCCATATTATTTCAATTATCTATCCAAATTGCTAAGATCTTCAGTCTGTTCAGTTCCTATGAATCTACAAGACGAAAGGTATATTGAAACTTAACAACATGCATGAGCATAACCATGTTTGGGGAGTTATGTTTACTGCCTGAAGAAGCATAGTTGTAGGGGATGCCATGCTACCCACAGACACAGACTAGCTGGTCAAGCCATCCATACAACACATAATAGAACTTGGGAGGACGTGGGGGAGTGTGGTCAGGCAGGTGTCATGAACTGGACCAATAATCATAGATTTAATCTGAGTCTCTGTGCCATGAACTATGGAGACGCTATGAACATGTGTAGTTTGATGTTTATAAGACTTATAATCCATGGTGATAATAAGTAAAACCAAAGTATTTTGCAGAACATGTTCTGTGAAATATGTTGAATAGTTTTGGAAGAAAGAAATGTTTTTAGTTTTGGGCAAATGGATCGATGGACAGATTGATGACAGACAAGGGATGCATATAATGAGTGAGTGAGTGAGTATGGTTTTACGCCGCTTTTAGCAATATTCCAGCAATATCACGGCGGGGGACACCAGAAATGGGCTTCACACATTGTACCCATGTCGGGGATGCATATAAGGTCACATTGTCACAGCGAGCTTAAACTCAAGAACTCATCAAGATTCTATGATATATCTTTGATGATAATCTGCTGCATTATAAGATGAAGATAAAAGACAGAATCCTCAAGAAAAAGTGACCATATCTAAACACAACTGTTTCAAGGAAAATCATTTGTCTCATTAGTGTCCGTGCCCTTCCACTGATGCTCTCCAAGAACAGTACACTACCATTTCTGTATTCAGGGGATCATTGGTGACAGGGTTCAGACTTGCTCCATCAGAGAACAACAACATCCATCATCCACTCTTACGCTTTCAATCTTCCACTGCAACAGATAATACTCCTGAAGATTGACCAGGATCCAATTCCTGGAAACTGTACAAGTTCCTGGTTATGGCCAAGTCTGACTATCACTGGTAGAAGTTTAAATCTCCTCTAATAATATATGTAGCTGCTATATATTTCAGATGTCGATCTGATTGTGCATTCCCTAATTAAAGGACATGGGAAGACAAAAGAATTGTGTTGTCTTCATAAGAATGATAGATGAGGCTTGTCTGACTCAAAGTTCACAAGTCTTCGTATGATTAGTGCTGTAGCGCTGCAAGTACAGTAGTTCAAGTAGCTGATATACACTTACAGAGATTCCCTGCATATGATCATGTTACAGACCTGAAACATCACGGTGACAATATGGGAGTCAATTTTCTTCATTTTTATCAACCTAGTAACCTAGTAACTTTGACACCTTCAGAAATGAGCTGCCTGGTTGTGTGTTCAGTTCAAAAATATAAAATCAATCTTTTTGTTGCTATAATTATGTATCCAGAGAGAAGGATGATTCTAATAATCCAAATTTGATTTTTGACACATAATGTAAGTTTTGACGATCAGTATCAGAATATGTGATATTATGTGGCTATCTATTGAAATTAATTCTGTACTTTCTTGAGTATAGCGCACACCTTTTTCCCAAAAACACAGCTGTGTAGAAGGGGGTGCACATTATACATGCCATAATGAGTTTTGATGTTTTTTCCCCCCGCAAAGACATTACCGTGAGCACGTAACACCGGAAATACCATGTCAACAAATCCATACTGAAGTACGCAAATTAATCATGTAATTACGCTGTCTGGCTATAAAAAGTGTTCATTGTATATATATATGGACTTATGTTTGTAACTTATTTCAATCATTTTATACAAAATTACTTTAATATTGTTTTAATTAATTTTGGCTAAATCGTGTGTGAAGCGATCTGAAGATCGCACAACTCACCGTTGTTAACAGCAACCATGGTCAGATTACCTTGGTTGACGCCTTGAAACAAACTTTTGTTGACAGAGAATGGATACATATATCATAAATGCCATACTTTGACTCGTTAAAAGTCATATTTGTTGTAGTTATTATTATTTTAAATATATTTAGTAAAAGCTGCAACTAAAATAGCAAGATATTGGAATATACTATTCTTGATATAAAAACAGTTTCAAATACAAGTTTTCCCGATCCTTGCATCAAAATCCTGTAAAGTTATATCATTGGGTAAGTTTTAAAAGATTCACTGGTAGATTCCAAGAAAACGTGTGTACAGCTGATTGCTGTTTCTGGCTTACTTTACGAGAAAATACACAAGGTAATCTTAATCCCTGGATGTAAAACAATACCTAGCAGAACAAAAACTACAATTTAAATGGTAAATCAACATGTCTGGTGATTTTTTATCTCAACTTTCTAATTTGTACTGATCAGGTTTCTCATCACCCGTTCGTTTACTGGAATTTGCTTCGGTGTAATTATTTTCTGCGCTTAATATTCGAATTTATTTTCTCCAAAATACTGAATCTGCTAGAGGGGGGCCACGCATTATACTTGGGCATACACTATACTCAAGAAAATATGGTAGACATTGAGTAGCAGATTGTTTGATTGAAAGGGAAAAAACATAACACATGGTATTGTCCATGACACTTTCATGCTACATATCTAATTACACATGGCAAGCCTTCACAGGAAGAAGAATCGCAAATGCAATGACATATTTATGCAAGAGTTAGTGCCACATGGTACTGTAGCTCAACAGCTTCAAATGTCAACAAACACAGACCTAAGTTACTGTCAGCATTGGTACTGAAATATTTTCTTCATAAGTACTGAGGAAAAACTAGCACAAGTATCTAATGATCTCAACAAAATATATCATCATACGGGAAAACATATCTGCTCCCTCAGTCATTTTCAGAGGAACTTATAGAGCAAAATCAGCATTTTTGGAGAATTTAAGAGCATTACCAATGTAAGGAGAAAATTTAGACTCTGTATAAAAATGGATCATATGTGTTGAATTGCAAAGTGACCTAAACATGAGCTGCAAATTTCATTACATTTGTGCAATATGGATTGAGTTATGGGTGGCCATAAATCAATTGTTTTAATGTGGCTGCCAGTGTGGCCATATTGAAAATCAGATTCCAACCTCTTGAACAAACTCAGGTGTCATCATTGAAGAAAACAAGCTCTGAAGTTTCATGACACACATGCCATGCTGTATACAGGGGGTGTTGACACATGCCATGCTGTATACAGGGGGTGTTGACACATGACATGCTGTATACAGGGGGTGTTGACACATGCCATGCTGTATACAGGGGGTGTTGACACATGCCATGCTGTATACAGGGGGTGTTGACACATGACATGCTGTATACAGGGGGTGTTGACACATGACATGCTGTATACAGGGGGTGTTGACACATGACATGCTGTATACAGGGGGTGTTGACACATGACATGCTGTATACAGGGGGTGTTGACACATGACATGCTGTATACAGGGGGTGTTGACACATGACATGCTGTATACAGGGGGTGTTGACACATGACATGCTGTATACAGGGGGTGTTGACACATGACATGCTGTATACAGGGAGTGTTGACACATGACATGCTCTACACAGGGGTTGTTGACACATGACATGCTGTATACAGGGGGTGTTGACACATGACATGCTGTATACAGGGGGTGTTGACACATGACATGCTGTATACAGGGGGTGTTGACACATGACATGCTGTATACAGGGGGTGTTGACACATGACATGCTGTATACAGGGGGTGTTGACACATGACATGCTGTATACAGGGGGTGTTGACACATGACATGCTGTATACAGGGGGTGTTGACACATAACATCTGTATACAGGGGGTGTTGACACATGACATGCTCTACACAGGGGTTGTTGACACATGACATGCTGTATACAGGGGGTGTTGACACATGACATGCTGTATACAGGGGGTGTTGACACATGACATGCTGTATACAGGGGGTGTTGACAGCTGCAGGTGTAGCTATTTAAACTGTTTGAGGTATCTTTGCTGTAACACAATACTACATATGACAGGTCATGGATCATTCAATAAGAACATTGATTAGGAATTTGTTTTGAAAAATGTGATGAGCCCTGCTTGTAATCAGACTGGTTCAGCCTTACTGGTCTGTACTGTGGATGAGCTCTGAGACAAGGTTCGCCTGGACTAGCATACAAAGAGCAACAGTATTGATTGTCTCAGTTGTAATTGGAACATTTATCAAATGCTATGTGCACTGTTTTGTGCATATGTTAAAACTGCAATATTACAAATAACTCCTGAACAGTGTGAACAATGTGAAATCCTACCATGTATGTCAATGATTAAAACAGATATGTTACGTGAGCCCATGCTACACTGGGACATGGTCTGGGTGAGCTCCTGCAAGACTCACTGCCCTGAACTCAGCCTGGTCCAGGAGATGACACCATCTAACATCCACCTGGGAAAGCTTCCCACGATATGTCACTTAATTAACCTACTGACAGAAGCATACATAAAATATTTGCAAATGCCTTGCGTGTTCTTCCCCCTTCAAAATTTTGAACCAGCCATTGTTGGTTTGAGAAATGATAGTTGAGTATGCTTGATTGAACATGTGTCTTGATGTTACAATGTGAGACTCACTCAGTAACAACACACACTGTTCTAATCATCTCACTGAATACAACGTAACAGGGAAAAGACATCTTGGTCTCTGTCCCTTGTCCTAAGGGAGACAAAAGGGAAACATGGGATGTACATCAGCTACAAACACAAACATTCATTGATTTTTATTTTTGGGGTTTCATTTTAACTTTAACTTATCCAGCTTGTAGAACAAGTGAGACAACTGAAGGAAACTGGGATTAACAGTCTGATCATGTTTCACATTTACTACTATCCTGCAATCACCACCCCACTACCATATTTAACCCTTACAGCCATAACAGCACTGCAAAAAGCTAAAAAAACATGTACCTTTCAGACACACACTTCCGCAAACATTATTTCTTACACACACACACACACTACACAGAAACTCACCTTTCACACATTTCGCGCATCCACCTCACACACACCACAGGCATCCACCTCACACACACCACAGGCATCCACCTCTCACCTTTCACACATTTCGCGCATCCACCTCACACACACCACAGGCATCCACCTCACACACACCACAGGCATCCACCTCTCACCTTTCACACATTTCGCGCATCCACCTCACACACACCACAGGCATCCACCTCACACACACCACAGGCATCCACCTCACACACAACGGGTATCCACCTCTCTCTCTCACACACACACACACACACACACACACACACACACACACACACACACACACACACACACACACACACACACACACAGAGATATCCACCTCACACACAACAGGCATCCATCTCACACACAACAGGCATCTACCTCACACACAACAGGCATCCTACTTAGACAAGAATCCATGCTACCACCATACACTCAAAGGAACTCAACTAAAACATTTTAAAGAAATTCATCCTCCATTGATCGAAACTGAACATCTTAATAAAAAATGTCTTCAACAAGATGTGTATAGTATAAGTGACTAGACACCCATCATGTGAGCAGTATAAGTGGCCTAGACACCCATCATGTGAGCAGTATAAGTGGCCTAGACACCCATCATGTGAGCAGTATAAGTGGCCTAGACACCCATCATGTGAGCAGTATAAGTGACTAGACACCCATCATGTGAGCAGTATAAGTGACTAGACACCCATCATGTGAGCAGTATAAGTGACTAGACACTCATCATGTGAGCAGTATAAGTGGCCTAGACACCCATCATGTGAGCAGTATAAATGGCCTAGACACCCATCATGTGAGCAGTATAAGTGACTAGACACCCATCATGTGAGCAGTATAAGTGACTAGACACCCATCATGTGAGCAGTATAAGTGGCCTAGACACCCATCATGTGAGCAGTATAAGTGACTAGACACCCATCATGTGAGCAGTATAAGTGACTAGACACCCATCATGTGAGCAGTATAAGTGGCCTAGACACCCATCATGTGAGCAGTATAAGTGACTAGACACCCATCATGTGAGCAGTATAAGTGGCCTAGACACCCATCATGTGAGCAGTATAAGTGGCCTAGACACCCATCATATGAGCAGTATAATTGACTAGACACCCATCATGTGAGCAGTATAAGTGGCCTAGACACCCATCATGTGAGCAGTGGCTTAGTCTGGTATGAGCTGTCAATTGGTCGGTGTTAACCTGCTTTGTCTCCATCCACAGACATAAATCTCTCATAACTCAAGTTTGTATTCCAAGTCACTAAATCTGCCATAATGAGATGAGTCTTGGAGCATTGATGCAAGTGTCTACAGCCTTGCTAGGGCAACCTCCACCACCAGTACCAGCAAATCTTCAAGGCTCAGGCTTGGGCGCAGTCTCCCACCCCACTGAGTGGTTATGAGTAATCTAAGGAACTGTTATGTCCTGAATCTCTCACTTGGGGAACAAAAACCTTGTGTGTCATGAGTTTCACTGAAGTCACTCCTGAGGCCTGGCTTCCTGTGGGCAAGAATCGAGATATGACTGACTGTCTGCTTCATACAGTCCAGATGAGAGGCACACAGTACACAACAACACAATACACATCATTATCTGTGTTATAACTGAAATAGTGGAAGAGCCATTAGATATTCCACAAGTTGCTGGTGTCAGTCACATGAACTATTATCACAATACTGCTTCAGTTTACATCTTGGAGAGATGGTTAATGGGATTAGAGTGTCATTGTTAAATAGTCGAACAACCAAGATGGAGGACAAGACTTATCACATTACAGGAATTGGACCAAATTGTTCATTCTAATGATGTGTCCATCATGTTATGCTGCTGAGATCTAAATTCTAGACAAGGAAGCTGACAGTAGAGATTGTTGTAAGTTTATTTGTAGTGATTGTCAGTGGCAGCCAATCATAAAAGAACTGCTAAAATCTTGATGTATGTCATGGCCAGATTTCAGTTTTTGATGAATGCATATCGCTGTGCATAAGAAGAGTTTTTCGTACCGAAAATTAGGGGGCTTTCAAGGGGGGAGGGGGTCGTGTTATACACAGGGTTGAAGAGTTTTGTCATTACTGTGAGCATGTAACTACGGAAATACCATGTCAACAAATCTGTACTAAAGTATGTAAACTAAACATGTAATTACACTGTCTGGTTATAAAAAGTGTTCATTGCATATCGGGACTTATGTTTGTAATCTATTTTTTAAAATTTTATTCAAAATTCCATTCACAATTGTTTACATTCATTTCGTCGAATACGTATGTGAAGGGATCTGAAGACCACACAACTCACCGTTATTTACAGCTACCATGGTCAGATTATCGCTGTTGATGCCTTGAAACGAACTTCAGTTGATAGAGAATGGATATATATATATATCATGAATGCCATACACTGACTCACTGAAAGTCATATTTGCTGTCGTTTGAGTATCTGTCAACATAAAGTTTTCAAAGATGGTGTTTGGTCAAATTGTTCCGTATGAAAAAATATCCTGCAATACCGAACTGCTGTACCAAAGTGCTACGATAATGGCAGCCTGGGTCTCAGGGTATGCTGCGCTGGTGGTATACTGACCCAGGCAATGACAACACAATGGTGGCCTCGACATGTATTTACCATAGAAACTAGCTAGAACGGATGGTTATAATTTTTTCTTAGCATTTTCATAAATGCTCTTGCAATATATACATCACGAGAATAACGTCCATTGAAACATTATTTAAGCTGTTTCGAGTGTCGAAAGTGGTCATCACATCAGAGAAATGTAGACAATGACACACACCCCATTTTCAACTGTGATATGTGCGTTAATATTTCAGGTCAGCTCAGTGTTGTCACGAAATTGTACACATAATACATGGAATTAAACGACCATGTTAATGAAATACCGTTAGCATCTTTATATGAGCAAATTTGATGACGCAAATGTCGCTGATTATGCCCCGTTTTCTTCCATTGTAAAATGGTGGGTTTAGCTGAATTATTGAACGCCCAGTATAATAACTAGAATAAACAAAGTGATAATGCGATGTACGATGCGGTGAACGAGTGTGCGAAAGTGATGACAGTGACGTTAATCGAAGAAGCAGTGATGACATCAGCACGAGATGATTACTTAAATTCTGAGGAGTGAGTGAGTTTGGTTTTACGCCCCTTTTAGCAATATTCCAGCAATATCACAGCGGGGGACACCAGAAATGGGCTTCACACATTGTACCCATGTCGGGATTTGAACCCGGGTCTTCGGTGTGACGAGCAAACACTTTCACCACTAGGCTACCCGACCGCCCCAACTTCTGGGGAAGTAGGAAGTAGGTAAAATTTGTAAACATAAGATGATATACCTGCAATAAAACATTTAGTCGCTAGTAGTAAATGTAAATATAAATTAGCATCGATTTTTTGTACTGGGGGGTCGTATAATAGGTTGGGTCGTTTTATAGACAGCGATATATAAATGTAATAACAGCTGACTGTACCCCGGAACGCCCCCCTCCTCCGACACACACACACTAAAACAAAAACAAATTGAGGCACACTGAAGTGGGCCAGCAAACATTACAAAAACAATAATGATTAAGTGAACAAGATTATCAGAAGTCCAAGGAAACTGTTGAGAGTAGTACGTGATTATTGTCGACTTGAATGTCCTGTTAACTCTGACTATGATGCTGTGTTAAGACGGGTGAACAAAGGCTTGTTGTGATTGTGTTGAACCTTCACGTCTGCAGCTCCGAAACAACAAACACCAGCCAGGATTCCATCTACAGGACATATTGGCTTTCATGTTACACAAATACCCACAGTCTGGACTAACAACACCGTGTTCATCAATGCTGAAACGTCAAATAATTACTTCCATATAAGGCACCATGCAGTAATATGAATACCAAGTGGTCAACAACAAGTCCAACTACTAGAAGATAACACACAGATTAGGAGAGTGTTAACTTACTGGTGTCCCTTATTGTTGCTGATGTCTGACGGAGCAGTGGTGTATCACTCATGTTGAATGCAGCAATTTAACTGAGCCCCTTCCAAGTAAGGTCCTATAATAGATCCAATGCCTGCAGGTGCGTGGGGCTTCAACACATGACTACATGTACATCACAGGCTTCAACAGATGACTACATGTACATCACAGGCTTCAACATATGACTACATGTACATCACAGGCTTCAACAGATGACTACATGTACATCACAGGCTTCAACATATGACTACATGTACATCACAGGCTTCAACAGATGACTACATGTACATCACAGGCTTCAACATATGACTACATGTACATCACAGGCTTCAACACATGACTACATGTACATCACAGGCTTCAACACATGACTACATGTACATCATTGGCTTCAACACATGACTACATGTACATCACAGGCTTCAACACATGACTACATGTACATCATTGGCTTCAACACATGACGACATGTACATCACAGGCTTCAACATATGACTACATGTACATCACAGGCTTCAACACATGACTACATGTACATCACAGGCTTCAACATATGACTACATGTACATCACAGGCTTCAACACATGACTACATGTACATCATTGGCTTCAACATATGACTACATGTACATCACAGGCTTCAACATATGACTACATGTACATCACAGGCTTCAACACATGACTACATGTACATCACAGGCTTCAACACATGACTACATGTACATCACAGGCTTCAACACATGACTACATGTACATCATTGGCTTCAACATATGACTACATGTACATCACAGGCTTCAACACATGACTGCATGTACATCACAGGCTTCAACATATGACTACATGTACATCACAGGCTTCAACATATGACTACATGTACATCACAGGCTTCAACACATGACTACATGTACATCACAGGCTTCAACATATGACTACATGTACGTCACAGGCTTCAACATATGACTACATGTACATCACAGGCTTCAACACATGACTACATGCACATCACAGGCTTCAACATATGACTACATGTACATCACAGGCTTCAACAGATGACTACATGTACATCACAGGCTTCAACATATGACTACATGTACATCACAGGCTTCAACACATGACTACATGTACATCACAGGCTTCAACACATGACTACATGTACATCATTGGCTTCAACATATGACTACATGTACATCACAGGCTTCAACACATGACTACATGTACATCATTGGCTTCAACACATGACGACATGTACATCACAGGCTTCAACATATGACTACATGTACATCACAGGCTTCAACACATGACTACATGTACATCACAGGCTTCAACATATGACTACATGTACATCACAGGCTTCAACACATGACTACATGTACATCATTGGCTTCAACATATGACTACATGTACATCACAGGCTTCAACATATGACTACATGTACATCACAGGCTTCAACACATGACTACATGTACATCACAGGCTTCAACACATGACTACATGTACATCACAGGCTTCAACACATGACTACATGTACATCATTGGCTTCAACATATGACTACATGTACATCACAGGCTTCAACACATGACTGCATGTACATCACAGGCTTCAACATATGACTACATGTACATCACAGGCTTCAACATATGACTACATGTACATCACAGGCTTCAACACATGACTACATGTACATCACAGGCTTCAACATATGACTACATGTACATCACAGGCTTCAACATATGACTACATGTACATCACAGGCTTCAACACATGACTACATGCACATCACAGGCTTCAACATATGACTACATGTACATCACAGGCTTCAACATATGAGTACATGTACATCACAGGCTTCAACACATGACTACATGTACATCACAGGCTTCAACATTTGACAACATGTACATCACAGGCTTCAACATATGACGACATGTACATCACAGGCTTCAACATATGACAACATGTACATCACAGGCTTCAACATATGACTACATGTACATCACAGGCTTCAACATATGACAACATGTACATCACAGGCTTCAACATTTGACGACATGTACATCACAGGCTTCAACACATGACGACATGTACATCACAGGCTTCAACATACTTGTGCAAGTAGATGTACCTACATGTATAATTGTCAGTAAAGTCAGAAGAAAGTCTCTTAAGAATTTCCAAACTGTTTCCATGGAAACCTAAGTCAAGGCTAGTTATGGCTCGGAAACGACACATAGCGATTTTTTTAACTAAGTCCAAATTGTCATCATGGGTTGGAGACATTGTGATGCATGAGATCGGAGACAAAGGTACATGGCAGGACCTGGGAGTACACTGTGATCATGAAATGTTATTAGGGAGAGTGAATGCTGTATTTGTAAAGTCAGCCAGCCGAGGTCAAACTAATGACAACCCATGCAATCACCAAGCTTGTTACAAGACCTGTATCAGTTATCAGCTTCAGCTGGACCACTATCAGATTGGTTTGAAAGTTATCTAATCAACAGAAAGCAATACACTGCAGGTAACAAATATTAATCCAATGCTAAAGTTGTACTTGCAGGTGTTCCTCAAGGTACAGTGCTTCGAGCACTTGTGTTATTAACTTTTATAAATGATATAGTTGAAGATGTACAATGTAAATTGTAACATCAAATTATTTGCTGATGACACTTCTTTATATGATGTTATTGATGACCAGTGTCATCAAGTTTATGTTCAGATAGGGACATAGAAATGATATCACAATGGGCTAAAGTTTGGAGAGTAGTGAGTGAGTGATTGAGTTAAGTTACCGCTGCTTTAACAGTATTCCAGTTATATCACAGCTTGTCAGCTTAATGTGGGAGGAAAGCCTGAAGTGATGCAGGTCTCAGACGTTTGCCACTTCGGTGAAACCCACGAGCACGGGTATGGTGCTGACAAACCTAGAAACATAATCGGAGCGAACCGGGATTCAAACCCACAATAATAGGTTTCTGGCGTGCCTATGGGACGCAACTCTGCACAGTGAATTGCGGCACCTCAGACGACTGGGCCAACCGTGCCCCCCGTTTGGAAAGTAAAGTTTAATCCTAACAAAACAGAATCAATCTTATTTACCAGGAATAAATCAATAACCCCTACGCCTGATCTAAGATGGCACTAAGATTGAAACTATAGACTTGAATAGAAACAGCCTACAGACTTTGATACACTCTTTTAAATTACCAATATTCGATTACTGAGATTACATCTTGAACAATTGTACTAAGGGCCAAGAACTGCTCTTACAAAAACTACAATCAGATGCCTTAAGAACCATATGTGGATCTGTTAGAGGAGTGAGTAAAAGTAAAATATATAGTGAAACAGGCTATATTTCACTAAGTGATCACTGGCCAAACCACAAAATGGGTGCATCTCACAAAATGGGCTATTATAAAATGCCCAAATACCTTCAGGTTTAATTCTTTTAACATTTCTGCCTCTTGTAAGAAGATCATCCAACACTGCATGTGCCCTCATGTCGCATGGAAACATACAGAAAATCATTTTTGCCATCATCAGTACATGATTGGAATATGTTGGATGACACTTTAAGATGTTCTGAATCTTTAATTCAATTTAAAAACATATTATCAACAATGTACATTCTTTATTTCAATGTCATGGTACGACAAAAAAACAAATCATCCACTGTGGAATGAGACTGAATTGTAGTGACCTAAATGGGCATATGTGATCATTTTGTTGTTACTGATCCTAAGCATGGTTGTGGTCATTATGACGAAGATAATCTTCACTATTTATTTCAATGTAAACATATTCAGATATTAGATCAAATTGTTTCTTTAACATAAAAGGTTACGATATTAAAACTGTGTTGCTTGTAATTATAACTCTGTCATCTGAAACAAATACAAGACAAATAGAATCTGTTTATGCATAATTTACCTTAACAAAACACTTTGTAAGCCTTTAAAGTATGTCGTGGGGCACGGGTGGCCCAGTCGGCTATGGCGCCGCAATTCGCTGTGCAGAGTTGCTTCCCTTGGGCATGCCAGAAACCTATGATTGTGGGTTCGAATCACGGTTCACCCCCATTATGTTTCTAGGTTGGTCAGCACCATACCCGTGCTCGTGGGTTTCACCGAAGTGGCAAACGTCTGAGACCTGCATCACTTCAGGCTTTCCTCCCACATTAAGCTGACACGTCGCAATATAACTGGAATACTGTTAAAAGCAGCATTAAACCAAACTCACTCACTAAAGTATGTCAGACATTTTTGGTACATATATATACTCACACACAAAAGAAACGCAAGTGGTTTTAAGCAAATAGGTAACAAACACGGAACCATAAATTGATACGAGTTTTAGCATGTAGTGAAGCCTGATGGTGTTATCAATATTTTTGGTTGCATTTTGGAAGCCCCGAGTAAAAACGCAACATAAAAAACGAATCGCCAAAACACACCATTTCAATGAATATGTTGGTATCATGCACCCATTTCTCGCGAAATCGAAAATGCACGAACTGTCACGAACTGTAGTGGGTATAAAACTGTGGCAAATTCTTGGACCTACCACTACTTGGTCAACAATGCCACGCCTAACTCAAATTCAGAGAAACCAGGCTATCGGACGTTTGGAAGCTGGAGAGTCTGTCCAGGATGATGCCCGTCATTAACATTAACATAATCACAATTTACTGTCTCCTGCATCGATACAATGCAACACAGACCACAGATGACCTTCCTCGGAGCGGTCGTCCTAGGGTCACCACACCTCGACAAGATCGGCAGATTACCCGTCAACACCAGCGTCATCTGTTCCTAACTGCAAGTGAAACTGCTCGAGAGACCATGAGAGACACTGTGATCCAATGTCTCCGTTCCAACAACCTTGGATGTCGCTGACCAGCACGTCGTCCTGTTCTCCAACCACGGCATCGACAAGCACGACTTCAGTGGGCACAGGGTCATCACAATTGGCGTCATCGTGAATGGAGGCGTGTCATCTTCTCTGATGAAAGTCGCTTTTGTGTCTCCCATGCAGACAGAAGAGTCAGAATTTGTGGCGGCGGCGAGGTGATCGTTTCGCTGACAGAAACGTTGTGGAAAGGGATCCATGGGTGGACCTAGCGTCATGATATGGGCAGGGATTGGACTTGAATGCGAGACTTGGACTCATGTGCTTTCTGAATGTTGGTCAAGGTCGGGGACACGGCGTCATTGCTCAGCGGTATATCGACCAAGTGATCAGACCCTACGTTGTTCCATTTTTTGCACATCAACAACACATTTTCAAGCAGGACAATGCTCATCCCCATGTTGCCAGAGCCACCATGGCCTTTTTGCAACAACACAACATCTGTGTTCTACTGTGGCCAGCCCTCAGCCCTGATCTGAACCCCATCGAACACTTGTGGGATGAGGTTCAAAGGCGTCTGCACAATGTGTGCCCAGTCCCCACTCGCCGATGAACTACGCACAGCTGCTCTGGATGTGTGCAGGAGGATGACCTAGGGCCTTCACAAATCGTCTGATACACTCAATGTACAGGAGATGTGTGGCAGTGATCAATGCTAGTGGTGGTCACACCAGGTATTGACCCGAAACTGTGTAAGCCCTTAACATTTGAAAAAACCAATTATGTCATCTGCCTTTTAATCCATTAAACTGTCTTCAGTCAATTTTTTGTCAATCTTGCCCTATTAGCATTTTTTGTCTTTACTGTTGAAAATAAATAACATGTATACTGCATACTCGACTTGCGTTTCTTTTGCGTGTGAGGATATTTGATGTTGAACCTTTTATCGTCCACGGTGTTTTGTGATATATTATATAAATATTTTTGTACCCGAGACGTCTATAAATAAGCATTGCGCCTTTTGACCAATCCATTTTGCAGAAAATAAAATATTGTTAAAAACATTCATAACTAGTTCCACCATACCAGTCACCTGTCCAACTCATTGATGACCCACTCAGAGGTTTATAACTGGAACAATTATTGTGAATAATATTAATAAAAACCATTATAAAATGAAAGTCCAAGTCCCTGCTCCACAGAGTGATGATAGTGCTACTACCGACTACCGTAAGCCTATGTTAAAGGATGCCTTGTTATGATCACATTATCTGAGGTTGGTTTGTAGAAAAGGTCTCAGATGTACAATGGACACAGTTTAAAACCAGACAGTATAATAACAAGATTAAATTACACAGTTCATAACAATTTGTTGACACGGTATGTTTGGTGTTACTTGCTCACGGTAATGTCACTGCGATAAAGGAACATGACTAATGTCAGCGTGTATCACATGCATCCCTCAACACAGCCACATATTTTTATTTTAAGTGTGCACCATTCTCAAGCAAAATATGGTGCTATTAATTGGCCATCACTGGAAGCATAAAATATGATTTTCCCAATAAATCAGATTGGGTGAGTGATAAAGACTATAGTCAGCCCACACACTACAGTACTTCCCTCTTGTCAATCTTCAGGAACATAATTCATGAGTCTTGAAGGTGTCACCTCAGGTACCAATAAAACAAAATCCTACAACAGTGTCACATCTCCCCTGGTGTGCAGGATGGGTTAGATTACAGTCTGGACTATTGTCTTCACACAATGCATGGAAGCCAGCAGGCGGTGAGAAAGCCTAGTTCTGCTGTGGAAGTGCTTGTGGAGACAAGCTAATACAACTACTGCAGTGACTAGCATCCTGCCTGAGACAGGTCACTTCACATACATACCAATTAATGGATTCGGGTTTAATTTGCCATCATACAGTAATTAATTAGTGTACAGTTTGAACATCAACTGCGTTATTGATGTCCTACATTCACCAGCCCATTTCAAATGGCTGCTGCACAACTACACTCATGCATTGATAATTGACAGCTCCTAGACAAAGGCCATGTTCACAGCTATACAGTTTGTTTTGGGTTATTTGTCTTACTACTATAAACACACAAAAACCCAGCGTTATCATTACCCCCTGCCATGGGGCACATTACAATGTTGTTTTGTTCATATAGTTGTGAATATATACGGAGAGAGGGAAGGAACTCCAGAACAAAAACATTAACACACCAGTCTTGACAAGTTCACTGGAACCTTTTGTGAATGGCCTAATTGCACAAAACATTTTTATTGAACCTATTGCAAGGAAGTAGGCTGGCTGGTGCCACTTACAAATAGTGGTTTGTGTGTTTTTCCACCATTCACCACATACCTTGTTCCTTTCTCAAGTGTTATACATATCAATTAGTAATTATGGTAACAGTTCTCAGACAACCCTGCACAGATTTGTTTGATGAAAGTAACTTGTATTTGGTTAAGTCCAACTTGTCACCAAGGAAACAGCAAAGGGCACCAGTTCAGCATGTGTTTCATACACATGCAAAGTTTCATGATCAAATATTAAACAGTTTCCGAGTTATGCTCTGGAAACAAATGTTACATGTATGTGAGTCTAGTTCCGGTCTGTTGCCATGGAAGCACAAAAATATTTCATTTTAGAAATATGCAAACACAAAAAGACACCAGATCAGCATGTGTTTGACACATATGCAAAGTTTTGTTATTTAATATTAAACGGTTTCCATGTTAGGCTCTGGAAACTAAATGTGAGCGATTGACGGACAGATAGCACCATCCCTATATCACCGTCCCACTTCAAACTGAAAATCAATCTACTTGGTTAATCCTTTGTACAAAAATATAGATCATATTTTTATCAAATAATTGGAATATGATTACAGCCAGTGTATGAATGTGAAGGCTGCAGTATCTGCTTACAAGACAGAGATGCCTTCACAGTGTCAGACTGTGTACATCATTGAAAAACAGTCATTCATCTTGTGTTTTATGGGTTCATTACATACCGGTAACATGCAGACAGTTACAAGGAAAGTGTTTTCTAACAGTCTAACTCCCAGACCTCAGAATGTCCTATGTGTTATTCTGTCACTGTAGTCTTTCCGAGGCTTATTGACTTGTCATTCACATATGGGTTTTGTTTTGAAACTGCACAGGCAACAGTAAGTTAACAGATAATATGTATTATTTCGTGACACTAACTGTGTCCATGACGATAGTTGCTTCTGAGTTATTGGGGGTTAAGTGTTGTAAATCATGTAGATACATGTGACTTTCTACAGCAACTGTACTTCTAGGACCAAGGTTTGGAATGAAGCCAAGGTGCAAGTGTTTGATTAGACTATATAAGAAGGAAATATTATTTGTCTTATTAAGCAACACACAGCAACATTATCAGCAAGGATCATGTTGCCAAGCTCTCTGTGATGAAGCGTCCCTGGGAACCACAGGTCCAAGGTGCTGTTTAGCTCCCTGGTTGGCTCCTTCAGTTGTGTCAGCTTTGGCTGATCGAATCCCTGACTTTGCCCTGTGTGTGCTATTTTGTTATCCCAAAGTAGTAATCTACAACCTGCATCATTCTGGTCTGTATTTCTCCCACATGAAGCTGTACTACAAGTGCCACAGCATTACCCAGCTGCCTACCTCACTCTCTGCTTATCCCCTCAATCTGCACAGGAATCATTGTTTTAGGTTTTTGAGATAGTTGTGAATTCTTCAGAGGAATCAAAGATGAGAAGCTTTATTAGATAGTTAAACACAACCTGTCAAGTTTTAAACAACTGATTCACTGTGGAGAATCAACTCTCTTTCTGTAATTCCATATTTCAAACGCGCAGTAGAGATCGACTGACCACAACATGCCATTTGGATTTCTTGTACAACTATAGCATGTTTCAATAACTTGTTTCATGCAGTTTGGTTAAACACATAAACAAATACACAAAAGGCTAAATATAATTAAGACAAGATGGATAATAACTGTTCAGCAGGACATCCCCCAATTCAGACTACAAAGATAAGTAAGCACTGCATTTCAGTGCAGTAAGCATATCAATTAATTTGAATGAACACAACTGGCATTCTAATTCATGCAAAAAGTGTTAAAATTTAATTGTTGTTTTTCCCAAACAACGCTTTGTCCTACACACTGATGTTCATCCATGTTCCATGTCTGTTGCTGTACCATGTGAAAACTAGACCTACATTCTGCTGCTAAAAGCATAAAACTTCTTCAGCTGTCTGTTTGATTTATAATACTTTAAAGAAAAGAAATATAAAGAAAAGAAAGCTCAAACTCAGTACATGAATAAAACTATATTTGTCTCTTATTGGAGTCATTTGTTAAGATCATGGTGACACTGAGTGGAGATGATGTCATACTGACAAACTGTTTCTGAGTAACAGAGAATAAGGGTGCACGAGTATATATCATGCCTCCATGTCGAGTGTTGAGATCTCATTTGTCTATGTGATCTTGACAAAATATGATGTATCCCACCTTGGCGGAGAATAAATTTCTCAGCGGGCGAATAAATCTCTTATATCTGGCATGAGCAAGGCAGGCTGCATGTGCATTTCTGAGAGGCACAATAAATCCTTTTTTCCCCGCTTCCAAGCAAAAAAACGCATGCTTTTCTGACATTGCACAAGCTAACCGCCCCTGTCAATTTTGAATTGGTTTAATTCTTTTCCAATGTCATAATATTATTAAAACAAATTGGTAAGATAAATCCATTGTAGCAGGATCACTCAGGGTACATGGGATTTATGCATCCCTCGTTACCACTCACCTCTGGCTTGTGGTGTAAAACCTAATGCGAGGCCCATAAAACCCCAGGTTACCCCCCTTGAACATGCAACAACTTATATCATCAACAGAGGCAGGGTTAGAGCAATTGGCTGATGGGTAATGTAGAGTATGTACCCCCCGTGACTTCATTGTAAGATAATTAATTTCTGGATAATTCCCAAGGGCGATATTCACATAATGACTTACAGTGATGTCATCAGAGCTCATTGCAGGATACAAGCAATCACTGCTTGAATAGGTCAGAACAAGTTGGAGATGTCTATTCAAGACATGTCTCTCAACATAAAGACTCAGAGGTGATGTCAGGGTTGGAGGGTTAGTTACCTCTAATTCTGCCTACAGTTTATAATACACACATTAAGTTTAATTAGGGGATAAGTTACGAATGTTTACGAAATACCTGTCTTCCCTTTCCCATAATAGACTAATCCTTTTAACACAAATTACAAAGACCAGTATATGAAGAAATGTTAATACATATCAACCTATCTTGTCTCATAACATGCATTGAGAACTGTCTTCTGACATTTGCTGTAATGAAATTTAATTTAAATTGTGACTTGACTTATTTAATGTCAAGATGACAGGCTTTATACAAAATATAACATGTGAGATAATGGGATACACTGGGATTTAAATAATGGAAACAGGTTATGTCAAATTATTCACAGTTGCCTCAGGCTTGGCTGCAGCGATCTCAACGCAGATTAGTATAATATCATTTTCTGTGGAAGTCACATGAAAGATGCTTTACATTTCTTTGTTGCGTGTACAAATTACGATATTCTACGAAATGATATGTATTTTAATCAGTATGGCTACTCTTTACAGAGTAAATGAATTAGTGAAAGCAGAATGAATAGTATAGATGATGGGGTACTACGCCAATCAGCATAAAATTATATCATGATGCAGCAAGACAACAATTGCTCAGAAAAATGTACCGGTAGCACCTGCTTTGCAAAATGTCCTCTTGACGCATCATGATATAATTTTATCCTGATTGGCATAGTACCCCCATCGTCTATACTACTGAATGAGAAGTAACCTGCTTAACCTCTGACAGTGGTTTGCTGGAATACAGGATGTTTGCAAATAACTCAGTGAACGTATATCAGGTGTGCCTTTAAATGTTTGGTTCCTATTTTCCAATGTTCACATAAATAGCTTTCTCATATTGTGTCATGTATGTGATTAATCTTGCTAATACTGTGTACAACAGAAACAATTAAATCACTAATTAAAGGGATGTATTGATAAAGAAAATGTCTATTGATTAAAGCTGTCCTAATCACATACTTCAGCTTGGCCCAGGTGAACTAAAACTTACATTGTCATTGTCATTATTAGACAAGCTGAACTTATTAGACCAAAGAGAATTTCACTAGACTCGGGCTGCAAACTGCTTGATTACGATCCAGTCCTACAGGTGTTGAAAGAATAATGTTTTGATACCTCCAAATCATGTTTGACTATGCATAGTATATCCCAACCCACCTCATCAGGAAAGACACACATGGGCTGAGATGGTCTGAATTCAGCATCATATCTGATCAATCAACTTCAATCATTCATTGAACAAGTGTATTTATGATCTGACATTAACAGGAGCTCTGCTGGCATATTACTGGTGGCTATTCACGTTGTCATTGGGGGATATATTCACATATTTATTTATTAAGTATTCATTGCATGTGTATTCCAAGAATATCACATCCATTAACAATCTTGAACATTCATTACCATAGCCTCAATGCTTTTCTTGCTGTGTTCTCAATGTTGAACTGACAGATTGATGTGTACAGATATACCAAGTTTAAAATGTTCTCTCCTCCTGAGAAAAAAACAGTGACTCAACTGCTAGTTTCATCTCTTCAGTGCTCTCTGAGAAGAGAGATCCCAAACCCTTTTCTTCTTGAAATTATTTCCAAGAAACCAGTCTTCCTCCTGTTTATCAGATTAAAATCAAATCAATCTAATTGAAATTGTTTGCAACAAGTGGCAACAATCCAACCATAACTATGAACTATGTTTCATGTGTCCCTGAATTTCTAACCCAGACAGGGGTGTGACTAATGATGAAAGATACACCAATGTCAATAAACCTACGTGCAAACTAGGAGTGAAGAATCATAGGACAGCCCTGTCGCCAAATACTTCATCAGTTATCAGCACCCTTATGACACTAGTTGTGAAGAAGCTGGTTTCTATTTTTGGTCCTGAAGTACTGCCTCCACTGAATTGAAGCCTGACACTTACAGGACCATCAGACACATGAACCGTGCATTCTGTAGGAAGGGAAATATGGTGTATACCATATTACAATAGCCATATGACATATCAAAATTTATTCAGTTTGTATGAGGTTTACTGTATCATTTATGAGGGACAAAGGCTATCAGATATAAAGGTTCCTGATGAAACTCAAAGAAGATTCTGGAATCATCAAACAATTTTCAACAAGCTTGACCTCACACATTTGCCCGCTTGTGAAACATCCACTTTGAATATGTTGACATTGGCTTGACTGATAATGAAATGTTGTGAACATATTTCAAGTCTTAACATAGTGTCTTGCTATTCAAGTAACTCTGAACATGTAAGACTTGCCGCTTGGAAAACTGAATTATCTGTTCTTAAGTACACAATAATGAACAAGAAAATGACAATGAACACTGATCAAATTTTTAAGACACTTCAAATTGATTATACCTTGCAATAGTTGTGCTGCTTTATACAATCATCATGTTCACACCATTGATGTATACCCTATATGGCCACAACTTAATGATACACAACCATCAGATATTCTTTCACCAGTTTACAAATTACATAGCAGAAATTCTGCAAATAGATTATATGACTATGAAACTGTAAAATATGCTGTTTTCAGTTGAGGGGGTACAGGACTAGATCAGAATAGGGTCCCTATCTGACAAATATTCAATTTACTTCGTGGGTATATAGCAAGGGTACAGGCTAGATTCTTTGGGACACCTTCTGCATTCAGCACTCTGCTTTTTTAATAATAGCATATAACAGGAAGATGAAAATATTTTTCTAGAAGATAATAACTCTTATCATATCTAATGTCAGAATGATGACATCTGATTGGTTCACGTGATCCTGCTAAAATACTATAAATGCCACCTAGAAGGGAAATACATGTCTGAGCGAGAGAATAAATCCCTTATACCCCACCACGAAGAAGACAGGCTGCTCATGGATTTCTGAGCGGGAGTAAAAATCCCTTATACCTCTGCTTCAAAGAGAACAGCTGCATACTTTTTCCGAGTTAATAAAAGTCACATGATGTAGCACATGTTAACCTCAGCACAATCAAACAGCTGTTTTCTGTCAATTTTGATTTTGTTTTAATTCTTTTACAATGGCAGATAAAACATGTCGGTAATACATGGATGGCATTTATGTGCATTTTCCACCTAGTCTCTAAGTTACAATGAAAAACTTGAACAAAATATAATGTACCCAGCTTGATTCTCATTACATACATGATTCATTTGTGTAAATACGATTGAGCTGAATCAACGAAAATCCTCCTCTGAATATCACTCCTACTACTTCAGTCGGTGAACACACCATATTGTGAGGAGGCCACCAGGTCGTGATATCCTCCATCAACATGGTCATAGATATTTGGTATTTTCTTTGAGTTAAAGGTTGAGTGAATAAGTACACTCACTCGTCCTATCCTGGTGTCCTAGGTTTTAATCATGCTATATTTCTGATACTTTTCATGTACTAAATCACACAATGGATAGTCATTTCTCTCCAATGTCATATCAAAGGCCACAAAATACTTGAAACTTTGATTATCTATTGTTTGCTTAAGAAATGGACAACTGCCATATGCTACATTGCCTACCTCTAGATGATGAAACATATTTCCTTAAAACTGCAGCATGTACATGGTAGTATGATATGCAGGGTAACCAATTTTGTGGCCTTTGATATGACCTTGGTGAGAAACGCATATCGGTTGTGTGATTTAGTACATGAAAAAGTATAAAGTTACATGCTTTCTAAGTGGCTAACACTGACTTCCTGTTGTCATTTCAATGGTCTGTCATAGTTCGCGAAAGGTTGTTCTGACGTGACCAGTAATCGGCGATAGCGAGAACTTGTATCTGATTTCAGTGAGATTGAGGTAATCTAAGAATGCTTTAAATAAAGAAAACAGGATTAATCACATGAATTGTTAAGCAAGTTTATCTCTGGAGCTGTTGTAATATGCAGCTACGAGCCAATTCGTCTCGCATTAAAACACGGGGCTGTATACTCGCAGGCAAATGACCATCGAGTATGCTGATCACTGTCAGATTAACGAGACTGATTAATGAGTGATTTCGGTAATTCGTTGTGTGTCGGAGTCGGGATGCAAGACGGATTAACGGGTCTAAATAGCACTGATTTAATCGGTTCCCATCATTAGTATCAGATAAAGCTAATTGTTGGATTAACGAGTGTCAGATTAACGAGACTTGACTGTATTCTCCAACCCTGTATAATTTTTATAGTCACAGGTAGATCCAGTGCAATTCTTGCATGGCGTTCACTTTTCAGTTTCTATAAAAATGTGTGTCAGAAATTTAAATCAGCATCCAGAGGGTTAAAAACAAAAGTATTTTGACGGTTACATATTTACTTTACATACCAATTACACTGAAATATTTGTGGATGACTTAGTAACATGCATCAATAACATTTCCAAGATGGCAAAGGTTAGTGTCTGCTGACCAGTATGGTGTAAATTTCTGAACAAAAATAGTACCATGGCACTTTAGCTCACCTGCATCGATACAAGAGCCACTTGCTGACACTAGATTCTAAGGATCTGAACAAGCTATAATATCATCAAAAGAAGAAACATACTTGTAAAACTTCAGCTTCTTCAATCTCATACAAATACACTTCAAGAGAATTGAAGAGCATGGTCAAAACATAAAATGTGTGACTAAACATGTACCACATTTCAGTACATTGTAAACAATAAAAGGTGAGTAATTGCCACAAAAAGCCTGACATACTCAAAAACAGTTAACATTTATTGATGTGCATGAAGCCACATACTTAACCAAGTCGATGTTGAAATGATGCAGATTCACTTAGGGGTAATGACGAATCAGTGTCACACAGCAAATAGCAGGAAGTCTTCTTACAGCCTCAGGTTATGAACTTAAATGGCTGAGTAATTCCATTCAATAGGTTTTTCAACATGACTGCCAGGCTCGTGAACAAATGTAAGTGTGATCATTGGTGGGAAGTATGTGAACTTACAGCATTATTGGTCCAGTGGTTTCTGATATGTTTACAGAGCCTACACCTCATTTACAGCGATTAATCGCACTGTCTTAATCAAAGGTAAAAAATGGAACATGTTGAGCCACAATACTAACTACACAATAACTTATTTCAATACTTTTAGATACAAAATGGCTGAGAAAAGATTTGAACCTTTATAACTAATCAATTGTCATCTTTGATGGGAACATGCATGTGAAATTTAATCTTCATTGGAGTAGTGGTTTCTGAAAAGATGTTTACAGCCGACGATGCTGACGATGCAAAACAGCAGGCCATGACATAAATTCACTTGACTGTCAACCAGCTGACCTATAAATGGCAAAGTACATGCATATTTGGACAAGTCAAAATGAAATCCAGCTGAAAGTGTCTGGTGTAACCCCATGGAAGAAATGCATCTCACATCACAGCTATCTCTGTTGCATGAGTTTTTCTCTTTCTACCTTGTCTGGAACATTGCGGTCAGCATGAGCCTAGGTCTGTAAATGGCAACAGTTGCAACAAATGGATGGATCTGACTGTGAGCCTGGATACAAATGCTATCTTTACCCAATATTTGGCATGTTGAAACAAATAACTCGCACAATCATCTGGATACCAACTAATTTTTGTATGGAAGTAATGATATATGAGGAGACAAGGTCATCAATATCCCAAGCCCTCTGAAATATGTATGTTTGCTACTTAACACCGCATAGAGCAATATTCAAGCTGTATTGGGGAGGTCTAGATGAGAGATTAATGTCATGAGCAATGCCCCATGCATGTGTCAGCGTATGATGTCACACAATCAACCAGGTTACCGAGCATGACCACCTAATCCATTTAGTCTCCTCTAACAACAAGCATTGTTGCTGTGAATCCCAAAGGGTTGTATGATGTATATCTGAAGTGAATACAAAGTTTCATCAAGACCTATTGCTGCCTTGGAAAAGAATTACAAAGGGGACATCAATAAATACTGTCCTTTCTTTCAAAAATCAATTCTTCTCATGTCTAATTACTAAGTAAGCATGCTATGACAAACAAACATTATTTTAACTGGCACAGCAGTCCAATGACCAGATTCAAAAGTACTTCACATGAGTACAGGTTTTCCTATAAAATCATTATTTGGACTGGTACCATTAGTTGGTACATGTGAATGTTCTGATAGCTAAGTGACATTAAAACTGTGGCAAACAAAATATCCTTCAGAGACAGATGACTATGAACATGCCACGAACAAGGAGCATTTGAGTGGCATGTTGGTAATACCTTTTGACATCAAAGACATCTGGAAAGATTGCAAATTAAGGATGTTGTCAGCTAAACTGTCACAAGTGTCACCAAAATGTCAGTTAAATGCGGTAGGGAACATAGCTAAAACAAAGTTTCACACCATTTTGCTTGAATATAATTACCACAAACAAGCCATTCAACTAAAATGTATACCATCTTTAAGTGCATATAACCATTCTCTGTGTTTTAAGTTGTAGTTGTATTATTTTCAAGGCTAAGCTGGTGTTCCTTTCACAAATTAATGACTTGATTAAGCCTTTTCTTTGTTGCTGTTTGCACATGACAATTCAATTGACTACATTAGTTGGCAGCCAATGGTCGACAGCACACAAACTAGACCAGAATACATGCATTCAACAATACAAGACCTCATTCCCTAATAACGCTAATATGTAGTGACAATACATTTGTAAAGAAATAACCTTTTATTGACAACTTGTTATGAATAAAAAAAAACAAAAAACCATAGTGTGTGAGCTTATGTACTTTACTGTCAGATTCAAAGTATTTGAGGTTTTTATGCAAATTATCAAATAACTTCAAAACAATGTTACATGCTCATACACAATTTATTCATAAGAAAATGTATGAGAAATGAACCAATAACAAATTCGAACCAAACTCAAATGGTCAGTGAACCCAATTTCCATAATAGACAGACATACTCCAAAACAGTTAACATTTATTGATGTGCAAGCAAGCAAGGAGCAGCAGACTCAACCGAGTCAGTGTTGAAACGATGCAGATTCACTGAGGGGTAATGACGAATCAGTATTACACTCAACTTACAGGAAATAGCAAGAAGTCATTGTTTACAGCCTCACATAATGCAGCTAAAAGATCTTTCAAGTTAGTTTTCCTACATAAGTAGCAGTAGAAGTTGTCTCTGTTGTGATCAAGTGTGCAATTTATTTCAGACTGCGTGGCTGTTAGCAAGACAGAAGATTGCTGGATCCTAGCCTACCACAGAGTGGTCTGTTCACCATGAGCACGCCCATTCCTGTAGCCAATGAACATGCGTCTGTACTGCTGAAGGTTGGGGGTGTGAATCTGACAAGCAGCGTTGAGGACGATGGCAGTGTGACGAAGGACTGGCAGCTTATTGATTCTTCGGTGAGTCCCGATACGGTAACCAGCCTTGCAGAGCTGCTGCTGTCCGAACCTGACTTCAGGATGTCGGAGCAGCTCCATCGGTACCTTACTCCTGTGCTCATCATCATTGGAAACTTTAGTAATCTGTTGGCACTTCTTGTTTTGAGGAGAAAAAACTTGAGGCAACATTCAGCATGTTTTTATATGTCTGCGTATGCTGTTGCCAACTTGTTGGTACTAAACTTGGTGTCTGGAGTAGCCTGGTTATGTTACATTCTACAGAAGCCATATATAGCAACGCTCAGTGACTGGGGATGTGGACTGTGGACATTCATGGCCAATGTCATGATATACAGTGGGATATGGTTTGTGGTAGCAATGACTATTGACCGCTATGTTTTACTTTGCTATCCAAACAAGGCACTGACAATGTGCACAGTGTTTACAGCAAAGGTCTCTTCAGTGTTCATCATGATAGGTCTGGTTGTCATCAGTGTGCATGCAATGTGGACATACCAACTGCAGGAACATGGCTGTTTCATCCCCTATCACATGAAGGACCTGCATATCCTCATCTGGCCCTGGATGTCGGCTACTTTCTACTCCTATCTGCCACTACTGCTTCTCTTCCACCTTAACATCTGCCTGATGGTATCACTGTGCCTAAAACGCCATCGCTTACGCCGCACTATTCAAGCTGATGGTGGTGATGACTTTATTGTCATCACTCTCATCATTTCCATGTCCTTCTTTGCATTGGCTGTTCCTGCCACCATCATCAACCTCATCGATATCCATGCTCCAAGCTCCTGGCTGAATGCAAAGCTTATTGCTCAGATAGAACTCACAAAGAAAGTTACAGGATTTCTCTCAGCAACTAATCAGGCAGTATTGGGATATCTTCTCCTTATTTGCTCAAAAACTTTTCGCTCAGAGTTTGCTCAGTTTTTCAAAGACCTGACCATAAAACGAAGGCCAAAAGTATATGAAATGAGAAATATGAGTGGCAATGATGATTCCAATAGGATCCATGTTGAGTATGAAATCTGCAGTGATGGAAGCCGAGCTATCACCACAACGTTATGAAAGTCTCTTACACCTCCTGGAACTTCATAACAGCATTCAAACAAACATCCATGGCATTGTACAGTGTTGGAATGTGTCAAACATAAGGAATACAATCATGTGCTCCGTGACTGTGTGGCTGGCTCCCAATGCTGGCCACAGGAAGTGGGATGATGACCTGGTGTGGCCGGATCAGCACAGGTGTGTATCAGTATGATAGCGGCAAGCATTATAAAGACATAATTGCTGGTGCTAAAACTTTAAGTTGAAAATCAACAGACTGATGAGCATCAACCTCTTAGAAAAACCTCAAAACTAATTAGTGAATTTGTCGATCAAGATCCAATACAAAGAAGATTCATCACATGCATGCTATGAAAATGAAAGAAATGCCTGTGGTAAAATCAATTATTATCAACACATAGTGATAATTCTCCTATCTATATCTCTCAGAATAAGTAATTGTGTTTGTACACACAATCTGTATTAAGACATATTTTCCTTGGAAAATTGTATGATGCATGTCTTATGTCTTTCATCAAATGTTTTTGGTGTTGGGAAATTATGATATATATACATCAAACACATTTTGTCCTGATAGGTTCATCATCCCTGTGATTCCATGATAATGCATTTTAACAACTTTGTACTTCAGCTGCCAATGTTTTCACAAAATACATGTACAGTAGAAAGCTTGGCCTATAACAAATCCTTTTGAAATTCTTGAAGCTGAATAACATTTTTTAACTTAGGCCTGTTGGTTAATTCATCACTGAGATCTACAACAACTTCACACGACTAATGTCTGCACACAGCCTGTACAATCCTGTTCTTACTCAAATGAACTAAAAACTACCATTTCTATTAATTGATTTTAAATACACACTTTAAAAGGTGGTATGGGTGCTGATAGCGGTTTACTGTTTAAACAAGTCAGCTCAACGTGAAACACATTATTTTCCTTTCATTATGATAAAAAGGTTTATCCAGATGTGTTTTTTGCTGCCTTTACAATATGTGATAAGCATGAAACTCCCACAGCAAGCCCAGTAGAGGTGCAGTCCCACACAATCAATATGGAGCTGATGTGCCTTCCGCTCAACACAACTAACACAAGGATTGCAATTAACTGATGCACTCCAACTTCTGTATGGTAGACTTTTGTGTACATATTTTGTCTTATGTGGGAATTTGTCTCTCAGTCTGTGTATTAAATAAATTCACACATGTGATTCTGTGTCTGTCTCTAATTGTGTTGCATTGAATAACAATGTTAAAACATTCATTTCAGCTAATAATTGAGGAAACGTCCACAGCAATGTATTGACTGAGCCCAACATTCTGCTATTTATCTTGCATGTTTTCTTAAAAACTCCTCTATCGTCAACATCAGGGGTCACTAATAGATACGATGATGTACAGCTGATTATGATGATGCCATCAACAAGAATGAAAGAGCAGAAAAAGCTGTTCTTAAAATAATTAAACTTTAAACCCAATCCATTCTGTTTTCTTTCATATTTAACAGGGCAAGATATAAGTTGTAATATACTATAAGAACATATGAGGTTTTACATATTCTAAAAGATCTATATCGAACATATGCACATTCACTGACTTCGAGATGTAACCAAGATAATGTCATTCAACATCTTGTATGGAAAACCTTATGTGCAAACACTATCCCTTCCACTGGTGATCACAGCTTGTGTTGTCAATAAGATGATATCAAATAATATGAAATAGAGTGACATTGCATTTCTCTAAATTACCTGTTTCTATTTCAAAACCTAAATCACATGAAAAATCATCATCAGCTTGGATGCACAAAACATCTCCCAGTCAGGGCCACATCTACAGCCAGATAGGACGAACATCATTTGTTTACTCAGGCCACATCTACAGTCAGTAGGACCAACATCATTTCTTTACTTAGGCCATGTCTACAATCAGAAAGGACCAACATCATTTGTTTACTAAGGCCACGTCTACAGCCAGATAGGACGAACATCATTTGTTTACTCAGGCCACATCTACAGTCAGATAGGACCAACATCATTTATTTACTTAGGCCACGTCTACAGTCAGATGGGACCAACATCATTTGTTTACTTAGGCCACGTCTACAGTCAGATAGGACTAGCATCATTTCTACACTTGGGCCACATCTACAATCAGTTAGGACCAACATCATAAAAAAAATTATAAAATAGTTTTAATATGTTTCTATTGGCCAGAGCTGTGCATCTTTGATGGATCAGAAACAATGTCTTCCCACATGCATTATACATCATCACTGGCAGTCTTCCTATAAACAACGCCTTCTCACATGCATTATATACACCATCACTGGCAGTCTTTTTATAAACAACGCCTTCTCATGTGTATTATACATAATCACTGACAGTCTTTTTATAAACAACGCCTACTCACATGCATTACACATCATCACTGGCAATCTCCTTATAAACAACACTTTCTCATGTGCATTATACATCATCACTGACAGTCTGTTTATAAACAACGCCTTCTCACATGCATTACACATCATCACTGGCAATCTCCTTATAAACAACGCCTTCTCATGCATTACACATCATCACTGGCAATCTCCTTATAAACAACGCCTTCTCATGCATTACACATCATCACTGGCAATCTCCTTATAAACAACGCCTTCTCATGCATTACACATCATCACTGGCAATCTCCTTATAAACAACGCCTTCTCATGCATTACACATCATCACTGGCAATCTCCTTATAAACAACGCCTTCTCATGCATTACACATCATCACTGGCAATCTCCTTATAAACAACGCCTTCTCATGCATTACACATCATCACTGGCAATCTCCTTATAAACAACGCCTTCTCATGCATTACACATCATCACTGGCAATCTCCTTATAAACAACAGCCAGTTGAATGTGATGAAACATGACAGATGAAACCCTATATTTCTTGGACATGGGATAAAAGTATTAAGCTTCACAAAGTTCTTTTTATTTCAACCAATACCAGCTACTTGGTCTTCATCTGCCATACGATTGTATTTACAAACCTGAACTGTCTGTAGAATGTAGAAACTGTGTATGTACAGAAGAAAAGACACCTCTGAGGGTTTGGTTGAAAATGTAAACCCCGAGGGGGAGGAAACATCATTTTTCTGGAATATCATTTCAGATCAGTAAGATCATACAAGGGTAAATAAGAAAATGACAACAGAAGTTTATTTGATCAATGAATGTTGCCAAATATCTAAATACACAACAAGACATATTAATAACCACATGCAAACTGTATATCAAACTTCATAATGTTCATAATACTGTAAATCTGGAGACTAATGCTACTCCAAATTAATACGACTGCTGACCCCTAGAAAAATGCAACTCAATATCAATCCGGCTCCCCCCACCCCATCCCCAGTAGAATGATACATATCCTTGCCTTAATCCAACCTTACCTTAATCCAACCTTACCTTAATCCAACCTTACCTTAATCCAACCTTACCTTAATCCAACCTTACCTTAATCCAACCTTACCTTAATCCAACCTTACCTTAATCCAATCAAACAGCAAATGGCACCGCCGTAAAAACAATAAACAGTTGGCATTTCCGATATGGAAAATGTGCAGTGAGGCCGTCTTATTGTTGAGTCATTTTGGAGACATAAATGTGAAGTTAATTAAAGTGAGCAAAGACCACTCGCAATTTTCACATTTAATTCATGCTCGCTTTGATTTCAAGATTTACAGTATATTCAAAGCTGAATAGTGGGACAAAAGCTCAACATTACCTTTGATACACAGATCTCAATGGATAAACAATGTTTGTAGATATCATTGTGACATCATGCATCACAGCTGCATGAGGAATTGGTTACAAAAGACTGTGGGAATGTCCCGCCTATGTTACAACATTTATATCATTGTGCATGAAGGCAAAGATCACTTCCTGCGCACTAGTGTATTGTTTAAGTCATCCGGATGGCATTGTTGACCACATGTGGTTTTTATTGTGATATAATGGTGGAATGATGTCACACTAGAAACGATGTCATAGCTGAAGATTGTTGACATCTTTTAACAACTCTGGTTTTCCAAAAAGGCCATCATGATCAATGCATTTTTCTAAGTGGGAGCTCAAAAGGAAAAAGAGTTTGCCACTAGTGTGGCTATATCCCCCGCCCCTGTTGCAGAATTTATGACATAATTAAATCTAAACAAACCCTAACCTTTTTTAACCGAGGTGGAACTTGTCATGGAAATTGTAAAACAAGAGTCATCAGAAAGATGACAGATCCCCCCTGCAGCTGTCTGTAAAGTAACTACAAGTAAATGTGCAATTCTGTATGTAATGAGTCAAGAGTTGAATGTTCTTGAAGAAGCATACATTGTTTACCCACAAAAGATCCACCACGGTCACATCCATATGAAATGGAAAGTAAAACAAGTGTGTTTCTGTGGGTTTTTTTTATGCAAACTAGATGATGCTTGTGCAAAGTTTTGTGGAGAACTATCACACACTTTCTCAGTTCTGTTCAAGAAATGAACCCCATCCCAAATTGAACCTAACTCGAATTTGCTTCCGTGGAGACTGAAAACAGAAACAATTTAAAATCCTAAAATAGCAAAAGGCACCAGTTCAGTATGTAGTTTAAACCTATGAAAAGTAACATGGAGAAATATTCAACAGTTTTTGAGTTCTACTTCTGAAACTAACATCACTCACACAGAGAGCCAATGTCCAACATGTTTACATGAAAATATGAGGTGAAAAAATTGCAAAATAGCAAAAGGCACAACTTCACCACTTGAGTGTTATAAATGCAAAGTTTGATGAAGAAATATTTAACGGTTTTCAAGTTCTGCTCCGGAAACGATTCAGACAGACGGACAGACAGACAGACGTACAGACAGACAGACGGACAGACATGCCCATAGCTATATCCCCCCGCATTATGTGCCGCGGGATAAAAATATTGAACGGTTTATGAGTTATGCTCCGGAAACGAACCCTACCCTCACAGAACCTAAGTCCATCTTGCTGCAATGGAAACTTAAAAAATAAAAATTTCTAAAATTTCTAAATAGCAAAAGGCACCAGTTCAGCATGTACTTGACCGACCTGCAAAGTTTCATGAAAAAATATTGAACAGTTTATGAGTTATGCTCCGGAAACGAAACGTGATGGACGGACGGAGCCCGTTTCTATATCCCCCGCCAACTTCGTTGGGCATGGGATAATAAGAAATAATGGTTAATAAAGCAATTATTACACTCACATGTGTGTCATACTGATTTTATGAAACTTGTGTGGGAATTTTATTGTCAATATATTTAGGGCGCCAGATAATTTTATTGGTCAGTATATGCAGGGTGCCAGAAAATTTTATTGGTCAATTTATGCAGGGCACCAGATAATTATTTGAACCATTGAGTATTTAATCAAAAGTAATTATTCACACTGCACTTATTCACCAATGAGTAGATATTTTTTTTAATAATTGTGCTTAAAATGTTGTTTCAAATGACTTCTTATTTGTATCTGCTCATGTGCTGCTCCAATTGTGTAACATGTTTAATTAACAATAGGCAAAACATAGTTCCTTTCCATGCAGTATTCACTGCAGTTGAGTTCATGAATGTGTGATGCCTGCATTCAATCTGTAAATAAAGATCAGTGAGGAAACACAGATTTACTTGTTGAAAAACATTGGGTAATTATGAAGAGCGTTGTCATACAATTGGCTTTTTGAAATGTGTTATGAGTAATTGTACACAAAACAAAACTAATTGGGTAATAGTAATTTATGTTGTGTAGTTCCCCAAATTTCCCAGCTTATCTGGAGTTGTGTTTATGTCTAAATATCGTAATGTCTGTAATCCCACTAAACAGTGTAACATTCTCAACATCACCATACTGAAAAACACACATGACATATAAAACTATACTGATTCCCCCAAAGAAAACATCTCAATGTTTAAGTCAAAGTATTGTTTTTGTACTTTGTACATTTTCATTAAATGTTAATATGAGTGAATGTGAAACATAACTGTTTTTCAAATGGGTAACCAATCTCAAAATCATAACAAAAAATAACTTGGAAACTGACGGACAATACAAGTACATGCATCACAGCACATACAAAGATCTCACAACCTGATCCATATTATCTGGGTAAATTGACTACACATAGCATGATTGATTTCTCATGTACGCTTTCAAAGGAAAGCACTGAATGGGCGCAACAAAGAAAACAAGCTAGTCGCACCGATGTTGTCAGCTTTGTTTTACAATTCTATAACAAAAGGTGGCAATAAATGGAGACATATAGTTGACACTGTGTAAGCAATCATCTGGTTACATCCAGCTACTACCACACACGATCAGCAAGGTGTGTAAGCAATCATCTGGTTACATCCAGCTACTACCACACACGATCAGCAAGGTCTGTGAGCATCAATCATCTGGTTACATCCAGCTACTACCACACACAATCAGCAAGGTCTGTGAGCATCAATCATCTGGTTACATCCAGCTACTACGACACACGATCAGCAAGGTCTGTGAGCATCAATCATCTGGTTACATCCAGCTACTACCACACAGGATCAGCAAGGTCTGTGAGCATCAATCATCTGGTTACATCCAGCTACTACCACGAACGATCAGCAAGGTCTGTGAGCATCAATCATCTGGTTACATCCAGCTACTACGACACACGATCAGCAAGGTCTGTGAGCATCAATCATCTGGTTACATCCAGCTACTACCACACACGATCAGCAAGGTCTGTGAGCATCAATCATCTGGTTACATCCAGCTACTACGACACACGATCAGCAAGGTCTGTGAGCATCAATCATCTGGTTACATCCAGCTACTACCACACACGATCAGCAAGGTCTGTGAGCATCAATCATCTGGTTACATCCAGCTACTACGACACACGATCAGCAAGGTCTGTGAGCATCAATCATCTGGTTACATCCAGCTACTACGACACGCGATCAGCAAGGTGTGTGAGCATCAATCATCTGGTTACATCCAGCTACTACCACACACGATCAGCAAGGTGTGTGAGCATCAATCATCTGGTTACATCCAGCTACTACCACACACGATCAGCAAGGTCTGTGAGCATCAATCATCTGGTTACATCCAGCTACTACAACACACGATCAGCAAGGTCTGTGAGCATCAATCATCTGGTTACATCCAGCTACTACGACACGCGATCAGCAAGGTGTGTGAGCATCAATCATCTGGTTACATCCAGCTACTACGACACACGATCAGCAAGGTCTGTGAGCATCAATCATCTGGTTACATCCAGCTACTACCACACACAATCAGCAAGGTCTTTGAGCATCAATCATCTGGTTACATCCAGCTACTACCACACACGATCAGCAAGGTCTGTGAGCATCAATCATCTGGTTACATCCAGCTACTACCACACACAATCAGCAAGGTCTGTGAGCATCAATCATCTGGTTACATCCAGCTACTACGACACACAATCAGCAAGGTCTGTGAGCATCAATCATCTGGTTACATCCAGCTACTACCACACACGATCAGCAAGGTCTGTGAGCATCAATCATCTGGTTACATCCAGCTACTACGAAACACAATCAGCAAGGTCTGTGAGCATCAATCATCTGGTTACATCCAGCTACTACCACACACAATCAGCAAGGTCTGTGAGCATCAATCATCTGGTTACATCCAGCTACTACCACACACAATCAGCAAGATCTTCTCTAATGATCATCCATGCAAAGCAGCAGTCTGTTACACATTTTGTCACCTCTGATGACACAGTGGAATCAGTGGACCCTAATTTCTACAGGCTATAAGCCTCCTGTAGTTTTTCAGATAATAAGGCTTGATTGCTGTCTATGTGAATGTATGTATGACCTCAAGCTGCCATTACGGACTGATCATAGCTGACTCTCATATTGGCCCAATGCATACAAGCCTCAGGACATGTTTCTTATGTCTATTAACCTTACAACCTCAATTACATACTTTCACCTAAGCTACAGAGTATCGGGGAAAGTTCTTACCTCCCTACAGCTTAGAGGTGTGTGGAGAATTCTCCCCTGATGACCTACTGTACCATGGTTTCATTTTAAGGCAATGATAGCTGCCACAAGCAGAACCATCAAATATAGGCAAGGCAGCTGCCATCAATATGTTCCTATTCTTTTTAGAAATTGGACCACAAGGTCAATTCTTCAAATACTACAGGCGATACACATTTTGAAAATAGTTCCACAGCACTGTAGCACTTGGCAAAATGTAAAGTAGTCAACAATTCAATATAGCATTTTCTGTGTAATATTTAGGACGAAGAAACTGACAAATATGCAACAAGTATAAAAATTTCACAATACTTCTCAATCTTCATCAATGAATGTAATATGCATATTACATAAAACTGTGGCACTACACAACAGGTGTACTTACATTGTACAAAGCTCCAACTCTCAGTCTATATATATATATATGATTTTTAGGGTGCCTAATTTTTCTTATGCATTATAAAATTGAGGTAGCACAGTGATACAAACTATAGGTGTGCGCTTTCAGTTCCAGTTAGCCCCCTTCAGGCTGTGCATGATGTCCTAACATCACAGAAGAATGATGTCACATAACATTACCTAGGGAACAATTGGAGTTACTTATGGCGCTTCACACTCTAGAATGTAACTTCAGCGAAAACAGTCAAATGAACTTGTTTTCCTCATTTTTTAACAGCATATCATTGTTGGTTCACACATGATCTTTGCGTGTGAACAAATGTGTGACAGGAAATATTTTCTGTTCAATTGCATAGTACACACAAGAAAATAAAGTATTCAAGAAGAAGACATTTTGGCGACTTCGGGATAATTCATGGTCACCAAACGTAGAATCTGGTTGCATTAGTGTCCAAACTAGTGGTCAAATAGAGTGCTGATAGATTGTGTTTCTCCTGGGACGAAATCTCCGGGCAGGCAGTATCAATCTGTGGACTGTATCTGCCGCCTGTCCTATTATGCTCCACACACAGCTACTGCCACCATCTATTGCTTCACTCTCTAATGAACAAGCAACACGTAACATATTATTTACACACATATCATTATCAAATACAATCAATAGGCAGACTGGATGTGACACACAAACCTGGTAGACTGGATGTGATATGTAATTCAGCTGTGTGTGGTGCTGGGTGACATGTGAAGTACGGCTGACCCGCGATGCTGGGTGACATGTGAAGTACAGCTGTGTGTGGTGCTGGATGACATGTGAAGTACGGCTGTGTGTGGTGCTGGATGACATGTGAAGTACAGCTGTGTGGAATGCTGGGTGACATGTGAAGTACAGCTGTGTGTGGTGCTGGATGACATGTGAAGTACGGCTGTGTGTGGTGCTGGATGACATGTGAAGTACAGCTGTGTGTGGTGCTGGATGACATGTGAAGTACGGCTGTGTGTGGTGCTGGATGACGTGGTACAGCTGAGTGGAATGCTGGGTGACATGTGAAGTACAGCTGTGTGTGGTGCTGGATGACATGTGAAGTACAGCTGTGTGGAATGCTGGGTGACATGTGAAGTACAGCTGTGTGGAATGCTGGGTGACATGTGAAGTACAGCTGTGTGTGGTGCTGGATGACATGTGAAGTACAGCTGTGTGGAATGCTGGGTGACATGTGAAGTACAGCTGTGTGTGGTGCTGGATGACATGTGAAGTACAGCTGTGTGTGGTGCTGGATGACATGTGAAGTACGGCTGTGTGTGGTGCTGGATGACATGTGAAGTACAGCTGACTGTGATGCTGGGTGACGTGGTACAGCTGAGTGGAATGCTGGGTGACATGTGAAGTACAGGTGAGTGTGGTGCTGGGTGGCATGTGAAGTACGGCTGACCCGCGATGCTGGGTGACATGTGAAGTACAGCTGTGTGTGGTGCTGGATGACATGTGAAGTACAGCTGACTGTGATGCTGGGTGACGTGGTACAGCTGAGTGGAATGCTGGGTGACATGTGAAGTACAGCTGACTGTGATGCTGGGTGACGTGGTACAGCTGAGTGGAATGCTGGGTGACATGTGAAGTACAGTTGTGTGTGGTGCTGGGTGACATGTGAAGTACGGCTGACCCGCGATGCTGGGTGACATGTGAAGTACAGCTGTGTGTGGTGCTGGATGACATGTGAAGTACAGCTGTGTGTGGTGCTGGATGACATGTGAAGTACAGCTGAGTGGAATGCTGGGTGACATGGTACAGCTGACTGTGAAACTGGGTGGCATGTGAAGTACAGCTGAGTGGAATGCTGGGTGATATGGTACAGCTGAGTGGAATGCTGGGTGGCATGTGAAGTACAGCTGAGTGGAATGCTGGGTGACATGGGACAGCTGAGTGGAATGCTGGGTGGCATGTGAAGTACAGCTGAGTGGAATGCTGGGTGATATGGTACAGCTGAGTGGAATGCTGGGTGGCATGTGTAGTACAGGTGAGTGGAATGCAGGGTTGCATGTGAAGTACAGCTGAGTGGAATGCTGGGTGGCATGTGAAGTACAGCTGAGTGGAATGCTGGGTGACATGGTACAGCTGAGTGTGATGCTGGGTTACATGTGAAGTACAGCTGAGTGGAATGCTGGGTGACATGGAACAGCTGAGTGGAATGCTGGGTGACATGTGAAGTACAGCTGAGTGGAATGCTGGATGGCATGTGAAGTACAGCTGAGTGTGGTGCTGGGTGGCATGTGAAGTACAGCTGAGTGGAATGCTGGGTGACATGGAACAGCTGAGTGGAATGCTGGGTGGCATGTGAAGTACAGCTGAGTGGAATGCTGGGTGATATGGTACAGCTGAGTGGAATGCTGGGTGGCATGTGAAGTACAGCTGAGTGGAATGCTGGGTGACATGGTACAGCTGACTGTGAAACTGGGTGGCATGTGAAGTACAGCTGAGTGGAATGCTGGGTGATATGGTACAGCTGAGTGGAATGCTGGGTGGCATGTGAAGTACAGCTGAGTGGAATGCTGGGTGACATGGGACAGCTGAGTGGAATGCTGGGTGACATGGTACAGCTGAGTGGAATGCTGGGTGACATGTGAAGTACAGCTGAGTGGAATGCTGGGTGGCATGTGAAGTACAGCTGAGTGGAATGCTGGGTGGCATGTGAAGTACAGCTGAGTGGAATGCTGGGTGACATGGTACAGCTGAGTGGAATGCTGGGTGGCATGTGAAGTACAGCTGAGTGGAATGCTGGGTGACATGGTACAGCTGAGTGGAATGCTGGGTGACATGTGAAGTACAGCTGAGTGGAATGCTGGGTGGCATTAGAAGTACAGCTGAGTGGAATGCTGGGTGGCATGTGAAGTACAGCTGAGTGGAATGCTGGGTGACATGGTACAGCTGAGTGGAATGCTGGGTGACATGGTACAGCTGAGTGGAATGCTGGGTGACATGGTACAGCTGAGTGGAATGCTGGGTGACATGTGAAGTACAGCTGAGTGGAATGCTGGGTGGCATGTGAAGTACAGCTGAGTGGAATGCTGGGTGGCATGTGAAGTACAGCTGAGTGGAATGCTGGGTGGCATGTGAAGTACAGCTGAGTGGAATGCTGGGTGACATGTGAAGTACAGCTGAGTGGAATGCTGGGTGACATGGTACAGCTGAGTGGAATGCTGGGTGGCATGTGAAGTACAGCTGAGTGGAATGCTGGGTGACATGGTACAGCTGAGTGGAATGCTGGGTGACATGTGAAGTACAGCTGAGTGGAATGCTGGGTGGCATTAGAAGTACAGCTGAGTGGAATGCTGGGTGGCATGTGAAGTACAGCTGAGTGGAATGCTGGGTGACATGGTACAGCTGAGTGGAATGCTGGGTGACATGGTACAGCTGAGTGGAATGCTGGGTGACATGGTACAGCTGAGTGGAATGCTGGGTGACATGGTACAGCTGAGTGGAATGCTGGGTGACATGTGAAGTACAGCTGAGTGGAATGCTGGGTGGCATGTGAAGTACAGCTGAGTGGAATGCTGGGTGGCATGTGAAGTACAGCTGAGTGGAATGCTGGGTGGCATGTGAAGTACAGCTGAGTGGAATGCTGGGTGACATGGTACAGCTGAGTCGAATGCTGGGTGACATGGTACAGCTGAGTGGAATGCTGGGTGACATGTGAAGTACAGCTGAGTGGAATGCTGGGTGACATGGTACAGCTGAGTGGAATGCTGGGTGGCATGTGAAGTACAGCTGAGTGGAATGCTGGGTGACATGGTACAGCTGAGTGGAATGCTGGGTGACATGGTACAGCTGAGTGGAATGCTGGGTGACATGGTACAGCTGAGTGGAATGCTGGGTGACATGGTACAGCTGAGTGGAATGCTGGGTGACATGTGAAGTACAGCTGAGTGGAATGCTGGGTGGCATGTGAAGTACAGCTGAGTGGAATGCTGGGTGGCATGTGAAGTACAGCTGAGTGGAATGCTGGGTGGCATGTGAAGTACAGCTGAGTGGAATGCTGGGTGACATGGTACAGCTGAGTGGAATGCTGGGTGACATGGTACAGCTGAGTGGAATGCTGGGTGACATGTGAAGTACAGCTGAGTGGAATGCTGGGTGACATGGTACAGCTGAGTGGAATGCTGGGTGGCATGTGAAGTACAGCTGAGTGGAATGCTGGGTGACATGGTACAGCTGAGTCGAATGCTGGGTGACATGGTACAGCTGAGTGGAATGCTGGGTGACATGTGAAGTACAGCTGAGTGGAATGCTGGGTGACATGGTACAGCTGAGTGGAATGCTGGGTGGCATGTGAAGTACAGCTGAGTGGAATGCTGGGTGACATGGTACAGCTGAGTCGAATGCTGGGTGACATGGTACAGCTGAGTGGAATGCTGGGTGACATGTGAAGTACAGCTGAGTGGAATGCTGGGTGACATGGTACAGCTGAGTGGAATGCTGGGTGGCATGTGAAGTACAGCTGAGTGGAATGCTGGGTGACATGGTACAGCTGAGTGGAATGCTGGGTGACATGGTACAGCTGAGTGGAATGCTGGGTGACATGGTACAGCTGAGTGGAATGCTGGGTGACATGGTACAGCTGAGTGGAATGCTGGGTGACATGTGAAGTACAGCTGAGTGGAATGCTGGGTGGCATGTGAAGTACAGCTGAGTGGAATGCTGGGTGGCATGTGAAGTACAGCTGAGTGGAATGCTGGGTGGCATGTGAAGTACAGCTGAGTGGAATGCTGGGTGACATGGTACAGCTGAGTCGAATGCTGGGTGACATGGTACAGCTGAGTGGAATGCTGGGTGACATGTGAAGTACAGCTGAGTGGAATGCTGGGTGACATGGTACAGCTGAGTGGAATGCTGGGTGGCATGTGAAGTACAGCTGAGTGGAATGCTGGGTGACATGTGAAGTACAGCTGAGTGGAATGCTGGGTGGCATGTGAAGTACAGCTGAGTGGAATGCTGGGTGGCATGTGAAGTACAGCTGAGTCGAATGCTGGGTGACATGGTACAGCTGAGTGGAATGCTGGGTGACATGGTACAGCTGAGCGGAATGCTGGGTGGCATGTGAAGTACAGGTGAGTGGAATGCTGGGTGGCATGTGAAGTACAGGTGAGAGTGATGCAGAGCCTCACATCTAGTTTGCCAGTTACCAAGCCTGATGCTGCAGCCTCAGGCTACCTCAACTCATAGAAAAACACAAATTGTGATTCTGCCATGGACTTACTGAGAAATAGCCTTCGGCTGATATCAGAAAGATGAAAAGATCCAGTGATTATCCATCAATACAGATTTCCCTGAAACTGTAGTCTACATTCTAAAATTGCTGAAATTGCTTGTTGAACAGCAAGATTCTCCCACCATACTTTTCAGAAGTGTTCACCACAACTTAAATTTGTTTTTAGGTTTGTGTTCCAGCCATGACTTTGCCCACATTCATAATAACAGATCTGAGTATCTTTTCACAACTGTGTTAGCATGTTATGTCTGTAAAATAAAATTTTGGCTGAAACACATCAACATTTGTTTATCCTCCAGATACCTGTACCAAGTCATTTTCCTCATCATGTAGCCTTTGACCTTGTTGACAAAAATCATCAAGTTCCAGTCATACATATATTCATAATACATATTATTTTATTTCATTTGAAAATCATGAATACTTATTAAATTTATGTGTGATGTGTTTGAATAGTCTTTAAACTCTAAAGAACATCATGATGGTAAAAAACATGCATTGCAAGTACTGCCTCAACTGATTAAGCTCTTCTGAGATTCTTGAAGATTTTCAAACTTTAAAATATTAATGTAATGGGATGAAAAACAGAAGACCCTTATTGTGTTTTTACACACTAGATCATTGATTCAGATTCTTAGACCTTGTCTTTAGAAAAGAAGAAGTTAAAAGTTAATGACACGAGAAAGGGTTAGTCTCGTACATACCAAAGAGAATAAATGTTTCTTAAGTAAATGCAAGAAGAATGTCATTCTGGCCCAATAAAGAACAATAGAGTTCTTTCAAGTAAACATGTACAGGCAGCCTATTCCCCACCATTTCATCTGAGCCCCTTAAATCATATATAACATAGCACCATTCCTTCCAGTCAGATAACAATAATGCAAATTTGTGAAAACACTTGTCTCACACAGAGAAATCTGAAACCAGTAAAACCATGCCTCCAGCTTGCCTGATAAAGAACCAAAATAAACTCTTAATCAAAATAAAAAATAACATGCCTAAAGCATTTCAACTTCAAATCAGAAAATCCCGTGCCTCATGACTTCATAAGGAGTGAGTGAGTTGGGTTTAACGCTGCTTTTAACAGTATTCCAGTTATATCACGGCGTGTCAGCTTAATGTGGGAGGAAAGCCCGAAGTGATGCTTCGGTGAAACCCACGAGCACAGGTATGGTGCTGACAAACCTAGAAACATAATCAGGGCGAACCGGGATTCGAACCCACAATCATAGGTTTCGGGTGTGCCCAAGGGACGCAACTCTGCACAACGAATCGCAGCGCCTTAGACGGCTGGGCCACCCGTGCCCCCACTTCATAAGGAAGTAACATGGACTGTTTGGGGATGCCCCTTGAAACACTGCAGTAGCTTGGACTTCTGCACTTCAGCTTATCAAGTAAGCAAGTTATATTCACTTCTGGTTTGTTGATATCAATGCCTGTTCTGAAATACAGTAAACTATGTTTATAATGAACATGCTTATAACTAACTGATGGATATAACAAAGTTAATTTGGTCCCGGATATTTGCTGTATATGTTCTGTATATTTTTACAAACCATGGTTATAACAAACTCAAATTAGTGGTTCTTTTGACGTCTTTATAATCGTAGTGTACTGTATTTTGGTAAGAGGATGACAAACCCAAAGTCATATTCAGAGTCAATCTGGTATTCAAACCACTGATCATCAGATTACAACACAACTTCAGGGTGCAACTCTCCACAATGCATTCTGCAAGCTGACTGGGTCAGTACACCATCTCTGCTTACAGGGTTTAGAGTTTATCCTGGCATCTTACTGGGACACACATGCCATCTCTGCCTACTGGGTGCGACTCTGCATAGTAAATAGACCGATCCAGTCCCGACCACCAGCTGCCGTCCTCATTTTAGGTGTTAGGGTGGACAACCACTGGCTTTTTGCTATGGCGTCAGAGTCAGTGAAACTTGATTGCACGGGCAATGAATTTAGCTTGAATATTTTGGTTCCAGTCGTGCGTCAAAAATATCGAAAGAGAGTTATGTATGATCTGTTTTGGGTTCTATTTTAGTTGTCAAATTACATATGGGGAGTGAGAATGAGTCATATGTCCGATGTAATGGTGTATCGGTCAATGAGGAAGTCACCATGGCTGAAAGTTAGAAGCGTACACCACTTCGAAGCACTCATGTCTGGCAGAGCATAATATATTGTCAATATATAGCATGTCAATAATATATTATTCGTCCGAGGGTGGGGTAATTAAATTTTGTTTTTACTTGCCATCATAATTTAAGTGTATGGACAGTACTGGAAACCGTAAACACAAGCACAAGTTACAAATCATGTGGATATCTATAAATAGATTGTCAACAGTTACATTGCCCACATTTTTTGTCTCTTGCTCTAAGTAAAACCAATGTAACCTGAAAGGCATAGAGTTTGTGGGTCTTTTTAATGAATAAACATAAAAGAATAGTTGATAAAATCAAAGCAGTACATTATTTCCCCTCACTGCTACATTGGTTTTTATTATATAATAAATGAATCATAACTTATATTTTATTTGGGCATCTGGAACATGGGGTTGGGCATGTCACCAGAGGTTGATATACAGCCCCAAATCTGTAGCAGATCCTAAAATAATGCAGCATGTAAGGAAATTATACGTTATTAGTGTTTTCCCCAAATCTGTTTGCCAAGGGCACTTTGTTTGGAATTCTAAATTTAGATAGAAATCCCTGGTCACACTTCCAGAATATTGGACTTAAAAAACTGCCAGTATTTAGGTACATGTATGTGAGAACAGTGGAAAACATTTAGAGGATCCAAGATAAAATGAGCACCTGTAACTTCCCTGGTTATGGAAAATAAATCGGATCCATGTTCCAGAAAAGGGAAACCTGCAATGGCAAAAGTATCTGAAGACAGCATCTGTAGTACTTCCCATCAATTAACTTGCATTGATAAAATATATAACACAAATTAAAATTCAGGTATTATCTTTTATTGAAAAGAATTGTCATAAATCCAAGAATTATTACTGTTAACAACCTAACATGTAAATTAAGTACAACAAATATCTCATAAGGAAGAGAATTTATTGATGTCAACTTCTTAATTGTGAGGAACACCACCATCCATAAATTCTCTTCCTTATGTGTATCACTTCTAAATGCCATCCAAAGACTTAAATATGTCATAAGTTCAAAGCTTTAATCAACAAAATTACCTGTTGATATCATGACTTTTACTATGTAAGAAGAAATAATTATTTTTTTTGCTCCAGAAACCACATGCATATAGGACATAACACTAAATAATAAATATTTCATTTTACAAATCACATGTGAAGTCACAAGTATTACTTATGCATGAAACAACATACATTTAAATAGAGAATCTCACCCAAGTGTCTTTTGATATCAAATATATCAACACGAGTTGATAAAAGTGGAAAAATTCCGAGGCTTGCTGAGGATTTTTGCCACTTTTATCAACGAGTGTTGATATATTTGATATCAAAAGACACAAGGGTGAGATTATATTTATCATCCAACATCATCCTTTCAACTTTTTCAATTTGTAGACAGTAATTAGCAGTGTCTTCAGTGTAAAAAGTGACCCGTGAAGATTCCGGGGTAGAATAGGTCTTCAGCAACACATGCTTGCCGTAAAAGGTGACTATGCTTGTCGTAAAAGGCGACTAACGGGATCTGGTGGTCAGGCTCGCTGACTTGGTTGATGCATGTCATTGATCCCAATTGAGTGGATCAATGCTCATGATATTAATCACTGGATTGTCTGGTCCAGACTCGATTATTTACAGACCGCCGTCATATAGCTGGAATATTGCTGAGTGTGGCGTTAAACAACAAACCAACCAACCAGTGTAAAAAGTACTGCTAACAGCTTCAGTAGCAGAGCCATTAGTGATGTCATTTGATTGTGACGTCATGGTAACCAGTGATGTCACAATGGTCTGCAAAGCATTGTGATGTAATTTCATTGCAGCGATATCTACAGTGTAGATATCGCTTGATCTCATCCAAGCCATATCTCCTGGGGAGCCAGTTTTGGATGATAAATGCAAATATCAGGTTGCTGGACACCTGGAGTTCATTAGATATTTAAACATATATCCCAAGCATGATTCACAAATACTGGTGTGAACATGACCTTTCCTTAAATAATAAAAATACACACAAACAGGGATTCAGACCAGTTCCTTTTCTAGGATACTGACTGATTGTCTTGCTATTATTCCAGTAAATTAATTTTGAATGACTTGACACATATAATCGTTTTTAACAGTTACATTGTTTCACTAAAATGTATATCCACTAACAATGATGTTGCAAACATTTCTTAACCAATAATTTTTATATATTAACTAAGATGGGTTTTTTATTTCAATGTCAAAATATTTCAGTAATTCACTTCCTTCTCACAAATTTTTCCTCTTCTTTCTAACCTTAAAGGGGCACTGATCTAACGCAATTCCCCGGGACTGGTTGTTGCCTTTGTTATTGTTTTTTCCCAGTGAGTACCCGGATGTATAGCAGAAATCTAGACTAGTTCGCGACCTCTGCTGCGCCATTCGTAAGCGCATTAGTCACTTTTATGGGTAGTAATAAGGGCGTATGGTCACATTGATCAACAAAATGATATTATACAGTTTTCGAGATAATAAGGAAATGTAGGTATCTTTGTGGGTAGCATCGGTAATGGTGACGAAGTTTTGATAAGTCACTTGCTTGGTAATTTTGCGATTTTCGTTTACACTATTTTGACTTGCAACGCAAAGTAAATATTTCACCTGAGCATTACTTTTTTTATAGTGTGTATATTTTTTTTACTGTCAAATGTGTAACAAATTTATTAAAACGTCTAAATATTCAGTTATTTTACAAAGTGACTGAAAAACATTTCCATCTGTATTATTATGACAACGAGTTCCAAACATTTTGATGTGTAATGTCATCACCAAGAGACTGAAAATGTTACGTTGAAAAGTACATTTCTATGTTGTTTGGCTTCTAATCCTACATAATAATCTGTTGTGATGTTTGTAGGCCCATTTGATCGTCTTAATCAACCTGGGCAGATTTTTTAGTCAAAATGACTGAAATATTTACACATTTTATAAATTGCCTGAGAGAATCACATTTTACAAATTGACGGTAATATATACACGCTTACAAAGGAAAAGACCTGTGAAAACAACGTCTATCGCGCATTGAAGAATGTCCCAACCAAGACGTAGAGAAACAAGAACGAATCCGTTCAAATGAAGGAAAACAAAATGCAAATTTCATAATTACAACCTACCAAATTTATGTGTATAAATTTTAGGTAGCTTCCTTGTTCGAGGAATGTATCCGTGAATATCCACACAAAGCAACAATATCCCACTTGTCTGTAGCTGTACAAAGAAACTTATTCGATGTCACGTGTCACAGTAACAATCAAAAATGATATCTTAAAAGATATATATCGTTTCGGGATATTATAACCCGTGTTCGTTTCTCAACTGATCACTTGGATTGTTTCAGGTGTTTTACATAGGTGTCAAGTCTCAATGGACGGCTGAGAAAGCGCACCTGACAACTAACGACCACGGTTCCTAAAAAATCCATTGAGTGATAGATAACAATGATCAATCAATCAACGTATTATCAGTTAACCCTTTGAACAAAGTATGTTGTTTTTACATCGGCACTTCACGCCATGATATGAGTGTATTCCCTTTGTTTTAGTAAACCTAGACATGTAAACACTCACTCTTGACATATCCACTGTGCAAGATAACAGTGATTAATCAATCAACGTATTTTCTGTTAATCCTTTGATGACTAGGAACGATCCGTTGATTTACAAATAAAAGTAAATCAACTGATCATTCATCTCTTGCTGGGCTGCCACGTGCATATTACATAACACACATTTCAACTCACTTCAAACCTGGATTTAGATTGAATAATTACCCCAGACACAATAAATGCCAAATGGGAACTTTTGTCAGGTAATCTAAGTGGCGCTACCACTAATTGTACCTGTAATAAATTCATTAACTGAGCACCAAGTGAATGACGACAAATACACAAGTGTAGGGGTTATAAGAGAAAACGTGGATGACAACAAGGGAGTAGTAATCGTATTATCGACGCAAGCCGAAATCCGAAAATGCTTTCCTTGCATGGATACTTTTTTTAGTATTAAACTATAACCATCTGGGGTATTTCCAAATGACGACATCCGATGAGCTCCGCTGTTCTTTTTGTCTGTTTGTTTAGGCTGAAGAAATTAATTAACATGCGCCCTTTGTCGAAATCTTTATAGATCACAGTTAACCAATCAGTGTTTATGCAAAAATGCGTAAAACAAATTATGCCTCCAGCCTCCAAGTTTATTTAGCTATCCTTGCAGACGGTAGCCCAGTCTCTGGTCACGCTCAGTTGCGTTGCGTATCATCCGGGTACTCACGGGGAAAAAAACAATAACAAAGGCAACAACCAGTCCGGGGTATTGCGTTAGATCAGTGCCCCTTTAAAGGGATGATTCCATTTCACAAGAATAGGATCAGGTAATTCATTACTGCATGGGTCCTGTCTCTTCATAGAATTGCTGAAATAGTCAAAGCATGTTTTAAGGGGAACTTATATGAATTAAATTGAAAGATTTTGTGGAGTGAAAACCCTTGACAATGATTATATCCATGTTTAAAGAATTATTACTGCTGGAGTAATTTGCAATATCATGCTCAAGTAATTTGCAATAGTAATTTACCTGTATTGAATATGCATATGTGCAAACGTGCGGAAATTCGTGTAAATTCTCACCTTAGAGCAGACGTGGGTCCCGTCGAAGATGGTGGCAACATTTAACTGATGGACCACACATCTTGATCAGCCTCAAACATTTTTCTCCCAACCCTGTGGGTTTGGGTAAGGGTATACATCTAATCCCAGCGTTACGTAACGGATACCGCGAGTGAAAACAGCACAAACCGTAGCCACGTCGCTTCTCGGCTATCATCAGACACCAGAAATAAGTCTGACAAATCCGTAAAGCGTGCCCGGCCTTCTGATTGGCTCAAACAGACTAGATGGGTCTATTCTGGCATCTTACTGGGCCATCTATGCCATCTGTGCTTACAGGGAGTAAGGCAACACATTTCTTATTTCTTGGTTTACAGATTTCAAACTCATTTCAAAAGTGAGGTAGGCCAATTAAAAAAATAAATGAATAAGCTTCTCAGATTTTTTTACTTGAATTTTGGCCTAAAAAGTAAGTATAACAACTCAATTTTTCAAGAACATTTTATTATATCCCTGGCACTATATTCATGTCATGGATGGAAATGCATGAAAGACGCCTCTATTTTGGCAGCATGGGCAACGATGAACTCTTTCAAAACCAGCCAACCAGAAGATTACTGCTGTGATAGATGAACCAACATTTATCAAGGAAATTATCTGCTGGTAAAACATCTTTGCTACAACATGTTTGGCTATACACCATTTGAAAGGTCTAATTAGTCCTATTGTTTATAAATATAAAAGTTATGTGTATAACATTATTTAAATAATTCATTTACAACTCAATTAAGTTTGTTTTAAATTAAAATAATGTAAGCTAACACATTCATAGCGTCCAGATTTAGGACCAAGGAAGCGAAAATTTAACGATTATCGGCAAATATAAGATAAAATCCACTTACCTATTTCTTTCTTAGTTTCATTGTTAAGCAATTGGAAAAATATTTTAAAAAGAATTACAAATAATATCTGTCATCACCCATTTCCCAATAATAGTGGCTGTCCGCTCCGACTCACATGAGGAAATACATCTGTTTTCGATTAATACAAACATCTAAGGATGCCATGTCAGTATCCATAAAAAAACTTACATTGTTTCACCGACATAATGATAATACAGAAGTCACAGCCACTGGAGTCTTTTCATAGTTGTAACATGTAAAAATACTTCATGGATGTATATTGCTAGGTTACGAGCTGTGACAAAGATTTCTTATGCATATATTTTGACATTAAACATCATGTACGAGCCAAGAAATAGAGGCGACGAAAGCCGAGATGTCATTTGACTTACATTACACGCAATCGCACAAAAAGATGGAAATAATAACTTGATGTCAGTTTGGCAACTTTTAGACATATTTTGGTTGATTTTATTTATTACTTTGTATAATATATTTAAAGATTTGCTTGAAGCGTCTTTATTTTACTGTTTGACATGTTCGATGAGAACACTTTGTCCAAGTGTGTGTCTGAGAATTATATTTTCAATAACATTGCGGTAAAAAGTGAATAATCTTTTACCGTCTATTGATAAAAAATGATAAATTGAAATGTAATACGTATTTCAGACATTGCGAAATGTGATACATTTAATAAATGAATGATATGACAGGTAGGTTATATACCATTTTGACGTGACTTGGCTGGTGTACCTGCCTGCCGTGTGTGCATGGTTACTCGTGGCATCTTGGACGGTGTACCGGCCACTAGTGTTGAAAGAGTTAAACTGGTCACCACAAGCTTTGATGGATCCCAGCGAGAAATATCAGAGTGACTTCCCTTTGCTTTACACTCGCGGAGAAAATGAAATCTTTTTGTTTGTTTGAACTTTTTATGCATTTTCAAGTGAAGATCGACAGTAATAAAAAAAGGAGTAATTTTTATTTTTATGTTTTTTTTCAACATTGGGATTTTGAAAGAGCGGCACATCCGTAAACCAAATAATAAAAAAATGTTGCCTAACTCTGCACAGTTAATTTGGTGCAATTCATGGATGGGTCATCCATGAACCAAGTACTTACACAGAACACGCCTGAGAACTTTTGAGTGTATTTTATTTTGAACTATTTTCAGCAATATTACTGCCATACCATGGCCCCCTGTACATAATAATATTTTTACCAGACAAAACAATTGTTGAAAATTACACAATAGAACAGGTTAGACATTGTTAGCATGAAATCTTTATTTAGGCTGGCTGTTACGAAAAGGATGGCACACTTGAGACCTTTTCAACACAGAACCCCTATCTGGAATCACCACAGGAGAAGACAATAATAGAGGTTGTTGCATACTGAAACTCATACAGGATGCCACATTAGTTGAGAGTATCAGATATATTGTCATGAGACTGCATCTTGTGAGAGTACACCCAGCTGCTGGTTCCCCAGCAGTATGTGCGATATCCTAGCCATCTCCTGTCAGCCAGTGATGTAGCATGTGCTCCCTGGAGGGCAGACCAGCTTTAATACATCTCTATAGCGGTAACAACACAGGTTGTCACAGCTAAACATCTCGATGGTAACTCCAAATTAAAGGAGTGGGAGCAGATCAAGTTTGGTGAGGAGATCCATTTGACTGACAGAAGCATTTCATCTTGACACTTAATCAATACCAGATTAGGCTTAAAACCTGCTGTATCACCAACGTAGACGAGGATCAGTATATAGTGGTTAAAGTCCTACCAGGTGAGCTGGTGGGGTTCACATTACATGGCTACCTGACATTACATGGCATCATATATACTAGAATCGCCCTCTTTCCGGTCCAGTTAGTGATGGTAAAAACATGCAAGAATTGTATGAAATTCACTACTGGAATATTATTACATCAGTGAGTGTCATAGCAATATTTCAGAAGGGTCTTAATCCACAATAGCAAAAGCTCTATACCTAATAGCTCTTTTACACTAAAATACTCAAGTTCTTATTATTCCCTGATGGCATCCTTGTTGCCCTTTATATTTGTTCTGGTCTGAAGCAAAATCACATAACTGTGGAACAAATGTATATGCTGATGTGCAAAAGAAACAAATTTTAGGATGTGTTTGCCCAACCTACTCCATTATTGGCAAATCCTGTAACAGTTATGAACACACACAATGCCATTCAGATAGTGGTCCAATGTAACAGATGTTAGATTTGGGATAACACTTTCTCAGGAAAGTAAAGATTCTTGTACTTTTTTTAGGTTAAGTCTTGTCCGGGATTCGACCCCACACTGCCAGAGTGAGGCATCTAATTGCCAGCACACAAAGTCAGCGATCTAACCCACTCAGCCACCGAGGCTTCCACAAACATGAAAGTCTGACAACTGGTAGTCCAGATCATGTACTTTGTGTACCCCTCTGACAAGTGTAAAGCGGCACTGCGCCCATGGCCGATAGCTATGAACACACAAAATGCCATGTAGAAAGTGGTCACTCGGGCAGTGTGGGTTCGAATAACCCGGTCGGGACTCAACCCCCCAAAAAGTACAAGATTCTGTACTTTACTGAGAAAGTGTTATCCCAAATATAACATCTGTTACAGGTAACAGTTGTATGCTAGTTGGTGTGTCCTAATTGTTTTGAGCTCATGGAAACATAAGTTTACACAAAATGTAATTGCTGGGTTTGCCAAATAATTGCCACTGAATCACTTGCACAAGCAACCGGTATTAGAATTTAGGGACACTATTGCCGGGATTATTTATGCAAAGTTATAACTTACAGGCCTTCTGAATTACAAGGATATTCTCCAAATGAAAACACATCCTTACTTTTTTCAATTTGACAAAACATTCTTGAATGGAAAATATTTAAAAATAAACCAGAACTCTTTGAAGGCCTCACTGTGTGAGTAGCCCTTCTGAGACGCATGTAGAATACATTTTCTGTCGCTGTTGCACGTGCACCAAGCTCAGTGACGAGTTGTTCCTCACAATTTCATGGAGCCCTAAAGGAGTATTTCATCAGTCACTTGCACATTTAAACAAGACAAATCCCCACAACAGCAAACGGCACAACTTCAGCCCCTGGTTAATACATGTACCAAGTTTGGATGAAAAATCTTTTATGGTTTTCAAGTTAAACGAAACATGGACAGACAGACGCACAGACCAGATGATGACTATACCCCAAGGCATTATATATAGAGGGGATAAAAACTAGCTTTTTTTGTGTGTTTCATATGTTGTTTAACGCCACACTCAACAATATTCCAGCTATATGACTGCGGTCTGAAATTAGTAGAATCTGGACCAGACGTGCAACAACCAAGTCAGCGAGCCTGAACACCCAATACCATTCATTTTACGACAAGCATGGGTTGCTGTAGACCAATTTTAGATCTTCATGAGGCATAGGAAATATAGAGCCTTGAACAATGATTTAAATTCCAACTTGGTTTTCTTGTCAAATGTTATCTAATTGCTTCAAAAATGTTTAATAGATACTTTCACACCATACTGTTGTGTATAGTCTTTGCCAGGGGTCCGGAAAATTTAAAATCCCAATCGGACATTTGCATTTAGGCCACGCCCCCTTCAAATAGCGTATTTTAGTACGACTTTTCACACACATTACAAGTTTACATATTCATAATATGATGAATTATGAATTGTTTCAATTTAAATTGTTTAATTCACCGGACAATTAATACCAAATAATATCATTTTAGATATACATCAAAACATACGTTTGTTTCTGTTATAATAACGATCTGTTAACGTAGTGAACGGTCTAATTAATATTCATGAGTTATATTCATGAGTCTGCTCAAGTGTACGCATTGTAACATTTGGACCGAGACTATTATCCCATATTTGGTTATCACGTGACCTCACGGGAAAAGTTTTTTTTTAAACTAAAGATTTTTTTAAAAACAAGACAGATAATTTAATCAACAATACTAAAATATCGTTGATAGCAATAGTTATTTGAATACTTTTTTCATCTGTACTTAATTATTGACCATAAAAAAATTGGATATCGATCGTCCGAGAAAGCAAAATGGCGGTCAATCAAGATTCAGTATACGACTAGCTACTGAAAACAATAAAATCTGCAAATCCTCATTGTATGTCAACCAAGTGAAAGTCGTTAGCCACGACTTACAAAATGATCGTCCAGACTTTGAGGGTTTGGCAAATCCGCTCGACTGATCTGCATCGGTCGACTGGCTGTCGTCACGCTTTCGCTTCTTGTCTGAGGTTACATATCGTAGCATTGTGAGGATAATGAGGTACATCGATGATGCAAGGTATTAATGTACAGTTGTAAACACCTTTCACTCAAATTAACAAGATGTTCTGAGTAATTAATCCTCGATTAATCAGTGTCAACTCAGTTTATTGCCTATTACAGTGATTGACCGATTGGACTATCATGTAGGTACGATGTATTTACAGCAATCAAAACAAACAAAGCTTGTCAGTGTAGTTAATCTTCATTGTGTTGCAACTGCAGACAGAAACTGCTCAGTCCTAACTGTTGATCATGTCCGGTCAAAATTTAAGAATGTCCGGACAATACTTTTTAAAATGTCCTGTAAGCAATATTTTAAAACGGACATTTGAGATTCCCAATCGGACATGTCCGGCGCATATGACGGTTTCCGGACCCCTGGTCTTTGCTAAGGTTGACTTTTAGATGTCTTCAAATCAAACAATACAGGTTCAAACCCTGCTAGCGACACGGTTGCCGACAAAATTTGAAATCATTCACTTGTCAAAACATAAACAATAGTTCCATCTAATTTCCAAGTGCAAATTAATTGAAAAGTTGGTTCAAGATAATGAATAATTGCCAAAAACAAAGCATATAAATAATAGGTTGATGTCACAGATGTATCTTTATGGGGTATCACCCCTTGGATTGGGAGAGGAGAGTTTACAATCACAGTCAATCAGTGATTTCATTAAGATTGCTGTGTGTAGCTGTTGTGTAGCTGTTGTGCAGCTGTGTGTGTACAGTTGTGTGATGGGCTGCACGCAGTGAAGCTCTGACCGATCGTTTGTACTCACGCCTACTTAGTCTAATGTCAGAAGGCTGGTTAGACAGATGTCCACACCAATTGAGCATCTAATCTCATTTCCAGCAACACAAAGCTCACCATCAAGAATAACAACATTAGCTTCATTTGGACATGTTCTGTTTCAGCATGCCTATCCCAGTGTAGGTATAGGCATGTTATCCCTAATAAAAAGGATTCTTGTCAACAAACTGTTTTGGTATTGTCAAATGATAAGATTTATGGATTCTTGTCAGCAGTTTGATGCTATAGTCACTGATAGTCAGTGCATCCCCTTCACAGAATTTACTATTTGACAAAATTATTGTTATGAACAATAAAATGAATATTGTTGGATACTATTTTCAGTAATTTTATCATGACCAGGGAAGAGCAGACCAGGTTTTAGATCATGTGTATTGTCTCATATGCTTCTTGTAGGGTTATGTTAATAGGCTTACCGGTAATAGCTTGACTTCAGCATGCTGTGCTGGATGACAATGATGACGGTCTAATTACATTCAGTATGGTAAAACTTTCTTCTTGGTTTTCATAAATGTTCTGATCTATATTTATAAGTCTAATGGCTGACACTGATTTCAGAGCTCTCTATGTTTACAAGAGTAGTCATATTGTGTGCAACAATAACTGTTATTGATATGCTCCATTAACTGAATGTCTGTGAATCAATGTCAGAAATGTGGTTGGGTGGTAAAACAAGATGATCCAAATTAAATAAGCGTTATTACAAGGTTATATCTGAGTCAAACCAATGCTGTTACTTGATTGTAAAAACATGCTCTACCCCAAAAAGAAGGGGACCATGAAATATACATGTTATGATCTGTTGTCAGCAGAAAGACCAACGTTGAAACATGACTGCCACAGATAGAATGGATTCAGAATCAAAACTTAACGCCCTAACACCTGAAACATTGCACATGTGTGTCAGAGTTGATTTTATTGCTATTTTGTACACATTTAAGTAAAGTGTTTCAAATGTCTTGTCTTTTAGCCAGTTTCTGTCTCAAGCAAAATGACTTGAGCAGTTTAAAAGGCAATTGGATTAGCTCCAGCACTTATATAACTTCTAACTTAACAATAGCCACTTTCACTCTATACAGTCACCAACAGCACAAGCACCTTGCTTTGACGTCCTTTTCAGCTTCTCATTATGTAAGTCAACCTTTCTTCTGTTTTAGCTGAGTTTGCTAAATCAGATGGTCAGATACATTTGAAAGTGTCAGTTGTGTTCCTATTGTTTTACTTGAACCGGCGGATGTTTTGTTTTATGTCTCCTGGGAACCCAAGTGTTGTGCTCAGGATTTCTATAATAAGGTTAGTTTCTGTTTGCTTCATATTTATACATATATGTTAAGCTGAAAATAGTTTAAAATATAAACTAGTATTTCATTATTAGTATACATATATCATTAGATATCTACCAACTATGTAGCCAGTATACATCCTCACTTAATTTGTTCAATAATTAAGTTAAATCTAAACTAAATCTATAATCAGATTTAACTATTCATCATTGCTTATATATCATCTAACTACATGTGTGAATGCAGTATGTATGTAGATTATGATAAAACGGATACATATGAAAAGGTAATTTTACATCTTCTTAATTTTATTGGCCATTTCCTGTTTCTTATGTGGCCTTAGTGCTCCCTTTTTATAGAACATGGCAATTGATCTTATGATGCCTGTGCTCTGACCATCAAACACAAAGTAGCCAGCTCATTGCCACACAGTGGTAAGTTATGTGTATATTTTGTGTACATTGTGTTTATATCATGGCAATTTGTAGAGGCAGTAATTATGTAAAATCTCAAGTATTTTAAGTTGTAATATTTTGGCTTAAAACAAGTTAAACTGTAACTACTGCTAAGTATGTTTATGTCACATTAATGTATAAATATCCAGTATAAATATTGTTTCTAGTATGCTTAAATGTAGTTTATGAATCGGTGTGCAGAGTTGTGTCCCTTGGGCATGCCAGAAACCTATGATTGTGGGTTCAAATCCCGGTTCGCCCCGATTATGTTTCTAGGTTTGTCAGCACCATACCTGTGCTCGTGGGTTTCATCGAAGTGGTAAACATCTGAGACCTGCATCACTTCGGGCTTTCCTCCCACATTAAGCTGACACGCCATGATATAACTAGAATACTGTTAAAAGCAGCATTAAACCCAACTCACTCACTCATCTATTAGATTTTTCCATTGTTTTTTTATGCATATTTGCAGATTTAGAACCAACTAGCGTATGTGCATTGCAAATCAAATAAAGATCCAGTTGTCAACTCACACCCCAATAGCTTGTTCTGTGTTTTTCCGCCCTAACTGGAGCCTTGCCTGCTACTACACATGGACCATGCCATACCTACGTGCACATGGGTAGGGAATTATTCTTGATTTTGACACTTTCATGATAGGTTGTCACACAGCTCTGAGTAACTGAGTATTGTTGATTTTCATTATCCACTGTTACACATAAGCACTATATTCTTGCTTTAATGCAGTATTTGTGATCAGATTGTGAATGCATCGTCTAAACATGATGAACACCTAAGGCTTATTGGCATGCTTCAAACTAGTAGACCTCAGTGAGAGGTTGTGTGAACATGTTTCAGTCTGTGATTTGTTGACTTAGGCACAGGTTTCTGACACATTATCTCAATGATCTGAATGATCTGAATGTTGTGCCCAGACAACAGAGTTCAAGATCACAGATCATCTGGATGCTCGGCAACCAGGTGTTGAACCAGTTAACATACTGACACATTCTATCCGGATGCCAATGGTGTTTAGAGAGCAGAAACTGGGGGAATTGCCGGTGGTCTTGTGTTATGTTCTTAGATGAGCCTAGGTTTACTCTGGACTTTCTGGATAGGCATGGAGGTGTCTGCAGGCGTTCTGACGAATGTCGTGTCAATGTAAGGCAACATGACAGATTTGGGGATGAATCTGTAATGATATGGGGAAAGATCACTATGACTGCAAGAACGCTACTGCATACTTCCCATGAAAGGGTCACTGGACAGTACCACAGACACCACATTCTGGTGTCAATAAGTGGTGCTGTTTGCGCATGTGCTGGTCCACGTTTGCCTTCCAAGGCAAGCAAAACATCACCAGAATGTAGTCACCAGGCAAGCCATGAGTCCATGATTGGGAGGCATGGACGCCAGTATGTAAGGACACCCGCTGTTATCCACACTGGGCAAAGCGCTGAAAGTGGGCTGGACAAGACTCCTCAAAATTGTCATTAGGAGATTGATTTGGACCATGCCATGCCTACACACCCCTGTAGTCTTTCTTTGTTGTTTGCAGCCTCACAATACACCGGCAAAATGTTCTGTTGATTGTTATGTCACACTTAGTCCTTCCTGTTTCTTATCCATCTGTTACACTCCCTCTTACAATTATTGTATTTCTGTGCTCATCTGTTATTTTGAATACTGCCTACTTTTTTTTAGAGCGGGTATCATTTAATAAAACTGCGTAAGTGAGTGATTTCGGTAATTAGTTGCAAATAAGGTGTGTCAGAGTCAGAGTGCGAGACTGTCGGATTAACGGGTATAAATAGTACTGATTTAATAGGTTCCCATCATTAGTTTATGGATGGAGCTGATTGTCAGATTCACGAGTGTCCGATTAACGAGACTTCACTGTATGTGTATCTAAATATTTTTTGCCAGTGTCAAGTTATCATGTGTTGTTTGATCACACCGGTGTCAAGTTATCATGTGATGTATGATCACATGGGTGTCAAGTTATCATGTGATGTATGATCACACAGGTGTCAAGTTATCATGTGTTGTTTGATCACACCGGTGTCAAGTTATCATGTGTTCTATGATCACACAGGTGTCAAGTTATCATGTGTTGTATGATCACACAGGTGTCAAGTTATCATGTGTTGTATGATCACACAGGTGTCAAGTTATCATGTGTTGTTTGATCACACCGGTGTCATGTTATCATGTGTTGTTTGATCACACCGGTGTCATGTTATCATGTGTTGTATGACCACATGGGTGTTAGGTTATCATGTGTTGTATGATCACACTGATGTCAAGTTATCATGTGTTAAATGATCACACCGGTGTCAAGTTATCATGTGCTGTATGATCACATCAGTGTCACGTTATCATGTGTTGTTTGATCACACAGGTGTCAAGTTATCATGTGTTGTTTGATCACACCGGTGTCAAGTTATCATGTGTTGTATTATCACACCGGTGTTAAGTTATCATGTGTTGTATGATCACATGGATGTCAAGTTGTCATGTGTTGTATGATCACACGGGTGTCAAGTTATCATGTGTTGTATGATCACATGGATGTCAAGTTGTCATGTGTTGTATGATCACACCGGTGTCAAGTTATCATGTGTTGTATGATCACATGGATGTCAAGTTATCATGTGTTGTATGATCACACAGGTGTCAAGTTATCATGTGTTGTTTGATCACATGGGTGTCAAGTTATCATGTGTTGTATTATCACACCGGTGTCAAGTTATCATGTGTTGTATTATCACACAGGTGTCAAGTTATCATGTGTTGTATTATCACACAGGTGTCAAGTTATCATGTGTTGTATGATCACACCGGTGTCAAGTTATCATGTGTTGTTTGATCACACGGGTGTCAAGTTATCATGTGTTTGATCACATGGGGGGCACGTTATCATTATTCAGGATAAGGCCTACTACTACCGGTAACGGTGCAGTGGTGTGTGACAATGTTTTTGTAGGCACTGCAACTATATCAGCCAATCTACTGATAGATTATATCTTGTGATACTTAGCAGCTATACAGATTATCAGAAAGTGGTCAATCAAGGGTAAATCCTGAAGTGTTACTTTTGTAGGAGTTACAGAAATAGTAACACTGCATACATTGTTGAGTGTCTGAAACAACCTTTGGTCTTGACATTGTGAATAATCAAAATAACAATTAATGTCTGTAACAGGCATTTTATGATCAACCTCCTGTTTGGGAAGCTGAACCATCTGCTGCCCTTGCTCCTATTCTTCACAGTGACTGCCTTTCAGGGATTAGCAACTTCAATACCGCTATGTCAACTTATGCCTTACTGACCTAAGTTGTAGTCAAAGTAATCACAGACGGAAGATGAGTTACCATCCCAATCTTTGAAACTGTGCAGCGCATCAAACACCAGGAACCTCGTCTTAAAACTTGTTCTCAGAATTTTGTTGTTTGTTGTTTCGCCCGTCGTTTTTTGCTATTTTTTGTTTTCAAGTTTAAATGTGGGTCATACATTTGTTCAGTCTCAGAAAATTACAGACAAGACTGAAGTACAATTTACCCATATTTATATGCCATGTTTTGTAGACAACATTTGCAGTATCAATAAAGTTGTACCAACCCATGAGACTTGCACTTTAAACAATTCTTGAAGAAGACTTATTTCCGATATTATACAGTAGTCTGTTCTGTACCTTGTGTGTTGTACTCTGCTGGTCAGATGCCCCTTTAAGCAGCCGGCTCACTCCCTCCCTTCTCCTGCTGCAAGTCAGGTATTGATCCGACTCCGAGCTGACTCTCACTCCACTATCAACCAATGCCAACTACCGCAGGGCATTACAAACAACTCAACAAATAGGTGGAAAACCAATCAGCTGACAACTACAGGAAATAAGACAGCTACACATAATAAATGTTTATTTTGAAATTCTACAACAGTTGCATAAATGTCCTCCTGTAGCAGTAAAACCTTCATGTTTGCAATATCATAAGTGGTTCCTAAAGCCTGAATGCCACATTCATATGAATGAGAAAAAGATAATCAATTGGATTTATCTCTTGAAAACAGGAATATAAGCTTTGAAATGGAAAAAAATCATTCCTGGACCATATCTTCAACATTCAAATTTACAAGTAAGTCCCTGGGAAACCAGAGGTGACACAAAACCGCACAGTCATGGTATTGTACCCAATTAGTAAGGTCATCAATCAGCCAATGTCATCAGCAGCCATTTTAACCACCTGATCTTGTAGTTGCATTAACAACACGACAATGTGAGTGCCCTTGATGAGCATATACATGAAATATCCAACCTCCATTTCCTCCACAACAAGACTACAATCACAGTCTTTCATTGTCCTCTCTCCTGTCTGCAACAACAACATATTGAATCCTTGTGTCAGCCAGACTGTGACAAAATGAATTATTGAGCATAAGAGGAACTTGGATCTGTCAATAAGACGAATTATACATTCATAGGTGCTTTGAATACTGAGTGTTTCAGCAACTAGTCACCTCAATTTATTCTTATGCTCCTATAAATGGCTGCAAATAAATTCAGTAATATTCCATTGATATGCTGAGATTGTTTTCATGGTAAAAACATTCAGTGATCAGATGGAATCTTGGCCTTCTGTCACAAATAATATTGTCCAAACATGTCATGCAATGGGGCTGGGGCTTTGAGTGATCCCTCAGGAAGCTGGCGTTAATAGGAGCACTACTGATAGCCTCTGTCTCCAAGGCAGCCAAATGGTTATGATATTTATTACACTGCAGATTCCAAGCTAACGAGACCCAATTGAAGCCCATTACAGAGGCAAAGGAGTAATGTGCCACTTCTCCTGTGTGTTAATTAGTGACGTCAGTTGCTAATACAAGTCTTCTATCCTGCTTAATGGATTTGGGGTTGTGCCGAGACTATTAACCTCCCTTGTCACTTATATAAGCTGTCATGGACTCACTTGACAGACCTGAAAACTGACACTGTCAGCTTGCCCTCCAACAAAAATATCTCTGATCATTGACAGCAGATTAATGATCCTACATTGGGATAGGGAAATTCCCAAATATCTCTCAATCATCAAGGCTGTCATGGAACACACACTAAAGTATATACACATATAAAGATTAAAAAAAAGGAAAATTGGAGGCATTTCATATCTTAGACTTTTAATTTTTTCAAATAATCTGTTGAAGTTTCAATTAACTGTTGAGGGATGTGCTTTCCATGAAGCATGTTTGACGGGAATGTACATGATGCAACGCTACAGAAAGAAGGGAGCACATGGTAGTGATCTTCTTTTGTATGTAGGTGCTTTGGACAATAAAATGAAGAGGTTGGGCGTTTGGTAGGGAGGAGAAAGGGATAAAAATTGATTAATTGATTTATTAGGGTCCTAATGCTTAGAAATCAAAGCAAGATTCATGTATCCAAATGTAAAATATTCTCTACACTGGATCAGCAAGATCATAGACAATAACTTCCAAGTGTTGCACAGTCATCAGGGCTTACTACCGTGAAGAGAACACATGACCCGTGAGTGGGTGCCACTTCCAGTTGTTTGGCCTTGTGAGACCTTGACACAAGACATCAAGACTTTGTTTTGTCTCTAGACAAATGTCCACATGGTGTCTTCAGTATATTATCTGAGAGATAAGCTAATAACGTACAGCTGTCTTTTTATCTTCAATGATGATATATATCACACAATTTGAAAATTAATGCTCAGAAACTATATTTTAGAACACAGTTGCCTCCCCTACTGAAGGCCTGGCAGTTATCTCCCTGAATCTCTCAATGAAACAACTTTCAATAATGTTCTTTATTATTTTATGCGTCCTATTAAAGAAGCCCAACCAATACTTCTTTTCATTCCGCCTTACCCATGAGTATACTGCATGTGTTACTGAATATCCCTGACATGAATACCACTCCTGTTCTGCCGGTGTGCATCCAGATTCAGGCCTTTTAATTTTTACTTGTCTTTACAAAATCTATGCTCTAAAATCGATTGAAGGGGTCAAAGTATTTCTGTTATAAAAAAGCCTAACAAAGTAGTACTACTACTAATGAAGGAAAAACAAACAAGTTTCTGTACATGGCAAGATACCTGATTGGTTAATTTTTGTCAGAATAAAGATTTTATATATATTATTAACCATTTCCTATGAAAAGTGGTGATAAAATCTTTGAACATCCAATTTGGCTCCCACAGGAGATATCGCTTGGGTGAGATCAAGCGATATCTACACTGTAGATATCGCTGCAATGAAATTGCATCACAATGCTTTGCAGACCATTGTGACATCATTGGTTACCATGATGTCACAATCAAAAGACATCACTAATGGCTCTGCTACTGAAGCTGTTAGCAGTACTTTTAATCATTTCTTATGAACAGTGGTGATAAAATCTTATGGTTTGTCACTTTCACCTAATTGTAAAACAGAGTCGGCCAAAGAAAAATTGTCAAAAGTTGTTAAATTTTTTTTCTAATTTCTTTTTTGTTGGCAGCAGGTCTTGTAAACCAACTAAGGTTTGAAACTGAGTTGGAAACCTGTATGACTCATGTTATAGAGTATTTTCTTACCATTCATATTTATTATCAATAATTTAAATTTTTCGTAAATGATATTGTATGCTTCTAGAAGACCAATAATTGTCAATTCAAGAGTACAATTCTTCTGTGACAAGTCTTTGTGTGCTGTCAAACATCCGATATCTCAATATGGCGTTGAAGAAGTTGAACTGTTACACATAAAGAACAAGCTTTAGATTCAATTAAAGTTAGTATGACAAAGAACTGAGTATTAAGATAAGAAGCTTACAAATTTAGGACATGAATTGAATACATCAGGTAAGAATTTCTTTGAGTGGCATTTAGAAGTTGGAATGGTAACTAAGACAAAATTTTTATGGATGAGCAACTCCTTTATTACAATTGGGCGACGTTACGGTGTAGATTCTAACACCGTTATCAAGCAAATGATGTACAAACTACTTACTTACTTACTTACTTACTTTGGAGATTTAACGTGCGCTTTCCGACTGATGTGTATTTCGCACAAGGGCCCGGCCAGGCCATTTAATGTGTTTCCGAAAGGGGCGAAAGTGGTCTGTGCAACCCAAGAGGGGGGTTTAACGTCGCGTCCAAGATTATTGCACTTATAAAGCGGCGTGCATGCACGTGTATGTGTGGCTGCTTGTACTAGTCCGGACTGATGCCGATTTATAGTGCTAGCTCACAGAGATACCATGCCGCAGTTTAACATGAATACCCCACTCAGACACAGTATACTGACTCCGAGCCGACCAGTCCTTGTTTTAGCCCCTTAATGCCGAGCGCCAGACAGGGTAACAACAAGTACCATCTTATATGACGCGGCCCGGGATCGAACCCTGGACCTTCCGCTCTCCGGGCGGACGCTCTACCACAAGACCACGGAGGCGGTCGTTGCTTATATAGAATTTGGGAATTTTGAGATTTGGAATAGATGCCGATGGGGTTGGGGAGGAGAACTAAGGGAGCTGGGTATGGTGGATGTTTGTTTGTTTGTGATTTTGATTTGGTAGGTTATTGTGTTTTTAGATGTACAAACTAGGTATGAGCATGATATATATACATAACAATAGATAGATGTTTATATAACAGATAAGGTTGATGTACACTGATTGATAGGTAGTTATGATAAACAAGTTTATACAAGAGATAGGGTTGATGTACAGTGATTGATGGGTATGGGATTAACACAAGGATTACTAAGAAGGAATGTATGGGAAGCCAGTGGGGAGATAATAGTTCAGTGTTGTTTTGGCGAGCTGATGAGATCATGGTAGGCTGGAGGGATGTAGTATCCTTGATCTCTGTTTATGGCTGGCTGAATTCTTTTGATATAAATGGCTTCTCTAAATTTTCTGAGCTTGAAGTCTTTCTGGTTTGTTGTTAAGATGTTGACGTTTTCCCACTCAATCACTGTACATCAACCCTATCTCTTGTATAAACTTGTTTATCATAACTACCTATCAATCAGTGTACATCAACCTTATCTGTTATATAAACATCTATCTATTGTTATGTATATATATCATGCTCATACACACCTAGTTTGTACATCATTTGCTTGATAACGGTGTTAGAATCTACACCGAAATGTCGCCCAATTGTAATAAAGAAGTTGCTCATCCATTTACAATTTTTGTCTTAGTTATCAGGTAAGAAATATGTTCTGGTGGTTCTTAGAACAAATCTCAATCCCAATTTGGCTTGCCTGTTGAGGTAAGTTGGGTTTAGTTGGATTGCAAGATACAGTTGTATCTTCATGAGCAGCTGCTGACTCACAGTGGAAGATGCTGGCTGACTTCTGTTATTTCTGGTCCATACACCCTATGGAGGAGCTCATCACAGAATGTCGTCACTGATGACAAAGTGCATGTCAGGTACTCTAGTATAGAATGACCTCACAGTCTTAGAGACATAAACATACTGTAAAAACAGTTACAGAGACTCTCAATCTCATATTGGTGATGTACCAGCCGAACAGGAGGTGAAGAACATGATCCAGTCATTCAGCGTTCTGTGGTCTTAATGATTGATTGTGCCAGTATCTGTATAGGTGTTGATGAGGCACGCAAAGACTTATTCACTAAGAAAGGTAGATCCATTGATTCCATTCCTCTCCATCAGCTGCATTGTACCAACATGTCAAAACAGCTGCATTTCAAGCTGACCACTGTTGGTGATGAAGTCTGGAAGATGAAACAGACCTTTCCCCCCCAACTGAGAGAGGATGAGTAACATCAGTAGCACATGGCTATGAGCCTTTGTGGACTACACTACCACAAGCTTCTAAGTCCTGCCAAGAGCTTCTGAGATGTCCCCAGGGGTAGTTGTAAGTCTGCAGGGCAAGGTGTGACTGTGTTATGCCACATTTAATTGGTACGCTGTGATCACATTTAATTGTCCCTGACCAACTAAAACCATTAGCCATTTACTGCATATTTCAACAGATACAAATTTTGTTCTTTAAATATTCTGTTGTCATTGTATTCACCATATGAGTATGCAATATTGGTATACTTAATTGGCCTTCATGAAGTATGTCTTAAAGAGATGCCGGGAAAAGTAAGACATGCATATTTTTATATTTATTCTAAATAGTCTATTGTGATAAAATTTCCTTTACAGATAGTGTCGGGTTAATATATTCCATTAATAGTTTTAGGTTGTGGGTCATACTCAAACGAGTTATACAAGAATTTCATTCCTCCATGGTGGCCATATTTGATTTTTATTTTGGGTGGCCCCATATCTGAAAATATATGGAATGTCATCACCTACAACTGTGCCAAGTTTCATGCTGTTATAACGAACTGCACAATTGACCCTATATCTGTCACGAAACGGCTCCACTATAAAGACTTCTTCTGGTTAAAACATAAATACATGCCATAAGTGCAGTAGTGTTTTCACTGAATTGTCCAATATTGTCATAAAATTGTCAGATGTCAAATGAAATATTCTTACAAAATTACACATATAAACATTGTACATAAATTACACATATAAACATTGTACATAAATTACACATATAAACATTGTACATAAATTACACATATAAACATTGTACATAAATTACACATTGTTTGTAGTCTTTTCATGAAAACTGGAAAATATCATTCCGATGACCATAGCACTGTAACCATAATAAGTGTTATTTTAGCATTTCTACCTTTTTGGAGGATACAGTTTTCTGGCCTCACATAGTCAGTGGCAGCATGCTGTGTAATTACATATCCCCCATTGCCCTCACTTAATTACCCACAAGCATGGCTGTAATCTGCTCAACTGGCTACATCATCATGTAACTCACCTGCTCAATTACCCCTCCTGGCAAGTAAAGGAGATGGAAAGTAGGCTCTACAGATTTAACCATACGTATATGTACCTCCAAAGGATTATATTCCAAGTCCTGAGAGGGACAATTATAGATAAAATAGGTACCGTACCGACTTTGTTGTTCTTGATGATTGGGACAGCCATTCGATATTCCTGAGGGCCCCTGGGATTATATCGAAGAAAATAGATAGCCTTTGAAAATTCCCAAAAAAATAATAATGCTTCAAACTGTTGCCAAAATAGAAATTACCTGCAACAAATATTACATTGTTGCAAAGTGGGTTTTTTAAATTATTCAGGCTCATAGTTTTATATACAAAATATATCTGGTCTTGTAGCTGTAGCTGTAGCTGAAAAATGATCTAATATCAATACCAAATCCCAGGTCCCCCAACCACCCTCTGCTTTCGAGTACATGGAGGCACATGGATATAATCCCATATTCATGGTCTCATGCTCGTTATGTCTCTGCTAATGGCTTCAAATGCTCATGTATGTATATATACAATCCCATCTGTCAGTAGCATTTAGAAACTGTCCTATCAAGGAAGACAGAGCTGACTTATGGATGTCAATGTGATGTGCAATTTTTCTGACACACATTTTCCTAAGATCGGAAAAGTGAAGGTTGTGCGAGAACTGCGCTCACGCAGCACTGGATCTACCTCGGGCTATAAAATTACGCAGAGGAGGAGAATATTAAATTTCCTATTTGATAGTGTAAATGTAACTGCTAATATTAAACCTGTTTAAAAAAAGACACTTCTAAGTGTTATCTGAGAATTAATTCTGCGTTGAAAAACAATAAATTTCTCCGCTTTTTATTGTACACCGACAAAAGTACTGTGCGACGATTTTTTTTAATTAGAAGCCTTACGGAAACTGAGCGAACAAAATACTGCTTAATATCTGAACAACATAACTATATATCAAATGGAGTTATATGCGTATGCCGTAAATGACGAAAACTGATTTTTCTCTATGACGTCCAAAGGCGACAGAGAGGTTACACTCGTACAAAGAAAAGGGGTCATAACTCTGCTATGCTTAGCACTAGTTTATTGTAACTCAGGTCACTTGGTGATAATTAGCTGTGGGTAAGGACAATATATTTTCGTGGTGTTTTGTTCACGAGGAACCAAACTATTCCAACACAAATATCGATATTGAAACTGTATACATTTAGTTATAAAAAAACAATAAGAAACTAGTAAAATCCTAGATATTTTTTATATTTGTATAATTATCCTGCATTACTACTTAATGCTTAATTGCTTGCTCTTGACAGAGAAACGAGCTGTGTGAACGTCTTTGCTTGAAGAAGTTGTTCAAACTAGCTGAGAGGCCAACCCAATCACGCAGCTCTCACGTGACCAAAGGAAGTGACGTCACGGATCCTCACATTACTCTGGAGTCCGGACATTGGAAGGCATCAGAGGGAGGTAGATCTGCGATGGGTGGGTCCCTTTAGGATTTTACTAGATTTTTTACTTATCCTGCATTACTCCTTAATGCATCTTTATCGGACGGAACCGGAGGGGGGCATACCTTCAGATGTGGACTTTCATCTTTATTTCCAGACACTGTTCCCTAGCCAATCCTTTGCTGTGTGGTCGGCATCAGGTGACCATTACATGGAAGGGAAGAGTCAGGTATGAGTTGTGTCCTGGTACTGCGCAGCCTGACAATAACTCTCGGTTAGGTTGAGACTGGAGTACCGAGCCGTATGCAAGTGGGGCATGAACCTTCTAGTCCAGGGCTTACACCAGGGGAGGTTGAAAGGCCGGCTCTGGACTTGGACGCGAGGTCAGTGACGTGTAGTAGAGGAGCCTGTTGGGCACTACTAACGGACCAAGTTGTGCGTGCCTACCACATCCTACCTTCATGTCTACCTTCCGCTTGCGAGGTCGCAGCTCTATACCGGAATGAAGAGGCGTCGTCGTTGTCTATGGCGTTCCTTGGATCGTCTGATATAGCTCTAGTTCATCTTCCGCGCCCACAATCGAAGCTAGGGGGAGGTATGAGGAACGATCTTTCTGGCTGTCATGGGAATTGATTCTTGGCGAAACAGTCTCAGCAAAGTCCAAGATGAACGGCTCCGTGTGCTCCATGCTCAAAGCAGACGAGCATGACGTCCAAGGCGTGTAGCTCACTGACACGGGCTGCTGTGGCGAGCGCCAGTAGGAAGACCATTTTTTCATCAGATTGTAGGATGACGTCGCTTCGAGTGGCTCGAAGGGCGCATCTCTCAGCGAGATGTGAATGATGTTGAAGCCCCAAGTTGGTGTACGAGATTTCGCCTTTTGGTCTTCCAGCCTGAATGAGCGGAGCAGAGCCTGTAGTTACAGAATTTATGTCATGCGCCGATCTTCCGGAACTGCCAGGACGGAGTTGAGCGCCACAAGATAGGTCATGATGGTACTGCCCTTGAGCTTATGCTTGTGACGCAGATGGAGCATGAACTCGGCCAGGAATTGAGGCAATGCAGATGTGGGGTCTTGTTGCTTGCCAAAAGCTCTCGAAGGATTGCCACCAGTCATCATAGAGGCTCCTGGTGGTTGGGCGATGTGCCATCGTGATGGCCCAAGCCGCTCTGGCCGAGTAGCCTTTGGCGTTCAGTGCTCCCTGTAAATGCATCAGACGTGAAGACATAGCTTGTCTGGTCCTGGGTGTGGCTGTCTGCTGTGAAGGTGGATCAGCAGATTTGGCCAATCTGGAAGTGGCAGTGGGTTGGCGTTGGACAGCTCTCTGCGGTCGACAAACCAAGCCCTCGCTGGCCACCAGGGCGTGACCAAAGTCAGATCGAGGTTCTGTGTCGATCTGCTCTTCTGGACGACTTTGGGAAGGAGTACAGGTGGCGGAAAAGCGTACGCTTTTAGTCCTTCCCGCTGAAAGCATTGACTGCCCAAGCCAGCAGACCTTGGTCTCCACAAACAAGAGTGAAGGCGTCTGGGTGAAGTTTCACTCTGTGGGAACGACTTTGCCTGGCCGAGAATTCGGCAGCCCGGAATGTGTTGAACCTGGAACTGAATCCCCAGACGATCCACCAGGTGAAACAATTGGAACGTCTGTTGAAGGAGCAAGGTCAAGTGAGTCATTCCTTGGTTCTGTAGGCAACATACGCCGGTTATGTTGTCCGTTGAGATGGAGAGCCAGGCGTGTCTGAGGGCTTGCTTCCAGTGAGCGATGGCCAAGATAAGCGCCTCCAGTTCGAGGTTGTCGATGTGCCATAGGCGCTGATCGGCGGACTCCAGCCCCAAGGCGACCTGTCCCTCCAGGTGTGTGCCCTATCACTGCAGGGGCGCGTCTACGAATAGGCGCAGAGAGGTCGTAAGCCCTGTCAAGGAGACGCCGCCTAAGACATTCGATTCCACCGTCCACCACCGGAGATGCTGCTTGAGATGATCCGGGAGGATGATGGAACCTTCCTCTGTAGGTCAACCTGCGCTGAGGTTACGAGGTCCAGGAGGGCTTGCCATTGGCGCAGAGTGCGTGGTAGGTGGAGAGAAGTCAGGTGCGCCTGCATGCGCTCCCACCGGTCTCTGGGTACAGAGAAGAGATCAAGGTCCGTGTGGGAGAGGCCCCCGATGAACTGAAGGCGATATGAGGGTGTCAACTCTGACATGTTGCAAGGGGACGCAGGGCACCTTTATTCGGAAGAAACTGGATGTCAGTCATGAAGTTAGACTGGTGAAAGTTATGTGCAGTAACTGAACAGTGCAGCTCACTGAAAGAAGAACTGAAAGCCAAGTACAGTTTAGTATTCCAAGGTGCCGATGCCAACCCGAAGTTCTTTAAAGCACGTCCTGTACCTTACGCCCTAAGGGACGCAGTGGAAACAGAGCTTGACAGACTTGAACGGGAAGGAATCATTAAGAAGGTTGAGAAATCTGATTGGACGACGCCAGTGGTGGTAGTTCCGAAAGCAAATACGAATGTAAGACTATGTGGGGACTATAAGGTGACAGTCAATCCAGTACTGGGGGATAATGTGTACCCCTGCCAACAGCAGAAGATTTATTCGCAAAGGTGGGTGGAGCCAAAGTCTTCACGAAGTTGGACTTGTCAAATGCATACCTTCAGCTAGAGCTTACAGATCGGTCAAAACCACTACTAGTGATCAACACCAATAAAGGCCTCTATGAATATCAAAGACTTTCGTTTGAAATATGGAAGGAGCAGTGGCTATTCCTGTCTATAATGGATCAGGTATTACAAGGCATACCTAGAGCTGAGTCATTGCTGGATGATATATTGATAGGGACTGTGACAGATGACCAGCATGACACGGTGCTTCATGAAGTGCTGAAACGTCTGGATACCTATGGCATTAAAGTGAACTTAGACAAGTGCTGGGACACTGCATCAATGGGGATGGACTACATCCACTTGAAGACAAGATAAAGGCCATTGCTGAAGCTCCACATCCAGAAAACGTCATACAGCTGAGAGCTTTCTTGGGAATCATCAGTTATTATGGCACATCCTTGGGAAACATGTCCACGATTGAAGCACCCCTCTACTCTCTCTTGAAGGCTGACACTCATTGGAAATTGAATTCAGAACAAGAAGATGCTTTCCCAAAGTGCAAGACTATGTTGTCTAGTGAAAGTGTTCTTGTCCACTATGACTTAAACAAGCCATTAACTTTGGCATGTGATGCATCCGCATATGGTGTCGGATGTGTGCTATCTCATGTGATGAATGATGGAACTGAAAGACCAGTTGCATTCGCCTCAAGAACCCTCTCACCAAAATTATGCCCAAATAGAAAAAGAAGCACTTGGGATCATATACGGAGTCAAGAAGTTTCACAAGTACATCTATGGAAGGAAGTATGTCTTAATCACTGACCACAAACCACTTACCACTCTGTTAGGTCCCAAGAATTGCATACCTACACTGGCAGCAACACGTTTACAATGATGGACTCTAATCTTTAATATAATCATAAGGTAAATGTTTAGAGGGGAGGAGTGTAGTGTATTCTCCTTATAGTTGTTTACATCTTGTGTGATACAGTTTCCCGCAATATCCAAGTACACATGATCTCGTTACGTCATATGATGACATCATGTATGGATGCGATCTCTGAGTAAACAAGGATGGCTTCCTTCCATGTTCTGTTGTGTTTGGCATGGCACACGAGCAGGCATACGCCCGAGTATAAATGTGTGAATACATGACAGTATTCGACACTATGAACCTATCAATTGTTATGTCAACAATGTTCAAACAAACAGATTATCAAAGATTCGTTCATATATGTTGTGGCCTATATTTACGTATGATATCATTTTGAACATTGACAAATATTCAAAGTGAAATTAATTGTGTGGAAAAATGTATAAAAGACATGCAAAACTACATCATAACTGAAACTGTAAACAGCATGATACAATGATCGTGTGCAGCCTCATTCAAGGACCTTCACCTCAAAGAAATGGCGTGTTCACTGACAACAGTACGCAGGATTTTACAAGGGGACTTTCATTGATTCAGGGATCGTATATACTTAAATGTGACATGTAAGTGAAATTCTGAGAAAAATTCTGACAATCTATGTACTGTTATTTGTTATATTTTTCACTGAAACCAATGGAAATAGTCAGAAATTCACACATGGCCTCACACAGGACGGTAACTTTGAAAAATATCAAATCATTGCAATGTATCTATTTTAAATTCCCTAATTCTTCCTACGATTCTCTTCCCATGCATATGTCGAGCCAATATCTTGAACGAACAGATGAATGGATAGCTCAAAATAGGAGATAATGCTACACTGTGTAAAATCTGAATTTTGCTTTGTTTACATTTCAAACAAGTGCAGTTTTTCGAGCACAGTGTTCGTTTTCACACCTAACTTATTTTGCTTGATTTCATCCAGGCACTTTGTATTGGTGACAAAGACCATTGGTAAATTGATTCTAAAATGTATGAGGAATTCAAGGATGTATGTATCACAGCTAAGTTTGAAATATACATGATATATATATACGGGGGTAACTGTATCAAGCGATAAAGAAGTCACCTGGGAAGGGAAAGGTTATGTAGCTATGAATTACATATACACAGAGATTAACAAACCAACACTAAAACAAGGGTGACATATGATGATGATAAGGATGAGGCCTAGGGAGGCAGCCTGTAAACATAAGGGGGTGTTATTGCCCTGTGATGTTACAATGTGGGATTCTAATTGATGAGATGATGGTGGTTGTTTGTTTTTTCATGTCGCACTCTGCAATATTCCAGCTGCATGATGGTGCTCTGCAAATAATCAAGTCTGTACTAGACTATCCAGTGATTGACATCATGAGTTGACTACCCGATCCCATCAGTTGCCTCCCCCTGACGACAAACATTGGTTGCTGAAGACCAATTTTCTGACATTTAGATTGGAGGCAAAGACTTTGTGACGGGGCTGGTCCACTGGATCTGGTGGCTTGGGTGTTGCTGAATGTGATTTGAGATGGTGGATGATGGTGAGGGGGGGTATAGAGGTTTCTCCAATGCTTGTGTATTCACAGCTGCATATGACTGTGCATCGTGGTTGGGGCTTGGCTGTTTTCCTGTGCCCTGTTGAGGGTTCTCAAGGATGTATTGCAGATGGTGTCTATGTTGGATTATTTGAGAAGCATTCTAATTTTCTGATATGTATGGCATATCTCCCAGATTCAGAGCCTGTGATTAGCAATTCAAAATAGTGTATGATATGTAGGTGAGATTTCAATAATAAAAAGTTCGAAGGTATCTCTTTATACCTATTCTTACAATAATAATAATGACTTTTTTATGAATTTGCTTTGGAATCTCTCAATTTGGAGAAGACAGATCAAGCAGTACTGTTTTAACCCTAAATTTCCACGATGGCCAAATGGATTGTCCTTTGCAATAACTAAAAGCAACAAAACACTTTCCATATTCATAAGCAATCTTTGCAGAAAGCAGAGTCGATTGCACAACTATATATCATGAGCATGTGTTTATAAATCACTATCAAATAGTTATGATTAAAAAAAAAAACACATGCAAAGGTAAGTCAATTGTTCACCTGAAAAAAACCATGGTTCAATTGGGAATTGCATCGGACATAAGTTTTGTCACCAAAGCGTCAAATATGGATATGTCCTCCACGTCTTCCATAAATTATATCATATGGCATTAACCTTGAACAAACAACTTTTGAGCAAAATTTGTATGACACTCTTGAAATCCTCGTGGAAGCAGAATGCTCAGTTGTACCTTGTGAGTTGTAGTTGTGAAATATAGACACCAAAGCCTGGAACATTGTTTGACAAAAAGGGAAAGTTGAAATCATCCCGCTTGTCATACAGTTTTGAGGAGATTGTTTTGTCACTCTGAATCTGAATATGAACGCTGTCTCATGCACATGTCTCCTATATTCCTAATTCAGATGGGTAAATCCGTGAAAGGAAATCTGCAATTTGATGCTTATTGAATGATATCAGATCGATATACCTGCAGCTAAGTTAAAGGTCTTGGCCAAGTTACCTTGTTTTGACTTTGCCCATCCGAGGAGAAGTTCCGATTCATATGCATAAAGAAACAGATCAGCAAGAAGGGGAGCACAATTGGTGCACAGGGGAAAACAGTTAAGCAATACTTGAGAGTGCTCTGTATTCTCTAATGACAGTAATTTAGACCGTTACGAGATCATACTCACTTTGATGAAAGTGCTTTGTGGATATCTTTCTAGTTTACCCTGCACCATATAATCTGATGCTGACTGTTTTACTGAGTATTGATAAGATATGTTTCCACCGACATGACCATATACAGTTACCTCTAAAGATGAGTCACCAATAACAGAATTAAAACTAGCCTTTCTTATGGCAAAAACAATTGCATATTTACTAGATTATGTTTTTAGTCAACTTCAAATTCAACCCATTGATATAGGCCCCAATATTCACATTATCCATCTCCTTCAGTCAAGCAGCTGGAGGGATATTCCAAGAGAAACATTCCTAACTAGCTGATGGATATCCTCATCAACAATCGGTATATGGGTGAGAGGCACTTTATGTGTCTTACAGATGTTCTTTTTGGTAATAGTAGAACACATTCTGTCATCCAACACCTTAGTAATAGCCTCATTGGTAAGTTCCAGAATCTTATTTGTATATGATGGCCAGAGCAAAGTATGAAAAACCTCCGGCAGTGAAATAGTTGGTTCCGCAAACTTGAGACGTTCCACCCAATGAGGGGCTGGTTCCTTGGTATCCTGAGGGTGTAAGGAAGGCATAAGGCTGTGCAACTCATCAATACTCTCTACGAAGTGAAATCCTGATTTAACATAGCTATAGGAGGAAAACTCACTGAATCAAAAATATAACGTGTCTTTTTTTTGTACCACAAATACCAGAGAATAAAAGACCTTGCTGGTGTCTGTGTCTTGGAGTGCACAAATAACTTGTTTGTCCAGCATGTGTTTAATGCAAGAATGGCTGCCCTTAGTTTTGGAATCTGCGACACCTTAGTCGGGACATAAGAAGTGGTCTGGAAGTGTAGCTTGGAGCCTTGGGATACAACGTCTAGAGGACCAGTGGTTTGACGTAATTCCACCCTGTTGGTCCAGTTGGTGGCGTAACACAGCAGACAGTGTTATGATCAAAGGTGATAGTTGTAGATCGTAACCAGTAGACCAAATCAATAGAGTGTGTGACTGAAATGGGAACGGGGGAAGAGTCATCTGCGGTCCCCACGACCTCCTGACTTGCAACCTCTTCTGCTAGATCCCCGACGTTTGTAGTCAGACTGACGAAAGGGATCCGATTTGTGTTGAGACCGATCGGTTCGTCGGAAAGGTTGAAAGGTTGAAAGGTCTCTAAGTTGATGGCAGACACCTGAAATCTCTCAGCCGTGTCTTTTCTGACCTCATCAACAATCTGCCCAAATTGATTTTTAAATATCTTGGGGACTTTGATGGGTTGGCACATCCCCCATATTCTTGACCTGACTTGATACCACCCCAGATCTGACTTGTGATAGGAGCTGCTGACATTGCATCCAAATAAATTGGGAAGACGTCTAAACTTGCATGGTAAGTAGTTACTGTTACATCTTAACAATTGCGTCCAAGACACATTGAATAAGACCCACTTGGCCTACACGAATAGGAGAGGGAGTATCTGCCGGCAAATTGTCATAAGGTGCTTGAATAGGAGGTATGGCGTGAGGGGGGAATTCCAATATCCATGGAATATCTGTTGACAGATCATTATAGCAACTAGTGGGTAAGGATAATCTCAAGTTGGGATGTTTAAGAAAATTGTCATCCAAAACTGTTGACTCAGGAAACGGTGAGTATGTGTTGAGTGTAACTTTCTCTTTAAATTAAGGAGCGGAGAGTCTATCATCATCAACGTGTGACATAATTGGGGCGTGGCAACCCGCATATTCCGGCATTTGAGAGGGTATAGCTTTGTCCGTATGTGGAGGCAGGTGTGGTATGAAATGGAATAGGTAGTCCAATAAATCCACAAAAGAAAAGGGAGTACCAAATTCCCACGGAGGAAAATTATCATCCTCATAATAGCCTTCTTCATTGTCTGGGTCAGAAGCAGAATGGATGTGGGAGACCCCCCCGACCAGGAGTCATGCAGCTGGTGAGTGACTAAGCATCGAGTCATGCAATTCCGGTAAGATCTGTGAGTGTGTAGACTGTTGCATGACCGTGGCTTCCTGTAGATGACTAATAATCTGTACGGCCCATGTGGGAGTCATGTGGTGGCTTATTTGCTGGTTTAGGTGGACAGTTGGGGGGATCGTGCGGAGACCATGAAGGACGAGTGTCCCTTGGGGTTAGGGTGGATGGTTGGCTGGGTTTCATAACCCCGTCCATAGGGCAAGTGGCCGTACCGCTGGAAAAAGTAGACGGACGTGATGAGATTCAAATAAAGAGGCCATCTCAGCCTTCTGCTGAGCAAATAACTGCTTCAACAGAGTGATAAGGCTGTCGGAAGGAGCCGAAGGTATAGATGTCTGAGGAGTGGTCGGTTGATCAGGCTTTGGTGAGAAGATGACATGTTGAGACATAATGTCATCAACTTTCTTCTTGGCTATGTCTTTCCTGTTGGCCATTGTGAGAGACTCAGAAAGCTCAGAAAAGGCTTTCTCAGAGAGGGGAGCGCAGAGTGCACAATGTTTGAGTGAGGGTCTCCAGAGATCATAAAATGGACACACTTATATACTAGCCACATAAAGAAACTGTGCGCGGAGAAAATATAATCTGGATTGAAATACAACACAGCAAGAACAAAATGATGCAGACGCTGTAGCAGCTGAATGATCGGACCATAAGAAAATGTCAACGGGACCTGAACAACATCTGTTACGATGACGTCAGAAGATCAAAATGGAGTAGGGGGTCAAACGACAAAGTCACAAAGTCAATAACGGGTATGACCACCCTGTGCGTGAATCACAGCAGTGCATCGGCGACGCATGGAGTCCACCAAATGGGCATGGAAGGCCTGGGGAATGGCCTGCCATATCCTCCTCAAATCCTGTGCCAAGTCACGGACGTTATCTGGAGGATGTGGAAGACGACGCAGACGGCGCTCCATTTCATCCCACACATGCTCTATTGGGGAGAGATCTGGAGAAATTGCAGGCCATGGCAGTAACATGACATTGTTATGGTGAAGGAAATCCATTGCGACCCTAGCCGTGTGAGGACGAGCGTTGTCCTGTTGAAATGTCAATCCCGGGCCATGACGTTGCAGGAAAGGAATGACCACAGGCCTCAGAATCTGATCTCTGTAGCCAACACCGGTGAGATTGCCCTGAACAACCACCAAAGGGGTTCGGTGCCGTGCTGTTATCCCACCCCAAATCATCACAGAGCCACCTCCAAAACGATTCCTCTCCACAATACAGTTGCGTGCATAACGTTCTCCCAAACGCCGGTAGACACGTTGGCGCCCGTCACCGTGGGAAATGTTGAACCTCGATTCATCTGTAAAGACAACATTTCTCCACCATATTCGAGGTTGGCGAACATGATTTCTACACCATCTTAGACGGTTGACTCGATGACGGTGTGTCAGGATGGGGCGTATGGCAGGGCGTCGTGGTCGAATCCCGTACTGACGTAAACGATTCCTGACAGTGTTGGGATGGATACGGCGCAGTCCAGGAATTGTCTGGGACGTCGTTACTGCCGTTTGGAACCTGTGTCGGAGATGTGTAACTCGAATCCATCTGTCCTGTCTTGGTGTCGTTGCTCGGGGATGTCCTGAACGTGGGTGGTCGGCAACGTCATTTGTGTTCTGATAACGCCTCACCAATGCCGATATCGTGTTAGGATGGCATTGGAAATGTGTTGCCTCATTCCCGCTCGGATCATTCCAATGGCTTCATGACGCTGTGCAGTTGTCAATCTTGGCATGATTTGCTTGTGATATGCTTGTGTCTGCGCCTGAGAAGTTTTGAATTTTTGAATGACCACAGATCATGCTTTCCAAAGTGACAGCGAATTTTGAGTTGCACATGCTGTGTACAGCTGCACAGGATGCACGTGCAGTAACACATCGCACGTCCATAGGCCCCCATCAATGACGCTATATCGCATGGCACGTGCATGAGCGTTTGAATGTCTCCAATAATTGCTGTGTTCAAACCTATCTTTCATATATGGACGGTGTGCCCTTATATCTATTTTTTTCTCCGTGCACAGTTTCTTTATGTGGCTAGTATAATACGCTGAAGGAGATGATGCCATCTTGAAGAGTCGGAAGAAACACCAAAACTTACTTAATACTCACATATCATAAACAGCTAATAAGACAACTATTTAAAAATAGAAGTAATAATTTGTTTACTGAAAGAGACTAGAATAGAGAGCACTGTGGTCTGTTGGGTGCTATTGCAGGTACAACTGATTGCGGTTTAGTTTAGTTATTTTTCGCAGCCAAAATACAGGATTTTGGCAATGATGTAATAGAGGTAGAGGATACGTTAAAAATTAGGTTTTGTGAAAATGATACTAATATGTTTGATCATTTTGGAGAAGAGTTCAGTGAGGACAGACTGACATGAATACAGGGAATACCTATGCCCAATAACTGTTCACATGTAATTCAAGCCACATTTTCATAGATCAAAGGTAAGTTTTCCACCTATTTCACAATCAAGGATAATTATCATGCAAATAAATTCATATTTTATGGAGATGAGAAATAGGACTAATCCATTCTTACTTATCAATCTGATTGCAACAGTAAAGACATATCTGTTTAACCGTAAAGATTGATTTGTTTTACCCGGTAATGGTACGGATAGTGAGGGACACTGAGTATATTGACTTGAACAATATGGTATGGACAATGATAACAGACTACAAAATGTGCACTAAAAATATAACAGTAAATATGAAAAATTATTAAAAAAATATATTACATGTTTTTCAATGATAAACAGCCTCATCATACTAAAAAAACAGAGCCATGTTTTATTTACTTAACTTTTTAACATCAATTTCAAAAGTGATTGTTATATTTTGCATGGAGTTACGATAAAGATAAAAGAGTGTGAATAGCATTTTTTTCAGGTCAATTTCACATCAAGACAACAAGAGTGACCAAATTAACATTAACTCATATACTTTGTGTTTGCATATTGTCTTTCTCCTTCAGGATCTGCATTGCAAAAGGTCATTTCACTGAATTCTACAAATCTGAAGAAGATTCTAACTAGAATTCACATGAATTGTATTACATGCATTTCTTAGAAGTTAACGGATGACAATGTACACACCAATTTATGGGTAACAAGCATCTTTTATGGCAACATTTTGGTATAGATCCTTATACCGTTGTCAAACAAAACCAAAATAGTCGCTATGATAGTACATTAATAAAGCTGTTATCCATAAATCATTTTCCTGGAGAAATATCTGTCAAGGTTCCCCCTGTCAGTCATAGTGTGGTATGAGAGCAGGCAGAGAATTCAGCCAAAAGGCCCTGCAGGAACCATTTCTAACTAATATTGACTGTTCTTTAAATGTCATTTCTCTGTAGACTTATGATAATGAGTAAGAAATGTCAAAACATAAATGACATTCTGAAATGAGGACTTCTTTCTGTGGTGTACCTAAGCCATGAAGATAGGTTGAGTGCCTTGTGGCCATAAATGAGTGCTGAAAACAGGTTCATGTGTTAGTCATCCAGCCACGTTAGTCAACCAGAAAGGTCATCCACCTACACCAGTCTATCAAGTCTCATAGGTTATGTACATAAAGGTCATACAGCAAGGCCATCAAGACACACCAACTCTGGCACCACACAAGTCAGGAATGTACAGACAGGTCACACAGCCACACCGACTCTGGCACCACACAAGTCAGGAATGTGCAGACAGGTCACACAGCCACACCGACTCTGGCACCACACAAGTCAGGAATGTGCAGACAGGTCATACAGCCACACCGACTCTGGCACCACACAAGTCAGGAATGTGCAGACAGGTCATACAGCCACACTGACTCTGGCACCACACAAGTCAGGAATGTACAGACAGGTCACACAGCCACACCGACTCTGGCACCACACAAGTCAGGAATGTGCAGACAGGTCACACAGCCACACCGACTCTGGCACCACACAAGTCAGGAATGTGCAGACAGGTCATACAGCCACACCGACTCTGGCACCACACAAGTCAGGAATGTGCAGACAGGTCATACAGCCACACTGACTCTGGCACCACACAAGTCAGGAATGTACAGACAGGTCACACAGCCACACCGACTCTGGCACCACACAAGTCAGGAATGTGCAGACAGGTCATACAGCCACACCAACTCTGGCACCACACAAATCAGGAATGTGCAGACAGGTCACACAGCCACACCGACTCTGGAACCACACAAGTCAGGTATGTGCAGACAGGTCATACAGCCACACTGTCTCTGGCACCACACAAGTCAGTTATGTACAGCAAGGCTATCAAGACACACCAAATTTTTCTCAAAACTGATCTCTATTTTACTGACTTGTCACAGAGAAACGAATTGATCAATTGACTCGTCCTTGACGATATATCTGTGTGGCATCATGTATTGTGTTCAAAACGAAAGATTGCCCTATTTGGCTTAGAACTTATCAATTATCAATTAACCCCAACTTAGAGTATAAAAATCAACAGGTCTGCCATATGATTAAACATATTCGTGTAACCATTTTTCTTGACTTAGACAGGCAAAATTTCTTGGTCAACATGGGGATGAACACCTTGACCAACTCAGGAACCTCTTGAATAACGACATCGCCTTGACATCACAGATGCCTGTCTTCACCCAGTACATACAAATGCACTATGATCTCACACAAATCTTGGCAGTATTATAGCAGGGCACGGCATCATGCAACAAACAAACATGTCATTTTCATAGAGCAGGAGAAGCTTACTTTGTCGTAAGACAAAAACTCGTAGGGTGGAACACTCTCAATGAGTGTTAAGATCCTCATACGTGAACAAAGGAAAACACAAGAAGTCGGGTACAATATGTGCAACATGTTCAAGCGTAACTGTATGTCCAAGCTAAACGAGTATGACTTTTATTCGAGAAGGGATGTATCCGGTACGTCGAATCTACAAGACGGGGTATCATTATTTCCTAAGGATGACAGGACTGGCCCGCTTGGTATCTTTTTTTAACACTTTATCACACTTGTCGGTGATTGGATCGATGGGTTAAGACGAGAAGAGGAAACAATCGACAACATCCACAAAAGGATCCTCAATCGGCTACCCAGCACACATACCTAAGGTAGAGGTGCATGGGATAAGGGATCATGATACTGAGTTTGGACACGCCTATTGGCAACTTAATAGCTGAAGACCACAGTCTCTACAGACGAGTGATATTATCCCCCAACCGGATACTCAGTTTGGAAAGCCCGAATGAGTACAATAAACACAAACAATCATGACAAAGCTTAATATAGGTAGAGGTGGATGTAATACAATGGAAACTTGTTATACATCTCTCTCTATCTGCACAGATGTGTCTTTGATACTTGTTGTGCGAGAACCAAGGGTCCGTCACAGAGATATCTTGGAGGTAATGAGTGAGTGAGTATGGTTTTACACCGCTTTTAGCAATATTTAAGCAATATCACTGCAGAGGGCACCAGAAATGGGCTTCACACATTGTACCCATGTGGGGAATCGTGGGGAATCAAACCCATGTCATCGGCGAGACGAGTGAACACTTTAACCACTAGGCTACCCCACCGCCCCTCTCGGAGGTAATGGGATGCGAAGACTGTATCTCCACAGTTGTCAACTGCAATCACTGAATATGCCCTACATGTTGATGGACCAGTCATCAAGGTTCCGAACCACCAACCTGGGATCTTAACATCATACATTGTCATCTAACTTCACAAGTATCCTGGACCATCATGGGAGGAGGACCGGTCCGATGATCTAGCCTTCTTCACGGGTGTCTTCTTAGACTTTGGCATTTTTCAGTCAATAAGCGATCTGATACACAGCACAAGCACTTGTGCAGACAGAGCTTGAAGGATTCCTCTGGCAAGTCGCGCAGAGCTTACAACCCTCTGAAATACTACACATGCCGTGACAATTGGAGCACTCATAATGAGAACCTGAAGGAGAGGAAACATGCCTAAACGTCATACACACAGGATGACGTGAGGGCTGCTCGTCCATGGTGAAAATGCTATATCCTGACAAGGCAAGACGAAGCTTGGCAAAAGGACGAAGACTGGCAAAAGAAAGGTTGGCACTCGAGAGCGAATGATGAAAGACAAAGCTGATGCAGGCAAGAAAACGTAGGAGGAGGCAAATTTGCAAGAAAAAAACAAAATGGATTCCCTGTAGACAAAACTACTGTGTGGTGATTTGAAAGAGAATGGGTTGGCTAGGATCGACATGTGATCAGAGCATGTAGGTCAACCATCATGCAAAGTGTACATGATCCAGATCTGGGAGGTGACCATGCCGATGTGCGGTACTGCCGATGAATTAAACCACTGCGATACTGCCGATGAATTTAGAAGCTGGAAACCTTTATTTCAGACACGTTTCCACTTGGGATCGAAAGAAGAAAGAGAAATGCATGGTGTGAGATAGGATAGGTTTAAAAGTAAAAGCTTGCAAAAGCAAAAGAACGGGTACACTGCTTGATGAATGCTTGTTATCTCATAATCTGATACTGACATACTTAAATCTAAAAATTATACATTTCCTAGAAAAGTAAACATGATATAAATACTATGTGGACCCATTTGGATGTGTTGGTTCAGGTGTTCTTCGGTGGAAGAATGGCAGAATCCCCACAATCCCACAACTTCCGTTCACCACTGTTGGCCTACATTAACATGATCAGATAGCTTCATTTTCTATAATGCTTGTGTGTTTTGCAATAGTAAATATCCTGTATTAGGATTAAACATTGTGACAAATGACAAATTTTATTTAGTATTTCCGGCCTCATGGCCCACAGTTCTAAATGCAATGAGACTAATAGTAATGTGCACAGCAACATCACTTCAAATAGAACATTATTTATATACATGTGCAACCAGATAGTTTTAAATACATTCCCAGCCCTTCAATGCATTTCACATTTTGTTAATATATTAACTGACAGACTTTTTTCTTGTTGGATAGATATAATAGTATATCAAACAACTTTGTGCAGGTAACTACAAAAAGGACAAATAAGAAGGAAGTGATATTCATCTTCTATGAGCTGCAAATTGCACCTTCTACAAATGAGTGCATTAACATCAACTGAGGGACGAGAGCGACATTGCTGAATTTTCAATTTGTGTGACAAACAAGAAACATTTCATTCGGACACAATCCTTTCTATCTGTAAATTGTAATACACACTTTTCAGGTTCAAGAATGGTTTTATGACAAGAGTATTTAAATACGTCAAGCTGGTTACTTTATCATGCCAAGCCTGACACTGTATATCACATTGTACAAAGTGATGAATAAATAGGTCTACATTTTCACAATGTTGGGTAATCAAAACATAGGAGAGCCCAGCATGAAATAACAACATTTTAACTTTGGACACCCAAGTTATTTTACCATTGTCATCAAACAGTTTCAGCATTTCATAACAAGCACATGGATATTGCTTTCTAGCCATATATATATAGCAACTGACACCAATACTTGTTAATATTTAACATACAAATAATGCCTTCCAACCTCTCTGAGCACAGTCTTATTTGAAATTGTTTTCGATACACATCATAATAATCTAAAAGACAAGCCAGAGACCATATCGGTATATGGTCTCTGGACAAGCTTTGAACTTTTTCGATAACTTGCCTGTACTTGTAACCCCCTAATTTTTAAGCCATACACTAAAATAGGAGCTATCTTAGTATCAAAGATAGTCACAACAGTGTGGCATGAGAGTGAATGACATCTGTTAAGTAGAGAATACAGGAAACACTGCCTTTCTTGCCTGGATGGATAATGACTCACAGGGGTGTTCAAATACCAACATTTCCTACTTGCCCAAGACAAGTAAACTTAAAACTTCTGCTTGCCCAGCCATATGTTCAACTTGCCCTGCTAAATAACAGAAAAGAAGAAAAGTCTACTTTAAACAACAAATCTTTATTATCTGAAGCCAACAGCTGATGAGTTATGTGTACCAGTAGTCAGGTACTTCATTATGCATCTTCTAAGTTTCAAAGTTATTACTGTTAATTTTCATACTTGCCCGGGGGCAACTAAATTATATTTTCCCATGTGTACTGCACTATATTTTCAAAGGTTGGGCAAGTCCGACATACTAAATAAAAACCCCTTCCTCGCATGCCTTTGACCAAATTAATCTAGATGAAAAGACAATTCCTAACTGTTCATAACATGTTACAGTTTGTTAATAAACATTGTATTTCTCCCTGATATGGAATATTTACAATCCAAAAGCACAGAATCGTGATAACCTCTTTATCATTTGATGTCATTCTTACATTCTGTTGTACAAGAGGCAAGGCTGGACCCCAGGGCGCATTCTATTGGCATAAATGTATTATTCTCTTCATAACAAACAAATGTATACAACATATCTGTTTATTATAGGGTGGGGATAATATCAGTTTGCATGTTATGGTCAAGGTTATAACTCCTTTGGGAGTGCTGGACAGATGAACAGAAGGGCCAGTCCTGGTCGCATATGTGCATTCCTCTCATTATACTCAGCAGTTGTATCAGTGGGGATCTTAACTGTGTCCAAGTTGTAAACTCTTTTTGGCCCCGCCCATCAGCCCCTCCATTTGTACAATTGTGAATTCCCATCACCTGAAAATACTTCCAAATATGGTTGATGTCTATCTCTTAGTTCCAGAGAAAAAGTCGTTTAAAGCAATAACGCCAAATTACCCCTATCTGGCCCCGATCCTCGGCCCCTTGGGGTGTCAACCACACCATTTGTACAATTTTGAATCCTCACCACCGGAGAATGCTTCCAACCAAATATGGTTGATATCTGTAATCTCTTAGTTCCAGAGAAGAAGTTGTTCAAAGCAATATAGCCAAATAACCCCTATTTGGCCCTGCCCCTCAGCCCCTTGAGGACGCCACGGTATGGAATAAGCTCATGTACCTTGGTCCTTTGGACCCTGTGAGCTTAAAATACATGTATTTTGAAATTGTAAATTGTAAATGACAAAACATTTTGGTGCATGCAATGTTTTGACAAATCTATAACCTGTTTAGTGTTAAAATTATGCTCCAAATACATGACAAATGAACAAGAAATGGAACAATAATACAGTCTTGACTGCACATTGTCGAGTTACAGAAAATGTGGCCTTCATGTCATAAGAGATCTGCTTTCAGTGAGATAATCATGAGTGTCTGCAAGTCCCATCTTCACACTGCATGCATAGAGAGAAGGTATTCACAATCAATACATCCCAGACATAGGACAGCAATACAATGGATCAGATGGATCAATCGGAACACCAAATCGCTTATGGGATGCAAAATACAGGGAAAAAAAGCTATTCTAGCTCAGCTTGGTTCTCTGCCATTCTAATTAACTGTTGATGGTGACACAGGTAGACCAGTAACCTGCTGACTGCAGCATGCTATGAGAGTTGTGTCCCTTTGTGGTTACAGGATCTGACGGACATGGGTTTTGAATCCAATTTTTCCCCTATTATGAACCTTGAACAATCAGTGTCAATCCTTGTGAACATAAATATTGACAGCATTCATCAGTTTTGGATTTTCTCCCACATTAGGCAGACATGATACTTTCACAGCAATGTCAAGTAGAGCTGTCCAACTCCAACGATGATGTGTACATGCAACTGACACTTACCTGGAAGGCTATTCATTGCAAAGTGTGAAGTGTTCTTACCTGAAAATATAAACAATAAATCTATATATTATTTCCATGACATTAATACCTGAAGAATATAGTTCTCGCCCCTATGGTGCTGTACATGTGAAAATGAAAGGTGGCCTTTAGTTATTGGTCAGCACCCAGTTGTTTGGTGATCATGAGTTTGTAACGTTAAAGAACTAGGATTACTTTGTATTCCCATCTGCGTAGGGTGGCCTAGGAGTCATCACCATGACACCTGCTATGTTACTGCAATATATCCCTTGTTCAATAAGCCAGTCATATCAGCAACTCTAGCGTCATGTCTTGCTAGGCTAAGGTAAGACCTTCTTCAATTTTCAACTTACTAACTTACTTATATTTGGAATTTAACATGCTCTTTCTGACATATGAGTATTTCGGGTACGGGCCCGCCAGGCCATTTAATTCAATTTTCATCTCTGGAGCAAGGCTTATATCCAAAGTCATCTGACAGGGTTAAGTCATAAATATAAACAGTAATTTATCAGTGACATAGTTTGCACAGTTTGTTCAGGATGGCTGACAGTCAATGTAGTATACAATACAATAGCAGGGATTAACAGTTGGGATTAACATCTTAAAGTAATGACAACTTAGTGATTCAAGGCATGTACATGTCATGGCTACAAGGTAATTAGTCTTTGGAATTAAATGGTTATTGAGACAAAGGTTGTCCCAAATCTGTCGCTATGAAAACTCTGTCATGGCAGTAAAAGGTCGAGAAGCGTGTTAACCCCTTCCCTTATTTCACCATATTTCTCAATCTGCACTGCATAAAATATGAGTGACATGATTTTAAAGCTGAGATGATTAGGGAGAGTATTAGTTTAAGCGATTGGTTCAGTGGCTTGATACTGTTCCCTAGACACCAAGCATTCGCATCTTCACGTGACAACTCTTCTCTTGGTGCAGACAGTAGGACATATATTCAAGGTGAGGTGAGGTGAGGTGAGGTGAGGTGAAATGATGTCCGGACTAATGCAGATTTTAGAGTACTTGTGTATACCATCTTTGATGCATATGACGCGACTGGGGATGGAACCCCGGACTTTCTGCTCTCATACACCAGGGTGGGTTAGCCTTCAGGTTAGAAACACATTAGCTCATCAAACAGAACTTCTGGGTTCACTTCCCCAGATGAGTGCTACGTGTCTGGTGTCCCTCCAGCTGATGTTGCTGGAATATTGCTAAAAGTGGCATAAAACATACTCACTCACTCACTCTTACATGCACCCAGCATATCTGTATTTAGATTTATGGGTTAAGGTGAAGGTCAAAGTAATATGAGGACCAACACATTCAAAATCCAAAGTCATATAGTATAGTTGCTTACACTTCTGACATACTTCTTTAAGTCTGTCACCTCTTGAGACACCACTGCTTGGATCATCCATGAATACATGACATGCAAGTTTCAATCTTATGGTTTCAGATAAGTTGAAAATGCAAAACCTTGTAATGACACATGATTAACCCCCCTAAGCCAAAATAATTTTTTTTTGTCTCATAGCCTTACATCGTTTCAGATTTTTTTTAAAAAGATGACAATGCTTGTCACATATTCTAAGTTTAGATCACAATTATCCCAGATATATTCCTAATTGCCTCAATTTGGGGATGGCATCTCTGAAAATGTATAAGAGCCTTTTGAACAAAGTTTGAGTACTGTCATAGCAGTGTAGATAATCAGGAATCTCCATCCATTAGGCTTCAACTGTATATCAGGGCACGAGCCTGAGTGGAGCCGCCCCAGGTGCAAAACGTTTTGAAGTAGCAATTTTTCAAACACAGAAACAAAACAATGTCATGTAATTGGTTGGGAAACACATACCAAATTCATTCAATGCAATGCTGTATCTCAAATGGCAATGTCTGGAGATGAACCTGACACAATAAGGAGTGTACACAACTTTTGCTTGCACAATTTTATAATCCTCTATGTTGCTACATACATGTATTAACATGTTTGTTTTTCATATCCACCTCGGGGCAAGGGTGGCCCAGTCGTCTAAGGCGCCGCGATTCGCTGTGCAGAGTTGCGTCCCTTGGGCACGCCAGAAACCTATGATTGTGGGTTCGAATCCTGGTTCGCCCCAATTATGTTTCTAGGTTTGTCAGCACCATACCCGTGCTCGTGGGTTTCACCGAAGTGGTAAACGTCTAAAAACCTGCATCACTTCGGGCTTTCCTCCCACATTAAGCTGACACGCCGCAATATGACTGGAATACTGTTAAAAGCGGCGTTAAGCCAAACTCACTCACTCACTCATATCCACCTGCATGCTTGGCAGTTTCTCCACTCAGTAAGACAGTAGCGGGCCAAGCTTTTCCTTCTGTCTCAGCAATAAACATTTCAGCAGTTTCAGCCAATTAATGAACATAACACATAACACCAATGTTCCTTCATCATACTGTTTATGCTAAGAACACACAAGTGAACATCAGCAACATTATGGGTGTTTAATGACGACCATGGCGATCTTCTATTCTATGTCACATACATCCCTAACAAATACAGGGTAACTGTACACACACCTATTGTTGAAGAGGTCACTAATGATTTTATATGCAATGTTATTTCAACTAAAAGCTACCTAATTTAACATGTAAACAAGACACACATTTTCTACATTTCCTCAGAAAAATAACTATGTGTAAAATACAGAATAACCTACCCGCAATTTGAAATTACCAAATATTCGCACTTTATTAATCAATGTTGAAAGTTTCTCACCAAGGCCTGAAATTTACCAGATTAAGTTTAGAATAGCGAGGGGAAATAACCAACATACAGGATACATCAACCCATGCCATCCAAGGGAACGGTTGGCTCCAATTTTTGATCATCACCACACTCCTAATTATGGTGCAGCTATGTCTTATGAATGCATGCATGCATGCTTAAGTCCGAAATTGGTAAGAAAAAAACAGGTAGGCATTTATCCACCTCATTGTGGTGGAAAACAAACTTAGTGTTATTACCCCTAGATCTATTTCATTCAGAAAATGGCGTCTTACATGATTAACTGAATATACAACATTTGCCGTTGGTGTGTTGGAAATGTAATGCCTACAGTTCGGCAATTCGAGCAGGAAACATAGGACTTGTACGCTATATGTAAGCAGTGTACATTGAAAACAATAGAATGGGTCTAAGCCAATCGGAATCCAACATTCATGTGAAAGGTGAGATAAATAAAGTAATCTGGTGCATGTTTGACTCATCATATCGTATCTTTTATCTTTTCCGTTTTCAATATCATCAATAGCAAGCACAAGAAAAGCAGATAGTGAAATTTAATAGTCTTATGACGTGCAGCTGTAATATTGCTGAGTGCGGTGTAAAACATGTTGTAAGACCTATGTAAGGATAACATCCTCTTTCACAAAACAACCTAGAATTAACAACTGAAGTCTGAAATAAGTGTGAGATGAAATGGGTTTCAATGTCCCGTTCAATCTTCTTGCACTTACATAGCAACATAATTTGGGTGTAAGGAAGTATACAGAAGAGAGGTTTCTGCAGTCAAGTGTAAATGTATTTACATGCTATCCGAGTTGGAGAAATACACCCCTTGATCTGCTACATAAAAAGACAATGGACACCTTGAAGAAATGTAGGATGAACATTTCGGTTTCATCTTCAGATTCTTTCCGTTCACTAATTCATTTTTCGGTTGTTCAATGTGACTAATCTAATTTCTTTCCGTCTTGTTTATCCAGAATGTGTTGTTCTGTTTCTATCTAGACATAATTGTTACAGCTCAAACAACACACAGGCATGCCATGAAGGTAGGTTACAATGTGGTGGAACTGGTATAGTTTCCCAGCGATTTATGTTTAGAAATTACATTGACAATTATATAAATCAGCCTAAAAAATCAGCACTCACAAATTGTTTTAGAAATAAGCAATTAAATCATAAACTGTAGTGGAACCCCCAACATTCCGCTCTACGGGCAGGCGCTCTTCCACGAGACCAAAAAGGCAGTCTTATGATTTGTGAAACAGGGCCAAGGAATTTATAACATATTTTTACACATAAAATCACATCATAACATATTACTGTTGTTTCTGATAAAACAAAACTGAGGAAAACAATAAAAATTGTGTTTTTAGTACACATTACACAGTACACATTTAGTACACCATCTCCATCTCTCAGCCCTAAGGATAAAAAGCACAGCTTTGTTGCCTTTGCAAGCCAACAATACAGATGCAAAAATACACTGACACACATCAACCACACTCTGTGCCATCTACACATACACCACCTATGTATGGGAAAGTTACTAATTTACTATAACAAGCAAACGTCCTGGCATCTCGGCAGGCAACTCTGACCTTTAATAAGTGTCTGTCCCAACACTGCCAATTACTATCTTCATGAGATACTTCCTCAGGAACCTATAATACAACAATATCACGCGTCTGGCCTCAAGCTTAACATGAGTCTTTTGTAATGGCAAGTCCACACTGGGAACTGGGAACTGGGAACTATTGCCCATCTGGCCATCTCACACCAAACACTGGTAACAATGAAGATGCATTCTTTAGTATATACTTGACAGAATCTTGTTGTCAATGGAGTACATCAGCCTCATGCAGTGCATCCTACCACGAGTATGAGCATTACAGAAACCCGTATCTCCTCACTGCACTTGGTACTCATTATATCAGCCTCATGCACTGCATCCTGGCGCGAGTATCAGCATTACAGAAACCTGTATCTCCTCACTGCACTTGGTACTCAATATGTCAGCCTCATGCACTGCATCCTGACACGAGTATCAGCATTACAGAAACCCCTATCTCCTCACTGCACTTGGTACTCAATATATCAGCCTCATGCACTGCATCCTACCGCGAGTATCAGCATTACAGAAACCTGTATCTCCTCACTGCACTTGGTACTCAATATATCAGCCTCATGCACTGCATCCTGGCACGAGCATCAGCATTACAGAAACCCGTATCTCCTCACTGCACTTGGTACTCAATATATCAGCCTCATGCACTGCATCCCACCGCGAGTATCAGCATTACAGAAACCTGTATCTCCTCACTGCACTTGGTACTCAATATATCAGCCTCATGCACTGCATCCCACCGCGAGTATCAGCATTACAGAAACCTGTATCTCCTCACTGCACTTGGTACTCAATATATCAGCCTCACTGCACTTGGTACACAATATATCAGCCTCATGCACTGCATCCTACCGCGAGTATCAGCATTACAGAAACCTGTATCTCCTCACTGCACTTGGTACTCAATATATCAGCCTCATGCACTGCATCCTGGCGCGAGTATCAGCATTACAGAAACCTGTATCTCCTCACTGCACTTGGTACTCAATATATCAGCCTCATGCACTGCATCCCACCGCGAGTATCAGCATTACAGAAACCTGTATCTCCTCACTGCACTTGGTACTCAATATATCAGCCTCACTGCACTTGGTACTCAATATATCAGCCTCATGAACTGCATCCTACCGCGAGTATCAGCATTACAGAAACCTGTATCTCCTCACTGCACTTGGTACTCAATATATCAGCCTCATGCACTGCATCCTGGCGCGAGTATCAGCATTACAGAAACCTGTATCTCCTCACTGCACTTGGTACTCAATATATCAGCCTCATGCACTGCATCCTGGCGCGAGTATCAGCATTACAGAAACCTGTATCTCCTCACTGCACTTGGTACTCAATATATCAGCCTCATGCACTGCATCCTTACGAGAGTATCAGCATAACAAAATCTTAGCTCCTTGAAGAAGCTCCCAATAAGTTACTTTGGCCTCAATCTTGTAAATATAGATTCAATATTTTTTTGATCAAGTTTCTTTGACACTGTAGGATGAAAAGGAACAACATAGTCTTTCTTTGATGCTGGTGAGCATGACACTTGATCATGGAGTTTCTTGTCATTTAGGATCCACAAAGATGTACTTTACTCTGCAGTACATGCGAATCCTCCTTTCATAGACTCTCATAGATAAAAACTAAAAGAAAGTATTCATGTTCATAACCTCAATCTCAATCAATCACTGTTGTTTGATGAGAGAGCTGTGACAAAGGTGCATAGCATCAATGATCTTGGTCACATTTATGCTGACAACAACCACAAAATAGAGCTAGATCACTCTACAAATATATAGGCATGTTTGTCTTCCATTTTTTAGCCTGAAACTATTCCGTCATGAAGTTGTAATATTAAGTTCACGAGAATTACATCCAACCATCTGTATAAGTCGCAAGTGAAAACTCAAGAGTTGTTGAACGCCTTGTGGACAACCCTCTGGGTTAACATCAAAAGAATCTTATGCACACAAACTCCATCTTCCCGAGGCAAGAGAATTAACTGACTATAAAACTCCAGTTTCTACCCTTGCCGAACTAGGCTGGTTTTAAGGAGTTAGATTTTGGCTGGACTAACAAGTCTATGCATAGTCCAATCAAAATCGCGCATCAAAATTGAAATTGGGATCTGTAAACTGTCGTGCAGATTTTGGTCAATTGCAGGATTTGCAAGAGCATGCATGTGCACCGCCAACTCGTCAGCAGATATTTTCCAAATCTTTTCATGTTTTTAATCAAGGTACTCACGTGATTTGATGCATTTCGCGATGTAAGACACGTTTTATCACAATATAGATCTTGATTATCGATCAGATCGTCCTGACCGGGCCCCATCATTTTGTGGGAAGCAAACGTAAGTGATACGAGAGGTTGAATCTCATTGGTCCATAGGAGAGGCTTAGAAGGGACATAACTAATAATAGCCACTGGTGGCGCTACAATCGAGCTCATTGATCCAGCCTAGTTCGGCAAGGGTGGAAATTGGACTTTTAAAGTCAGTTAACTCTCTGGCCTTGGGGAGAGGACAAAGTCCAACATTTCTATGTTCTCTCAAGAGAAAAGTAAAACTATCCCTACACATCAAAATTTATATCATTCATGATGAAAACTTGGCACAGAATTGTAGGCTACGCCACCTACCAACTGTTATGATACGTACACCCAAGGCTGTGAGACTGGACCATGCAGTTACTCAACAATCCCTGAGGGAATACTGCCTCACTCCTGCATGATGTGGTACAACACTACTGCTTTCTAGGAAAACAACCCACATAGACAACAAACCTTATGTGCAATAACATCAGCTGGACAAGACGATAAGTATTTTTATGTGATATAATTAATTAGAGCTATAGATATTTATGGCAGCAAATATTTCCTAATCCTGCAAGACAGACAGGAAAAACCTATTCAGTATAAGGTCCAAACAATTGTAAACAAGAATATACAAAAGGAGTAACAGCAGTTTCACAACAATCAACTATGCACACACATAAAAATAGTGTCATGGCACTGTACCTCAACTGGATATGTAGTCAACAGTTTGATGACACATGAATGTGTTCACGAGCTGATTTCCACTGCACTGGTCTGTGAGGAGATGATGTTTACAAGAGAGTTGAAATCCATTTTGAAAGAAATTAGGAGCAGGGTCAAAGTGCAAATGTCAAATAAAGGTCAAAGTTTAAAATAACGCAAAAAAACAGAACTTCTCTGATGAGCCCCATTATTAGCAACACAAACACCAAATTCCATGACATTTTGAATAGAAATGGCCATAGAGGTGTTTGTCAATATAGCAACAAAATAGGGTGTCATCATAAGTGGGAACTAATGTTAATTTTCAGTTGTGGCTGTTCAGTTGTGTGCTGTGTTAATGTGAGAGACAATATATTATTGCAACAATGTTCATAACTTTCCAAAAATATTGTTACATTAACAAGCTCCAACCATATCCAAAGAAATATCCCGCTCTCTGAACCTTTCTAAGAAGACGATACTTTCACATTTTCCACAACTCTAACAAGTTTTCCTGTTGCTACACACATCAATATCATATCAATGTCTCAGAAACCTAGAACCTGTGTTTCTTAGAAGATCCAGATTTGTTTCACTTTTCTTTATATATGATTTAACAGCATATAAAATAAGGTGCTACATCTCATCCCTTCGGCTGGTTAGCATAAGGCGAAAGTTGAATGACAGATTGCCATAAGTGCATTTGGACCTTCGATCCTTGTGGGTAGAATTTGTTTCTTCTTTTGCAATATTCAGAAATGATGCAACTCCAGCCTCAGGTCATGCTATGGCCTGGTTTCTAAAATCAATGCCTACTGCAATAATGTTAAAAAACAAACACTTCTAGTTTATGTCTCTTCTGGCTTTGGCAACACAATGCAGTTTGACCAGTCAAATGCTAGATATAGCTCATTTACTAAGAAAGTTGTGCACTTTGGTCATGATGATGTCACTTCTGGTTTTGGAGTAGGACTGTTAGTGAGTGAGTGATTCCAGTCATATCACAGCGTGTCAGCTTAATGTGGGAGGAAAGCCCCAAGTGATGCAGATCTTAGACGTTTACCACTTCGGTGAAACCCATGAGCACGAGTATGGTGCTGACAAACCTAAAAACATAATTGGGGCGACCGGGATTCGAACCCACAACACAAGGGATGCAACTCTGCACAGTAAATTGCGGGGGCTTTAGACGACTGGGGCACCCGTGCCCCCGAGTAGGACTGTTACTAAATTGGCATTTGTCATGAACTTTACAAATGATGTGTTGGTAAAGTATATGTTCTTCAGTGAAACAGTTTGTATAATGCTTTGTGTACTACATATTTCCATGGTCTGTGTCATGACCTAACAAGGAGTAAACCAAATTCTGTCTGAGCAGAACACCATGCAACCAAGGTATCATGCAAGTCAAGTCAAAATACCATCAAATCTTCACTTGCAGGTGTTGTTTGAAAACTAGATTCTGCTTTATACCATACTGTCAACACAATCTGAATTCTAAACAGAAATAAATCAGGGATTGAATGAGCTTGACAACTAATTACCCTGAATTATGACACAGCCTTGATATATACATAAATATTATTGGGAAAGGCCATCTGAATTCAAACTAGTTAGCCTGCTACAAACAAGTTGTAAAACACAACTGTTATACATTTCTAAATATATGAAATCCTGTTTACAGTAAATATGATACCTCCATTGTCAATATGTATTTTTGTTGTATCTGCTAGATGAGGGGAAGAAGCCCAAATCTTTTTCCTTAATAAATTTCTGTTCTGTTCTGTTCTGTTCTGTCGTCACGATGTAAATAAGATGTCATCTACCTCTCATGGTGTAGGATAGTGTTCGAAATTCCAACCAAAGTTCTAGGCTGTTGTGATAAAGCCAGAATATTTCCAAGTGAATCTAAAAATGCTTGTTTTCTCATTACTTACAATAGGTATTCCAGTGCTTATCAATATGTTTTTTTAAGCGGCATGCAAATCATCATTTTTTATGTACGGCACCAGTTGTCACAAACATGATATTCTTATGGCGGGGTTCCCAGCAAGTGTGATTCCACTAAAATTTGCCAAATGTGACCACCAACCTAGCGAAAAACGACTGTCGACACCAGCAGTATCTTCCTATACAATGGAACAGTAGTTCGAGGAGCACAAGGGCAATTATTTCGGAGGCCACAAATAAAGCTGGTCTAAAAAAGTAGATTAAATCTTTCCCGTCAATGTTTCAATATAATTCAATCAGATATTGTACCAAAAAATGTAATATTTCATAAATAAATTTATCAGTTCATTTCATTCAAGAAAATTAAAATTTCAGAAGAAATGATTTCGTGTTCTATCAAATAGAAGAACGTTCTGCACACACACTCCAAGTTGTGAGTAAATTGACCAATGAAATCGTATTTTGTCAAACTGGTTTATGTCATCTTTTATCTACCAACGTTGAAACAGTATTCAGATCTCACAACCAGGTACTTTTGTTATGTGGATTGCAGTATTGTTGATCATTCAGTAGTTTGAGATACTCAGACAGAATAATGAAAAGACTGCTGCATTACCACCAATCTCATTAAAATCAGACCTCAGTTCTCGCTACCGCTAAACAAAGATCTGAAGACATCCCATTAGGGGTCACGTCAGACCGGCCTTTCATCCGACCAATCAGTGCGTCGCTTACCAGATTATGAAAGTGACAGTCGGAATGTGATTTTTAATCATACAACCTCGAAAACTTTAACATGGGGTATACCGAATGATAGTTACGGGTTTAACGACTGATTCCTTACAATCTAGACCATCTATTAGCCATTCCAGAATGATTTTTGTTCAGGTTTCAAATTTTTAATCGGAATTTGTCAAAATATGTTTCGAAGCGAAGTTGCCAATTTGAAATTAGCGCCGTAAAGCACAAGAAAGCTGCCTTCTGATTGGTCATTCCATTGGTCGGTCAAAGTTCGCGTAAGGTCGGTCTGACATGACCCGTAATGGGATGTCCTCAGATCTTTGTTCAGCAGTAGCGAGAACTAAGATCTGATTTTAATGAGATTGCATTACGACTAATTTTGAAATTTAATTATCATACAAATTTAATTATATCAATTGATTGCTTGACTTTGTGCAACCTGGTATCCTGAAGCAAATAGTATATTTATATTGACATAAAATTGATTGTGTATAAAGTGAGCCCAGGTCCAGTGAACTTGTTAAAGTGGAGAAATTGAAAGATGTCTGTATTCATAATCTTGCTTGCTAACAGCATCTGTAAACTCTTTCCTGATGCAACACAAAATGTCTAGTCTCTGATGGAGATCTCTTAAGATCCTGTGAAAAGATTTGCAGTGATTGATTCACACACAAAGAAAGGTAAACAAAAATTTAAAAACCCACCTACTTACGCTATTTCCATATTTGGTGTAATCTGAAACACACATATTTTTTGGGTGGGAGCCTTACATGACAGAACCTCTGACCTTGAAATTGACAAAATTCGAAGAGACAGAAAATCCCATCAGACCAAAATACTCCACCCCAGATGTTAGCTGATCAAGTGTGTATAAATTTGTGTAAAAATATACACAAGTTAACACAACGATCCTGGGGATTTCCTAGCACAAATACATACAGAAGTGTTGTTTCTGATCATTTAGACCCTTTAATCTTGAACTCAGCATATTTGAGAAACATAACACTGAGAAACGTCAGAGAGTTTGATTGCATGATCATTCACAAATGCTCTCGCTATAACCCATCCTAGAGAACAAAACGAAGAAATGCACATCCAAACTATAGTAGTATCGACTTGATCCGTGTCTAGACTGACGGTGACAGTCTACATCAATCTATGGTTTTACCTTAGTGTCTATTTGACACATCTTTAATCACCTTTCAATGATCGGCCAATTGACCAATGATGACTAAAACATGTAACCACCACAGGTTCATTAACAACTTCTAAAATCTCTCCCGTCATGTTTGTCGTGTCGGCCATTTTGACGACTTGTATGTGATGTAAATGTATTATGACGTGCTGTGATTGTGACTGACTTACTGAGGTAGTTCTTAACAGACCTTTCTCATCTAATGGTGATTATATACTGAACCACAAAAGATGTATGAGAAACCTTATTTGTCCAAACACTGTTAACATACTTTGAGACATATTAAAAAGATGAAACTTGGCAAAACTGATCATCAAGGTTGAAATTAAAGTGTCAAATGTTCTTAAAGTGAAACACAACACTAGTCTCTGAGAAAATGGCATCACAAGTCAATATTTCGTGTGTCTGCCATGTGCATTGAATACTGCCGCGCAACATCGATACATTGAATGGATGAGGCAGTGGATGAAGGCCATAGGCACTTGAGCCTACACTCTAAGGAACGCCTGACGCAGTTCAGATGCAGTTGTCGGCCTTGGTCGGACGTCATTCAGCTGTCTTTGAATCTCTTCCCACAGGTGCTCAATGAGATTTAAATCAGGGACTGTGGGCAGGCCACTGCATGGTTCTGATGCCATTCTGCTGGAGAAAGTCTCTTGTTGCTCTTGCAGTGTGGGCACGGGCGTTATCATGCTGAAACCCGTGGTTGCGGCGATGTGCCAAATGAGGTATGGCGTGTGATCTCAAGACTTGATCAATGTACCGAGCTGCTGTGACACCATTGCCTCTCCCTGGACCGATGTTCTGGAAGACCACAGGGCCGACCCTCTGTGAAAGACCAATTCAACCCCACACCATGATGCTCGGACCACCCCATGAGTCTCCCTCAACAACACAAGCAAGCATTCGAATAACGTGTCGCCAGACTCTTTCTCTGCCATCTGCTGTTGAGATACAAAAACATCTCTCGTATGAGAAGAGGACTCTTCACTGCTGGTGGCGCCAATGCTGGTGCTGTGTTGCCCACTGAAGACGGTCCCGGCGATGACGTGGTGTCAGAATGGGTCCTCAGTGTGGCCTGTGACAGTGGAGGTGTCTGCTCATCAATCGTCGACGCATGAAGATTTTGTCTTGCGATCTTGAAGACGCTGTCGCACAATCTGACGATCCTGACGTCGGGGGATGATCCTTGGTCTTCCACTACGTGGTCGGTCATCTGTGGTCTGGTACTGTTGCTGGAGCCTGTGTATGGTCCTTACCTGGACTGGAAATGCATTGGCTACTTGCCGGGCTGTTTGTCCAGCTTGCAATCTACTAAGGGCTTGGTTTCGCTGATTTCTTGTCAATCTTGGCATGTGGTAGCAATTCAATAATGAATGAATGTTATCAGATCTGGGTGGATTTTTATAGGGCAAGAAATGGGGGAACACATGTGCATTTCAATTTGCACGGAACTCACATGCATTGGGTTACCATGGCCGTTACCGTGGTGCGTTTAGGCGATCAGTTTTATTGTCATCTGCTTTGTTTTTTTATCATCAAATTTCATTTTTCCGGATAAGGTTATGTTAAATTTTAGAAACTTTGACAAAAATTACCCAGATATTTTAATGACAACTTTTCATGCAATGTTACCTGGGGTGACATTTCTTTTGTGGTTCAGTATATTATTTAAATTCATGTGCTGTGTCAGATGTTTCTGAAGAGCAAGGTGTCCATACACACACTCATGTCACCTCTCTTCTTGAGGAACTATTTTATTCTGCGATGTGTAAACATGAAGTCACACATACTAAATAAAAGTAACTGTGTATAGATCAAGGCTTACATCCTTTGAGGCTTCGAATTGGGATATAAAATCATCACAATTGACTTTCACTTTATGAAGGTTTATACTCCAATGAACTCACACAAAGTGAATGTCGCTTCTTAATTACATTTGCATTTGAAAAAGTCCTATATGATAATGTATTAATGTGAAAAATGGAGTTACTGTTGGAAACAATAACATACATAACAAATCTCCAATAAACAAAACAGTTCTGCATCATGTATGGTCAGTTTGTTTACACAAGTTCATCAAGCAAGAATGATGGCATCTTTGTTATAATTACAAGAAAAACTGGGCGGTCGGGTAGCCTGGTGGTTAAAGCGTTCGCTCATCACCCCAACGACTTGGGTTCGATTACTGACATGTGTACAATGTGGGAAGCCCATTTCTTGTGTCCACTGCTGTGATATTGCTGGAATATTGCTAAAAGTGACATAAAACCATATTCACTCACTCTCACAAGCGAAGCACTGCTCGACCACACTGTTACAATATAAAACTTGTGTCACAAAACTTGGAACCTGTACAATTAATCAAAGCGAGGCAGTTGAGGTTAAGTTTGTTAAGAAGGTACACACTCTTATTCAATCAAACTGCTATCACCCAAAACTCTGTCATGGAATTTTAAGTTGACTGTCTTGGTGTTTGTTTGTCTGCTGATTAGTAGTAGGGTTACTGGTTACTTGCAGGCTTGGGGTAGACACACACTGGTGACATATTAATTTCATGACTTCCAGTATACTGTTTATTCCAGGGCGTAGGCTGAGTTTTAAAGACCAAAATCCAAGGCACAGTAAAGGAGAAATGCAATTACCCTTTGATCTTGGAAAGCATTTGGAATCTATTGATGTCTATCAAACATTTTGATAAATCTTATTTGCATAAAATACAGAAAATATATTCCTCACAGGGGAAAGTTTTGACAAAGAGATAATTATCAAAATTTCAGCTCTTATAAGTTCTTATAAGCTGTATCTTATACTCTTAATTTGGATATTTCTCAAGCACAAAGACATAGCATTGTAGAAAGTGTGCAAGGTTACTAAGCATGTACTGCCTACGGAATCAAAGCTTCTAACCACAACAAGCATCAAATTGAGAATCATGAAGCTAATTAAGCATGTGTTTGCTGATCAAGACATCCTGGTAGCTGCCCCTTGGACATATCGGCACACTCAAGTGATGGATTACACTGATATGTCATGCAGACCCTATCTGTGGGGCCACACAACCATCCACCATGTCACAAGAAAGAGGTTATTTATGTCAAACCCCACTACTTACTACAGAAGTACCCATTTCAATACATTTTGAACCAAAACTAGCTGAATAATGGCCATAAATGTATTTTTTAGGGTAAAAACATTATTTATACTTATCCTGACTCATACTTACTGCTTATCTCTACTCATTTCTGAAAGGTAGCGGAAACTTCCTGAACTGTATTCCCAGGGAACAGAAAACATCTCACCCGAATGCACCACTAGACAGATAACATCCTTACCATGTCAGCTTGCTGACGGGGTTAACCTCTTTGGTCATTTGGACAAGGCATCCGACCTCTGACCAGAAGGTCCGTGGTTCGAATCCCATCACGGGACTCGGAAATGTTATGGCCGCTACATTGGCGCCCAACGTGGGGCTGAGCACGTTCATATCAAATTTGAGCAAAATTAGTCTCAGTACCCTACTATGCGGCCCGGAACATGCCTTCTGTTGACGGGGGAGTATGTAGCAGGGTGTGGAGTCATGCGACAGATGACATCCTTACCTTGTCAGCTTGCTGACGGGTTAACCTCTTTGGTCATGTGGACAAGGCGTCTGACCTCTGATCAGAAGGTCCGTGGTTCGAATCCCATCACGGGACTTGGCCGCTACATGCGCATGTGCTCCGGAAGCACATTGTTAACAAGTTTTAATTTTCCCCCAAATTTAGTCCAGATCCAGGAAAAAGTATCAGGACTAAATACATATAACTGCAGCGAAAATGTTCCCACCCTGTAGTGAAAAGTTCCCATTGACAGGAACAAATGTTTGGGTGTGTTTATGAGCGATGTTCCTGTATATTGTTAATGTGCAACATGCAGGGAAACTAAGAGATACAATCGCAATATAAATAAACATAATCTAAAAGAAAAACAAAACAATATGATGAAGGAAAGCATGAAACAAATCCTGATTACAGAATTTCAAACATGTAAAAGGGAAATGTCAAATAGGAATTTTCACACATAGAGCATTTGTTCTGACCGGAACAAATTTATTGCTATCTCTCTTTCAACCAGAACTTATATACACATGGAACCAAATCTTGTTAACATCCCACGGTTCGTGGTGGGTTCCTCCTATCCGTGGTTCAGATCGAGATCTGTTCATTAACCCCTGGGAACGTGATAATCTTCTTAACATCTTCTGTATATCAAAACGGGGTACCACCTTCTGCTTGTGAAAGAGGGGAGTAAATCTGTTAAGATTTGTAAAATCCACTTTGGGAAAGTGACTTTTCACCCCGCTTACTTTGAATGATTAAGTAGTTAAGAAAAGGCATAGTTATTGTTGTGCATCCACTTGTGGTCCAAATTCCTGAATTCCAGCCACATCTTGTGTAGAAAAGTCTCTGATGTAATGGTTAGCAAAAACTGTATCCAATCTCAAGAAACAACCTCCCATAATCGTCAGGATGGAGCAGTTTCCATGTAGCGCTAATGTAGACGCTATGGCTCTCACTTCACGTGGGTTGGAGACTGGCAGGGGGGCCAGCCCTGCCACTCTAGAGACTCTGAGGATTACTGCTCTCATCCAGAAAGAAATGGTTGTTCTGGAAACTTCCGTGGTATTATACCTGGGTAACGAAATGAACAACCTTCTTAATTTCTGTCACCTGGAGCTTGATCTATTTAGGTAGATGCATAAGGCTTGAACTGGACATAAGGATAAATCCTCTGTGTTCTCGGATCCTAGGATTGATGAAAGTGGCAGACTAAGGTCTGTCTGGCTGACCAGGTAGTTGATTCTTGGCGATAAATTCCCATCTCAGGCTGTGATGGGCTGATGCATTCTCGCTTCTGTCAAATCAAGTACATGAGAAATTGTTTGCATGAATCTCAGACATTCTAGCTGTCGTGGCTAGGGCTTGCAGAAATAATGTCTTCTGAGTTAGATGTTCAAAGTCAGCTTGTTGTAAGGGTTCATAGACTTCCCTAGTAAGGTGATTAAGTACCACATTCAGATCCCAGGCTGGGGCTCGGAATTTCTTCTGTTGATGTTCAAGCTACGATTATTGCAAGGCTAATAATTCCGGAACTTTGGTTTGATTCTGTTATGCATTGTTAGACGGAACTAACCGCTGCAAGTTAGGTACTTGATGTCCTTGTACTTGATTCCTTGTACTACATAAGTGGAAAAGGAATTCTGCTACTTGTGATTGGGTAACGTTGGCTGCCGTAAAAACATTATAGGTCGCTAACTGGTCAAAACTCTTCAATCTATCATCGTAAAAATCCATCTGCAAAGGGCTAGGGCCTTGGCTGCTCTATCTGTCGAGTGAAGTTGAACATGATACGAGGGGTGTTCATTAAAGATTTCCCCTGACCCACTTCCGATGGGCCTAATGGAATGAAACTTGGCATAGGTATTAGTCTCCACATAGGAACCACCAAGAGTTACACACTTCTCCCATCGTTTTATGCAACTATGGAGACCTCGCTTGTAAAAGCCCTCATTTTGCATCTCAAACCAGGACTTGACTTCAGAAATCAGTGTTTCATCATCTGTGGAAGGTTTTCCCTTCAAAAATGACTTCATGGTTGGAAAGAGTTGGAAGTCAGATGGTGCAAGGTCAGGAGAGTAAGGAGGATGTGGAAGGATTTCATAGCCACAGGACCGCGCTTCTGTCTGGGCAACATGAGAGTTGTGTACTGGAGCATTGTCTTGCAGGAGACGGACACATGCTTCCATTGCATCATAGTGATGGACCAATGTTTCATCCTGTGTGATAAGTCTGTCAAAAAAGTTTGCCTGTCTTTTTGGGCACATGTCCAAAAGATCCTTTGAGCAATTGACTCGTTCCTGCTTTTGGAAAGGTGTGAGCAACCTGGGAATCCATCGTGCAGACACCTTATGCATGTTCAAATTGTCATGGATGATTTTTTTCATAGACCCTACACGGATCTTGACATCTTGTGCTAACTAGCAAACAGTTATACGTCGGTCTGCCAAAATGGCAGTCTCCACTTGATGGATAGTGTCCTCTTCAATGGCTGAATGGAGGCGACCAGGAATGGCAGCTGTTTTCACAGATGTCCGACCACACTTGAACTGGCGATGCCAGTGTTTAACAACGTCATATGATGGGGCATTTTCCCCATAAGTTGCTTTCATTTCATCGAAAGTTTCTTTTGGTGTGCGACCTTTCAAATATAAAAACCTAATCACTGCTCGGTATTCTACTGGCTCCATTGTCACACCCTACTCGATCATAACACCTGTAAAAGTGGTAAGATTAATAGTTCGGTGCTGCAAATTCAGACATAACCCATAGATACATGTATCATTACACATATGAAATTTCAACCAAATATGATAACCCTAAGTGGTTTAGGGGAAATCTTTAATGAACACCCCTCGTATGTTCCCTAAGTGAAGTGTGTAAGTTTCTGGGTTTTGATTAACTTGCATGGTGTGAAGATGAAGAAGGTTTGGCCAGTTTTGGGAGTTTGACTGTTGGTTTCCCTGGTAGCACAACAAGCATTGAAAACCAAGTCCAACTAGTTGGTCCAGAACTGGTTAGACAATTGTCGTTAGTTGTTTGTTGAACCTTGTCTGTTGACCAGCAAACTTTCTCCCTTGTTATCATCTGGATTGCCTCCGGATGGAGCATCCATTCTGTTGGATACTTAGTAGTGCTGGGATGTGTCTTGCTTTTATGTGTACATTGAGTCTGTTGAGGTTTATAGTTGAAATTTTAATCTCAGAAGGATGGCTGATCGGGTCGTTCCTTGGAGCTTGATGTGAAAGGCCACAGTTGAGTTGTCAGTTCTTATCATTAAGAACTTGTGTTTAGGCTGCGGGGCCCAATGCTGTTAAATCTGGTTGAAATATATTCCCTGAGTCATTGACATGGAGATTGCATTCTTCTACATATCAATCACCCGGTTCCATGCTGATGTAATAAGTTTGCTCCCCAGCTGATTGTCAAGGTCTCCATTTAACGGCCGTTGAAAGTAAGCTGCATCTTGTAGATTGGGCTGCAAACATAATTCTTCTGTCTGCATAATCATACAAAGTATAATGATCAAGACCATGCATGCGGCAGTAAGGCATTTATATCAGCAAATTATGCCTTGAAGGAGAACATTTGGAGACTATGCCACATCAATGATTCTGTTTTCACCAATTCCCCATCCCCAAAAGTGAGAGGTGGCTTATCCCCGCGGGTTGATCGTCGCTATGTCAACATGTAGTTTTGGAGAAAAGGTGATGGATTCTATCCCCTGGGTGTCGTATAAGCGCTCTCGTTCTTATATTGAGGTGACAATGCCTGGTGGAGCCTCGATGTGAAATAGTCTACATGATGTCATCGGGGATCTCCCGAAGTTAGTGAAATGAATAGGTGTCTGATCGTGCAATTGCAGCATTACGTACAAATAATCGTGTAACCCGATCTGCACTGCACTGCACTGCACTGCACTGCACGTCTCGCATGTCAGTTTGACCTATTACAACATATTCTCATAGTTTGTTCACAGTCAGTGACATCTTGATATGTGACATGTAAGTCATCCAGCACAGAAAACTGCATTCTTGGTGGGGACAAGGTCCAATGCTCCATACACTGACGATCCAATGTGAACTGAATGGTAGGTAGACAAAGTGATGTGTCAAGTACTGCAGGATAACAGTGTATATGCTGTCAGTTCCCTGTAGAATCTGTGATGTGTCCAGTGCTCATGATATTTGATGCATGAAGGTAACTGTAAATTCTTTATATTCGACGAAGCTTTGCTGATCGATTGTTCTTGTGAAGTTTCAAATAGCCCAGTTGATGTCTATCTTGTCTTGATCATCCAAAGAGATAATGTACTGCAATCACCACAGTAGGGTTTGGATACCGAGGTCAGAATCATGAAGGTTATGAATGGTGAAGTGGGTACACGGGAGTACATGACTACTGTGTAAAATATCTAGGCGGTTGTTAGTGATTTGATTATCTTTTAGGTTTAGACACAGCTGAACAATTCCCCTGTATCCTGATCTATACCAATCTTGAATATCAGGCTAGGATAACGTGGATCATATGAGAGTTCCCTTCAGGTGGAAGTGTGAAGGGGGCAGGCTGTGCACAGGTTGCTGCTGTTGCATGTTTAATAGTGCATGTGCCGTAAGCCTAGCAACATGGTCAGTGTTTGATGACAATGCATGTAAGCACTTTCATGAAGGCAGACTGGTGCGCAAAGGTCGAGTCAGAGGGTAGGTTGTGTGAAGACTTCCCTTCATCATCCGTGTTGCTCTAGGAGTTGTCAGAATGCAGGCTTTGTGAATATATTAGAGTGTATGAACCCTTGAAGGTTGCATGCAGGTATGAGGCTGCATGAACCCCTGTGACTGCATGTCGGTAATTTCTGCGTGAACGTCTGGTCCAGCTCACAGTTTGCCTGGAAGGCTGCGCGAACCCTATAGGCTGTGAAAGGGCTGGTGGCTGTGTGAAGGTCTGCGCCTCAGTGAAGGTTGCTGCATGAAGGTGGGCCACACGAACCGCTCTGCCTGTGAAAGGGCTGGTGGCTGTGTGAAGGTCTGCGCCTCAGTGAAGGTTGCTGCATGAAGGCGGGCCACACGAACCGCTCTGCCTGTGAAAGGGCTGGTGGCTGTGTGAAGGTCTGCGCCTCAGTGAAGGTTGCTGCATGAAGGTGGGCCACACGAACCGCTCTGCCTGTGAAAGGGCTGGTGGTTGTGTGAAGGTCTGCGCCTCAGTGAAGGTTGCTGCATGAAGGCGGGCCACACGAACCGCTCTGCCTGTGAAAGGGCTGGTGGTTGTGTGAAGGTCTGCGCCTCAGTGAAGGTTGCTGCATGAAGGTGGGCCACACGAACCGCTCTGCCTGTGAAAGGGCTGGTGGTTGTGTGAAGGTCTGCGCCTCAGTGAAGGTTGCTGCATGAAGGCGGGCCACACGAACCGCTCTGCCTGTGAAAGGGCTGGTGGTTGTGTGAAGGTCTGCGCCTCAGTGAAGGTTGTTGCATGAAGGCGGGCCACACGAACCGCTCTGCCTGTGAAAGGGCTGGTGGCTGTGTGAAGGTCTGCGCCTCAGTGAAGGTTGCTGCATGAAGGCGGGCCACACGAACCGCTCTGCCTGTGAAAGGGCTGGTGGTTGTGTGAAGGTCTGCGCCTCAGTGAAGGTTGCTGCATGAAGGTGGGCCACACGAACTGCTCTGCCTGTGAAAGGGCTGGTGGCTGTGTGAAGGTCTGCGCCTCAGTGAAGGTTGCTGCATGAAGGCGGGCCACACGAACCGCTCTGCCTGTGAAAGGGCTGGTGGTTGTGTGAAGGTCTGCGCCTCAGTGAAGGTTGCTGCATGAAGGTGGGCCACACGAACCGCTCTGCCTGTGAAAGGGCTGGTGGTTGTGTGAAGGTCTGCGCCTCAGTGAAGGTTGCTGCATGAAGGTGGGCCACACGAACCGCTCTGCCTGTGAAAGGGCTGGTGGTTGTGTGAAGGTCTGCGCCTCAGTGTAGATAGGTTTCTGCATGCAGGGAGCCTAGGGGTACCCTTGGGCCTGCATGAAAGCAGAAGGCTAAAGGCTGCATAAAGGTCTGCGCCTACATGAGGGATGATTCCACCATGAGGGGTTGTTTCTGCATTGCTGATGTTGTCTGCCGTGTGTTGGGAGAGAGCTACGAACATGCTCCTTCTGCATCTTAAATGCAGTCTGCTTTGTGATATTCACAACTGGCTATGAAGAGGGCCCAAACGCCGCATTCAACAATATTCCAGCTTTATGACGGGGGTCTGTAAATAATCAAGTCTGGACCAGACAATTAATATGAGCATCGATCCACGCAATTGGGATCGATGACATGCATCAACCAAGTCAACGAGCCTGACCTGCCAATCCTGTTAGTCGCCTTTTACGACAAGCATAGTCGCCTTTTACTGGGTTGCTGAAGACCTATTCCACCCCGGATCTTCACGGGTCGCCCAAACCAGCAGTCATCACGACTCCCTCATGACACATGTTTGCCACAGCAGTACATTTTGGACACAGTTGAAGTTGGCACAAACACAGCAAAATATACCATATGTTACTGTTACGTCATACAATGAAATTTCTGAACAAATTTAATAACCAGACATCTAGAAAAGGCAAAGCAATGCTCAATGATGTTTAAAGTCATATAAGACTTGTGTGATCACATTTTTCAGACAACACTGCTAGGCTAAAAAACATAAATTTCAGCTTAATATATCCAGTTATTTGATGAGAGATGTTGAAAATGTAGTCAAGCTTGATAAAATGGGAAAAGGTCAAAACTAAAAACATGCAGGCAAACCACATGCCTGTTGCATATCAAATTTCATAATGATAAATGCATAGAGTAAAAGGCAAAAATGGCATTTTGAATGTGCCTGCCTTGGTGGCCATGTTTAAAATCAGATCAGATTTATCTGAGCATTTATTAGAGACACCGTAGGTAATAAAGCTTCATAGGATTCAAATGCAAAATTTCACAAAGAGACAGACGAGCGATCACATAAGGTCCCTTGAGTCAACGAAAAACAAATAGGTCTCACACTACACACTGCATTGATGGCAGACAATGTACTATTCTAAAAGCTTCACTTGCACTGCAGTCTTGAAACAAATAAGCTGAAAAGGTTCATAAAAAAATGAAGCAATTACCAGTGAACAAGTTGTTATGGGCACAGTAAGAATCTGCCAAGGTTTCTTTGGAAATTAAATTTGCAACACCGCCATCATTGACGAGGATCTGCAAGCTTCTCAAATACAGCTTGCTATCACATAAATAATGAAGAACAAAATCCACAACTTCTGCAAGAAATACATATACAAACAGCAAATTGGTAAAACGAGTAATACAAGACCCCCTTAAACTCTGACAATAGACAATAAATAACCATAAGCAATGTCAGGCATATTCATCTACTTGTTATGTAACAAAGATATGGTACGTCAGTCATCCCTCTATCAATACACAGGTTACTTCCAGGTTAATTACTGCCAGGTTACTGCCAGTACACTTCCTACACCATCAGTCATCACTGCTAGTTCAGCAAACGGTAACACTTATACTTCACATACCAATACAAATCACCTTTAGGGAAGGTTAATGTGATTTAGTCAAGTGGTAATAATTGTCTCAGAATCAATCTAGAGATGGCTGTATAAGTTATATGATAGCCATTGCTATAGACTTGACAAGTGGACAACCGAGTCAGTAAGGCAAATATGATGGTATATCTCATGCAGGGATGACCAACATAACCAGAATGCAAGCTCTTGTGAACTTTCTGATTCTCATACATGAACTATTTAAATGTCAAAAGCTTGTTGAACCTACAAAACAACTGACACAGGTTCTTCTTCCTAATGAATAACACACTGCAACAGCTATGGCAAGATAACACGTACAAGTAATTGTCTGCACAATACATGCATCAATGCAAGATAACACAAGTGATTGTCTGCACAATACATGCATCAATGCAAGATAACACAAGTGATTGTCTGCACAATACATGCATCAATGCAAGATAACACGTCTGCACAATACATGCATCAATGCAAGATAACACAAGTGATTGTCTGCACAATACATGCATCAATGCAAGATAACACAAGTGATTGTCTGCACAATACATGCATCAATGCAAGATAACACAAGTGATTGTCTGCACAATACATGCATCAATGCAAGATAACACAAGTGATTGTCTGCACAATACATGCATCAATGCATTATAACACAAGTGATTGTCTGCATCAATGCAAGATAACACAAGTGATTGTCTGCACAATACATGCAAGAATAGACACTGCACCACTTACTGCACACTCTTTCCCTTGGCCAAACACCTGTCTCTTGCTTGTACATTGAGGCATCATGAGGACACATCCATGACAATCATGAAAGTTTCCCAAGAAATTACACAGTAATACGAAATTGGACCAAGACTATTTCACACATAGTAACCCCATATGAGAATGAAATGGGGATTCTGGCAGGGTCCTGGGATTTCTGTGACACAATAGGGATGTTGCAGGACATTGACATCCATGCAGGATTCCATTTGTAAACACTAAGATTATCACCAGCATTCTGACTGGGAGCCCAGTCTATTCCGCGGGGAAAACATAGTTTTATTATTATAAAATTACTTCATACATGTATGACTAATTTCATTGATCATCATTTTTTTAAAGTATAAGTGTATCCACAGCTGCAAGTAAAAGCCATAAAACAATTTGTGGAGCCCAGGCCTTCACAGACAGCTAATCATGTCAGGGAACTTCAATGAAAAAGTCAGTGCTGCAATATGAAAGAGTGAGTGTGGTAATACATCGCTCTTAGCAATATTCCAGCAATATCATGGCACGGGTTACCAGAAGAGGGCTTCACAGAATGTGCCCATGTTGGGAGTCCCACCTGGGCATTTGGCGTGACGAGCGAAGGTCTTATCCCCAAGGCTAACCAACAGCCCATGTTGCAATATGAGACAATAGCAAACACATATAACACTGATGCCAATGTCACAAGATCTTCTGTTAAAGTAACTACTGTTCAACTTCAGAAAACATACAAAATGTTGTGCAAATATGATACTGATATGCAGGTTTGGTGAATAATATCTTTAATGGAATGTTAAAAGAAGGCCAATACGAAAGACATAAACTATCATGACAATTTCACAGCGAACATGAAAGAATGTCTGATTAAAGTGAATGTTGATCCAACAGAATCAATTCTCCTTCCCTGGCAGTCACGATTGTCCACTACTATGTATGTGTCAACATTGAAGCCAAAAGCATTGCTAACAAAGTCATCAACAACATCAGAAGACTCAACACAACAAACATTGCTACACGCTTTCATCTTGCTCAAATGCTGATCTGGTCCTGAGTGCTCAGTTCCTCACTTGTCTGTTTCATCTGCAAAAGAGCTGCTGATCAATTGCTTTAAAAAAAGAGTTCCTAGCATTGGATGAATTCAATTCCATCTTTATAACATTCATATTTTCCGGAAAATCTGTTTCATCACTTTGACATCCTCCAATTCAGCAAGACAAGCACGCATCCTGTAATCCTGCTTGGTGCAGCACACTGCACACTTCTGGGCAGTAGTACTGGGTGTGTAGCACTGAGACACAATGGCCAGCAAGTACTTTCTTCACCCTTTGAATACTTAGTTTCCCCAGGAAAAGTAAGCACTGTCAAATACTTCCATCTCCATACTTGAGGTAGTTGTGGGAAATTGCAATAAAAGGAAATAGCGACGTTATGATGTGACCTTTGACCTAACTTGTTTATTGAAGCCAGTTAAATAAAATTTTGTATTTAAGAAAATCAAATCTAATCCTGATAAATATCTGTTATATCTATATTGTGAAACTATTTACAACACGCCTCAGTCACAATAATCTTCCCTTATAAACCTATTAAATGTCCACCTGAGTCTCAAGGGGAACATGGGTTGACGTACCCTCCATGTTAGCTTGTTTCCTTAGACAAGCCTGAATGACAGCAAATGTATCTTTCCACACACCTAATTTATTGCAGGTCTGCCTTATGCACACAAACTTTGATCTTTGTTTTTTCACAATAGAAAACCACGATTTGCACAATCCCTTACATGGCCAACTGGTTAAGGGTTACTCAGGGGTGGTAAGAATTGGCCTTTGTTCACTCATCACTGTCTTCAAACAACAACCCGTCTTAATGTGCGCCCAAATTATCATCTGAAAATGTTTGATTTGGATGATTGTCTTACTTGACATGACTTATATTAGGAATATATGAATAACCAAATTCTAGAAACCAATTGCAAGCCATTTCTATAATAGTTAAATGCAATCTGTGGCCAATTTAGGATTGGTCAATTTAGCCAAGCTATTGAACTTTACCTTTCTTTCATAAGACTATCAAAGAATCAAATTTGGCAAAATTCAAAAACAATTTATCATCCAGAAGAAAGAAAATGACTCTTGACTGCTATAAGGGCAAGCTGCTGACCAAGTGTGAGGAGGAAATAATACATGAATAAAAGTGAGTGAGTGAATGAGTTAAAAGTATACCATCACATCAGCATTATCTCAACCATGAAGAGATGAGAGAAAATTAGATATTTCTTTTAAAAAGCTGTCGTCAAAGTAATATAATCCCATATTGCAGAGTACAAACTAACTACTGGTAGTCCATTAAGTTAAACCTTCTAACCAATCCTGTATATCAATATTTACATTGAATACCAGAAAATGTGGGCAATAGACCACCAGCAACCAGATCGAGCTAGCTAGGCCAGCTAACTGGGGATTCATGGGGACTTACAGTAGTTATTGGTAGTTGTCGACAATACTAGCCATACATTAAAGTATATTTCAGATGGGAAATGCACTAAACTTCCAGGTGTTGTGCAATGTACTTTGAATTCATGTGCCACATGCAGTTGACAATAATTTCACGAAACTTCATGCCCCTTAAATGGCCACCCCAGAGTGGAATGTGCCCAATTCACATCACCAAACTGATGACACATGGCTGAGATCACTGATCATGTTATGCCTGGAGATCAGACTGAAGAAGGCAGAATATATCTTATATAGTTGATTTCCAAATTAAAACACAGATGTTAACCCAGAAATCAGTTCATACAGAACTAAATGTTGAAATCAGTAAATGACCACACAAGGTCAATGAATAATCACTAGATCACATTCAATCACAATGGATGAGGTTTACAATCATCCCATCTACCTACTATGAACTCATTAAGCAATGATTCTCTTCCCACCCATGTGAACTTAATTCCTTCCTTAATTGGCTTCATCCTGATGTGTTCTCTGTCCATCATCATTGTTACAATATCTGATAATAATCCTTCTGTTGTTATTAGTTACCTTACTCATATAAATCTCTCTCTTTGTATGGAAATTCTTGTCTTACTGTTAATCCTTCACCTACTATAGATAATTTTTGTACCATGTACCATTCAGTCTCACTTGACAATGATAAGGATGTGTCACTATTACAGTATAATAAAGAAGTTGTTAAAGAGTGTTTCTCAATACACTCCACTAGTTTCCCAAAGAGTGTTTCTCAATACACTCAACAAGTCTCCCAAAGAGTGCCACTCAATACGCTCCACCAGTTTCCCAAAGGGGGCCTCTCAATACACTCAACAAGTCTCCCAAAGAGTGCCACTCAATACTCTCCACCTCTCACCCAAAGGGGGGCCTCTCAATACACTCCAACACTCTCCCAAAGAGGGCCTCTCAATACACTCCAACAGTCTCCAAAAGAGGGCCCCTCAATACACTCCACCGGTCTCCCAAAGGGGGCCCCTCAATACATTCCACCAGTCTCCCAAAGGGGGCCTCTCAATACACTCAACCAGTTTCCCATATGGGGGGGCTCTCAATACATTCCACCAGTCTCCCAAAGGGGGCCTCTCAATACACTCCACCAGTCTCCTCAAAGAGTGCCACTCAATATTCTCCACCAGTTTGTCAAAGAGTGCCTCTCAAAGCACTACTACTCATAATTTGTTATCGATTTCTGCAGTCCAGGAAATCAATATCCCTAGCCCCGTGTCAATTAAAAGAGGGTACTGAGGACTAGTGAAATGAACTTCTAGTGATAACATGATTTGTGGGGAATTAATATCCTCAACTCTTATTAGCAGGTTACATAAGACCAGCAAAAATTCCAATCAAACTAAAAGTTCCTGTCAAGCTTGAATAGCGTTAAACGAGCATGATATTGACAAAACCTCACATTCAACCTGAAAATGTTTCTACACGGCTTCTGTCCAGACCTCTACATCCTGTGCCTCAATCACACATGCTGGGGAAATCACTTCAGTCATTAAACATCATGTAGAGCTGAACAGCAACTTATTGCACTGTTTCTTCTCAAGGAAAAACTAGTTCTGTTCCATCAATATCTATATGATAACTTGTAGTTCAATGTTCAGTTAAGCTCTTCTGACATGTAGAGCACTTTATGATGAGCCAGCAGGTTCTTGTGCTGCATGTACTGACAACTGGAGTGCATTTAACCTGCCTCAGACTACATTTCACATGTCACACAAATCATCACAAATAAATACTCTACGTATTTGGCATCATATAAACCTTTGTTAAGGAGTTTTTACACAAAACATCCTTATGTTACGAGCAATATTGCTGAACTTATATCTGCTAAGATGACTGCTCCTATGAGTGTATGTCTTCATGCTGGGCTGTCTAGGATCTGTGCATTTATCTTGATGTCTGTAGCTGCCATTACTGCCAGGGGTATTTGGAGGAATCTGTTTTTGTCCTGTGTAGACACCACTCAGCAGCTCATTAGAGGGTTTTACAACACTTTTCCTCTCAACAGCTGGTAAATGACGTATTCTATATCTTATACCTCTGTGTTTCACCCACAAACTGGGTTTTATATTCACTGAGTGGTGTTGCAACACACCATAAGAAAATAAAAGTGCCATGGGACTTTGGCTGGATATTTAGTCAGCAGTGTAAAATGTCAAAGTCAGCCACTGAAAATGTTTTTTGTCAGTACTGACATAATAAATTCTGAATGAACAAGCATGAAATACTTATATCCTCTGCCAATATGTCGGGTTGTGTACAAGGCATTAATTAGCACTCCGGAAACGATTATTACCCCCATTTTCAGTCTAAGTCAAAGTCATTGCTATGGAAACAATTTTTAAATTTTTTTTTACAAAAGTCCCAAACTATCAAAATGCACCAGTGAACAACTAGACCTATCTATGGGCCAAGTTTGGTGAGGAAATATTGAACAGTTTTCAAGATTTGCTCCGGAAAGGAGCACATCCGCCATTTTCAGTCTAAGTCCAAGTCGGTGCCATGGAAACTCGAAAAATACATTTTTACAAAATTTGAAACTATCAAAGGGCACCAGTTCACCACTAGACCTATCTATGTGCCAAGTTCGGTTAAGATATCACACATGATTTTTAAGTTCTGCTCTGGAAAATGAAACATGACAGACAGACCGATAGCACCCAGTCCTATATCCCCTTCCACTTCCACTAAAAACTAACACTTGATTTGAACAAAATATAATGTCATAATAAAGAGAAACATACATTCCATACAAGTTTAGCTCCCTCATACTGCCTCAGTGGTCTTGTGGTCGCCTGCCAGGAGAGTGGAAGGTCAGGGGTTTGAACCACAGGAACTCGTTATTGGTCAGTAAATAAAAATATATACCCCCTATATGTAAGTAGAGAAAAAAAGCATCATTCCCCATCTTGCCCTTTTGTTTACATTCAATATCCAGGTCGATTTCTTTATGATACACTTGTACATTTCTGGTCATAGATTGGTAGATAACACATTTCTACACAAATCTGAAGAACAAGTGTTTTCATGGCATTTGATCGAAGATGGACACAACACTCTAATCATTGGCCAGGTTGGCACAGGAAAAACTGTTCTTATCAAGGAAATAGTGGAGAGATTAAGTAGAAATGGAAAACTGGTGTCTGTTATTGCTAGCACTGGTATGGCTTCTAAACAGTTTTGGGGAGAACTCTTCATGATTGCACTGGGTTGAGTAGTGGCAGACCAAGAAATCCCGACATATAGATACTTCTTAATGTTGAAAAAAAGGATGTCTACAGGAGGATTAAGGTGACAGATGTAGTGATCATAGTATGATCAGCTGACAAATATTTGAACAGATAAATATTACATGCATTATATGTATATAATCCAAGCTAAATCATCTTCACAGTTTCATCACAAATCACAATATTAATACAGTTTAAATAGTTTAAAACTTGACATGTAATAATCAACATACCACACAAAGGTTATCTTTAACATATTAATATGAAGGAATTATTCTCATGAATATGACAGTCACAAGATTAATATACTTGTTATAGTAACTATCTCTGAGACAATGGGTTTTTTTCAAATGTGACATCACACTTTAAATACTGTCACATATTTTTACTTATCTCCACAAAAGTTATATTCTTTTGGAATATTTAATATATGTCCACTCCTATGATTACTATAATTTTATTGTTAACATATGCACCATGTACACAATGTATACTGTTCATTTTCAGCTTGAATTCATATGCAGGAATATCAGAGGCCCAAGTCTGAATTTTGGAGGATTGCAGGTGATGTGTGTTGGGGACTTATTTCTGAATTTTTCAAGAACTTAACATGATTGAATATTGAATTATTGTAAAATCACAATAGCTGCCATTGGTAAATATTCAAATTTCATATTATTATATTGGCAGATCATGAGATTGGGGTGGAGATATGGGAAGTACATATGATGATTTAATGTTATAAGTTAATTATTATTCTCAAATACATTAATTACTTTTGCATTAATGATAAATATAAACTTTCTTCATTTCGATCAGAATTCATAATGTGATTGAGCACAGCCAATATACATGAAAAAGAGCTCATTATATTAATATAGTGATGCATTGTTTAGAATTCACTAGCTTATAATAGATTAGCTTTAGATTACAAGTATGTTATAAAATGAAAAATATATTTAGATGAAATGTTTACCACTTGAAGAAATTACCTGTTGTCATTTTTTAGATGAGTCTGTCAAAAATTCTTGTCTGAAGCACTCCAGATTAATGTCTTCAAATTTTGCAATAATTGCTTTGATTAGAGAACTGCATATATTTAGCCAATCAGGTGACTCGCTTGATTCTGCCCCAGCTGAAATCTACTTCCGCTCAGGGTTTTTCCAGCTTAGAAATAAACTGTCAATATTTTGGTAAGTAAGGGTCTTTAATCAAATGAAGATAACTTGTTCATGTGTAGAAATGTGTTATCTACCAATCTTTGACCAGAAATGTACTTGTCAATAAGCTTATCATAAAGAAATCGACCTGGATATCAAATGTGAACAAACCGACAAGATGGCGAGTGACGCTCCTTTTCGCTACTTACATATAGGGGTATATATATTTATTTACTGACCAATAACGAGTTCCTGTGGTTTGAACCCCAACCAGTCCATATAAAAAAGTGAAAAGATCGTATTTGTGGTTACCATGTCTGTCTGAGTGGGGAATTAAAGTAAAAAATCATAAATACTATAACACCAGCATTTGTCAGGACTAGAACAAGCAGACAATAATCTTGAACACGACGTTATAACCCATTTCACCTCACCTCACCTCAGCTTACAGGGGTAAATATGCATTAAGAGAATGTAAGAGTATAGTCAAAACACGTGTTGAATCCCCACAATGAATCCCGCATCTGATTACATTTGGATAACACAAATGGCCTTGAATGGGTACAAATAGCTTTTTCAAAATGGCTGTTGTGGTCGCCAAATTGAAAATTGTTCCTCTTGAACAAATTCAAGTGTCAGTCATATGCAGTTTCAGCTTCATTGGTCTGGCGGTTTGCGAGGAGATGATGTTTACCGCTCAAGGAAATGCATCCAAAGAGAATTGAGAAAGTCAAATTCAGATCAAAACATGAAATAATTCTAAAAACGGAACAAATAAATGAACTCTGTCCGTTTCTTTGCCACACTAAGCATTATTCACGCTGTTAGTAATTAAGTCTGGAGCAGACAATCTAGTGATTGACATCAGGAGCATCTATCCACGCAATTGCGACACAATGACATCCAATCAACCATCTCATTGAGCTTGACCTCCCAACCCAATTAGTCGCCCCATATGACAAGCCTAGTTTGATGGGCCTTATATTCTTACCCAGAATCCCCACGGGGGCCATGCATGTTGAGCCTTACTACTGACTAGACATATACTAAATTTCACTGCATTTAAAACAAAATGGAAATAAGAAGTTTCAGCTTTCAGCATGCCAGGTCAAATTTATATTATCGCCCTAAAATCAAATACCTAATGTTGAGAACCATGACTAACTGAACATGTTCTAAATTTTATTAAATTTTAGCTTAGAAAGGAATAATGTGGCCAAATTGAAAATAGGATTTGTACCTCTATTCTTGAACACATTAAAGTATTATTATGGTTCTATTCGAATGAACAAAACCTTCCAAATGGTGTGCTGGTTTCTTGGGAGAATTAGTCAGCAAAGAGCCAGAGTCACAGGCATCTTCCCAAGGCAAGGGAGTTAACTAACTAAAAAAGTCCAGTTTCCACCCTTGCCGAACTAGGCTGGTATTATGGAGTTACATTTTGGCTGGACTAACGAGTCTATGCATAGTCCAATCAAAATCGTGCATCGAAATCGAAATCCGGTCGTAAACTCTCCTGCAGATTTCGGTCGATTGCAGGATTTGCAAAGCATGTGCACCGCCAACTCGTCAACAGATATTTTCCAAATCTTTTCATGTTTATAATCAAGGTGCTCACGCATTGCGCGATGTAAGACCCATTTTATCACACCATAGGTATTGATTATCAATCAGATCGTCTTGTCTGGGCGCCACTGTCTTGTCTCAAGCAAATGCAAGTGATACAAGAGTAGGAATCTGATTGGTCTAAAGGAGAGGCTCAGAAGGGACATAACTCGTAATAGCCACTGGTGGCGCTACGATAGAGCCCAGGAATTCCAGCCTAGTTCGGCAAGGGTGGAAACTGGACTTTTAAAGTCAGTTAACTCTCTTGCCTCGGGAAAATGAGTCACAGGAGACTAATTACAATTTTATTTGCACGAACAATTAACAATGAACAATTTACAATATGTTAGAATATAGCTGAGGGTGCCACAAAGAGTCGGTACAACCCTCTGGGCTGTGGGAGAGAGATCTGCTTGGTATGAGCGTCAAACCCCTTCTGCTTAACATTACTTAATTACTTACTTATATTTGAGATTTAACGTTCGCTTTCCGACTGCAAGCGTATGTAGTGCTGAGGCCATGCCCATGAGTTCGGCTGTGAATATGGATTGCTTGTTTGGGAGTCGGTAAGATTGGGTGTTTGGGTTGGTTGTTCGATTCGGACTCCTAAACCTGTGTGTTTTGAGATCGGATCTAAGGATCCGTCTGTGTATATGTGACACCAATTTGGCCAATTTTCGTGTATGTATGCTAGTGTGGTGGTTTTAGCGATGTTAGGATCGGTCTGTTTATTTAGTGTATTGACTAGTGTTGTGACTTTTTTGGTATTTTAAGTTTTTGAGTGAAGATATTGGATGATTTATTGTTTTGTTTAAGATTATTTATTTTGTGTTCATTTAAGTAATTGGTTATTCTTTGGGAAATTGGAGTAAGTAGTGGATTTTCCGGGCTAGGGCTTGGTTTCTAGGGCTAATATTGTTTTTCATTAAGTTTTCGATTAGAGGGTTTGATTGGGACGCGGCCTAGAAGTTTAGGGTAAGTTGTTCCCTACATAGTTTAAGTGGCATTTCTCCTGTTAAGGCCTGGAGTGAGGTGGAGGAGGTGCCATGTTGAGTTCGTGTGACTAGTTTTAGGGCCTGATACTGGATTGAGTCTAGTTTTTTAATGAGAGAGTTGTTTAGGGTGTAATAAATGGCACTGCCATAGTCTAGTTTGGATCTAATTAGTGATATATAGAGTGAGTTGAGGGTGTTTTTAGAGGACCCCCAGTTGGAGCCGGTTAGGCATCTTAACGTGTTTAGGTCTTTGCTGCATCTGGTATCTAGGTTTTTAATGTGAGCATCCCAGGTGAGATGTTCATCGAAGATTAATCCTAAGAATTTGGTTTGTTTTTTAAATTTGATTGGTTTGTTGTTTAGTTGGAGGTTTAGAGAGGCGGGTTGCATATTTTTGCGTTTAAATACTATTCCTGTGTTTTTTTCTGAGTTTAGGGAGAAGCCCCATTTGTCAGCCCATTTTTGTATTTTATTTAGAGATTTTTGTAGTAAGTTTTGGGCCATTTTAATGCTTTTAGTGCGGATCCAGAGGGCTCCATCATCCGTGAATTTTGATGTGTTTACTATGGGGGATAGTCCCTCGAATAGATCGTTAATCATAACATTGAAGAGTGTGGGGCTGAGGATGCTGCCCTGGGGAGTGCCATTTTCTACGGGACATTGGTCCGATAGCGTTTGGTCTATGCCCACGGTGATTTTGCGGTTTGTTAGGAAACTTTAGATGTAGTTAATTATTTTACCTTTAAGACCTATTTTTTGTAGTTTTTGTATTAGCCTGTTATGCCAAACCATGTCGAATGCTTTGGAGAAGTCTAGAAAGATGCCTGTAGTATATTGTTTGCTGAGTTGGCCTGTTTTAATGTCCTGCTCTAGTCGGGCGAGGTTATCTAAGGTTGAGCGTCCAGGAGTGAAACCGCTTTGGTCTGGATTTATTATGTTGTTTTGTTCTAAGTAGTGTTGTAGCCTGTTTTTTGCCATTGATTCCATTACTTTGCACAAGTTAGAGGTTAGGGAGATTGGTCTGTATGAATTAGCCTGGTCAGCTGGTTTATTGGGTTTGGGGATTGGTATGACCAGGGCTTGTTTCCAAGGTGATTGAACATGTCCGTTTAGATATATGAGGTTAAAGAGTTTTAGAAGGGTTTGGAGTAGTTTGGGTGGTAGTTGTTTAATTATCTGGTATGAAGTAAGGTCTAAGCCTCGGGCTGTGCCCTTTTTCCTATTTTGTAGGACGTGGAGTAGTTCTTCCATTGTGAAAGGGAGATTTATTTCTAGGTTATTATCTTTTGGCTCTTTGGTAAATTTGGTTTCTGATTTTAGTTGTTCCTTAAATTTTTGGTTGAAGTTGCAGTTACTACTGACGGCCGAGAAGTGATTTGCTAGGTTATTAGCTTTTTGAGTGGAGTTTGTTGAATTGTTTATGTTGGGAGTTTTTTTATGAAGTTTAATGCCCCTAATGGCGTGGATTTTGCGCCAAACTGTTCTGGCATCTGTATGATGGTTAGTTTCTTCGCAAAAAAAATTTCAGTCTCTAGTTTTAGCTGTTTTAACTAAGCTTTGTACTTTGTGATTTAGTTTGTGTGCTATTTTAGGTGTTTGAAGTCCCGTTTGGCTTAATTGAATGCGGATTTGTGTTTACGTCTAGTTTGTTCTATCTCCTTGTTCCACCAAGGAATCGAGGGTTTGCCTATGTTGGTTGTTTTGAAAGGAATGGAGTTACTTACTTACTTACTTACTTACTTACTTTGGAGATTTAACGTGCGCTTTCTGACTGATGCGTATTTCGCACACGGGCCCGGCTAGACCATTTAATGTGTTTCCGAAAGGAGCGAAAGTGGTTTGTGCAACCCAAGAGGGGGCTTTAGGGGTTGCTTATATAGAATTTGGGAATTTTGAGATTTGGAATAGATGCCGATGGGGTTGGGGAGGAGAACTAAGGGAGCTGGGTATGGTGGATGTTTGTTTGTTTATATGATTTTGATTTGGTAGGTTATTGTGTTTTTAGATGCGTTTTATTAGTTCCGTTTTGATTAAGAATACGCCTAAGGCCTTGAAGTTTTCTAGTTTATTTTGTGGGTTAAGTATTGCTTCTAGAGTGAGAGCCTTGTTTAGATTGAGGGTGGTTTGTAATGCGGTTCGATGTGCTAGGTAGTGTGTGCAGTGGATGAGTGCGTGTTCTGGGGTTTCTGGTTGTTTGCAGTGTGGGCAGTTACCTGTAGTGTGTTTTTTTATTTTTTTTAGGTGGTTATTTAGGTTGGTGTGTCCTGTTTGGAGTTTAGTGATTACTCTGTCGATTTTTTTTTATGGATGTAGAATGTTTGGTTTGGTTAGTGGTTTGCTGAGCACTTTTTTGATTTGGCTATTTGAGTTTAGATATAGGTTATGCCATTTTGTTGTGATTTTTTGCTTGTTTACACTTTTAATTTCTGATTTTGAGATGGGTAAGTTTAAGCTTATTTCTGGGATTTTGAGGGATAGTTTAGCTGCTTTATCAGCGTTTTCATTACCGTATATTCCTACGTGGGCGGGTATCCACAAGAAGGTTATTTGTTTGCCTGCCTTAGTTAGGTCGTTGGAGCTTTTAAGTATTTGATTTATTAATTTAGGTCGGTTTTTGGTATTTTTGTTTTGGAGGGCTTGCAGTCCACTTAGGGAGGAGGTAAGTATTAGGATTTTTTTGTGGTTTTTGGATTCTTGATTATGGAGGGCTGAGGCCATGCCCATTAGTTCTGCCGTGAATATTGATTGGTTGTTTGGGAGTCGGAAGGATTGTGTGGTTTTAGTTGGTTGTGTGGTATGGACTCCGAAACCTGTGTGTTTGGAGGTCGGATCTGAGGATCCGTCCGTGTAAATGTGACACCAATTTGGCCAATTTTCGTGTATGTATGCTAGTGTGGTAGTTTTAGCTATGTTTGGGTCGGTTTGTTTATTTATTTGGCTAGCTAGTGTTGTGTCTATTTTGGGTATTTTAAGTTTAGGGGTGAAGATATTTGATTGTTTGCAGTTTTGTTTAAGATTTTTAATTTGGTGTTCATTTAGGTAGTTTGTTATTCTTTGGGATAATGGAGTTTTTAGCTGCGTTTATTATATAGTTAGTAAGGTTTTTACAGTAGATTTCGGGGTGCTTAACATTTTGCTTCTGTATGTATTTAACAAAAATTAGAACAATAAAAGGGAATATGATTGGTTGATACACGATGGGGTGTGCCCTTTGGTTAGTGAATGGCTAGACAAAGGGAATACTTAATCCTGTTAGACTGGCACTAATCTTGTTGACATACTTACTGGGTGCTTGGAAAGAGATTATGGTATCACTATAGACAAGCTTGTATGGGGGCTAACCCTTAATGAGTCTAAATTGAAGTAATTGCTGAATGTTATTCTAATATAGGTGATGACAGATTAACTTAAATAGAATAGTTCAAGCCAATCTGTAAGACTATGTAGACATGTCTTTTGTCCTATTGGATATTATGTCTGGGAGATGGGATCTTGATACCTTAGGCTAGTATTTATCTAAAAGCTTTAAACCTATTAAACTAGGTAGACATAACTTTTGTTCAATAAGAATAGTAGATGGTAGTCAAAGGTAATGAGAACACATCTATCTAAAAAGCTATGACTGAAACTACTGATATTTTGTATATGCATTTTACCAATCTCATTAAAATCAGATTTGAGTCTTCGCTACCGCTAAACAAAGAACTGAGGACATCCCATTACAGGTCACGTCAGAACGACCTTTCGCGAAAATTGACCGACCAATGAAATGACTGACAAGAAATAGACATTGGCCAATCCGAAGGTTGCTTTCTCGAGCTTTACAACACTAGTTTCAAACTGGCGACTACGCCTCGAAACATATTTTGACATATTCTCAATTAAAAATTTTAAAACTGATAAGAAGAACATTCTGGAATGGCTTATAGATGGCCTAGATTGTATGGATATAATCATAAAACCCGTAACTGTCATTCGGAATACCCTGTGTTAAATATTTCGTGGTTGCATGATGAGAAAACACATTCCGACAGTCACTTTCATGATCTGGTAAGCGACGCTCTGATTGATATGTATTACTTGCTAAACCATAATTATATGAAATGTTGTAAAAATGTTACACCATGATAACTCATAAAAGCACTTGCTGTGGATCTAATTATTATAGGAAAACTTAGAATAAATGTTATATCATGATAGTATCATAATTGGTTGAAACAAACGCTTGGTTTCTGAGGAGATGTTAACAGATGCTGAACAAGCCAGCCATGACGTGTGCTCACTTGGCTTTTGGTGTCCACCATGGGTTTGGGAGATGTTTTGCAAAAATGAAAAAGGATCAGTATCTATGTGGATAGCATATGAATTCAAATTCGTAGAAGCTGATTGATTGTTGGCCGATCTTTTCTGAGATCTAAACTATTTGTCGTCAATCTAAAACATTGCCATTTGAAAAGACAAATCAAATTTCATTGTGTCAAACAACTCGGTGAGAAAAGGCAGGAAGAGACCAGATGTCATGTTGTGTTGTGTCAGTGGGCTATTTGACTTCAGACATGGTTGTGAACTTTAGTAACAACTGGTGAGTGAGTGAGTGAGTGAGTGAGTGAGTGAGTGAGTGAGTGAGTGAGTGAGTGAGTGAGTGAGTGAGTGAGTGAGGATAATCTTATTTGCAGAACAAAGTATCAGACTGGTGGGGATGACTGTTGCTATGATGCTGTGATGTACAATACATTATTCATTGTAATAAGCACTGGGCTGAAAGGGAACAAATTTATTTCAAACTAATCTTTTGTGATAATAGGCTACTGAACAAATGCCTTGAACACACTTGGCCCACTGAAGCAACAAACATCCACACAAACTTCAGCGGAATCGATCAAGTCATTGTGGAGAAGAAGTTGAAAATGTAAAACGTTTACGGATAATGCCCATGCCAACACTTGACGCTGTGTGGTGACATGAGCTCAGATGGCTCACCAGGTACATTATAACAGAGTGATGTTGTCCTCTAAAATAGCATGGGGTAAATTGTCAAGTTTTGATCAAGTCTGATTTGTTGGTGTAACAAAAAATATATTTGTTAACTCATGAACTGTCTGAATTGATTTATGCCCAATCCCATGCACTCAGACAATGATTGGCAGCTGTCAGCCAAGTACTGGAACAGTCAACATGTTTGTTTGTTTAACGCTGCACTCAGCAATATTCCAGCTATATGATGGCAGTCTGTAAATAAGACAATGAGACCAGACAATCAAGTGACTTACATCATTGGCATCGGTCTAGCAATTGGGATACAATGACATACATCAACCAAGTCAGTGAGCCTGACCTTCCGATAGTCACCTCCTACGACAAGCAATGGGTTGCTGAAGACCTATTCTGTCTCGGATCTTCACGGGTTCAATGTACATGTACTTGGCAGGCACAGGATGAGGCAGTAAGTCAACAATAACATTTGTTGTTTATACGGAAAGACAAGGTGGAAGCCCCAATTACAAGCAATAAACTGACTGTGCATCGCTTTCTTGTACATGTGATCTGATCCTCTGAACATATTCCTGGCTACAACAATAAGCTCCAACATGCATCTTCATTCTTGACATCTGTGCAGCCCACATTGCTATGAAATGGCAAGCACCAACATTAAATTCAATATTTCCACTTCACTTAGCATGTGCTAGGAATGCAAAGCTTGATAAAGTACTTTACTTCACTAATGTTGCTGTCAAAGCTACATTACCATGCAGGTTTGCACCAATTTTTTAAAACATTTTCTGGTAAATAAATGTATTAGGTCATCAGTGAATGGGTTACCTCATTTTCACACATCCAGCAGCCACTAACAGAGTAAAGTTTCTATTAACGTGCGTGACAAAGAAAATGCCTGCAGCATTTCAAGAACCATGGATGACAACATTTGCATTTGATTGAATTTTGGCTTGTGATCACATTACCTCTGCAGCAAAAAGAAACCAGTTTCATTGGTGAGTGGTTCCCAAGGAGAGTATGTGCACAGTGAAAGGAAAGTGTATTTTGAGATTATCCAAATGCAAAATCAAATAAAAGTCCAACTTTCAGAAAAGGTAGGGAACACAAATGTTGAGCCCCACTACTAAGTACACCTACTGTATGTACATGCATGTTCCAATAAGCACCCCCTCAAAAACCTCTAGACCAATCGGCAAGTAACCTTTTTATTAGCCTCCTACAAAGTCTGAAAAAGTACATAACAGTCCAATATTTTTTGCGTATATTACAGGGGTTTTTTTAACAGAAAACATCATCATAGAAGGGGAATGTAACTGCCTCGTAATTATTATTGAAAAGGTCACAGTTTCATAAGTGTTTTTAACTATTGCTCGATCTCTGAAAACAAATCTCACTTGTTATGTATGGTTATAATAACTGCCACCCCCTTGTCAATTTTCTGAGCTAATTACAGAGAATATGGGATACATCAAAGTCACATTTTGAAGAAAAATGGCTAACTAATGGCCTTGAGAAGCTTCAGCATTAAGTACGTTTAAATTATAGGGATCAAAGCAATTCTAAAATTATACATTTCACAAAAAATGGAACATCTTGGACAAATTCCAGTGAATTGATTGAAACAAGCATGAAACAAGCATGTAACATGTAGCATATACAAAATGGACACCGCACAAAGAGGCAATAGACAAACAGTCCACAACATATGCTCACTGAGTTTCCATCAGGTGGGTACCAGACCATGGAACCTAGTTCTTCTTTAAAACAGAAAGTCCCATGTCCCAAGGTAGAGGTAGCTACCCTAATGAAAAAGTTATTTGCACTTCTTAATTATGGACATCCCTTCCAGATTTGGCAAAACATATCAGTACAACTTTAGACCAGGGAGTCCCATGCCTGTACCTACTTTGATTAAAAAGTCAGATTCAATCGAGTCCAATTACTCGTGGTTGGACGATACACCAATTCATAGGTGGATCGCGATGTTTTACTTCTCGATACAAGTATCGATCACAGTTGCACACTAAGTATAAAAAAACTGTAATTTGTAAGTGTGCAAGGTATTTGGCAATCCTGTCTTTGAAAAAGATGGGCTTATGCGCCACAGATAACAGCACATGCTGAATATGTATCAGATTGTGGGCAAAGTGTGATGATACGAATTCGATCCTACTTATGAACAATGAAAATTTCATATTGCCCGCATACTAATGATTTCCATAGCATATTGCAAATACAATCTGAATCATACTGCTAACAAGTCTGACAATGTGTGAATGACCTTGACATAAATTGGCAAGCTTTGAAGAATATGTTAACCAAGTATAAGCAAAAAACTGAACAATTATTAAATTATTTAAAACGAAGGATTAAGGAGAACCATATTTCACAAAAGCTCTGCTAATCATGATATTTGCTGTATGTCTAATCCACACTAGATCAAGCCCTCATGTTCAGCAAGTTTGGTCGATTTTCTGTTAATAAGACTCACATGGAACAACATTGTAGCACTGGTCACAAAAACAAATATGAAGTTTCCATCCTTAGTTCTTTCAAAGCTTTCTTGATGAAACTATAATTTACAAATCATTTCATGAGTCATGATGTAGTTTTTTATGGTTTATCTTCACAAAGTAGAAACTGCTTGGATTTCAATTTAATTAAACAAAAATATCCTGAGATTTGAGCCATATTTTACCAATAGTGACCTTTGCCTTGCATGAAGGTCCCCCAAATGTTGATGTTTAGGACCAACCAAGTTTCTAAAGATTTCAAATATTGTAAATACCAAAAAAAAATTGTGTACACACTTTTATACATATCAATTCTAAAAAAAGAAAAGGCAGCAATGGTAGTCAAATTTAACCATTAAATTGAACAGCTCCTTGTAGAAGTTCCACAAAAGTAAAAATAAATAGACAAAAAGCATTCCAACAAAAAATGTAACTCAAAAGAGCTGTAATATTTGCAGACCAATAAAACAACAAGGTTCCACACCACCAGTCACAGCTGTCCTAAACTTGTTCTCAGGAAACACTTACTTACAGGGCCTCGATGAGTCAAAGAACCCCTGTATGTATTCTCTCAACAAGAATAAGTGAAGTACTCCAAACAGAAATTGTATTCACATACTGTACAAATTTGGAAATGGATATTGTTTGTTGTATTTATGTACTTTGGAGGCCTCAGGCCTTCAGTACCATGTATAATATATTATGAAGCTAACTATTGTAGTACATTGCAGTGTTAATATGAGGCACAAAAAGGGCTTTGATGACAACTTTGCTTCTTTATTACTGTAAGCAACATAATATTGTCCCATTGCCATTACAAGGGAGAAAATTTTATATTTAGCAACAGTCTTTGTTTTCATTAAGCAAATGTTTAACTTTTTTTTTTGTTGAATTGCACATCAATCATGCTTTAAAGCATTTGCACCTGTTACTTTGGTATCTCTTGGTGCCAGCACAATGTAAGAATGAATGTCAGTAACATAAATTAGATGTCAACTGATCCCTGGGACACATGGTGTGATATATGACAGCTCATAGTGCATAGACTCACACACAGAGTACATAACACCATATACCCCTCAAGATAGGTTGACAACTCATGTACACAGGATACCTTCCACATTTCAATAGCATTTGGTGTTTTTGTCTTAACACCTGAAGAAACCTTTTATAAGCATATATATATATATATATACTGAAGGAAATGAACAAGGGTTTTTGTCACAGTAAAATGATTAGCTGTCATGGGTTCCCTGAGTCTTGCCTACGAAACCTGCACTGAAAACAATGCATACAAATTTTAACACATCTCAACATAACATTGATACTGACATGTTGAATTTAAATGGATGCCATTTCACATGTACTGCCAGTAAAGCTTATAATTCCTGCGAATCCTTTACCTCTATTACATCATAGCCATAAATCCTGAATTTTGGCTGCAGACACACCAAAACTAAATCTTCAGATTTTTAACAGAAGTCCTCTTCACTGTCAACTACACACAACTAGTTATTCCCTTAATAGCACATGCAGCTCTTCAGCTCTTCAGCTCTTCAGTGCACTTCTTCCCTGTGTGTGCTAGAGTCAACACCTGTTTTTTGGTTGTCGTTCTAGCACCTGGTATAAAGTAGTCACACTGTTTTATTAATTTCTTCAGAAGTATAATTATTACGATCTGGTTGGATACGTTAGTATTCTGGGACCAGCGTTATCCTTTGTGGATATAATAGCTGCTATATATCACTGCATGCCGACCATACAGCCACGGACTGAACAGTCGCCTCCTCCGTAAATGCCCGAGTACGCTAGAAGTCATGCTCAGTCTTCGTCATCCCATATCCATCGTACTTTACCATGGCCAAGTTACACCTCCAGGATCCTAGACCAAATGAATGAAACCATGCAGAAGCTCCATTACGATGATCCGCATCCCCTCCCGACCATGAGGAAGAAGTTATATCAGACGCATGCATCTCCGTTCCCGGAGTCAAAGCCACTGGATGACGAGTTCCGCAAGCTTGTAAAGAATCCAAACACCAAATCCCGGCCAGCCAAGTTAAGGATTTAACAAGTACTCCTTGGACATTGGCACGTATCTCATTTGGTTCGTCGCCAGAATCCGACACGCGATGCCACCTCTACCAATGTCTTTTGATGATGTCCCGGCAGAAACTCTGATTTCCATCCGAACGGACCAAGTGGGACTCATCTATAGATGCGATTGTCCGCATGCAGGAGGATATGTTATCTACACAGGTATGGACTGCCTCCCAGCTCCTATGGCTTCAGCGTCAACGACTCCTGTCTCAAGTCAGATCAAGGGCTGTTTCCAAGCAGACGGATATGTCACAGCCAGTCACATCATCGACGATCTTTAACAAGCTTGGCACGATCCTAGCCGAAGTCAGACAGGACATGACAGAGAGATTTCAAGTGTCTACGATCAACCCCTAAACAAGCACGAGAACCGGCCAGGGTTTCCCATTTCCACGAACCACGGCGAAAGAAGTACATCCCTATCAGGAAAAGAATCCAACCAGGCTTCCCGGCATTATGACAAGCCATCGACACTCTTTTCGGAACTTAGAACTCCAAACGCCACGGATCTGTCCGTAGAGGTTTCAAGGCCAGAGGTCGCGGGGAAAGAAGATGACTTGTTTCTCCTGCCTCCAAGGGTCACAGATCCTATTGAAATGGCTTTGTCTAGGGATTAAGATACATGACTTCCGCCATTCAACATAACGCCGTCTCAGGGTCCAGTGGGAGGGTGTCTTTTGTCATATACCGAACATTGGACGCACATTACCACCAACCAATGGATTTTAGACGTTATCCATCACAGGAACAAGCTATATTTCCTCAAGCCCCCTCAACTTGTATCCCATCCAGAGGGACGCAGGTGCCAAACTGGATGTAGCCAACCTTGCCATCAAGACCCTTAGCACCAAACAGGCCAATCGGATATTGCGGGATACCAACGAAACTCAGGGGGTTCTACTCCCCAGGGTTTTTGTACCGAAAAAGAACTCAACAGAGATGAGAATCATCATAGTACTTGGTCCCATCTCCAAGATTTCAGATGGAATCACTCAGAACAGGAGATTGTTTTGTAGTAAATGACCGTCGGTACGAGTCGGGGTTCTACCGTTTAGCATATCAGTAGCCCCTTGGTTATTCACCAGAATAACAGCGCCAGTCATCAACATGGCCCATTTACAGATGGTATGACTTCATGGATATCTAAACAATTTCCTGGCCGCCAATCAGGAACATACCCAGCTGTGTCAGGATGTGACATTCCTCACCCAACTCATGTCTTATCTCGGGTTCCTCATCCATCTGACCAAGTCAGAGATTTATCCAGTACAAGACATCGTCTACATCTGGGCCATATTTCTTCTAAGTACGGGATATCTTTGCCCCCCGGAGGACCAGTTCAATAAGTCCATCGCCATGAACAACTCAGCCCGAGACCAACCTACCAGGTCGATCAGATGGTTGATGTCTCTCATGGGAACGCTGTCCTCTCTACAAGCTCTGACTTACAATGGGCGATTACAATTATGCCCGCTATAGAATTGGATCAACTCCCTCTGATCTTGTGGACTCGACAAGATCATGTAATGACGGGGATTCCTCTCACCCTACCAGCTCCCGAACACCACCTGTTCACAGACACATCGGATTCAGGTTGGGGAGCTCACATGGATGACCTCAAAGTTCAGGGTTTATGGACCAAGATGGAAACAGCTCTACACATAAACTGCAGAGAGATGAAAGCAATCTATTATGCTCTCCAAACTTGTCCTGATTGCCACAGACAACACGACAGTGTTGGCCTACATTCAGAAACAGGTCGGAACTAAGTCCAGTTCACTGATGACGGAAACTACTTAGCTATCTGCCTTGGATGGAAGCGAGACATATTCCAAGCAAACTGAACATACTAGCGGACAGCTTATCCCGGAGAGGGAGGATCGTACCCATGGAGTGGACTCTTCACCCAGATGTTTTTTACCTGGATAACCTCCATTTGGGACACCACGCATCTGGACCTCTCCATGACCTGTCTCAATCATCAACTTCTGGTTAACGTCAGCCCGGTCCGAGAAAGAAAGCTCTCCAGATAGATGCACTATCCATGAATTGGGCAGGACTGTACGCGTTCCCTCCATGGTCTCTCCTAGACAAGGTCATACAGAAGTTGGAAGTTCCTCTTCGCAAAGATCTCCTGCATCAGCCCAGGTCGAGCCTATTTTACTCCAATCTTCCCAGCCTCCATCTCACCGTCTGGAAAGTATCTTGCAGAGAATGCAGGCCTCCAGGTTCTCTCAAGCTGCCTCTACTGCTGTCGCAAGATCTTGGAGATCGTCATCCACCCAACTTTATGACAGCAGATGGAGAAATTCGTCCAGTGGAGACACAGATGTGGTCTAACTAATGTCACAGTGGAACATTCCCATGGTTGTGAAATTCCTTTTACACCTACGACAGGATAATAACTTCCGACATGGAACTTTTGAAGGATATAAATCCGCCCCCAATTTCGTTCTCTAGCTCGATGGATTAATGATTGGAACACATCCGGTGCTTAACAGACCCATGCGAGGATATTCGCATTCCCCAAAATGGAATTTATCAGTCGTCCTGTTTGCTCCACTAGCCGCTCCATAAGAACCTCTTGGAAACACTGCTCTTCTCCAAAAATCCTGTAAAGCAGCATTTTTACTAGCCATGGCTACCGCAGCTAGAATATCTGAACTCCACGCTCTCGACTATTCCAATCTCATTCACGCTCCCAACTGGACCTCCATCACCTTGCGGCCCCTACCAGACTTTAAAGCGAAGAATCAGTCCACGGCTACTGGTCCATTGGGTCACAGTTATTTTACTATTCCCGCCTTGGCACCTACAGTGGATCATCCTTTGTCCTATATGAGCTCTCTCTATCTGACAGCCACTGATCCACATCGCCAACATCAAAGACGTCTATTCATCTCGTGCAAGACCCACTCGGATAAAGCTATCACTGCTGGATGGCTTAAGACAACCTTAACAATGAGTTATCGGCAGGCACAAGATACTCCTATGGGTCCTAGCTCTGCCTCCCCGACCGCGTCATACAGACGTTAAATGATTAGACTTGTTGCTACCCTGTCTGGCGCTAGGCAATCAGGGGCTAAAACAAGGACTGGTCGGCTTGGAGTCAGTATACTGTGTCTGAATGGGGTATTCATCTTAAACTGCGGCATGGTATCTCAGTGAGCTAGCACTTTAAATCGGCATCAGTCCGGACTAGTACAAGCAGCCACACACACACATACACGTGCATGCACGTCGCTATATAAGTGCAATAATCTTGGACGCGACGTGAAACCCCATTTCACCTCACCTCACCTCCTAGCTCTGCCCACGAAATTCGGGGGACGAGGATCTGACAGCACCTTTTACCTTGGTTACTAGTATGGTACGTGAGGAATTCAAGGGCTACCTGTATTAGAACAGCTGATAAACAGATCTACCGTAAGTGACGTCACAATCTAAAGGAATATAGACCTTAAATGATGTCATAACCGGAAGTGATGTCATAGATGACGTCAGAGGTTCTAGAAATGACATCAAAACCAGTCAAAAGAGGAATTGACGTCATTTAGAACCGGAAGTGACGTCATAACCAGAAGTTGATAAACTGGAAGTGACATCAATCTCATAATCTGAGACAAATGATGAGTTAGAAAAGAACTAAAGACATCATTTCATGATTATCAACAAATAATAAGGTACAGTATTTTCTTGAGTATAGTGCGCACCCATGTATAATGTGCACCCTCCTCTAGCGGATTCAGTATTTTTTAGAAGAAAAAAAAAACGCAGAAAAAAATTACACCGTAGATCGACCCCTTCAGTGAATTCCGGTAAACGAACGGGTGATGTGTTTATGTTTATTTACCATTTAAATTGTATTTTTTGTTCTGCTGGGCATTGTTTTACATCCAGGGATTAAGTTTACGTTGTGTATTTTCTCGTAAACTAAGCCAGAAACAGCAATCAGCTGTACACGCGTTTTCTTGGAATCTACCGGTGATTCGGTCAAGACACACCCAATAATATAACTTTACAGGATTTTAATGCAAGGATCGGCAAAAGTTGTATCTGAAACTATTTTTTTATCAGGAATAATATATTTCAATATTGCAGCTTTTACTAAACATATTTAAAATAATAATAACCCTAAGCGAAGCAGCTGATCGCTTTTGCCAGTTATTATTTTTCACATGGAACCAGTCTGACCAGTCACCGTCAAGGCTCATGCGCACGTTATTGCGTGATCATAAGAACTACGTGTTGACATAGAATCGTCAAACTATAACAAATATGACTTTTAACGAGTCAAAGTATGGCATTTATGATGTACATGTATCCATTCTCTGTCAACTAATGTTCATTTCAAGGCCTCAATGGCGGTGATCTGACCGTGGTTGCTGTTAATAACAGTGAGTTGTGCGATCTTCCGATCGCTTCACACGCGATTTGCCGAAATTAATTAAAACAATATTAAATGGAATTTTTCATAAAATTAATGAAATAAGTTACATACATAAGTCCAGATATACAAAGAACACTTTTTATAGCCAGACAGTGTAATTACATGATTAATTTGCGTACTTCAGTATGGATTTGTTTACATGGTATTTCCAGTGTTACGTGCTCACGGTAATATCTTTCAATGGGGAAAAAAACATCAAAACTCATTATTTCGTGTATAATGCGCACCCCCTTCTACACAGCTGTGTTTTGGGGAAAAAAAGTGCGCACTATACTCAAGAAAATACGGTACTTCAAATGAAGGTATCGCATATTGACTGATATAATCACAATACCCAATTACAAGTCCTCTAAGAGAGATTCTAGAGTAATTACCTCTTGAAAGGGTACGTTTCAATCCCATAATATACAAGAACTCCTACAAGAGTATTGGATTGCTGTCAACTACACAGGGAGTTACTAGAGGCAGATCCTTATCCCTTGGTATATTCTGGCTATGATGTAACAGAGGTAAAGGATTCACAGGAATTATCAAACAATAGTTATTATTGTTAATAATTCTAAGAATACTACCTCTATTACATCAGGAAGTACTCCCACCCACCTTCCCAATTCATCTGCCTCCAGTGGTGAGGAGTTTTGGAAAGAAGTGACGTTTTTCCCGCCTTTTAGCACAGAAGTGCTGAAGAGCTACATGTGCTGTTAACAAATTGACACATCGTCAATGGTATTTAGAGCAAAATAAATGGGGGAATCACTGATGTTATGTTTTAAGATAAGTCAAGATTCACCTTGGACTTTCTGGATTGGCATGGACGTGTCTGGAGGCAGCCTAATGAACGTCACATATATGTAAGGTAACATGAAAGATTTAGAGTGGGTCTGTAAGAATATGGGACAGAATTACCATGTCTGTGGAAAAGTCACTGGACAGTGCTTCCGGGACAAAGTACTGGCACCAATAGCTGTGCTGTTTGTGCAATGCTGGTCAACGTTTTGTCTTTCAAGATGATAACCTTTGTGCCCAACATCCATGTAATGTAACTGATTACCTCCAGCAGCTAAACATCACCAGAATGCAATGGCCAGCCATGAGTTCTGATCTTTGCCCCATAGGGAAGGGATGTGATCAGGAGATGTGTACGCTGATGTCTATATATATCATAAGGCCAAGTACTACATTAGTCCAAATGGGCCAGGTGCTGCAGAAAGAGTGGACAAGACACAAGACTCAAATTGTCATTGGGAGATTGATTTGGGCCATGGCACACTCAATAAATGGAAGTTTGACCAGTTGGGGCTTGGCCGATTATTAATCAAGTCATCTCAAATGTTCATTTTTGACTACACACCCCTGTCGTCTTTCATGGTTGTTTGCACCTTACAATACACCGCCAACATGTTCTGACTTGATCGCAGTATATGCTGGTGGCAAGCGAAAATACTGGTGCTGGCTAAGACTCACCAGTCCAAGATAAATGATCTACGACTATGTATGACACCGCCATATTGATAGTGAATATCATGTTCTGATTCCTTGTGTTACAGACAAACAGTGGACGCAAATAGGTACGAAACTAAATGAACAAACTACCAATCCAAACAATACATTCCACACAAACCTACCATCTATATATATATACACAAATCAATGTGACACAAGGCAAACATACATTGTATATTCAATAGCAATGTATCATTTTGTATTCAAAGCTGCTTTGCTAAAAGATCAAAGGTGCCAGCAGTACTTTATCCTGCGATAAGTACACTTATTGACTTATGTCATAATAGGCTGACATCATGACGCTGTTCAAATTACCTCCCCTCATTTACCTAACGTATCCTTGGTAACATTGTTTTGTCATTCTTGTCAATCAGTTATCGATCAATAAAATGGTTTCTTACAGTGAGTCTGATAAAACACATCGTGGCACTGACAATCAACAAAGAAAAACAGTCACTGGCGTAGCAATCGAATGGTGACAACTGCCCAGTTAAAAAGTTAAAAACTCTCCCTTGTTAAACGAAATCAATCATATTGTGCTGTCTTTCTGCACCCCCTTTTGAATCGGAAGTCGGATTGTAGGTCTTCTCAGTAGCCCATGCATGAAAACAGTTTAAAAGAGATGATGTGAAGCATCTCTTGCACTCTGGGATTATGCAACATACACAAATCACAAAGTTGTCCAAGGCAGACAAGATGCCTGACACCTGACTCACATTGATAAGTCATATGTCACATGGCACAACAGTTGGAGAGACAACAGCAACACAACAGAACAGATCAATGCAGAGTTTACTTACATCATCATCAAAACAACTTTGTACAATAACAAGAATGTGCCAGGTCAGCACATACCGGTAATGGTCGTTGTGTTGGTGCCCTGGAGCAACTTGTCTAACCCTAACCCTAACCCTTGTCTAGCTAAGCTAATGGGAAGACCTGACCTCTCTGTCTCCCCGTGTTGCGGGGGTCCCTGTGTCCCTAACTCAATCTGAACCAAGCCTCACATAGCCACAGTCAAATGACAGGATACAATCATTAACATTCCTAAAAACACAATGACATAGTTGCTTGTTGGGATGGGTGACAGTAAAAGTACAAGAAAACCCAGATGAGGATTACTGAAGAAAGTGTTAGAATCTTTCTATGATCCAGAAAGACAGTGGGGCTTTATCTTTAAAACATATTTCATCTCTTAACGTAAGGGTGCAGGCAATAAGGTAGAACAGCCTATCAGTCAGCCCTATTATAGAATTTTCATTTTATGGTGCTGCTTATTACAGATTTGATTTTCACACATCTCCATTAGTTTAAAAGTCCGCTTGAAAGTAAAAATCCTTGTTCCTACCCCATGTGTTGAGTGCATAGTCTTGCCAGTGAAGTATGATAGTTAAAGCACAAGGATGCTTATTTCTTTACCAGAAGAGATACCTGATAGATAAATTCACAGTCAAATGGAAATTGTTCAATCGGAAGCTGTACCACGCTTGATATATAGGCCTTGGATATAGAAACTCTTGGTCATAGGCCAAACATTTTTTGTATTTTATAGATGATCATACATTCTATTAAAAGTGATGAAATAAAAATAGCTCCAACACAACGATGCTAACAATCCAAGTGAGCAGATGTAATATGTTGAGAAATCTTAAGCCATAAAATGTGGAAAATGGCTGATGGCTCTCTAATGTGCTTGATCATGTGAAGCCTGTTATTTAGCTGTCCAGACCAATTAAATTACTTGTTTTACAGATTTTAATCTCCAATACACTGGAAAGCATGAGGGAACAAAAGGTCTTGTACAGTCTTCATGGCTAAGTGTTTTACTGTATTGTGCCTATTATTCCACTTTTATAAACACTCACCTTTTGCATTATTTTTTTTTAATTCATACAAATTGAAAGTTTGCATAGCAAAACACCACAAACATGGAACTGATTTGTTCGTGGCCTGAAAGTCATAACATGCATTTACAATACATAACTTAATAAATAACTTAATAAATAACTTCAAATAGATAGAGGTTATCACGCGAGTGTGTTTGGGGATGGTAAATATCCTGCATTAGGAATAAACATTGTATTTAGCGAGCCTTGGCGAGCTAAATACATAGCGTTTATTCCTAATACAGGATATTTACCATCCCCAAACACACAAGCGTGATAACCTCTTTATCATATAATGTCATTCTTTAATTCTGTGCTTTAAAATTGCTTTCCCTCTCTCACAAACATTACCGAAACATTGCGAGTTTTCCTGGAATGCGCGCATTAATATTTACGTCACAGGGTAAGTGATGTGTCAGTCGGACAGTGACAGTAGCCAATATAGTTCCAACTGAAATCCGTTTCTTATACAGTGGCGAAGCAACATATACGCAAAACAACAGTTGTTTTTAATTGCCTTTCGCGGCAATCCATCGGTCTGTCCGCTAGAGTAACTGCCCTTTGTCAAAGGGAGGCTACTCTAACCCTAGTCTATGAGGCGTTGTTGACAGTCGGTCTGTCCTGTTAAAACGTGAAGAAGTGTAGTCACATGTACACAAAACGAAACAAGGTAACAATTCAAACATATTTCGGCAAAATCCAACTATTTTAATTTGTGGAGAAGGTTTTAAGCCGCAGAGGTCTACAAGCACAGATATGGCTACTGATCCCGCTTGGCTAGGCCTCGTGCCCTCGCAAAATCTCCAAAGTTGCCAAAACTTACAAAATGCCTTATAGCTACGTCACAGTTAGACACTGATTTTCAGTATATTAGACTGTTCTTTTGATAATGATGGCAATTATCCCTGTAGTTTATCCAGATTCCCGATGGTTAATTCTGACTCGATCGCGGAATGACGAAGGCAACGCCATGTTTGTTTATAAACAGTGAAAGTAGTCCTTCTTGACCTTTGATATTTGCATCTCTATCTGCATATGACCCCAACGGATATCGTTTTTATCCGTTGGCTTTATCCTGCCGAGAAACCTACCCATTATATGATAAAAGATTATATCCAGAATCTGGATTCCAGATACTGTTTTCTGGACTGTATCATACTGTTCCTGTAAGCCCCTTTCTTTAAGATGTCTTGGTATCTCAGCCTGAACATTTCTTTCAGCAGACTTAGTTCCCCTGAGTTCACAACTTGTTCAGGCAATTCCCAGCAGTGCATTATTTTTGAGTGAATCAATATACCAGGAGTATTGGTTCCTATTTAACAATATACCTGGAATGAGGACTGTATTTCCTTCCCTATGTCAATTTCTACACTTGAATTTTCATTGAATATTTATACCTAGAACTAATTCACACCACATACCTACATGAACACAAGGTGTCGAAACAATAATCATGTCTTTTCCTATTCACCAAATAAGCTTTGGATCAGCTCTAATTCTGATGCGTCGTAATATCATAATCAGGCATAATGTTTAGTCGCCTAACAATTTGAATACTCCCAATTTGACTAAATATCTTGGCAGAAAGATGACCAGACTGCGTATGTCCTGGACAGACATTTCCAAACATGATAGGGGACACATATATAACTCTTTAAAGCTATGTTTAAAAGCAACTGACAGTGACATCAGGTTTGGCAATTACACACATGACAGTGCTCCAACATAGCACAACCTGAAATTGCTGCTTACATCTACAGCGAAAGGGAAGCAGACCCATTCCAAATACAGCAGTGTCTGTCATGTACATCCACAGACCTGTCTAAGTAGAGAGATTCATGCAACATGGCAGATCAAAGGCCATCACTGTGTCTGGAGACTGATGAGGATGTTTGTGGACATAAATGATAGCCTGTAAGAATAGACAATTCATCTATAGAGTTGCTTCAGACATTGGAGTACAACTGGATAATGCATTATTATCTGTATAACATGGCAGTAAAAAATGACTCCAGCTATTGTCTGCCACACACAATGGGTCAACAAATGGGCCATCAGGTTCCCAACCCAGGTTATCAAGGTAAGAGCGCCACCTCTGGACCAGTTATCAACAGATGGGCCATCAGGGTGAGAGATCCGCTTCTAGGCCTGAGCTTATCAACAGATGGGCCATCAGGGTGAGAGATCCACTTCTAGGCCTGAGCTGATCAACAGATGGGCCATCAGGGTGAGAGATCCACTCTAGGCCTGAGCTGATCAACAGATGGGCCATCAGGATGAGAGATCCACTTCTAGGCCTGAGCTTATCAACAGGTGGGCCATCAGGGTGAGAGATCCACTTCTAGGCCTGAGCTTATCAACAGATGGGCCATCAGGGTGAGAGATCCACTTCTAGGCCTGAGCTTATCAACAGATGGGCCATCAGGGTGAGAGATCCACTTCTAGGCCTGAGCTTATCAACAGGTGGGCCATCAGGATCATTACACAACATGTTGATGGGTGAAACAATTCTCTTTTGAGGAGAAGCTCAGACCAGATGACATGCTACTGAACTGCCGAGTTAAGTTTATAACCAGTATGGTAGTTCTGCAGAGACCTGCCAGAAGAGGGTTTAAAAAGACTAAAGACTGCAGTGGGTTTGCAATCATGAGAATGAGCTATAAAACTTTTCAGTTGAAGCAAACAGCATGTATTGCAGATGCATAGATTTTTTTCCACTTGTATTGTTGGCCAAAGACCCCTAATACAAAGGTAACTATGTGGTGATGCTTAGCTTTATCAGTGTAGCTAAACGCCTTACAGTGATTAAATCTGCAGATGACATTAAAGTATTATATTTCTGTCTTGTTGGAAACTCTTACAGTCATAGCATGTAATTGATTATGATATTCATTCAGGTCAATGTTACTGCAATATGACACATGAAAATGTTGTTTATTGGACATAACAGAAGTGAATTCAACCTTCCAAGCTACAATTACTACAAGCAGGGTTCACAAGACATCAAGCAGAGTTGGGATAGTTTGCTTTTATGCTAATTATGCAATGCAATGATTGAGTTGTAAAGTCTTTGCATGCCTATCTGTTTCAATTACCAACAGCTTGGAGTGGGCTATTTCCCAAGAGTGACACCATCTCCATCAGCAGAATATTCAGGAGCCCAGAATACGCTGAGTCAACCAGTGGGCAACAGTACCAATCATTTAACACATCATTATACTCTCACACCATTTTCATAAAGGAATATTAATTTATATGTTGATCGTTTGTTATTTCAGGAAAATTGCTGACATGATAAAGATCTAAAACCACACATAGACTCAACAGATGAAGAGAATGTACATGTGTGGAGTCTTGTTTCTTTATTTGATGAAACTTTTAACATTCAGCCTTCCTTTTTCATGTTGTAATTGTGACCAGATGTCACTGTCAGTCAGGTCAATAACTATTGAGGATGCAGGAATGAGTGCCATACATGACCGGGTAAGCGGGCATTCTGTGAAATTTAACGTTTTATAAACTTGCCAAATTGTGTACGATTGGTTAAAAGCCAGAAATTTGTTTTAAACATGAAAATTTCATGACGTGAATCGAACCTGCAACCTCACATATCGTGTTAAGTTTTGTAACCCACTGTTTTCCCACTGAGCTACTGGGGCAGGTGATGAGAATTTGTTCAGATTATCATGTCATGACTCCATCTGGTCCAGGCTGCACATGTTTTTTCTCTCGCACAATTTGAGTGAATTCCTTTTATACCATGATACATTGTATTGTTTCACTATAAGGTATGTCAATGTTTTCTTATTTTTTCTGGTATTTCTTGCATTTAGATGGCCCTCCCCTATTTCCTCCACCTTCCACTCAACTCATCCCTCCACACCTCCACCTAACTCTCAACTCATCCTTCCACAGCTCCACCTAACTCTCAACTCATCCTTCCACAGCTCCACCTTCCTCTCAACTCATCCCTCCACACCTCCACCTAACTCTCAACTCATCCTTCCACACCTCCACCTTCCTCTCAACTCACCCTTCACCCACACCTCCACCTACCTCTCAACTCATCCCTCCACACCTCCACCTAACTCTCAACCCATCCTTCCACACCTCCACCTTCCTCTCAACTCACCCTTCACCCACACCTCCACCTACCTCTCAACTCATCCCTCCACACCTCCACCTTCCTCTCAACTCATCCCTGCACACCTCCACCTAACTCTCAACTCATCCTTCCACACCTCCACCTTCCTCTCAACTCACCCTTCACCCACACCTCCACCTACCTCTCAACTCATCCCTCCACACCTCCACCTAACTCTCAACTCATCCTTCCACACCTCCACCTTCCTCTCAACTCACCCTTCACCCACACCTCCACCTACCTCTCAACTCATCCCTCCACACCTCCACCTAACTCTCAACTCATCCTTCCACACCTCCACCTTCCTCTCAACTCACCCTTCACCCACACCTCCACCTACCTCTCAACTCATCCCTCCACACCTCCACCTTCCTCTCAACTCATCCCTCCACATCTCCACCTTCCTCTCAACTCATCCTTCAAAACCTCCACCTTCCTCTCAACTCACCCTTCACCCACACCTCCACCTACCTCTCAACTCATCCCTCCACACCTCCACCTTCCTCTCAACTCATCCCTCCACAGCTCCACCTTCCTCTCAACTCATCCCTCCACACCTCCACCTTCCTCTCAACTCATCCTTCCATGGCTCCACCTTCCTCTCAACTCACCCCTTCACACCTCCACCTACCTCTCAACTCATCCCTTCACCCACACCTCAACCTTCCTCTCAACTCATCCCTCCACACCTCCACCTTCCTCTCAACTCACCCCTTCACCCACACCTCCACCTTCCTCTCAACTCACCCCTTCACAAACACCTCCACCTACCTCTCAACTCACCCCTTCACCCACACCTCCACCTTCCTCTCAACTCATCCCTCCACACCTCCACCTACCTCTCAACTCACCCACACCTCCACCTTCCTCTCAACTCATCCCTCCACACCTCCACCTACCTCTCAACTCACCCCTTCACCTACACCTCCACCTTCCTCTCAACTCATCCTTCCACACCTCCACCTACCTCTCAACTCACCCCTTCACAAACACCTCCACCTTCCTCTCAACTCATCCCTCCACACCTCCACCTTCCTCTCAACTCATCCCTCCACACCTCCACCTTCCTCTCAACTCATCCCTTCACACCTCCACCTAACTCTCAACTCACCCCTTCACCCACACCTCCACCTTCCTCTCAACTCACCCCTTCACCCACACCTCCACCTTCCTCTCAACTCACCCCTTCACACCTCCACCTACCTCTCAACTCACCCCTTCACCCACACCTCCACCTACCTCTCAACTCATCCCTTCACACCTCCACCTTCCTCTCAACTCATCCCTCCACACCTCCACCTACCTCTCAACTCATCCCTCCACACCTCCACCTACCTCTCAACTCACCCCTTCACCCACACCTCCACCTACCTCTCAACTCATCCCTTCACACCTCCACCTACCTCTCAACTCACCCCTTCACCCACACCTCCACCTACCTCTCAACTCATCCCTCCACACCTCCACCTTCCTCTCAACTCATCCCTCCACACCTCCACCTAACTCTCAACTCATCCCTCCACACCTCCACCTTCCTCTCAACTCATCCCTCCACACCTCCACCTTCCTCTCAACTCATCCCTCCACACCTCCACCTACCTCTCAACTCATCCCTCCACACCTCCACCTACCTCTCAACTCATCCCTCCACACCTCCACCTACCTCTCAACTCACCCCTTCACCCACACCTTCACCTACCTCTCAACTCACCCCTTCACCCACACCTCCACCTACCTCTCAACTCATCCCTTCACACCTCCACCTTCCTCTCAACTCATCCCTCCACACCTCCACCTACCTCTCAACTCATCCCTCCACACCTCCACCTACCTCTCAACTCACCCCTTCACCCACACCTCCACCTACCTCTCAACTCATCCCTTCACACCTCCACCTTCCTCTCAACTCATCCCTTCACCCACACCTCCACCTACCTCTCAACTCATCCCTCCACATCTCCACCTTCCTCTCAACTCATCCCTCCACACCTCCACCTTCCTCTCAACTCAACCCTCCACACCTCCACCTACCTCAAACTTTGAGGAACTACTTTGAACTCCTTCAAACAGGAAGGATAACTCTTATTCTACACACGTCTTACAGTAACATGTAGGCGTTATAGTAGTGCTTGCATTTTCCTGTTGACAAAGTATTGAATCACTCTGGTACAAATATAGATTCAATAATTTTATATATAAGCTTTCATTCATTCTTAGCTGTCATTACTGAATCTGTTCTTTCATGGAAAACGTCAACAAATAGTGTACACATTGTATGTGTTTTCGTTGAAGTGAATGTCATATGTCTAGAGATGTACAGAAGTTTTTCTAAATACATACAAACAACATAGTAAGACCATATTAATATTCAAACCCTGTGGGGATTCCCAAGTAGTCTTTGCGTGCCGTTATGAGTGGGGTGGTCAGGTTCGGGGAATAGGTTGATTGCTTGCCAACATACCTCAATGGCATGGATCGTTGCTTACAGAATGAGTGACTGGTTTGCTTGGTCACGTCTTGATTATGTACTCAAGTGAAGACATCTGGATGAATTACAAAATATATGCAGAATATAATTATGCAACAGCTTTAGTATAGTTGGTATTTAACTGAAGAATTTGTGTCGGAATAACTTCGTCTCTTACAGGTATAATAAGCCAGAACATATGTATGTCATCCATTTATGTTGTTAAAACTCCTCATGTTTATTACCTGAATTTTCCACAAGCAATTTCTGTAAGTATTTAATGCGGATAGTTATACGACAGCATCCTTTTAGTATACTCTATGCTAAAGCAAGGGTTTTCTTTGGAAAATTTCTATATAATTTGTTTGAATATCTTGATTAGATGTTTTGGGGAAACTGGTTTATTGTAAATTGTGAGAGTTTGCCGCCATGTTGATGCATCACATCCAACGTTTTCTTGTACTTTCTTATTCCAGACAATTAGCCTCACACTGCACTGCAGGAAACGGGATGTCACATCAAGCTGAATTAGTTCTTTCTGCAATTTTCCTTCAATCTCAGCAACACCTCACCAAAACAGAAAGTTTGGAAAATTCTTCACATAAGTATTCTCTGAGCCATTCTGAGACTAATTATTATGTGAGAAAGTGAGGAGAATAGATTCCATTGTCTCTTTCATTGTGAAAATATTCCAGCAACAATTGCAAACACCAGTAATGTCCTCCTACTTAGGCTAGGGCAGTAAGAAGAGCACATAGTGATCCACTGGTCTAATTCAGGCTGGACTCAGCGAGGCAATAAGCATGCCAGTCTTCAACAGTCACAAGCAAGTCAATAACAGGTACAACTCACTCCACAATCGGTCAGCTGACAAAGTGGGGAAAATGTGTCATTTCACATTAAATTGTACAACCTCTTATGCATAAATAACACAGCTGACAAACTGAAGATATTTCATACAAGGCACTTCAGCATTTTATCAACATTTCTAATTCTCAAACAGCTGAAACAGGATAATGTGAGGGACCTATCAGAAGAACTTGGCAGCGAAGTACCTAAAGCACTTTTCACATCTCAACAACTCATTTAAATCACATAATCACCTATTGAATGTAACAAATCATAGCATGAAAGTGGTGTAGTCAATTGTGACTACACATGTCTTTTAACACTGATATTGTATCTAATTCTGCGAAATAGCACTAACATGAGGGTTGCCACACTGGGCAGTGTAGCTCATGATCACATTACTTGAAGATGATTAACACATTTCTTCTCAACATCTAGCAATTCACATTTAAGGCATTTTGATCTTGCCACCTATTTTGCTGCATTCGTGGACACAGTGAAAGTCTGTGAAAAAGGCTGATCTCATGGCTCCTTCAACAGATGAGTAACATAGTGAGCTCTCAACTGACATCGGAGCTGTCAAAGTGTCTGCTACATTGAGACCTGCTCAAACATAAGCTGCTAATTAGCTCACACACATACTATACAGTCCGGCAGATGGGATGTAATCAGGGTCTACAATCATCGGAAGCACGATGCCCAATGTCACCAATTGGATGCACATGCCATGAAATAAACTGTAATCCCCAGAGAGGCCTAATTCAGTCCTCCTCTCTCCTTGTTACACTACATCATCTGTGGTCTTGAAAGTAGATGGATTGTCAGAGAACTCCGGAAATATCTCCGTCTCGAGAGACAGCCTCTTTATCAATCTTTCGTCACAATTGCAAGGTTTAATGGTCACGGGAGTGCTGAACACTTTGATGAACATGCCCCACATGTCCCTGGCCTAGACAGGACCACAGCAGCAGCCAGTACTATGACAGACGTTCTGCAACCACGGCCATGTAACCAGGGTAGGGAGGACAACAAACTTGCTGAACCATCCTGCTGACAGATCACCACAAACACAACAGGGTGTATTTGCTGCGTGCATAAAGTTCGGAAATTATGAAACAAAGAAGAAATAGAAGAAATAAGCCATCTAATTATAAACAGAGGGGGACATCGAGGGAGGTTTAATAGGATATAATGCAGTCGTATTCCCCAGTATATCCTGGAGCCTTTAACTCAGGCTTATTATAGTCACAATACTGTCATCACATTCAAGGATGTAATTCTGCAGACAGTAGTATACAACAGTATATCCTGGAGCCTTTAACTCAGGCTTATTGTAGTCACAATACTGTCATCACATTCAAGGATGTAATTCTGCAGACAGTAGTATACAACAGTATATCCTGGAGCCTTTAACTCAGGCTTATTATAGTCACAATACTGTCATCACATTCAAGGATGTAATTCTGCAGACAGTAGTATACGACAGTATATTCTGGAGCCTTTAACTCAAAACTATCGAAGTCATACCATGGTCATCACTTTGTGGAACAGCTGGGCAAAGGTCTGTAGCCAAAGTGATCAGGCAATATAATTAAATAAAGCCTCCAAACCATTTCCATAATCATAAGAAATGGATAAGAACTGAGTCTGTTGAACAATTCGGACCATATCATAAGCATGTGTTTGTGCATCACTATCAATTAGTGATAATACCAGATGTTTGCAAAAAAGGTGAGAACATCCTGACCCACGGGTGGCCAGGCCCCCATCACAAACTCATGCAAAGACAAAATAATTGTACAAGACAAAGTACAAATAGCATTGGACATTATTTTTGCCACTGATGCATCAATCTTGGGAATGTCCTCCATGAGTCTACAATAAACTTTTGAAAGCTATACTATATTGTAACTCTGATCAAACAACTTTGAGCAGGAATCGTTGGATGCTCTTTGAAATCTTCACCAAAAGAGCATTCTCGAGTGTACCTCAAAAGTTGTGAAATGTTGACACCAAAGGCTGGAAATGCTTGAAAATTGCTCTCCACTTTTAGAAAGATGAAGTCATCCCTCTTGCCATACAGTCTTGTGGATATTTTTTTTCACTCCTAATCTTTATTCATAGATCTAAATATGAGTGAGTGAGTATGTTTTTACGCCACTGTTAGCAATATTCCAGCAATATCACGGCAGGGAACACCAGAAATGAGCTTCACACATTGTACCCTTGTGGTGAATTGAAACTGGGTCCTCAGCGTGACAAGCAAATGATTCGATCTTAAACCGATGAGGCAGTTTCACTGGTTTCTTTTTATTTCTAGCTTCAGTGGGTAAACTAGTTGAAGGAAATTGGCTGTTTGACCATTATTGAACGATATCAGATCATTGATACACCTGTAGATTAAGTTAAACTTCTTGGCCCAATTCCCTTGTTTTGATTTTGCCAACTCAAGCAGAAATTCTGATTCTCAATTGTGCCTGTAGGGATGCCTACTTTTTGCCCACATGTCCTGTCCCCAAATATCACATAGCTGTTATCGATTCAGAAGTCGAGCTTTCACATACTGTTTTCTCAATAAACTTCCCTTTTGACATATTGTCCCATAACCTATGTAGCATTATGTTTGTAAATAGTATTCACAGGTAAGCTCGCTTCTGTAAATAGTTTGGGTAGTTCAGCCACTTCTTGTTGGTGTCATGGCTATTGTTACCGGGGTCGGCCACAGGCTTGTTATTGTTCCCTGCAGGATCTCTTGCACCATGAAAAGATTCTGGTCACAACATCTGCTGGCCAGTCAGCATATGGCTCTGTACATGTTCATTTAATTAGTACTTTATCCATCTCGTATGTATTTTATGTACTTTAAGTATTGTTATATAAAGCAATTTAACAATCCACATGGTACTCCTTCCACTAGCCAGTATGTTCTGTGAATATAAAGAAAGTCCTTCCTTGATTGTAGTTAATGTTTTAAGATAGTGATTTATTGACACATTTGCTGGATTCAGCAATATCTTTCTCTATGAACAGTTATAAAGACTTTTGGAATCCAATCAAAGAAAGGAATGGAAATGTCTTCAGGTTTTCAACTCCAGCCAAATTTTGATATTACTGATGCCTAGTTTTGACAGACATTTTCTTCAGTTTACATACTGGCCTTGTATGTGGCATTATTTGCTACATCACCAAGGTCTTTGATCAAAGAGTAAATGTAGTGATGCTTACATATGAGGGTTGACTGATGAGTTCTGAGCCTCACACACAATGATTTAACCAGACGATATTACTTCCCTCATCTCTTGGGTCTCAATTTCATCCCATAATACGCTCCATTTATAGTCTTGCCTTTAACAAGATAGTCCACAATAATGACATCCCAGAACATGAAGGCCATAACCTGTTCAGGTGATGGGACAGTCTTTGCCTCCTTTGTTGGTTGTGATGTTAAATGCTTCCACTGTTTTGATTGTTGTTGGGACTCAGACAGGAAGTAGTGAATCAAGGTTTCATCCTCAGTCCCAAATAGTTCAGCATTGGATATTTTAACAGCTGATGTTGTCTTAGAATACAAATCATAAATTATATTCAGCCTCTTGCCTTTAATATCTTGTTGAGCTAACGCATACCATGAAATATCTCTAAGGATAGATATCAAAAGATTTATGAAAGTTCACAAATAAACAATAAAATCCCCCCTAGGATTGGGATAAGTGACAGCAGTGAGGAAAGCAGGGTAGATCTAACGAGTGAAGACGATAAATCAGATGTCAACACAGAATGACAAAGGAACACAAACTGGAACTAAACGCTATCCTTATATATCTCAATATAACAGATGTTTATCTAATAATTTTGTTTCTTTTGTGGGACAATTATTCTTGTTATTTGAAATTTGCCAGGTGTAGATTGATGCTTACCATTGTCAAAACATTGTTCATAATGCTGTCCTTATGCAAAACTAATTGCACTGGGTTCAAGTTAAAATTGTTATTTGAACAAATGAATGTTATGTACTAATTGTACTGTTCAGCAAAGGTTGGTTCAGTTAATGCTGCCGTTTAAACAGTTGTAATAATATGTACTTCACTGACCAATAGAGGGATGATAATGGTTGGCATTAGCTTAGAACATACTAGCCTTGTGCTTAAACATCTATCATAATATCATGGACTACCATATATTAGACAGAGACACGAACGAACAATTAAATAAACACAGACAATGTATTTAACAACAAATAACTGAAATAAAACAGACAATATGACATGAGAAAATACCCGTCACATCATACTTTCTCTAAAAATGTATACCACATCCTCAAACTTGTCTTACCTAAAACAGCCTTTTTTTATACAAAAACTTATTCTAGATTTAGACACAGCTAGAACATGACTGAAATAATGATCAGTGGTGAATTCAGAGGTGGGATTAAGGGTGTTAACCCACCTCCTTTGGAAATCCACAACCAGTAAAAACTACTCCCTCTCCACCGAGGGTAAAAACAGCTTGTTTGAAAAACCCTCAATCTGCCTCTGATCATTAATAATCTATAATAAACCTATTTCACACAATCTTTTACATTAATCATAAAATCCTTCCCAAGACAAATACAGTAGTATAGACAATGGGGATTCTGCCGCAACTCCACAGGAGACAGATTTATACCCAATACTGCCACTACAGAGGAAATTTTTTATGCAAAAACGATGATGCGATTCAACGATCGTCATGAGACTAAACTAAATTGTAATGAAAATATTCTCTATTATTTTTACTCATACGCATGCCATTATTTTGGACAAAGTGATATTCAATATTTTTACTAAGTTCTTCCTTCATTTTACTAGGAGACCACACCATATACTCTTTTTCGAAATTAGAAAGTAACAATTGCTGACCGTATTTGGTTGGTTTGACGTCACTGATATAATATATACCCTGTGGTAATTCTCACCATTTTATAATTTTGTTCCGGAGCATAAATGATTTTGTTGACATTATTATAGACTTATGTAAGCATTCGTTTAAATGTGATCAAACAATCTATTTTTAATCTCCAACCAGTTCTTTGGTTTTGGCACGGAATAATTGACGCGCTTGTTGTCTCCCCTGTTCTATGAACTTTTTTTTCTCATCTTCACTAATACCACTGGTCTTACGAGAAATGGATCGAATCTCCTGCTTCATTGCGTTGTATTTGGTTAGTTCTGACAACACTAAACGAAACTCATCCTCAGATATCTTACAATCAGCCAGTGCTGTTGAAATATGATCCTCAATGCTGTTCAACTTTGCTTCGGTGAGTATCCGAATATTATCATGTTTTCTTTTGCAACTTACGAGAAATAAAATTTTATCACTATTCCTACAAGTCCTGAAACTCCGGCTGCTAGTTCCATACCAAGTACAATAGGCGCGGCGATTATAGTTGATAATAAACCAACACCGGCCACACCGAGTCCCATGCCAGCCGTTACAAGCGCAGTGTCAACTCTGTCGAGAGCATTCACAGCTCTGCAATACTTTTTATACAATCCAAGTCTCAACTCGCTCTCCTTCTCTATTCGATGTTTTCTGTCGCTTATTTGATGTAATCGAAATCCACCAACAGTATCCATCTTTTCAGATGCTTCATCAAGCGCCGGATATAAACCCATAATGTATATTATTATATCATATAATAGTCTTTAAATGGTCCTGCTTAAATGTTTTGAGAGTATACATCAACCTTATTAAATGTATATTATATGGCAAGTAAGCGAAATGCTTCCACCTTTATTAAATTGGACCCCCTCAAGGGTTGCAACGGGTGATACTTCCCATATAAATAATACTGCAACGTTGACGCTCATGTTTCTTAAGCCATTTAACTGATAGACCTGGTAATATTTCAAAGGCATCTACTGGTGCATCTCCAAACAAGACTTCAATAATAAGTGTAGAAAAATCAGGTATAGTATTCAGGTTATCTTTTATATCATTGAATTCAGTAACCAAATTTAAACTAACATTTATTAATGCTGAACGACTCAATAACATGACCTACGTTTTCTGGCAGGGGAGAGACTAACACACTCTTTCGTTTTGAGGGGATATAAGCCCCGAGTACTATCCCACTATTTATTATCTTAGTTAAATGATGTCCCTTACCCATTATCACATAAGGTGGGTTAATGACTATATTTAGTAGCCACTCGATTTTTTCTTTGACCATAGTCCATTGATTATCATCATTGCGAGTAAGATTGTATGAAGTGTTTTTATTGAGTCTACTAACGTCGACATCACTTAAATCTCATAGATTAGCTGTGAATACAACTTCTTTCGGCTTGTATACATTATCTTGTAAGTGTAAAGCGTATAACTTGCCAACAGTACCGGGTTTACCGAATCCTTCTGTGTCTCCAAGATCGGAAAGCGCAATTGTATTACATTGTCTAAGGTTATGTGTTCCAGGGCCTGATGAATCAACCATTATTTTTAATATGGAGTGTTACACTCAAGTCTCCTATATGTACAGGTTGATGCTTTACATCTAATGCAGAAATTTTGAGATCTGAAATAATACCCCGCTTTAACTTTTTATATTGTAATGATGAGAAAGATTCCATCCTACCACTATTGTATTTTACATCTTTGACTGGACTAGCTCTTAGCAGAGTTGAAGGACTTTCGAGTTGAATATTATCAGTTGTACTAATCTGATCAATATAACTTCTCTTGGTGATCCAAGTGTATTAAATGCTAAGTTCTTAAAAAGAAATACATCCTTTTCTCCAGTTCTTAAAATCAGCACCCCATTCGACTCATTTTGTGTGAGACTAGCTCCAAAAAGCTTAAAAATTTCATCATTGAGTGAGCATATGCTGTAATACCGATCAGATATAGTGCGACGTTCTCCACCTATAAATATTTTATTATTATCTCTCACATCACTTATATTGGTCCACCACAGGTAATACGTTACATCGCATAGAGCGACTTCAAGTTGCCCAGCCGAGTTATCGATAGTATGAAGCAGTTGAATAGACTGGCCATTTGTTATTCCTGGGAGTGTAACATACATATTAAATATACAAAGATACTATATCATAACTTAAATATGAAATCAACTTACATTACAATTCAGTCGATTTTAGTAAGTGCCTTTGGTGCCAATTTTTTAGTTAAATTCCCTGATATCTTTGAAAAATACAGGGTCACGGCAAATAGCGATAAAGTGATGTATGATTGGTTCCACAATCCAATGCAATTTTGGCAGAATCAGTTAAACTTTGTCATATGGTGTGCAACAACAGGATGTGGTGTATCTCTTTATGCCCCCGGATCTGAACTAAATAAGTCTGTTTTATCATTTCATGTGTACTATCAGATTAGACGTATACTTAAAGAAATTAGTGCCCCATTAACACAGGATCGAGCATGGAATTCCCGTAATAATCCGTACAATAGGTTCGCGTATGAGTCAGGAATTAAATGTTTCTACGAGTAAAGATTGGTGTATTAAAGGACTTAACCATGGTTTAGGTGTTCCATACAATGGACAAGCTTCGAGCTTTCTTCCAAATTATCTATATCTATGGCACCGAGTTCAGTACGCACAGTGTGAAGAACCTTAGTAGTCTTCGCAGAAAGTTTTTCTTGTGAGTAGTCTACAAAACCTAATTCATAACGAACAAAGTTGATGCCATGTTTACTGGCTATCGTAGACAAGGCTAGGGGCTTACGAGTACAAGAATTCATAAGATCAATATCCGGAGAGCCACGCAGTCGCAATATTCCTTTACTATCTATCGTAAACTTTTAATAGTCACGACCAATAGGAGTTTCTTTTAAGGCATCATAATAATCATTAACGGCTGGTTTCAAAAGTTCATCGTTAAGATTCGTAAAGCTGGTTTCATCAGTATCTCTTCGATTGTACTAGTATCAGTTATGTTATCTAGATTAAAATCATCCATTTTTATATTCAACATAAGATTACATAATTTTAATAAAAACAATGTCTTCGCAATACGGACGCAAGTTAAATCCACAACGTAGACTTCGGGATCCATTAGGGGTCAAAGCAATTCGCCAGTCTGTAACTATAACTAATAACCCGAGTGCCATTGATCAGAATCAAACGCTTCTGGTTCGCTTTTCTAATCTAAGCGCTCACGATGTGTTAGTTCCAGGAACTGCCCGACTATCATTTAAAATTAGTTTGACTTCTTCCGACGCTAACAGAGAGCTCGTTCAGAACATAGGTCATGCGATTGTTAAGATAATTGCGATTAAAATTGGCGGTTATGAGGTTTTGAGTATTGACGACAGTGATGTATACTTCTGTTACATGGATCTCTGGAGAACGGCTGAATAAGTACCAAGGTATTTGTAATAGGAACACATTGAGACTGCATGTGGGTGCTGATAGTGGTGATAATACCATCGTAGAAGAAAAGGCTGTTGCTGATGCATTAGGTAATCGATTCCATATTCCACTTGACTTTGAATTTCTAGATAGTCACATGCACTTCTATCAAGCATCCCTAGGCGATAGGTTAGAATACAAACTCACTTTTAATGACTACAGCAGAGTAATCAAAGCCACTGAAGATGCTACTAGCTATTCCATTACAATATCTCACTGGAGTATGATATGATAACAGATCCTGAATTAGCCAGACAAATTCGTAACCAGTATACCGGAAGTTAAGCCATTTTGTACGATCACGTGCTTCGACACCGAAAGATCACCAGGAACAAAAGATATAAGACATGGAATATCAATCTAAACATCCCCGCGAGATCATTGAAGGGTATTTTAATGTTGTTAGAAGACCCCTCTGAACCATTTGCAAGAGATACCGAGGCGTTCTACAACCCCAAGATTACAAAAGTAGAATTGACTATCGAGGGCGTGCCTAATCAACTATATAGTCAAGGCGTGCGAGCATATCAACAGTGGGATGAGATTAAAAAACTCCCTTCTATAAAACGAACCCCAGAAGTTAACGCAGTCGTGAAAGATCTGTCTCTCGGGGATGTATCGATGGTTGAATTCCTTACCACAAAGTATGCGCTATGGCTCGACATGCGAACCACAGACGATGACCAACTACACAGCATTGGGTGGAGAAAAGACAATGCCAGCGAGGGTGTTACTATACAGATAACGAAGCTCTTCGAAGCGGCTGGTAAATTAAACATATATTTGTACATGATTATTGACGCGCAACTAATCGTATTTTCTTGACTTTTTTTCCAAAAAACACAGCTGTGTAGAAGGGGGTGCGCATTATACATGAAATAATGATGTTTTTTTCCCCCATGGAAAGATATAACCGTGAGCACGTAACACCGGAAATACCATGTAAACAAATCCATACTGAAGTACGCAAATTAATCATGTAATTACACTGTCTGGCTATAAAAAGTGTTCTTTGTATATCTGGACTTATGTATGTAACTTATTTCTTTAATTTTATTAAAAATTCCTTTTAATATTGTTTTAAGTAATTTCGGCGAAATCGTGTGTGAAGCGATTGGAAGATCGCACAACTCACCGTTATTAACAGCAACCACAGTCAGATTACTGCTATTTATGCATTGAAACGAACATTAGTTGACAGAGAACGGATACATATATCATAAATGCCATACTTTGACTCGTTAAAAGTCATATTTGTTATAGTTTGACTATTTTATGTCAACACGTAGTTCTCGCGATCACGCAATCACGTGCACGGGAGCCTTGACGGTGAGTGGTCAGACTGGTTCCATGTGAAAAATAATAACCGGCAATAGCGATCAGCTGCTTCGCTTAGGGTTATTATTATTTAAAATATGTTTAGTAAAAGCTGCAACTAAATTAACAAGATATTGGGATATATTATTCCTGATAAAAAAAAATAGTTTCAGATACAATTTTTGCCCATCCTTGCATTAAAATCCTGTAAAGTTATATCATTAGGTGTGTCTTGACCGATTCACCGGTAGATTCCAAGAAAACGTGTGTACAGCTGATTGCTTTTTCTGGCTTAGTTAACAAGATGTAATAATCGGATGTAAATTTCGAAATTGTACTGACCAAGTTTCTCATCACCCGTTCGTTTACCGGAATTCGCTGAAGGGGTAGATCTACGGTGTAATTTTTTTCTGCGCTTGACATTCAAATTTTTTTTCTTCAAAATACTGAATCCGCTAGAGGGGGGTGCGCATTATACATGGGTGCACACTATACTCAAGAAAATACGGTAATATACAGTGATCGCTCGCTATTGCGCTACCAATGGGGTCCAAATAATTGGTGGGCGTTATAGACGATGAGCCGTTTAACCGAGGCCGAGGCGGGGGAGCGCGCTCGGCAAATCTCAAATCATCAATATGTGTTTATCTCACGTCACGTCAAAATAGTATATATTTTTATGGACCTAGATCTACCTGTAATATCATTCATTTATTAAATCTGTCATATTTCACAATGTCTGAAATACGTATTCCATTCTAATTTATCATTTTTTATCAATAAATTAAAAAATTATTCACTATTTCCCGCGATGTTATTGAAAATAAAATTCTCGGACACACATTTCGACAACGGGTCCGCATCGAACATGTCAAAGAGCAAAATAAAGACTATTTTAAGCAAATCTTTAAATATATTATACAAAGTGATAAATAAAATCAACAAAAATATATCTAAAAGTAATCAAACTTACATCTAAGTTATTATTTCCATCGTTTCGTGCGATTGCGTGTAATGTAAGTCAAATGACATCTCGGCTTTCGTCGCCTTGAATTCTCGGCTCGGACACAACGTTTAATGCAAAAATATATGCATGAAAAATCTTTGTCACAGCTCGTAACCTAGCACGATACATTCGCGAAGTTCCATATTTTTAATATATATCGTGATTTCCTGCTTAAAATTTAGAATAACACGATTTAACAAAAAATCTTTCGCTAACTTCTGAAATTTATCAAACACGAGCTTTGTATCACAGCTTGATTGGCTGCCTGAGGTCACGTGCTCAAAATTGACCAATCACGAAACTTGTAGCAGATTTCGGCAAGAAAGCGTCATTAGAAACAAATTTTAATCCAATGAAATCGCTTGTTATAACTACGGGGAAAAAACAGGCGATGTTACGAAAGCGCGATTACGAAATGAATGACCGCCGTGTTGTGACAGCAACTACATGTGTGTGACAGTTTAGCCTTAAATTGGATTGCCCACTAATTAAGAATATAATCTTCACTTGTGGTTCTCTTTTATTGCATGCATGCGCTTCTAAGATCAAAGGATGTATAGTGTGAAAAGTTAACTAGTAGAACAATCGTATTTCCGGGACCTGCCGCGGATGTTTTCAAACAGATTATTAGAACTCCATTCAGCGATAAACCGTTGATTATGCAATGAGAAGCGTTATGTGCAAATAAACAACGAACAACAATACAATCATGTCTGTGTAAAACTCTCAGTATTAAAAGTGTACATAAATTTTGGGAGCCATGCGTTACCGCGCGTAATAACCGAAGTAGCGCTTTATCGAAGAGCGCAATAGCGAGCGATCACTGTACAGAATGGAAGATTAGTGCCGCACTGCGCTATCAGCTGTGGGCAAACGGGTTGCAGAAAAAAAGATTTTATTCTAGATATTTTACAAAGTCATTATCAGGATGTTTTCACCCATATTATTGTTCTGTGCCCGACTATAAACGTTAATAAAACATACCTAGAGAGAGATTGGGATATGAATGATCCCTGGGTGTACAAAGTTGATCCGGGCGATCGTTTACAACACTGTTTACGAGTATTTCACGAAAAATACAAAGGAGAATCAACCCTTTTTATAATAGACGATTGCAGCGCGAGTAAAGAACTTACCAAAAAAAAAGATATGCTTTCATATTTAGCATTCTCCCAACGACATATGGAGCATAGCTCAAAAATACAACTCTGTCCTCAAAGATCTCAGAGTGCAAACAAAATGGGTAGCCCTGTTTCATTGCAAAGACCGAGATTCATTTGAGGAATGTCTACGCGAAAATGATGTTATTTCTACCAAGCTCGAACGAGATAAAGTCAGAAAACTGTAAGCGGAAACGAAGCACTGTAAACTCGTATTAAAAACCAATCAACCAGCTGCTTATGCAACTGCTTAGCAAACTTTAGCAACTAATTAGCAAACTTTAGCAACTGCTTAGCAAACTTTAGCAACTAATTAGCAAACTTTAGCAACTGCTGAGCAAAATATGGCAAAATTATAACAAAATTATAGCAAATTTAGCAAAAATATAGCAAAAATGTGATAAATTGAACATTAGCGGTTATTATGTACAATGTGGTTTGAAATCTTCAGTCTTTTGTAACAGTTTATTATTTTGGGCTGCATTGGATATGCAATATTTTATTATGTTAGACTTAAATATCTCCTTAGGGTATTACATTATGGAATGTGATGAACTTATCGAACAAATGCTCCAAGATGGGCCAGAACCTATGGTAGATAAATCTTTAGATAAACATAGAGAAAGACTCACGGCTTTGGTAGCCGGTAGAAAATGTTCCCAAAATTTGGGCGAAAATTATACCACTGAAAAAATTGATAACATGACCGATGAAGAAATGAAAAAACTGTACGCACGTTACGAGTCTAGACTGGGAACTACCATGACTAAAACAATAGGTTTGGATATGTTACAACTATTCACAGTCGTAGCTAGTATGTTTCTTCCTATCCCGGCAGAAATCGCATGTATTTATGCAAATCTCTAGAGAAAGACCCATTCATAAACACACTTTAAGCGCAGTAAGCTGTGAGTTTTATCATAGATACGGAATGTTCTTAGCGTTCAGTTAGAGTTAAGCCCTCAAGTAATGTTATAAAGCAATGACTACTCCAGTTACAGATGGTAAAATGTTGGTAAACGCAACGTATCATTCAGCGGTGGTCAGCGGTGGTCAGCGGTGGTCAGCAGCTTGGCCATTGGCTTGGCCAGTGGCTATGCCCGTATAGCTATAATGATTACTAAAGCCACACCACCCAAGCTAGATTTTAATGGTTATGATATCGGTATGATGGTTCTAGATGTAGGCCTAGCAATGGCGACAAAAGATATGCTAATCAAACAAGGGCTTATCCCAGAAGACATAATGAAGTAATTAAACATTTGAAAATTTTTCATATATAGTATGGCATCAAATGTGATGATGGTCGGTGGAGCTAATAGAGTCGCTGATAGGGTCAGGAAGCAGATTATTTATGCTAGGAAGACAGATTACATCAATGAGAGGAATAGGTTTGGGAGAATGTGTTTAGATATATGGAAATATAACCATTTAGACATTTGACTCATTTTGTATATACCATTAACCCTTTCGCCCCGACTGCCCGATTTATCGGGCAGCATAAACCGTGTCCCAGTACCTGGCTGCCCGAAAAATCGGGCGGCTACTGTCCAAGCCCCACACATGGCTGCCCGATAAATCGGGCGGCACGACCGTGTTTACAAAATCGCTCTTTCTACTTCCTTTCTCGTGTGTCATTCAATGGAATTTCCGAGTCTTTTTGGCGCAAAAATCGCGAATGTCTGCTGTTTTCGCGACAGGTATTTTTCTCGCTTGAATCGTAAATCTAGCGTAATGGCGGCCAGCTACGATTCGGATAGCGATCAGATGACTAACAACGACTCTATCGGGAATAATAATGTGTTTGATTTGAATAATTTACGCGAAGGGGAGAGGGAATTTCGCGGATATTTTCGTGAAGATTTTGACGGTTTCGACGAGGTGTCCCCCCCCCGCCAACTTTCAAGAATGGGAGTGGCAGAGGGACCACAACGGTGGAGACATGAGGGATTTTGAAGAGGCGACCGGACTCAAGAATATATATTGACACGTTGAGTGAAGTATCGTGCTATTGATTTTTTCCAACTGTTTTACAATGATTCTGTGTTTGAACAGATTATCAGTGCGATGAATGAGAATGCAGCCTACACGTGAACGAGCGATCACAACAACAACAAAGGTGAGTGGCATGACGTATCTCTTTTCTTTTTTTTTAAATTTAATTTTCTGATCGCAATCCGAATTGTAGTTTGCCGGTTTGTCGTATGTCCTTATATTTCGCTCAATTTGAATAAAATTTATTTCCATATTCATGTTTGTTTTCTTGTTTTTTACATCTTAATTTAAATTTTAGTAATTGTAATAATTATTTATTTATTAATTGATGTAATAAAGTACTGATTTAATTTATTATGCAATTGTAAATAGCAGTGTATTGTAAATTGTTATCACAACTTGTATATTTGCAGAACTTGAATTTACAATCTTTCAGTCCTTTTACAATCTTTCCCTCCTTTCAGATCAATCTGTGATATCTTCTCTGTGATGTCATTCTTATAGTAGCTGTGGTTCAATGTTCAGGTAATGTGATAAATTACTATTTAAAAACTTAAATACTTAATTTTTGTTTCAAATCCTGAAAAAGAACAAAATAAATCAAATATTTGTGTTTTTACCTGTGTTAACGAGTTTACCTGCGTTAACAAGTTTACCTGAGTTAACGAGTTTACCTAAGAGGCTGTAAGTGTATCATAAGTAATATGTGACATCAGTATAGAAAACATAGTCAGTACCAAGAGTTGTAAACTTGTTTATTTGTTTACAGATGTGCATGAAGAGAATTTACCTGTAATACCTGGGATTACCTGTGCCGTCCAAGATGACAAGACCACTGTGTTATGTTTACCTTGTATCTGTGATTTATTTTTGTGATTTTTAATACAATTTGAGCCAAAATTCATTGTCTGTTTTCATTTTTTCAGTGTTTTCAAGTTTTATTTCACTTGTAAACACCTGTAATTAGAAAATAACAAAGGTTAGAGACAATAACAACAAAGAATATTACAGTATACTTAATCCTCTTTACAATGGTATATGATATATGTATATTAAAAGCAAGTTTCTGGTAGAAAAAGTGCATAAAAAATGATAGTGTGATTTTCCAATAATACTGCCAGGGAGGCCAGTGTGCAGGCCTTGTCAGTGTCAGGGACTGCAGGGTCTCAAGGGACATAACTCTGGGGCAGCCAGTGATGAAAGAGTTAAACCACAATGGTTTTTGTTAGAGAGTTGAAGGCCTTGGTAAAACAATGTGGTCTACATGGTTATTCTCGAATGAGAAAAGCTGAATTGATTACCTTACTAGGTTTGGAATACAACAAACCCCAGACTGTTAGAGAACTCAAAGCTCAAGCGAAAAAAAGTGGGCTGAGAGGTTATTCTCAAATGAGAAAAGCTGAATTGATTGATTTACTGAATGTTGATAAAAATCAACCAGATGATAAAAATAATCAACCTGTTGCGTTAAGATTTGTACCCACAGGCGGCCATGATATTTGTTATTTTATAAATCAATGGCTATTTATATCAGTTGCCCGATTTTTATATATAAAAAAGGATGCATATTGTATACATGATGGTGATGAGTATTAACCTGTTTTATATTAATTTCATGGCTTAGAGATACTGTGCATACGAGAGATTATTCAATTTTAGTTGTGAATAAAATAAGAGAGGCTTTTCCTGCATAATCAAACAAGGGTTTCCAGTATGCAAGACCATGAGTTGAACATGTGATTTTATGTACACCAGAAATGCATCAGATACATTGCCTTAGCATGTAATCTGGTCAGTTTGCATGCTCCTTTGTAGTTGTTAGACGACGGTAGTCAGTCACAGATTAGTTTTTAAAATGAATGCAATGTATTTTTGTAAGGAAGTTGTCTGAGTCTCTCTCTCACCGAAAGATGCAAGGAACACAACATGGCATGTTCAGTCAGATTACATTTCTTTTTCTCCACTGTACTTTGTATGACTATTTAACATGTTTTAAATAAATCAATATATCTCCTTAAGCCCTTTTTCAGCTAGTACTTGATCAATGCACTTTCCTCAAATTTGTTCATTTTTCAAAGGCCACATCACCCTGCTCATCCTACTGACATGTCTTGGGGAAACAATTTGCTCAATTGACAAATTTTGTTGTTGATATACCTACTACAACAATAATGCTATGTCCACAAAAAGGATTTCTTATCACGCAATTCCTTCTATGTCAGGTAAGTAGTACAGGAGGCAGAAAAGCGTAGGCTTTTAGCCCTTCCCAGGGGATGCTGAATGTGTCTACCGCCCAAGCCTACGGACCTGGAATTGGTAAGACATATGTCATAAGTTGGTGGTTCTTATGTGTTGCGAAAAGGACGATATTTGGATTGACCGAAGCATTGAACCGCCCCTGGATGAAGTTTCGACTCCATGGGAGCTATCCTGTCTGGTTGGGATAAAGCATCTGCCAGAATGTTCTGACATCCAGGGATGTACTGAACAAGGAATTGTAGTCCTAGATGATCCACTACATGAAACAATCTGAACATCTGTTGAAGCATGGAGTGAGAGTGCGCACCATCGTGAGTTGAGTGTTCCTCAGCCGCTCGTGCCAATGTGATATTGCCAAGAATGAGTGCCAGGTTCGTTGTGCACCGGTTCACTGCCATGAGGCTGTCTGGTCTTGAAGATGTGCACACCACCCCTGAAGGGAGGCATCTACGAACAGGTGTAGTTTGGGGCTAGCCCGGATTAGGAGATACCTCCTAAGACATCCAACTCTGGAACTTCCAAAACCTGCGGCCAGAGGGATGGATGGGTACATGCAGGTAAGCATCCAGTAAGTCCCGGCTGATCTGGGAATTGAAAGCATTGATACCAGCCCAGAGCAGTTTCAAGGTTGTGAGGCAGAAGTAAGGTGGATGCTCCAGGTAGCGCTCGTTGAACACGGAGAGATTGTGAATCATCCCCATCTTGTCTGAGTTCTTCTTGTGTACGAGAAAGATGGAAGAGAGCCTGGTGTACAATCTAATGGCTTTCTTCTCGAGCAAGATGTCTATGTTGGATCCCAGTAGTTGATGTTGCTTTCTTTGTTGAACCAAAGGTGTAGGAGATGTGGTTAATGGAGAGTCTACTGCTATGTCCAAGCGATAGCCATAGCACAGTACATTTAGTATGAATGCATCTGCAAGTCTGATTCAGTTCTGCCAGAAAAGGCCTAGCCTCCCACCTGCAGGGGTGTCGATGATTGGGACGACTAGGGGTGGAGGTTCCCAGTCAACGGGTCAATGCTTTCCCCTCTTATCCCTGCTCCTGCCCTGGGATTTGCCACGGGGGAATGATAAGTCCTGCTCCATAGCTCGGGATGAAGACGCCAAACTGACTAGGGTTTTTTGGGTGATCGTCTCAGTGAAGGCGAATCTGACATCTGTGATCTTACGGTATTTTCTTGAGTATAGTGCACACTTTTTTCCAAAAAAAACCCCACAGCTGTGTAGAAGGGGGTGAGCATTATACAAGCCATAATGACTTTTCATGTTTTTTTCCCCCCAACGCAAAGACCGTGAGCATGTAACACCAGAAATACCATATCAACAAATCTGTACGCAATGTAGTCTTGTAATTACACTGTCTGGTTCAAGTGTTCATTGTATATCTGGACTTATGTTTGTAACCTAATCATTAATTAACCCCTCATTATTATTTAAGATTCCTTTTAATATTGTTTAAATTAATTACGGTGAAATTGAGTGTAGTGATCAGAAGATCTCACAACTCACTGTTATTTACAGAAACTACGGTCAGATTACCGCTATTTAGTTGTCAGAGAATGGATACATATATCATAAATGCCATACTTTGACTCGTTAAAAGTCATATTTGTTGTAGTTTGACAATTCCATGTAAACTAATAGTTCTCGCGATCAAGTGCGTGTGAGCCTTGAGGTTGACTGGTCAAATTGTGAAAATGTGAAAAAACCCTGGTAGATTCCAAGAAAACGTGTGTAGAGCTGATTGCTTTTTCTGGCTAAACATACAGAAAACTACACAAGGTAATTTTAATGTCTGCATGTAAAACAATGCCTAGCAGAATGGAAAATACCATTTAAATGGTAAATTAACATGTCTGGTGATGTTTTAATCTCAAATTTCAAATTTGTACTGACCAAGTTTCTGAAGGGGTAAACTGCACATAATATTCGAAAATTTTTTTTACAAAAATACTGAATCTCCTAGAGGGGGATGCGCATCATACTTTGGTGGGCACTATACTCAAGAAAATATGTGAAGTGTCGTTGGTTTGGATGAGCCCGGTAAGGTGTTGATAGGCACTGTGCTCGGCATAAGCCCTTGGGATAAGGCGCTCACAGATGTTGACGGGATCGAGGTATGCGCCAGCACATGCCTGGTAGAAGTGCTGTAAGGCGCTTGCTCTGGCGTAACTGTCACTGTCACAGTGGAGGCCAGGGATGCCTGAAAATTACCAACAGGTAACAAAGCTAAATCATGTCTGGTGCAGTGGTACATGGTGGTGGCCCTCCTGGAAACAATGGGTAATGCTCAACCCGAAGTCGAGGGTTGACAGGTGATAATTGTGAAATGATGGCTGGAAGCTTCCCGCGAATCCGACATCCTTCTTGTGTGCAGACGGAATTGCTGTAGTATACGTTCATCCAAAACAACATGGATGAGGATCTTTAGCCGATTTTTGGCCACAAAAGTTACTGTAACGCGCAAGCATAAGTTACGCAAGAAATGAAGTTGTACTGAAAACAGACTTGAAAATATTAGAGTTTTATGTGTATAAATGTCAAACGTGACTCTTCATGGAAGAAAAAAAAAAATTAAGGTCTTTTCATGTGGAATAAACACATATTATTACACAAATGCAAGCATAATAATAAGATATACTCCACCTGTCGCAGAAGAAATTTAACGTGGAAGCAAAGGACAAACCACAAAATTAAAGCCAAACGTTGAGGACCAAGGCAAGACACAACATGTCTGTTTGGTGAGAAGACACTACGGACAATCACTTCACAGCTTCGATGGGTCCACAGAAAAGTAGACTTGAAGTGGAAACAACCTTTTTTTCTAGCTAGGCGCTGTTTTTTTGTCAAAAGTAAGCAGTTGATGGATTGAGGTGTAACGCAGGATAAGCAAAAAATTGGTATTATCATGTTTATTCCAATTCTGTTTCCTTTTTTTCAGTTTTTGCATTAACCACTGACATTACGCTCTGAAGACATTCAACAGGTTCATCTTCTCTATTGCCCCATTTATAACTTATTTTTTTACAATGCGAAAATTAACTCAGAAATACTCAAAATATATTTTTTTGTAAGAATGTCCATGGGCTTCTAGGCTAGCGTTAATTTATTACACAGCTATAATGCTCCATTATACAGAACATAACAATGTCACCTGCAAAACCTTAAAAAAACATTGTCCTCGGCAACTGAAAGTTATCTTCTGTGCAACATAGAAGATAGCACTAATGGTATTGATCTTTAACGGTGGCAGGTAAATGATGGTGAAGTCAGTGAATGTCCTTGTCGTAATCAATACATGCTCATTTTATCTTACCCATCATATGCTGCAAGCCAAACTCACTTCCGCCTCTCATATTTCTAGACGCAATGCACACCAACTGTTAAATCACCAAAGAAAATAGAATATCCAGCACTAACTTCTCATCAGCTTTGACCTTCTAGTTGGTGAAGTGGAATCAAAGATACCGTTTGATATTCATAGTTCACTGGTCACAATCAGAAACTGGAGGGAAACGGCTTCTGGCCAACAATGTCAACAAGGACATGAGTATAATGTTGGATGTGGAGTAATAAACAGAAGTGAATGTGTATTTCAAATTAGTAATTATGTGCCCATACCCAAAAGTTGTTGACAATAGATATTCCAGATTTGTTTGTATGTTTGTTTGTATGTTTGTTTGTTTAATGCTGCAATCAGCTGTATTCTAGCTATATGACAGCAGTCTGTAAATAACTGAGTTTGGAACAGACAATCCAGTGATTGACATTAGCATCGATCAACACAATTGGGATACGATGATACATGATCAACCAAGTTAGCGAGCCTGACCACCCGATCCCATTAGTCGCCTTTTACAACAAGCATGATGGGTTGCATGGATTTTCATGGGTAAGATATAATAGAAGTGTTATGTTCATGCATGCATTTAGTACACCCTCCTGGTCCCTGAATACAGTAGCCTTCTGTATCCTCCATCTAGTACACCTTCCTGGTCCCTCAATGCAGTAGCCTTCTGTATCCTCCATCTAGTACACCTTCCTGGTCCCTCAATGCAGTAGCCTTCTGTACCCACCATCTAGTACACCTTCCTGGTCCCTCAATGCAGTAGCCTTCTGTATCCTCCATCTACTACACCTTCCTGGTCCCTCAATGCAGTAGCCTTCTGTACCCTCGATCTAGTACACCCTCCTGGTCCCTCAATGCAGAAGCCTTCTGTACCCACCATCTAGTACACCTTCCTGGTCCCTCAATGCAGTAGCCTTCTGTACCCACCAACTAGTACACGCTCCTGTTCCCTCAATGCAGTAGCCTTCTGTATCCTCCATCTACTACACCTTCCTGGTCCCTCAATGCAGTAGCCTCCAGTACCCTCCATTTAGTACACCCTCCCAGACCCTCAATGCAGTAGCCTTCTGTACCCACCATCTAGTACACCTTCCTGGTCCCTCAATGCAGTAGCCTTCTGTATCCTCCATCTAGTACACCTTCCTGGTGCCTCAATGCAGTAGCCTCCTGTACCCACCATCTAGTACACCTTCCTGGTCCCTCAATGCAGTAGCCTCCTGTACCCACCATTTAGTACTCCCTCCTGGTCCCTCAATGCAGAAGCCTTCTGTACCCACCATCTAGTACACCCTCCTGGTCCCTCAATGCAGTAGCCTCCAGTACCCTCCATTTAGTACACCCTCCCAGACCCTCAATGCAGTAGCCTTCTGTACCCACCATCTAGTACACCTTCCCAGACCCTCAATGCAGTAGCCTTCTGTACCCACCATCTAGTACACCTTCCTGGTCCCTCAATGCAGTAGCCTTCTGTATCCTCCATCTAGTACACCTTCCTGGTCCCTCAATGCAGTAGCCTCCTGTACCCACCATCTAGTACACCTTCCTGGTCCCTCAATGCAGTAGCCTCCTGTACCCACCATTTAGTACTCCCTCTTGACCCCTCAATGCAGTAGCCTCCTGTATCCTCCATCTGGTACTCCCTTCTGACCTCTCCAATTAGTAAACCCTTCCCTCCCCGTCATGCAGTACCCTTCCCTCCCCGTCATGCAGTGCCCTTCACTCCCCATCATGCAGTGCCCTTCCCTCCCTGTCATGCAGTGCCCTTCCCTCCCCGTCATGCAGTGCCCTTCCTTCCCCGTCATGCAGTGCCCTTCCCTCCCCGTCATGCAGTACCCTTCCCTCCCCGTCATGCAGTACCCTTCCCTCCATGTCATGCAGTACCCTTCCCTCCCCGTCATGCAGTGCCCTTCACTCCCCGTCATGCAGTACCCTTCCCTCCCTGTCATGCAGTGCCCTTCCCTCCCCGTCATGCAGTGCTCTTCCTTCCCCGTCATGCAGTGCCCTTCCCTCCCCGTCATGCAGTACCCTTCCCTCCATGTCATGCAGTACCCTTCCCTCCCCGTCATGCAGTGCCCTTCACTCCCCGTCATGCAGTACCCTTCCCTCCCTGTCATGCAGTGCCCTTCCCTCCCCGTCATGCAGTGCTCTTCCTTCCCCGTCATGCAGTACCCTTCCCTCCCCGTCATGCAGTACCCTTCCCTCCATGTCATGCAGTACCCTTTCCTCCCCGTCATGCAGTACCCTTCTCTCCCTGTCATGCAGTACCCTTCCCTCCCCGTCATGCAGTACCCTTCTCTCCCTGTCATGCAGTATCCTTCCCACCCTTTCCTCCCCGTCATGCAGTATCCTTCCCTCCCCGTCATGCAGTACCCTTCCCTCCCCGTCTTGCAGTACCCTTCTGTCTCAATCATGAAGAATACTTCTGTCCACACAATATCCTCATTGCATGCCTATGTTCCATTTTCTTCTACTTCCTAATCTTCTTCCTGACATTTAATTAGTGGTGTCTTCCTCTGTATAGTCCTTGAGGCAATCTCCCCCAATAAAATTGAGTATCAGTAGAGTATCAGTGACTGAACCTCCCAGTTCAGATCATTACCAAACTGTGCGTTGTGATGTTTGTGGAGGAAGTCTGCTTCCGATGCTAGCGTTATCTCACAAGCATATCAGCAATCAATACCTTCATCAACAACAAGTCACTCACTTGTCATCCAACTAAATCAAATCAACATTATTTAATTTGATTTCATCCAAAGAAATTTGTTTATGATACCTGGAGTTGTGAAGAGATAAAGCTTCCAGTATTCCTGGGAAGTTACAGGGTCCCCTTAGTGCAATTGAGAATGGATTAGAGAGTAAAGAGTTTGAAGATTGATTGATCCATTTGTTGGCATTACTGTAGATCCTGACTAACAATGCCTGTGCCAGTCATTAGCTCAGTGTACATTAGCCAGACACCAGGGCAACACTCACTTGGTCAACATGATCACTGCAATTACTAGCGACAATGCTTGCTGTTATTTAAGCAGGAATTGTAACTGGGCAATTGTATGTACAATGCATAGTAGCCTTAACAGGCCATGGTAACAATACATAGAATAACTGCACTATTCTTTCAATTTCTCCTTGGAGATTTGTAAAACAGAGGAAGGAAAACCTGAAGCCCTCCATTGCGCATATTGTACACAGTTTTTAATGGGGGAAAATAAAGACTTGTATAGTTATAGTGACTGCAAAGTTATTCCCAGTACAAATCATCAATAACAACTATGAAGGAATTCAACATGGCTTTGAATCCCCATTGTAACTTTTGCAAACACTTTTGCTGGAATGTTCTACACAAAATGTCTGTTTCATAAACATAGCAAAACCTTGCTTTATAGTGTTTAATATGTGATATCACAAGATGTAAGGGCTATGGTGTATGATGACACACAATCAACCCTGTTGCCTAAGCATCCAAACCGCCTCCTCATACAATAAGCATAAGTTTGGACAATTCTATAAACCATAGGTTTATGAGTTAGTGAGTAGGGTATAAAGCCAATCTAATTTGTTTGTTTGTTGTTTAACACCGCACTCAGCAATATTCCAGCTATGAGACAGCGGTCTGTAAATAATCAATTGACATCATGAGCATCAATCTACGCAATTGTCAATACAAAATGTCAACCACATACGTCTTGTGGTTTCAGGGGAAAACTAAAAAATGTAAAACATTTCCATGGGCAGACAAATGATTTGGCTCTGGAGCCACAAATGTGTCAGATAATGGTAACGGTACAACATGACCTCATTATCAATTATTACCTCTCTATCTTGTGAACAGAATTTGATCATTTGAGTGACATCCAAATGTCATGTGACCTCTGATAACACTGACCTTTTCTGGAATTGTAGAACTGATAATGAGTTGAAGACCTTATTTACATTGACAAGTCAGTCAGATCTATTTACCCCTAATTTGCCATACCAGTAGTTCACTAAGAATCGGTCAGAAGTTTCAACTATTTGTTAGTAGTCATTTTCACTGGTGTGAAAGCAGGAACTATAGGAGTAAATTATCAAGTTGATTTTGCTAGATGCATATCTCTTGTCTTCACATTAATTGATTCTTTTGTCCATGGAAATAAAAGGATAAATTTATGAAAATGCTAAAAGACAACAATTTACCACATTGCTTCCAGAAGTGCTTTATTTATTTCATTGACCAACACACCCTGATGCTGGGACACAGACCAACACATCCAGGGGCTGGGACACAGACCGCCAAAGACCGCCTCAGACCAACACACACTGGTGCTGGGACACAGACCAACACACCCTGGTGCTGGGACACAGACCAACACACCCTGGTGCTGGGACACAGACCAACACACCCTGGTGCTGGGACACAGACCAACACAGACCAACACACCCTGATGCTGGGACACAGACCAACACAGACCAACACACCCTGGTGCTGGGACACAGACCAACACACCCTGGTGCTGGGACACAGACCAACACACCCTGGTGCTGGGACACAGACCAACACAGACCAACACACCCTGGTGCTGGGACACAGACCAACACACCCTGGTGCTGGGACACAGACCAACACACCCTGGTGCTGGGACACAGACCAACACACCCTGGTGCTGGGACACAGACCAACACAGACCAACACACCCTGGTGCTGGGACACAGACAAACACACCCTGGTGCTGGGACACAGACCAACACACCCTGGTGCTGAGATACAGACCAACACAGACCAACACACCTTGGTGCTGAGATACAGACCAACACACCCTGGTGCTGGGACACAGACCAACACACCCTGGTGCTGAGATACAGACCAACACAGACCAACACACCTTGGTGCTGAGATACAGACCAACACACCCTGGTGCTGGGACACAGACCAACACACCCTGGTGCAGAGATACAGACCAACACACCCTGGTGCTGGGACACAGACCAACACACCCTGGTGCTGGGACACAGACCAACACACCCTGGTGCTGGGACACAGACCAACACATCCTGGTGCTGGGACACAGACCAACACAGACCAACACAGACCAACACACCCTGCTGCTGGGACACAGACCAACACACCCTGGTGCTGAGATACAGACCAACACACCCTGGTTCTGGGACACAGACCAACTAGGCCGTGGGCTAGGTATGACCCACGAGCACCCCCCCCACATCCAAACCCCACTTAATTTTTTTAAAGCCCATAAACATACTAAACATGATTTTGAATGTTAACAAGAAAAAAGTTGGGACGAACTTGTTGTTACAGCCTTTCAAAGTATGGTACCCTATATCGCGTTTTCGCCCGGTTTTGCCGTATATCACTTGGGGGTATGATTACGTTTTGGTTGTCATCTCACTAGTGATCCACTGATCTTCAAGTGTGATATACCACTGGAATCCATATATAAATACCTCTCCAATGAGGTATCAATAATTGGTATTGAGTGAATATGGACCAACCCATGGCAAATCGAACGTCATATATCCCGACAAAACTTCTTTTTTTTCGCAGAAACCTTTAATCCGATATATGTTCTAGGTACGTGTGCCTGATTCCACTATAATCGTCTAACACGTGTTCCAGTACATCTCTTGAAGTACTTACTTAACATGTGATGTTACCAGGTGAAAATCTTTTGCACAATTTGGAACAAATTTACTCTTATAATGTCAGAGTAGGATACCTAATATTGCATTCTCGGCTTAGCTACATCGGAACAACGCTTAGATGTATGCTCAGGATTTGGCTTGTCATCTTGTGTGTTATTCACCGACCTTGATGTGTTATATGCCATAGGAAACCATATATAAACACCATAATTTGATGTAGGCTGATTATTGATCTACTTTTGGACAATCATATAGAATACTTCTTGACAACTCTGATATCACTCACTTTGTATGCATATAAGAGGTTCACAGCATAATGCTCGAGTCGATTTCAGAACTTTGAATGAAATGGACCTATGTGTAACATATTCAAGATGGCAACCATAAAGCTGTGCAAAAAAACTGATCATAATGTAAATGTTATTTATTTCAGCAAATATACAAATCAATTTCTTGGACGCAGGCTTGATATTTTGACAAATTTTGCCATTTCAAGTTGAGTTTCAGATGTTTTAGTACAGCTAGTAGTTAAGGTGAATTTGCAGGCGGCACCACCGAAGGTAAAGGACGAATTCACTTAAAAACATTTAATTCATACATCACTTAGCTACTTAAGTTTCCAATTTACAGAAAATGTCCAAATGCGAATCGTCCAAATCGTATATGAATGGCTTGAAATGAACAGGGACCATGCATTCACAGAAATAAATTATATTCCAATTACATACTTAAGATTCTCTTACAGAATACCCAAGTTAATATATATGGAAATGTCCCACCTTGTAACAATGTCCCTGAGAGGATATCGTAAGTCCATGTCATTCAAAGAATATTTCTGCCTACTACTATTTTAAACGTAGAATATTTGTATTTTATACTTGTGGCTAACTTTGCATAGAATCGCCAGGTGATGAAGGGATGATGTAAATCATCCTGGGGTCCATGCAGGTAGCAAAGGTACTGTAAGTCCCCATGGTCCCCAGTATGGTGGTCTACCTTCAGTTGCTGACGATCTTTAGCCCGTTTTTATCTTGTATCGATATGTATGGTGCTATTCTCTTTTATGATTCCGTACTAGTTTTACATCTTTTTCTGTGACAAATCTAGTTACTTTACTGTCCTTCGTTGACAGGTTTTTATATCAGTGTCAATATATGTATTATGATTAACTATTGATAGTCACGATATGGCTGATATATTGCCGATTTGACTTAATATTTTAACTCACTCACTCACTCACTCATTGTAACAATGTCATCACCATGATTATGTGTCTTTTGAGGTTGAACTGTTGTGACTGAGACCAACAACGTATACAACCGGGAACAACTCGAAGACAGCTTTGACATGTCAACCTAAACGGAAACGTATCTCCAGTGATCCAGAGCCAGTGTGCATCATACACGTACCTGGCTTGAAGTATGGCCAGCTACAACGTCTGAGCAAAGCCAAAGATCCGGATGAGAAGATGGAAAAGCTGAAGGAGTGATCAAGCGTAGAAGGATGGCAGAACCTCAAGAAACGCCAAATCAAATGGAAGTGTCATGTACAAGCCTGCCGGCAGTTCTGGAAGGGACCCATGGCTATCACAGAGAATATTATCAGCGTTTTACAATGAACCTTAACCGTTTGAAATAACCTGAAATTGAATCTTTGGAACTAGCTGGCCGCCCAATTCGGCGTCCATCCTATGAGCCCATCATCTTCCAACCTGACTGCATCTTTTGTACTTCGTCTTCAAGAAAGAAATTCAAGTCAAAAGGAAGCTGGACAACAGAAGGGCTCACAAACTTCGGTCGGGATGGATGGCAGCATGTCACAGAGGTAGCTCAACGTCAAAACGATGAGCCTCTCCTGCTGCGGGTCAGAGGGAAGGATCTATTTACCTGTGAAGCAAATTATCACAAGTCGTGCTGAACTGGTTACTTACAGATTCCTGAGAAATTTCGGAGCTCTCAACCGTAGGAACACCTTAGACAGCATCAAATAGAAGAGGCACACAAGAAAGCAATGATATTAGTATCGGAAGTTATCAACAGCAAGAAACTGAAAGAGAAGACTACTGGAGTACCAAGTTAAAGAAGAAAAGTGCAAGCGTGTCAGTCGAACCTAATTGGTAGGCGTTTCGTATAGCTGAATCAACATTAATCTGTTGTACACGATGAATGATTGGAAATGTCCCATGTGACAATTTTCTTCTTTAACTTGGTACTCCTGTAGTCTGGGTTTGGGTGTGCAGTGTCCTGAAGACTATCTGTATACGCCTTTAGTAGATCTTCTTCTCTTTCAATATCTTGCTGTTGATAACTTCCGACGATTGAGAGCTCCGCCATTTCTCAGGAATCTGTATGTAACCAGTTCAGCACGACTTGTGATATTTTGCTTCACAGGTAAATAGATCCTTCCCTCTGATCCGCAGCAGGAGAGGCTCATCGTTTTGACGTTGAGCTACTTCAATGACATGCTGCCATCCATCCCGACTGAAGTTTGTGAGCCCTTCTGTTGTCCAGCTTCCTTTTGACTTGAATTTCTTTCTTGAAGACGAAGTACAAAAGATGCAGTCAGGTTGGAAGATGATGGGCTCATAGGATGGACGCCGAATTGGGCGGCCAGCTAGTTCCTAAGATTCAATTTCAGGTTGTTACAAACTGTCAAGGTTCATTGTAAAACGCTGACAATATTCTCTGTGATAGCCATGGGTTTCCTCCAGAACTGCCGGCAGGCTTGTACATGACACTTCCATTTGATTTGGCATTTCTTGAGGTTCTGTCATCCTTCTACGCTTGATCACTCCTTCAGCTTTTCCATCTTCTTATCAGGATCTTTGGCTTTGCTCAGACGTTGTAGCTGGCCATACTTCAAGCCAGGTACGTGTATGATGCACACTGGCTCTGGATCACTGGAGATACGTTTCCGTTTAGGTTGACATGTCAAAGCTGTCTTCGAGTTGTTCCCGGTTGTATACGTTGTTGGTCTCAGTCACAACAGTTCAACCTCAAAAGACACATAATCATGGTGATGACATTGTTACAAGGTGGGACATTTCCATATATATATTAACTTGGCTATTCTGTAAGAGAATCTTAAGTATGTAATTGGAATATAATTTTTTTCTGTGAATGCATGGTCCCTGTTCATTTCAAGCCATTCATATACGATTTGGACGATTCGCATTTGGACATTTTCTGTAAATTGGAAACTTAAGTAGCTAAGTGATGTATGAATTAAATGTTTGTAAGTGAATTCGTCTTTTACCTTCGTTGGTGCCCCCTCCAAATTCACCTTAACTACTAGCTGTACTAAAACATCTGAAACTCAACTTGAAATGGCAAAATTTGTCAAAATATCAAGCCTGCGTCCAAGAAATTGATTTGTATATTTGCTGAAATAAATAACATTTACATTATGATCAGTTTTTTTGCACAGCTTTATGGTTGCCATCTTGAATATGTTACACATAGGTCCATTTCATTCAAAGTTCTGAAATCGACTCGAGCATTATACTGTGAACCTCTTATATGCATACAAAGTGAGTGATATCAGAGTTGTCAAGAAGTATTCTATATGATTGTCCAAAAGTAGATCAATAATCAGCCTACATCAAATTATGGTGTTTATATATGGTTTCCTATGGCATATAACACATCAAGGTCGGTGAATAACACACAAGATGACAAACCAAATCCTGAGCATACATCCAAGCGTTGTTCCGATGTAGCTAAGCCGAGAATGCAATATTAGCTAGGTATCCTACTCTGACATTATAAGAGTAAATTTGTTCCAAATTGTGCAAAAGATTTTCACCTGGTAACATCACATGTTAAGTAAGTACTTCAAGAGATGTACTGGAACACGTGTTAGACGATTATAGTGGAATCAGGCACACGTACCTAGAACATATATCGGATTAAAGGTTTCTGCGAAAAAAAAGAAGTTTTGTCGGGATATATGACGTTCGATTTGCCATGGGTTGGTCCATATTCACTCAATACCAATTATTGATACCTCATTGGAGAGGTATTTATATATGGATTCCAGTGGTATATCACACTTGAAGATCAGTGGATCACTAGTGAGATGACAACCCAAAACGTAATCATACCCCCAAGTGATATACGGCAAAACCGGGCGAAAACGCGATATAGGGTACCATACTTTGAAAGGCTGTAACAACAAGTTCGTCCCAACCTTTTTCTTGTTAACATTCAAAATCATGTTTAGTATGTTTATGGGCTTTAAAAAAATTAAGTGGGGTTTGGATGTGGGGGGGGTGCTCGTGGGTCATACCTAGCCCACGGCCTAAACACACCCTGGTGCTGAGATACAGACCAACACACCCTGGTGCTGGGACACAGACCAACACACCCTGGTGCTGGGACACAGACCAACACACCCTGGTGCTGGGACACAGACCAACACACCCTGGTGCTGGGATACAGACCAACACAACCCGGTGCTGGGACACAGACCAACACACCCTGGTGCTGGAGTGGATGAGGAAATGCATGAGCTCAGCAACCAAAGTAGATTGAACATTAATTGTACGGTAACCTCCCTCTACATTGAAAACACAGCATGTTTATCTTCTAATTCATCAAATTATGAACATAATGCTTTTTCACTCATAAATGGCAATGACATAGTTTTAATTCAGTAAAAGAAACCACCCCAATCAGCACTTACTGCTTATTTTGCACTTATTACCAATGGGGATAGAGCTATGCTTCACTAATCTTAGATAAATAGTGCCACAAGCATACACAGTCAAGCAATAGTGTAAATTGTATCCCCGAGCCAATGCTGGCCAAGCCATATTTGGTGAACACACATCATCTATATGGTGGAAGGGAAGCAACTCCAGTAATCGAGTACTACCATGTGGTTCCTGGTGGGAATAACAGACATGACTTCACCTTACTTCTGAAATAAAGTTTGCTCTACCCCCATGTGTAGTGTACGTAATAAAGTATGTTCCTGGCTACACATAGGGTATGACGGGGTATGACACACAGGAGACAGTGGTATACATGGGGTATGACACACAGGAGACAGTGGTATACATGGGGTATGACACATGGGAGACAGTGGTATGTATACATGGGGTATGGCACATGGGAGACTGTGGTATACATGGGGTATGACACACAGGAGACAGTGGTATACATGGGGTATGGCACATGGGAGACTGGTGTACATGGGGTATGGCACATGGGAGACTGTGGTATACATGGGGTATCATCCTGGAGCACAGAATAGAGAGTCAGCAGATTGTTGTCAGAGTATCACTGAGATGTGAAGAGAAATAGTGGTGATGAAGTATGATGGTTGCTACCTGGACTGTGGCTCTCAGTGTTGATCCTGTCCTTGGCATGAACTCCATCGGTCTGGATGTACGTCTGCATTGTCTTCCATTGGGTGTCCTTCTTAGGGTCCACCAAACACACCTGCAACAAACATACATCACTGGCACTCTGTAGCATACATCACTAACAGTGTACCACATCACTGACACTCTGTAGTGTACCACATCACTGACACGGCACTCTGTAGTGTACCACATCACTGACACGGCACTCTGTAGTGTACCACATCACTAACACAGCGCTCTGTATTGTACCACATCACTGACATGGCACTCTGTATTGTACCACATCACTAACATGGCACTCTGTATTGTACCACATCACTAACACAGCACTCTGTATTGTACCACACAACTGACATGGCACTCTGTATTGTACCACATCACTAACATGGCACTCTGTATTGTACCACATCACTGACATGGCACTCTGTATTGTACCACACAACTGACATGGCACTCTGTATTGTACCACATCACTGACATGGTACTCTGTATTGTACCACACAACTGACATGGCACTCTGTAGTGTACCATATCACTGACATGGCACTCTGTATTGTACCACACAACTGACATGGCACTCTGTATTGTACCACATCACTAACATGGCACTCTGTATTGTACCACATCACTGACATGGCACTCTGTATTGTACCACACAACTGACATGGCACTCTGTATTGTACCACATCACTAACATGGCACTCTGTAGTGTACCACATCACTAACATGGCACTCTGTATTGTACCACACAACTGACAGGGCACTGTGTAGTGTACCATATCACTGACATAACTCTCTGTAGTTTCTTACACACCATTGGGTGAGAAACCCATTTGAGATAACTGGTATCAATCATATGTGTGAGATGAAATTCCAGGCTAGTGATTGGCTACTCCATGGTGATGACCTGAGGTCAGATTATGACGGACTACTTTCCAGATCATGTCATTTATAAGTTGCTTGTGCTTCAGTCGAATGTCTTCCTACATCTGTGCTGAACGTAATGGCTTTAGAGTGTAAATAGATGTATCCCCGTGTTATGGGTTTTCAGACGCTAATCACAATAACCGTAACACATCTCATTCACTTATCAAAGACAGCTTTATCTAAAAATCAAGCCATCATCTGAGTATGTACAATGTCTGTTGACACCACAACCCTCGTTATAGCGGGAGTAATTTGCGATAAACATTGCCGTCTGAAAATGTTTGATGTCCAAAAACATATCACCCGACGATATATATGTCTATCCTCTTCAACCCTCACTTCGAAGTTGACTAAAATTCGAAATACATCACGCACACTAAAAGTTTTGAATTCTGTTGGAAATTCCCTCTTCTTGATATATCATCTGCTGTCATTTTAGGCAAAGCAAAATTACTGTGTGTTTAAAAATCTAAATATCGGATATTTAGTCGAAGGATTGAATTTCAAAAATAGCACATAAGTGATCACGTGAATCTGTTTTTCACCAAAACACCAATGATAATTCTGAAACGCGGCCGAGGAGCCTGGATTCGTTTAGAATGTTTTGGAAAATACCCAAACACGAACGCCGAAGTGCTCTTTCCGCCATATTGGATAGTGTTGACAAAAATCACGTTTCACGTGTGCGGGTCATGAAACGCCTATTAGGTCACGTACATTTCAAACTGAGCTGCGATACATGCATCCCTGAATTCCTCCTACATTTTAGAATCAAGTGACAAATGGTCTTTGTCACCAATACAAATTATCGAGATGACATCAAGCGAAATAAATTATGTGTGGAAACAAACACTGTGCTCGGAAAACTGTACTTGATGAAATGTAAACAAAGCAAAATTCAGATTTTCCACTCTCCCATTTTGAGAGATCAATTCGTCTAATTGTTGCATATATTGGCTGACAGGTTTGAAAATATTCGTGGGAAGAGTATCGTAGCACAAATTATGGAATTAAAATTATATACATAACAGTGATCAGGGAAATTCAACAGAAATCGTAAAAGTTCCTGTCCTGTGTGACGCCATACTGACACAAAGTCACGCACAACAACGACGGTAGTTATCTGCATATCTGACAAATTCTCTTTGTTACATTGGAAAACATAAAAACAAATAAAAGATCGTAAATTGTCTGATTGTTTCTGATTACTTACATGACACATTTATGTATATACGATCCCTCAATTAATGAAAATCCTCCTCTGAAATTCCCGCGTACTGGTGTCAGTGACCGCGCCATTTTGTAAAAGTCAGTCACCGGCAGTGATGTCATACGGTAGTAAACATTGTTGTACATATTTGGTATTTTCTTTGAGGTGAATTTTTTTAAGTCGGCATCATGCGGTTTTTTTTATCTTTTACCCTGTGTCAGGCTAGATTACTCACCACATGATGGACATGGCAGCCTGTGTCAGGCTAGATTACTCACCACATGGTGGACATGGCACCCTGTGTCAGGCTAGATTACTCACCACATGGTGGACATGGCACCCTGTGTCAGGCTAGATTACTCACCACATGGTGGACATGGCACCCTGTGTCAGGCTAGATAACTCACCACATGGTGGACATGGCAGCCCGTGTCGGGCTAGATAACTCACCACATGGTGGACATGGCACCCTGCATCAGACTAGATTACTCACCACATGGTGGACATGGCACCCTGTGTCAGGCTAGGTAACTCACCACATGGTGGACATGGCACCCTGCCTCAGGCTAGGTAACTCACCACATGGTGGACATGGCACCCTGTGTCAGGCTAGATTACTCACCACATGGTGGACATGGCACCCTGCCTCAGGCTACATAACTCACCACATGGTGGACATGGCAGCCTGTGTCAGGCTAGATAACTCACCACATGGTGGACATGGCAGCCTGTGTCAGGCTAGATTACTCACCACATGGTGGACATGGCACCCTGTGTCAGGCTAGATAACTCACCCAATGGTGGACATGGCACCCTGTGTCAGGCTAGATTACTCACCACATGGTGGATATGGCAGCCTGTGTCAGGCTAGATTACTCACCCAATTGTGGACATGGCACCCTGTGTCATGCTAGATAACTCACCACATGGTGGACATGGCACCCTGTGTCAGGCTAGATAACTCACCCAATGGTGGACATGGCACCCTGTGTCAGGCTAGATTACTCACCACATGGTGGACATGGCATTCTGTGTCATGCTAGATTACTCACCACATGGTGGACATGGCACCCTGTGTCAGGCTAGATTACTCACCACATGGTGGACATGGCACCCTGTGTCAGGCTAGATTACTCACCACATGGTGGACATGGCGCCCTGTGTCATGCTAGATTACTCACCACATGGTGGACATGGCACCCTGTGTCAGGCTAGATTACTCACCACATGGTGGACATGGCACCCTGTGTCATGCTAGATAACTCACCACATGGTGGACATGGCACCCTGCCTCAGGCTAGGTAACTCACCACATGGTGGACATGGCACCCTGTGTCAGGCTAGATAACTCACCACATGGTGGACATGGCAGCCTGTGTCAGGCTAGATTACTCACCACATGGTGGACATGGCACCCTGTGTCAGGCTAGATAACTCACCCAATGGTGGACATGGCACCCTGTGTCAGGCTAGATTACTCACCACATGGTGGATATGGCACCCTGTGTCAGGCTAGATTACTCACCACATGGTGGACATGGCACCCTGTGTCAGGCTAGATAACTCACCACATGGTGGACATGGCACCCTGTGTCAGGCTAGATAACTCACCCAATGGTGGACATGGCACCCTGTGTCAGGCTAGATTACTCACCACATGGTGGACATGGCACCCTGTGTCATGCTAGATAACTCACCACATGGTGGACATGGCACCCTGTGTCAGGCTAGATAACTCACCCAATGGTGGACATGGCACCCTGTGTCAGGCTAGATTACTCACCACATGGTGGACATGGCACCCTGCCTCAGGCTAGATAACTCACCACATGGTGGACATGGCAGCCTGTGTCAGGCTAGATAACTCACCACATGGTGGACATGGCAGCCTGTGTCAGGCTAGATTACTCACCACATGGTGGACATGGCACCCTGTGTCAGGCTAGATAACTCACCCAATGGTGGACATGGCACCCTGTGTCAGGCTAGATTACTCACCACATGGTGGACATGGCGCCCTGTGTCAGGCTAGATTACTCACCACATGGTGGACATGGCACCCTGTGTCAGGCTAGATTACTCACCACATGGTGGACATGGCAGCCCGTGTCAGGCTAGATAACTCACCACATGGTGGACATGGCACCCTGCATCAGACTAGATTACTCACCACATGGTGGACATGGCACCCTGTGTCAGGCTAGGTAACTCACCACATGGTGGACATGGCACCCTGTGTCAGGCTGGATAACTCACCACATGGTGGACATGGCACCCTGCCTCAGGCTAGGTAACTCACCACATGGTGGACATGGCACCCTGTGTCAGGCTAGATTACTCACCAGATGGTGGACATGGCACCCTGCCTCAGGCTAGATAACTCACCACATGGTGGACATGGCAGCCTGTGTCTGGCTAGATAACTCACCACATGGTGGACATGGCACCCTGTGTCAGGCTAGATTACTCACCACATGGTAGACATGGCACCCTGCATCAGGCTAGATAACTCACCACATGGTGGACATGGCACCCTGTGTCAGGCTAGATTACTCACCACATGGTGGATATGGCAGCCTGTGTCAGGCTAGATTACTCACCACATGGTGGACATGGCACCCTGTGTCAGGCTAGATTACTCACCACACGATGGACATGGCAGCCTGTGTCATGCTAGATTACTCACCACATGGTGGACATGGCACCCTGTGTCAGGCTAGATTACTCACCACATGATGGACATGGCAGCCTGTGTCAGGCTAGATTACTCACCACATGATGGACATGGCACCCTGTGTCAGGCTAGATTACTCACCACATGGTGGACATGGCACCCTGTGTCAGGCTAGATTACTCACCACATGATGGACATGGCAGCCTGTGTCAGGCTAGATTACTCACCACATGGTGGACATGGCACCCTGTGTCAGGCTAGATAACTCACCACATGGTGGACATGGCACCCTGTGTCAGGCTAGATTACTCACCACATGGTGGATATGGCACCCTGCATCAGGCTAGATTACTCACCACATGGTGGACATGGCAGCCTGTGTCAGGCTTGATAACTCACCACATGGTTGACATGGCACCCTGCGTCAGGCTAGATAACTCACCACATGGTGGATATGGCACCCTGCGTCAGGCTAGATTACTCACCACATGGTGGACCGTCTCTGGCACAGCATCTGCTCCCTTCAAGTCGATCCAAGTGGGGAAGTACATGAGCCGCTCCTGCAGATACAGACATATTACAGGTGGACCATCAGATCCTGTTGTATCCTGGGAAACTGATTTGTGGGGAGGGTTTCAAAAGAAGCTCAGTGGACCATCTTTTCAGACATATTTTGCTTGACAATCTGTTGACCCACAGATACTGCAAGCAACCTAACATCAGATTTCTCCACCTAATTAAACAAGGGTGCTCTGAGAGCACAACATCCCCCGCACAAATTTTTTAACGAGTTTATATTTTCTTTGTATTTTTCATGAAGCTCCATAAAACAGGGGCAGTAACTCTGTCAAAATTTGTCAAAATGAAACGGGACTGCGATATGCGTATCATCAACATGTCGACATCTTGTGTGTAGAGTGTCAGGGATATTCTCTGGAAACTGTAGGAGGAGTTGATTTCACAAGCTTAGTACCCTCTCTCACAATTAGGCACATGAAGCTCCGTAAAACAGGGGCAGTAACTCTGTCAAAATTTGTCAAAACGAAATGGGACTGGGATATGAATATCATTAACATGTTGACTTCTTGTGTGTAGAGTGTCAGGAATATACTCTGGAAAGAGTTGATTTCACAAGCTTAGTACCCTCTCTCACAATTCAGCAAATGAACCCCGTAAAACAGGGGCAGTAACTCTGTCAAAATTAGTCAAAATGAAACGGGACTGCGATATGCATATCATAAACATGTCGACATCTTGTGTGTAGAGTGTCAGGGATATTCTCTGGAAACTGTAGGAGTAGTTGATTTCACAAGCTTAGTACCCTCTCTCACAATTAGGCAAATGAAGCTCCGTAAAACAGGGGCAGTAACTCTGTCAAAATTTGTCAAAACGAAATGGGACTGCGATATGAATATCATTAACATGTTGACATCTAGTGTGTAGAGTGTCAGGGATATTCTCTGGAAAGAGTTGATTTCACAAGCTTAGTACCCTCTCTCACAATTCGGCAAATGAAGCTCCGTAAAACGGGCAGTAACCCTGTCACAATTAGTCGAAATGAAACGGGACTGCGATATGCATATCATCAACATGTTGACATCTTGTGTGTAGAGTGTCAGGGATATTCTCTGGAAACTGTAGGAGGAGTTGATTTCACAAGCTTAGTACCCTCTGTGGGACGGACAGAAGGACGGACAGACGGACGGACATTATCCCCCTTCGGCCATTCTGGCCTGGCGGGGGATAACAAGAAAGCTATATGCATTTATACTTCATATGATTCCACTTCTGGTTTGGGCAAACACAAGCATAATGCAGTACAAGTTCAAAACATTGCAGAATGAGCCATCAGCTACCAGTATTCCTACTTATACAATCACTTTCATCAAAATAGTGATGATGCATGTCAAGTTTAGTCAAATTTATATAAAAAAGACCTAAAGGGTCGCAGATATTATGTATGTTTATTTCACGAGGCAAGACCTTGATCTTCAGTGTTGGACAATCACAAGCAAACATTTGTAGATAAAGTCTCAATACTGCCAACAGTTTTAGCAACTTTAGATTTAGGATAGTGTGAGCAACATACTGCCATTTTCTTGACATCAAATGAATGAAGGGTTGCAGAACACACAATCATCTGCAAACGTTTGCCATCATTGGTGACCTTTGGAATCTGTTGGTGGAGGCGATTGATGAGGTCACCATAACCCTGAGACAGAAGCCCGTCCTGTTGGAAGGAAAAACACTGAATGAACGAGTGAGTCATAAACACACATTATCGAAGGACTGTAAAACACAATCGAATTGGTAAGATTAAAGAGATGATCTTCTGAGTTGGCCCACACTACTTTCTTTACTCAACAGCCATTGTGACCACTAGAATCTCAAAAGTTACAATCCTGTGAAGATTCTGGTTTAGAACTAGTCTTCAGCAACCAATGCTTGTCGTAAGAGGCAAATAACAGCATCAGACACACTGACTTGGTTGATGGATGTTATGGTATCCCAATTACAAACATCAGTGCTCATGATGTCTATCACTGAATTGCCTGGTCCAGATTTGACTATTTACAAACCGCTGTCATATGTAGCTGAAGTATGGCTGAGTGCGGCGTTAAATAGCAAGCAAACACAAACAAACCAGAATTTTGAGAACTCAGGGATCTCCAAAATCTAAACACACTACCCTGGAATCCCAACACATCGTGAGACACCCTGGAGTCTCCACACACCATGAGATACCCTGGAGACACCCTGGAGTCTCCACACAGCAAGAGACACCCTGGTGTCTCCACACACCATGAGATGCCCTGGAGTCCCCTCACAGCAAGAGACACCCTGGTGTCTCCACACACCATGAGATGCCCTGGAGTCCCCTCACAGCAAGAGACACCCTGGAGTCTCCACACACCATAGGATGCCCTGGAAACACCCTGGAGTCTCCACACACCATGAGACACCCTGGAGTCTCCACACAGCAAGAGACACCCTGGTGTCTCCACACACCATGAGATGCCCTGGAGTCCCCTCACAGCAAGAGACACCCTGGTGTCTCCACACACCATGAGACACCCTGAAGTCCCCTCACAGCAAGAGACACCCTGGAGTCTCCACACACCATAGGATGCCCTGGAAACACCCTGGAGTCTCCACACACCATGAGACACCCTGGAGTCTCCACACAGCAAGAGACACCCTGGTGTCTCCACACACCATGAGATGCCCTGGAGTCCCCTCACAGCAAGAGACACCCTGGAGTCTCCACACACCATAGGATGCCCTGGAAACACCCTGGAGTCTCCACACACGAGACACCCTGGAGTCTCCACACAGCAAGAGACACCCTGGTGTCTCCACACACCATGAGATGCCCTGGAGTCCCCTCACAGCAAGAGACACGCTGGAGTCTCATCACAGCAAGAGACACCCTGGTGTCTCCACACACCATGAGATGCCCTGGAGTCCCCTCACAGCAAGAGACACCCTGGTGTCTCCACACACCATGAGATGCCCTGGAGTCCCCTCACAGCAAGAGACACCCTGGAGTCTCCACACACCATAGGATGCCCTGGAAACACCCTGGAGTCTCCACACACCATGAGACACCCTGGTGTCTCCACACACCATGAGATGCCCTGGAGTCCCCTCACAGCAAGAGACACCCTGGAGTCTCCACACACCATAGGATGCCCTGGAAACACCCTGGAGTCTCCACACACCATGAGACACCCTGGTGTCTCCACACACCATGAGATGCCCTGGAGTCCCCTCACAGCAAGAGACACCCTGGTGTCTCCACACACCATAGGATGCCCTGGAAACACCCTGGAGTCTCCACACAGCAAGAGACACCCTGGTGTCTCCACACACCATGAGATGCCCTGGAGTCCCCTCACAGCAAGAGACACCCTGGTGTCTCCACACACCATGAGACACCCTGGAGTCCCCTCACAGCAAGAGACGCCCTGGAGTCTCCACACACCATAGGATGCCCTGGAAACACCCTGGAGTCTCCACACACCATGAGACACCCTGGTGTCTCCACACACCATGAGATGCCCTGGAGTCCCCTCACAGCAAGAGACACCCTGGTGTCTCCACACACCATAGGATGCCCTGGAAACACCCTGGAGTCTCCACACACCATGAGACACCCTGGTGTCTCCACACACCATGAGATGCCCTGGAGTCCCCTCACAGCAAGAGACACCCTGGTGTCTCCACACACCATAGGATGCCCTGGAAACACCCTGGAGTCTCCACACAGCAAGAGACACCCTGGTGTCTCCACACACCATGAGATGCCCTGGAGTCCCCTCACAGCAAGAGACACCCTGGTGTCTCCACACACCATGAGACACCCTGGAGTCCCCTCACAGCAAGAGACGCCCTGGAGTCTCCACACACCATAGGATGCCCTGGAAACACCCTGGAGTCTCCACACACCATGAGACACCCTGGTGTCTCCACACACCATGAGATGCCCTGGAGTCCCCTCACAGCAAGAGACACCCTGGTGTCTCCACACACCATAGGATGCCCTGGAAACACCCTGGAGTCTCCACACAGCAAGAGACACCCTGGTGTCTCCACACACCATGAGATGCCCTGGAGTCCCCTCACAGCAAGAGACACCCTGGTGTCTCCACACACCATGAGACACCCTGGAGTCCCCTCACAGCAAGAGACGCCCTGGAGTCTCCACACACCATAGGATGCCCTGGAAACACCCTGGAGTCTCCACACACCATGAGACACCCTGGAGTCTCCACACAGCAAGAGACACCCTGGTGTCTCCACACACCATGAGATGCCCTGGAGTCCCCTCACAGCAAGAGACACCCTGGAGTCTCCACACACCATAGGATGCCCTGGAAACACCCTGGAGTCTCCACACACCATGAGACACCCTGGAGTCTCCACACAGCAAGAGACACCCTGGTGTCTCCACATACCATGAGACACCCTGGAGTCTCCACACAGCAAGAGACACCCTGGTGTCTCCACACACCATGTGATGCCCTGGAGACACCCTGGAGACACCCTGGAGTCTCCACACACCATGTGATGCCCTGGAGACACCCTGGAGTCTCCACACACCATGTGATGCCCTGGAGACACCCTGGAGTCCCCTCACAGCAAGAGACACCCTGGAGTCTCCACACACCATGAGATGCCCTGGAGACACCCTGGAGTCTCCACACACCATGAGATGCCCTAGAGACACCCTGGAGTCCCCTCATAGCAAGAGACACCCTGCAGACACCCTGGAGTCCCGTCACAGCAAGAGACACCCTGGTGTCTCCACACACCATGAGATGCCCTGGAGACACCCTGGAGTCCCCTCACAGCAAGAGACACCCTGGAGTCTCCACACACCATGAGCTGCGCTGGAGACACCCTGGAGTCTCCACACACCATGAGACACCCTGGAGTCCCCTCACAGGAAAAGACACCCTGGAGTCCCCTCACAGCAAGAGACACCCTGGTGTCTCCACACACCATGAGATACCCTGGAGACACCCTGGAGTCCCCTCACAGCAAGAGACACCCTGGAGTCTCCACACACCATGAGATGCCCTGAATCCCCACACAGCCAGCATGAGACACCCTGGAGTCCCCTCACAGCAAGAGACACCCTGAAGTCTCCACACAGCCAGCATGAGACACCATGGAGTCCCCTCACAGCAAGAGACACCCTGAAGTCTCCACACAGCCAGCATGAGACACCCTGGAGTCCCCTTACAGCAAGTGACACCCTGGAGTCCCCACGGAGCAAGTGACACCCTGGAGTTGCCATACAACAAGAGACACCCTGAAGTCTCCACACAGCCAGCATGAGACACCCTGAAGTCTCCACACAGCCAGCATGAGACACCCTGGAGTTCCCTCACAGCAAGAGACACCCTGGGTACCTAGTCCCCCCTGGAGTCCCCACACAGACAGCATGATACACCCTGGAGCTTCCACAAAGCCAGCATGAGGTATTGGGTACCTAGTCCTCCCTGGAATCCCCACACAGCCAGCATGAGACACCCTGAAGTCTCCACACAGCCAGCATGAGACACCCTGGAGTCCCCTCACAGCAAGTGACACCCTGGAGTCCCCACGGAGCAAGTGACACCCTGGAGTTGCCATACAACAAGAGACACCCTGAAGTCTCCACACAGCCAGCATGAAACACCCTGAAGTCTCAACACAGCCAGCATGAGACACCCTGGGTACCTAGTCCCCCCTGGAGTCCCCACACAGACAGCATGATACACCCTGGAGCTTCCACAAAGCCAGCATGAGGTATTGGGTACCTAGTCCTCCCTGGAATCCCCACACAGCAAGAGACACCCTGAAGTCTCCACACAGCCAGCATGAGACACCCTGGAGTTCCCTCACAGCAAGAGACACCCTGAAGTCTCCACACAGCCAGCATGAGACACCCTGAAGTCTCAACACAGCCAGCATGAGACACCCTGGAGTTCCCTCACAGCAAGAGACACCCTGAAGTCTCAACGAAGCCAGCATGAGACACCCTGAAGTCTCAACACAGCCAGCATGAGACACCCTGAAGTCTCAACACAGACAGCATGATACACCCTGGAGCTTCCACAAAGCCAGCATGAGGTATTGGGTACCTAGTCCTCCCTGGAATCCTCACACAGCCAGCATGAGACACCCTGAAGTCTCCACAAAGCCAGCATGAGACACCCTGAAGTCTCCACAAAGCCAGCATGAGACACCCTGAAGTCTCCACACAGCCAGCATGAGACACCCTGAAGTCTCAACACAGCCAGCATGAGACACCCTGGAGTTCCCTCACAGCAAGAGACACCCTGGGTACCTAGTCCCCCCTGGAGTCCCCACACAGACAGCATGATACACCCTGGAGCTTCCACAAAGCCAGCATGAGGTATTGGGTACCTAGTCCTCCCTGGAGTCCCCACACAGCCAGCATGAGACACCCTGAAGTCTCAACACAGCCAGCAAGTGACACCCTGGGTACCTAGTCCCCCCTGGAGTCCCCACACAGACAGCATGATACACCCTGGAGCTTCCACAAAGCCAGCATGAGGTATTGGGTACCTAGTCCTCCCTGGAATCCCCACACAGCCAGCAAGAGACACCCTGAAGTCTCCACACAGCCAGCATGAGACACCCTGGAGTCCCCCCTGGAGTCCCCACACAGACAGCATGATACACCCTGGAGCTTCCACAAAGCCAGCATGAGGTATTGGGTACCTAGTCCTCCCTGGAATCCCCACACAGCCAGCAAGAGACACCCTGAAGTCTCCACAAAGCCAGCATGAGACACCCTGGAGCCTCCACAAAGCCAGCATGAGACACCCTGGAGTCTCCACAAAGCCAGCATGAGGCACTAGGTACCTAGTCCCCCCTGGAGTCTCCACACAGCCAGCATGAGACACCCTGGAGCGTCCACACAACATGAGGTACTAGGTACCTAGTCCCCCTAGCAACAAAAATCTATAGCATCAAATTTCTAGGTGTAAGTGACTTGTATTCTGTGATGTAAGGGTCTACTTACACACTCGTCCAGTACAAAGAAGCGAATCTGATGGAGAGCTAGTTTGCCTGTAGAGATGAGGTCCTCCAGACGGCCAGGGGTCCCACACACAATGTCCACCTGCACACACGTTTCAAATTCTCATCTCCTTATACTGTTTTTGAAATGTTACACTTCTGTGTAATGACAATGCCTATTAACATGTGGTAAGAAGTAACAACCTAATTATCGAATATGGTCACAATCCACCAAATCAGTGACTGCAAGCCTTATTCGCTTAAACTGTTCAACTGAAATTCTGCTGAAAATCATTAAATCATTCATCAACACATGTAGTAATTGGAATTAGAAAACCAGTCACAGGTCAATTCAAGACAATGTGATATTTCATTTTCTGTATGTTGACAGATGTGACTGGTTATTGAACTTGAAACATCAAATTGGGACAAAACCCATCCATAACACTTTGTCCTGAACCAAAGATGATAATATGTTGGTGGCTAATGGGATGGCCACTGGGATGGACAGTAGGATTGACAGTGGGATGGACAGTGGGATGGACAATGGGATGGCCAATGGGATGGATAGTAGGATTGACAGTGGGGTGGCCAGTGGGATGGACAATGGGATGGACAGTGGGATTGCCAGTAAGATTGACAGTGGGATGGCCAGTGGGGTGGACAGTGGAGTGGACAGTGGGGTGGACAGTGGGATTGCCAGTAAGATTGACAGTGGGATGGCCAGTGGGATGGCCAGTGGGATGGACAATAGGATGGACAGTGGGATTGCCAGTAAGATTGCCAGTGGGATGGCCAGTGGGGTGGACAGTGGGGTGGACAGTGGGGTGGACAGTGGAGTGGACAGTGGGATGGCCAATGGGATGGCCAATGGGATGGACAATGGGATGGCCAGTGAGATGGCTAGTGGGGTGGACAGTGGGATGGCCAATGGGATGGCCAATGGGATGGCCAGTGGGATGGCCAGTGGGATGGACAGTGGGATGGCCAATGGGATGGCCAATGGGATGGCCTGTGAGATGGCCAGTGGGATGGACAGTGGGATGGCCAATGGGATGGACAGTGGGATGGACAGTGGGATGGCCAATGGGATGGCCAGTGGGATGGCCAGTGGGGTGGACAGTGGAGTGGACAGTGGGATGGACAGTGAGATGGCCAATGGGATGGACAGTGGGATGGCCAATGGGATGGACAGTGGGATGGCCAATGGGATGGCCAATGGGATGGCCAGTGGGATGGCCAGTGGGGTGGACAGTGGAGTGGACAGTGGGATGGCCAATGGGATGGCCAATGGGATGGCCAATGAGATGGCCAGTGAGATGGCCAGTGGGATGGACAGTGGGATGGCCAATGGGATGGCCAATGGGATGGCCAGTGAGATGGCCAGTGGGATGGACAGTGGGATGGCCAATGGGATGGACAGTGGGATGGACAGTGGGATGGCCAATGGGATGGCCAATGGGATGGCCTGTGGAGTGGACAGTGGGATTGCCAATGGGATGGCCTGTGGAGTGGACAGTGGGATGGCCAGTGGGATAGACAGTGGGATGGCCAATGGGATGGCCAATGGGATGGCCTGTGGAGTGGACAGTGGGATGGCCAGTGGGATGGAGAGTTGGATGGCTATTGGGATGGACAGTGGGATGACCAGTAGGGTGGCCAGAGGGATGGCCAGTGGGGTTGCCAGTGGGATGGCCAGTGGGATGGCCAGTGGGGTGGCCAGTGGGGTGACCAGTGGGATGGAGAATGGGATGGACAGTGGGATGGCCAGTGGGATCGACAGTGAGATGGCCAATGCGATGGACAGTGGGATGGCCAGTGGGATGGCCAGTGGGATGGCCAATAGACCTCTCTTAATATTTTTGCATGGCCCCAAAGTCAAACTCCAAAACAAAGTTTCCCCCACATGGCGGCAGAGCAAACAGCCGGAAGTGATTTATCGCTTGTCTCGCATGTCTCGTTCAGCTTCGTCAAGAATTTGGTTCAAAGTCAATCTAAGAGCGCGAGGAGATCCCCGTTGAACCAGGGATTCCATTACAACAGCAATGGGTTCATCAACAGTATTAAAAGTATGTATAGTGTGCTTTTACACTAAATAACAATGACCACTTTGACAGGTCACGTTACCTTTCATGGCATATGCTGTTGTTTTGAACTTATATTGATGGGCGTAACATGGATGGGCGTAACATGAATGGGCTAAGACAGCCATAATGACTGATAACCAGCCCTTTATATGTGTGTAAGCACTATATTTTATTTATTTTAATTCTTGTGTTTTGGGTTATTAGGTTAGTGGCCAATGGGATGAACAGTGGGATGGACAGTGGGATGGACAGAGGGATGGACAATGGGATGGACAGTGGGTTGGCCAGTGGGATGGACAGTGGGACGGCCAGTGGGATGGACAGTGGGATGGCCAATGGGATTGACAGAGGGATGGACAATGGGATGGACAGTTAGATGGCCAATGTGATGGACAGTGGGATGGACAGTGGGGTGGACAATGGGATGGAAAATGTGATGGACAATGGGATGGACAATGGGATTGACGGTGAGATGGCCAGTGGGATTGCCAGTGGGATGGCCAGTGGGATGGACAATGGGATGGCCAATGGGATGGACAATTGGATGGCCAATGGGATGGACAGTGGGATGGCCAGTGGGATGGACAGTGGGGTGGACAGTGGGATGGCCAGTGGGATGGCCAGTGGGATGGCCAGTGGGATGGCCAGTGGGGTGGACAGTGGGGTGGCCAGTGGGATGGCCAGTGGGGTGGCCAGTGGGGTGGCCAGTGGGGTGGCCAGTGGGATGGCCAGTGGGGTGGCCAGTGGGATGGCCAGTGGGGTGGACAGTGGGGTGGCCAGTGGGGTGGCCAGTGGGATGGCCAGTGGGGTGGCCAGTGGAGTGGCCAGTGGGGTGGCCAGTGGGGTGGCCAGTGGGATGGCCAGTGGGATGGCCAGTGGCGTGGACAGTGGGGTGGCCAGTGGGATGGCCAGTGGGGTGGCCAATGGGATGGCCAGTGGGATTGCCAGTGGGGTGGCCAGTGGGGTGGCCATTTGGGTGACCAGTGGGGTGCCCAGTGGGATGGCCAGTGGGATGGCCAGTGGGGTGGACAGTGGGATGGCCAGTGGGGTGACCAGTGGGGTGGACAGTGGGGTGGCCAGTGGGATGGCGAGTGGGATGGCCAGTGGGGTGGCCAGTCGGGTGACCAGTGGGGTGGCCAGTGGGATGGCCAGTGGGATGGCCAGTGGGGTGGACAGTGGGGTGGACAGTGGGGTGGCCAGTGGGATGGCCAGTGGGGTGGCCAGTGGGGTGGCCAGTGGAGTGGCCAGTGGGATGGCCAGTGGGGTGGCCAGTGGGATGGCCAATGGGGTGGCCAGTGGGGTGGCCAGTGGGGTGGCCAGTGGGATGGCCAGTGGGGTGGCCAGTGGGGTGGCCAGTGGGATGGCCAGTGGGATGGCCAGTGGGGTGGCCAGTGGGGTGGCCAGTGGGATGGCCAGTGGGATGGCCAGTGGGGTGGCCAGTGGGGTGACCAGTGGGATGGAGAATGGGATGGACAGTGGGATGGCCAGTGGGATCGACAGTGAGATGGCCAATGCGATGGACAGTGGGATGGCCAGTGGGATGGCCAGTGGGATGGCCAATAGACCTCTCTTAATATTTATGCATGGCCCCAAAGTCAAACGAAGTTTTCCCCGCATGGCGGCAGAGTGAGTGAGTTGGGTTTAACGCCGCTTTTAACATTATTTCAGTTATATCGCGGCGTGTCAGCTTAATGTGGGAGGAAAGCCCGAAGTGATGCAGGTCTCAGACGTTTTACCACTTCGGTGAAACCCACAAGCACGGGTATGGTGCTGACAAACCTAGAAACATAATCGGGGCGAACCGGGATTCGAACCCACAATCATAGGTTCCTGGCGTGTCCAGGGGACGCAACTCTGCACAGCGAATCGCGGCACCTTAGACGACTGGGCCACCCGTGCCCCCCCCCATGGCGGCAGAGCAAACACCCGGAAGTGATTTATCGCTTGTCTCGCATGTCTCGTTCAGCTTCGTCAAGAATTTGGTTCAAAGTCAATCTAAGAGCGCAGGGAGTTCCCCGTTGAACCAGGGATTCCATTACAACAGCGATGGGTTCATCAACAGTATTAAAAGTATGTATAGTGTGCTTTTACACTAAATAACAATGACCACTTTGACAGGTCACGTTACCTTTCATGGCATATGCTGTTGTTTTGAACTTATATTGATGGGCGTAACATGGATGGGCGTAACATGAATGGGCTAAGACAGCCATAATGACTGATAACCAGCCCTTTATATGTGTGTAAGCACTATATTTTATTTATTTTAATTCTTGTGTTTTGGGTTATTACGTTAGTGGCCAATGGGATGAACAGTGGGATGGACAGTGGGATGGACAGAGGGATGGACAATGGGATGGACAATGGGATGGATAATGGGTTGGCCAGTGGGATGGACAGTGGGACGGCCAGTGGGATGGACAGTGGGATGGCCAATGGGATAGACAGAGGGATGGACAATGGGATGGACAGTTAGATGGCCAATGTGATGGACAGTTGGATGGACAGTGGGGTGGACAATGGGATGGAAAATGTGATGGACAATGGGATTGACAATGGGATTGACGATGAGATGGAAATGAATGTTTGATGCTGCACCATTGGATATAGGCCCTGCTGGTAGAACAGAAATACATAGCACCGTGACAGTGCTGCTCAGCTAAAACAGTCAGATTGAGCTAAAAGTATGTGCAAAATGAGTAAAGGAGGGTTTTATATGCTTCACCTATTAACTGGCTGTATAATATGGCCTGTTTGATGTGGGAGGATAACAATGGATCACTGCCATACTCAAAATTGGTTTTAACTGTTTTAGGAAAATAAATAAATTCCTATCTTAAAATGTCATGACTGGATGCAAGTCCCATATTGGAGTTCCTACATTTTTTTTTTTTCAAACTTGAAATGAATCTGTACTCATGCTAATGTCATTAACAAATCGGAATCAGCAAAACATGTCATACCAAGATTTCAGCTCAAAATAATCACATTTGTATGGTAACTGTAGTATAGTTAGACAATATCTAACTTTGGACTGTCACGCCCTTCAGAATACTTGACACAACATATACAGATTTCCTCAACATTTGCCATTTGTTCAAACTTCAGATAAATCAAATTAATATATAAAGACATTTATAAAAAAAATTGGTGTTTCTAGCCAGTGGCCTACCCCTCTTTCCAAACAATCCACCTGCTCCTTGGCGCTGACTCCCCCAATAATCAGTAGTTCCCTGCAACACAAACAGACAGTGTGATGTCTCCAGAATGGCACACACCCTCTGCAGCATGGGTCATCACACCACACACATCTCCACAATCCTCTCACAGACACACTCCACAACCCTCAGCCATGGGCCACCACACACACACACACACACACTCCACAACCCTCAGCCATGGGCCACCACACACACACACACACACACACACACACACACACACACACACACCTCTCACACACACACACACACACACACACACACACACACACACACACACACACACACACACACACACACACACACACACACACACACACACACACACAGATATCTCCACAGCCCTCAGCCATGGGCCACCACCCACCCACCCACCCACACCCACACCCACACACACACACACACACACACACACACACACAGCCATGGGCCACCACACATACACACACACACAGATATCTCCACAACCCTCAGGGGCAGTCGGGTAGCCTAGTGGTTAAAGCGTTCGCTCGTCACGCCGAAGACCCGGGTACGATTCCCGACATGGGTACAATGTGTGAAGCCCATTTCTGGTGTCCCCCGCCGTGATATTGCTGGAATATTGCTAAAAGTGGCGTAAAACCATACTCACTCACTCCACAACCCTCAGCCATGGGCCACCACACACACACAGATATCTCCACAACCCTCAGCCATGGGCCACCACACACACACAGATATCTCCTCAACCCTCAGCCATGGGCCACCACACACACACACACAGATATCTCCACAACCCTCAGCCATGGGCCACCACACACACACAGATATCTCCACAACCCTCAGCCATGGGCCACCACACACACACACAGATATCTCCACAACCCCCAGCCATGGGCCACCACACACACACAGATATCTCAACCCTCAGCCATGGACAACCACAGTCTTCCAGCTCACCTCACATCAGGGTTGTTGACATGTTTCTTGAACTTCTGCAGCTGAGTGAGGGTCTGAAAGACACAAGTGCATGGCTATGTCACACTTCCTTATTAGCATAAAAGTAATCTATTCCATGACATAACAGGCTATTACTCTTACTAAAAACTACCACAGGGAACTTTATAAACAGGCAACTATCACCACTGACAATACCTACAGGAGAAAGTGACAGCAGTACTCACCTGTTCTGCCAGGGAAGTTTATAAACAGGCAACTACCCCCACTGACAATACCTACAGGAGAAAGTGACAGCAGTACTCACCTGTTCTGCCAGGGAAGTTTATAAACAGGCAACTACCCCCACTGACAATACCTACAGGAGAAAGTGACAGCAGTACTCACCTGTTCTGCCAGGGAAGTTTATAAACAGGCAACTACCCCCACTGACAATACCTACAGGAGAAAGTGACAGCAGTACTCACCTGTTCTGCCAGCTCCCGGGAGGGCTGCAATATGGAAGAAGACTACAGCATCAACAAACTGCATTGAATATCACAACCTGATAAACACTTACAAATGAACTTAAACTTAAACTTATAAACTTAAACTTGATTTTGTTACATATATTACAATGTCTGTTGGCAATGTCCATGCACTTCTGTTGTTGTTATCATTCTAACATGCCAATGACAGCACCAAGAAAGCAAGAACATGGCAACTCACTACGTAGTGTTTCCTGTATGACGATAGCCTGTAGAGCATTAGTTAGGTATATGAACATGACAACTCACTACGTAGTGTTTCCTGTATGACGATAGCCTGTAGAGCATTAGTTAGGTATATGAACATGACAACTCACTACGTAGTGTTTCCTGTATGACGACAGTCTGTAGAGCATTAGTTAGGTATATGAACATGGCTACCCACTACGTAGTGTTTCCTGTATGAAGACAGTCTGTAGAGCATTAGTTAGGTATATGAACATGACAACTCACTACGTAGTGTTTCCTGTATGACGATAGCCTGTAGAGCATTAGTTAGCTATATGAACATGGCAACTCACTACGTAGTGTTTCCTGTATGACGATAGCCTGTAGAGCATTAGTTAGGTATATGAACATGACAACTCACTACGTAGTGTTTCCTGTATGACGATAGCCTGTAGAGCATTAGTTAGGTATATGAACATTGCAACCCACTACGTAGTGTTTCCTGTATGAAGACAGTCTGTAGAGCATTAGTTAGGTATATGAACATGACAACTCACTACGTAGTGTTTCCTGTATGACGACAGCCTGTAGAGCATTAGTTAGGTATATGAACATGGCAACTCACTACGTAGTGTTTCCTGTATGACGATAGCCTGTAGAGCATTAGTTAGGTATATGAACATGGCAACCCACTACGTAGTGTTTCCTGTATGAAGACAGTCTGTAGAGCATTAGTTAGGTATATGAACATGACAACTCACTACGTAGTGTTTCCTGTATGAAGACAGTCTGTAGAGCATTAGTTAGGTAAATGAACATGACAACTCACTACGTAGTGTTTCCTGTATGACGATAGCCTGTAGAGCATTAGTTAGGTATATGAACATGGCAACTCACTACGTAGTGTTTCCTGTATGACGACAGCCTGTAGAGCATTAGTTAGGTATATGAACATGACAACTCACTACGTAGTGTTTCCTGTATGAAGATAGCCTGTAGAGCATTAGTTAGGTATATGAACATGGCAACTCACTACGTAGTGTTTCCTGTATGACGACAGTCTGTAGAGCATTAGTTAGGTATATGAACATGACAACTCACTACGTAGTGTTTCCTGTATGACGACAGCCTGTAGAGCATTAGTTAGGTATATGAACATGACAACTCACTACGTAGTGTTTCCTGTATGACGACAGTCTGTAGAGCATTAGTTAGGTATATGAACATGACAACTCACTACGTAGTGTTTCCTGTATGACGACAGCCTGTAGAGCATTAGTAAGGTATATGAACATGGCAACTCACTACGTAGTGTTTCCTGTATGACGACAGTCTGTAGAGCATTAGTTAGGTATATGAACATGGCAACTCACTACGTAGTGTTTCCTGTATGAAGACAGTCTGTAGAGCATTAGTTAGGTATATGAACATGGCAACTCACTACGTAGTGTTTCCTGTATGAAGACAGTCTGTAGAGCATTAGTTAGGTATATGAACATGACAACCCACTACGTAGTGTTTCCTGTATGAAGACAGTCTGTAGAGCATTAGTTAGGTATATGAACATGGCAACTCACTACGTAGTGTTTCCTGTATGACGATAGCCTGTAGAGCATTAGTTAGGTATATGAACATGACAACTCACTACGTAGTGTTTCCTGTATGACGACAGCCTGTAGAGCATTAGTTAGGTATATGAACATGACAACTCACTACGTAGTGTTTCCTGTATGAAGACAGTCTGTAGAGCATTAGTTAGGTATATGAACATGACAACTCACTACGTAGTGTTTCCTGTATGAAGACAGTCTGTAGAGCATTAGTTAGGTATATGAACATGACAACTCACTACGTAGTGTTTCCTGTATGACGACAGCCTGTAGAGCATTAGTTAGGTATATGAACATGACAACTCACTACGTAGTGTTTCCTGTATGACGATAGCCTGTAGAGCATTAGTTAGGTATATGAACATGACAACTCACTACGTAGTGTTTCCTGTATGACGATAGCCTGTAGAGCATTAGTTAGGTATATGAACATGACAACTCACTACGTAGTGTTTCCTGTATAACGACAGCCTGTAGAGCATTAGTTAGGTATATGAACATGACAACTCACTACGTAGTGTTTCCTGTATGACGATAGCCTGTAGAGCATTAGTTAGGTATATGAACATGACAACTCACTACGTAGTGTTTCCTGTATAACGACAGCCTGTAGAGCATTAGTTAGGTATATGAACATGACAACTCACTACGTAGTGTTTCCTGTATGAAGATAGCCTGTAGAGCATTAGTTAGGTATATGAACATGGCAACTCACTACGTAGTGTTTCCTGTATGACGAAAGCCTGTAGAGCATTAGTTAGGTATATGAACATGACAACTCACTACGTAGTGTTTCCTGTATGACGACAGCCTGTAGAGCATTAGTTAGGTATATGAACATGACAACTCACTACGTAGTGTTTCCTGTATGAAGATAGCCTGTAGAGCATTAGTTAGGTATATGAACATGGCAACTCACTACGTAGTGTTTCCTGTATGACGACAGTCTGTAGAGCATTAGTTAGGTATATGAACATGACAACTCACTACGTAGTGTTTCCTGTATGACGATAGCCTGTAGAGCATTAGTTAGGTATATGAACATGACAACTCACTACGTAGTGTTTCCTGTATGACGATAGCCTGTAGAGCATTAGTTAGGTATATGAACATGACAACTCACTACGTAGTGTTTCCTGTATGACGACAGTCTGTAGAGCATTAGTTAGGTATATGAACATGGCTACCCACTACGTAGTGTTTCCTGTATGAAGACAGTCTGTAGAGCATTAGTTAGGTATATGAACATGACAACTCACTACGTAGTGTTTCCTGTATGACGATAGCCTGTAGAGCATTAGTTAGCTATATGAACATGGCAACTCACTACGTAGTGTTTCCTGTATGACGATAGCCTGTAGAGCATTAGTTAGGTATATGAACATGACAACTCACTACGTAGTGTTTCCTGTATGACGATAGCCTGTAGAGCATTAGTTAGGTATATGAACATGGCAACCCACTACGTAGTGTTTCCTGTATGAAGACAGTCTGTAGAGCATTAGTTAGGTATATGAACATGACAACTCACTACGTAGTGTTTCCTGTATGACGACAGCCTGTAGAGCATTAGTTAGGTATATGAACATGGCAACTCACTACGTAGTGTTTCCTGTATGACGATAGCCTGTAGAGCATTAGTTAGGTATATGAACATGGCAACCCACTACGTAGTGTTTCCTGTATGAAGACAGTCTGTAGAGCATTAGTTAGGTATATGAACATGACAACTCACTACGTAGTGTTTCCTGTATGACGACAGTCTGTAGAGCATTAGTTAGGTATATGAACATGGCAACTCACTACGTAGTGTTTCCTGTATGACGATAGCCTGTAGAGCATTAGTTAGGTATATGAACATGGCAACTCACTACGTAGTGTTTCCTGTATGACGACCGTCTGTAGAGCATTAGTTAGGTATATGAACATGGCAACTCACTACGTAGTGTTTCCTGTATGACGATAGCCTGTAGAGCATTAGTTAGGTATATGAACATGGCAACTCACTACGTAGTGTTTCCTGTATGACGATAGCCTGTAGAGCATTAGTTAGGTATATGAACATGACAACTCACTACGTAGTTTTTCCTGTATGACGATAGCCTGTAGAGCATTAGTTAGGTATATGAACATGGCAACTCACTACGTAGTGTTTCCTGTATGACGATAGCCTGTAGAGCATTAGTTAGGTATATGAACATGACAACTCACTACGTAGTGTTTCCTGTATGAAGATAGCCTGTAGAGCATTAGTTAGGTATATGAACATGGCAACTCACTACGTAGTGTTTCCTGTATGACGATAGCCTGTAGAGCATTAGTTAGGTATATGAACATGGCAACTCACTACGTAGTGTTTCCTGTATGACGATAGCCTGTAGAGCATTAGTTAGGTATATGAACATGACAACTCACTACGTAGTGTTTCCTGTATGACGATAGCCTGTAGAGCATTAGTTAGGTATATGAACATGGCAACTCACTACGTAGTGTTTCCTGTATGACGATAGCCTGTAGAGCATTAGTTAGGTATATGAACATGACAACTCACTACGTAGTGTTTCCTGTATGACGATAGCCTGTAGAGCATTAGTTAGGTATATGAACATGGCAACTCACTACGTAGTGTTTCCTGTATGAAGATAGCCTGTAGAGCATTAGTTAGGTATATGAACATGACAACTCACTACGTAGTGTTTCCTGTATGATGATAGCCTGTAGAGCATTAGTTAGGTATATGAACATGACAACTCACTACGTAGTGTTTCCTGTATGAAGATAGCCTGTAGAGCATTAGTTAGGTATATGAACATGACAACTCACTACGTAGTGTTTCCTGTATGACGATAGCCTGTAGAGCATTAGTTAGGTATATGAACATGGCAACTCACTACGTAGTGTTTCCTGTATGACGACAGTCTGTAGAGCATTAGTTAGGTATATGAACATGACAACTCACTACGTAGTGTTTCCTGTATGACGACAGTCTGTAGAGCATTAGTTAGGTATATGAACATGACAACTCACTACGTAGTGTTTCCTGTATGACGATAGCCTGTAGAGCATTAGTTAGGTATATGAACATGACAACTCACTACGTAGTGTTTCCTGTATGACGACAGCCTGTAGAGCATTAGTTAGGTATTTGAACATGCAACTCACTACGTAGTGTTTCCTGTATGACGACAGTCTGTAGAGCATTAGTTAGGTATTTGAACATGGCAACTCACTACGTAGTGTTTCCTGTATGACGAAAGCCTGTAGAGCATTAGTTAGGTATATGAACATGACAACTCACTACGTAGTGTTTCCTGTATGACGATAGCCTGTAGAGCATTAGTTAGGTATATGAACATGACAACTCACTACGTAGTGTTTCCTGTATGACGACAGCCTGTAGAGCATTAGTTAGGTATATGAACATGGCTGCCCACTACCTAGGGTTACTCACCTCTATGATGATAGCCTGTGGAGCATTAGGGGCTGGCTTGGCATTGACAGCACTGGCAGCTACAACATCAACACTCAATACAATAAGAACTGCATCCTAGAAAACAAGTTAATGTGCCGCATATCATATTGATCAATCAGATGGTTTGATGAGTTGCATTTTTGAGTTAATATAAATTTTACAGTAAATTGTATATTTATAATACTCTCACTCAATGCTTCTCATCTCTTCCGATCCTTGTGTGGAAATGTCCAAAAACAAAGTTTCCAGCTTCTAAGCTTCATTCGCCCAAACATCACCACAACCCTGTCAATCAGGTCTTGCACCCGGATCTTGTGCAGCTTGCCGTATGTGTGCTGATCACCTGACACTCTCTGCCTCATCATTCTCTTACTTGGAGTTGACAGGCTGTGTAATTGTGATGCCGGGATGAAAGGGCAGGCATAGATCGTGTGAGATAAGATAAGTATGAATAATATACAATTTACTGTAAAATTTTAAAATGTTTAAACTTATCCTATACCACTCTTTGCATTTATGCCATGGTTGGACGGTGGGTCGCAGATTACCCCTGCCTGTATTTGTCTTATAATCGTGAGATATACACGAGGAAGCTGGTGCCAAACATGCTTCAATCCTGAGATTGTCACACATTCACGTCCGAAGGCATACTCATGATTTTATGGGTGGATCACTGCACTGAGTGAGAACACCCCTCTACGCTACTAGGACACAACATTATGCCATCGGGTACAGGACATCGTACTATGACTATGACGGCCGTATAGTTTGAAGTAGGGTAACCTATTCAACCACAACTTTTAACCAATCTGGAAGGGGTCTCCAGTCAATTATCTCTACAAGCAAAGTCACCCATACGCTCTAATGACGTAGGCCTCATTTGCTTGGCATCTCATTTTACTCTTTGTCGAAGTTATCAATCCCACCACAGGATAGAACTCACTATGACAAGATGAGGAAATGATCGACAATATCCAGAAGAGGGTCTTCAAACCAATACTGGTACTTCACATGCTTAAGGCAGAAATGAGCAGGTAAGGGTTTGGGATACCGCCGTCTCCACAGATGAATTTTTTGCTTCTCCATTGAAGCCTTGATCTGGGAACCCCAATTAAGAAAAATATAAACAAAGGAGTGGCTCTCAATCATTTATTCATGTTGTACAAAATACGATATACTCGACTGCGTGAGTGGTACTCACATCCTATTTGTGTTGACGGGCTGTCATTAATCCTTGAGTCAGGACTAGCAGACCAAAGTGGTGTAGCCCTTGGACATCAGTTATGGAGATAACTCATAAGTAGTGGTAGGTGAAGACTGTGTCAGACTTCCAGAAACATCCTTCTATGATAGCGCTGAGGGAGCAATTGCTATGCAGAGCCATGATAATGCGATAGCTCTCGTCTCGTGAGGATTCAGTGTCTGAGGTGGAGGCAATCCCGCTGTAGGCAAGTGGAGTTGTAGATCATAACCAAAAGGAGACAAATGTATGAGAGACTAAGGACTTCTGGAGATGAGCCAGACATATAGATCCAGTGATTGATGTAGCAGCCTGGAGTGAGATTGAAGGAGACGATCTTCGCAAGGGAAGTGGATGATGGTTTCCCTTTGCGAGGTATACCAACACAATGAACCAGCTGTGAGCTGGCCAGTAAGGCACAGCTGAGTCGTGGTGACCAGCTTCTGAATCACCCAAAGTAGAAGCGCTGTTGCTGGAAAGGAGTAAGTGTTGAGATTCTCCCACGATATGGCCAAAGCGTTGTACTCCCACACCTTTTGATCAGGAATCAAACAGACGAATCTAGGAAGTTGTTTGTTGAAGCTGGTGGCAAATAGGTTGATCTCTTGGCAATGGTAGAGGCGGCAAATCAAGATTTTCAGATGTAGATGCCATTCTGTCGAGGATGGTTGATCCGAACGGGGCAGGGAGTCTGCCCTGACGTTACTAACTCCCAGAATGTGTTGAGCTCGGTCACTGATGTCCAGAGTATTGATCAGATGAATGAAGTACATCGTCAGGGTCAACAGGGAGGCTGACTTGGTGAATCCCATCTTGTTGATGTACCTAACGTCTGAGGCATTGTCCGACTGTATCATGAGTCGAGATGACCGGAGCACTTCCGCCCAATGATTCTATTGCTGACCAAAGTCCTCATGTCTTACAATTCTGCAGGTGCACTCACCAACCCACTGTCGATACATCCACGAACAGGTGAAGCGTTGGCAGAAAAAGTTCCGAGGGGACTCTGGAGCAGACATTAGTCTTGGATAACCACCACTGCAGATGTCTGTACAGGCACAACGGGAACTGACTTGGGACCCGACAATTTTTTATCTGAAGATAAGGTCTGAGAAAACGCTGAATTGGCAATAGTTGTGTCGACTTCTCTCGGTGAGATCTTGAGCCAACATCAGTAGACCGAACAACTGTTGCTATTGTCGAAGATGTAGACTGTCTGAGTGCTAATGGCACGAGTTGTTGTATCTTCTTCCACCTGTCCGGCAGAACGAACATCTTCCCATGATGTCGAAAAGAGCTCTGATGAACTACAGTTGCCGAGAGGGTGTGGTTTCCGACTTTTCTGTGTTGACTAGACAACATAGACAACCTAGCTAATGAAGTAATCTCTGTGCAAAGGCAAGACCAGAACATTCCAGTCAGCGTGGGCCTGGATTCAGTCATCGATGAATGACTCGAAGACGATCCCTCTGACGTCTAGAAACTTTGTGATGGGCTTTTGAAAGGCAGGTCAAAAGCCACGGGGAAGAAATACCAAACGGGAGCACCTTCCACTTGAAGTGATGACCTTGGAAAATAAACCGGAGGTAATGGCGGTGCCTTCTATGGATGGGTACGTGCAGGTTTGCGTCTTGAAGAACTAGGCTGACCATGTAGTCCCCTTGTCGAATGATGGTGGGAAGGAGCGCGACGGACGCCATGTGAAAGTGAGCTGGTTTCTCTAGGAACTGCGTGTTGAACAGCTTCATGTTGAAAATCATGCTAAATTTCTTGCCATCTTTCTTTGCGACCAAAAATATCTGCGGATAAAACCCCTTGATTCTGGGACTGGGTCCTAAACACTCTAGGACATGTTTGGATATCGACGTAACTATCATGTCCTGTAGTGTTGTCAGTTGTCTGGCCGGATACACTCTCTGGAGTGGAGTGGACATTGTTGGAGGGACTCCTATGAGTGTCAGAGTCTGCCTCTGTGATCTTGTCCTTGTTGGTCCTCTAATTGTTGCCTCTGAAGTCTTAGGAGGTCTACTGACACCTGGAGGTGAGTTTCCTTAGTTACTTCTTGAGCCACATCCTGGATTCTGTTATCGAAGTCTAACCTTGAGTTGTTCTTCCCAAAGACAGTAGTAACGTAGGCCTCTGCACCATAGCGAGGTGATTGATCCCAGTTGATGTGTGATAAGATCCATAACATCCTGGGATTTGCTTTGGATTAGATTTATGGTCCCTCTGATGTTGGACTTCTTAGCCTGGGTCACGGACATTCCTATCGCCTCTGTCGTTGATAATATGGTGATTAATAAGGGCAGGGTCCTTCTGAAGGTGACATCTAGATGCATTAGTTCCTTATTATCAATAACAAATGTTGTAGAGGAATGTTTCGGGGCGAGGGTGCGATGTTACCATCCAACTCATAGCTGTAACGCCGCTGTTATGGACTGTAGTAGAGAACCAATCTATGAAACCCAGAGTGGTGTCTGATATTTGTGATCCCATGAAGTCGTTAAGGGATTAGTCACTGGGGGAACAGTACTGGTAGAAGGGTTGCTCACACAAGTTTGGGAGGGAAGCGACATGACTGGAGAGTGCAACTTGTCAGATGCTCGCCGGTCTGAATGTGTATCAGTCGGTGACTCGGAACAAGGGGTGTTTGGGCGAATGAAGCTCAGAAGCTCGAAACTTTGTTTTTGCACACTTCAACAAGGATTGGAAGAATAAGGATGGTCAAGAAGTTCTAAGCCTTACAAACAAACCCAACAACTGTGAAAGTGTTTTTAATTTTATTTTTCAACAAAATCTCCCTGCTTTACAATATACTTCTCATATTGATAGTGAAGCTTTTCAATTCCAATCAGGAAGAAGCACTTTCCACGAAGGTGTTCCTTCAAGTTAGGAAACAGGTGGAAAGCACTTGGTGCCAGGTCTGGTGAGTGTGGAGGGTGAGGAAGCTCTTTAAACCCACATTGCCACATAGCAGCCTTTGCAAGTCGAGAGGTGTGAGGTGTGCCGAAGGACTAACAGCGGAATAGCTAGGACACTTATCCCCATACACTTGTGACATGCAGTCATGTGTTTCTTGGGGAGTACTTTTCTCTCAAGTAAGTACTTTGATGACTGCTCAGTACTCGTTCTCTTCCATTTCTGTGTCCATCTGGACCCCTATCACGTTCAACAGGCCGTCACTAATATACAAACAGCTTCAACAGATCAAATACACTTGCAATAAACAACTTGAACAATGTATTAGTTGACTTTGTTATGGCCCATAGTTGAAAGTTAGTCATACTTAGAACTTTTTGACCAGCCCTCGCATGTAACAATAATGCTTCTAAAGGCATTCCTGGCATAAAGAGCTTCAATACAAGATGTCAATGTGTCTTCTGTAATAATCTATACACTGAGAAAGAGTGTAGTTAGAACTCACCGAGAATCCTTGATTCCACAACACACTGTGAGGCAGCCTTACATAGGGCAGTGTAACCAGCCTGGAATCAGAGAAATATCAACAATATTACACTGCCTGGAATCAGAGAAATATCAACAATATTACACTGCCTGGAATCAGAGAAATATCAACACTATTTCACAGCCTGGAATCAGGGAAATATCCTAGTAAAATCCTAGATATTTTTTTATATTTGTATACTTATCCTGAATTACTCCTTAATGCATATTACTGCTTGTTCTTGACAGAGAAAGGTGAGGTGAAATTGGGTTTAACGTTTAAGATTATTGCACTTATATAGGGACGTGCATGTACGTGTATGTGTTTGTGTGGCTGCTTGTACTAGTCCGGACTGATGCCGATTTATAGTGCTAGCTCGCTGAGATACCATGCCGCAGTTTAACATGGATACCCCACTCAGACACAGTATACTGACTCCGAGCCGTCCAGTCCTTGTTTTAGCCCCTTAAGGGTAACAACAAGTACCATCTTTTAACGTCTTTTGGTATGACGCGGCTGGGGATCGAACCCCGGACCTTCCGCTCTCCAGGCGGACGCTCTTGACAGAGAAAAGAGCTGTGTGAAGGTCTTTGCTTGAAGAAGTTGTTCCAGTTAGCTGAGAGGCCAACCCTATCACGCAGCTCCCACGTGACTAAAGGAAGTGATGTCACAGATCCTCACATTACTCTGGAGTCCGAAACATCAGAAGGCATCGGAGGTAGATCTGCGATGGGTGGGTGCCTTTAGACACAGTAATGCAGGATAAGTATACAAATATAAAAAATATCTCGGATTTTATTAGATTTTTACTTATCCTGCATTACTCCTTAATGCATCTTTATCGGACGGAACCGGAGGAGGGCATACCTTCAGATGTGGACTTTCATCTTTATTTCCAGACTTTGTTCCCTAGCCAATCCTTGGCTGTGTGGTCGGCTTCGGGTGACCACTCCATGTATGGGAACCTCCCATTCCCTCAGCCCGTCCTCGGCTGTGTGGTCGGCATCGGGCGACCACTCCATGTATGGGAAACTCTGTCTGCTCAAAGCGGACCCGTGTGACGTCCAGAGCGTGTAGCTTATTGACACGGACTGCTGTGGCGAGCACCAGTAGGAAGACCATCTTTTTCATCAGATTGTAGAATGACGATGTTTCGAGTGGCTCGAAAGGCGCGTCTCTCAGCGAGGTGAAAATGACGTTCAAGTCCCAACCTGGGGGACGGAACTTCACCTTTTGGTCTTCGTCATGCGTTGATCTTTCGGAAATGCCAGGACGGAGTTGAGCAACACAAAGTAGGTCATGATGGTACTGCCCTTGAGCTTACGCTTGTGATGCAGATGGAGCATGAACTAGGCCAGGAATTGAGGCGATGCAGATGTGGGGTCTTGTTGCTTGCCCCTGCAAAAACTCGAAGGATTGCCACTTGTCATCATGGAGGCTCTTGGTGGTTGGGCGATGTGCCATTGTGATGGCCCTCTCCGCTCAGGCCGAGTAGCCCTTGGCGTTCAGTGCTCTCTGTAAAGGGACTGGTCCTGGGTGTGGCTGTCTGCTGTGAGGCCTTACAAACAAACCCAACAACTGTGAAAGTGTTTTTAATTTTATTTTTCAACAAAATCTCCCTGCTTTACAATATACTTCTCATATTGATAGTGAAGCTTTTCAATTCCAATCAGGAAGACGTTTTCTGAAACCACCCTGAAAAACCCGTTCATAGCAGCTCTGACGACATCATTGTCGTCATAGCACTTTCCACGAAGGTGTTCTTTCAAGTTAGGAAACAGGTGGAAAGAACTTGGTGCCAGGTCTGGTGAGTGTGGAGGGTGAGGAAGCTCTTCAAACCCTCATTGGCCATCAGGGCGCGACCAAAGTCAGATCAAGGTTCCATGACTTTGGGAAGGAGTACAGTTGGCGGAAAAGTGTCCTTCCCAGGGGACGCTAAAAGCATTGACTGCCCAAGTCAGTGGATCCGGGACCTGAGGTATGTAGGTCGGGATCTGGTAGTTCTGGCTGGTGGCAAATAGGTCTATGTTGCGGAGACCGTGGTCTCGACAAACAAGAGCGAAGGCGTCTGGGTGAAGTTTCACTCTGTAGGAGCCACTTTGTCTGGCCAAGATAGAGCATCTGCTAGGATGTTTCGGCAGCCCAGGATGTGTTGGACCTGGAACTGAATCCCCAAATGATCCACCAGGTGAAACAATCGCAACGTCTGTTGGAGGAGCGAAGTCGAATGAGTCGTTCCTTGGTTCCGAAAGCGCCATATGACGGTGATGTTGTCCGTTGAGATGGAGAGCCGGGCATGTCTCAGGGCCTGCTTCCAGTGAGTGATGGCCAAGATAACCGCTTCCAGTTCGAGGTTGTTGATGTGCCATAGGCGCTGATCAGCAGACTACAGCCCAGAGATGACCTCTCCCTCCAGGTGTGCGCCCATCCCTGCAGGGAAGCGCCTACCAATAGGCACAGAGAGGCCGTAAGCCCTGTCAAGGAGACGCCGCCTAAGACATTCGATTCCACCGTCCACCACCGGATATGCTGCTTGAGATCATCTTGGAACATCTGAACTTGGCGCAGTTGGAGCCTTCCTCTGAAGGTCAAGTCCTGCGCTGAGGTTAGGAGGCCCAGGAGGACAGAGTGTGTGGTAGGTGGAGAGCTGGAGTCAGGTGCGCCTGCATGCGCTCCCACCGGTCTCTTAGTGGTAGTGAGTTCGATCAGAGCGGCGCGCATGAGCTGAGCTGAGCTGAGCAAGAGCTGGCCCATCTTGAAGGCGAAATCTCGGAGAGGTCTGACATTGTGCGCCAGTGTTTCCTAGCTTGCTGTGTTCTGCGTTTTTTACACACACGGAGGTAGACTGAAAGCAGTAAACAGTCTTTACATCGGTGACCCTGAAGGCATTGAGATGTACAATTAAGGCACAGGGGGTGGGGATCCAACGCCGACATATTACGCCCGCACTTTGAGCAGGAGGGCATGATATCTGCAATGAAGCCTGGTAAAAATCACAATGCGTCCCCACCCGCTTATGTATGCTATAATTTGTTTATCCCACTGTGTGTGTTTATGAAACAAATATTACGACAAACATAAGACAATATACAACAAAACAAACAATACTTGCGAGGATAAGCCAATTGTGGGGTACCAATCAAAAAGAATATAGAACGCAAACCAGTTCATTAACTGCTGGCCACGTGAAATAGTCAAGATGGCTACTTGGAACAAGAAGACACCTGGCATTAGGTTTTCTTTTGAGAAAATGCCAGTAAGTGTCTAATAACGTTATGCACATGTTTATCAAACATAGAATTACAAAATACCAACCGTAGGCACAACACAAAGACAAAAAACATTAACTAAAATTGCAAACACGTGAGGGTTTGAATCAGTTTATGCTACAGCAAAAGGAGCAATGCAGGATAAGTAAAAAATAACACTATTACACAGCCTGAAATCAGAGAAATATCAACACTATTACACAGCCTGAAATCAGAGAAATATCAACACTATTACACAGTCTGGAATCAGGGAATTATCAAGACTATAACACAGACTGGAATCAGAGAAATATCAACACTATTACACAGCCTGAAATCAGAGAAATATCAACACTATTACACAGTCTGGAATCAGGGAATTATCAAGACTATAACACAGACTGGAATCAGAGAAATATCAACACTATTACACAGCCTGGAATCAGGGAAATATCAACACTATTACACAGCCTGGAATCAGGGAATTATCAAGACTATTACACAGACTGGAATCAGGGAATTATCAAGACTATTACACAGCCTGGAATCAGGGAAATATCAAGACTATTACACAGACTGGAATCAGGGAAATATCAACACTATTACACAGTCTGGAATCAGAGAAATATCAAGACTATTACACAGCCTGGAATCAGGGAATTATCAAGACTATTACACAGACTGGAATCAGGGAAATATCAACACTATTACACAGTCTGGAATCAGGGAAATATCAACACTATTACACAGTCTGGAATCAGGGAATTATCAAGACTATTACACAGCCTGGAATCAGGGAAATATCAAGACTATTACACAGACTGGAATCAGGGAAATATCAACACTATTACACAGTCTAGAATCAGGGAAATATCAACACTATTACACAGTCTAGAATCAGGGAAATATCAACACTATTACACAGACTGGAATCAGGGAAATATCAACACTATTACACAGCCTGGAATCAGGGAAATATCAACACTATTACACAGCCTGGAATCAGGGAATTATCAACACTATTACACAGACTGTCATAACATCAGGATCTCATCCAACCATCCTGACAGTTATACCTACCTGGCCATGCTGTGTCAGTGTCAGTCAGTCATGGGCAGAAACATGGAATACCATTCTAATACACCCTATCAATACACCATGTCCCAGGACTCCTCCCTTACAAATAAAAACATACTTCGCATTAAATAATAAATCAAACAATATTTATCATTATGTATAATTCTAAAAATACTAACTCTATTACATCATAGTCATTAGTTCCCCATTTTGGTTGTCGTCAGTTCACAAAATCTTTTATATTTTTTGCACAGATGTCATCCTTCCAGCAAACTTATTAACACTACCTCCATACAGTCGTCTTGTACCAAAATTATAATCGGTTCAGAGGACGGGAGGTTCTCAGAAAGTTTTCAACAACATCTTTAATAATTTAAATTGTTCTTTTTGTAATGTTAGACCAATAACAATATTGTGTTGTTATTATTATGGCATATCAATACATTATATCGCTCTCCGTTGCGTTCGTTTTCAGAAAATATTTTTAAATTAAAATCATCGAGCGTGAAATCCATTACAGTTTCGGATTTAGACTAACACATTTGATGGCGACAATCACGAAGAAATATGAAACAAACAGGAGTGAAGACTGCACTCCAGATCAATAAATAGTAAATAGTTGACGAAAAATATTAAATTATGTATTTTCTTTTGAATTTGAATCTATTTCAGAAATTCTTTATGATAGCTTACCAACTTTTGCATATTTTGCTTCCATGTGTTACATGCGGTACTTGCTTCCGGTTTCAGAAATGATAGCTAAAATTGCAAGTATTTTGATTATTTCTCGTAAACTGCATTATTTTGCTATTGAATGGTTTACTTAAAATGTATATAAGTTCAGATTTTGCGTATCATCCAATATTTGTCATTTTTGGCAGTGTTTGTTGACTTTGTTCAACTCAACAAATCGCGAGTTAGGCCACGCCCAAATGTATCACTGACGTTTGTCGGCTTGTCAATGTGTTCGAAAGTGTATCAAACGAAATCATTTGCAAACTCTTTAAAAATGATTTTTTTTTTACAAAGATTTATACATACGTGTCAATAATTCTAGAAAATTAAGTTAAATGTAACAAAATGATTGTAATAGTCTAACGGGATAACTATGCATGTGGAGTTGTTTGTATACCGCCGTTGCCATGATCGTACAAGTTCCATCCAATCGATGATGTTACGATTCAGATTGTTTTTGTTTACGATTAGTTACACCGAAAGTTGCCAATTTTTAGACATTAAGGAACATGAGTGTTTTCCTTTCGTCAGCAAACAAAAATTTATGATCGAATAGGAAAAATGATGAAATTATAATGAAAATATCGGACTACATGCCACTCAACGTGAAGTGCCAAAAGTCAACAATGGCTGTTTCTGGTAGTTGTGTGCCGAGAAGTTTAGCCGAAACTTTTTTAACTCGCGATATTTTCTTTTTGAGGTAAATGAATGACTGAAAGTTTTGATATTGAGCAAGCTGAGCATTTATGCATATCATACGTAATTTAAATGTTACGCAAAGCCTTCTTGGTAAATAGATACGGCGAGTTTTATTTTGGGGTGTTGTTATGCTATTCGCCTGTCAAATGGGTTCGACATCAGATGCACGGGAAGTGACACCTCTGTCGAATGGGTTCAACGTTAGCGTGCAGAGCTATAAGAAAATGGCGAAGATGCAACTGCCGGGTGACTATACCCCTGGGCTGCCACCATGGGTCACAGTGAATGTAGACCCTAATAATCGGGTTGTACTTGATGTAAGTAGAAGGTTGAGAACTTATTGTGGAATTTCTATTGACAGCTTGTTGTAGATGGAACAAGTTCTGTGAGTGTCAAAAAAGGAAAAAGTCACAGATCGGGTGGTCAGACTCACTCCCTCGGTTGATGCATGTCATCATACCTCAATTGCGTGGATTGATGCTCATGATGTCAGTCACTGGACTGTGACATCGTGACATGGTCTATGTGAGAGCCCCAACATTTTTCTGAAGCGCCTGAGTACAGGTGATGTTCTGGCGCAGGAAAAATGAGAGGGATTCCTGGCATGACATTGTGAGATTGTAGCCAATGTAGATCCAAATACTGGGCAGGGGAGGCTCCTTGACGACTTTGACTCAGGAAAGTCACCAGCTTTTGAGAGTTGGGTGTAACAAGAACATCTAGATTTAGGGATGCAAATACTTTCTCTTCATCTATGACATCTTGGGTGAGGATCTTGGTCAATACCGCACCCAGATTAGGTGCCAGTAAGTGATGGCAAGGGAGAGTTCATCTCCCACAATATTTCAACTAACTACCAGCACCCACTAATGTTAATGTTCAATCATCAGTACTCAGGGTAGGTACTGCTAGCCTTTGATGTCTCTATCTTGTCTTGATAGGTGATCTTGAAATAACAGTGTGATAATATACCAAAAATTGTGCAAGACCAGGATCTAAGATTTTTTAATGTTCACTTCAGCATACACAGGAAAGCAGTGACATTTTCCTGCCTGACACATGAGCAGTTGCATTAGCCTGAGGATAGTGTTTGTCTCAAAACTTATCATAAATAAGTTGCCACTGAAGAGGACGTTTATTGAAAATCTAAAAGATTTTATGGTGTGACGACAGCTAAAATTGGGGATTTATGGCTATGATTAATAGAGGTCAGGTATTTTAAGGAATTATGTATTTTTGAAACATTTCAAAATTTCTCCAAACTATGATCAACTTGTTACCTGTGGAGGGAACTTGAATGGCATATCTCCAAAGTTAAACTGCATTTCTGCATTCTGTAACAAAGAACAACTATACATCACACACAAGTTGTACATTAATGCAAGGTACATGTTACAGCTGACTGTTGGTTGATCACTTGCTGTACATGTACACACTAATAAACCCGCAACTGAAAAAGGTGGCATTTCATTGTACGCATGACAGTCTATTATTGTTTGTTTGTTTGTTCCTTCACACCACACTCAGCAATTCAGCAATATTCCAATTATAGGATGGATGTCTGTTGATAATTGAGTTTGGACCAGACAACCCTGTGATTGATATTGTAAGCAAGAATCCAAACCATCTAGGTATAATGGCGCAACCAACCCAGTCAGCCAGCCCGATCACACGCTCCACTAAGTCACCTCTCACCACCAGCAAAGAGGAACTAATCTACCCTGGAATCTCCACAGGGCGTATTTTGGGCATATGAAGGTGCTGCTGCGGTCATACACTGGACAACTAGTTTCCTCCCTTACATCCTGTATATAATGTCACTTTGTACACTGGGTTAGAATTGGTCATGATCAAAGCATGGTTATCTAAAGCGGTGTTTAACAGGATCCAGGGGTCAGGCTCAGTGACTTGGTTGATGCATGTCATTCTATTCCAATTGTGTAAATCAATGCTTGTGACGTCAAATACTGGATTGTCTTGTCCAGACTTGATTATTTAGAGACTGACGCCATTTAGCTGGACTATTGCTAAAGTGAGGCGTAAAACAACAACAAACCTGGCCTCATCATTCATATACTGGACAGCTGGACTCTACCCTTATATCCTGTATAAAGTGTCACTGTGTCTACAACCTGGCCTCATGTCTCATATACTGGACAGCTGGACTCTACCCTTATATACTGTATAAAGTGTCACTGTCTATACAACCTGGCCTCATGTCTCATATACTGGACAGCTGGACTCTACCCTTATATCCTGTATATAGTGTCACTGTGTCTACAACCTGGCCTCATGTCTCATATACTGGACAGCTAGGCTCTACCCTTATATCCTGTATATAGAGTCACTGTGTCTACAACCTGGCCTCATGTCTCATATACTGGACAGCTAGACTCTACCCTTATATCCTGTATATAGTGTCACTGTGTCTACAACCTGGCCTCATATCTCATATACTGGACAGCTGGACTCTACCCTTATATCCTGTATATAGTGTCACTGTGTCTACAACCTGGCCTCATGTCTCATATACTGGACAGCTAGGCTCTACCCTTTTAGCCTGTATATAGTGTCACTGTGTCTACAACCTGGCCTCATGTCTCATATACTGGACAGCTGGACTCTACCCTTATATCCTGTATATAGTGTCACTGTGTCTACAACCTGGCCTCATGTCTCATATACTGGACAGCTAGGCTCTACCCTTATATCCTGTATATAGTGTCACTGTGTCTACAACCTGGCCTCATGTCTCATATACTGGACAGCTGGACTCTACCCTTATATCCTGTATATAGAGTCACTTTAACTCACCTTCAGGACTACTGCAGCATAGAACTGATCTTGCAGTATGTGTTTAGGAAGGTCATAGCCCTTGCCCAAGTCAATCCCTGCAAGAAAAACATTTGTTGTTCATTTTGATATTTTCTTCTACACTATGTTTATTCGTGTTATCCGACGTTTGTTTGCTAAGTTCTGGTTTGATTGTTCACATTGGGATGTAGCCTCTATTTAAATTACAGGGCTACAGGTCCTCACTTAATATATGCCTGATATACGGATCAAGACTGGCGCTAATGATCAGACGTATGGACAAGCAAATGAACAAATGACAAAATACTACCTGGATATGTCAACAAAGACACTCACTTCAGAAAGGTTGCTTTGAACATTAATATTTAGATATGTTTTGCATAAATAATGCTAAGAACTTCCACTAAAATCCTAAAGATTTAAACAAATATGTCACCAAACAGATAACGAGAAACTTCCTCAGTCCGGCAATTTCAGAGAATGAGAATACATAGCCAAATGTGCATTGAGAGAATTTAAGAGCATGATCAAAACAGAAAGTTCAAATTAGTAAAATCTAAATATCTTTAACATTTGTATGCTTATCCTGCATTACTCCTTAATGCAATTACTGCTGTTTTTTGACAGAAAGATGAAGCTGTGAGAGGTCCTGGCGGCAAATACCCTCACACAGCTGCCACGTGACCCCAGAAGTGGATGAGATCATACACAATCACATTACTGAAAGAAACATAACATCAAAATCGGACACCGACCTACTGAGCGAATTAATGCGAACAGCATGTAAGCCCTCTAATCCTGGGTGGATTACTGGAGAGTTGAACAAGGCCAGCTCTGGTGTCAGGGAGACGTCAATGGCATCGGAAGTTGGTGACTTCTTGAGCCACCACCAGTGGACCAAAACTGTGAACGCCTTCGACATCCTCTAAAGTCAAGTCCCTCAGGCTGTGACTGGCAAAGACTGTATCTCAGCGTCCAAAACAACCTTCCATTATGGACTTGATGGAGCAGTTACTATGGAGAGCCATGGTAGATGGACTGCCCTGATCCTTATGCGGGTTGTCAGCTTTGTGGGGACCCATACTAGCTGCCTCCTGAGCCCGTAGGATGATCGCCCTGAGCAATAATGAGAGAGTGTTCCGGCTAACCTCCAGCAGGGATTTAGGAGAAACCATGATGAAAAGATGTTCTAAGACACAAGTTGGATGAATGAAACATCGCAGTCCTCGCGGACATAGGAATAGTGTCTCCTCGTCTTTGGCACCCACTATCAAAGAGGGAAGATATTGTGATGTTGGGGTGTTAGGGTGGCCCAGCCATTGACAAATCAAAGTGAAGGCTTCTGGGTGGAGATTCCACTCTGTGGAAGTTACCTTGTCTGGATGGGAAAGAACATCCACTAGAATGTTCCTGCATCCTGGAATGTTTTGGATGAGGAATAGTAGTTCCAATCAATCTATGAGCCAGAAGAAGTGGAACGTCCATGACAGCAGAGAAGCCGAGGATGGTGTCCCCTGATTGCAGACACACCAAACCACTGTGATGTTGGTCATGGGAGATGGTTATCTTGGTGTGCCAGAGAAGATTCTGCCATTGTGATATGGCCAGAATGAGAGCTTCTAGTTCGCGGTTGTTCATGTGAAGCAAGGAGCCTTGAACGCTGGAGTGAGGAAGAGCAAAATCCTCATCAAGGGCCAGTATTAAGTCCTTCAACAGAAGGTCAGGAGGTATAGATGTAGGATGGGACCAGATCATGTCCCTCTTGTCCACATCCGGGCCTGTGGATGTGGCGACCAAAGCCAAGCAATCCGCCATCCAATATGGGATTTGACTAAGACTGAGATGTGTGTCTATATCTGGAAAAGGGGCATCGTAATCAGGGATGAAGGCACCCTACGAAGAGTAAGAAAGGTAACCAAGTTAGGAGAGTGGCCCTTTGAGTGGTGTCTGGACTAAGACGACTTGAAACTGCATCGAAAGAGGCCAGGAGCGGTGTGCTGCCCGAGAAGTAGAGGGGCTACCCTTAGTAGCAGGAGGAACCTGTGGAGCAGAAGTTGCATACACTGGACGCAACAACACAGAGGACATCTGAAGCAACACTGAGACGGAGCAGGAGTCCGTGCAATCCAAACACAGAGGGTGCGGATCAATCTCAGACTTGTTGCTGTTACAATTATTGCAACAAGGCATAAATCTGTAAGCAGGCAACTAACAATGAAACAAAATCGTAATTTACAACTCACAACTCATTTGAAAGAGGAAAAAATACTCCAATAATTAGAACAACTTCTGCAGCCGGACTTCTCACGGCTTCGTCTTTCTGTCAAAACACAGCAGTAAATGCATTAAGGAGTAATAAGTTAAAAGATAAAATAAATCAGGACATCTATGTGGAGTCCCACTCCTTAGTAAACATATACTAAATGTCACTACATTCTGAATAAAAATAGGTATTTAAATATGGCTGCTGTAGCTTTGCTGTGAGTCCTCTATATATTAAGAGTAAAATTGTGGAAGGGAAGTCCAGGTGTTCCCAGTTCTATTTGAGATGATATGTGATAACAGAGTTTCTGTAATTTGATTGGATGGCTATATTTAGTAAAATCTAAATATTTTTTACATTTGTATACTTATCTTGCATTACTCCTTAATGCATTCACTGCTTACTTACGACAACTAGAAGGACAGCGCTGCGAAGGTCCTGGGTGAAGAAATAAAGTTGTTGTTCTCAAGTCCCAATCAGTGGCCTTCCGTCGCTGTCCTGTGACCTTGATGACACCTAAGGTCATCTTCACATCACTGCCTGTCGCCCAAGCTCTTAGAAAAACATACTTTTGAGGTTTCTGAAGCCAAAGTGGGGAGGCAAGTCTTACGACGGGTGGGCCTTAAGCGTAGTAATGCAGGATAAGTATACAAATGTAAAAAATATTTAGATTTTACTAAATTTTTTACTTATCCTGCATTACTCCTTAATGCATCTGTATCGGACGGTTTGGAGGTGGGTAAACCTTCAGAATACAGAAACCTGAATAATTCACACTGCAATACGACACCAGTTGGTCGATAAACCGTGAAGCGGAAAAGTTCAGACAAAAACGCCATTACGGTAGGGTTGTTCAAAAATCAAAAAGATTGAACATAGGAATTAAAGAGAAATTCCCTATACACGCTTAGTAATAAAGAAAATAATAGCTATTCAGCTAATTCTTTACTTACTGCGTCATAGAGCCGTCGCTGACAAACAAGATTGTCTAATATTCTTCCACTGGTGGCGACTGAGTGACTGCACATGGAAGTTGACTGGCTCTGTATAGGGCGAGTTCATTATTTGCGTCAGGGGTTGGCAATCTACAGGATAACAACCAGAGGGCCAAACTTCGAACGTCTTCGACATCCTTGAGAGCCCCAACGCGAAGGTTATGACTAACGAAAATATGTGTGGCTTGCGTAATAGAAGTGCTTGGGTTGTAGTCAAGTGCTGCGCTCGGCGCAGATAAATCAGACACAAAGCTCAAAAGTATTGACTGGATCAAGGCTTGCGTCTAATCTACCCCCATCATAGCATCTTGATACGCTGGTGCTGTCGCTGACGTCACAGATTAACATACATGTATCTGGAAGTGTCCGGCAGCTGAAAAAATAGGAGCAGTTACGATACTCACAAAATCCTCCGGTATTGTTGATTTCGGTGGATGGTGTACTTCTGCAGTCACAGGCGTCATAATACCTGCCGATAATAACGGTTTGGTGGTAATGACCGAACCATGTCATTCGCTATTCTGCGATAGTGACATTCCTCTCGTCTCACGATGGAATAACTGCAAAATATGATTGTGAGTAATCTGCTTTTATATAGTAAACTCGTTGGATTAGAGATTTACACAAAAATTACATTTTGAATTTTGGCGAGCACATCTACGTGCATGCCTAGGACCGTGGATAAAGAGCTTTGGGCGATTATTCCACGACAATATGTACACCACGCAAACATAAGTTACGCAATTAAACCATTGAAGAAATGGTACTGGAAGAATGCCGTAGAATTGAACAGTAATCTATCGGCAAAAATACGAATTGCAAGGGTATACAATATTTTTATATACGCAATTCAATGTAAACCATGGCTATTTACATTGAGAGATTGGAGAGCACATCTGCGCGCAAACCAACCACCGTGGGTGATAATATTTGAAAGTTTTTTTCCACGACAATTAGTACAATGCTCAAAGGTACGCAATTAAACCCTTGTTGATGGGACAATACTGGAAGAGTGCCGAAGAATTTGAACACTAATCTATCGGCAAAATTATGAGTTGCAAAGGTATACAATATTTTTGTATGCGCAACTCAATGTAAACCAAGGGTATTCATATTTTCATTTAGGGTTTGGGGAGCACATCTGCGTACAGACCAAACAACGTGGATGATAATCTTTGTAAGATTTTTCCCACGACAATTAGTACCACGCTCAATCATAAGTTACACAATTACGCCATTGTTGATGAGGCGGTACTGGAAGAATGCCATAGAATTGAACAATAATCTATCGGCAAAACTATGAGTTGCAAGAGTATACAATAGTTCATATACGCAACTCAATGTAAACCAAAAAGACCAACAAAAAACTATTTAATCGCATAAACATAGGTACGCAATAAAAGAATTGTTGATGAAGCGGGACTGGAAGAAAGCCGTAGATTTGATATTAATCTATCGGCAACCATATTTTTAAAGAGTTGAAAAAGTATACAATAATTTGAGTATATGCAACTCACTGTTACGCCAAAGCTAGTAGTATTTAAGAACATAAGAATATGTTATACATACGTAGCTGAGAATTGTAAACAATATGACTACCTTGGCAGGCAAACGATTGTAACACAATTCAAAATGGCGGCGAACAACAATATTTTGGCAGGAAAAAAGACAAGAGTCTTTTCACGCCTAATTATTCACATAAAACTACACAACATGGTGAAAGTAATATGAAAAGAATACATCACCCATCGCAGATCAATTTTTAAGATTGTAGACAAACTGAAGGTCTAAAATTAATCCAAAAGAAGAGCTCCGCTTGGACACGTCCTAGCTGTGCTGCGACAAGCAGTGATGTGAAGATGACCTTAGGTGTCATCAAGGTCACAGGACAGCTACGGAAGGCCACTGATTGGGACTTGAGAACAACAACTTTATTTCTTCACCCAGGACCTTCGCAGCGCTGTCCTTCTAGTTGTCGTAAGTAAGCAGTGAATGCATTAAGGAGTAATGCAGGATAAGAAAAAAAATTAGTGTTTTGTCACTCGAACTGGACTCCAAATGAGGTTTTGGGGGCCAATGGGTTAAGGGTGTATATCGTAATGTAATGGTGCTATGATGTGCAACTCAGTCAAGGATCCATGGGTAGGCACAAGCACCATGCACAAGATGATGGTCAAACAGGCCATGATATAAGTTAATATGACTTTCAGTCAGGTGAGCTAAAATCAACACTTAAAGCTTTGGAAAGAAAGACTACCATTGTGGTGCTAAACAGCCATGAGTATCAGGGTAACAATTCCTACCATTCTTGGACCACCTTATCTCGCCTCTGTCCAAATCCAGAAAGCATCCGATGGTGTCATTCATTCCAAAGGGCTACAAGAAGAATGTATTTCTGACATACATAACATATTTGTAAGCATAACAAACACTACTGTATGTTACTTTTCACATAAGTCATAATTTCCTAATCAACAATGACATGCCTTCCACAAACAGCTACATGGTCATAGTGTCTTCCACTAATGACTCCCTCGTCCTTCCACTAATGACTCCCTCGTCCTTCCACTAATGACTCCCTCGTCATCATGCCGTGAATATATCATTGTGGATGTTATGTCTTCCACTAATGACTCCCTCGTCATCATGCCTTGAATATATCATTGTGGATGTTATGTCTTCCACTAATGACTCCCTCGTCATCATGCCTTGAATATATAATTGTGGATGTTATGTCTTCCACTAATGACTCCCTCGTCATAATGCCTTGAATATATAATTGTGGATGTTATGTGTTCCACTAATGACTCCCTCGTCATAATGCCTTGAATATATAATTGTGGATGTTATGTCTTCCACTAATGACTCCCTCGTCATCATGCCTTGAATATATAATTGTGGATGTTATGTCTTCCACTAATGACTCCCTCGTCATCATGCCTTGAATATATAATTGTGGATGTTATGTCTTCCACTAATGACTCCCTCGTCATCATGCCTTGAATATATAATTGTGGATGTTATGTCTTCCACTAATGACTCCCTCGTCATCATGCCTTGAATATATAATTGTGGATGTTATGTCTTCCACTAATGACTCCCTCGTCATCATGCCTTGAATATATCATTGTGGATGTTATGTCTTCCACTAATGACTCCCTCGTCATCATGCCTTGAATATATAATTGTGGATGTTATGTCTTCCACTAATGACTCCCTCGTCATCATGCCTTGAATATATCATTGTGGATGTTATGTCTTCCACTAATGACTCCCTCGTCATCATGCCTTGAATATATAATTGTGGATGTTATGTGTTCCACTAATGACTCCCTCGTCATAATGCCTTGAATATATAATTGTGGATGTTATGTCTTCCACTAATGACTCCCTCGTCATCATGCCTTGAATATATAATTGTGGATGTTATGTCTTCCACTAATGACTCCCTCGTCATCATGCCTTGAATATATAATTGTGGATGTTATGTCTTCCACTAATGACTCCCTCGTCATCATGCCTTGAATATATAATTGTGGATGTTATGTCTTCCACTAATGACTCCCTCGTCATAATGCCTTGAATATAAAATTGTGGATGTTATGTCTTCCACTAATGACTCCCTCGTCATAATGCCTTGAATATATAATTGTGGATGTTATGTCTTCCACTAATGACTCCCTCGTCATAATGCCTTGAATATATAATTGTGGATGTTATGTCTTCCACTAATGACTCCCTCGTCACAATGCCTTGAATATATAATTGTGGATGTTATGTCTTCAACTAATGACTCCCTCGTCATAATGCCTTGAATATATAATTGTGGATGTTATGTCTTCCACTAATGACTCCCTCGTCATAATGCCTTGAATATATAATTGTGGATGTTATGTCTTCCACTAATGACTCCCTCGTCATAATGCCTTGAATATATAATTGTGGATGTTATGTCTTCCACTAATGACTCCCTCGTCATAATGCCTTGAATATATAATTGTGGATGTTTTGTCTTCCACTAATGACTCCCTCGTCATCATGCCTTGAATATATAATTGTGGATGTTATGTCTTCCACTAATGACTCCCTCGTCATAATGCCGTGAATATATAATTGTGGATGTTATGTCTTCCACTAATGACTCCCTCGTCATAATGCCTTGAATATATAATTGTGGATGTTATGTCTTCCACTAATGACTCCCTCGTCATCATGCCTTGAATATATAATTGTGGATGTTATGTCTTCCACTAATGACTCCCTCGTCATAATGCCTTGAATATATAATTGTGGATGTTATGTCTTCCACTAATGACTCCCTCGTCATAATGCCTTGAATATATAATTGTGGATGTTATGTCTTCCACTAATGACTCCCTCGTCATCATGCCTTGAATATATAATTGTGGATGTTATGTCTTCCACTAATGACTCCCTCGTCATCATGCCTTGAATATATAATTGTGGATGTTATGTCTTCCACTAATGACTCCCTCGTCATCATGCCTTGAATATATAATTGTGGATGTTATGTCTTCCACTAATGACTCCCTCGTCATAATGCCTTGAATATATAATTGTGGATGTTATGTCTTCCACTAATGACTCCCTCGTCATAATGCCTTGAATATATAATTGTGGATGTTATGTCTTCCACTAATGACTCCCTCGTCATAATGCCTTGAATATATAATTGTGGATGTTATGTCTTCCACTAATGACTCCCTCGTCACAATGCCTTGAATATATAATTGTGGATGTTATGTCTTCAACTAATGACTCCCTCGTCATAATGCCTTGAATATATAATTGTGGATGTTATGTCTTCCACTAATGACTCCCTCGTCATAATGCCTTGAATATATAATTGTGGATGTTATGTCTTCCACTAATGACTCCCTCGTCATAATGCCTTGAATATATAATTGTGGATGTTATGTCTTCCACTAATGACTCCCTCGTCATAATGCCTTGAATATATAATTGTGGATGTTTTGTCTTCCACTAATGACTCCCTCGTCATCATGCCTTGAATATATAATTGTGGATGTTATGTCTTCCACTAATGACTCCCTCGTCATAATGCCTTGAATATATAATTGTGGATGTTATGTCTTCCACTAATGACTCCCTCGTCATAATGCCTTGAATATATAATTGTGGATGTTATGTCTTCCACTAATGACTCCCTCGTCATCATGCCTTGAATATATAATTGTGGATGTTATGTCTTCCACTAATGACTCCCTCGTCATAATGCCTTGAATATATAATTGTGGATGTTATGTCTTCCACTAATGACTCCCTCGTCATAATGCCTTGAATATATAATTGTGGATGTTATGTCTTCAACTAATGACTCCCTCGTCATAATGCCTTGAATATATAATTGTGGATGTTATGTCTTCCACTAATGACTCCCTCGTCATAATGCCTTGAATATATAATTGTGGATGTTATGTCTTCAACTAATGACTCCCTCGTCATAATGCCTTGAATATATAATTGTGGATGTTATGTCTTCAACTAATGACTCCCTCGTCATAATGCCTTGAATATATAATTGTGGATGTTATGTCTTCAACTAATGACTCCCTCGTCATAATGCCTTGAATATATAATTGTGGATGTTATGTCTTCAACTAATGACTCCCTCGTCATAATGCCTTGAATATATAATTGTGGATGTTATATCTTCCACTAATGACTCCCTCGTCATAATGCCTTGAATATATAATTGTGGATGTTATGTGTTCCACTAATGACTCCCTCGTCATAATGCCTTGAATATATAATTGTGGATGTTATGTCTTCAACTAATGACTCCCTCGTCATAATGCCTTGAATATATAATTGTGGATGTTATGTCTTCCACTAATGACTCCCTCGTCATAATGCCTTGAATATATAATTGTGGATGTTATGTCTTCAACTAATGACTCCCTCGTCATAATGCCTTGAATATATAATTGTGGATGTTATGTCTTCAACTAATGACTCCCTCGTCATAATGCCTTGAATATATAATTGTGGATGTTATGTCTTCCACTAATGACTCCCTCGTCAAAATGCCTTGAATATATAATTGTGGATGTTATGTGTTCCACTAATGACTCCCTCGTCATAATGCCTTGAATATATAATTGTGGATGTTATGTCTTCCACTAATGACTCCCTCGTCATAATGCCTTGAATATATAATTGTGGATGTTATGTGTTCCACTAATGACTCCCTCGTCATAATGCCTTGAATATATAATTGTGGATGTTATGTCTTCCACTAATGACTCCCTCGTCATAATGCCTTGAATATATAATTGTGGATGTTATGTCTTCCACTAATGACTCCCTCGTCATAATGCCTTGAATATATAATTGTGGATGTTATGTCTTCCACTAATGACTCCCTCGTCATAATGCCTTGAATATATAATTGTGGATGTTATGTCTTCCACTAATGACTCCCTCGTCATAATGCCTTGAATTAATAATTGTGGATGTTATGTCTTCAACTAATAAGTCAGTGGATATAATACATGTTCATGGAATCAACAACTCCCTGGGCATTGAATGTTTTGCTTAACGGAGATATTAACATACAAACCAGTGTGCACAAACCATGAACACCAGCAACACTCATTCTAATATCAGCCAATCAGGAAACACAAAGTAGTAGGTGTAACCTAATTAAAATAATTTCACATACATATTTAGCCAAACGACTGCCACAGAATCACTGTGTCGATGTAATGCCTATAACTACTTATTCCCTAGATCGAAGGTATGGAACCAACAGATCTCTGGATGTAACTCCTGGAACCAACCTGGATCTAACACCTGGAACCAAAAACTTAATGGATATAATCTTTGGAACCAATACCATTGATCATAATCCTCGCTCCAACAATTCCCTGGATGTAATACCTTGAATCAACAATACCCTGGATATAATTCCTAGAACCAACACATTCCTGGATATAATGTCTGGAACCAACAATTCCCTGGATATAATGTCTGGAACCAACACATTCCTGGATATAATGTCTGGAACCAACAATTCCCTGGATATAATGTCTGGAACCAACAATTCCCTGGATATAATGTCTGGAACCAACACATTCCTGGATATTATGTCTGGAACCAACACATTCCTGGATATTATGTCTGGAACCAACAATTCCCTGGGTCTTGTACTTTTGAAGAAACTATTCCTTGGATCTAGTCCCTGGAACCAACAATTCCCTGGATATAATCCCCGGAACCAACAATTCCCTGAATCTAATACCTGGAACAAACTATTCCCTTGATCTTATATCGGGAACAAATTATTGCCTGGATATAAAGTCTGGACGCAACAATTCCCTAGATATTATGTCTGGAACCAACAATTCCCTAGATATAATGTCTGGAACCAACAATTCCCTGGATATAATGTCTGGACGCAACAATTCCCTGGATATTATGTCTGGACGCAACAATTCCCTGGATATAATGTCTGGAACCAACAATTCCCTAGATATTATGTCTGGAACCAACAATTCCCTGGATATTATATCTGGAACCAACAATTCCCTGGATTTTATATCTGGAACCAACAATTCCCTGGATATTATGTCTGGAACCAACAATTCCCTGGATATAATGTCTGGAACCAACAATTCCCTGGATATAATGTCTGGAACCAACAATTCCCTGGATATAATGTCTTGAACCAACAATTCCCTAGATATAATGTCAGGAACCAACAATTCCCTGGACATTATATCTGGAACCAAGAATATCCTGGATATAATGTCTGGAACCAACAATTCCCTGGATATAATGTCTGGAACCAACAATTCCCTGGATATAATGTCAGGAACCAACAATTCCCTAGATATAATGTCAGGAACCAACCATTCCCTGGATCTAATACCTGGAACAAACTAGTCACTGGCTCTAGTGCCAGGAACCAACAATTCCCTGGATATTATGTCTGGAACCAACTATTCTCTGGATCTAATACCTGGCACCAACAATTCCCAGGATATTCTGTCTGGAACCAACAATTCCCAGGATATTATGTCTGGAACCAACAATTCCTTGGATCTAATACCTGGAACAAACTATTCACTGGATATCCTTCCTGGAACCAACAATTTCCCGGGAATAATGCCTTGACCTAACATGAAAGGGCCCAGCCTGACAGTCGAGCATTAATTCAAAGGTCTTGCATCTATGTTATCTTCCTACAGTTATGATAGAAGACTAACAAACCTCTCCATAACTATCAAACTGCCTTCCATTGGACTTCTTTCCAGTTCCTCCAAAGCCATAGCCAAATTTACAGGTTCCTAGATCGAGTGTTGCCCGGTCTGTGGCCCAGCCTACTCTGCACAGCCCCTCGTCAGTCACAGATGCCTCGTAGTAGTACTGACCTGAAAACACACACACAGAGGGAAGGTGACCAAGGCCCATGGCCTAATGAAAGACACTGGTCATCAACATACACGTATTAACAACTGATTCTCCCTTCCAAGTCTTTCCTGATGATGTTGATTAAAACAACTTCCAAGAACACACTTTCCCTATATCAAGAGCTATTTTTGCCAGAAATAAAACAGATCTAATAATAATATATACTCTCTTTTGCACATAAACATAAGAAATGTTTATACATTCTTATCATTGTAATCCAGGGATTTATCTACACCTGCTTGGACGCCGATATTCGGCCCCAAATCTGCAGCAAATCTCAGTAAAAATTCCCGCATTTCCCAATTCATGCTGTTAAAGTTATAACTAATGATATGGCTCTTTAAAGCGACTTATATTACACTGATAACATGACCAATATAGAAAAAGAGGCTTTCATGCTTAGTTTAACATGATTGCATTGAATGTCAAAATACCTGATTTAGAAAGATAAGAACTTTTACAAAAAATCCCAATTTTGAACAAAATAATGTTTCCAAATTTGTCTGCCAAGGGCACTTAGTTTGGAATCTTAGATAAATCCCTGTAATCTCAAAGACATTTTAAAGAAATCATACTCTGACCTTGCCCCACAACGGACTTGTTTGAACGTGTCCCATGCCAGCCCTGGGGGTCTCTGGCCTGGCACAGCACCCCGTCAGGGTCAATGGCTGTGGAAGCAAACAGTGCATGGTTCATGTACATAGATGACTCAGTGAAGACAGGATGGACTAACAACTTTTGTTTTATTCTTTGAATGCCACATTTCATTACTGAAACTTGAACCTTTAAATATACTGGAATCTGAACCAAAATGTTGCATTCAAGAATAAACAAAGTGGTAATCCCTAAGTAATATTTTCACTGACATTACATCTAAATGCCACTCAGAGATATCAGACTCCTTCATCCATTTACAGTGGAATTAATCGTATATTTTGGGCAGAAAGTTTGAAGTATAGGCTGCATTGTGATTGTAAGGTCACACAAAATAAATGATCTGATACTACGGACCTGATACTGGTCAAACAGAAAAACGGTATTGATGTGTTGTGTCTACAGTTTGGGCGCTGGCTACAGTTGATTACAGACAAAATATTTAATGGATATTAATGCAGATGAAACCAAGATTAGAATATACTCAGAAGAGCAGTGTTGTTTTGATGTTTATGACAAAATTAACATGGTAGATCAGTAGAAAAGATTTAACACAATGAATAACACCACCATTCAACAATACAGAAATATAATGAATATTCAGGCCCCATACAAAAAGTTAGCAAAATTGAGAACATCTTAGACATCATGCTGAGATTATCCATGCACAGTTTCACCGTCATAGATGATGTGGTTTCAGAAGAGATGTAGGAATGAAAGGACTGGTGGCCTTTTGTTGAGGCAAGGTAACAAGTGACTATGGTTGACAAAAGAGAGACACAGTAACAAGCTCCATATCTCTAGTGCTTCCTCCATTTGTATGTTAGTGCAGACAAGCTTACAATCAGAATAGGTGTTGTGCAAGATGAGCAGGGACCTACCCATAGCGTCTCCTCGATCAAACATGTTCATCTTCCATTTCGAGCTGCCACCACCTGCAGGAGAGACACACCTTCACAGCCTGTACAACACTACCTCATATTTCATGTCCACTTTACATTTCTTAGTCCGAAGAGGAAAACGGAAAAGTCACCTATCAATTTTCTAACAAGTTATAGCCTTAGAACTCTTTAGTGCTGTTCCCACCTAGATCTCCCCACCAACAAAATAGACACCATCTGTTTTCTGAGTGCCACCATGGTCAGTGCGATAATGTCCTGCCAGACCAAGCTACACATCAGAAGGGCCGGTTAGCATGTGCCGGTACAATACAGTCAACAGTTGAACAGTATCTGACTATGCTTACTGTTTCTAGCAGCAGAGCTCCAGATAAACTTTTGGTGTTGTGGGTATTTTACCCATGCATTTTAAAATCATTGGGTATCAGTAATTCTATCTGGGTATTCAAATTTCTGTTACCCACTTGTTTTTACACATGTGGGTATTTAAGTTAAATATTTAAAAACACTATTCATCTAGTCCCTGCAAACTGGTGTCGTGTGGGTTCGAGAGCTTTATAGGACTCAAAAATACCATGATACTTCCACAAGAAAGTGTGATGGCAAATGATCATGATGTAACTGTCATCGTGGAATTTGGCAAGGTTGACGGAATGCCCGTTTATAATTTCAAAATAAGTTGCTGATTTGCTAATCGAATACGCAGGGTTACTTCACAATCTTTTGATGATACTCACAAGTTTTATTTTTGTAGCGTATCTGTAATGTTCGTTGCGTATTTGATATGCTTGGTTTTTATTTTACTGCGTATTTCTGCATTTCTGATGCGTATTTTACGCAGATGCGCAGCTTATCTGGAGCTCTGCAGCAGACAAAGGAAATACCCAGCCAGTCAGCTCTGTTCAAACATTTGGCTTCCTTATCAAACAGAGTACTCTTTGTCCTAAAAATAATTGTACAGCCTTGTCTGCTTTTTGACAGTCATCATACTCTTGAAACATCCCAAAGTGGGACACCCTGAAGTCCGACAATGTATGCATAGTACGTTCACATGGTGTCAAGCCAAGTACAAGTGCCAAGGTACAACTACACCAATGAAAGTACAGCGATCGATGACAATACTTCATCTCTACCATAAGGTTTTGGTTATCGATGCGATAAACCAACTGGCCTGGTCAATAAACTATTGACTAATGTTCCGAATATGTTGAGATGCATGTTGCAGGTTGTTTAAACCACTGTGACATAATACACATTCTCACCCCGTAACCGGGTTACATTATGATATTGAAGTAGACAGTAGTTCTGTATACATTGATCATGTTTTATATTAAGCTTTTAATTTACTTTAGTATGTTGTCAATAATGTTATTTTGTATACATGTATTTTGATATTGCAGTAATTAACAATTATTTATTGTATTTCTAATTTCAGGATGCACATATAGGTAGTTGTAAGTCAAGAATCAGCATTAAAGCCCTACTCTTTTGTCATGTTTTACTTCGTGGGTCAGTCAACTTCTTGGTGGTCAATCAGAGTGTAAGCCCAGGCATCCTCTTGATTGTCTTCTCGTTCAAATCTCTGTGTTCCACTTTTAAAACCCTTTGATTTCACCCTGCACTTTGCATTTACACTTCACTGTGCACTGGACTAAGAGAGAGGGAGGATATACTTATATAAAGGTAAGAAGTTATACTTATAATTGTATTTTATGCCAGTATAATTATGCAAACCACTTTAGTTTAATAAATGTCTATATATTTCTTTAATTATTTTTAAACATGTCACATTTACTAGTATTAGTGTGTGCATGGTGAGTGTATATATACTAGATATATTTCATTTCACTATATGTGTGTCTGTTAATCTAGGACATTTGTATATTCAGTAACTTGTATTGTGTATTAATAAATTGATAATAGTTTAGATATAATGTTTATATGTGTAAATAAACATGTCTTCATGATGTATTTTATATCATGAACAGGTTATCATGAGGGAATTACTCATTGTGACCATCCAAATACACCCCAGTGGGATTCACCGGGTATATATACATGTACGGTAAAGTTCTAACTCTCAGGCACAATATAGTTATAATTAAATAAGTGGAGTAAGATTGAACACAGTTTTAATTGGCTAGCACTTTCAACTCGTACCACGTACGAGTCTCATCAGGCCGTAAGTGAATAACGGACATGAAGTACTAACATATAGTTACGTGACGTCATAACATTTAGGAGAACTATGACGCCACAATACCAAGGTGACAATGGACAAATAACTTACGCCTTAATATTTAACTTAGGCGCATATTTATGATGAAATATTGCTCTTTTGGAAACAATGTAGGTTCATGATCAAAATTTAGCTTGTATAGCAGGAAAACTAAAACGTTGCCGCTTCCACATGTATCTAAATGTTCACTGAGTGGAATAGTTCGTTTGTGTGGCTGCTTTATTTGTGAACGGTGAAGATTCATTCTTCTATTTAATTTCAGTTCTGTCTTTCCGATATACTTTTCATTGCATCCACTGCAAACAATCAAGTACATAACATTTCTAGTATCACAAGACATATTTTGTTTTACAGTAAATTTAGTGTCCTTTGTAATTTGGACTGAACAGCCTTCAATTATATTGCTGCAAGTAAGGCAACGCTTGTCACCGCACTTAGAAACCTGGTATTGTGACGTCATAGTTCTCCTAAATGTTCTGGATAATTGTTTGTTTATTATTGTATTCACTGTTCCAGGGTGTCAGTTTATCATCAACAGGAACATAAATAAACAGAACTCACACCCTAGCCTATGTCATTGTTCGGCTACATATGCACATATTTCTGGCTATAACAATATGGAAACACACTCAGCAAATATTCTGACTAATGTATATAGTTAGAATGGAAATCCCTGTGTCATTTCTTCAATGTAAGTGACGCAAAGGCTAAAAGAAAGAATGTATACTGAAGAAAGTCACAGCATGCTTACAAGGACTAGAAGCCCCTGGATAGTTTACAGGTCCGAGTCCTGTATATGAGGATAGAGTAAACACTATAACTTATACCACAACTGTGTACCTGACTTGCCCTTGGGGGCCTTGGTCGCCTTGCCCTCCCTCTGGGTGACCAGTGTCTCATGCACAATCTGTAGGATGGGGATGCAGAACGCCTGGACACAGATGGGAACAGGGGGTAATAACATTGTCATGAACTACCAGCACAACGGCCACGAGGCAACCCGGTGACTGCCATGCAGTGGAAGAGATACTGGTATGTGTAACAAGCTGACTAACCCCACCCCTACCACTTCAGTGGGATAATACTATTATCAGTAACAAGTAGTAATGAAGTACCAAGGCTAATCTCTTTACAGTTGATTTAATGAGACAAAATTAATGTTTGTAAAACATCCACAGAAACAATGAGAACGTTGGTAATCAGTTTCATAAATTTCAAGTGGTGTTATCATACTGATGATGAATACGGAGTACAAAAGTCAAACACATTTCCTTTCTGAAGTCTTCCTATAGCATACTCCGGTAGTTTAAATACTGACAGGGAACCAGTCAGAATCCCTTGTGTTGTCTAGCATTATATTCTTAATATTAAAATTACTAGAAGATTCAACATGTTCAAGATAAGGAGGACACCAGTATCTATATGCCAAGTGCTGCATGTTGTGATACACTTACCCCAGTTTTACCACTGCCAGTCTCTGCAGCCTACAAATCCCAGCAAAAAGAGAGAAGCACAGGACATTTAGCAACTGATGTCAAAATGTCAGATCATAACATACTTGTCTGGAAACTGTATACAATTCCAATCATTCCATCGTGATCTTGTGTACAGAGCATCTGATCAGAGTGTGGTAGTTTGGTGGAATGGTATCTCAGTGGGGAAGAACTATAAAACCATTCGGACAAGTACAAGCAGCCACACACACATGCATGCACCTTGCTATATAAGTGCAATAATCTTGAATGTGACATTAAACCTAACTTCACTAAACTTTATTGTTTGATTCAACCTGCTTAGTGAAACACTAATAAATGTTTGACATAAGCATGATAAGACTGGTAAGCAAATTCAACCAGTCAACAAGACTGCATTAAACCAAGTGCATACATGTCACCATTCAGTTGCAGAAAAGAGCTTATATAAAGTAACCCAAGTTGAACACATCTTAATCTGTAATGAGACAAAATTAACGTTTGTAAAACATCCACAGAAAATATGAGAACGTTGGTAATCAGTTTCATAAATTTCAAGTGGTGTGATCATACTGATGATGAATACGGAGTACAAAAGTCAAACACAGAGGTTATATAAACAACCCAAGTTGAATACATCTAAATTTGTAGAATGGGTGTACATACCATCAACACATCTCCTCCTCCCAAGATCATGGGAATAGCTTCTGACTGAACATCTGTTGGAAGGCTGTACAAAGAATCATAGAAAACATTTCCATTGATCTCTAAAACCATGTAAACAAGAGCCATCGGGAGATGACATATCCCCCCAGTCTGGTGCAATTCGGAAATGGAGTTTGGCTACTTATACCCCACTTGTGGTCCATTGCCATTGGATACCTTCAGTTCAGTGAAGACAAAAATTATTTTTCAAAATCCCAAATCATCAAAAGGCACCAGCTCACCACCAGACTGATCTGTACAGTAACTTTCATCCAGAAATATTCTACAGTTTTGGAGTTCTGCTCCGGAAATGAGCATCACCCTCATGTTCAGTACAAGTCCAACTTGTCGTCATGAAAACAAATAAAAAAATAAAAAATATAAATCCCAAATCATCAAAAAGCACCTGGTCCCCAATAGATTGATCTATATGAAGCAAGTTTCAACAAGAAATATTTAATGATTTTGGTGTTCCATCAGTAAACTGTCAAAGGGACATAAATATTTGTCCAAACGATATCACTGGGAATCATACTTTGTCAGCATTAGTTCTCACTACCGTTAAACAAAGATCTGAGGACATCCCATTAGGGACATCAGAACGTCAGAACGACCTTTCATCTGACCAATCACAGCGTCATTTACAAGATCATGAAAGTGACAGTCGGAATATGATTTCTGATGATGCAACCTCGAAAACTTTAACTCGTGGTATTCCGAAAGATAGTTACGGGCTAAACGACTGAATCTATACAATCTAGACCATCTATTAGCCATTTCAAATTTTTAATCAATATTCGTCAAAATATGTTTCAAAGTGTAGTCACCAATTTAAAATGAGTGAGGTAAAGCACGAGAAAGCTGCCTTCTGATTGGCTAATGTTGACTTCTTGTCAGTCATTCCATTGGTCGGTCAAAGTTCGCGCAAGGGTGGTCTGACGTGACCTGTAATGGGGTGTTTAGCTGTCGTGAGAACTAAGATCTGATTTTATGAGATTGGCATTTCACTGTTATAACAATGTAAAGATCACCTCCAATCCATCTCTTCAACAGCCTTGCCGATTTCCGGCATCACTCCCATCTCTGAAAAAAGACATTTTTCAACATTCAGCAGTGAATTTCTTTATTGTATTTATAGGCAAAACTATTTGGAAAGATTGTGAATCAACAACTGAACTGTGAAAAAATTAAACAACAATAAAAATAATATATACAGTAGTTTCATAACCATGTAACTGTAAGAAGTTAGTAAAATCTGAAAAAAATATATACTTATTGTTTGTATACTTATCCAGAATTACTCCTTAATACACCTACTGCTTACCTTCCGACAATGAAAGCCAGTGCTTCGCGATGGTCCTGGGTGAAGAAAAAGGTTGTTTCCATCTTCAGTCTACTTTTTGCAGCGTCACATCAAACGACATTCCTGCTCGTCACCCGAGTTATCAAAATTTTCTGAAGCTATAGTGGGGAGGCAAGTTTAAGACGGATGGGCCCTTAGACATGGTAATGCAGGATATAGTATACAAATGTCAAAAATATTTAGATTTTACAAAATGTTTTACTTATCCTGCATTACTCCTGAATGCTTCTGTATCAGACGGTATGGCTGTGGGTTTACCTTTTGATGTTAAACCTCAATATATTAAATCCCTTCAAACGATATGTTGTCAAGGAAACAGTATTTCAAAAACGAAGAGCTAGATGGTTGGGCCAGTTCAATCTTATTTACAGAAAGTAAATGAGAATTGAGGATAGGTTCATGTAAACAAACAGTAAAAAAGAATATTAGTGTAAGCTAAAGTCTTTACAAACTGTGTTACCAAGCCAAAGCTGAAAAGCTTGAAAATCCCCCTAACGGGCGTGTCAAATAAACACTGCACGAGGTGGGTAAGACTGGCTCTGTGTAGGAAGAGTTTATTATTTGTGTGTCAAGGGAACCATATGGCGTATCAAGCTCCGAACGGTTATACTCGTTCAATCAGAGCGAAACGAGAAATGAAGTTAAGTCCAGGTAATCAAACAGTAAAAAAGAAATTAGGGTAAGCTAAAGTCTTAACAAACTGTGTTACCCAGCTAAAAAAAATTGAAAATCCCCCTAACGGGCGTGTCAAATAAACACTGCTCGAGACGGGACCTCAATACATATAAACCCTTTAAACGACACGCGTGTCAAGGGAACCGTAAGGCGTAACAAGTGCCAAGCGGGTTATACTTGTTCAACCTTATCCCTCAGAGAGAAATGAGTATAAGTCCAGGTAATCACACAGTAAGAAGAAAATAGCGTAAGCTAAACTCTAAAAACTGAGTTACTGAACCAAGGCTAAGAGCCTGATAATCCCCCTAACGGGCGTGTCAAAACACAACGTGTGTCTGGTAAGACTGGACCGGAGGAGTTCATTATTGCGTTGGGGGTTGCTAGGCTGCTGGGCTTCTGCCAGAGGGCCAAAGATACATACACCTTTAACATCTGCAAGTGCCACATCTCTTAGATAATGGCTAGCAAAGACAACGTCTGACCTCTAAAAACATCCTTCCATGATTACTCTGATAAAACAGTTGCTGTGTAGAGCCTTGGTTGAGGCGACCTCTCTGATCTAATGTGGAATATTCGCTATCTGAGAATCAATGTTAGCAATTTCGTATGCCTGCGGAATGACTGCAGGATGACTGCATATAAACCGTGGTGATATGGTGTTGAGTCGGACTTTGAACATGGATGTCTGAGATACGGGGATGAACCAGCGTTACCTCATGCCACCTCTAGTCTTGGAGCGGCTTGTAGTGCGCATACAGGGCATAAGAGGAGTTTATCCTCATCTTCGACCCCCACAATCGTAAAGATTGGTGGGATGGTCAAGGAACAGTTGGGTTATCCAGGTAGCTGATTCTTTGCTTTAAAAAACCCAGCACAGCCTGAGTCGCTTAGATAGAGTCGCTGGCATCTGGTGTGTGGCAGGCGTTGACATAAGCACAAGCGCTTGGGATAGAACACAGGTGCAAGCGCCGTGTCTATCTGTGATGTATCTACGTAAAGCGACGAAGGCTGAGATGTGCAACAGGGTAGACAGGGTAGACAGGCGGTACAGCATCAAGCTGATCCAGCATCGAAAACATTGCAGACGTGCCTGGAAGCACTGAAGATGTAGTCATAGTCGATGTGCCTGAGAGGGCGTAGTAGACGCTGCGCTCGGCACAAGTCCTTGTGATGAGACGCCCGTAGGTGTCAACAGGATCAAGGCATGCGCTGGTGCCATCCCGGTAGACGTGCCGTAAGACGTCTGTGCCAGCGTCGCTAGGACCGTCATCGTGAAGGCCATGGACACATGAAAATTAGAGACAGGTGCAATACTCACAATAGAGTCCATTGCCATAGTCTCAGAGGCAAATGAATGTCGGCAGTCACGAAAACCATAGATAATGCTCCACCCGCTGATGAAGGATGAGTGGTGATCCCCAGGGAAGGGTGGCTGGAAACATCCTGCAATTCCAACATCTTCCTGGCAACATGACAGGACTGCTGTACAAATACATTTGTGGGTGTCCTCTCTATTAATTGAGAAACTTGACGAAGAGCAAGGTGATCAAAAATAATATTTAAAATTTGGAGTGCATATCTGGCGTAGTCCAAACAACATGGATGAGGATCTTAAGAATATTTTTTGGCCACGCCAAATAGTGACTGTGCAAGCATGAGTTACACAAAACTTGAAATGGTAGTTGAAGTAGACTTCTACATGATGATAAAATGATGATAAAATCAAAGTTTTTAATCAGCCAAGATTTACGAGGTTTAAAGTGTATAAAAAATACAAACGTGAAACTCTAGATAACGCCAAAAGGCTAAAGGTATTTAAACATAAATAATGACTGTCTCGAAAGGAGACAAACAATGTAACGCAAATTCAAATTAGCGGAAACAACAAGCCACATGGTAGGAAAAAGACAAAGTCTTTTCACATGAAAAACTGCGGCATATGCTGTGCTAAATATACATTAAGATGAACATAATATGAAAAGAAATACATCACCCATTGCGGATGAAATTTTATGTGGTAGCAGAACGCTAACCACAAAATAAAGCTAAAAGTTGGAGCAGAACGAAGCACAACTTCCTATTAGAATGACTAGATGAAGATGTCAACATTCTATTTCTTCACTCAGGACCATCGCAAAGCGCCGACTTTCATTGCAGTAAGGTAAACAGTTGATGCATTAAGGAGTGAAGCAGGATAAGTAAGAAATTACTTACCGTATTCGACGTAATAAGCGCCCTGCTCTAATAAGCGCCCATGGCGATATTTGTTAATATATTGGCTAGTGAACAATCCCAATTAGCACCCCTTCCGATTGATCAATGTACATAAGACTTATTTATTTATTGTGTATAATACGCACTTGTGTGTTATATGCACCCTTAATTATGGGCAATTAAATTCTGGAAAAATATATCTGTCGTATGTAAACATATCAGGCTGTCAGCATTAACCGCGAAATCTATCTTTCAACTCTGTTTTTTTCACCAAAATACTATTCTAATAAGAGCCCCCTATTTCTAATTGTGAGAGCGCCCTGGCGCTTATGACGTCGAATTCGGTATATCAATGTAACAACACTACTAGATCTGACCAAAACAAAATCGTTCATTTTGAAAGTTTGGATTAAGAACCTCTTTACTTACTTACTCGCTACCTTAATATAACATGTGCTTTCAGGAATCACTCTCTCTCTCTCTCTCTCTCTCTCTCTCTCTCTCTCTCTCTCTCTCTCTCTCTCTCTCTCTCTCTCTCTCTCTCTCTCTCTCTCTCTCTCTCTCTCTCTCTCTCTCTCTCTCTCTCTCTCTCTCTCTCTCTCTCTCTCTCTCTCTCTCTCTCTCTCTCTCTCTATTATAAACTCACATATTAAGATGTTTACATTAGCCTCTACTCCAATTTACTCGCTGACTCTAATTGGGGGGCTCAAATACAATTACATGTATTGTGAAAAGATTGCATACTTTGAAGTTTTAAGTACCTTTACTCAGTTTAATGTATTTTAGATGATGCATGACAGGGTTCTGTCAGATCATTCTTCACAATGTTTTTTTGATGTGTTGTATGCGAGAAGACAGGAAAAATCAACATGCCATATAGTGTGATGAATGCGACCAGTGGACATTTCCTGTTTGTTATACTGGACTTTCTATGGCTATGCTGCTTGATTCAGTCAGAAGATACTACTGAACATGCTCAGAGCTCCAGATAAGCTTTTGGTGTTGTGGGTATTTTACCCATGCATTTTAAAATCATTGGGTATCAGTAATTCTATCTGGGTATTCAAATTTCTGTTACCCACTAGTTTTTACACATGTGGGTATTTAAGTTAAATATTTAAAAATACTATTCATCTAGTCCCTGCAAACTGGTGTCATGTGGGTTCGAGAGCTTTATAGGACTCAAAAATACCATGATACTTCCACAAGAAAGTGTGATGGCAAATGATCATGATGTAACTGTCATCGTGGAGTTTGGCAAGGTTGATGGAATGCCCGTTTATAATTTCAAAATAAGTTGCTGTTTTGCTAATCGAATACGCAGGGTTACTTTACAATATTTTGATGATACGCACAAGTTTTATTTTTGTAGCTTATCTGTAATGTTCGTTGCGTATTTGATACGCTTGGATTTTATTTTACTGTGTATTTCTGCATTTCTGATGCGTATTTTACGCAGATGCACAGCTTATCTGGAGCTCTGATGATGAAGAAAACCAGATGGATAAAGGAGTACCCAATATTTCCAACATCAACATTTCAAAACAAAAATAGAAGATAATATTTAAAGATTTAAATTCTTGTACTTTCCATGATGTGTATTTCATGTTATAACATATATTTTCAGATTGCCAAGGATTTCCTGCCAGACGACAAAAATAGAATCAATATATGACAATGAGATTAGTGCCGACAAAAGTAGAACCATGTTACCAAGAATAAAGCAAAAATACTACTACATAAAACTAAAAGGGCTGGGATGGATAACTCGTGTATACATGATTAGTAACATGACATGACAAAAATTCACTATAACTCCATGGTTACACTTCAAGTCACTAATGTGCACATTCTTTCTGACAATTAATGTATTCCTTTTGATTTTTACATATTTGAATAAAGATAAAGCTTCAGTAAACTTCAGTGTATAACTAACCACAGATTGTTTTCACCTCTGTAAATACATCTTGCAAGGCCTAATTAAAACAATTCCCAATCAGGACATTTTGTACGCAACTCTTGAGACCTACAGCAGGTACCTGAGTAGGGTCAAGTAATAGGGGGTTGGGTACCCAGGTATAAAATAAGGACCCAGCCCTCCTACATAAATCTTTTTTTATCTTCATTATAATAAGAAGGTGCTATTTTTGCTTGACCTCCAGTGGCCTTTATCACAAGATGAAATCAGTGACGTTTGGCTGACGTGCCTGCACCCCCTACACTCAAAATGGTCAAATTTACTTCTCATAGTAATTTTAACTCATACGTTTTGTTTGTTTGTTTTTTAACGCCGCACTCAGCAATGTTCCAGCTTTATGAGGGCAGTCTGTAAATAATCGAGTCTGGACCAGACAACCTAGTAATTGACATCATGAGCATCGATCCACTCAATTGGAATATGATGACATGCATATCAACCAAGTCAGCGATCCTGATCACCTGATCCTGTTATATAGTCGCCTCTTTCCACAAGCATATAAACCGTATTCGACGTAATAAGCGCCCATGGCGATATTTGCTGATACATTGGCTAGTGAACAATCCCAATTAGCACCCCTTCCAATTGATCAATGTACACAAGACTTATCTATTCGTGTATAATACCCACTTGTGTGTTATATGCACCCTTAATTATGAGCAATAAAATTTTGAAAATATACCTGTCGTGAATAATACACACAGACCTTTCTTTTGTATCATTACAGGCTGTCAGCATAAACCACGAAATTTACGATCTTTCAACTCTGTTTTTTTTTCACCAAAATATTATTCTAATAAGAGCCCCCTATGTCTAATTTTGAGAGCGGCCTGGGCGCTTATTACGTCGAATACGATAGTCGTCTTTGACGGCAAAGATGGGTTGCTGAAGACGTATTCTACCCCGGGTAAAAAAATTCAATAGTTCAAGTTTTTAGGTTCATAACACTATAAAAAGTTCAAGAAATCAAACATTATTTAGTTGGCAAGTCAGACGGACATCGATGCTTCTATATTATGACAGCCGGCCTAATTAGGAATGACAGCAGCACATTTATATTAACCTCGTCATAGACATTAAACTGTCATTGAAGAAAACTCTCAATAAGAGACGAAAAACTACCAGAAGCCAAAGATAGTGCTAAAAAACGCGTGCTTGCCTTCGAAAGCAGTCATCTTGCCAAGTCAGCAAAGCCAACAGTTACTTGGAGAGTGCGTAACAGGGGGACTATTTTCATTAGGTATTAGAAATGTTTGTATTTTCATCGATTCGTGTCAAATAATTCCTAAGTGTTGTCCAGTTGTCCAATTGGTTGTTAATAGAAGTTCACACATATTAGGATGTTTATTTCCCCCCATAAAGGCATATACGCAACTAATGTTGAGCTGACTTTAACTATCATGGCGGACGAAAGTTAGTCTTAGAAAACGGGCACCTGTCAATTTGATCTAATATTAATTATTGTACCCTCGTTGGATCCTGTGCTTGTGCTATTAATATGAACGGCCTATCACCACCACCAGGCATCTTCTGGGTAAGAATTAGAGTTTAGGACAGTGTTGTATACATATGAATAGCATGTAAGTTGGTGAGCAAACATCAAGGGAGATAACCATCGTGACCTCGACTAAAAAGTCGTTGCGTAAGCAACTTGCAAGATGAACTGCCATTATGGATACTCAATCATTGAAGTTGCAGTTGATCGTTCATGTCTTCAGAAAGTGGTATTTTTAATAGCAGTATTTAAACAGCTGATAAAAGATGCATTTACTTGTTTTGTAATAATCTAGAGTTCTAGCTGTCTCTTATTAAAAGATCTCAACTCTCAAGGAAATGTTGTGGAAGTAAAAAGAAGCCTCTACCAGTCTGATTACCAAATGTCTCATCCATATGTGCCAGGAGTCTATATTATGTAAGATTTGCTGATGCAGGATGCATGTAATTGATATAATTGACCATGTTGACTGAATCCAATTCCTAAATTAGAAATGGTCGCTCAATTATGCAGTTACTGTCACAGATGAATACACAGATCATCCACACAGTGTTTGCAGTGGTGGGACAAGACATACAAGGATGTTACATGATTACTCAATCCATGTATGTTAATGTATATGTATCATGTGTGAATTTATATAACTTTTTTTTAAAAATAGCATAAAGCTAACATATATTACATGGTAATCGATTCCCCAGATTGAACATACAGAACTAAATTGTGAAATCAATAAATAATCACATAAGATCAATGATCAATCCACAAATCATATTGAAGTATGCAGGATAAGGTTTACAATCATAAAACACAATACAGTTAGTCAGATATCTGATACAATGGGTCAAATTTATGTGTCGGCAGCAATATAATTATATCAGACCCTAATTACCAAGTCAGTACAGTCTCAAATGTCCAGTAAATGTCCAGACTTGAATGTCCCCAATGAGGCACATGGTCAAGTTCTTGTAAATGGACAGAAAGGTTGGTGTATTTCTGACAGGTACCCTGTGTGCACAGGGCAAGTGTTGGTAGGTAGATGCAAGTCAGGTCATACCGTCATAGTAAGAAATCTTTAAAGGCCTCAAATCCTCCTCTTCTCGCTCTTATATATGTACAGCCAGCCTTCGAGAAAATACTGCCTTGAAACTGTATCAAGGTCTCTACCAAGGCCAATCTTATGCGAGTGCCTCACTCAAATTGCCACTTGCTGTAACCAGAAATAAAGATACAACATACACCATGTACACTGCCACATAACACTAAGGACCTTATTTTGTTTTTGCCAATCTGATATTCACTGGTCTTTTTTGACAGTGAACAGTGGACCTTTTAGACCAGACATATAGTCCTTTATGACTAAAGATGTGAGATATTATTGGTATACTGCAAAATCATGGTTCTTTCTGTCATGTACTGAGATTTTGACACAAAAATCTGTATATAGGTTAAAAGACTTGGACCAAATGAAATGTAATGAGTGAATGGCAAAAGTCAATAGGCCGAAGTCTGAAAGTTTCAAAAAGATGAACCATTATAACAAATTAATGCAATACTGTTCGTGATTGGATAAATATAAACATTCTGGTCAATGAACTTTATGATAATAAAATCGCTAAAATAAGTCACAACCGCCCCTGACCGTGTTTCCATGTGATATAGAAAGTATGATGTAAATGTAACGAGATTAGTGTGTGGATGCAAACAAGGGTGCACGACACTGGTTACAGAGTGAGAATGTTTATTCGGCAAGTGTCTGACCTGAACAACACACCCTGAAACAATATATCATTCAATAAATACAGGTTCGTACAATATACATGAGGCTATAAAAGAGGCCATTACATCACTTAAATGAAATACAAACGAGAAATACAAACTACAACATACTTCATACATACAAATCAAATAAAATATGTTATAGACACACGTCTCAATGTAATATGCATGTCAAATTCAATAGATGTAGTATACAGTATGCAAAGTCATTCCTACCCGGTGTATGGCACCAGGGTGCCGACTTTACAGCGCCATCAAGCCAGGTCTACCAAGTCTCCAATTCTAATTTCTTAATTTCCTGCTCCCTTGCTCTTACCTCTTTCCAGCCTTTCATTCTCTGTCTCACTAGCTCTGGTTGTTCTTTCAGAAATGTTGCTAACCTCTGACCAAATTTGATAATCTTTTCAAGATGCATATCTAGCTCTATGATGATAATATAAGGTAGAAGTATAGCAAGCTTAGTTCTGGGCAAACATGAATGGTGATTGCTTACAGCAGGAACTTTTCCTACATGGTATGGCACTCCAAAATATTTAAATCAAAACAATACCCTAATCTGACCAATAAATGAAATACACCCTACCACCCTGGATTCTTACTCGTACACTCAAGGATGCAAAAGTGGTTCCGGATAGTTGACCCCACTCTTGGTCATAAGGATATTCCAGTCATCTACCATCAAGGAAGTAACTCCTACTCTGGCAAAGAATGTCGGTCTGGGTTACATCAATGGTGACAAATGAATTATACATCCCACTGCTGACACCAAAATGTCACGGACTGAAGTAACCACAATTTCAGATAAGTTTTTAAAGGTGTTAGTCCCTCACTTAAGTTATGTTTAAACCCCTGTAACAATACTTAAATGTAAACTAATTCCAAATAAGTAACAGAACTAATTAAACTAGCTTAACTTATCCTAGCCTAATTCTACTGTTACGTATTTTCTACTACCAACAATACTAATACCTACTACTAACAATACTACTATCACATACAATCCCTCAGCAAATCGTATAACACTCTAGAAGGTGTCTCCCGTCTTCATACGAGACGGATTGTTCTCATGAAGAAACGGATTCACTTTGATAAGTCTGAAACTTATACTGTACAGGTGAACGTGCCACAAGATGATTATGAAGTCATGGTGAATGACAAATACTTCTGGCCTGAGGACATTGTGTGTCGAGACTATGTGCCAAGGCAGCGTCAAACTGATCCGAAACAACAACAACAACCATGACAACTACAACAACAACAGCAAGAATACAGAAGGAACATCTACTAACAAAATGGCTATGTTCATATTGACTATGTTGTCTGTTGTGATGGCACTAAGTGTGTTGACCTGGAATATGCGTGGTGTGTCTCATCACACCGAACATATCAACTCTACTTTACCGGACTATGTTGATAGCATTGCTGTATAAGAACTTGCAATATTCAAAGATTCAAAGATCTTAAATGTTGTAAACTTCTGTCCTACATATGTGACGATGCATGTACCTCCACGAGAGGGTCCGGTGGTATAGCTCTTCTACAGAACACTCATTCTAAATGGAGGATGCAATGTTTACATTCATCTTCTGACAGTAGTATTGCTGTTAAGTTAACGCACACACGTGCCGCTGACATGTATGTGATTGCATGTCGCCTTCCGTCCACTAATGCCCTTCACTCTACATATAGCACGGCTCTAGACGAACTATCTGACTTATATGATGAGTTGTGTGTGCAGGGTGACACAATTATCCTAGGTGATCTCAACTGGGATATATTTAAGCTACTAATGTTACCACACGACAAACTTCTGTCTCACTTTGTTAGCACTCGTTATATAGTGAATACTATTCAAGCCATTAGCTCATATACTTTCAGGAGCAAAGATAACATAAACAAGCCTCTGATTGATTATATCCTGATTCCTTCCCATTTGCAGAGTTACGTTAGCTCAAGTGAAGTGCTATTCACTAGTTATGATGTATCCGATCACTTCCCATGTGTAGATACCGTACAAGTAAATGATAATGTAAGGCAAAAGGTTAAAGAAGCATGTTTTGTGAAATGGGACAAAGCTTCCAATATTGCGATCTCTTCATACAAGGTCTGTCTTGATACACTGCTAAACAATGCAGAGACTTGTTTATCAATAGATACACATGATGATATTGAATCATTTAATACGGGAATCAGTAAATGTATGATTGATGCCAGTAGTCAGTCTATACCAGTAGGTCGTTTCAAGGCTCATCTGAAGCCTTACTGGAAACAGGATGGGCTACACCAAGACCATTATAACATGCGAGTTGCAAGGCGGTTATCTGAGGATAATCCAAGGGGGGATAATTTCCATTCTTATACATCATACACGCAAGCTAAGCGAGAATTCTGACGCCGTCACAGACAGTCAAAGCAGGCCTATTCAAAGAAATTTTGTTCGGAATTAGAAAAAACTTGTGATACTGATGTGAATACGTTTTATGAATCTGTGAGAAAACTATGTAAGCAGAAGATTGAAAAACTTACATATGATGACCGTAATGTAACAACCCCCACTGACATTTGTCAGCTTTGGGGTAGGTACTATGCAGATCTAGCAAAACAATATGACTCCGACCAGTTCGATCAAGACTATAAAGATGGTATTGACTATGAAATTGAGAAATTAGCCTCCAGTAATGAATCTAACACATGTGCTGATAATGTACTATGTGCTGAAATATTGGTTCAGGAAGTCACTAGATATGTACAGACGCTGAGGAGGAACAAATCACCTGGCCCTGACAATATTAATAATGAACATGTGATGTTTGGTGGTGAGCTGCTAGTAGGGAAGTTAGCACTATTATATAATGCTATTCTTAAACTTCAGTACACACCTGCAGCCTATAGACACGGGGTAATTATACCTATTTATAAGGGTAAAAAAGATAAATCAAACCCTGTCAATTATAGAGGTATTACGCTAACATCTTGCCTTAGTAAGCTTTTTGAGAAAATTCTCCTAGAAAGATTAGAAACGTGGACATCCCGAAATGCCTGTAATTTTCCCGATATGTTGCAGTTTGGCTTAAGGAAAGAGCACGGTGCTGTGCCCTCATTGAATGTTTAAAAAAGTTATGTTAACAGGGGATCATGTATCTACACAGCATTTCCAGATAACGAGAAATTGCTTTTGATCGAATATGGCACTTGGGTCTCTTCGTAAAACTCTATCATCCTGGTATTGAGGCAAAATGTGGTCTCTGTTACATCACTGTTATACTTCCATGTATGCGTGTGTTCAGTATAAGGGCGAACAATCTGATGTATTTGCTGTAAGACAAGGTATAGGTCAGGGTAGAGTTATCTCAGCTTGGCTTTTTCTTATGTACATAAATGACCTCATAACTGACCTTCGGCAGTTAGATACAGGAATATGTATTTATAATGTTAGTTTACCATGCGTGTTACTTGCTGATGATACTACTCTTATCAGTTACAGCCCTAAAGGTCTACAAACAGCCTTAGATACAGTTGTTAGTTACGCATCCAAATGGCGATTAACTTATAATGCATCGAAAAGTAAAATTGTTGTGTTTCATAAAAAGAAGCAATTATTGTCTATGCATACTTATCACTTTGGGGATTATGACATACCTGTGTTTGATAATGTGTTGTTCTACAAAGTAATCTTTCTTTCAAATTATATATTGAAGAGAGTTGCATAAAAGCAAGGCGTACTATTATGATTCTCTCCTCTCTGTTGGTCTAAGTAGTATTGACTTACATCAGTATGCAAGTATTGAGATATGGAAAAGAATGATCTTAACAAGTGTTTATGGATGTGAATTACTACCTCCTCTGCATGGTAAAGATCTTGAATTAGCTGAAAGCACCCAGCGTTACTTTGCAAGGATTGTACAAGGTTTTGTCAAACGTTCCCCCACTGATGACACTATTGCTAATCTAGGACTTTGGAGCATGGTTGGCTATGTAGATAAATGTAGACTACAACTGCTGGGGCGTCTCCGCAACAACTCATGTGTCTCAATTTGTAAAACTGTTATCTGCGCATCAACTTCACTCTATTACTTTCATAACAATAATGTACACAGTTTATGTGAAGTGTTGCTTTCAACAGCTAAGAAATATAAGCTACTTCATCATGTATTTCACTACGTTTGCACAGGGGAATTCCCCATGAAGACTAAGTGGAGAAAGATTGTGTTAAATGGAAGAAGTATGGAAATATAAACTATCATGTAGAGCTGACCTATCTCGATATTCTAAAATTCACACAACACTCATGTGTTATACAGCATTGTAATGTTATATCCAGAATTGAGAGAAGACAAACAGTTTTTAATAAGGATTGGATCCAGAAGCAAAATATCAAAAGAATATACAAAATATAATACTTTTGCTCATGAATATTATCACCATGTCAACTTAAACTGTGAATGTCTACTTTCAGAGAGAGATGTATTCTTTTCCACTCTAATTGATAATCTTGATGTTGAAATGTATGTTCAAATAGAGATGATGGAAGACCATGATATGTTAGCATTCTTTCTTGGTGCAGACAACAATAACATTGATGAAATATTGTGGCATTTCACTATTATTGAATTCTCAAAGTATTTATATCAAATTAAACATATCCTAAACAAAGTGTGGTAACCTTACCAATATTTCTCACTGTTTATATAGCCTGTAAATATGCGGGACATAGAGAATCTCACCCGAGTGTCTTTTGATATCAAATATATCAACACGAGTTGATAAAAGTGGATAAATTCCGAGGCTTGCCGAGGATATTTGCCACTTTTATCAACGAGTGTTGATATATTTGATATCAAAAGACACTCGGGTGAGATTCTATTTATCATTCAACATCATTCTTCCAACTTTTTCAATTTGTAGACAGTAATTAGCAGTGTCTTCAGTGTAAAAAGTACTGCTAACAGCTTCAGTAGCAGAGCCTTTAGTGATGTCATTTGATTGTGACGTCATAGTCTCCAGTGACGTCACAATGGTCTGCAAAGCATTGTGCAAAGCATTGTGATGTAATTTCATTGCAGCGATATCTACAGTGTAGATATCGCTTGATCTAATCCAAGCGATAACTCCTGTGGGAGCCAGTTTTGGATGATAAATTGATATGTATATATATATATATATATATATATGTTTGATTATTGTGTTATTTAATTATTTAATTACATAATCTTGATGTTTTGAGAATCTTTGGATTATCTGGAGGAAATAAAGACATTCATTCTATACCAATACTAATAGTCTACTTCCAACAATACTAACACAATAACAACACTAATGGTCTACTTCTAACAATACTAATGTCCTTATAATAACAAAATTAATACACACAATGAATTAATAACAGCATGGATGTACATAATATATACAAACCACAACTCCACTCCACTGTCTTCTAGACATTAGCGTTATACATAAACTTCAAGAGTTCCTGATGTCACTGTACTATTACAGTGCACAAGAGGACACTTCCTCGGTGTAGTGATTTGGTGATCTTCACACACATTCCATGGTTCCCTCACAGAGTTGAGGGTGCCCCTGTTACCATGGCTACTTGGATGTTGCAGCTGTGTTCATTCTATGTTACTCACTGCCACGGAGATCCTTCTCTCCTTACATAGTTTCGGAGGTTCTTCTTTCATCCTTACGTACTATAAGGATAACCAGCCAGTTCCGGGACACTACACTATAACATCAGCAACTACATGTCAATACCTTACAATACATACAACAATGCGGCAATACTCTGATTAACATTTCACTGAGTGGAACTGTTTGTACTTTAATCACCTGTTGTTGATTTGGGTTGTTGTTTTTTTAAAGTGGCTTCTCGTTATTACAATTAATATATGCAAATTCTATCCTTAATATATATTCTACATGAAACAATAAATGCAAAAACTTACGCCAACCAGAGTGAAAAGCTTCCACAATGTCAGTCCGTTTCTTGTATGAACAATATACTGATTCTGGCTGACCCCCATTAACAAGCTACCCCTGACCTCCCTATACTCCACACCTGTCAGCCCTACCCAGCCATGCTTCCCTGAATCTGACCTGATCCCCTAGTATTACCTGACAGTATCTAACAACAACTCCCAAACTTAATATTCTAATTTAACCAGCCATGATACCTCTATCTAAAGTCCTAACATGTAATTAATATATACAAGATTATCTGTGATCTTGACATACCTAACATCTGTGTAAACAACATTAATTCTGCAGTAACTACAAATCTATTATCATTTCAAAAGCATGGAACATATGAAAACAGTTTAGGCTAAAACCACATTCATTCTTACAGTTACAGATACACTGTGCTTCCTCTCATACATGAAATCAGTAAATCAAACATTCAAACATGCAACCATTCACTTATAGGGAACATAGAAATACTTGAATGAATTGGGTGAGATATTTGATAAGTTTTATATTAAATTCTATACTTTTAAATTCACTAAGACCTGACTGAATTATTATGACACTTAGGTTAGATTTACCATTACTAAGGTTGAACTTACTGGTTATATTTATAAACAAACAATACAACTATAGCATGTAAAGGTGTACACACTTGTGAACCAATGTAAAACATAAAACTAACCTGTGAGGTATTTACAACTGTTGATGGCAATCAAGACAATCTAGAACAGGATCTTGTGTCTTTGCCATCAGGATTTGTTGGGCCGTTTTATGGATCGGTTCGCTTCTGGGTGATCACTTGAAAATCAGGTTTCATTAGTAAGTGATTACGAGACACTTTTGACTTCCTCTGGTTGTATTGAGCTAAATAGGCTCTCTGTGTTATTTCCCGGTATTTAACCTAGCCGAGGTTATTCACTCATTAGAGTGTTGGGTAACTGACTTAGGTGTTACTGGTCGCAGCCGACATAATTGGCTGTCTATGCATCTTTCTGTATGTTGTCAAAGTGTTGTTTTAGCTACTCTCAATGTGTTACTGTCATACAGTTGCTTTGCTAAGCTGCTTGTGTATTTCATCAGCAATCCTTGACAGCACAGATTGGGGTTTTGATCCTTTTATTGTCATCTATGCTTACAACTAGCTGATAGTAATAAACCCGTGAACCTATTACCACGTTTTCATTATTTCTCGTTTAATGACACCCCCGATCATTGGAGCACAGCTGTTACAGTATACAAATATCAATGCAACTATTAAATTCCTTAAAACAAAATGTACATGACTGTACAGATCGAATTTTTTTGGTCTGTGACTGTTGACTTACGATAATCTGAAACGCTGGAAGTTTTATCGGATAACGATAGTAACTTTTACTGCTCAGCATATCAGATGATTTCAAGTATCAATTTTGACAACGTGTTTACAGCGATAGAAATTGGCGCTAGTCCTGTTGTCCTTACCAAACTGCCCAATAGTTAAGGTATCATAAGGACTAGTAGAAATTTGCCACTTTTAAGGGATGGTGGTTAGTTCCTAGTTACCTCCCTTTGCCCATTCTGATAACTGTGGTCCTAGTTAGGTTGACTAGCTGCCAGCGGCAGTGCAGGCCTTTTATCATCATCATCATCATCATCATCATCATCATCATCATCATCATCCTGCTTGGTCATTGTACACATTGTTTTGGAACTGAGTTGGTAAAATGTGTTTTATACCATTGACCATTGATTAGTAACATATGTATATGATATGTCATGATCTATGTTGTTGCATGTGCATAAATTAGAGCTATTTGTTTATCATTTATAATACATCACTACTAACATTTGCCTTGGTGACTAACTTCTGACATGTGTAATGATTTCAGAAACAGTTAGGTCAAGCAGTATTTGTATGTACTGGTGGGACTTTGACTTTCTTTGGTATATCACTGTACAATGGCAGTGAGAAGTTTTACCGCCAGATGGCTATGCCAGCACTGCAGTGGCTTGGAGCAGAGCGGGCCCACAACTTAGCTGTCATCGCTGCCAAGTACAAGATGGTCCCAAAACCTACACTTGCAGATTCACCCAATCTGGTATGCTATACAGAAATCAGACCAGCTTACAGCTAATACTTACAGGATATATAATACACTATGGAGTATTCCTTGAGTAAATAAAGTAGGTGAATCCAGAGACTTTTGGAAGTTACTTTCAAATTTTCATTTATGAGTGACTGATAATCCAAACTATCAAGTTTCAAGTAGGTTTTCTGTAAATACCCGTCACTGTTTTCAGGAAGAAATGAGGGAAATATCAGTACTCAGGGAACTTCACTGATATGCTGAAGTCAGCCTATTGTTCTGATGATGTAACCATGGTAACATGACATTGTATTGCTCTCAACAATGCACCAGCTATAAACATGCACATGTTCAAATATGATAGTCATTACACTTGGTCCTTCAACACATTTAATAGCAAAACACATTTCCTTGTAATCATGTTAATGTTGATGTACAGTATGGCAAGTATATAACCTGCTTCTTCCAAATACCTCCATAGATTTCTTGAGTTCAAAGGGGCGGTTGTGTAGCCTAGTGGTTAAAGCGTTCGTTCAGCACGCCGAAGAACCGGGTTCAATTCCCGACATTGGTACAATGTGTGAAGCCCATTTCTCGTGTCCCCCGCAGTTATATTGCTGGAATATTGCTAAAAGCGGCGTAAAACCATACTCACTCACTCACTCTTGAGTTCAAAGAGTGAAAAGCATGTCCAGGTTTAACTATCTTCATCATCCTAATGACTCTGGGGACTTCTAATGTGAGACACCATACTATTCTTAACATGTTGCCAGAAAACCCAGGTGTGGGGCCTGGAATTCAGCAACCCTGTTGGCCTGGCTGCAGGCTTCGACAAGCATGGCGAGGCAGTGGAGGGGCTCATGAAGGTTGGCTTTGGCTTTGTGGAAGTCGGCAGCATCACACCTGAACCTCAGCCGGGTAATCCCAAGCCACGAGTCTTCAGGTTGAAGAAAGATAAAGCTGTCATTAACAGGTGAGCAGCCTCAGCATCCTGGATCCACCCAGAAACAAATGCAGTTTTAGCAGCAAACTACAACAACTACAATTGTCTAGTTTTAGTTTACCTAAAGCCAAGTGATTAGAATGTTGGTCATTGTTGTTTGGTTGTGTTTCACCTTTGAAACTTTTTTAAATTTTTTTTTATAAATTTTTATTTTTTCAATCATTTTACATTTATTTGATAAAATGCGACATTCCAGTACATAGCTAAATAATCATCTAAATAGATGATGACATGTTGACCAAATTTTATAGAATAGGCCAATGTCACACTCAATAATCTCTGCACATTTAGTAAGGTTGTAGTAGTTTCTTATTTCGTTCTGAAAGACTTGAAATGACGGGAGTCTCTTATTTAACTTACTTTTAAATATAAGGTCTTTTATTATCCAAAACATGATATTTAGAGGGTTATTGCGCTTTTCTGGAAAGCCAATCATCACATGTTTCTTTGTAATTTCGATTTGGATGTTAGCCTTTTGAAGTAGCCAAACTTCAAGTTGAAGCCAGATTTGCTGAACCATATTACAGGACCAAAAAAGATGGATTGGGGTCTCGATATCAACTGAACAAAAACTGCAATTTCGACTTTCAACATAACCTAATTTACACAAGAAAACATTAATCGGAAGTATATGATCAAGTATTTTGTATTGGAGCCATTGCAGTTTAGTGTCTCTCGTACATCGAAAAGGCATTCTATTGTATTGGGACCAGTTATCAATTGAGTCATCCGTTAGAATATTCTTTTCCCATTTCGTACAGTGTACATTTTTTGTAGTGACTTCTGAAATTAGTAAGTTGTAGAAGCATTTCGATCCATTTACAAATTTAAGCACATTTTCGATACATGGGAGTATAATTGGATTTTGCAACTTGTTCAATTCTTCTAGTTCAACATTACTTGCCTTGAAATAGTGTTTTATGGCCACGATAAGGCCGTTATATAGTAAGAAGTTCGTTTTTATCTCGAAAGATTTTGAAAAGTTGTCAAATGACAGAAATTTTCCATCTTTGTCAAGGAGGTCATTTATGAAACGTACCACCTTTTGATTCCAGGTGCTATAAAAGACAGGCTTACGCCCAATACATATATTACTGTTAAACCAAATATTATCGGCCAGTAAATGATTTGCGTTGTGTTCCAGTTGAGCGTTTAAGTCCCACCAGGCTGTCAAAATATCTTTGTAGTAATTGTTAGGGGTAAGTGGTAGTAGTTTATTTCTTAAGTAGTTACAGTTATGTTCTAATATATTGCCTGCACCTACCGGTAACTTGGGAAGATTAAGATTAAGATTAAATAGATAACTCCACTTGGATTTCGAAGTAAGAAAGCGTCTTATCATTGATATTTTTTTAGCCTGGATTGTTGCTTTAATGTTAGGGACATTGAACCCTCCATCCTTTTTTTCACAAATGATTTGGTTTCTCTTAATTTTGTCAGGATTATTCTTCCAGATAAACTTAAAACAATTTCTTTGAAATGCATTAACAACATCAGTGTTTGGATTTGGTAGTGAACTGAATAAGTGATGTAGCTTAGGAATAATTAACGATTTTAAAATCGTGTTTCTGCCAAGGGGAGTAAGGTTGCGGGCTGACCAAATAGACATTAACCGTTCACATATTCTAATCTTTTCTGTATAATTTGTTACTATCATATCATCAAGATCCTGGGTAAATGTAATTCCTAGAAGGTCAAAGTCACTTTGGTCCCAATTGAGATTAAGTTGGGGGCATAATTTCATTTTTGAGCGTATTTTGGATCCAATCCATATGAGGCGCGTTTTTTCAATGTTAACTTTTAGACCTGAAAATCTGGCAAAGACGTTTAATACATTAAACACAGCAAAGAGACATTGTTAGGAACCGTCTAAAATACATGTTGTATCGTCTGCAAACTGATTGATTAGAAATTCTACATTGTCTATTTTTACCCCTTTGATATTTTTGTTGTTTTTTATCATTATGGCAAGAATCTCTGCACAGAGAATAAATATGTATGGAGAGAGTGGATCACCCTGACGACATCCCCTTTGTATATCAAACATAGGCGAACCATAACCATTTACAAGTACACTGGATTCTATCCCATTATATAATGTCATGAACCATGAACGTATTGATCGTCCAAAATTGAAAAAAGCTAGTGTCTTATCTATGAAGGACCAGTCAACTGTATCAAATGCCTTTTCAAAGTCGATTAGTAGAAGTAGTCCAGGAATTTGGTGTGATTCTGTGTTTTCCATAAGGTCATAAAGTAACCTCATTATCTCGCCAATATACCTACCAGACATAAAGCCTTTTTGGTCGTCGCTAATTAATATATGGAGCACAGATTTTATTCTTTTGGAGATAGCAAGTGAAGCTATTTTGTAAAAAACTGATAAAAATGAGATAGGTCTCCAGTTTTTTAAAAACATTCTTGGTTTGTTACCTTTTGGAATGCAAGTAATAAGTCCCCTTTTTAGAGTTATGGACAATTCACCTTTATCATATGATTGATTTATAGATCGGATTAGAAATTTGTTGATATCTGACCAAAATTTTTTAAGAAATTCAGCAGTAAAACCATCGGAACCGGGGCTTTTATCATTTTTCAAACATTTCAGTGCTGCAAGTAGTTCTTCATAGTCAAGTTTGCCTTCTAGTGATGATGATAAATTTTTATCCATCTTGGGCACATTACAATCCTTCAATAAATTTTCAAGATCAACATTACTAACATCGTTTTTCTTATGATAGAGTTTGGAATAGAATTTTCTAATTTCTTCTTGAATTTCCTGTTGATTTGTTAAAACATCTCCATACTCGTTTTGCAGACAAGAGAAAGATTTATTTATGAAATTTCTAGACTCTAACGATAAGAAATATTTGGTTGGTTTTTCCCCCTTTTCGACTGCGTTTACTTTTGCCCTTATCATAAGCCCTTGCGTTTTGATCTTATTAATATATTCAAATTTTTCATTTATCGTATCAATTTCCTTTAGTATCTTAGATTTAGCTTCAATGTCGTTAGTCGCATCCATGTCCTCAGTTAACTGATTAATCTTAGATATGAGTTCAGTTTCATCTCTTTCTCGTTGGCGCTTTTTATAAGATGAATATTTAATAGTCTCGCCCCTTATCTGCAAGAGTAGAATTTCAAAAAACATCTGGTCGTCTATGGTAAAGTCACTGTCAGTAGAGTCATAGTTCTTGTATTGTAAAATTGTTTCCGATATTGTTTTTTTGACAAAAGCTACATAGTCTTTGTCCCTGAGAAGCGAGTTATTAAATTTCCAGAATCCTGCCCCCCTGTCTATTTCAGTTAGGGTAATTGACATTGATACTGGAGAATGGTCTGACATAAAGCTTGGCTCTATCTGAGTAGCTGTAATAGACGGGATCATATTATGGGACACAAGAAAGTAATCAAGTCTAGCTTGCTTCAATGGAGATGGTTGGCGCCAGGTGTATCTTTTTTCATTCGGGTATCTCTCTCGCCAAGGGTCAACTAGGTCCATTTCATCTTTTAATTTCATTATTCTATCTCTATCCTTTTGGATTATTATTGTGTTTATAATTGAAGGTGTCAAAGTAATAATCTTGAACTACATTCCAATCTCCACAGATAATTATATTATCGCTATTTAGTGATTTTATCGCTGTTTCAAGATCGTTGTAGAAGGTAGGGTCGTCAACATTCGGACCATAAAGGTTAATGATAGCTAGCTTATATTTATCGATTGTGATTTCGATGATTAAACTATTACCATAATTATCTTTTACAACATTATCAAGAGCAAAGTCTATATTTTTAGCAAATAGGATAGCAACACCTTTGAAACTTCATTTTTATTATAATGATGATTGGTCCCCAAAAGAGCTAGACAAAATTTTGCTCACAACTCTTTCAGGCATATATATGGGTATCAGGCAGTCGGGTAGCCTAATGGTTAAATCGTTCGCTCATCGCGCCGAAGACCCAGGTTCTATTCCCGACATGGGTACAATGTGTGTAGTCCATTTCTGGTGTCCCCTGCCATGAAATTGCTGGAATATTGCTAAATGCGGCATAAAACCATACTCACATACTCACTCACTCACTCACTCACTCACTCACTCACTCACTCACTCACTCACTCGCTCGCTCGCTCGCTCGCTCGCTCGCTCGCTCGCTATATGTGTATGACCATGTTTCCAGGGTACTTTTCATGACTACAGCATGTCATTCAGTAGACCCTAATAGCATTGCCAACCACAAAGAGCTTGTCAATCAGTAGACCCTATTAGCATTGCCAACCACAAAGAGCATGTCATTTAGTAGACCCTAATAGCATTGCCTACCACAAAGAGCATGTCATTCAGTAGACCCTAATAGCATTGCCTACCACAAAGAGCTTGTCTTTCAGTAGACCCTAATAGCATTGCCAACCACAAAGAGTATGTCATTTAGTAGACCCTAATAGCATTGCCTACCACAAAGAGCATGTCATTCAGTAGACCCTAATAGCATTGCCTACCACAAAGAGCTTGTCATTCAGTAGACCCTAATAGCATTGCCAACCACAAAGAGCTTGTCAATCAGTAGACCCTAATAGCATTGCCTACCACAAAGAGCATGTCATTCAGTAGACCCTAATAGCATTGCCTACCACAAAGAGCTTGTCATTCAGTAGACCCTAATAGCATTGCCAACCACAAAGAGCTTGTCAATCAGTAGACCCTAATAACATTGCTGACCACAAAGAGCATGTCATTTAGTAGACCCTAATAGCATTGCCTACCACAAAGAGCTTGTCATTCAGTAGACCCTAATAGCATTGCCAACCACAAAGAGCTTGTCAATCAGTAGACCCTAATAGCATTGCCTACCACAAAGAGCATGTCATTCAGTAGACCCTAATAGCATTGCCTACCACAAAGAGCTTGTCATTCAGTAGACCCTAATAGCATTGCCAACCACAAAGAGCTTGTCAATCAGTAGACCCTAATAACATTGCTGACCACAAAGAGCATGTCATTTAGTAGACCCTAATAGCATTGCCTACCACAAAGAGCATGTCATTCAGTAGACCCTAATAGCATTGCCAACCACAAAGAGCATGTCATTCAAGCAGCAACATTAAAGCTATTGTGTTGTTGAAGACTGTACGTACTAATGAAGGAAATTTTCTTAAATGCTCACAGAATTATCAATGTAGCAATGTCTAAAGTTAATGTACATGCTGTTATAGTGACTGTTATGACTGGTGTGTAGAAATCTATGTTAGTTTAATAGCCATGGTAATGTTTTATAGATTCCAGAAAAATCATGAGGAGCATTTCAAGGCACTTGTTTCGCTTTTTTTGTCATAAAGCCCACCTCAGTCATGATCATGAAGATGTATTGAGTTTGACATCATGATGCATTCCTTTATACATGAACAAAACATACCTACATAAACAGGATTAAAAAAACTATAGGTCTACCCATGCTGTTGGACAGATTTCATGGTAATCCTTCTTGTGTTGCCTGATTATTGTAACTAATGTTTTATCTCTGTTGACCTAGATATGGCTTCAACAGTGACGGCCATGAGTCTGTGTACCAGAGGCTGCATCCAAGGGCAACCCCCACACCAGGTACCATCAAGTCCATAACTATACACCACATCCCACTACATGTGATGGGCACTGTCATGACTATACACCACATACCAGTACATGTGATGGGCATTGTCATGACTATACACCACATACCTGTACATGTGATGGGCACTGTCATGACTATACACCACATACCAGTACATGTGATGGGCACTGTCATGACTATACACCACATCCCACTACATGTGATGGGCACTGTCATGACTATACACCACATACCAGTACATGTGTTGGGCACTGTCATGACTATACACCACATACCTGTATATGTGATGGGCACTGTCATGACTATACACCACACCCCAGTACATGTGTTGGGCACTGTCATGACTATACACCACATACCAGTACATGTGTTGGGCACTGTCATGACTATACACCACACCCCAGTACATGTGATGGGCACTGTCATGACTATACACCACATCCCAGTACATGTGATGGGCATTGTCATGACTATACACCACATCCCACTACATGTGATGGGCACTGTCATGACTATACACCACATACCAGTACATGTGATGGGCACTGTCATGACTATACACCACATCCCAGTACATGTGATGGGCACTGTCATGACTATACACCACATCCCAGTACATGTGTTGGGCACTGTCATGACTATACACCACACCCCAGTACATGTGTTGGGCACTGTCATGACTATACACCACATCCCAGTACATGTGTTGGGCACTGTCATGACTATACACCACATACCTGTACATGTGATGGGCACTGTCATGACTATACACCACATCCCAGTACATGTGATGGGCACTGTCATGACTATACGCCACATACCAGTACATGTGATGGGCACTGTCATGACTATACACCACATACCAGTACATGTGATGGGCACTGTCATGACTATACACCACATCCCAGTACATGTGATGGGCATTGTCATGACTATATACCACATACCAGTACATGTGATGGGCACTGTCATGACTATACACCACACCCCAGTACATGTGATGGGCACTGTCATGACTATACACCACATACCAGTACATGTGATGGGCACTGTCATGACTATACACCACATCCCACTACATGTGATGGGCACTGTCATGACTATACACCACATCCCAGTACATGTGATGGGCACTGTCATGACTATACACCACATCCCAGTACATGTGATGGGCACTGTCATGACTATACACCACATCCCACTTCATGTGATGGGCACTGTCATGACTATAGACCACATACCAGTACATGTGATGGGCACTGTCATAACTATACACTACACCCCAGTACATGTGATGGGCACTGTTAAACTATACATACCAGTACATGTGATGGGCACTGTCATAATTATACACTACATCCCAGTACATGTGATGGGCACTGTTAAACTATACATACCAGTACATGTGATGGACACTGTCATGACTATACACCACATCCCAGTACATGTCATGGAAACTGTCATGACTATACACCACATACAGCTGACTTCATGTCCACACCATCAGCTGACTACCATCTACTGTCATGTTCACACCATCAGCTGACTACCATCTACTGTCATGTTCACACCATCAGCTGACTACCATCTACTGTCATGTTCACACCATCTATACACTACATACAGCTGACTACCATCTACTGTCATGTTCACACCATCAGCTGACTACCATCTACTGTCATGTTCACACCATCAGCTGACTACCATCTACTGTCATGTTCATACCATCAGCTGAGTACCATCTACTGTCATGTTCACACCATCAGCTGAGTACCATCTAATGTCATGTTCACACCATCAGCTGACTACCATCTACTGTCATGTTCACACCATCAGCTGACTACCATCTACTGTCATGTTCACACTTCCAGCTGACTACCATCTACTGTCATGTTCACACCATCAGCTGACTACCATCTACTGTCATGTTCACACCATCAGCTGACTACTATCTACTTTCATGTTCACACCATCTATACACTACATACAGCTGACTACCATCTACTGTCATGTTCACACCATCAGCTGATTACCATCTACTGTCATGTTCACACCATCAGCTGACTACCATCTACTGTCATGTTCACACCATCAGCTGACTACCATCTACTGTCATGTTCACACCATCAGCTGACTACCATCTACTGTCATGTTCATACCATCAGCTGACTACCATCTACTGTCATGTTCACACCATCAGCTGACTACCCTCTACTGTCATGTTCACACTATCAGCTGACTACCATTTACTGTCATGTTCACACCATCTATACACTACATACAGGTGACTACCATCTACTGTCATTTCACCCTATCAGCTGACTACCATCTACTATCATTCACTGATGCTATCTTTTCCCTCTGTTTTCTTGTGCTACTCAGTCCACATGTTTCTCTATGTTATAGAGCCATGTTCACTGCCTCGAATGAGTGAGCAAAGAAACATGTTGAATGTAAATCTGTGGACTGACACATCGTGTGCACACAGTGCTGACAACAATAAGAACAATGTCGAGCGTAAAGGTATAGGGCTTTGTGATCGAAATGGTGCTTTTATGAATCAATAATGAAATGTTTCTAGGCTGGCTTCTGTTGTTGGAGAAACACTTGTTCACAATGTGTTGTCTCTTTGAAACTCTGTAGACCACATTAAGATATTGGAACGTTGCCCTTGTTATGTAAGTGGTCAAGTCAAAATATCTACATTCAGGTCTTGAGACCCATGAAGATCCGGGCTAGAATTGGTCATTTACAAGCCATGCTTGTCGTATGAGGCGACTAATATGATTTTGTTGTCAGGCCTGCTGACTTTGTTGGTGCATGTCATTGTATCCTAATTGCATAGATCGATACTCATGATGTCAATCACTGGATTGTCTGGTCTAGACTCCAATATTTATAGAACACTGTCATATAGCTGGAATATTCCTGAGTGTGATGCTTTAAAAAAGCAAAAAAACATGATGTTAATGATCTGCTAAGCACAGCATCTGTGGAACCAAATAACCAAGTGATTGCAAGATTCTTGTCAGGTTATTTGAAATATTATGACCAAGTAAATGTCATCAGATTATGTATTTCCAATTCTTAGTTCTTATTCTTTATGAAGGTGTGCTTGGTGTGAACCTGGGCAAAAACAAGACATCAACAGATTCAGGGCAGGACTATGTGAGAGGTGTGAAGAAGTTCGGCTGTGTGGCTGATTACCTAGTCATCAACGTGTCCAGCCCAAACACACCTGGCTTGCGAAGTCTGCAGGGTCGGCAGCAGCTGGAGGACCTCCTAGATAAAGTATGGTGGATTCTGTTTTAATAGGACTTGTGTCAGGACAAATATTTAGTCCAGTGTAGACATAATTAGTGAGATTATAACAGGAATTACATACCTTGCTGTCATATAAACAGACAAGGTCAAGACACATACAACAATTTATTCGGGTAATATGTTGTTTGACTTTATGAATGATGTTGTAAATGTTGTGCAAGTCACTGAACTACAAGAATACAGAGTTGTAAATGTTGTACAAGTTTTTATTCAGCCACTGAACTACAAGTATACAGTGTTGTCAATATTGTACAAGTCTTTATTCAGTCACTGAACTACATGTAAACAGTGTTGTAAATGTTGTACAAGTCTTTATTCAGCCACTGAAATACAAGTATACAAAGTTGTAAATGTTATATAAGTCTTTATTTAGCCACTGAACTACAAGTATACAAAGTTGTAAATGTTGTACAAGTCTTTATTTAGCCACTGAACTACAAGTATACAGTGTTGTAAATGTTGTACAAGTCTTTATTCAGTCACTGAACTACAAGTATACAGTGTTGTAAATGTTGTACAAGTCTTTATTCAGTCACTGAACTACAAGTATACAGTGTTGTAAATGTTGTACAAGTCTTTATTCAGTCACTGAACTACAAGTATACAGTGTTGTAAATGTTGTACAAGTCTTTATTTAGCCACTGAACTACAAGTATACAAAGTTGTAAATGTTGTACAAGTTTTTATTCAGTCATTGAACTCCAACAAGTATACAGTGTTGTAAATGTTGTACAAGTCTTTATTCAGTCACTGAACTACAAGTATACAGAGTTGTAAATGTTATACAAGTTTTTATTCAGCCACTGAACTACAAGTATACAAAGTTGTAAATGTTGTACAAGTCTTTATTCAGTCATTGAACTCCAACAAGTAAACAGTTTTTCCTGTTGTACAGGTGGTGACTGCACGGGATGAGCTGAGAGGGAGTCATAAGCCGCCCCTGCTTGTGAAGATAGCGCCCGACCTCACTGACCAGGACAAGCAGGATATTGCAGCAGTTGTCTCCAAGAAGAAGGTGAGACTCTCGGCATCTTGTCCTACCAGTTGGGGAAAGGGATTTTTCATTGTATTCAGGATCATTGCACTTATATACTGGGATATGTGTGTGCATGAGTGTGTGTGTGTGTGTTTGTGTGTTTGTGAAGCTGCTTTTACTAGTCTGGCAGGGTAACAACAAGTACTGTCTTTTAAAGTCTTTTGGTATGATACTGCCAAGGTTTGAACCCCCAGCCATAGGCTCTCCAGGCAGATGCTACTATGCTGCAAGTCCTTGTCAAATTCAGGTATGTGAAATCTGCACGGAAGCGCGGAAAATAACAGTAGTCCTCGGAAAAAAACAACCCCACCCAGACTTTTCCTCTTTTTTTTCGGGAAAACCTGCTCTCATCCATGCAAATTTTGCAATTGTTAGTTCCTTTTATAAACTGCTCCATGGATTGAGCTGAAAACAATTTGTTTGTACATGTATGTTTTAGTCTGTTTTCAGTCGTACAAATGGGTATCTCATACCTCTAGTCACACGTTAAAAGGAAGCCAGAAGCTGGAATGTAAACAATAAACTTGTTTCCGTCCGGTTGCGCACGCACCTCCCTATGATATGTCACAAATCTCTCAGCTCGCCTCTGAGCTGGTCTCTCGAGAAGGACTTATGCGATAGACTGCTAGTTTGTTGTCTACTAGTACTTATCGTGTGTCTACAGTTGTTGTTCTAATAAAGTAATGATAATATGTCTTCCCTGTAGACTCCTGGAATGTAATCCTTGGAAATCCATTGTTTGTGTTCAACACGTGTTTCACTGTTTGACTTGATTATACACGTGGCAACATGTCGGGCATTTGTTCCTCGTGTCACTGAATACTGTCTAAAGTAGATCCTCACAAGTATTGTCCTTCCTGCATAATTAAGGACGGGTTTTCAACGTGTTCGTGGGATAAACGTTGTAAAGAATGTGAGCACTTGTCTTCTATCAACTTTAACTTGTATCTTCGTGCGTTGGCGAAGCGGGCTACTGACCAGCGCTACAAGCAGAGAAGGTCATCGGGTGGATCCTTGGACTCTGCATCCTCTACATCTGGCCCTGGGGGTGGCGCGTCGGCCACACCCAAGAAATCAGTTGATAAAGACCCGCCTCAGTCAACTTATGTTTTCGACAAGACACGTGACCGTTCGCCTGCTGTTGATACTACCCGCACGACTGATCTTCGTCAATCGGTTGATCGAGAGCGTCACTCAGCCACCCCCGTTACGATGGGACCGGGTGGTGACGAGGACCATGAGGGGACTACGGTCCCCAGTCGGTCCGTCTCTCGTCCTACCAATAACGATAGGAATGTCGTGCGGGTCGACAGTGAACACAGATCCCTCTCTAGAAGTCGTTCCCGTTCACAGGAAGACAGGTCGAGGGCCCTGTCGAGAGACAGTAAACGACACGAGGACGTTCGTCGCCTTTGTGGACGTCGTGAGTTCGTTTCGGACGATAATTACGATGGGGATCGTAGTACTTCTACAGTAAGAGATCATAGCCCTCGCCCCCACGGGGAAGTGCGACGCTCTCGAAGGGTGTTTTTTGGAGATCAGCATCATAGAGCTGATAACCGATCGACACCCTCGTCTCACTTTCCTATCGACCCGACTTTGATAGCCCAGATCACGGCGGCGGTACTCGCCTCGACGGCGTCGACCAAGAAGGATTCGACTACGTCGGAGGTCCATGGACCATGGACCAGTACACGATGGATTGTGACGACAGCCTAGGCCTCCCAAATACATTGAGTTGTTTGCTTGGCTATCTAACTTTCTGCCTGAGTTATCAAATGATGCCGACAAACCGACGCGTGCTGGCTTTAAAGTCGGAGATACGCCACAGTCTCTTCAGTTTTCACCTCCCGATGTCTTCAGAGCCATGGCTCACGATATGGACCAGAACTTTGCCTCTGCTCTACCGGGACAGAGTTTCAACAAGCCGCCTGGTCGATCTAGTTACCCGATCTATGGCATGCCGTTTTCGTCACCCATGAGTAGGGACTTGGATTGGGGGCTACTCTTCAAGACACCAGCGCCCTCCAAGATTCTAGTAGAAGACAGGCATTTGGAATCCATGGACACTGCTGTTCGTCACCAGCTACAACCGCTTGCTATGCTGTCGACAGCGATCGAGGCCCTCTCAGTGTACTTTGAGGAGAAAGACCCCCTCGACGAGGACGAAAGGACGGTGCCATCAATCCTCACCTGTATGCAACGGTGGATCTTGGACGTCCTCGCCCAGTCCCGATGTGTATCGGGCCAGATTACTACGGCACGTCGTCATGGTTACATCGTCTGCACTGACCTACCTGATCGTCATGGCAGGACTCTCTAACGGGCCCCGTGGTCATCGCAACAGTTGTTTGACGGTCGTACCAACGATGTTCTGGACAAGTATTCCAAGGAAGCCGAGCGTGACATCATCAATTCGGCTTCACACAACATGTCCAGGTGGCCACTGGTTTCGAACGCCCCACGACGCCGTTATAGAAACGAGAATGTGCAACAGGCCTTTCGTAGGGACACGCCTCGACAGCCGTCCCGCGAGAGTGATGCGGACAGAAAAGGTCGCCAGGTCTCCTTTTCCAAGTATCCCAGGGGGGGACAGAGCCAGCAGGGGCAGAAGTGAGGACCCTTAGACATGGGCGTACGCGCCCGTCTCATCCCGGGGGCCAAGAATGTGATAGTCGACGCCCTGTCGAGACCATCAAGGCCGTCTCCCACGGGGTGGATGATCCACCCGACAGTTTTTCATCCGCTGACAGATCAACTCTGGTTGCCTCAAGTAGATCTCTTCGCAGGTTACAATAAAAACTGTTGGTGAATGTACGCATTCTTCTGTTTTTTTGTTGCATGCAGTACTTCGGCTGTTTTATTATGGTTATTCGGTGTATGCATCGTCTTCCCATACTTTATAGTACTGCTCGTATTTTTTAGTTACCTTGTATACCGCGAGTTGCTCTGTACCTAAATTATGCGCCGACCACACTTCGATCGCAATTCAACTGACGTGTGCAGTTGTCTTGTCGCATCGATAATTAGTTGTGTGTCGAAGAGCATTAACCATGCTATTTTTCGTTACCTTGGATACGACGAGTCGTTCTGTAACTACATTATAAGCCGACCACACTTCGATCGCAATTCAACTGACGTGTGCAGTTGTCCTGTCGCATCGATACTTACTTGTGGGTCGAAGAGCATTACACATGCTGTTTTAGTTACCTTGTATACTGCGTGTTGCTCTGTAACTAAACTATACGTCGACCACTTCGATCGCAGTTCAACTGACCCGTGCAGTTGTCCTGTCGCATCGATAGTTAGTTGTGTGTCTATGAGCATTAACCATGCTGTGCGTTCTATAAACAATTTGTCTCGTCCGTGCATCTGGTCGAATGTTCTATTGTCACTACAGGGGTGAGGAACTTGGTACATTCGACGTGAAAGAGGTCACTTCCTGATTACTTCCCCGACCCTCCTTCCAGTGTTCCGTCGAATTCTACCCATTTGTACGACTGAAAACAGACTAAAACATGGGTTTTTCAGATTAAAAACGATGTTTTATTGGTCTGTTTTCAGTCGTACGTTCCCACCCAGCCATCCCCACTGGGAAGTAATCCAGTCCAGTCCTGCTTGATGGCTTATTCTTCGAGATTTGTGACATATCATAGGGAGGTGCGTGCGCAACCGGACGGAAACAAGTTTATTGTTTACATTCCAGCTTCTGGCTTCCTTTTAACGTGCGACTAAAGGTATGAGATACCCATTTGTACGACTGAAAACAGACCAATAAAACATCGTTTTTAATCTGAAAAACCCATTTTTGTTTTTTCACAGTGTGGTGTTGATGGTCTGATTGTAACAAACACAACTGTGTCCCGTCCCCCAAGTCTTATGAGTGATGACAAGGCTGAGATAGGTGGATTGAGTGGAGAGCCCCTGAAAACCCTGTCAACTGCCACAGTCAGAGACATGTACAGACTAACCCAAGGTACACTTGTCTGTCCCCTGCCACAGTCAGAGACATGTACAGACTACACAAGATACACTTGTCTGTCCCCTGCCACAGTCAGAGACATGTACAGACTACACAAGGTACGCTTGTCTGTCCCCTGCCACAGTCAGAGACATGTACAGACTACACAAGGTACACTTGCCTGTCCACTGCCACAGTCAGAGACATGTACAGACTAACCCAAGGTACACTTGTCTGTCCCCTGCCACAGTCAGAGACATGTACAGACTAACCCAAGGTACACTTGTCTGTCCACTGCCACAGTCAAAGACATGTACAGACTAACCCAAGGTACACTTGTCTGTCCACTGCCACAGTCAGAGACATGTACAGACTAACCCAAGGTACACTTGTCTGTCCACTGCCACAGTCAGAGACATGTACAGACTACACAAGGTACACTTGTCTGTCCCCTGCCACAGTTAGAGACATGTACAGACTAACCCAAGATACACTTGTCTGTCCACTGCCACAGTCAGAGACATGTACAGACTAACCCAAGGTACACTTGTCTGTCCCCTGCCACAGTTAGAGACATGTACAGACTTACCCAAGGTACACTTGTCTGTCCACTGCCACAGTCAGAGACATGTACAGACAAACCCAAATACACTTGTCTGTCCACTGCCACAGTCAGAGACATGTACAGACTAACCCAAAGTACACTTGTCTGTCCACTGCCACAGTCAGAGACATGTACAGACTAACCCAAGGTACACTTGTCTGTCCACTGCCACAGTCAGAGACATGTACAGACTAACCCAAAGTACACTTGTCTGTCCACTGCCACAGTCAGAGACATGTACAGACTAACCCAAGGTACACTTGTCTGTCCACTGCCACAGTCAGAGACATGTACAGACTACACAAGGTACACTTGTCTGTCCACTGCCACAGTCAGAGACATGTACAGACTAACCCAAGGTACACTTGTCTGTCCACTGCCACAGTCAGAGACATGTACAGACTAACCCAAGGTACACTTGTCTCTCCACTGCCACAGTCAGAGACATGTACAGACTAACCCAAGGTACACTTGTCTGTCCACTGCCACAGTCAGAGACATGTACAGACTAACCCAAGGTACACTTGTCTGTCCACTGCCACAGTCAGAGACATGTACAGACTAACCCAAGGTACACTTGTCTGTCCCCTGCCACAGTCAGAGACAAGTACAGACTACACAAGGTACACTTGTCTGTCCACTGCCACAGTCAGAGACATGTACAGACTAACCCAAGGTACACTTGTCTGTCCACTGCCACAGTCAGAGACATGTACAGACTAACCCAAGGTACACTTGTCTGTCCACTGCCACAGTCAGAGACATGTACAGACTAACCCAAGGTACACTTGTCTGTCCCCTGCCACAGTCAGAGACATGTACAGACAAACGCAAGGTACACTTGTCTGTCCCCTGCCACAGTCAGAGACATGTACAGACTACACAAGGTACACTTGTCTGTCCACTGCCACAGTCAGAGACATGTACAGACTACATAAGGTACACTTGTCTGTCCCCTGCCACAGTCAGAGACATGTACAGACTAACCCAAAGTACACTTGTCTGTCCACTGCCACAGTCAGAGACATGTACAGACTAACCCAAGGTACACTTGTCTGTCCACTGCCACAGTCAGAGACATGTACAGACTAACCCAAGGTACACTTGTCTGTCCCCTGCCACAGTCAGAGACATGTACAGACTACACAAGGTACACTTGTCTGTCCACTGCCACAGTCAGAGACATGTACAGACTAACCCAAGGTACACTTGTCTATCCACTGCCACAGTCAGAGACATGTACAGACTAACCCAAGATACACTTGTCTGTCCACTGCCACAGTCAGAGACATGTACAGACTAACCCAAGGTACACTTGTCTATCCACTGCCACAGTCAGAGACATGTACAGACTAACCCAAGATACACTTGTCTGTCAACTGCCACAGTCAGAGACATGTACAGACTAACCCAAGGTACACTTGTCTGTCAACTGCCACAGTCAGAGACATGTACAGACTAACCCAAGGTACACTTGTCTGTCCACTGCCACAGTCAGAGACATGTACAGACTAACCCAAGGTACACTTGTCTGTCCACTGCCACAGTCAGAGACATGTACAGACTAACCCAAGATACACTTGTCTGTCCCCTGCCACAGTCAGAGACATGTACAGACTAACCCAAGGTACACTTGTCTGTCCACTGCCACAGTCAGAGACATGTACAGACTTACCCAAGGTACACTTGTCTCTCCACTGCCACAGTCAGAGACATGTACAGACTAACCCAAGGTACACTTGTCTGTCCACTGCCACAGTCAGAGACATGTACAGACTAACCCAAGGTACACTTGTCTGTCCACTGCCACAGTCAGAGACATGTACAGACTAACCCAAGGTACACTTGTCTGTCCCCTGCCACAGTCAGAGACATGTACAGACTAACCCAAGATACACTTGTCTGTCCACTGCCACAGTCAGAGACATGTACAGACTAACCCAAGGTACACTTGTCTGTCCACTGCCACAGTCAGAGACATGTACAGACTACACAAGGTACACTTGTCTGTCCCCTGCCACAGTCAGAGACATGTACAGACTAACCCAAGGTACACTTGTCTGTCCACTGCCACAGTCAGAGACATGTACAGAATAACCCAAGGTACACTTGTCTGTCCACTGCCACAGTCAGAGACATGTACAGACTACACAAGGTACACTTGTCTGTCCCCTGCCACAGTCAGAGACATGTACAGAATAACCCAAGGTACACTTGTCTTTCCACTGCCACAGTCAGAGACATGTACAGACTTACCCAAGGTACACTTGTCTGTCCACTGCCACAGTCAGAGACATGTACAGACTAACCCAAGGTACACTTGTCTGTCCACTGCCACAGTCAAAGACATGTACAGACTAACCCAAGGTACACTTGTCTGTCCACTGCCACAGTCAGAGACATGTACAGACTAACCCAAGGTACACTTGTCTGTCCCCTGCCACAGTCAGAGACATGTACAGACTAACCCAAGATACACTTGTCTGTCCACTGCCACAGTCAGAGACATGTACAGACTAACCCAAGGTACACTTGTCTGTCCACTGCCACAGTCAGAGACATGTACAGACTAACCCAAGGTACACTTGTCTGTCCACTGCCACAGTCAGAGACATGTACAGACTAACCCAAGGTACACTTGTCTGTCCACTGCCAGTCAGAGACATGTACAGACTAACCCAAGGTACACTTGTCTGTCCACTGCCACAGTCAGAGACATGTACAGACAAACCCAAGGTACACTTGTCTGTCCACTGCCACAGTCAGAGACATGTACAGACTAACCCAAAGTACACTTGTCTGTCCACTGCCACAGTCAGAGACATGTACAGACTAACCCAAAGTACACTTGTCTGTCCACTGCCACAGTCAGAGACATGTACAGACTAACCCAAGGTACACTTGTCTGTCCACTGCCACAGTCAGAGACATGTACAGACAAACCCAAATACACTTGTCTGTCCACTGCCACAGTCAGAGACATGTACAGACTAACCCAAAGTATACTTGTCTGTCCACTGCCACAGTCAGAGACATGTACAGACTAACCCAAAGTACACTTGTCTGTCCACTGCCACAGTCAGAGACATGTACAGACTAACCCAAGGTACACTTGTCTGTCCCCTGCCACAGTCAGAGACATGTACAGACTACACAAGGTACACTTGTCTGTCCACTGCCACAGTCAGAGACATGTACAGACTAACCCAAGGTACACTTGTCTGTCCACTGCCACAGTCAGAGACATGTACAGACTAACCTAAGGTACACTTGTCTGTCCACTGCCACAGTCAGAGACATGTACAGACTAACCCAAGGTACACTTGTCTGTCCACTGCCACAGTCAGAGACATGTACAGACTAACCCAAGGTACACTTGTCTGTCCACTGCCACAGTCAGAGACATGTACAGACTAACCCAAGGTACACTTGTCTGTCCCCTGCCACAGTCAGAGACATGTACAGACAAACGCAAGGTACACTTGTCTGTCCCCTGCCACAGTCAGAGACATGTACAGACTACACAAGGAACACTTGTCTGTCCACTGCCACAGTCAGAGACATGTACAGACTACATAAGGTACACTTGTCTGTCCCCTGCCACAGTCAGAGACATGTACAGACTAACCCAAAGTACACTTGTCTGTCCACTGCCACAGTCAGAGACATGTACAGACTAACCCAAGGTACACTTGTCTGTCCACTGCCACAGTCAGAGACATGTACAGACTAACCCAAGGTACACTTGTCTGTCCACTGCCACAGTCAGAGACATGTACAGACTAACCCAAGGTACACTTGTCTGTCCACTGCCACAGTCAGAGACATGTACAGACTAACCCAAAGTACACTTGTCTGTCCCCTGCCACAGTCAGAGACATGTACAGACTACACAAGGTACACTTGTCTGTCCACTGCCACAGTCAGAGACATGTACAGACTAACCCAAGGTACACTTGTCTGTCCACTGCCACAGTCAGAGACATGTACAGACTAACCCAAGGTACACTTGTCTGTCCACTGCCACAGTCAGAGACATGTACAGACTAACCCAAGGTACACTTGTCTGTCCACTGCCACAGTCAGAGACATGTACAGACTAACCCAAAGTACACTTGTCTGTCCACTGCCACAGTCAGAGACATGTACAGACTACACAAGGTACACTTGTCTGTCCCCTGCCACAGTCAGAGACATGTACAGACTAACCCAAGGTACACTTGTCTGTCCCCTGCCACAGTCAGAGACATGTACAGACTAACCCAAGGTACACTTGTCTGTCCACTGCCACAGTCAGAGACATGTACAGACAAACGCAAGGTACACTTGTCTGTCCACTGCCACAGTCAGAGACATGTACAGACTACACAAGGTACACTTGTCTGTCCCCTGCCACAGTCAGAGACATGTACAGACTAACCCAAGGTACACTTGTCTGTCCACTGCCACAGTCAGAGACATGTACAGACTTACCCAAGGTACACTTGTCTGTCCACTGCCACAGTCAGAGACATGTACAGACTAACCCAAGATACACTTGTCTGTCCACTGCCACAGTCAGAGACATGTACAGACTAACCCAAGATACACTTGTCTGTCCACTGCCACAGTCAGAGACATGTACAGACTAACCCAAGGTACACTTGTCTGTCCCCTGCCACAGTCAGAGACATGTACAGACAAACGCAAGGTACACTTGTCTGTCCACTGCCACAGTCAGAGACATGTACAGACTACACAAGGTACACTTGTCTGTCCACTGCCACAGTCAGAGACATGTACAGACTAACCCAAGGTACACTTGTCTGTCCACTGCCACAGTCAGAGACATGTACAGACTAACCCAAGGTACACTTGTCTGTCCACTGCCACAGTCAGAGACATGTACAGACTAACCCAAGGTACACTTGTCTGTCCCCTGCCACAGTCAGAGACATGTACAGACTAACCCAAAGTACACTTGTCTGTCCACTGCCACAGTCAGAGACATGTACAGACTACACAAGGTACACTTGTCTGTCCCCTGCCACAGTCAGAGACATGTACAGACTAACCCAAGGTACACTTGTCTGTCCCCTGCCACAGTCAGAGACATGTACAGACTAACCCAAGGTACACTTGTCTGTCCACTGCCACAGTCAGAGACATGTACAGACAAACGCAAGGTACACTTGTCTGTCCACTGCCACAGTCAGAGACATGTACAGACTACACAAGGTACACTTGTCTGTCCCCTGCCACAGTCAGAGACATGTACAGACTAACCCAAGGTACACTTGTCTGTCCACTGCCACAGTCAGAGACATGTACAGACTTACCCAAGGTACACTTGTCTGTCCACTGCCACAGTCAGAGACATGTACAGACTAACCCAAGATACACTTGTCTGTCCACTGCCACAGTCAGAGACATGTACAGACTAACCCAAGATACACTTGTCTGTCCACTGCCACAGTCAGAGACATGTACAGACTAACCCAAGGTACACTTGTCTGTCCCCTGCCACAGTCAGAGACATGTACAGACAAACGCAAGGTACACTTGTCTGTCCACTGCCACAGTCAGAGACATGTACAGACTAACCCAAGGTACACTTGTCTGTCCCCTGCCACAGTCAGAGACATGTACAGACTACACAAGGTACACTTGTCTGTCCCCTGCCACAGTCAGAGACATGTACAGACAAACGCAAGGTACACTTGTCTGTCCACTGCCACAGTCAGAGACATGTACAGACTACACAAGGTACACTTGTCTGTCCCCTGCCACAGTCAGAGACATGTACAGACTACACAAGGTACACTTGTCTGTCCACTGCCACAGTCAGAGACATGTACAGACTAACCCAAGATACACTTGTCTGTCCCCTGCCACAGTCAGAGACATGTACAGACTAACCCAAGTTACACTTGTCTGTCCACTGCCACAGTCAGAGACATGTACAGACTAACCCAAAGTACACTTGTCTGTCCCCTGCCACAGTCAGAGACATGTACAGACAAACGCAAGGTACACTTGTCTGTCCACTGCCACAGTCAGAGACATGTACAGACTAACCCAAGGTACACTTGTCTGTCCACTGCCACAGTCAGAGACATGTACAGACTAACCCAAGGTACACTTGTCTGTCCACTGCCACAGTCAGAGACATGTACAGACAAACCCAAGGTACACTTGTCTGTCCACTGCCACAGTCAGAGACATGTACAGACTAACCCAAAGTACACTTGTCTGTCCACTGCCACAGTCAGAGACATGTACAGACTAACCCAAGGTACACTTGTCTGTCCACTGCCACAGTCAGAGACATGTACAGACTAACCCAAGGTACACTTGTCTGTCCACTGCCACAGTCAGAGACATGTACAGACAAACCCAAATACACTTGTCTGTCCACTGCCACAGTCAGAGACATGTACAGACTAACCCAAAGTACACTTGTCTGTCCACTGCCACAGTCAGAGACATGTACAGACTAACCCAAGGTACACTTGTCTGTCCACTGCCACAGTCAGAGACATGTACAGACTAACCCAAAGTACACTTGTCTGTCCACTGCCACAGTCAGAGACATGTACAGACTAACCCAAGGTACACTTGTCTGTCCACTGCCACAGTCAGAGACATGTACAGACTACACAAGGTACACTTGTCTGTCCACTGCCACAGTCAGAGACATGTACAGACTAACCAAAGGTACACTTGTCTGTCCACTGCCACAGTCAGAGACATGTACAGACTAACCCAAGGTACACTTGTCTGTCCACTGCCACAGTCAGAGACATGTACAGACTAACCCAAGGTACACTTGTCTGTCCACTGCCACAGTCAGAGACATGTACAGACTAACCCAAGGTACACTTGTCTGTCCACTGCCACAGTCAGAGACATGTACAGACTAACCCAAAGTACACTTGTCTGTCCCCTGCCACAGTCAGAGACAAGTACAGACTACACAAGGTACACTTGTCTGTCCACTGCCACAGTCAGAGACATGTACAGACTAACCCAAGGTACACTTGTCTGTCCACTGCCACAGTCAGAGACATGTACAGACTAACCCAAGGTACACTTGTCTGTCCACTGCCACAGTCAGAGACATGTACAGACTAACCCAAGGTACACTTGTCTGTCCCCTGCCACAGTCAGAGACATGTACAGACAAATGCAAGGTACACTTGTCTGTCCCCTGCCACAGTCAGAGACATGTACAGACTACACAAGGTACACTTGTCTGTCCACTGCCACAGTCAGAGACATGTACAGACTACATAAGGTACACTTGTCTGTCCCCTGCCACAGTCAGAGACATGTACAGACTAACCCAAAGTACACTTGTCTGTCCACTGCCACAGTCAGAGACATGTACAGACTAACCCAAGGTACACTTGTCTGTCCACTGCCACAGTCAGAGACATGTACAGACTAACCCAAAGTACACTTGTCTGTCCACTGCCACAGTCAGAGACATGTACAGACTAACCCAAGGTACACTTGTCTGTCCACTGCCACAGTCAGAGACATGTACAGACTAACCCAAAGTACACTTGTCTGTCCCCTGCCACAGTCAGAGACATGTACAGACTACACAAGGTACACTTGTCTGTCCACTGCCACAGTCAGAGACATGTACAGACTAACCCAAGGTACACTTGTCTGTCCACTGCCACAGTCAGAGACATGTACAGACTAACCCAAGGTACACTTGTCTGTCCACTGCCACAGTCAGAGACATGTACAGACTAACCCAAGGTACACTTGTCTGTCCCCTGCCACAGTCAGAGACATGTACAGACTAACCCAAAGTACACTTGTCTGTCCACTGCCACAGTCAGAGACATGTACAGACTACACAAGGTACACTTGTCTGTCCCCTGCCACAGTCAGAGACATGTACAGACTAACCCAAGGTACACTTGTCTGTCCCCTGCCACAGTCAGAGACATGTACAGACTAACCCAAGGTACACTTGTCTGTCCACTGCCACAGTCAGAGACATGTACAGACTACACAAGGTACACTTGTCTGTCCCCTGCCACAGTCAGAGACATGTACAGACTAACCCAAGGTACACTTGTCTGTCCACTGTCACAGTCAGAGACATGTACAGACTTACCCAAGGTACACTTGTCTGTCCACTGCCACAGTCAGAGACATGTACAGACTAACCCAAGATACACTTGTCTGTCCACTGCCACAGTCAGAGACATGTACAGACTAACCCAAAGTACACTTGTCTGTCCCCTGCCACAGTCAGAGACATGTACAGACAAACGCAAGGTACACTTGTCTGTCCACTGCCACAGTCAGAGACATGTACAGACTAACCCAAGATACACTTGTCTGTCCACTGCCACAGTCAGAGACATGTACAGACTAACCCAAGGTACACTTGTCTGTCCCCTGCCACAGTCAGAGACATGTACAGACAAACGCAAGGTACACTTGTCTGTCCACTGCCACAGTCAGAGACATGTACAGACTAACCCAAGGTACACTTGTCTGTCCCCTGCCACAGTCAGAGACATGTACAGACTACACAAGGTACACTTGTCTGTCCCCTGCCACAGTCAGAGACATGTACAGACAAACGCAAGGTACACTTGTCTGTCCACTGCCACAGTCAGAGACATGTACAGACTACACAAGGTACACTTGTCTGTCCCCTGCCACAGTCAGAGACATGTACAGACTACACAAGGTACACTTGTCTGTCCACTGCCACAGTCAGAGACATGTACAGACTAACCCAAGATACACTTGTCTGTCCCCTGCCACAGTCAGAGACATGTACAGACTAACCCAAGATACACTTGTCTGTCCACTGCCACAGTCAGAGACATGTACAGACTAACCCAAAGTACACTTGTCTGTCCCCTGCCACAGTCAGAGACATGTACAGACAAACGCAAGGTACACTTGTCTGTCCACTGCCACAGTCAGAGACATGTACAGACTAACCCAAGGTACACTTGTCTGTCCCCTGCCACAGTCAGAGACATGTACAGACTACACAAGGTACACTTGTCTGTCCCCTGCCACAGTCAGAGACATGTACAGACTACACAAGGTACACTTGTCTGTCCACTTCCACAGTCAGAGACATGTACAGACTACACAAGGTACACTTGTCTGTCCACTGCCACAGTCAGAGACATGTACAGACTAACCCAAAGTACACTTGTCTGTCCCCTGCCACAGTCAGAGACATGTACAGACAAACGCAAGGTACACTTGTCTGTCCACTGCCACAGTCAGAGACATGTACAGACTAACCCAAGGTACACTTGTCTGTCCCCTGCCACAGTCAGAGACATGTACAGACTACACAAGGTACACTTGTCTGTCCCCTGCCACAGTCAGAGACATGTACAGACTACACAAGGTACACTTGTCTGTCCACTTCCACAGTCAGAGACATGTACAGACTACACAAGGTACACTTGTCTGTCCACTGCCACAGTCAGAGACATGTCATTGACGAGTGTTGATATATTTGATTCCAATAGGCACAAGCCTGAGATTCTATTTATCATCCAGTGTCTTGAGTGTAAAAAGTGCAGGTAGCCAGCTTCAGTAACAGAGATAAGTGATGTCATTTGATTGTGTTGTCTATGATATCACAGTGATATGCAAAGCATTGTTAAAAAAATTCCTCATTTCTCTGGTCACTACAACCACCTAATAAAGAGAACAAAGCTTTCTAAGAAGTAAAACATTCCACAGATGTTCTATGGGGGACATGCCTGGTAATTTGGCAAGCCAGTCTAAAGCCCCTACACCTACTTTCCATAGGTAATAGGTATCAATGTGAGCTGACAATCCGTGCAAAAGGTACAAGACATAAGATTTGGAAACATGTCGCTGGCCTGTCAAGTTTACCATTCAGGATAATCAGATCATTTCTCCTGTTGCATATGATCCCACCCTACAACATTAGACTACCACCCCCATAAATGTCATGGTCAAGGATCGTAGGTTGTGCATACCACTCACCTGTTCGATACCAACTTTTCCTGCCATCTGTGTATAGCAGGCAGATCCCTGATTCATCTGTAAACATTGTGTCAAGCCAGTTTCCCACTGCTCGACACTGGTGTGACCTGGCCAACATTAATCGTTGGTGCCTATGGGGAACAGACACAGCCTTCGAAGGACATCTCACATTTGGGTGGCCTTGATAGTCTGTTATTGTCCCCCGCCGCGCGAAAGCGCGAAGCGGGGGATATAGTATTCACGACCGTCCGTCTGTACGTCCCACCTGTTTGTTGCCGCGATATCTCAAGAACTAAACACTGGATTGTCTTCATATTTGGAACTATGGTGTATATACAGACTCCGCAGACACCAGTCGGTTTTGGTGACCTTGACCTCATTTTCAAGGTCAAAGCAGGCAAATCTGCTTTTGGAGTTTGAAAACGGTGTTGCCGCGATATCTCAAGAACTAAACACTGGATTGTTTTCATATTTGGAACTATGGTGTATATACAGACTTCGCAGACACCAGTCGGTTTTGGTGACCTTGACCCCATTTTCAAGGTCAAAGCAGGTAAATCTGCTTTTGGAGTTGGAAAACGGTGTTGCCGCGATATCTCAAGAACTAATCGCATGATTGTCTTCATATTTGGAACTATGGTGTATATACAGACACCGCAGACACCAGTCGGTTTTGGTGACCTTGACCCCATTTTCAAGGTCACAGCAGGCAAATCTGCTTTTGTAGTTGGAAAACGGTGTTGCTGCGATATCTCAAGAACTAATTGCTGGATTGTCTTCATATTTGGTACTATGGTGTATATACAGGCGGGGGACATTTTGTCACTTCTGTGACAAATACTTGTTAACTGTTAATGTTGAAATTCATCTTTCTGTCATGGTACAACTCTTTATGGCAAATCTCAATTGGTAGCATAGGGCAATTAATCTAAAAAGAAAATCAGTCTGTTGCAGTAACATGATTTTAGGCCTGGTTTGACGATACCAGTTCGAGTGGCGCAAAATGACATGATTGGACTTACCATGCATTAAGGCAATTTGTGATTAGGACACCCCACCTTCTATTGCCCCGGTAATTTGTGATTAGGACACCCCCATCTTCTATTGCCCTAGTAATTTGTGATTATGACACCCCCACCTTCTATTTCCCCAGTAATTTGTGATTATGACACCCCAGCTTCTATTGCCCCAGTAATTTGTGATTAGGACACCCAACCTTCTATTCCCCTGTAATTTGTGATTATGACACCCCAGGTTCTATTGCCCCAGTAATTTGTGATTAGGGCATCCCACCTTCTATTGCCCCGGTAATTTGTGATTATGACACCCCCACCTTCTATTGCCCCAGTAATTTGTGATTAGGACACCCCACCTTCTATTCACCTGTAATTTGTGATTAGGACACCCCCACCTTCTATCATGTCTATTGCCCCAGTAATTTGTGATTAGGACACCCCAACTTCTATTACCCAGTAATTTGTGATTAGGACACCAAACCTTCTGTTGCCCCATTAATTTGTGATTATGACACCCCTTCTTCTATTGCGCCGGTAATTTGTGATTAGGACCCCACATTCTGTTGCCCCAGTAATTGTGATTATGACACCCCTCCTTCTATTGCCCCAGTTATTTGTGATTAGGACACCCCCACCTTCTATTGCCCCAGTATCTTATGATTAGGACACCCCACCTTCTATTGCCCCAGTAATTTGTGATTAGGACACCCCACCTTCTATTGCCCAAGTAATTTGTGATTAGGACACCCCACCTTCTATTGCCCCAGTAATTTGTGATTAGGACAACCCACCTCCTATTGCCCCAGTAATTAGTGATTAGGACACCCCATCTTCTATTGCCCCAGTAATTTGTGATTAGGACACTCCACCTTCTATTGCCCAATTAATTTGTGATTATGACACCCCACCTTCTATTGCCCCAGCAATTTGTGATTAGGACACCCCAAACCTTCTATTGCGCCAGTTATCAGTGATTAGGACACCCCACCTTCTATTGCCCAAGTAATTTGTGATTATGACACCCTAGCTTCTATTGCCCTAGCAATTTGTGATAAGGACTCCCCACCTTCTATTGCCCCAGTAATGTGTGATTAGGACACCCCAGCTTCTATTGCCCCAGTAATTTGTTATTATGACACCCCACCTTCTATTGCCCAAGTTATTTGTGATAAGGACACCCCCACCTTCTATTGCCCCATTAATTTGTGATTATGACACCCCAACCTTCTATTACCCCAGTAATTTGTGATTATGACACCCCACCTTCTATTCCCCTGTAATTTGTGTTTAGGGCACCCCACCTTCTATTGCCCCGGTAATTTGTGATTATGACACCCCCACCTTCTATTGCCACATTAATTTGTGATTATGACACCCCAGCTTCTTTTGCCCCAGTAATTTGTGATTATGACACCCCCACCTTCTATTGCCCCAGTAATTTGTGATTAGGACACCCCACCTTCTATTACCCAGTAATTTGTGATTATGACACCCCAACTTCTATTGCCCTAGTAATTTGTGTTTAGGGCACCCCACCTTCTATTGCCCCGGTAATTTGTGATTAGGGCACCCCACCTTCTATTCCCCTGTAATTTGTGATTATGACACCCCAGCTTCTATTGCCCAAGTAATTTGTGATTAGGGCACCCCACCTTCTATTGCCCCGGTAATTTGTGATTTTACACCCCCACCTTCTATTGCCCCTGTAATTTGTGATTAGGACACCCCACCTTCTATTCCCCTGTAATTTGTGATTAGGACACCCCCACCTTCTATTGCCCCAGTAATTTGTGATTAGGACACCCCATCTTCTATTACCCAGTAATTGGTGATTAGGACACCCCCGCCTTCTATTGCCCCGTTAATTTGTGATTATAACACCCCCACCTTCTATTGCCCCTGTAATTTGTGATTAGGACACCCCACCTTCTATTCCCCAGTAATTTGTGATTAGGGCACCCCACCTTCTATTCCCCTGTAATTTGTGATTATGACACCCCATCTTCTATTGCCCAAGTAATTTGTGATTAGGGCACCCCACCTTCTATTGCCCCGTTAATTTGTGATTATAACACCCCCACCTTCTATTGCCCCTGTAATTTGTGATTAGTACACCCCACCTTCTATTCCCCTGTAATTTGTGATTAGGACACCCAAACCTTCTATTGCCCCAGTAATTTGTGATTAGGACACCCCAACTCCTATTACCCAGTAATTGGTGATGAGGACACCCCCACCTTCTATTGCCCCAGTAATTTGTGATTATGACACCCCAGCTTCTTTTGCCCCAGTAATTTGTGATTATGACACCCCACCTTCTATTGCCCCAGTAATGTGTGATTAGGACACCCCAGCTTCTATTGCCCAAGTAATTTGTGATTAGGACACCCAACCTTCTATTGCCCAAGTAATTTGTGATTAGGACACCCCCACCTTCTATTGCCCCGGTAATTTGTGATTAGGACACCCCCACCTTCTATTGCCCTAGTAATTTGTGATTAGGACACCCAAGCTTCTATTGCCCCAGTAATTTGTGATTAGGGCACCCCACCTTCAATTCCCCTGTAATTTGTGATTATGACATCCCCACCTTCTATTGCCCCAGTAATTTGTGATTATGACACCCCACCTTCTATTACCCAGTAATTTGTGATTATGACACCCCAGCTTCAATTGCCCCTGTAATTTGTGTTTAGGGCACCCCACCTCCTATTGCCCCATTAATTTGTAATTATGACACCCCCACCTTCTATTGCCCAAGTAATTTGTGATTAGGAAACCCCACCTTCTATTCCCCTGTAATTTGTGATTAGGACACCCCCACCTTCTATTGCCCCAGTAATTTTTGATTAGGACACCCCACCTTCTATTACCCAGTAATTGGTGATTATGACACCCCCACCTTCTATTGCTCCATTAATTTGTGATTATGACACCCCAGCTTCCATTGCCCCATTAATTTGTGATTATGACACCCCAGCTTCTATTGCCCCATTAATTTGTGATTATGACACCCCAGCTTCTATTGCCCCAATAATGTGTGATTATGACATCCCAGCTTCTTTTGCCCCGGTAATTTGTGATTATGACACCCCACCTTCTATTGCCCCAGTAATGTGTGATTAGGACACCCCAGCTTCTATTGCCCCATTAATTTGTGATTAGGACACCCAACCTTCTGTTGCCCCAGTAATTTGTGATTAGGACACCCCACGTTCCATTGCCCCAGTGATTTGTGATTAGGACACCCCACCTTCTATTGCCCAATCAATTTGTTATGAGGACACCCCACCTTCTATTGCCCCATTAATTTGTGATTAGGACACCCAACCTTCTGTTGCCCCAGTCATTTGTGATTAGGACACCCCACGTTCCATTGCCCCAGTGATTTGTGATTAGGACACTCAACCTTCTATTGCCCAATCAATTTGTTATGAGGACACCCCACCTTCTATTGCCCCATTAATTTGTGATTAGGACACCCAACCTTCTGTTGCCCCAGTCATTTGTGATTAGGACACTCCACCTTCTATTGCCCAATTAATTTGTGATTATGACACCCCACCTTCTATTGCCCCAGCAATTTGTGATTAGGACACCCCAAACCTTCTATTGCGCCAGTTATCAGTGATTAGGACACCCCACCTTCTATTGCCCAAGTAATTTGTGATTATGACACCCTAGCTTCTATTGCCCTAGCAATTTGTGATAAGGACTCCCCACCTTCTATTGCCCCAGTAATGTGTGATTAGGACACCCCAGCTTCTATTGCCCCAGTAATTTGTTATTAGGACACCCCACCTTCTATTGCCCAAGTTATTTGTGATAAGGACACCCCCACCTTCTATTGCCCCAGTAATTTGTTATTATGACACCCCACCTTCTATTGCCCAAGTTATTTGTGATAAGGACACCCCCACCTTCTATTGCCCCATTAATTTGTGATTATGACACCCCAACCTTCTATTGCCCCAGTAATTTGTGATTATGACACCCCACCTTCTATTCCCCTGTAATTTGTGTTTAGGGCACCCCACCTTCTATTGCCCCGGTAATTTGTGATTATGACACCCCCACCTTCTATTGCCACATTAATTTGTGATTATGACACCCCAGCTTCTTTTGCCCCAGTAATTTGTGATTATGACACCCCCACCTTCTATTGCCCCAGTAATTTGTGATTAGGACACCCCACCTTCTATTACCCAGTAATTTGTGATTATGACACCCCAACTTCTATTGCCCCAGTAATTTGTGTTTAGGGCACCCCACCTTCTATTGCCCCGGTAATTTGTGATTAGGGCACCCCACCTTCTAATCCCCTGTAATTTGTGATTATGACACCCCAGCTTCTATTGCCCAAGTAATTTGTGATTAGGGCACCCCACTTCTATTGCCCCGGTAATTTGTGATTTTACACCCCCACCTTCTATTGCCCCTGTAATTTGTGATTAGGACACCCCACCTTCTATTCCCCTGTAATTTGTGATTAGGACACCCCCACCTTCTATTGCCCCAGTAATTTGTGATTAGGACACCCCATCTTCTATTACCCAGTAATTGGTGATTAGGACACCCCCGCCTTCTATTGCCCCGTTAATTTGTGATTATAACACCCCCACCTTCTATTGCCCCTGTAATTTGTGATTAGGACACCCCACCTTCTATTCCCCAGTAATTTGTGATTAGGGCACCCCACCTTCTATTCCCCTGTAATTTGTGATTATGACACCCCATCTTCTATTGCCCAAGTAATTTGTGATTAGGGCACCCCACCTTCTATTGCCCCGTTAATTTGTGATTATAACACCCCCACCTTCTATTGCCCCAGTAATTTGTGTTTAGGACACCCCACCTTCTATTCCCCTGTAATTTGTGATTAGGACACCCCAACCTTCTATTGCCCCAGTAATTTGTGATAAGGACACCCCAACTTCTATTACCCAGTAATTGGTGATGAGGACACCCCCACCTTCTATTGCCCCAGTAATTTGTGATTATGACACCCCAGCTTCTTTTGCCCCAGTAATTTGTGATTAGGACACCCCACCTTCTATTGCCCCAGTAATGTGTGATTAGGACACCCCAGCTTCTATTGCCCCAGTAATTTGTGATTAGGACACCCAACCTTCTATTGCCCAAGTAATTTGTGATTAGGACACCCCCACCTTCTATTGCCCCGGTAATTTGTGATTAGGACACCCCCACCTTCTATTGCCCTAGTAATTTGTGATTAGGACACCCAAGCTTCTATTGCCCCAGTAATTTGTGATTAGGGCACCCCACCTTCTATTCCCCTGTAATTTGTGATTATGACATCCCCACCTTCTATTGCCCCAGTAATTTGTGATTATGACACCCCACCTTCTATTACCCAGTAATTTGTGATTATGACACCCCAGCTTCAATTGCCCAAGTAATTTGTGTTTAGGGCACCCCACCTCCTATTGCCCCATTAATTTGTGATTATGACACCCCCACCTTCTATTGCCCAAGTAATTTGTGATTAGGAAACCCCACCTTCTATTCCCCTGTAATTTGTGATTATGACACCCCAGCTTCTATTGCCCCAGTGATTTGTGATTAGGGCACCCCACCTTCTATTGCCCCGGTAATTTGTGATTATGACACCCCCACCTTCTATTGCCCCTGTAATTTGTGATTAGGACACCCCACCTTCTATTCCCCTGTAATTTGTGATTAGGACACCCCCACCTTCTATTGCCCCAGTAATTTTTGATTAGGACACCCCACCTTCTATTACCCAGTAATTGGTGATTATGACACCCCCAACTTCTATTACCCAGTAATTTGTGATTAGGACACCCCACCTTCTATTACCCAGTAATTGGTGATTATGACACCCCAGCTTCCATTGCCCCATTAATTTGTGATTATGACACCCCAGCTTCTATTGCCCCATTAATTTGTGATTATGACACCCCAGCTTCTATTGCCCCAATAATGTGTGATTATGACACCCCACCTTCTATTGCCCCAGTAATGTGTGATTAGGACACCCCAGCTTCTATTGCCCCATTAATTTGTGATTAGGACACCCAACCTTCTGTTGCCCCAGTAATTTGTGATTAGAACACCCCACGTTCCATTGCCCCAGTGATTTGTGATTAGGACACCCCACCTTCTATTGCCCAATCAATTTGTTATGAGGACACCCCACCTTCTATTGCCCCATTAATTTGTGATTAGGACACCCAACCTTCTGTTGCCCCAGTCATTTGTGATTAGGACACCCCACGTTCCATTGCCCCAGTGATTTGTGATTAGGACACTCAACCTTCTATTGCCCAATCAATTTGTTATGAGGACACCCCACCTTCTATTGCCCCAGTAATTTGTGATTAGGACACCCAACCTTCTTTTGCTCTATTAATTTGTGATTATGACACCCCACCCTCTATTGCCCCGGTAATTTGTGATTAGGACCCCACCTTCTATTGCCCCAGTAATTTGTGATTAGGACACCCCTCCTTCTATTGCCCTAGTAATTTGTGATTAGGACACCCCACCTTCTATTGCCCCAGTAATTTGTGATTATGACACCCCATCTTCTATTGCCCCAGTAATTTTTGATTAGGATACCCCACCTTCTATTGCCCCAGTAATTTGTGATTAGGACACCTCATCTTCTATTGCCTAAGTAATTTATGATTAGGACACCCCACCTTCTGTTGCCCCATTAATTTGTGATTAGGACACCCCACCTTCTGTTGGCATATTAATTTGTGATTATGACACCCCACCTTCTGTTGCCCCATTACTTTATGAATAGGACACCCCACCTTCTGTTGCCCCAGTAATTTGTGATTAGGACACCCCTCCATCTATTGCCCCAGTTATTTGTAATTAGGACACCCAACCTTCTGTTGGCATATTAATTTGTGATTAGGACACACCATTTTCTATTGTCCCAGTAATTTGTGATTAGGACACCCAACCTTCTGTTGCCCCAGTAATTTGTGATTAGGACACGCCATCTTCTATTGCCCCATTAATTTGTGATTAGGACACCCAACCTTCTGTTGCCCCATTAATTTGTGATTATGACACCCCTTCTTCTATTGCGCCGGTAATTTGTGATTAGGACCCCACATTCTGTTGCCCCAGTAATTGTGATTATGACACCCCTCCTTCTATTGCCCCAGTTATTTGTGATTAGGACACCCCCACCTTCTATTGCCCCAGTATCTTATGATTAGGACACCCCACCTTCTATTGCCCCAGTAATTTGTGATTAGGACACCCCACCTTCTATTGCCCAAGTAATTTGTGATTAGGACACCCCACCTTCTATTGCCCCAGTAATTTGTGATTAGGACAACCCACCTTCTTTTGCCCCAGTAATTAGTGATTAGGACACCCCATCTTCTATTGCCCCAGTAATTTGTGATTAGGACACTCCACCTTCTATTGCCCAATTAATTTGTGATTATGACACCCCACCTTCTATTTCCCCAGTAATTTGTGATTAGGACACCCCACCTTCTATTGCCCCAGTAATTTGTGATTAGAACACCCCACCTTCTATTACCCCAATAATTTGTGATTAGGACACCCCATCTTCTATTGCCCCAGTAATTTGCCATTGCAATTTTTTCATCTAGATCCTGTTCTCGAGGTTTTCACAGGTTTGTGTCTGTGCCAATAACTTTTAAGGCAGCTACCCTCTACTGCCCTCAATTTGGCTCTCAGCATTATTTCAGTCGATTGTTGTGTTTTTGTATGGATTAATATTTCTGAGCTTACTGGACCAAACAGAATTCTACAAGACTCTGGCTTCTGACTAGTTGCTGAAGTCACAGACTGTCAGTTGCATATGTGAATGTGAGGTCCCTGCCCTGCACACACAAGAGGGCCTGCACACATACACGTGCATCATGGTGATTTGGTTGTTGTAAGATGTGTGTGATAGGAGATCCTACACACCTGTTTTACAGTGCCCTATCTCAGTATGTCCAAAGTACAATCATAGTTTTATTCGGTAGTATATGAATATAGCATGTCACCAAATCCATACTGAAGTATGAAAGTTTGTCCTGTTATTATTAAAACTCTCTGGTTATGGAAGTATTCATAGTATATCTAGACTTATGTTTGTAATATATTTATAAATAGTATTCAAGATTTCATTCAATATTTTTTAGATTAATTTCGGTGAAATCATGTGTGAACTGATTGGCCTATCGAACAAATTTACAAACTATTATTTTCAGCAAATCGATGTTATGCTGTTGACACTGAATCTAGCCTTAGTGATATGAACCATATTTTACATATATCCATATGCCATACTTTGACTTGGGAAAAGTCATATTTATTGTTGTCTATTATTTGTCAACATAATGTGTTCATGGTCAAAGTAGCAAGCCCACAGGAAGCCTCACATGGTGAAATAATACATGAAAAATATACAACAATATACCAAATTCTATGGTTATGATTATTTCTATTTGAAATATATTTAGTGAAAGCTGTAAAAACAAGCTCTTAGAAAATTTCAAACCTGGTAAAATAATTGTTACAGATAGAATTTCTTTGGAACATTGCCTTTAAAATACTTTTCAGTAATGTTATTGGGTATTTTTTAACTGAATTGCTGGTAGATTTGGTTGAAAATGTTTATTCAGCTGTTTGCTATTTCCAGCTTATTTTACAAGACACATGGTAATGTTAATGTCTGCATATAAAAGAATGTCTAGCATACAGTAAATACAATTGAAATTGTAAATCATCATGTCCAGCAATGTTTTATCACAGAGTTTATGTTTTCATTGACGAAGTTTGTTATCTCCCATTCATTCACCAGAAGCAATTATGTATGGAATGTGATTATGAAATATGTTTTGCATGATCTGTCTTTTTAAATTCAATCCCAGGTAAGATTCCTATCATCGGTGTTGGCGGGATAAGCTCTGGTGTAGATGCCTATGAGAAGATCCGTGCTGGCGCGAGTCTGGTGCAGCTGTACACAGCCCTGGTCTACCAGGGGCCTCCTGTTGTCAGCCGCATCAAGAGGGAGCTCCAGGAACTCCTGCAGTAAGTATGCCCTCCTTACTGTCACTGGGAGACAAGGGCTTCATGCTCTTCTATTGCTGTCATGCTTCACTCAAATGATTAAGTGATGACCGATCTACGATAACTTTACTGTGTCACTTTCCCTTGTGGTTAGTGACATAGATGATAATCCAATACATATAGCAGTAATACTAATTTAATAAAATAACAGCCACCAAATGGAACACAAGAACAGTCATTTGTGTATGCAAGCATGTGCCATTTTTCATCTCAGCCAAAGTTCTGTAATGCTAGCTCTAGTACCAATTAATAATCTCTAGTACCTTCTTATGGGTAGAAATTACTCCTATTTGTAGTGTTCCCTATATCTATTCTCATAACTACAGAGTACTGTATGTGCTCGTAGATGTGTAAGTCACAGTGTGCTGTTGCAGGTCTGATGGCTACTCCAACATATCCCAGGCTGTGGGAGCTGACCACAGGGAAAAGTGAGTGACCACCCAGGCATGTACAATCATACACGTGACAGCTCCCATGAAGGAGAAGACACACTGTGGCAGCTTTGGTGAAGGTCTAGGAGTGGTGGCAAACTGACAAATGATGTGGCTGATGTATGTGTAACTCTACACATAGCTGGTTTATGTAGAAACGAGACAGCTGTAGTCTTTATCAAGTACCATTTTCAGAGGAGTGTTTTGCTGCCTTGTCATGTTTAAAGATACTCAGGAATGCCATGACTGATCACCTTGCCAACATTGGTTGGCATATCTACAACTGTGACCTTTGCTTTTGATAACTGTGTTTACATATGTCCGAAAATGTTAGAGCCAGAGGTGTAAATACACATAAACATAAAATTAGAATTAAAATCTCATCAAAACATTTTCAGACAGATGAAATGAGAAATGAGAAAGTGTCAGCCGTCTTACCCATGTACCACTCTATTTTATCTCTGTTGAAATATGGATTTTGATACTGTAGTTTTATCTGCAATGGGTTTGTGCCAAAAACTAACATAAACGAAGTGTTTAGATCTGCTCTGAAGTTGTCATATTGTCATTTCTTAGCCTAAGAAGGTATTTTCTGTAAGGAAGGTCACCTGAATACTGTTCTTGTCCTGTTTTGGCATGGAACATTTGGCATGGTCAAGGGACATCAGTGGAGACCTTTCCCTACCGTAACACAATCGTCAAGGGACATCAGTGGAAACCTTTCCCTACCCTCACACAATGGACAAGGGACATCAGTGGAGACCTTTCCCTACCCTAACATAATGGTCAAGGGACATCAGTGAAGACCTTTCCCTACCCTAACACAATGGTCAAGGGACATCAGTGGAGACCTTTCCCTACCCTCATTCAATGGACAAGGGACATCAGTGAAGACCTTTCCCTACCCTAACATAATGGTCAAGGGACATCAGTGGAAACCTTTCCCTACCCTCACACAATGGACAAGGGACATCAGTGGAGACCTTTCCCTACCCTAACATAATGGTCAAGGGACATCAGTGAAGACCTTTCCCTACCCTAACACAATGGTCAAGGGACATCAGCGGAGACCTTTCCCTACCCTAACATAATGGTCAAGGGACATCAGTGAAGACCTTTCCCTACCCTAACATAATGGTCAAGGGACATCAGTGAAGACCTTTCCCTACCCTAACACAATGGTCAAGGGACATCAGTGGAGACATTTCCCTACCCTAACATAATTGACACGGTTTGGGTTTTTGGTTTGGTTTGTTGTTTAATGCCGCACTCAGCAATATTCCAGCTATATTACGGCGGTCTGTAAATAATCGAGTCTGGACCAGACAATCCAGTGATTGACAACATGAGCATCGATCCACGCAATTGGGACCGATGACATGCATCAACCAAGTCACCGAGCCTGACCACCCGATCCCGTTAATAATGGACAAGGGACATCAGTTAAGACCTTTCCCTACCCTAACACAATGGTCAAGGGACATCAGTGAAGACCTTTCCCTACCCTAACATAATGGTCAAGGGACATCAGTGAAGACCTTTCCCTACCCTAACACAATGGTGAAGGGACATCAGTGAAGACCTTTCCCTACCCTAACACAATGGTCAAGGGACATCAGTGAAGACCTTTCCCTACCCTAACATAATGGTCAAGGGACATCAGTGGAGACCTTTCCCTACCCTAACATCATGGGCAAGGGACATCAGTGAAGACCTTTCCCTACCCGAACATAATGGTCAAGGGACATCAGTGGAGACCTTTCCCTACCCTAACACAATGGTCAAGGGACATCAGTGAAGACCTTTCCCTACCCTAACACAATGGTCAAGGGACATCAGTGAAGACCTTTCCCTACCCTAACACAATGGTCAAGGGACATCAGTGGAGACATTTCCCTACCCTCACAGAATGGACAAGGAACATCAGTGGGGACCTTTCCCTCAGAACATCCAAATTGTGTCCAATTGATGACATGTCTGGACATTTGACTGGCAAGGGCAATGTTTTAACACCTTGCCATCTCAGACAGTCGACTGCAACACAGAAGACGTGAGAAGACTTGTGTTGTCATCCCAGAACTCCCAAGTTCTGACCTACACACTGAGCAAATGGGATGACAAATGGACGTAAAATGATATCCACCTAACTCTGACCGGTCACATTCTCATGCATGATCATCAGATCCGTCCTGTTGTCGCATGTGATGCCAGCCCAGACCATGATGCTGCCGCCACCGTACCTGTGAGCTGTCGACTGCTGCATGATAGTACCTCTCTCCACACCATCTCCACACAGTTGTCCACCATCTGTACAGCGTAAACAGAACCTCGATTCATCAGAAAACATGGTGTATCTCCAATGATGGGGCGCATGTGTGCCACAGTCAGATGTATACCTCTGAAAGGATATCTTGATTTCAGAACCCAAGTTTTCAATTTGTTTCATATTGTTTACGTCAAAAGTCTGATCCCTGTGGCAAGCCTGATCTTGTCCCTCAGTTCTGGTGCAGAAATGAATGTGTTCCTATAATGCAATGGTGCATACATATCGATTGTTTGAGTAACTCATTGCAAGTGTAATTGGTCTGTTGAGGCCATTTGTATATTAGTGACAAACAGTTGAATGCGATAGGGGTCCAAATGGACAAATGGAAAAGAACGAATACTGAGCAGTTTTTGACTTAAGAGAAAAGTACTTCCCAAGAAATTCATGACAGCATGTCGCAAATGTATGGGGATAAGTATACCAGCTATTCCACTGTTAAAAGTTGGGCAGCTATGTTTAAGGTTGGGAGAACAAGCCTTGATGATGATGACCTTAGGTCTGGACATCGCTCAACTTCCATCAATAAGATTCAATAAAAGAGATAGGAAAACGTATACTGTCATATAGATGTATTACTATTGCTGAACATGAGGAAGACACAGGTCTAAACCAAGGATCCATTGAAACTATTAATTATGAACATTTACAGATGAATAAGATATCTGCTAGTTGGGTGCTAAAGTTTCTAAAATTCTGATCTTAATGAAACAAGAACTGACATTGCCAGAGAAAATTTTGAGCTAATTGAGGAGGATTTTCGTCAAATTCAAAAAAGAGATAATCATTAGTAACGGGTGATGAAACATGGGTCTACCACTATGAGCCAAAACATCAATCCATGGAATGCCACCATTCCACTTCTCAAGCACCAAAGAAATTCAAGTCTTCAAGGTCAGTGAAGAAAGTTATGGCCACTGTATTCTGGGATGCAAAGGGTGTGATCCTTGTTGATTACTTAGAAAGTCAAAAGACGATTAGCAGTGCCTACTATGCTGATTTGCTTCATCGCATGAGAGATTCTATCAAAGAAAAGTGGCGAGGAATGCTGACTGCTGGGGTTCTACTACTTCATGACGATTCTTCTTCTCACACCTCTCGACTTGCAAAGGCTGCTGTACGACAATGTAGGTTTGAAGAGCTTCCTCACCATCTATACTCACCAGACCTGGCACCAAGTGTTGTCCACATGTTGCCTAAACCGAATGAACACCTTCGTGGAAAACGCTATGACCACAACGATGACCTAAAAGCTGACTTGAATGGGGTTTTCAGGGTGGCTTCAGGAAACTCCTCCCTGAGTGGAATTGAAAAACTTCCCTATCGACATGAGAAGTGTACTGAAAAGCAGGGAGATTATGTTGAAACATAAAATTAAAAAGACTTTCACAATTCTTGGTTTTGTTTAATATATATATGCGTGTGGTAGGTCAATTAAGAATTGAAGCCCATTTCTTGTGTCCCCGCGGTGATATTGCTGGAATATTGCTAAGAGCGGCGTAAAACCATATTCACTCACCCTTAAAGGATGTAGACCTAGATCTATACACAATTATATTTAGGATGTGTGACTTCATGTTTACACTGACAGCCATATAACAACAAGCTGTATCGCAGAATAAAATAGTTCCTCAAAACGAGACGTGACATGAGCGTATGTATGCTTAACATGCTCTACAGGAACCATTTTTGTAGTTTCTATACAACAAATGTACTCAAATAATATCCTCATTAGATGAGAAAGGTCTGTTTCGAACCTCAGTAAGTCAGTCGCAATGACAGTGCACCGTAATACATTTACATCAAGTACAAGACGTCAAAATGGCCGACATGATAAACGTAACGGGGATATTTCCAAATGTTTTAATTACAAGTGTTAGTCATCACTTATCAGTGGCCGATCACTGTAAGGTGATTGTAGAGATGTGTCAAATAGATACTGAGGTCCATTCATATATTGCTGTAGTTTAGACACGGATCGAGTCGATACTACGGTAGTTTGGATGTGCTTTTCTTCGATTTTTTCTCTAGGATTGGTTGTAGCGAGGATATCCTTGAACAGATATGCAATCACTCTGACTTATCCCAAGGTATGCTAAAAGGCTAAGTTCAAGATCAAAGGGTCTAAATCATAAGAAACAACGCTTCTGTATTTAATCGTGATAGAAAATCCCCCGGGGTTCCCCCAGGAATGTGGAAGTAGTCCCTCAGTGTTTACGTCATTTCAAGAACATGGTCTCGTCAAAAACGTATGAACGTCAACATGTGTCATTCATACACTTACATCTTTTTTAATTTGAAGTTTACACGATATACGGCTTTTCCATTGGACGAGAGGTCGGTCACATGACCGCGGAATTGAACGTCAAATTGTGTCGTTCATACACTTATAAACGTCAATTTCGCGGTCATGTGACCGACCTCTCGTCCAATTCTCGTCCAATTTGTAAACTTCAAATTAAAAAATTATAAGTGTATGAACGACACAATTTGACATTCATAGGTTTTTCACGAGACCGTGTTCTTGAAATAACGTAAACACTGACGGACTACTTCCACATTCCTAGAGAAACCCCTGGGAATTCCCCAGCACGAAAACATACAGAAGCGTTCTTTCTGATTATTTAAGACCTTTATTCTTGGTCTCAGCGTTTCAGTATACATTGACAAATGTCAGAGAGCGTGACTGCATGATTGTTCACGAATATCCTCGCTACGGCCTATCCAAATGAACAAACGAAGAAATGCACATCTGAACTATTGTAGTATCGACTCGGTCCGTGTCTAGGCTGACACTGACCGTCTCCAGCAATCTATGAATTTACTTTAGTGTCTGTTTGACGCATTTTTATTCACCTTTCAATGATCGGCCAGTTGATCAATGATGACTAGCACATGTAACCATCACAGGTTCATTAACAACTTCGGAAATCTCTCCCGTCGCGTTTATCGTGTCGGCTATTTTGACGTCTTGTTCTTGATGTAAATGTATTACGACGCGCCGTCACTGTGATTGATTTACTGAGGTAGTTCTTTACAGACCTTTCTCATCTAATGAGGACTTGATTTGAACACATGTGCTGCGTAAGCTGTTTCTGAAGAGCAAGTTGTGCATCCATACGCTCATGTCACCTCTTTTTGAGGAACTATTTTACTCCGCGATATAGCTGGTTGTTGTACGGCTGTCAGTGTAAACATGAAGTCACACATACAAAATAAAATTGTGTTTAGATCTTACCCTACATCTTTTGAGGTAAGAAATTGTGCTAAAAAAACTATAAGAATTGACTTTCACTTTGTGTGAGTTCATTGGAGTATGAACCTTCATAGAGTGAGGGCCAAACATTGTATGAACTCAAAGTGAAAGTCAATTCTTAAATGAACGTCAATTTCGCGGTCATATGACCGACCTCTCTTCAAATGAAAAAGCCGTATATCGTTTAAACTTCAAATTAAAAAATCATTTTACAATGAACATATTTTTTTGTGAGTAAAATAACACCACAAATACTGCGTGACAGTGTTGGGGTGTTTCTCAATTTGTCCTACTGTTTGAAACTTGTAACACCACAAAAGTTCATTTGTCCTGAAGTACTAAGCACTTGTTGAGTTTAGTTTACGTCGAGGATCAGTGTTGGAGTGCATGGTGGCGCCGCCCTTCTCATTCGGCATCAGGAGTTCGAGCAGAGGCAGCAGACGACGTAGGTGGTGGTCTACCGCTATAAGGGCCTTGGATATGTTCTTGAGGGGCTCCAGCGCCATCACTAGATCCACTACCTTGCCTTCCAGAGACACCAAGCCATCCTGGTTCAGTGCGTCCTCATCCTCGGAACAATCGTCGGGTTCTTCAACACTGCCGTCCGCATTTCCGTACAGCTCGTCAAGATCGTTATCGATGGTAGTGTTGTCTTGTCTTTGTGGCGTAGCTTCGTTTCTAGAGGTTTTGCTTGAATTGTTGATGTTTGTGTCTGTCGCTACAGGGACACTAACTTGTGTCTTTGAGTGTCCACGTTTTTGTTCCCTTTCTGTATTGCTACTGGTGGCCTTTTCATGCGAAAAATGCCCATCTTTGCAATGGCTTACAGGCGCAATGTTTCTAACAATAAAATCAAACGGACTTTCGGACTGGGGTATTTGAGAATATGTTTGTTTCGTTGGTGTTCGTCTGCCTTTGTCTTCACCTCCAGCTACGCGCTGCGGCCAGTCAGCAGGTTGGTCAATACTGGTACTGGGGTTATTTCCTGCACAGGTGTTCCTGATGCTCTTGTTTCCTCTTGTGTGGTCCTTTGTTGAGACAGATGCCGTGATATCATATTCACTGCTGGGAGTGGAGTGTACTTCTCCTACTCTGTAAGCAGTGCTGCAAGCTCCACTTGCCATACCGCCATCGGTTCGTTCGTGATTCCTCTCAATTTTAACTTTTTTTGTCTTTGCACAAGAGTCCTCACAACTTCTCTTGCAATGTCTTTCACTAGCAGACTGTTGCACTACTCTCTCATCTGTCCCTGATCGGACATCATCAAGACTGGAGTATCTCCCGGGTCTGCATACATCGTACGACCTGTTCGACGTTCGAGGGGAGACGCGATCACTTTGTGTGTTAAAAAACCCGTAGAAGTAGTTAGGCCTCTCTTCTCTGACGTCTCTGTTAACTTGAAGATCTGTTACTATTTCCTCTGACATATTTCCTGTGGCAGTGGTGACAAAGGTGAAAAACATTTCCACAAACCGTTACCCTAACAACAACGTTCTTGAATCTGTCGGGCAGAGTTTACTGATGGAAGACGTGTGGGAGGACGCAGCGTGTAACTCTCTGTCACCAGTCACCTTATTATCGGAGGACAACGAAGAATTCATTCTCACGTACACAAATAATATAGTGAGAGAAACGTATGTGACAATCCTCAACGTACTTTGTGCGGTTTGGAATGTGATGACGTCACTGCAGAGCCTTATCGATGACGTCATCTTTTTTCCATTTGACGTCATAATGATGAGCTTTGAGCCTGAAATTCATCGTGGAAAAACGCAATTCAAATATAGACTACTGTACGAGCAAACTGAGGGACAAAAGAAAGTATACCACGTTCGGTTCCAAATTTAATTTAGGGCGGTTAAATCAACAGGTAACCTAGCTCTACATTGAAAACACAGGATATTTATCTTCATTCAACCAGGACTAATTATAACGCAAACTCATCGGTGTAAGAAAGTATAATGAGTGAAGCGGCTTTGGATGAGGCCAGTGGTTTGAGTTGGTTGTCAATCTGAATTATGGAATCACCGACGACAGCCTTTAAACAAATTATGGCGTTCTATATGTTCAAGCAGTTTTTTTCACACGAACACGACAGGCACTGACAGCATGTAGCACGGCAACTCCGTAAGCTAATACTTGAGGTGGGCACCCCTAAAGATTTCGTTCTACACCGCGCGTCCCTATTATGACGTCATATCGCTCATTATAACGCAAAATATATGACGTCTCAGTCGGACAAAGAAAAGCGTAAAATAGCAAGCTTACTGTTGTCCTCAAAGCTTGAAATACATTCTCTTTGCAGATTTATATTGGATTGTGATTTGATACTTCTGATTGATCAATCAAAATCGATTATTTACCGAATTTATGGTAGAATTTTATATAACTATTGTTAACTTTGGGGTGATGTCTATTTTAATATTACTCATTCGCTATACAACAGTTTATAAAAGTAATCTGTGGTTGGGGACCTGTGTGCAAAACTAAATTGGTTCAATGAAGACTCGGGTAAGAAAAGAATTTGCAACTCCTAACATGTTAGAAATGATGTAAATTTGGAAAAAAAAGCAAATGTATTGATATTCAAAGACAAGATGTCTAAGATATCCATCAGCAGTTTGATAAAATCAACTTGCCCTTCAGTTTAGTACTTTTACAACGAGTGTACGTGTTTCCAGCTGTATCTAACGAGCGAGTTGTACAATCGAATGGAAATGGTATCTGACAGGGACGAGCGCATGAACTTTGGTTTAATATCGTACAGTTAAAAAACGGCCTGACTGGATGGCGTATGAATACAACATTAATATCCGAAGATTGTCTCAACATGGGACCTGCCACTAAAGTAGAGCTTTCTCCGAGAGCGATCGCGATTGTAAGAAACGTTGTAAAACATGTTCATAATAAGCTAACCACACACATCACCAGGTTCGGAAAATCCGCATTCAGCGGGAAAATCTCCCTTCATGATATCAAACTCAAGAGTAGGCTAGGGGAGTCCGGGATACAGTTGTTTCATCGAGTCGTGTCTGCCATTTGATTTCATGCGCGTGAGTAGATGGGTTGCACCAATCTTAGAGCACCAACCATTCACGACACGGACTGCATTGGTTGACGAAATGAGAACACGTCAAACAACAGTCCACTTGGTCCAATGGGGACTGCTCTCATGTGCGACACGAAGTTCAAGGTCGTAAGTAGACGCGGCGATACATGTTGTGATGAATCTTGACACAATGTTCTGTATATTAGTGACGCTTTTGTAATACCACGATGCTTACAGTTTTTTCACAAACCTGGAGAGTGCGTATACTTTCTCTATTTCAAACGTATTTGTTCGCGAATCTTGCGATAGATCATGGGGAACTGCAAAAACACACGGACTTGACAAATCCAAGTAAAATATTAATGATTTTGAGATGCACGCATAGTGTGTCTAGGAAAAAACCCAATAGTGTCTATTTGGAGTAGAACCCGTAGCACACTGGCACAGCAGGTGAGTAACAAATGACCACTTTAAAACTCACATACAACGTCAATATGATGCACTTGTTTATGAACAAATATGGCTTATAAGATTTAATATTGACGCGTGTGTAATCCATTCAGGTAAAGATATAAACTTGCTTGTAGATCTATAAGAAAATGCTAACAGCGTCTTAGTATTTACTCACATAGCTCAGGAGGTGTTTGTTTGTTTATTGTGTACACGGCAATCAGCAATGTTCCAGACACATGACGGCAGTCTGTAAATAATCGAGTCTGAATCAGACAATACAGTGATTGACACCACGCTTCGATCTACGCAAGTGACGGCTATCAACCAAGTCAGCGACCGTGACTGCTCGATCTCGTTAGTCGCCTCTCACGACAAGCATTGGTTGCTGAAGACATTTTTTTACCCTGATCTTCATGGGTGCAAGATGGAAGTGCAAGCGAACGAAGAAAAAATCTGACGTTGCACCGAGTTCCATGCGGTCTGCCTTGTACCTCTGCCACAGGTCAGCGCCATGTGACGCTTCGTCACATCTAACACAGTCCATTCAAGCTATTGCATATGTTTTTTCATCCGTTTCATTTTTGACAAGTCGACGCGTTTAGATGGACATTAACGTCCTTGAGAAAATATCCTAAAACGTGAAAAACTATTTCCTTCATTTCATGAATGTAAAGCCCATTTCTAGTGTCTCCCGCCGTGATATTGCGGCATGTCACACTCGAACTATCAATTAAATGAATGATTTGTCTGTTGTTTAACGCCGCAGTCATTAATATTCCAGCTATACAACAGTGGCATCTTAATAACCGAGTCTGGTCCAAACAAACCACTGGTTGATCCGATGAGCCATTGGGAAACGATAACACTATCGATCAGCAAAGTCACCGAGCCTTGATCACCGTGTCCATTTTGGCCGGTTGTTATATGGCAGTGTATTTTATTGTTTAACAGTGATTGTAAAGGTGTTACATTGTTTTTGTTAAAAGGGGCGGTCGGGTAGCCCAGTGGTTAAAGCGTTCGCTCGTCACGCAGAAGACCCGGGTTCGATTCCCGACATGGGTACAATGTGTGAAGCCCATTTCTGGTGTCCCCCGCCGTGATATTGCTGGAATATTGCTAAAAGCGGCGTAAAACCATACTCAGTCAGTCGACGCTCATTGCATTGTGTTTGGACAGTGATTAGTCATCATGAATGTGGTGTTGTTTAATGTAGGCAGTCGTCAGGAAGTTACTATATGTAGAGTGTATGTGTAAACTTCCGGTCCGGTATACCGCGGACGGTGATAGTTTGTTATAGAAACATGTGGAATATTCTTTGTTGTGAGGGCACTGTGAAGATACTTCCAGTATCTAGGAAGGTTGTACATAAGGAGACAACAGCGTGTTTACGTATCTCTTACGCATGTCATCACACCGGAACCAGCTTTCATGTGAGGATCACTCATCATCCTGGATTCCCTGCCTAGCCCATTCCGGAAGCTTGACCACTGTCGCCGCTGGGTGACTTTTGCTATCACCACTGTATTTTTGTTTTTGATACTGACCACTGCCATCATTATAATATACTGCCATTGAATATTGTACTACCATCCTATTGTTTACTGCCATTGTAATTAATGTGCAATTGATTTGTAAATCTGGTTAATTTTGTAATACAATAGTTAATTGTATACCATTTGTTTGTTGGTCCGTTGGCACCGACTACAGCGTTACTGTACGGTGTTGTCAGTCTGTTGGTACCGGGGGGCACGGGTTGCCCAGTCGTCTAAGGCGCAGCGATTCGCTGTGCAGAGTTGCGTCCCATGGGCACGCCAGAAACCTATGATTGTGGGTTCGAATAACGGTTCGCCCCGATTATGTTTCTTGGTTTGTCAGCACCATACCCGTGGTCGTGGGTTTCACCGAAGTGGTAAACGTCTGAGACCTGCATCACTTCGGGCTTTCCTCCCACATTAAGCTGACACGTCGCGATATAACTGGAATACTGTTAAAAGCGGCGTTAAACCCAACTCACTCACTCACTCACTCACTCACTCACTGTTGGTACCGACCCTAGAGTGACTGTATAGTGTTGCAAGTCCGATGTGCCAACAGAATGACTGTATGGTGTTGCCAGTCTGTTGGTGCCGACTCCAACATGATTGTATGGTGTTGCCAGTCCGTTGTACCGACAGAAGTACTGTATGGTGTTGCCAGACCGTTTATGTCGACTCCAGAGTGACTATATGGAGTTGCCAGTCCGTTGTTGCCGACTCCAGCGTGACTGTATGGTGTTGCCAGTCTGTTGGTACCGACTCCAGAGTGACTATATGGAGTTGCCAGTCCGTTGGTGCCGACTCCAGCTTGACTGTACGGTGTTGCCAGTCCGTTGTTGCCGACTCCAGCTTGACTGTACGGTGTTGCCAGTCCGTTGTTGCCGACTCCAGCGTGACTGTATGGTGTTGCCAGTCTGTTGGTACCGACTCCAGAGTGACTATATGGAGTTGCCAGTCTGTTGGTGCCGACTCCAGCATGACTGTACGGTGTTGCCAGTCTGTTGGTACCGACCCCAGAGTGACTGTACGGTGTTGCCAGTCAGTTGGTGCCGACTCCAGCATGACTGTATGGTGTTGCCAGTCTGTTGGTGCCGACCGAAGAGTGACTGTATGGTGTTGCCAGTGAGTTGGTACCGACACCAGAGTCACTGTGCGGTGTTACCAGTCTGTTGGTACCTATTTCAGTGTGACTGTAGGATGTTGCCAGTCTGTTGGTAACGACTCCAGTGTGACTGTAGTATGTTGCCAGTCTGTTGGTAACGACTCCAGTGTGACTGTAGGATGTTGCCAGTCTGTTGGTAACGACTCCAGCATGACTGTACGGTGTTGCTAGTCTGTTGGTGCCGACCCCAGAGTGACTATATGATGTTGCCAGTCGGATGGTAACGACTCCAGCATGACTGTACGGTGTTGCTAGTCTGTTGGTGCCGACCCCAGAGTGACTATATGATGTTGCCAGTCGGATGGTAACGACTTCAGCATGACTGTACGGTGTTGCTAGTCTGTTGGTGCCGACCCATGAGCGACTGTATGGTGTTGCCAGTCTGTTGGTGCCGACCCCAGCGTGACTGTATGGTGTTGCCAGTCTGTTGGTGCCGACCCCAGCGTAACTGTACGGTGTTGCTAGTCTGTTGGTGCCGACCCATGAGCGACTGTACGGTGTTGCCAGTCTGTTGGTGCCGACCCCAGAGTGACTGTACGGTGTTGCCAGTCTGTTGGTGCCGATCCCAGAGTGACTGTATGGTGTTGCCAGTCTGTTGGTGCCGACTCCAGCGTGACTGTACGGTGTTGCCAGTCTGTTGGTGCCGACCCCAGCGTGACTGTATGGTGTTGCCAGTCTGTTGGTACCGACTCCAGCGTGACTGTATGGTGTTGCCAGTCAGTTGGTGCCGACCCCAGCATGACTGTGCGGTGTTACCAGTCTGTTGGTACCGACTCCAGTGTGACTATATGATGTTGCCAGTCTGTTGGTAACGACTCCAGCATGACTGTACGGTGTTGCTAGTCTGTTGGTGCCGACCCCAGAGTGACTGTATGGTGTTGCCAGTGAGTTGGTCGTGAATACTATATCCCCCGCTCCCCGCTTTCGCGCGGCGGGGGTCAATTAAACCATTTGAACACCTACAGGAGTCTTTAATCTGTTGCAAACCGAAATTGTTTCAGATTTGGTAAAAAACATAACTTTGCATTAAATCTTATTCCCTGTCACAGGAACTTTGTTGTTCAGTATGCATGCGTCATAATCAATCTGGTTTTTCAGATGAGCACCGATTTTGTCGTCAAATCTAAATTTGTAAAATGACCGACAAAATGATTCTTTGGACACTACAAACAATACATAGTGACTGATATACTGGCAATCATTTCGTAACGTATAATCAATTATTATGTAATGAATAGTTTGTGCACGCCTAACCTACTATACTTATAATATAAGTTGTTTAAGTCCTCTTAAAGTTTCAGTTACAACGTTCAGGGCGAAAGGTGTTGTGTTATGAATACATTTAAAAAATGAAGAGCGAAAAACAATCAGTTGAACCACGTTCAAACATAAACTTGTCCTACACAACGCTTGTGCCTACGCCCGCCAACATATTATATAGACCTCGCCACTTAAAATAGAATCACGAATTATCGCTATGAATATTTAACGATAGCCGCATGTGTGTTAATACTTATAAAGTGATAACAAGACATTGAGGAATAATACCTACAGTAATGACAACAAATGTAAACTGCGCTTTTCAAGAAATGGCCATTTTCTTAGCGACAAACACCATCATTGAGTTTTGATCACATGGTTACAATGAGGTAATACGCCAAGTCACATATTGTAACCACCTCATCCCACTAAATCGCATCTTGGAACAAGCATGGATAATGGGAACCTGTTCTGCCCCGGAAATCCCACAGGGTTATAAGTTTTGTTGGTTATTTACGCCGTGCTCAGCTATATGATGTGACGATCTGTAATAATCGATCGAATTTACTGTTGTTTCTTCGTCTTAATGCGAAACATACATTTAAATATGGTGAGAGAAACAGAAATCACATACATCTTTTTCTCAGACTCGTATCCTGCAACATGAACAATACGAGCGCGTCATTGGGCCTCAGTACGAGAAGTGCCTAGTTGAACCAGGAACAGACTATCAGTACAAACATGCGTGAGGAGACTTTCTGCTCAAGTACAATAAGTTTAATCATTGCTATCCGTAGTTAATACTTTGACGTGTTATTTCAGCGTTCATAGGAAAAAAAGACCGATTACATTGTAGTCCCACCTCAACCTATAAGGTGCGAGAGCTTTAGTTCTATTTTTGCTTTTTGAAATTGTCCTTGGTTAAATTCTCAATAAGGGGCAGCAGGCGTCTCATGTGGTGGTCAATAGCTATGAGAGCTTTTGAAATGTTCTTGAGAGGTTCCAAAGCCGCCACAAGGTCATTGACCTTCTCCTCAAGCATGCGCGACTCTGAGAGGTCGTCATTGTGGCTTTCCGGATCATCTTCATCCTCAACTTCATCCCTTTCTTCACTAACATAGCGATGGAATTCTGCTGAAGAAGTGTATGGCTCAGGTTCGTCCCCCGTGCCACCGGTGGTGGTTGGGGCGGCTTTGTCGACGGAGGTGGTGGGGACGGCCTTGTCGCCGGTGGTGGTGGGGACGGTCATGTCTCTGCCCCCTAAACAGCTGCTTCCAGCCTCGGCCAACTGGTCCCAAGTCCTGCTTGGTCCACTCGCTCCGTCCTTTCGACTTGCTGCCAGAATCTCAACAACGGCTGATGTATCAACACTGCGGGGAGTGTTGCACACGCGGCCACAACTGCTTGATTCTGAAAGTGTAGGCGACTTCACATGACAGTTGGATATTTTCCCCGTTGTACTTGAACTTGTCGCAACTCTCTCCGGCTCTGTTCCCTGTATGACACCACTTTCCCCTTTTATATTTCTGTGACGCCTATCCACATGCGTGTTGTGGCTAGTCTGTGCTTGTCCCCTTAGCTCGGAACATTTCCTTTCTCTGGCATTACTGACTAGTAACTCAGATGGATTAACCGACGTGCACCGTGCCCCATGCGGTACCTCTGAATAACCCACTTCACTTGAACTGATATCAAGAGAGAGGTCGTTTCTACTGTTTGTACTCATTTCAGTTTCTAAAACAGGGCCTACATCAACTTCACCATCTTCTGCTTTCTTGACGCTCAGACATTCACTATGGACAGTCGAACATTCCTTATCCTTCACGACAGTCGGTTTCACATGGCCACACAGATCTGGGGCAATATCTGTCGGCGAAAACGATAATTCGTAATTTGAAGTATCCGTATGTACCTGATCCCGAACATGTGGAATATGGACGTCAGGTTGCGGACTCGGGAATTGGTCGGGGTTGCTGAATCTGCTCCAATCTCGCTGGTAATTCCTGCAGGGTCTCTTCTCGTGGTTATAATCATAGGTCTGAATTCCTCGCTCATCACATGTGTCATAGTTAGGCACATCTGGACTGTCACATGTGTCATAATCTTGGAACCTAGCCTCTCTGTCGGAATCGTCCATATCACTCCATCGGCGTTTGAACGTCATAGTTCCGTCCTCCCCGAACTTACGCGCACAACCAGTTTGTCCGTCATCGTTGATATCCCCGACTGCAGCATCGTTCACCGGTATTATGTCCTGGCCCACACGGACAACATAAGGGTTATTTGACTTAATGTATGTAGTTGGCACACTGGGATGTTGTTTCTCAGCAGACTTATGAATGAAATGTCCTTCATGGCGATGCAGTGCTTGCTTTGAGAGGGCACGGAACCCGCACTTGCTGCACGACCATGGGGCTCTTCCTCCCGTCACGTGAGCGCGAACAAAATGCTCCATCATCAGTTGCTTGTTGCCTGCCTTGGAACACTTGATGCATTCAAAGACTGGGGATGTCATCATCTTCTTCCTCCTCTTTCTGAAACAAAAAAATCCTAATGCATTCTTCATACTACCTTTGTATTACAAGCTATACTTTGTAGGAACATATCCCACAACAGCTCAAACAGAAACGACGATTAGGGTATCTTTAATACAGGCAAGCATACAAGATGATGATGTTTGTCGTTTAACGCCGCACTCAGCAATATTCCAGCCATATCAAGGCGGTCTGTAAATAATCGAGTCTGAACCAGACAATCCAGTAATTGACATCATGAGCATCGATCCACGCAATTGGGATACGATGACATGCACCAGCCAAGTCAGCGCGCCTGACCACCCCCGCCTACGGGGAGTTGCATTGGGTTTGCCGTCATATCTCAGGATGGTTCAGCAGGATGAGTGCGGGCTAGTTCTTCGACTTTGTTGAGTCTGTGACCACTGGTAGAAAGGCGTGCGGCACACACGACGACAGCACATTTCCAATATTTCTTTAATTTTTATTTCAATTGTTACAATTCGTCTTATGAAAGCTTTTCGGTATGTTTTATCTTCTAAAACAAGCACTTTATATGTAAACACATGCGAATCGTGAGTAGACTCTTTGCAACTGTAAACACAGTCAATATGTTTTTAATAGTTTTGATCTTCTTAATCTTTATCTGTAAACACATCAACATCGTGAGTAGATTCACTAGCTACAGCTGAAAACACAGTCAATAACTCTGAATAACTCATTGATATCATAAAGCGTATTTCTTCTAATGTATTTCGGGATGCCTCATTTATATCATAAAACGGAACGTTTTCACGGTAATCTGTCGATTTGGCACTCCCGGTACCAAAAGCAGAATCTCTCGATTTATGATTTCGGCACTCCCGGGACAATCTGAAATTCAGATTTGGCGTTCCCGGCCCATAACCGTTTACTCAGAGAGAGGCAGTGTGACGCTCCCTGGTGTGCTCGGACTGGGGCATTGTTGACTCACTTTGGTATACTACGCCTGATCATAGGAAACATTTTGACGTACAGCTCCAAGCACTATTGATTTCTCAAGTGCCCGTGTAAGCATGGTAGGTGGAGCCGGGCGTGTCCTATCAGACAGTGTACAGAAAATACAATACACAAAATTACCCCATGGTGTTATTCCGACTGCTACTATGTAAAGGTAGTTCAAGCCAGCGAATGCACTGTCGATCCACCAATGGTTCAATCTGAAAAGTGAAAATAGGAATCATTTGTAAGTGTAAGACTAGTGTAAAATGGCAGTTTCATTAGTAGACCCAAGGGCCTTTTGTATAACCGGGGATACCAGGCCGCACTGTGTCCAACACAATGTGTAACCAGGGATACAAGGCCGCACTGTGTCCAACACGATGTGTAACCAGGGATACAAGGCCGAACTGTGTCCAACACGATGTGTAACCAGGGATACAAGGCCGCACTGTCTCCAACACGATGTGTAACCAGGGATACAAGGCCGCAGTGTGTCCAACACGATGTGAAACCAGGGATACAAGGCCGCACTGTGTCCAACACGATGTGTAACCAGGGATACAAGGCCGAACTGTGTCAAACACGATGTGTAACCAGGGATACAAGGCCGCACTGTGTCCAACACGACGTGTAACCAGGGATACAAGGCCGCACTGTGTCCAACACGATGTGTAACCAGGGATACCTGGCCGCACTGTGTCAAACACGATGTGTAACCAGGGATACAAGGCCGCAGTGTGTCCAACACGATGTGTAACCAGGGATACAAGGCCGCACTGTGCCCAACACGATGTGAAACCAGGGATACCAGGCCGAACTGTGTCCAACACGATGTGAAACCAGGGATACCAGGCCGCACTGTGTCCAACACGATGTGTAACCAGGGATACCTGGTCGCACTGTGTCCAACACGATGTGTAACCAGGGATACAAGGCCGCACTGTCTCCAACAAGATGTGTAACCAGGGATACAAGGCCGCACTGTGTCCAACACGATGTGTAACCAGGGATACCTGGCCGCTCTGTGTCCAACACGATGTGTAACCAGGGATACAAGGCCGCACTGTCTCAAACACGATGTGTAATCAGGGATACAAGGCCGCACTTTGTCCAACACGATGTGTAACCAGGGATACAAGGCCGCACTGTCTCAAACACGATGTGTAACCAGGGATACCAGGCCGCACTGTGTCCAACACGATGTGTAACCAGGGATACCAGGCCGCACTGTGTCCAACACGATGTGTAACCAGGGATACAAGGCCGCACTGTCTCCAACAAGATGTGTAACCAGGGATACAAGGCCGCACTGTGTCCAACACGATGTGTAACCAGGGATACAAGGCCGCACTGTCTCAAACACGATGTGTAACCGGGGATACAAGGCCGCACTGTCTCAAACACGATGTGTAACCGGGGATACAAGGCCGAACTGTGTCAAACACGATGTGTAACCAGGGATACAAGGCCGAACTGTGTCCAATACGATGTGTAACCAGGGATACAAGGCCGCACTGTGTCCAACACGATATGTAACCAGGGATACAAGGCCGCACTGTCTCCAACAAGATGTGTAACCAGGGATACAAGGCCGAACTGTGTCCAACACGATGTGTAACCAGGGATACAAGGCCGAACTGTGTCCAACACGATGTGTAACCAGGATACCAGGCCGCACTGTGTCCAACACGATGTGAAACCAGGGATACAAGGCCGAACTGTGTCCAATACGATGTGTAACCTGGGATACAAGGCCGAACTGTGTCCAACACGATGTGTAACCAGGGATACAAGGCCGAACTGTGTCCAACACGATGTGTAACCAGGGATACCTGGCCGCACTTTGTCCAACACGATATTAACCAGGGATACAAGGCCGCACTGTCTCAAACACGATGTGTAACCAGGGATACCAGGTCGCTGAATGTGCTACTATAGGGGATAGGCTGTGTGTGGAAACCAAATGGCTCAATCTGAAAGGTGAAAATAGGAATCATTTGTAAGTGTAAGCGTAAAATGGCAGCTTAATTTGTAGACTTTTTTTTAACAGTGGATAAAGGGCGCACTGTGTCCAACATGATGTGTAACCAGGCAGTCGCACTGTGTCCAATACGATGTGTAACCAGGGATACCAGGTCGCAGTATGTGCTGCTACAGGGGATAGGCTCTGTGTGGAAACCAAAGGTTTTATGTGCACTAATGTACCGAAAATAATTACCCTCCCCTTATGCTTGTTATATTTTGGATGACCCTCCCCATATCCTTGTATATTTGTTTCATGACCCTTCCTTAAAAGCCAAAATGCAAAAGCACTTCATAGTTTGTTTTTAACTGTCCATATTTAAATCCCCCCCCCCCCCCCCCCCCCCTGAATATGTGTAGTATGTTTATGGCCCTCCCCCGTCATATTTTTGTTAACTGACAAATTCCACCTGAGCATGTTCCCCAAGATGTGTTCCCAGATTGCTGCCACCAGATCCGAAACTCATCCGACGGAACATATCCTTCTTACCTGTTATCAGCAGAATACAGACACATATTTGATGCGAACAGTAACCCAGGATGATATCTGAATTCATCACATTGATACAGTGGACACATTTGATATCCCTAAACATACCCGCTCCACAAGCGACGTATGTGTGAGTATCGTCAATTGACTAAATTACGGTTTAGACTTTCTAGGATAGAAAGGGGATAGTGATGACTGTTATCCCTGCTTTAAAATGTTTGCCACACCACGGAACAGCTGTTGCTGGACGTTGCTTTATACTGGATGCCTGACCATGGAGCGGCACATGCTGGGCCTTGCTTTGTACTGGATGTCTGACCATGGAGCGGCACGTGCTGGGCCTTGCTTTGTACTGGATGCCTGACCATGGAGCGGCACATGCTGGGCCTTGCTTTATACTGGATGCCTGACCATGGAGCGGCACATGCTGGGCCTTGCTTTGTACTGGATGTCTGACCATGGAGCGGCACATGCTGGGCCTTGCTTTGTACTGGATGTCTAACCATGGAGCGGCACGGGCTGGGCCTTGCTTTGTACTGGATGTCTGACCATGGAGCGGCACGGGCTGGGCCTTGCTTTGTACTGGATGTCTGACCATTGAGCGGCACGTGCTGGGCCTTGCTTTGTACTGGATGTCTGACCATGGAGCGGCACGTGCTGGGCCTTGCTTTGTACTGGATGTCTGACCATGGAGCGGCACATGCTGGGCCTTTTTTGTACTGGATGTCTGACCATGGAGCGGCATGTGCTGGGCCTTGCTTTGTACTGGATGTCTGACCATGGACGTCGCTATATAAGTGCAATAATCTTGGACGCGACGTTAAACCCCATATCACCTCACATCTGACCATGAAGCGGCACGTGCTGGGCCTTGCTTTGTACTGTATGTCTTACCATGGAGCGGCACGTGCTGGGCCTTGCTTTGTACTGGATGCCTGACCATGGAGCGGCACATGCTGGGCCTTGCTTTGTACTGGATGTCTTACCATGGAGCGGCACGTGCTGGGCCTTGCTTTGTACTGGATGCCTGACCATGGAGCGGCACATGCTGGGCCTTGCTTTGTACTGGATGTCTGACCATGGAGCGGCACATGCTGGGCCTTGCTTTGTACTGGATGTCTGACCATGGAGCGGCACGTGCTGGGCCTTGCTTTGTACTGGATGCCTGACCACATCTTCCACAGGTAAGGGAGTTAACTTATAACGTCAAGTTTCCACCCTTGCAGAAAAGGGCTCGCATTATGAGTTATATTTTGGCTGGACTAACTAGCAACGTCCAGTCAAAATCGTGTAACGAACTAGACATCCGGTTCGTAAACAACATTTATTTCAACGTGCAGATTTCGGTCGACAGCAGGATTTCCAAGCACGTGTACCGTCAACTGGGCGTCGACGGATATTTTGCAAATATTTTCATTTTTTTTAATCAAGGTGCTCTGATGCACTTCGCGAAGTAAGACCCGTTTTATTGCAATATAGATTAGCTATCGATCATATCGTTTTGACAGGGCGCCGCCATTTTCTTTGCAGAAAATTCATGTGATAATGCAAGGAGGAATCTGATTGGTCAATAGGAGGGACATAGAAGGGACATAACTCGTAACAGCCACTGGTTGCGCCACGATCGAGTCTAGTTCGGCAAATGTGAAAACTGGACTTTTATAGTCAGTTCACTCCCTTGCCTCGGGAGGATGGCCTGACCATGGAGCGGCACATGCTGGGCCTTGCTTTGTACTGGATGTCTGACCATGGAGCGGCACATGCTGGGCCTTGCTTTGTACTGGATGCCTGACCACGGAGCGGCACATGCTGGGCCTTGCTTTGTACTGGATGCCTGACCACGGAGCGGCACGGCCAGGTCGACCACGTGTGACGTCACATGCAGAGGATCGTCAGATTGTCTTACGTCACCTCCGTAACCGATTTTTGACGGCTACATCAACCAGAAATGAACTGTTTAGGGGTAGACTGAGTGCGCAAACTGTTCGAAACTGCTCACCTTCAAGCACGACGGCCATACTGCGGGCCGATTCTGACTCAATTACACAGACGTCAACGTCAATTGTGGGCACAGCGACACTTACGATGGACTCAGAGGAATTGGAATCAAGTCGTCTTCAGTGATGAATCCCGATTTAATCTTCGATTTGCTGATGGTAGGGCGAGGGTGTGGCGGCGCCGTCATGAACGTTACGCCCAGTGTTGTGTACAGGAAGTTGACAGATTTCGAGGCGGAAGTGTCATGGTGTCGGGTGCTTTCTGTGGCAATGCACGTTCCAGGCTTCTTGTCATCCGTGGCAACCTCAACGCTGCTGCTTACCGCGACCAGGTGCTGGCACCAGATCTTCTGTCTTTTATGGCAGCACATGGACCCGGTTTGATCTTCTAACACGACAAATGCCAGACCCCACACAGCAATTTTGACAAGGAATTTCCTTCAGAATGCGGGAGTCAACGTCATGGACTGGCCGTCAAGGTCTCCCGACCTCAATCCCATCGAACACGTCTGGGATGCTCTTGGCAGAAGTCTGCGCAATCTCCAGAACCAACCACAGAATTTGCAAGATCTTGGCACCATTTTGCAGCAACAATGGCGTCGTCTTCCCAATCATGTGTTCACACCCATCACAAGGTCCATGCGGAGGCGTTGTGTGGCAGTTGTCAACGCACATAGTGGCCATACACGCTACTGAACTTGTGTGCCATCAGATTCTTGTGCTTGGGACTTATGATTTAAACTGTTGATGTTATTACCGAATACCGTAGGTGCTTGGAACAAATTATGGTTACCACCGTTAATTAAAATCCTTCTTTGGACATTAATGATTAAAAATTACCTTCTCTGATACATTTGTCCGTTGTATATCATATATGGGATTAATTTTTAAAATGTGAAGTTTTTAATTTGACTCAGTATACTATGCCACACAACTATACAACTCAAAGTTTGCCTAGGCTAAATGTTTGGATGATATAAAAAAGTCATCTAAACAAATAAAGATTGAAATCTCCGGGTATACAGAAGGATATCAATTTCAAGATGGCATGCAGGCATGAGCACGTTGCCACGTGGTGCTCGAGTGAGTGAGTGAGTGAGTATGGTTTTACGCTGCTTTTACACCAGAAAAGGACGCACACATTGCACGCATGTGAGGAATCGAACCCGCGTCTTCGGCGTGACGAGCGAATACGTTAACCACCCATCGTCCCCGTGGTGCAAAACGTGTTTAGATGTATCGTGACAGAATCGTTACACATCAGAAATGACTCGCAGAACGCCAGTAGCGCTAATGTTTCTACTCAACAGTGCGTAATCGTCTCCGTGAGGCTGGTTCCGGCTACGGGGGACATGCATTCGCATCCCACTGACCCGACGTCACAGGCAGGCCAGACTCGAATGGATTCGAAGATCACGTCAAGACCAGGGCTCTAGTACTTTTCACTGATGAATCGGTATACTGTCCAAGCTCCACAGATCGTCGTGCCCGTAGCGTTTCAGGATTACAACGTAGGCATGGAGGGGGCCCAAACATGAGTTGGAGGTGAGATCAGCAGAGCTGGAAGAACCCATCTCCATATCGTCCACCGGGGCACGATGACAGGTGTGCGCTACAAGGGTGTCATTTTGGGCGTGTACTTGAGACTGTATGCTGGCGCAATCGGACCGACCTAATCGTGCCCGGTAATCTGACTGATTATTGGCGACGTGCTGTTTGTTGGTCCTTTGTGGCTGACTTGGCTGATGCATGTTATCGTATCCAAATTGCATGGATCGATGCTCATGATGTCAATCACTGCACTGTCTGGTCCAGACTCGATATTTACAAACCGCCGTCATATAGCTGGAATATTACTGCGTAAAACAACAAAGGAGCAAACGAACAATGTGCGCTCTGGTATTCCCATACGGAATGGTTGCATCACAATTACCGCCAATTTGTTCTTAGGTATTCCCATACGGAATGGTCGCATCACAATTACCGCCAATTTGTTCTAAGGTATTCCCATACGGAATGGTCGCATCACAATTACCGCCAATTTGTTCTAAGGTATTCCCATACGGAATGGTCGCATCACAATTACCGCCAATTTGTTCTAAGGTATTCCCATACGGAACGGTCGCATCACAATTACCGCCAATTTGTTCTAAGGTATTCCCAAACGGAACGGTCGCATCACAATTACCGCCAATTTGTTCTAAGGTATTCCCATACGGAATGGTCGCATCACAATTACCGCCAATTTGTTCTAAGGTATTCCCATACGGAATGGTCGCATCACAATTACCGCCAATTTGTTCTAAGGTATTCCCATACGGAATGGTCGCATCACAATTACCGCCAATTTGTTCTAAGGTATTCCCAAACGGAACGGTCGCATCACAATTACCGCCAATTTGTTCTAAGGTATTCCCATACGGAATGGTTGCATCACAATTACCGCCAATTTGTTCTAAGGTATTCCCATACGGAATGGTCGCATCACAATTACCGCCAATTTGTTCTAAGGTATTCCCATACGGAATGGTCGCATCACAATTACCGCCAGTTTGTTCTAAGGTATTCCCATACGGAATGGTCGCATCACAATTACCGCCAATTTGTTCTAAGGTATTCCCAAACGGAACGGTCGCAAATCGAGTACCGCCCATGTACGTCTGATATTTCTACTATGACCGATAGCGTTTATGTAGATGTCTCTAAGTAGTTCACTGGTGAAAGTTTTTTTTTTTTTTTGTTTATTGTTTAAAGCCGCACTCAGCAATATTCAGGCTATATGACGGCGTTCTGTAAATGATCGAGTCTGGACCAGACAATCCAATGATTGATGTCATGAGCATCGATCCACGCAATTAGGATACGATGATATGCATCAGCCAAGTCAGAGAGCCTGACCACCCGATCCCGTCAGTCGCCTCTTACAACCAGCATAATCGCCCTTTACGGCAATCATGGGTTGCTGAAGACCTGTTCTACCCCGGATCTAGTAAAAGATTCAGATCAGTGTTATGGGCCTAAGTGCGTTTACTTTATGCGCATAGTTAGTGCGTAGCTTTACCTTGCTCAGCTTGTGATACTCACATTTCAGTGCCAACAAATCGCCGCCGCCGCCACCGGGGTCACTAAGTTACGTCACTGTGAGACGCTAGCTCAGGGCGCAACCCCACCTGGGGTTTGTCCCAATCAAAAACACTAAGGTCGGACCGTGTGCTAGCTGCTTGTCGATATGTACATAGACCCGAGAGACAATTTTCACGATGTATTTTGGAAAAATAATAATCAGGCGTTCTCCGAGCTTCGTGGTGTTCGGCACAGGAATATTGTCAAATCTGAAAACTGCATTCAATCATCACAACGTGCTACCGTGTCATCATGGCCGACCGCAACTCATCTATGTGGGTGAATTCGAGAAATCCGGATATTAGCCCGGCCATTAGCCCGGCCATTGTGATGAAGCTAGTAATTAGATAATGTTTGAGTTCCCTTTAAGTCTGAAAACTAAGACCTAATGAATCCTAAGATATCAATGACGGTCCCACCGTTATGTCAATTTAGTGAATCAGTGAGTGCTTTTTGTTTTACGCCCCAGACAGAAATATTCAATTCAGGCAAAACCATGGTGGACATCAATAATGCGGTCTTGGCCACGCGAACTATTTGCTGTTAGCTTTTCGCGACCTATATATACAGCTGGAGGACGACATATTCTGCCTTGCACCCCGCGGGGCTTCAGAGAAGTCTGACCAGGTTTTCCTGGCCTCTTCGGGACGTTAGTATTACGCGATATACAAATCAAATTCTACTTATTGGCTGTGCTGCAAGGAGGAATTCAAAGTGTTGCAAAAATCAGTTGATGTTAACATAGCATACCGTCTGTTGAAGACATGTTGACGCCGTCTGTAGGACTGAGTGGCAGGCAGAGGTGCATTCAATAAGCCGTTTGGTGCCGAGGCGCCAGCGAGCGCTAGCGAGCTCCTCCGAATATTTCCAAATGAACGAAACGCACGCTGAGAGCGCTTTCCAGCGCCTCCGCGCATACTGATGAGGAGGCACGCCGAGGGACAAAGATGGCGGACTTGGACAAATGCGGGGCCTGTGAACATTAACTTTTCGACATGGAACAACTTGTAAGACATACGAGCACTCAGTGGTGAAGTTTGATACCACCACGTTAGAGATAACATTTATTGGAAGACTTGTCACTTGTTCAAACCAGGAAAACCCAATTGTTTTAGTTGCATTTTGAAGCCCCTCGCTGCACGGAGTATTTTTCCTTGCAACCCATGTTAATTTCAGCACAGACAAAAAACCTATTCAAGCGTCTGTTTGTGAACAAGATGCAGTTTTTGTCCCAATAACACTCATATGATTTCTTTTTGTAAACAATTGACATATATTATTATGCGATATAAACCTTCACTTGTCGAAAACGTAACTTCAGATATTTTCATAGGAGCCTGTCTTCTCTTAAATAAATCTAAAACATTACGATTTGTTCATTTTTACTGCAGTCTACAGTATACCAGCAATATCAGGGCGGCCTGTAAATAATCGGTTTTGTCCCTGACAAATTTACCAGTGGTTGATTTGGACAACGCCCCATGCCGTCGGGGCATTCGAGTGGTAACGATTGGCGGGGTACAACGAAACACAATCCACCAAGTCACCGATCCATTTAGTTGAATCTTACACCATGCATACAAACGGATCCAACGAACTGTTACAAAATCCCCGATTTATTTCCTTTATATTATCATATAAAATTTACGTACATAACGAACTCTCTACAGCGAACTGATATCGGATCACCGACAAGGCCCATCCACCACTAATTAGTGACTTGTGCACTGACATTTGGCTGTACGCAATCAGCGGCGAATCAACACAATCACAGTCTATATTTTTATTTTCCTATGTTAAATAAGTCGGTAGGATTACAAGTGTTCGGTCCGACGTATGTCACGATAATGCCATAAAATAAAGTTGTGTTATCTAATCGGTGACTGTCTAACTAACGGTAATTTTATTGTATCTTTATTCTAAACAATTAAACTTTACATACACAATGTTCAACAACATTGCTAAATTACGCCATTTTGAAAACCGCGCCCTCTGCCGGCGGCAGTTGACACATCGTTCGATTGCACCCGAACGTCCGCGGAGAGCGCTAAGCAAGCGCTCAGAAAGCGCCTCGGCCTATTGAACGCATGCCGGGTGCAATCGAACGATGTGTCAACTGCCGCCGGCAGAGGGCCCGGTTTTCAAAATGGCGTTGAAGACCGATTTTAACAATATTGTTGAACATTGTGTATGTAAAGTATTATTGTTTAGAATAACGATACGATAAACTTACCGTTAGTTAGACGGTCACTGATCAGACAACACAACTATATTTTATGGCATTATCGTGATACATACTGAACCGCAAAAGAAACGTCACCATGGATAGATATATGAGAAACCTTATTTGTCCAAACACTGTAAGCATATGTCACGGGTTCTGCCAACGATGTAATTGAGGGAACTGAGGCGGTGAGGATGAGGTATAAAGGGATTTATTACCTGTAAAAATATAGAAATGACATCAACATGAATTGATGAGTCGAGGAAGAAAGAATGTCTTCCCTCGGCAATGGCGTGACATAAAGTGGCAATTGAAAGTGTCCACGTCACACCCTAGGTATCTGCACGAGATACTGCTGGTAAGACAACCAGGAGTAAGATTGAGGGATGAAGCGTCCATAAAATAAAACAGAGATAACTCTTGGCAACTAAGCCTAAATATATCCGGCGACACATACTTTGAGACATATTAAAAAGATGAAACTTGGCAAAACTGATCATCATAGTTGAAATTAAAGTGTCAAATGTTCTTGAAGTGAAACACAACACTAGTCTCTGAGAAAATGGCATTACAAGTCAGCATCTCGTGTGTCCGCCATGTGCATTAATGACTGCCGTGCAACGTCGATACGTGGAATGGATGAAGCGGTTGATGAAGGCCATGGGCTTTTGAGCCCGCACTCTGAGGAACGCCTGACGCAGTTCAACTGCAGTTGTCGGCCTTGGTCGGACGTCATTCAGCCGTCTTTGAATCTCGCCCCGAAGGTGCTAAATGGGATTTTAATCTGGACTGAGGGCAGGCCACTGCATGGTTCTGCTGCGTGGTTGCGGCGACGTGCCAAATGAGGTATGGCGTGTGGTCTCAAAACTTGACCAATGTACCGAGCTGCTGTGACACCATTGCCTCTCCCAGGACCGATGTTCTGGAAGACCACAGGGCCGACCCTCTCTGCAAGACCAATTCCACCCCACGCCATGATGCTCGGACCACCCTCAAGTCTCTCCCAACAACACAAGCATCCAAATAACGTTTCCTACGGCGTCGCCAGACTCTCTCTCTGCCATCTGCTGTTGAGATACAGTAACGGCTCTCGTCTGAGAAAAAGACTCTTCTCCACTGGTGGCGCCAATGCTGGAGCTGTGTTGCCCACTGAAAACAGTCCCGGCGATGACGTAGTTTCAGAATGGGTGTGGCCTGTGACAGTGGAGGTGTCTGCTCGTCAATCGTCGACGCACGGTGTCGGCACTAATGTGTCGCTGGTGTGTCCCCATGGTCTGTCTAGCAGTTTCCGCAGCAGTAACAAAGCGATCTTGAAGATGCTGTCGCACAATCTGACGATCCTGACGTCGGGTGGTGGCCCTTGGTCCTACACTACGTGGTCGGTCATCAGTAGTGTTGGTGGTCTGGTACCGTTGCTGGAGCCTGTGTAGGGTCCTTACGTGGACTTGAAATGCATTGGCTACTTGCCGGGCGGTTTGTCCAGCTTGCAATTGTCCAAGGGCTTGGTGTAGCTGATTTCTTGTCAATCTTGGCATGTGGTAGCAATTCAATAGCAAATGAATGTTATTCAATCTGGGTGGATTTTTATAGGGCAAGAAATGGGGGAACGCATGTGCATTTCAATTTGCACGGAACTCACGTGCATCGGGTTACCATGGCCGTTGCCGTGATGCGTTTGGTTTTATTGTCATCTGCTATGTTTTTTTATCATCAAACTTCATTTTTTCTGGACAAGGTAATGTTAAATTTTATAAACTTTGAAATAAATTACCCAGATATTTCAATGACACCTTTCCATGCAATGTTATACGTAGGTGACGTTTCTTTTGCGGTTCAGTATACGTCGGACCCAACTCATTTCATCCAACCGACTTATTAACAATCTCATTAAAATCAGATCTTAGTTTTCGCTACCGCTAAACAAAGGTCAGAGAACATCCCATTACGGGTCACGTCAGAACGACCTTTCGTTAATTTTGACCGACCAATAAAATGACTGACAAGAAATCGACATTAGCCAATCAGAAGGCAGCTTTCTCGAGCTTTACGCCACTAGTTTCAAACTGGCGACTACGCTTCGAAACATACTTTGACGCATTCTCGATTAAAAAAAATAAAACTGACAAGAAGAACATTCCGGAATGGCTTATAGATGGCCTAGATTGTATGGATATAATCATAAGCCCGTAACTGTCATTCGGAATACCCCGTGTTAAATATTTCGTGGTTGCATGATTAGAAAACACATTCCGACTGTCACTTTCATGATGTGGTAAGCGACGCTCTGATTGGTTGGATGAAAGGTCGTTCTGTCGTGACCCGTAATGGGTTGTCCTCAGATCTTTGTTTAGCGATAGCGAGAACTAAGATCTGATTTTAATGAGATTGACTTATTTAATATTGGAAAATCAAACCATAGACTGTGATTGTGTTGATTGCTTATTACAGCCAATTGTCAGGGACACTTGAGACTGAGTGAGATTTCTCAGTTCGCTGTACAAGTCACTAATTAGTTGTAGATGGGCTCGTCTGTTATCAGATATCAGTTCGCTATATCCGTTAGTTCGCTGTAGAGAGTGCGTTATGTATGTACATTTTATGATAATATATAGGAGATAAATCGTGGGTTTTGTAACAGTTCATTGTATCCGTCTGTTCGCTCTATCCGTGTTCGTTATATCCGTGTCACACTGCATTTTCAAACGTACTGGTGTAAATAGAATAAAGTCGAATTGGAACATTATGTGAATAAGGACGTCTGATTCTGCATGTATATCTTATCCGCAAGTTACCTTTCCATCGACCAATGATCACTTATTATTTGACTTGACAATATATCTTGTTCCGTTAGCAATTCAAAAATCAGTGATGAGTTAGAATTTATCAGCTCGAAAATGTTCCAAGTATTTTGGAAATCCTTAAACCCAATATCCCTATGGTTCTCTATTTCATTTCGGAAATTCCCCTAAAGTGTTGATGCCATACAATCCTAAAATCATACAGACAATTACTATAAAATATTTAAAAAATCAGAATGTGTATTTGACATTCATTCCGTCTTAATATATATACTTTTGAAATGGATCGGACGTAATTTATTACCTATTCCATACTATGAATAAATAATGAAATAATAAACATAATGGTTTGATGTTTATATTCATACATATTTAATTTCAGTGTATTCTGGACAATTATTAAGGCGAATAAATTAAATACATCCGTCACTTTATTGCCCAAACGGCAAGAACAAAGTCTTATAAATCACACAAAAATAATTAATTACCTATAGGATTAGAATTAATCGAGTTACTAAAAGTCGTATGTACACTGGTGCAATATCGTTCACATCCACTAGTATAGTGTATGGGTCATCCGGGCGGCATTGTTATCATCCTTCAAATTTTATTATAACACTAGAAATGACGCATTTGCCGAAGACTGTTGACGTCATTTGACGTCATTTGACGTCATTTGACAATTGTGGTTTTCTAAGACGGCGGTTGTGATCAGTGCATTTCTAATGTGGGTTCATACAGGTATCATGGACTGTGGTTGAAGAACACCTGAACATGAAATTTACGGTAAAGGATATGTCCAATTCTGCAAGAAGAGCTTTATAGCCTCTCATCGCTAAGTACAGGCAGTGAAATAGATTATAGTGTATTTCGCAAACTGTAGGAGTCGACTGAACAGCCAATCCTGTTGTTTACTGGGTCTGTTTGGGGTATATATTGACACCGCGAAGTTAACAGGATGCAGCACAGAGCCAGTTCATTCTTCTCTGGAGTGCCCCGTAATACTCCTAACTGTGCTGCTCAAGGCGAAATGGGTTGGACCTCCTGCTTGACAAAATAAAGGATTAAAGCTTTCATAGGGTATTTGAAGCTCTCAAGAACTCCCCCGGATAGGCTTTCTTGTAAGCTTTTTAACTGTCCAAAGACGAAAAGGCTCCATCGGTTATTGCATCCATAGACTAAGTAAACAACATCGTGTGGAACAGTATGAAACTAAAGTAACAAGATTGAAAATCCTTACATCCATCTTGAAACAACATGTGTGTATGTTACTGGTACTCATTTCCAGTGTATTTTTTATTCAGTCAAGTACAAAAAAGGTAAAGGCTCTTGGACCTTTATTTATATCAGCAACAAAGCTGACTTGCAATATGTAACTGCTGTAGTTTACAGTTACATTGTAGCCATGATTTCCCCCCAAAGTGTAGGATCAAGGCAGATGTCTGAGTGTGATCCCTCAAGTTGTTTTGGTTGTGGTATGATGGCCATGATATTTTCAAATTTATACCAACACTTATCTTTAACTTTAAGTGGCCCAAAGTAGGAATTTGCTTTCCTCCCAACTTTGTGCATACACTCAATGTAAAGATCATTGTTTCCAATGTCTTCAACAATACCTGGATATGGCAAATTTTCATACAAGACTACAACATATTATCAGAGATCTGTTATATGGTCTCCGATATTATCCAGGCAGCCACTCTGTATTTATCAGAGATATGTTATATGGTCTCTGATATTATCCAAGCAGCCACTCTGTATTTATCAGAGATCTGTTATATGGTCTCTGATATTATCCAAGCAGCCACTCTGAATTTATCAGAGATCTGTTATATGGTCTCTGATATTATCCAAGCAGCCACTCTGTATTTATCAGAGATCTGTTTTTGGTCTCTGATATTATCCAAGCAGCCACTCTGTATTTATCAGATATCTGTTATATGGTCTCTGATATTATCCAAGCAGCCACTCTGTAGTTATCAGAGATCTGTTATATGGTCTCTGATATTATCCAAGCAGCCACTCTGTATTTATCAGAGATCTGTTATATGGTCTCTGATATTATCCAAGCAGCCACTCTGTATTTATCAGAGATCTGTTATATTGTCTCCGATATTATCCAAGCAGCCACTCTGTATTTATCAGAGATCTGTTATATGGTCTCTGATATTATCCAAGCAGCCACTCTGTATTTATCAGAGATCTGTTATATGGTCTCTGATATTATCCAAGCAGCCACTCTGTATTTTTCAGAGATCTGTTATATGGTCTCTGATATTATCCAAGCAGCCACTCTGTATTTATCAGAGATCTGTTATATGGTCTCTGATATTATCCAAGCAGCCGCTCTGTATTTATGTCTTGTTTCATGTTGGCAATTAAGTCCAACTCTTCAGCTTTCTCTTCTTCCTTCCTGCACATTCATCACTCTTCCTTCAGTCTCCGTTCCTCATCCGTCAACTGTCGCATTACTCCTTTCTCCTCTTTCAGTCTCATTGTCTCGACTTCATTCTCATTTGTCTCTCTCTATTTTGAACAATCTCACCTTCATTCTCATTTCTCTCCCCATCTTCAACTATCTCACCTTCATTCTCATTTCTCTCCCCATCTTCAACTTTCTCACCATCATTCTCATCTCTCTCCCCATCTTCAACTATCTCACCTTCATTCCCATCTCTCTCTCCATCTTCAACTATCTCACCTTCATTCTCATTTCTCTCCCCATCTTCAACTAACTCACCTTCATTCTCATTTCTCTCCCCATCTTCAACTATCTCACCTTCATTCCCATCTCTCTCCCCATCTTCATCTATCTCACCCTATTCTCATTTCTCTCTCCATCTTCAGAAAAAATGTCCAATTGTTTATTATACCTTTAAACCAAAACCAGGATAAATTTTGAATGCTGTTCCCTTAAATTATTGTATGGTCATCAAGAAATCTCTCCTGTTACTATTTTTAACTTTCCTCTTACCAAAGTCGTGCGAACAGCATGGAAAGTAAGGGTACTGATGCTTTATGATAAATGGATGGTCTCAATACAACTCAAAATTGAAGAGACATTAAAACTCCAGTAATGTGAACAGTTTCCAATTTTCTTTTAATTACACAGCAAAATCACAGTAACAGTAGGGAAATCTGAGAAAAGGTCTACTTACCTGTAAGACCGACGAATGGACTTTTAGGCTCCAGAAGACCAGAAAGAAGTTTCCATGTGGTGGACAGGAAGTGCTAATGTGAATGACAACAGCCTTACTTTCAAATGAGTGAGAATTAATTGTGTTGTGCTGGTACTTAGTTGTTGGTGACAGGAGTGAAAGTAGTTTGATGGACATACTATTATCATAATTTATTGCACATCCAACATGCCCCAAAAGAATATCTACACTATTTAGTGATAAGTTCAGTGTAAAAAGATATCCCACTGATGTCAAATAATGGGTTTATGAAAATGGACATGCATTTTTCCATACCCTTTACTTGAGAAAGGACTTATATTGCCTCCACGCACGCACGCACGCACGCACGCACGCACGCACACACACACAATTATTCTCTTGTTTAAAGGACATCATTTTCAGATTCAACATTGAACATGTTAAAGATAACATGCAAAAAAAATCATTCTTAGTAAAGCAATCATTGGGAACAGATAGGGAATGACAGGGTTAATGAGGATGAACAGTGGAGATGTCATGATATGGTTTTCATGTAATTGTGAAAATGATCTACACGCAATCTAAATGTAAAGAAAAAAAAGCTTATAAGTAATTAGGTGATTCTAGACATATACATATGGTGGCTACCCAGTAATTAAGTGATTCTAGACATATACATATGGTGGCTACCAAGTAATTAAATAATTCTAGACATATACATATGGTGGCTATATGGTGGCTACACAGTAATAAAGTGATTCTAGACATATACATATGGTGGCTACACAGTAATTAAGTGATTCTAGACATATACATATGGTGGCTACACAGTAATTAAATGATTCTAGACATATACATATGGTGGCTACACAGTAATTAAGTGATTCTAGACATATACATATGGTGGCTACACAGTAATTGCCCTTTGGAATTAAATGTTCATTCAGACAAAGGCCGCTATGGTACAAACTCGGTTTCACCATGGTATCTAACACCAGTGTACTTCACACAGTAACCGACATGAAATCTGTATAATCACGACGAAAGACTTTGAAGTGTATACATTTTCCGATTTAACCACACTCTACCATAACTCATTCGTAGCAATAAATGAATGTCGAAATGATTGAGATATGGCTCTTGTTGAAACACATCACTGATGATTACACAGTGTCCTACACTACTGGCCCTATGTATGAGGGTCGCGTGGTAGTGTATTTGTTTATTACTCATTGGATGAGTGGATGGGGCAACCTTTCCATTTGGAGGGGGAAGAATATCCAGTTTCAGAAACATGAAATACCCAATGCGTGTTTTACTTTTGAAGTTGTATGGTACGGGTATTGACCTTAATATTGTACTCGTAAAATAGGTAAGAGACCATATACCGATATATGGTCTCTGAACACGTAAACAAAATAACCTTTTAGTATATAGCCTGCCATACACTCACGTGGACTCTTCCGGCGATATAAGATCATCGACGCAGAAGAAAATATAAGTGCCCATCGACGCAGAAGCAAATACAAGATGGCCCACACAAAGGTTGGTATATTTGTGTATGGGAGACATGTTAATCCCCAAATGTTTTTAAACATAACTATAAGGCAAAGAATTTAGAGTTTATCATTAACAGCGTGATAAACAAATCACTCTAAACCCGTGTCTTGTCTACTCCCAGGCACCTGCTTGTGTGAGCAATATGGAAGACACGAGACTCGATGAGAAGCCCCGCAAGAGTCCGAAACATGCGGTGGACATCATTGATGTGGAGAAGGACATAGAAGCGGACGACCCCTGGGCCCTTCCTGACTCCATCGACACAGGCAAAAAATGGCACGGTAAGGACATGCCCTTTCTGACACCATCGATACAGTCAAACTAAGGCACGGTAAGGACAGAACCTTTCTGACACCATTGACATAGTCAAACAATGGCACGGTAAGGACAGACCCTTTCTGACACCATCGACACAGTCAACCAATGGCAGGGTAAGAACATACCTTTTCTGACACCATCGACACAGTCAAACTAAGGCACGGTAAGGACATGCCCTTTCTGACACCATCGATACAGTCAAACTAAGGCACGGCAAGGACATGCCCTTTCTGACATCATCGATACAGTCAAACTAAGGCACGGTAAGGACAGAACCTTTCTGACACCATCGACACAGTCAACCAATGGCAGGGTAAGAACATACCTTTTCTGACACCATCGACACAGTCAAACAATTGCACGGTAAGGACAGACCCTTTCTGACACCATTAGTTGAATATGTCCCTTTTTTGTGTCTACCAACATATCTATTTCCCGGTAGAAATAAAGGACCTGGAGAAGGTGAAGCGAGTTGTGTTCAACATCCTGAAGGTGGTGCTGCTACTCGGGTTCCTCTACATGTTTGTCTGCTCCCTGGACTTCCTCAGCTCAGCATTCCGACTTCTGGGAGGTGAGTACCGGCACTGCTCTGGAATGAGTTAAAGCACTGATAAGGGATGAGCGCAGCCGCTTATTTCAGGTTAAAAGCTGCACTGTATGGGTGTGTGTACCTGCACTGTATGGGGTGTGTACCTGCACTGTATGGGGTGTGTACCGGCACTGTTTGGGGTGTATACCTGCACTGTATGTGGTGTGTACCTGCACTGTAAAGGGTTTATACCTGCACTGCATGGGGCGAGTAGCTGCACTGTATGGGGTGTATACCTGCACTGTATGGGGCGAGTAGCTGCACTGTATTGGGTGTATACCTGCACTGTATGGGATGTGTACCTGCACTGTATGGGGTGAGTAGCTGCACTGTATTGGGTGTATACCTGCACTGTATGGGGTGTGTGTACCTGCACTGTATGTGGTGTGTACCTGCACTGTTTGGGGTGTATACCTGCACTGTAAGGGATGTGTTTACCTGCACTGTTTGGGGTGTATACCTGCACTGTATGGGATGTGTTTACCTGCACTGTTTGGGGTGTATACCTGCACTGTATGTGGTGTGTACCTGCAGTGTTTGGGGTGTATACCTGCACTGTATCTGGCGTGTACCTGCACAGTATGGGGTGTGTACCTGCACTGTATGGGATGTGTTTACCTGCACTGTATGGGGTGTGTACCTGCACTGTATGGGATGTGTATACCTGCACTGTTTGGGGTGTATGCCTGCACTGTATGTGGTGTGTACCTGCACTGTTTGGGGTGTGTGTACCTGCACTGCATGGGACGAGCAACTGCACTGTATGGGGTGTGTGTACCTGCACTGTATGGGGTGTATACCTGCACTGTATGGGATGTGTTTACCTGCACTGTTTGGGGTGTATACCTGCACTGTATGTGGTGTGTACCTGCACTGTTTGGGGTGAATACCTGCACTGTATTGGGTGTGTACCTGCACTGTATCTGGCGTGTACCTGCACTGTATCTGGCGTGTACCTGAACTGTATAGGGTGTGTACCTGCACTGTATGTGATGTGTACCTGCACTGTATGGGGTGTGTACCTGCACTGTATGGGGTGTGTACCTGCACTGTATGTGATGTGTATCTGCACTGTATGGGGGGTGTACCTGCACTGTATGTGGTGTGTACCTGCACTGTATGGGGTGTGTACCTGCACTGTATGTGGTGTGTACCTGCACTGTGTGGGATGTGTACCTGCACTGTATGTGGTGTGTACCTGCACTGTATGGGGTGTGTACCTGCACTGTATGTGGTGTGTACCTGCACTGTATGTGGTGTGTACCTGCACTGTATGTGGTGTGTACCTGCACTGTATGTGGTGTGTACCTGCACTGTATGGGGTGTGTACCTGCACTGTATATGATGTGTACCTGAACTGTATAGGGTGTGTACCTGCACTGCATGGGGTGTGTACCTGCACTGTATGGGGTGAGTAGCTGCACTGCATGTGGCGTGTACCTGCACTGTATGGGATGTGTACCTGAACTGTTTGGGGTGTGTACCTGCACTATTTGGGGTGTACCTGCACTGTATCTGGCGTGTACCTGCACTGTATCTGGCGTGTACCTGCACTGTTTGGGGTGTGTACCTGCACTGTATGTGGTGTGTACCTGCACTCTAAGTGGTGTGTACCTGCACTGTATGGGATGTGTACCTGAACTGTTTGGGGTGTGTACCTGCACTGTATCTTGCGTGTACCTGCACTGTATGGGGCGTGTACCTGCACTGTATCTGGCGTGTACCTGCACTGTTTGGGCTGTGTACCTGCACTGTATGTTGTGTGTGTCTGCACTGTATGGGGTGTGTACCTGCACTGTATGGGATGTGTACCTGAACTGTTTGGGGTGTGTACCTGCACTATTAGGGGTGTACTTGCACTGTATCTGGCGTGTACCTGCACTGTATCTGGCGTGTACCTGCACTGTATCTGGCGTGTACCTGCACTGTTTGGGCTGTGTACCTGCACTGTATGTGGTGTGTATCTGCACTGTATGGGTTGTGTACCTGCACTGTATGGGATGTGTACCTGAACTGTTTGGGGTGTGTACCTGCACTATTTGGGGTGTACCTGCACTGTATCTGGCGTGTACCTGCACTGTATCTGGCGTGTACCTGCACTGTTTTGGGTGTGTACCTGCACTGTATGTGGTGTGTATCTGCACTGTATGGGGTGTGTGTACCTTCACTGCATGGGATGAGCAACTGCACTGTATGGGGTGTGTGTACCTGCACTGTATGTGGTGTGTTCCTGCACTGTATGTGGCGTGTACCTGCACTGTATGTGGTGTGTATCTGCACTGTATGGGGTGTGTACCTGCACTGTATGGGGTGTGTGTACCTGCACTGTATGTGGTGTGTACCTGCACTGTTTTGGGTGTATACCTGCACTGGATGGGGTGTATACCTGCACTGTATGTGGTGTGTACCTGAACTCTAAGTGGTGTGTACCTGCACTGTATGTGGTGTGTACCTGCACTATATGGGGTGTGTACCTGCACTGTTTGGGGTGTGTACCTGCACTGTATGTGGTGTGTATCTGCACTGTATGTGGCGTGTACCTGCACTGTATCTGGCGTGTACCTGCACTGTATGGGGCATGTACCTGCGCTGTATCTGGTGTGTACCGGCACTGTATCTGGCGTGTACCTGCACTGTATGTGGTGTACACCTGCACTGTATGTGGTGTGTACCTGCACTGTATGTGGTGTGTATCTGCACAGTATGTGGTGTGTACCTGCACTGTATGTGGTGTGTACCTGCACTGTATGTGGTGTGTACCTGCACTGTATGTGGTGTGTACCTGCACTGTATGTGGCGTGTACCTGCACTGCATGGGGGGTGTACCTGCACTGTATTTGGTGTGTACCTGCACTGTATGTGGCGTGTACCTGCACTGTATGTGGTGTGTATCTGCACTGTATGGGGTGTGTACCTGCACTGTATGGGGTGTGTACCTGCACTCTAAGTGGTGTGTACCTGCACTGTATGGGATGTGTACCTGAACTGTTTGGGGTGTGTACCTGCACTGTATCTTGCGTGTACCTGCACTGTATGGGGCGTGTACCTGCACTGTATCTGGCGTGTACCTGCACTGTTTGGGCTGTGTACCTGCACTGTATGTTGTGTGTGTCTGCACTGTATGGGGTGTGTACCTGCACTGTATGGGATGTGTACCTGAACTGTTTGGGGTGTGTACCTGCACTATTAGGGGTGTACTTGCACTGTATCTGGCGTGTACCTGCACTGTATCTGGCGTGTACCTGCACTGTATCTGGCGTGTACCTGCACTGTTTGGGCTGTGTACCTGCACTGTATGTGGTGTGTATCTGCACTGTATGGGTTGTGTACCTGCACTGTATGGGATGTGTACCTGAACTGTTTGGGGTGTGTACCTGCACTATTTGGGGTGTACCTGCACTGTATCTGGCGTGTACCTGCACTGTATCTGGCGTGTACCTGCACTGTTTTGGGTGTGTACCTGCACTGTATGTGGTGTGTATCTGCACTGTATGGGGTGTGTGTACCTTCACTGCATGGGATGAGCAACTGCACTGTATGGGGTGTGTGTACCTGCACTGTATGTGGTGTGTTCCTGCACTGTATGTGGCGTGTACCTGCACTGTATGTGGTGTGTATCTGCACTGTATGGGGTGTGTACCTGCACTGTATGGGGTGTGTGTACCTGCACTGTATGTGGTGTGTACCTGCACTGTTTTGGGTGTATACCTGCACTGGATGGGGTGTATACCTGCACTGTATGTGGTGTGTACCTGAACTCTAAGTGGTGTGTACCTGCACTGTATGTGGTGTGTACCTGCACTATATGGGGTGTGTACCTGCACTGTTTGGGGTGTGTACCTGCACTGTATGTGGTGTGTATCTGCACTGTATGTGGCGTGTACCTGCACTGTATCTGGCGTGTACCTGCACTGTATGGGGCATGTACCTGCGCTGTATCTGGTGTGTACCGGCACTGTATCTGGCGTGTACCTGCACTGTATGTGGTGTACACCTGCACTGTATGTGGTGTGTACCTGCACTGTATGTGGTGTGTATCTGCACAGTATGTGGTGTGTACCTGCACTGTATGTGGTGTGTACCTGCACTGTATGTGGTGTGTACCTGCACTGTATGTGGTGTGTACCTGCACTGTATGTGGCGTGTACCTGCACTGCATGGGGGGTGTACCTGCACTGTATTTGGTGTGTTCCTGCACTGTATGTGGCGTGTACCTGCACTGTATGTGGTGTGTATCTGCACTGTATGGGGTGTGTACCTGCACTGTATGGGGTGTGTGTACCTGCACTGTATGTGGTGTGTACCTGCACTGTTTTGGGTGTATACCTGCACTGGATGGGGTGTATACCTGCACTGTATGGGGTGTGTACCTGCACTGTATGTGGTGTGTACCTGCACTGTTTGTGGTGTGTACCTGCACTGTATGGGATGTGTAGAAGCTCAACCACTTAGCTCAATCACTCGACACATAAATATATACTGTTAGCGGGCATGTTTGCGAACTATGTTGGATAATTTACACTCTCTAAACGAATAAATGGGTAGACATGGATATATGTTGACTTTTCGAACTTGACGATATCAATGAAAACAGACAATTTTGAATATGATGTTTTATAAAGAATTATGGTCATTTTGTCAGCCGATAAACGAGGACATATACAATGTTTCTGATTTCACTTGTGGGTGTCGTATGCGTAGCCAGTTGTGACTCATTGGATGGAATGACAGCTACTCAAGTAGGGTTGTAATTTCCCAACTAACACCAACTCTTCAGACCTCAACTGACTACCCGCCGTAAACATTGCACTGAGTTGAAACTAGGACTGTTTGAACACGTCTTCCGGAAATATTAAAATATTATCCAACTCAATTTGTATGTTTTGTAATTAAATATGGTATAGAACAACGTAGAACACGCTGTCCTATTTTACCGGAGACAAAAATTGTCTCTGTGACAGTATTTGTGATCCTTTGGATGATTACGTGGAATGTTAGTCTTGATGGTTTACTTCGCTTCAGTGATATTACGAGTCGGGGGGTCGGGGTGGGGGTGGGGTGTGTGTGTTTGTGTGTGTGTGTGTGTGTGTGTGTGGGGGGGGGGGGGGGGGGGGGGGGGGAAGGTGTTCACTCATCACTCATGTGGCCCTCGGCTCACCTTCCGTCAATACCACTTGACCACTCTATATCCCACATACAGTCAAGTGTCGCAGGTCACAACGGCTGTGACGTTTTTATTGCTCCTCTCGGGTGTGTTTGTGTATTTGTGTGTTTGTGTGTTTGGGAAGGGGTATGGAACAATACATGGCCATGGCGACTTATACACACACGCATACACATGGCTGTGACGACTTATACACACACGCATACACATGGCTGTGACGACTTATACACACACGCATACACATGGCTGTGACGACTTATACACACACGCATACACATGGCCGTGACGACTTATACACACACGCATACACATGGCTGTGACGACTTATACACACACGCATACACATGGCTGTGACGACTTATACACACACGCATACACATGGCTGTGACGACTTATACACACACGCATACACATGGCCGTGACGACTTATACACACACGCATACACATGGCTGTGACGACTTATACACACACGCATACACATGGCTGTGACGACTTATACACACACGCATACACATGGCTGTGACGACTTATACACACACGCATACACTTGGCTGTGACGACTTATACACACACGCATACACATGGCTGTGACGACTTATACACACACGCATACACATGGCTGTGACGACTTATACACACACGCATACACATGGCTGTAGCGGCTCGTAAAGACACACACACAGAGACAGACACACACACACACACACACACACACACACACACACACACACACACACACACAGAGACACACACACAGAGACACACAGACACACACAAAGACCGTGGCGACTTTTACATACGCAAAAACACACATCACATGCACATCTCATCTGGACTCTCCCCTGCTGAAAAATATTGTCGAGTGTCGCCATTGATGTGTTTCAGGTAAAGCTGCAGGAGAAGCGCTCAGCGATGTGGAGCTCCTTTCTAATCCCGTGGCCGGGCTGATGGTCGGCGTCCTGGCAACCGTGCTGGTACAGAGTTCCTCCACCTCCACCTCCATCATCGTCTCCATGGTGTCCGCCGGCAGTCAGTAGCATTCCAGTACACGCCTTGGGCAGGAACTAGTGTATCTCGAACTCTAGAGTTTGCCTTGTGTAAACACATCTAATAGTCCAAGTTTAATTTGAGGATACAACCCCCATATTTCCCGTTTGCATCTCTTAGAGAGGGGAGGTGTGACCAAGTGTCCCATGTCGATGTTTCATTAGCTTCTGTCTCTCTATGTTGCGTCCTACTTTACCCGTGAAAGGGTCTACTGGGCGTGTGTTCCAATCCCATATCGGCATTGATTATGATCCTTGATCTGTTAAATCCACGTCACGTCCATGCTTTTACCAAGTGGCGCACGTCTACAACCAGCGTCAATTTGGGATCCCTGACACGCTGTGACACAACCGAAATACTGTTCCATGTGATGCTAAACCCAATTCATTGCTTTTCTAGTGCTACCCACTCGGCTTGCTATCCCCATCATAATGGGCACGAACATCGGGACGACTATTACCAACGTGCTCGTCTCCCTGGGTCAGATCGGGGACAGAGACCGGTTTAGACGCGCCTTTGGGGGCGCCGTTCTACATGACATGTTCAACTGGCTGACGGTGTTGGTGCTGCTACCGGTAGAGGTCGCAAGTGGCTATTTGTATAGCCTGTCTGGACTGATGGTGCAGAACATCAACGCTGATCCTAATGTTGAAAACCCGGATCTGCTCAAGGCCATTACCAAACCTCTGACTGGGAAAATTGTAGAGGTGAGAGTACACTCCTGGCACAGAGGCCCACCCTGCCAACACCATGTAGCATCAGGATAAACCACACAATAATATTATCTATATGTGTGACCCAACCCATTTGTGGTTTATCCTGATGTTTCTTTGAATGGCCGGACTATATTTCTGTATACTATTCGTTTTCCGGCAGCAATACGGAATCAGGTTCTATGTTAAAGTTAGCTGATATTTGCTTGTAGGCTTCACGATGTTATGATAACAGCATTGTTATGGTGACTTATGATATATCGAAACCAGTTTGTAAGACAGGTTAAAGGAACTGGTGCCTTGTTTTCCTCAGCTGGACAACGATGTGATTCGAGCCATCGCAAGGGGAGATAACACAACAGACACCCTAATCAAGTTCTGCTGTGGTAAAGGTGAGCTCACGCGGGGTTCTAGAGACGTAATAATCCATCATCTCATGACATGGCCACAGGTCAGTACGGGTAGGATGTATGTATAGCGGGTTAAACTGCCTGCTCACTGTCCAGTACTTGTAATGTGTGTATTCCGGATGAATCTGCCTGCCCGCTGTTCAGCACTTGTAATGTGTGTATAGTTGGTTAAACTGCCTGCCCACTGTTCAGTACTTGTCATGTGTGTATAGAGGGTTAAACTGCCTGCCCGCTGTTCAGTACTTGTAATGTGTGTATAGTGGGTTAAACTGCCTGCCCACTGTCCAGTACTTGTCATGTGTGTATAGCGGGTTAAACTGCCTGCCCACTGTTCAGTACTTGTCATGTGTGTATAGAGGGTTAAACTGCCTGCCCACTGTTCAGTACTTGTAATGTGTGTATAGTGAGTTAAACTGCCTGCCCGCTGTTCAGTACTTGTAATGTGTGTATAGTGGGTTAAACTGCCTGCCAACTGTTCAGTACTTGTAATGTGTGTATAGTGGGTTAAACTGTCTGCCCACTGTCCAGTACTTGTCATGTGTGTATAGCGGGTTAAACTGCCTGCCCACTGTCCAGTACTTGTCATGTGTGTGTAGTGGGTTAAACTGCCTGCCCACTGTTCAGTACTTGTTATGTGTGTATAGTGGGTTTAACTGCCTGCCCACTGTTCAGTACTTGTCATGTGTGTAAAGTGGGTTAAACTGCCTGCCCACTGTTCAGTTCTTGTAATGTGTGTATAGTGGGTTAAACTGCCTGCCCGCCGTCCAGTACTTGTAATGTGTGTATAGTGGGTGAAACTGCCTGCCCACTGTTCAGTACTTGTCATGTGTGTGTAGTGGGTTAAACTGCCTGCCCACTGTTCAGTACTTGTAATGTGTGTATAGTGGGTTAAACTGCCTGCCCACTGTTCAGTACTTGTAATGTGTGTGTAGTGGGTTAAACTGCCTGCCCACTGTCCAGTACTTGTCATGTGTGTATGGCGGGTTAAACTGCCTGCCCACTGTCCAGTACTTGTCATGTGTGTGTAGTGGGTTAAACTGCCTGCCCACTGTCCAATACTTGTAATGTGTGTATAGTGGGTTAAACTGCCTGCCCACTGTTCAGTACTTGTCAAGTGTGTATAGTGGGTTAAACTGCCTGCCCACTGTCCAGTACTTGTAATGTGTGTATAGTGGGTTAAACTGCCTGCCCGCTGTTCAGTACTTGTCATGTGTGTATAGTGGGTTAAACTGCCTGCCCGCTGTTCAGTACTTGTAATGTGTGTATAGTGGGTGAAGCTGCCTGCCCGCTGTTCAGTACTTGTAATGTGTGTAGTTGGTTAAACTGCCTGCCCACTGTTCAGTACTTGTAATGTGTGTATAGTGGGTTAACCTGCCTGCCCACTGTTCAGTACTTGTAATGTGTGTATAGTGGGTGAAGCTGCCTGCCCGCTGTTCAGTACTTGTAATGTGTGTAGTTGGTTAAACTGCCTGCCCACTGTTCAGTACTTGTAATGTGTGTATAGTGGGTTAAACTGCCTGCCCACTGTTCAGTACTTGTCATGTGTGTATAGCGGGTTTAACTGCCTGCCCACTGTCCAGTACTTGTCATGTGTGTGTAGTGGGTTTAACTGCCTGCCCACTTTCCAGTACTTGTCATGTGTGTAAAGTGGGTTATACTGCCTGCCCACTGTTCAGTACTTGTCATGTGTGTATAGTGGGTGAAGCTGCCTGCCCACTGTTCAGTACTTGTAATGTGTGTATAGTGGGTTAAACTGCCTGCCCGCTGTTCAGAACTTGTAATGTGTGTATCGTGGGTTAAACTGCCTGCCCACTGTCAAGTACTTGTCATGTGTGTATATTGTGTTAAACTGCCTGCCCACTGTTCAGTACTTGTAATGTGTGTATAGTGGATTAAACTTCCTGCCCGCTGTTCAGTACTTGTCATGTGTGTAAAGTGGGTGAAACTGCCTGCCCGCTGTTAAGTACTTGTCATGTGTGTATAGAGGGTGAAGCTGCCTGCCCACTGTTCAGTACTTGTAATGTGTGTATAGTGGGTTAAACTGCCTGCCCACTGTTCAGTACTTGTAATGTGTGTATAGTGGGTTAAACTGCCTGCCCACTGCCCAATACTTGTAATGTGTGTATAATGGGTTAAACTGCCTGCCCACTGTTCAGTACTTGTAATGTGTGTATAGTGGGTGAAGCTGCCTGCCTGCTGTTCAGTACTTGTAATGTGTGCAGTTGGTTAAACTGCCTGCCCACTGTTCAGTACTTGTAATGTGCATATAGTGGGTGAAGCTGCCTGCCCGCTGTTCAGTACTTGTCATGTGTGTAGTTGGTTAAACTGCCTGCCCACTGTTCAGTACTTGTAATGTGTGTATAGTGGGTTAAACTGCCTGCCCACTGTTCAGTACTTGTAATGTGTGTATAGAGGGTTAAACTGCCTGCCCACTGTCCAATACTTGTAATGTGTGTATAGTGGGTTAAACTGCCTGCCCACTGTTCAGTACTTGTAATGTGTGTATAGTGGGTTAAACTGCCTGCCCACTGTCCAGTACTTGTCATGTGTGTATAGTGGGTTAAACTGCCTGCCCGCTGTTCAGTACTTGTAATGTGTGTATAGTGGGTGAAGCTGCCTGCCCGCTGTTCAGTACTTGTAATGTGTGTAGTTGGTTAAACTGCCTGCCCACTGTCCAGTACTTGTCATGTGTGTATAGTGGGTTAAACTGCCTGCCCACTGTTCAGTACTTGTCATGTGTGTATAGTGGGTTAAACTGCCTGCCCACTGTCCAGTACTTGTAATGTGTGTATAGTGGGTTAAACTGCCTGCCCACTGTCCAGTACTTGTAATGTGTGTATAGTGGGTTAAACTGCCTGCCCACTGTTCAGTACTTGTAATGTGTGTATAGTGGGTTAAACTGCCTGCCCACTGTTCAGTACTTGTAATGTGTGCAGTTGGTTAAACTGCCTGCCCACTGTTCAGTACTTGTAATGTGCATATAGTGGGTGAAGCTGCCTGCCCGCTGTTCAGTACTTGTCATGTGTGTAGTTGGTTAAACTGCCTGCCCACTGTTCAGTACTTGTAATGTGTGTATAGTGGGTTAAACTGCCTGCCCACTGTTCAGTACTTGTAATGTGTGTATAGAGGGTTAAACTGCCTGCCCACTGTCCAATACTTGTAATGTGTGTATAGTGGGTTAAACTGCCTGCCCACTGTTCAGTACTTGTAATGTGTGTATAGTGGGTTAAACTGCCTGCCCACTGTCCAGTACTTGTCATGTGTGTATAGTGGGTTAAACTGCCTGCCCGCTGTTCAGTACTTGTAATGTGTGTATAGTGGGTGAAGCTGCCTGCCCGCTGTTCAGTACTTGTAATGTGTGTAGTTGGTTAAACTGCCTGCCCACTGTCCAGTACTTGTCATGTGTGTATAGTGGGTTAAACTGCCTGCCCACTGTTCAGTACTTGTCATGTGTGTATAGTGGGTTAAACTGCCTGCCCACTGTCCAGTACTTGTCAAGTGTGTATAGTGGGTTAAACTGCCTGCCCACTGTCCAGTACTTGTAATGTGTGTATAGTGGGTTAAACTGCCTGCCCACTGTTCAGTACTTGTAATGTGTGTATAGTGGGTTAAACTGCCTGCCCACTGTTCAGTACTTGTAATGTGTGTATAGTGGGTGAAGCTGCCTGCCCGCTGTTCAGTACTTGTAATGTGTGCAGTTGGTTAAACTGCCTGCCCACTGTTCAGTACTTGTAATGTGTGTATAGTGGGTGAAGCTGCCTGCCCGCTGTTCAGTACTTGTCATGTGTGTAGTTGGTTAAACTGCCTGCCCACTGTTCAGTACTTGTAATGTGTGTATAGTGGGTTAAACTGCCTGCCCACTGTTCAGTACTTGTAATGTGTGTATAGTGGGTTAAACTGCCTGCCCACTGTCCAATACTTGTAATGTGTGTATAGTGGGTTAAACTGCCTGCCCACTGTTCAGTACTTGTAATGTGTGTATAGTGGGTTAAACTGCCTGCCCACTGTCCAGTACTTGTAATGTGTGTATAGTGGGTTAAACTGCCTGCCCGCTGTTCAGTACTTGTAATGTGTGTATTGTGGGTGAAGCTGCCTGCCCGCTGTTCAGTACTTGTAATGTGTGTAGTTGGTTAAACTGCCTGCCCACTGTCCAGTACTTGTCATGTGTGTATAGTGGGTTAAACTGCCTGCCCACTGTTCAGTACTTGTCATGTGTGTATAATGGGTTAAACTGTCTGCCCACTGTCCAGTACTTGTCATGTGTGTATAGTGGGTTAAACTGCCTGCCCACTGTCCAGTACTTGTAATGTGTGTATAGTGGGTTAAACTGCCTGCCCACTGTTCAGTACTTGTAATGTGTGTATAGTGGGTTAAACTGCCTGCCCACTGCTCAGTACTTGTCATGTGTGTATAGTTGGTTAAACTGCCTGCCCACTGTTCAGTACTTGTCATGTTTGTATAGTGGGTTAAACTGCCTGCCCACTGTCCAGCACTTGTCAAGTGTGTATAGTGGGTTAAACTGCCTGCCCACTGTTCAGTACTTGTCATGTGTGTATAGTTGGTTAAACTGCCTGCCCACTGTTCAGTACTTGTCATGTGTGTATAGTGGGTTAAACTGCCTGCCCACTGTCCAGTACTTGTCAAGTGTGTATAGTGGGTTAAACTGCCTGCCCACTGTCCAGTACTTGTAATGTGTGTATAGTGGGTTAAACTGCCTGCCCGCTTTTCAGTACTTGTCATGTGTGTATAGTTGGTTAAACTGCCTGCCCACTGTCCAGTACTTGTAATGTGTGTATAGCGGGTTAAACTGCCTGCCCACTGTTCAGTACTTGTCATGTGTGTATAGTGGGTTAAACTGCCTGCCCACTGTCCAGTACTTGTCATGTGTGTATAATGGGTTAAACTGTCTGCCCACTGTCCAGTACTTGTCATGTGTGTATAGTGGGTTAAACTGCCTGCCCACTGTCCAGTACTTGTAATGTGTGTATAGTGGGTTAAACTGCCTGCCCACTGTTCAGTACTTGTAATGTGTGTATAGTGGGTTAAACTGCCTGCCCACTGTTCAGTACTTGTCATGTGTGTATAGTTGGTTAAACTGCCTGCCCACTGTTCAGTACTTGTCATGTTTGTATAGTGGGTTAAACTGCCTGCCCACTGTCCAGCACTTGTCAAGTGTGTATAGTGGGTTAAACTGCCTGCCCACTGTTCAGTACTTGTCATGTGTGTATAGTTGGTTAAACTGCCTGCCCACTGTTCAGTACTTGTCATGTGTGTATAGTGGGTTAAACTGCCTGCCCACTGTCCAGTACTTGTCAAGTGTGTATAGTGGGTTAAACTGCCTGCCCACTGTCCAGTACTTGTAATGTGTGTATAGTGGGTTAAACTGCCTGCCCGCTTTTCAGTACTTGTCATGTGTGTATAGTTGGTTAAACTGCCTGCCCACTGTCCAGTACTTGTCATGTGTGTATAGCGGGTTAAACTGCCTGCCCACTGTTCAGTACTTGTCATGTGTGTATAGTGGGTTAAACTGCCTGCCCACTGTCCAGTACTTGTCATGTGTGTATAGTGGGTTAAACTGCCTGCCCGCTGTTCAGTACTTGTAATGTGTGTATAGTGGGTTAAACTGCCTGCCCACTGTTCAGTACTTGTAATGTGTGTATAGTGGGTTAAACTGCCTGCCCACTGTTCAGTACTTGTCATGTGTGTATAGCGGGTTAAACTGCCTGCCCACTGTTCAGTACTTGTCATGTGTGTATAGTTGGTTAAACTGCCTGCCTACTGTCCAGTACTTGTCAAGTGTGTATAGTGGGTTAAACTGCCTGCCCACTGTCCAGTACTTGTAATGTGTGTATAGTGGGTTAAACTGCCTGCCCACTGTCCAGTACTTGTCAATCAATCAATCAAATTTTTATTCCAACAAACCACCATAGGTGGTACAGGAACAGTACAAATAAAGTTATAACATAAACAATAAATTGTAGTGATCACTTGGTAAGTTGTAGATGATAGTGTTGTACTCATCTTCTGACAGCATTATTAATAATTCTTATAAATCTGGAGATATTTTTCACGATTAAGCAATTATTTGAGGTAAACAAAACCTTGAGCTTTGCGAGATTCGGCCATTTACAAAGATAAATTGGAATATAATGTGATCTCATGGTATCAAAAAAGGAGCATTTAAATAAATAATGAAACTCGTCGGCTATCGCCGGTGAGCTACATACGTTACAATTTCTATTGATTCTAGGTATATTTTTCCAGCGGCCTGTCTCTACAGGTAAATAATGATTCGATGTCCGAAATGACATAATAGGTCGAGAGAAATAATCAGGTAACAGGAGGTATTTTTCAAACGACGGTAAATCTTTGAACAATTTATAGTAATTACCTTTTGAACTTTTATCTATATCATCCCTCCATTGTTGTATAAAATGATCTTTAAGTACTGTTTCTACCATAGAGACAAGCCACTGTTTACAAACGCAACCAGGATTATCAAATACATATGTCAAGCCACAACTGTTTAAAATACCTTTTATGTGAGATACCCATACGTTACTATTACTAATATTGAGGGTGTGATCTAATTTGAACAGTTTAAGGATGCGTGATGACAACTTGAAAGGAGAAGATATGGTTTCTAAGTTATACCAAAATGAGATCATTCTTATAGCAATTGCAATGTTCACAGGAAAACGTCCAAGTTCACCGTAAACCATAAAGTTAGGAGTTGGTGATCGCAACCCAGGAGCAAACTTTAGAAATTTAAGGTGAAATTTTTCAATGTTTATAACATTTTCACAACCCCATATTTCACATCCATACAAGGCTATAGGTAGTATTAAGATATCAAACAATTGGATTACAGTATCAAGTGCTAGATTGAGGTTTCTTGATTTTTTTCAGGAGTGCAAACATGGCCTTTTTAGAGCTAGACAGTAAATCGTTTATTGCGGTATTAAATCTTCTATTGCGATGAAAGTTGATACCTAGATACGTATAATTATCTACAATTTCAATTGGTTAAGAATCAAATTGAAAAGATAATTTAGATTTTTTACCCACGCCTCCTCCAAATATAATAATCTTAGTTTTGGCAATGTTAACATTGAGTTTCCACACATCGCAGTATTGTTTGAACACATCAAGAGAATTTTGGAGATCTTTCTGGGATTCACCTAAAAGTATCGCATCATCTGCGTACAACAAAATAAAGAATTTAATACACATATACACATAATCATCATGAACACAAGTGATGTCAACGCCCCTACAAACTTTGCTCTCAAGATATACATCTAAATCATTGAGAAAAATCGAAAATAATAATGGAGAGAGATTTTCTCCTTGTCGAACCCCGGAATAAATATAAAAGAAGTTAGAAATTTGGTTATCAACCATAACGCAAGATTTTATATTACTGTAAATGTTTTTCACTAACTTGAAGAATCTCCCCTCTATATTGTATGATAACATCTTGTACCATAGGCCTACTCTCCAAATACTGTCGAACGCTTTTGTGAAATCGATAAAAGCACAAAAAAGTTTTCGTTTTGATTTTTTGAAATACTGATTTAGCATATTTAAGATGAATATATTATCAAGTGTTGACATATTTTCTCGAAAGCCAGCCTGCGATGAGCTAAGAATTTCATTTGATTCTAAGTAACTATTTAATCTGGAATTCAAAAGACAAGTAAATAACTTTCCTAAACAGCTCAGAATGGTAATGGGCCTGTAAGAGTTCGGGTCAAGAGAGTCACCTTTTTTCTTATATATTGGGCGAATCACTCCCGTCAACCAAGAGTCAGGGATAACACCAGTGGATAAAATCAAATTAAAAAAACGAAAAGTAAAAGTCACCCAGAATATCAATTGAATCAATCAAATAATCATTTTCAATTAAGTCAAGGCCTGAAGATTTATTACGCTTCAGTCGCGAGATAGCTGAGCGTATTTCTTCTAAAGTAATATCTCTGTTGAGAGTCGAGTTATCATATGAACAGGGGTTGAGATCTTCTTCTATAACATCATTGTCGCCGAGGTATGAGGCATTAATCGATTTGAAAAAATTATGAAATACTTCTATGTTCGGTGTTAGTGAATTATTATCATTCACCTGTGAATTAAGTGTTTTCCAGAACTCTTTGGGCGAGTGTTTAAATTTATTACGTAACATTATACTTGTTTCATATTTATGATCCCTTATATGCTTATTTAAGCATTTCTTTTACAACTTGCCATGATGGCGATACATTGAATAATTTACTTGATTACGAACTTTTTTGAAACGACGTTTCGATTTACGGTAAAGCCGTCTAATGTCCCGACATTCCTTACTGAACCAGGGCTTATTCGTCTTGACGCGCTTACGTGTTTTACAGGGAGATGTAGTTCGTTTGACTCCGAAGGTAGTCCGTGCGGCATCGACCAGCACGTGCGTTATGTCCTCAGCTAACCTATTGACCTCAGTATCAACATCAACATCAAAACTGTCATAACAAACAGCATCACTTCTATCTCGCAACTGCCTTATAACTTCTACATCAATGTTATTTCGGAATACACTAGCCCTATCAACATTGTAGCGTCTAGGCCTGTTTCCGGTATTAGTTTTTGAAGAATTTAAAGTCTCAGAGACAGATTCATCTCTCTTTTTAACCTTACTCGCCAGCGATAGGGTAACAGGGCAGTGTACATCTGATAGCACAGGTGAGAAATCAAGAACATCAACATCATTAATCAAAGGCATACAAGCAGCAGAGACAATGACGTAATCAATTAAACTCTTATCATTACAGGTGGTTCTTCCAATATTGAGATCATTACCTATTCGGCCATTGCATATGTATAAATTAAGGCTCCTACACAAGTCAATAAGCTGTTTACCATAATTGTTAATTTTACCCATGTCCATACTATGCCTATGTTTTGGCATACCAGCGTTTTCCAATACTACATCTTGTAATGTGTGTATAGTGGGTGAAGCTGCCTGCCCGCTGTTCAGTTCTTGTAATGTGTGTATAGCGGTGAATCTGCTTTCTCACTGTTCAGTACTTGTACTGTGTGTATAGCGGGTGAATCTGCTTTCCCTCTGTTCAGTTCTTGTAATGTTGTCTGCATGATCACTGATCACTTCCTGGGCCCACTTGCACAAAGCGATCTTAGCGCTAAGATTACTTTGAGCAAGTGAGCCCAGAAGCATATGGTTGGCCATATCTCAGTACAACTGCTCTGGAACAAGCTTTGTTGTTAAAAATGAAATAATAAAACACCAAAATATTTTTCCAGGTGAAAATTCAACGTGTGCCGAAGACTGTAAGTATATACATAGAACTACGTATGTTTTGTGTAAACTACTATAAGTGTGTGTGTGTGTGTGCGTGCGTGAGTGTGCGTGCGTGTGTGTGCGTGTGTGTGTATGTGTATGTGAGTGAGTCACAGAGAGAGTGGAAGGGTGGTGGTTGCGGGCATGGTTAAATGTTACATGTATTGGGAGCATAATTTTGTATACATAAAATGATGGGTCTGCACAGTATGATACAGTCTAAGGTCGTAAGGCCGATCTCTCTCCCCTTAAGTCCCCTAAGTTTTCGGTTCTCGGAAACAAGGAAATGAATTGCTTAAGCTGGCTGTAATTGTACATATATCTATCTATACATATACTAACATCACATGAACATGTTCAACTCATATCGTTGTCAGGTGAACACCTGTTCATGGAGACCAGTCTCTCAGATACTGAGGTCGGCCTGATCCTGTTGGTGGTTGCACTAATCACGTTATGCACGTGCCTCGTGCTGATCGTGAAGATCCTGCAGTCGCTGCTGAAAGGGGCGATTGCCAAGGTAATCCGGAAGATAGTGAATGCTGACTTACCTGGTATTCTACGTCCAGTAACCGGCTACGTGGTCATGCTGGTCGGCGCTGGACTCACCTTCCTGGTCCAGAGCAGCTCCATCTTCACCTCTACTCTCACCCCCCTCGTGGGAATGGGCGTTATCAAGGTGGACCGTGTGTTTCCCCTTGTTCTCGGAGCTAATATCGGTACTACCTTCACCAGTATCTTAGCTGCTTTGGCATCAGATAGCACAGGCTTCAAGAATGCCCTCCAGGTGTCCTTCTGTCACTTACTGTTCAACATTAGTGGTATTTTAATATGGTACGGGATCTGGCCTGCTAGACAAGTCCCAATCCGTCTGGCAAAGGCACTGGGTTCAGTAACTGCAGAATATCGCTGGTTCCCGATTTTCTACATATTTATTGTATTTCTTTTTTTCCCTATGCTTGTGTTTGGACTTTCATTGGCCGGATGGGAATACCTCGTTGGGTTTGGTGTCCCTGTCATTGTGCTGATCGTTTTCGTCATCACCATGAACCGTCTCCAGAACAGCGATCGCATTCGCCCGCGCCTGCCCTACCGTCTACAGAGCTTTGAGAACATGGGCATTCCCCTGTGGTTGCGCTCCTTACAGCCTTACGACAACAAGATCACTGAGTTGCAGGTGTTGTGTGGCTGCTGTAAATGCTGCAGAAAGAAGACCCAGGTCGATGTTACTGAAGACAAAGCAGAGAGGGTCAACTGTGATAACAAAGCTTTTGATGGTGAAAGATTATAAGCCAATGTGTCACTGAATGAGAATGATATTACAACACAAACATTGCACATAATTTAAACAATGTTTTTTTATTTTTAAAATGACCTGATCTCTGTTCTTTTCGTCGAATTATCTATGTGACCCAAATGTGTTGCAACAAGATGACACTGATGGAAGCTCATTCATTATTGCATTGCCGAAATAACGGTAACAATAGCCTTAATTGTGCAAAGGCGTTCTAAAATGAAAAAACACCATAATAATGTTGGTTGGTTGGTTGGTTGGTTGGTTGTTTAACGCCGCACTCAGCAATATTCCAGCTATATGACGGCGGTCTGTAAATAATCGAGTCTGGACCAGACAATCCAGTTATTGATATCATGAGCATCGATCCACGCAATTGGGATCGATGACATACATCAACCAAGTCAGCGAGACTGACCACCTGATCCCGTTAGCCGCCTATTACGGCAAGCATAGTCACCTTTAACGGCAAGCATGGGTTGCTGAAGACCTATTCTACCCCGGAATCTTCACGGGTTCATAATATATGTAACTGAACTGATCTGGCCTAACTGCAAGCTTTTGTGGCCACACACGAAACTACGTGTAAGTAAACGATGTGAATGATCTTTAATACGCATCAATGTCGTGAACAACACCAGAGGTTTAGCAAAAGACCAGGTTGGTGTAGAGCATCTAGGAATACTGTAGACAGGAAGGGGTTGGCGTTACTCGCGTGAGCCCTGTTATTGTTCACTTACCGGACTTCTCGAAATGTCGTCATTCGTGTCCTATTTGAACAAAATCGTGTATTTTTCACGCGTAAGCGAGTCCAAAACTGTAAATAAGACTATGTTTGTGCCTTGAGTCAGCTGGGGTTAAATGACGCAAACAGGTGGCATTGTCCTGTATTTACACACACTAACTTACTGAGGCCCCAACTTCTTTTCTATATATTTCCGTGACTACTTTTCAAGAGTAGCTGTGGAAATAGACACTCCTGTCAACTTCACACAGCCGTGATTACCATGGCTGTTCCAATATATGATACAAGCTCAAATACAGGGCTGTTACTGAACCTGCACTTCGCTGTCCGGGGCCCACGCGTGTCTCCCGTGTGTGTTAGCCCATGGCCCTGAGTACAACAATTCCATAGTGTCTGACGGTATCCTTTAGAGAACGACAATGATAGGTGTTACCAGGCAGGATCCTGATCCATACTTTAGCACAGTCTTACGGGGCGGTGGGGTAGCCTAGTGGTTAAAGCGCTCACTTGTCACGCCGAAGACCCAGATTCGATTCCCCACATGGGTACAATGTGTGAAACCCATTTCTGTTGTCCCCCGCCGTGATATTGCTGGAATATTGCTCAACGCGGCGTAAAACCATACTCTCTCACTCACAAACTTACGACAGTAATTATCACTTTGTGAAACGGTGCCCTGGTAGAAGGCCAGAAAGGCTTCATTCGACCTCGATGTGAAGAGGATGTAGCGTTGTTGATCTGATCTGTATTAAATGGTGTAATAAAAACCTTAAATAAATGTCTCATCTTAGTTATTTTGTTTGTTCTGTTTCCTTGAGGTACTGCGATCCCAGAGACAAGAACGCCTGCTTGCTTGCATTGCTTGACAGGTGATGATTCCCTTCACTTGTTGCATCTAGTGACGGATGATGCTTTCCATTACTTCCTGCATCTAGTGACGGAAGATGAGTTCCATTACTTGTTGCGTCTAGTGACGGAAGATGAGTTCCATTACTTGTTGCATCTAGTGACGGGAGGTTAGTTCCATTACTTCTTGCGTCTGGTGACGGAAGATGAGCTCCATTACTGGTTGTATCTAGTGACGGAAGATGAGCTTCAATTACTTGTTGCGTCTGGTGACGGAAGATGAGCTCCATTACATGTTGTATCTAGTGACGGGAGGTGAGTTCCATTACTTGTTCCATCTAGTGACGGGAGGTGAGTTCCATTACACGTTGTATCTAGTGACGGAAGATGAGCTCCATTACATGTTGTATCTAGGGACGGAAGATGACCTCCAATTACTTGTTGCGTCTGGTGACGGAAGATGAGCTCCATTACTGGTTGTATCTAGTGACGGGAGGTGAGTTCCATTACTTGTTCCATCTAGTGACGGGAGGTGAGTTCCATTACATGTTGTATCTAGTGACGGAAGATGAGCTCCATTACATGTTGTATCTAGTGACGGAAGATGAGCTCCATTACTTCTTGCGTCTAGTGACGGAAGATGAGTTCCATTACTTGTTGCGTCTTGTGACGGAAGATGAGCTCCATTACTTGTTGCGTCTTGTGACGGAAGATGAGCTCCATTATTTGTTGCGTCTAGTGACGGAAGATGAGATCCATTACTTGTTGCATCTAGTGACGGAAGATGAGCTCCATTACTTGTTGCATCTAGTGACGGAAGATGAGCTCCATTACTTGTTGCGTCTTGTGACGGAAGATGAACTCATTTACTTGTTGCATCTAGTGACGGAAGATGAGTTCCATTACTTGTTGCGTCTTGTGACGGAAGATGAGTTCCATTACTGGTTGTATCTAGTGACGGAAGATGAGCTCCATTACTTGTTGCGTCTTGTGACGGAAGATGAGCTCCATTACTTGTTGCATCTAGTGACGGAAGATGAGTTCCATTACTTGTTGCGTCTTGTGACGGAAGATGAGCTCCATTACTTGTTGCGTCTAGTGACGGAAGATGAGCTCCATTACTTGTTGCATCTAGTGACGGAAGATGAGTTCCATTACTTGCTGCATCTAGTGACGGAAGATGAGTTCCATTACATGTTGTATGTAGTGACGGAAGATGAGCTCCATTACATGTTGCGTCTAGTTACGGGAGGTGAAATCCATTACTTGTTGCCTCTTGTAACGGAAGATGAGCTCCATTACTTGTTGCGTCTAGTGACGGAAGATGAGCTCCATTACTGGTTGTATCTAGTGACGGAAGATGAGCTCCATTACTTTTTGCGTCTAGTGACGGGAGGTGAGTTCCATTACTTGTTGCCTCTTGTTACGGAAGATGAGCTCCATTACTTGTTGCGTCTTGTGACGGAAGATGAGCTCCATTACTTGTTGCGTCTAGTGACGGAAGATGAGCTCCATTACTTCCTGCATCTTGTGATGGGAGGTGAGTTCCATTACTTGTTGCGTCTAGTGACGGAAGATGAGCTCCATTACTTGTTGCGTCTAGTGACGGGTGGTGAGTTCCATTACTTGTTGCGTCTAGTGACGGGAGGTGAGTTCCATTACATGTTGTATGTAGTGACGGAAGATGAGTTCCATTACTTGTTGAGTCTAGTGACGGAAGATGAGCTCCATTACTCCATTGAAAAACATGTCCTGTACACTGGCAGTATGGATCGGGGTTACAGTGAGAGGCATACCCTGTACACTGGTAGTAGGGATCGGGGTTACACTGAGAGTCATGCCCTTTACACTGGGAGTAGGGATCGGGGTTACAGAGAGAGACATGCCCTATACACTGGCAGTAGGGATCGGGGTTACAGTGAGAGACATGCCTTGTACACTGGCAGTATGGATCGGTGTCAGAGTGAGAGGCATCCCCTTTACCCTGGCAGTGGGGATCGGGGTTACAGTGAGAGACATGCCCTGTCCACTCGGAGTATGGATCGGGGTTACAGCGAGGGACATGCCTTGTACACTGGCAGTAGCGATCGGTGTTACATTGAAAGACATGTCCTGTACACTGGCAGTAGGGATCGGGTTTACAGTGAGAGGCATACCCTTTACCCTGGCAGTGGGGATCGGGGTTACAGTGAGAGGCATGCCCTGTACACTGGTAGTAGGGATCGGGGTTACACTGAGAGGCATGCCCTTTACACTGGGAGTAGGGATCGGGGTTACAGAGAGAGACATGCCCTATACACTGGCAGTAGGGATCGGGGTTACAGTGAGAGACATGCCTTGTACACTGGCAGTATGGATTGGTGTCAGAGTGAGAGGCATCCCCTTTACCCTTGCAGTGGGAATCGGCGTTACAGTTAGAGACATGCCCTGTACACTGGCAGTAGGGATCGATGTTACAGTGAGTGACATGCCTTGTTCACTGGTAGTAGGGATCGGTGTTACAGTGAGAGATAATGACCTGTATCTGGCAGGAGGGATGGGGTTACAGTGAGAGACATGTCCTGTACATTGGCACTAGGGATCGGGGTTACACTGAGAAACATTCCCTGTACCCTGGTAGTAGGGATCGGTGTTACAGAGAGAGACATGCCCTATACACTGGCAGTATGGATCGGGGTTACAGTGAGAGACATGCCTTGTACACTAGCGGTGGGGATCAAGGGTTACACTGAGAAACATACCCTGTACCCTGGCAGTAGGGATCGGGGTTACAGAGAGAGACATGTCCTATACACTGGCAGTAGGGATCGGGGTTACACTGAGAGACATGCCTTGTACACTGGCAGTAGGGATCGGGGTTACAGTGAGAGACATGTCCTATACACTGGCAGTAGGGATCGGGGTTACAGTGAGAGACATGTCCTATACACTGGCAGTAGGAATCGGTGTTACAGAGAGAGACATGCCCTATACACTGGCAGTATGGATCGGGGTTACAGTGAGAGACATGTCCTATACATTGGCAGTAGGAATCGGTGTTACAGAGAGAGACATGTCCTATACACTGGCAGTATGGATCGGGGTTACAGTAAGTGACATGCCTTGTACACTGGCGGTGGGGATCAAGGGTTACACTGAGAAACATACCCTGTACCCTGGCAGTAGGGATCGGGGTTACAGAGAGAGACATGCCCTATACACTGGCAGTATGGATCGGGGTTACAGTGAGAGGTATCCCCTTTACCCTGGCGGTGGGGATCTGGGTTACAGTGAGAGACATGCCTTGTACACTGACAGTAGTGATTGTGGTTACAGTGAGAGATATGACCTGTATCCTGGCAGTAGGGATGGGGTTACAGTGAGAGGCATCCCCTTTACCCTGGCGGTTGGGATGGGGGTTACAGTGAGAGACATGCCTTGTACACTGACAGTAGTGATTGTGGTTACAGTGAGAGACATGCCCTGTACTGTGGAAGTAGGGATTGGGTTACAGTGAGAGACATGCCTTCTACACTGGCAGTGGGGATCGGTGTTACATTGTAAGACATGCCCTATAAACTGGCAGTATGGATCGGGGTTACAGTGAGAGACATGCCTTGTACACTGGCAGTAGGGATCGGGGTTACAGTGAGAGACATGTCCTATACACTGGCAGTAGGGATCGGGGTTACAGTGAGAGACATGCCTTGTACACTGGCAGTAGGGATCGGGGTTACAGTGAGAGACATGTCCTATACACTGGCAGTAGGAATCGGTGTTACAGAGAGAGACATGCCCTATACACTGGCAGTATGGATCGGGGTTACAGTGAGAGACATGCCTTGTACACTGGCAGTATGGATCGGGGTTACAGTAAGTGACATGCCTTGTACACTGGCGGTGGGGATTGTGGTTACAGTGAGAGATATGACCTGTATCCTGGCAGTAGGGATGGGGTTACAGTGAGAGGCATCCCCTTTACCCTGGCGGTTGGGATGGAGGTTACAGTGAGAGACATGCCTTCTACACTGGCAGTGGGGATCGGTGTTACATTGTAAGACATGCCCTATAAACTGGCAGTATGGATCGGGGTAACAGAGAGAGACATGCCCTATACGCTGGCAGTGGGGATCAGGGTTACAGTGAGAGGCATGCCCTGTACCCTGTCCGTGGGGTCGGGGTTACAGTGAAAGACATGTCATGTGCACTGGTAGTAAGGATCGGGGTTACAGTGAGAAACATGCCCTGTTCCTTGGTGGTAAGGATTGCTGTTACATTGAAAGACATGCTCTATACACTGGCAGTAGGGATCGGGGTTACAGTGGGGGACATGCCCTGTACACTGGCACTAGGGATCGGGGTTACATTGAAAGACATGCCTCGCACCCTGGCAGTAGTGATCGGGGTTACAGTGAGAGATATAACCTGTATCCTGGCAGTAGGGAAAGTGGTTACAGTGAGAGAGATGCCCTATACACTGGCACTAAGGATCGGAGTTCGAGTGAGAGACATGGCCTGTATCCTGGTATTATGGATGGGGTTACAGAGAGGGACATGCCCCATACAGTGAGAGACATGTCCTATACACTGGCAGTATGGATCGGGGTTACAGTAAGAGACATGCCTTGTACACTGGCGGTGGGGATCAAGGGTTACACTGAGAAACATACCCTTTACCCTGGCAGTAGGGATCGGTGTTATAGAGAGAGACATGCCCTATACACTGGCAGTATGGATCGGGGTTACAGTGAGAGGCATCCCCTTTACCCTGGCGGTGGGGATCTGGGTTACAGTGAGAGACATGCCTTGTACACTGACAGTAGTGATTGTGGTTACAGTGAGAGACATGCCCTGTACTGTGGAAGTAGGGATTGGGTTACAGTGAGAGACATGCCTTCTACACTGGCAGTGGGGATCGGTGTTACATTGTAAGACATGCCCTATAAACTGGCAGTATGGATCGGGGTAACAGAGAGAGACATGCCCTATACGCTGGCAGTGGGGATCAGGGTTACAGTGAGAGGCATGTCAGGTGCACTGGTAGTAAAGATCGGGGTTACAGTGAGAAACATGCCCTGTTCCCTGGCAGTAGTGATCGGTGTTACATTGAAAGACATGCCCCGTACACTGGCAGTAGGGATCAGGTTTTCAGTGAGAAACATGCCCTGTCCCCTTGCAGTAGCGATCAGTGTTACATTGAAAGACATGTCCTGTACACTGGCAGTAGGGATCGGGGTTACAGTTAGAGACATTCCCCGCACACTGGCAGTAGGGATCGGGGTTACAGTGAGAGATATGCCCCGTACACTGGCAGTAGGGATCGGGGTTACAGTGAGAGACATGCCTTGTACACTGGCAGTATGGATCGGGGTTACAGTGAGAGACATGCCTCGTACACTGGCAGTAGGGATCGGGGTTACAGTGAGAGACATGCCTTGTACATTGGCGGTGGGGATCAAGGGTTACAGTGAGAGATATGCCTTGTACACTGGCAGTATGGATCGGGGTTACAATGAGAGACATGCCTTGTACACTGGCGGTGGGGATCAAGGGTTACAGTGAGAGACATGCCTTGTACAGTGGCAGTAGGGATCGGGGTTACAGTGAGAGACATGCCCAATACACTTGCAGTAGGGATCGGGGTTACAGTGGGGGACATGCCCTTTACACTGGCAGTAGGGATCGGTGTTACATTAAAAGACATGCCCTATACACTGGCAGTATGGATCGGAGTTACAATGAGAGACATGCCCTGTCGGTGTTACAGTGAGAGACATGCCCTATACACTGGCAGTGGGGATCGGGGTTACAGTGAGAAAAATGCCCTATTCCCTGGCAGTAGGTATCAGTGTTACATTGGTTGGTTGGTTGGTTGGTTGGTTTGTTGTTTAACGCCGCGCTAAGCAATATTCCAGCTATATGACGGCGGTCTGTAAATAATCGAGTCTGGACCAGACAATCCAGTGATTAATATCTTGAGCATCGATCCACGCAATTGGGATCGATGACATGCATCAACCAAGTCAGCGAGCCTGACCACCCGATCCCGTTAGTTGCCTTTTACGACAAGCTTAGTCGCCTTTTATGGCAAGCATGGGTTGCTGAAGACCTATTGTACCCCGGAATCTTCACGGGTCCGGTGTTACATTGAAAGACATGCCCTGTACACTGGCAGTAGGGATCGGTGTTACAGTGATATGATTGGGTAGTATGAAACAACTGATTGTTCATACAAACAAGTAAAACATGGCAAATAATGCTGTGAATAAATCAAGTATCACTATCATCTATGTTTTTGTTCTGTTTTTTTGGATCCCCAGGTAACCCCTTAAGAATTCAGGAGCGGGCTCTTCTATACCCACATCACCTAACTTGATAAACCCAGTATATCACATCAAACCTTCATCACCTAACTTGATAAACCCAGTATATCACAGCAAACCTTCATCACCTAACTTGATAAACCCAGTATATCACAGCAAAGCTTCATCACCTAACTTGATAAACCCAGTATATCACAGCAAACCTTCATCACTTAACTTGATAAACCCAGTATATCACAGCAAACCTTCATCACCTAACTTGATAAACCCAGTATATCACAGCAAACCTTCATCACCTAACTTGATAAACCCAGTATATCACAGCAAACCTTCATCACCTAACTTGATAAACCCAGTACATCACAGCAAACCTTCATCACCTAACTTGATAAACCCAGTATATCACAGCAAACCTTCATCACCTAACTTGATAAACCCAGTACATCACAGCAAACCTTCATCACCTAACTTGATAAACCACGTACATCACAGCAAACCTTCATCACCTAACTTGATAAACCCAGTATATCACAGCAAACCTTCATCACCTAACTTGATAAACCCAGTATATCACAGCAAAGCTTCATCACCTAACTTGATAAACCCAGTATATCACAGCAAACCTTCATCACCTAACTTGATAAACCCAGTATATCACAGCAAACCTTCATCACCTAACTTGATAAACCCAGTATATCACAGCAAACCTTCATCACCTAACTTGATAAACCCAGTATATCACAGCAAATCTTCATCACCTAACTTGATAAACCCAGTATATCACAGCAATTCTTCATCACCTAACTTGATAAACCCATTATATCACAGCAAATCATCACCTAACTTGATAAACCCATTATATCACAGCAAACCTTCATCACCTAACTTGATAAACCCAGTATATCACAGCAAACCTTCATCACCTAACTTGATAAACCCAGTATATCACAGCAAACCTTCATCACCTAACTTGATAAACCCAGTATATTACAGCAAACCTTTATCACCTAACTTGATAAACCCAGTATATCACAGCAAACCTTCATCACCTAACTTGATAAACCCAGTATATCACAGCAAACCTTCATCACCTAACTTGATAAACCCAGTATATCACAGCAAACCTTCATCACCTAATTAATTGTGCCTCTCTTATGGGTAAAACGTAGGTGAAGTGGGTAGACATCGAAGGGCAAGGGACTTATTGTGTTAGATTACAATATGCCAAGTCATGGACTATCACATAATATGATCAGACAGTTTTGCCAATGTAGCACCAACTGTCAAGATTTCTTTTTGTAACATGCTGGACATTTCAAAACAATATGCGACATAAGGTGTTGAAGGTCTTCTTTATTTGACTACAAATATAGTTTGTGCGCATACCTTTTGTGAAACGGGGATCGGCAGACACTACAGACAGTACCAGGTAATGGGTAAACACGACAGAAGTGTGTGGATTTTACTCTTGCGGGTGTTATGTAAAGAACATAAAGTGTTTAATTATTATATCCTGTCTGCTCTTGTATTATGAAATCCAAATAAAATAATATATTCTCGAAAAGAGGTTCCAGGAGAAATATAACTTATATGTACTATTTGAATTGGGTATGCACAAGTGTATAGATGTAAGTTTGAAGTAAACCTGATGTGATTATTGTGACTAGAAAAGACTGCAGTGGAACCAAAGTGACTTTTAAGCTAACTACATGTATTTGAGAGATCGGACACATTGTAGGGTAAAATTAAAAACCTTTTCAGAAAAAACAAGCGATTGATGTCACAATGTTAATTCAAAGGATAATTTCATGCATAACTCCAGACTGTCTGCAAGTAATAACTTATGTCGACAATCACCTACTACCTTTTCAGGTAAGAAAAAGGTCACATGAACATCTGAAAGCTTTAGAACTGTACGATTAAACTTAACAAAAACACTGTAAAAATGTGGGGGATTGATTTGAACTAGAACACTGTTAATATGTGGGGGAATGATTTGAACTAGAACACTGTAAAAATGTAGGGGATTGATTTGAACTAGAACACTGTAAAAATGTAGGGGATTGATTTTAACAAGAACACTGTAAAAATGTAGGGGATTGATTTTAACAAGAACACTGTAAAAATGTAGGGGATTGATTTTAACAAGAACACTGTAAAAATGTAGGGGATTGGTTTTAATTAGAACACTGTAAAAATGTAGGGGATTGATTTTAACAAGAAAACTGTAAAAATGTAGGGGATTGATTTCAACAAGAACACTGTAGAAAATGTAGGGGATTGATTTGAACTAGAAAACTGAAAATGTGGATGACTGATTCGAACTAGAAAACTGTTAAAATGTAGGGGATTTATTTTAACTAGAACACTGTAGAAATGTAGGAGATTGATTTGAATTAGAATACAGTAAAAATGTGGGGGGATTGATTTGAATAAGAACACAGTAAAAATGTAGGGGACTGATTTGAACAAAAACACTGTAAAAATGTGGGGATTTGAGCCCAATAGGGAGTGATCTGAGCCTGGAGTGAGTGTTTTGGGCCTAGCAGGGGGTAGTGACCTGAGCCTAGGCTCAAATCACTCTCGAGTGAACTTTAAGGGGATTGATTTGTACAGGTATTCTGCTACACCAGTCCAATGCTTTGGAACAACATTCCGGTCAACATCAAAAGTGCCAAAGATATCAACAAGTTTAAGGGACTGTTAAAAACCTAAAATCGTGAGTCCCAATCTTTCCTGGGCCGTGGATTGGTTCTTGGTTACAAACTCTGGAAGGGATCTGATGGTTATGGAACTCCAATCTTCCACCTGAATGGGACTTGAGAAGTCGAGTCTATGGGGTCTTCCTGGTCTTTTGCATCAAGATAGCGCAAAATCTTTGCATCCATGTGTGGTAGTAAAAGTGACAAAACCCTTTCTATAGCCACTAGAATGCAACTCCTCTTGTTTCCGTACGATGCGATCAAACAAACCATGCATACGACCAACAGATGGGGATAGGAGCCTCTGGAGGTACTCCCTCATAAAAATCCTCCATTGGTACCAAGACACAGCGTACACCCGCTATGAACCAATTAACGTAGGCTCCAACATCCAAATCCATAAGCCTAGTTTATGGGACAGCATGGTTATGTTTGGGAATCTGGCAAGTGCATAAAACCATTCATTTAAAATTGGTCCATCCTGTATGGGAATATTATGCATGCTGTATGTATGCCAAGTTAGCGGAGGGAGCGGGAGCTTTTCGTCAATCTTAGGTTTCTCAAGCTAATCACTAGCTTGGCCTATGACATGATTTCTCAACACTGCCAAGACAGCGTGTAATGTTTACTTTCAGACTTATGGAAAGTATGCATTATGCACAGTGGTTTATGAGACTGTCTATCCAAGTGAAAGTACTTACTCAACTCAATAAACATGAAATAAAACAGACAGCCCAGATGGGAGATGTACTTTTCCTGTTTATTCATTCAACACTGACTGCAGCAACACCTGACACTGAACAGTGCTGTCTTTGTACAGGTATTCTGTTCACCAGTATAGATCTCTGATGGCCAGCATAACAAACATATACAAAAATATATATATATATATACACACCTCATGTTTAATTGTGTGAGCTAACAAGAAACGGCTGTAGGCTTAATCAATACTGCAATGGTGAGAGAGAGGATGGGTTGGTACAAGGTCAAAACTTTAATATCATTGTGTTCATCATATCAATAATAAAAGTCAAACCTCAGGATGATCCAAAATTTGAAATATTCTACTGAAATCATGCAAAAAACTATTCTACTATTCCAGATAATTCTGGAAATTATCCTTTTTGCATTATCACTTTCAACCTCTACCCCTTAAAGACATCTGGAAAATTGCTACATTATCATTGCATAGCTGTCAAGTGAAGTATCTCAGCCCCATCAATGGAAGAAATACATGTGACATGTAACATTACATGTTTAAATTTAATACAGAATTTTCAGACAATTTCCCCCTTACTCCCTAAAAGAAGTAAACTTTACTGATGTCTGGAAAATGATTCAGTATATCTATTGTGATAAATGTGAGGCTGGTGTAAACTGTGGAGTGTGCAAACACTACATATATATCATTCATGATGGGTGGCAGGCAGGCAGGCAGGCGGGCAGACAGACAGGCAGTCAGGCAGTCAGGCAGTCAGGCGGTCAGGCAGTTGCATACATAACCTTCTACAAGCGTGGGCCGATGGGTTTAAGGTCACTGTATAATATTATGTATTGTCATATAACCCTTATTTGCTACTGTGTCACAATTATTATGAAGATGTAATAAATTCATACAACAGTCTACATAGAAAAAGATGGAATCAACAATGTGGAGTTTGAGAAACACATGCACCATAATGGTCAACGAGGTCAAGCAAATATACACAGTATGGACAATATGGAAACACATCCTGCCATGAAATACATACTTTTTAATTCCTTTCCACCCACAGCTGTGTGAATTCCATTCAGAACACAATAAAACAGCCATTGCTAAAATCTAAAATCTAATGCCATCCTAAAACAGAACTGACAATTTTCATATTTGTTCTGTTGTACAACTTAACATTACATCCATCCCATTCCTGTTTTTCCAATGCATACAGTATACACCTAGAACTACCCACAATACAAAAGGATGGCCGAATAATCCCCTAAGTCTCATATCATGTTAGAGTTATCCTATGCAGACTGCAGGAATTTAGATGATAAATTGCCAACAGCATGTGTTGAGATATTTGACATGATACGTATACTCCTTATTAAAAGATGTCTTGATTCACTGTATTGTTTTGAACATCAATATTTGACATTACAAAACCCCATCATCAAATAGTAGACTCTTGAACAAAGTACAGTCCAGGGCTGATCAGGCACAAATATGCTAACACATGCAACCATACATTTCACTCATGTCAGTGACATATTTGCAATTAGTTACAAGAATTATACCCTAAATCATTTAAAAAGACTTTTTGCAGTTCACTGCAACATCATATAGCCTTTTCTGTCAGTTTCAGCAACATCAAAGCTAAAATATTGCTAAAGTGGACACAAGTTATGGATATCAACTGCCTTAATATATATTAAAAATTGTCCATGAATTGTGTCTACTTCATCATCTGTCAACTTCCAAGAAATGCCCATCAAACAATAAAATATAGCGGTGGAGAGTTTTTGTTCACATTTGGACTGGTCGTTAGCTATCAGCATTATTCTTGCCATGAACATGATGAATGATTAAGTCATCTATTCTCTCTACATTTTGCCGTACATAATATTTTAAGAGTTGCTGATAAAGATTTATTGAATGTACCATTTCCTTTTCTACTGCCAATAATCTATCCTCATGTCACGACAATGTGTCCCATTTCTCACTGCTTAAGTTTCACAATTAAATGATCAATGTTATTCTGAGGGACCTATACATATTAATACACTTGACTAACAAAATTCTTAAAATATCACATGAAACATATTTCCCACTTGCCAAACTTGCATTATACCCTTCGTTACATCACTTGCCAAGCCTCATCTCGAAAGCGTAAGAGGAGACAACACACAGTGCTGCGGACTGACTGTGACTGCTGCACACCTCTCACTATTTCACACTGGGAAACATGTACTGAGAACACACATGCACTTTTATTGTACATGTCTTCCAAGATACTAGTAATTAAATTCAATTTTGATTTGCTTGCTCCTACAGGTCATATCAAATGGCACTTGAAAAACTATAAATCAACTAGGCTCTGTAGCTCACCTGATTCACGAAGAAATAATTGCATGATGCTTCAATATTTTTATGTGACAAAGATCAATAGGAACTGAACATAGATGATGCAATATATTAGGTGAAAACAACATATTTTTGCAACATTGTATTCAGTACCGATGATAAGGACAATCATGATTCCTTGAACAACCTTATTCTTCTGATAGCACTTATCATTCACTTATCATTCTGTGGTATGTGCACAGCTTTCACCTACCTCAACTTGTTTCACTATTTTCTCCTTTACCACAAAGTGACGGTTGTTGAACTTGCTGGAGTGTCTGACCGAGAACCTTTACTAATAATGTTGCATAAACCAATTCTGTTTCAAGTCATCTTCTGTTTCCATGAAAACCATATGTGAAACCTAGTTTTTGCAATTGCTCTCCACCATATACAAATAATAAGATGAAATTTGGAGGCAGGCTAGCGTGTGTATGGATCTAAGATGTGCTTTTCCAAGTTTGCACCTACTTCAATTCATGAAATGATATGCATGATTTCACTATCGTGACACAGACTATAACATTGTAAATGTGGAAAGTTGAAATGACATGTTAGGCCCCATTTCCAACAACATATATGCCAAATTTCTATATAGTTTGAAAAATGATGGGTAATTGCTGTTAATGAGTTTTTAATAAAAGCTACTGTGTAGGCAATGTTTACATTCTTGCCAAGTTTGATCTTCTTAGGCCTTTGAGTTTCAGAGGAGATGTTGAAAATGTAAAAGTTCACTGCATACAGATATCAAGCCACAAACATAACCTGAATTATCCAAACACTTGTCAGGTATTGGGGAAGAAATGCTGAAGTTGGTTGAAGCACTCAGCCTGGACATTCTCTACCCCAGCTGACTCTTCATCATCCATCCCCTCTCAAATGTGCAGTATCTATTCTGCAAAATCCCATGCACAGTATAATAATGTCTACAACAGCATACACCTAAGAAAATCAACCAATGCCATATCTGCAGTATCAAACATGCCAAGTCATACAAATTATTATCAGGAAACAAAAAGTTGCAAAATATTTGTGGATGACAGACGTCCAGTGAAAAGCTACCTATTTGGCACTACCATAACATAACAACTCACACCATTCACGGATATGCATTTAAGATATGACAAACACATTAGATATGCACCACATGCATCATTAATTGTGACTGTACATCAATCACCAATCTCAACTGCTTTGATCAACATGTGCTACTGAGCAAAAATGTCAAGACTGAATCAACAACAAAGTTGGAAGATATCAGTCATATGTTTTCAAAATATTGGTATTCTACAGTCTACTGTTATCAGGTTTTTTTTAAATAAAAAAGCTTGCAACTATTTTTCTAGACACAAAATAAATAAACTGGATTGACAAACTGTGTATCACTATTCGTTACAAAATCCAGCTTTCCGATCGGCCACTAATTGTCTTGTATAGCTACCCTCTATGAAACCTTGGTTGAAATGAGATCACTTCAAGGACTGCTTATGCTATGAGTGGTGTGTTCATTGGTGGGCCACAACATACTTGAAATCCAAAACCATTTCACCACCTGGCTTTGTAAATTATGACCATAATGACAAATTTGTTAGATGTGTCTTAGAGTGTCTAAATAATTCTATCCAAACCTTCTGGCACGTTCTGAGTGAACAAGATAATTCAGCTTTAAACATCATATACATTCTGTAAAGAACAAAAGTCACACATAATCATTTTCCATAAACTGGGCATCCTTCCATACTGGAAGACACTGGTTCAATGTGATGGTATTTAGTGTCTATAGAAATAAGAAAGCTGTTAGCATTTACTGCCAATTAACATGATCAGAGAAAATCTCAGCTCAAACATATTTTTTGGAAAGTTCTCTTTCTGGTCATTCATGTATTTTCAGCTATGTCCAGCTTGTATCTGAAATCACAGTGACTGTTAGGAAATTGCATATGACATGCAATGATGCAAGGAGAGATAACATTGTGGAGAAGAACTGTAACAGAATACAACACATTCTATAATTCTCAATTTGTCGTGGATTACTGTAAACTGTTGCTAAGACAATAAGAAGGCCAACTGAACATAGAGCTCAAACAAACTGCCCTGAACATAAGGCATTGAGCTATGTAAATGCAATCCAATCACATTCAAGCACAGCTTGATATCAACATTATAAAATATATAATTCATAACAAAGAACAGTTTCCATTCTCCCAAATGCAAACAGTAACATACTGAGTTTGTTTGTTGATGCATGGAATCTGCACTTATTTACAATTGTTGGTATGTACATAGGAAGCAGATAGAGAAGTTACTTATTTCATAATGACAAGTGTTTCTAATACTTCAATTCACCTGTCATCACTAATCACTAAGTGTCAGATAACTCCTAACATCAAAGCTTTACACTTAGCAATAAATTCTCCACTGAATCACAGAAAAGTAACAGAAAATTCAATAATCGAAGTGTTTAACTAATATAACCAAACAGTTACAAATAGTCAGAACACAAGTGCTCTTCAGGATACTTAATGAGGTTCTTGTTATGGTCAAATTACCACAATTATACTGAATGAATACATGAGCTATGTTTTGGACATGTTGAACATGCCTCTTTTCCAGCCACAACAATCTCTACCTGGAGTGTTGAAGAGTATGTGGAGTAAGCATGGGAACAGAAGGAATGTGGCAAGTGTTTTATTTACCAGTACTGTGGCTAATAGTCTACAAAATGTTCTACCTTACATCTGTAGTGGTGTTATTTTCATAAATAAGTTGTTATTCTTCTCCTTTGACTAGTGTCAACATAATGAGTAATTATGGCGAAGGAAAGCTTGTTATATACTCTGCAAACTGTGAACATCTAAGAATATTGTTTCATTGTGTATCTACAGTAACAGAGTAAATTGGATATAGTTTACACTTAGTACCGTAAATGTACAATCAGCTGCCTTTAAATGACAATATTATGAGATATGAGGAGTAGAGTCCATGCTGACCAAGGCTTGGCAGAAACTGACTCATGGTCATCAAGGTGCCCAAAGTCCCCTATAGCTGGTACAGTGTCACCATCCAGCTGGCCTGCTTAACCACAAATGGGATTGAAGCTGTTGGAGATTGGGGTTGGTTGTAATAGCTTTATTCTGTGACGTGCCAGCTGTTTGACAGGTGAGCTGATTTCTGTGTTGTGTTCAGTTTACACTACCGAGCAGTTGATCTCTCTCAATTGCTTCACAAGTCTCTCCCACAGACCATGTTATGTACAGCAGGCATCCTAGTTGTGAGCTGGGAGAGTTCTTAACTCATTAGTATCTCCAGTAATACTTGTAAAGTAGGTAGCTCCCTAGCAGCAAGCCCAGACCTAAACATATTGGCTGTAGGTAGCTCTTGCGTTTCTTCCAAGCTTCACTATTTTTCTGTCGTTCTTTCATATCCTTGATCTTTTCTTGAGTATGCTTCTTTCTTTCTTCGCGTATTCTCTTCCTTACCTCATATGCACTGTAAACAAAACACAACTTCTTAAAATAGATGCTGTATAGAAGCATCAAAACAGCACTTCAACTAGAAATAGTGTGCAGAGCTGCGAAGAAAAAAAACTGTAACAGAGTAAAATGCAGTGTCTTCTGTCACAGGCACTGATGACAAAGAGGGAACATGCATACTATGGTAACTATCCTGGTCTAAATGTTTTGATAACTACAGCCTTTTCCTGAATGTCCCTTTTCTGGTAACAGTTTTACTCACTATCACAAATAAAGGGAAATCCCCAACATTTAAAGATTTTGATTTTATTTTGTGAAGGGACATACATAAATCAAACATGTTCAGTTTCAAGTTAAAGTTGTTGTTTTTCAAAAAACAAATTTGGATGAAATCCATCTTCATCAAATCGTTTGTTATTATTATGGTAATCAAGAAAGTCATTACACTTGCTGGACACTTTCAGTCACAAGCAAAGTGAAATTACTCCTTACATTTTTACCTTATCTCTCTTGCTGAGGGACATTTCAAATCTGATTTCAACTCTGATTGCTATGATCACCCATGTGTTGATAAAACACATTTGGTCAACATGTTTGAAAGTGGGTGACTAATATAGAATAAGTCATATAGTGATATGATACATAAAACTTGGTAAATAGCTTTCTTATATCAGATTTTAGCATGTGCCTTTTTTGAAAGATGAAAAAAAATCCAAATTTTTGTAATTTATGCATAAATCAAAACACTGAATGAGAAACAGGTTGAAGTATTGCATGTCCTGAAACTTGCTAGATATGTACTAGATATGTGAACATAGACTACAACTGAATGTCCTTAGAAAGGAATCAGTAACTTATTACTTGCCACTGACAAATTAAACTATACTGACTCAAGCCTTTCACCCGGGTCATCAACTGCATTTACATTTGGAGGCTGTGTGAATCTATGTTGGGAATTACTGGCAGCCATCTTGATGAATAAGGGGAGGTAATAAACAAAGGGGGACAATTATTCACCAAGCAGTGGAGCATTGCACTTCTGATTGGTAACGATGGTTAATTTGATTTCATTTGTACTTGAGCTTTAAACATAAACCCTTTCACATAATGTTAGAGAAGTTGTGAGAGATTTGGGTTCAATCCTGCTTCAAACAATATTTCTGTCATATAACACCATGCAAGTTTGATGTGGGAGGACAATGTCCATAGTGACTCGGGTCAGAGATGTTTACTACTTTGCTCAAACCAGGAACACTGGTACACTCATGTGCCACATTAAAGTTCACAAAATGGCCAGCATATTTAAGCTGGGGTATATTATATGACATCTGACTGCATATAGTTGGTCCAAGAATATGGTTGGATAAACTTTTAGGGGGTGCAAAATCCCAGCGCATGACACCTTTGTTACACTCTCAGCAACATCGCTGCCACCAGTGTGGGCGGGGCCACTAAAGGAATGTTGAAATCTGCGCTCTAACCCCATGTGTAGTAACGTTAATACTTTTGTTTTATGTCTTTGGGAATGCCATCTTAGCGAATTTTGAAATGGTTAACGACTGACCATATTTTTCAGATGAATTTAGCTTTTTGTTTATTTGATCAGATTGGTTCTAGATTGCAGACTAACGGAACATTGACTGACTTCTCCTTTACATTCTTACTATGCCAATTACATGATAGTTGTAAAGAAACAGAAATTCAAACTGACAAAGTTATTTAGCAAAGGTAAGCCATCACGTGTTTGTAAACTTAACGGCCAGTTGGTTGCGAGTTCAACTCCAAGAATGGTTGTAGCCAACTGTCACAGTGAGGAGCTATGACTGCTAGCAGCGATAGTATAGAGAGCTCCGCGAACGGGATATCGCTGTGTGGTACTTGAATTTTGTCAACACAGGGGAAATAACTCTCATTTACTAGTAATGACGTCTGCTTCATTGATATGGGAGCAAGAGGCAAAGATCTGACTCCTTACCAGAAACAACTTATCATAAATTTGAAATCTGAAGGCAAAAGTGTTGTGAAATTGGTACAATTACTGGGATAAACAGGTTTACTGTTTATAAATTAATTAATAGATGTTCAAAAATAGAAGTTACTAAAAACCATCCTAGAAGTGGGAGAAGAGGAAAATGAACACATAGAGACACATGGTCTTTGTTAAAACTTAAAACTTGTGTAGCAGAAGGAAGTCTTTACAGGATATTCCCTCACTATTTAACCAGTCATCAGAAAAAGAATAGGGCTGGGAAGATACACCAACTGTGAGATCCGATATGTATCACGATACCTTACTCACGATCTGATATGTGTCACGATACTTGCATGTGCTGTTATCTGTGGTGCGTAAGCCATCTATTTCATAGACAGGATGGCCAAATTCCTGACACACTGACGATTTACATTTGGCAGTGTCAAGAAAGGCACAACAAATGAAAATATTTATGTTTTCATTATAACTTGCACTACTGATTAGTATTTAGTGGAAGTTATTAAAGCAAACATTTAAGATCAGAATTGATATTTTTGACTTGCAAAGTGTGCGACTGTCATTGATACTTGTATCAAAGAGTAAAAAAATCACGATACACCGATGCATCGGTGTATCGTCTCACCGCTAGTAAAGATCAGAAAGTTTATGATTGGAGAACAAATAAAGAAAAAAGGAAGCCCAGCTTCCGCCTCAGATTTTTTATTCACATTATAGGGCTTTTCTGTATGCTTATTTTGATAATATGATGCCTTCAGATGTCTACGTTGGGGAATAACCCTGACAGAAATTCATTGTGTGGCATAGGACTGAGGGCTGAAGATGGTTTATGCTATCCAAACAGGACCTGTGTCATAAAAATAGATAGATAGATGCTACAACCAAGTTTATATATCAGACAATGAAAACGTTTTTTATGCACCGCTGCACCGCTACCTTTAGGCCACTTCCCAAATAGGTTTGTAATGGTAGCTGATTATGAAGCATGTGATTTCAGCACATTTACATGGACATTTAAATACTTTCTACTGGTACGAATATTATCACTTTTTCTATCTCTCGAAAATTGACCTAGATTCTAGAAAAATTGATATTCGCAACAAAATCATAATCAATCTTTTCACTATACTTGCACTTAAAGGTATCATGCTATGCACAATGGATACAATGACATTTCGTAATGCTTAAGTAATCAATATAAAAATCACTGTTTTCAATGAAAGCATCAGCAGATCAGTTAAAGGAAGGAAAGAAAAGAATTTAAAATTTTTTTTTTATAGAGACTTACAACTGACATTTTAATTTCTCTGGTAAACAATAATGTATTATATTCCAATTAAAGAACTTGGAAACACATAGCTTTATTATTTGTATCAATATCACCTAAGACACATAAATAAAATGTGAAGCATGAATATAATTTTTTTGGTACAAAAATGATACACAGGAATCATCATAACTGGACACAGGAGAATCAAAGCTAGCTGCAGTCAGGGCACTGAACAAGTTGAATAGGAACCAGATCACGATCTAGAGCCTAGTATCAGTACAAGCAGCATGGTACGTCGTGTGACCAACCTAGAGGTTACAACATCTGACCGAGGACCGCTTCAAGTGGCAAGGTCATTTGCTGCAAATGTTTACATAAGCATTCTTTACAACAGCAGCAATATCAGGATTGCAAGCGACAGTGTGGAACTGCTTTTGTTATGTGGACCTAAGCGCCAGACTGCATGTATAAACTGTTTGTTTCAAGAAGACAAGATTTATGCTCCATCGAGCTGACTGGACAGCTAACACATAAATGTTTTGCTGCTAACTGCATATGGGAGGTCGTGTCAGGGGGAAAAAAAAAAATGATTTGGGCAGAAAACACTGGTAGAACAATCCTAGTGCAAGTACAATGCAGCTGAACAGCTAAAGGCTGTTGTGCAGAAATCCTACAGCTGCACATTGTTCTCATTCACATCTTTCAACATGTCCTTTTTAGCAAAGATATGACTTAGTTGATGTCACACAATTGGAACATGGCTTATGCTGTAATCAGCTGCATTACCACCTTTCACATCAGATATAAATGTTCAAACTAAACATTTTCCCTTCTGTTACTTAGGTTACTTTCACTGATGAATAGTTGAAAATAATAAAAAAAACTTTTAAAAAAGCCTGTAATAGCAAAAAGCACCTGTCTTTGTGTATCCAAGTTTCATGAAAGAGTACAAAAAAAGTTTTAGAGATATGGTTTGGACAAACACAACACTATGAACAGAGTCAAAGTCAAACTTGTTGCTGTGGGAATGTAAAAAAAAAAAGAAATAGCAAAAGGCACCAGCTGACAACCTGTGTCCACTTTCAAAAAGTGATCTTAGCGCTATGACGATCATAACTCTCAAACTTTAACAAAAGCTGAGGATAGTCGTAGCGTAAGGATAGCTTTGTGCAAAGTGGATCTTGGTCTTTGCGTGTGCAAAATTTCATACGGATGGACGGACAAGCTGATTACAATATCTCTCTCCCCACCCCCCATATTACAAAGGATCATATCATTTATTTTCAAAAGTAGTTCTACATTGAAAAGAGGTTTGATTGTGTTTGTGAAAATGCCACATTAAGAAATGTATCTGTACAGAACTAGAGGACAATAACTAAACAGCAACAGTGCTGCTACATGAATTCTTTACCTCTGTTGTTCTTTGTCAGGTGCTGAGTTACACAAAAGTCTTGTAGTGCCCGTCATGTCCATAAAGTCATCTTCGTCTTCTAAGTCATCATCATCATCATCATCACCTTCATCATCATCATCTATTAGCTTATCCAGTTCAGCATCAATATCTTCATCATCATCATCATCATCGTTCAGTCTTCTCAGTTTGGGAGGTAATGGGGGTGGGGAATGACGGACACCCCTCTTAGGCGACAGACTGGTAGTGCGCTCTGGGGGTGGGGGTGGACTGTCCTCATGGTCATTATGATTCTGAAAACCCAGGTAGACCCAGAGTACTAAAACTAGAAAACAGTCTTCATATTTAACCAGTCGTTCCTTAGTCGAGTTAATGATAATTCAGCACATACTTGTTATATAAAAAGTAAAATCTGCCTAATTCAACAATATTTATCATTGTTCATAAATCAAAGAACACAACTTCTATTACATCATTGCCATAAATCTTGTATTTCTGCCAACATCACACTACAAAAATCTCAAGATTTCAACAGAAGTCCTCTCTTTATTGTCAACTATTCAAAATTTGTTGTGCAAGTAATCGTATCATGCCTTTCAAAGCACATGCACATGTGTAAGGTGCAAAACCTCAGTTCTTTCCAATATCAGGCATGCTATAAGCAGAATATTGGGGAGGTGGGTGGTATTACTCCTGATGCGATCTTGGTTGGTTGGTTGGTTTGTTGTTTTACGCCGCACTCAGCAATATTCCAGCTATATGACGGCTGCAATCATGGTAATAGAGGTAGTACTCTTTGAAGTATTAACAATAACTATTGCTTGATAATTCATTCGAATAACATTCCTCTATTACATCACTGAAAGAATATACATGACACAAAGTATCACCCTGGATGGTTAAAATAAGGAGGATTTTTAATCTCAATTCTCTGATTCCATCTCCATAAAATTGTACCTGCATTTAAGTATAATGGTGAACCTCCGATATTATCCGATACAACCCGTTCTAGATGTTTGACAAATATTAGGTGTACATAATGCCAAATCACCTCAAAATGATCGATCTCAGAATAATGCCAAGGATATACTGGTAAACAAAAATGGGGTTACCTTCCATTGAACTACCATTATATATATATCCAATTCCTCACTTGTGATGTCTTTCCAACTCTGTTGTCCATGACGTCATTACCTGTTCTGATGACGTCATTTCCTCCTCTGACGCAGGGTTCCTCATTGTGGTTAGAAAGGTCAACAACAAGGCACATTTTTATTCATAAATTGAAGTAAAATGTAATATTGCACTTAAAATGGCCACCTGTGAAGACGGGGGTTACAGTCGATCTTCAGCAACCCATGCTTGTAAAAGGCGACTAACAGGATTGGATGGTCAGATTTGGTTACTTGGTTGATGTAGGTCTTCGTATCCAATTTGCGTAGATGATCGATGATCATGACGTTAACCGCTGGACTGTCTGGGCCAGATGCAATTATTTAGAAACCACTGTCATATAACTGCAATATTGCTGAGTGCGGCGTTAAACACAAAGCAAACAATCATAAATGTGGCTTACATCACTTGGAAATGGAGAGACCTAATATTTCAAGGAAATTTATGAGAAGTAGTCTGACTATCAACTGACTACTACATACCCAAAAAACTCACTACCGCTATATTTGAATGAAATTAGGGGCGATTTTCTTGCGTCAGGATAAATACACTTGATATTTCGTTGGCATGCATGCCAAAAGAGTCTCAAATACCAAGAACCCTGTGATGACAACACTACCACATCTGCTTCTTAAGACGTCCCAATCTCATACAATATCGGCCATCTATTAGACCTTCCAGGTCTCTCTTTTGTTAACCTTTCAAATTTTGAATCAATATTTTGCAAAGCGTAGTCTGAAATGGAAGTTCCAAACTAGTGCCGTAAAGCTCGAGAATGCTGATTTCTGATTGGGTTATGTTGACTTCTTGTCAGTCATTTCATTTGTTGGTCAAAGTTTGCAATAGATATCATGCGTTGTGAAGGAACCAAAAATGGGAGTTGTTCCTTCAGCATGTTGATAACGGAGGATACTTGTCTCGGGCTCCCTGGCTGTCGCATTCCACATGACTGTAGGAGTCTTATAATTGACTGGCTCTTCGAGGTGAGAAAATCTTTCGCCGAAACCCAGTGACAGACGATCAAGTACTACTCTCTATGACTTGGTTTTCTGACTGCTCCCACAAACCAGTTCATGTTGGCTGCTCCCCGTACATGGCCGTCCAAGTGGGAAGACTTCCTCAGGTGGTAGACATGCACAGTGTCCAAATCCACCTAAGCAGAAATAGCAGCGAGTATAGTTTCTATCAACACTTGAATATTCTTCTGCGGTTGATCTAACAGTGGCTTCAGCAGGATCATGGAGATATGAGGCCTCTGTCTGGGATGGAACTTCAGACAGCAGGCGTGTCCCACAAAGGACAAGATTGCTAAGCACTGTCATCTTGGCAGCTTCCCTCCTCTTAGACTTCTTCCATAATACCTTGATTTCATGTAGAGGCCATAAAATTACTGAGGTCCTGTGATGGGATATGAACCACTGACCTTCTGATTCAAGGTCGGACACCTTGTCCACATGACCAAAGAGGTTAACCACATCAATAAGCTGACATGGTAAGGATGTCATCTCTGGGATGACTGCATGCCCTGCTACATACTCATCCCTGTTCAGAAGGCACAACCCAGACCATATAGTTGTGCACTGAGACTTATTTAACTCAAATTTAGCATGAACATGCTCAGCTCCACATTGGGCCCCAATGTAGCGGCCATTACATTTCTGAGTCCCGTGATGAGATTCGCACCACAGACCTTCTGATCCATGGTTGGATGTCTTGTCCACGTGACCAAAGAGGACAACCTGAGCAACCTGACAAGGTAAGGATGTCATCTGTGGGATGACTCCACGTCCTGCTACATTTGTTGAAGACATGACAGAAGAGCTGCACATAGCAGAAATCGGGTTCTAACATGCAAACCGTAGAACGGCATATCCAACAGGATATACGAATGTCCCCATGCGTCATGAAGAGACCAAAAACTTTACACGTAGGAGTAGGGGATGCTATCTTGTCTCACCAGACAAGTCCACTTCCAAACTACCCAGGGAAACTAACTGTTGTTTCATGTACCTATCTAAGATCACAAAAACACTAATGTTAATGACTAACGTAATATCGTCTTTGACAGGCATTCAGAAGTTGGAAGAACATAAATACATGACACTTTTTATGGATAGCACCTTCTCTTATTCTTCTGAAACGTCGTAACATAAAAAGTGTCATGTATTTACTAACGTAATGTTAAGAAACAATTTTGATTTACAGTGTGAATTAATCAAAAATCACTGTGCTGAGACGACTACTAAATTTTCTGTGTTAACACAGAAAAGTGGTAAGGTTTCCTGCGTTACAAATGCACAGTTTCTTGAGAAGGCAGGATATTATTACTTGCACAACTATTCATGGACAGTTGACAGTTAAGAGGATTTCTGTTGAAAATCTGAAGATTTTTTTATTGTGTGATGTTAGCCAAAATACAGGTTTCATGGCAATGATGTAATAGGAGTATGGTATTTGATCAAAATATCACATAGTTGCACTTAACATGCTTAAAACATCAATCGAGACAGTAAGAGAATAATATATAATTGCATCACTTTATGTTATTGCATTCGTTAATATTCATTTAGAGATAAAGAAATCAGATATGCTTTATGATGCTGATTTGCTTATTAGAAAGTTCATCTGATGTGACGTCATGAACATGTGTCCTCAGATCTTCATGCACAGAGGTATTGTATAGGAGTAAAACATCTGATTAAAATGAGATTGAATAATATCCTTATTGGGTAATATTTTTTTGATGGTAGTATTCTCAAGTTGTTTTATGTACACGGTCATATTTTCTTGGATTCTATAGCTTTGATTTAGTTTGTGATTGGTGACATTTGTGCTTGTAAGACAATTGAGATTTATAATTTTGATGTACCGAAAACTGTCCATGCATGGAGTCCCTGACATTGGAGTTGGCATCAGACATGTTGAGTAGCTGCTTCCCTCCTTCTATAATGGCCAGATAGGAGAAGCGAAGCTGATCTGGTGTCTGTATCAGTCCCATGCGATATGACCGCATTTCAATTAGCATCCCCCTAACATCTACACAATCCAGATCTTGATTCTTCTCAATCTGAAAGAAAGAAAATTTGCATGTGTTTGTGGGTATCTTCAAATTGAACAAAACCACTTCAAGGCCAAAGGTCATATAATGAAACCACAAAACAACAGGTACAAAAGCTTGCTTTGAAATGACATGAAACTTGTAGGGATGCATAAAATGTACTGTTTTGTCTTATATCTGTAGACTTCATAAACTTAGGATACAACTATTAAGGTGTTTCCTTTGCATGCAAAAACCAAAAGCATCCCAACCCCCCCCCCCTGAACCCCTCTCGACTACAACCTATGGATCATGTATGTCAAGTTTGGTCAAAGTCCCATGAATGGGACTCAAGTATTTTGGATGCAATGAGTTACCTTGACCTTCAGTCTTCAGCAATCACATTCAATAACATTCCCATAAGCAAATATATATGGTGTTACAAATAAGAAAATATCAACACCATACTGACAATACTCTCTGAATAAAAAAATATTGATATGGCAATTAATATGTCAAATTGGTCATTTGTTTGTCTTATTTGTTTTACACCAGTCAACAGCACATCAGTTATATACCAGCAGGTACATATTTGAGTCCAGGCCAGCCAAACCAGTGGTTGATATTATGTAATGACCTTCCAGTAACCTTAACATTCACTACAACCATGATAAATGACAGGTGGTGACTTTGCTATTTAAGGTTCACTGGTTAATTTACCATTAATGGAACTAAAATGTTCTGAGGTTTATGCCATAATTGAAAATATGATAATATGAAAAGTATGAGTAATCAAAGTCAAATCATCACGATCATATATTACACAAGACAATATGTACACAGGCTGTTATAAGACAGTTCACAGAGTGTCAGTGACCTTCAATGTCATCCAGTCACATGATAAATAACAGATTGATGGTATATGGAACCACATCATATTAGAACAGACAGACTGCCAGAATATTAATGGTCAAGATGATGGTCTCTAAAGTAATGTACAAAAGTGTACACAGTGTTTTTCATTTTGCAATGTCTTTTCTTTTACTTTAATACCATACCAATTTAGAACATAGATAATTCAGGCATTTTTATTTTGAAATCAATTTGAACTAAAGCGTTAATGTAGTTGTAATTAATGGTATCTTCATACATGTACAAATTGCAAGTGACCCTGACATTTTTATGAATGACAGAGAAAGTTGCTTTCTACATATAAAACCTTTTACATACATATATACAAGTAAGGAAACATGGACTTACTGAACTCAAATCCTGCACCCTAAATGCATTGAAATTGAAAATGAATACAGTCCATCTACTGGAATGCAGAAAATTTTTATTCATGTTAAAAAATGATTGCTGCTATTTCACAAATTGGTACCACTTAATATCAATATCTATATGTAATCAATTAAAAGTACAATACATAGTCAAATGCTTGACGCTCTTTGAGCCCTTTCATGTGATTAATTTTAGTTAAGAAACTCCATAACCTTACAGCCCCTGGGCATCTGCAATCTTCTGTCAATTTTAATAGAGCATTGTATTAAATTTCTAACATTTCTGTAGGATCCCGTATTTTTGTTGCTTTGTGCCACCATTTTGTATCAATGACAATGTTTTGTAATGATGTCACTCTGACAATGTCAAGGCAACCCTTATGATCTTCCTAACCAAAGATTAATCTTATGTTAATTCAGCACTCTTGTAACACTGAGGCTCACATTTTCTTCCTGAAATAAATGTCAGAAATCCTTACCAGTACAAGGCATGAATCAACAAGACAGAAGGTTCCTGATCGGCCTATTCCAGCACTACAGTGTATAACCGCAGGCCCCACTTCAGTGTCCAGGGCTCCAGCTTCTCTCACTGCAGACAGGAAGTTGAGGAAGGAGGTTGGGGATGCAGGGACACAGAAGTCTGGCCATGTTGTGTAGTGAAAGTGTAACACCTCTCGTCTTTCCCCTGACTGAAACATAAACAAAGTATATTTGCTGTATCATGTCGTATTCAGCCATATTCCAGCTACATTACGGTGGCCTGTACAAAACAGTGACTTATATCATGACAAACATCACATACTGTTGGGGTATCAATCAACATGACCACTTGATCAAAGTACGAGGGGACATCAAAAGGTTTTGAGCCTCACACAGTATTCATGGTCGAATGGTACAATGCGCTACACCTGATGTACATGAATGTCTTAGCTACTGATGCTATGTAGAAACATATTGCTGGCTGCAATTATTTTGTCACAACACTTCGTGGAAGAGACCTACCCCTAGTGAATTGGCAAAATGGACAAATCTGAGGACAGAGCGGTGATAAAGTTCCTTGTCCTAGAGGGTCAATCTGCCAAACAGGTGGAAGAGCGATTGACTGCAGTTTATGGAGAGTCTTCCCCATCATCTGCAACTATCAAACGGTGGGTGAAGGAATTTCAGCGTGGCAGAGAGAGCTTAGAAGATGATGCCTGGTCCGGACGGCCATCAACCAGTACCAGCCCTGAAAACATTGACACTGTACACAAACTAGTGATGGAAAACCGCCATATTACTCTCCATGAGCTAGAAGAAACAACAGGCCTATCTTATGGATCCATACATAATATAATTCATGGCAAACTCCACATGTCCAAAGTGTGTGCCTGATGGGTCCCGAGAATGCTTACAGATGACATGAAGCTATCAAGGGTCACCATCAGTGGAGCCTTGCTAACTCGGTACAATGCCAACCCAGATGATTTTCATTTTAGGATTGTAACCAGTGATGAAACCTGGGTTTATAATAATGATCCGGAGAGCAAACAGGAGTCGATGGAATTGAAACACGCCACTTCTCCAAAGACAAAGAAGTTCAAAGCCACCAGATCCACCAAGAAGGTTATGATGACCATCTTCTGGGACAGCAAAGGAGTGATTCACATCGACTACCTGCCCCATGGCACCACAATGAATGGGGAGTATTACGACAAGTTATTGAAGCAGGTACGCCAATCCATCAAGGTGAAACGCCGTGGAAAAATCCGTCGTGGGATTCTGCTTCACCAGGACAACGCACAAGTCCACACGAGCCGTGTTGCAATGACAGCTGTGCAAGAATGTGGCTACGAACTCCTCCCTCACCCACCCTATTCTCCAGACCTAGCCCCCAGTGACTTCCACCTCTTTTCCAGGCTGAAAAAACACCTCCGGGGCCGGAGATTGGAAGATGACGATGAGCTAACTGCTGCTGTGGACATGGGGGAGGGTTGGTTAGGGGACCAGAATGTTGACTTCTACCGATTGGGCATCAGTGACTGGCAAACTAGGTGGAACAAGTGTGTGGAGTTGGGAGAGGACTATGTTGAAAAATAAAGTAGTAACAATCCAATTCTTTTACTTTTTCTGTGTGAGGCTCAAAACTTTTTTATATCCCCTCGTATGTTGCTGTTTACGCCAAGAGATAGAGCACTTGCTAGGAACCTATTCTAACCCAGGTCAACACGGGGTCACAGTCCTCAGTCCTTGTGCAGTGCACATATATAGTCAAATCAACAATAATTTTGTAGCTAAAAAAAACACACATTAGCATGTTTAGTTCCAACTATGCCTTATAATTACACTTAAACATGTAAACAACAGTATTTCGTTTATTCAATATATCATATCAAGAAGTGTAAGATGTTTTTTTCAAAACACCAGGTAATTTAGTGAGCATGCAAATCATGCTAATTAGTAAAATATAAATATTTTTTACATTGTTATACTTATCCTGCATTACTTCATAATGCATTACTGCTGTTTTTTGACAGAAAGACGAACTGTGAGAAGCATAGCTGTAAAAGAAAGTTGTCTCAACCTGAAGTGTGGTAGTAGCCTTGCACAGCCGCCACGTGTCCTGGAAGTGGTGACGTCACATAAGAGCACATTAGTGCTTTGAAATGTAACATCTGAAACTTCATGAGGAGGTAGCACTGCCAAGATAGGGCAATTAGACGAAGTAATGCAGGATAATTATACAAATGTAAAAAATATATAGATTTTACTTAATTTTTTTAACTTATCCTGCATTACTCCTTAATGCATATTTATCAGACAGTATGGCGGTGGGCCTACCTTCAGATGTGAGCAGAATAAATCCATGTCAAAGTTCTAGAAAACAGTACAGCATCCTCAGTGATGACTGGAAAACAATGACCATTCCTATCGGAATGAAAATGAAAGTGAAAGGAATATAGGAAGACCAGGTTAGAGAACAGTTATAGAAAAAAGTGTGCGCTTAAAATCTAGAACTGACCTACCGAGCGAATGCTAACAGCATGTGAGCCCTCTAATCTGGGGTGATAAAAACTGGAGAGGTTGACAGTCCCGCTCATACTCGAATGCCACATAGATAATGACTGTCGAAAACAGTATTGGAACGCCAGAAACACCCTTCTATACCAGACTTGAGGGAGCAGTTGTTATGAGTGCCATGGTTGACGCCACCGCTCTAATTTCCTGCTGGTTGTTCACCTTGGGAGGGTCTGAACCGGCTGCCACATACGCCTGAAGAATAATTGCATGTAGCCATAAGGAGATGGAGAGGTACACGTAGGTGGCCATGGGCTTGGTGATCAGTGTGAAAAGCCACGTGGCCAAGGAAATTCCAAATGGTAGGACTGCCAACTGTGAAGAAGAACCTGAGGAACTGCCAGTTGCTGGGGTGGATGGGCACATGAAAATACTCATCTTGAGGCTGATCAGGGAATCGTTGGTGATGATTCTGGTCCTGAGCAGCCTCAATGTGGTCATCCTGAAGTACGGTGGACGTTCAAGATAGCTTTGATTGAAGATGGCGAGATTGTGGATCATGCGAAGCTCATCTGAAACACAGGGGAGTAAAATCCTGGATGTCTGACCAGATCGGGAACAATCTCGATGGTCTCCTTGAGTAACAGAATATGTATGTCATACAGGAGTTGGCACTGATTGGGGGCATAAGCATCTACCAGGGGTGGTGATGTCTGAGGAGGATCTCTTGTTAACAAGAGACCCCAGGCGGAGGACGTTGGTGTCATACAGGTCCTTTAGTATGGCCCAATTCTTCCAAAACCTGGCGAGTCTTCCACCTACCGAGTTGGTGACTGGAACGAGAGGGGATGGGAGTTCCCAGTCATTGTTGATCAAGAATTCATTACTTCCCCTTCTGATCGGCACCCTTGCCTGGGTATTGATCCTGACGGGGATGGTAGTTGCCCTAAAGCTTGCTGCAGCCACATCCTCTGCCTCGAAAGGATGGTCTTTTAGGGAGCTCGGACATGGCTGGTAATTCCCCTTGGAAGATCTGGCTAAAGCTTGCTGGGTCATGTGCTCTAGGGCTTTCAGAGCCATTTCATCTCTCTAATTTATAAGCCTGAGCATGTATATCAGTGATGGTGCCATTGAATAAGGAAGGACTGGTCGTAATAGTTTCTCCTTGAACTCGGAATCCCATCCCTTGAGAGCCGAGGCGCTTTGTAGTAGTGATCTTGACCAAGGCGGCAAGTGGTTGCGCAAGTGGTCTAGATGTCAAAACTGGTAGGCCATCACCCTCCACAATTGGTCAATGCAATTAGGGTCATCCTCCGAGAGATTCTGGTCAACCGCCCTCGAAACAGGCAAGAGAAGATAAGGGCTTTAGGGAGAGACAGATTACCGACTCAGTGAGGGTCAGGAGAGGGAGAACCTAGTTCAGGATAAAAGGCACCTCTGATGAGTCTGACCTGTAGCCATCATCCTTCCTTTGGGAAGGAGATCAGCCCTGAGATTTCCTATGTGACTGGGATGATTTAGACCTGCGCTGAGAGGAGCCGACCCACGTGATGATCTTGTAATGGTAGACGGAGGAGGATCCTTATCCACAATATGCACCAAGAGTGAAGATAAGGGAGGAGCCAGCGGAGCCGCAAGAGGCACAGTCAGTGGAAAAGTCGACAGTGGAGCAAAAGAACTGAGAGGAGGAACTGGTGGTGCCGCAAAGGGTATCTGAGCCACCAGTGGAGTAGTCTTCATGGGGGGCACCATTGGTATCACTGAGCAGTGCATCCAAGCAGGATCCATAATAGTGGGAGGCAGCAGGACATGCCGTGGCGCCGAATAGTAAGGTAGCTGTTGAACAGGGAAACCAGGAAAAGGTCCATAGCCGGGTGGCACCACAGTTGTCATGTAAGGGTTGAAGAGCACCGATGTAGACATCAAGAGAGTTCACCTCATCAAGAGTGCTGCAAGCAGACATCGCTGGCAGGATTGCCATGTTCTCCTGAAGAGTCGTCAGGACGTAACCATCAGCTGAGAAGACATCGTCTACAGGGATGTAGTAGAAGTCAACATAAAAGACGATGAGGTCGTCGACTGCAACACAGTCATAGAAACTGGCGCATCATCTGAAGCGAAAGGAGATGGTGTAGCTGCAACATCAGACATCCGGGGGTGTCTAACTGCACTTTCTAATGGCTTTCAAGTAAAGCGTGAAGTCTGCAGTAGACATGGGGAGTACAAAAACAACACTTCGTCCATCAAGGTTCTGTGCTGTCCGAGCATAGCGGATGAGCGTCCTTGCCAGACTTGTTCCCATAACATACAATATGAGGCATAAATCTGTAATTTAAGCAAAGTCATATTGACAACCGTGGAAACACACAATGGGCAACGAAAAACAAAATGTTAAGATTGCGGATTGGAACAACAATATGCCCGTAGTTACCATGACTGAAAGCCACAAACCAAAAGGCACAAACCATGGACAACAACACAATGGGAAGTAGAAAAATGATGTAGTATTAATAAACAAAGGATGCTGGAAACTGTACTGCCTTATTTCTCAAAATAGACATCTGTCTGTGGAGATTGACAAAGCAGTTATGTGCACCCGTGTGACATCACCACTTCCAAGTCACGTGGCAGCTGTGCGAGGGTATTATCGCACTTCAGGTTGGGACAACTTTCTTTTACAGCTGTCACAGCTCATCTTTCTGTAAAAAAACCCAGCAGTAAATGCATTAAGCAATAATGCAGAATAAGTTAAAAAATGACCATGACTTCTGTGACACTGCTTTATTGGTCCAAAAGTAAAACTCATTTATCCCTGGATAAACCAGTGAAAAGTGTTCAGCAGAACAGCTGGACTTGACCATGGTGACTTCAAGTGGTGTTTGCAGTGTGATTTCAATGACAGCCTGATAACTTTTATCACTGTTGACTTTTTGGCAAACTGACCTGCATATCTTCTAGGTAAAAGGACCTGACTGTGAAGTGGGCTCCTTCCTGTTCTCCATTCAGTGTCACCTTTAGGTCTACTTCATCAAACACCATCTCATCTTCATAGCCCAGGTGAGATCCAAGGGGCCAGTATTGGTGGCACTTGAGCTTAAAGGGAGATAAATCATTGTTGTTGACATCCTAAAGCTTGTACATTTGTATGACATTATCTACAAGAGCAAAAGTGAGCGTGGCTCACTAATACCCACGACCCGCCTAGTGATTCAGTAGTTTCAAATTGAATAGCTCGGATAGGGTTAGGGTTTGAAAAATTCATAAAAAAATGGAAAATTAATATATACAATTTTTTTCTTTTGACTGCACCCCTCCATATGACACAGATTATATGTACTAAGTTTGAGATGAATCCACTAAAGTGTTTAAGAGAAATCACGCGGACAAGGTTTTCGGATGGATGTTAAGGTTTGAAAAATTCATAAAAAAATGGAAAATTAATATAAACTATTTTTTTCTTTTGACTGCACCCCTCCATATGACACAGATTATATGTACTCAGTTTGAGATGAATCCACTGAAGAGTTTAAGAGAAATCGCGCGAACAAATTATTCGGACGGATGTTAGGGTTTGAAAAATTCATAAAAAAATGGAAAATTAATAAAAATAATTTTGTTCTTTTGACTGCACCCCTCCATATGACACAGATTATATGTACTAAGTTTGAGATGAATCCACTAAAGAGTTTAAGAGAAATCGCGAGGACAAAGTTTTCGGACGGACGGACGGAACCTTGGTATAACTATATAATAACCTACAACAGATGACATACTAAGATATTTTGTAGTTTTATATACCACATCGCAAGACCCTACTATCAATATCAGTATAGGACTATTTTCATGCCAATCATGTTAGAACACAAATACTCCAACTTTGATAACACGCAATTATGATAAAACTCTCTGCTTTGTATATGATGTGAGAGTATAGAACACGATGGATGCACATCAATACTCTGATAGATACATGATACTTACTGTTCCTTTTTCGATGATTCTGTTGAGCATGACAACAGCTTTAGTCTTCTGTTCCCATATCATCTGCCAGAACTGTGGAGTTGTGTGATCCAAGGGGCCCTGTTATTGACAGATCATTTACTAAGTGAAAGCCCTGTTGCGCATGTAATGAATTGTGGTAGATGAATAGAAAAAAAGCCAATTGCTGCTCAGACGTGTGGTGTGGTGTGGTGTGGTGTGGTGTGGTGTGGTGTGGTGTGGTGTGGTGTGGTGTGGTGTGGTGTGGTGTGGTGTGGTGTGGTGTGGTGTGGTGTGTGTGTGTGTGTGTGTGTGTGTGTGTGTGTGTGTGTGTGTTTGTGTGTGTGTGTGTGTTTTTTTAAAGAAAAAGACCCCATGTCAGAAAAAAAATTCCTTGAGTGAACCCTGGTATTTGTCCTCAAGATTTAAAGGTCACATATTTTGGTTCCTGTTGTTTGACACCTCATTTGTAATCTAACTATAAACATATATCCATTCAGGTCATACTAGTAACTAGACATAAGAGACATCAGTCTGTGAAGGATTTATTAAATTTGCCACAAACAAAATATATATGTACAGAATACAGCCGAAATACAAAAAGTCTTAAGCGGTAATGGTTACATTGTGTCACTGGGTGGCCTTCATCTTGACATCAAATTTAGAAAAACATGGCACAGTTACTGCAAGTCACCCGATATTGTTGAGATGGAAGTCTAATTTGATGTGACTTCCTGAAAAGTAGCTCATGAAGCCCTGAAACAGGAGCATAGCATCCCCTTGCAACTGCCAGCAACACTGAGTTACTACTACTTGAGACACGGAAGATTAGACTATAGCCGGAAGAAGTATGGCTGCTGTGTTCACCAGTCTATGTACCTCAGTAAGGTTATTTGAAAGGTACAGGCCTTAAAGAATGTTACCAAACTTTGACATCTTATGGTCATTATTTCAAATAGAGATGTGACAATACAGAAATTTCACTAGATGATATGAATCATGATATTATGTCAGGGGTCCTCTCATCAATGACAATGAAAACAAAGTCACCACATTGTTACCATGTTACAGGCGTTTTTGCGTTGAAGCCTTAAATTGAAGTGCAAGTGCTTTACATCCAACTAGCTCACAAACACACAATTAATGATATTATTAAACCTTCTTTCACTATCAAATCATTACCAAAAGGAAGTGTTCTCAGTTTGAAATGATTTTTTACTAATTTGTATCACCTAAAATTGAAAATAAAACCTTTCAAATATCGCTTCTCAACTTCTCACAGTTATTTGTTCAGCACAAAATAATACATATTTAGAGAGAATCTCAACCAGTGGTTTTTGACACTCAACTTCTCACAGTTATTTGTTCAGCACAAAATAATACATATTTAGAGAGAATCTCAACCAGTGTTTTTTACACTCAACTTCTCACAGTTATTTGTTCAGCACACAATAATACATATTTAGAGAGAATCTCAACCAGTGGTGTTTTACGCTCAACTTCTCACAGTTATTTGTTCAGCACACAATAATACATATTTAGAGAGAAACTCACCCAGTGGTTTTTTACACTCAACTTCTCACAGTTATTTGTTCAGCACAAAATAATACATATTTAGAGAGAATCTCAACCAGTGGTTTTTGACACTCAACTTCTCACAGTTATTTGTTCAGCACAAAATAATACATATTTAGAGAGAATCTCAACCAGTGTTTTTTTACGCTCAACTTCTCACAGTTATTTGTTCAGCACACAATAATACATATTTAGAGAGAAACTCACCCAGTGGTTTTTTACACCCAACTTCTCACAGTTATTTGTTCAGCACAAAATAATACACATTTAGAGAGAAACTCAACACGTGACTTTTGTCACTCAACTTCTCGCAGCTATTTGATTAGCACAAAATAATACATATATAGAGAGCATCTCACCCAGTGGTTTTTGTTAATATTTAAGAGAATCTCACCCAGTGGTTTTCTACAATCAACTTCTCACAGTTGTTTGTTCAGCACAAAATAATACATATTTAGAGAGAATCTCAACCAGTGGTTTTTTACACTCAACTTCTCACAGCTATTTGATTAGCACAAAATAATACATACGAGGGGTGTTCATTTAAACTTTTATAAAAGTTTCCCCTGACCCACTTCCGATGGACCTAGGGGAATGAAACTTGGCATAGGTATTAGTCTTTCTCCACATAGGAACCACCAAGAGTTACACACTTCTCCCATCGTTTTATGCAACTATGGAGACCTCGCTTGTAAAAGCCCTCATTTTGTGTCTCAAACCAGGACTTGACTTCAGAAATCAGTGTTTCATCATCTGTGAAACGTTTTCCCTTCAAAAATGACTTCATGGTTGGAAAGAGGTGGAAGTCAGATGGTGCAAGGTCAGGAGAGTAAGGAGGATGTGGAAGGATTTCATAGCCACAGGACCGCGCTTCTGTCTGGGCAACATGAGAGTTGTGTACTGGAGCATTGTCTTGCAGGAGACAGACACCTTTGGTCAGCATGCCACTCCTCTTAAGCTTGATAGCGTCCCACAATTTCCGCAGCAGTGAAGCATAATAAGCTTCTGTAATTATGGTACCCTTTGCCAAGAAATCCATCACCATTACTCTGTGCTGGTCCCAAAACACCGTGAGCATGACCTTGCCTGCAGAGGGTTGGACACGTGCCTTCTTTGGGGGGGGGGGGTGACTCCACATGCTTTCATTGCATCGACTGAACTTTAGTCTCAGGATCATAGTGATGGACCCATGTTTCATCCTGTGTGATAAGTCTGTCAAAAAAGTTTGCCTGTTTCTTTTGGCACATGTCCAAAAGATCCTTTGAGCAATTGACTCGTTCCTGCTTTTGGAAAGGTGTGAGCAACCTGGGAATCCATTGTGCAGACACCTTATGCATGTTCAAATTGTCATGGATGATTTTTTCCACAGACCCTACACTGATCTTGACATCTTGTGCTAACTGGCGAAAAGGTTATACGTCGGTCTGCCAAAATGGCGGTCTCCAATTGATGGATAGTGTCCTCATCAATGGCTGAATGGGGGCGACCAGGAATGGCAGCTGTTTCCACAGATGTCCGACCACACTTGAACTGGCGATGCCAGTGTTTAACAACGTCATATGATGGGGCATCTTCCCCATAAGTTGCTTTCATTTCATCGAAAGTTTCTTTTGGTGTGCAACCTTTCAAATATAAAAACCTAATCACTGCTCGGTATTCTACTGCTCCATTGTCACGCCCTACTCGATCATAACACCTGTAAAAGTGGTAAGATTAATAGTTGGGTGCTGAAAATTCAGACATAACCCATAGATACATGTATCATTACACATGTGACATTTCAACCAAATATGATAACCCTAAGTGGTTTAGGGGAAATCTTTAATGAACACGCCTCGTATGTAGAGAGTATCTCACCCAGTGGTTTTTGTTAATATTTAGAGAGAATCTCACCCAGTGTTTTTTTATACCCAACTTCTCACAGTTATTTGTTCAGCACAAAATAATACATATTTAGAGAGAAACTCAACACGTGACTTTTGACACTCAACTTCTCACAGCTATTTGATCAGCACAAATTAGTACATATGTAGAGAGCATCTCACCCAGTGGTTTTTGTTAATATTTAAAGAGAATCTCACCCAGTGGTTTTTGATACTCAACTTCTTACAGTTATTTGTTCAGCACAAAATAATACATACCGTATTTTCTTGAGTATAGTGCGCACCCATGTATAATGCGCACCCCCCTCTAGCGGATTCAATAATTTGGAAAAAAACAATTCGAATACCAAGCGCAGAAAAAATATGACACCGTACCCCTTCAGCGAAGTACGGCAAACGAACGGGTGATGAGAAACTTGGTCAGTACCAATTCGAAATTTGAGATAAAAAAAATCACCAGACATGTTGATTTACCGTTTAAATTGTATTTTTTGTTCTGCTAGGCATTGTTTTATATCCAGGGATTAAGATTACCTTGTGTATTTTCTCGTAAACTAAGCCGGACACAGCAATCAGCTGTACACACGTTTTCTTGGAATCTACCGGTGATTCGGTCAAGACACACCCAATGATATAACTTTACAGGATTTTAATGCAAGGATCGGCAAAAATTGTAACTGAAACTATTTTTTTATCAGGAATAATATATTTCAAAGTTCTTGTTAATTTAGATGCAGCTTTTACTAAACATATTTAAAATAATAATAACCCTAAACGAAGCAGCTGATCGCTATTGCCCGGTGTTATTTTTTACATGGAACCAGTCTGACCAGTCACCGTCAAGGCTCCCATGCACGTGATCGCGATAATTACGTGTTGACATAGAATCGTCCAACAAAAACAAATATGACTTTTAACGATCACGGTATGGCATTTATGATATATGTATCCATTCTCTGTCAACTAAAGTTCGTTTCAAGGCATCAATAGCGGTAATCTGACCGTGGTTGCTGTTAATAATGGTGAGTTGTGCAATCTTCTGATCGCTTCACACATGATTTCGCCGAAATTAATTAAAACAATATTAAAAGGAATTTTGAATAAGATTAATAAAATAAGTTACAAACATAAGTCCACATATACAAAGAACAATTTTTATAACCAGACAGTGTAATTACATGACTAATTTGCGTACTTCAGTATGGATTTGTTGACATGGTATTTCCGGTGTTCGTGCTCACGGCAATGTCTTTCCATGGGGGAAAAAACATCAAAACTCATTAATTCATGTATAATGCGCACCCCCTTCAACGCAGCTGTGTTTTTTGGAAAAAAAGTGTGCACTATACTCAAGAAAATACGGTATTTAGAGAGAATCTCACCAAGTGGTTTTTGACACTCAACTTCTCACAGTTATTTGTTCAGCACAAAATAATACATATTTAGAGAGAATCTCACCCAGTGTTTTCTGACGCTCAACTTCGCACAGTTATTTGTTCAGCACAAAATAATACATATTTAGAGAGAAACTCAACACGTGACTTTTGACACTCAACTTCTCACAGCTATTTGATTAGCACAAATTAATACATATGTAGAGAGCATCTCACCCAGTGGTTTTTGTTAATATTCAAAGAGAATCTCACCCAGTGGTTTTTGACACTCAACTTCTTACAGTTATTTGGCATAAAATAATACAAACATCAAAACTTGACAAAGTTCTAAAAGGAACAAAAGGTTACATAACACTTTCAAAGTTTAAAACTGTAACATTATATATAAGAAAGCTGTGACTTTGCAACTGTTATGAAAAACTGCAATGATTATAATATCCAATGGTCTAATCCAATTGTTTGAGTCATCATATCTGTCAATTTCCTCTTGTACCAGTGACTTCATTGACTTAACAGGCTGTTGGATAGATTCTACTATGACCACATACACACCCAAAATAGCTTTGAGAGACAATCACTTTGACTAACAGACATCTCTGACAAACAGGCTCTGCCTTCACCACATCAACAACTCGATCAATAACAGGATCAGAAACCACAGTAGGTTGTGTAGTGGTTTGTCATTTTCAGGCACTGACAGTTGTTCATCTTTAACCTTCACCGCAGAAAATGCAAATGAAAAATGTGCTGCCTTGTGATATATCCTTCAGTGGATCGTCTGGTCACCCATCTGTAGTAAAGGCAAGATCATGAAGCATCTGCTTTTCACAGACATTGGTATGATTGTGTTAGATCTTCTTCTGTTGGGATTTTCTTCATCTTGGCTCCATAATTCAAGAAAATGACAAAATCTCTCATTCTCAACAATTGCACATGGAGGCAAGTTCTGGATTTTGCCAACAGCCACGGTCTTTGTGATAGCTGTGTCCATGAACAGCTGGATGGAAACTTGAGAGAATATTGGAAAAATCTAGGTGAAGGTTCAGTCCAGGTAATGCATCAATATGGGAACGCAAGTCTGCTGTGTGACATTGATGTCACCTCAGGGATGATGTTCCTCCTTTATGTTGTCCTGTATCTGGCAGCATTTGAACCACAAACGTTTCATGTATTGCAAGAAACCTTTGTTTCAGCAGTGGCCAGGGCAGTGTTACACACATTTTGGTTAGTTTTGTGAAAATCTCTTTGCCATGAGACTTGTGTTGCATGGCAACGTCAAACATATCTATGCCCAGCTGGGTGATATTCCGTCCTTTCATAAATTTCACTCTGTAGAAGGAATAAAAATATGCTTCCTTAGATGCATTTGCTTAAATATTTAATAGGTACATATTGTAGATGTATCGATACAACAAGTATCTGTACAATCATCAGCTGCAGTAGTACCATGATTACCACGATAACTGTCACACAACTAATGTTGAAAGTATCGATATTGACCACACAGATCCAGGTGTGTCTGGTCCATTATAAGCACATGATAGGTTGTAGCAGGATCACGAAGGGAACATGGGATTTTATGCATCTCTCGTGCCGGAGGCAAGCAGTATAAAACCGAACAAGGGACCCATAAAACCCAATGTATCATTGTGATCCTGCTACAACAAATTTATTTTATAGATTATGACACTGTAAATGAATTAAAAAAAAAATCAAAATTGATAGAAAACAGCTGTTCGATTGAGTGGAGGTTAGCTTGTCCTACGTCATATGACTTTCATTGACTTGGAAAACTGTGCAGCTTTTTGCTTCGAAGCAGGGTATAAGGGATTTATTCTGCCTCTCAGAAATCCATGTGCACCCTGACTTGCTCATGGCGGGGTATAAGGGACTTTTTCTCCCGTCAGAAATGTATTTTCCTTCCAAGGTGGGATACATTGTATCTTGTTAAGATCATGTACACCAGTCAGATCTCATCAGTCTGACATGGAGGTATGATAAATTCAATAATCTACAGGCTGGATATTGCTGAAAATTGTTAACTGTGGCGTGAAACAACATTCACTTACCTTGACATGTTGTCTGATTTGGGTTCAAATCAATCCATGTTTGTTGTAGTAAACCAATTTAGCCTGGTGAATTCACTGTTGTCTGACTGGATATTCAATGACTGATGACAATAGACTATTCTTGAACTATTCATGTCTCTTTTAACTTGCATGAGACAACACGAAAAAAGTTTGGTTAAATCCATAACTTACTTCAATATTAATTTAACATCCAGAAACAGTAGCTGATTATGTTTTCCATACATCTCTGCTTCTGTTTCAGAAATAAACGATGAGTGGGAGTTGTTTATTGTGCGGAAAAACACTGCAGGGAGAATAAACATTGAGAGGCGTAGCCCTGAGTGGTTAATTCATCCTGCAGTGCTTTATTGTAGGATTAAAAAACAACAACAAGTCGTTCAAGTCTTATATGAGATATCAACATTATTTACAGCCTCTTTAGTCTAATAATAAAATATACAATTTTCAAAAATATTTACCCTTATATAAATAATGATTACCCGCTGAATACGATCCAACCTCAGCAATGTTGGACAAGTCTTTGGAAATATTTATGAACTGGTTTGGGAAGTTTGGTATTTCCTGTATATTCTCACATTAGTCACAATTTTCACATCGCTTATCTTAACTTTTCTCCCCAAACTGACTGTCATATCTCTCCCACCTTTGGATGCGATCGTTCAGGCATTGCGTTTATCTGCGTTGCTCAGCTATACCTCTGGGGAACAACTAACTAGATACTTACCTCTCAGAAATGATGTTGTCAAATTTACGACATCATCAAGATTCAAACGTTTGTTCGAATCTCCAAAAATTATGTCATGTTTTATCGTGAAATAAACCATGTTTTGTTCTTCCCTGTTCTTTGCGATTAATGGCATAGCAATCTAATATTTGATAATAAACACTGATATGTTGATAAGTCAAGCTGTCTTCCGCTCCATTTCCTATGCCCCATCTGAGCTTTTAGTCTAACCTGAGTAAGTATGTATTTCCTTCTGGCCTCTGTCACGTGAATGTAGCTAGCATTGATGTAGTCTGTGTCACCCTGGCTCAGCACAACTCGACTGTGGTCATCTGAATATAATCACAATTGATATCTAATACATGGTGAGAAATATACATCATACTGGACTACTGATAAAAGTCTAAAACATTTCTTCATCCATTCTATACATTTGTGCATACTGAACGCACATTTCTGTGCTGTGTAAAAACCCGAAATATTTCAATGAAATAAAACAAACAATGAGTGATACATTGTGTATTACCATGCTTACTATGAAAGAAGAATATGATCAACTCACATGGGCTGACATCTCTGTATCTGTTTTTATGTTTGTTTTCTGGCTTCCTTGCTTCTGCCACTCCGAACTTATTGTCCAGTGTCTTCAAAGATGCCTCATTTTTCACTCTCTGAGAAAAAAAACAACATAAACTTCCTGGTGACTCAACATGCTCAATGTCTGAGATAATATAGTTACAAAGCTCTGTAGCTCTCAAATTATTATTTCTGGACTTATTACTGGTACTGATTGCAGGCATGGTAAAGTCATGTTTAAAATATGAAATGTCCACTACATGACATGAGATGTTTCCAGTAATGACTTATAACAGAACAATACACAGATAATACAGTATTAAGGTAACTATTAACCAATCATACATGTTCCATATTCATCACACCTCCCAAGGAATGACAATAGATAGTGTCAGACTTAACCATGCTTACAAACATAATCTAATAAATATGTTTACATTTACACATCATCATGATCATAACAAGTACAAAGTGAATATCAGATATATCTGAATCATATTACTTTGCAACAATACCAAACAAAGTGCCCTTGGCCATGTTGGCAGTACAATTTGGGGAAAGAAACATAATTTTGTTCGAAATAGTGATCTTTTATAAAACCCTTATTTCCAAATTGAGAGGTATTTTAAAATTTCATTCAATGCAAAATGTAAAACTAAACATTAAAATCTCTTGTTTATTGGTCCTGTTATCTGTGAAATGCAAGGTATATCTGTAAAACAATAACATTCATAACATAATTCCAATTTGAGAACTTTAACTGACAATTGCTTCAGATTTGGGACCGAATTCAGACCTCTGAGAAGGTCTAACTAAATCCATAGTCACCATTATAGTTATGTCAAGTGAATCATGTTAATAAATGCACATGAAATGAAAGCAGCTAAAAATTCTAAAACTAAACATGCTAAATGAATTTTTAAACATTCTTTAACATTTGTAAAGATTTTCAGCCCATATAACATTTTGCATAACATGACATCACAATAATATTGTTAATGTAAGAAGTAAAAGTACAACACCAGATTCAGAAGAATAATTTGGAAAGGTGTAGGTTTGTAGATTCAAATGTGTTTCAAACATGGTGAAGTATCCTTCCAACAAAAAATAAGGGAACTCATGATTTAAATGTAGCTGTCGTTGAGGTGTTCATTTACAATACTATGGCGTTAGATCTGAACACAACCTCCAAATACAATATAAATTTACATCATGCAAGAACAGCATGTGATGCACGTGCTCACAAAATCCAAAGTGTGTGCACCAATAGTGGAAGACACAATCACTAATGCAATTGAGCTAATCCGTAAACCCAGCTAAAACATGTTAAAAGTGCCTCAAAGACTTTGTCAATGAACAGACAAAATGACGAATTGTGAATATGATCATGATGATAGAGGGGAACATCAATATCTCAAGATGCCCCAAAGTTTGGCAAATCAAAAAGTGTAAACTGTAATATCTCGAAGGTGGGACCAAGTACCATCAAACGGTTGGGGTTGCAACGAGACCTGGGAGTGGCAGGCCTAACAAAAAAAGATACGTAGACAAGATTGTTAATTACATTAATTGCACTACACAACAGATTCAAATCTCTTCCTGTTGTCAATGGAGAATTTCATACAGACTGATATCAAGTGATAACTGTTGAAATCCCTTTAGCATTAATTTAGATATAAACATAAATCTGTTTCATACATCTTCAGTAATTCAAGCACAATTAAGTCCATATTCGAAAGAAATATGCTTCATGTAGGTGATCCAGGACATTCAGTTTACACTATCCATGATCCAGGCCATATAACATCCTGTAGGTTTGCTTTGAATAAGCAAAAAGGGCAGTATTGGGTATAATATAGTATATTCATAACTGCAAGAGCATTTTTTGTAGTAGCATATGCTTTATTCATATATTTCTATCATAGTCACCACTTTTCACAAAATTTCAATCATTATCAACATGATCAAAGCACTAATAAAGTCTTATCTATGTGACCATATGACAAAGTCGTCTTGGAGGAAATCCTCATTTCAGTTTGACAATTCACTGAGTCAAAGTGACTAAAACCCAAAAGGTACCTGAAACTTCAAAGAATGTGATATGTTCACAAAAATGTTGAGTTGTTCCTCCCAGTCCGTGTTGGCGAGTAAATTGGAGTTAAGGCTAATTCCTAATGTAAACATGTTCTAAAGTGTTTATCTTTTAAAATTATTATTGTGTTTGCATTTAAATCTGTAGGTCTAATTTCATTTATTGCTTTCTTTTTAAAAACAAAGTAAAACAATTTTTTTTTTGTAGTTTTCATCTCACTATAGCAGCTGCTATGGCGAGGTTCTGTTTTTGCACATTGATGCCGTTTTAGCCATAAGCCTTTGGAAAGATGTCATGCATAATGTTTCTCCTACAATTCCCATGGAGAGCAACATTGTTGGTAGTTTTAGGTCAATACAGAATCCTCTTGAAATACTTAGTTTGGCCATTTTGTTTTTTATTTGTTGCATTTCATATATTATTTACAAAACAGTAAAACAGTGACTTCCATGTTACCAAAAAAGTTTATGGCATGATGAACAATATTTATATAATCGGTTTGGCGATTTCTGAAAACATCCTTTGAAACATAATGTGGAAGGGACCTATGTTCATTGATCACCTTGATTAAAATTTGTTGTCATGGAAACCGGATATTGTTCTAAATAACAAAAGGCAACAAATAGCCAGATTGATATCACTGCAAACTTCAAAAATTAAATATTTTAACAGTCTTTGAGTCATGCTCCGAAAAAAAAACATAATGGATGGACCGACGAACAGCACCCATTCCTATAAACAAAGCTTGATGAGGGTATGTCAGATTTCAATCATATTTTGATGTCCAAAACACTTCAACCTAAACTCACACTGAACGATGGTTCAACAATGACATGAAGACAGTTTGTCAGTGCTGCCCTTATTTGACAACAAAACATTTTTTTTGTAACGGTTCAAGCTGTGACTGGGGTGTACATGGTGTAAGGCTGGGATGGGTAAATTGGGTACTTGGGTCGGGTGGGTACTCAAAAGCACCTGGGTACCCACAGGACTACCCGGACCTGTGGTTAGTCATGTGATATATTGTTAAATGACAAAAAAATTCTAGAACTATATGGTTACTCTACAAGTCACTAATATTCGCATTTCTTTCTGACTATGCACCCATTCCTCCTGACTTTTATATGTCAAAAAAAAAAAAGATAAAATTTCAGTCAACTTCAGTGTATGCATGACCAGATCATTTCATACGAGTATCTAAATACATTTTGTCCAGGGCTATGGTCAAACTATTCCCAATCAGACATTTTGTACCTATCTCTTGAGACCTACAGCAGGTACCCAGGTAGGGTTGGATAATAGAGAGGTGGGTACCCAGATAGTATACTTGGGCCCTACTGGGGTGATAATTAATACAATTAAATGATAAAATCCAATGTTTGGCATTGATTACTGTTTACTACTGTCATATTTTTGATAATCATTAGAAATCTTCTACAACTAATAGCTCAAAGGTTCATTAAAGGTGAGACCCCCCTCCCCCCCCCCCCCCCCCCCCCCCCCCCCCCCTCAAACACATATCACGTGTATTTGGAAGATATATATAACTTTTGGAGGGGGGATACGGGCGTAAGTTTTTCCCATTTCTCGTCTTAGGTGTCAGATTACCAATAACTGTGTGCTGCATTAGCAATCCGAGTGAATTTATCAGTTGTCAAACCTGCCTAAGCTTATATTAACGTGCATGGACAACTTTTGACTACGGTCAACAATAACATTGTTAGCATAAGCCGCTACATTACACAATGTAAGTATTGTAAGGCTTCCTGGTTGACAGGTTGATCGAAAGTGGAGCTTACTGTTCGGTGAGCAATTCTATAACCACCGTCTACTAAATAGCAGGATATTCAAGTGAAAGGAAACTTGTCATTTCCTTCAAAGTTGTTATGCCCGAGGTATTTAACTTCTGAACATACCAACCGTATTCGGTATGTCAGGGGTGCTAACAAAAGCGACGTGATCAAACCTGGTACACTTCGTTCCATATCTTAGCAGAATCATAATCCAAGAATTCGTTTTCCAGTCTCGACATTATTGTTTGTTCCACGTGTCTATATCAAGAAGAGAGGAACCGTTCCCACTAAGAAGTTCACTGATACCGGACGCTAGCTACGCCATGTCTGTACCGAGTTGAATATTCCAATTGTTTTGATTGGTGTAGGTCTTTTTAACCTGTCACGTACCGTTATCCATTCACTGCTGCCTCACATCGTCAGAAGCACCGTCTGCTATGTTCTTGTGTTGTTAAAATAAATGACAATATGGCATACCAAGAGGAAATTTACGAAGCTATAAAAAACAACGATGATGCAAAGGTTTGGACTGTGTATACTGTATACCGTTTCAGCTTTGTCACAAAGGGAGGGTCACGCTGAGGTATTCTTATCCCAGAAACGCATAATCAGCTGCTGATACAGATGCTTGTCATTGTCAACAATCACTAGGCCTAGTTGAACACACAAGAATTGTCGTGTGGATTGGTCCATGTATGTGCAATAAAGTCACATAAATATTTACAAGGTCTAATATTTAGTTTGAAATGTGCAAAACAGATAAAGTATCGACTATCGTGGATGGTCATATGTCGTTGGAAGCTCCCTCCAAGCGCGGGACCCCCTCGTTGCGTTCGCGATGGAATTGTGCGAACGAGCAATCGCTGTGAGGAGTTTGCATGATTACTTACTTATTAAGGTAGCTTTGGAGGTATGGAGTTTAATGATTTTGCAAACCCAGGAGTAAATTTGAACCAGAAGTGCATGTAACTTATTAATGAAGGGTGAGGCACGGGGCTTTCTGTTTCAACGCCTCACTGCTTATTGCATGTCTTTTCTCCATCTGGAACTGATGTCATTCAACATGAAGTGCAAATATTTCTTATTGAGGGGTGCAGGATAAAACGGCACTTATTTCTCTGGCGAAAACGGTTACTTTGAGTCGGGCAAAAACGGCACCTCTATTTTTAATAACGATAACAACGATTTTTGTAGTAATATGTAGGGTTTATTTACTTGGTATTTCATTAGTGATGTATTTAAATTGTATTTCCTCTTTTCCTATATAAGTAAATATTGGGTTTCCTTTGGTCTTCTTCAGTCCGGCAAATTTCTCTATAACGGGCCACAGAGAGTCCTGTTTCACATACACGATGGGTCCACTGGTCACAGTTATCACATGATACAGCATGTTGATTTTTTCTGACATTCTTCTCGCATGCAACACATCGAAAGGCCATTGTGAATAATTGTGATCTCACAGCACCATGTAAGGCCTCTTAAATACAGTTTCAGCTTAAATTGAGTAAAGGTACTTAAAACTTCAAAGCATATAGTGTTTTCACTGCGCCTCCCAATCAGAGTCGGTGAGTATATTGGAGTAGGGGGCTAATTTCTTATTTGTTTTATTTCACAATTATTTGTGTTTGTAAGAGACGATGTGAGTTTAATTTCTATTATTTTTCTTCAAAGCATGTTATGTTTCAGTCTCATTAAAATCAGATCTTAGTTCTCGCTGCCGCTGAACAAAGATCTGAGGACATCCCATTACGGGTCACGTCAGACCGACCTTTCCCAAACTCTGACCGCCCAATGGAATTACTGACAAGAAGTCGACATTAGCCAATCAGAAGGCAGCTTTCTCGTGGTTTACAGCACTAATTTCAAACTGGCGACTACGCTTTGAAACATATTTTGACAAATTCTCGCTTAAAAATGTGAAAACTGAACAAAAGAACATTCTCGAATTGGCTAATATATGGTCTAGATTGTATGGATTCAGTCGTTCATTCCGTAACTATCGTTCGGAATACTCCGTTTTAAAGTTTTTGAGGCTGCATGATTAGAAATCACATCCCGACTGTCACTTTCATGATTTGGTAAACGACGCTCTGATTGGTCTGATGAAAGGTTGTTCTGACGTGACCCCTAATGGGATGTCCTCAGATCTTTGTTTAGCGGTAGCGAGAACTATGATCTGAATTTAATGAGATTGGTTATGTTTTCACAATAAGTTGAGTTGCGTATAAGCTAAGTTGGATTATAGTTGGAGTAGAGGATAATTTCTAATGTAAACTTGTTTTAACATCTCACAATTATTGGCGTTTGCAAGTTACAATGTAGGTTTAATATCATTTATTTTACCAAGGTAAAAAAAAACATAAGGTGCTGTTTTCGCTTGAGTCGAGGTGCCGTTTTCGCTTGAGTCGAGGTGCCGTTTTCGCTATAACCCCTTATTAAGTGGTGAGAGATATAGGACTTACTGTTTTAAAGTTGTCTTGCATGAGATATGTGTTTTCGGGGACTTTTCCCAAACCGGAAGTATTGTCACTGAAGCAGAAGTGATAACATGCCTTAGTGATTTATTGAGTCAAGAATTTCAGCTTAATGAGGTTTCACTGTATTTTGATGGAAGCCGAAGGAGATTTTTGTGAAGGAAAAAGGAGCATAGCTAGTTGAACAGAAGATCTACTGTAGAGGTGGTTGGGACTAATTGATCTTAATTCAAGAGTCTAGAAATTTTAGTTCTGTCTACATGGCGAAACCTTGAGAACTGAACCTGTTGTGGCTGTGAAAGGCAGCTTTGTTATATTTATGCATATCCATGCCATTGTATAAACAATTTTGCTTTGACTAACAGATGGAGGAGTTGTTAAATAGATGGTTGAGATCCTGCATCAACAAAAAGTTGAAGATACAAACAGAGCAGTATATGGGTGTGATGTCCGCACTCTGTCTGGCTGTCATTGAGGGAGACCCAGTTGACACAACCATCATACAACTGCTGCTTAAAAATGGTCAGCTGCATACTATATTCAGAATAAAGTGCATGAATTCTAAATTGCTAAATAATATACTAAAGCTCCACAGTCTTCATATTTTTCAATAGAATATACTCTGAACAGAAACCTTTATCTGCTTCCTAGCTAGTATGGTGACATGCAAACATTATATTGGATCTTTGATTCAGGCCAAAAAATCAGTAGCAACTTTAGGCTTGCCCAAACTGTCCCCAATAATGCCATTTCTCCCTCCCCTTTACAACATTCAACAGCTCTTTGGCTCCTATGCTTTGTATTAATTGAAGTTCAGGTGTTCAGGTGGTTTAGTTTTCCCATACATGCCATTCAGATAAGGATTATATCTGAAGTAAGCTTTAACAAGAAGCAAAGTGTGCCTGTTATCATTGTTATGTATATGTTTTCTGTTATTTAGCTGTATAATGACATGCTTGATCATGTTGATGTGGAGGAACTTTAAGGAACATGCTTTCACCAAATATTTAACAATTTCCAAGTGCCTATGATGATGGTAACATAAACATTAAACTTCTGATAGTCATTATCATCTAGAATCTGACCTTGTTCATCTGGTTTCCCCACTGTGGGATAAGCAATATACAATGTACAGAGAAGGTTCCCAGTAATGGTGGAAATTATGGGTAGGGTGAAAAAAGTATTAATTGTCCATTGTCAAGGTGCACCAAGGGAAAGACTGGTCGTGGAAATGTTTGGCCTTCTACACTGGAAGTTTGTATCCTAACCACTGAACGGCATCAGTTTAAAGATATTGAAATACAAGAGCTCAAATAAAACCTGAAACAAACTTGGAATTATAATCATGTGCCTGGCACATGTCGTAACCACTGTTCAAGGGTTGTTGATCATGTCGACTTAATGAGTTTTATAATTTCAAGTTTAGTTGTTGTTTTTCATTTTAAATCTGTATCTGAAGAAAACAATTGTTTCCAGGAGCTAATCCTCAGAAACGGAGAGACTGGCGTATTCCTAGTATCCTCCCCACTCTGACTGAGTTCTTATCTCCTATGTCCATGGCCATCAAGGAACAGAATATCTCTGTGCTCAAACTGCTTCTTGAGGCAGGTGTGTTTAGTTTCAGTACTTCATTCAGGAGAATGCATGTCATGTTCTCTTGGTACTTTCACAGTGAAAACTGTGTGTCAGCATGTAAAAGAAGGAGTGTACATAGATCATTTTCTAAGTAGTTCAAAGATTTTAACCGTGAATGAGACACTCATGACAATGTTTGTTACTTAAAAGTTGTGCTCCTACAATGGAAATTATGAGCTTATGTAGACATTTCACTCTAACATATCATGCCTTCATTTTCATTTGCTGAATAAGCAATAAGGTGTTACTATATTAACATGTACAAATCCCTTAAAATAAACACAATACCTATAACTGTGTTAAAATAGTCTTTATATTGCCTCTGTTCTAAGACAGCAAATTGTTCAACATGTGAAAGCAAAACGGACATATGGATTGTTGGTTTGTTTGCTTCAGACATGCTGTACATTGGCTGTGACCATGTTAACCAGAGACATGTTTTCCCCTGAACCTTTTTGAATTTGGTCTGAGGGGGTATCTAGTGACACAGACACAGAAGGATAACTATTCCTTTTGAATTAGTATGTGGATACAACCTTTTAACTATGATGCCAGAACCCCTAAGAAAGGTTGTCAGGGAGAAGGGCCACAAGTAGACAATCTGGAAAACAAATATCCACCTGAGTCTTCACATGTCTGAGAGACCCAAACAATGTAAAGAAGAACACTTCTAAGTAGTTCCCTGGTAACTGCAAGTGAACATCTTTTCCATAGAACATGTTAGCAGAAATACTACCAAAGCAAACAAAGAAATGATTTGTGCATCAACTTCATACAACAGAATAGGAAGGAATTTCCTAATTTGGTGGTCTTGCAGTTTGTGTAAATGTGTTTTGTAATTAGTTAGTAACCTAGGACTGAAGTATCCATGGATAATAATTGTGTCAATTTCATGATGATTAACAACTGTAGCTTTTCTGAAATGAACTAGGTTATATGATTGCTTATGCTTTGCTTTCTTTTTAAACATGGTAAATACTAGGACAACATTTTTGATAACTTTCCTTAATATATGTTATATATGTTACATCAAATATGTTCTCTGATCGTTTGGGTATGTATTGATTAGGTGCAAGTGCAAATGAAACTTCTCCAGGACTGAAAGTTCAAGAAGAGGAAGGGGGTTCAATGCTGTACCGTGACACACAAGAAACATGTCTACATCGGGCTGTGCTCATGAAGAATCCTGCAATGGTGGAACTGCTCATCACAAAGGGTGCAGATGTCAATGCCTTAAATAGGGATGACCAGACTCCTCTACATTGTTGTGGGCATCGGTACCACCCGCAGGTGTTTCGGTATCTCCTGTGTGGCGGTGCTATGGCCTCCAATGTGGACCAAGAGGGACAAAGTGTGCTGGGCCTCCTGCTCAAACCACAGCAGTGTGATGATGGTGTAGAGGTCTGGACCAGCAGTGAAATCCAAGACAGGATTGAGAGTGTTCACCTGCTTCTGTCAGCAGGCTATCACCTTCAAAGAGATGTTCATGTGAGAAATGTTGTGGGTGAAACAACCTTAAACCAAAACATCAATGGGATTTGTCAAGATAAACTGTTTATGGTATTTATAAACAACAGACTTGCCAATCCTCCATCTCTTGACTTTTTGTGTTGTATTGCAATCAGACAGTTTTTGAGGTACAATTGTCATTTATCTGTTGTTGATTCTCTGCCATTGCCACAAAAGTTGAAAGACTATATTTTGCTCAAGACATATTGGAAGTAATATGTTTGGTGGTAACAAATAGTATTGGAAATATTTGGTGGATGCAAATGGTATTGGAAATATTTGGTGGATGCAAATAGTCCTGGAAGAGATGTCTTTGGTGGTCATGTTGTTCCATGACCATGTTGCCGAGCTTCCTGTTCATGTTTGTCAAAAACCTTTGAACACATTAGATTTGCTCCTTAAAAATAAAGGCTGGCCAAGCTGTTTGTTTTGGATACCACGCACTGTTTAAACATCTCCGGGATATCACATCAAAGTATCATTTATAGCCCAGAGGATTTTTTTATAAAAAAATTGATTACTCATATCTTGGGTCAAGTCACCCAAAGGTCATAGCCCCCTTGGAAATCCATTTAATGAACAGGTTGCGAGGAATTTCAGCCACTCTTTGTTTTATTATCCGTCCGCCACATTTCGTTTCCGGAGCAGATCTTGAAAACCGTACCATATTTCTTCACCATACTTGGCACATAGATGGGTCTAGTGGTGAACTGGTGCCTTTTGATAGTTTGGGATTTTAAAAAAAGTTATTTTTTGCGTTTCCATGGCAACAACTTTGATTTAGACTGAAAATGGCAGTAGTCCTCGTTTCCGGAGCAGATCTTGAAAACCGTACTATATTTCTTCATTAAACTTGGCACATAGATAGATCTAGTGGTGAACTGGTGCCTTTTGATAGTTTGGGATTTTTTAAAAAGTTATTTTTTTAGTTTCCATGGCAACGACTTTGATTTAGACTGAAAATGGCAGTAGTCCTCGTTTCCGGAGCAGATCTTGAAAACCGTACCATATTTCTTCACCATACTTGGCACATAGATAGATCTAGTGGTTAACTGGTGCCTTTTGATAGTTTGGGATTTTTAAAAAAGTTATTTTTCGAGTTTCCATGGCAACGACTTTGATTTAGACTGAAAATGGCAGTAGTCCTCGTTTCCGGAGCAGATCTTGAAAACTGTACCATTTTTCTTCACCATATTTTGCACATTGATAGGTTAAGTGGTGAACTGGTGCCTTTGGATAGGTTTGGATTTTTTTTAAAGTTTTTTTTTGAGTTTCCATGGCAACGACTTTGATTTAGACTGAAAATGGAGGTAGTCTTCGTTTCCGGAGCAGATCTTGAAAAACGTACTATATTTCTTTACAAAAAGGCCCAGTGAACGTAGTTCACAGGAGCTAATGCATTGCACACACCCGACATGTCATATTGGCGGGGGATGTGAGTATTTCATGCTTTTTTCACAATGTCATACACTCACTTTCGATGAATTCAAGGTAGGTTCAAATGTCATTCTTAAGGTAGTTTGGTCTCTATAAGTACCTATGTTTTAAACTTTGTATGTTCTAGCATGTGATTGATGAAAATTGAGGGTCAAGGTCATAAGCTCTAAAGTGTATATAGTTTCCTGTTAAACATGTTAAGGGAGCAAGAGGCCTTTGTGTTTCTGTTTCATCAGACATGAACACACACACACACTAACACACTAACACACAAACACACTAACAAACACACACTAACCTATGGTCCATCTCATTAAAATCAGATCTTAGTCCTTGCTTCCGCTGAACAAAGGTTACGGGTCATGTCAGAAGGACCTTTCTTTCAACTAATCAGAGTTGCTTACCAGATCGGTAAAGTGACAGGCATCTTCCTGAGGCAAGGGTGTTAACTAACTGTAAAAGTCCGGTTTCCACCCTTGCCGAACTAGGCTGGAATTTCCAGGCTCGATCATAGCGCCACCAGTGGCTATTACGAGTTATGCAGCACCCATTCAAGACGATCTGATAGATAATCAAGATCTATATTGTAACAAAATGCGAAGTGCATCAGATCACTTGAGCACCTTGATTAAAAAGATGCTAAAATTTGCAAAATATCTGTCGACGTACAGTTGATGGTACAGATGCTTTGCAAATTCTACAGTTGTCCGAAACCCTGCACATTGAAATCCATGTTGTTTACGAACCGGATGTCGAATGTGTTAACCAGTGTTGATTTGACTATGCATAGACTCGTTAGTCCAGCCATAGTGTAACTCCTGAATTCCTGTCTAGTTGGCAAGCGTGAAAACTGGACTTTTATGGTAAGTTAACACTCTTGCCTTGGGAAGATGAGTGACAAACGCTTCAGATATTTTAAATGACACGAAATCATTTTATAAAACCCTATATTCAAAAAAAGATACATCTCAGATAGATTTAGAAACATTATTTCCAAATGATCAAGATAAAGTTAATGAAAGATTAGCGGAAGCAATGGAAGGTGAATTAACTTACGATGAAGTACTTAGTGCCTTAAAGCGTATGAAAAACGATAAAAGTCCGGGACCTGATGGTTTCACTGCAGAATTTTTAAAGTTTTTTTGGCGTGATTTAAATAAATATTTTATAAACTCTCTTAATTATGCTTATAGAAACGAAGCGATATCAGTCACGCAAGTTCAGGGCATTATTACGTGTATTCCAAAAGAAGGTAAGTCAAAAATGTTTTTGAAAAACTGGAGACCCATCTCGTTACTTAACACTACATACAAACTTGCTTCCTCAGCTATAACAGATCGGATCAAACCAATTTTATCTACTTTTATCAGTGAAGAACAGAAAGGCTATATTAAAGGAATATATATGGGAAAGATTAACAGGCAGGTGTATGACGTTATGGAATATGTCGATACTTATCAAATTACTGGCATGTTAATACTTATCGACTTCGAAAAAGCTTTTGATCCTTTGGATTGGGGATTTATTTGAGACGTGTTAGCATTTTTGAAGTTTGGTCCTTCAATATGTAAATGAATAAGATTATTGTATGAAAAGTCAGAGTCATGTGTATTGGTTAATGGTTTCGCAAGTTCATTTTTTAAGTTAAGTCGAGGCTGTCGCCAAGGCAACCCAATTTCCACGTATATTTTTATCATATGTACTGAGATATTAACCAGATTGATTAAGAATAACAAATTTATCAAAGGATTAAAGATTGGTTCTATTGATCATTTATTAGCTCAGTTTGCAGACAATACAACTTTAATATTACCGTATTCGACGTAATAAGCGCCCAGGGCGCTCTCAAAATTAGAAATAGGGGGCTCTGATTAGAATATTATTTTGGTGAAAAAAAACAGAGTTGAAAGATAATTTTCATGGTTATGCTGACAGCCTGAAATGTCTATGTACAACAGATATATTTTTCCAGAACTTTATTGCCCATATTTAAGGGTGCATATAGCACACGAGTGCGTATTATACGCGAATAAATTAGTCTTGTGTACATTGATCAATCGGAAGGGGTGCTAATTGGGATTGTTCACCAGCCAATATATCAGCAAATGTCACCGAGGGCGCTTATTAGAGCGGGGCGCTTATTACGTCGAATACGGTAGATGGTACAGAAAGATGTTTACAAGCTGTTTTTAATACATTGACTCTTTTTTAACGTTTTTCGGGCTTACGTGTAAATATAGACAAAACAAAGTTGATATGGATTGGTTCAAAAAAACGTAGTCGGATAAAACTACTCCCCTAAATGAAAATGGATTGGACCGATAACTTTAAGTTATTGGGCATTAAATTTGATACTGATCTTGAAAATATGGTAGACATTAATTATAACGATATATTCAAAGAAATAATAAATTTGATGCAATTATGGAAAAGTAGAATACTTACACCCTTTGGACGAAATACAATATTCAAATCATTATTGTTACCAAAACTTAATCATTTGTTTTCTACTGTTCCTGCTTCATCCGAAGATATTATAAATAAATTTCAAGCAAATTGCTTCAGATTGATTTGGAATGAAAACCGGATAAAACAAGCGTATAGTTGACTAAGTCATCTATATCCCCTGCCCATTTTAACACGTTATGGTCCCAAACCAGGTAACTGACCCAACATTTCTCTTAGCCCATGTCAAAATAGCTGCAATGGAAATTCTAAAATAAACATTTCTAAAACTCCTTAATATCAAATGGCACTAGTTCAGTATGCGCTTTATATATAGACATGCAAGGAAATATTTAACAGTTTATTTGTTATACTCCTTAAGTAAACCAATCCTTTATTAAAACTTAAATCCAACTTGTTGTCATGGAAACATAAACAATAAAAATTTCTAAAAGTGCTATATATCAAAAGGCACCAGTTCAGTGTGTGCCTTGTAGACATGCAAAGTTTTGTAAGAAAGTATTTAATGGTTTTTGAGTTACGCTCTGGAAACGAACACCACCCCTGTAGAACCTAAGTCAAACTTATTGTCATGGAAACATAAAAAATAAAATTTTCTAAAATTCCTAAATAGCAAGAGGCACCAGTCCAGTATGTGTCTGGTAAACATGCAAAGTTTTTGTTGGAAAGTATTGAATGGGTTTTGTCACCGTTTTGAGTTATGCTCCGGAAACAAACTCTACCCTATAGAACCTAAGTCCATCTTGTTGCAATGGAAACGTAAAAAATAAAAATTTATAAAATTCCTAAATAGCAAAAGGCACCAGTTCAGTATGTGTCTGGTAGACATGCAAAGTGTTTGAGTTATGCTCCGGAAATGAACAGCACCCTTAAAGAACCTAAGTCCAACTTGTTGCCATGGAAACGTAAAACATAAACATTTCTAAAATTCCTAAATAGCAAAAGGCACCAGTTCAGTATGTGCCTAGTAGACATGCAAAGTTTTGTAAGAAATTATTTAACGTTTTTTGAGTTACGCTCCGGAAACGAAGAGTACTTCGTTTGGGCGGGGGATAATTAAAAGGGAAAGGGTAATGAACAATATTCCTAACGGTGGTTTTAAAGTACCCCTAGTAGAAGATATTATTACATCTCAAAATATTTCTTGGCTTCGTCACATACATCTATCAAATACTACCCTTAAATTGTTTATATTTGAAGCTAATATTATCCCATCTGATATTTTTCAAATGGATGCAAAATACATAAGAGACCACATCGTCAAAACTATCAGAAATCCTTTTTGGCGAGATGTAGTGTTGTCTTGGGGCCGATATATTGAAAATCATAAGAAAACACGAAAGGATGCTTATTCCCAGTATATGGTACAATGACAATGTGCAGATTGATGGGAAATATATATTTATTAACAAGTGGGATGATGCGGGAGTAAAATATATCAATGATTTGGTAGATCATGAGGGCCGACTTCTTTCATACTTAGAATTTGAGAATAGATACAATGTTTCGTGTAATCGTTTAACCTTTTATGGGGTGAGAAATGCTATAAATGTTTATTTAAAATCTTTAGAAACTTATGATGTTACACCATTGGTAGCCCCAATTTTACCATTTAACATTCATGTACTTACGAAGAGTCCAAAGGGTTCAAAATATTACTATGATGTATTATTGAGTTCAAAATTTCAGAGGACATCAGCCAATAAGAAATGGGAAAAGGATATTAGATATTATACAGATTATGAATGGAACAATTTAAATGAAATACCCTTTCGATGTACTGATAGTGTGCAATTGCGTTGGCTTCAGTACAGAATCATTAATCAAATACTTCCAGTTGGTAAATACCTATTTAAAGTGGGATATAAAGATTCTCCCTTGTGTACAAGTTGTGATAAAGTTATTGCTGACATTTATCATGTACTATGGAATTGTGAAAACGCTAACTCTCTCTGGGCCGAACTTGAAAGATGGATAAATAATAAGGCGGAAATTCATATCAATTTCACCGAAGAAAACGTTTTACTGGGCTTTCCATTTAAAGGAAATGATCCATTAAATGCCTTGTCATTAAGGATACTATATTCAAATTTTATCTTAAAAAGAAAAAATTGTCTTTCGAGTTGATCCAGAGAGAGTTGGCAAACTACTACTTTATAACTAAAGCGATAACTTACACTAACTGTAACTACAAGTTTGGGAAGTTTTGGTCCAGTTGCCACAAACTATTTTTGTAACCATATCAACTCAAATACTGAATTATCTGAGTTCATATGCCGCCATGATGTATGATGTATGATTCTGTTGTTGCTTTAAGATTCGCTGTATGAACATTAATATGTATGAAATAAAAAAAAATAAAAAAAAGATGAGTGAAAAAGACGAAATGTGTTGTTTAACCATGCAACAGCGAAAAGGTTATAAACACATGGTGCCATAAAGCTTTCTGATTGGCTGATACTAACATCTTGTTAGCTGTCATTGAAACTTTTTTCCTTTTCCAGACAATAGGTCTGATTAAACACTTTTTCTGTTTTGCTATTATGGGAGGTAACTCCATTAGTTCCTGTTCTAATTATAGTGTATCGCAATCTCACACTGACTGTGCAAATATTGTGTGTACGAAAGTATTGATGAATCCATACAGCCCTTATGCACACATCATTTTTCCCTCGCTGTAAACCAGCCACTTGCCGTTGACTTCCCAGTGCGTTTTGAACGTTTGAGTTCTGCTCTTTTTTTTTATCATTTCCAGTGTTTTGGGAGGTTACCCTGGTTTTGCATAATCAAAATACTTTCGGGACAAATGTGTTTTCAGTGGTCAGATTTCTTGTTCATTTATATGTAAAACTATAGAACTTACTATTGAAATTCATTTTGTATTTGTAATTTTGTATCTCCATATCTGTTTTAACTGAAGGTGAAGGTGCATCATTGAACCGTTTAAGCTTGGCTCTGTCTTTTTGTCACAAGTTGTAGTGCAAATTGAGCAGGGAACCAGCAGTTTTCATGATATGCACTACAACACAAAAGTTTGTGACTGTGTTCTGCAGTAAAATGGTGGATATCAGCTATTTTGTGTGACTTCATGCCACCAACGTGTGGTGAGCCATGGTTATCTCTAATTACATCAGGCTATACTCTAAATACATGATGTTACAGTGTGAATGGACTGCAGGTCATGATAAATAAACACTAGTTTGTGAAACATTCAAGCCATAATAATGTTGTCCGGAAATTGTCTTTTTGACATAAATATTTATTATCAACTTGCATTGTGTCTTTTGACATGTACACATATGTACATGCAAATAGTAGCTTTATAAATACTGCTGGGTCAAAGGTGTTGTCACAGTTGATGTGTGTACTTGGGTAAACCAGTCAACAGTAACTCAGAGAATCAGCATGCAGACAATTGAGGGCCAGTGCATGAATAAATATCAAGACTCATAGGTTATAGGACTAAGGGCAGATAATTCAAAATGATTAATTTTAAATGACACAGTTTACCCAAAAGCTCCTCAGCAGTTCCTTGAATAACTATCTAACATGGTACATATCAGCAGCATCAGACGCCAATCACTTTTTGTTCTTTGCCTTAGGTCATAAGTTATCTATTTGGAAGCCATAATGGATTGAATGCATTTCAAGTTCATTTTGAGCTCTTTTAGGGTACATGTCTTCCAAAATCTCCTTTTTAAAGTCAAGATACTTCCTAACTCTCTCCAAGTGGTCGTGAAAAATGTCTCTGAGGTGGCCATATTGGATTTTACTTCTTATCTCTTTCTTCTTCTTGTTCAATATGCAGAGGCAAAGACATGATCAAATAAAAACTTTTATTACTTGAATATTGCTTCATCATTCAAAGCACTGCAGAGAATACTGATACATAATGTATCTGACATTGTCACCTGGTAAATAGATCAATGAGCAGAACACGAAGGATGTTGGAAACCAGACCTAACTTGCTTTGGCTGACTGCTGCTAAGAATTACAATGTACTTAGTTTTGAAGCAGAAAATAATTACATGTGATAATTGTTTACTAACAGTGTTATGGTTATCATTAAAATATGCCCCAAAAATTAAAGCAAGTGTTATCCCAAATATGACATTTGTTAAATTTAATAATGATGCATTAATAATTGACATGGCAAACAAGAACTGAATTCTTTTGGCATGTTTCTAAGACACCATTATTGGGATCATGCCTTATTACCATGTAAAAATTGCAGTAATCCATACAAATTATGGTGTATGGAGGTCAAGTTTCAATTCTGTTGGACAATGGATGTGGACAAAGGATGGCATAATCCCAAAACAAAAGTTTTGCAGCAACAAATAAATATACCAGTATAATAGATAAGAAGGGAAAAGTGGATAAAAGTAAAAGTCCCAACCATGATGCTTCATTCACAAGTGCAGTTGTAAATCTAAGTCAGGTGGGTGTTATCTATGCTGTTGTCGGTTGTGTTGAAATGTCTCTAGACCTTCTTTGATCAATGCCTCTGTAACACCATCATTGACCATGATGCTGGTCACACCTGAAACAGTCACAGCATTTGTCACACCTGAAATACCGGTGTATAACATACAGATACCGGTAAAAGATTAAGTCACAACACTGGTCACAGGCTAATATGTCATATTGGTCACAAGGTAATATGTAACACTGGTCACAAGGTAATATATAACAGTGGCCACAGGGTAAGGTGTAATATTGGTCACATGGTAATATGTAACACTGGTCACAGGGTAATATGTAACAGTGGTCACAGGCTAATATGTAATATTGGTCACAAGGTAATATGTAACACTGGTCACAAGGTAATATGTAACACTGGTCACAGGCTAATATGTAATATTGGTCACAAGGTAATATGTAATATTGGTCACAGGGTAATATGTAACACTGGTCACATGTTATCTAATCATGCAAACTCTAAAGCTTAACACACAACTACGGTTACAGACTGTATGACTGATTCCAAATTCATAGTCTGGTATGGAAGACGCCACTTTGAACCTAGTGCCGCAAAGCTCAAGAAAGCTGCTTACAGATTGGCTAATGTCGACTTCCTGTTAGTTATTTCATTGTTCGGTCAAAGTTCGCGAAAGGTCGTTCTGACGTGACCTGTAATGGGATGTCCACAGCGGTAGCGAGAACTTGTACACTACGTCACAAAGAGATGGCATATCCTATGACCTTCCATCAGCCCTCGTTGACCATGTGTGCTGTCGAATGTCAAATTAAAATCTTTCTAATCCACCTACCTATATTCCTCAATTCAATAATATTTCTCTGCTCGTCATCAAAGAACAGCATGTCTTCATAAGGGATGCCACTTTCCTCCACAAACCTTAAATGTATAGCCACACGATTCATCTTCATTTGTCTGAACATTTGCAACACTGGTCAATAAGGTCATAATACAAGAATAGACAAGAAAACAAATAAAAATGTGAAAGACATTTCTACACAATAAATTACCCATGTATACATACTGATACTATGGGAATAGGATGTTTGTCCAAACTAATCAGTCATTGTAAAACAGGTTTGTGTACTTTTGAATGAACTGAAGTAATCACTGATTAAGAGAATTCTAATGAAGAACAATCCCAAGAACTGTTTGTTTTCAACCAATAACTGTAGTCTCAATATTGTCTGAGCTATGTGTAAACCACATGTACATCTTGATGCTAGAAGTTGTCTCATGTTTACCTTCCAAAGTGTGTGACTTTAGATCCAGGGTAGATTTCTTTATATGTGAAGTATCTGTCCCAGTCAAACAGATGACACAATTCATGTGCATCAGGAGGGGTAGATGATCTGCAAATACAACCATTTCCATCAACTTCAATATGTTACCCTCATGCAATGAACTCAGTGTGAAATAGAAGCATACTTGTTTTCATTTATCATCCAAAACTGGCTTACACTGGAGATGTCGCTACAAGAAATAGCATCACAATCCTTTGCAGGCCATTGTGACATCCATTACAAATCAAAAGCAAATGACATCACTAATCTCTGCCATTTAAGTTGTTAATCTGTACTATTTACACTCAAAACACTGGTTATTAACACTGTCAAGCACCGCTATGTCAAACTTCAATCTGTCCAACTTGCAGTTGTCTCAAAGTAAAAGCATCGTCCCTGCATATTCCTTCTCTATTTATCATATTCGGTTACGTTGGACCCTAGATACTCGTAGTATTTACGTTGATCCCTTGAACTTCGACACAATAGTGTTTGACTATTACAAAATAAAAAGGTAAGAAGAATGATCATGGATGTATGATATATTTCATATCAAACTCAAGTGAGATTCTCTATTCATTACCGTTCCCTCAGAAAGAACACAAACCCCTACTGATCAGTTCATAACCAAGACTACACATCTCTTGTATAAAACAGGTATACATCTCCTGTGTGGCTGGATTGGCACTTGAATTATTATTGTATATTTTGGTTTGAGGAACTATACACATACAAACACTTGAAGTGTATGACATAGAAGCCAGCCTCAGTGATACCTTGAAGCAACGGCCAGTGTGTAGCCCTCTGAGTGGAGCCGATGGAGCACCTGGGGTACGTCAGGGTAGCAGATGACCATCTTCCCATGCCGATCATACACCTGCCCATCACTGCAACACAATCGCACATACAGCAACAATGAAGGACTAGATCTTTTGGAATTTATCAAATCAGCAGCTTTGAAAGTAAACTGAACTATAGGAGAATTCCTACATAAACAAGCGTATAGTCGACAAAGTCATCTATATCCCCCGCCCATTTTAACACTTTATGGTCCCAAACCAGGTAACTGACCCAACATTTCTCTTAGCCCATGTCAAAATAGCTGCAATGAAAATATTCTAAAATAAACATTTCTAAAACTCCTTAATATCAATTGGCACCACTTCAGTATGTGCTTTATATATAGACATGCAATGTTTGGCAAGGAAATATTTAACAGTTTATTTGTTTTACTCAATAAGTGAACCCACCCTATATCAAAACTTAAATCCAACTTGTTGCCATGGAAACGTTAAAAATAGAAATGTCTAAAAATGCTAAATATCAAAAGGCACCAGTTCAGTATGTGCCTGGTAGACATGCAAAGTTTTGTAAGAAAGTATTTAACGTTTTTTTGAGTTACGCTCCGGAAACGAACACCACCCTTATAGAACCTAAGTCCAACTTGTTGCCATGGAAACATAAAAAGTAAAAATTTCTAAAATTCCTAAATAGCAAAAGGCACCAGTTCAGCATGGGTCTGATAGACCTGCAAAGTTTTGTAGACAAATATTTAACGGTTTCTGAGTTATGCTCAGGAAACAATTTTGGGACGCACTCACACACACACGCACGGATGGACGGAACCAATTGCAAATGCAACCACATTCTAATCAACACAAGATCCACCCTTTCAGCATTGTTGAGGAATAGACATTATCATCATAATGTTTTCAGGGATGTGCCAATCTCATCAAAATCAGATCTTAGTTTTTGCTATCGCTAAACAAAGATCTGAGGACATCCCATTACGGGTCACTTCAGACCGACCTTTCGCAAACTTTGACCAATAAACAGAATGACTAACAAGAAATCATCAATAGCCAATCAGAAGGCAGCTTAATCGAGGTTTACGGCATGAGTTTCAAACTGGCGCTTCGAAACTTATTTTGACATACACGATTAAAAAATTAAACAATGAACAAAAGAACATTCTGGCATGCCTAATAGATGGTCTAGAGTGTATGAATACACATAACTGTTGTTCGGAATACCCTGTGTGGTTTTTTTTCGAGGTTGCCCGATCAAAATCACATTCCAACTGTCACTTTCATGATCTGATAAGCAATACTCTGACTGGTCAGATAAACGGTCGTTCTGTCATGACCCGGAATGGGATGTCCTCAGTCTTCGTTTAGCGTTAGCGAGAACTAAGATCTGATTTGAATGAGATTTGAGATGTGCAAGGTCTGGTTTTCAACGACCCGCATTATTACACCACAGATATTGAACCCTTAAACAAGTATAAGATTCATTGTGGTTAGTATTCTTATAAAATGAAATAAGAAGTGAAAATTGTATCCACATCATATCATGCTTGGAAAAATAAGTCAAATACACAAAACAGCTTTGATTTACCGGTGTAGATGACACAATCACACAACATTGAACATATAAGCCTGTCAGTAACAAGGAGACTCCAGACAGGTGAACGCACTGCAATATCATGTAGCGTACATGCCCATAACTTAACTACAGTCAGTATTGTTAATGAGGTTTTAATATACCTGAGCTCTACCATGGGGACAATTTAACAGCTTCACACACCTGCACTATACCATGGAAAAGGCCGGATCCAGCAGTTTTAAAAGTGAGGGGTCCAAAATATCAAAATCTCTGTCAATTTTACTGCCTACAACACACTGCATTTGGATCTGCCTATGATGGGGACAATTCAACAGCTTCACACACCTGCACTGTACCATGAGGACATTTTGAAAGCTTCACACACCTGCACTGTACCATGAGGACATTTTGAAAGCTTCACACACCTGCACTGTACCATGGGGACAATTCAACAGCTTCACACACCTGCACTGTACCATGGGGACAATTCAACAGCTTCACACACCTGCACTGTACCATGGGGACAATTCAACAGCTTCACACACCTGCACTGTATCATGGGGACATTCAAAAGATTCACACACCTGCACTGTACCACAATAATTCATCAACTGGCAGGTACTATGTGGCAGTAGTTTTGTTCCAGGCAGTAGGGCTCATTGCAAGTGATTGAGGTGCTTGTACAGTTTTGAGTTTTGTTAGTGACTCAACAGTAATATAAAGTGACTTCCCTTCATTGTTTATGGTCCAAACTCTGTCCAAGTGCTTGACACCTTCCTTACCTTCCTGTTACAGATAGCTCCACTGTGAGGAGCTTGTTAACAGGATTGTTTGGATTTTTCAACTTCCAAGAGAGACTACCTGGTTCGAAATGCTTCTTGGTCATAGTCTCTCGAAGGCTGGCTGTACCTATCTAAGAGCAAGACGAGGGGGATTTGAGGCCACCTTCAACGACTTGACTTAGGACTTGCCCAGTGTGGACAGGATACCTGAATACATGACACTTTTTTATGGACAGCAACTTCTTTTATTCTTTGTACAAGGAATAAAGGAGTTGCTATTCATAAAAAAGTGTCATGCATTCATGTTCTCCCAACTTCTTAATGCCTCTACGTATGACAGGATACCTATTTGAGCACCTTTGTGTTTCAACTTTGGAATCAAACATGTAACATCAGGCATGTTATTTTAAACTTCTATCTCCTTCAGTGACATTAGAATTAGAATTCACTTGAATTATTTTTTTGTTGGTAAATTGGCAACAAACATATGACATAAATTGTGAACATCGATTCTAACCTTCTTTTCAAGAAAGGGGGATCATGATGTGTGTCCACCCAAAATGGCCACAGGGTGTAATCTGAAAAAGTGGGTTTGTGAGAATAAACATAATGCAATAAAAATAAATAAACTTTTCCTTTATTCCAATTTCATTATCCATCATGAAATATTTGCCCTGATGACATTTCTTTTGGGTTGTGGTCTTATCATGTTGTGCAGGTAAGCTGAAGAACATCCTTCCTTGCCCAAACTAGGCTCCCTAGATACAACATACTGACTGGGCAGAGTGAGTGAGTGAGTATGGTTTTACGCAGATTTTAGCAATATTCCAGGAATATCACAGCAGGCAACACTAGAAATGGGCTTCACACATTGTACCCATGTCGGGAATCGAACCCAGGTCTTCAGCGTGACGAGCGAACACTTTAATTACTGGGCTACCCGACCGCCCCGACTGGGCAGAGAATGTTTGAGAAACGATGCATGCTAGCATTGACATCTTAGTGTTTGGATGACACAATACAGAACTTCTGAACACAATAATGAGTATAACATATTCTGGTTTTGAAACTAAGTACAAGTATCTTGAAAATTGGAAAAAGCCTTGAAAATATAGACATATATATGGCATGGAAGCCTGTTCATTTGTATCAAGCTGATGTCTTTTATGGATTAAGGAAAGTTACCAAAATCCTATATGTTTCCATACAACTTGGAAATTGATGACCACAAAGTGGGACAGTAAACTGCAGAAATATACTCAACAACAAAAGTTCCTGTGACACCAATATTTTTACTTTACTTTTATAAGTAAAGTTTGGTTTTCAATATTGTAGTACATGTATGGAATCAAGTCACAAAAACGCGACTGCTACAGAAAAGCATGCATTCCATGCAAAAGTTGACTTTTATGCAAGCCCCATGCATTTCACTACCCAAGAATGAGTATAAAAACATGTGCGTTAACAGGATTCCATAAGCATTGTTTAGCATCATGCTGACAACAACCACTCAGAAAAACAACAAAATTACACAATCTCATTAAAATCAGACCTCAGTTCTCGCTACCGCTAAACAAAGATCTGAGGACATCCCATTAGGGGTCACGTCAGAACGACCTTTCATCCGACCAATCAGAGCATCGCTTACCAGATTATGAAAATGACAGTCGGAATGTGATTTCTAATCATCCAACCTCGAAAACTTTAACACAGGGTATTCCGAACGATAGTTATGGGTTTAATGAATGAATCCATACAATCTAGACCATATATTAGCCATTCCAGAATGTTCTTTTGTTCCGGTTTCAAATTTGTAATCAAGAATTTGTCGAAATATGTTTCGAAGCGTAGCCGCCAATTTGAAATTAGTGCCGTAAAGCACGAGAAAGCTGCCTTCTGATTGGTCATTTCATTGGTCGTCAAAGTTAGCGCAAGGTCATTCTGACGTGACCCATAATGGGATGTCCTCAGATCTTTGTTTAGCAGTAGCAAGAACTAAGATCTGATTTTAATGAGATTGCAAAATTACGCAATTATTCAACATTACGAAATGCCACGCCTGTCCGAAAATGAGCGTCTGCGAGCCATTGGTACGCTTGAAGCAGGATCGAGTCAACATGATGTTGCAAGACAATCTAACGTCCACAGAAACACCATTTGGTGTTTATGGCAACGTTGGCAACAGACGAATGCAGTCAGAGACCATCCTCGGAGTGGCAGGCCACGTGTAACCAATAATCGACAAGACAACTGGATTCGAATAACACACCTACAAAATCGATTCCCACCAACAACAGTGACTGCAAGAAGCATCCCTGGCCTTCAACGAATATCTTCACATACCGTACTTTGTCGCCTCAGATGTGCAGGGATTGTCGCCAGAAAACCCACCAGACATCCCATTTTGACAGCAAACCACCGTCAAGCACGTCTACAGTGGTGCAGACAGCGTCTACGCTGGACGGCCATGCAGTGGGGACAAGTTCTATTCACTGATGAGTCTCGTTTTCCCCTCAGCCACAGTGATGGAAGGATTCGAGTGTACTGACGTCGAAGTGAACGTTACGTCAATCATTGTGTCATGGACGAAGATCGGTTCGGGGATGGCAGCATTATGGTATGTGGTGGGATAACAACAAGACAGAGGACCTGTTTGATAGTGGTTCAGGGAAATCTCAATGGACACCGCGACGAGATCATCCGCCATGATGTTCTACCGTTTTGGCGTCGTCATGGCCAAGGCATTACCTTTCAACATGACGACGCCCGGCCTCATATTGCTCAACTTGTTCAGGATTCTCTTCAACAATTCAATGTGAATGTCATCCCCTGGCCGGCTCGCTCCCCTGATCTCTCACCAATCGAGCACATGTTGGATGAAATGGATCGGCGCCTTTGACGTCAACCACGTGTTCCACAGACACTCCAGGAACTTCGAAACATGCTTCAGCAGATATGGACAGATATCTCACAGGACTTTGTGCGACGCCTGGTCCATTCCATGAGACGAAGATGTGTTGCTTGCATTGCAACCAAAAGTGGACACACGCTTTTGATTTGTAAATTGACATTTTGGCATGTTCATGTTTTTTATGAAATCACACATTTTCTGAAGTCAGTATGGCAAATTAAACCATTTGAACACTTACAGGAGTCTTTTATCTGTTGCAAACCAAAATTGTTTCAGATTTGGTAAAAAACATTACTTTGCATTAAATCTTATTCAATGTCACAGGAACTTTTGTTGTTCAGTATAACTAAGAATAAGGTACCTCCAAAATCAGTTTCTTATGTATATCCCATCTTTGCTGTTCGCAGGAACTGTTCATTACTTGTTAGATGGACCAACAAATTCTTTCCTCTTGGAGTGAGTGAGTGAATATGGTTTTACGCCACTTTTAGCAATGTTCCAGCAACATCACGGCGGGGGACACCAGAAATGGGCATCACACATTGTACTCATGTCGGGAATCAAACCTGGGTCTTCGGCGAACGCTTTAACCACTAGGCTACCCGACCTTCCCCCTTCATCTTGGAAAGTGTGTACATGTTGTTTCATCCACATGCATCATCATCATACATCAGCCAAAAATGCTTATAAAAGAAATTATTAAAATAACAATATTCTATTGAAACAATGAAACTTACCTAAATCAAAAACAATCAACTTTGGTCTGGCCATTTTGTTACTGATGTTTGCTCTGGTTTGCTGAAAATGAATACATGTATTGCCAAAAGGAATGTGTCTAAAGTTTCACACTTAAGATGATGCAAATGCATTAGTTGAGTAAATGTTCATGATGACCTTCTGATACCATTGATCTGACCTGTGACAGATAGTGAAGATATCAGTACTAGTAGATAGACATGAACACAAGGCCACTTACATCATTAATACACTTGTACAAGATGATAAGGTCTTCAAGTCTTATCTATTGGGCGGAACCAGTTTCGCTGCTGAAGTATTCCCCGTAGAATATTCCTACTTCCCCAGATACAACATAATAAAAATAATTTTTGCTTATATTTGAAATACAGAAATTATCTCAATAACCCCTTTTTGGCTGCAGGAGAAAATGACCCCTTACAAAAATGGTCCCGGACAATTTGGAGTAAATGGCCCCAAATTCTAGTGAAAATGGCCAAAAAGTTTTGAGAATGGACCCAATACAAACCTAACACAAATCTTTAGTGATTTGGTTAATAAATGGTTGAGCTATTCTGCACAGATGTGGGCCATTTTCTCTAGAACCCCACTTCCTGTAGTGCTTTCATCATGTTCACATCATGTTCTGCTGGTAATAATAGATACAACAGAGGCATAATAAATACATTGCAATGCCTTGAACACACTGGAATCTACCAATCATGTTTTCAGTGATTTACACAAAGTTTCAGTTTTCCAGGACATTTGTTCTTGAAACGAAGAAGTTTACTTTTTTGGTGATTTTGTTTTTATGTTTCACAAGGTAATGATGAAATCGATTGCTATATACAAGTACCATGTTGTCTAGACTGACAAGAAACATACATGCCAAATGTCAATTTCAGGAGAGAAGATTTGGAGCTCCGAAGGGATTGGTCAAAGTGCAAGTACTGTCTGGAATTAAGAAAAAAAAAGACTATCTTGTCAACATATATGTTCAGAAGAAACAGGAATGTTTCTTTCAAATACTTTCAAAAAAGCACAACATAGCGGCATTAAAGGCTCATTACTTGGTGTATGACCAATTAACATAAACAAACAGCATAAACCATAAGGCCTGCTGTCAAAATATAGACAAAATTTAAAAAATGTGATGACTTGAAAGTAGTGTCAATCTGAGAAAATAAGAAGAAAACAAATGCAAACAAAAATGTTTTGGGTTTTCAAGGGTTTTCCCTTGTGACCTTATTTGAAGCTTTTTTTCGCAACTATTTTCGCACTAATAAGGCCCTGTGTATGTTCAGAAATTGATGAAGGGGGCACTTATTAAAACCATACACGACAATCTGGTGCATACCAACAAACAACAGGCTAAAACACTAGGTGAATGACAATCTTTATACCGGGGAGTATGTCACGTTTTGATCATTTGATTGGTGATTGTTTCATGCAAAAATATAAAGAAATTAATCTGCAACCATTATTGCACCATGAATAAACTCTCCAACTTATTCTCATTGCTTTTTATGTGAAGTGTATCAAAGACAGAAAACATTTTGGGTCAGTAAATTCACATTTGGCATCACCGGGTAGTTTTTTTAATGTATAGAACAGTTTGACAGGTTACCATTTGATTAATGTAAGCATGTACAATGTACGCCCCTTTCTACTTAGCCATATTTTCTGTAAAAAATGTGTATCATCAGGACTATCATGTAAACTTTATAGGCGCTTATCAAGATTAGGTACTTGCTGACAAGTCTAACAGATGGTCAGTGGGTGCTTATGGGAGCATGGCACTTAATACAAACACAATTACTTAACAAACTCAGCAGCAGACAAGACAAATCTTCTCAAACTTTTATTCCTATTCCATACATAATCAAATGTCCGATAGACCATATTGCACAGCCAGGCTGGTATGAACAGGAAATCCTGCCACACGTTCCTTAATGATGTTTGTACAAGATTTCACTACAGATTTCACAGTTGGAATTTCCCTTATGACCAGCAGGATATGTTTGTGCTACTTTTTTTATGTTTTTATTGTCTCCCTATAATTTGTAATAAATATCTTAATAATAAGTAATTAGATCTAGTGTATGTTTAGAATCTATTTAATCAAAGGAAAATATATTTTACTAAATATTAGACATAGATCTAGTAATCAATGCATAAAATAAACCTTAAATAGAAAAGAGTGAGTGAGTATGGTTTACGCCACTTTTAGCAATATTCCAGCAATATCGTGACAGGGGACACCAGAAATGGGTTCCATACATTGTACCCATGTCGGGAATCGAACCCGGGTGATGAGCTAACGCTTTAACCACGAGGCTACCCGACCACCCGCTAAATAGAAAAGAAATAAGCAAGCTTGTTAATGTTTTGTTGAAATGACGTGGTACATTTAGGTGATAAACTGAATTTGGAAGACTGGGAAATTGATTTTGGAACCGTATATGCACAGTGTGAGGTTTCAAATGTTAAATTTAGCAGGGTTAAATCTACAGGTAACCTAGCTCTACACTGAAAACCCTGTATGTTTATCTCCATTCCACCATGACTAAATATAACGTGAACTTTTTGGTGTAAGCAAATATATTGAGTGGAGCGCATGGGTTGAGTCAAGTGTTGTGAGTGGGTTGTCAATCTGAATTATGGAATCACCCACACTGAACAGCCTTTAAACAAAATATGGCGCCTTATTGCTCAAGCAGTTTGTTTAACTCGAACATATGACAGGCATAGAAGCATATAAGCATGGCAACTTGGTAAGCCAACATGAGGTGGACACTCTATTTGAAAACTAAGCAAGCTTTGCAAAGCTTTCGTTCTACACCGCACGTCACTGTCATATATATAAAGCTATCTATTGTACTCAAAACTTAAAATACTTTTCTTTAATATTTCTAACGTGTTTTTCTGCACGAAATGTATTGACACAAATTCTTTGAATAGTGTTGTAGCATTTTGTAACCTGTAATGTTTGATTTTACTGACCACAGGACTTCCGGTGACTCTGACTCCCTAAACCCGGAACTGAACGTTGTCATGCCACGTACTTCGATTAATAAACTATCGTCAATATGCCGTACTGGTATGGATCATAACATAATAAAGCATGTAAATAAAGCATATATACTACTATATTAATCATTTTTATTGTTATTAAAAATAAAAGTGCCGTTTTCAACCGACAATTAGTAGCCGTTTTTGCCAAATGAGGCGCCGTTTTAGCCCCAGAAATCAGTGACGTTTTGCTGAGGGGCCGTTTTAGCCTACACCCGTATGGATCCCCTCCCCGGTGTTTGATGGGTTATAGCGAAAACGGCACCTCAAAAATAGTTCTTATCAATATTAAAAATAGAGGTGCCGTTTTCGCCCGACACATAGTAGCCGTTTTCGCCAAATGCGGTGCCGTTTTCGCCCAAGAAATCGGTGACGTTTTGCTGAGGTGCCGTTTTAGCCTGCACCCTGTTTGATGATTGTATGCAATGTTTTGATCCTGCATGTATCCATAAGACATACATCAACATATCAATAATAATAAAAGTAGACCTATATATGACACAGGCATGACATGTGTACTCGGAAGAGTCGGTCGTCGGACGCACTTGCAAGCTGGAACAAGTCGGGTATTGGGTTTAGAGTAACTTCCCCCTGCAGTGAAAGAAGTGAAAGCATTTTCGGATTTCGGATTGCGTGGATAGATCTAATACGATTCCTACTCCCTTGTTGTCATCCATGTTTTCTGGTATAACCTTACACTTGTGTATTTGTCGTCATTCACTTGATGCTCAGTTAATGAATTTATTAAAGGTATAATTAGTGGTAGCACCACTCAGATTCAGATTACCTGATAAAGAATCCCATTCGGCATTTCTTTTGTCTGGGGTGATATTCAATCTAAATCCAGGTTTGAAGTAAGGTGAAATGATCTGAAATGTGTTATGTAATATGCACGTGGCAGCCCAGCAAGAGATGAATGATCAGTTGATTTACTTTTTTATAAATCAACGGATCATTCCTAGCCATCAAAGGATCAATAGAAAATACGTTGATTGAATAATCACTGTCATCTTGCACAGTGGATATATGTCAAAAGTAAGTGTTTAGATGTGTAGGTTTACTAAAGCAAAGGGAATACACTCATATCATGTCGTGAAGTGCCGATGTTCAAAGGGTAACCCGACAATACGTTGATTGATTGCGCATTGTTATCTAACTAAATGGATTTTTGTAAAGAACCGTGGACATTATGAAAATAGTTGTCAGGTGGGCTTTCTCAGCTGACCTTTGAGACTTGACACCTATGTGAAACAACTGAAACAAACTAAACGATCAGTTGAGAAACGAACACGGGTTATAATATCCCGAAACGATATTTTAAAATATTTGATTGTTACAGAGACACGTGACATCAAATAATTTAAGTTTCTTTGTACAGCTGCAGACGTGTGGGGTATTGTTCCTTCATGTGGATATTCATGGATACATTCCTCTAACAAGGAAGCTGCCTAAAATTATACATATAACTTAGGTAGGTTGTAATTATGATATGTGCATTTTGTTTTCCTTCATTTGTTGTAGCATTGAACAGAATAATTCTTGTTCCTCAACTTCTTGGTTGGGAAGTTCTTCGTTGCACGATAAACGTTGTTTTCACAAGTCTTGTCCGTTGTAAGCGCGTATGTATTACAGTCAATGTGTAAAATGTGATGCACTCAGGCAATTTATAACATGTCTAAATATTTCAGTCATTTTATAAATTGACTGAAAAATCTGTCCCTTTATTTAACAGATTGACTAAAACTAAAATTATAGAAAAAATACACCTCAAATTCCTCAGACTTATCACAGGATTAAGAAATTCAACTCCTCTTTAAATGATATATGGCGAATTAGGTAGGCTGCCATTAAGAATAATAATAAGTAAACGAATGATATCTTTCCGGCACAAATTAACATATCAAACTGGTGTGTATAAACTTTCACTGCTGTTATATGCTTCACTGAATCTCACCTGGACGCCAACATTCAGTCAGCCGACCTGCTCCTTGATCTCTTCCATGAACCTCACAGGAGGGACAGGGATTGTTTCGGAGGTGGTATAATTGTATATTTTTCTGATTCACTTAGTGTTAAGCACAGAACAGACTTGGAAGTAATTAATTCTGAATCAATGTGGTTTCAAGTTTATTCAGCACAGCACAGTTTTCTGCTTTGTGTCACCTATCGCGCACCCAACACCCCTACCGCATATTGGACTGTTCTTCAGCACATGAAAGAAACTGCACTTGATGTATCCCGTGACATCGTCCTTGTTGGTGACCTAAAGGAAGATCTTTTCAATACGAATATCCACCACTTACGTGACATAATAACACGCAAGAACTTGCGCAGTATTATAAATGAAGCAACACGAATTACAACACATTCGGCTAAACTTATTGACCCTATTTTAGTAAGTAATGATTGTAATTGTTCCTTATCCGGTGTACTAGATCTTAGTTCCGATGTATCGGATCACAGGGGAGTTTTCGTGTCTATTAATGTATATCTTAATATAAAAAAAGTCATATAAAAGAAACGTATGGCTCGAATCAAGCTAACTTTGCTAAAATGAATATACAAATTAAGAATAAAATTTGGAACGAGTTTTTTAAAGAATGTACGGACGTTAATGAAATGTGTGACAAATTTCACTCCACACTAAAGAAAGTAGTATAGGTAATGGGGGTTCTGGACCACTTCCACTGGAGCTGGATTTATATACCTATACTGCTACTACAGATGGAATTTTTTATGCCAAAATGATTATGCGATTCAACGATAGTCATGAGATTCAGCTAAATTGACTCCAGCTCACCACCACCTGGGGCCAATCATTGCTTTAGATGAGTCTAAATGGTAATAAAAATATTCTTTATTATTTTTATCGATAAAGCGATATTCAACATTTTTATTAAGTTCTTCGTTCATTTTACTAGGAGACCAGACTATATAACTACACTCTTTTTGTAAATTGATAAGAAACAATTGATAACCGTATTTGGTTGGTTTGACATCACTGATATAATAAAAACCTTGTGGTAATTCTTTCCATTGAATAGCTTTCTCCATTATTATATATTTATGTTAGCATTTGTCTAAATGTAATCACACGATAGTAAACAATCTATTTTTAATCTCCAACCAGTTCTTTGGTTTTGGCACGGAATAATTGACGCGCTTGTTGCCTCCCCTGTTCTATGAACTTTTTTTTCTCGTCTTCGCTAATACCACTGGTCTTACGAGATTTTGATCGGATCTCCTGCTTCATTTTATTGTATTTGGTGAGTTCCGACAGCACTAAACGAAACTCATCCTCGGATATCTTACAATCGGCCATTGCTGTCGAAATATGATCCTCAATGCTGTTCAACTTTGCTTCGGCCAGTATCCGAATACTATCGTGTTTTAATGCTTTCTTTTGTAACCTACGAGAAATGAATTTTATCGCTATTCCTGCCAGTCCCGAGACTCCAGCGGTTATTTCCATGCCGAGCACGATAGGCGCGGCGATTATAGTTGATAGTAAACCGATACCCGCTACACCGAGTCCCATGCCAGATACTAAAAGCACGGTGTCAACTCCGTCCAGAGCATTCACGGCTCTGCGATACTTTTTATACAATCCAAGTCTCAACTCCCTCTCCTTCCCTATTCGATGTTTTATGTCGCTTATTTGTTGTAATCGAAATCCATCAACAGTATCCATCTTTTCAAATGCTTCACTGAGCGTCGGATATAAACTCATAGTGTATATTACGTTCATATAATAGTCTTTAATTGGTCTTGCTTAAATGTTTTGAGACTATACATCAATCTTATCAAATGTATATTATACGGCAAGAATATCTTAGAAAGAGAAATACTGTCACTTTTAATAATTTGGACCCCCTCGAGGGTTGCAACGGGCGATGCTCCGATATGAATAATACTGCAACGTTGACGCTCGTGTTTCTTGAGCGATTTAATCGATAGACCTGGTAATATATCGAAGGCATCTTCCGGTGCATCTCCGAACAAGACTTCAATAATAAGCGTAGAAAGATTAGGTATTGCACTCAGGTTAACTTTAATATCTTCGAATTCAGTAACCAAATTTAAAGTAACATTTTTTAAGGCCGGACGACTATATAACATATGACCTGGGTTTTCTGGCAGGGGGGTAACTAACACACTTTTTCGTTTTGACGGGATATAAGCCGCGAGTACGATGCCACTATTTATTATCTTAGTTAAATTATGTCCCTTACCCATCATCACATAAGGTGGGGTAATGACGATATTCAGTAGCCACTCGATGTTTGCTTCGATCATAGTCCATTTATTATCGTTGTTGCGAGTAATATTGTACGAAGTGTTTTTAAGGAGTCTACTAACATCAACGTCGCTTAAATCTCCTAGATTACCTGTGAATGTAACTTCTTTCCGATTGTATACATTATCGTGTAAGTGTAAAGCGTATAACTTACCATTGGTACCGGGTTTACCGAATCCTTCTGTGTCTCCGAGATCGGAAAGCGCAATTGTATTACATTGTCTTACTGTTCCAGGGCCTGATGCATCAACCATTATTTTTAATATGGAGTGTTATTATACTGATTTGATCAAGATGGATGCACAACTCTTTATAGGGATCTAAATCAGGTAAATCGAGTCCCTGATCTGATGTCTGGAGTACTGTTATTTCTCCTCTCCATCCAAGTGTGTATGCTAAGTTCTTGTAAAGCTTTACATCCTTTGTTCCAGCGTTTAAAATCAGTAACCCATTTGACTCATTTTGTGTTAGACTAATTCCATTAGGCTTAAAAAATTCATCATTGAGTGAGCATACGCTGTAATACCCATCAGGTATAATGTATTTTTTACCATTTATTTCTGTCTCATTATTATAACCCCTCGTAGCACTTATATTGGTCCACAGTGGGTAATAGGTTACATCGCATAGAGCGACTTCGAGTTGTCCATCCGAGTTATCGATAGTACGAAGCAGTTGAATAGACTGACCATTTGTTATTCCCAGGAGTGTAACATACATATCAAATATACAATGATACTATATCATAACTTAAATATGGAATTAACCATTATTTTTAATATGGAGTGTTACACTTAAGTATCCTATATGTACAGGTTGGTGTTTTACATCTAATACAGAAATTTTAAGGTCTGAAATAATACCCCGCTTCAATTTTTTATATTGTAATAACGAGAAAGATTCCGTTCTACCACTATTATATTTTTCATTTTTCACTGGAACACTTCTGAGAAGAGTTGAAGGACTTTCTTGTTGAATATTATCCGTCGTGCTTATTTGATCAAGATGAATGAACAACTCTTTATAGGGAACTAAATCGGGTAATTCATCATTTGCAAACATTGTTACGCGGGGTGATAATGTTGTTTCTTCTCTCAATCCAAGTGTGTGTGCTAAGTTCTCACCAATAAGTATTTTTTAGTTTCCATTGATGATTTTCAGCATCCCATTTGACTCATTTTGTGTGATACTAAATTTAATAGTATTAAAAAATTCCTGATTAGAATTAAAATATTCATCATTGAGTGAGCTTATGCTGTAATACCCATCAGGTATAGTAGTAATTCTATTAATTCTATTTTGGTCATCTATTACAAATATCTCATTATTTTTTCTCGCAGCACTTATATTGGTCCACCGTGGGTAATACGTTACATCGCATAGAGCTACTTCGAGTTGTCCATCCGAGTTATCGATAGTATGAAGCAGTTCAATAGACTGACCATTTGTTATTCCCGGGAGTGTCACATACATATTAAATATACAATGATACTATATCATAACTTAAATATGAAATCGAGATACATTACTAATCAATCGATTATAGTAACTGCCTCTGGTGCTGAATTTTTCGTTAAATTCCCCGATATCTTTGAAAAATACAGGTTCACGGCAACTAGCGATAAAATGGTGCACGATTGGTTTCACAATCCAATGCAATTTTGGCAGAATCAGTTAAACTTTGCCATATGGTGTGCCACAACGGGATGTGGCGTATCTGTTAATGCCCCAGGATTTATGCTAAATAAGTCTGTTTTATTATTTCACGTGTATTATCAGATTAGACGTATACTTAAAGAAATTAGTGCTCCATTACCGCAGGATCGAGCGTGGAATTCCACAAATAATCCGTACAATAGGTACGCGTATGAGCGTATTTGTCAGGAATTTAATATTTCTACGAGTAAAGATTGGCGTATTAAAGGAGCAAACCATGGTCTAGGTGTTCCTTACACAGGGGAAATAACCGTCAAAGAAGAAAGCGATGATTTATTTAAAGAAGTTAACAAAGGTCCATTTAATGCGTTTAAGTTGTTGCATACCAGCAAACTTTACATAAGAATGTATGATTATTTTCTAAAAACTCATCATTGGTATAAAGACTGGGAACTTTCGAGTAACGATTGGAGAGGGGATATTATGAGTTTTAAGAGTGGTTTAATTTATATTGTTACAAAATTTATACAAATGAACGATACCGCAAACGCTTGGAATGAATTTCTTAATGATAAAACGGAAAATAATTTTACTAACCCAGGATTTGTAAGATTTAATGAATCGATAAGAACTTATGTATGGGCAATTCTCGGTGCACAATCGCAAACACGAACGTCCATTAACGGTTCTGGGACGGCGCTCGATGCGCAAAAACAGTTTGTCTCAAACGTGGAGGACGCCATTAATTCACCAGTTGACATACCATCGTCTATAAAGCGTTTTCAAGATGCATTATAGTACGCTCAATCCAAAGTGGACTTCGTTTATGCGCCGGGACTATACATGTCTCCGAGTAATATGGAACTTAAGATCGGTCAAGTGATAGGCTATAATAATAAAATTGTTATCGCTACCGATCAACAAAAACCAGGTATAAATTCAGATATTAACGTCGAATTAATAACGCAAACGATCACGGGTGAAAAGGGAATAGTCAAGCCGCAAACACCACATGTTTCACAACCATCTACTAATGCACACGCACAAGTACCACCGCATATTGAGGCTAAAAATCAACAACATATCGATGAAAAAACAGCGCTTGTAGTGGATGGAGTCTCGGTTGGCTTACTCATGATTTGGTGGTTAAATAGTTCTTAGCGAACTGATTTGGTGGTTAAATAGTTCTTAGCGAATACGTACAACAGCCCTGCAATTGCTACGATCAACCCCCACAAGTTTTGACTAAGCCAAGTGGTGGTCTTAGCTAATAAATTCAATAGCCAGGAAACTACACTCCCTATTATACCAGGAAGTGCGGCCGCGGCTTTCTCAGCGAGCTTTCCCAGTGCTGAACCTAATGCTTTTAAATGCTTTTTTATCCACTCTTTTATACCATTTTTATCGTTGGGCGGTGTGCCACCTCCTGTACTGCCACCGGTAAACGAGAGAGTCAAAGTCGATATAATAAATCCCAACGCGGATAAAATACTGGCAATTGTTATTCCCTGTTCTCTGAACAATGTTTTAATTTTATCGGCCAGTGTAGTGTCATCGTTGAGGACTTGATCGATAGTTTCTCGAATACGACTGATTTGCGAACGAAGTGCCTTTCTATTACTGGAAGCTGCTTCGAGGCGCGCCGATCTTTCGTCTTCTAAGTTACGCAATCTTTCCGCTATACGCGGCGTCTACTGAACTCATCGCCCGCCTGTTCGAGTTTTGTTTTCTCTTTAGCTATATGCTTGTCGATTTCGGATATCTTGGCTATATTATTGATGAGTTCACCCCGCATTGTTCGCATTGCCTTGTCAAGACCTCGTAATTCCCTAATACTGAACTCCGATACCTGTAACGTGGAATTATCGTAATAGGTATCTAAGATTTCTCCGAGTCCGTCCGAGGCCACCATCGAGGCTGCTTCCAAATCATCTGTATTAACTAGTTCATCACGCACGGTTCAAAGAACCTTAGTAGTCTTCGCGGAAAGTCGTCGGTAGTCCACAAAACCTAATTTATCACGAACAGTGCTGATGCCGTGTTTAGCGGCTATCGTAGACAAGGCTAGGGGCTTACGAGTACGAGAATGCATAAGATCAATATCCGGAGCGCCACGCAGTCGCAATATTCCTTTACTATCTATCTCAAACTTTGAATAGTCACGACCTATTGGGGTATCATCTTTTAAGGCATCGTAATAATCATTGACGGACGATTGTAAAAGTTCATCGTTAAGATTCGTGCCACCAAAGTTGGTTTCATCAGTACCCTCTTCAGTTCGATTCGGATCATCAAAGGTACTTAGATCAAAGTCATTAATATCAAAATCAGTCATTTTTATATTAAACATAGGGTACATAATTTCAATATAAACAATGTCTTCACAATACGGACGCAAGTTAAACCCACAACGTAGACTTCGAGATCCATTAGGGGTCAAAGCAGTTCGTCAGTCTGTAACTATAACTAATAACCCTAGTACCATAGATCAGAATCAAACGCTTCTGGTTCGCTTTCCTAATCTCGGCGCACACGATGTGTTAGTTCCGGGAACTGTCCGACTAGCATTTACGATTAGTTTGACTTCTACAGACGTTAACAGGGAGCCCGTTCAGAACATAGGTCGTGCTATCGTTAAGAAAATCGCCATTAAAATGAACGGTAATGAGGTTTTGAGTATCGACGATAGCGATGTATACTATTGCTACATGGATCTCCGGAGAACGGATAAAGAGCGGGACAACTTACAGTACCAAGGTATTTGTAATAAGAACACATTGAGACTGTGCGTGGGTGCTGAAAATGGTGTTGATACCAACGAAAAAGATGAGGCCGTTGCCGACGCATTAGGTAACAGATTCTATGTTCCCTTAGACTTTGAATTACTAGATTCCCACATGCCCTTTTATCAAGCATCCCTAGGTGATAGGTTAGAATACGAACTCACTTTTAATGACTACGGTAGAGTAATCAGATCTGCTAATGAAGATGCTAGCTATTCCATTGACAATATATCGCTGGAGTACGATATGATAACGGATCCCGAATTAGCCAGACAAATTCGTAACCAGTATACCGGAAGTTTAGCCATTTTGTACGATCGCGTGCTGCGACACCGAAAGATCACGAGGGACAAAAAAGATACGATGTGGAATATCAATCTAAACGTCCCCACGAGGTCGTTGAAGGGTATTTTAATGTTGTTCGAGGACCCCTCCGATGCGTTTAAAAGAAATACCGAGAAGTTCTACAATCCCAAGATTACAAAAGTAGAATTGACTATCGAGGGCGTTCCTAATCAACTATATAGCCAAGGAATGCTAGCGTATCACCAGTGGGATGAGATTAAAAAACCTCCTTCAATAAAACGTTCTCCGGAAGTTAACGCGGTCGTGAAAGATCTGTCTCTCGGGAGTGTATCGATGGGTGAATACCTCACAACGAAGTACGCGCTATGGCTCGACATGCGAACAACGGACGATGACCAATTACACGGCAGTGGGAGGAGAATAGAAAATGCTAGCGAGGGTGCCACCATACAGATAACGAAGCTTCAGGAAGCGGATGGTAAATTAAACATATATTTGTACGTGATTATGGATGCGCAACTTAATATACAGAATGGGAGATTCGTGCAAGCAATCTATTGATAATCTTTTACCTAAAGATCCGCACTGCGCTATCATATGCGGGCAAACGGGCTGTGGAAAAACAGCTTTTATTCTAGATATTTTAGAAAGTCATTATCGGGACGTTTTCGATCATATTATTATTCTGTGCCCGACTATAAGCGTTAATAAAACCTACCTATCGAGAGATTGGGTAATGAATGACGACGGGGTACACAGAGTCGATCCGGGCGATCGTTTACAAGACTGCCTCCGAGTATGTCACGAAAAATACAAAGGAGAATCGACCCTTTTCGTAATAGACGACTGCGCGAGTAAAGAACTCACAAAAAAGAAAGATATGCTTTCGTATTTAGCATTCTCCGGTCGGCATACTCAACATAGCGTTTGGGTACTTACTCAAAAATACAACTCTGTCCTGAAAAATCTCAGAGAGCAGACCAAATGGGTAGCGCTGTTTCATTGCAAAGATCGAGATTCATTCGAGGAATGTTTACGCGAAAATGACGTCATTTATACCAAGGGGGAACGAGATAAAGTCAGAAAAGTGTTAGCGGCAACGAAGCACTGTAAACTCGTTTTAAAAACCAATCAACCAGCTGCTTATGCAATTGCTTAGCAAATTATAGCAAAATTATAGCAAAATTGTAGCAAAAATGTAACAAAATTATAGCAAAATGTAGCAAAATTATAGCAAATGTAGCAAAATTATAGCAAAAATGTAGCAAATTGAACATTAGCGGTTAATATTACATAAAAATGTGGTTCGAAATCCTCATTCTTTCACAACAGTTCATTATTACGGGATGTATTGGATATGTCATATTATATTATGTTAGACTTAAATATCTCCTTAGGTATTACATTATGGAATGCGACGAACTCATCGAACAAATGCTCAAAGAATCTGATGCAGATAAAAAAACACATCAACATGCTGATAAATCTTTAGATAAATCTTTAGATAAACATAGAGAAAGACTCGCCGCATTGGTAGCCGGTGGAAAATGTTCCTAATATTTGGGAGAAAATTATACCATCGAAAAAATTGATAACATGACCGACGAAGAAATTAAAAAACTGTACGCGCGTTACGAGTCTAGATTGGGAGCTACCATGACTAAAACGATAGGGTCTTCTATATTACAACTATACACAGCCGTAGCTAGTACGTTTCTCCCCATCCCGGCAGAACATCGCCTGTATTTATGCGAATCTCTCGAGAAAGACCCATTCATCGAACATGCTATAAGCGCAGTGAGCTGTGAGTTTTATCATAGATTCGGAATGTTCTTAGCTCCGTTCACCACAGCTTTAATAACGGCTAGGTATTGTCAATTTAAACATACGTGCCCACTTAATAATATAAATGGAGACACAACAGATTGCGGAAACACAATCACAACAGGTGACACCACAGATTGTGAACGAGGAACAACAAGTGAACACACAACAACAAGTGAATGAGGAACCACATGTGAATGAGAAAATACTGAAAGCTAGAGTTACTAAGAACCCCAAAAAAATAGCCGCAGGAAGAAAGGGTGGGCTGGCGCGCAAAGCGAAATTAATAAATAATTCAAATATTAATCCGATTAAAACATGGGCACTAGTAGGAGTTGCTGGTATAGCGGCTGTATGGTTCTTTTATAAGACCGGAGAAGAAAAAACGTCACCCCCGCCGCAACAACAAGTTCAATTAGAGGTTAGTCCTCATATAATGCTATAAGAAGCATGACTACTCCAGCTACAGACGGTAAAATGTTGGTAAACGCGACGTATCATTCAGCGGTGGTCACCGGCTTGGCCATTGGCTATGCCCGTATGGCTAAAATGATTACAAAAGCCACACCTCCCAAGCTAGATTTTAATGGATATGACATCGGAATGGCCATTCTTGATATTGGATTGGCTATGGCAACGAAGGATATGCTCATCAAACAAGGACTTATCCCGGAAGACATAATGAAGTAATTAAACATTTGAATATATTATATTCATATAAACATGGCAACAATTGCGATGATGGTCGGTGGAGCTGTTGTTAATGCTCTAGCTTTTTCGGGGAGTAATTATTTATTTTCCAGTATGAGGGAATCAAACGCTAAAGAAGTTGAAGAGGAGCGTAAACGACATAAGGAAGCTTTAGAACAATACCAAGCAGCCCAGTTACAATATACACAGCAGAGAATGAAGAGATTAGACTTTATTCATGAACAACTGATTAAGGAAGGACATTCAATTCAAACGTTTAAGGATGTTGAATCTGCCATGCACGAATACTTCCTCGTTTATGGGAAAAAACTAGACCCAATACCAAGACCAACAATGAGTCAGTTTTATACACCGTCAGAGGAACAAAAGAACCGAGAGGTCACATTTATTATTATTGGATTGACTTCTCTATTGATTTTCAGCTATACCATGCATAAGTCAGAGTGACAGCTGTGGCTATGCATAAACCATGACCTAGTTTAGAGCGATCTATAAATAGCATAATCAATATCTCACAGTGTAGCTGTGATTTGCATTTAGACAAATGATATGATAGATGTATATACCATGAATAACTGCAAGTTTACACTCATGGGGAAGACTACTCTTTGTAATAGGTGCTGTGTTGATTTTTTTTACTGCGGCATACACAATTATTACATCAGGCGCGGAAACATTAACTATACGTGTTCTGTATGCGGGATAGGGGTCAAAGGTCGTTATTGTTTATGTAAGGAACACGGTGCTGATAGGGTCAGGAACCAGATTATTTATGCTAGGAAGAGAGATTACATCAATGAGAGGAATAGGTTGGGGAGAATATGTATTTAGATATATGAAAACAACCAATTAGACATTTGTCTCATTTTGCATATACCATTCAACCACAATGGTTTTTGTCAGAGAATTAAAAGCTATGGCAAAGCAAAGTGGACTGCGTGGATATTCTCGTATGAGAAAAGCTGAATTGATGGATTTACTCGGTTTGGAATACAACAGACCCCAGACTGTTAGAGAACTCAAAGCTCGAGCGAGAAACAGTGGGCTGAGAGGTTATTCTCGAATGAGAAGAGCTGAATTGATCGCTTTACTAGATAATAATCAACCTAATGATAATGTTGATATTGATAATGATGTTGAGAATAATCAACAAGAATTAATATTTGTACCCATATCCGCCGGCGTTGGTAAATATCTAAGAGGTTGGAAGATGGATATTAATTCCAACATGGATGTTAACGATATTAAGCCCATCATATCGAGTAAAATTAACGAGGAATTAGATGATTTACATAGTCTAAAATACCAGCTGACGATTAAAATGACATTGAGTAAAAGTAACACAGACGATAGCGTCGAATATACCGAACCATATTTCCGTAGCAATCAAGAAGTTATAACCGAATCCGATACTATAAACTCATCATTAGATACATCAATTCAGAGGATACAGGAAACTTTAGAACACTGGACTAATAGAGGTTCGGGTTGGGGTGTGGATAAAATCGATAGTTTATATTTAGATATAGCAAATTATATGCCTTTTAAAGGTGGATCTTATATAGATTTACCCCCGTATTATAAGAAGAAAAAAGCCATAATTAACGTAAAAAATAAATCCGATGACTGTTTAAGAATGATGATAAGATTGTTCCCCGTAGACAAGCATCCGGATAGACCTTCTAGCTATCCCCAAAACGATGGACTCAACTTCGATGGTATAGATGAACCTACACCAATATCACAAATTGATAAGGGGGAAAAGCAACATAATTTAGCTATAAATGTTTTCGGACATTCTAAAGGAATTGTTGTACACAGGATAAGCTCCGCTCCGGAAAATATCCCCAGAATCAATTCATTTCTGATCGAAAAAGATGGTATATATCATTATACGTGGATAAAGAGTTTAAACAGGCTACTATACGATCAAACAAAACATAAAGAAAAGAAATATTTCTGCGAAAGCTGCCTGCATGGGTACAGCAGACAAGATCTATTAGAAGCGCATAAAGAAGACTGTAGAGGTGTTGGACAGAATTCTATCAGGATCGATATGCCTAAAGAGGGAAAAAATATATTAAAATTTGAACATTATTGTAATCAAATGCCAGTACCGTACGTAATTTACGCCGACTTCGAAGCGCTTATCAAACCCATAGAAAATACCAACCATAGCAATACTGATAGTAGTTTTACGTACAAAACTCAAGAACATATTCCTTGTGGGTTTGGATATATAGTTGTAAGGTATGATGGGAAAACAAACCCGCCCGTGATTTACAGAGGACTCGATGCAGCGGGAAAGTTCCTAGAATATCTACAAAATGAAGAGAGAATAATCAGGGAAAAATTATCGTGTAAGAAACCCATGCGTATGACGAGGGATGATTGGAGTGCTCATAAGAAGTCAACGAGTTGTCACGTTTGTAATAAACCCCTGGATGGGGATTCCGTAAGAGATCATTGTCACGTCACGGGTAATTATCGGGGAGCCGCTCATAACGAGTGTAACTTGAAACTAAAAATGAACTCTCAAACAATACCCATCCCCGTTGTGTTTCATAACCTTAGGGGATACGATTCACATCTCATTATGCAAGCTATCTCAAAGACCGACGGCGGTTTAACATTCCTAATAATATGGAAAAATACATATCGTTCTCGTTGACTAAACCTATACATTATAGGGACAAGGATGGGAAATCTAGAACAAAGCAAAGTAATGGGCTTAGATTCATAGACTCCGTACAGTTTCTGTTATCTTCCCTGGACAATTTAGCTAACCTGAACAATCCCGATGACTTTGCGATAACAAATAAATATACCGATAAGATAACTCGTCATTTGTTGCTGAGAAAAGGTGTATATCCTTACGAATATATGGATGATTGGTCTAGATTCGAAGAAACTGAATTACCACCCCTCGAATCATTCTATAGTAACTTAACAGAATCTAGAATAACAGATGCCGATTATGAACACGCTCTGACGGTCTGGGATAAATTAGGTTGTAAGAATTTAGGCGATTATCACGATCTGTACTTAAAAACCGATGTACTGTTACTCGCCGATATATTCGAGATATTTAGAAAGACATGTTTCAAACAATATGGCTTGGACCCGGCATGGTACTATTCCAGTCCCGGACTATCGTGGGATGCATTGTTGAAGAAGACCGGCGTAGAACTAAAACTACTCACAGATTACGATATGCACTTGTTTATTGAGAAAGGATTAAGAGGTGGTATATCGATGGCAGCTAAAAGGTATTCTAAGGCTAATAATAAATTAGTGGAAGGATACGATCCCAGTAAACCCGACACGCACATATTATATCTCGACGCTAACAATTTGTACGGATGGGCTATGAGTCAACCTTTACCCACGGGTGGTTTTGAATGGGTCGATGATATCAATGTGAATAATATCAATGTGAATGATATCGATAATATCAATGTGAATGATATCGAAGTGAATAAAGGGTACATACTAGAAGTTGACTTGGAATATCCAAGTTCGTTACATAAAGATCATAACAGTTATCCGCTAGCTCCCGAAAGATTAATGGTTAATAAAGTTTGGATGTCGGAATATCAACGCTCCTTGATGGGTAATAGTAGGTTAGCTAACGTAGAAAAACTCGTTCCAAATTTGATGGATAAGACAAAATATATAGTTCACTACAGAAATCTCCAGTTGTATCTATCGTTAGGTATGAAACTTAAGAAAATACACAGAGTTCTAAAGTTTGATCAAAGCCCTTGGATGGAGCCCTATATAAGGTTGAACACAGATTTAAGAAAGATAGCTACCAGCGATTTCGAAAAGAATCTGTATAAGCTCATGAATAACTCAGTATTTGGTAAAACTATGGAGAATCTAAGGAAGCGTGTTGATGTTAAATTAGTCAGATCTAATGAGGAAGAAAGACTCAGGAAACTTATAGCCAGTCCGGCTTTTAACAGAAGCAAGATATTCGATAACGACTTAGCCGCGTAGCATATGCAGAAGAGTAATATAAAATTCAACAGACCGGTGTACGTCGGTATGAGTATTCTCGACTTGTCAAAACATTTAATGTATGACTTTTATTACAACGAACTTAAGAAGCAATACGGCGATAGATGCGAGGTGTTATATACCGACACAGATTCTTTGTTGATGGAAATACAAACCGAGGATGTGTATAAAGATATTGCAGAAAAAATAGATATGTACGACACGAGCGATTATCCTAAAGATAATCCACTGCACAGCGTAGTAAATAAAAAGGTATTAGGTAAGATGAAGGATGAATGTGCTGGGACCCCTATAGCGGAGTATGTGGGATTAAGACCTAAGATGTATTCTATAAAGAAGTCCGATAATGGAGAGATAAGAAAAGCTAAGGGCGTTAAGAAGTATGTTGTAAAAAAGCATATCAAACACGAACAGTATAAAGAATCATTATTCAACGGTAGAACGTTCAAACACGAGATGAACTCTTTAAGAAGTTACAATCATAGGATATATGGATTAAGAATGAACAAGACATCATTATCCCCCTTAGATACAAAGAGATGGATTGATAATGATGGTGTAAATACCTATGCTTATGGTTATGGTGGTAATACCGTACCGTCGGGAACTATGAACAACTCTTCTCGTACAAATGCCCTACCCGGTCCATCTTGAAGATAATAAAGAATAGGCTCTCCTTCTTTCGTAACCAATCGACTAATGTTATACGTCTTAAGGGACCATATGGGATCGGTTGCGCGAAGTAGGCCTCCTTCGAGTTCACCGGGCTGGTATAAATATCTTACCCTTACTCTATCCGGAAGTTTTCGTTCTTTGCCTCTCCTCGGTGCTGAAGATTCGGAAGTCACGGATTTCATTTTAATAGCATCGGATGGTTTCTTCCCTATTAATTTCGTCACTTCATTATTCAGCGCTGATACAACGGCTGATAATCGTGTCACCCATTCGGTTGATCTCAATAGTTCGGATTTCATTTCGATCCCATACTGATAGCCAAACAAACGTTCCGCTAATGTCCGGTTAAATCTTTCGACGATAGCTTGACTGCGGTGGGCCTCTCTTTCACCACGGACGATTTCGATATCGTTCTTTGTTAACAGTTTAGTTACCGATCCCATAAACTCGCGACCGGGATCTACTTGAAATAGCTTAGGCCATTTTAGCGGTCCGCATTTATATATGCGACTCAGTGCATTAGCTACTTCTGTTGAATCTTTCGAGGTTAATGGCTCAGCCTCTTTGTATCGACTAGCCACATCAACTACTGTTAAAGCGTATTTATACGTTTTGCGTTTTACCTTATCGTGGGGAAGAAACAAGAGGTCAGCCTGATGAACTTCATTCGTTGTAAAAATATCAAACTTCTTCCTCGGTATATAACGCGGTGCCGGTAAATATATCTGCCACATCGCTTGTTTCTTTAACCAATCCTTGGCCACATCTTTAGATACCTTAGCCATGGTGGCTAATTTTTTTATTGCTCCTACACCTTTCCAATATCCTCGTGGGCTATAGTAAATTTTATCCATTATTAATTAATATTGATATTTCTTTTAAAACGACTTTCGTTGAATCACATCATCATTTTTATACTAATAGAAGTATTGATTGGCCCCAGGTATTGGTGAGCTAGGGCCAATCTCATGACTATCGTTGAATCGCATAATCATTTTGGCATAAAAAATCCCCCCTGTAGTAGCAGTATAGGTAATAAATCTGGCTCCAGTGGAAGTGGTCCAGAACCCCCATTACCTATACTACTAAAGAATTACATGCACGACTATATACCCTCAAAGTGTGTAACTATTCGCCCAACGGACAAACCATGGTTCGATAATGACCTCAGAAGGGAGCGTCGCTCCAGAGACCGCTATCGAAAAAAGGCATTACGAACTGGTACATTAAGCGATCTTGTCAATTACAAAAAGCAAAGAAACAATTTAATAATATGAAAAAGATAGCCAAAGAAAAATACTATAGCAACATTAACGGCTTGTTGGAAACACATCTGAACTCAAACAGTACCAACTACTGGAAATTATTGAGATTCATCATCAAAAATGCTAATTCACCAGCATGTATCCCCCCTCTGTGTACCGACCTTAATAAACCCACAGCATTTACCGATGTCGAAAAGGCTGATGTACTCAATAATTATTTTGTTTCTATTTGTGATGTTGATGACGGCAATCAGCCACTTCCGGATTTCAGTCAACGTTGTGAAACCTCTCTCTCGGATATCACAGTTACTGAATCAGAAATAAGCGATCTCTTAAAGTCACTACTATGCAATAAATCAAGCGGACCCGATAATATAAACCCTAGACTTTTAAAACCCTTGGCTGACAGTATTGTCATCCCATTATGTATAATTTTCAATCGATCTTTAAAAGAAGCAATCTTTCCAGAAAACTGGAAACTTGCTCACGCTGCCATTATACAAGAAAGGTGACAAAGCACTACCCTCAAACTACAGACCATTTGGCTTGTTATCTATTCTTGGAAAACAACAGGAGGGATTAGTTTTTAAACGCTTATACAACTATTTCAATATGAATAGTCTCCTGTACAAATATCAATCCGGCTTTGTACCAGGACATTCTACTACCTCACAGTTAATAGAAATTTATAATGATATTGTCTCATCTGTTGACAAGCACGAATACTATTGTATGGTATTCTGTGATATATCGAAAGCATTTGACAGAGTTTGGCATAAAGGATTACTTCATAAATTACAAAAATACGGTGTAACGGGCAAGCTATTACTATGGTTAGAAGACTATATTAGTCCGAGGAGACAAAAGGTTTTTGTAAATGGCAGCTACCCAGAGCCGGTGTCCCCCAGGGCTCGGTATTAGGTCCTTTTTTGTTTTCAGTCTACACCAACGATCTCGCTGATAATCTAGTGAATTCTACTCGCCTTTTTGCAGACGATACTTCGGTGGGTACATCATCTCTTCACTTACAAATGATAGAACACAGATTAAACAGTGATCTAGAGCTTCTCAATACCTGGGCCAATAGATGGCTAGTTAAGTTTAACCCGGACAAAACAACATTTATTCTGTTCACTCATTGTAAAAACGGCACTGCAGATATTATTTATAACAATACCGCACTTAGCGCATCTATCTCGCACAAACATCTGGGCGTTACTCTCTCTCATGATATGAAGTGGACAACTCACGTAGATAACATTTGCCGCTCAGCTTCCAAAATGATTTGTTCGTTAAGAACCGTTAAGTATTTACTTGACAGACCAAGCCTGTCCAGAGTCTATCTTGTTTTCATAAGGCCTATATTAGAATATGCTTCAGAGGTATGGGATAACTGCAGTCAAGAAAATTCCGAAAAACTTGAAATGATTCAACTCGAAGTCGCTCGCATAGTAACAGGTCTCCCTAAATTATCCTCAAGATCGAGTTTATATTTTGAGACAGGATGGGAATCACTATCTTATAGAAGGAAAAATAAAAAACTTTGTACAATCTACAGTATTGTTAATAACCTATGTCCATCGCATTTACATGACACGTCACCACCCAAAGTATCAACTATTAGTATATATGAGTTACGAAATCAGAACAATATGAATTTGCCACATGCACGAAGAGTTACATACCAACAATCATTTATACCTTCTTCAATCAAATTATGGAATGAGTAACCCCCTGAATACAGAAGTGCAACATCATTATCAAATTTTAAACATATGATTAAAACAACCATTGCAGCTCCTCCGCCATACTTCTCAACCGGCAACCGAAGAGCTAATATTTTACATACACGCCTATGGCATTCTTGCAGTTCCCTAAATGCACACCTCTTTAAAGTAAATTTATCTGATACTTTGTCCTGCTCTTGTGGAAACCCATGTGAAAACAGCATACACTTTTTTCTTGAATGTCCCAATTACACTATTCCCAGAAATATCATGTTTGCTAACATTATAAAAGCTGGAACTACATGTACAATACAAAATATTCTCTACGGTGATGTATCCCTAGCTGAAAGTCACAATAACCTCATCTTCAACAGCGTTCAAAAATATATACTGTCGACTAATAGATTCGAGTAACCCTTAATCATAAATATAGAATATCGCTCTGCGACCACTTATTATTAATTACGCCATTAGTGTATGAACTGCATGCATGTATACTCACACGCAAAAGAAACGCAAGTGGTTTTAAGCAATTAGGTAACAAACACGGAACCATAAATTGATACGAGTTTTAGCATGTAGTGAAGCCTGATGGTGTTATCAATATTTTTGGTTGCATTTTGGAAGCCCCTAGTAAAAACGCAACATAAAAAACGAATCGCCAAAACGCACCATTTCAATGAATATGTTTGTATCATGCACCCATTTCTCGCGAAATCGAAAATGCACGAACTGTCACGAGCTGTAGTGGGTATAAAACTGTGGCCGATTCTTGGACCTACCACTCCTTGGTCAACAATGGCTCGCCCAACTCAAATTCAGAGAAACCAGGCTATCGGACGTTTGGAAGCTGGAGAGTCTGTCCAAGATGTTGCCCGTCATTTCAACGTTAACATAACCACAATTTACCGTCTCCTGCATCGATACAATGCTACACAGACCACAGATGACCTTCCTCGGAGCGGTCGTCCTAGGGTCACAACACCTCGACAAGATCGGCAGATTACCCGTCAACACCAGCGACATCCGTAACTGCAAGTGAAAGTGCTCGACAGACCACAGGAACACATAATCGACACATTAGCCGGGACACTGTGATCCGACGTGTCCGTTCCAACAACCTCAGATGTTGCCGACCAGCACGTCGTCCTGTTTTCCAACCACGGCATCGACAAACACGACTTCAGTGGGAACAGGGTCATCCCAATTGGCGTCATCTTCTCTGATGAAAGTCGCTTTTGTGTCTCCCATGCAGACGGAAGAGTCAGAATTTGGCGGCGTCGAGGTGATCGTTTCGCTGACAGAAACGTTGAGGAAAGGGATCCATGGGGTGGACCTAGCGTCATGATATGGGCAGGGATTGGACTTAATGCGATACTTGGACCCATGTGCTTTCTGAATGTTGGTCAAGGTGGGGAACACTGTCTTCAGTAATTTTTTGTTAACCTTGCCCTATTAGTATTTCTTGTCTTTACTGTTGAAAATAAATAACATGTATACTGCATACTCAACTTGCGTTTCTTTTGCGTGTGAGTATATATGAATATATGGGTATCTCTGCCTCCTTCTGTAAGCATAATGTTTACGGGTATGTATATCCTGGTGTATGTGTGTAAATATGTGTATGTGTATGTATATGTACATATATGTATGCATGCATATACAAGGGTATATGTGTATGTATGTAGTGTGTGTATGTGTGCATATATGTACATGTATATATGTGTACGTATGATTGTGTAATAATATATGTAGTCTTGCATGTATTTTGGATTAATGTGTATATACAAGTAAATTGTGTTTATATAGGCAATTCTTATGTATGTCTATGGTATTCTTGCAAACATTATGTTTATGTTCTTGTGTAAATATATTTCTCTTTGTTACTATAAATGTAATGTATGTATGTAATGTGTATATGTATGTGTTTCTGTATACGTATGTGTGTATGTATATGTGTGTATATATATGTATAATCAATGACTGTACATATAGAGTAGGGAAACAGCCACCTAAGTTGGATAACTTTTGCCCAATCCCGTTGACCATATATGTCAATAAAATATGTTTATAACAAACATTTAAAGGACACTCCGGTTCTCGATAAATATCTTCTATTGCCAACACGAATATCAATTCAAATACTACGATTTCGAACCTCTAATCATAATTAACCTAATGAGACTGGCCGATGGAAAAATATTCCAAAGGAAAATAGAACCTGTAATTTATGTAATTCTCCATCTATTGCCGATGAATTTCACTACTTATTCAGATGTAATTTTTTTAAAGAGAGAGGCAAACATTTCTATCATCATATTATACTGAATGGCCAAATATTATAAAATTTGCAAAACACTTATCAACAACAAACACACAGGATCTAAAGAATTTATCGAGATTTATTGTAAAAATGTCCATTAGTATTAAAAATACTAAGTAATCACATGTTGTTATTAACTGCCATCTTGTCTGCTTTTTGTACATATACATAATTATTTATTTTCATATGCTCTTGTACCACCTTTTGTGGTTTTTGAGAATAAACTGATTCTGATGGTTAGACCTGACTTCAGGGGGCGGAGGGGCGGTCGGGTAGCCTAGTGGTTAAAGCGTTCGCTCGTCACGCTGAAGACCCGGGTTCGATTCCCGACATGGGTACAATGTGTGAAGCCCATTTCTGGTGTCCCTCGCCGTGATATTGCTGGAATATTGCTAAAAGCGGCGTAAAACCATACTCGCTCGCTCGCTCAGGGGGCGGAGGCTGAGGTGGGTTTTAAGCATAAAAGAGAGCTGAGATTTTTCCAGTCACATTACAAATTATACATATGGAGGGAATGTTGAAATCTTTTCACTATCTACTTAAACATAATTTAACTGTACAGACGTAGGCGATTTTATGACAATCCACGGATTTCTGCATAAAAAGTAATTGATTGATTTATGTTGTTCCTTTAAGTGTTTAAGAGGCCTCCTTCTGCCTTAGCAATTTCGGCTGACCTGTCCCTCTTTGGGACTCGTGTGTGAGTAGGGTACAATTGACGTTGACGTCTGTGTAATTGAGTCAGAATCGGCCCGCAGTATGGCTTGAAGGTGAATCAGTTCTCAGACGGTTTCGAACAGTTTGCACACTCAGTCTACCCCTAAACAGTTCATTTCTGGTTGATGTAGCCGTCAAAAATCGGTTACGGAGGTGACGTAAGACAATCTGACGATCCTCTGCATGTGACGTCACACGTGGTCGACCTGGCCGAGGGCGATCAGCGGTGGTACCCGTTTGCTGTAGACGCGTCTGTAAATCATAAACAGTCCGTCGACTACAACCCATCGTCCTTGCGACTTCAGCTACGGACGTTCCCGTCTGCAACATGCCGATGGCACGTTCACGTTGCACATTTGAAAGGCGTGGCATGACAAATGGCCGTAAAGACTTTTGTTTTCTTGTGTTTTTCTTTTTTGTTAATGACTGCTAACAAGTATGGCTGAAAACACGTGCGTTATTATGGCCACGTGACCTGTTGCACGTGAAAAACCACTTTTGCCACTATAGTGCTGTGCACATGATTTTGATCGATTCACCTACACAAAAACGGGTGTTATCTGAAGACAATACGTGGCCATTACTGTTTCAATACACAATAAGGGCCCACAATGATAACTGGTCAAAATGTTAAAATTTTAGGATTGTGAAGTTTTTCATTTGGTTCAGTATACTACCGGGTGTCCATTATGTAATTTCCAGCGTTTGAATGACACATTGTTCTCAATAAACCGTAATGTGGAAATAGATAGTTGTTTGTGTTTATATTCAAGTTGGTATTTCCGCTATTCAAAGTGTGCAGTGAGGCCGTCTTATCAACAGTCATTTCTGAGACATAAACGCAAAGTTTAATTAATTAAGTCGACTCTCAATTTTTTTGCATTTGTAATTACCTCTAACGTTAATTTCAAGCTTTACAGTACATACTATTCAAAGAGCGATAAAGCGACATTTCCCATAAGGCCGTACATTAAAATGTTTTTTGCTGATATTCAGTGATCCATTCCTATAATTCTCACCGCCATTTTGCCTCTTATAATTAGATAAATATGTTAGATATAGATACAGAAGGCTACTTCGTTTAGTTTGTATACACGCATGTGTTTATTTTCTTGTAGTGTAGTAAATTAGCAGGATTCACAGACTACAACAGAATAGTCGCTATTCATATTTCATTTCGTTCATTATACTACCCCATTCTTCCACCAATCTTAAAACTGAAACTTTAAAGGATAAATTGAACTGGAACAAATAATGATTTACATATAGATCGTACATTGACATATAATTGTCAGTATTTTCAGCCACTGTTTGTATTGTTTGCAATGTTCAAAGAATTATTTTGTCGATCAACAGATTTGGAGTTGAAGCTGAATATGTGCTCGTCCGATTTACTGTACACTATACACTGTTATGTTTCCCTTACAAAATACAGATCGATTAGATATGTGTCTCAACCTTAAGTCACAAAACGACTTTTGAGAGCGTCATTAACCTGTAACCTCATTCCTTGGCCAATAGAAATGAATTGCGTTGTAAATATTATTTAAAAACAACTCGTTTCTTATAATTCCTTTCGATCAAACTGTCTTCGGGAATTAAATTTAATGCTAAAGTGCTAGAGTAAATAACTAAATTTAACTGAGTTTAACTAAATAGAGTTTAACTCTCCCGCCCGGCGAGGCTAGATATCGATTATAGTATAGTCTCTTTGTTCAAGCAGGAATATACATATTAATTTTATGTAACAATTATCTATCTATTAAACTGTGTGGTTATCAATTGTGCGTTCTGATGTGAGTTATGTAGTTATCTACAGACAGTGGGTCAGACACACACTAACACACACACACACATATATACTTAAGATATACATAAAATATTACAATAATAACGGATTTAACATGTTATAGGTAATTATAGTAATGCACTTCATATTGTTATCAACGTTCACTATGTGGCCACCCTAATTAGGATGTCTCTCCTTATGTGTAGTTTACACGGTTAGGTCTACTATCGCCTACAGTGCACTTTGTCTACAGTAGCACGCACCATGCTGGAACTGTGCCAGTTTGTTTCTCTCGGTCTTCTCCAGTTGCTGCAACCCTCGGATCAAGGCGAAGATGTTTGGTTGGACACGCTGGACCGTCTTGTTGAGGTGACTGTGCCATCCTTCTAGATGATTGTTTGTCCTTGGACCTGTGTTGTCACTGTGGTTCCAAATTGCTGGCTTGAACCGGGCGTCGTCATCCACCCATATGGTCACCATGTAAGGGAAGGGGGTGGCTAGAGGGATGTTGGGAGTGTGGTCCATGGCATCCAACCAGGCCTCTTGGACATGTCGGAGAGGGAGGAGTGGATATACTGCGGCTCGGCGTACCCACTGGTTGCCTTCTGGGTTGTCTCGGTATTGGTCCACCATCTCAAGCCAATAACATATAAAATATAATAATCACCAACAGTTGTACATTTGCCAAGGCACCCGGTATCGGGACACTTCCAGTGTACACAGGTCTGACGGCGATTGTTCAGCCTGTATCTGTACCCATGAAGGAGCACCTGCCTGCCACCTCTCTGGGACAAGACATACTCTACACGCTGTGGATTTGCCATGGCATCTGATGAAACCTAGATTTGTCCTGCATATTTTATAGCTAAACTCCAGTTTGAGTCCTTAATCCCTATTACTCACTGTAGCTAAACTCCAGTTTGAGTCCTTAATCCCTATTACTCACTGTAGCTTAACTCCAGTTTGAGTCCTTAATCCCTATTACTCACTGTAGCTAAACTCCAGTTTGAGTCCTTAATCCCTATTACTCACTGTAGCTTAACTCTAGTTTGAGTCCTTAATCCCTATTACTCACTGTAGCTAAACTCCAGTTTGAGTCCTTCATCCCTATTACTCACTGTAGCTTAACTCCAGTTTGAGTCCTTAATCCCTATTACTCACCATAGCTTAACTCCAGTTTGAGTCCTTAATCCCTTTTACTCACTGTAGCTAAACTCCAGTTTGAGTCCTTAATCCCCATTACTATGGTGGCCGAGAGGGGACATCGCTTTCTCGCTTTCTCGCTCTATCGCTTTCTCGCTTTCTCGCTTTCTCGCTCTCTCGCTCTATCGCTTTCTCGCGGTTAAGCAATATCCCCTTTTGACCACTATAGGGGCCGTCTGTGATATCTGCTGCAATTGGGAGGTAATGTTGAACTTTTCTCACTATTTACTTTAAACATAATTTAACTGTAGAGACGTAGGTGATTTTAAAAACAATCCACCCATTTTTGCGTAAAATGTAATTGATTTATTTATGGCCCTATTCAGTTGTATGTGACCATCAGATCATGGCAATACGCTCTAAATAAATCAGGTTAAAATCTAAATATATACAATATATATAAGTTAAGAAGACAATGGTTAATTAGTCATGGCTGATTGTTTTGCAAAAATACAATCTTATAATTGTGAGTGTTCTATAACTAGTTTTCGGTAGTATATGATGTTACAGTGTGTCATAAGGTTGTCCGTAAATGTTCTTTTTGACATTTGATGTATGTTTAACTTGAATTGTGTTTCTTGTCTTGTGAATTGCTACATAAATATGTATATTCCTGCCTGAGCATATATTATAATTGGATATCTAGTCTCTCCTGGCGGGAAAGTTAAACTATATTTTACAAGCACTTTAGCATTAAATTTAATTCCCGAAGACTGTTTGATCGAAAGTCATTATAAGAAACGAGTTGTTTTAAAAAAATATTAACGACGCATTTCATTTCTGTTGTCCAAGGAATGGGGTTACGGGCTAATGACGTTCTCGAAAGTCGTATATGTGACTTAAAGTAGATACATATATCTAATTCATCTGTATTTTGTAAGGGAAACATAACTGTGTACATGTACAACTTTTGTTTGCATAATGTGCATGCAACTTAATGAACATAATTGTGATCCCGAAATCGGACGAGCACATATTCGGCTTCAATTCCAAATCTAATGACCGAAAAAAATAATTCTTTGGACGTTGTAAACAATACAAACTGGCTTATTAAACTGACAATTATTTGTCAATATATAATCTCCTTTATATCTGTTTTAAGATTGATGGAGGAATGAAGGGAGGTTACTATGAACAAAATGAAAATATGAACAGTGACTATCTGTATTCTGTGAATCTTGCTTATTTATTACACTACAAGAAAATATACAAGCTAAACGAGAAAAAATTACGTGTGTATTTTGTAACATATTTATCTACTACAAGATGTTTAAAAAATCTAATCATATGAGACAAAATAGCGGTGAGAATTACAGGAATGGATCACTAAATGTCAGCAAAAACCGTTTTAATGTACGGCATTATGGGAAATATCGCTTTCTCGCTCTATCGCTTTCTCGCTTTCTCGCTCTATCGCTTTCTCGCTTTCTCGCTTTCTCGCTTTATCACTTTCTCGCTCTATCGCTTCCTCATAACCATAGTCATATGAAGGAATCGGGTGTTCTTTAACTTCTTTTGAATAGCATGTACCGTAAATCTTGAAATTAACGTTAGAGTTAATTGTAAATGCAAACAAATTAGCGTAGAGTTAATTACCGCATTCGACGTAATAAGCGCCCAGGGCGCTCTCAAATTTAGAATATTATTTTGGTGAAAAAAAAAAAGTTGAGTTGAAAGATGAATTTCGTGGTTTATGCTGACAGCCTGAAATGTTTATGTACGACAGATATATTTTTCCCGAATTTAATTGCCCATGATTAAGTGTGCATATAACGACTGCTTATTATACGCGAATAAATAAGTCTTGTGTACATTAATCAATCGGAAGGGGTGCTAATTGGGATTGTTCACTAGCCAATATATTAGCAAATATTGCCGTGGGCGTTTATAAGTAACCAAATTACGGTTACTGAGAACAATATGTCATCCAAAAACTAGAAATTACACAAAGGACATCCGGTAGTATTACCATTGCTTGGGTGAGGACTTCCACTTTGATGACATCTACTCCGCAAACAGAATTAGCATTGATATAAGCGTTGTTTTTAGGAAAACACTTGCTTTTTAGGAAGTACGTACTACTCAGCGCTATTGAGCGGTGTTATTTGCTATTTGCTTTGATAACTTGGCCTGAGGGCGGGGGATCCAATAGCTAAATAGGGTAATAAATCAATCAAATTTCTTTTTTACGCAGAAATACGTGGATTGTTATAAAAGCACATATGTCTGTACTGTTAAATTATATTTAAGAAGATAGTGAAAAAATTTCAACATTCCGTCCATATGTATAATTTGAAATACGATTTGGAAAAATCTCAGCTCTCTTTTATGATTAAAACCCACACCTGTGTCTTCTCTCCAGTGCATCCTCCGGTCTGTGCCTTGCCTCCAGTGCCTCCTCCGGTTTGTGTGTTGCCTCCAGTAGCTCCTCCGGTCTGTGCCTTGGCTCCAGTGCCTCCTCCAGTCTTTGCCTTGCCTACAGTGCGTCCTCCAGTATGTGCCTTGCTTCCAGTGCGTCCCCTGGTCTTTGCCTTGACTCCAGTGCGTCCCCCGGTCTGTGTGTTGCCTCCTGTGCGTCATCAAGTCTGCGTGTTGCCTCCAGTGCCTCCTCCGGTCAGTGGCTTGCCTCCTGTGCGTCATCCAGTCTGTGCATTGCCTCCAGTGCCTCCTCCGGTCTGTTGCTTGCCTCCAGTGCGTCACCCGGTCTGTGCGTTGCCTTCAGTGCGTCACCCAGTCTGTGTGTTGCGCACAGTGTGTTATCCGGTCTATGATTCGCCTCCAGTGCGTCCTCCGGTCTGTGTCTTGCCTTCAGTGTATCCTCCGGTCTGTGTCATGCCTCCAGTGCCTCCTCCGGTCTGTGGCTTGCCTCCAGTGCGTCACACAGTCTGTGTGTTGCGCACAGTGTGTCATCCAGTCTGTGATTCGCCTCCTGTGCGTCCTCCGGTCTGTGCCTTGCCTCCAGTGCGCCTCCAGATCAGTGCCTTGCCTCCAGTGCGTCTTCCGGCCTGTCTCTTGCCTACAGTGCGTCCTCAAGTCTGTGCCGTGCCTGCAGTGTATCGTCGGTCTGTGCCGTGCCCGCAGTGTATCCCCCGGTCTGTGCCGTGCCCGCAGTGTGTCCTCCGGTCTGTGATTTGCCTCCAGTGCGTCTTCCGGTCTGTGCCTTGCCTGCAGTGTATCCCCCGGTCTGTGCCTTGCCTGCAGTGTATCCCCCGGTCTGTGCCTTGCCTGCAGTGTATCCCCCGGTCTGTGCCGTGCCCGCAGTGTATCCCCCGGTCTGTGATTTGCCTCCAGTGCGTCTTCCGGTCTATGCCTTGCCTGCAGTGTATCCCCCGGTCTGTGCCGTGCCCGCAGTGCATCCCCCGGTCTGTGCCGTGCCTGCAGTGTGTCCTTCGGTCTGTGCCTTGCCTCCAGTGTGTCCTCCGGTCTGTGCCGTGCCTGCAGTGTGTCCTCCGGTCTGTGCCTTGCCTGCAGTGTATCCCCCGGTCTGGGCCGTGCCCGCAGTGTGTCCTCAGGTCTGTGATTTGCCTCCAGTGCGTCTTCCGGTCTGTGCCTTGCCTGCAGTGTATCCCCCGGTCTGTGCCGTGCCCGCAGTGTGTCCTAAGGTCTGTGATTTGCCTCCAGTGCGTCTTCCGGTCTGTGCCGTGCCTGCAGTGTATCCCCCAGTCTGTGCCTTGCCTCCAGTGCATCCTCCGGTCTGTGCCTTGCCTTCAGTGCATCCCCCGGTCTGTGCCTTGCCTTCAGTGCATCCCCCGGTCTGTGCCTTGCCTTCAGTGCATCCCCCGGTCTGTGCTTTGCCTTCAGTGCATCCTCCGGTCTGTGCCTTGCCTTCAGTGCATCCCCCGGTCTGTGCCTTGCCTCCAGTGCACCCCCCGGTCTGTGCCTTGCCTCCAGTGCATCCCCCGGTCTGTGCCTTGCCTTCAGTGCATCCTCCGGTCTGTGCCTTGCCTTCAGTGCATCCCCCGGTCTGCCCCTACCCCAGTGTATCCCACGGTCTGTGCCTTGCCTCCAGTGCATCCCCCGGTCTGTGCCTTGCCTCCAGTGCATCCCCCGGTCTGTGCCTTGCCTTCAGTGCATCCTCCGGTCTGTGCCTTGCCTTCAGTGCTTCCCCCGGTCTGTGCCTTGCCTTCAGTGCATCCCCCGGTCTGTGTGTTGCCTCCAGTTTGTCCTCCGGTCTGTGCCTTGCCTCCACTGCGACCTCCAGTCTGTGTCTTGCCTCAAGTGCATCCTCCGGTCTGTGCCTTGACTACAGTGTGTCCTCTGATCTGTGTCTTGCCTCCAGTGCGTCTTCCGGTCTGTGCCTTGCCTCTGAGTCTGTGTGCCCGGAATGTAATGTACTTGAAGATGAAGCACACGTAATTTTCACAATTGTCCTCAAAGATAGGAAGTAAATATTTGTCAGCATATGATCATCTCAACACTTTTGTAACACATGGTAAGCATGTTAAACTCTTTTACTGTTAAGATGATCTTTGACATAGCAAAGTACCCTTTTCACATGTTCTGTATAAGAAAAGAACTGTAGGACAAAGTGAGAAATTAGAACAATTACAATTAGAAGCTGCACGCATTGTAACTGGTCCACCTAAATATGCTCCCAGGCATTCATTATATTACGAAACCCGTTGGGAACCCTAAGTTGAGCGTAGAAAGAAACGTAAACTTTGTCTTTTCTTCAAAATAAATCATAACATGGCCCCTTCCTATCTAACAGATATTCCACCCAAAACCGTTGATGCAAAAAACTCATACAGTCTCAGAAACTCTGAAAACATCAGTGTTCCTCTCACAAGACTAAGACATTCGTGTGAATCCTTTTACCCATCGTCTATCCGATTGTGGGACTCTATTCCGTTATCAGATCGAAATTCTACGATTTCATGTTTTAAAAATTCACCACCCCACGTCATCTGCGTACTTCGCTTATGGAAAAAGAAAATATAATAACTTACACACAAAACTGAGATACATGAGCAGTCAATTGAATTATGATTTATATAGAATTGGTATAAAAGATCACCCGAACTGTACATGGTCGAATACATGTGAAAATGCATATCACTATCTCATCGAATGTACATTGTTTAGTCATCAGCGTGAAATTATGTTAAACAGCCTTAAAAATATTGTTCATAACATACCTGTTGATACGGCAATGCAGATCACGGTGTTCCAGAAAATGAAGCTATATTTAAGGCAGTACAACATTATATATGTACAACTAAAAGATTTGTGTAAAGAACTGTTCATTCAACAATGTATATATATCTCTCTCTCGCTCTCTCTCTCTCTCTCATCTATAGTGTTGTATGCATATATATTGAATTTGAAATTGTGATTTTTTTGTAAATACCAGGGAGAGGGCATTCTAAGTTGGAAAAACTTGTCCCCCAATCCCGTTCACTCCTCGTGAATAAATATGTTTAAATCATAAATCAAACTGTAGTTTATGATTACTACATATACTCTTAAAAAAAGAAACGCACAGGTTGTATGAACCCCGACTACACAAAAAAATCCGGTATATAAATTGAATATATGTTATTGGAAAATGTTGGTGGCTTGATATTCGACAAACAGGGCAGCCATTGTCGATTTGCAATGTCTTAAACGGCATTGTTTTCCCACTTGTTCAAAAATGTCATGGAGGAAAACAGTGAAGCAAAATGCACGTGCGAGTTATAGCATTCGTAACTCGTGGTAGTGGCTATAAAAAGGCAAGCATAAGCCAATAATTTGTCATTCAATTGTCAACATTTTTCAAGTTCGAAAATGCCGAACATCGCCATAGGACGTTTCCAAAGAGGGGAATCGCAGTCTTCTGTTGCACGCCACTTCAACGTCCACCACCGCACCATTTGCCGCCTTTGTGACCGATACACACAGTTCAATTCCACTGCAGACCGTCCGAGAACCGGCCGACCATGAGTTACCACCCCTGCACGGGATCGCTACATTGACTGTTCCACCTACGTCATCGCAATGCTACAGCTACGGAGACTGCAGGACCAATCCCTGGTTTGAGGTGGATATCCGACCAGACTGTCAGAAACCATCTTCACGAGGCTGGAATCAGACCCAGAAGCCCGGTTATCGTTCCTGTTTTGCAACAGATCCATCGACAGCGACGCTTGCGTTGGTGCCATACCTTACTGCCTTGGAATATGAGAAACTGGAGGCGAGTGTGGTTTAGCTATCCTCCCCCACGAGATCTGACTTGGTTGTGATTCAGGGAAATTTGACAGCAAATCGCTACATGAAGCAAATTCTTCAACCTCACCTTTTTCCAATCATTGACCGCCAGAGGGAGCTGTTCCAACAGGACAACGCTCCACCACACACAGCTCGTGTCACGGTAGACTACCTTCATAATGACAACATATAACGACTTGCCCTGGCCGTCTAGATCTCCAGTTCTCAACCTAATCGAACACCTCTGGGATGAACTCGATCGACGTTTACGTCAACGTCAGAACACGCCGCAGACACTCCCGCAACTGACCAACGCGTTACAAGCAGAATGGCGCAGAATTCCGCAGGACAGAATTCGTCCACTTATCCAGTCAGTGCCGAGAGTTCAGCGCCACCTTGTGGCCTTATGTGACAAGCCAATAAACAGTTTTCAATGCCTTTGTACAACGACACCATGTGACTATCGAGCTTTATCCTATCTATGATATTGTACAATAAATTTACTAAAAATCTACCTGTGCGTTTCTTTTTTTGAAGAGTGTATATTGATGTATTGAATGTTACAAGTGGTTATTATGATACTTATGCAGTCACACCTTATACATGCTGTACGTTTGTGAGTCACGCGACACTTTATCTGTACTGTGGGTCTTATGGCCTTTCATCTCAATAAATCCTTGAATCCTTGATTCCTTGAACTGAAACATGTCTGAGACATTGCAATGTTGTGGATTGTCACAGATAACTAAAACAAATAGTGTGAACTATGTATGTTTATATAACATACGTACGCATAGTAAGCATATTAACTGGAATTGGACTTTATTTCTGCCCACCTTGAGCATCAGCTATGTACAAGATCTACCTGTGCGTGAGGAATGGTATACGGTGAACGGTACATCTGGGCTGTCAAGATTATTAATAAATTTAACTGTTCGAAGTCCGAAGTCCAGCAATTTTCGCATGAACAATTTTCACATGATTATGATTTCAACTCATTCTTTAGCACTTGCGGTCAGGGCGAGCACCGTCACCAGAATCTGACTCTTAACTATCCCCTATTGTCCTACAGGCTACTGCTTGTTGTGTCAATGTTGGGCACTCCGGGTGGTACATGATCATGGACCATCATTGAACAATAGTTATAACATCCTGACTTAAATTGAAAGACGTTAAACAGCTATGGAATACTGAACAAGGAAATATGGTATCATCAATACATGTTGAGCTGCATAATTAATACATGTTCTGTATAATAGTCGTTCGTGGGACAGTTCCTACGGAGCTCTTTGTCTTAATAGCGCCAAATTTTTATAAAATAAATAGCGTAAATACAGCCCCACCCGATCCCAAGCCTAACAATATGACTTGACAAGACACATAGGAGTTGTTGGTACAGTAAACATGCAGGATGCATGTGTCAACGTCGCCGCTCAGTAATCTCGCCACACCTGTCAGTTCGCATATCTTGTTTCAGAAAGCTCCAGGCGCTTTGCTAGCTTGATCATTTCCATGTAAGTGACCCCCTGTAACCGTCCATATCCAATGTCACGCCCCATGCAAATAAAATGACCGTTACAAATTAAAACGTGCATGGTCAATATATGGTGACAGGTAATTAAAGAATGCGTCTGAACTGATAATAAGTTAATTACTTGGACAACGCGCAGCGACATGCCCGGTACAGATGCAGATGACCGAGACGGCCCGAAACCCACCACAGCCGCACACCCCTACATCCAGAAGCATGGCAGCACTGACATCGGTCGCTAGGTTCCTTGTATACGCTCTGTGTACTCTCCTGTATCGGCACTGTTGTGAGTATCTGTTTAACAGTCACAAATCACTTTGCTAGGCATGGCAGTATCTTTAACACCAATAATGGCACGTTACGCTTGACACCTGTTTGTTTGATGTCACCACACTGATTTAAAATGGCAGACATCTTCCATATACAATAACAATCCAAATGTGCTACATACTGCTAAATGCTGGCATTATTATTATATAATATCTCCACCCGTGAAGATCGGGGAGGGGATTAGGTCTCAAGCAACCCATACTTGCCGTAAAAGGTGACTATGCTTGAGGAAAGAGGTGACAAACGAGATCGGGTGGCCAGGCTCGCTGACTTGGTTGATGCATGCCATCGTATCCCAATTGCGTGGATCGGTGCTCATGATGTCAATTACTGGATTGTCTGGTCCAGACTCGATTACAGACCACCGTCACATATCTGGAATATTGCTGAGTGCGCCGATTCCGGCACTTAGACTGGGACATTGTTCCGTGCATGATGGTATATTTAAAAAATAAAACATCTGTGTAGCGACAAGTCAAAATCAAAATCGTTTATAGGGAGCAGCATCGAGATGCGGTTACCACCCAATCCATAAATGTCGCTTTTTATCTTACGGCCAGCATATTCTTTTTGTATATGTATACCGAGTCAAATTAAAAACTTCACATTTTTAAAAGTAATCCCATATATGATATACAACGGACAAATGTATCAGAGAAGGTAATTTTTAATCATTAATGTCCAAAGAAGGATTTTAATTAACGGTGGTAACCATAATTTGTTCCAAGCACCTACGGTATTCGGTAATAACATCAACAGTTTAAATCATAAGTCCCAAGCACGAGAATCTGATGGCACACAAGTTCAGTAGCGTGTATGGCCACCTTGTGCGTTGACAACTGCCACACAACGCCTCCGCATGGACCTTGTGATGCTTGTGAACACATGATTGGGAAGACGACGCCATTGTTGCTGCAAAATGGTGCCAAGATCTTGCAAATTATGTGGTTGGTTCTGGAGAGTGCGCAGACTTCTGCCAAGAGCATCCCAGACGTGTTCGATGGGATTGAGGTCGGGAGACCTTGACGGCCAGTCCATGACGTTGACTCCCGCATTCTGAAGGAAATTTCTTGTCAAAATTGCTGTGTGGGGTCTGGCATTGTCGTGTTGGAAGATCAAACCGGGTCCATGTGCTGCCATAAAAGGCAGAAGTTCTGGTGCCAGTACCTGGTCGCGGTAAGCAGCAGCGTTGAGGTTGCCACGGATGACAAGAAGCCTGGAACGCGCATTGCCACAGAAAGCACCCCACACCATGACACTTCCGCCTCGAAATCTGTCAACTTCCTGTACACAACACTGGGCGTAACGTTCATGACGGCGCCTCCACACCCTCGCCCTACCATCAGCAAATCGAAGATTAAATCGGGATTCATCACTGAAGACGACTTGATTCCAATTCCTCTGAGTCCATCGTAAGTGTCGCTGTGCCCACAATTGACGTTGACGTCTGTGTAATTGAGTCATAATCGGCCCGCAGTATGGCCGTCGTGCTTGAAGGTGAGCAGTTCTCAGACGGTTTCGAACAGTTTGCACACTCAGTCTACCCCTAAACAGTTCATTTCTGGTTGATGTAGCCGTCAAAAATCGGTTACGGAGGTGACGTAAGACAATCTGACGATCCTCTGCATGTGACGTCACACGTGGTCGACCTGGCCGAGGGCGATCAGCGGTGGTACCCGTTTGCTGTAGACGCGTCTGTAAATCATAAACAGTCCGTCGACTACAACCCATCGTCCTTGCGACTTCAGCTACGGACGTTCCCGTCTGCAACATGCCGATGGCACGTTCACGTTCCACATTTGAAAGGCGTGGCATGACAAATGGCCGTAAAGACTTTTGTTTTCTTGTGTTTTTCTTTTTTTGGTTAATGACTGCTAACAAGTATGGCTGAAAACACGTGCGGTATTATGGCCACGTGACCAGTTGCACGTGAAAAACCACTTTTGCCACTATAATGCTGTGCACATGATTTTGATCGATTCAACTGCACAAAAACGGGTGTTATCTGAAGACAATACGTGGCCATTACTGTTTCAATACACAATAAGGGCCCACAATTATAACTGGTCAAAATGTTAAAATTTTAGGATTGTGAAGTTTTTAATTTTGTTCAGTATACTATTTTGAATTTAGCATTTACCGACTGGTGTAGGTATTCGAAAGAGGGAGGCCTCAGGACAACCTGGAGACTATTCGGGGACTATTATAATTTAGTTTGTCATCGGGTATGAAAAATCGATGTTTCCATTACCCCTGGGCTGGAAACCACCAACCAACTACATGTACGTGTTTGTTTCAGACTGTCTCAAATGCTACACTTGTCCCTTGACGTCATGGGTGGACCCTGTGTCGACCAACCTGAACTGTTTGGCGAACAGCACCGAACAAACATGCCTAGCTGATGAGGTAGGAATAATTGCAACTAAAGATCACATAGGATGTAGGATGTCAACTTCATCCAATATGTACAGCACAATTTTGATTAATGTTTAACGTGTTTAACGTAAACAGGACAGATGCTACAGTGTGACGTCAGAGACAAGGGGCGTCACCGTTCAAAAAGGATGCACAAGGAGTGAACGTTGCCTTGGAAACAGAATCTGCTGCAGTCGGGATTTCTGTAACGCAGGATCCGACAGCCGTGAGTTTTTTTGCAAACGATTCCAGAAAACACATTAATTTAATCACTACGCGTATTTATCATAGGCCGCCATTATGTCGCCAGTGATAGCTTTCTTGCTGCATTCTTTCAACATTAAAGGGATACCTCAAGCAACGACACAATGACATTACAATGATCAATGTATGTCGTTAAACCCTTAACATGAGTTTAAACTTGAAATTTATTGCTTCTGCCAAACGAATATGAAAACACACATCGTAATGATATAGCAAGCCAGTGACGGGGTAATGACAGCCTGTGACTCTGCAGTCACAAAACACATTCTGGGGCAAGGACATCCTGTGACTCTGCAGGTATTACACAACACACAATGGGGATCTGCAGGTATTACAAACCACATTCTGGGGGTAAGGACATCCTGTGACTCTGACGGTATTTCACAACACACGATGGGGATCTGCAGGTGTTACAAAACACATTCTGGGGGTAAGGACAGCCTGTGACTCAGCTGGTATTACACAACACACGATAGGGATCGGCAGGTATTACAAAACACGTTCTGGAGGTAAGGACAACCTGTGACTCTGCAGGTATTACAAAACACATTCTGAGAGCAAGGACAGCATGTGACTCTGTATCTGTTACAAAACACATTCTGGAGGTAAGGACAGTCCGTGACTCTGCAGGTATTAGTAAACACATTCGGGGGTAAGGACAGCCTGTGACTCTTCAGGTGTTACAAACACAGTCTGGGTGTAAGGACAACCTGTGACTCTATATCTGTTACAAACCACATTCTTGGGATAAGGACAGCCTGTGACTGCAGGTGTTACAAAACACATTCTGAGGGTGCGGATGGCCTGTGACGCTGTATCTGTACAAAACACATTCTGGAGGTAAGGACAGCATGTGACTCTATAGGTGTTACTAAACACAGTCTGGGGGTTAGGACAGCCTGTGACTCTGCGGGTATTACAAAACAAAGTCTGGGGGTTAGGACAGCCTGTGACCCTGTATCTGTTACAAAACACATTCTGGAGGCAAGGACAGCCTGTGACCCTGTATCTGTTACAAAACACATTCTGGGGGCAAGGACAGCCTCTCTGTATCTGTTACAAAACACATTCTGGGGTAAGGACAGTCTGTGACTCTGCGGGTGTTACAAACACAGTCTGGGGGTAAGTTCAGCATGTGACTCTATAGGTGTTACTAAACACAGTCTGGGGGTTAGGACAGCCTGTGATTCTGCGGGTGTTACAAAACACAGTCTTGGGTAAGGACAGTCTGTGACTTTGCAGGTATTACAAAACACATTCTAGGTGTAAGGACAGCCTGTGACCCTGTATCTGTTACAAAACACATTCTGGGGTAAGGACAGTCTGTGACTCTGCGGGTGTTACAAACACAGTCTGGGGGTAAGGACAGCCTGTGACTCTATATCCGTTACAAAACACATTCTGGGTGTAAGGACAGACTGTGACCCTGTATCTGTTACAAAACACATTCTGGGGTAAGGACGGTCTGTGACTCTGCGGGTGTTACAAACACAGTCTGGGGGTAAGTACAGCATGTGACTCTGCAGGTATTACAAAACACATTCTGGGGGTTAGGACAGCCTGTGACTGTGTATCCGTTACAAAATATATTCTTGAGCGAGGACAGTTTGTGACCCTGCAGGTATTACAAAACACATTCTAGGGGTAAGGACAGCCTGTGACGCTGTATCTGTACAAAATACATTCCTGAAATAAGGATAGCACGTTACACTGCAGGTGTTACAAACACATTCTGGCTATAAGGATAGCCTGAGACTCTGTATCTGTTACAAAACACATTTTGGGGATAAGACAGCCTGTGGCACTGCAGGTGTTACAAACACATTCTGGGTGTAAGGCAAGCCTGATACTCTGTATCTGTTACGAAACACATTCTGGGGTAAGCACAGTCTGTGACTCTGTATCTGTACAAAATACATTCTGGTGGTAAGGACATTCTGTGACTCTATAGGTGTGACAAACACATTCTGAAGGTAAGAAAAGCCTGTGACTCTGTATCTGTTACAAAACACATTCTGGGGATAAGACAGCCTGTGGCACTGCAGGTGTTACAAACACATTCTGGGTGTAAGGCAAGCCTGATACTCTGTATCTGTTACAAAACACATTCCGGAGTTATGACAGTCTCTGACTCTGCAGGTGTTACAAACACATTCTGGGGATAAGGACAGCCTATGACTGCAGGTGTTACAAAACACATTCTGGGGGTTAGGACAGCCTGTGGCGCTGTATCTGTTCAAAACACTTTCGGAGGTAAGGACAGTCTGTGACTCTGCGGGTGTTACAAACACAGTCTGGGTGTAAGGACAGCCTGAGCCTCTGTATCTGTTACAAAACACATTCTTGGGATAAGGACAGCCTGTGACTGCAGGTGTTACAAACCACATTCTGAAGGTGCGGATGGCCTGTGACGCTGTATCTGTACAAAACACATTCTGGGGGTAAGGACAGCATGTGACTCTATAGGTGTTACAAAATAAGTCTGGGGGTAGGGACGGCATGTGACTCTGCAGGTATTACAAAACACAGTATGGGGGTTAGGACAGCCTGTGACTCTGCTTGTGTTACAAAACACAGTCTGGGGTAAGGACAGTCTGTGACTTTGCAGGTATTACAAAACACAGTCTGGGGGTTAGGTCAGCCTGTGACCCTGTATCTGTTACAAAACACATTCTGGAGGCAAGGACAGCCTGTGACTCTGTATCTGTTACAAAACATATTCTTTGTGTAAGGACAGCCTGTGACCCTGTATCTGTTACAAAACACATTCTGGGGTAAGGACAGTCTGTGACCCTGCGGGTGTTACAAACACATTATTGGTGTAAGGACAGCCTGTGACCCTGTATCTGTTACAAAACACATTCTTGGTGTAAGGATGGTCTGTGACCCTGCGGGTGTTACAAACACAGTCTGGGGGTAAGTTCAGCATGTGACTCTGCAGGTATTACAAAACACATTCTGAGGGTAAGGACAGCCTGTGACTCTATATCCGTTACAAAACACATTCTGGATGTAAGGACAGCCTGTGACCCTGTATCTGTTACAAAACACATTCTTGGTGTAAGGACGGTCTGTGACCCTGCGGGTGTTACAAACACAGTCTGGGGGTAAGTTCAGCATGTGACTCTGCAGGTATTACAAAACACATTCTGAGGGTAAGGACAGCCTGTGACTCTATATCCGTTACAAAACACATTCTGGATGTAAGGACAGCCTGTGACCCTGTATCTGTTACAAAACACATTCTTGGTGTAAGGACGGTCTGTGACCCTGAGGGTGTTACAAACACAGTCTGGGGGTAAGTTCAGCATGTGACTCTGCAGGTATTACAAAACACATTCTGAGGGTAAGGACAGCCTGTGACTCTATATCCGTTACAAAACACATTCTGGATGTAAGGACAGCCTGTGACCCTGTATCTGTTACAAAACACATTCTGGGGTAAGGACGGTCTGTGACTCTGCGGGTGTTACAAACACAGTCTGGGGGTAAGTACAGCATGTGACTCTGCAGGTATTACAAAACACATTCTGGGGGTTAGGACAGCCTCTGACCCTGCAGGTGTTACAAAACATATTCTAGGGGTAAGGACAGTCTGTGACGCTGTAGCTGTACAAAATACATTCTGGAAATAAGGACAGCCTGTGACTCTGTATCTGTTACAAAACACATTCTGGGTGTAAGGACAGCCTGTGACCCTGTACCTGTTACAAAACACATTCTGGGGTAAGGACAGTCTGTGACTCTGCGGGTGTTACAAACACAGTCTGGGGGTAAGTACAGCCTGAGACTCTGTATCCGTTAAGAACACATTCTGGGTTTAAGGACAGCCTGTGACCCTGTATCCGTTACAAAATATATTCTGGAGGCAAGGACAGTTTGTGACCCTGCAGGTGTTACAAAACATATTCTAGGGGTAAGGACAGCCTGTGACGCTGTATCTGTACAAAATACATTCTGGAGATAAGGACAGCACGTTACACTGCAGGTGTTACAAACACATTCTGGGTGTGAGGACAGCCTGAGACTCTGTATCTGTTACAAAACACATTCTGGGGATAAGACAGCCTGTGGCACTGCAGGTGTTACAAACACATTCTGGGTGTAAGGCAAGCCTGAGACTCTGTATCTGTTACAAAACACAATCTGGGGTAAGCACAGTCTGTGACTCTGTATCCGTTACAAAATACATTCTGGAGGCCAGGACAGCCTGTGACTCTATAGGCGTTACAAAACACATTCTGAGGGTAAGGACAGCCTGTGACTCTATAGGTGTTACAAAACACATTCTGAGGGTAAGGACAGCCTGTGACTCTATAGGTGTTACAAAACACATTCTGGGTGTAAGGACAGTCTGTGACTCTATAGGTGTTACAAACACGTTCTGGTTGTAAGGACAGACCGAGACTCTGTATCTGTTACAAAACACATTCTCGGGTAAGGACAGTCTCTGACTCTGCAGGTGTTAGAAACACATTCTGGAGGTAAGGACAGCCTGTGACTCTATAGGTGTTACAAAACACATTCTGATGGTTAGGACAGCCTGTGGCTCTGTATCTGTTACAAAATACATTCTGGAGGCAAGGACAGTCTGTGACCCTGCAGGTGTTATAAAACACATTCTGGAGGTAAGGACAGCCTGTGACGCTGTATCTGTACAAAATACATTCTGGAGGTAAAGACAGTCTGTCACTCTATAGGTGTTACAAAACATATTCTGAGGGTAAGGCCAGCCTGTGACTCTATAGGTGTTACAAACACATTCTGGTTGTAAGGACAGACCGAGACTCTGTATCTGTTACAAAACACATTCTCGGGTAAGGACAGTCTCTGACTCTGCAGGTGTTAGAAACACATTCTGGAGGTAAGGACAGCCTGTGACTCTATAGGTGTTACAAAACACATTCTGATGGTTAGGACAGCCTGTGGCTCTGTATCTGTTACAAAATACATTCTGGAGGCAAGGACAGTCTGTGACCCTGCAGGTGTTATAAAACACATTCTGGAGGTAAGGACAGCCTGTGACGCTGTATCTGTACAAAATACATTCTGGAGGTAAAGACAGTCTGTCACTCTATAGGTGTTACAAAACATATTCTGAGGGTAAGGCCAGCCTGTGACTCTATAGGTGTTACAAACACATTCTGGTTGTAAGGACAGACCGAGACTCTGTATCTGTTACAAAACACATTCTCGGGTAAGGACAGTCTCTGACTCTGCAGGTGTTACAAACACATTCAGGGGGTAAGGACAGCCCGTGACTCTATAGGTGTTACAAAACACATTCTAAGGGTAAGGACAGCCTGTGACTCTATAGGTGTTACAAAATACATTCTGGAGGCAAGGGCAGCCTGTGACCCTGCAGGTATTACAAAACACATTCTGGGGGTAAGGACAGCCTGTGAATCTATAGGTGTTACAAAGCACATTCTGAGGGTAAGGACAGCCTGTGACCCTGTATCTGTTACAAACCACATTCTGGGGGTTAGGAGCGCCATTGACCCTGTAGGTGTTACAAAACACAACATTGCGTTAGTTTACACATACTAGAGCAACAACTCTGTGTAACTGTCGATGCAGATCTAAAGACTGGCCACGGGAAAGCATGCACTGACGTTTCTTACTGCGTGCAAGGAGAAGGCAACATGGTTTGCAGTGCCCGCAGTCAGGGTGGAGCAGCCAAGGTGTGCCGCTGTGAAGGGGCCAGGTACAAGTTCGGGGCCGTGTGCAGAAGTAGTGAGTAATTAAAAAAACAACATATATTGATGACGTAAGGATGCAGGAGATCTAGCTGTGATTACTTTTGGATCATGTTTATGTATGGCTGTGTACCCTTTCATTATTACCATAAACAAGTATCATACTTTTCCATCATAAAAAGTATTAAATTAATTAAAAAAGTACTAAACCGATATTAAACATATTCTATTGGCATGTCAATTTGGATTTGGAATAAAATAAACATACATATAATCCTCATCATCATAAACATGTAAAATTGAAAATGTGTATATACTAACGGAAAAAGCAACTGGGTAAATAACAGCATAACATTTGATCATTTGTCTGATCAATGTTTTATCATAACACATTCATTGACAATACCCGTACTTGGTAACAGGAGACCACACCACAAGAGGAGTGGTGTAACAACTCAATTAACAATGTCAAAGTCGGGTGTGACTACCATTTGCGTTGATACATGCGAGACAGCGGCGGCGCATTGAAGACACCAGATGGTTGAAAACAGGTTGGGGGATGTTGTTCCAAATGTCAAGCAAAGATTTCCAAACTGAGGTAGCGTTACGCCTGGTTCTGGTCATGTCATAGGAGTCGTTCCATCTCATCCCAGACATATTCTAAGGGGTAGAGGTCTGGAGAAACAGCCGGCAATGGCAGTACAGCAATGTTCTGCTGCCTCAAAAATCTTTTACAACACGTGCAACCTGTGGATCGAGCATTTTTCTGCTGCAACGTGACGTTACGTCCCTGTATTTGTACAAAGGGTAGAACATGATCACTGGCGATGTCATCCCGGTAGTGTACGCCATTCAAATTGCCAAATTAACATTGACGAGTTGGTGGTCTCCCATGAGTCGCGATGCCAGCCCATACCATAATACTTCCATCCCTAAACTGACAACGTTGAGTAACGGAAGTGTCGCAAAAACGTTCTCCTGGCCGCCTGGAGATCCTTGCCAAACTATCAGAGCTGCCCAGAACTGTCTCATCTGTGAACAGTATGCTGTCCCAGTCTTGTCTTCTGAACCTCATGTGTTGTCTACACCAAGCTAGGCGTGCCTGACTTTTACATGGAAGCACAATTGAACACATCGCTGGACGTCGGGGTCGGATGTTACCCCCCACCTCTCAACCGGTTGCGTACGGTTCTGCCACTAATTGGTCTCAACCCAGGAATTGTCCGAGCTGAAAACATGGTAGTTTGATATTGATTCCGTAAATGCACCAACGGAATACCGAGTGTTGACCTGCTGTAGATAACGTCTGCAAAGAGGTGATATTGTGTTTCGATGAACATTAAAATGTCTGACAACTTCGCTTGCGCCATTGCTGTGCAGGATACACACGGCTCGTAGATGTTGAGTTTCAGCAAGCCGTGGCATTGCCTAAGCGTTAGTTACGGTTAAACAAGTGGTTTGTTTATGAGCACCTGATAGCTGAACAATCACTGTGTGCTGTTCACATTTAAAAACCTCGTGTGTGAGTATCATGCTCCCGACGTAGTTTGTTTTGGGGCCGTTTGCTACGTCACAATGACCAAGATAGTGGGGGAATTACATTGGTAGAGCTGATTACTGGGCTATCACCTTAAAACAGAGAGAAGGCTGCTGAGTCCCTTGGAGTCTTTATTCGTGGCAGAGTCAAATTACATATCACACAAAATTAACTGTACAAGGTAGATAGGGTAAATGATTTAAACAATTAAATATAATATTAGCTATCATACATGAATATACCTATTCAAGATTTCATGGTGTGTACATTGACAACAGAGCGATAATAGTTACATAATTCAAGTTTCTATATGTCATATGTGTTTAGTAAATAGTATATTCCATAATACACCGTTAAGATGGCAGTGCGGTAGAACGTGTATCACTGGTGGTAGATTTGAATAGATAATAATAATGTTGCTATTTGGATAACTACGGTAGTAGCGACTGGTTTGAACGATTCTGAACATGATTGTTTTGATAAATACGGTAATACAATTACAAAGTGTGAATTGTGTATAGTAATGGACCGGGAAGTATTTTATGTTATTCTAGCAAAGGCACTTCAGACAGGAACTGTATTCACGGCATTCTAGCGTTACTTATGTATTTACATACAAATGTACATTACATACTGTGTAATTTCAATAACGTAAATGCTTAACCAAATGATAAACATAGCATAACCAATATTCGCATGAGTCGGTATTTACGTGAGATTACCCGCAGGTAATAACCACTTTGTTCTGTTACTCGTGCTGTGTGATGTACGGCTTCATCTATCGTTTGGCATATCACCAATTGATGTACAAGTGAACTTATAATACCTATATAACGACACACATAAAATTCGCATCCATGTTGCTTTGCGGTAGACTAAATGAAATATGAGTACTTGTTAAGGATATCAAACCATGGTAAAAATATAGTGGCGTACATAGGATACGATATAGTTTCAGGTAAGCTGTTTAACGTGAACATAACGTCATCTTACCTTAAAACAGAGAGGAAGTCTTTATTTGTGGCAGTGTAAAGCATCTGCCACTGGACTCCGTGTATTTGGCCTTCTGTAGAATGTGTTTCCAAATATTGAAGGAGTAATCTGTCAGATGCCTGGTGTATTAATTACAATTATTCGTTTGTTACGGAGTGCACCAACCCAGTAATATCCTTTATATTCCTACCTATCTGATATTAAAAGATGTTACGTGGACAGCAACTGACTAACATTATCTACAGCAATATATTTAGTTTTCGCTAGTTGTAAGATAAAATACTGGGAAAAATACAAACTTAGTATTGACATATGACCACTATAATTATGGGATAAATATAGTGATTTCAGAACTACACTCCAAACAAACACGCAAACATCCACATTGTGCACCGTGCAGAAGCTCGAGGGGAACGTTGAGTTCAGGAGGTCGAGCCGTACGGTGAAGGTAGCGCCATGGTGTGGTGACGTCACATCAGATCAGGTCGTTTTCGATGGGAATCTGACTATCGATTAGGTAATTCGTCCCGTTGTCTTGCGCATTCGGCTGCAGGACAGCCTGCCCCAACAACACAACACTACACAGAACATAGCAAGGTAATGACCCACTTTCTCTGTGCCGACGTCTGGCCCTGGTCGCCAACAACACAACACTACACAGAACATAGCAAGGTAATGACCCACTTTCTCTGTGCCGACGTCTGGCCCTGGTCGCCAACAACACAACACTACACAGAACATAGCAAGGTAATGACCCACTTTCTCTGTGCCGACGTCTGGCCCTGGTCGCCAACAACACAACACTACACAGAACATAGCAAGGTAATGACCCACTTTCTCTGTGCCGACGTCTGGCCCTGGTCGCCAACAACACAACACTACACAGAACATAGCAAGGTAATGACCCACTTTCTCTGTGCCGACGTCTGGCCCTGGTCGCCAACACATTTCTGGAGAGAACCAGTTGCTCCATTCACTTATTTTTTCCGCATTTTCTAGCTATGAAAGGCGCCAAAACTACTTGTCAATCGTCAAATATAATAAAACACAGCAAAAAGTCTAATTTGGAATACCACATACATAAATACATGGAACATATTCCCCAAGCAAATTTAGCTTCAGTTCGATTGATATTCTCAATGCAATATTTCTTAAAAGTTTTCAGAGATAAGTAATATTAACTAATACGTATTGGATACACTATTCTACTTTCCACGTAAGTAGAGTGTTTGTGAACCGTGTTGGGAATGGATTTCCCTCTTTGTCCGGCCTTTGGCTCTCCAGGGATTCCTATAAACCTTTATCCACATGGCTATGGCGTCATGGAGGCTATGTATTCGAAGGAATTAAGGCTGCTGTATGTGAAAGGCCACAGCTAGGTCTGGTTTTCATGTTTAACGCCGCACTCAACAATATTCCAAATATATGACAGCCGTTTGTAAATAATCGAGTCTGGACCAGACATTCCAGTGACTTACATCATAAGAATCGAACTACGCAATTGGGATACGATGACATGCATCAATCAAGTCAGCGAGTCTGACTACCCGGTTCCGTTAGTCGCCTCTTGCAACAAGGATGGGTAGCTAAAAACCTATTCTCTACGCTGATCTTCACGGGTCCCACAGCTAGGTAATGATCAAGATACATGTTAATCCCCATACCACATACTTATTTCATATGAGATATAAGGATGCCAAAATACTCTAAAAACGTAATATTTGTAATATACATAAACATATACTTCATGTGTAGTTTGATAATGACATGTAGACAATGTCCTAGTAATGGTAAAAACGCAACAGTTTTAATACGGCTGCCATGGCAATGTCATTTAAAATGGTTTCTGTAAGCATCTTTTTGAGATACAATTCCTGGGATTTCACGTATTACTGGCGTCTGCTGTTCATGCCAAGTAAACATAACGTTCGTAACTCTGCAAATCTTAAATCTGTCATAAACATATAAAAATTACCGCAGTATGAAACCTGCCAGTTATATGCAATGACCAAAAGTTCGATGTAAGTTGTCCACCTTAAGGAGGCATGCTCCAAATAATACCAACTTACCAGAAACTGAAAATCCATTTCTTTTAGAAGTTTCATAAATAACATACGAAGGTAAATGGAAAATTTCGGGACCACATACAGAAATTAGTTCAGAATCAAATTTGTTTCCACATTAATGTTCCACATCATCTTTGACCTCAGTGCACTTTATCCAGCGACTCGGTTGTTTTTTATCCCTGCCTGAAAGAAGTCTTCATCTTGGTACCTCCAAAATGTACATCCAATGGACCCTGGGGTGCGTTCAATAAGTCGTTGGGTGCCGATGCGCCAGCGAGTACCTCCGAATATTTCCTAATTAACGAAACGCATGCTGTAAGCGCTTTCTAGCGTCTCCGCGCATAATGACTAGGGAGTATCTGCAGAAATGTGTAAATTTAAAGAGGTGGAAGCAAATCGTGTGAATTTATATACGAGATTCCTTTCATATCTGTTTGTATATGCCGAATCCAATCAAGTGTATGCCATGCTTGAATTTGAGTTTTAAGAGCCATAAATGGCAGGTGAACATAACGACAATCATGTAAGTTATTCTTTGAAAGGTTTGCATTTTTGTGTCATATTTCTAGATAGACGTCAGTGTATCTTGATATTATTGTGCGATTGTGCGGCCGCCTGCTTTCTTATTGATATGTATATGTAACTCTCTACAACTGGCAACAACATATAAATGGCAATGTTATATATACCGAGGGCAACGAACAAGGGAACACGTGCAAGTACAAGTTTTCCTTTTTTCTCTAAATTAAGGAAGACACCGATGAAGTGGCGTTCTCTTATTTCTTTCCCTCAGTATATGTAATGTTGTGGTAATTGAATCTGACAAGCCGCATACATATCCAGGAAAGGCAACTGTTATTATTTAGTACGTGTAATTCACACACAATTTATGACAGATGGTTCTTGTTAATTTATTGACTGAAGACCAACAAACTGATGTACCACACTGGACTTTGTACTCTGATAAATAAGCACGTACTTATTCGTCGCTGCCGCCGTCATCGTCTTTGGTGTTCCGACAGTTGTCACCAATCATTTCCTGCACTTGCATGCTTCAATGCATGGAAGGCGTAGTTTCCTGCAGCTACAATGTTTGCTGAGACATCCCCTCGTGCTCCACATGCTTGCTTCCAGATACTTGCTTGATAATGTGCACGCATGATATGGTATCGGGCAGCATCGGTGTGCAAGGGTAGTGATGACAATCATCGGTGAAGTCAGTGATATAAATAAAGGATGAAGCAAATAATATAAACAACGGGATTATGGCTGATTGGGGTCTTTGATGAGTTGATGGTACGCCAGGGGTATGTAATATCCTTGTTCACGGTTGATTGACGGCTGGAGTCTTTCGATGTTGATAGCTTCTTGTAGTTTCCTGATCTTGAAGTCTTTGAGGTTGGTGGCGAGGGTTGTGACTCTCTCCCACTGAATGCTGTGGCTTGGGTTGTCACGGATGTGGTCTGATAGAGCTGATTTAGAGTCATCTTTGGAGACTGAGCTTTGATGTTCTTTTATTCGGGTTTTGATCACCAAGAAATCTCAGAAATCCCCACGTCAACAGTCTGCACCCTTTGTGATCAGCCTCCCCAACTTTGGAACAGTTAGCCACAAAGTCCAGAGACTCTTAAAGAAACAGGCCAACATTGATGTAGTTTTCAAGTCATACCATTCAGAACACAATTAAAGCCACAGGGAAACCACCATCCAGCCACAAGCTAGACCATCAGGAGCAGTGTACCACATTCCATGCAATTGTAGACAAGCTTAAATAGGAGAAACATCTAGGCCCCTCAAAACCCGAATAAAAGAACATCCGATAGTTCTTCTTTTAGGCTAGTATCAGCCCTATCCAGATATGCACAGAGTTGTGGGAGAAGAGCCTGAAAGGTAAGTTCATGTGTCCTGGGGGAGCGTGCAAAAACCCTTTCCTGTCATTACTTGTTGTGCAGCATTGGTTCTCAAGATATCACATCCTATCAGCTCACACAATACACTCATATGTCGCCCTATAGCACAAAGAAAGTTCATGGCGATATGAAGCCCGCCAAGGCAAGGTATTAACACATCCTTGTACTCTTTGACTAACCACATCAGTTCCATAAGCTTCGGATACAGACCCTCATCCAGTGTTAACACCACATGCTGCTGCCCTAATAAGTGTACTACACAGAGCACTCGTCTGACTATGGTGTTAAGCGTGTCCAGGTGTGAAGCAGGAGCTTGTATGATTGGTAAGTAACCTACAGATGTCTGCTCTGGACTGATCTCGCTAGCTTTTGTGGTTGTACAATGTCCATGAAGGCATTGGTTTATGAGATTGTCAGGATATGATGAATGCCATGTCAGTGGTGTGTGCCGTCTTTGCTGAGGGACATTCACTCAGCGACCACGATAGGGTTGACATTCCATCCCTCCTCTGCTAGGTGCAGCAATTGCTTCGGGAATGTGCAATGTCTCTTCCTTGGTAAAGTCAATTGAACTGAGAAGATTACTTTCAGGTGGACCAGGCTGCCATGCAGCCACCCGAGTGGCGTGGAATGTTCCTTTTCCATCAAGTGTGTTTTCGTTGATGTTGACGTTGTGAAGTGTACAAAGCACCCCTTCACTAGATTAGCAGGAACGACAGCACCATCATTATTCATCGTATGTAAAGTGTTCTTTGTCAAAGCAGTATCGAGTTTGATAACCTCACGATAGCTCATGACATGACCTGCAAAGTGGAACATGTCCATCAGTTCTTTGTAACGAGTAGCTTGGTGAAGAGTGCTGGCCATTCCTACGTGTTTTGGAGCCAGATACTTGTCTCCATGGGCTGTGTACACAAGATCTTTAACAATGCTGTTGATTCTATGTTGCTGCATAACTTCATTCTTATCGTCATTCAGAATCTCGTCCTCCCACAGGCACTGTCCACTAATAACAAGTTGAGAAACATGTTGAGGCTGTCGCCACGTATCTTCAATGCCACAAGAACCATGGTTAAGAACATGTCCTCATTCTGATGTTTAAATGATGGAATGTAAGTTTAATCTTCATGTGTAGTTTCTTTTACCATATTACTGGAACGTAGCGAAATTTGGTAGGAACCAATACTGTACGAGGTTAATTTTGAGGTTGATAATGCAGTACTAGTACTTCATATATGCCAGCGAGATGGCATGTTAATTTGTCTTTGAAAGTGTTCATCTGACTAAAAAAATGGGAGCTGAAATGTCTATCTGAGCTTCTTTGGCTATGGTGCAATACCTTTCCCCACACATCTACAAGGTCCAAGATATCACATTTCACTGCATATTGTTCAAGCTCATGACATAGCCATTGCATTAAAAGCAAGAATTCTATGTGAAGCTTGTGTCACTTTGTTGGTCCTACGTTCGACCTTGAGAAAGAAACTAAGGTGATATATTCCGTCTGTTAGATCGTTTACACGTGATAGTCAAACTCTAAGGAGATGATTATACATGGCTGCTTGCAACATTCTTGAGCTAACTTTCATTTCTTGTACGAGTGCATCCTTTTCACTCTCCTGTTGGCAGAAGATTCACAACTTCCAATTGATCTTTGATATGTTGCTCCGGAGTTGGACATTTGATGTGCATGCAAGATATTTTAACTCAATTTTCCTTGCTCATGTAAGATGATCGGCAGTTCTTGTGCAGCAAGATGGCTTGAGATAGTATTCTGCCAACATGTCAGTAAGACGGTCGGTTGCAGCTCTGAAATTGTCATTGTGTAGTTTCAAACGAACTTGTCTTTAGCATCAACAGACTTGAGTCCATCACGAGTGACGGTCATGAGCTTTCCTTTACGACCTTTCTGGCATATGATTTACATCATCATTTTCAACCATCATCTCAACCAGACAATTTAAGACATCCAATTAGAAAATAAATCCTTTTGAATGCTAGATGCACACAAAGTCCATACATGTCCACATTGTGATATAATTTTTTAATATGAAGTTTACATGATATACGGCTTTTCCATTGGACGAGAGATCGGTGTATGATCATTTAGAACCTTTATTCTTGGTCTCAGCGTTTCAGTATACATTGAGAAATGTCAGACAGCGTGACTGCATGATTGTTCACGAATATCCTCGCTACGGCCCATCCTAATGAACAAACGAAGAAATGCACATCTAAACTATCGTAGTATCGACTCGATCCGTGCCTAGGCTGACATTGACCGTCTCCAGCAATCTATGAATTTACTTTAGTGTCTGTTTGACGCATCTTTATTCACCTTTCAATGATCGGCAAGTTGATCAATGATGACTAACACATGTAACCGCCAAAGGTTCATTAACAACTTCGGAAATCTCTCCCGTCACGTTTATCGTGTCGGCCATTTTGACGTCTTGTACTTGATGTAAATGTATTACGACGCGCTGTCATTGTGACTGACTTACTGAGATAGTTCTTTACAGACCTTTCTCGTCTAATGAGGATATGATTTGAACACATGTGCTGCGTAAGATGTTTCTGAAGAGCAAGTTGTGCATCCATACGCCCATGTCACCTCTCGTTTTAAGGAACTATTTTACTCCGCGATATCGCTGGTTGTTGCATGGCTGTCAGTGTAAATATGAAGTCACACGTACCAAATAAAATTGTGTTTAAATCTTGGCCTACATCCTTTGAGGTAAGAAATTGTGATATTTTTTTTTATAAGAATTGACTTTCACTTTGTGTGAGTTCATTGGAGTGTGTACCTTCCTAGAGTGAGGGCCAAACATTGTATGAACGTCGTCGCAAGCTCCGACGTTCATACAGTTTGGCCCTCTCTCTAAAGAAGGTTCATACAACATCATAACTATCTAATTCAGCACTGATAAAATCTACTTTGTCTTTAAGACTGCGTACGTTTAGATATATAATCTTTAAATCTGGACTATGCAAAGGTCATGGATTCGGATGGATATCACCGCAGCATAAGAGAAAAAGTAAAACTAAGAATGATAATCGGAAATTATATAAGCAAAGTAACCCAAAATATAGAGAAATGTGTATCATCTTCCCGAAATGATTAGCATGTAGAATAGATTCAAAAACACCCACTATCAGCCTGTATTGAACAACATCAACCGGCATCGACAAAGCAAAGTGATCATGTAATTGTTACAATCGGGCTGGTGGTGAATCTGAGAAGGGATTCATACGTTATATACAACTTAAAAAAAGTATGATTATGAAAAACGAAAGGGAAAGTTTCTAATACAGTTTTTGTTGTCTGTATACATTTTTTTAATATACCAGTTTGAGTCTACATGTGAACACAATCGATGGTTGAAATGTAAGTCTAAGAACAAAACATGAACTTATTCTCAAGAACTCTGATGTATAAAGTTACCTTCATCTTTGATTGACTGATGTATTTTCAATCTTTATTCAGCACTGAAGAGGCCACAGGCCTATAGTACGAAGCATTAAGTTTATGAATAATCAGCATCGATTTTGACTCCATAAAGTGTCTTAAAGTATTCAACAAGTATCAGGGGTCATTTAAACTTGCAAAATGATTGACATTCCCCCCATGATAGAGCGAGGATTGGGCTGTTTTCCCACCCGATTGATTGATATTACAACATTCACATGGTTTAGAACGGTACAATGAAGGGTAAAGCATGCAAATTACACTAATACACGATATTTCATAAGAAAACATCATATCTCCGTTAAAACATATAACCAATATTTATGAGTCTACATATTGATATAAGACTTTATCACTGTATCCAATTCCAAAATTTTAGATATAAACTTTCGGACTGTTCAGTTCAAAATTCTTCAACCTTTAATACATCACAGGATTTGTAGCTAGACTGTGTGTTTTCTTTGATGAGAATGTTTCTCACCGACCTTAGCGTGTAGGTGTGTGATATCCTGGGCAGGAAATGACAGTGTTTTGACATTAATTAACGTGTTGGACATCCCTAATTAACCTTTACTAATTCATGTTAAACCAACACAGGATGTTTTCTGGAAGTGGACAATCGCGAATGCCATAGGGCTGACATGACACGTGTTAATAACTGTCCTAGAACTTCTAAAGTTACTAAACAATCTTTATACCTAACGACTAGCATATAAACTAAACATCGTCTCTATCAGAAGCCAGCTAAACAACCAAACAATCAAATTTCAAAAACAAACCAAATTCTTAGGACTTATTTTCGATGAACATCTCACCTGGGATGCTCACATCCAAAACCTAACAACTTAATGCAGTAAAGACCTAAACACCCTAAGATGCCTAACTGGCTCTTACTGGGGAGTTTGAATACTATTCCTGTTGTTGTTTTCTGAGTTAAGGGAGAAGCCGAATTTTTCAGCCCATTGTTGTATTTTATTTAGAGATTTTTGGAGTAAATTTTGGGCCATTTTAATGCTTTTAATGCTTTTAGTGCGGATCATCCGCGAATTTTGATGTGTTTAGTTTAGGGGATAGGCCATCGAATAGATCGTTTATCATTATATTGAAGAGGGTGGGGCTGAGGATACTGCCCTGGGGAGTGCCATTTTCTAGGGGACATTGGTCCGATAGTGTTTGGTCTATACCCACGGTTATTTTACGATTGTTTAGGAAGTCCTGGATGTAGTTTATTATCTGACCTTTGAGTCCTATTTTTTAAAGTTTTTGTATTAGCCCGTCGTGCAATACCATGTCGAAAGCTTTAGAGAAGTCTAAGAAGATGCCTGTGGTATATTGTTTATTTAGTTGACCTCTCTTAATATCTTGCTCTAGTCGGGCGAGGTTATCTAGGGTTGAGCGGCCAGGAGTGAAACCGCTTTGATCTGGGTTTAGTGCCTCAAATACAATCACACTGCCTCCCAATGCACATACCCTAAAACTAAATGTAAAAAATGCGCACAAACAGACTGCCCAGGCACATGCACACCCTGGTGCATCCACTGCAAATCCATCCAACACACTTCACTTTCAAACCAATGCCCACACAGACACACACTCACTCAGCAGGCCAACAAACACATAAACATAGACACGGCCAAAATCCAAACAAGAAAATTTGCTACACCCGCATCAAAACCACTCCTCCCTACACCACACCCAAACACCATCCCACAAACAAACACCACACCCATAACCGACAGCTCTGTCTGGGCCCCCTACCGAAAAACCGCACCCACCTCACACACACAAGCAGCCACTCAACCAACCACGAACCCTCCCACATCTCAACATAGCCAAAACATCAACCCCCGCATGCAAAACAAACCACAAAACGACCGCCACAACACGACCCTCATCCAAGCACCCTACAGCCCACATGGCAACAACACTCTCCCACAAGCAAGCACAACAACAAAACACAAACACTAAGAAATCCACAGCTACACCCATCCCGCAAATACCTACACAACCCTCCACATCACATGCCTCCCCTATGGAAACTCAAACAGCTAAACCTAATCTAACCGATGACGAAGATTTTCTCCACTACTGAGAGAACAATAGACACTACTCCAACTAAAACAAACCAAACTTCCCTCTCAGCCCCAAAAAGGAAGAAAAAACTAAACCGCAAAACTCCCCAACCAGCTAACACCCAAAACCTAAATAACCTCACCTTACTCCTAGTATACATGCATAGTCAAAACTCACCATAAGCTAGCATGAAATCCTTCCACAAAGTAGCTTTCAATCTAAAATTAACCCATCTTCCCTTCTTCCTCTTTTACCTCCATCTAAAAGAAGTCACCGAATAAAATAAAAACTAAATCACCAATCACCCGAACCCAATAATGGAAGGACTAAATATTTTTCAGTGGAACGCCAACGGACTCACCTCCCACGGCCATGAACTAAAAACTAAATTTAAACTAAATAAAGGCCCTCACATTGCTTGTATCCAGGAAACCAAATTCTCAAAAAAATCCAAATTCACACTACCTAACTACAACTCAGTTAGAACTGACAGAGCTAAACCAAAAACAAGAGTGAGTGAGTTAAAGCTTTACGTCACATCGGCAATATTTCAGCCATATCGTGACCCCAAAACAAGAAGAGCCGCAGGAGGACTAATCATATTTATCAGGGAAGATATAAATTACGAAGAAATAAAAATAGACACGCCAAACCTAGAAACCAACGGCATTAAAATCACATTATATAACCGAAAAATAAACATCATAAATATATACCACTGGGCGGAACAAAAAGTCCAACCTGAGGATCTAAACCAACTATTCAAAATAAGCGATAAATCTACTATATTCCTAGGAGACTTTAACGCTCACCATCCTACATGGAGCATAGATGATAAAATAGATAATCATGGCAAATTAATTTCCGAATGGATAGAAACAAACGACCTGGTACTCCTAAATAACAACCAACCCACGAGGTACGATAAGATAAACCAAAAAATGTCGGCTATCGACCTAACCATATGCACCGCAGATCTAGCTCAAAGTACTCAATGGGAAGTGCACGACGTCCCGCTAGGTAGTGACCACTTCCCCATAAACATAACCATAGGAAATACAAACGTACCAATCCAAACAGAAAACCAAGAACCAAAATTCCATTGCAATAAAGCTAACTGGGACCAATTCCAAGATATCTGCAACGAAGCTAACTTAAACGAAATAGAAAATAATGATCCAGAAACCTATTGTAGAAACCTAACAGACTATATAATAAACGCAGCCAAAACCTCTATCCCCTTCAAAACACCTAAGACAGGCTAGGCAAACCCACGGTACCATGGTGGAATGAGGAAATAGAACAGACTAGACGAAAACGTAAATCAGCCTTCAATAAAGCAAAACGCGACTACAAACATCTAAACATAGCCCACGAACTAAACCACCAGGTTCAAAAACTAGTCCAACTAGCCAAAAGTAGAGACTGGAAAATATTCTGCGAAGGTATAAATAACCGTACAGATGCCAGAATGGTCTGGCGCAAAATCCACGCCGTTAGAGGCTTAAAACGACATAAAAAAACCCTAACATTAACAACTCAACCAACCCCGCCCAAAAAGCAAATAATCTCGCCAACCACTTTTCGGCCGTTAGCAGTAACACCAACTTCAGCCAAAAATTCCAAGATAAACTTAAAACAAAAAAACAAACCCACAAAAGAACCAAACAATAACAATCTAGAAATAAAGGAGGAGCTCCTCTACGTAATCCAAAACAGGAAAAAGGGCACAGCCCCAGGATTAAACCTAACTTCTTACCAAATAATTAAAAATCTCCCGCTAAAACTACTCCAGGCACTACTCAAACTATACAATCTCAGCTACCTAAACGGACAGGTTTCTACTCCCTGGAAACAGGCCCTAGTCATACAAATCCCTAAACCTAATAAACCAGCTAATCAAGCTAACTCATATAGACCAATATCCCTAACTTCAAACTTATGCAAAGTAATGGAATCAATGGCTAAAAATAGATTACAACATTACCTAACCCAAAATAATATCAACTATTGAACTGCATGGCAAGTATTTATAAAACGACCGGGGGAGGAAATATTCTGGGGGGAGATTTTATTTCGTAGGGTGGGGGAGAGTTTATTTCGAGAGGGGCGGAACTGTACCGGTATAAATTCGCCGGGGGGAGATTTTATTCTGGGGGCGAATATATTTCGTGACACCGGCTGTGTTCAGTCATGTGAACTTCTGATTTGGTATAGCAATTTCTGGATACTCCCCTTTCCGCCATCTTGCTCATGTGGAGTGTCAGGATGGACTGGACGGATCTCATCAGGTCCAGCGAAACGATGCATTGTAACTCGTCGGTCAGCAATAACCATGCGCTGGATAGCCTCCATTTATATATCAATACGTGATATCTTTAGGACGACCAGACCAAGTGTCATCTTCTGCCTCGCCTAAATTCGGCAGCTTATTTCTTAACAGTTGTATTTGAAGGGAGCAATCATCAAGCCTGCGTATCATATTTCCATTTATTTCCTTTGGTAACATGCTTTATTATGGAGGGTTTCTCCACTTCTGTCAAATTCTCGAAAACAGATGCAGTTATCTGACTGTAACTTCTTGTTACGTCTTCAAAGAGATGATATACTTCATACACGTATTCTAAAATCTCATAACAAAACGCAATATCTTGGAGACCACGAACGTTTTCGATTTACTATCGACACAGAACAGTTAAACTGTACAGGGGCACTGATCTAACGCAATTCCCCGGGACTGGTTGTTGCCTTTGTTATTGTTTTTTCCCAGTGAGTACCCGGATGTATAGCAGAAATCTAGACTAGTTCGCGACCTCTGCTGCGCCATTCGTAAGCGCATTAGTCACTGTTATGGGTAGTAATAAGGGCGTATGGTCACATTGATCAACAAAATGAAATACAGTTTTCGAGATAATAAGGAAATGTAGGTATCTTTGTGGGTAGCATCGGTAATGGTGACTAAGTTTTGATAAGTCACTTGCTTGGTAATTTTGCGATTTTCGTTTACACTATTTTGACTTGCAACAAAGTAAATATTTTACCTGAGCATTGGTTTTTTTTATAGTGTGTATATTGTTTTACTGTCAAATGTGTAACAAATTTATTAAACGTCTAAATATTCAGTTATTTTAAAAAGTGACTGAAAAACATTTCCATCTGTATTATTATGATAACGAATTCCAAACATTTTGATGTTTAATGTCATCACCAAGAGACTGAAAATGTTACGTTGAAAAGTACATTTCTATGTTGTTTGGCTTCTAATCCTACATAATAATCTGTTGTGATGTTTGTAGGCCCTTTTGATCGTCTTAATCAATCTGGACAGATTTTTTAGTCAAAATGACTGAAATATTTACACATTTTATAAATTGCCTGAGAGAATCACATTTTACAAATTGACGGTAATATATACACGCTTACAAAGGAAAAGACCTGTGAAAACAACGTCTATCGCGCATTGAAGAATTTCCCAACCAAGACGTAGAGAAACAAGAACGAATCGGTTCAAATGAAGGAAAACAACATGCAAATATCACAATTACAACCTACCAAATTTATGGGTATAAATTTTAGGCAGCTTCCTTGTTCGAGGAATGTATCCGTGAATATCCACACAAAGGAACAATATCCCACTCGTCTGCAGCTGTACAAACAAACATTCGATGTCACGTGTCTCAGTAACAATCAAATATTTTAAAAGATATATATCGTTTCGGGATATTATAACCCGTGTTCGTTTCTCAACTGATTACTTGGATTGTTTCAGGTGTTTTACATAGGTGTCAAGTCTCAATGGTCGGCTGAGAAAGCCCACGTGACAACTATTTTCATTACGTCCACGGTTCCTAAAAAATCCATTGAGTGATAGATAACAATGATCAATCAATCAACGTATTATCAGTTAACCCTTTGAACAAAGTATGTTGTTTTTACATCGGCACTTCACGCCATGATATGAGTGTATTCCCTTTGGTTTAGTAAACCTAGACATGCAAACACTCACTCTTGACATATCCACTGTGCAAGATAACAGTGATTAATCAATCAACGTATTTTCTGTTAATCCTTTGATGACTAGGAACGATCCGTTGATTTACAAAAAAAAGTTAATCAACTGATCATTCATCTCTTGCTGGGCTGCCACGTGCATATTACATAACACACATTTCACCTCACTTCAAACCTGGATTTAGATTGAATAATTACCCCAGACACAATAAATGCCAAATGGGAACCTTTGTCAGGTAATCTAAGTGGTGCTACCACTAATTGTACCTGTAATAAATTCAATAACTGAGCATCAAGTGAATGACGACAAATACACAAGTGTAGGGTTATACGAGAAAACGTGGATGACAACAAGGGAGTAGTAATCGTATTATCGACGCAAGCCGAAATCCGAAAATGCTTTCACTGCATGGATACTTTTTTAGTATAAACTATAACCATCTGGGGTATTTCCAAATGACGACATCCGATGAGCTCCGCTGTTCTTTTTGTCTGTTTGTTTAGGCTGAAGAAATTAATTAACATGCGCCCTTTGTCGAAATCTTTATAGATCACAGTTAACCAATCAGTGTTTATGCAAAAATGCGTAAAACAAATATTGCCTCCAGCCTCCAAGTTTATTTAGCTGTCCTTGCAGACGGTAGCCCAGTCTCTGGTCACGCTCAGTTGCGTTGCGTATCATCCGGGTACTCACGGGGAAAAAAACAATAACAAAGGCAACAACCAGTCCGGGGAATTGCGTTAGATCAGTGCCCCTTTAACTCATTCACCATCGTTGTCGATAATTGTCCAAGTGAACTTAAAACATATTTGTGATTAGAGATCATCAGCAGTACATATGTGAATATTGTTAGTGTATCACAGAAATGAGATACCATACTTAGGATACCAAAACACATTACTCAAAGCCATACACAGAAGTAAAGATAATGTAATTATCGTAAACTCATATAAAAACAACAATTAAAATGGAAACAATGATGCAACATAAGGTGAAATACAAACACATGTAGCCACTAACAGCTTTATTTCATACACAGTGAGCCGAGTGGGTGGACATTGTCTTCAAGATGAACACTGTCTTCCATACAACTCTTTCTGTGAGAACAATCGATGCCGCTGCGGACACTATTTCTACGCTAACGATACAGTTTGTATGATCAGTGCGTCTCCCTCCCCACCTGTCTTGACGTAACATGCTACACCTGGTGTAATTCACTCTTGTAGACAACCAGATTTTAATCATTTCTAATATGTTTTACTATATATGTCCCTGTAATAATCCATAAACGATTTTAGCCTCATGTGACTTGCAGGGAAACTCTCTTTAATCGGCGATTCTGGGTGTAAGTCTTTCTCAGTTAGCGAGTTGGGTTTAACGCGGCTTTATGCATTATCACCCAGTTTCTACTTATTGTGGGAGGAAAACCAACAATGTGCCATCACGTGTACTTGTTCACACCTTGCTCTTGTTTCTCCTTAGAAGTTGGTTTGTCTGCATGGTGCACAGAGGACTTCCAGTGTCGGCCGGAGCACTCTCAATGTGATGCTGGAGCTTGTCTGTGTAAACCGGGCTATGACACACAGTTTGGAACAGGACAGTGTTCAGGTAAGAATCATGTTGACATGCCCCTCTTAGATATATACAATTTCATTTTCGATATATATATATACTCAGCAAAAAAAGAAACGCAAAGGTATTAAAATCGTAAATATCTCGCCGACTGTTGCCGACATGAAAACAAAATTAATACAAAAAATGAATTGGTCATTCCTGCATGGATTGGGATTGATTTGTTTGGAAAGCATGAGGTACTGCAGACATTTGGTGAAAAAATTGAAAAATCACAAAAACAAAACCATGTGAGAGCCTGGCACCGAAACACACCAACATGACATGCACGTGCAACATCTCTTACTTGGCTATAAAAACGTTGGTTTTTCATGCCACCACAATCTTAATGCAAGTGAATGGCGAAAACATGCCACGACTGAAGCCCAATACCAGGACTGAGCTGGATATCAGCCCAGACAGTGTGGAACCGTTTAAGTGCTGAAGGTATTCACGCTACACATCTAGATTTGATGGACCTACATCGTCGGCTGGTACGTCAATGGTGTCAAGGTCACAGAGTATGGCTACAACTGCAATTAAGTCACGTTTTATGCCTTGCCGTGCAGACGTCGTGTTTACTGGTATCATGGGTAACGTTATGCATGAAACTGCATACAGGGAGAGGACAGATTTGGTGATGGTAGTGTAATGATGTGGGCAGCCATCTCCTACACTGGTAGAACGGACCTAGTGCAAGTTCTGGGGAATTTAAAGGCACAATGTTACATGGATGAGATTCTTCAGCCACACATGCTTCCAATTATGTAACAACCGAACGTCATTTTCAAATAAGACCTCACGCAGCAAGACTGACAACATACTTTTTCAGGAATCACAACATCCACCCAATGAAACATTTATGGGATACCAGTCAGTTTTGGACTTGAATGGTGGCCATACAAAATACTGAGAACAGATGACCTTCACCTTGAAAACCTACTGTTCTATGTGAACCTGGGTCAATGACAATAATGTATGTCAATTTTGAACAATCGATTACCATCTGTTGATTATTTATATGATATATAAAATATACATCTAAACTCATCTGTGTGGTTTTTGTTTGCAGAGTAATATATCAAAGTTTGTTCAATACAATAACACAAATGTTGAGATTAAATTTCCTTCACCAAGTTTCCCTTCTTCAAGTTTCTGGTGGGTTGTTTTAAAAGCTCATCAATGAAAAGCCTTTTGAAACCATATAAACCTTGAATTTCATAATCATGGTTACAGATTACCTGATCCAGTTGTTTTTATTGCAATGATCTCAATGATGATAAATCATATATTTTTTCAGCATGTGCAACACTGACAAATCCTATCTTTCTACTCTTCCTGATGCCTGTCATCTCTATAAGGTGTGACTACAGATAGAACATATCAGGCCACCACATCCTCCTGATCATCTGTCATCTGTGGAATACGACTATAACTAGAACACATCACAGCTACCTTCTCCTGATGCCCGTCTTCCTGTCATCTGTGGAATACGACTATAACTAGAACACATCACAGCTACCTTCTCCTGATGCCCGTCTTCCTGTCATCTGTGGAATATGACTACATCTAGAACACATCACAGCTACCTTCTCCTGATGCCCGTCTTCCTGTCATCTGTGGAATATGACTACATCTAGAACACATCACAGCTACCTTCTCCTGATGCCCGTCTTCCTGTCATCTGTGGAATATGACTACATCTAGAACACATCACAGCTACCTTCTCCTGATGCCCGTCTTCCTGTCATCTGTGGAATACGACTATAACTAGAACACATCACAGCTACCTTCTCCTGATGCCCGTCTTCCTGTCATCTGTGGAATATGACTACATCTAGAACACATCACAGCTACCTTCTCCTGATGCCCGTCTTCCTGTCATCTGTGGAATATGACTACATCTAGAACACATCACAGCTACCTTCTCCTGATGCCCGTCTTCCTGTCATCTGTGGAATACGACTATAACTAGAACACATCACAGCTACCTTCTCCTGATGCCCGTCTTCCTGTCATCTGTGGAATATGACTACATCTAGAACACAACACAGCTACCTTCTCCTGATGCCCGTCTTCCTGTCATCTGTGGAATATGACTACATCAAGAAACCATCGCAGCTACCTTCTCCTGATGTCTGTTCATGCAGTGCAATAATGCACCGACTCTCCTGTGATGTTGTGATGTGTTTGCCATAGTGATACTTGTGTCAGGCATACAAGGAAGAGAATCAAACTATTTGCCAGTATTGTCACCTAAAAGCGGATGTTATTCTTCTAAATTGAAACTATTCCTGAAGAAAATCTTTTTATTTTTTTGTTAGAAAACAAGTAAATCTCAGCAGCATTTCAGCTGAATATGTCAAATTGTGTCATATGAAAAAGAGCACTGCAATAAATACACTCTTCATGAACATGAACAAAGGCAATTATTGAAATAATACAAGTACACCAAATAAGTCAGTTCGCTTACACTCCTGTGGAAGATAATCAACATTTTTAACTACAAGAAGACACTTCACAATTGATTCAACATAAACTGAATTCTCTCCCATGCTTTTTTATTCATAAACTTCACTGAAATTAACTCCCTTTGCCTTCCAAGGCATTTTGCATATTTACAGAGTCGGAAAATAAAGGTCGTGTTCGATGTCATCTTAAAGATACAAAATGTCCCACCTCCAACCTGACCTAGGAATGTGTGGCATATGGCTATGAATCCTGCCAATGTGCTAACCAGACAGTGCCACTCTGCCACATGTCCAAAGCTGTAGGAAGCACTTGCACACACTGCAAGTATGTTTAAGTGGTGTTCATAATAACTGTATTTAACAATGCCAGAAGTAAATATACAGCTAATGAACTAGCCCTCACTCACTCACTGTGCTGCAGCACCGTCAGACACATGATGTGTCGTCTTAATTACATCTAGAATATCATTCCTATCTCTAAATACTTCAAATAAACAGTAAAAAATTTATCCAAATATCACTGTACTGTTATTGTCCGTTATCTGCTGGTCTTTGTAGGGCCATGAAACAGCCAATAATGAAAAGCTTGTATTAAATCTGAACATGCCTTACCAAAGTACACAGAGGTTATTCTTATCACTTGCATATCACACTTACTACAGTATAAACACATTCCTTGAACATCATCTAATTTCTACACCCAACAATAGCACAGCCTCTCTTTCAATCTTGCTATGTATGACGTTGACCTCTTCCTGCGTCAAGGTTTTTTCCATATGCCGGTAGATGATACGGTAGCAGTGACTCTGTCGTTGTTTCTTTGGATGAAGGAATTCATCCACAAGGTTGACCTGCTCCACAAGGTCACCACCAACTGAGCGCACAAGGTCATAGAAATCATTTGGTGTAAAGCTGTCAGGAACCCAGAATGAAATGTCATTTGTACACTGTGGATACTGGCTGACTGGCTGGAATCAGACAAAAGTGATAGGTCTAGAAGTAGTGATGTACACAAAAAGCTCCAGCAATCACAATCAACCTTTTGTTGAAGTGTCAAGATCAGATATGTATTTCATAAGTTTTTTATTTGATATGGAAAACTAAATTCTCAAATTTTGTCATTTTCCCTACAACAAAGACATGGTAATAGTGATCAGAAATAGGAATCTGTGTCTTCATGAAACATAAAACGCATGACAACACAGAGTCCATGTCCAACAACCAAGCAGTGCAGTGTGAGCAGGACCTTAACCTAGTGTCATGTTCACTACACAGTGACACTGATGGTGTTTGGGGAGCAGACACACACTAACTCACATCCGGATTCACATTCTGATTCATGCCGGTGGCTGAGCATGCATACACGGAAGATTTTTAGAATGAACACACTTTCACTTCAGCCATGAAAAACAAAATAGAAATTCAACCTTGCACCTTCAAAATGATAAAAAAAAAATTCAATCTAATTATGAAATGCAAAATCAGTACAAACAATTACAAAAGTTGCTGTCATGGTGAGTAGTATTGGTAATGGTGATTCTGGACCACTTCCACTGGAGCCAGATTTATATACCTATACTGCTACTCCAGGGGAATATTTTATGCAAAAATGATGATGCGATTCAACGATCGTCATGAGACTAAACTAAATTGTAATGAAAATATTCTCTATTATTTTTACTCATACGCATACCATTATTTTGAACAAAGTGATATTCAACAGTTTTACTAAGTTCTTCGTTCATTTTGCTAGGAGACCAGACTATATATTCTTTTTCGAAATTGGAAAGAATCAATTGATGACTGTATTTGGTTGGTTTGACATCACTGATATAATATATACCCTGTGGTAATTCTCGCCATTTGATTGGCTTGTAATGCTCCATTATTATATACTTATGTAAGCATTCGTCTAAATTATTGTATTTTTATGTGGTGTGATCCAATGATAGGAAACAATATATTTTTAATCTCCAACCAGTTCTTTGGTTTTAGGCATGGAATAATTGACGCGCTTGTTGTCGCCCCTGTTCTATGAACTATTTTTATCATCTTCGATAATACCACTGATATTACGAGAATTGGATCGAATCTCCTGCTTCGTTGCATTGTATTTGGTGAGTTCTGATAATACTAAACAAAACTCCTCCTCGGATATCTTACAATCAGCCAGTGCTGTTGAAATATGATCCTCAATGCTGTTCAACTTTGCTTTGGCGAGTATCCGAATATTATCATGTTTTAATGCTTTATTTTGCAACTTACGAGAAATAAATTTTATCGCTATTCCTGCCAGTCCTGAGACTCCGGCGGCTACTTCCATACCAAGTACGATAGGCGCGGCGATTATAGTTGATAGTAAACCAACACCGGCTACACCGAGTCCCATGCCAGCTGTTACAAGCGCAGTGTCAACACAGTCGAGAGCATTCACGGCTCTGCGATACTTTTTATACAATCCGACTCTCAACTCCCTCTCCTTCTCTATTCAATGTTTTATGTCGCTTATTTGATGTAATCGAAATCCATCAACAGTATCCATCTTTTCCGATGCTTCATAGAGCACCGGATATAAACTCATAACATATATTATTATGTCATATAATAATCTTTAATTGATCTTGCTTTAATGTTTTGAGAGTATACATCAACCTTATTAAATGTATATTATATGGCATAAATATCTTAGAAAGAGAAATGCTATCACCTTTATTAGCTTGGACCCCCTCAAAGGTTGCAACGGGTGATACTCCCATATAAATAATACTACAACGTTGACGCTCGTGTTTCTTAAGCCATTTAATTGATAGACCTGGTAATATTTCGAACGCATCTCTTCTGGTGCATCTCCAAACAAGACTTCAATAATAAGTGTAGAAAGATCAGGTATAGCATTCAAGTTATCTTTTATATCATTGAATTCAGTAACCAAATTTAAACTAACATTTTTTTAATGCTGGACGACTCAATAACATGACCTGGGTTTTCTGGCAGGGGAGCGACTAACACACTCTTTCGTTTTGAGGGGATATAAGCCCTGAGTACGATCCCACTATTTATTATCTTAGTTATCCCTTACCCATCATCACATATGGTGGAACAATGACGATATTCAGTAGCCACTCGATTTTTGCTTCGACCATAGTCCATTTATTATCATCATTGCGAGTAAGATTGTATGAAGTGTTTTCATTGAGTCTACTAACTTCGACATCACTTAAATCTCCTAGATTAGCTGTGAATACAACTTCTTTCTGCTTGTATACATTATCTTGTAAGTGTAAAGCGTATAACTTGCCATCGGTACCGGGTTTAACGAATCCTTCTGTGTCTCCAAGATCGGAAAGCGCAATTGTATTACATTGTCTAAGGTTATGCGCTCCAGGGCCTGATGAATCAACCATTATTTATAATATGGAGTGTTACACTCAAGTATCCTATATGTACAGGTTGATGTTTTACATATAATACAGACATATTCCAGCAATATCACGGCGGGGGACACCAGAAATGGGCTTCACACATTGTACCCATGTCGGGAATCGAACCCAGGTCTTCGGCGTGACGAGCGAACGCTTTAACCACTAGGCTACCCGACCGCCCCTGTAATGATGAGAAAGATTCCGTTCTACCGCTATTGTATTTTTCATCTTTGACTGGAATAGCTCTTAGCAGAGTTGAAGGACTTTCGGGTTGAATATTATCCGTGGTACTGATCTGATCAAGATGGAAGCACAACTCTTTGTAGGGAACTAAATCGGGTAATTTAACTCCATGCAATGTTGTGTTGGGTGGTATTAATATTACTCCTCTTCTTACAAATCCAAGTGAAGCTACTAAGCCCCATTCAAAAAGTAAATGCTTTTCTCCAGTGTTTAAAATCAGCATCCCATTTGACTCATTTTGTGTGAGACAAGCTCCCAAAGGCTCAAAAATTTCATCATTGAGTGAGCATACGCTGTAATACGCATCAGATATAGTGTGATGTTTTCTATTTATTAATATTTTATTATTATCTCTCGCATCACTTATATTGGTCCACCACAGGTAATACGTTACATCGCATAGAGTGACTTCAAGTTGCCCAGCTGAGTTATCGATAGTATGAAGCAGTTGAATAGACTGGCCATTTGTTATTCCTGGGAGTGTAACATACATATTAAATATACAAAGATACTATATCATAACTTAAATATGAAATCAACTTAAATTCAGTCGATTTTAGTAAGAGCCTCTGTTTTTTTGTTCATTTCCCTGATATCTTTGAAAAATACAGGGTCACGGCAACTAGCGATAAAATGGTGCATGATTGGTTCCACAATCCAATGCAATTTTGGCAGAACCAGTTAAACTTTGCCGTATGGTGTGCCACAACAGGATGTGGTGTATCTCTTTATGCCCCAGGATCTGAATTAATAAGTCTGATTTATTATTTCACGTGTACTATCAGATTAGACGTATTCTTACAGAAATTAGTGCACCATTATCGCAGGATCGAGCATGGAATAATCCGTACAATAGGTTCGCCTATGAGCGTATTTGTCAGGAATTTGATATTTCTATGAGTAAAGAATGGCATATTAAAGGACTTAACAATGGTCTAGGTGTTCCTTTTAGTGGACAAAAAACTGTTAAAGAAGAAAGTGATGATTAAGTTAAAAAAACTCATCAACCATTTGATCTATTTAGGTTGTTACAGAAAAACAATCTTTTTGTAAGATTGCATAATCTTAATCATGGCTGGGAACTTTCGTGTAACGATTGGAGAGGAGATCTTATGAGTTTTAAGAGTGGTTTAGCTTATATTGTTACAAAATTTGTGCAACTAAACGATACAGCAAACGCTTGGAATGAATTTCTTAATGATAAAACAGAAAATAATTTTACTAACCCAGGAGTTGTAAGAGTTAATGAATCAATAAGAACTTATGTATGGGCAATTCTTGGTGCACAGTCACAAACACGAACAGGAATAATTGGTTCTGGGGCGGCGCTCGATACGCAAACGTAGAGGATGCTATTAATTCACCAGTTGACATACCATCGTCAATAAAACGTTATCAAGATGTATTACAGAACGCTCAATCCAAAGTAGACTACGTTAATGGGGCAGGACTATACATGTCTCCGAGTAATATGGAACTTAAGATCGGTCAAGTGATAGGCTATAGTAATAAAATTGTTATTGCTACCGATAAACAAAAAACAGGTATAAATTCAGATATTAAAACCGAATTAATAACACAAACAAACACAGGCGAAATGGGAATAGTCAAGCCACAGACACCACATGTTTCACAGCCATCTACTGACACACAACCACAAGTGCCTACACATATTGCCGAAAAAAATCAACAACATATCGATGAAAAAACAGCACTTATAGTAGGTGGAATCGCGGCTGGTTTACTCATGATTTGGATAAATAGTCTTTAACGGATAAGTACAACAGCCCGGCAATTGCTACGATCAGTGCCCACAAGTTTTAACTAAGCCAAGTGGCGGTCTTAGCTAATAAATTCAAGAGCCAGGAAACAATACTTCCTATTATACCGGGAAGTGCAGACGCGGCTTTCCCAGTGCTTCTCCTAATGCTTTTAAATGCTTTTTTATCCACTCTTTCACACCATCCCTATCACTAGGTGGTGTGCCACCTCCTGTACCACCACCACTGGTTAACGTGAGAGTCAAAGTCGATATAATAAATCCCATTGCGGTAAAAATACTGGCAATGGTTATCCCCTGTTCTCTGAACAATGTTTTAATTTCATCGGCCAGTGTAGTATCTTTGTTGAATTTCTTTCTATAGTTCCTCAAATTCGATTGATTTGTGAATGAAGTGCCTTTCTATTACTCAAAGCCGCTTCGAGGCAGGCCAATCTTTCGTCTTCTAAGTTACGCAGTCTTTCAGCAACGCGGCGTCTTCTGAATTCATCACCTGCCTGTTCAAGTTTTGTTTTCTCATAAGCTATATGCTTGTCGAGTTCAGATAGCTTTGCTATTTAATTGATGAGTTCTCCCCGCATTGTTTGCATTGCCTTGTCAAGACCTCGTAATTCCCTAATACTGAACTCTGAATATGGTGATACCTGTAACGTGGAATTATCGTAGTAGGTATCCAAGATTTCTCCGAGTCTGTCCGAGGCTAGCTTCGAGCTTTCTTCCAAATTATCTTTATCTATGGTACCGAGTTCAGTACGCACAGTCTGAAGAACCTTAGAAAGTTTACTTGTGAGTAGTTTACAAAACCTAATTTATTACGAACTGTGTTGATGCAATGTTTACTAGCTATCGTAGACAAGGCTAGGGGCTAACGAGTACGAGAATTCATAAGATCAATATCAGTTGCAATATTCCTTTACTATCTATTGTAAACTTTGAAAAGTCACGACAAATAGGAGTTTCCTTTCAGGCATCATAATAATCATTAACGGCTGGTTTTGAAAAGTTCATTGTTAAGATTCGTGAAATGAAAAGTCACGACAAATAGGAGTTTCTTTTAAGGCATCATAATAATCATTAACGGCTGGTTTCAAAAGTTCATTGTTAAGATTCGTGAAGCTGGTTTCATCAGTACCCTCTTCCATTGTACTAGTATCAGTTAGGTTATCTTGTTTAATATCATCCATTTTTATATTAAACATAAGGTTACATAATTTCAATATAACAATGTCTTCGCAATACGGACGCAAGTTAAACCCACAACGCAGACTTCGGGATCCATTAGGGGTCAAAGCAATTCACCAGTCTGTTACTGTACCTGAGTACCATTGATCAGAATCAAATACTTCTGGTTCGCTTTCCAAATCTCGGTGCACACGATGTGTTAGTTCCAGGAACTATTATTTACAATTAGTTTGAATTCTACAGACGCTAGCAGAGAGCGCGTTCAGAACATAGGTCGTTCGATTGTTAAGAAAATTGCGATTAAAATTAGCGGTAATGAGGTTTTGAGTATCGACGACAGCGATGTATACTATTGTTACATGGATCTCTGGAGAACGGCTAAAGAGTGGGAAAACTTACAGTACCAAGGTATTTGTAATCGGAACACATTGAGACTGCGTGTGGGTGCTGATAGTGGTGATAATACCGTCGTAGGAGATAAGGCTGTTGCTGATGCATTAGGAAACCGATTCTATATTCCGCAAGACTTTGAATTACACGATAGTCACACGCCCTTCTATCAAGCATCCCTTGGCGATAGGTTAGAATACGAACTCACTTTTAATGACTACGGTACAGTAATCAAAGCTACTGAAGGTAGCTATTCTATTGACAATATCCCACTGGAGTATGATATGATAACAGATCCTGATTTAGCCAAACAAATTCGTAACCAGTATAGTGGAAGTTTAGCCATTTTGTACGATCGCGTGCTTCGACACCGAAAGATCACCAGGAACAAAAGAGATACGACGTGGAATATCAATCTACACATCCCCGCTAGATCATTGAAGGGTATTTTAATGTTGTTCGAAGACCCCTCTGAAGCATTTGCAAGAGATACCGAGGCGTTCTACAACCCCAAGATTACAAAAGTAAAATTGACTATCGAGGACGTGCCTAATCAACTATATAGTCAAGGTATGCGGGCATATCTACAGTGGGATGAGATTAAAAAACTCCCTTCTATAAAACATAGCCAAGAAGTTAACGCGGTCGTGAAAGATCTGTCTTTCGGGGATGTATCGATGCGAACCACAGACGATGACCAACTACACGGCAGTGAGCAGAGAATAGAAAATGCCAGTGAGGGTGTTACTATACAGATAACGAAGCTCTTCGAAGTGGCTGGTAAATTAAACATATATTTGTATGTGATTATGGACATGAACTTAATATACAGAATGGAAGATTCGTGCAAGCGATCTATTAATAATCTTTTACCTAAAGAACCGCACTGCGCTATAATCTGCGGGCAAACTGGTTGCGGAAAAACGTCTTTTATTCTCGATATTTTACAAAGTCATTATCTATCGGGATGTTTACAACCATATTATTATTGTGCCCAACTATAAGCGTTAATAAAACATACTTATCGAGAGATTGGATAATGAATGATCCTGGGGTGTACAAAGTTGATCCGTTTACAAGACTGTTTACGAGTATGTCACGAAAAATACAATGGAGAATCAACCCTTTTCATAATAGATGACTGCAGTGCGAGTAAAGAACTTACAAAAAAGAAAGATATGCTTTCATATTTAGCATTCTCCGGAAGACATACTCAGCATAGCGTTTGGGTACTTACTCCAAAATACAACTCTGTCCTGAAAGATCTGAGAGAGCAGACCAAATGGGTAGCCCTGTTTCATTGCAAACGCGAAAATGATGTTATTTATACCAAGCTCGAACGGGATAAAGTCAGAAAACTGTTAGCGGAAACGAAGCACCGTAAACTCGTATTAAAAACCGATCAACCAGCTGCTTATGCAATTGCTTAGAAAAATTTAGCAACTGCTTAGCAAAAATATAGCAACTGCCGAGCAAAATATAAGAAAATATTAGGAAATATAGCAAAATTTAGCAAAAATACGATAAATTGAACATTAGAGGTTATTATGTAATAATGTGGTTTGAAATCCTCATTCTTTTGCAACAGTTTATTATTTCAGGCTGTATTGGATATGCCATATTCCATAATGTTAGACTTAAATATCTCCTTAGGTATTTCATTATGGAATGCGATGAACTCATCGAACAATTGCTCAAAGAACCTGATCAACATATAGAAGTAGTTACAGATAAATCTTAAGATAAACATAGAGAAAGACTCGCGGCTTTGGTAGCCGGTGGAAAATTTTCCCAAAATTTTGGGGGAAATTAAACCACTGAAAAAATTGATAACATGACCGATGAAGAAATAAAAAAACTGTACACGCGTCAGGAGTCTAGATTCGGAGCTACCATGACTAAAACAATTGGTTCAGCTATGTTACAACTATACACAGTGGTAGCTAGTACGTTTCTTCCTATCCCGGCAGAAAATTGCATGTATTTATGCGAATCTCTAGAGAAAGACCCATTCATCAAACACGCTATAAGCGCAGTAAGCTGTGAGTTTTATCATAGATACGGAATGTTCTTAGCGCCGGTGACCCCCACTTTAATAACGGCGAGGTATTGTCAATTTAAACATAGGTGACCACTTACTAATAATGGAGACGGAAATACAAACCCCGACTGCACAACAAGTGAACGAGGAAACACCACAAACACAGATTGCACAACCACAACAAGCGTTGCATCACAAGCCAGAGTGACTAAGAATCCTTGAAAAGTCGCAGCTGGTAGGAAGGGTGCGCTAGCGAAGGTCCACAATTCAAATATTGAACATAGCACGATTAAAACTTGGGCTCCCTATACACTGGGGGTGGTTGCTATAGCAGTGGTATGGTTGTTTTATAAGACCGGAAAAGAGAAAACGTCACCAGCGATTGCACAATCACAACAAGCAATTGCATAACAAGTTCAATTAGAGTTAAGCCCTCATGTCATGTTACAAAAGCATGACTACTCCAGTTACAGACAGTAAAATGTTGGTAAACCCAATGTATCATTCAGCGGTGGTCAGCGGCTTGGCCATTGGCTATGCCCGTATAGCTAAAATGATTACTAAAAACACACCACCCAAGCTAGATTTTAATGGTTATGATATCGGTATATTGATTCTTGATATAGGACTGGCAATGGCAACAAAAGATATGCTCATCAAACAAGGGCTTATCCTAGAAGACATAATGAAGTAATTTAACATTTGAATATTTTATAAACATAGTATGGCATCAATTGCGAAGATGGTCGGTGTAGCTATTGTTAATGCTCTAGCTTTTTCAGGGAGTAATTTTTTATTTTCTAGTATGAGAGGAGAGGAGCAGAAAAGACATAATAAAGCATTAGAACAAGCAGCCCAGGCACAATGGGCCTGAAATAGGATGTTAAGATTAGATTTTATTAATGATGAACTGCTTAAAGAGGGACATTCAATTCAAACGTTTAAGGATGTTGAATCTGCCATGCACGAATACTTCCTTGTTTATGGAAAGAAACTTGACCCAATACCAAGACCAACACTCTCTCAGTTGTATACACCGTCAGAGGCTCAGAAAGACCGAGAGATAGCGTTTATAGTTTTGAGATTGACTGGTCTGCCCATATTTAGCAATGTTATTATGTATAAGCCATGATCTATTACACATCAGCTATTAATAATAACCCTGACTAATCAGCTATAAATAGTGCTGACACGCATTTAGATAAATGATACTAGAAGTGTATATTTATCACAATGGCAAGAGGCATATCAAGATGTAAATTCATACCCATGGGCCAATCACAAAATTGTGGAAAAAGCTGTTTGGCAGATTTTTGTGGAATCCATGCCATTGCAATTAGAAAAGGGCATATTAATTATACTTGTTCTGTATGTGGGATTGGGGTAAAAGGTAGTTACTGTTTATGTAAGAGTCACGGTGCTGACAAGAAACGGTTTCAAATTATTTATGAGAGGAAAAAGGCTTACCGAAATGAGATAAATAGATTGGGTAGAATTCCAACCAATTAGAGATTAGTTCACATGTAGTTATATATATCAAAATGACTTATGTCAGAGAGCTGAAAGCTTTGGCAAAACAACGTGGTCTATGTGGTTATTCTCGAATGAGAAAAGCTGAATTGATTGATTTACTCGGTTTGGAATACAACAAACCCCAGACTGTTAGAGAACTCAAAGCTCAAGCGAAAAAAAGTGGGCTGAGCAGTTATTCTTGAATGAGAAAAGCTGAAGTGATTGATTTACTAGATAATAATCAACACGATGATAAAAATAAGACGAATTTATACATGTATAGACGAACCTACACCAATCTCGCAAATTGATAAGGCGGAAAAGCAAAATAATTTAGCTATAAATGTTTTCAGACATTCTCCTAAAGGAATTGTTGTACACAGGATAAGCTCCGAAATCAATTCATTTCTAATCGAAAAAGATGGTAAATATCATTATACATGGATAAAGAGTTTAAGCAGGCTATTATGCGATCAAACAAAACATGCAGGAAAGAAATATTTCTGCGAAAAATTCCTGCATGGGTACAGCAGACAAGATCTATTAGAAGCGAATAAAGACCGCAGAGGTGTTGGACAGACTGCTATCAGGACTGATATGCCTAAAGAGGGAAAAATATATTAAAATTTGAACATTATTGTAATCAAATGTCAGTACCGTAATTTATGCTGACTTCGAAGCACTTATCAAACCTATAGAAAATACCATCCGAAGCAATCAAGAAACTCAAGATAGTTTTACGTACAAAACTAAAGAACATATTCCTTGTGGGTTTGGATATATAGTTGTAAGGTATGATGGGAAAACAAACCCGCCCGTGATTTACAGAGGTCCCAATGCAGCGGGAAAGTTCCTAGAATATCTACAAAACGAAGAGAGAATAATCAGGGAAAATATATCGCATAAGAAACCCATGTGTATGAGGAGGGATGATTGGAGGGCCTATAAGAAGTCAAGGAGTTGTCATGTTTGTAATAAACCCTTGAATGGGGATTCCATAAGAGATCATTGCCACGTCACGGGTAATTATCGGGGAGCCGCTGATAACGAGTGTAACTTGAAACTAAAAATGAATTCTCAAACAATACCCATCCCCTTTGAGTTTCATAACCTTAGAGGATATGATTCACATCTCATCATGCAAGCTATCTCAAAGAGCGAATGTGGCTTTAACGTGCATTCCTAATCATATGGAAAAATACATATCATTCTCGTTGACTAAAACTATACATTATACGGACAAGGATGGGAAAGCCAGAATAAAGCAAAGTAATGGGTTTAGATTCATAGACAGTTTCTGTTATCTTCCCTGGACAATTTAGCTAATGCGAACAATCCCCATGACTTTGCAATACCAAATCAATATACTGATCGGTTAACACATCATTTGTTATTGAGAAAAGGTGTATATCCTTACGAATATATGGATGATTGGTCTAGATTCAACGAAACTAAACTACCACACTTTGCTTGCATTGAATCATTCTATAGTAACTTATCATAATCTAAAATAACTGATGCAGATTATGATGGTCTGGGATAAATTAGGTTGTAAGAATTTAGGTGATTATCACGATCTGTACTTAAAAATCGATGTACTGTAACTCGTCGATATATTTGAGATATTTAGAAAGACATGTTTAAAACAATACGGTTTGGATCCGGCATGGTACTATTCCAGTCCTGGACTCTCGTGGGATGCATTGTTGAAGAAGACTGGTGTAGAACTAAAACTACTCACCGATTACGATATGCACTTGTTTATTGAGAAAAGGATTAAGAGGTGGTATATCGATGACGGCGAAAAGGCTCTAAGGCTAATAATAAATTTGTGGAAGATAATGATCCGAGTAAACCCGATACGCACATATTATATCTCGACGCCAACAATTTGTACGGATGGACTATGAGTCAACCTATACCCACGGGTGGTTTTGCGTGGGTCGATGTGAATGATATTCACAAGGTTGATGTGAATAGAGGGTACATACTAGAAGTTGACTTGGAATATCCAAATTCGTTGCACAAAGACTATAACAGTTATCCGCTAGCTCCCGAAAGATTAATGGTTAATAAAGATTGGATGTCAGAATATCAACACTCCTTGATGGGTAATACTAGGTCAGCTAACGTAGAAAAACTCGTACCAAATTTGATGGATAAGACAAAATATATAGTGCACTACAGAAATCTCCAGTAATATCTATCGTTAGGCATGAAAATAAAGAAAATACACAGAGTTCTAAAGTTTGATCAAAGCCCTTGGATGGAGCCCTATATAAAACTGAACACAGATTTAAGAAAGAGAGCTACCAGCGATTTCGAAAAGAACCTATATAAGCTCATGAATAACTCAGTATTTGGAAAAACTATGGAGAATCTAAGGAAGCATGTTGATGTTAAATTGGTCAGATCTAATGAGGAAGAAAGACTCAGGAAACTTATAGCCAGTCCGGCTTTTAACAGAAGCAAGATATTTGATAACGACTTAGCCGCACTACATATGCAGAAGAGTAATATAAAATTCAACAGACCGGTGTACGTTGGTATGAGTATTCTTGACTTGTCAAAACACTTAATGTATGACTTTTATTACAACGAACTTAAGAAGCAATACGGCGATAGATGTGAGGTGTAGTAAATAAAAAGGTATTAAGAAAGATGAAGGATGAATGTGCTGGGACCCCTATAGCGGAGTATGTCGGATTAAGACCTAAGATGTATTCTATAAAGAAGTCCGATAATGGAGAGATAAGAAAAGCTAAGGGTGTTAAGAGGTATGTGGTAAAAACGCATATCAAACACGAACAGTATAAAGAAGCATTATTCAATGGTAGAACATTCAAACACGAGATGAACACTTTAATCACAGGATATATGGATTAAGAATGAACAAGACATCAATCCCCCTTAGATACAAAGAGATGGATTGATAATGATGGTGTAACTACCTATGCTTATGGTTATGGTGGTAATACTGTATTGTTGGGAACTATGAGCAACTCTTCTCGTACAAATGCCCTGCCCGGTCCATCTTTAAGATAATAAAGAATAGGTGAGGTGAAATGGGGTTTAACGTCGCGTCCAAGATTATTGCACTTGTATAGCGACGTGCATGCACGTGTATGTGTGTGTGTGTGTGGCTGCTTGTACTAGTCCGGACTGATGCTGATTTATAGTGCTAGCTCACTGAGATACCATGCCGCAGTTTAACATGAATACCCCACTCAGACACAGTATACTGACTCCGAGCTGACCAGTCCTTGTTTTAGCCCCTTAATGCCGAGCGCCAGACAGGGTAACAACAAGTACCATCTTTTAAAGTCTTTTGGTATGACGCGGCTGGGGATCGAACCCCGGACCTTCCGCTCTCCGGGCGGACGCTCTACCATTAGACCACGGAGGCGGTTAATAAAGAATAGGCTCTCCTTCTTTCATAACCAACCGACTAATGTTATATATCTTAAGAGACCAAATCAGATCAGTTGCGGGACGTAGGCCTCCTTCGAGTTCACCGGGCTGGTATAAATATCTTACGCCTACTCTATCCGGAAGTTTTTGTTCTTTGCCTCTCCACGGTGCTGAAGATTCTGAAGTCACAGATTTCATTTTAATCGCATCGGATGGTTTCTTCTCCATTAATCTCGTTATTTCATTATTCAGCGCTGATACAACCAGCTGATAATCATTTCACCCATTCGGTTGATCTTAATCGTTCTGATTTCATTTCGATCCTATACTGATATCCAAACAAACGTTCCGCTAATGTCCGGTTAAATCTTTCAACGATAGCTTGACTACGTAGGGCTTCTTTTTCACCACGCCTGATTGCGACATCGTGCTTTGTTAACAGTTTAGTTACTGATCCCATAAACACGCGACCAGGATCTACTTGAAACAAGCATGAAATACTCATATCCCCCGCCAATATGACATGTCCAGTTATGTGCAATGCATTAGCTCCTGTGAACTATGGGTCCGTTTGTAAATGGCCTAATTGCAGCACTAAAAAAAGTTATTACTGGAGTTATTTTGCCATCTGCAGTTTCGGATAGAATATGTAACTGTATTTGTAATGAGTAAGGATGAGACATACGGACAAACAACTTCTTTATTACAATTAGGATCGATGGTTTCGGTGTAGGTTCGTTCTAACACCGTTATCAAGCAAGTGAAGTACAGAGTATGGTTGACAAGAATATATACAGGATAGAAGGCAGTGTTTATACAATTGAGTAGGTTCAAGATCAGTTACACTGTTGTATTTGTAATGAGTTGTGTTTCTGCATGAAGTTAGTCAGTGAATGCAACAACCGTGTCCATGACACTTTTGGAGGAACATACACACAAGCAATGCAGAACTTACCAACAAGAAAGGAAATGTGTTCAATACTGCGAGATGACATTATGTGCCAAGTTTGGTGAAGAAATATGGTAAGGTTTTCAAGATCTGCTCCGGAAACGAGGACAACCGCCATTTTCAGTCAAAGTCAAAGTCGTTGCCATGGAAACTCAAATTAAAAAAATAACATTTAAATCCCAAACTATCAAAAGACACCAGTTCACCACTAGACCTATCTATGCGCCAAGTTTGGTGAAAAATGGTATGGTCTCAAGATCTGCTCCGGAAACGAGGACTACCAGCATTTTCAAAGTCAAAGTTGTTGCCATGGAAACTGAATTTTTTTTAAAAAAAAATCCTAAACTATCAAAAGGCACCAGTTCACCCCTAGACCTATCTATGTGCCAAGTTTGGTGAAGAAATATGGTACGGTTTTCAAGATCTGCTCCGGAAACGAGGACTACCGCCCTTTTCAGTCTAAGTCAAAGTTGTTGCCGTGGAAACTGGAAAAATAAAAAAAATTAAAATCCAAAACTAACAAAAGGCACCAGTTCACCACTAGACCTATCGATGTGTCAAGTTTGGTGATGAAATATGGTAAGGTTTTCAAGATCTGTTCCGGAAACGAGGACTACCGCCCTTATCAGTCTAAGTCAAAGTTGTTGCCGTGGAAACTGGAATTTTAAAAAAAAATTTAAATCCAAAACTATCAATAGGCACCAGTTCACCACTAGACCTATCTATGTGCCAAGTTTGGTGATGAAATATGGTACGGTTTTCAAGATCTGCTCCGGAAACGAGGATCACGCCATTTTCAATCTAAATCAAAGTCGTTGCCATGGAAACTGGAAAAATAAAAAAATTTAAAATCCCAAACTATCAAAAGGCACCAGTTCACGACTAGACCTATCTATGTGCCAAGTTTGGTGAAGAAATATGGACGGTTTTTAAGATCTGCTCCGGAAATTAAATGTGACGGACGGACGGAAGGACAGATGGACGCAACCCATTCCTATATCCCCCTTCCACTTCGTGGCGGGGGATAATAACTTGGGCCATTTTAGTGGTCCGCGTTTATATATGAGACTCGGTGCATTAGCTACTTCTGTTGAATCCTTTGAGGTTAATGGCTCAGCCTCCTTTTAGTGAATAGCCACATCCACTACGGTTAAAGCGTATTTATACGTTTTGCGTTTTACCATATCATGGGGAAGAAACAAGAGGTCAGCCTGATGAACTTCATTCGTTGTAAAAATATCAAACTTCTTCCTCGGGATATAATGCGGTGCCAGTAAGTATACACACATCGCTTGTTTCTTTAACCAATCCTTGGCCACATCTTTAGATACCTTAGCAGCAGTGGCTAATTTTTGTATTGCTCCTATACCTTTCCAATATCCTCGTGGGCTATAGTAAATTTTATTCATTATTAATTAATATTGATGATTCTTTTAATATGACTCATGACGATCGTTGAATCTCATCATCATTTTTGCATAAAAAATTCCCCTGTAGTAGCAGTATAGGTATATAAATCTGGCTCCAGTGGAAGTGGTCCAGAATCACTATACTACTTGGTGGATCAAAATTAGGTTTCTTATACCATTGCCTTGATCTTTCTCAAATATTGTGTATACAGGTTTTCTCACCTGGTATTTGACATCAGACTCGGGGGGAACCCCATCAAACTGGGAGAGGAATCCTGAGTCGCAGCTCCAAAACAAGCGTATGTCTGGAATGGAGTAGAGCCTCATTGCCAGCCTTTCCAAGCCCAAACCAAATGCCCAGCCGATCTTGTCTGCTGTACTTGCTGGAATCACAAGCATTCATACCACTGTCCACTCAGCTATCTCTTGTATCATGCTTATGTAAACACATAAAGTCATGAGGCGCTGAACCTCCCCTACATTCAGGCTATTTGCAAAGCTAATAGGCCAAGTTGTAGATCATCTAGGAAATAGAAAACAAATGTATTTTCCCAAAATTCTATATCACATTGTGTGAGTTGAAGGAGCAAGTCAGAGTTATCAACAACATAGTAATAGTGACTCTGTAGCTCACCTAGCTCCACAATAATCTTAAAGTTGCTGTCAGCAATGAAATTTTAAATGTTTACTGCAGCTACATTTCAACATTTCTTCCTAATCTACAACAAAGAATGCAATACAACATTATTAATATTGTATAATAATCTTACAAAAAATAACAATGACAACAGCTATATTGGCTTTAGGCAAACTTAAGACTTATATATAAACCTTTTGGTGATATTTTTCACTCTCTTTAAGCCCTACATTTTTATCCAATTGCACACAAAAGATTGTGGATGCCTTTTATAAAACTAAACTTCATATGAGTGACAAACATACGCATAAATTATCAGAATATTTCAGTCAGCTGTTACTGTATTTGAAAGTAAGGCCACCATTTCTTTGGGTCAGGAGCCAGTACTACACTTCAGAACTAGTAGTTTGTTTCTTTTTTTGTTGCTTAAATGCCGTAATATTCCAGCTATATGACGGCGGTCTGTAAATAATTGAGTCTGGACCAGACACTCCAGTGATTGACATCATGAGCATCAATCCATGCAAATGGGATACGAGGACATGCATCAACCAAGTCAGGGAGCCCCACCATCTGATCCTGTTAGTTGCTCTTTACCGCAAGCATGGGTTGCTGAAGACCTATTATAACCCAGATCTTCATGGGTTCAGAACAAGTAAATGTCCCTGTATAATTGTAAAATACAAGCTTCTAAAATAAGTCAGGTGTAGTTTAACATGAGGCTACCATTTATAGCTGAAATTTCATTGTGATGCATACATTTTATTCACCATCACCTTCTGTTAAGTGGGGGGCTGAGTTTTTATGGCCAACTGACCTGACTGCAGCAGCTCCTGTTCCATAATGCCACAACCAAGGACTTCCAGCCACTCTCCTTGAAACTTAATCTCCAGTTCCCATGAGGGATGGGTGAAGGGAAAATAACTATCTGTCCAGCGCAATTCAACATCTGTCGTGAATAAGAGAATGCAATATTTTGAGAGTGATCTGAAGCTTTAGAAATATGAAGATAGAATCTGGTACAGAGACATGACTGAAGCCTTCTCTATGGCCACATGCTTCAACTTACAACCTGTGGCCATAGTTACATTAAAGAATCTGGATCATAGAAGTATTCCCATCATGACCATAAACATTTAGTATTATATGTAGGGCAATAGTTTCAATATTGGCATGTATCATCACCTGCAGTAAGGAAATCATTATAAGCTGTTGCAGGATCCCGGGGGGCACATTGGGTCTAATACCACGAGGCTCTGGCCATATAACCTAACACAGGACGTAGAAAACCCAACGTACCCCTTGTGATCCTGCAACAACAAATTTATCTTACCGACATGTTTTAATTTGACATTGTCAAAGAATTAAAACAAACTCATAATTGATAGAAAACAGCTTTTCGAATGACTCGGAAAAAGTGTGCATCCATTTGCTTAAAAATGGGGAAAAAGGGGTTTATTCTGATTTTCAGAAATCCATGTGCAGCCAGACTTGCTTCTGGTGTTTTATTCTCCCTTTGAGATATTTATGGCGGGATACACAGTATTTTATCATGATCGTGTGAAACAATCAGATCTCATCATTCTGACATGGAGGTATGATAAAATGGGTTGTCTACACTTCCTACAAACAGAATACATCAATTGTGTGGATCTTAAAATAGGAGTGAGTTTGGTTTAACACTGCTTTAAGCAGTATGTCAGCTTGATGCAGGAGGAAAGCCCAAAGGGATGCAGGTCTTAGACGTTAACCAATTAGGCGAAACCCACAAGTATGGGTATTGTGCTGATAAACAAAGAAACATAATCAGGGCAATCTAGAATTCAAACCCAGAACCATAGTCTTGTGGCGTGCCCAGAGGAAGCAAACAGGAACAGAATAAATCAATTGTGTGGATCTTAAAATAGGAGGAAGCAAATCTGCGCATCGAAATGCAACTCCTTAGATGAGTGGGCCATGCCCCCCTTACAATAGGAACTGCACAGAGAAGGGAAGTAACTCTTCTATGCCCAAATTGCAAGGTTGACATCTACATGATCTACCTAACATGATCATGATGATAAATTAGGTAATTTCTGGCACATGAAATTGTTCACCATAAGGAGAACAGGACAAGATCTGTCAGGATTCACAGAAAATATAGTGAGCTTTACTGTTATACAGGCATTTGAATAATCCTATTCAGTTACCGTGAAATGTCATCTACTGTATGTGAGTTCAATTACTTCAAGTTCAGTGGCCACATAGGAATTTTTCAACAGGTCTTGAAATTCCCTTCTTGGAGTGATCACATGATACATTTTAATTATTAGGAAAAGAAAGAACTGAAACCAGAGATTGCAATTGAGGAAGCAGGGCCCCGTTCCGCAGAGCGATATTAGCACTACTACTGTCATACGTCTGTGTGAAAATATGGAGGTTACGATTATCTTAGCACTACGATTGCTTTGTAGGACAGATTGAAGATCCATTTGCTCCAAAACTGATTACAAATGGATGAATTGGCAAAGTTATTTTGTATTGTTGATATCTCAGCGATAATAATGACGAATGATCACTTTACACATAAAGTAAACACACCCTTTCCAAAGAGGCTGATTGTCAGGTCTTGCAGTGTTGTCTTCAGACTGTGTTCCACAAGTTTAGCAGCATCAGTTGTGTGGAAAGCCTGTTTGTCAGTAAGTCTCTTTCCATCTTCAAACAGGCACAGATTTGTTGAGTCTGACACATCCTTAAATAACTGAAAAAGAATCAGGTTTTGTTTGATAAGCAGGGCTTACTCTGTCACATTGTACTTTGTGCTAACCCAGTACAGTCACATTACACTACGGACACAGCAATACTCACATGGTTCACATGCTAACTTTGGTGCTGGTGGGGAATTCACTAAATTTAAAGTTTAGTAATGCGTTTTGTAAAACTCATTATAGTCTTAGACTATGAGTTTACAGTGAATGCACTTGGAATAACTATATTTTTGTAACAATTTTTAAGATATTTATTTAGAAAATCAAAAACACCCATCCAGGTGGTTAACATTTTCTCATTTTTAGCCAACAATCTGCCCAACAATTAATAAACATTAATTATATTCAATCATGAGGAGGGCAGCAATAACAACAAACATATCAAACTGAGTAGCCTGAAAAGTAACCTCAAATTCTGTGAAAAGCCGGACACCTTCCAGCTGATGGAATGCTGGGTAATGACTGGCATCAATTTCATCTCTTCGGTACACATCTCCAACAACAAGGAAGGCATCTAGTCCAGACTTCATCAGATCTCTCTGATGTGCTGATGTATGTGCCCGCAACATATATTTGGAGTTGATATAATAGCTGTCTGACCTTGATCGACTAACATGGTCAAACGGCACCAATAAACTATCAAAGTTCTGTTCAAGTGTTACAACTGGGCTAAGCTGATCATAAACTGAAAATATTGGATTACTTCTGCGATTTATGTAGTGTTTGTAAAAGAAGTTTTCTATTCTTCTTTTTATCAAATTGAGTGGATGATTTTTTTGCATATGCAGATTCCGACCAAGTTTTGTAAGCACTCCTTGATTAACATTGGTCCAGTCATCTGTACTGAAAGTGTGGCCCGCTATGTCAATGGTGTGTGGAGCTTGTTTTCCACTTGGGCCTGTGCCACTGGCTAGCCTCTTCACAACGTACATAGCATCCACTCTACCACACAGAACAACACACAGAGAGTGTTGAATCCTGAAATAAGAGGAAATAATTTTAAAGAAATCATAGCCATCTTCTCCAAAATGAAATTTGCCTGTTAAAACTAATTTTTTTGGAACATATTACATATGAACGATCTCTTGGCTGTTAACACCACAGCTTCCCGAGGCAAGGGTTTTAACTGATCATAAACATCCAGTTTCCACACTTGCCGAAATAGGCTGGAATTCCCAGGCTCAATCGTAGAGCCACGAGTGGCTGTTATGAGTGATGTCCCTTCTATGGCCCTCCTATTGACCAATCAGATTCCATCTCTCATATCACTTGCATTTGCTTCAAATAAAACGGCAGCCCCTGGTTAAGACGATCTGATAATCAAGATCTATATTGTATTGAAACAGGTCTTCCCCCGCGAAGGGCATCAAATCCATTGAGCACCTTGATTAAAAACATGAAAAGATTTTCAAAATATCTTTCGACGCCCAGTTGATGGTACACATGCTTGCAAATCCTGCAGTCAGTGGAAATCTTCACATTGAAATCCATGTTATTTACGAACCGGATGTCTAGTTCGTAACACGATTTTGATTTGACTATGCATAGTCCAGCCAAAATGTAATTCCTGAATTCCACCCAAGTTTGGCAAGGGTGGAAAAAGAGTTTTATAGTCAGTTAACACCCTTGCAACAGCAAGATATCAGCACCATAACTTTGTTGTGGATTGGTTTTAACACCAAATTATAAGGGTTGTTGTGTTCTATTAAGATGAAAGGATGACAGATGTATAAACTATCTTCGTCTTTGGATCTTCAAAGTGTTCAATTGCACTCAGATGACAGATCATATACAAAAGAATTACACAAGATCCTCAGCATGCTCAGTGGAACTTAGACAAAATCAAAGAAACAGTGAAGAAAACAAGATCTATTCTACAAGTTTTCAAGAGAGGTCCTTGAATAAATGAGGCCTGTAAATGATCAAGACTGAATCACACAAACCATTCATTGATATTATGAATAACATACCACTGGGTACAATGTCACAAAATCGAAAGTCACAGAGTCTGACCACCCCATCCATTATGACTAAAATCAAAGGCACTTGAGGACCTATTCTTCAACTATCAATAAATGTACTTAATTTAGTTTTTTTTATTTTGTTAAATAACACTTGTAGATGCGTTTTAGTGCTACATGTAGAAATCCATGGTCCATGGACAGGCAGTCATGTGTACAAGTGACCCTCTCAGGTATTCATTTGTACAAATATTGAACAGGGACCGTCTCGCATACATATTACGTCCTCTACTGTTCCAACCCAGAATATTAAAGAGAAAATATCCATCAGGCAACCTACATAATTCTGATATATACTCCTGTATCTGTCAAGAGGTTCCTGCTTTTCTGATGCCAAAATGGTCTGAAATTATACTCTAATGACATGGGTCTGACACATTCACACATTTGTTCTTGATGTAACAATTGCTGATTTTCTATAAATGAATATTTAGTTATAACAGTTGAATTATGGATAAGAGCAGGGTTTCCAGTTTATTTGATGTGACTGACCCAATCATATTTGATGCAACACATTTGTACAGTCAGTTCTAGTTCCTACAAAAACATCAAAGATACTGTCACATAAATTGTTTGTTTTCTGTACATCAAATGTATAACATAAAAGTATGTTTGTGACAATTAGCTCTCACTTCTGACCACTAGCCAACAGATCCTCAGTATTGTAGCTCAGAGTGCAAACCCATGACATGACAAGTAAGTGACATCACAAATAATGCCATGATGTCCATACTGGCGACCAGTGGATTTGTAGTGTTAGGAATCGTTTGGTAATTTATCATTGATCTCTGATCATATAGTTGATTACATTTTTGACTGGTTACCTGTTGGTCATGTTGAATATATTTAAGCATAATATTTACAAATCAAAGAAATGATTGAACACGTTGAAAATTTTGAATTTAATTATCATTTTCTCCACATATGATACATCTATATCAATTATGGATACGCTTACTTACTACTATCAACAAGTGATCAACTGAATATCTTGACTTCAGGGAGCCGGATAGTTCTTACAATTTATAATCCCAATTTATTCTTATAACATATGACCGCCTCCTTGGTCTAGTGGTAGAGCGTCCACCCGGAGAGCGGAAGCTCCAGGGTTCGATCCCCGGCCGCGTCGTACCAAAAGACGTTAAAAGATGGTACTTGTTGTTACCCTGTCTAATGCTCAACATTAAGGACTGGTCGGCTCAGAGTCAGTATACTGTGTCTGAGCGTGGTATCCATGTTAAACTGCGGCATAGTATCCAGTGTGCTAGCACTATAAATCAGCATCAGTCCGGACTAGTACAAGCACCCACACACACACACACACACGTGCATGCACGTCGCTATATCTCAGTGTGCTAGCACTATAAATCGGCATCAGTCCGGTCTAGTACAAGCAGCCACACACACACACGTGCATGCACGTCGCTATATAAGTGCAATAATCTTGGACGCGACGTTAAACCCCATTTCACCTCACCTCACCTCTTATAACATATCTTGGCCTGTATATACAGGATGCTATTTTATATCGTCGACTGTCGTATTGTAAACAAATTTTAATACCATTATGTTAAAATTACAATGACATGCCTGGGAAGCATCTTGCACGTGGACGAAATCACTCGGGAAATACTAAGTACGCTTGACACAGCTCCTCAGACATGTTATAACAGAAGTTGTCGAGTGGGTGTTCACGACATTCATACATATAGTGTTAGAACAGTTTCCTAAGGTCAGTTGTCGATTCCACTAGAATGTGTTATCACGCCCAAATGATAATTATTGTCCTTACTCTTACCAATTCTATAAAGTGACTGTTTAATGTCGTAAATTGGAATTCTCCCTTGAAAGAGATTCGATTTCAACACTTCCGGTACAAAATGGCGATCTCCACAAGACCGCAAGTGTTAGCGCTTTATAAGTCCTTATTGCGCGAAGCACGTAAATTTACAGAATACAACTACAGGTACATAAACTGGCAACAATGCAGTTTACCGGGCGCAGCCCGAGCTCTTCCATTCAGTCAATTACCGCGCTATATAGTGCTACCGCTGTCTCGCTAAACCGTTACCGTGCCTCACGCTCCGGCGATTCTCGCTTCACGATCCAACACCCATTTTTTGTCTTAGGGAAACTTACACGTCTTTACGATCCAACACCCGTTTTCGGTCTTAGGGAAACTTAGACATCTTTACGATCCAACACCCGTTTTGGGTCTTAGGGAAACTTACACGTCTTTACGATCCAACACCTCTTTTCGGTCTTAGGGTTAGCTTGCTTTGGGCAAGGGTTAGCCATAAATTCTTACCTTTTCAAGCGTTAATCCAGTTAATCCAATTGGTTGGTCATGTTGACATAAACAATGGCAGATATGGTTTCAAGAAACGATGAATGGGAGAGCGGACAGTGACGTCACATGCATCCGCAATTAATTGTTTTCTGAATTACGCATGCTTGTTAATGGGGTGCTAATGACCCGTTAAACGAGCACTGAAAACATGTGATAGCGCCTGTGGTCCAGTGGTAGAGTGTCGGCTAATTAACACATTGATTAGCCAGGCCAGGGGGCCGGCGAAGCACGTTCCAGCCCCCACAGCGCTAATTGGATCTGAAAAAGTGCGCCCGGTTAAGTGCACTACTCCCGGCTCAAAACTATAGCGTAGAACGGCCTACCTTTAGAATACAGTACCACACAACTTTTCAAACACGTGACAATACCCTATGATGTAATTTGTAGTATTTTGTTGCCAGTCACACCGGCGAAACAATGCCCTGTGACGTCAGGGGGCATCGAGTGTGCATAAGCTCCTCCCAGTGATCTATCATCTCTACATGAAATGTCACTGAATACGCCAAGCGGTGTGGGGAGTTTTGAATATTTGTTTACCAAATATAGCCTGTGGTGGCACATTTTATATCAAGCGCTAGTTTACGAAAGCACTGTTATTTTATTTATTTCGTTTTTTTCGTAATTCAAAATGGTTATAAAAGCGAACTAAAATACATACCGTATATTATTTTTTCGATTCATTAATTTTCATTATTATGCACAAGAATGCAGTTTATTAGGGATATCATATTGGCGCTGAACACATCCAAATATCTCTAGTGTTAGGGTAGGTTACCCTGAACTCTATCCTTAGCCCTTGAATTCCCTTTACGATCAATCACCCCTTTACGATCATTAGGGTTAGGTACCCTTGTTAAGAAGGGACTAGTTGTTCCCTCTAGTTACGAAGGGACTAGTTTACTCTAGTCAAGAAGGGCCTTAGTTGTTTTCTCCAGTTAAGATGGGACTAGTTGTTTGTTACAGTTAAGAAGGGACTAGTTGTTTTCTCCAGTTAAGAAGGGACTAGTTGTTTTCTCTAGTCAAGAAGGGACTAGTTGTTTTCTCTTGTTGAGAAGGGACTAGTTGTTTTTTCTAGTTAAGAAGGGTCTAGTTGTTTTCTCCAGTTTAGAAGGGCCTTGTTGTTTTCTCTTGTTTAGAATGGACTAGTTGTTTTCTTTAGATAAGAAGGGACTGGATGTTTTCTCTAGTCAAGTAGGGACTAGTTGTTTTCTCTTGTTTAGAAGGGACTAGTTGTTTTCTCTAGTTAAGAAGGGACTGGTTGTTTTCTCTAGTTTAGAAGGGACTAGTTGTTTTCTCTAGTTGAAAACAATCTCATTAAAATCAGACCTTAGTTCTCGCTATCGCTAAACAAAGATCTGAGGACATCACATTAAGGGTCACGTCAGAACGACCTTTCATCCACCCAATCAGAGCGTCGCTTACCAGATCATGAAAGTGACAGTCGGAATGTGTTTTCTAATCATGCAACAACAAAATATTTAACATGGGGTATTCCGAATGACAGTTCCGGGTTTTATGATTATATCCATACAATCTAGGCCATCCATAAGCCATTCCAGAATGTTCTTCTTATCAGTTTTAATCTTTTTAATCAAGAATACGTCAAAATATGTTTCGAAGCGTAGTCGCCAGTTTTAAACTAGTGTCGTAAATCTCGAGAAAGCTGCCCTCTGATTGGCTAATGTCGATTTCTTGTCAGTCATTTCATTGGTCGGTCAAAATTCGCGGAAGGTCCTTCTGACGTGACCCGTAATGGGATGTCCTCAGATCTTTGTTTAGCGGTAGCGAGAACTAAGATGTTATTTTAATGAGATTGAGTTGAGAAGGGACTAGTTCTTTTCTGTAGTTACAAAGGGACTACCGGTAGTTGTTTTTTCTAGTAATGAAGGGACTAGTTGTCTTCTCAAGTTACGAAAGGACTAGTTGCTTTCTCTTGTTTAGAAGGGACTAATTGTTTTCTCTTGTTTAGAAAAGGACTAGTTGTTTTCTCTAGATGAGCAGGGACTAGTTGTTTTCTCTAGTTGATAAAGGACTAATTGTTTTCTCTTGTTGAGAAGGGACTAGTTGTTTTCTCTAGATAAGGAGGGACTAGTTATTTTCTCTAGTTTAGAAGGGACTAGTTGTTTTCTCTAGTTGAGAAGGGACTAGTTGTTTTCTCTAGTTAAGAAGGGACTAGTTATATGTTCCAGTTAAGAAGGGACTAGTTGTTTGTTCCAGTTAAGAAGGGACTAGTTGTTTTCTCTAGTTTAGAAGGGACTAGTTGTTTTCTCTAGTTAAGAAGGGACTAGTTGTTTTCTCTTGTTTAGAAGGGACTTGTTGTTTTCTGTAGTTAAGAAGGGACTAGTTGTATTCTCTAGTTACATAGGGACTAGCTGTTTTATCACAAACTCCTAACATTTTTCTTGAACCACTGGTCCAAAATGAGCTGTTGAATAGTTGGACCATTGATATGGCTACTGGTGCCTGTTGATCTACAGACACATCTGCCTACATCTCACGCCCCAATCATCTATTGCAGGATGTATGCTTTGAGGAAGACAAGAGATAGTTTTAGAACCAACAAATATGTCACTGATCCTCAACAAATATGGAATCTCCTGAAAGATGCTCAACAAAATCTAACCATTATTCAGCGCCAGGTGAGAAGTTCTTATGATATAGCTTCCATTTATAACTGTAACTATATCTTACAGTATTATGTATTATACAGTATTACATATATTACATATATTACATAGTATACAATATTACATGTATTACAGTATTACACTATAAACTGTATTGAAACAGTTTAGAAAAAAATGTGCCTCAGAATGGAAGAACAAAGTTCAGCTTCAAGTTGAGCTTGTTTAAAGAATGTGTATTGTTGTTCTTGAACATCATCTGTCTGTCCCATCATCAACCTTTGCAGTGGGGGCCTTTAATGGAACTCTCCAGCCTGTATATGATTAAATCTGGACCAGACAAAACAGTGGTTGACATTACGAGCAACAGTCTACATTGTTGTATGATGACACACAATCAACCAAGTCACCAAGCCTGACCACCTGATCAATTAATTTGCCTCCTACAATATGCATAGGTTGCTGGAGGAGCAAAAATCCCCACTGGGTTTAAAATAAGTTCTCACAGAATTCAGATCTGTTTTTTACATGGTCAATATCATGTTTCTTACCGTACATCAAATTTGATTTTAGATGCCGCTATGGCCTTTGACTTGCATACCCATGTTTATCTAGATTTACTGCAGTTGACATCTGATTATATTGTTAAAAACTGAAAAGGGAAATATCATCTTGGACCAATACTCAGCCACATTTCCATGATCAATATCATTATTTGGCATTTAGTATAAATAATAATGAATGAGTTGTGCTTAAACATTTTCAAAACCTGTGTGTTGCAGGTTGTTGTGGGCCTGCATTACATGTGTGTGTAAAGTCAGGTGTGTGTTGCAGGTTGTTGTGGGCCTGCATTACATGTGTGTGTAAAGTCAGGTGTGTGTAGCAGGTTGTTGTGGGCCTGCATTACATGTGTGTGTAAAGTCAGGTGTGTGTAGCAGGTTGTTGTGGGCCTGCATTACATATGTGTGTAAAGTCAGGTGTGTGTTGCAGGTTGTTGTGGGCCTGCATTACATATGTGTGTAAAGTCAGGTGTGTGTTGCAGGTTGTTGTGGGCCTGCATTACATATGTGTGTAAAGTCAGGTGTGTGTAGCAGGTTGTTGTGGGCCTGCATTACATATGTGTGTAAAGTCAGGTGTGTGTTGCAGGTTGTTGTGGGCCTGCATTACATATGTGTGTAAAGTCAGGTGTGTGTTGCAGGTTGTTGTGGGCCTGCATTACATGTGTGTGTAAAGTCAGGTGTGTGTAGCAGGTTGTTGTGGGCCTGCATTACATGTGTGTGTTAAGTCAGGTGTGTGTTGCAGGTTGTTGTGGGCCTGCATTACATGTGTGTGTAAAGTCAGGTGTGTGTAGCAGGTTGTTGTGGGCCTGCATTACATGTGTGTGTAAAGTCAGGTGTGTGTAGCAGGTTGTTGTGGGCCTGCATTACATGTGTGTGTAAAGTCAGGTGTGTGTTGCAGGTTGTTGTGGGCCTGCATTACATATGTGTGTAAAGTCAGGTGTGTGTTGCAGGTTGTTGTGGGCCTGCATTACATATGTGTGTAAAGTCAGGTGTGTGTAGCAGGTTGTTGTGGGCCTGCATTACATGTGTGTGTAAAGTCAGGTGTGTGTTGCAGGTTGTTGTGGGCCTGCATTACATGTGTGTGTAAAGTCAGGTGTGTGTAGCAGGTTGTTGTGGGCCTGCATTACATATGTGTGTAAAGTCAGGTGTGTGTTGCAGGTTGTTGTGGGCCTGCATTACATGTGTGTGTAAAGTCAGGTGTGTGTAGCAGGTTGTTGTGGGCCTGCATTACATGTGTGTGTAAAGTCAGGTGTGTGTTGCAGGTTGTTGTGGGCCTGCATTACATATGTGTGTAAAGTCAGGTGTGTGTAGCAGGTTGTTGTGGGCCTGCATTACATGTGTGTGTAAAGTCAGGTGTGTGTTGCAGGTTGTTGTTGGACAGCTGTATGGTGAGGGGAGACTCATCATTGAAGGTGGAAGGAGCAATTCCCCCCCTGGGTAGCCACAACTGGTCACTGCCATGAACAAATGGAGGAATGTGTGGATGTTTGCAAACATTACTGACAGTTATCACTCTGTCAGCAAGACATCAGGGCAGTGCTGAACTGGGAAATGGTCTGTTTGCCTTGAACACTGCAGTGCTGGGACACCCTCAGACTTGTTACAGATTCAGGAATACAGAAAACATTTTTCAGCGGGTTAATAGTTGAAGATTGATGAGTGATATGGATTTGAGTTTGTTAGAATTTGTGTATATTGCATGTATCAATAAATGAGGCTGATTCCCGACTTGTAAGTCAGTGCTCTATTCCTCCAGCTTTGTAAAGTTGCATTACTGAGTTTCAGTCTTGTATGTTCCAAATATGTTACATTATTAGTGAAAAGAATGTGATGGAGGAGAACTCTTTTGATTTCTTTTCCCACCAAGAATACAAATAAACAGAACTGTTATTTTGCAGGAAAGGCAGGTGGATATAAAGTGATGGTCCAGAGCCTCAGAAATAGCTACTGTTACTTTATCCCAACCCTGAATTCATGTTTGGAGTAAGTTATGTTTGGGGTATAGGTCCCTGTTGCACAAAGTGATCGTAGTGCTATGATTGTCATAAGTCTGTGTTGAAGTATGGCAATTACAATCATCTTAGTGCTACCATAACTTTATGGAACAGGGACCAAGTCAGAAGCCAGATGTGACAAAATGTCTGCTACTTATTGGGTCCATGTCCCACCAATCATGACAATGGCTCACTTATCACAGTCCTTTGTCTTTGAAGTATGAAATACAAGGGGTTCATATAAAACGCTGTAAATCACACAATCTGATTGGTGATAGTAACAGTGTCCAACATTTGGCAAATGTAAGTGCAGATAGCCAATGTGATCTGTGCCACAGAAATATCACTGGTCCCACAGAAACAACACTAAAACTAAAATAATTATAGACAATTTCACTTATTTTTTTCACATTATATCCTCAAAGTATCATGTTGAACTTACAATAAGTAAAGGTACTTGCACCATCAATTGAACGAATAACCAAGTGTTAGTGTGTGTCACCTGTGTGTTCCCTGAAGCCTGTGTTGTCTGAAGAGTGACCTTGCACCTGCATAGTTCCTGTAGGAAATAACTCAGTTCAACATGGGATATGTTGTGTGAAACATGTAATCAGATATACATTGGTTAGAAATGACATGTTGCTTGTGTTTAACATACGGGTTTAGCAATAATGTACACAACACATGCCCTGCATGATTATTATTTTGCGAGGAAAACATGGGCATGAAGTGAGGATCTGGAACAGGAGCAAAAATATTTACACATAAAAATATTAACACACACACACACTACTAAAGGTCCACATCGATTCCTAGCAAGCTCTCATGTCACCATAGAGCTATCCAATTAGGACTGTCCCACAATATATCTGGTTGTGGGTGTTGTCTTACCCAACCCCTTATCCAGTCTCTCACAGCAGAGACCATATATTACATGGTCTCTGCTTACAGCATGGCTGTTACTCCCCCAGGACTCGGATCACTGCACGAATTTACATTCAGAGTGTCAAAAAAGGGCCACAAAACTGTATGACAATAGGGGTGACTTCAACAAAAGTCAACTTTCACTTTATGTCGAGCATGAATTCCAGCGGAGCATTTATCATCATTTTAGCCACTTGAATTACGAAAGAAAACGAAAGCAAAAATGTTTTCACAAACTAGCGCTTTCTTTATTATAAAATGGGCCGCCGCAGGCTATATTTTGTCACACTTCAGCGCGGTGGTGACTCAGCATAACACCAGGTACTATGCTGGCTGGCTGCCGGCCGCATGGAGCTCTGGGTAGGAGAGTGATATTTTGCAAACAAATTTTCAAAACTCTCATTGCACATCTCGTAAGTCACCTCTTACAACAAGCGGAATCGCTTTTAGGCAAGCATAGGTTGCTGAAGACCATTCTCATTGCTATACCTGCACAATTTGTAGAGGACCGCAATTCCTTTGGCTGTAAGTCTAAATAAAACAAAGTGAAAAAATGAAGAGAAACATCCAAGTTATCTGCAAACACTTGATGCCGAGGATTGTTTAAGTAAGAACAGATATATGGATAAAGTCATGATGTAATGATACTAATTGCCAATGAAATTCTTGTGGAATAAATAAACCAACTGAAATGTGTTTGTCGAGTCTGAGATGATAATAAATTCATTCCTATTTTCATTCAGAACTAAATATATTAAATATTGATGTTCTACCAATGCGCAATAACTGAGGTTTTTGTTTGCAATCTACTGACTCTATTAAATTCAACATTCTATTGTCCTCTTTAGTATCATTTGAATTATTATAAGGGTAATGCTATTTTTCAGGGCATTATCATTTGCAGAAGCCTGAGGTCTTCCATTAACTGCCTGACGAAGGAGGGCAGTTGAAAAGACCGAGGGCTTCTGCAAATGATAATGACCTGAAAAATGGTGTTACCATTATGATAGCTAAAAAATTGATGGAATTTGTTATCAAATAAAAAGAAACAACAATATCGGTTTTGAAACATTTACTACAATCGACACCAATGTCACTGACCAACTTTTAAGAATATGGAAACGTCATAGAACAAACCATGACGGCACTATTGAACGTGACGTCACCTATCCCTATCTTATGACGTCACATAACGGGCGTGATAATGGTCCGTCGTCAAGCAATATGAGAGCATTATCAAGTTACTGTGGACCGTGGTTTAATAATTCTATCCATTTTAGCTATAATACGTCATAGGGTATTGCCACGTGTTTGAAAAGTTTGTGGTACTGTATTCTAAAGGTAGGCCCAAAAGAAATGCTAAAAATATTGCGAATAGCATGCATAAACAGTCGATAGTTTCTATAGCTTCAATACATATATAAAGAACCAAATTAAAAACTTCACAATCCTAAAATTTTAACATTTTGACCAGTTATCATTGTGGGCCCTTATTGTGTATTTAAACAGTAATGGCCACGTATTGACTTCAGATAACACCCGTTTTTGTGCAGGTAAATCGATCAAAATCATGTGCACAGCACTATAGTGGCAAAAGTGTTTTTTCACGTGCAACTTGCACGTGGCCATAATACCGCACGTGTTTTCAGCCATACTTGTTAGCAGTCATTAACAAAAAAAAGAAAAACACAAGAAAACAAAAGTCTTTACGGCCATTTGTCATGCCACGCCTTTCAATTGGCAACGTGAACGTGCCATCGGCATGTTGCAGACGGGAACGTCCGTAGCTGAAGTCGCAAGGACGATGGGTTGTAGTCGACGGACTGTTTATGATTTACAGACGCGTCTACAGCGAACGGGTACCACCGCTGATCGCCCTCGGCCAGGTCGACCACGTGTGACGTCACATGCAGAGGATCGTCAGATTGTCTTACATCACCTCCGTAACCGATTTTTGACGGCTACATCAACCAGAAATGAACTGTTTAGGGGTAGACTGAGTGCGCAAACTGTTCGAAACCGTCTGAGAACTGCTCACCTTCAAGCACGACGGCCATACTGCGGGCCGATTCGGACTCAATTACACAGACGTCAACGTCAATTGTGGGCACAGCGACACTTACGATGGACTCCGAGGAATTGGAATCAAGTCGTCTTCAGTGACGAATCCCGATTTATTCTTCGATTTGCTGATGGTAGGGCGAGGGTGTGGAGGCGCCGTCATGAACGTTACGCCCAGTGTTGTGTAAAGGAAGTTGACAGATTTCGAGGCGGAAGTGTCATGGTGTGGGGTGCTTTCTGTGGCAATGCACGTTCCAGGCTTCTTGTCATCCGCGGCAACCTCAACGCTGCTGCTTACCGCGACCAGGTACTGGCACCAGAACTTCTGCCTTTTATGGCAGCACATGGACCCGGTTTGATCTTTCAAAACGACAATGCCAGACCCCACACAGCAATTTTGACAAGGAATTTCCTTCAGAATGCGGGAGTCAACGTCATGGACTGGCCGTCAAGGTCTCCCGACCTCAATCCCATCGAACACGTCTGGGATGCTCTTGGCAGAAGTCTGCGCACTCTCCAGAACCAACCACATAATTTGCAAGATCTTGGCACCATTTTGCAGCAACAATGGCGTCTTCCCAATCATGTGTTCACAAGCATCACAAGGTCCATGCGGAGGCGTTGTGTGGCAGTTGTCAACGCACATGGTGGCCATACACGCTACTGAACTTGTGTGCTATCAGAATCTCGTGCTTGGGACTTATGATTTAAACTGTTGATGTTATTACCGAATACCGTAGGTGCTTGGAACAAATTATGGTTACCACCGTTAATTAAAATCCTTCTTTGGACATTAATGATTAAAAATTACCTTCTCTGATACATTTGTCCGTTGTATATCATATATGGGATTACTTTTAAAAATGTGAAGTTTTTAATTTGTCTCAGTATATTATTCAAGTTTCAAATCTGCCTATGTTGTTGGTTAGCAAGGATTACCACCTCTTCATACTGTATTCCAAAGGTACTCCGAATCGATTTATATCGATATAATACTATCGCAGGGCAAATCATTGCGATAGTTCTATATATTGTTACACTCCTATATTCGTATAACATGTGTAAAGAAGAAAAGTTGCTAATTCCAGACTGGGGAAATCTTTTCACGTCCCTAAACTGAATAGTGAACAACTAAGTTTGTAAGTATAAATTTAGGAAAATAAATTGCACAGAATACTGCAAGAGAAACCTTGACACAGTATCAAACAAACATTCCAACAGAAACATAGGAGGTTTCTTCGAACCACCGCTATATCCATGACAATGTAACAATACTTGCCAAAACAACACGTGCAGTGACCGTGTTTGGAAAACAAGCAACAAAAACCCGACACAATATATGATTCTTGAAAGCTTATATATATATTGAGACATTAACTTTTTTGAGTAAATCTTTATAGGCCATCCGTATTTTTGTATGTTTCTCACCTCCAACCTCAACCAGCAAGAGTGCGGGCAAGCGAATATTTTGTGTAAGTTATTTTTATGAAAGTCCCTAAATTAATTTAGGACGTAGATCGAGTCGGTTTGCTTTGGAAGCTATTTGTTTCAAAATATTGCGGAAGAAAGATCAAGCCGACCTGTGTGTAATTGTAGCGCAATTTCTTTTTTTATCACATCGGGGCATACAGTTCCACAGCGGCGAGTTCCGAAAACTTTTTATTTCACGTAAAAAAATCAGAGTGGGCGGGAAATGTCAAACACAGAGAAAATACGGACAGCCGTAGCGCCTTGTCTGATTGCGCCTACTTCACAATTGGCGCAATCGCCTACTTATAAATCAATAAAACTTAGTATGATGTCTCCTTTCACTCAGGCCGTAGTACAAAGAACGAGGCTTTGAGCCGCCAGCCAAGCCTGACATCCACGTGGCAATGTTTACATCTGGTACCCTTTGTCCTATTGACCTGCAGGAGGTCAAGTTCTGTGACGTCACTTAACCTTAGTGATGTATTCAGGGCCGTAAACTCAGTCGAATAACCTTCAGTGACTTTGCGAAGGAAGTGTGTACCCTTCATAGTTGGAGGGTCACAATGGGATACAGTATACATTGGGAGGCCACAGTGAACGACTGTAGAGGCTGAGAGGGAACATGACAGCCGGAGCGAGCCGCGGCCGGTCATATCAACAAACCCTCGTGCGAGTCGACTGACCTTGAGACTGTCAGTCAGCTGGCTCGGTGGTAGTAGCGAGACTGGGGATTATACGATATCACAGGCGGTGTCATGTTGGTTATGATCAGTTATTTGATTTAGTACTTGAATGGAAGCTGACATAACCGGCATGGATTTCCCCTATCTTATATACAATTGCCACAATGAACGGTGACCGCGAAGATGACATGACTGTCTTCCTTCCGCGTAATCTCTCCTATGTGCGGGATAGCAACTTAGACGAATATAGTGTCAGTTCGACATTCGTGCAGAACCCTCGAGAACGCTTAGGAGACTGTAGTGAGTGCAGTGAGTGCATGCATCTGTTTGAAGCGATGGCCGAGGAGGGGGGAGCCACGAGCATGCAGGAGATGCAGGACTATGGGTCGTCGGTGGACCCGGAGGATAAACCTGTGACTGAGATGCAAGAGACTGTTGGCTCGGATACTCCCAGTGAAGAAGGTATTTTCGTCAATGTAATCGATGATGAGTTAGACCATTTTGAGACTGCTATCAATGATGGCCATGAGACCGATGATCACTCTGGTGACTCTGTTTACAGTCCAAATGGCTCTGACCTTGGCGAGACACAGGAAGGTCACAAACAGCGACTTGAGGAGGCTGTGAACACAATTGCTAACTCCGATTTCAATGCCAAACCAGAACTCAAAATAAAGATAAACGATCGACCATTCCTGGAAACAACAACCGAGGAAGCTTTCCTTAAATTTGTATCTTCAAAAAGTCCCGTATATGAAGATAAGGAATTTAACTTTTCACGTAGTGAATTAAGGAAGTCATCGTCTCTCAAGACTAACAAGACTCCCCCTGGAACACCGAGTAGAAAGAAAGTTGTCCGTTTTGCGGACGCTATGGGTTTGGATCTTGAATCTGTGAGAAACATTGTGAACGTGGATACCCCGCCCAAAGTGCCGGCGTCTGCCCTGGCCGACCTGCGTGTTGGGCTGGAGGAAGACAGACGTGCAATGGGGAGCAGGTTTCTCACTGCCTGTTTTTCCCAGCCAGGGGCGTCAGAAAATTTCATGAAGAAGGTTCTTGCTCAAAAGGTGAGTTTGGAGAATGCCGTCATTACAGGGATGACCATCACAGGCGTTATCCGAGTGGCCAACATTTCCTTCAACAAAATGGTGCGAGTGCGCTACAGCACTAACAGGTGGGCCACCTTTCATGACATAGCAGCATCTTATGTGCAGAACTCGTGCGACGGACCCACAGATAGATTCTCGTTCAGTATTGTGGCACCTGCAAATTTCGATGTTGGATCCAGGTTGGAGTTCGCCGTGTCCTATGCCGCCAGCTGTACCGTGTTCTGGGACAACAACGAGGGAAGGAACTATGTGTTTGAATGTTTTGCGAAGACCGTCCCAACAGAGGCCGAGAATTCCTGGATGCACTTTTTGTAAGTGGCTGAGTGTGTTGGGCTCTGCATGTGTGCTACTCCCATCATGTATATCTGCTATATATTTAGACATTGGTTTAGTGATAAAAAATTATACATATAATACAATACTTGATAATTGTGAGATCTGAGCTTTTGATTACGATATTTCTGTTAAGGGTAGGGGTAAATAGATTTTATATGTTTATTATGAAGTTGATCGACCCATGAAGATCTGGGCTACAGTAGATCTTCAGCAACACATGCTTGCCGTAAAAGGCAACTAATGGGATCGGGTTGTCAGGCTCACCGACTTGGATGATGCATGCTATCGTATCCCAATTGTGTATCCCAAATGCTCATGATGTCAATCACTGGATTTTCTGGTCCAGGCTTGATTATTTACAGACCGTCGTCATATAGCTAGAATATTGCTGAGTTCGGCGTTAAACAACAAACAAACAAAAAAATATTATGTATGTGTTTGTGTTTGGTATGTTTTATGGTAGAGTTTTCTATATGGAATACATATTCATGTCGTAAGATATTTGATGTATGTCACATTTAACGCCTGTCTGTCACAGCTGCGTAACACAGTGTACAATATTCACTTGCATAATATTGAAACAAACATTGTTTTGATTGTGTGCATACGGGTACATATTAGTAAGTTTCACCCTGAACAACCCCCAATGAGATATACATTTAGGCCTTTTAGTCTTGTACATTTTAATGTTAGCGCTGCCACTTCTATCATGTATTTACTGTATCACAGCTGTTGTGAAGGCTTGCCATGTAAGTAGCAGATGAACAACTTCAATGTAAAGCCTGTCAAGTCGTCAAATAGTTGACCAGTAATAGACCTGGGATGCGACATAGGATGCATACTGTATTGGCATAATCGCATTGTTGAATGTTGACATCTTGACAATCTGCCAATATCATTCCAGCTCTGAGTAGAAGGTGCGTGAACTGTGTACACATCTAGAGCCTGCCCTAGTGTGGGTGTCCACTGTGTGCGGCTGTTCCTGTGTACACATCTATAGCTAGCCCAGGGTTAGAAACTAACAGTTTTCGTCCACTAGCCCTTATAATGATAACATATAGCAAAACCCTTAAAAAGGGCAAATTTCTTCTACTCCTTATGATACCTTTACCATTGGGCAGTTTGGCAAGGACTATAGGACTAGTGCCAATTTCTAACGCTGTAGCCCTAGTGTGGGTGTCCACTGTGTGCGGCTGCTCCTGTGTACACATCTATAGCTTGCCCAAGTGTGGGTGTCCACTGTGTGCAGCTGTTCCTGTGTACACATCTAGAGCCTGCCCTAGTGTGGGTGTCCACTGTGTGCGGCTGTTCCTGTGTACACATCTAGAGCCTGCCCTAGTGTGGGTGTCCACTGTGTGCGGCTGTTCCTGTGTACACATCTAGAGCCTGCCCAAGTGTGGGTGTCCACTGTGTGCAGCTGTTCCTGTGTACACATCTATAGCCTGCCCTAGTGTGGGTGTCCACTGTGTGCGGCTGTTCCTGTGTACACATCTAGAGCCTGCCCTAGTGTGGGTGTCCAGTGTGTGCGGCTGCTCCTGTGTACACATCTAGAGCCTGCCCTAGTGTGGGTGTCCACTGTGTGCGGCTGTTCCTGTGTACACATCTATAGCTTGCCCAAGTGTGGGTGTCCACTGTGTGCAGCTGTTCCTGTGTACACATCTATAGCTTGCCCTAGTGTGGGTGTCCACTGTGTGCAGCTGTTCCTGTGTACACATCTATAGCTAGCCCTAGTGTGGGTGTCCACTGTGTGCGGCTGTTCCTGTGTAAACATCTATAGCTTGCCCAAGTGTGGGTGTCCACTGTGTGCAGCTGTTCCTGTGTACACATCTATAGCTTGCCCTAGTGTGGGTGTCCACTGTGTGCGGCTGCTCCTGTGTACACATCTATAGCTTGCCCTAGTGTGGGTGTCCACTGTGTGCAGCTGTTCCTGTGTACACATCTACAGCCTGCCCTAGTGTGGGTGTCCACTGTGTGCGGCTGTTCCTGTGTACACATCTAGAGCCTGCCCTAGTGTGGGTGTCCACTGTGTGCGGCTGCTCCTGTGTACACATCTATAGCTAGCCCTAGTGTGGGTGTCCACTGTGTGCGGCTGTTCCTGTGTACACATCTATAGCTAGCCCTAGTGTGGGTGTCCACTGTGTGCGGCTGCTCCTGTGTACACATCTATAGCTAGCCCTAGTGTGGGTGTCCACTGTGTGCGGCTGTTCCTGTGTACACATCTATAGCTTGCCCAAGTGTGGGTGTCCACTGTGTGCAGCTGTTCCTGTGTACACATCTAGAGCCTGCCCTAGTGTGGGTGTCCACTGTGTGCGGCTGTTCCTGTGTACACATCTAGAGCCTGCCCTAGTGTGGATGTCCACTGTGTGCGGCTGCTCCTGTGTACACATCTATAGCTTGCCCTAGTGTGGGTGTCCACTGTGTGCAGCTGTTCCTGTGTATACATCTAGAGCATGCCCTACTGTTCCAGCATAACAAGTTAAATATCAACTTTATATTTCATCATTAGATATATAATGCAGACATTTCTAATGGTGCACTTAAATTTTAATCCACTTACATTTCTTGCATATGATTTTAATTAGATTAAATTTTATCGTTGCATATCATTTGTCCATGGCCCGATGGCAATACACCTACAACAATGTTGTGCCTCGCTGGAGTATTGATAGTACACATTCATATATTTATAAAACAATAGCCAGGAGCTTTCCCCATTTCCAAAAGTATTTCTCAAGCAATCCACGGATCTAGGATTTGATTGCCGGGTAGGCATTGTCCTGTCCAATACTGAAGGGGAGTTGGATGACGGTTGAAGAACTTACCTATGGCAATACCGTGGCAGTATCTATACTGCGATAGAAGTGTTTCAAACATTTGCAATGCCATTGCCATAGTAGCAATGTCCCCGCTACCCCCAGTCAGTATGATTCACCAAATATTAGGGTAATTATAAACCTGTTATCAAATACTGCCAATTTCCAGTTATATTAAATTAGCAAAAGTGACAGCACGGTGACATGTATCGATCAGGCAATACAAGGGACATCAGGCTATACAAGGGGCATCAGGCTATACAAGGGACATCAGGCTATACAAGGGGGATCAGGCTATACAAGGGACATCAGGCTATACAAGGGACATCAGGCTATACAAGGGACATCAGGCCATACAAGGGACATCAGGCTATACAAGGGGCATCCGTCTATACAAGGGAGATCTCGCTATACAAGGGCATCAGGCTATACAAGGGACATCAGGCCATACAAGAGGCATCAGGCTATACAAGGGGAATCAGGCTATACAAGGGGCATCAGGCTATACAAGGGACATCAGGCTATACAAGGGGCATCAGGCTATACAAGGGAGACCAGGCTATACAAGGGACATCAGGCTATACAAGGGCATCAGGCTATACAAGGGACATCAGGCTATACAAGGGAGATCTCGCTATACAAGGGCATCAGGCTATACAAGGGACATCAGGCCATACAAGAGGCATCAGGCTATACAAGGGAGATCTCGCTATACAAGGGCATCAGGCTATACAAGGGACATCAGGCTATACAAGGGCATCAGGCTATACAAGGGAGATCTCGCTATACAAGGGCATCAGGCTATACAAGGGACATCAGGCTATACAAGGGCATCAGGCTATACAAGGGAGATCTCGCTATACAAGGGCATCAGGCTATACAAGGGACATCAGGCCATACAAGAGGCATCAGGCTATACAAGGGGCATCAGGCTATACAAGGGAGACCAGGCTATACAAGGGACATCAGGCCATACAAGGGGAATCAGGCTATACAAGGGGCATCAGGCTATACAAGGGGGACCAGGCTATACAAGGGGCATCAGGCTATACAAGGGGCATCAGGCTATACAAGGGAGACCAGGCTATACAAGGGACATCAGGCTATACAAGGGGGACCAGGCAATACAAGGGGCATCAGGCTATACAAGGGCATCAGGCTATACAAGGGAGATCTCGCTATACAAGGGGGACCAGGCCATACAAGGGGCATCAGGCTATACAAGGGGCATCAGGCCATACAAGGGACATCAGGCTATACAAGGGGGACCAGGCTATACAAGGGGGGTTGAGGAGTTCTCAGCCTCACAGAGATATGATTGAGTAATAATCAAATTTCTTGTCAAATAGTTTCGCTGAGACAAGGAAAATAAAATAAGCAGGGATCTGTTACTTTAAATGACGTGCAGTTTAAGTTGTATAGGTCATGACGGAACCACCCCTAACCCACCCCGGGAGGTGCTGACAGTAATCATCTGGAGGGACCATTTTGCTTAGCTGATATACGACATGTCTTTAGAAAAAGCAACATTTTCTATTTTTCGTGTTAACATTTGTCCTAACTTGCCAGGGGTGCACGTTTGCGTCAGTGAGAGCGTACAGGGGTACCGCTGTATAAGAGGTGTTTTATCGAGATCGAGTATTGTAATACAAATGTCTGCCTTGTCAACGAAGACAACCGTGATAGAGACAACCTGCTGCGTCTTGCCAAACATTTGTATATTTGTATATATTTGCGTAAGGCTTTGTTTTGTAGACTGGTTTTGTAGTTCGATAGTTTTAACAAACGTAAGGTGTTTGAAAAATTACTAATTCCAAAAGAAATCCGTCAACCAACCCTTGCCTCACGGAATGGGTTCAGAAGCTAGATTAGGGCATGTGTGGGGATATGCCAGGTTTGAAATGTTACTGTTATCATGATATACCAGAGGTCAAAGGTTTCACTGTTATCATGATATACCAGAGGTCAAAGGTTTCACTGTTATCATGATATACCACTGGTCAAAGGTTTCACTGTTATCATGATATACCACTGGTCAAAGGTTTCACTGTTATCATGATATACCACTGGTGAAAGGTTTCACTGTTATCATGATATACCACTGGTGAAAGGTTACTGTTATCATGATATACCTGTGGTGAAATGTTACACTGTTATCATGATATACCAGAGGTCAAAGGTTTCACTGTTATCATGATATACCACTGGTCAAAGGTTTCACTGTTATCATGATATACCACTGGTGAAAGGTTACTGTTATCATGATATACCTGTGGTGAAAGGTTACACTGTTATCATGATATACCTGTGGTGAAATGTTACTGTTATCATGATATACCAGAGGTCAAAGGTTTCACTGTTATCATGATATACCACTGGTCAAAGTTTTCACTGTTATCATGATATACCACTGGTCAAAGGTTTCACTGTTATCATGATATACCACTGGTCAAAGGTTACTGTTATCATGATATACCTGTGGTGAAAGGTTACACTGTTATCATGATATACCTGTGGTGAAATGTTACTGTTATCATGATATACCAGAGGTCAAAGTTTAAACTGTTATCATGTTATACCAGAGGTCAAAGGCTACACTGTTATCAGGGTAATCCTCGTTTGGGTAGGCAGTCGTGGCGGGAAAGTATTCGTGGCGTGGGGGTTGGTGCTAGGAAACTGGAGTTATTGCCGTGTTTCAGGACATGTTATACATACATGCAATGGCTAAGCAAGCAATGTAAGTACACCAACAGTATAACCTCATAGGATAGCTGAACTACCGGTGGCAGTAAGCGCCCCGGCCACCTTTACCATTCCTACAAGACGGTTTCATCATTGTGTTAAGATGGTACGTACGTGGTGTGACGTCATGACAACATTGTTGTGACTTACGTTTCAGGGCGGGCGGTGAGCCAGACACGAAGCCTGAGTCGTCTGCTCGTCTGCAGGTCCCCTCGTGTTGATAGGCCGTCCTTGCAGCAAGCAGGTCCCCTCGTGTTGATAGGCCGTCCTTGCAGCAAGCAGGTCCGTGGTGACTGCATGGCGTGACTGGTGGTCCTAACCCTCTCCCTTGACTTGCAGATGTATACTAATGAAGTGCAATATCCCCTGTAACCGCTCTGCTTTCTAGTACCACAGCGGCCAATCACAGTAGCATGTAAACTATGATATGAGTAAAAGTCGAGGCCTACTATATTCACTGTGGTATGCAGCGTGTTGGATGGCCTACAGATAGAGAATATAGGAAATGAAATTATCGTTAAAGGCACTGTTACGGGCATTTGCTGGCCGACATTGTAAGTATCTTGGGCGTTATGTCTACAGTCTTACGGTCTTGTATTCATTTGTAATATTCTACTCCTAGCTGCAAGTTGTGTGTGTGTGTGTGTGTGTGTGTGTGTGTGTGTGTGTGTGTGTGTGTGTGTGTGAGAAATACAGTTATTCTTTCATAATTAGCCAAACCATGGCATACCAAGCTACAAAACAAATTCTTCTACACTATGATATGTCCCATTATCTTTCTTTATTGTGCTTCAAAATCGAATCTGTCCATATTATTATTAGAGTTATGTTTTATCCAATGATTCAGTAGTACTCTTTATATTGATTGTTATTGTTATTGTTATCTACTCTGCTCTTGTTGAATCTGTGTGACGCGGAGGCGGGGGCTGGCATCCTCCGTCATCCCGTCCTCTCCCTCATCCTGTGCAATATCACGGCATCTATTGACACTTATATCATGTTGTTGACTGTTCGCATAATATTTTGTCTTACTGGTTTGTTTGTTGTTGCGAAATTAAACATGAATCTCTTCGTCTAATTGTAGAAAAAAACACCCTTTTTTACATGCGTTTTATTGCTTGTATTATTGTTAAATCAGGATCTCATAAATCCATTTTTTGCCTATAAATATCTCAGCTTTTTTGTAACAGGGTATTATGTTCCTATTAACCCTATTAGTTTTTTCTATGTTAATGTAACCGTTGTTGTGGATGCACCAAGAATTACTGTCAACCGAGTGTATATTGGTACCTATGGCCTTCACTCAGACATTCTTGCTTGTACCATTATTGGAAATTCGATATTTAGCATACATGTGTTTCTATGAATGACATTTTTTGACATATGATGTTGACACTTTTTGACATATGATGTGTGATCCAGCTACAGCCGTTGACTTTCACCTACCACTGTTTTCTGGGGTTCATCCATCTCCTCTGAAACTACAAGGCCTACGAAACTGAATCTTTGCAACAATGATCTAAGCTACCGTGTCTCTAAAAGGTGACCACATGAATTGGATCCGATGTTAAACATGACCCTTACGGCAGTCTTATTTAGAAACCAATAAATGGCTATTAATCGTCCATCCTTTTTTCAATAAGTTTGGTATGGCATATGTTCCATTTGTTCAATATTATGAATCGTTACCTTGATTCAACCTTTACATCGTAATACTTGGTGCCACCGAAGTGAAAATGGGCAATAACAATGCAAGGAAAAAGCATATCTTAAACCACACTGCTCACTAGCCTGCCACCATACACCACATTATCATCATACACAGGAGATCAATGGTCAACTGTAGGTTTTGATCTTTTCCACCAATCGTTTTTTTATCAAAATAAGGTTGATGTATCATAACATTATTTGTTCATAAGGTGAGCTACAGACCTTTGCTGCTATATTTGTGTAGAGTGGGTTTCTTCTATTCATATTTCCACTGAAGTTCAGAATATGTACTCTCCACTCTGAAGTATACTTGTATTTTGCTTTGTGTTTGACTGGGATTGTATGATTATGTAATAACTCCTAGTGATACCATCCATCATTTGGCGGGTCACAGTTTGATACTGTGTGGGTCATGTTACGCCTGGACCCGACATCTATTTTTGGGTATGAGAAAATATGTTAAAATTAGTATCTCACTTATTGTTCCAGGGAAATATAAGACTAACTGATATTTTTGGAATAACACATATTTTGTGCTGTGTTGATTTAGTAACTATAGAAACGGAGAGAATATGAAACAGCGTGAAATCTCAGTTGGGTCCGAGACACATGGGCCGGTATCTTAACAGATTGATATTTGAATGTGTCATGATGTACTGTATCTGCAGGATATACTTGGGAGGTAATGTCTGTTGTGCAAGTGTCATACTGTGTATGTCAAGTGACACCATTCTATCTATAAATACATGTTTGACTGTGATACTAACGCTGGAGATACTGCGATCGGGATGCTATATTTTCACCTGGATTTGTTTTTGACGCTGTCAGCTGTGATACAATGTCTGGTATGGTTAACAAAGGATTGTTGGACATATTTTCCATGTGAAGACTAAAACAAACTATGTGTCATTGTTCTCACCAATATGATATCAACTTATGAGGACATGTCTAATTACGTCATGGATGCCGTCACATCCACGGTGTCAGCACTGCTGTCTCGACTTACGAGGGCACGTCATGTCGGCAGTGAGAGCTACGGTGTCCTGGTTTTACTAAGAATGCTGTAATGTCAAATGTTGCTCACTCCCAATACAACATCATTCACTATCAAGAGGTTAAACATGTTGAAAAGTGCCGAGAAATGTGTTATTGCACCAATTACAAGTATTCTGGTATGTGAGACCGGCAATTGACGTTCTCCTACACTGCAGTCAATAAAACTGTTGGTTGAATTACATGTCTGTTGTGTTTTGTTGAAGTGTGCATGTGGACAGTTAGCGGTTGTATACAGTTGTTACTGTTGTCCTTCGATAAGTGCTCGAACAAGCACAAAGTAAGACAGTCACGCCCATGTGTTGAATTATTACAACATGGGAATCGGGTACGTGTTTCAGGTACATGAGTGACATCATGATAAATGCTTTTCACTGTCAGGATATATGCTTTTCACTGTCAGGATATATGCTGTTCACTGTCGGTCAACGTTATGTCACACACACGTGTTACCTCGCACAGCATGCAGAGAAAGCCTTCACTGAGATTGTAAATGTCCGATACGTTATGTTATTATGACCGTTTTGATAGTCAATGAACCTTGTTTTAAAAACAGCAACAAATGCTTCAATATAAATGACAGATTTGAAAATGTGGATTGTTTCCTCAGCCGCAGAACCAACCATGACCTTTTCTATGACACCACCAAGCATTAACACATTCAACTGCTTACTACCTTTTCTATAACTTGCCTGAATTACCTTATTGAAGGTGGTTTGTGTTTCTTGCTAGGAACCTTTTTAAATCGCTTCGATTGTGCAAATTGATTTCAGTAATCATATCTCCGATATCTTAATTTTAACTCTATAAATTCGATTTTTTCATCGGCAAATAACAGCGCGATTGTTAATTTCAAACTAGGTGTGGGTGGTAGAGCTGTGCCTTGCAGGGACGAGAGGATGGCCTGTTTGGTGTGGGTGGTAGAGCCGTGCCCTGCAGAATGGCCTGTTTGGTGTGGGTGGTAGAGCCGTGCCCTGCATGGACGAGAGGATGGCCTGTTTGGTGTGGGTGGTAGAGCCGTGCCCTGCAGAATGGCCTGTTTGGTGTGGGTGGTAGAGCCGTGCCCTGCATAGACAAGGGGATGGCCTGTTTTGTGCGGGTGGTAGAGCCGTGCCCTGCAGGGTGGCCTGTTTGGTGTGGGTGGTAAAGCCGTGCCCTGCAGAATGGCCTGTTTGGTGTGGGTGGTAGAGCCATGCCCTGCAGGATGGCCTGTTTGGTGTGGGTGGTAGAGCCGTGCCCTGCAGAATGGCCTGTTTGGTGTGGGTGGTAGAGCCGTGCCCTGCATGGACGAGAGGATGGCCTGTTTGGTGTGGGTGGTAGAGCCGTGCCCTGCAGAGTGGCCTGTTTGGTGTGGGCGGTAGAGCCGTGCCCTGCAGAATGGCCTGTTTGGTGTGGGTGGTAGAGCCGTGCCCTGCATGGACGAGAGGATGGCCTGTTTGGTGTGGGTGGTAGAGCCGTGCCCTGCAGAGTGGCCTGTTTGGTGTGGGTGGTAGAGCCGTGCCCTGCAGAATGGCCTGTTTGGTGTGGGTGGTAGAGCCATGCCCTGCAGGATGGCCTGTTTGGTGTGGGTGGTAGAGCCGTGCCCTGCAGGATGGCCTGTTTGGTGTGGGTGGTAGAGCCGTGCCCTGCAGGGTGGCCTTTTTGGTGTGGGTGGTAGAGCCATGCCCTGCAGGGTGGCCTGTTTGGTGTGGGTGGTAGAGCCATGCCCTGCAGGATGGCCTGTTTGGTGTGGGTGGTAGAGCCGTGCCCTGCAGAATGGCCTGTTTGGTGTGGGTGGTAGAGCCGTGCCCTGCATGGACGAGAGGATGGCCTGTTTGGTGTGGGTGGTAGAGCCGTGCCCTGCAGGAATGCTCGGCATTAAGGGCCTCGTCTCGGAGTCAGTATGCTATGTCGGCATGGGTATTCATGTTAAAATGGTATAAGATGTGAAGATGATGAAAGTTTAGTTGGTGTGAAGATAATGGTTGTTTACTGGGTGTGAAGATGATGAAAGTTTAGTGGGTGTGAAAATGATGAAGGTTTAGTGGGTGTGAAGATGATGAAAGTTTAGTGAGTGTGAAGATGATGAAAGTTTAGTGGGTGTGAAGATGATGAAAGTTTAGTGGGTGTGAAGATGATGAAAGTTTAGTGGGTGTGAAGATGATGAAAGTTTAGTGAGTGTGAAGATGATGAAAGTTTAGTGAGTGTGAAGATGATGAAAGTTTAGTGGGTGTGAAGATGATGAAAGTTTAGTGGGTGTGAAAATGATGAAGGTTTAGTGGGTGTGAAGATGATGAAAGTTTAGTGGGTGTGAAGATAATGGTTGTTTACTGGGTGTGAAGATGATGAAAGTTTAGTGGGTGTGAAGATGATGAAAGTTTAGTGGGTGTGAAGATGATGAAAGTTTAGTGGGTGTGAAAATGATGAAGGTTTAGTGGGTGTGAAGATGATGAAAGTTTAGTGGGTGTGAAGATAATGGTTGTTTACTGGGTGTGAAGATGATGAAAGTTTAGTGGGTGTGAAGATGATGAAAGTTTAGTGGGTGTGAAGATGATGAAAGTTTAGTGGGTGTGAAGATAATGGTTGTTTACTTGGTGTGAAGATGATGAAAGTTTAGTGGGTGTGAAAATTATGAAGGTTTAGTGGGTGTGAAGATGATGAAAGTTTAGTGGGTGTGAAGATAATGGTTGTTTACTGGGTGTGAAGATGATGAAAGTTTAGTGGGTGTGAAAATGATGAAGGTTTAGTGGGTGTGAAGATGATGAAAGTTTAGTGAGTGTGAAGATGATGAAAGTTTAGTGAGTGTGAAGATGATGAAAGTTTAGTGGGTGTGAAGATGATGAAAGTTTAGTGGGTGTGAAGATAATGGTTGTTTACTGGGTGTGAAGATGATGAAAGTTTAGTGGGTGTGAAGATGATGAAAGTTTAGTGGGTGTGAAGATGATGAAAGTTTAGTGGGTGTGAAAATGATGAAGGTTTAGTGGGTGTGAAGATGATGAAAGTTTAGTGGGTGTGAAGATAATGGTTGTTTACTGGGTGTGAAGATGATGAAAGTTTAGTGGGTGTGAAGATGATGAAAGTTTAGTGGGTGTGAAGATGATGAAAGTTTAGTGGGTGTGAAAATGATGAAGGTTTAGTGGGTGTGAAGATGATGAAAGTTTAGTGAGTGTGAAGATGATGAAAGTTTAGTGAGTGTGAAGATGATGAAAGTTTAGTGGGTGTGAAGATGATGAAAGTTTAGTGGGTGTGAAGATAATGGTTGTTTACTGGGTGTGAAGATGATGAAAGTTTAGTGGGTGTGAAGATGATGAAAGTTTAGTGGGTGTGAAGATGATGAAAGTTTAGTGGGTGTGAAAATGATGAAGGTTTAGTGGGTGTGAAGATGATGAAAGTTTAGTGGGTGTGAAGATAATGGTTGTTTACTGGGTGTGAAGATGATGAAAGTTTAGTGGGTGTGAAGATGATGAAAGTTTAGTGGGTGTGAAGATGATGAAAGTTTAGTGGGTGTGAAGATAATGGTTGTTTACTTGGTGTGAAGATGATGAAAGTTTAGTGGGTGTGAAAATTATGAAGGTTTAGTGGGTGTGAAGATGATGAAAGTTTAGTGGGTGTGAAGATAATGGTTGTTTACTGGGTGTGAAGATGATGAAAGTTTAGTGGGTGTGAAAATGATGAAGGTTTAGTGGGTGTGAAGATGATGAAAGTTTAGTGAGTGTGAAGATGATGATAGTTTAGTGAGTGTGAAGATGATGAAAGTTTAGTGGGTGTGAAGATGATGAAAGTTTAGTGGGTGTGAAGATAATGGTTGTTTACTGGGTGTGAAGATGATGAAAGTTTAGTGGGTGTGAAGATGATGAAAGTTTAGTGGGTGTGAAGATGATGAAAGTTTAGTGGGTGTGAAGATAATGGTTGTTTAATCGGTGTGAAGATGATGAAAGTTTAGGGGATGGGAAGATGATGGTTGTTTAATCGGTGTGAAGATGATGAAAGTTTAGGGGATGGGAAGATGATGGTTGTTTACTGGGGGTGAAGATGATGGTTGTTCTCTGAAGTGAGTTGTGAGGATGATGGTTGTTTACTGAAGTGTGTTGTGAGGATGATAGTTAATTATTGCAGTGTGTTGTGAAAATGATGTCCGAATCATAAAAGTGCGGTGAAATTGGATGGTTTATAGTAATGTGTGGGAATATTGGTTCACAACCCACCCGCAGCAGCCCGTCGCCAATACGCATGGATTCGAACAACATGTCTTTGACACAGGTGTCAGACAGCAACTCCGTCCGCACCATCCCTGGCAACAGCGGCGTATCTGCGAGGACAGTCCGACGACGTCTACGCATCTGCGGCATAGGTGCGAGGCACCCAGTCAGACAGCCAGTGCTGACGACAGGCCATTACTGCACATCGATCAGTCGTCAATCGTCGACGCACGGTGTCCGCACTAATGTGTCGCTGGTGTGTCTCCATGGGCTGTCGAGCAGTTTCCGCAGCAGTAACAAAGCGATCTTGAACATGCTGTCGCACAATCTGACGATCCTGACGTCGAGTGTTGACCCTTGGTCTGCCACTACGTGGTCGGTCGTCTGTAGTGTTGGTGGTCGGTACCATTGCTGGAGCCTATGTATGGTCCTTACGTGGTCTTGAAATGCATTGGCTACTTGCTGGGCGGTTCGTCCAGTTTGCAATCGTCCAAGGGCTTGGTGTCGCTGATTTCTTGTCAATCTTGGCATGTGGTAGCAATTCAACAACGAACAAATGTTATCCGATCTGGATGGATTTCGATAGGGCAAAAAATGGGGGAACGCATGTGCATTTCAATTTGCACAGAACACATGTGCATCGGGTCACCATGGACATTGCCGTGATGCGTTTGGGCGATCGGTTTTATTGTCATCTTCTTTGGGGTTTTTTATCATCAAATTTCATTTTTCCGGACAAGATAATGTTAAATTTTAGAAACTTTACCCAGATATTGTAACGACAACTTTTCATGCAATGTTATTTGGGGTGACGTTTCTTTTGCTTTTCAGTATAGAAAGGAAATTGAGATATTCTTCTTTTCGCCGTGCATCAGTACAGTGTGCTTGATAACATTGATTAATCAACGGATTTAAATTGCCATGGTGGCCATTAATCAAAATACAAAACTACAATGTATATTACGTTTGGCCACTATGATATTGGAAAGTTGTATATCTTGGTGGAAAACATGTTTTAAGCTCAGTGCTGATGATGACCTGGAAGACAGATGGAAACCCGTGCCAATTGTTCACTTTTGACAATGTCAAGTGTGAGCTGAGTTCTGTTTCCCAGTACAAAACACAACTGAAATGTAATACCTGACACTCTGTGTACAATAATACATACGCCATACATTTCTTTTGTTTGTTTGTTGTGTCACACTGTACCCTCAATGTTTTAGCTATATCTAACTGAGTATGGACCAGTCAATACAGTTTTGTAGTTGTAGCTGAAAAAAGTATCTAATCTGTCGCATAAAACTCATGCACCCACTCACGCACCCACACCCCAACAATCTCAAATTGTCGGTCCCTTAAGTGATAATTGTCAACGCGCAATTTGTTTGTACACATTCAGACATTCATAACCAATTCGTCCGGAGAATGGGCATTCCACACTGAAGACGTTTCATTGTATCTGAACATAGTGTTGTATTGGCACCGAATGATAGATATGATGTTTGAACAGTTCTATAAAATATGATTGAAAAACTAAAAAACACTAGCCTTATCAAATACGTTTTTATTTTTTTTCAAATCTGGTATATACAGTAGACTACATTTCCCGAGGGAGACTACTCCTGCACGTAGTTCGGCGGGTAGTTGATGACGTAGCCTGGTGGACAGTGGGGGATGGGGCAGCACTTGCCGGCCGGGGGGGCCAACAAATTGCACACCTTCGGTAGTTGCCACTGTAGACACCTGCAAAACAACGACATATCACCACTAGCTCCCTTCTCTACACAGAATTCATATTTAACCGACCGCACACAACACCATATGACCACAAGCTCCCTTCTCTAAACAGAATTCATATTTAAACTGACCGCACACAACACCATATCACCACTAGCTCCCTTCTCTACACAGAATTCGTATTTAAACCAACCTCACACAACAACATATCACCACAAGCTCCCTTCACTACAAAGAATACATCTTTATACTGACCGCACACAACACCATATCACCACAATCTCCCTTCACTACACAAAATAGATCTTAGTACCGACCTCACACAACACGATACCACCACCAGCTCATTTAAAAATATAGGTGACATCAAATTGGTGAAATATATGACTTGGTTAATGGTGATCCCCTCATCTGACAAATGGATGAATTAACTGGTTATTACTTGAGGGTACACTGGTAGAAGCTCTTGCTGGCATCCATGCATGTGCACTTGTAGTCACAGCCGTCTTCCCATGTCTGGCCTTGGGTGTAGTATTTGCCCTTGTAAAAGCACGTGGCTGAAGTGACAGTGGGAAACAGTGTTAGGTGAACATTTATGCCCGCCCCAGAATTTGTACATGAGAAAGATACATGCTAAATACTTTGTTTCTTGTTTCAAACCAAAATTAGCTACTTTCTAGCAATATCACGATAGCCTGTATACACATAACTGTAGCCTGTAAATATATCACGGTAGCCTGTAAATACATAATGGTAGCCTGTAAATATATCACGGAAGTCTGTAAATATATCACGGTAGCCTGTAAATACATAATGGTAGCCTGTAAATAGTATAGTCTGGTTAAGACACGCCAGTTGTTATGGGCAGCATCCCGCAGAGTCGGGTAAGATGACAGCAGTCATCTGACAAGTGGATTCGTACCACATGCCTGTGCATCAGGTTTAGCACTGATATGTTCATTCGTATACATCAGTATAAGTATCAGATATGTGCATGGCAAGCGAATGTTTGTGTCATTAGGGGTCACATACAATTATGTAGATTGCACCTTTGATTATGAAGAATATGATTGTAAAATACTTGATGTTACAACTACTAGTATATTACCCACTTATAGAGTGCCTACTCCTCTAATAAACGTGTCAAATTTAGTTCATCTTTCAATAAGTGAGGAGACTGTTTACCCCCTGCTGGGTTGGTACAGTTGGGCTTGGCGCAGCACTCGCCCGGCTGCTTCACCATCTTGCAGCTTGCCGGAAGGTCCTGGTACACTGGACACCTGGACACACGTAGACATACATCTTACATACTCTTGTCCCCTTTCTTGTGTATCTTAATGCAAAACTGTACTTTCTACTCAGGTGTTACTCTACAATACTGTACTTTCTACTCAGGTGTCACTCTACAATGCTTTTATTTCTACTCAGGTGTTACTCTACATACAATACTGTACTTTCTACTCAGTTGTCACTCTACAATACTGTACTTTCTACTCAGGTGTTACTCTACATACAATACTGTACTTTCTACTCAGGTGTTACTCTACAATACTGTACTTTCTACTCAGTTGTCACTCTACAATACTTTTATTTCTACTCAGGTGTTACTCTACATACAATACTGTACTTTCTACTCAGGTGTTACTCTACAATACTGTACTTTCTACTCAGGTGTTACTCTACATACAATACTGTACTTTCTACTCAGGTGTCACTCTACAATACTTTTATTTCTACTCAGGTGTCACTCTACAATACTTTTATTTCTACTCAGGTGTTACTCTACATACAATACTGTACTTTCTACTCAGGTGTTACTCTACAATACTGTACTTTCTACTCAGTTGTCACTCTACAATACTTTTATTTCTACTCAGGTGTTACTCTACATACAATACTGTACTTTCTACTCAGGTGTTACTCTACAATACTGTACTTTCTACTCAGGTGTTACTCTACATACAATACTGTACTTTCTACTCAGGTGTCACTCTACAATACTGTACTTTCTACTCAGTTGTCACTCTACAATACTTTTATTTCTACTCAGGTGTTACTCTACATACAATACTGTACTTTCTACTCAGGTGTTACTCTACATACAATACTGTACTTTCTACTCAGGTGTTACTCTACAATACTTTACTTTCTACTCAGGTGTTACTCTACATACAATACTGTACTTTCTACTCAGGTGTCACTCTACAATACTGTACTTTCTACTCAGGTGTCACTCTACAATACTGTACTTTCTACTCAGGTGTTACTCTACAATACTGTACTTTCTACTCAGGTGTTACTCTACATACAATACTGTACTTTCTACTCAGGTGTTACTCTACAATACTGTACTTTCTACTCAGGTGTTACTCTACATACAATACTGTACTTTCTACTCAGGTGTCACTCTACAATACTGTACTTTCTACTCAGGTGTTACTCTACAATACTGTACTTTCTACTCAGGTGTCACTCTACAATGCTTTTATTTCTACTCAGGTGTTACTCTACATACAATACTGTACTTTCTACTCAGTTGTCACTCTACAATACTGTACTTTCTACTCAGGTGTCACTCTACAATACTTTTATTTCTACTCAGGTGTTACTCTACATACAATACTGTACTTTCTACTCAGTTGTCACTCTACAATACTTTTATTTCTACTCAGGTGTTACTCTACATACAATACTGTACTTTCTACTCAGGTGTTACTCTACAATACTGTACTTTCTACTCAGGTGTCACTCTACAATACTTTTATTTCTACTCAGATGTTACTCTACAATACGGGGTGGTCGGGTTGCCTGGTGGTTAAAGCATTTGCTCGTCACGCCTAAGACCTGGGTCCGATTCCCGACATGGGTAAAAGGTGTGAAGCCCACTTCTGGTGTCTCCCGCCTTGATATAGCTGGAATATTGCTAAAAGCAGCGTAAAACCATACTCACTCACTCACTCTACAATACTGAACTTTCTACTCACAAATTTATGCACTTATAGACTCCACTGCTTGCATCCTGGCAAGTACAGTTGTACTCGCAACCATCCAGCCACGTGTCCCCCTGCTGGTAGATGGAGCCCTTGTACACACAGAACTGACCTGGGGGAGACAGTGAGAGGTGCAGGGACGTGTCTATTCGCCATGTTTTACATGTATGTGGGGAAAAGTACATTGAACTTAAATAATGGTACTTACTGTTTGAAGTGAAGCCTGTCGGTGGAGGATTGGTACTGCCATTGCCTGAATTGAACGAGAATCACAAGTGTTGGTGTTCAGAAACAACATTCCAACCTATACATGGTGACACTTTTTGACAAAGCTGTCTTCTCTGGATGAAACAATGAACTGATTACTTACACTGTCCTCCTTGTGCCAGGATGGCAAACACATCTCCTGATCCTAGCTGAGCTGAAAGTAAGAACATCAATTATTATTATTATCACATCACCATTGCACTGCCAGTATCATTGTTATCACAGCATTTTTATTATTGTTCATCTTGGACGATCATGATGTCAGATTATACAGCATCATACGAGTTCCCATCCATGTTTCAGTAAGTCATTTACCACCAAAAATATCTTACTCTGGCTGAATTTCGCTTGGGTTGTTCCTGGTACATAGTAAAATGCTGGCTTCGCCCCGTTGGTTTCATAGCTGCATCCGGGTCTTGTAGAAATCATCATCCACCCTGAAGCGTCGCATGAGGAGCCCGACTGGCCGCTGGTATAAAACTCCCGACCCGTCATTGGGTCTCTGAAATGTTTTCATTCAATCATTCATTGCTTTGTTAGTTGGGACACAGTTTACCCTTTAATTAAAACAATGACACGTCGTTGAGAGTCATTATACTACTGGACCAAGACTTACAAGTGAATGAACCCATTACAAAAGAAAACTGTTTGATGTTTTAACAGACTTTGATCAAGAAGTAAGTGTGACTGTACCATCTACATGATGTTATTGGACGTATTGTACATAGGTATTGGGTCAAGACTTAAGAGTGACAATATCATTCACAGCAACAAGTACTGTAATAGTAAAAGCTTGTAATAGTGAATGATGACGGTGGCCAGAATGGCAGATACATAAGCTAGGCATGGAATACCTGAATGTTGCGTATCTAGTCCCCATTGCCAACCATGCAAGCTCAAGTGACTCACCCCATCATAGAGAAGATGCTCTTCTGGGCAGTCTTGATGTCAGACCATGTGGAGGAGATGATTCTGCTGGGATCAAACCAGCTCATCTTGTCAGCACCGTGGGCATCGAACACAATACTGGCTTTTTCTACACCGTTGTTGAAGATGCCCACCTTTATCTGGAGTTATCAATATTTAACAAAGGATAGAAGCAACATGTTATAATCATTACCGATAATTAGATAAATTACAGTTTTTCAGCTATGTTCACACTTTTCTTCAACAGAACTGTTTACTATAATTTTGTTGAAGAAAAGAGTGAACATTGTTTGTTTTCTGTGTTTAACAGTTAAACTGTACCTAAGTGAAAAATGAGGTGAAGCAGAACCAGTTGTCTGCTTAGAACCTACATATCTCATTACAAATCTCAATGTCTAAATGGTCTTTACTTTATAGGACTCAAGAACAAAGGTGGGATGAAGTTTTCCTCGTTTACCATTTTTGTCTGACCGTTATTTACCATGATTTTAATATCAATTGTAACCAATAATTAATTTGCATTGAGATCACATTTGATGCTGCTCTTTATGACCCATATCATGACATAAGACTTACATGATCAAAGTTACAGTCGTTCCAGTGGTTAGACAAATCGGATTTGTAGGAATGTGGGTAGGTGCTGGTCAGGTATTGTGCTGAGGGGACATTGGCGCTGGCGGTGTTGGGGGATGCCCACAGCTGATACAGGTCGCCTGGTACACCCGCAACACCCTTCATCAATATTGTCCAGCCGGTGGCGGGAACACCAACACCTCCACCATGCCCCTGATTTACACCAGTGCCAGTAGCTGTGGATGAAGAAAGGGCTATATAGGAGCAAGGTAGCTAGAACGGCGCCCAATTTCAACCATTCATCTCATCCCCTCCAAACTGACTGTATTAGAATAGTGTCCTGGCACTGGAGCTTATCTCATTAAAGTTGCAACATCATAAGTCAGTAGATCAGTCGTAAACCATAATCCAAACCTACCAGAGAGGCATTCCCAAAAGACGAACACAAAATTACAAGTGCCCCTACATTTGGGTATAGAGGGCAAATTCCAAGATTGTGTTGGTTGCAATGATGATACCAGGAGGGTAACGAAGGTGACACAAAGGAACTTGCACTCATAAATAAAGAGTTGCCTCCCCTTAAAGATCTCCCACCAACAAAAAGTTGTCTCGACTTAAATATACCCACACAAAAAGTTGTCTCGACTTTAATATACCCACACAAAAAGTTGTCTCGACTTAAATATACCCACACAAAAAGTTGTCTTGACTTAAATATACCCACACAAAAAGTTGTCTCGACTTAAATAAATTATACCCACACAAAAAGTTGTCTCGACTTAAATATACCCACACAAAACGTTTTCTCGACTTAAATATACCTACACAAAACGTTGTCTCGACTTAAATAAATTATACCCACACAAAAAGTTGTCTCGACTGAAATATACCTACACAAAACGTTGTCTCGACTTAAATATACCCACACAAAAAGTTGTCTCAACTTAAATAAATTATACCCACACAAAAAGTTGTCTCGACTTAAATATACCTACACAAAACGTTGTCTCAACTTAAATATACCCACAGAAAAAGTTGTCTCGACTTAAATATACCCACACAAAATGTTGTCTCGACTTGAATATACCTACACAAAAAGTCGTCTCGACTTGAATATACCCACACAAAAAGTTGTCTCGACTTAAATATACCCACACAAAAAGTTGTCTCTACTTAAATATACCCACACAAAAAGTTGTCTCGACTTTAATATACCCACACAAAAAGTTGTCTCGACTTTAATATACCTACACAAAAAGTTGTCTCGACTTAAATATACCCACACAAAAAGTTGTCTTCCCCTGACAAAAAACTTGCATTGCATCATGGCTGAGAGATAGATCATAGTGTAGATTAATGACATTGTTACTTTTTAGATTAGATTTAGATTCAGACATTAATTGTAATCTTAAAAATGTAATTGTAATTCAATAAGCATCTTCATGTGTATTGTGTTAAGCAGTTTCTGATAAAGAAAAAACATTTTCTCAAAGTCAACTTAAACGATCGACCACGAAGCTTCCATACTTATTGTTACCATTATTTATGAAAAGAAAACAGTTATTTTATCTTTTGATTTCTAAAAACAACACATTAAATGTTTTCCTAAAGACCGAGGTAGAGTGTGGAGAAGTGGCTTTAGAGTGAAAGAAGGAAAAAATAAATAGTGGAATACTTGGAATAGTGGAATATATATAAGGTGCTATAAACACACAGAGTTTTTAAGTATTTTGTTATTCACATATTATTTATGCTATATTAAAATTATTATTAAGATACCAGAATAATATTTGGCGATACTAACTCTAAAATGTCCTGTTCAAAGTAGAGTGGGACATATAAAAATCAAATAACCATTTGAGGTAACATAGAGATTCCATTAGAATTCAATCTTTGTGGTATAATTACATTGTTCTTCTATAGGACAACTACAGACTGGTGAATGTGGTGGTATATCTTACAGCAATATCCACAGGTGGAGGCACAGTTTGTCCTTGCCCATTGCTCATATTGTCCTGAGCAGGAATAGCTGCTGTAGGCTTTGCAGTTGTTGAGTTTATCTGCACAGCCTGCAGGGGGAGTGGAACTCACGCCAGTGTTAGCTGAAGAAGAAGTCATAACGTAATACACACACGTCAGTATAGCAAGAACAGGGATCGCATACAGAGGGAAGTGTACTGTGGCTGATAAATTAAATATAACCTTTTGACTAATATGATTAATAAAAGCTTCCCCTAAGAAACAAACATTGGACAGTTTTCATACTGTTTTCTACATATGACATTTGTGGTAGCACGTTACACAAGGTATTTGAAGTTTCACCCACAGTACGTCAACGTACGTTATAGGAATATTTACTGATTTGACGGAAAAAGGTAAATGCAAATACTTCCACACAAGAACAGCATTTTCAATATATGGACGTTTCAACACATAATATGGATATACAACATTTGCATACAGTCAAAATTAGTTTGTGCCTCATAGATGTTTTGGAAAGAGATTATTACTTACGACAGAGGTCACAATACTTCTGACAGTTGACCTTTGCCCATTGTTGGTACTGGCCGCTGCATGATGGTTTCCCATAGCTCGCGCAGTTGTCCAGTTTGTCCCGACAGCCGGTGTTTGGCGGCGGTGTATCTGGGTAAGTAAAGGCCACGCTACTGTCACCATTCACGATAATGATACATCACGTTGACACTATTTCAACCAATCAGTGACGAGTGTTCAGCGATAAACATGAAAATAATACCATATAACTGCTACCTTGTCTGAGTTAGATTATTTTATCCCTGGGAATACGATACATACGTTCAACCGATATATGGAAAGTGTAAACAAAACAATTAATTACATAGTGGGTTATGCTTAGATGTACATACAACAGATCCCGCAGCGTCGAGCACAGTTCTTCTTGGCCCAGTCTTCATAAGGAGCCTTACAGGACGAGTCCTCATACAGTTCGCAGTTGGGCAGCACATCCACACAGGGACCAGTGACACCGCTAGGGGTGGTAACTGCAGGTTTGGGGGTGGTGTTTTGCCCCTGGCACGACACTTGTGGGCAGCACTTGTTAGCCACGCTCAAACTCTTGCACATAGGGGGCAGCTTGGTGTAAGTAGGGCACCTGCAGGATGATAGAGTACAAGAATGCTCTTCAATCATATGATGGGAAATGCCACTAAATCTACGCAGGGAACATCTAAGCCTTAATTTCTGGGCCGCGTCCCAAACAAACCTTCTCATCCAAAACTTAATTAACCAAAACATTAGCCCAAGAAACCAAGCTCTAGCTCGCAAACACCCCTTACTCACCCCAATATCCCAAAGAATAACTAACTACCGCAATGAACACCAAACCCAAAATCTTAAACAAAACTGCAAAAAATCAAATATCTTCACCCCTAAACTCAAAATACCCAAAATAGACACAACGCTAGCTAACCAAATAAATAAACAAACCGACCCAAACATATCTAAAACCACCACACTTGCATACATACACGAAAATTGGCCAAACTGGTGTCACATATACACTGACGGATCTTCAGACCCGATCTCCAACCACACAGGCTGCGGAGTCCATACCACACAACCAGTTATATCCACACAATCTTACCGACTCCCTAACAACCAATCTATATTCACGGCCGAACTTATGGGCATGGCCTCAGCCCTGCATAACCAGCAATCAAAAAACAACAATAACATCCTAATTCTTAGTGGACTACAAGCCCTCCAAAACAAAAATACCAAAAAACGACCTAAATTAATAAACCAAATACTTAAAAGCTCCAACAACCTAACAAAAGCAGGCAAACAAATAACCTTCTTGTGGATCCCCGCCCACGTAGGAATTTACGGCAACGAAAGCGCCGATAAAGCAGCTAAATTATCTCTCAAAATTCCAGAAATAAGCCTAAACCTACCCACCTCAAAATCAGAAATTAAAAGTGTAAACAAACAAAACATACCCAAAAAATGGCATAATCAATATCAAAACTCAAATAGCCAAATCAAAAAAGTGCTTAGAAAACCACTAGCCAAACCTAAAATCCTACACCCCTCTAAAAAAATTGACAGATTAATTACAAAACTCCAAACAGGACACACGAACCTAAATAACCACCTAAAAAAACTTAAAAGACACACCACAGGCAACTGCCCCCACTGCAAACAACCCGAAACCACAGAACACGCACTCATCCACTGCACCCACTACCAAACACACAGAACCACACTACAAACCACCCTCAATCTAAATAAGGTTCCTACTCTAGATGAAATACTAAACCCTCAAAATAAACTAGAAAACTTCAAGGCCCTAGGCGTATTCCTAATCAAAACAGATCTAATTAAGCGCATCTAAAAACTCATTAATCTACCAATCCAAAATCCAATAAACATACACACACCCACCTCACCCGGCTCCCTTAGTTCCCTTCTCCACCCACCTCGGCATTTATTCCAAATTTAAAAATTCCAAAACTTCAATATAAGCAACCCCTAAAAGCCCCCTCTTAGGTTGCACACACCACTTTCACCCTTTTCGGAATACACTAAATGGTCCGGCCAGGCCCGTGTGCGAAATACGCTACAGTCGGAAAGCGCACGTTAAATCTCCTATATCAGTCAGTCATATGATGGGATTTTTAGGATTTTTATTTTAATAGCTCTGAGCAGTTTGATGAAGTTAACAAAAAGGAATTCAAACTGTTCTCCTTTATGAGTGTGTAAATGTCTGAAAGAGGCTCACTTGGGTGTGCATCTGTATTGTCCAACTGAGGAATCGATACACTCGCAATCATAGTCACAGGCATCGGTCCACCTCTGTCCTTGACTGTAGAGACTGCCCTTGTACACACAGGCATCTGGAATACATACACGTTATACACACAGTTGGAACACATATTACACATTATTCACACAGTTGACAAGCTCTTTACACACATATCGAAAACGCAGACACACCTATTCGGCCGCCGTATGTGGCGGAGATGCCGGGAGTGTAGCCAGGACGGAAACCAGTGAAGCCGCCAGAGAAAGACCCAAACACTGGATACACGTTTGGTTGTAACAACGGGTTGACTATTGAACCATCAGGCTTAGAACACACGGGAGTTTCACAGCATTGGCCAACAGCGTGAGTCATGTAACAGCCATTTGGCAGCATGCTCTTGGAGTAGGTTGGACATCTGTTTGATAAAGAGAAATGACATGTCACAGCATAGGATCACACAGATTCAGCAGAGAGGCGATCTACAGAGCGATGGCTCTTGCACAGGTTAAATGTTGGAAGCAGAAAATGTAATTAAATGTAGATCCCGTACTTAGGCAAACATTTGTAGAATCCGGACTGAGATTCAATGCAGGTGCAGGTGTACTGACACCCGTCATCCCACTTCTCTCCCTGGTCGTACATCTTGTTCTTGTAGATACACTTGTCTGAAACAAGTCCCAAACTAACATGAATTAACACTGCAAACATGTTTAATATAATACACATACAAAGGTTCCTGTTAAATCCAGTCCAGTTAATCATCGGGTACCCGTGAAGATCCGGGGTAGAATAGGTCTACGGTTTGCCGTAAAAGGCGACTATGCTTGTCGTAAGAGGCGACCAACGGGATCGGGTGGTCAGTCTCGTTGACTTGGTTGATGCATGTCATTGATCCTAATTGCGTGGATCGATGCTCATGATATCATTCACTGGGTTGTCTGGTCCAGACTCGATTATTTACAGACCGCCGCCATATAGCTGGAATATTGCTGATTGCGGCGTTAAACAATAAACAAACAAACATCATTGGGAAATAAAAAGACAAATAAAGAAAGGGAAGGATTAGGGGAAAGAGTTCCCTATTGCTGTAGTTGCTGTGTCGTACACAGCTTGCAGCAAAATTTCTTTTTAATGAGGAATTTACCACCAACAACTGTCTCACCATTAATCCCACCTACTATCGTAGGGTTGGAGGGTACCAGGGAGCCATGGCCGGGCTGACCACTTCCACCAAACACGTTGCCTTGACCAGGTCCAACGATAAGCTGCGGGCTGTTGGTGGGCTGCATGGTGGGAGTCTGGCCGGGGCTAATGTTGGGGGTGAGGCTTGGGTTGAGCTGTGGCACTGGGTGATACTGTCCTACGTTGGGTACGTCACAGTGAAGACTGGGGCAGCACTGCCCAACAACTGGGATGAATTGGCAGTACGACGGCAGTGGCGGGAATGTCGGGCACCTGTGGTGACAGGTAAGGCCCAGTGTAACCGTAGTTATGCGTGACAAGAATACTCAGATTTAGCTGAACGTACTTTCAATGCAATCTCATCAAGTTTACTAAGTCTAAAATATATTTAGTTAGTTGGCTTTAAAGTGTGAGAAAGTGAAAACAGATAAATTTTATTTTATTTCAGTTTAACTGAAAGGTATATAAAAGCATCACATTTTTTCCGATCCATTTATGAATTATTCTACCTATTTTCAATGTAATGATGTTCGTTAAAACAGTGGGCTCTTTCAACTGGTGCGGCTTGAAAGGCTATAACATATCCTATCTATGTTTTGTTTTTACCAGTTTATCTGTCTGTACGCCGACATGCTCGAACCCTACCTACTGTCTGAGCAAATACCGTCTGTCGAATAAAAGTAATGTCATATAGATGAACAGCTGAAGTACAGCGTGTTTTCTTACTTGTCACTGCATGAGTACAGGCCATTTCCCTTGATCTGACAAGTACATGTAAACTTGCAGCCATCGTCCCAGGTCTCGCCGGGCCTGTGCATCACACCATTGTACACGCACACATCTATGGGAACAACGGGGTATGTCAAAAACACACGATTGGTTAGGCACGTTTTGGAGGTACACATACAGAAACGCATGCCTTAAATGAAAAACTCAAATGAATAAAAACAGCTCGCGTAAATAACGAATGAAACTTTTTCAGCAAGCGTACAAAGGAGCTAATTACCGAAACACAATTACGGGCTAATTTACTTTCCGAATCAAGCCTATATATTTAGAACAGTTATAAACATCTAAAACATTCTTTCATTTTTAAAAAATCCCAAAATGTTCACTAATTTTTGGGAAATACCCAATAGAGTGATAAAGAGATGAGTGAAAAAATATTGGTTACCCAATAAAAAATGTAATAACCCAATTAAAATAGCAACCCTAGAGTGAAAACGCAATTGCCCAAAACGTTATCTGGAGCTCTGTTCACATGAGTGGAAGTTACCTCTTCCTCCCATAGACGTGGAGTAGACTGTTCCCGGTGGGTGGCCGGAGCCAGAGAATACAGCGTGAGTGCCTATAGGCAGGACATTGGTGATTGAAGGACTGAGTGTTGGTGATGTGGTGGGTTGTTTGTTGCCAATCATGGGAGTGAGAGGTGTACCCTGGTAGTTACACGAAGGCTTCTTACAACAGGTGTCTTGAGGGTCCTGGACCATATGACAGAAGGACGGGATGGCGGCGATGACTGGACACCTGCAAGATGACGCACACCCACATTTCATTCTGGGCAGTCTTCAATCCTCCTCTATGACATGGACTGAATTGTGATCAGTCTAATAACGGAATATGGTGAATCTGGAGCTGCAGTTGCATTTATCTGAACACTGCATGTAGATTAGGAAACAGTGTATAACATGTCGACACAAAAGACAACATTAAAAACTCCCAATCAGTAATCACTAGTAGATGGTCTTCAATAAAATAAAACTTTCTCTCAATGTAACAATTCCCTGCACCTGCATTGGAATTGTGACTTTGGGAAACTAGTCAGACTTACAGCATAAATATCACCAACGCAGGTTTCGAGAAATCAAGGCAAATACGGTTCAGAGGACTAGATCGTCAACTATAAAACTGGCGTAATATTTCTTATTGCAAATCTAGCAACGGACTTGCTGAATGTATAGATCTACACCTTGGAAGGCAGGAGCGTTTCATATGATTTCCTAAATGCCATGTGTTTACTGAAGATCTCGTATAAACAATACAGAACATATGGATGTTACCTCTGGTTACACCTGATGTCGTTGGTGACCGAGTCCTGACAGGTACAGGTCTCCTTACAGCCGTTTGCCCAGGTCTGGCCTTTGGTGTGCAGTGTGCCGTCCTTGTACACACACGTATCTGTCAATACAGAGTGAGTGAGCCAATGCTATTTTACGCGACAGTCACTAAAGTAAGGCAATATGTTGACATATGTAGTAACCCAGTTGACATATGTAGTAACCCAGTTGTTGACATATGTAGTAACCCAGTTGACATATGTAGTAACCCAGTTGACATATGTAGTAACCCTTTCGTTGACATATGTAGTAATCCAGTTGTTGACATATGTACTAACCCAGTTGTTCACATATGTAGTAACCCAGTTGACATATGTAGTAACCCAGTTGACATGTGTCGTAACACAGTTGTTGACATATGTAGTAACCCAGTTGACATATGTAGTAACCCAGTTGACATGTGTAGTAACACAGTTGTTGACATATGTAGTAACCAAGTTGACATATGTAGTAACACAGTTGTTGACATATGTAGTAACCATGTTGACATATGTAGTAACCCAGTTGTTCACATATGTAGTAACCATGTTGACATATGTAGTAAAGGAGATTGGTGGCTTCAGAAAAAGCCTCCGACTAAACAGTATTTATTTTGAGTGTCAAATAGATACCTTTTACATGTGGGATTGTGCGGCACTTACTTGGTGGCCTGGTTCCAGTGAAGATGTCGTATGTTGTGTGTCTGACGGGCGGGGTCCCGCTCCCCCCAATACCTCCCACAGTATGAGGGTTGAGGGTATGTGTAGGGTTGTTGGAGAAGGAACCGAAGGATGGGCTTGGGCTCGGTGGTAAACCACTGCCCCCAAATCCCCCGCCATTGGTGGGTGTAACGTTGGTCAGATTGCCGTTTGGAGCCGGGGTAGGGGTGACAAAGGAGCCGGGACTTGGGGTGAGGAATGCTGATGGGTTACAGCGTGCCTGTTGGCAGCACGCGTCTCGGGAATCTGTTACATAGCTGCACTGCGGCGGCAGGAAGAAATATTGAGGACACCTGCAGCAGAACATCCACATGAGTGTACACAGGCCACATCTCAACATGGGACTTCCTAGTACAGCAATGTCAGGGTAGCACTTGGGCACTTAGACTACTGTTTAATTCAGCCAGAGAAATGCAAGATTGTTTCAGAATGATATGTGCTTAGTACTAGTCAAGATTAAGATTCAGTTAGATGATGCACAAGACCAACAATTGAGTCTTTATCTTTCGAAAAGCACAGACAATATTATACTAACGTTAACGACAACATACTCGAACTGGATTGGTTTATTCTTACTGTACCCAGTCATCACAACATTGACATGTAGATAATCCCCTATGAATGACTAAATATTGAATGTACGAGACAAGAACTCCAACAACCACCGACTACAACAGGTTGATTATTCCTCACTCAACAGCAGTTGCTAAACAGTATTCAATGTGTCCCTTCTTAAGCATGAGGATTACCTGTAGATCAATTGGTACATTTGATGTTTGAGATATCTGAATAAACGTTGCTGTGATCACCTTTTAAAGTAAATTTAGACATAAAGCTAAAGAATGACATAAAGCTAAAGAATGACATAAAGCTAAAGTATGACATAAAAGTAGGATGGCGGCGGCTGCAACGACACGCTGTAAGTAAGATTAAGATAAGAAATAATCACCTGTCTGTACATTTGTAGTTTCCTCGGACAGCGTCCACACATTCACACTTGTAGTTACATCCATCATTCCAGACCTGGCTCTGCTTGTACGTCACGCCCTTGTACACACACGAACCTGCGCAGAGACAGACACAGCACAGATAGACACAGGCTGCTGCGACAGGAACACTACACTGGCACGACATGTAACAGATTTTATCAACGTGTTATCAGCATGCTACAGTAGATCGCATGTTTTCTTAATTTAATATCCTTAGATTTCTCGTGAATATTTAAATATATTGGCCAAACTTAAAAACAATATTTGATATGATAATACATGTAGAACTGATAATTGTATGATATTGTGCATCGTGATCATTGTTAGTAATCATTGTTTCGGACCGCCGTCACATAGCTGGAATACTGTTGAGTGCGGCGTTAAACAACAAACAAACAAAACAAATATTGTTTTACTTAGATGACCTACCTCCAGAACCTGTTATTATGCTACCATATTGTGGATTCAGGTTGTTAGGACCATTTCCGCTGGTGCCGGAGAAAGTACCAGGGATACCTGTGGGTACTACATAACCATTGAAGCCGGGTCCATACCATGGAGATACACCAGGCGCATTGGACCCACTTGGTCCCGTCCCCGTATGTGGTGTGATTCCCATGCCGGTGCCACTGCCATATGTGGTGTGGGGCGGAATGTTGGACCCTGAGGGACCTACTCCTGTCCCAGGGGTTACAGCAATAGGAACCAGTGGCAGTTTGGTACAGTCGGGCACAAGGCAGCACGAGTCTTGTGGGTTAGTCTTCATGACGCAACCAGCAGGTACACTTCCAAATGATTTACACCTGTCGCAAAGTTGTACAGTTATGCGTTAGATGGCCCCACTGATGAACATATCATGCTATATAATGTTTCTTCAGACATTAATGGATTGCAACAACCTTGAAGAAAATACATCAAATTATCCAACCTTTCTCTGCACGTGTATCTCTGATTAGCAGCATCGTCACACACGCATGACTTATCACATCCGTCAGTCCAGCGGTCATCCTGGCGGTAGAAGCTGCCCTTGTAGACACACATCCCTATGACACATAAGGCAACGACAGTTAATTCTGCTGGTTCCATCAGCGTTTCTACAGATATATGATGTACACACCTCCCTAATTAATGTATCCTACTTACACGATGGATCCCCACATTTTAATGCCATACAGGTCAATATGATCAATGTATTCTATACTTAGAGATCGTCTCTTGCTAATTTCAACATCTTGCTAGGTATCGACCAAACGAACTAATATCTGGCCGATATAGTCGGGATGCAACATTAACGCCCAGTTTCAGTTGGTGGTGTTGAGATTTCAAGTGAAGGTGTCTGTGAGGGTGTTTAGTGACAGGGTGTGGTAGGTGGATGTTTGTTGGATGTGTTGTCGATATTACTTGATTAGTGTGACTATTTACATGATTGATGTCAGCTTGGTTGTATTTAATAATGTACATGAGTGTGAGTGAGTATGGTTTTACGCCGCTTTTAGCAATATTCCAGCAATATCACGGCAGGGGACACCTGAAATGGGCTTCATACATTGTACCCATGTCGGGAATCGAAAACAGTGTACATGACATGTGTATAGTTATTGATGTGCTGATGTATATACAGAGTTTAAGACATACTGTCTATATGAAGTGCATGTTGAGGAACTAGAGCGTATGTAGAAAACAGTGTACATGACATGTGTATAGTTACTGTTGTGCTGATGTATATACAGAGTTTAAGACATACTGTCTATATGAAGTGCATGTTGAGGAACTAGAGCGTGTGTAGAAAACAGTGTACATGACATGTGTATAGTTACTGTTGTGCTGATGTATATACAGAGTTTAAGACATACTGTCTATATGAAGTGCATGTTGAGGAACTAGAGCGTGTGTAGAAAACAGTGTACATGACATGTGTATAGTTACTGTTGTGCTGATGTATATACAGAGTTTAAGACATACTGTCTATATGAAGTGCATGTTGAGGAACTAGAGCGTGTGTAGAAAACAGTGTACATGACATGTGTATAGTTACTGTTGTGCTGATGTATATACAGAGTTTAAGACATACTGTCTATATGAAGTGCATGTTGTGGAACTAGAGCGTGTGTAGAAAACAGTGTACATGACATGTGTATAGTTACTGTTGTGCTGATGTATATACAGAGTTTAAGACATACTGTCTATATGAAGTGCATGTTGTGGAACTAGAGCGTGTGTAGAAAACAGTGTACATGACATGTGTATAGTTACTGTTGTGCTGATGTATATACAGAGTTTAAGACATACTGTCTATATGAAGTGCATGTTGAGGAACTAGAGCGTGTGTAGAAAACAGTGTACATGACATGTGTATAGTTACTGTTGTGCTGATGTATATACAGAGTTTAAGACATACTGTCTATATGAAGTGCATGTTGAGGAACTAGAGCGTGTGTAGAAAACAGTGTACATGACATGTGTATAGTTACTGTTGTGCTGATGTATATACAGAGTTTAAGACATACTGTCTATATGAAGTGCATGTTGTGGAACTAGAGCGTGTGTAGAAAACAGTGTACATGACATGTGTATAGTTACTGTTGTGCTGATGTATATACAGAGTTTAAGACATACTGTCTATATGAAGTGCATGTTGTGGAACTAGAGCGTGTGTAGAAAACAGTGTACATGACATGTGTATAGTTACTGTTGTGCTGATGTATATACAGAGTTTAAGACATACTGTCTATATGAAGTGCATGTTGAGGAACTAGAGCGTGTGTAGAAAACAGTGTACATGACATGTGTATAGTTACTGTTGTGCTGATGTATATACAGAGTTTAAGACATACTGTCTATATGAAGTGCATGTTGAGGAACTAGAGCGTGTGTAGAAAACAGTGTACATGACATGTGTATAGTTACTGTTGTGCTGATGTATATACAGAGTTTAAGACATACTGTCTATATGAAGTGCATGTTTAGGAACTAGAGCGTGTGTAGAAAACAGTGTACATGACAAGTGTATAGTTACTGTTGTGCTGATGTATATACAGAGTTTAAGGCATACTGTCTATATGAAGTGCATGTTGAGGAACTAGAGCGTGTGTAGAAAACAGTGTACATGACATGTGTATAGTTACTGTTGTGCTGATGTATATACAGAGTTTAAGACATACTGTCTATATGAAGTGCATGTTGAGGAACTAGAGCGTGTGTAGAAAACAGTGTACATGACATGTGTATAGTTACTGTTGTGCTGATGTATATACAGAGTTTAAGACATACTGTCTATATGAAGTGCATGTTGAGGAACTAGAGCGTGTGTAGAAAACAGTGTACATGACATGTGTATAGTTACTGTTGTGCTGATGTATATACAGAGTTTAAGACATACTGTCTATATGAAGTGCATGTTGTGGAACTAGAGCGTGTGTAGAAAACAGTGTACATGACATGTGTATAGTTACTGTTGTGCTGATGTATATACAGAGTTTAAGACATACTGTCTATATGAAGTGCATGTTGAGGAACTAGAGCGTGTGTAGAAAACAGTGGTTCGTGTTGAGGAAGTAGTGTGTGGGTAGAGATAAATGGAGGAGACATGGTGCATGTAGACGAAGCTGTGCGTGCAGTTGGTCTTGGGGAAGTGGCGCGTGTTGTTAAAGTGGTGCGTCTTGAGGAGGTGGAATAGAATCGTCATTGTCAAGCCACGTCAAGACAATAACGAGCTCGCCAAAAACACCACATCAACGGGTAGATACGGATAGGATGATTCCTGCTAGATTGAGGTAGGGGTAGGACCACGTTCCTGTGCATATACTGAACAAAATTAAAAACTTCACAATCCTAAAATTTTAACATTTTGACCAGTTATTATTGTGGGCCCTTATTGTGAATTTAAACAGTAATGGCCACGTATTGACTTCAGATAACACCCGTTTTTGTGCAGGTGAATCGATCAAAACCATGTGCACTGCACTACAGTGGCAAAAGTGATTTTTCACGTGCAACTGGTCACGTGGCCATAATACCGCACGTGTTTTCAGCCATACTTGTTAGAAGTCATTAACAAAAAAAGAAAAACACAAGAAAACAAAAGTCTTTACGGCCATTTGTCATGCCACGCCTTTCAAATGTGCAACGTGAACGTGCCATCGGCATGTTGCAGACGGGAACGTCCGTAGCTGAAGTCGCAAGGACGATGGGTTGTAGTCGACGGACTGTTTATGATTTACAGACGCGTCTACAGCAAACGGGTACCACCGCTGATCGCCCTCGGCCAGGTCGACCACGTGTGACGTCACATGCAGAGGATCGTCAGATTGTCTTACATCACCTCCGTAACCGATTTTTGACGGCTACATCAACCAGAAATGAACTGTTAAGGGGTAGACTGAGTGCGCCAACTGTTCGAAACCGTTTGAGAACTGCTCACCTTCAAGCACGACGGCCATACTGCGGGCCGATTCGGACTCAATTACACAGACGTCAACGCACATGGTGGCCATACACTCTACTGAACTTGTGTGCCATCAGAATCTCGTGCTTGGGACTTATGATTTAAACTGTTGATGTTATTACCGAATACCGTAGGTGCTTGGAACAAATTATGGTTACCACCGTTGATTAAAATCCTTCTTTGGACATTAATGATTAAAAATTACCTTCTCTGATACATTTGTCCGTTGTATATCATATATGGGATTACTTTTAAAAATGTAAAGTTTTTAATTTGACTCAGTATATAATATTGTATCTATATATAACTCTTTTTCATCTTACCAACGTTGACATTGTTGTTATGGTTGGCACTTAGTGGAGTTGTTCCGATCCCGGGAGTACCCGGAGTGGTCTGGCCCGGAGCAAGTGACGGATTCTGGACAGGGTTGGGCGTGGGGATACCGCCAGGGAAAGGTGTCGGATTGAGGAAGTCACAGTATGGAGTTTTACAACATTTGTTGTTAGGGTCCGGCAAAAGGACACAACGTTGAGGTAGATTTGGCACGCGCAGGCATCTGGAGGAATAACTCACACCTATACTGTATGGCAACACTGATGTACATAAAACGATTTTACTTTAACTGGAACTAAGAAAATAGATGTGGTATAAGTGTAACTGCGATATTAGGAATCACCCTTTCAATATGAACTATTTTATTAGACTTTCACTTCATAATACTTCATTAGATCTCCTTGTGCATGTTCATATAATATATCAATAATAGACAACTAACATTATAAACACGAAGAACCTGAAGTTTCCTGTAAACCTACTTCTCTGAGCACAGATACTGTCCAGAGTGGTCGTCCACACACTCGCAGCTGTAGTCGCAGCCATCATCCCACTTCTCACCCTGCTTGTATACACTGCCCTTGTACATGCAACCTGGCGGCACAGAAGGGATGTCATTACATTTAATGTCCCACATACACACAACACTGGGAGGTTGTATTCTGCCCTTGTACATGCAACCTGGCGGCACAGAAGGGATGCCATTACATTTAATGTCCCACATACACACAACACTGGGAGGTTGTATTCTGCCCTTGTACATGCAACCTGGCGGCACAGAAGGGATGTCATTACATTTAATGTCCCACATACACACAACACTGGGAGGTTGTATTCTGCCCTTGTACATGCAACCTGGCGGCACAGAAGGGATGTCATTACATTTAATGTCCCACATACACACAACACTGGGAGGTTGTATTCTGCCCTTGTACATGCAACCTGGCGGCACAGAAGGGATGCCATTACATTTAATGTCCCACATACACACAACACTGGGAGGTTGTATTCTGCCCTTGTACATGCAACCTGGCGGCACAGAAGGGATGTCATTACATTTAATGTCCCACATACACACAACACTGGGAGGTTGTATTCTGCCCTTGTACATGCAACCTGGCGGCACAGAAGGGATGTCATTACATTCAATGTCCCACATACACACAACACTGGGAGGTTGTATTCTGCCCTTGAACATGCAACCTGGCGGCACAGAAGGGATGCAATTACATTTAATGTCCGGCATGCACACAACACTGGGAGGTTGTATTCTGCCCTTGTACATCCAACCTGGCGGCACAGAAGGGATGCCATTACATTTAATGTCCCACATACACACAACACTGGGAGGTTGTATTCTGCCCTTGTACATGCAACCTGGCGGCACAGAAGGGATGACATTACATTTAATGTCCGGCATGCACACAGCACTGGGAGGTTGTATTCTGCTCTTGTACATGCAACCTGGCGGCACAGATGGGATGTCATTACATTTAATATCCCACATACACACAACACTGGGAGGTTGTATTCTGCCCTTGTACATGCAACCTGGCGGCACAGAAGGGATGTCATTACATTTAATGTCCCACATACACACAACACTGGGAGGTTGTATTCTGCCCTTGTACATGCAACCTGGCGGCACAGAAGGGATGCAATTACATTTAATGTCCGGCATGCACACAACACTGGGAGGTTGTATTCTGCCCTTGTACATGCAACCTGGCGGCACAGAAGGGATGACATTACATTCAATGTCCGGCATGCACACAACACTGGGAGGTTGTATTCTGCCCTTGTACATGCAACCTGGCGGCACAGAAGGGATGCCATTACATTTAATGTCCCACATACACACAACACTGGGAGGTTGTATTCTGCCCTTGTACATGCAACCTGGCGGCACAGAAGGGATGCCATTACATTTAATGTCCCACATACACACAACACTGGGAGGTTGTATTCTGCCCTTGTACATGCAACCTGGCGGCACAGAAGGGATGCCATTACATTTAATGTCCCACATACACACAACACTGGGAGGTTGTATTCTGCCCTTGTACATGCAACCTGGCGGCACAGAAGGGATGCCATAACATTTAATGTCCGGCATGCACACAACACTGGGAGGATGTACCCTGCCCTTGCACTTGCAACTAGATTTTAATAGGTTTAGCGAAAGAAAAACTTGCAATGGAAATGTTATGAGAAGAGACCAATGGGCGAACTGACCAGCCTTCGGAGCGGGCGTGGCGTTGGGGTTGTGTGACGGAGTAGGTCCGGGGGTGAAGTATGGATACACGGTCGGCCCTGGAGTCACAGGTTTCACTGGCCCATTGCCGCTAATGACGCCAGGTTTCCCCGTCACATGGATGTATCCGGGGGTCGGAGTTGCTCCGGACGGAACTAGTGGGCAGCTGGGAACTTCACAACAGGAAGGATCTTTGGGGTCAGGCATCAGCATGCAGTTGGGAGCCATACTGTATTTGGCACATCTAGCACAGACGAATGACGGTAATTATACAAGGGTTCTTCATAAAAGTCCATTACTCTCTTGATATAAATAAGGAAGGCAAGATCGGAATTTATTAATAAATTGCAATCGAATATGGTAATGTAGTTTTTTTTACAATAATCTTTGATTAATTGGAACCCAGGTTTGATAGGAAATTACCCTGTCATTTTGTCTTTGTTCACTTGTACCTATATATTGCATTTTTATTATCTGAAATTATCTATGAAATATGCAATCATCATCAGTCCTAATTACTAACCTCACGGCAGCGGTGTCTTCTGCTCTATGGGATACAATTTCATCACTCACCTCTCCTGGCATCGTACGTCTCCTGTGTCTCCACTCTCACAGCGGCAGGTCTTGGTACAGCCGTCATACCAGGTTTGTTGCTCGTGGTAATACTGATTCTTGTACACACACATTCCTAAAGAACAGATGCATGAATGAACACTCCGAATTATTATGAAAAACATAATGCCAACATTACAAACATATCTAAAAAGCGTCAGGTGAAATTATGAAGAAGGAACCTTCCAATTATTTAATACATATCTTCATGATGTCACGCTCAAGACATTTACAACTTCATAGCATCCGAAAGTATTTTATTTATACGTTTATCCATAGCTATGCACACGTATTACTGCGTGAGACGGACGGATTGCTTCTAATTATGATGATGTTAAAGTATTCTTTGATGATTAACCTTTAGGCCTTGGAACAGGGGTAGGTCCTGGCGTTGGCTGAACAGTGTATCCTGGTGGCAGAGTGGGACCGGGGTATGGTGTTGCTCCAGGCCAGGGAGTGTATCCGATTGGGTAGGGCGTTGGACCCAGGTACGGTGTAGCTCCTGGGAAAGGCGTAGCTCCTAGTGGGTACTTAGAAGGTCCAGGGTAAGGCGTGCCCCCATAGCGTACCGTGTATCCTATCGGCCATGGCGTAGGTCCTAGATAGACAGTGGCCCCTGGATATGGTGTAATTCCAATAGGCCAGATAGATGGTCCGGGATAGGGCGTCGCACCAGGCCATGGGGTGACGCCAACAGGATATGGTGTTGAGAATGGATTAATAGTACGACCTGGATAAGGCGTAGCACCTGGTGATGGCGTGTATCCTATTGGCCAAGGTGTAGGGCCGGCATATTTTGTGGCACCAGGATACGGCGTGTATCCAATAGGGTATTTAGATGGTCCTGGATAGGGGGTCACACCTTGAGATGGAGTATAGCCAATAGAATAAGGTGTTGGTCCAAGATAAGGTGTAGCGCCTGGGCTAGGTGTGTAGCCTATGGGGTATTTGTTTGGTCCTGGGTAAGGCGTTGCTCCTGGCCATGGTGTATAGCCAATCGGATATGGTGTACGTCCCGGATATGGTGTGCCTCCTGGTTGCACAGTGTATCCAACTGGCCATGGTGTTGGTCCTGCATATGGAGTAGCTCCTGGGTATGGGGGAATGTATCCAATTGGATAACGTGATGGTCCTGGGTATGGTGTTGCACCAGGGGATGGAGTAAATCCTATTGGCCATGGTGTTGGACCTAAGTAAGGTGTTGCTCCAGGGAAAGGCGTGTATCCAATGGGCATCTTAGATGGCCCTGGGTAAGGGGTAGCACCTTGAGATGGAATAAATCCAATGGGATAAGGTGTTGGACCGTAATATGGCGTTCCACCTGGAAATGGAATTGAGCCAATTGGATATCGTGATGGGCCTGGGTATGGTGTTGCTCCTGGGGATGGTACAAATCCAATAGGATATGGCGTTGGTCCAAGGTAGGGATTTGCTCCAGGGCTAGGTGTATATCCAATTGGGTACTTAGATGGTCCAGCGTACGGTATAGCGCCAGGGTATGGAGTATATCCAATTGGAACTGGTGTTGGACCAAGGTATGGTGTTGCTCCTTGAGACGGAGTATAGCCAATTTGCCAGGGGGTTGGTCCAAGATAAGGAGTAGCTCCTGGATATGGTGTTGCGCCAATAGGATATTTCGATGGTCCAGGGTAAGGTGTCGCACCAGGCCATGGTGTATAGCCTATGGGATATGGAGTAGGTCCAAGATATGGTGTGGCGCCAGGAGAGGGTGTGTACCCAATGGGATATCTATTTGGTCCAGGATAAGGAGTAGCTGAAGGCCATGGGGTGTACCCAATTGGCCATGGAGTTGGTCCAAGATATGGTGTAGCTCCTGGGCTTGGTGTATAGCCAATGGGGTATTTGCTTGGTCCAGGGTATGGTGTTGCTGATGGATAAGGCGTGTAACCAACTGGCCATGGAGTTGGTCCAAGGTAAGGTGTAGCTCCAGGGAATGGTGTGTATCCAATAGGGTGTATCGATGGTCCTGGGTATGGTGTAGCTCCTGGTGAAGGTGTATAACCTATTGGGTATGGTGTTGGTCCGGGGTAGGGAGTTGCACCAGGCCATGGTGTGTATCCAATTGGGTAAGGTGTTGGTCCAACATATGGGGTAGCACCTGGGCTAGGTGTGTATCCAATTGGGTATCTAGTTGGCCCAGGATAAGGTGTTGCGCTTGGATAGGGCGTGTAACCAATGGGATAGGGCGTGGGTCCGAGGTATGGTGTTGCACCAGGATATGGAATGTAACCAATTGGATATTTTGATGGTCCCGGGTAAGGTGTTGCTCCTGGAGATGGAGTATATCCTATTTTCCATGGTGTTGGTCCAAGGTAAGGTGTGGCACCAGGACTTGGTGTATAGCCAATTGGATATTTTGAGGGACCTGGATATGGTGTAGCCCCAGGGAAGGGGATATATCCTATTTTATATGGAGTAGGTCCGAGGTAGGGTGTTGCACCAGGAGATGGAGTGTAGCCTATGGGATATCTGGATGGTCCAGGATAAGGTGTTGCATATGGCCATGGCGTGTAACCAACTGGCCATGGAGTTGGTCCAAGGTAAGGTGTAGCTCCAGGGAATGGTGTGTATCCAATAGGCTGTATCGATGGTCCTGGGTATGGTGTAGCTCCCGGTGAAGGTGTATAACCTATTGGGTATGGTGTTGGTCCGGGGTAGGGGGTTGCACCAGGCCATGGTGTGTATCCAATTGGGTAAGGTGTTGGTCCAACATATGGGGTAGCACCTGGACTTGGTGTATAGCCTATTGGGTACTTAGAAGGCCCTGGGTAAGGAGTAGCAGATGGGTATGGTGTATAACCAATTGGGTATGGAGTTGGTCCAAGATATGGTGTTGCACCAGGGTATGGAGTATATCCAATGGGATATTGTGATGGTCCTGGGTATGGTGTGGCATAAGGGTATGGCGTGTAGCCAATTGGATATGGAGTAGGCCCAAGGTATGGAGTAGCTCCAGGTGAGGGTGTGTAACCGATTGGATATTTGGACGGACCTGGATATGGCGTTGCTCCTGGGTATGGTGTGTATCCAATTGGGTAAGGTGTTGGTCCCAGATAGGGTGTTGCACCTGGTAATGGCGTGTATCCAATAGGGTACTTAGAAGGCCCTGGATATGGAGTTGCTCCAGGGAATGGGGTATATCCTATGGGGTATGGCGTAGGTCCTAAGTACGGTGTTGCTCCTGGATAAGGAGTTGCTCCAATGGGATATTTTGATGGCCCTGGGTACGGTGTTGCCCCTGGAAATGGAACATATCCAATGGGATATGGTGTTGGTCCTAAATATGGCGTTGCGCCTGGGTAAGGTGTGTATCCAATTGGGTATTTAGACGGACCAGGATAAGGTGTAGCACCTGGGAGGGGTGTGTATCCAATGGGATATGGCGTCGGTCCAAGATATGGTGTTGCTCCTGGTGAAGGTGTTTGACCAATAGGATACAGCGATGGTCCTGGATAAGGTGTTGCTCCTGGGTATGGGGTGTAGCCAATTGGATATGGTGTTGGTAGAAGAACAGTCTGAGTGGGAACAATGGTTGGACAGTAGACAACTCTGCAGCATTTATTCTTTAGATCCTGAATCAAACTGCAGCTTGCAGGTACGTTGGGAGTCTTGGCACACCTAGAATCACGAATAAGATCGTTTTATTGCATATGGAATATAGGACATTACCGATTTTAACAATGAAATATTGCAAGTGTTTCATACTGACTTTTCATTGCACTTGTATTTGCCGCTGTGGTCATCAAGACACTCGCAAGTGTAGGTGCATCCATCATCCCAGGTCTGTCCCTGTGTGTAGGTGCGGCCGTGATACATACAGCCTGCTGAAAGACGAAGTAAGTGTAAGCGTGTTAATGCCTTCATCCCCCATCAAACCACCACAGTCGACAGAACAAAAGCACTGTTTGTTTTCTACTTGTAACGGTATGACTTTGACTTACTTGTTTTTGTCAGAGGATTGGGGTTACTTGGTGGCAAGCTTTGTCCAGTAATCGAACCAGGCATTCCTGTAAGAATATGCTGGTTACCATTGGTGTTAGGGCTGTTGCACTTTGGAATTTGACAGCAAGCATCATTGGGGTCAGTTATCATCGTACATCCAGGCTTCAGTTGTGGGTATGTAGCACACCTGGGACAGAAAACTATAATATAATCATGAGTGACATATATACTTTTAACTTTCCACTTTAATCATATTTGTGGTATAGAAAATATGATACACTGGTGGACGATGTAGTGGAAGTTTGTGTGACTACACAGGCTTAAGGTTCACCTGTCATCACAGTTGATCTGGCCTGTCTTGGCGTCCTCACAGCTGCACACCTTGTCACACCCAACGTTAACAGTCTGGCTTTGCTTGATGGGCACACCATTGTACACACAGAAATCTACATTAAACATAGCAGAGTCATTATTATAGGGACACACGGGTATCGGAACTCGCACAATATAAAATGGGTATAAGTATATATAAAGGTTAGATGATAGTTAAATGTTAGTTAGTGTCTGTGGGATTGTTGTGACTGTCTTGTTTTACAGCAAGATACATTTAAAACAAAATCTAAACAAGTAATTGGAATACAGGGTGCTATATCAATGGTCTTTTGACAAATCCACCTGTACAATATTGGAATGTGCCATTATAACTATCAACACGAAGATCGTGCCTCACCTAGAGAAGGGTTGATTGGGGGTGAGGATGTAGGTGCAGGTGTTTGTCCCGAGGGTGGCTTGATGGCTGGGCCCGGAGTTGGGGCCGAGCAGTCAGGCGTCATGCAACAGGGGTTGGTAAAGTCTGCTATCATGCGACACCCAGGTGCCATGTTTGGGTACTTTGGGCATCTACAATACAGAAAACATTCACAGTGCGCCTTCGATCATGCAAACTGTAACCATATAACTGAATCTACATTGATAACATCATTCAAGAAATAGATTAATTGTGATAATAAAGGGTCCAACAGTCTGACATAGACATTTATCTAGATTGTATAATAATGGGCAGGATATAAGTGTGCAGTTGTGTTACATGTTCCAGTGACCTACAACCTACTTCTCAGTGCACTGGTATTTGCCAGTCATGCCATCCTCACACACACATGTGTAGTCGCAGCCATCCGCCCACCTCTGCCCAGGTGTGTACAGTTTGCCCTTGTACACACACCCTGAAACACATCCTTCATTATATGACACAAAATTGACACAAAGAACTAATATAATTCAAGGAATTTTGACAAAGGGTTAAGAAATAATTGCTTTTGAGCTACCCTTATTTAAATAAAATGCAGTTATTTAAGATTGCCAAGTTTGTCAAGCAACAATTATTTATCAGATGCACTATAACCAATAATCCGTTTGAAATGTATACCCCCACTATGTAGCGTCTACCTGATGCTGGTGTCGGTTGCTGGTGGTCACCGGGTGTCGGAGTGATGCCTCCTGGGACTGGAGTGGCTTGAGGGGCGGGTGTAGGCGGCTTGCCATAGCCCGTGATAGTACCCTGTATTCCAGTGGGGGTTTGGTGGGGCTGGTTGTTACACTGGGGGGCCTGGCAGCACGTGGGGTCCAGTGGGTCTGGCACCATGACACAATTAGGGGCGATGCTGGGGTAGCTCGGGCACCTTGGTACCAAGTGCAGGTTATTACAACAAGGTAAGTTGAATTTGGCACTGTAAACCGACTGTGAGTGACACGATTTGATCAACTGGCAATGATATGTATTTGCCCAACACGTTACAACACATTCTATAAAAGTGACGTTTACATTTGCTTTCCCATTCTGTCCAGTTCTCGTATTTATTGTACTTGTACCGTGTCTCACCTGTCCACGCACGAGTAGTGGCCACTTGATGAATCGTCACAAACACACTTTTTATTACAGCCATCAAAGAACTGCTGGCCTTGTGTGTAGGGCTGTCCCTTGTACACGCATGCATCTGTGATAAGTGTCGAATGAGCTCACAAATCTCAAAACGGGTTCCCACATATTAATAGCAACTATGTTCTAAACAAAGCATATCATACATGTAAACAATCAATGAATAGTGAGCTCTTTTACATATATTATGTATTTGTATTCACAAAATATTAATAGACAAGTTATGGACTAACGGTACGTGTTTCTTGGCAGTTCTTACTTTTTGGGGTTGGTGTTCCTTGTGGATTTGGCGTCGAGAAAGGGTTGGGAGGTTTCGGTGTTTGTGTGGCAAAGGGATTTGGCCGCGGGGTCGTCAGCAGTGGTGACAGGGTAGGGCAGTCTGGCTTCTTGCAACATGTGTCATACGGGTCCTGAATGACGTTACAGTAGGCGGGAATGCTGGCAATTTTATTGCATCTGAAAAAAAAAATGTTTCAAAGGAAGTTTGGAATAGTGTCTGCAGGTAGTCATGTGGTATGCTTTCCAGCTAGTTTACATACTTAGGCTATATACATGTACGTGTTTTTACCCAAACTGTGTTTCCTTGACCCATTGTTCAGTGTGACGTCATACCTCTCTGTACATGTGTACTTCCCACTCTTCTCATCTACACATTCACAATTATAGTCACAGCCATCTTGCCATCTGTCTCCCTGCTTGTACATCTGGCCCTTGTAGATACAGAACCCTGGAATACAGCAAAGAGGTATTTTCAGTCAATGGACATTGACTCATTAGGAGTAAATGAGTACACATAATTTAGCATATGTTTTATAATTAGCGGTGACACGCAGAGGAGATAGGAACAACGCATTGACACATATATCTAGCCACAGGTGACAAACGGGATAAGCAGTTTGTAACTTATACTGCGATCGCAGTCGAATTGATAAGACCACTGCCCAATACTTTCTACTTAGTGTGGCATGAAATATGCTATTTCCCCAGATGATATTTTACTGTATGAGTACCTTGGTTGGTGAGTGGGTTCTTGTTTGCATTTTCTCCACCAATAGTGCCATGAGGAATAATCGTAGGCTGGGGATAGGGGTTAGGTGTAGGGTTCACATTAGGATTAGAGCTTGGTCCCACATTGGGAGATGGCGTTGGCGTTTGGACACAATGAGGAATTCGACAGCAGGCATCGTTGGGGTCGACGTCCTGGGTGCACGTCGTAGACGGCGGTAGGTTGTAACTCGGACACCTGACATACAAGTTTGGGATTAGCAGGACTTCTGTTTATGGCGCCTTTGATAGATCTGTTTTGGGAAGGTCAAAAGAACTGACCCTCTTTAGATATTCTTGATTCTTCAATTACGCTTGTGCATACCTGTTGAAGCATGTGTAATAATTCCTGGAGGCATCATCACACCGACACCTCTGTAAGCACCCCTCCGTCCACTCTTTGCCTTGGCGGTACGGCACGCCCTTGTACATACAGAAATCTGGGGCACGGAATAGATATGCCATTTGTAATGCCAGGATAACTATTACCTTTCTCATATATTAAAGTAATGGTTATGGAAAATCTAGTCAGTAAATGAATATTTGTGTAAAGCTCTGGAAATTTTCTAGCATATTTAATCACATTAAAACAGATAAAAAGGATGTAATTGATTAGATGGGAAAATACGAAATCACATTTGCAAATCGTGCAAGTGGGTGATCATCAATGCAATTTGTTCAGTAATACTCGCTTTTTATGACTTCATGTGACATTTTACATGTTGTAGTCACTGATAGAACAGACAAATCCTTACATGGAACCAATATGTTTGACCCAGTCTGAAATATTGTCACATATGAACTCACTTGCCACGGGTCCTGGCGTCTGGTTGGGATTAGGTGTAACGTTAGGTCCTGGTGTCTGGTTGGGACCTGGCGTTGGGGTCTGGAATGGGTTGATGGTAGGTTTGGAGAAGTCACACACCATCTTGTAGCAGCAGAAATCAGTGTCCGTATCTCTCCGAAGTGAACATTGTGGTGGAATGAATGGATACTTAGCACATCTGCAAAATACACACTATCTACGTTGTAGGAGAACTTGAAACATGCAACACTTGTCAACTAATAGTTATTTAATACTTATTTAGAAATTTTCATTTATGAAAAATCGTGATACAATACGGCTAACCTCTCATTGCACTTATATTTGCCCGTCACTTCGTCTTCACACACGCAGTTGTACTGGCAGCCATCTTGCCATCTTTCTCCCTGTCGGTACGTGTGGCCCTTGTAGATGCACGCCACTGGAAACCAAAATGTAACTTCTAATGCTGTCCATTTAAGTTTTTAAAGAGGGCGAGTTTCCTTGACTACGTGAATCTTGGCTCTTACGTGTTGGTGCTGGTGTCTTGCCGTCTGGTCCAGGTGTAGGGGTGGGAGCAACTCCAGTCACAAAGCCAGGCACGTTGGTCACGACTGAGGGCGTGGGTGATACGCCTGGCACAGGGGTGGGGTAGCCATTAGGCCCGGGGGTAGGGGTACACTCAGGAACCTGACAGCACTGTGGGTCTTTGGGATCAGCAACCATGCGGCATTGCTGTGGAACGTTGTCGTATTTGGCACACCTACATACATATAGGTTTTTCTTAAAAACCATACACTAGCTCGCTTTTTTCCTAGAATCTAATATGAAGGAAAACTTACCGAATCAGGACGTATTCCCATTTTAACATGGAACAAAACAACTAATAAGGAATTGATGTCATGAAATGATTTTGTTCATATACTACATCACATATAATGCATCATAATACATGAACACTAATTTCAATGTTACTTGAGAGCACTTACATGAAACAGGTACATTTGGGGAAAGGGCTAAAACAGAGCTGTGACATTAATGGTAGTTCTGCATTATTCGTCATTAATTCAGCCGCATTACATGATTCCCTTACAACATGCTCCTGAAAGGTCATGGCTTACCTGTCACTGCATCTGTAGAAACCAGTTTTCCCATTTTCACATATACAGGACTTTGTGCATCCATCGTACCATTGCTGGCCCTGGACATAGCTGGTTCCTTGGTACACGCACACGCCTACAAATCAACACATTCACAACTACAGTTTACCTTCAAAACGTAACCTTACAGAAACACAATAGACTTATATATTGGCATGCTAGTTGCTTTATTGGTACAATGTTTGGTATAATGGTATGATTTGTGGTATGTTAGTATGATGTTTTGGAAGATTGGTATTATCTATATGGTTCATTGGTTTGATATTTGGTGCATTTATATGATGTTTTGTTATTAGTATTATGTATGTTATATTGGTATGATATTTGGTACATTGGTACAACGTTTGGTATATAGGTATGATGTTTGGTTCATTGGTACAACGTTTGGTACATTGGTACTACGTTTGGTATATAGATACTGCGTTTGGTATATAGATATGATGTTTGGTATATTGGTACAGCGTTTGGTACATAGGTACACTGGTACAACTTTTGGTATATTGGTACGATGTTTGGTACAATGGTACGATGTTTGGTACATTGTCACAACGTTTGGTACATAGGTATGATGTTTGGTATATTGGTAGGATGTTTTGTACATTGGTACGATGTTTGGTATATTGTTAGGATGTTTTGTACATTGGTACGATGTTTGGTATATTGGTGGGATGTTTGGTATATTGGTATGATGTTTGGCATATAAGGACGATGTTTGGTAAACTGTTACGATTTTGTTATATTGGTATGATGTTTGACATATAAGGACGATGTTTGGTATAATGGTACTATTTTGGTATATTGGTATGATTAGGGGCATATCGTATGGTGTTTGGTATGTCGGTTCGATGTTTGCTACATCGGTATGATTTTTGGTATATGGGAATGATAACCCTATATTGGTATTGGGTTTGCCATATTGGTATGGTGTTTGGTATATTGTTATGATGTTTGATATATCGGTATGATAACCCTATATCGGTATGATGTTTTGTATATTGGTATGATGTTTGGTATATTGGTATGATGTTTGATATATCGGTATGATGTTTTGTATATTGGTATGATGTTTGGATTATTGATATGATGTTTGATATTTCGGTATGATGTTTGGCATATTGGTATGATGTTTGGTATATTGGTATGGTGATGATAAATATACTGGTGTGATGTGTAGTATATAGGTATTAGGCCAGTCACCTGTAGGTGTTGGTAAAACACCACCAGTCCCGGGTGTTGGACTGAACCCTGGTGACACGTTGCTCCCGGGGGTCGGGGCGGGCGTGTTTTGAGGGCTTGGAGTCAAACCAGTGAGCGGGTTGCATATTGGCTTCTTGCAGCAGTTGTCATTGGGATCCACGGCCATTACACAGAAGGGTGGTGGGTTTAAGAAAACTGAACACCTATATTATGTACAAAAATACAAAATATTATGTATGACTACATAGCCAATGCAGCACCAGAATGCATCTGTCCAGATACTCATTTGTTAAAGAGTATATGTTGTGACACCTCACTATTAGAGAGTTATAGGTGAGGATGTGATATACTAACATGATGTGTATGATATGCTACTGCTTGAAAATTAAATATAATTTACCTAATATTTTTTAACAATTATGAACGTATGTGACCATATATGATATTGTGATGCAGTTCTATAGCTACACATTATACAGTTGTGTCACCTCTCTGTACAGGTGTATTTGCCGTTGTGCTGATCAGTGCATTCACACTGGTAGTCACATCCATCCGTCCATGTCTGTCCCTGTGTATACACAACATTGTTGTATAGACACACAGCTGCAAAGAGAGACATCATTATTCACACAGCTGTAAAGGCACATGCCATTAGTCACACAGCTGTAAAGGCACATCTCAGTAGTCACACAGCTGTAAAGGCACATGCCATTTTTATTAGAATGTCCAAAACTTTCAGAAATTAGAAACAAGTTTTTGCCTCAATACTACTGTATGTATCCTTCTGCCGTAAAATTCTCTCATTTGATGACCATTACTTATAAGCCAATTCTATTAAAACTGGCAAGTTATATAAGATCATGTATGGAAATGTTCCACTGACATGTTTTCTTCATTGTATTTAATTCCTGTGTCCAATTACATCTCTGTATCACTGCCGTGATTTACGAGAATAAACATCATTCATTCATTCATTCATTAGTCACACAGCTGTAAAGGCACATGCCATTAGTCACACAGCTGTAAAGGCACATGCCATTAGTCACACAGCTGTAAAGGCACATGTCATTAGTCACACAGCTGTAAAGGCACATGCCATTAGTCACACAGCTGTAAAGGCACATGTCATTAGTCCCACAGCTGTAAAGGCACATGTCATTAGTCACACAGCTGTAAAAGCACATGCCATTAGTCACACAGTTGTAAAGGCACATGTCATTAGTCCCACAGCTGTAAAGGCACATGTCATTAGTCACACTGCTGTAAAGGCACATGCCATTAGTCACACAGCTGTTAAGGCACATGCCATAAGTCACACAGCTGTAAAGGCACATGCCATTAGTCACACAGCTGTAAAGGCACATGCCATCAATCACACAGCTGGAAAGATAAATGATGTTAGTCAGACAATTGTTAAGATACACGTTATTAGTCACAGAGCTATAAAGTTACACGATATCAGTCGCACAACTGTAAAGGTACATACTTCAGTCACACAATTGTGAAGAGACATATCATGAAAAACAAAACTGTAAAGACACACCCCATTGTTCACACAACTTAAATACACTCACCATCAGTCACACAACCGTGAAAAAAAGCGACAAAACCCTTTCCAGAATCATAACAGACCTCTGCCAAAAGCAGTGTTGATTGTACGAATCCGACTTTATCATGACAATGTGTTAATGAATCACTATGAAATAGTGATGATACCAAGCGGCACCGGTGGCACCCGTCACAAACACATGCAAATGCAAGTCAATTGTTCACCTTAAAAAACACGGAAACATGTCTGCCATAAAACGCTTTGAAAGCTTTCCTGAGGCCTTGAATGTTCAAAGAATCGTGTGTTGAAAGTGGTATCTTGGTAATAGGAGTATGCTCGATTGTACCTAAAAGAGGTGAAATGTAGACAGCAAAGGCTGGAGCTGCTGGAATATTGCTCGACATAAAAGGAAAATTAACTATTGTAAAGTTGAAGTCCTCCCTCTTGTGATACAGAAGGGGAGAACAAGTGGTGCCCGTGCGGACGCCTACTTCTTGCCTGAATGTATAATCCCCATATTTGACATAGATATTATCAATGAGGAAGTCCAGCATTTCACATTTTGTTTTCTCAGTGAACTTCATATGGCATTTGCTTTCATTGTTGACAAATTGTCCTGAACCTCTGAAGATAGATATGTAACTGTATCCATGGTCTCCACGAATAGTAACAAATGCCCCCCGGATCAAGGAATGACGCTTTCTCTCAGATTTAATCACACACTTACTTGTAGAGAGACACGCCATTAATTACTCACTTGTAGAGAGACACGCCATTAATTACTCACTTGTAGAGAGACACGCCATTAATTACTCACTTGTAGAGAGACACGCCATTAATTACTCACTTGTAGAGAGACACGCCATTAATTACTCACTTGTAGAGAGACACGCCATTATTCACACACTTGTATAGAGACACGCCATTAATTACTCACTTGTAGAGAGACACGCCATTAATTACTCACTTGTAGAGGGGACACGCCATTATTCACACACTTGTAAAGATATACGCCATTATTCACACACTTGTAAAGAGACACGCCATTATTCACACACTTGTAAAGAGACACGCCATTATTCACACACTTGCAAAGAGACACGCCATTATTCACACACTTGTAAAGAGACACGCCATTATTCACACACTTGTAAAGAGATACGCCATTATTCACACACTTGTAAAGAGATACGCCATTATTCACACACTTGTGAAGACATACGCCATTATTCACACACTTGTAAAGAAGTACGCCATTATTCACACACTTGTAAAGAAGTACGCCATTATTCACACACTTGTAAAGAAGTACGCCATTATTCACACACTTGTAGAGAGACACGCCATTATTCACACACTTGTAAAGACACGCCATTATTCACATACTTGTAAAAATATACGCCATTATTCACACACTTGTAAAGAGACACGCCATTATTCATACACTTGTAAAGAGATACGCCATTATTCACACACTTGTAAAGAGATACGCCATTATTCACACACTTGTGAAGACATACGCCATTATTCACACACTTGTAAAGAAGTACGCCATTATTCACACACTTGTAAAGAAGTACGCCATTATTCACACACTTGTAAAGAAGTACGCCATTATTCACACACTTGTAGAGAGACACGCCATTATTCACACACTTGTAAAGACACGCCATTATTCACATACTTGTAAAAATATACGCCATTATTCACACACTTGTGAAGAGACACGCCAGGAACAGGACAAATCCTGGTGTACCTACACGTGTTCTGGGGCTTATTCTTGTCGGGGTTGTTGACAGTCTGTCCGGTGATCTTGCCAGGCGGTGCAGTGGGGAACAGGTATGGCTTCGGAGTGGCAATAATGTTTGGGTTGATCCCTGGGCCATAGGTTGGTGGGATGGAGGGAGATACACCAGGGGCATAGGTTACTTGGCCGGGAGTAGGATTTGTATTTGGAATGGGGCTGCAGTATGGCACACGGCAACAGGAATCACTTGGGCTAGTAGTCAGGCGACAGCCCTCAGGAACTGTGTCATACCGAGCACATCTAAAAACGGAAAGCACTGATATAAATGTATTTGCTCTTTGAGTCCTTTCATCTCGGGGAAGACACACTTGTAACACAAGCGGTGAGTCCACATGTTTGTGTGTGCATGACCTGTTGTTGATGTTAAACATTTAGACCAATGCTCAAAACGAGTTTTCCATTTTGTGTTTTTTTTAAACATATTCGGTTCTATGCGCACCTCTGATCGCATCTGTACACTCCCTTGACGGAGTCCTCACAGGTACACTTGAGTTGACAGCCATCATTCCAGGTCTGATCTTTGTCGTAGGCCACTCCATTGTACACACACATCTCTGAAAACACAGCATGCCACACACCGTTAAGAGGGCCATGGAACAAATTCCACAAAGAAAACTGAAATCTGCTGGTGAAGCCTGGTTTTCACATCGCCAGATATTTTTTTTTGTCTCGAAAAGTTATAATACTGGAGGAAGTCTACACTGCATACTTTTGGGAATGGGCGAAGCATTAGGGGAGACGCCTGGTAGACCGGTACCCGAGACTGAACCATGGCCCGGGGTGAAGTCACAGTAGGGCTTCTCACAACATGGGTTGTAGACATCTTGCACCATCCGACACTGACTAGGGATGGAGCCGAAGCGGGGACACCTGGACACAACAGAATATGTTGAAATACATTTTCAATGCAACTCAATGAATGTTTCTGTTACCTAATAACATAATACGAATGCGGCCGTTAACCAACAAACAAACAAAACAAAACTGACCGCTCTGTGCACTTGTATCTGCCGGCAGCATCAAGGCACGCGCAGTTGTAGTCGCAGCCATCTTGCCACTGCTCTCCATTCTGGTATGTCTTCCCCTTGTAAACACATACACCTACACAGCAACACAAAGCAGCATCCATCACATCTACTATAAGTGATTATGGTTTATTTGCGGCATCCAAACTGACATGCTGTGGCATAAATACCTCGCAGTTCTACCGTAATGTAGGATTCAGACGTACCTTGGGGGAACGGCGCTGGAGTATACTGTGGGTAGAAGCCCGGGGAGGGCGACACACCGGGGTGTGGAATTGGGGTCACGTTAGGCCCTGGAGTAGGGATCACGGCACCACCATTGATGGTCCCTGGGGCTACAGAAGGCAGGACAAACCCTGTGATGTTGCCGGAATGAGGATGGAAGTCACACTTGGGTACCGTGCAGCAGAAAGGGTCTTTAGGGTCAGCCACGAGACTACACTCGGACGGCAGCTTATCCCATGTCGGACACCTTGTTAGACCAAGACAATAAAATAGGATTGTTGCAACTTGTGCAAACAATTTTTGCTTTAATCATCCTCTTTATTGTCCATAGAAATAAGAGAGTCCATAAATAGTAATTCCACAAAAGAACCAGGTGGCACAAACGTCATTGTTTACACTATGAGGATAGGGGGAGTTTCTCAACATGGCCCGTCACTGTACAGACGCTTATAACAATGAATACAAATTACATTCCTTTGTTTGTCATACTGATTTTCCAAAACTCGTCTTAGAATACACGTATTTCCATTCCAAAAAATATTCTGACATTGTTTTTTATATTATATTATTATACAACACACACGATGATGTAATAATGTGCACACCCCAGCCACTCACACACTAACCTGTTGTCACATCTGTAGACGCCCTGGTCAGCATTCTCACACACACACTTGTAGGTACACCCATCAAACCAGGTTTGACTCTGTGTATAGGGCTGGCCCCGGTATATACACACAGCTGAGAAAGAGGTAGGTCAGTTTCAACATGGTTCACCAGCTGCTTGTTTGTTGCATAATGTAAAGCTTTATATCAGGGAAACATAAAATCAGATACTTTTGACGACTTTTCTTTGTGTTCACCTGGTGTAGATACTCTGCAGAATGTAACAGTTAGTTAATATACTCACATTTGGGCAGTTTAGGCGTTGGCCTAACATTGGGGTTTGGGGTGGCTCCACTTCCTGGTGAGGGAGTGACATTAGGCTTGGGTGTTATTTGTCCACTGCCTGAGATCTGACCGTTTGTGCCAGAGAAAATACAGTCTGGAGTCATGCAACAGGGGTTGCTTGCATCTTTCACCAATGTACACTGCGGGGGAAGGTTGTTGTACCGCGCACATCTGGGAACAACAATAGGAATCTGTCAATATGAAGTACATGTTGCAGGAATTTTCAGCATTAGTGTGACGGTTCTTAAAAGTTTCATCCTTGAATTTGTAAAACGAGCTGCTAACAAAATCTCTCATAAGCTTTTCATAAAGCACACATGTACTATTAATAATGCGATTTCAGAATATACTCAAAATGGTGAACAACATGGTACAGAACGGATGTTGATTAGGAAGGTGTCAAGACCTATCACATACTTCTCCTTGCATACATATTTCCCATTGAGTGCGTCTTGGCAAGTGCAGTGGTAGGTACATCCATCCTCCCATTCCTGGCCCTGTTGGTACACGTGGCTCTTGTAGATGCAGTGGTCTGATAGAACAGCAACATGTCAGTTACTTCCCAGGTCTGACAACAACATGTCAGTTACATGCCAGGTCTGACAGCAACATGTCAGTTACTTAACAGGTCTGACAGCAACATGTCAGTTACTTAACAGGTCTGACAGCAACATGTCAGTTACTTAACAGGTCTGACAGCAACATGTCAGTTATTTGCCAGGTCTGACAACATGTCAGTTACTTAACAAGTCTGACAACAACATGTCAGTTACTTGCCAGGTCTGACAGCAACATGTCAGTTACTTAACAAGTCTGACAACAACATGTCAGTTACTTGCCAGGTCTGACAGCAACATGTCAGTTACTTAACAGGTCTGACAACAACATGTCAGTTACTTAACAAGTCTGACAACAACATGTCAGTTACTTAACAGGTCTGACAACAACATGTCAGTTACTTAACAAGTCTGACAACAACATGTCAGTTACTTGCCAGGTCTGACAGCAACATGTCAGTTACTTGCCAGGTCTGACAACAACATGTCAGTTACTTAACAGGTCTGACAACAACATGTCAGTTACTTAACAGGTCTGACAACAACATGTCAGTTACTTGCCAGGTCTGACAGCAACATGTCAGTTACTTGCCAGGTCTGACAACAACATGTCAGTTACTTAACAGGTCTGACAACAACATGTCAGTTACTTAACAGGTCTGACAACAACATGTCAGTTACTTAACAGGTCTGACAGCAACATGTCAGTTATTTGCCAGGTCTGACAGCAACATGTCAGTTACTTACCAGGTCTGACAACAACATGTCAGTTACTTAACAGGTCTGACAACAACATGTCAGTTACTTGCCAGGTCTGACAGCAACATGTCAGTTATTTGCCAGGTCTGACAGCAACATGTCAGTTACTTGCCAGGTCTGACAACAACATGTCAGTTACTTAACAGGTCTGACAACAACATGTCAGTTACTTAACAGGTCTGACAACAACATGTCAGTTACTTAACAGGTCTGACAACAACATGTCAGTTACTTAACAAGTCTGACAGCAACATGTCAGTTACTTACCAGGTCTGACAACAACATGTCAGTTACTTAACAGGTCTGACAGCAACATGTCAGTTACTTGCCAGGTCTGACAACATGTCAGTTACTTAACAAGTCTGACAACAACATGTCAGTTACTTAACAGGTCTGACAGCAAAATGTCAGTTACTTAACAGGTCTGACAACAACATGTCAGTTACTTAACAAGTCTGACAACAACATGTCAGTTACTTACCAGGTCTGACAACAACATGTCAGTTACTTAACAGGTCTGACAACAACATGTCAGTTACTTGCCAGGTCTGACAGCAACATGTCAGTTATTTGCCAGGTCTGACAGCAACATGTCAGTTACTTGCCAGGTCTGACAACAACATGTCAGTTACTTAACAGGTCTGACAACAACATGTCAGTTACTTAACAGGTCTGACAACAACATGTCAGTTACTTAACAGGTCTGACAACAACATGTCAGTTACTTAACAAGTCTGACAGCAACATGTCAGTTACTTACCAGGTCTGACAACAACATGTCAGTTACTTAACAGGTCTGACAGCAACATGTCAGTTACTTGCCAGGTCTGACAACATGTCAGTTACTTAACAAGTCTGACAACAACATGTCAGTTACTTAACAGGTCTGACAGCAAAATGTCAGTTACTTAACAGGTCTGACAACAACATGTCAGTTACTTAACAAGTCTGACAACAACATGTCAGTTACTTAACAGGTCTGACAACAACATGTCAGTTACTTAACAAGTCTGACAACAACATGTCAGTTATTTGCCAGGTCTGACAGCAACATGTCAGTTACTTAACAGGTCTGACAGCAACATGTCAGTTACTTAACAGGTCTGACAACAACATGTCAGTTACTTAACAAGTCTGACAACAACATGTCAGTTACTTAACAAGTCTGACAACAACATGTCAGTTACTTAACAGGTCTGACAACAACATGTCAGTTACTTAACAAGTCTGACAACAACATGTCAGTTACTTGCCAGGTCTGACAACAACATGTCAGTTACTTAACAAGTCTGACAACAACATGTCAGTTACTTAACAGGTCTGACAACAACATGTCAGTTACTTAACAGGTCTGACAACAACATGTCAGTTACATGCCAGGTCTGACAGCAACATGTCAGTTATTTGCCAGGTCTGACAAAAACATGTCAGTTACTTGCCAGGTCTGACAGCAACATGTCAGTTACTTGCCAGGTCTGACAGCAACATGTCAGTTACTTAACAGGTCTGACAACAACATGTCAGTTACTTAACAGGTCTGACAACAACATGTCAGTTACTTAACAGGTCTGACAGCAACATGTCAGTTACTTACCAGGTCTGACAACAACATGTCAGTTACTTAACAAGTCTGACAGCAACATGTCAGTTACTTAACAGGTCTGACAACAACATGTCAGTTACTTAACAGGTCTGACAACAACATGTCAGTTACTTAACAGGTCTGACAGAAACATGTCAGTTACTTAACAGGTCTGACAACAACATGTCAGTTACTTAACAGGTCTGACAACAACATGTCAGTTACTTACCAGGTCTGACAACAACATGTCAGTTACTTAACAAGTCTGACAGCAACATGTCAGTTACTTAACAGGTCTGACAACAACATGTCAGTTACTTAACAGGTCTGACAACAACATGTCAGTTACTTAACAGGTCTGACAACAACATGTCAGTTACTTAACAAGTCTGACAACAACATGTCAGTTACTTAACAGGTCTGACAACAACATGTCAGTTACTTAACAGGTCTGACAACAACATGTCAGTTACTTAACAAGTCTGACAACAACATGTCAGTTACTTGCCAGGTCTGACAGCAACATGTCAGTTACTTGCCAGGTCTGACAACAACATGTCAGTTACTTGCCAGGTCTGACAACAACATGTCAGTTACTTAACAGGTCTGACAACAACATGTCAGTTACTTAACAGGTCTGACAACAACATGTCAGTTACTTGCCAGGTTTCACACCAACATGTCAGTTATTTGCCAGGTCCCACAGCAACATGTCAGTTACTTAACAAGTCTGACAACAACATGTCAGTTACTTAACAAGTCTGACAACAACATGTCAGTTACTTAACAGGTCTGACAACAACATGTCAGTTACTTAACAGGTCTGACAGCAACATGTCAGTTACTTAACAGGTCTGACAACAACATGTCAGTTACTTGCCAGGTCTGACAACAACATGTCAGTTACTTGCCAGGTCCCACAGCAACATGTCAGTTACTTAACAGGTCTGACAGCAACATGTCAGTTACTTGCCAGGTCTGACAACAACATGTCAGTTACTTGCCAGGTCTGACAACAACATGTCAGTTACTTGCCAGGTCTGACAGCAACATGTCAGTTACTTAACAAATCTGACAGCAACATGTCAGTTGCTTGCCAGGTCTGACACTAACATAACAGTTACTTGCCAGGTCCCACAGCAACATGTCAGTTATTTGCCAGGTCTGACAGCAACATGTCAGTTACTTAACAGGTCTGACAACAACATGTCAGTTACTTAACAGGTCTGACAACAACATGTCAGTTACTTAACAAGTCTGACAACAACATGTCAGTTACTTAACAGGTCTGACAGCAACATGTCAGTTACTTGCCAGGTCTGACAACAACATGTCAGTTACTTGCCAGGTCTGACAACAACATGTCAGTTATTTGCCAGGTCTGACAGCAACATGTCAGTTATTTGCCAGGTCTGACAACAACATGTCAGTTACTTGCCAGGTCTGACAGCAACATGTCAGTTATTTGCCAGGTCTGACAACAAAATGTCAGTTACTTGCCAGGTCTGACAACAACATGTCAGTTACTTACCAGGTCTGACAACAACATGTCAGTTACTTAACAAGTCTGACAACAACATGTCAGTTACTTAACAGGTCTGACAGCAACATGTCAGTTACTTAACAGGTCTGACAACAACATGTCAGTTACTTGCCAGGTCTGACAGCAACATGTCAGTTACTTGCGAGGTCTGACAGCAACATGTCAGTTACTTAACAAGTCTGACAACAACATGTCAGTTACTTACCAGGTCTGACAACAACATGTCAGTTACTTGCCAGGTCTGACAGCAACATGTCAGTTACTTAACAGGTCTGACAACAACATGTCAGTTACTTAACAGGTCTGACAGCAACATGTCAGTTACTTGCCAGGTCTGACAACAACATGTCAGTTACTTGCCAGGTCTGACAACAACATGTCAGTTACTTAACAAGTCTGACAACAACATGTCAGTTACTTAACAGGTCTGACAGCAACATGTCAGTTACTTAACAGGTCTGACAGCAACATGTCAGTTACTTGCCAGGTCTGACAACAACATGTCAGTTACTTGCCAGGTCTGACAACAACATGTCAGTTACTTAACAAGTCTGACAACAACATGTCAGTTACTTGCCAGGTCTGACAGCAACATGTCAGTTACTTAACAGGTCTGACAGCAACATGTCAGTTACTTAACAGGTCTGACAGCAACATGTCAGTTACTTAACAGGTCTGACAACAACATGTCAGTTACTTAACAGGTCTGACAGCAACATGTCAGTTACTTAACAGGTCTGACAACAACATGTCAGTTACTTAACAGGTCTGACAACAACATGTCAGTTACTTGCCAGGTCTGACAACAACATGTCAGTTACTTAACAGGTCTGACAGCAACATGTCAGTTACTTAACAGGTCTGACAGCAACATGTCAGTTACTTGCCAGGTCTGACAACAACATGTCAGTTACTTAACAGGTCTGACAACAACATGTCAGTTACTTAACAGGTCTGACAACAACATGTCAGTTACTTAACAGGTCTGACAGCAACATGTCAGTTACTTACCAGGTCTGACAACAACATGTCAGTTACATGCCAGGTCTGACAGCAACACCTCAGTGAGCTAGCACAATAAAAACTATGCACGTCGATATATAAATGCAATCTTTTTGAAATACGACGTTAAAGCCCGTTTTATCCCACCTATAATAGATTACCAGTCCCTAAATAATGTCCGAATATATAACAAAAAGTATTTATAAATAATCAACAGTGCCATTTGTTCATGTCCCACCCCTATAATAAACGACCAGTCCCTTGCTAGACTCTGAGTTGTAATCAATGGGCTCATTTCGTGTAATGATCATAAAGTACTTACTGATTGGCGTTGGAGTCTTGCCATCAGGCCCTGGGGTAGGGGTAGGAACTTGTCCAGTGATTGTACCGGGTACAGCTGTAGGGATCATGTTAGGTGACAGGGTGCCAGTAATCTGTCCCTGAGTGGGTACAAACTGACAGGAAGGTATTCTACAGCACTGATCCTTAGGGTCAGTTACTAGGGAGCACTCTGGTGGTAGATTGTCGTATGCCGGACATCTATAATACCAAGTATTGACTGTCACTAACATTGCCAGACATAGAAAATAAACATGTATTATTTCATTTTCTCTAATAGAAAGATACCAAATGCTGACAACATCAAAATGGGTCATATTTCTATTTTTTACATCAACTCTTTAGCTTAGTAAACGTTAATTAAGATGAAATACGAGTTACAAAAAGAGTGTTTCAACCACACAGCTCATAGGTTAGGTTGCATACAAAAATGCACAGATGAATGTTTGGGACCACACTCTTCTTGTTCACTTTAAGTGAAGCATGGTTGTTACAGAACTGGCTCGTCAGATTCTACTTGTGAAACCCCTTCTTGTTGTCTTCAACTGAAGGAATATTGTTCAAAGCGGTGTTTAACAAACTAACTATATATATGGGCATTTTTCATCTCAGTTTTAGCTTTGCCCTTCAAAAACATTCTGCATTAAAACGCATTTGTGTTAAAGCAAAAGAAAAGGGGAAAACAAAACTATTTTCATTAGACTCTCTTGGGGGACAAATTTGGAGTTTCAACTTTCTAAAGATTTTAAGATGTTCAAACCTTTGATGAAATAACAGCTTCTTGGATAAAGTAACTTGAACGAATTCAAAAACGAGTTGAAACAAGTGTCACAAAGTTCAGTTTCATCAATCCGGTGGTTTCTGAATGTTTACAGATCCCGATGACTGACACGCTGCCCATAACATAATTTCACATTAACTTTTATTTAGGTGAACCAAACACCAGACGAGTGTATTGACAGTTTTGAGTTGATTCCCAACTTATGTTTACAACGCTTGTTAGATGTTCCACAACAATTCACACTAACAGTCAGGTTGGAAAAGCCATTTAACAGACTTATAATGGGAAGTTCATGTTGTAGTAGATGAAGTGGGCTGACGAAATGTCAATCAGGTTACCATAGATGAGTTTCTGACCTGTCATTGCAGACGTACAGTCCCTTCACGGAGTCTTCACAGCGACATTGCTTGTCACAGCCATCATTCCATGTGGCACCCTGGAAATACTTGGCGCCATTGTACACACAGTAGGCTGCAAACCAGAATCAGCGTCATGTCATGTACCCACATCTCTCAGCATTGATTCCGTATCGTTATTTCGTGAAATGTCACATATGTACTCTATCTTTGGGTTTCCGAATGCCTAGTGTGGGAGTTCCTGTGTAACTGGAGGTTGAGGAATTGGTGAAATGAGTGAGTACCTGGTATGGGAGTACCTGTGTCACTGGAGGTTGAGGAATTGGTGAAATGAGTGAGTACCTGGTATGGGAGTTCCTGTGTAACTGGAGGTTGAGGAATTGGTGAAATGAGTGAGTACCTGGTATGGGAGTTCCTGTGTAACTGGAGGTTAAGTAATTGGTGAAATGAGTGAGTACCTGGTATGGGAGTTCCTGTGTAACTGGAGGTTGAGGAATTGGTGAAATGAGTGAGTACCTGGTATGGGAGTACCTGTGTCACTGGAGGTTGAGGAATTGGTGAAATGAGTGAGTACCTGGTATGGGAGTTCCTCTGTAACTGGAGGTTGAGGAATTGGTGAAATGAGTGAGTACCTGGTATGGGAGTTCCTGTGTAACTGGAGGTTGAGGAATTGGTGAAATGTGTGAGTACCTGGTATGGGAGTTCCTGTGTAACTGGAGGTTGAGGAATTGGTGAAATGAGTGAGTACCTGGTATGGGAGTTCCTCTGTAACTGGTGAAATGTGTGAGTACCTGGTATGGGAGCTCCTGTGTAACTGGAGGTTGAGGAATTGGTGAAATGAGTGAGTACCTGGTATGGGAGTTCCACTGTAACTGGTGAAATGTGTGAGTACCTGGTATGGGAGTTCCTGTGTAACTGGAGGTTGAGGAATTGGTGAAATGAGTGAGTACCTGGTATGGGAGTTCCTCTGTCACTGGTGAAATGAGTGAGTACCTGGTATGGGAGATCCTGTGTAGCCGGGGGAAGGGGTGAAGTACCCTGGGGGTGGAGTGTTGAGGTTACCATGACCTGACAGAGACCCAGAAGTACCCGTGAAGTCACATGACGGCTTTTTGCAGCAGGGGTCGGTGAAATCTGGGATCAGCGTGCACTGGGGTGGCATATCCGGGAAGCGGGGGCATCTGCATTATAAAACCAGCTGTCACTTATTTCCACAATTCAAATATGTAAAAATGAACATTTGCGTTATTTGAACGGAAACATCGAATTAAACCACTGTTTCGAAGATGTTTGCTTGGAATGTCTCAGAAGAACGTCAAACAATCACATTATTAAAACAGAGCGCCTCTTCACTTTAAGAACTATAGATGAGATGCTAAGTGGAAGTTTGCCCATGTACGTTGGAGAATCTGGCTTCCAGAAATGAACTACCTTTTTGGCAGTGTTGACAATTTACAATTCAGCCGCATGTGACTTCTTACATATCAATACAATTGATATGATCATAAATACAAGTGTCCTTGACAAGAATTTGAAAAACCGTATAATTTCTTTGAAAACAAGATTGAATATAGACAAGACAAAGGTGATAAAACGGATCTTTAATTACCACTGCAACAGTCAACTAGCCAGCATGCATTGTCAGCATGACAATGTAAATACACTATACATGTCAATACATGCCAACCTCAAAGTACGAGCCCCACATTTCTCCTCCTATACATGCAGACAAATAGGAGGACACGGTGTTGCATATCTGTGTACCTTCCCCTTTGACCAATGTTTCAGTCATAATGGTAGATTTGAGGATTGGTATTTCAGTCTAACTGTTGTCTTACCTCTCAGTGCACTTGTACAGACCACTGTCTTCGTCCTGGCACTCGCACTTCAGCTGGCAGCCATCTTGCCATTTGTCACCTTGCTGATACCGTGTGCCCTTGTATTCGCAGTAGCCTAACGGGGACACACAATTAAACAGTTATGAGAGATTGAAAACATCAGAGCTGGTCGTATTTTTGGCTTTGAATACAATATATAACTTTGATATACTTAAATATTTTGAAAACCTAAGATTTTATTAAGAGGCAAAATATGCGTTAGGTTTTTGTGTTTAACTGCACACTGACCGACGCCGGATGGCTTGCCGCCTGGATTCTGGTTGTTGAAATTGCCCGGGCTTAGAACAGGTATATTTCCTTGGCCAGACGTCCCACCAGAGGTTGAGCTGAACATACATTTGGGGACCGTGCAGCACATGGGGTCCTGTGGGTCGGGCACCATACTGCAGTCTGCGGGCACATTGTCGTACTGGGGACATCTATAATAGATCAAGTCAAGATCAGCGAGTTGGTATGGTACTACACGGTGTTACCTATGGCAGGTTGTGTAATGTAGCAAATGAACTGTTGTAACAAACTCACCTGTTCACACATCTGTAGTAACCAGCCCTGGCGTTGTCACAGGTACATTTCAAGCTGCATGCATCATACCACATCTGTCCTTGGTTGTACTTTTGGCCTTTGTAGTCACAAAACGCTAGAAAAATGTATACAGGTGCATGAGATGTAGAAATACATTGGACTAATGAGGACATTCACATAACGTGATGAAACGGACATTTGAAACAAAATTTGACGAAATACATGCTATCCAGACATGCCAGGTTGCAGGGGATACAGGGTTTTCCTCGCACTGCAGAGGTACTGACCTGGGGCGGGCGTGGTGATGACTGGGAGCGTCTGTGGGTATTGTGTGGCCGGCTGGGTGACTGGAGGACGCGTTAGGGTGCCGAACAATTCCCCGTATTTGCCGGTGAAATCACAATGAGGTACCTTACAGCAGGGGTTAGCTGTGTCTTGGATCAGCTTGCAATACGGTTGGGGGAGATTCTCATACTTCAAGCACCTATAGGAAAGATAAAGGTCACCCGCTTCACAGAAATGTTGTGAGCACACTTTATACACGCTAGTAGTGGAGACACACATATGTTCCTGTTATACACTTGTCACATGAGCGCTATATACACCTCAAGCAGGTGAAATATAGATTTACTCATATCGTTCAAAGGTATGTGTTGAATATCCAGCAGGGGAAATATTGAACAGTTGATATGCATAGATCTAGCGTAGCAAAACCTACTACATAATGATTCATCGCAATTTATGTTTCTATCTTACCTTTCGTTACACTTCCATTTCCCGGCCGTGGCATCCTGGCACACACAGTTATAATCACAGCCATCCTGCCATGTTTGACTCTGAGCGTACCGCTGCCCCTTGTACATACAGTACCCTGAAAATACACACGTGCGGTACAGTACCCTGAAAATACACACGTGCGGTACAGTACCCTGAAATACACACGTGCGGTACAGTACCCTCGCAATACACACGTGCGGTACAGCACCCTGAAAATACACACGGGTGCTAAGTACCCTGAAATACACACGTGCGGTACAGTACCCTCAAAATACACACGTGCGGTACAGTACCCTGAAAATACACACGTGCGGTACAGTGCCCTGAAAATACACGCGGGCACTAAGTACCCTGAAAATACACATGTTCGGTACAGTACCCTGAAAATACACACGGGCGGTACTGTACCCTCAAAATACACACGGGCGGGACGGTACCCTGAAAATACACATACACATTTGGGATGCAGTACTATGCAAATTCATATCCACAGGTGCGATATCGATGCCGCACACTTAAGATGCAGTTTAATGATGTATGTAATAAAGATTATGTATTACAGAAGGAAGCTAGGTTGAAGTCAGAAGGAGAGTAATGTACCTATTCCTGATCCAGTGGGCACAACCGCAGGGGCGGTGGGCGGGGCCACGGTGCCACCATTAAAGTTGATAGAGTGCTTCACAGTGAAGGTGCCGGAGATAAGGTCGCCAATACTTGGAGGCTGCACGGCTCCGATGTTCTGAACGTTTGGTCCGTACACTGGGATAGGCAGCTGGCCGGTCAGGGGGTTACAGCCTGGAATCTTACAACAGGGGTCGTTCGGGTCAGCCTTCATGATGCAGTTTTGCGGTATGCCTTGATATGAGGGACATCTGCAATAAACAGTGATTTTGAAATCATGACTTTACAATATAGAGCATAAGTATAATAAGTCTGATAACGTGCAGTACAACAGCACAAGACACATAATTTGTGATCTCGATGCACTAGTTTAACAATCGCAATCACTTACTGGAGACTCATATGTAACATCAACAGTTCTCTCCCGTCACACCTACCTGGCTCTGCATTTATAAAGCCCCTTCGTAGCGTCAGTACAGACACAAGTCTGCTGGCAGCCATCCGTCCACTGTTGACCCTGGACGTACAGATTACCGCTGTACAGACATCCGTCTGAAGTGAAATAGTCGTCATTTCAAAATTCCATGTGCAGATGATATTAATGCTAGGAAATACGATAAAATATGTCCTAATACACCCACATAGAGTACAGCATGAAGGCGAAAGGGCTATACGGCTATTTTTTTAAGGATTCAAACAGGTGCATCTGGCAGCTGACATGGCACTGACATTCACTTTGTTTTGATTCTTTGCATTAGATGTAATCTTAGTATTAAGGTTGACCAAAAGTACTGATGCAGTCAATACATTTAGAGTGTGTGTCACCGTAATGGAATCCTGGCGTTATCCAGTCACTTACTGAGTGTAGGAGCTTGCATGCCGGTACCCCCCGATCCCGGGCCGGGTGTGGCTCCACTAGGGAAGGTTGGGGGGACGTTAATCTGGGAACCGCCTAAACCAGTCACTATAATTCCTCCTCCGTTCCCGATGGATTTGAGGTTAGTAGTGGAGGGGACAAAAGAGCCCCTATCACACACAACAGTCTCGCAGCAGTCCCCGGTCTTCTTCTTGGTGTAACAGCCATTGGGGATGTTGATGTAGCTCGGACACCTTTAAGTAGACGCACAGTAACGTTAAGGTCAGTCCCCTCAAACCAGTACCTACTGCAGCTGAACATACTGTCCACGGGTTCTACTGCCATCTCCTACAGTACTTGGATTGGTACTGGTTCTACTTATAGTTCGTTGTACAACTACTGCGTCCTCTTCCTCGACGTTTACTGCTACCTTTGATCGTGAGGTTCGAGTCCCGGTTTGCTCTGATTATGTCCGTAGGTTTGTCAGCACCATAATACGTGTTAAACTTCTAAGACTTGCATCACTCCGTGTTTTCTTCCCACATTAAGCAGACACAGTGATATAACTGGAATACTGTTCAAAGCAGCTTTGAACCCAACTCACTCACTAACTCACTTGTTGTAGTATAGTATTAGTATAATCACTGGTGGTAGATTATTCTCTTCTATTGCTGTAAATAGCATGTAAATTCCTGCCACTACAGCAGAACAAAATATGTGTAACATAAACATACTTATTACTGCATCTGTAGTATCCAAATGTCGCTTGTTCGCACACACAATCCACGTCACACGAGATGCTCCAGGCTTCGTCCTGATGGTAGGGTTTCCCCTGATAGAAACACACATCTGAAATTGAGAAAAACATCCGGGGTCAATCCTGCCAAGTGTTCTGGGTACATTTTAACTGTTACTTTGAATCGTGATTGTCAGAAATGTTACCTACCATTTGGTCCTGGCTTGGAGAGTCCGTTCTCTGAAATACACAGTGAATGGTTATACTTTGGTAAATAGATACATAGAGGAACAATTAACGATTAAACTTCAAGAAGTATGCATTTCAAGAGTGAGTGAGAACACGGGACCACCTTTACATTTAATGGTTGAATAACGTACCGCACAAATTGCATGTCTTCCTACAGTTGTCAATAGCCCACTGTCTGAAAGGATCCTTGCAGGATGAGGCTTCATACATATTGCAGTTTGTTAGGACATCCTCACACGGCAATGGCTCTTTGGGCTTGTTGGCTAAACAAAATTACGTAGATCTTCAGTCTGGTATATGCAGTGATATTTGAAAGTAGAAATGTGTAGATTATAAACGTAAACTTACAACTGCCGGTACCAGAAGTGGTCCCGCTTCCAGTGAAACTGCCGACCTGCTGGTTGAAGTCACACGATGGTGTTTCACAGCACTGGCCTGGAGACTTGACGAGATGGCAGGAAGAAGGCAGGTTGCTGTACGTTGGGCAGCTGCAATATCACTTGGGAGTCAGGTACTGCTTGGGAATCGGCATTGCTCGAAATAAATACTTTACTGTCCACTACTATACTCTACCATATATGAGGGCGCCAACCCCGAATAACATCTAATTGTTTAACATCTGCTAATCGGAGTCTCATTGCTCAGGCCTGAATCTCGAATACCACTTAACACAACTATGAAAAGCATCGAGAAAAGGGTGCGATTTGAGGTTAATATCGAAAAAAATAAGTTATTATAAAGGAAACCTTTACGTACACCATTACTTTGTTTAAAATGTTGAATGTTAGTATCAACTACAATTCTATTGGCGTCCCGCGTACCACACTAGTAACTCACGAATACCCCCTAATACCCGAACCCTGCGTACCAAACGGCGGTTGATAGCCTCATATATCACATAGCAGTTGGTGTGCAGTTGTCAAAGGCATCTCCCAATGTCTATTTGGCCATTGGTGCTTTCCACATGTACCTGGTCACACCTTGTGACGCATGTTCCATACAGTTTCCAAAGAGCACCAATGGTGGCTGCAGAGTGGTAAACAACGTCCTCCACTTACTAAGACTGGCAGCTGTAAACCCCTCGTTGAGCGTTGATACAGCTACACTTGAAGTCACAGCCCACTTCCCAACTCTCGTCTTGATAGTACTGTTTACCATCGTACACGCACACGCCTGTAGAGAGGTCATACATCGGCATAAGGTACAAACATGCAGTTATGCAGGACACCTATTAGTGAGCAAACATTAATTTTACATTTCTTTTCCAAGTTCTCATGATAAAATTAACGAATCGCAAACTGAAGTCCTGAAAGGCTACAGCTCAATGGCTAATATCTTCATTGTTCAAACTGTTTTTCAACACTATCGATCTAAATCACATGGTAGGTTCGATGCATTTTTCAGAATTTTGCTATTTTGGTGATAGATCTAAATTATGGTTTCTAGTATAGAAGCATTTAGTCTATATATGTTTGACTGAAGGGACGTATTACGGCTGATGTTTTACATGTCCACTAGGTTTTAGGCAAGGTTGTGTAATGAGTCCCTTACTATTCCCAAAGTTTGCATTTAAAATAGAATCATCTTGTGTTCCATGCGTACAGCTACACCCTAACAAAATACAGGTATTTCTGTTGCTATGTCAGATGATATTGTCCTTTTAGCTGTTTGTGTCTATGGGCTGCAAACATGTATTGGTGTCTTAAAATCCTTTTGTGATAACTACCATGTGCCAATTATTTGCGTGTAATCAATTCATGCGTGAAGCAGTCATCCTCAAATGATGTTGTTAGAGAAGAATGAGACTATGTACATATGTGTGTGTTATGACGTACTGGTGTAATATATGACAGGATCACGTCTTGTAAAGGAATGGTATACTGTGGTAGTGGTGAGGCTGACCGCGCAGACAGGACAGCAACAGTTAAACAGTCTATTGTCTACTGGTTTTTGGTATGAACGTGAACAAACATTTGTTAGCAACATTTATACTTCGTCTAACATCTTCTTAAGAATAAGAATGTCACGCAACCCTAGCATCAAGTTCGAAATCAACCATTTATAGTGCATTCAAATAGAATTATATTTAACAGTAATAACTTTCTTTAATATGTAAGAGTGAAATTTCCCTGTTCATTGTTATTCCCACCAGATTCGAAAAAAGAGTCGTCCGCCTCTGTGGTCTAGTGACAAGAGCGTCTACTCGGAAAGCGCCAAGTCGGTGGTTCGATTCCCATATTGTGATGGCTTCAACTGGTCTATCTTCTGTTCGCAACTTAGCTATCTTTACCTATGTAGCAAAGCGGTTGCGACTTGTGTAAATAACGTATGCATTGTATCTTGTACATTAACATTCCCACACACTGTAATGTAGAATGGGCATATGATCTACACTGAAAAGGATTATTCTCGAATTTGTCTGAAGTGATAATGGTAGAACTGTATCCAGACTATAACCGATTGCCACTCACTGATTCCTGTTGGTGTTTTGCCCATCCCTGATCCGGTGTTGGTTGTCACCTTCTGCTGGAAGTTGCATACGGGCTTGAGGCAGCACTGTCCCGGGGTGACCACAAGCGTGCACTGGCCCGGCAGGTCGTTATATATAGGACACCTACACGAAGGTAGTACACATTTACTTAGATCTTCTGAACAGATTAGACAATATGCTGATCATTTTATTCTCTTGGAAACCTATCTTTAGTTATCAAAATGTTTAGAATGTTAATGTGACAATGCTTAAATATTGTCTAAACGTCATATTCGGGCAGCCAATGACCCTCCAGCCCTATACCTCGGTGTTACCGTCGCCGGTGTGAGACGCTACTTTTTAACGCGCAGTGCAGTGAGAGGTCCTCTGCAGAAGCGATGGGCATGTTTACCTTGTTTACTAATATTGCTTGTGACCACACTCCATGTCTCTACTCTCACTCACAGCATCAGTGATGAGTCTAATACGTACTTATTATAGCAGCGGTATTTCCCGGTATTGCCGTTCTCACACACACATTCGTAGTCACAACCGTCGTCCCATCGATCTCCCTGCTTGTACGCCTTTCCCTTGTAGAAACACTGCCCAACTGGCGCAATATCATGGTGTTAGAACATGTTCAGTCAAGTGATAACAGTTGATATCTACAGATATATTCTCGCGCCATGATGCACTCTTACTATTTCGAAACACGGAACATTATTTTAAAAAGTAATGATTTATAACGATAACGGATAATACATCTCACCCTCAACATTTCATACAGCATATTTCCAAAATTCGAAAAATTTATTATACGATCGACTTTTTTTTTATCTCTTGCTATCGACGCGTGTTGGTATATATAATATCATGAGACATCATAGTGAGATTGAAAAGGGTAGACAAAGGTAACGTAGTCATTGTGAATGTTTGTTTGTTTGTTGTATAACGACGCACTCAACAACCTTGAAGGCGGTCTGTAAATAATGGAGTCTATATTAGACAATCTAGTGATTCACATCATGAGCATCGATCTACGCAATTGGGATACGATGACATGAACCAAGAGAGCAAGTTTGACCACCCGATCCCGTCAGTCGGCTCTTAACGACAAGCATAGTCGCCTTTTACGGCAAGCATGGGTTGCTGAAGACCTGATCTGATCCGGATTTTCACGGGTTTAATTGTGAATGATAACTAAACATCACCTGTCGGAAGAACGACAGGAGCACTACAACAGGCTGTAAAACGCAACCCAAACGTTTCTAAACGTGCACGTGCCAGGAACTTCTAATATTGGTTCATTAGAAAAAGGCCAGGGAGATGGAGCTACTCACAGAATCCTGCTGAGATGTCGCCTACAACAAAAACACCCATTGTTTAGTCAGTGTCAGACCAAATCACAGTAAACTGAACAAATTAACCTGTCTGTATGTATATGGTGCCATGTCCGCTATATATATCTGTATGTTGACGGTGTCATGTGCGCTATATGTATCTGTATGTAGACGGTGTCATGTCCGCTATATGTGTCTGTATGTTGATGGTAGCATGTCCGCTATATGTATCTGTATGTAGACGGTGTCATGTCCGCTATATGTGTCTGTTTGTTGATGGTAGCATGTCCGCTATATGTATCTGTATGTAGACGGTGTCATGTCCGCTATATGTGTCTGTTTGTTGATGGTGGCATGTCCGCTATATGTATCTGTATGTAGACGGTGGCATGTCCGCTATATGTATCTGTATGTAGACGGTGGCATGTCCGCTATATGTGTCTGTATGTAGACGGTGTCATGTCCGCTATATGTATCTGTATGTAGATGCGGGGTTCTGAACTCATGTAGTGACTGTCTACTACTAGTGAGGATGAGGAAGTTGAACCTACCACAGAATCCGCAATACTGACGACAGTTGGTGTGTGCCCAGGACCCGAAAGACTGACACGTGTCGGCCGCGTACATCTTGCAGTTGTCCAGCTTGTCTTTACACTCCTCAGTGACGGTGAACTGGGCTGTGGGCAGAGGGACGAGGGGCGTATGCATGGGCAGGCAAAACAGTCATGTACAACGATGAAGCTTAGGAAATCACTCCATTGGGACCACTATTTTTTAAACAACGGATTAACATTTTAATTGTAATATTCAATGATTGCCTTTTACGCGTACATGCTTACATTATAACGATCAGATAAAATAAGCACAAGAATTAAACACTTCAGCTGTGTATAAGTGTGCTGTTCTAAAGACGTACGTGTACATATCTGGCAGTATCTAGCACAGTTCTCCGTGGCCCATGGCTTGTAATCGACGCACGCACTCTTCTCATACTCGTGGCAGTTGGTTAGCTTGTCCTGACAGGTGTCTGGAGGATGTGTTACCCCTGGCAACACAGATAGCGCCAGTTGGACACCCCGTGCGTCATTTACACGAATATAGTAGGGGGAAGAAAGTATCCATTGTACACTTCAGAAATATCTGGATACATGCCTTTGTCAACTTGGACGATATTGATCTTTCTTAATGCGTATATTTAACATGCAATCTAGGGTAATAGAAGATTGGATTTTGTTATGCTCGACACAAGCCCGTGGACACAGGGCCTCTTTCCTTCCCTTGTGAGTAAGGAATTAGTTGACAAACATTTCTTCATTTCTGTTTTTAATAAACTTAACAGAATACAAATTGGAATCACATGTAGTAGAATGTGTAAGTAACTTGCATACATAATTGACCATAAACCATCCGAATGTCATACTGGGATGCGAACCACGATCCTTCTTACTGAAGTCGGATGCCTTATGGCCAAACTGAGAACCTGACGTGGTAAGGATGTCACGTGTGGGATGACCCCAAGCCCTGCTCCACATAGATAAAGCCCAACAGCTTTAAGATATGCTGTTTCTTGCTGTAGTGTCTATTGCATAAGATATACATTGTGGCAGATAACATAACACGTAAATCTAATGGCTTTGTTTGTTTTCTTTCTAACGTCCTTAATGCAGAAGAATGCATTTGAGCGGGAAATTCTAACAGTATTGTTACCCACCCTGTCCTCCAGTGTGCCCGGGAACCATCCGATTAACTGAAAGAAAGATGCACTTTAAATCACACAGCTGATCAGTTAATGGTTGTTAACTCATTGTAGGTTATATGCTTCCATGGGATGCCAATGTATTACAATAAGGAAAAAAACGTGTGTTCGTTCGTCTTCTCCACGTCGGAGCCACAAATGAGCGTTTGCTACAGATGTATACTAAGTTATTATCACTTCTTCTTGGCGAAGTTGAATGTCCTAAAGAATACGTTTTTCCATAAAGAGAATAATGTGTACATGCTGAATTATCACAAGACAATGATTCATGCTTACTGTTACATGCAGCATTAAGAATCTGCGGTATGGAATTTTGCAGCTGGTCGTAATCACTGATGGTGAAGGTGTTGGACGTATGTGGGTTGTCAGCAATGTTGTTCAATTCATTCAAATCGAGCCCTGAGCCAACTCCGACACCAATTAGTCCGATGTTGCTAGATCGGGCCTTGTCAGCTTCAGTGGTGGTGGCCGTAGGGTTAGAAGAATGACCGTTGGTTACAACTATGCCGATTCTAGGAACATCCGTCCTAGCTCCAGAAGTCTGTGAGAAGGCTTGTTCCCTCATGTACTTGAGGGCATCAGCAGTGTTTGTTCCACCGCCCATATAGCGCAGAGAGTCCACGGCTTTTAAAAGGTCGTTCCTGTCAGTGTACATGCTGAGGGGGAAGCCAGCAGAGGGGTAACTGCTGTACTGTATCAGGCCAACCTGCACCTTGTCCTTGCCGACGGGTAGTCTGATCAGGAAGTTCTTCAGGAAGTTCTCCAGCTGTTGATGTTGGGCAATGCCAACGTTGGAGGAGGAATCAATCATAAAAACCAGATCCGCCTTCTGCAGACAGCCTGTTGGTTGGACACGAAGAAGCTATACGTTGGTTTACGCAAGGCAGATGCTTTGTATTTTTTGTGAACATAATAGCTAAGATATTTCTTTTCATATAACTTCGTGATTTGTCAAACATTACTTGAAAATAGCCATACGCACCGTTAGGCTGAGGGAGCATGGTGTTGGAACCTGGAACCTCTGAAACATGAACACAAACAACCGGTCTTTATTACGTTTCCAAGTATTTATTCACTCATCAATCCAAAAATATATTTTAAATTATATTCCATGTTTATTAAAATTCAAGGGAGCCAAGTGTAAGACGAATTGACAAAAGGTTTAGCGTGTATTCTCTACCGTTTTCGATCCTAGTCGCCAGTGGATTGACAAGGGTGTCAAGTGACTGGTAGGTGTCCGCATGGAGCACGTATCTAGAGGCTGGGCTTGTTGCGATATTTTGAACCTCATTGGTTTCAATACCACTTCCAACAGCAACGTTGTAGATGGCTACACCGTGATCCCGGGCTGCCTGGGCCTCCTACAATGTCAATCACAGGATAATCAGGGCCATAATGAAAACAGCTAACCAGACGGGTGAAGGATCCTGGTGTTATACATTTGGGTCCGTAAGATTAGTAACTACACTGACATGGCCCATCTGACTGAAAATATGGCTGTACCTGCAGGGTGAAGGCTTTGTTACTGGAGACGCCATTGCCGATGTGTACTATGACATGTGGCACATGATCACGTGAACCATGTTGGCTGGTGAAGGCATCTCCATAGGCGAATCTGAAAGCATTTCCCAGATCTGCAGCACCACTCTGATACTGGATGTTCCCTATGGCGTTGACCAGCTGCGCGCTTGTCTGGTAGTTGTTAAAGTAGAACTGGTTTCTGGCGCCATTACCATAGGTGACCACGCCCACCTGTATACGTTGCGGGCCTATCTCCCAGTGACGGACCAGGTTCTGTACGTATTGGATCATATACCGGAAGTTGTCTGCCCCCACACTGTCCGAGGAATCAAGGACAAACTCCACATCGACAGGAGTATTCCACACTGAGGAAGCCAGAAATGCAGTTTACACAGTAGACAATGAGCATTTAGTATAAGTATTAGTTTACTATGTTCCACCTACATAAGAAATACACAAGAACATAATGTGGAAAAGTAAACTATGGGAGCTGAGTCACAGGCCGTATGCACGGGTATTTTGGACAGAAATTATCCTTTCACTGTGTAAATATTTGTGTTTTTCAACGCATTGCTTTAATATTTCTTTAGGGGCGGACATGTGCTAATTTCTCGTTTTGGTCATTCATAGCTACTGTATGTCAGTGAGTGATATTACACATGAGACATACAATCCATAGCAGTCATACAGGTTCAACCATCTGTTGAGTTGAGTGTCATGATTTGAGGCTTCAAGTCCACGTATACGACAGGGACTCGCATTATGTGGGCACTAGCATATATACCTTCATTTACATTGAGAATACTACAAATCTCATAATTATGTTAAATACGTGTATGCCTGACACAGCTTTCGCCTTGCAGATGCACGAGTACTTACCATAGTTATTGTTGATGCCGCTGTTGTAGTACGCCTGTCGCTCGACTGAAATATGCAGATAAAACAATGTATAGTGTACGTCTTCATATATTTCTATTGCAACACGTCTCCCAAACAGTTTACAGATGTACCTGATAGTGTCCCGAAGACGTTGTTGTAAAGGTGACGAATCTTCTTCAACATTTAATGAAGAATCCTTGTTACCGTATGTCAGTAGATAGAGGTGAAGACATGTGTTCAGAGCTGTACTGTGTACTCGGTGAGCGACAATAAATACAACAATGTTACAACACAACAACAAACTATAGTCTAATCTTTCCTTTAAATACAAGATACCATTCTCACAAGCATCAAGTCTACTACGGCATCGTCATATAAAGGAATCTTCACAGTCAATTAATTGCAATGTCAGTACCATGTGAGCAGTAGCAAAAAATAATAATTCTTAAAGTGTCTCACCTCGGGAACGTTTCTTTCTGATTGTTGTAGCTTGTATAGCGGACAGCACCGCTAGGATGAAGCACAGCCGATTCCACATGGCTGTTTAACGCAGCTACATCACCGAGGAACAGTTGTCAAAGACTTATATACACACGGTCATGTGATGTGTCTGTCCAATCCTTAGGTAAGCTCATATCATAACATGTGACATAACCTGACCTGCACTACCAAAAACCTGTTGTATTCCACGCCCCCACAACCTACTAAAATGTCTAAAACTTTTGTTTTGGCCGACTTAATTATCTATCGGCCACTTGTGATAAGATATATATGCGTGTGTGTGTGTGTGTGTGTGTGTGTGTGTGTGTGTGTGTGTGTGTGTGTGTGTGTGTGTGTGTGTGTGTGTTTTCAAACATATATGTTAGGTCACAGCGGCGATTTCCGAGACAGTGTACACATATTTATATGGTCATAAACCTAATTATCCTCACCAACACTTTCATTTCATTGTTACGAAGCGAATTACCTTCGTTATCACATATTCACATAAATAAGAGCCTGATGTCAAGTGAAACCTTTTCCAAAAATGCTCTGTCTGCAATCAACGACCTACTAGAGGCACCATATGAACCTTACTTGGGTCTCATTGCATGTGTACGTGCTCTTTCTTTCCAGGTAATTATGTCCGACTGTATGAGCTTGACTCGACTCTCACTGTAGAGTCACTCACATGTCGTTCCAGACAATCGTGTCTGACTATACAAAGTTTAGGTCACTCTCACTGTAGGTGTACATTAAATGTCATTCCAGACAATTGTGTCTGACTATACAAAGTTTACGTCACTCTCAGTGTAGGTGTACATTAAATGTCATTCCAGACGATTGTGTCTGACAATACAAAGTTTTCGTCACTCTCAGTGTAGGTGTACATTAAATGTCATTCCGGACAATCGTGTCTGACAATACAAAGTTTTCGTCACTCTCAGTGTAGGTGTACATTAAATGTCATTCCAGACGATTGTGTCTGACAATACAAAGTTTACGTCACTCTCAGTGTAGGTGTACATTAAATGTCATTCCAGACAATCGTGTCTGAAAATACAAAGTTTACGTCACTCTCAGTGTAGGTGTACATTAAATGTCATTCCAGACAATCGTGTCTGACAATACAAAGTTTACGTCACTCTCAGTGTAGGTGTACATTAAATGTCATTCCGGACAATCGTGTCTGACAATACAAAGTTTACGTCACTCTCAGTGTAGGTGTACATTATATGTCATTCCGGACAATCGTGTCTGACTATACAAAGTTTTCGTCACTCTCAGTGTAGGTGTACATTAAATGTCATTCCGGACAATCGTGTCTGACAATACAAAGTTTTCGTCACTCTCACTGTAGGTGTACATTAAATGTCATTCCAGACAATCGTGTCTGACAATACAAAGTTTACGTCACTGTCAGTGTAGGTGTACATTAAATGTCCTTCCGGACAATCGTGTCTGACAATACAAAGTTTTCGTCACTCTCAGTGTAGGTGAACATTAAATGTCATTCCGGACAAACGTGTCTGACAATACAAAGTTTACGTCACTCTCATTACAGGTGTACGTCAACATCATTTCTTTCTTGGAAATCGTAACTGATTTTATGAGCATTACTTGACTGTCGTTGAAATGCACTGGCCTTTTATTGCAGGTGTACATGAACACTTCTTTCTATGAAATCATCTCTGACCATATGAAATGCACTGGTCTTTTATTGCAGGTGTACATGAATACTTCTTTCTATGAAATCATCTCTGACAGTATGAAATGCACTGGTCTTTTATTGCAGGTGTACATGAATACTTCTTTCTATGAAATCATCTCTGACAGTATGAAATGCACTGGTCTTTTATTGCAGGTGTACATGAATACTTCTTTCTGTGAAATCATCTCTGACAGTATGAAATGCACGGGTCTTTTATTGCAGGTGTACATGAACACTTCTTTCTATGAAATCATCTCTGACCATATGAAATGCACTGGCCTTTTATTGCAGGTGTACATGAATACTTCTTTCTATGAAATCATCTCTGACCATATGAAATGCACGGGTCTTTTATAGCAGGTGTACATGAATACTTCTTTCTATGAAATCATCTCTGACAGTATGAAATGCACTGGCCTTTTATTGCAGGTGTACATGAACACTTCTTTCTATGAAATCATCTCTGACAGTATGAAATGCACTGCTCTTTTATTGCAGTACTTGATTCTCATTGAAGGTACAGATCAACCTTTCTTTCTGAACAATCGTGTCTGACTATGTGAGCATTACTTAATTCACATAGCAGGTACAGATCAACCTTTCTTTCAAGACAATCGTGTCTGACTATGTGGTCAGTACTTGATTCTCATTGAAGGTACAGATCAACCTTTCTTTCTGAACAATCGTGTCTGACTATGTGGGCAGTACTTGATTCTCATTGAAGGTACAGATCAACCTTTCTTTCAAGACAACCGTGTCTGACTATGTGGGCAGTACTAGATATTCATTGCAGGTACACATCAACCTTTCTTTCTGAACAATCGTGTCTGACTATGTGAGCATTACTTGATTCTCATAGCAGGTACAGATCAACCTTTCTTTCTGAACAATCGTGTCTGACTATGTGGGCAGTACTTGATTCACATAGCAGGTACAGATCAACCTTTCTTTCTGAACAATCGTGTCTGACTATGTTGGCAGTACTTGATTCACATAGCAGGTACAGATCAACCTTTCTTTGAAGACAATCGTGTCTGACTATGTGGGCAGTACTTGATTCTCATTGAAGGTACATATCAACCTTTCATTCTGAACAATCGTGTCTGACTATGTGGGCAGTACTTGATTCTCATAGCAGGTACAGATCAACCTTTCTTTCAAGACAAGCGTATCTGACTTTGTTATCATTACTTGATTCACATAGCAGGTACAGATCAACCTTTCTTTGAAGACAATCGTGTCTGACTATGTGGGCAGTACTAGATTCTCATAGCAGGTACAGATCAACCTTTCTTTCAAGACAATCGTGTCTGACTATGTGAGCATTACTTGATTAACATATCAGGTACAGATCAACCTTTCTTTCAAGACAAGCGTGTCTGACTATGTGAGCATTACTTGATTAACATAGCAGGTACAGATCAACCTTTCTTTCAAGACAATCGTGTCTGACTATGTGGGCAGTACTTGATTCTCATAGCAGGTACAGATCAACCTTTCTTTCTGAACAATCGTATCTGACTATGTGAGCATTACTTGATTAACATAGCAGGTACAGGTCAACCTTTCTTTCAAGACAATCGTGTCTGACTATGTGGGCAGTACTTGATTCTCATTGAAGGTACAGATCAACCTTTCTTTCTGAACAATCGTGTCTGACTATGTGGGCAGTACTTGATTCTTATTGAAGGTACAGATCAACCTTTCTTTCTGAACAATCGTGTCTGACTATGTGGGCAGTACTTGATTCTTATTGAAGGTACAGATCAACCTTTCTTTCAAGACAATCGTGTCTGACTATGTGAGCATTACTTGATTCTCATAGCAGGTGCAGATCAACCTTTCTTTCAAGACAATCGTGTCTGACTATGTGGGCAGTACTAGATTCTAATTGAAAGTACAATCAACCTTTCTTTCAAGACAATCGTGTCTGACTATGTGGGCAGTACTTGATTCTCATTGAAGGTACAGATCAAACCTTCTTTCTGAACAATCGTGTCTGACTATGTGGGCAGTACTTGATTCTCATTGAAGGTACAGATCAACCTTTCTTTCAAGACAATCGTGTCTGACTATGTGGGCAGTACTAGATTCTCATTGCAGGTACAGATCAACCATTCTTTCAAGACAATCGTGTCTGACTATGTGAGCATTACTTGATTCACATAGCAGGTACAGATCAACCTTTCTTTCAAGACAATCGTGTCTGACTATGTGGGCAGTACTTGATTCTCATAGCAGGTACAGATCAACCTTTCACTAAGATAATCGTGTCTGACTATGTGAGCCTTAGTTGATTCACATTGCAGGTACAGATAAACTTTTCTTTCAAGACAATCGTGTCTGACTATGTGGGCAGTACTTGATTCTCATTGAAGGTACAGATCAACCCTTCTTTCTGAACAATCGTGTCTGACTATGTGGGCAGTACTTGATTCACATAGCAGGTAAAGATCAACCTTTCTTTCAAGACAATCGTGTCTGACTATGTGGGCAGTACTTGATTCTCATAGCAGGTACAGATCAACCTTTCTTTCTGAACAATCGTGTCTGACTATGTGGGCAGTACTTGATTCTTATTGAAGGAACAGATCAACCTTTCTTTCAAGACAATCGTGTCTGACTATTTGGGCAGTACTTGATTCTCATTGAAGGTACAGATCAACCATTCTTTCAAGACAATCGTGTCTGACTAAGTGAGCATTACTTGATTCACATAGCAGGTACAGATCAACTTTTCTTTCAAGACAATCGTGTCTGACTATGTTGGCAGTACTTGATTCTCATAGCAGGTACAGATCAACCTTTCTTTCAAGACATTTGTGTCTGACTATGTGGGCAGTACTAGTTTCTCATAGCAGGTACAGATCAACCATTCTTTCAAGACAATCGTGTCTGACTAAGTGAGCATTACTTGATTCACATAGCAGGTACAGATCAACTTTTCTTTCAAGACAATCGTGTCTGACTATGTGGGCAGTACTTGATTATTATTGAAGGTACAGATCAACCTTTCTTTCTGAACAATCGTGTCTGACTATGTGTGCAGTACTTGATTCTCATAGCAGGTACAAATCAACCTTTCTTTCAAGACAATCGTGTCTGACTAAGTGAGCATCACTTGATTCACATAGCAGGTACAGATCAACTTTTCTTTCAAGACAATCGTGTCTGACTATGTGGGCAGTACTTGATTCTTATTGAAGGTACAGATCAACCTTTCTTTCTGAACAATCGTGTCTGACTATGTGAGCATTACTTAATTCACATAGCAGGTACAGATCAACCTTTCTTTCAAGGCAATCGTGTCTGACTATGTGAGCATTACTTGATTCTCATAGCAGGTACAGATCAACCTTTCTTTAAAGGCAATCGTGTCTGACTATGTGAGCATTACTTGATTCTCATAGCAGGTACAGATCAACCTTTCTTTCAAGGCAATCGTGTCTGACTATGTGGGCAGTACTAGATTCTAATTGAAAGTACAATCAACCTTTCTTTCAAGACAATCGTGTCTGACTATGTGGGCAGTACTTGATTCTCATTGAAGGTACAGATCAAACCTTCTTTCTGAACAATCGTATCTGACTATGTGGGCAGTACTTGATTCTCATTGAACGTACAGATCAACCTTTCTTTCTGAACAATCGTGTCTGACTATGTGGGCAGTACTTGATTCTCATAGCGGGTACAGATCAATCATTCTTTCAAGACAATCGTGTCTGACTATGTGAGCATTACTTGATTCACATAGCAGGTACAGATCAACTTTTCTTTCAAGACAATCGTGTCTGACTATGTGGGCAGTACTTGATTCTCATAGCAGGTACAGATCAACCTTTCTTTCAAGACAATCGTATCTGACTATGTGGGCAGTACTTGATACTCATTGAAGGTACATATCAACCTATCTTTCTGAACAATCGTGTCTGACTATGTGGGCAGTACTTGATTCTCATAGCAGGTACAGATCAACCTTTCTTTCAAGACAATCGTGTCTGACTATGTGAGCATTACTTGATTAACATATCAGGTACAGATCAACCTTTCTTTCAAGACAAGCGTGTCTGACTATGTGAGCATTACTTGATTAACATAGCAGGTACAGATCAACCTTTCTTTCAAGACAATCGTGTCTGACTATGTGTGCAGTACTTGATTCTCATAGCAGGTACAGATCAACCTTTCTTTCAAGACAATCGTATCTGACTATGTGAGCATTACTTAATTCACATAGCAGGTACAGATCAACCTTTCTTTCAAGACAATCGTGTCTGACTATGTGGGCAGTACTTTATTCTCATAGCAGGTACAGATCAACCTTTCTTTCTGAACAATCGTGTCTGACTATGTGAGCAGTACTTGATTCTTATTGAAGGTACAGATCAACCTTTCTTTCTGAACAATCTTGTCTGACTATGTGGGCAGTACTTGATTCTCATAGCAGGTACAGATCAACCTTTCTTTCAAGACAATCGTGTCTGACTATGTGAGCATTACTTGATTCTCATTGCAGGTACAGATCAACTTTTCTTTCAACACAATCGTATCTGACTATGTGGGCAGTACTAGATTCTAATTGAAAGTACAATCAACCTTTCTTTCAAGACAATCGTGTCTGACTATGTGGGCAGTACTTGATTCTCATTGAAGGTACAGATCAACCCTTCTTTCCGAACAATCGTGTCTGACTATGTGGGCAGTACTTGATTCTCATTGAAGGTACAGATCAACCTTTCTTTCAAGACAAGCGTGTCTGACTATGTGAGCATTACTTGATTAACATAGCAGGTACAGATCAACCTTTCTTTCAAGACAATCGTGTCTGACTATGTGGGCAGTACTTGATTCTCATAGCAGGTACAGATCAACCTTTCTTTCAAGACAATCGTATCTGACTATGTGAGCATTACTTAATTCACATAGCAGGTACAGATCAACCTTTCTTTCAAGACAATCGTGTCTGACTATGTGGGCAGTACTTTATTCTCATAGCAGGTACAGATCAACCTTTCTTTCTGAACAATCGTGTCTGACTATGTGGGCAGTACTTGATTCTTATTGAAGGTACAGATCAACCTTTCTTTCTGAACAATCTTGTCTGACTATGTGGGCAGTACTTGATTCTCATAGCAGGTACAGATCAACCTTTCTTTCAAGACAATCGTGTCTGACTATGTGAGCATTACTTGATTCTCATTGCAGGTACAGATCAACTTTTCTTTCAAGACAATCGTATCTGACTATGTGGGCAGTACTAGATTCTAATTGAAAGTACAATCAACCTTTCTTTCAAGACAATCGTGTCTGACTATGTGGGCAGTACTAGATTCTAATTGAAAGTACAATCAACCTTTCTTTCAAGACAATCGTGTCTGACTATGTGGGCAGTACTTGATTCTCATTGAAGGTACAGATCAACCCTTCTTTCCGAACAATCGTGTCTGACTATGTGGGCAGTACTAGATTCTCATAGCAGGTACAGATCAACCATTCTTTTAAGACAATCGTGTCTGACTATGTGAGCATTACTTGATTCACATAGCAGGTACAGATCAACCTTTCTTTCTGAACAATCGTGTCTGACTATGTGAGCATTACTTAATTCACATAGCAGGTACAAATCAACCTTTCTTTCAAGACAATCGTGTCTGACTATGTGGGCAGTTCTAGATTCTCATAGCAGGTACAGATCAACCTTTCTTTCAAGACAATCGTGTCTGACTATGTGGGCAGTACTTAATTCTCATTGAAGGTACAGATCAACCTTTCTCTTAAGACAATCGTGTCTGACTATGTGAGCATTACTTGATTCTCATAGCAGGTACAGACCAACCTTTCTTTCAATACAATCGTATCTGACTATGTGGGCAGTACTAGATTCTAATTGAAAGTACAATCAACCTTTCTTTCAAGACAATCGTGTCTGACTATGTGGGCAGAAGTTGATTCTCATTGAAGGTACAGATCAACCCTTCTTTCTGAACAATCGTATCTGACTATGTGGGCAGTACTTGATTCTCATTGAAGGTACAGATCAACCTTTCTTTCAAGACAATCGTGTCTGACTATGTGGGCAGTACTAGATTCTCATAGCAGGTACAGATCAATCATTCTTTCAAGACAATCGTGTCTGACTATGTGAGCATTACTTGATTCACATAGCAGGTACAGATGAACTTTTCTTTCAAGACAATCGTGTCTGACTATGTGGGCAGTACTTGATTCTCATTGAAGGTACAGATCAACCCTTCTTTCTGAACAATCGTGTCTGACTATGTGTGCATTACTTGATTCACATAGCAGGTAAAGATCAACCTTTCTTTCAAGACAATCGTGTCTGACTATGTGGGCAGTACTTGATTCTCATAGCAGGTACAGATCAACCTTTCTTTCTGAACAATCGTATCTGACTATGTGAGCATTACTAGATTCTCATAGGAGGTACAGATCAACCTTTCTTTCAAGACAATCGTGTCTGACTATGTGGGCAGTACTTGATTCTCATAGCAGGTACAGATCAACCTTTCTTTCAAGATAATCGTGTCTGACTATGTGGGCAGTACTTGATATTTATTGAAGGTACAGATCAACCTTTCTTTCTGAACAATCGTGTATGACTATGTGTGCAGTACTTGATTCACATAGCAGGTACAGATCAACTTTTCTTTCAAGACAATCGTGTCTGACTATGTGGGCAGTACTTGATTCTCATAGCAGGTACAGATCAACCTTTCTTTCTGAACAATCGTGTCTGACTATGTGGGCAGTACTAGATTTTCATAGCAGGTACAGATCAACCATTATTTCAAGACAATCGTGTCTAACTAAGTGAGCATTACTTGATTCAAATAGCAGGTACAGATCAACTTTTCTTTCAAGACAATCGTGTCTGACTATGTGGGCAGTACTAGATTCTCATAGCAGGTACAGATCAACCTTTCTTTCAAGACAATCGTGTCTGACTATGTGAGCATTACTTGATTAACATATCAGGTACAGATCAACCTTTCTTTCAAGACAATCGTGTCTGACTATGTGAGCATTACTTGATTAACATAGCAGGTACAGATCAACCTTTCTTCCAAGACAATCGTGTCTGACTATGTGGGCAGTACTTGATTCTCATAGCAGGTACAGATCAACCTTTCTTTCAAGACAATCGTATCTGACTATGTGAGCATTACTTAATTCACATAGCAGGTACAGATCAACCTTTCTTTCAAGACAATCGTGTCTGACTATGTGGGCAGTACTTTATTCTCATAGCAGGTACAGATCAACCTTTCTTTCTGAACAATCGTGTCTGACTATGTGGGCAGTACTTGATTCTTATTGAAGGTACAGATCAACCTTTCTTTCTGAACAATCTTGTCTGACTATGTGGGCAGTACTTGATTCTCATAGCAGGTACAGATCAACCTTTCTTTCAAGACAATCGTGTCTGACTATGTGAGCATTACTTGATTCTCATTGCAGGTACAGATCATCCTTTCTTTCAAGACAATCGTGTCTGACTATGTGTGCAGTACTAGATTCTAATTGAAAGTACAATCAACCTTTCTTTCAAGACAATCGTGTCTGACTATGTGGGCAGTACTTGATTCTCATTGAAGGTACAGATCAACCCTTCTTTCCGAACAATCGTGTCTGACTATGTGGGCAGTACTTGATTCTCATTGAAGGTACAGATCAACCTTTCTTTCAAGACAATCGTGTCTGACTATGTGGGCAGTACTAGATTCTCATAGCAGGTACAGATCAACCATTCTTTTAAGACAATCGTGTCTGACTATGTGAGCATTACTTGATTCACATAGCAGGTACAGATCAACCTTTCTTTCTGAACAATCGTGTCCGACTATGTGAGCATTACTTAATTCACATAGCAGGTACAAATCAACCTTTCTTTCAAGACAATCGTGTCTGACTATGTGGGCAGTTCTTGATTCTCAAAGCAGGTACAGATCAACCTTTCTTTCAAGACAATCGTGTCTGACTATGTGGGCAGTACTTGATTCTCATTGAAGGTACAGATCAACCCTTCTTTCCGAACAATCGTGTCTGACTATGTGGGCAGTACTTGATTCTCATTGAAGGTACAGATCAACCTTTCTTTCAAGACAATCGTGTCTGACTATGTGGGCAGTACTAGATTCTCATAGCAGTTACAGATCAACCATTCTTTTAAGACAATCGTGTCTGACTATGTGAGCATTACTTGATTCACATAGCAGGTACAGATCAACCTTTCTTTCTGAACAATCGTGTCCGACTATGTGAGCATTACTTAATTCACATAGCAGGTACAAATCAACCTTTCTTTCAAGACAATCGTGTCTGACTATGTGGGCAGTTCTTGATTCTCAAAGCAGGTACAGATCAACCTTTCTTTCAAGACAATCGTGTCTGACTATGTGGGCAGTACTTGATTCTAATTGAAGGTACAGATCAACCTTTCTTTTAAGACAATCGTGTCTGACAATGTGAGCATTACTTGATTCTCATAGCAGGTACAGATCAACCTTTCTTTCAATACAATCGTGTCTGACTATGTGGGCAGTACTAGATTCTAATTGAAAGTACAATCAACCTTTCTTTCAAGACAATCGTGTCTGACTATGTGTGCAGTACTTGATTCTCATAGCAGGTACAGATCAACCCTTCTTTCTGAACAATCGTATCTGACTATGTGGGCAGTACTTGATTCTCATTGAAGGTACAGATCAACCTTTCTTTCAAGACAATCGTGTCTGACTATGTGGGCAGTACTAGATTCTCATAGCAGATACATATCAATCATTCTTTCAAGACAATCGTGTCTGACTATGTGAGCATTACTTGATTCACATAGCAGGTACAGATGAACTTTTCTTTCAAGACAATCGTGTCTGACTATGTGGGCAGTACTTGATTCTCATAGCAGGTACAGATCAACCTTTCTTTCTGAACAATCGTGTCTGACTATGTGGGCAGTACTTGATTCTTATTGAAGGTACAGATCAACCTTTCTTTCTGAACAATCGTGTCTGACTATGTGTGCAGTACTTGATTCTCATAGCAGGTACAGATCAACCTTTCTTTCTGAACAATCGTATCTGACTATGTGAGCATTACTAGATTCTCATAGGAGGTACAGATCAACCTTTCTTTCAAGACAATCGTATCTGACTATGTGGGCATTACTTGATTCTCATAGCAGGTACAGATCAACCTTTCTTTCAAGATAATCGTGTCTGACTATGTGGGCAGTACTTGATATTTATTGAAGGTACAGATCAACCTTTCTTTCTGAACAATCGTGTATGACTATGTGTGCAGTACTTGATTCACATAGCAGGTACAGATCAACCTTTCTTTCAAGACAATCGTGTCTGACTATGTGGGCAGTACTTGATTCTCATAGCAGGTGCAGATCAACCTTTCTTTCTGAACAATCGTGTCTGACTATGTGAGCATTACTTGATTCATATAGCAGGTACAGGTCAACCTTTCTTTCAAGACAATCGTGTCTGACTATGTGGGCAGTACTAGATTTTCATAGCAGGTACAGATCAACCATTCTTTCAAGACAATCGTGTCTGACTAAGTGAGCATTACTTGATTCAAATAGCAGGTACAGATCAACTTTTCTTTCAAGACAATCGTGTCTGACTATGTGGGCATCACTTGATTCTCATAGCAGGTACAGATCAACCTTTCTTTCAAGACAATCGTGTCTGACTATGTGGGCAGTACTTGATTCTTATTGAAGGTACAGATCAACCCTTCTTTCTGAACAATCGTGTCTGACTATGTGTGCAGTACTTGATTCTCATAGCAGGTGCAGATCAACCTTTCTTTCTGAACAATCGTGTCTGACTATGTGAGCATTACTTAATTCACATTGCAGGTACAGATCAACCTTTCTTTCAAGACAATCGTGTCTGACTATGTGGGCAGTACTTGATTCTCATAGCAGGTACAGATCAACCTTTCTTTCTGAACAATCGTGTCTGACTATGTGAGCATTACTTTATTCATATAGCAGGTACAAATCAACCATTCTTTCAAGACAATCGTGTCTGACTATGTGGGCAGTACTTGATTCTCATAGCAGGTACAGATCAACCTTTCTTTCAAGACAATCGTGTCTGACTATGTGGGCAGTACTTGATTCTCATAGCAGGTACAGATCAACCTTTCTTTTAAGACAATCGTGTCTGACTATGTGAGCATTACTTGATTCTCATAGCAGGTACAGATCAACCTTTCTTTCAAGACAATCGTGTCTGACTATGTGGGTAGTACTAGATTCTAATTGAAAGTACAATAAACTTTTCTTTCAAGACAATCGTGTCTGACTATGTGGGCAGTACTTGATTCTCATTGAAGGTACAGATCAACCCTTCTTTCTGAACAATCGTGTCTGACTATGTGGGCAGTACTTGATTCTCATAGCAGGTACAGATCAACCTTTCTTTCTGAACAATCGTGTCTGACTATGTGGGCAGTACTTGATTCTCATAGCAGGTACAGATCAACCTTTCTTTCAAGACAATCGTGTCTGACTATGTGGGCATTACTTGATTCTAATTGAAGGTACAGATCAACCTTTCTTTCTGAACAATCGTGTCTGACTATGTGGGCAGTACTTGATTCTTATTGAAGGTACAGATCAACCTTTCTTTCTGAACAATCTTGTCTGACTATGTGGGCAGTACTTGATTCTCATAGCAGGTACAGATCAACCTTTCTTTCAAGACAATCGTGTCTGACTATGTGAGCATTACTTGATTCTCATTGCAGGTACAGATCAACCTTTCTTTCAAGACAATCGTGTCTGACTATGTGTGCAGTACTAGATTCTAATTGAAAGTACAATCAACCTTTCTTTCAAGACAATCGTGTCTGACTATGTGGGCAGTACTTGATTCTCATTGAAGGTACAGATCAACCCTTCTTTCCGAACAATCGTGTCTGACTATGTGGGCAGTACTTGATTCTCATTGAAGGTACAGATCAACCTTTCTTTCAAGACAATCGTGTCTGACTATGTGGGCAGTACTAGATTCTCATAGCAGGTACAGATCAACCATTCTTTTAAGACAATCGTGTCTGACTATGTGAGCATTACTTGATTCACATAGCAGGTACAGATCAACCTTTCTTTCTGAACAATCGTGTCCGACTATGTGAGCATTACTTAATTCACATAGCAGGTACAAATCAACCTTTCTTTCAAGACAATCGTGTCTGACTATGTGGGCAGTTCTTGATTCTCAAAGCAGGTACAGATCAACCTTTCTTTCAAGACAATCGTGTCTGACTATGTGTGCAGTACTTGATTCTCATAGCAGGTACAGATCAACCCTTCTTTCTGAACAATCGTATCTGACTATGTGGGCAGTACTTGATTCTCATTGAAGGTACAGATCAACCTTTCTTTCAAGACAATCGTGTCTGACTATGTGGGCAGTACTAGATTCTCATAGCAGATACAGATCAATCATTCTTTCAAGACAATCGTGTCTGACTATGTGAGCATTACTTGATTCACATAGCAGGTACAGATGAACTTTTCTTTCAAGACAATCGTGTCTGACTATGTGGGCAGTACTTGATTCTCATAGCAGGTACAGATCAACCTTTCTTTCAAGACAATCGTATCTGACTATGTGGGCATTACTTGATTCTCATAGCAGGTACAGATCAACCTTTCTTTCTGAACAATCGTGTCTGACTATGTGGGCAGTACTTGATTCTCATAGCAGGTACAGATCAACCTTTCTTTCAAGATAATCGTGTCTGACTATGTGGGCAGTACTTGATATTTATTGAAGGTACAGATCAACCTTTCTTTCTGAACAATCGTGTATGACTATGTGTGCAGTACTTGATTCACATAGCAGGTACAGATCAACCTTTCTTTCAAGACAATCGTGTCTGACTATGTGGGCAGTACTTGATTCTCATAGCAGGTACAGATCAACCTTTCTTTCTGAACAATCGTGTCTGACTATGTGAGCATTACTTGATTCATATAGCAGGTACAGATCAACCTTTCTTTCAAGACAATCGTGTCTGACTATGTGGGCAGTACTAGATTTTCATAGCAGGTACAGATCAACCATTCTTTCAAGACAATCGTGTCTGACTAAGTGAGCATTACTTGATTCAAATAGCAGGTACAGATCAACTTTTCTTTCAAGACAATCGTGTCTGACTATGTGGGCAGTACTTGATTCTTATTGAAGGTACAGATCAACCCTTCTTTCTGAACAATCGTGTCTGACTATGTGGGCAGTACTTGATTCTCATAGCAGGTGCAGATCAACCTTTCTTTCTGAACAATCGTGTCTGACTATGTGAGCATTACTTAATTCACATTGCAGGTACAGATCAACCTTTCTTTCAAGACAATCGTGTCTGACTATGTGGGCAGTACTTTATTCTCATAGCAGGTACAGATCAACCTTTCTTTCTGAACAATCGTGTCTGACTATGTGAGCATTACTTTATTCATATAGCAGGTACAAATCAACCATTCTTTCAAGACAATCGTGTCTGACTATGTGGGCAGTACTTGATTCTCATAGCAGGTACAGATCAACCTTTCTTTCAAGACAATCGTGTCTGACTATGTGGGCAGTACTTGATTCTCATAGCAGGTACAGATCAACCTTTCTTTTAAGACAATCGTGTCTGACTATGTGAGCATTACTTGATTCTCATAGCAGGTACAGATCAACCTTTCTTTCAAGACAATCGTGTCTGACTATGTGGGCAGTACTAGATTCTAATTGAAAGTACAATAAACTTTTCTTTCAAGACAATCGTGTCTGACTATGTGGGCAGTACTTGATTCTCATTGAAGGTACAGATCAACCCTTCTTTCTGAACAATCGTGTCTGACTATGTGTGCAGTACTTGATTCTCATAGCAGGTACAGATCAACCTTTCTTTCTGAACAATCGTGTCTGACTATGTGGGCAGTACTTGATTCTCATAGCAGGTACAGATCAACCTTTCTTTCAAGACAATCGTGTCTGACTATGTGGGCATTACTTGATTCTAATTGAAGGTACAGATCAACCTTTCTTTCTGAACAATCGTGTCTGACTATGTGTGCAGTACTTGATTCTCATAGCAGGTACAGATCAACCTTTCTTTCTGAACAATCGTGTCTGACTATGTGAGCATTACTTGATTCTCATAGCAGGTACAGATCAACCTTTCTTTCTGAACAATCGTGTCTGACTATGTGGGCAGTACTTGATTCTTATTGAAGGTACAGATCAACCTTTCTTTCAAGACAATCGTGTCTGACTATGTGGGCAGTACTTGATTCTCATAGCAGGTACAGATCAACCTTTCTTTCAAGACAATCGTGTCTGACTATGTGGGCAGTACTAGATTCTCATAGCAGGTACAGATCAACCATTCTTTCAAGACAATCGTGTCTGACTAAGTGAGCATTACTTGATTCACATAGCAGGTACAGATCAACTTTTCTTTCAAGACAATCGTGTCTGACTATGTGGGCAGTACTTGATTCTCATAGCAGGTACAGATCAACCTTTCTTTCAAGACAATCGTGTTTGACTATGTGGGCAGTACTTGATTCTTATTGAAGGTACAGATCAACCTTTCTTTCAAGACAATCGTCTCTGACTATGTGTGCAGTACTTGATTCTCATAGCAGGTACAGATCAACCTTTCTTTCTGAACAATCGTGTCTGACTATGTGGGCAGTACTTGATTCTCATAGCAGGTACAGATCAACCTTTCTTTCAAGACAATCGTGTCTGACTATGTGGGCATTACTTGATTCTAATTGAAGGTACAGATCAACCTTTCTTTCTGAACAATCGTGTCTGACTATGTGTGCAGTACTTGATTCACATAGCAGGTACAGATCAACCTTTCTTTCTGAACAATCGTGTCTGACTATGTGAGCATTACTTGATTCTCATAGCAGGTACAGATCAACCTTTCTTTCTGAACAATCGTGTCTGACTATGTGGGCAGTACTTGATTCTTATTGAAGGTACAGATCAACCTTTCTTTCAAGACAATCGTGTCTGACTATGTGGGCAGTACTTGATTCTCATAGCAGGTACAGATCAACCTTTCTTTCAAGACAATCGTGTCTGACTATGTGGGCAGTACTAGATTCTCATAGCAGGTACAGATCAACCATTCTTTCAAGACAATCGTGTCTGACTAAGTGAGCATTACTTGATTCTCATAGCAGGTACAGATCAACTTTTCTTTCAAGACAATCGTGTCTGACTATGTGGGCAGTACTTGATTCTCATAGCAGGTACAGATCAACCTTTCTTTCAAGACAATCGTGTTTGACTATGTGGGCAGTACTTGATTCTTATTGAAGGTACAGATCAACCTTTCTTTCTGAACAATCGTGTATGACTATGTGTGCAGTACTTGATTCACATAGCAGGTACAGATCAACCCTTCTTTCTGAACAATCGTGTCTGACTATGTGTGCAGTACTTGATTCTCATAGCAGGTGCAGATCAACCTTTCTTTCTGAACAATCGTGTCTGACTATGTGAGCATTACTTAATTCACATTGCAGGTACAGATCAACCTTTCTTTCAAGACAATCGTGTCTGACTATGTGGGCAGTACTTGATTCTCATAGCAGGTACAGATCAACCTTTCTTTCTGAACAATCGTGTCTGACTATGTGAGCATTACTTTATTCATATAGCAGGTACAAATCAACCTTTCTTTCAAGACAATCGTGTCTGACTATGTGGGCAGTACTTGATTCTCATAGCAGGTACAGATCAACCTTTCTTTCAAGACAATCGTGTCTGACTATGTGGGCAGTACTTGATTCTCATAGCAGGTACAGATCAACCTTTCTTTTAAGACAATCGTGTCTGACTATGTGAGCATTACTTGATTCTCATAGAAGGTACAGATCAACCTTTCTTTCAAGACAATCGTGTCTGACTATGTGGGCAGTACTAGATTCTAATTGAAAGTACAATAAACTTTTCTTTCAAGACAATCGTGTCTGACTATGTGGGCAGTACTTGATTCTAATTGAAGGTACAGATAAACCCTTCTTTCTGAACAATCGTGTCTCACTATGTGTGCATTACTTGATTCTCATAGCAGGTACAGATCAACCTTTCTTTCTGAACAATCGTGTCTGACTATGTGGGCAGTACTTGATTCTCATAGCAGGTACAGATCAACCTTTCTTTCAAGACAATCGTGTCTGACTATGTGGGCATTACTTGATTCTAATTGAAGGTACAGATCAACCTTTCTTTCTGAACAATCGTGTATGACTATGTGTGCAGTACTTGATTCTCATAGCAGGTACAGATCAACCTTTCTTTCTGAACAATCGTGTCTGACTATGTGAGCATTACTTGATTCTCATAGCAGGTACAGATCAACCTTTCTTTCTGAACAATCGTGTCTGACTATGTGGGCAGTACTTGATTCTTATTGAAGGTACAGATCAACCTTTCTTTCAAGACAATCGTGTCTGACTATGTGGGCAGTACTTGATTCTCATAGCAGGTACAGATCAACCTTTCTTTCAAGACAATCGTGTCTGACTATGTGGGCAGTACTAGATTCTCATAGCAGGTACAGATCAACCATTCTTTCAAGACAATCGTGTCTGACTAAGTGAGCATTACTTGATTCACATAGCAGGTACAGATCAACTTTTCTTTCAAGACAATCGTGTCTGACTATGTGGGCAGTACTTGATTCTCATAGCAGGTACAGATCACCCTTTCTTTCAAGACAATCGTGCTTGACTATGTGGGCAGTACTTGATTCTTATTGAAGGTACAGATCAACCTTTCTTTCAAGACAATCGTGTCTGACTATGTGTGCAGTACTTGATTCTCATAGCAGGTACAGATCAACCTTTTTTTCTGAACAATCGTGTCTGACTATGTGAGCATTACTTGATTCACATAGCAGGTACAGATCAACCATTCTTTCAAGACAATCGTGTCTGACTATGTGAGCATTGCTTGATTCACATAGCAGGTACAGATCAACCTTTCTTTCAAGACAATCGTGTCTGACTATGTGGGCAGTACTTGATTCTCATAGCAGGTACAGATCAACCTTTCTTTCTGAACAATCGTGTCTGACAATGTGAGCATTACTTGATTCACATAGCAGGTACAGATCAACCTTTCTTTCAAGACAATCGTGTCTGACTATGTGGGCAGTACTTGATTCTCAAAGCAGGTACAGATCAACCTTTCTTTCTGAACAATCGTGTCTGACTATGTGAGCAATACTTGATTCATATAGCAGGTACAAATCAACCTTTCTTTCAAGACAATCGTGTCTGACTATGTGGGCAGTACTTGATTCTCATAGCAGGTACAGATCAACCTTTCTTTCAAGACAATCGTGTCTGACTATGTGGGCAGTACTTGATTCTCATAGCAGGTACAGATCAACCTTTCTTTCAAGACAATCGTGTCTGACTATGTGAGCATTACTTGATTCTCATAGCAGGTACAGATCAACCTTTCTTTGAAGACAATCGTGTCTGACTATGTGGGCAGTACTTGATTCTCATAGCAGGTACAGATCAACCTTTCTTTCAAGACAATCGTGTCTGACTATGTGGGCATTACTTGATTCTAATTGAAGGTACAGATCAACCTTTCTTTCTGAACAATCGTGTCTGACTATGTGGGCAGTACTTGATTTTCATAGCAGGTACAGATCAACCTTTCTTTCTGAACAATCGTGTCTGACTATGTGAGCATTACTTGATTCTCATAGCAGGTACAGATCAACCTTTCTTTCTGAACAATCGTGTCTGACTATGTGGGCAGTACTTGATTCTTATTGAAGGTACAGATCAACCTTTCTTTCAAGACAATCGTGTCTGACTATGTGGGCAGTACTTGATTCTCATAGCAGGTACAGATCAACCTTTCTTTCAAGACAATCGTGTCTGACTATGTGGGCAGTACTAGATGCTCATAGCAGGTACAGAACAAACATTCTTTCAAGACAATCGTGTCTGACTATGTGGGCAGTACTTGATTCTCATAGCAGGTACAGATCAACCTTTCTTTCAAGACAATCGTGTCTGACTATGTGGGCAGTACTTGATTCTTATTGAAGGTACAGATCAACCTATCTTTCAAGACAATCGTGTCTGACTATGTGAGCATTACTTGATTCACATAGCAGGTACAGATCAATCATTCTTTCAAGACAATCGTGTCTGACTATGTGAGCATTACTTGATCCACATAGCACGTACAGATCAACCTTTCTTTCAAGACTATCGTGTCTGACTATTTGGGCAGTACTTGATTCTCATTGAAGGTACAGATCAACCCTTCTTTCTGAACAACCGTGTCTGACTATGTGGGCAGTACTTGATTCTCATAGCAGGTACAGATCAACCTTTCTTTCAAGATAATCGTGTCTGACTATGTTGGCAGTACTAGATTCTCATAGCAGGTACAGATCAATCTTTCTTTTAGGACAATCGTGTCTGACTATGTGGGCAGTACTAGATTCTCATAGCAGGTACAGATCAACCATTCTTTCAAGACAATCGTGTCTGACTAAGTGAGCGTTACTTGATTCACATAGCAGGTACAGATCAACTTTTCTTTCAAGACAATCGTGTCTGACTATGTGGGCAGTACTTGATTCTCATAGCAGGTACAGATCAACCTTTCTTTCTGAACAATCGTGTCTGACTATGTGGGCAGTACTTGATTCTTATTGAAGGTACAGATCAACCTTTCTTTCTGAACAATCGTGTCTGACTATTTGGGCATTACTTGATTCTCATTGAAGGTACAGATCAACCCTTCTTTCTGAACAATCGTGTCTGACTATGTGGGCAGTACTTGATTCTCATAGCAGGTACAGATCAACCTTTCTTTCAAGATAATCGTGTCTAACTATGTGGACAGTACTAGATTCTCATAGCAGGTACAGATCAACCTTTCTTTTAAGACAATCGTGTCTGACTATGTGGGCAGTACTAGATTCTCATAGCAGGTACAGATCAACCATTCTTTCAAGACAATCGTGTCTAACTATGTGAGCATTACTTGATTCACAGAGCAGGAACAGATCAACTTTTCTTTCAAGACAATCGTGTCTGACTATGTGGGCAGTACTTGATTCACATAGCAGGTACAGATCAACTTTTCTTTCAAGACAATCGTGTCTGACTATGTGGGCAGTACTTGATTCTTATTGAAGGTACAGATCAACCTTTCTTTCTGAACAATCGTGTCTGACTATGTGAGCATTACTTGATTCACATAGCAGGTACAGATCAACCTTTCTTTCAAGACAATCGTGTCTGACTATGTGGGCAGTACTTGATTCTCATAGCAGGTACAGATCAACCTTTCTTTCTGAACAATCGTGTCTGACTATGTGGGCAGTACTTGATTCTTATTGAAGGTACAGATCAACCTTTCTTTCAAGACAATCGTGTCTGACTATTTGGGCAGTACTTGATTCTCATTGAAGGTACAGATCAACCCTTCTTTCTGAACAATCGTGTCTGACTATGTGAGCAGTACTTGATTCACATAGCAGGTACAGATCAACCTTTCTTTCAAGACAATCGTGTCTGACTATGTGGGCAGTACTTGATTCTTATTGAAGGTACAGATCAACCTTTCTTTCAAGACAATCGTGTCTGACTATGTGAGCATTACTTGATTCACATAGCAGGTACAGATCAATCATTCTTTCAAGACAATCGTGTCTGACTATGTGAGCATTACTTGATCCACATAGCACGTACAGATCAACCTTTCTTTCAAGACAATCGTGTCTGACTATTTGGGCAGTACTTGATTCTCATTGAAGGTACAGATCAACCCTTCTTTCTGAACAACCGTGTCTGACTATGTGGGTAGTACTTGATTCTCATAGCAGGTACAGATCAACCTTTCTTTCAAGATAATCGTGTCTGACTATGTTGGCAGTACTAGATTCTCATAGCAGGTACAGATCAATCTTTCTTTTAGGACAATCGTGTCTGACTATGTGGGCAGTACTAGATTCTCATAGCAGGTACAGATCAACCATTCTTTCAAGACAATCGTGTCTGACTAAGTGAGCATTACTTGATTCACATAGCAGGTACAGATCAACTTTTCTTTCAAGACAATCGTGTCTGACTATGTGGGCAGTACTTGATTCTCATAGCAGGTACAGATCAACCTTTCTTTCTGAACAATCGTGTCTGACTATGTGGGCAGTACTTGATTCTTATTGAAGGTACAGATCAACCTTTCTTTCTGAACAATCGTGTCTGACTATTTGGGCATTACTTGATTCTCATTGAAGGTACAGATCAACCCTTCTTTCTGAACAATCGTGTCTGACTATGTGGGCAGTACTTGATTCTCATAGCAGGTACAGATCAACCTTTCTTTCAAGATAATCGTGTCTAACTATGTGGACAGTACTAGATTCTCATAGCAGGTACAGATCAACCTTTCTTTTAAGACAATCGTGTCTGACTATGTGGGCAGTACTAGATTCTCATAGCAGGTACAGATCAACCATTCTTTCAAGACAATCGTGTCTAACTATGTGAGCATTACTTGATTCACAGAGCAGGAACAGATCAACTTTTCTTTCAAGACAATCGTGTCTGACTATGTGGGCAGTACTTGATTCACATAGCAGGTACAGATCAACTTTTCTTTCAAGACAATCGTGTCTGACTATGTGGGCAGTACTTGATTCTTATTGAAGGTACAGATCAACCTTTCTTTCTGAACAATCGTGTCTGACTATGTGAGCATTACTTGATTCACATAGCAGGTACAGGTCAACCTTTCTTTCAAGACAATCGTGTCTGACTATGTGGGCAGTACTTGATTCTCATAGCAGGTACAGATCAACCTTTCTTTCTGAACAATCGTGTCTGACTATGTGGGCAGTACTTGATTCTTATTGAAGGTACAGATCAACCTTTCTTTCTGAACAATCGTGTCTGACTATTTGGGCAGTACTTGATTCTCATTGAAGGTACAGATCAACCCTTCTTTCAAGACAATCGTGTCTGACTATGTGAGCAGTACTTGATTCACATAGCAGGTACAGATCAACCTTTCTTTCAAGACAATCGTGTCTGACTATGTGGGCAGTACTTGATTCTCATAGCAGGTACAGATCAACCTTTCTTTTAAGACAATCGTGTCTGACTATGTGGGCAGTACTTGATTCTCATAGCAGGTGCAGATCAACCTTTCTTTCAAGACAATCGTGTCTGACTATGTGGGCAGTACTTGATTCACATAGCAGGTACAGATCAACCTTTCTTTCTGAACAATCGTGTCTGACTATGTGGGCAGTACTTGATTCTCATTGAAGGTACAGATCAACCTTTCTTTCAAGACAATCATGTCTGACTATGTGGGCAGTACTAGATTCTCATAGCAGGTACAGATCAACCATTCTTTTCAGACAATCGTGTCTGACTATGTGAGCATTACTTGATTCACATAGCAGGTACAGATCAACCTTTCTTTCAAGACAATCGTGTCTGACTATGTGGGCAGTACTTGATTCTCATAGCAGGTACAGATCAACCTTTCTTTCAAGACAATCGTGTCTGACTATGTGGGCAGTACTTGATTCTCATAGCAGGTACAGATCAACCTTTCTTTCTGAACAATCGTGTCTGACTATGTGAGCAGTACTTGATTCACATAGCAGGTACAGATCAACCTTTCTTTCAAGACAATCGTGTCTGACTATGTGGGCAGTACTTGATTCTCATAGCAGGTACAGATCAACCTTTCTTTCTGAACAATCGTCTCTGACTATGTGAGCATTACTTGATTCATATAGCAGGTACAGATCAACCTTTCTTTGAAGACAATCGTGTCTGACTATGTGGGCAGTACTTGATTCTCATAGCAGGTACAGATCAACCTTTCTTTCAAGACAATCGTGTCTGACTATTTGGGCAGTACTTGATTCTTATTGAAGGTACAGATCAACCTTTCTTTCTGAACAATCGTGTCTGACTATGTGAGCAGTACTTGATTCACATAGCAGGTACAGATCAACCTTTCTTTCAAGACAATCGTGTCTGACTATGTGGGCAGTACTTGATTCTCATAGCAGGTACAGATCAACCTTTCTTTCAAGACAATCGTGTCTGACTATGTGAGCATTACTTGATTCTCATTGCAGGTACAGATCAACCTTTCTTTCAAGACAATCGTGTCTGACTATGTGGGCAGTACTAGATTCTAATTGAAAGTACAATCAACCTTTCTTTCAAGACAATCGTGTCTGACTATTTGGGCAGTACTTGATTCTCATTGAAGGTACAGATCAACCCTTCTTTCTGAACAATCGTTTCTGACTATGTGGGCAGTACTTGATTCTCATTGAAGGTACAGATCAACCTTTCTTTCAAGACAATCATGTCTGACTATGTGGGCAGTACTAGATTCTCATAGCAGGTACAGATCAACCATTCTTTTCAGACAATCGTGTCTGACTATGTGAGCATTACTTGATTCACATAGCAGGTACAGATCAACCTTTCTTTCAAGACAATCGTGTCTGACTATGTGGGCAGTACTTGATTCTCATAGCAGGTACAGATCAACCTTTCTTTCAAGACAATCGTGTCTGACTATGTGGGCAGTACTTGATTCTCATAGCAGGTACAGATCAACCTTTCTTTCTGAACAATCGTGTCTGACTATGTGAGCAGTACTTGATTCACATAGCAGGTACAGATCAACCTTTCTTTCAAGACAATCGTGTCTGACTATGTGGGCAGTACTTGATTCTCATAGCAGGTACAGATCAACCTTTCTTTCTGAACAATCGTCTCTAACTATGTGAGCATTACTTGATTCATATAGCAGGTACAGATCAACCTTTCTTTGAAGACAATCGTGTCTGACTATGTGGGCAGTACTTGATTCTCATAGCAGGTACAGATCAACCTTTCTTTCAAGACAATCGTGTCTGACTATTTGGGCAGTACTTGATTCTTATTGAAGGTACAGATCAACCTTTCTTTCTGAACAATCGTGTCTGACTATGTGAGCAGTACTTGATTCACATAGCAGGTACAGATCAACCTTTCTTTGAAGACAATCGTGTCTGACTATGTGGGCAGTACTTGATTCTCATAGCAGGTACAGATCAACCTTTCTTTCTGAACAATCGTGTCTGACTATTTGGGCAGCACTTGATTCTCATTTAAGGTACAGATCAACCCTTCTTTCTGAACAATCGTGTCTGACTATGTGGGCAGTACTTGATTCTCATAGCAGGTATAGATCAACCTTTCTTTGAAGATAATCGTGTCTGACTATGTGGGCAGTACTAGATTCTCATAGCAGGTACAGATCAACCTTTCTTTTAAGACAATCGTGTCTGACTATGTGGGCAGTACTAGATTCTCATAGCAGGTACAGATCAACCATTCTTTCAAGACAATCGTGTCTGACTATGTGGGCAGTACTAGATTCTCATAGCAGGTACAGATCAACCATTCTTTCAAGACAATCGTGTCTAACTATTTGAGCATTACTTGATTCACATAGCAGGAACAGATCAACTTTTCTTTCAAGACAATCGTGTCTGACTATGTGAGCAGTACTTGATTCTCATAGCAGGTACAGATCAACTTTTCTTTCAAGACAATCGTGTCTGACTATGTGGGCAGTACTTGATTCTCATAGCAGGTACAGATCAACCTTTCTTTCAAGACAATCGTGTCTGACTATGTGAGCATTACTTGATTCTCATTGCAGGTACAGATCAACCTTTCTTTCAAGACAATCGTGTCTGACTATGTGGGCAGTACTAGATTCTAATTGAAAGTACGATCAACCTTTCTTTCAAGACAATCGTGTCTGACTATTTGGGCAGTACTTGATTCTCATTGAAGGTACAGATCAACCCTTCTTTCTGAACAATCGTTTCTGACTATGTGGGCAGTACTTGATTCTCATTGAAGGTACAGATCAACCTTTCTTTCAAGACAATCATGTCTGACTATGTGGGCAGTACTAGATTCTCATAGCAGGTACAGATCAACCATTCTTTTCAGACAATCGTGTCTGACTATGTGAGCATTACTTGATTCTCATAGCAGGTACAGATCAACCTTTCTTTCTGAACAATCGTCTCTGACTATGTGAGCATTACTTGATTCATATAGCGGGTACAGATCAACCTTTCTTTGAAGACAATCGTGTCTGACTATGTGGGCAGTACTTGATTCTCATAGCAGGTACAGATCAACCTTTCTTTCAAGACAATCGTGTCTGACTATGTGGGCAGTACTTGATTCTCATAGCAGGTACAGATCAACCTTTCTTTCAAGACAATCGTGTCTGACTATGTGGGCAGTACTTGGTTCTCATACCAGGTACAATCAACCTTTCTTTCAAGACAATCGTGTCTGACTATGTGGGCAGTACTTGATTCTCATTGAAGGTACAATCAACCTTTCTTTCAAGACAATCGTGTCTGACTATGTGGGCAGTACTTGATTCTCATTGAAGGTACAATCAACCTTTCTTTCAAAAAGATCCTTTCTGACTATGTGGGCAGTACTTGATTCTCATAGCAGGTACAGATCAACCTTTCTTTCAAGACAATCGTGTCTGACTATGTGGGCAGTACTTGGTTCTCATACCAGGTACAATCAACCTTTCTTTCAAGACAATCGTGTCTGACTATGTGGGCAGTACTTGGTTCTCATACCAGGTACAATCAACCTTTCTTTCAAGACAATCGTGTCTGACTATGTGGGCAGTACTTGATTCTCATTGCAGGTACAGATCAACCTTTCTTTCTACACAATCAAGTCAAAATGGGCTTTACATAACAAGCAGGTGTGTCCCTCCTGGATTTCCTGGCATCTTTATATGAACCGCAGTTTTCAAAAATAATCTGAAAACACCTAAATCCCCATAGACCATTTCTATCAGACTATGTAGGTAGCTGCACCTGATTTCTGGGTAAGGATCACGTCTGACCATGTAGGTAGCTGCATCTGACTTCTGGGTAAGGATCATGTCTGACCATGGAGGTAGCTGCATCTGACTTCTGGGTAAGGATCGTGTCTGACCATGTAGGTAGCTGTATCTGACTTCTTGGTAAGAATCACGTCTGACCATGTAGGTAACTGCATCTGACTTCTGGGTAAGGATCGTGTCTGACCATGTAGGTAGCTGCATCTGACTTCTGGGTAAGGATCATGTCTGACCATGGAGGTAGCTGCATCTGACTTCTGGGTAAGGATCGTGTCTGACCATGTAGGTAGCTGCATCTGACTTCTGGGTAAGGATCATGTCTGACTCTGTAGATTACTGCATTGTAGTAGCTACCATAGAAACACTGTGCTTGACCTGATCTTTTTACAATCTTGCATTCCCGAATTTAGATTGAACATCGTTAAAAACGTGTTTTCGTGAATATAGAGACACAGGCCTCGTTGAATTATCACATGTTCCAAGGGTACCTCATGGTTTACTGGGCGCATGTACAATATGCTCAACGGAGCAGCATGTATGCCCTCAGCAAATCCTAGAGATAAGGACCGAGATGGTAGTGCACTCCAGACCACACTACATGACATAATTATCAGACACAACCTGCAGTCAGCGTTGTTCCCAGCCAGCGCTATCTGCTGTGTAGGCGGCACCAGCCATCTGTCGCTGCCATGCATACATGGAATAAGCTGACAAACGATCGTTCAAGTTCAATTAACATGCATCCAGAAATATTCTGTTAATTATTCATTATTTCGTCAATTTGATTTAAACGAAAGCTTGATACGTTCTGCTTCGCGGATTCGAACAAAACAATTTCTCCATAATGTTTGATATTAACTTATCAGTTGTATCAGTACACTCGGTTCTGATACTACCCGAATTATTTGACACTTTTTGGAGGACAATGCTTTGAAAACGATGTCTGCGGATTACGTTCGGGCTCATCATCAGGTGGATGGGCAACCGATGGAGATATAACGAGCGCTTCTAATTTACACAAACCTGTTGGAGCCGTGAACTAAATACAAATAAGGTAGGCTTGTTTGGAATATATATGTAACATGACGTACAAAAGCAAACAAACATGGTAAACCTAAGGGACAATCAACAAGAAGATGAAATATTGGGCTGAGATATTAGAAAGGGCTGCTTAAGGAATTAAGTTGTTTGTTTCTGTTAGCATTTCATAGATGTTACATTAAAACTTTCGATTGCTAGTGAACAGCCTGGTAGTTGTCCCTATTTAGCTGGTTGCTGGATAGATGATGAAGCTTATATTTGTTTGTGAAGACTTTACACTAATGGGTCTGGAAGTACCTACCAAACTATGTGTGCATCTGTCAGAGATATGTTTTTTGTGTAACAACAACTAAATTCCTGTGCCCTTTGTGTAAGCCAGAGCTCACACTAACCTTTGCTTTTACTGTATAGTGTAGATGTATTGATTCTTGCTTTGAGAATCTATGGGCTTGTCTTAGGGATGAATGTGTAGCAACGGGTGGCCACTGTTTCTGACAGAAACATTTATTTGTAATGGTTTCTCGGTAAGACAACGCAAACGGATAAAAAGGTATCCGTTGGAGTCATATGCGAATAAAAAGGCAAAAGGTACTAATTTGAGTGATTACAAACAAAACGTAATGTGGCGCCGCTCTTGTCTATCGCCGATGCCATCAGAATTGACGATCGGTTAACTGGCTGGACAAATTGCAATGATAACTGTCACTAATCATAGTACAGCAAGTTACAGCAGCCACATTAGGCGTGCATGTATAGTTATTACAAAATGTTTTGCGCAGCCTCATTAACAAATATTGCCAGATTTTCACTATCAACATTATCTATGGACATGAAGAAATTAAATGTTTATGTAGTAGGAAAGCTCGTGTTTTTCCTTCGACTATAGACGTCACGTAATGTAGTTTGAAGACAATAGTTTCAGTAACAGAAAATCGGGGTCTAAAATCGGCGTAGCTGAGTCCTTTCACTGCAGGCAATTCTGGAAATATAAATTGTGAAGACATTTAGCGAGGACAGTCGGGGTGTCAGTCCACACATCAGTGTAGTAGAACTCTGCGAATAGACCGCATCCGTAATCCCGTTACGAAACGCCAAGCAGACCCCAAAAGACGTTTCATAGAATAGAGTAGCTTCCCTTTGATACACGGCAAAAACTATTACTCTTGCGAGCGGATCGATGGATTGCCGTGAAAGGCGATCACCGACAAAGTTGAAAATGTATCTGTGTGGGCAATTGTGTTTATATCTACATGGTAGTCTCGCCGCTGTCTACAAGGCAAGTTTCAGTTGGAACTATATTGAATAATCACTGACATTGTGACGCAGTGTTATAATACGTGGGAGATGAAATTACTATAAATCTATATGATAAAGAGGTTATCACGTTTGGTGATGGTAACTATACTGTATTAGGAATTAACAATATTTATTCCAAATACAGGATATTTCCCAAACAGAATCGCGTGTTAACCTCTTTATATATTCACATCACTGAGTTTTAAAGCAAAAAGTGCAACTATTATCACGTGTAACTTACCTGTACGTAAGAAATATACGAGCGGGAGTTGTTTATCGTACAGTAAAACACTGCATGGAGAATAAACCATGAGGCGCCTCTCATGGTTTATTCTCCCTTCAGTGTTTTATAGTTTCGATAAACAACGACCACGAGTCGCTCATTTCTTATATCAGATATCAACATTATGTACAGCCTCTTTAAGTAATGTACAAGCTTTACAAATATTTACCCGTATTTTAATAATAATGACTCCCTCAATAAATTGCGACCCCGTCAATGTCGGACAAGTAAATTTAATGCACAGGTTGGTATTTCCCGCAAATTCTCACAATCCTCACGTCGATTATCTGTACCCTTTCTCCCAATACCAATTGTCATAACTCTCCCGCTCTTGGATGTGGTCGTTCGGCCAACGTGTTTATCTGTTGACCAGCTACACTTATGGGAACAACTCACTAGACACTCCCCTCTCAAAAATCTCCAGAAAGGACGTCATGATAGAACAATGTTTTATATATATATATATATAATTGTTTGTGAACAAACGCACATATTCTGATATCAGAGCAGACTGGCCTAACGCAACCCTTTCGGAGGACTTTACATGTTGTATTGATATACTACTACAACTGCGAGAGTCAGTAGCATGACAATATGCCTCTACACATCGAAGTAAATGTATCGCTAGCTGTGATCAGCACGCAGTAGGGTTTCAATCACGTGGAGCCGTAAACCAAAGTAAGAAGGGATACAGACGCAAAGAATTAGTTTTGAACAGATGACAGATGTTTATCTAGATATGTAGACTCGTCAAATATGAAACAGATGCAAAACATATGCAATATGTTGAATGGACTGCGTAAGATGTGACGAATTGTCACATGTCGCTGACCTGTGGCAGAGGTACTTTGCTGGCCGCATGGAACTCCGGATATGAGAGTGCTTTGTTTGGTAAACTCACAATTTATTTACATTCCCACAAGCAATCAAACGGGCAACTTCTTTACAATAATTGTCACGCCCAATTCGAAGTATGTATCATGCGAAAACGTGTACTTCAAGCATATTATTGCTTACAAATTAGTAATATAAAAGAAATAATTCAAATTTTGAAAATAACCTAATGAAAAATATTAATTAACCGGACTAAACTTCAGGACATCAAGAGAGAGGAAATCAAAGTGGGGTTTTGATAACAGATAACAATGCATGTTGCAGCTCAACAGTATTGTGAGTCAACATGCAACTCCTTCACTTCTCATTGCTATCACTCGGATTTATATTACTGCATATTATAAACAGTTGTGATACTAAGTGCTGCAGCATGCATTTCCCGTCACTTGTCATTGACTTTGGGACATCGTTGATAAGTCAAAATTGTTTCTGTGTGAGACACGCCACCTTGTGGTTTAGTCATTCACATGATGAGTCACACTTAAGTCAATGGTATTTATTAATGAGCATCAGTTGACATATGCATTGCATGACGCATGGTAAAAATATGATATAGGTGTTTCCCTTGAACCTATTGAGGCATTTTTATATTTCGCTATACTATATTTTTTCCATTGTTTTTCAAAAGTAAGTATGTTTGAACCAGAAGCGAAAAACACTGTCACTCATCGCCTGAATTATACAGCTGGTGATTAATGGCGATGTTCGTTTTGTTCAGCTGGAGATTGATGGCGATGTTCGTTTTGTTCAGCGCGAGATTGATGGCGATAATCGTTTTGTTCAGCTGGAGATTGATGGCGATGTTCGTTTTGTTCAGCTGGAGATTGATGGCGATGTTCGTTTTGTTCAGCTGGAGATTGATGGCGATGTTCGTTTTGTTCAGCTGGAGATTGATGGCGATGTTCGTTTTGTTCAGCTGGAGATTGATGGCGATGTTCGTTTTGTTCAGCTGGAGATTGATGGCGATGTTCGTTTTGTTCAGCGCGAGATTGATGACGATAATCGTTTTGTTCAGCTGGAGATTGATGGCGATGTTCGTTCTGTTCAGCTTTCATTTACGGTAGTGATCTTTTTGTTCAGTTGGTGAATGACAATGGTGTTCCGTCTATTTATCTAGCAAGAGATAGTGTAATCATGTGATACAAGTATGTTGTTTGTTTGTTGTTTAACGCACTCAGCAATATTACAGTAATATGATGGCGATCTGTAAATAATCGAGTATGGACCAGACAATCCTGTGATTGATATCATGAGCATCGATCCACGCAATTGGGAAACGATGACATGCATCAACAAGTCAGCGAGCCTGACAACCCGATCCCGTTAATCGCTTCTTACCACAAGCAAAGTCGCCTTTTACGACAAGCATGGGTTGCTGAAGGCCTCTAACAACCCGGATGTTCACGGGTCTACAAGTATGTAGTCACGAATGAACTTACAGTGGAATATTACTTAATAATTCATCTGTTAGATCATGAATATAAATAGAAAACGAGAACTAACACATGTTGTCGTGCTTCATCATCCTATAACTTAAGTTGACTCGAACAACACGTGGGCTGCATGCGTTAGCGACACATATAATGTGGGTAACTGATAACTTGCATACTCCTTTTGTCAAGCGGTCGGTGTACGGTTGTCGGTAGGACGTGACAACATCGAGTCTGGTGGCTTGCGGTATATACAAAATTTCTTTATACAAGAAGCACTATGTGCCAGGACAGCACATTGTGGTAGTGGTTGTTGTGTTGCTGCTCCAGATCTCCTTGTCTAACTTGTCTAGCTAGGCTCAGAGTAAAGCCTTCATATTTTAGTCTCTTGACCCAGGCTTATCTATCCAAGGTCTAACTCATAAATATAAACAACAGTAATAATGAGAAGTGACATCTTTGCAGAGCTCGTTCAGGATGGCTGGCAGTCAATGTACAATACAATAGGGATATAAATTGGGATAAGCATCTTAAAAGTTATGGCAATGACGTGATGCTAGACATATACATGTCATGGCTACAGGGTATTTCGCTTCTGGAATATAATGCTCATTCAATGGTTGTCCTCAACAGGCCACTATGACAACTCCACAGCCGATCGCGCATGTACCTCACAGTTGACCCCACTTCGTATATCCCTGCCAGTTGACCCACAGTCGACCTCGTATGTCCCTCACAGTTGACCCACAGTCGACCTCGTATATCCCTCACAGTTGACCCACAGCCTACCTCGTATGTCCCTCACAGTTGACCCACAGCCTACCTCGTATGTCCCTCAAAGTTGGCACATAGCCGACCTCGTATATCCCTCACAGTTGACCCACAGCCGACCTCGTATGTCCCTCACAGTTGACCTGACCTCGTATGTTGGCCAAGTTAAGGCAACGTCTTTTATTACATATTGACTTATACATAAGACTTATTTCGATAAACAGAAGGTTGATCAGTTACCCAGACGTCAAACTTGGCAGATGCTTACTCGGTTCCACACAAGGGTAATTTGAGGCAGTACCGTTACTCTCCTAGGTACTTTCAGGTCAGGTCAGTCGGGTTATTCAGGTCAGGAAAGGTCAGCTACTTCTACCCAGACTGGTTCGAAGTCGAGTAGTTCGTTCTTTAAGAAATCAGATGTCCCAGTTGGTTCGAAACAGGATTAAGGTTTGTCGTTGTAGGTATTGTCACAGGCACCCGGGATGTCATTAACACTCAGGTTGAGTTGTGTTTGTAGTGTTCAGCTATCAAAATATGATGGTGTTAGTGAAGAATACTTACCTTTTATATCGAAAGGTTTTGTGTCACTTAAAGGTGATAATTCCACATTGCGTAACCATTAATATTCTGGTGGACACAGGGCCCTCCCGACTTTACTGCTAGAGGGCGTTCTGCCATTATCGGACCCTTGGGTCACCACACCTCGACAAGATCGGCAGATTACCCGTCAACACCAGCGACATCCGTTCCTAACTGCAAGTGAAAGTGCTCGGCAGACCATAGGAACACATAATCGACACATTAGCCGGGGCACTGTGATCCGACGTCTCCGTTCCAACAACCTCAGATGTCGCCGACCAGCACGTCGTCCTGTTCTCCAACCACGGCATCGACAAGCACGACTTCAGTGGGCACAGGGCAATCACAATTGGCGTCATCGTGAGTGGAGGCGTGTCATCTTCTCTGATGAAAGTCGCTTTTGTGTCTCCAATGCAGACGGAAGAGTCAGAATTTGGCGGCGTCGAGGTGATCGTTGTGGAAAGGGATCCATGGGGTGGACCTAGCGTCATGATATGGGCAGGGATTGGACTTAATGCGATACTTGGACCCATGTGCTTTCTGAATGTTGGTCAAGGTCGGGGACACGGCGTCACTGCTCAGCGGTATATCGACCAAGTGATCAGACCCCACGTTGTTCCATTTTTTGCACTACATCAACAACGCATTTTCCAGCAGGACAACGCTCGTCCCCATGTTGCCAGAGCTACCACAACATCACACAACACAACATCCGTGTTCTACCGTGGCCAGCCCTCAGCCCTGATCTGAACCCCATCGAACACTTGTGGGATGAGGTTAAAAGGCGTCTGCACAATGTGTGCCCAGTCCATACAACTGCCGATGAACTACATGGATGTGTGCAGGAGGATCCCTAGGGCCTTCACAAATCGTCTGATCCATTCAATGTACAGGAGATGTGTGGCAGTGACCAATGCTAATAGTGGTCACACCATATATTGACTGACATTTTGGGTATTGACCCGAAACTGTGTAAGCCCTTAACATTTGAAAACAACAATTATGTCATCTGCCTTTTAATCCATTAAACTGTCTTCAGTCAAACTTTTGTCAATCTTGCACTATTAGTATTTCTTGTCTTTACTGTTGAAAATAAATAACATGAATACTGCATACTCGACTTGCGTTTCTTTTGCGTGTGAGTATATTTATTGATCTTGTGTGACACTTACTGATTGCACAGTTTAGTGAGTGAGTATGGTTTTACGTCGCTTTTAGCAATATTCCAGCAATATCACGGCGGGGGACACCAATAATGGGCTTCACACATTGTACCCACATCGGGAATCGAACCCGGGTCTTCGGCGTGACGAGCGAACGCTTTAACCACCAGGCTACCCGACCTCCCTCACAATTTAGTACCGTAAGTACAAATGTCTGGGTTAACCTTCGCGTTTCAACTTGGGAATCAGGTGGTAATATTGGTTTTAAACAAAGAACTCCTAACGTGATGGTGTAAGGTGAATGTGGATGCATACGTTAGTATATAGCAATGTATAACCGGCATAATGTATTGGTTTTGAATATGCCAGGAAGTAAATTGACTCGAAAATGTTACAATATGTTGATGGTATATGAAATGATGGAGCTAGCTAGTGGGCATATAGTGTTAATGTTAACTGTTAACGTGATCAAATGTGATCAAATGTGATCAATAAAAAAATCCCGATGTTATTTTATTGTCGATAAGACAGACTCTCACAGGTGTGTACTTTCAAAAATGGAGATAAACTGTGAATATTATAAGCTTTTTGAATCTCATATGTGATAAAAACATGAAATTCAATCTTGTTTTCTTGATTCTATATTCCTATTTCCTATCCTTGTTTCTTTTTTCTCATGAAGTGTAAACATTAGATTGACGGTAGAAAGAAAGAGTTCACTAAGTCTATGGCTGTACCTGTCCCTAAGGTGACGCAGTTATTTCATAATACAGCTATGTTATGTAGATTGGGCTTGTTTACTTGACATTACATGTACATTTGGCAACAATGTAAATTACAACACGAGGTTAAGTTGGAAATAAATACCAAAGTAGCCCAACTGCAATAAACCTATAGCCAAACGAAATATTCAGACCTAAAAATGAATTCTAGGTCGTATGATCACATAGGTTTACGAGTAGGTATTTGTTCGAGCAGCGGCAGAAGTAGCTTTAAAAGTAGCCCTCTTTGTCAGGGTGCGTGGTGACCTGACCAGTGAAACTCTTTTCAGCTAGACAATTAGGAAGAACTTGTTGTATTTAACGCGTATTCACTATCAGTCTCACACATCGGACTATCGAACGGCGGGAACAATATCAGAGCACTTGGTTTCATCAATGCCAGACACCGATCACTCTGAAACACTTCTCTTCAGAGCCTTAGCGACTGAACAAACACCTCCTTATGCCAGTGTTTATATGTCAGTGAGTGTATGTAGATTAACACATCGATTGAAGAAAGGAAGTTTGTTTAAATTTGAAAGATGTTAAAATCGTCATGTTACATGTATGTTAACACGAAAACATACAGTAACTTCATTACAACCGATTGTACATGACGGACTTGCGCGCTCAATATATAAGGTATAGACTCAGCATTAGGGGAATCCTATACACATCTTCACAACACTGCATATCTCAGTTCGAGTTCATTTCATACACATTCACACAGCAGATTAATTTGTGCCTAAATAGAATAATCTAGCATGCAGTACTACGCGGTATTTCGGTAACAGATTACAATGGGTTGTACATGCTGACAATATATACTGAACACCAAAAGAAACGCGAAAACATAAAATGTTTATGTGAATATAGAACCAAGAGAAAGCATGTGAAGACCGGCATATGAATAATAGTGACCACTAATAACGCCGCCTTTCGGCCTTTGAAACTGCGCGAAACACCATTGGAATCCATGTAAAGCCTATCAACCCTAACACCGTGAGGCGTGGTTTGACAGAAGAAGCTGTTTGTGATGCAGGGGACCAGCATGAGATCCAGAGTTGACTCAACGTCATCTTCAGAAGAAACGTCAGTGGGCTTTGAACCATGTAAACTGATGAAGGCGAGTTCTTTTCTCTGACATAGCACAGTAATTATACACATGATTCGCGTCTCTTTTGGTGTTCAGTATATACCGAAAAAGATCGTCAGTTATCTTCAGTTGACAAATTAACACTCACTTACCTGAGTTGGTAAATGTTATTGTAATGGAAGCACTCTGTGGGCATGGGGAATAGCAGATTGGACGCCAATAGCAGTCTGACTTCGCTCATGTAGATGGGCGAGGATAAGAGAAAAAATGACGGAATGCAAATTCCCTGCCGGAGTTGTTACTGACATTGCTGGTTCTATTCCCATGGAAGCCCACATTGTGTCTTGTGTATATGTCCATGGTATTTTCATGCTTCATAACAATCAATTCCATTATTATACACGTGATGCGTCCTAGCGCTACATGTTGCTCACCGGGACCGCAACAAAACATGTAGGACAGGTCGATTGAATTAGGACAATATCCCCGAAGAGCAGCCGGCGTTTACCTGGACCCGACAACGACACAGATCGATTAGGCTAGGGCGGCGTTTTATCATCCCGGGTCTGATACTGCTATCGACACACCGACTACTGTTTCATAATCATAATTGCAATAGTCAATAAACGCGTGCCGATCAGAAGCACCCTCGAGCTACTGTTTGACCGAATATCTCAACATGTCCAACACTTAATCTATGAATGACCTCTGTTTATTCTCACTATTGATGACGACTCTTTATACACGGAGAGCTTCCTAGGGACGATTGGAAATGGAAGTGCGCCCAGTATTAGTTTCTTCAGTATGATTAGACACAAATGGAGGAGAACACCTGTTACGTTATTTGCTTCCTATCGATCGCCTCGTGTGCGCATGCTCATCCCAGGTATCGCCCTGCCTGTGCTGAGTGGTTAGGTTGGAGTTGCTGAGATCGACGCTGATACCCACAGAGACGATGGCGCACAAACAGCCACATGCTGCCAAACCTGCAGCAAACTTCCTACGTCAGTTCAGGGATTTAAAAACAAGAGATCTGAAACAAATATCGGCAACTCAGTTTATGGATGTATGGAACCATTACGATAATGACGGTAAGTGTTCCTGCAATTGCAAGTTTCACTGAAGCTCGTCATGTGTTGACAAGCTCCTATACTTTGATGATCCATCATAAGCCAAGTTACATGTTACTATGAAATCTCAACCGATACTTTCCTCAGTAATAACAAAAAGTTGCAGTATATTTTCTGTATATAGTTTATGAGCTGGGGTCACCATATAGGTGTGGAGATAGTGTGCACATATATACACATAACATACCAGATGACACAGTAACAGAAGTCCTCGCTTGATAATCAATATATATATTCACGTATATTGGACGACGCTACCTGGTTGATGGAAGTAACATACGACCACTGACTCGTAAAGGCTATACTGTGGTCTACTGGGCTTTGTGCCTTCATTGATTTTTTTCGATTTAGCTTGAAAATCATTAGCCTGCATCAGCAGACATTGTCATCTGCATAATGGTGGACGGACTGGACTGCTAGTTTGTGGCCAATACTTGTTCCGACTTGACTTGACAAGCTTAAGAAGGTCGACATCCAACATCACAGCATCACGGCTGTTGAAAATGTCTCCAATATAGTAAACACTGTTTTTATGGCGGTAAAATGACGTCTTGTGGAACTAATGCCAAGTTTAATCAATGCGATGATAACTGGAACAAGTAATTACTGACATAATAACACTTGAATGGAATAATCAATAGCGACAGCTGTTGTAGTCTAGTTTACTTGATAACAACGGATATAGGTATGTAAATGAATCTGCAACAAGAGCAGTAGTACGGAGGGGTATGTTTGCATACGAATAATGAACTCAAAATACAAAACAATACGAATGAACAACTCGCAAACAAAAGACGTCATATGTAAAGAAAGAACGATGTGTACTAAAGAACGCCAGTGCACAAAGAGGACGCTAAACTACTACAAGGACAACGCTGACAATATAGAACGCCGTGTATATGATCAATGCATGCCGAAGTGCTCAAAGTATTACGTCACTACTCTGCGTGTGACGTCATATGTATATGTTATATATACATGTATATAATGTGTATATATTCTATCTATATATGTTGCGTTTATATAAGTACGTGTATGTTTAGTACACAATTTTCAATAAACACTCGTTTAACTAATTTAAAGCTTAACAAAGTATAATGACCAATGAAGCAATGACATGTTCATGCATGGCCCAAAGAGGTGTCATGATGCCGAGTTATTTTTCTGACGCACTTTTTCATAAGATCTGAAAAGTGAATATTGTGCAATAATATTGCGCTTGCGCGGCACTGGGTTTACCTCAGAACACATCAGAACTTTATTTTTCTCTGGCCGAGAGCATCGGCATATGAGGTACAAACAGTCCATGGCGACGGACAGAGGTTAACCGGGAGTTTTCACAATTTTTACTGTAATGTTAATAAATTTATATATTTCTTTTGGACATATATCTATGGCAGTTAAATAATTGCTGGCTGGAGTTGTAACACATTTGGTCTTTTTGAATAGTGTTTTGGAATGTACATTTTCCTTTGTTCATTGAAAATTTTGTGAAATTCATCTCCAATGTCATAACTATCACACAATTTGCAATACACAGTCATGCAACGGAGTTCTATTTCCATCTTCTAATTTCTATTGGCAGGTGGTTACAAGATGTCCTAAAGTAAAGTTATTTAAAGGAGAAGGGGGTTGGAATGTCGATTATTGTTTCAAGTTTAATGTCGCCTTTAAAAAGTATGTGGAGCATTTACTAGAATTTGAAATTTAGGATGCCCAAACGAAAACTTTAAATCGAAGCCCAACACATGTATGAATCTATGTGTGTGTGTGTGTGTGTGTGTGTGTGTGTGTGTGTGTGTGTGTGTGTGTGTACGTATGCATATATATATATATATATATATATATATATATATATATATATATATATATGTGTGTGTGTGTGTGTGTGTGTGTGTGTGCGCCATATAAATTATCAAGCAGCGGTACATGTTCAGGAAACATATTACATGTGTTGTAATACACATTCTCCTGAGAGAAGGATTCAGTGTCGGAAGTACTATCACTTCCTGTAGGGAAGGGGTCAGCTTAGAATGAACACGAAAGAGTCCAATAATGAAATGGTTGATGGTGAGATCGAAGGCATCGACTTATATACTGAACCGCAAAACAAACGTCACCCCAAGTAACATTGCATGAAAAGTTGTCATTTAAATATCTGGGTAATTTTTGTCAAAGTTTCTAAAATTTAATATTACCTTGTGAAAATGAAAATGAATTTGATGATAAAAAACAAAGCAGACTACAATAAAACCGATCGCCCAAACGCATCACGTCAACGGCCATGGTAACCCGATGCACGTGAGTTCCGTACAAATTGAATGCACATGCGTTTCCCAATTTCTTGCCCTATAAAAATCCAACCAGATCGGATAACATTAATTCGTTATTGAATTCCTACCACATGCCAAGATTGACAAGACACCAACCCCTTGGACGATTGCAAGCTGGACAAACCGACCGACAAGTAGTCATTGCATTTCAAGTCCACGTAAGGACCATATACAGGCTCCAGCAACGATACCATACCACCAACACTACAGATGAACGACCACGTAGTGGAAGACCAAGGGTCACCACCCGGCGTCATGATCGTCAGATTGTGCGACAGCATCTTCAAGATCACTTTGTTACTGATGCGGAAACTGCTCGACAGACCATGCGACACACCAGCGACACATTAGTGCGGACGATTGAGCAGACATCTCCACTGTCACAGGCCACACCGAGGACCCATTCTGACATCACGTCATCGCCGGAACCGTCTTCAGTGGGCAACACAGCACCAGCATGGGCGCCACCAGCAGTGGAGAAGAGTCCTCTTTTCAGACGAAAGCCGTTACTGTATCTCAACAGCAGATGGAACACAGAGAGAGAGAGACTCTCGTGGGATGGTCCGATCATTATGGTGTGGGGTGCAATTGTTCTTGCACAGGGGGTCGGCCCTGTGGTCTTCCAGAACATCGGTCCAGGGAGAGGTAATGGTGTTACAGCAGCTGAATGACGTCCGACCAAGGTCGACAACTGCAGCTGAATTGCGTCAGGCGTTCCTCAGAGTGTGGGCTCAAGTGCCTATGGCCTTCATCAACCGCCTCATCCATTCCATGTATCGACGTTGCACGGCAGTCATCAATGCACATGGCGGACATACTGGATACTGATTTGTGATGCCATTTTCTCAGAGACTAGTGTTGTGTTTCACTTTAAGAATATTTGACACTTTAATTTCAACCTTGATGATCAGTTTCACCTTTTTTAATATGTCTCAAAGTACGTTTACAGTGTTTGGACAAATAAGGTGTCTTATATATCTATCCATGGTGACGTTTCTTTTGCGGTTCAGTATATGATAACGTGGTACATATCTGTATGCGCAGAAAGCCACCCGTAACAACAATATGACCAGATCGAGGATAATAAAATAACATCACAATTAAAAATAATAAATTATGTTCCCATCATCGTGTCTGCACGGGGTATTCAGGGTCGTGCTGTCTGTGTTGGTATCGGTATGTCATATTCATTGTGTCTGCACGGGGTATTCAGGATCATGCAGTCTGTCCAGTGTCGGAGGCATGTTACAGTCATTGTTTCTTCACGGGCCATTCAGGATCATGCAGTCTGTCCAGTGTCGGAGGCCTGTTATAGTCATTGTTTCTGCACGGGGTATTCAGGATCATGCAGTCTGCCCAGTGTCGGAGGCCTGTTACAGTCATTGTTTCTTCACGGGCCATTCAGGATCATGCAGTCTGTCCAGTGTCGGAGGCCTGTTATAGTCATTGTTTCTGCACGGGGTATTCGGGATCATGCAGTCTGTCCAGTGTCGGAGGCCTGTTATAGTCATTGTTTCTGCACAGGGTATTCAGGATCATGCAGTCTGTCCAGTGTCGGAGGCCTGTTATAGTCATTGTTTCTGCACGGGGTATTCAGGATCATGCAGTCTGTCCAGTGTCGGAGGCCTGTTATAGTCATTGTTTCTGGACGGGGTATTCAGGGCCAGGGTCTGTTTTGATTAATACGAGAATAAATGTCAATGTCATGCATCCACCATCATTATATTATCATTCTTTAGTTACCATCGTTACTAGTGTTGACGATGATCAATACAAATGTGTCATATATCCGTTACCTAACTGTGAATGGTAACATATTGCAATGGCCAATGTCTTGCTATCGACCTGAAACAGCTATTGTTTCTGCACGGGGTATTCAGAGCCTGAATGGATGTTTGATGCTTTAAATACTGAAACAGAGTTAGTTTTTACACTAAAACTGATCAAAACCTAGAATGCTTTCGGGGAATTAGCCACGGGATCAACACACCTTCATGCAACTCCCTGCTATTGCTCTCTCTCAACTGAAGATATATTTTACCCAGCCTCCTTCAGTTCTTGTAGAAATTCCACCTCTCACATCACCCATCTCCATCCTGTCAATCTAGCCTTACTACAACATTTCTTTGATGACTCTGCCCTCTCCAGTATAGCTGGGGATACCAATTTTAGAAAATCAATTAATTTCACAATTCCAAAATTTAATATATTTTCCCATGCCATTTCCAATGTTTTGGCTAACGACAATCAAGCCCACCTCAGTTTAAGACGTGTTGCAGAGAGTGCTAAAAAGGATCAAACAATCTTTCAAACAATTGCTGAGCCACTGCTTGATGCTCAAATCAGTCTTCCTCCAAGTTCCTGGCTTGATACGAATGCTATTCTAGCCTTAAGCGCCTCAATTGCATCAGGTGTGTATATAATTTTGGTTGTTTGGATGTTTTTCAAAATTCGAACTCTATCAGCAGCACTCATGTTAGTCACTCGCGTTGTCCCCACCAAAGCAGTGCAACCACCAGCTCTTAATTATAATGATCATGCCACTGCTAGTACTCCACCCACGGACTTTGTCATCACAGATCTTGCTGACTACCATGTCTCAATCCTTCTCGGTTTTATCACACTTTTAATTGAATCCATCTTGCTTATACTAGTCTTTCAGCGCCGTTCAGGACTTCAAAATGGCCTTGTTTTAGAACTTACTACAGGTCCTGAATGTGTCACTGTCCCTATTTTGTCTTTGACTCTATGCCGTGCCTACTGGGACATCCAGGCCCCATATACAGTAGACAACCTTTGTGTTTCGGGATACATTTTCCCCACTCTGTCAGTTGATTGGACAGACTTTATAGTAACAAATAAACTTACTAGCACATCCCTTACCGTTCCCTCAACCATCCAGATATCATTCTTTACAGCTCAAAAGCTGCAGCGACTCTTTAAACAGCCATTCACTGCCTATGTCCTTCTAGTTCATAATGGATATTATAAGGTAGTGGACCCGACATCACTTCTACCTCAATTTTAGTTGTTGCAATGTGTATTTCTATACTTATTGAATGTACATATTAGATTTGGGCATTCTGAACAGTACGTATCGTTGTTGTCATGTTCTTAGATGTGATCATATCTTATGTTTGTACACTTAGACTTTAACTACCATTATTTTACCTGATGTTACTTCAAGCTTTTGAGGTCAAAAGCTCCACGACGCACAGGGATATTGTAACAGTGCTAAAATTGCTATATTTTATTCAACTTTTTGCCAAATTCGCCTTCAATTCATAAGTTGTCGGTTAACCATTTAAGACCTGTCGGTACATACTAGCGATAAGAAGTTGTATAACAACATCTGGCACTTCAGATTTACGCCGCTTGAAACAGGTCGGTGGGCGAAACTTTAATTACATGTTGAATAACAACTGGTAGTGGTCAGCGCGTTCGGCACTTACCAGTGTACCGTTATCAGCTATTTAGCGGCAACTGACCAAACTAGAAAATTGAAAACGCGAAACCAAACAGGAGCTGAATGGTTCTATCGGCATTTATAATCTTCTATTACTCAACTTTCCAAACTGACCGTCTGCTTTGGCTATTAACAGACCAAACCCATCATACAAAATTGTATAACATGTCCAGTCTTTATTAGTCCAAAGTCTCAATTTTCAAACTTGACATGCACGTGTTAGTCATTCCTGCTTTGCCTGAGAACCTCTCTCTGTTTGTCTTTGAAGGTAAGTCACTTTTACTTGTTACTTTGGCATTTAGGTTGAACTTTGCTTAAAATTGTCTTTTAAAATTGTCTTTAATTTTGTATGGATATCTTGCTTGAACAATGAATTTATACTCTATGTATTCGAAATGCCGTGCGAATCTAAGCTGCATATTATTCAAGTTTTACTGACACAAATTAACTACAGTAACTTATATGCGTGCGTCGCATGTAGAAATATAACTATTCCACGATCAGCGTTCATATCCCACATGTTTATTTATCGGGTTAAAACTACTAGGCAAATACATTTGTAATTATTAATCACAGGTGTCGTGGATGCTTCATAATTATCATGTTTTAATGTGGATAGCGTGCATTATAATAATGTATGAATTATTTGTCCATGTATCGGTAGGACCACTATTCATATGTGTGTCGTGTTATTTACCTTATTGTATTCTGTATCGTAAGTAGAGTGGTTTTATAATGCAACAACGTTAAATGCGTCAATATGCATTAACATGATAGACATAGTCAGACAATCTCCTTCATCATCAAACACAAAGACATAATCAGACAAATAATTAAGCAGTGATACAAAAACTGTTAAGATATTCTTTGTTATATAATAGGCATGAGTTAATAAACAATTGCTTGTTATGTGATCTCACTTTGAGAACAATGCATTAACTTCAGAGACGTCTGAGTACCTATTCAAGTTACAGCCTAATATAACATTGCATAAGATTACGTAACACATTTATAATTAAAATACCATTTGTAAAATAATAACAATGTGTAAAGTGTAAGCTCAACTCATTGGATATTCATTTATATCATAGCAGTGAACATTTGATATAAGGCAGACATTATAATCAATTCAAATTAAATTACTCATTGATAATTACTCATAATGTTTGATATATATATTTAAGGTGCTCATAAATAACATCTGAACAATGTTTACAAAAAGCATTCATATGAAAGATTATTACAACACCTTTCTTGAACAAAGACATGTCTGATAACTTATTTTACATTAAATACGGTACATGTGACGTCATGAACTATAGCTGATTCAGGTGTACACTTCAGAGATAATAGCGAATACAAGATTTAATACGGTAAATAATACTGGAACCTGCATTCAATGACTGAATACACTATACTAAACTCAGATAACAGCTATGCGCAAAATGGTTAAATACGGTACGTGACGTCACTGCCGAGCGCTGGTGAGTGTGCCGTTATATAACAATGAGCGGTGCCGCCTGTGCATGCCGCGCTATGCGGGCCGAGCTTATACAAATCACACATGAATGAATACCGTATTTGAAACTTGAAATATATATGAATTAAAACTGATTATTAGTGAACGTATATTCTATTGTGAATGTTTATGAACCTTATTGGAGATTTCGCCAAACAGAGAAATTGCTTGTGAACTGTAATTTAGAAATGGATATAAACACTGCTATAGGGAATCCTGTTTCATTATAACTATTCTACAACATAAAACTACTACGTTATCTGTAGCGTCCAAATTATGCTAAAAGTATAGTATCTGAGATATTCTATACAGCGTCCATTCATCTTACCGAATGGAAATAATATGCATAAATTGGAAAACATAAATTTATCAGGCATTGCTTAAATTGCGTGCATTTATCTAGAACAAAAGTTACGTTCGTGTATTGTGGTCTAGTGCTATGCCATCACAAAGTAGTTACCTAATAAGAAATATATTTTTGGGCTACAGATAAGAATAATATACTTTGCTGTACTTGCACTGTACTGGTTTTGTATATAAAGAATATATTTGATGCATGAACATCGGATATAAGTTATATTCTTGAACCGTATTTATCAGGCATAAGAACGCAAACAAATATACATAACGTAAATTATATCGAGTAACTGGATCATGTTAATGCATATTGACGCATTTAACGTTGTTGCATTATAAAACCACTCTACTTACGATACAGCATACAATAAGGTAAATAACACGACACACATATGAATAGTGGTCCTACCGATACATGGACAAATAATTCATACATTATTATAATGCACGCTATCCACATTAAAACATGATAATTATGAAGCATCCACGACACCTGTGATTAATAATTACAAATGTATTTGCCTAGTAGTTTTAACCCGATAAATAAACATGTGGGATATGAACGCTGATCGTGGAATAGTTATATTTCTACATGCGACGCACGCATATAAGTTACTGTAGTTAATTTGTGTCAGTAAAACTTGAATAATATGCAGCTTAGATTCGCACGGCATTTCGAATACATAGAGTATAAATTCATTGTTCAAGCAAGATATTCATACAAAATTAAAGACAATTTTAAAAGACAATTTTAAGCAAAGTTCAACCTAAATGCCAAAGTAACAAGTAAAAGTGACTTACCTTCAAAGACAAACAGAGAGAGGTTCTCAGGCAAAGCAGGAATGACTAACAGTCGATTTCCCCCTATATTTATACCTGAGACCTCCTTTGTTAATCTGAAGGCAAGTCTACACGTGCATGTCAAGTTTGAAATTTGAGACTTTGGACTAATAAAGACTGGACATGTTATACAATTTTGTATGATGGGTTTGGTCTGTTAATAGCCAAAGCAGACGGTCAGTTTGGAAAGTTGAGTAATAGAAGATTATAAATGCCGATAGAACCATTCAGCTCCTGTTTGGTTTCGCGTTTTCAATTTTCTAGTTTGGTCAGTTGCCGCTAAATAGCTGATAACGGTACACTGGTAAGTGCCGAACGCGCTGACCACTACCAGTTGTTATTCAACATGTAATTAAAGTTTCGCCCACCGACCTGTTTCAAGCGGCGTAAATCTGAAGTGCCAGATGTTGTTATACAATTTCTTATCGCTAGTATGTACCGACAGGTCTTAAATGGTTAACCGACAACTTATGAATTGAAGGCGAATTTGACAAAAAGTTGAATAAAATATAGCAATTTTAGCACTGTTACAATAATATCAGTACAATCCTGATAGATGGTGTGCTTGCAGTACAGATAATTCTTTTGACGTTCTTGGTACACATTGTCACATCATGTGCTCTTTTAGCATATCTTTTGGGATTATTTTGGTAGGGGTAGATGTCATCCTTAATACTGGAACGGGTTGCCAAAACACACAATTTTGAAATGTGAAAAGCATGCGTTTTGTCACTGACTCTATTATATAAAGCCATGTCGTAGCAGATTTCAGAGACAGTTGATCTTTCACTGTCGTGAGACCTGGCCAGGAGAGAGGCTTTTGCCTTAATGTGATTGCTCCTACTTGCGGACCCTAACTCGGACATTCATCACGGACCTTTAAATTGGACACCTGAACATGTGAAAAAAGGACATTTGAATGCTATGACAGAATTGACTATACTGCTTTTCTGTGCAAAAACAAAGAACTCTCAACACTATTATCTTTTGTAATATACTCACACGCAAAAAAAACGCAAGTGGTTTTAAGCAAATAGGTAACAAACACGGAACCATAAATTGATACGAGTTTTATCATGTAGTGAAGCCTGATGGTGTTATCAATATTTTTGGTTGCATTTTGGAAGCCCCGAGTAAAAACGCAACATAAAAAACGAATCGCCAAAACGCACCATTTCAATGACTATGTGGGTATCATGCACCCATTTCTTGCGAAATCGAAAATGCACGAACAGTCACGAACTGTAGTGGGTATAAAACTGTGGCCGATTCTTGGACCTACCACTCCTTGGTCAACAATGCCACGCCTAACTTAAATTCAGAGAAACCAGGCTATCGGACGTTTGGAAGCTGGATAGTCTGTCCAAGATGTTGCCCGTCATTTCAACGTTTACATAGCCACAATTTACCGTCTCCTGCATCGATACAATGCTACACATACCACAGGTGACCTTCCTCGGAGCGGTCGTCCTAGGGTCACCACACCTCGATAAAATCGGCAGATTACCCGTCAACACCAGCGACATCCGTTCCTAACTGCAAGTGAAAGTGCTCGACAGACCATAGGAACACGTAATCGACACATTAGCCGGGACACTGTGATCCGACGTCTCCGTTCCAACAACCTCAGATGTCGCCGACCAGCACGTCGTCCTGTTCTCCAACCACGGCATCGACAACCACGACTTCAGTGGGCACATTGTCATCGCAATTGGCGTCATCGTGAGTGGAGGCGTGTCATCTTCTCTGATGAAAGTCGCTTTTGTGTCTCCCATGCAGACGGAAGAGTCAGAATTTGGCGGCGTCGAGGTGATCGTTTCGCTGACAGAAACGTTGTGGAAAGGGATCCATGGGGTGGACCTAGCGTCATGATATGGGCAGGGATTGGACTTAATGCGAGACTTGGAACCATGTGCTTTCTGAAGGTCGGGGACACGATGTCACTGCTCAGCGGTATATCGACCAAGTGATCAGACCCCACGTTGTTCCATTTTTTGCACAACATCAACAACACATTATCCAGCAGGACAACGCTCGTCCCCATGTTGCCAGAGCTACCATGGCCTTTCTGCAACGACACAACATCCGTGTTTTACCGTGGCCAGCCCTCAGCCCTGATCTGAACCCCATCGAACACTTGTACAGGAGATGTGGGGCAGTGGTCAACGCTAATGGTGGTCACATCAGGTATTGACTGACATTTTGGGTATTGACCCGAAACTGTGTAAGCCCTTAACATTTGAAAAAAACAATTATGTCATCTGCCTTTGAATCCATTAAACTGTGTTCAGTCAAATGTTTGTCAATATTGCCCTATTAGTATTTCTTGTCTTTACTGTTGAAAATAAATAACATATATACTGCATACTTGACTTGCGTTTCTTTTGCGTGTGAGTATATAATGCCATTTAACCTGATGTGAAATATTGCTGACTGTAATAAATGTAATCAACCTAAAGTATTTTTTTCTTTTTTCGTTTGTAATAACGTGTGATGTATATCCTTAGTTCTGCTTTTGATTTGTGACACACATAAACTCAGATATGTTCGCTCTTCATAGAAATATCGGCTACGATATTTGTAAACCCTTGTTTGAGTTTAAATGCATGTTTCATTTGGGTGTCTTTTACACGAGCTGATACTTGGATAGATTTATGTAATGTGTGTAGAATGTAAGACAAACATTCTTCTTTCTCCCTCCATCTATGACTCTGAGGGTATGTGAATGAATCCCTTCTTGGTGTTACATGTATATGATTACAACTCTGCAGGCTGCATTGTAGAATGTATCTCAATGTCCATGCAGGGAACGGCTATATCGAGGGCACGGAGCTGGATCAGTTCCTGTACGAGCTCGTGACCAGCGTCAACGTCCAGGATGTAGGCCCAGAGGTGAGTCGGGTAGTCTACCAACAAATAAGCATACCCGGGTTTTTTATCGATGTTACGCCATTGTCACAAACACACACACACTCCCTCAATACCAACATCTTAGGGCAGTGGGGTAGCCCAGTGGTTTGCGTTCGCTCGTCACGCCGAAGACCCGGGTTCGATTCCCCACATGGGTACAATGTGTGAAGCCCTTTTCTAGTGTCCCCCGCCGTGATATTGTTGGAATATTGCTAAAAGCGGCGTAAAACAATACTCACTCACCCAAATCTCAGGCCTTGATAATAAACTTAAGACTCGTATCAACTCTGTTTAATGCTTTGTTGCCTATTCCTGTGTTATATTGTTGACGCATCCGTGTCGCCATCAGTGGTCCATTGGAACATGCCGTGTGTACAACATACTGTTTCCGTTTTGTTACAGATTCATGTTTACTGAAGAGTGCAATATATAATTATCATTAGATATATAGACCAATATAAGACAGCATATAAATACACTGCATGTTCAAAGTGTGAATGGTTTTAGAACTCATCCATTAGTATTTGGGAACCTATACTCTCCCCTAGAAGTAGGGGATATTCCAAAATAACAGATGATTACAGAAATACAAAACAAAATCGAATGACGTAATTGGTAGATAAGAAAAAAGAAGGACCAGGTGTAATATGACAATCAACAGACCATGCTGGCGGTGTATTGTAGTGGGACAGACATCCAAGGAAGACGACAAGGGTGTGTAGTTAAAAATTTGAACGTTTGAGATGACTTGATCAATAATGGGTCATGCCCCTACGATTGGTGAAACATTCATTTATACGGCGTACATCCACCTCCCAAAAACTATTTGAGGGAGTCTTGTCCACTCCTCTTACAGCGCCGGCCCAGTTCAACTAACGTAGCAGGTGGCATTTGAAGTCGGTCGGTACGTCTGCCGATCATGTCCCAAACGTGCTCTCCCTTGGGGAAGGTCAGGACTCTGGTCATTCTCGTTATGTTTTGCTGGGGAGGTATTCAGTTTAGATTCTTGCACTGTGGCCACGAGCGATATCGTCTTGAAAGGCGCAACGTGGAAGAGCATGTTGCGTAAACGGCACAGCTATTGGCGTCAGTATGTTGTCTCGGAACTACTGTCGAGCGTCCCCACCGTGGAATGATACAATGGCTTTCTGGTAGTCATTGTGGTCATACCCTATAACATCATCGACCCAACCCCAAATCTGTCATATCGCCTGACGTTGACGTTCGCGTGACGTTCGTAAGGACGCCCCCGGGTACGTCCACACCTATACAGAAAATCCAAAGTGAATATGGACTCATCTCAAAACATTTCCCCCAGTTTTATCGCTCAAAACACCATTGGCGTCTGGCTAAAATGTGTCGATTTGTTAACGGTGGTACAACACAAGGTCGCCGAGCAGATTAGCTGCATGCAGATGATTTCTAATCGTCTCGTCAGTGACTTGATCTCCAGTTGCCTGGCGCAAGTGAACAGAGATTTGTTTGGTTGTTCGGCTCGATTTCTTAAAGCCTGGTTTCTGATTATTCGAACATTGACTTGTGTTGTTACGCCCTGTGCTGTGTCGATCATTGACAGTTTATGTTTGTAGAAAAACACTGAGACACAATGACCGATCGTAACATGCATATACTCTTAAGAAAAGTAGGGGATACTCCGAGATAAAAGTTGTAAGAGATATTAGTTTCCACTGATGAATGTATGCTGATAATGTACGAATAGGGAACACATTACAACCGGTAGTGAAGTATGACAGTAGTTGTTGTGACCACCAACGATCTTGAAGGACGATAGGGGTAAGATGGCAAATTTCAAAAGTTGTTTTTGGATCAGTAGTGCGTACTACCGTCATGGTTTGTCAAATATTCATTCACTCGAGGAGGCACACTGTGTCTGCCCCATTCCTCTTACATCGCCTGATCCAGCCAACGTGGTCGGCAGCCTATGACCTTAACTCACACGTCTCCCTATCATGTCCCCAGACAGGTTAATGGGGTAAAGGCCTGGGCTCATTGTTGGTCAGGGCATTCATTCTATGGATGTTATGCTGCGTGAGGTGATTATCCCGCGATATGCCAAGGAGAGGCACGGGCCACCGAGCCGTGGATGCCCGTGCCTATAATAAAAACAGAAGATGAGATTGGGTTAAATGGCCGAGGGTGTGCAGGTACTAGTGGGCTACTTAGCTGCTAATTGTGTATACCAAAATGCTACCGTTGCCATGGCCACGCGCGTGGCCAACGGCGATTGCAGCTAGCGCTGCTGGCCTGAGACTGCTTCCGCTGTCCTGTAGCATATTTAACCGCTACCATTGCTTGACAACTCCCACGTTGCCAAAAGCAGCTCCACGCTGCTGGCCTAAGTCAGACTACCGCTGCCCGGCCCCAGGTAGCCGGCCAAAGCAGATCCCACTGCCCGGCCCCATTAGCAAAACCATTGTGCGGCTCCCACGCCGCGGACCCAACTGTCAGCTACTACTTGACAAGACGACTTCCGCCGCCGGGCCCATATACGTGGCAATTGTTTGCCCCAACGTATGTTATTTTACGATTCCCCGGCTGAAAAGTCGGGAAAGACAAGGTTCCCACTGAGAAGCAGGTAACCCCGGAAAGGTTCCCGCTGAAAAGCAGGTAGCCTTAAGCACGAGTATTAATTTGGAAGCAAGTTAATTTGTTACTAGCAGTGTAGCCCACAAGAACCCCGCCACATAGCACCAGAGTGCTACCCCACACCCCCGGCCACGCGATACGCGGAGATAGCATTGTTGCCCGGCTTGCCTATGTACTGAAAGGAAACACAAACCTGTGGAGATAACAAGCGCCAGGGCATGCAATAAATTGTCCGTAAACACACACAGTTCTTTGTCACTGGGGTGGACGCCCTCCCAGGCGTACCATGTCTTGTCTGATGCCAGGATCTGGGGATGTGGCACCATTGTACCGCCGAGCTCTTTGACTCGGTTGGCCAGTCGACGGTTGATATTCTTCCGCATCCCCTCGATCTTTAGTGGGTCCCTGGCATCGTGCCAGTAGCGCCTGTGCAGCATTGAGGATACGATGATCTTGGTGTCAGGAAGCTGGGGTTGTATCCGAAGGATTGATGCCAAGTCCCGTGTAGTTCCATCCGTCACCCACTGGGGTGGCCATGCGCCGTTAAACCATTTGCCCTGCATGTAGGCCCCAAAGCCGGCGCCACCCGCTGCGTCTGAAAACAGCTGGAGGTAATCGCTGTCCACCCATAGTTGGTCCTGAAACACTGAAATGCCTTTATAACTCGTAAGAAATGTTAACCACATTTGTAGGTCTTCCTTGACCCAGCTGGTAATCCTAATGTGGTGAAATGGTTGCTTACCTTTGCTAAGCAGATCGGTTAGCCTGCGGCTGAATGCCCTTGCCATTGGTATAGCCCTGCACATAAAGTTAAGCTTGCCTATGAGGGACTGAAGGGCCCTTTTTGTGACCTTGATGTTACCAGTTGACAGGATGTCTTGGATTTCCCTTGTTGCCTCCTTGATCTTGGACTCTGGGATTCTGATCTCCATTGCAATGGTGTCGATTTCCAGCCCTAGGAATGTCAGTTTGGTTGTGGGGCCCACCGTCTTGTCGTGCGCAGTAGGAACCCCAAGCTGTTCTAGTGTATTCACGCATCCGTTGGGGTTGTCTGAGCAGTGGCTGGTGCCTGCTGTGCCCCCCGTTAGGAAGTCATCCAGGTAATGCATGATCGGACACGTTGGAAGATGCGATTGCATGCACCATTGCAAGAAGGTACTAAACGTTTCAAATATGGCGCAAGATATGGAGCAGCCAAATGGTAGGCATTTATCGAAATAGAACTCACCTTCGAATCTGATGCCTAGCAGCTCGAAATCGGATGGGTGGACTGGTATGATTCTAAAGGCCGACTGAATGTCGGATTTTGCTAGTAGTGCTCCCTTTCCCAGTTGTTGAACCATATGGGTAGCTTCATCAAATCTGGCGTACACAACGGAGCAGGCCTCTGTGTCTATGAAGTTATTTATAGATTTACCCCTGGGATAGGATAGATGGTGAATTAGGCGGAATTCCTCCGCATGCTTACCCAGGTGCTGACCATATCCTGGCTGCTTCTTGGGCACCAGGCCTATTGGGGATACTTGGAGGTTGTCTAGGGGGGGGGGGGGGGGGGGTGTCCTTGAAGGGGCCCGCCATCCTGCCAAGGTCGACTTCCTTTTGTAGTTTTTGTTTCACGTAGCCTGCCGTGTCTTGGTGCGTGGCTGATCGTAAGTTTCGTGCCAGGCGACCCGTGCGGCTTCCCTGGAACTCGAGCTTAAAGCCAGAGCTAAAACCTACCCATAAATAATTTGCATCTCTGTAATTGACCCTAGCATATTGGCGTAACCAGGGTGCCATTTCATTGAGATCCACGGGGGAAGGGGCCATTGAATTTACCTGCCTTGACGGCTGGTTTTCTGTTAGGAAAAGGCTGATTGGGCTTGTATGGAGTCGGTTGGACCCCATTCCCTCGAAAGCAGGTCCTAGAGCTGTGGGAATGTTTGCCACACTTACCGCATTTGTGAGTGTACTTAAAGTTGACCCTGCTACAGCCAAATTTATTGAAATCCCAGCATACCTGACTGGCGATGTCCCCCTGTACGCGTGTCATTGCGCCCCGTCCGCCTGATTCTGGTTGTAGTACCGGCTGTGTTACCATGTACTTTAGCCACAACTCCCCGTCGATGTTGTCCCAGCGTCGTGAGGGGTCCCTTGACATTCTGTGTCGGAATTGTTGGTCGTAGGTTGACCAGGCATCCCCCCCGAATCGAAGTGCCGCCGTTCTTATGGTTTCCATGTAGGACAGCAACCCCTGGGTTGTGCGGACCTCGGAGTGCCTACTAACATATATACACATGAAAATGTGGAAAGCTGAAGTCCAGCTTGCCAGGGACAGGCGCTTTGGTTGCTGCTTTATTGGTTTAAAAATTACCTTACCTGAGGAGTCGTACGCCATGGTAATCGTACCGTCCTCGTGACTTCCCTCGGTGTTTGGTAGGATTGTGCCGAGGTCGACATACTCGCCACGCCAGATCTTTTCCCTCACCGTTTGTTTGACGTGCGCGTCTATTCCGTCCGCACGGAAGGAAAGGGAATCCCCGTATCCTGCGATGTGATTGGCTGGCCAAGCCGCGTCACCGTCGGCCTCGTTGTAAGCATCGGGGATTCTCCCTATGTTGGGCGAAATGGCGGGAGAACTAAAACCAAGCCTTACCTGTTGGTTTGCGCTAACCGGGCCGGGCGCTGAATGTTCCAGCAACTGGAGTATTTTTTCCAGTTGCTCGTTTACCTGGGTAGCCGAGTTGGCAGCCTGCGCGGCATTTACAAGCTGCGCCGATTGTACGTTAATTCTGTTGCCACCTTCGATATTTCCGTAATTGGCAGACTCACCATCAGCTGTTGCCTCCTGTACAATGTGTACTCCCGGGGTTTGTCTTCTGGTTGTCCTGGCCTGCTTGGCTCCCCTCACAAGCTTGTGGTTGACGGCTGCTCTTCTCTTGGGAGGCATCACGAAAGGTCGAGGTGGTGAGTTGGTATTCCACAAGCGTAAAATTGTCCCGAGGGTGATGTTCGGGAGTAGAACGGAATAAATGCGATACGGCGAGTGCTGGAATAGGTGGTATTCAAAGAATAATCGGCGAAACGGTCGCGATTGTGTAAATGCGATACGGCGAGTGTTGGAATAGATGGTATTCAAAGCGTAATCGGCGAAACGGTCGCGACTGGGTACTAAGGAAACGTACAAAGCGAAAGCGATTAGATACAGTGACACACGTGTGTACTTGGGGAAGGGCTGTTCGCGAATGACGGACTAACAAAGGGCGGGATGATGCTTGCGCGGGATTATTCCCCGGGCACGGTGCCGAGTGGTGGCCCGGGGTGATTGAGTTACGGGGGGTGATTGGGTTACAGACGTAATTAGCCCATGGTTTGGATACGCGCGATAAAGTCATTTAGTAGTTAGTACTAAATGTAAATATTGACGATCCATTGAGCACGGACGTTGTCCTCCTGAAAGACAAACGTCGGCCCACACGCCTTGCAAACGGGACATCAAAGGGTGTCAGCGTCCCGATAGTACTTCCAGTGACCTTTCCTTACACAGTATGTAATGTGGCTCGGTCAGTCATAGTGAAGCCACCCCACGCCTAAACCGATTCACCGCCAAATCTGTCACGGGGCCTCAGGTTGACATTGGCTTCACGTTCATTTCAAAGTCGTCATACTCGACCACGCCTATCAAGGAAGGGCAAAGTGTATTAATCTGAAATAATAACACGTGACCAGCGACGATGACCCCAGTTTCAACGTTCTGGACACCATTGGCGTATGTTTGAAATATGACGATTTGTGAGGGGGGCACAAGACGTGGCCTAAGAGCATGGAGATGAGCTGCATCGTCTGACTCTGACTCGTGCTCCATTAGCCTGATGAATGTTTGCAGCAATCTGATTCGCCATTTGATTTCGTAGAGCCCGGTTTCAGTTCAGTTGGCCCTGTACTCTTGCCATTGACCTGGGACTCACTGAATGGGGTCGGTCGTTAACAATTTGGGTTTGTTGGTACCTGTTCCATACTCTGCTCATCACAGACTGTGAAACATTGAACGTATTGGCCACTGCACGCTGATTTCTGCCAGTTTCCAGCATGCAAATAGCCGTAGGCGTTCCGCGCGTTGCCGACGCCACATGGCTAGTGCATACACAAACAAAAAATCAAGTATTTGAACAAGACTGACAGAAATAATGTTCAACAGAGATAATCAACCTTCTTTGAACGTGTCAAAATCAGAAATGACACCGGCACTTCAACGTGGGACACGTACTAACTATAGGATGTGTTTTGGCGTTAAGTGTGACAGACATAAACGCTGTTGCACAGGATGTTTGTCGTCCACACTTATCTTTGTTGTAATACTTGGTATTAACATTTCATTTCGTGACCTCCTACTTATATATTTCATGGTTTCACGTAAAGAGAGTAAAAATACTATTTAGGGATTATAGAGTTGCTAGTAATTCACTGATCGTTATATCCGTCGTGTTACACACATTCTTTAACAAGTAGTAATTTTATCTGCCAACGGGGAGTTTCGCTATTAAACTGATTAATCCGAAGTGAAGAACGCCAGTGCTGGAAGACTCGTCTCAACGTAAGCAAGTGAGTTATAGCAAGGGCAGTAACTTGAGAGAGGGTCATACATTGCGTTCTGAAGTAAAGGCTTCAATACGAGAATGCATGTTAATGTCATACATCCATAATTGTGTTACTATCGTTACTGATGATGACGATGATCAATACAAATGTGTCATATGTCCGTTACCCAGCTGTGAATGGTAACATATTGCAAGCAACTGTGGAAATCAATGTTGATGGTGTTTGTGATGTTAAAAGGAATATAAACATGAATAGAAGATGGAGTACGCTCTATCGCACGTCAAATGTTCTACAACATTACACAGTTCTGTAGGTCAAGCTACGTTATCATGGCAAACAACACTAGTAATTGACAGTGTAACACATGGTTATGCGCTAAGAGCTTGCTACACTGTTGTTCGAGAACGTTTGTTATAATGAATCTGGCCTTGTCTCACAGGTGGTGTCTCAGGCTGCCCTGGATGATGCAAAGGACCTTATGCTTAACGCCTTTGATGAAAATGGAGACGGGAAAATAGACATCACTGAGGTAGGAACAATAGAGACAACCCGGACAGCGTACACCTTCCAATCGCTAATACGAAGCACACGTATAAAGGATGACTAATCCATATGTTGAAGTAAAGAACGGTTGAACACTGACATAGTGCAATACTTGCTATCCGACCTCTGGACCAAACGCGGCCCCCTGGTATACATGTAAATAACATCGTCATCATTACAATTTCATTTTAATACAGCAATAATTAGGTTACTACAATCAAAAATACCTCAAACTACCACTAGTACATGAAGCTAAAGCCAATACTTCCTCCAACTACCACTGTACCTACATGACAGCTACAACCAGCACTACCTCCAACTACCACTGTACATACATGACAGCTACAACCAGCACAACCTCCAACTACCACCATGTACCTACAAGACAGCTACAATCAGCACTTCCTCCAACTACCGCCATGTAAATAAATGACAGCTACAACCAGCACTACCTCCAACTACCACTGTGAATACATGACAGCTACAACCAGCACTACATCCAACTACCACCATGTACCTACATGATAGCTACAACCAGCACTACCTCCAACTACCACCATGTACATACATGACAGCTACAACCAGCACTACCTCCAACTACCACTGTACATACATGACAGCTACAACTAGCACTACCTCCAACTACCCACCTGGAAGTACATGATAGCTACAACCAGCACTACCTCCAACTACCACCATGTACCTACATGGTAGCTACAACCAGCACTACCTCCAACTACCACCATGTACATACATGACAGCTACAACCAGCACTACCTCCAACTACCACTGTACATACATGACAGCTACAATCAGCACTTCCTCCAACTACCACCATGTAAATAAATGACAGCTACAACCAGCACTACCTCCAACTACCACCATGTACCTACATGACAGCTACAACCAGCACTACCTCCAACTACCACCATGTACATACATGACAGCTACAACCAGCACTACTTCCAACTACCACCATGTACATACATGACAGCTACAACCAGCACTACCTCTAACTACCACCATGTACCTACATGACAGCTACAACCAGCACTACCTCCAACTACCACCATGTAAATAAATGACAGCTACAACCAGCACTACCTCCATGTACCTACATGACAGCTACAACCAGCACTACCTCCAACTACCACCATGTACCTACATGACAGCTACAACCAGCACTACCTCCAACTACCACTGTACACACATGACAGCTACAACCAGCACTACCTCCAACTACCACCATGTACATACATGACAGCTACAACCAGCACTACCTCCAACTACCACCATGTACCTACATGACAGCTACAACCAGCACTACCTCCAACTACCACCATGTACCTACATGACAGCTACAACCAGCACTACCTCCAACTAACACTGTACATACATGACAGCTACAACCAGCACTACCTCCAACTACCACCATGTACGGACGCGACGTTCAACCCAATTTCACCTCACCACACCTCACCACCATGTACATACATGACAGCTACAACCAGCACTACCTCCAACTACCACCATGTACGGACGCGACGTTAAACCCAATTTCACCTCATTACACCTCACCTCACCACCATGTACATACATGACAGCTACAACCAGCACTACCTCCAACTACAACTGTACATACATGACAGCTACAGCCAGCACAACTTCCAACTACCACCATGTACCTACATGACAGCTACAATCAGCACTTCCTCCAACTACCACCATATACATACATGACAGCTACAACCAGCACTACCTCCAACTACCACCATATACATAAATGACAGCTACAACCAGCACTACCTCCAACTACCACCATGTACATACATGACAGCTACAACCAGCACTACCTCCAACTACCACCATGTACATACATGACAGCTACAACCAGCACTACCTCCAACTACCACCATGTACATACATGACAGCTACAACCAGCACTACCTCCAACTACAACTGTACATACATGACAGCTACAACCAGCACTACCTCCAACTACCACCATGTACATACATGACAGCTACAACCAGCACTACCTCCAACTACCACCATGTACCTACATGACAGCTACAACCAGCACAACTTCCAACTACCACCATGTACCTACATGACAGCTACAACCAGCACTGCCTCCAACTACCACCATGTACCTACATGACAGCTACAACCAGCACTACCTACAACTACCACCATGTACCTACATGACAGCTACAACCAGCACTACCTCCAACTACCACCATGTACATACATGACAGCTACAACCAGCACTACTTCCAACTACCACCATGTACATACATGACAGCTACAACCAGCACTACCTCTAACTACCACCATGTACCTACATGACAGCTACAACCAGCACTACCTCCAACTACCACCATGTAAATAAATGACAGCTACAACCAGCACTACCTCCATGTACCTACATGACAGCTACAACCAGCACTACCTCCAACTGCCACCATGTACCTACATGACAGCTACAACCAGCACTACCTCCAACTACCACTGTACACACATGACAGCTACAACCAGCACTACCTCCAACTACCACCATGTACATACATGACAGCTACAACCAGCACTACCTCCAACTACCACCATGTACCTACATGACAGCTACAACCAGCACTACCTCCAACTACCACCATGTACCTACATGACAGCTACAACCAGCACTACCTCCAACTAACACTGTACATACATGACAGCTACAACCAGCACTACCTCCAACTACCACCATGTACGGACGCGACGTTAAACCCAATTTCACCTCATTACACCTCACCTCACCACCATGTACATACATGACAGCTACAACCAGCACTACCTCCAACTACAACTGTACATACATGACAGCTACAACCAGCACAACTTCCAACTACCACCATGTACCTACATGACAGCTACAATCAGCACTTCCTCCAACTACCACCATATACATACATGACAGCTACAACCAGCACTACCTCCAACTACCACCATATACATAAATGACAGCTACAACCAGCACTACCTCCAACTACCACCATGTACATACATGACAGCTACAACCAGCACTACCTCCAACTACCACCATGTACATACATGACAGCTACAACCAGCACTACCTCCAACTACCACCATGTACATACATGACAGCTACAACCAGCACTACCTCCAACTACAACTGTACATACATGACAGCTACAACCAGCACTACCTCCAACTACCACCATGTACATACATTACAGCTACAACCAGCACTACCTACAACTACCACCATGTACCTACATGACAGCTACAACCAGCACTACCTCTAACTACCACCATGTACATACATGACAGCTACAACCAGCACTACCTCCAACTACAACTGTACATACATGACAGCTACAACCAGCACTACCTCCAACTACCACCATGTACATACATGACAGCTACAACCAGCACTACCACCATGTACCTACATGACAGCTACAACCAGCACTACCTCCAACTACCACTGTACATACATGACAGCTACAACCAGCACTACCTCCAACTACCACCATACAGCTACAACCAGCACTACCTCCAACTACCACTGTACATACATGACAGCTACAGCCAGCACTACCTCCAGCTACCACTGTACATACATGACAGCTACAACCAGCACTACCTCCAACTACCACCATGTACCTACATGACAGCTACAACCAGCACTTCCTCCAACTACCACCATGTAAATAAATGACAGCTACAACCAGCACTACCTCCAACTACGACTGTGAATACATGACAGCTACAACCAGCACTACCTCCAACTACCACCATGTACATACATGACAGCTACAACCAGCACTATCTGAAACTTCCACCATGTACATACATGACAGCTACAACCAGCACTACCTCCAACTACCACCATGTACCTACATGACAGCTACAACCAGCACTACCTCCAACTACCACCATGTACATACATGACAGCTACAACCAGCACTACCTCCAACTACCACCATGTACCTACATGACAGCTACAACCAGCACTACCTCCAACTACCACCATGTACATACATGACAGCTACAACCAGCACTACCTCCAACTACCACCATGTACCTACATGACAGCTACAACCAGCACTTCCTCCAACTACCACCATGTACATACATGACAGCTACAACCAGCACTATCTGAAACTTCCACCATGTACATACATGACAGCTACAACCAGCACTACCTCCAACTAACACTGTACATACATGACAGCTACAACCAGCACTACCTCCAACTACCACCATGTACCTACATGACAGCTACAACCAGCACTACCTCCAACTAACACCATGTACATACATGACAGCTACAACCAGCACTACCTCCAACTACCACTGTACATACATGACAGCTACAACCAGCACTACCTCCAACTACCACCATGTACCTACATGACAGCTACAACCAGCACTACCTACAACTACCACCATGTACATACATGACAGCTACAACCAGCACTACCTCCAACTACCACCATGTACCTACATGACAGCTACAACCAGCACTGTCTGAAACTTCCACCATGTACATACATGACAGCTACAACCAGCACTACCTCCAACTACCACCATGTACATACATGACAGCTACAACCAGCACTACCTCCAACTACCACCATGTACCTACATGACAGCTACAACCAGCACTACCTCCAACTACCACCATGTACATACATGACAGCTACAACCAGCACTACCTCCAACTACCACCATGTACCTACATGACAGCTACAACCAGCACTACCTCCAACTACCACCATGTACATACATGACAGCTACAACCAGCACTATCTGAAACTTCCACCATGTACATAGATGACAGCTACAACCAGCACTACCTCCAACTACCACTGTACATACATGACAGCTACAACCAGCACTACCTCCAACTACCACCATGTACATACATGACAGCTACAACCAGCACTATCTGAAACTTCCACCATGTACATACATGACAGCTACAACCAGCACTACCTCCAACTACCACCATGTACCTACATGACAGCTACAACCAGCACTACCTCCAACTACCACCATGTACCTACATGACAGCTACAACCAGCACTACCTCCAACTACCACCATGTACATACATGACAGCTACAACCAGCACTACCTCCAACTACCACCATGTACATACATGACAGCTACAACCAGCACTACCTCCAACTACCAACATGTACATACATGACAGCTACAACCAGCACTACCTCCAACTACCACCATGTACATACATGACAGCTACAACCAGCACTATCTGAAACTTCCACCATGTACATACATGACAGCTACAACCAGCACTACCTCCAACTACCACTGTACATACATGACAGCTACAACCAGCACTACCTCCAACTACCACCATGTACCTACATGACAGCTACAACCAGCACTACCTCCAACTACCACCATGTACATACATGACAGCTTCAACCAGCACTACCTCCAACTACCACCATGTACCTACATGACAGCTACAACCAGCACTATCTGAAACTTCCACCATGTACATACATGACAGCTACAACCAGCACTACCTCCAACTACCACCATGTACCTACATGACAGCTACAACCAGCACTACCTCCAACTACCACCATGTACATACATGACAGCTACAACCAGCACTACCTCCAACTACCACCATGTACCTACATGACAGCTACAACCAGCACTACCTCCAACTACCACCATGTACATACATGACAGCTACAACCAGCACTATCTGAAACTTCCACCATGTACATACATGACAGCTACAACCAGCACTACCTCCAACTACCACTGTACATACATGACAGCTACAACCAGCACTACCTCCAACTACCACCATGTACCTACATGACAGCTACAACCAGCACTATCTGAAACTTCCACCATGTACATACATGACAGCTACAACCAGCACTACCTCCAACTACCACCATGTACCTACATGACAGCTACAACCAGCACTACCTCCAACTACCACCATGTACATACATGACAGCTACAACCAGCACTACCTCCAACTACCACCATGTACATACATGACAGCTACAACCAGCACTACCTCCAACTACCACCATGTACCTACATGACAGCTACAACCAGCACTACCTCCAACTACCACCATGTACCTACATGACAGCTACAACCAGCACTACCTCCAACTACCACCATGTACATACATGACAGCTACAACCAGCACTACGTCCAACTACCACCATGTACATACATGACAGCTACAACCAGCACTACGTCCAACTACCACCATGTACATACATGACAGCTACAACCAGCACTATCTGAAACTTCCACTATGTACATACATGACAGCTACAACCAGCACTATCTGAAACTTCCACCATGTACCTACATGACAGCTACAACCAGCACTATCTGAAACTTTTACAGCCACTACAATTGTATCTTCAATTATTCAGTATCTCCATACTGTTATTTTAAGTTCACCCGATCAATTTCATTTGGACATGACGCTAAAAATAGCCGTCCAATCAAGTTATAGTGATAAGCGAGACGTCATATCATTTCTAGTTTAGTGATAAGAGAAAATGAGATTGTGACGTGACTTCCGGCATGAAGGGTTTAGGGTCTCATTACAATATAATGGAGATAGCACCCTGGTTCACCAAGGATGCTCCTCCAGTAGCATTGCGTGTGTTGTCGGGAGCAACTTTAAGTTTGTCTCCTAACGGTACACTCATATTTTATCCTGTATTGATGTCGACCGTAGTGAAGAATATAGCACATCAATGTTTATCATAGATCCTTAATATATGTCGTTCTTTACTCCCACAACATATATGACATTCGTTACTTGTGAACGTAGGCAACGTGACTTGTCGATAAATCGTTTAGTTAATACCATGTCAATTTGCAGAAATAGTGGGTTTTGCTCGTGTCAGCCATAGCACAGTCGATAGTATACGTGGATCGTGTAGCCAGTTCAATATCGATCAGATGAGAAGATGTTGGGTCAACTAAATACACTAACTTAATTGGAATGTGAAAACATACTCGAGCCTTGAAACGTTTGCCATGGTATGTGTTGTAACAATGATGCAGGACTGTAAGGTTAACGCCGAAGAAGCCATCCACTGATTGAACGCTTGATTCCTCCCTTTTAGGGATTACACATCCGCCTTGTTGTCCTCTGTCCAGTCATGTTTATAGTGTGTGTCAACTGTCTTTGTAAGATACGGTTGTGTTTATTCGGGATGATTCTTTGATTCTTCTAGGCATTCCTCGATTATGTCTCGTAAGTTACACCAAACTTTACAGGAGGGATTTTAAAGCTGAGGTGTAGTTTTTGCAACATGACGCAAGGTACAGGCAGGTACAGGCAGGTAGCCCGAGCAGGAGGTGGACATGTGGACACTTTCATTGAACTTTCTATTAGTAATATCACCAGATCAGTAAAACTGCGACTGAAGTTTCCGTTAGTGGTTGTGTTCATCAGCAGTTACTGTCAACTTTTTTGTGCTTTTAATATATTTCAGTTAGCCCAGATTTTGCCTATGGAGGAAAATTTTCTGTTGTTATTTCGGCATGAACATCCTTTAGAGTCCAGCGTGGAGTTCATGAAGGTAGGTGTAAATATCCCTTCATGTGCTGGTAATACATAGAGGTTATCACGCGAGTGTATTTAGGGATGGTAAATATCCTGTATTAGGAATAAACATTGTATTTAGCGAGCCTTGGTTTTTCCATTATATGATAATGTGATTTACAGACTTTGTGTGGAGACTAGTTATTTTATCAGCTACATCTGCAAAACCTGATTTAAAAACAAACAAACTATGAGCCTAAATACTTTTGTATAAAAACAGTCTTGTAGCAAAACTTTTTTCGCGGCTGACAGTTTTGTTTTTAAGCTTTTCCTGGGGCAATATATTTTTTTCGACAAAATCCTATCTGTGTGTCTCCAGATCTGGCGCCAGTACGACACCGACCACAGCGGCTACATTGAAGCAGACGAACTCAAGGTACAAAGACCACCTCTAAATAGCTGCAGATAATAGGCTGTACAGGTGTAAGGTTTTACGAAGGACCTATTGTCAAATGAAATTATACCACACAAATAATAATTAGATACCATACTGGTACAGAAACCAAATATGCTAGAACTCTGAACACACCTCTACTCGAATCAAATGGTAGATGCTATGAACAATAATGAATAAGTATAATCATATCGTCGTTCTGTCGGTGTGACCAAGGTTATAATGGCAGGGATGTCAACATTGTTACAGGGAGTAATATGTACTCTACTGTCACTGGATGACTGTCACCGTCGGGTTTCATCATTTTCGCACTTTCGCTTTTTACAGAATTTTCTTTACGACCTTCTCAAGCAGTCGAAAAAAGAAAGAGAAGTTTCTGAAGAACAGCTCATCACATATGCTGATACAATGGTATGTAGTAAGAACAGACAAACCACATATGCTGATACGATGGTATGTAGTAAGAAGAGGTCATCACATACATTGATATGACCCGTGAATATCCGGGGTAGAATACATTTTCAGCAACCCATGTTTGCTGTAAAAAGCGACTATGCTTGTCGTAAGAGGCGACTAACGGGATCGGGTGGTCAGGTTCGCTGAGTTAACTGATGCATGTCATCGTATCCCAATTGCGTGGATCGATGCTCATATTGTTAATCACTGGATTGTCTGGTCCAGACTCAATTATTTACAGACCGCCGTCATATAGCTGGAATATTGCTGAGTGCGGCGTTAAACAACAAACGAACAAACAAACATACATACATTGGTACGATGGTATGTAGTAAGAACAGATAACCAGATGTGCTAATACGATGGTGTGTAGTAAGAACAGGTCGACACATACATTGATACTATAGTATGTATTACGAACAGATAACCATATATGCTGATACGATGGTATGTAGTAAGAACAGATAACCACATGTGCTGGTACGATGGTATGTAGTATGAACAGATAACCACATGTGCTGATACGATGGTATGTAGTAAGAACAGATAACCACATATACTGATACGATGGTATGTAGTATGAACAGATAACCACATGTGCTGATACGATGGTATGTAGTAAGAACAGATAACCACATATGCTGATACGATGGTATGTAGTAAGAACAGATAACCACATGTGCTGGTACGATGGTATGTAGTAAGAACAGATAACCACATGTGCTGGTACGATGGTATGTAGTAAGAACAGATAACCACATGTGCTGATACGATGGTATGTAGTATGAACAGATAACCACATGTGCTGATACGATGGTATGTAGTAAGAACAGGTCGACACATACATTGATACTATGGTATGTATTAAGAACAGATAACCACATGTGCTGATACTATGGTATGTATTAAGAACAGATAACCACATATGCTGATACGATGGTATGTATTAAGAGCAGATAACCACATATGCTGATACGATGGTATGTAGTATGAACAGATACCCACATGTGCTGATACGATGGTGTGTAGTAAGAACAGGTCGACACATACATTGATACTATGGTATGTATTACGAACAGATGACCATATATGCTGATACAATGGTATGTAGTAAGAACAGATAACCACATGTGCTGGTACGATGGTATGTAGTATGAACAGATAACCACATGTGCTGATACGAAGGTATGTATTACGAACAGATAACCATATATGCTGATACGATGGTATGTTGTAAGAACAGATTACCACATGTGCTGGTACGATGGTATGTAGTATGAACAGATAACCACATGTGCTGATACGATGGTATGTAGTATGAATAGATAACCACATATTCTGATACGATGGTATATAGTAAGAACAGATAACCACATATACTTATACGATGGTATGTAGTATGAACAGATAACCACATGTGCTGATACGATGGTATGTAGTATGAACAGATAACCACATGTGCTGATACGATGGTATGTAGTAAGAACAGGTTGACACATACATTGATACTATGGTATGTATTAAGAACAGATACCCAAATGTGCTGATACTATGGTATGTATTAAGAACAGATAACCACATATGCTGATACGATGGTATGTTGTAAGAACAGATTACCACATGTCGTGGTACGATGGTATGTAGTATGAACAGATAACCACATGTGCTGATACGATGGTATGTAGTAAGAACAGATAACCACATATACTGATACGATGGTATGTAGTATGAACAGATAACCACATGTGCTGATACGATGGTATGTAGTAAGAACAGATAACCACATATGCTGATACGATGGTATGTAGTAAGAACAGATAACCACATGTGCTGGTACGATGGTATGTAGTAAGAACAGATAACCACATGTGCTGGTACGATGGTATGTAGTAAGAACAGATAACCACATGTGCTGATACGATGGTATGTAGTATGAACAGATAACCACATGTGCTGATACGATGGTATGTAGTAAGAACAGGTCGACACATACATTGATACTATGGTATGTATTAAGAACAGATAACCACATGTGCTGATACTATGGTATGTATTAAGAACAGATAACCACATGTGCTGATACTATGGTATGTATTAAGAACAGATAACCACATATGCTGATACGATGGTATGTATTCAGAGCAGATAACCACATATGCTGGTACGATGGTATGTAGTTTGAACAGATACCCACATGTGCTGATACGATGGTATGTAGTATGAACAGATAATCACATATGCTGATACGATGGTATTTAGTATGAACAGATAATCACATGTGCTGGTACGATTGTATGTTGTATGAACAGATAACCACATGTGCTGATACGATGGTATGTAGTATGAATAGATAACCACATATGCTGATACGATGGTATGTAGTATGAACAGATACCCACATGTGCGGGTACGATGGTATGTAGTATGAACAGATAACCACATATGCTGATACGATGGTATGTAGTATGAACAGGTCGACACATGTGGTGGTACGATGGTATGTAGTAAGAACAGATAACTACATATATTGATACGATGGTATGTAGTATGAACAGATAACTACATATATTGATATGATGGTGTGTAGTAAGAACAGATAACTACATATATTGATACGATGGTATGTAGTAAGAACAGATAACTACATATATTGATACGATGGTGTGTAGTAAGAACAGATAACCCATATATTGATACGATGGTATGTAGTAAGAACAGATAGCTACATATATTGATACGATGGTGTGTAGTAAGAACAGATAACTACATATATTGATACGATGGTGTGTAGTAAGAACAGGTCGACACATGTGCTGGTACGATGGTATGTAGTAAGAATAGATAACTACATATATTGATACGATGGTATGCAGTATGAACAGATAACTACATATATTGATACGATGGTACGTAGTAAGAACAGAAAACTACATATATTGATACGATGGTGTGTAGTAAGAACAGATAACTACATATATTGATACGATGGTATGTAGTAAGAACAGATAACTACATATATTGATACGATGGTGTGTAGTAAGAACAGATAACTACATATATTGATACGATGGTATGTAGTATGAACAGATAACTACATATATTGATACGATGGTATGTAGTAAGAACAGATAACTACATATATTGATACGATGGTATGTAGTATGAACAGATAACTACGATGGTATGTAGTAAGAACAGATAACTACATATATTGATACGATGGTATGTAGTAAGAACAGATAACTACATATCATGATACGATGATATGTAGTAAGAACAGATAACTTCATATATTGATACGATGGTATGTAGTAAGAACAGATAACTACATATATTGATACGATGGTATGTAGTAAGAACAGATAACTACATATATTGATACGATGGTATGTAGTAAGAACAGATAACTACATATATTGATACGATGGTATGCAGTAAGAACAGATAACTAGTGGTATGCAGTGAGGATAATTGTTTTCATGATCAGGTACGATTTGGGTATTGAGGACAATTCACCACACGTACAAATGAATGTAAAAAGGTTTACGTAGAGTTAGTTCAAGTTATAAACAATTTTTCAATTAGAGTTAGTTAAGGGTATAAACAATTGTTCACAAAATCGACGTTCTGCTGTAGTAGCTAGTTTAACAAAAGTCTCCACCTCATCTACAAAACATAAGCATAATCCTTTCAAGCATCATCTACTACACAAAGGACTTGCTCCTCTAACAAGGCGATATTGTGGTGTTCATCAATACATTTGTCCGCATAGTCTATGTAAACCTAATGGTGAAATGGTCAAGGTCGACTGCACCTTAGGTTGTTGGTCTCCACCACGTATCACTGAGAATGATGACAACCGTTAAACTGAATATCTTATGACACCACCTTTTGCAATCGATGTTTTCTGTTCTAAATCACGTGTTCATGGCGATATGCATCAATGCTAAGTTCATCAATAATTAATTTCAATTGTTGTCCCCAGTAATCATGGGAAAAAGAGCTTTTCAATTAATACTCGTGAGGAAAAGCATTCGATTCTGAAATGACCAGAAAAAACATCTTCTGCAGGATGCAATTTACCACTGTAACTCCAGACGATCAGCACAAAACCAGTGTGTCTCGAAAATCTTTCCTCCTTAGAGTGTGTCACAAAGACATGTCCTCACGTCACATCTGTTACAGAGGGCAGTGTCCTCACGTCACATCTGTTCCAGAGGGCAGTGTCCTCACGTCACATCTGTTCCAGAGGGCAGTGTCCTCACATCACATCTGTTACAGAGAGCAGTGTCCTCACGTCACATCTGTTCCAGAGGGCAGTGTCCTCACGTCACATCTGTTACAGAGGGCAGTGTCCTCACATCACATCTGTTCCAGAGGACAGTGTCCTCACATCACATCTGTTACGGAGAGCAGTGTCCTCACATCACATCTGTTCCGGAGGGCAGTGTCCTCACGTCACATCTTTTACAGAGGGCAGTGTCCTCACGTCACATCTGTTACAGAGGGCAGTGTCCTCACGTCACATCTGTTACAGAGGGCAGTGTCCTCACGTCACATCTGTTACAGAGGGCAGTGTCCTCACGTCACATCTGTTCCAGAGGGCAGTGTCCTCACATCACATCTGTTACAGAGAGCAGTGTCCTCACATCACATCTGTTCCAGAGGACAGTGTCCTCACATCACATCTGTTCCAGAGGACAGTGTCCTCACATCACATCTGTTCCAGAGGACAGTGTGTCATACAATCCTTATGCCACATTCGCCCTGTAACTGCGTGACCCTCGTATTACACCTACAGCAGTGAACCAGAAACTTGATGATGAAACATGAAGATGTAAGATGCGATGCACGAGATCGGTGTCACACTGGAAATGAAGATATGCTTCTGTAATTCATGTCATATAGCATAGGTTGGTAGAAGACAAGTTCAACTACAAACTATTAGTTTTCTAGATTACTCATCCTTATTCACGGATTAACATCAGCAGTGGAAATGTCACCTTATGTCCGCTACATTTCACACTGCAATATCTGGCAATAAACGACGAAACATCAACGAGAAACATGCTGGATTTCAGCCGACATATGCAATTATACAGATAATTGTTTACTTTAAACACTTGTATAGAAAATATCAAAGTGAAAGAAGAGGCATATTTTATTTAACCTTTGTAGATTTCAAGAAGGCCTTGGTCACTGTAGACATATCTAAGCGTCTTTATCTTCTAGGTCATTTTGGTCAGGAAAACATTAAATCCACGTGTGCTTCTGTAAAACCATGTGTGATATGTGACAGGTACATGCACTCAGTGTCCTGAGTCCTATTGGCTTGCCAAACAGTTGTGTGTGTGCCGTCCTGTGTTATCTTCTCTGTATATCAATGACTAAGTCAAAGACATTTTAGAACTATGTGAAGGAAGAATTCAACGGTATCCAAATTTGCACAAAATGTTCCTTCTGTTTCCAGTTGATGATGTGGTGTCAAGTATCTCGGTCCATCCATAAATCCGTTGAACTCTATTTTTTGCAGAATTTTGAAACTTCAGTGCACATATGGCAAAATGCCGCTTAAATCCCATTTTGAAATAGTTGATACAAACATTCAGCCAATGTCTCTATAGGAATGAGACATTTGGGGTTATCAAAAGATCGATGCACTTGAAAGAGTTCATTACTTCGCTTGTCAGCGGTCTAGGTACAGGTACACCAAATCTGATGGCACTGGGAAACTCTTCTTAATAGTGTATCAATTATATGTAAAAGGCTCTTTCCAAGCCTACAAGATTACCAGGAAAAGCATGTTTTCGGTAGGTAGACAAAAGGGTCACTCAGATATCAGTTTTATCCATGGTTTTTAAGGATACACATTGCCCTTATACCTACCTATAGTGTATTCTGGAAAATCTTAGACGCAGAGCCACATTTGATTGACTCGTCACCCTGTACGTTAGAAAAAATGGCTCCCACACGAGATTGATATCCTAGGAGGTTTAAGAATAGATATAACATGACCGTATTTGCCTTTAATACAACTGTAACAAATTTGAACACCGATACATTTACTCGTTATTGCCCATTTCGGGCACATCAGGAGGAACAAAACCCCTCACTCGAATTGGTCGCCGTATGTTGATGTAGGCTTTCTTCTAATTGCTACATATGTGTTACTGACCTGTATGTACAACGCGAGCTGTATCATCAGTACATGCTGGAATAATATTCTACTTTCGGGGAGCGAATGGTAAAGGTATTGACAGTTCTGAACTTACTGCTTTAAATTCAGAGATTATGCAGGAACTTCGTTCAATGAAAAGTGAGCTTGCACGTGACCTTTGGGACATTAAAGCCCAAACTCGCAAACTCGGTGCTACCATGGAAGATATTAAGCGAAATATGGAAGACCTAAAGGGTGAACAGACTATATTACGTTTAGATATTGAGACAGTAAACGAACGTTTGGACCAAATAGAGCAGACTCACAGTATACCAGTAGATCCCACAGCTACAGAGATACAGTTACAGAACGAAGTGGAAAGACTAGAACAATATAGCAGAAAGAACAATGTTTTGTTATTTGGAGTTTCGGAAAACATTGATGAAAACAAAATTATGTAGTTTGTGACATTCTAAACTCGGGTAATACAACAGATGACATCTTTGAGATACGTCAACATGATATTGCCGAAGCGCACAGACTTGGGCATCGATCTTCACATTCAAAGCGGCCAAGGCCAATTATTATCCAATTCCTTACTATCGACTGGAAAATACGTTCCCTTAGTCGACGTAGCGACATCAAAAGTTCAGGGTATGGAATCGCCAGCGATCTAACACAGAGGGCGCTAAATAAGCTACAAGAACTACGTGTACAAAACAAATGAGGACACGTCAAGAATGGCGCACTTATTGTTACTGACGCCAATCAAGACGCAGCATATACTGCTTACACTGGTGAGAGATCTGATGATACTGAGCAAGCTGGTCATAACACGCCCAGTGCTGGCAAATAGGGATGTGGTCCAGTCCAAGCAAATTCTCGTCGATGTCCAAAACAATCATTATCAACTGAGCTCCTCTTCAGGAATATATCTGGTTTGGTAAATAAAGTAAACTTTATAAACTTTTTATCTAATGCAGACCTTGTTGGAGTAATAGAGACATGGACAATTGACTTTCCTTATGACCAGATATTCCACAACTTTACAGCCTAAATGCAATTAAAACAGCTGACAGGACGATTCTCAGGATGCTTAACCATGATTGTGAAAAAATCCGTCAGTGTCTATGTGAAATGGTCCAGAATTGCAGACAATGCTATATTTTTACTTTTAGATAAATGTGTATTTAATATCGAAAAAGACATTCTTATTTGCTGTGTATATGTCAATCCGCCAGGATCAAGATGGTTTATTAACAGTGTGGTTTGACTTTATTCTCTAACTCACTTATAGAAGTTATTGGGTCATTAAACAGAGATATACATATCCTCAAAGGCGGGGATTTCAACGCCCGGACAGGGACACTGTCTGATCATATTGACGATGATATCGCCGATGTGGCGAGAATATGTCAAGTCTGTCCGACAGTATCAACATAGATAAAAATATCATGCGATATCATGGTAAACAATGCCGGAAAATATATATGTAAATATGTGTGCCGCTCTCGACAGGTCTATTCTAAATGGTCGATGTGGTGCAGATTTAGGTATAGGTGATTATACTTACATCGGTCACTCAGGCTCCAGTGTAATTGACTACATTATTGTATCCAACAGTCTCTTCTTCCACTGTAACAGATTTGATATTGTGTCGAGGGCAGAATCCTCACACCTTCCACTATCTTGTTCATTTCAAGCACGTGATCAGGAGATTCCCGTTGAAACAGCAGGGGCCGCACGTGCGCCTCGTGAAAACTACCACTATGTGTGGGACATGGCGACACTACAACAGTTCAGGGATAATCTTGTACTGCCACATGTGGTTGATTGTTTTGAACAATGTACTCTGTTACTACCAGATAATATAGATGGTGCTATTAAATCATTCACAAAGGCCATTTGTAGAGCTGCTCAATGAATGAAAAGGACTTGTAAGTCTCGCAACAGTCGCTCACAAACCTGGTTTGACACTGAGTGTCAGCACTATGGATGGGAGAGAGAGAGAGGTCTCTCAGATTATATAGACATTTTAAGAATGATAGCACCTTAGTTAGTTATTTATAATCAAGAAATACTTATACAAGTTTATTACATGATAAAAAGAAAAGTTATAATGAATATATGGGTAATAAGGTTTTATCTAGGCTTCCAAATAGTAAATGTTTCTAGTCTACCATACGGGGATTTTTTCTCAGAGTTTGGCAAATCATGTACCTAACATATCACTAGAACAATGGGCCGATCATTTTAAAGATGTGTTTGACAATCCAACAGATGAAGATATGGTTAACACCGACACGACTATTAATGATAGTCATGATGATATGAGTTGCTATATTCTGGACACCCCATTTCACAAGAGGAGGTGCTATGTGCTATTAACTCTTTGAAATTTGATAAATTCGCAGGAAATGACCAACATATTACATATTTTTAAATATGCGAATGCTATTTTTGTCCTGTATCTTACAGTGCTGTTTAATAAGTTGTTTGATAATGCCCACTTTCCTGAATCTTGGTCTTTGGGAGTTATTGTTACGATACATAAGTGAGAGACATCCATTCCCCATCCAACTATAGGGGTATATCAGTTCTTAGTGCACTGAGTAAGTTGTATGTTTTTATTTTTAACAGAAGGATCACGTCTTGGTGTGACATCTACATCTGGTAAAATTGCAGAGTCCCAGGCTGGTTTTCGTCATGATTACTCCACCATAGATAATATCTTTTGTATTACAGTGTATTATCCAGAGATATATCAGTAAGCGTAAGGGTAGGGTATATGGTTTGTTTGTCGATTTTGCAAAAGCCTTTGACAGTGTAAACCGGATGAAATTATGGTCAATACTAGTCAAGAAAGGTGTCTCTGGCAAAATGATAAAAGCTATACAGTCTATTAATACAGCTGTTAAGGCCAGTGTTAAATTTAAACATTCATTTTCTGAAATGTTTCAGTGTCCAAGAGGAGTACGTCAGGGTTGTGTGTTAAGCCCCCCTTTATTCTCGATGTTCATTAACGAACTAGCTGCTGAAGTTGAACAGAATTCTGGACCAGGAATACAACTTCATCCTGATATTACAGAGATATTCCTGTTATTGTTTGCAGACGATATTATTCTAATCGCAGGTGGACTAATAGGTGGACTTCAGAAGCGTATTGATGTTCTAGAAAAGTATTGTAATGATTATGATTTAGACGTCAATTTGGATAAAACTGAGGTGGTTGTTTTTAAGAAAGGTGGAGTGTTGTCAAGAAAAGAGATCTGGTACTATAAAGGTCTAAAGTTGGAGTGTGTATCTTCCCTTAAATATTTGGGCGTTCCTTTAACGAGAAGCCTGTCCTGGTCAAATTACGTCTCTAATGCTGGTTTACAGGGGGAAAAATTAATGCTTGGATAAAATTGATAAAATTACATCCTCTTCGACTTGACATATTTTAAAATATTTGATATGAAAATAGTCCCAATTTTGCTCTATGGTTCCGAAGTCTGGAGTCTACCCCGGAATGATGAAATGGAAACCATACATACATTGCCTTGCAAGGGCTTCCTAGGTGTCAAATCGTCAAAACCCAACAACATGGTTCGAGGTGAATGTGGGCATTATCCTTTATATCTTATCTTAAGGTTATTGAGTATGTCTGATTGTCGCTTTCCAAGGAAATGTTATTATATGTTGCTTCAAGCAGAAAGTAATGGTAAAACTAATTGGGTCTCAAAGTGTAAATCTGTATTGTTCAGTTTGGGTTTGGGCTCTGTAATGGAAAACCAGTGTATATGTCGTCCTCATTCGTTTTTGTCAGAGTTTATGTCGAAATGTAGTTATGAACAGGACTGGCATAGTCTTCTGGAAAAGGGTAGTAAATCTTTCTCTTATTCTCTATTCATGGTATCGTTTGGTACAGAGTTGTATCTTAGCTGGGTATCAATAAATTGTGAGTGGCGCTTGCTCGTTTTAGATTTTTTTCCATCAGCTATGTGTTGAAACAGGGAGATACGCTAATATCCCAAGTGACAGAAGATTATGTTGTGTTTGTAAGGCTGGGTATGTGGAGGACGAGTATCATTTTTGTTAGGTTGCTCCAGTTATAACAAGATGGATCACTTACCACAGAAATATTGTGAATATCCGACCAAACAAAAATTTAATATCATTATGTCTACAACTGATTGTAAATTAATTAAACAGCTACCTATCTATATCTATCAAGCGATGTCACTTCGTAGTACATTATTGTCAGCACAATAACAGCTGTGTACATCACGTCCATTTAAAACAAATGTAACCATGGGCCGATGGCCGATGGCTTACGAAATAAACCGAATTGAACAAAACCCAATACCCCCCTCCCCCCAATCCCACCTCACCCTCATACACACACCATCACCGACACAGTGGTCGTGGTAGTGGCAGTTGCTGTGGCAGTGGTACTGGTAGTGGGAGGAGGAGGAGGAGTAGCAGCAGTAGGTGTAGGTTCCTGAGCTGTATTTCATCCGTTACAAGCAACCCATACTTGCCGTTAAAGGCGACCATGCTTGTCGTAAGAGGCGACTAACGGGATCTGATGGTCAGGCTCGCTGACTTGGTTGATGCAAGTCATCGTATCTCAGTTGCGTGGATCGATGCTCAAGATGTCAATCACTGGATTGTCTGTTATTTACAGACCGCCGTCATATAGCTGGAATATTGCTGAGTGCGGCGTTAAACAACAAACAAACAAACATCCTGTTTCAATTCAATTCTTTATTTTATTTCAGCTACAGATGTTTGACCGGAACAAAGATGGGAAGCTGCAACTCAGTGAAATGGCAAAGTAAGTAAGGGATTTCGACGATTTCGGAAAGAGAAGGAAATACATGAGGGAGTTTGGGGTCGCAATTAAGAGAAACGCGGAAACACCCGCAGATCGTTGGGGTCGGAGCTAAGAGAAACGCGGAAACACCCGCAGATGGTTGGGGTCGAGCTTAGAGAAACGCGGAAACACCCGCAGATGGTTGGGGTCGGAGGTAAGAGAAACGCGGAAACACCAGCAGGAGAGTAGGGTCGGAGGTAAGAGAAACGCGGAAACACCAGCAGGAGAGTAGGGTCGGAGGTAAGAGAAACGCGGAAACACCAGCAGGAGAGTAGGGTCGGAGGTAAGAGAAACGCGGAAACACCAGCAGGAGAGTAGGGTCGGAGGTAAGAGAAACGCGGAAACACCAGCAGGAGAGTAGGGTCGGAGGTAAGAGAAACGCGGAAAAACCAGCAGGAGAGTAGGGTCGGAGGTAAGAGAAACGCGGAAACACCAGCAGGAGAGTAGGGTCGGAGGTAAGAGAAAGGCGGAAACACCAGCAGGAGAGTAGGGTCGGAGGTAAGAGAAACGCGGAAACACCAGCAGGAGAGTAGGGTCGGAGGTAAGAGAAACGCGGAAACACCAGCAGGAGAGTAGGGTCGGAGGTAAGAGAAACGCGGAAACACCAGCAGGAGAGTAGGGTCGGAGGTAAGCGAGAGTGAGTTGAGTTTTACGCCGCTTTTAACAGTGTTCTAGTTATATCACGGCCTGTCAGCTTAATGTGGGAGGAAAGCCCGAAGTGATGCAGGTCTCAGACGTTTACCACTTCGGGGAAACCCACGAGCACGGGTATTCGGAGCTAAGAGAAGGGCGGAAATATCAACAGTGGAGTGGGGTCGGAGGTAAGAGAAAGGCGGAAACCTCGGCGAGGTCACCCGCTACTGTCAATATGGTGTTGTAGTGTTGTAGTGCTGTGGCTCGATGAAACTGGTGGTAGTGATAGTAGTAGTAGTAGAAGTGGTAGTAGTAGTGGTAGTGAAAATAGCAGTGGTGGTGATGGTAGTGATAGAAGTAGTAGTAATAGTGGTAGTAGTAGTAGTAGTAGTAGTGGTAGTAGTGAAAATAGCAGTGGTGGTGGTAGTAGTAGCAGTAGTAGTGTAAATAGCAGTTGTGGTGATGGTAGTGATAGAAGTCGTAGTAGTAGTGGTAGTAGTAGTAGTAGTAGTAGTGGTAGTAGTAGTAGTAGTAGTAGTAGCAGTAGTGAAAATAGCAGTGGTGGTGGTAGTGGTAGTAGTAGCAGTAGTAGTAGTGTAAAAAGCAGTGGTGGTGGTGGTAGTGAAGGAAGTAGTAGCAGTAGTAGTGGTAGTGGTAGTAGTAGTAGCAGTAGTAGTGTAAATAGCAGTGGTGGTGGTGGTGGTAGTGATAGAAGTAGTAGTGGTAGTAGTAGTAGTAGTAGTAGTAGTAGTAGTAGCAGTAGTGAAAATAGCAGTGGTGGTGGTAGTGGTAGTAGTAGCAGTAGTAGTAGTGTAAAAAGCAGTGGTGGTGGTGGTAGTGAAGGAAGTAGTAGCAGTAGTAGTGGTAGTGGTAGTAGTAGTAGCAGTAGTAGTGTAAATAGCAGTGGTGGTTGTGGTAGTGATAGAAGTAGAAGTAGTAGCAGTAGTAGTAGTGTAAAAAGCAGTGGTGGTGGTGGTAGTGAAGGAAGTAGTAGCAGTAGTAGTGGTAGTGGTAGTAGTAGTAGCAGTAGTAGTGTAAATAGCAGTGGTGGTTGTGGTAGTGATAGAAGTAGAAGTAGTAGCAGTAGTAGTAGTGTAAATAGCAGTGGTGGTGGTGGTAGTGAAGGAAGTAGTAGCAGTAGTAGTGGTAGTGGTAGTAGTAGTAGCAGTAGTAGTGTAAATAGCAGTGGTGGTGGTGGTGGTAGTGATAGAAGTAGTAGTGGTAGTAGTAGTAGTAGTAGTAGTAGTAGTAGTAGTAGTAGTAGCAGTAGTGAAAATAGCAGTGGTGGTGGTAGTGGTAGTAGTAGCAGTAGTAGTAGTGTAAAAAGCAGTGGTGGTGGTGGTAGTGAAGGAAGTAGTAGCAGTAGTAGTGGTAGTGGTAGTAGTAGTAGCAGTAGTAGTGTAAATAGCAGTGGTGGTTGTGGTAGTGATAGAAGTAGAAGTAGTAGCAGTAGTAGTAGTGTAAAAAGCAGTGGTGGTGGTGGTAGTGAAGGAAGTAGTAGCAGTAGTAGTGGTAGTGGTAGTAGTAGTAGCAGTAGTAGTGTAAATAGCAGTGGTGGTTGTGGTAGTGATAGAAGTAGAAGTAGTAGCAGTAGTAGTAGTGTAAATAGCAGTGGTGGTGGTGGTAGTGAAGGAAGTAGTAGTAGTAGTAGTAGTAGTGGTAGTGGTAGTAGTAGTAGCAGTAGTAGTAGTGAAAATAGCAGTGGTGGTGGTGGTAGTGATAGAAGTAGTAGTAGTAGTGGTGGTAGTGGTAGTAGTAGTGGTAGTAGTAGTAGTAGTACTAGTAGTGGTAGCAGTAGTAATAGTGTAAATAGAAGTGGTGGTGGTGGTAGTGATAGAAGTAGTAGTAGTAGTAGTAGTAGTGGTAGTGGTAGTAGTAGTAGCAGTAGTAGTAGTGAAAATAGCAGTGGTGGTGGTGGTAGTGATAGAAGTAGTAGTAGTGGTAGTGGTAGTGGTAGTGGTAGTAGTAGTAGTAGTAGTAGTAGTAGCAGTAGTAGTAGTGTAAATAGCAGTGGTGATGGTGGTAGTGATAGAAGTAGAAGTAGTAGTAGTAGTGGTAGTAGTAGTAGTAGTAGTAGTAGTAGTAGTAGTAGTGAAAATAGCAGTGGTAGTGGCAGTAGTAGTGGTGGTGATAGTAGTAGTAGTAGTACTAGTGAAAATGGTAGTGGTAGTAGTAGTATAAGTGGTGGCAGTGGTGGTGATAGTGGTAGTAGTAGTAGTAGTAGTAGTAGTAGTAGTAGTAGTAGTAGTAGTAGTGGTGGTTGTGGTGGTAGTGGTTGTGATAGTAGTAGTTGTCGTAGTAGTAGTAGTAGTGGTAGTGGTGGTGATAGTGGTAGTAGTAGTCGTAGTAGTAGTAGTAGTGGTGGTTGTGGTGGTGATAGAAGTAGTAGTGGTAGTAGTAGTAGTATTAGTGGTGGTAGTGTTTGTGATAGAAGTAGTCGTAGTAGTAGTGGTGGTTGTGGTGGTGATAGTAATAGTAGTAGTAGTAGTGGTGGTTGTGGTGGTGATAGAAGTAGTGGTAGTAGTATTAGTGGTGGTTGTGGTGGTGATAGTAGTAGTAGTAGTCGTAGTAGTAGTAGTAGTAGTAGTAGTAGTAGTAGTGGTAGTGGTGGTGATAGTAGTAGTAGTAGTAGTTGTGGTTGTGATAGTAGTAGTAGTAGTAGTAGTAGTAGTAGTAGTAGTAATAGTTTATCTTCATGATAATGTTAACATAAGTTACGAAGATTTTTTGTACACGCATTTAATTGCCAAGATTATGATGTGTGTATATAAATGTGTTTCAGACTATTACCGGTGAAAGAGAACTTTCTCTGTCGCCCGATTTTCAAAGTGAGTAAAGCTGTGTTCCTGCTTTCCTGCAGAATAGCATTTCTGGGTACAAACACTCATTTTACAAGTTCGACTGTTACCTAGCGCATTCAGGTACCAACCATTACATTAATATGTCTCATTCGATTTTTAACACATGCTTCTTGAAGTGGGCACACCTATGGTTTTAGAGTGAGTGAGTGGTTGAGTGGTTTTACGCCGCTTAGCAATATTCCAGCAATATCACGGCAGGGGACACCAGAAATGGGCTTCACACATTGTACCCATGTGGGGAATCAAACCAGAGTCTTCGGCGTGTCGAGTGAGCGCTTTAACCACTAGACTATGCCACCACCCCCTGTGGTTTTACTAGATTACTAGATTACAACAAAGTGTTTACTTGTTGCTCAATTATTCAAACTATTCACGACACGAATTCGTTGTGCACAGTTCTGTCCCTTAGCAGTCCCAGGATCCAATGATCAGTGGTTCGAATACCAGATTCGTCCCAATCATAATCCTTGTTTTGTCAGCACCATACATCTGCTCGTGGGTGGCACCAAAGTGGTAAACGTCTCGGACCTGCGCTTGTTTGGACTGTCCTCCCATATTAATGTGACACGCCGTCAAAACTGTGGCTTTAAAACCATCCCTAATTTTCGTTTTTGGTGACCATTCAAGAATTAGGAACAGGTTTCCATTGTTAGCTACTGGAGAATTTCTACTATAACGGCAAGCTGGTATTTCTTCTGACCACAGAGTGCCTCTAAACTGACGAAGGAAGACGTGGAACAGGTGTTCGCCTTATACGATAGGGTAAGTTCACCTGGCTACGTCTTGTGTCGGAACACCTTTGAATGGAACACACCCCTTACTAGAATTAGGAAGACAGTATATGTACCCATCGTATATTGCGTATATACATTAAACGTAAAACTTAATTGTGTACTTCCGGAATGTGTCTCTTTGTAATATTCCTCGGGGTAGATTCCACATTAAAAGTAATATAGACTTGAAGTGGTTTTGAGGTCAAGGTCACTCTTAACGAATAGACATTATGTGATATTTTAGAGCATGCCTATGCATACCAGTCATACAAAAAGGTCAGAATAATATGGTTGCTTTAGTAGTGTTATTTCTCACACAGGATCATAATGAAAGTATCGAGAATGATGAACTGCATGGCTTCCTGAAGGATTTGATGGAACTGGTTCAAGAAGTGAGCTATATTTCACGAACTATTTCACTGTTGTGACCAGATATATTTATGCTCTGGTTTTATTTCTTGTCAAAAAATAAACTTTATTCAAAGTATGTTCGACCCGTGAAGATTCGAGTTAGAACTGGTCTTCAGCAACCCATGCTTGTCGTAAGCGGCGACTATCAGAATAGGGTGTTAAGGCTTGCTGACTTGTTTGATGCATATAATCGTATTCCAGTTATGTGGATCGATACTCATGATATCAACCACTGGATTGTCTGGTCCAGACTCGATTATTTACAAACCGTCGTCATATTGCTGAGTGCCGAGTTCAACAAATCAAATTACCTTCAACATACCTTATGACATCACTATGGTGTAGAAAGTTACCTTCGTCTGATCATAACGATCAAAATAATATTCTCGTGATATTTTGAGTTGTGTGTTGATTTTTTTCAAGGATTACGACGCGGAGGATTTGGCTGACTTGAAAGACCTACTGTTATTCTCCTGTGAAAACAAGGAGGGCAAAATCAACAAGGAGGAACTGACAGTTGTCCTGATGAACAGACAAGAAGAGTGCCCTAAAGGACTGGCGGCCGCCCTTACCCAGGATCCAAACTGACAAGCCGGTCCACAATGGCCTTCATTATAACAGCTCTTCCATGCAACATGCACCTGTTTATAATCCTGGTTCAATGTGACAGCAGAACGTGTGTCTGTGCTGTACGTCTGGCCTGGAGGCCAGCATGGGAGACACGAACCTCTTACTTGGATAACTGTGCATATCTTCACACAAACACTGTGACATGGCTTGGGTTTCTCTACACCAATTCCTCCCATACTGAACGTCTATCAATAAAAAGCACTGTATGTGTTGCTTCAACCATGTGACTCTTTGGGTGATGTGCATTTATTTTACTTGCTTTCCGACAAACTATAGATTTCTTGAATGTTCATTAAATTGATAGCAACAAAATCCGAAAATTTGTAATCATTTATGAAAGGGTGTTTTCATAATATAGGAAACACTCAACAGTGCGGCTGCTAGACACGTGGCTGATGGGCAGTATTTACACTTTATACACTGTACACGTCAGTTGACCGAACCTTTGGATGTGTAGACACTATACATGTCAGCTGACTCCAACACGATGCTGTGTAGACACTGTACACGTCAGTTCACTCCGACAGGTTGCTGTGTAGACACTGTACACGTCAGGTGACTCCAACACGATGCTGTGTAGACACTGTACAATCAGTTCACTCCGACACGATGCTGTGTAGACACTGTACACGTCAGGTGACTCCAACACGATGCTGTGTAGACACTGTACACGTCAGTTCACTCCGACACGTTGCTGTGTAGACACTGTACACGTCAGGTGACTCCGACACGTTGCTGTGTAGACACTGTACACGTCAGTCCACTCCGATACGTTGCTGTGTAGACACTGTACACGTCAGGTGACTCCGACACGTTGCTGTGTAGACACTGTACACGTCAGTTCACTCCGACACGTTGCTGTGCAGACACTGTACACGTCAGTTCACTCCGCCACGTTGCTGTGTAGACACTGTACACGTCAGTTGACTCGAGCCTTTGGATGTGTAGACACTGTACACGTCAGTTGACTCCGACACATTGCTGTGTAGACACTGTACACGTTAAATCACTTGGGCACGTTGCTGTGTAGACACTCTACACGTCAGTTCACTCGGACACGTTGCTGTGTAGACACTGTACACGTCAGTTAACTCCGACACGTTGCTGTGTAGACACTGTACACGTCGGTTCACTCGGACACGTTGCTGTGTAGACACTGTACACGTCAGTTGACTACGACACGTTGCTGTGTAGACACTGTACACGTCAGTTCACTCCGACACGTTGCTGTGCAGACACTGTACACGTCAGTTCACTCCGCCACGTTGCTGTGTAGACACTGTACACGTCAGTTGACTCGAGCCTTTGGATGTGTAGACACTGTACACGTCAGTTGACTCCGACACATTGCTGTGTAGACACTGTACACGTTAAATCACTTGGGCACGTTGCTGTGTAGACACTCTACACGTCAGTTCACTCGGACACGTTGCTGTGTAGACACTGTACACGTCAGTTAACTCCGACACGTTGCTGTGTAGACACTGTACACGTCGGTTCACTCGGACACGTTGCTGTGTAGACACTGTACACGTCAGTTGACTCCGACACGTTGCTGTGTAGACACTGTACACGTCAGGTGACTCCGACACGTTGCTGTGTAGACACTCTACACGTCAGTTGACGCGAACATGTTGCTGTGTAAATACTGTACACGTCATTTCACTCGGACACGTTGCTGTGTAAATACTGTACACGTCAGTTCACTCGGACACGTTGCCGTGTAGACACTGTACACGTCTGTTCTCTCGGACATGTTGGTGTGTAGACACTGTACACGTCAGCGGACTCGAACACGTTGCTGTGTAGACACTGTACACGTCAGCGGACTCGAACACGTTGCTGTGTAGACACTGTACACGTCAGTGTACGCGAATATGTTGCTGTGTAGACACTGTACACGTCAGTGTACGCGAACACGCTGCTGTGTAGACACTGTACACGTCAGTGTACGCGAACACGTTGCTGTGTAGACACTGTACACGTTAGTTCACTCGGGCACATTGCCGTGTAGACACTCTACACGTCAGTTGACTCCGACATGTTGCTGTGTAGATAATTTACAAGTCAGTGTACGCGAACACGTTGCTGTGTAGACACTGTACATGTCAGTTGACTTGAACACGATGCTGTGTAGACACTGTACACGTCAGTTGACTTGAACACGTTGCCGTGTAGATACTCTACACATTAGTTCACTCGGACACGTTGCCGTGTAGACACTGTACATGTCAGTTGAGTTGAACACGTTGCTGTGTAGACACTCTACACGTCAGTTGAGGCGAACACGTTGCTGTGTAGACACTTTACACGTCAGTTGACTTGAACACGTTGCTGTGTAGACACTGTACATGTCAGTTGACTTGAACACGATGCTGTGTAGACACTGTACACGTCAGTTCACTCGGACACGTTGCCGTGTAGATACTCTACACGTCAGGTGACTCCAACACGATGCTGTGTAGACACTGTACACGTCAGGTGACTCCGACACGATGCTGTGTAGACACTGTACACGTCAGTTCACTCCGACACGTTGCCGTGTAGATACTCTACACGTCAGGTGACTCCAACACGATGCTGTGTAGACACTGTACACGTCAGGTGACTCCGACACGATGCTGTGTAGACACTGTACACGTCAGTTCACTCCGACGCGTTGCCGTGTAGACACTCTACACGTCAGGTGACTCCGACACGATGCTTACAGACACTGTACACGTCAGTTCACTCGAACACGTTGCTGTGTAGACACTGTACACGTCAGGTGACTCCGACACGATGCTGTGTAGACACTGTACACGTCAGTTCACTCGGACACGTTGCCGTGTAGATACTCTACACGTCAGGTGACTCCGACATGATGCTGTGTAGACACTGTACACGTCAGGTGACTCCGACACGTTGCTGTGTAGACACTGTACACGTCAGTGTACGCGAACACGTTGCTGTGTAGACACTGTACACGTCAGTGTACGCGAACACGTTGTTGTGTAGACATTGTACACGTCAGTTCACTCGGGCACGTAGCCGTGTAGACACTCTACACGTCAGGTGACTCCGACACAATGCTGTGTAGACACTGTACCGTCAGTTGACTCCGACACGTTGCTGTGTAGACACTGTACACGTCAGTTGACTCCGACACGTTGCTGTTTAGACAATGTACACGTCAGGTGACTCCGACACGATGCTGTGTAGACACTGTACACGTCAGTTGACTCGAACATGTTGCTGTGTAGACACTGTACACCTCAGTTCACTGGGACATGTTGCCGTGTAGACACTGTACACATCTGTTCTCTCGGACACGTTGACGTGTAGACACTCTACACGTCAGTGTACGCGAACACGTTGCTGTGTAGACATTGTACACGTCAGGTGACTCGAACACGATGCTGTGTTGACACTGTACACGTCAGTTCACTGGGACATGTTGCCGTGTAGACACTGTACACATCTGTTCTCTCGGACACGTTGCTGTGTAGACACTATACACGTCAGGTGACTCGAACCTTTGGATGTGTAGACACTGTACACATCAGTTCACTCGGACACGTTGGTGTGTAAACACTGTACACGTCTGTTCTCTCGGACACGTTGGTGTGTAAACACTGTACACGTCTGTTCTCTCGGACACGTTGGTGTGTAACGACTGTACACGTAGGCGGACTCGAACCTTTGGATGTGTAGACACTGTACACGTCAGTTCACTCGGGCACGTTGGTGTGTAAACACTGTACACGTCAGTTCACTCGGACACGTTGGTGTGTAAACACTGTACACGTCAGTTCACTCGGGCACGTTGGTGTGTAAACACTGTACACGTCAGTTCACTCGGGCACGTTGCTGTGTAGACACTGTACACGTCAGTTCACTGGGACACGTTGCCGTGTAGACACTGTACACGTCAGTTCACTGGGACACGTTACCGTGTAGACACTGTACACGTCAGTTCACTCGGACACGTTGGTGTGTAAACACTGTACACGTCAGTTAACTCCGACACGTTGGTGTGTAGACACTGTACACGTCAAATTACTCGAACCTTTGGATGTGTAGACATTGTACACGTGAGTTCACTCGGACACGTTGCCGTGTAGACACTGTACACGCCATTTCACTCGAACCTTGGGATGTGTAGACACTGTACACGTCATTTCACTCGAACCTTGGGATGTGTAGACACTGTACACGTGAGTTCATTCGGACATGTTGCTGTGTAGACACTGTACACGCCATTTCACTCGAACCTTGGGATGTGTAGACACTGTACACGTCAGTTGACTCGGACACGTTGCCGTGTAGACACTGTACACGCCATTTCACTCGAACCTTGGGATGTGTAGACACTGTACACGCCATTTCACTCGAACCTTGGGATGTGTAGACACTGTACACGTCAGTTGACTCGGACACGTTGCCGTGTAGACACTGTACACGCCATTTCACTCGAACCTTGGGATGTGTAGACACTGTACACGCCATTTCACTCGAACCTTGGGATGTGTAGACACTGTACACGTCATTTCACTCGAACCTTGGGATGTGTAGACACTGTACACGTGAGTTCACTCGGACACGTTGCCGTGTAGACACTGTACACGCCATTTCACTCGAACCTTGGGATGTGTAGACACTGTTCACGCCATTTCACTCGAACCTTGGGATGTGTAGACACTGTTCACGCCATTTCACTCGAACCTTGGGATGTGTAGACACTGTACACGTCAGTTCACTCGAACCTTGGGATGTGTAGACACTGTACACGTCATTTCACTCGAACCTTGGCATGTGTAGACATTGTACACGCCATTTCACTCGAACCTTGGGATGTGTAGACACTGTACACGCCATTTCACTCGAACCTTGGGATGTGTAGACACTGTACACGTCATTTCACTCGAACCTTGGCATGTGTAGACACTGTACACGTCATTTCACTCGAACCTTGGGATGTGTAGACACTGTACACGTCATTTCACTCGAACCTTGGGATGTGTAGACACTGTACACGTCATTTCACTCGAACCTTGGGATGTGTAGACACTGTACACGTCATTTCACTTGAACCTTGGGATGTGTAGACACTGAACACGTGAGTTCACTCGGACACGTTGCCGTGTAGACACTGTACACGCCATTTCACTCGAACCTTGGGATGTGTAGACACTGTACACGCAATTTCACTCGAACCTTGGGATGTGTAGACGCTGTACACGTCCATTCACTCGAACCTTGGGATGTGTAGACACTGTACACGTCATTTCACTCGAACCTTGGGATGTGTAGACACTGTACACGTCATTTCACTCGAACCTTGGCATGTGTAGACACTGTACACGTCAGTTCACTCGAACCTTGGGATGTGTAGACACTGTACACGCCATTTCACTCGAACCTTGGGATGTGTAGACACTGTACACGCCATTTCACTCGAAACTTGGGATGTGTAGACACTGTACACCTCAGTTCACTCGAACCTTGGGATGTGTAGACACTGTACACGTCAGTTCACTCGAACGATTGTATGAATACTCTTTATTTCCCCCAGTGTTTTGGAGAGTAGTACATACAATTACACTACATTATTTGACATAATAATGCATGTCTGGACGTTGTTACAAAGTATTTCTCCAATGTATATTTTCAGACTCACAAATAGCTCGTTGTACCATGCTCTTCCATACACTCTTAGATGGAAATTCCCCAGAGTTGATTAGTTTATCTAAGACGCCTGAGCCACATTCAGTAGATCATGTGTCATGGATCTGGCACTGTGTGAGAGAGTGGTGACAAACTGGGATAATCTGAGATAGAAATTCGGCTTCACAATGGTTGTGCCTGCTTTTCTACAGAGTCGTTCCAGAAAGAGAAGCTTCATTTTCTCAACCTTCCCCAGCATTGACCATAATCCTAGAACCTGGGTTGTAGCAGCTGTAGAGGATCTCCTGTGAAGGTTTTGGACTCGTCGTGCAAAGTAGCGCTGTAGGGTTTCCATCTCACTGATCTCACGATTGTTGATATTAGGCCAGAGCTCACATGCATAGAAGCAGAGGGGAAGATTACTCGTAGCCAGATATTCGATGAAGATACTGGGCTCAATCCTCCAGCTCTGAGACCAACTTCTCTAAGGGAGCTCATTATAGCATCAAAATGATATTCCACCATATCGCTGTAAGCATGTGTCACGTCTGGAAGGGTGTCACTAAGTATTTTGTTAACTTCAGATGAGTACATCTTCAGTTCAATGCCATTCGCCATTTGTAAGTTGGGGGAGTCCATAGCTTTTGCTCTGTTACGAACGCATCACTAAGGAATGATACCACCACTGGTGAATGATCCGACATCTCGAAATCGATGTTGTTATTGACAGAGGTCGTCAGCACAGATGATTGAAGAGCATCTGGCAAGAATATATAATCAATCAGAAATGACTGTGTTCCAGCCTTGTTGCACCATGTCTTGAGATGACCTTGAATGACACCACAGTTGTACGATGGTATCAGGTTTCTTGCATCCAAGTATGACTGCAGTACAGTGGAGCAAGGTGATGCTGGGTAATTTACAATGTTTGTACTGGCAGTCGACTCACGGGACTCGGGACCCACGGTCCCCGGACCCCCGTCACACACTTGGTCGACGCCTACCAGTGTCCGCTAATAAAGACTCTACATACAATAAGATTTATGTTCGATCCCATATGGTCAGTCTGTGACCTTGTTACGCCATTACTTCCTGAACTATACTTAGGACAGTACGTGGCATAAGTAACAACATAAATCACATCACAGGACAAATCATAGGCCAGGCACTAGCCGTATACACGAGGAATCCACTCAACTTCCAGTTGTATACTGTGAGGTAAATACCAAGAGCCGTGATCGGAACAACATGCCTTTGTGTACAACAGAACTATATTCTGGGTATCTGTAAACCACTCAACTGAGTGGGAAGCTGGAAACTTCGGGGTTCTTCAATATCATAAAGAGAAGACTGCCTTGAGCTCACGCCATGTGGAGCTCATCTCCATGTCAGTCTTTGACCACCGCCCACTTGACACCTTCCACCAAACTGAACACAACAGCCATCGAATCCCGTACAATTGGCATCACTGTATACTATACCAAAGCGTCAGGGGAAGTATCCGAACATCACATACTAGAGTTGAAACGAGACATATGCAGAAGCCAAATACTAAGTTGTAAACTCTCAGTAGATAAGAACAAAAGAATACTCAGAGGTGTTTAAAGTTAAAAACTCAACAAAAACTCATTGTTTTGCTAACTGCTATTCTCAATTCATTTATTCCGCCGTAACAATAGATATGTGTGGGAATGAGAACAGTCACATACAAAAGCGTGATTGAATGTATGACGAGTAGATGTTTCTAATTCATAACGTAGAATTTAATGTGGTTATTTCTTCGCGGCGGAACATGGAAATGTATCCGTGAATCATTTCCATAAACGTATGAACTAAAACGTATTCGTCTTTAAGTTAAACGGCAGCACTATCGCAATAAATGGAGTTTTACGAAATTGTGGAGTGTTAATGTTCTTCTGTTCGTATCTCACCACTGGTCGCTGCAGACATGATTCCTGTTTGATTGTGATATGCATAGTAACTTACAATCCGCCAGTTCTGCATTTGCTGATCTATGCTGTAAATCTAAGTACGGTAGTAGGATCACGGCTGTAGGATAGGATGGTAAACAGTTTTGTTTTATTATCCGGTTCGCCACAGTGGTATGCTGGAAAGGGTTTAAAAATCAGGACCAGCTGAAGTTGTTGGAGACGATGCAGGGGGAATACGAGCAAAGCTAGCCATTAGGTTTAGTCTCTGTAGCGCCATGGTAAGTGAAGGTTACTGCAGATGGTGACAATGTATGTGGGCCAAGTCATATATATGCGATGCGAGTAATGACGCCATGTCTGCTAAGCATCTGGAGATGAGATATTGTCCACACCGAGAGAACAGTGTAGGCCATAACTGGTGTGTGCTGATCAGTGTTGTGTTGTTGGCTAGCACCACAGAGGGTACATGATTCTGTTCAATCTTCAGACCTAGGTTGAGGTTATCTAAGCGTTTGATCAAATCATTGATGTATACAAGGAAGGTCCATGCCGACAGCACGCTTCCTTGTCCTACTCCCTGTCTGAGTGGAAAAACGGGACTTTTGTGACCATTATATTGGACACGAGAAGACGTTGCCTTATATAAGTGTCTAAATAAGTGCCATGCCCGACCATGTACTCCTATGTTAATAACATGAACAGTGAGCCATTGTGCCCTATTCTATCGAAGGCTTTCTCATTGTCCACGAAGTCAACGTTTGATCCCAGCTCAATATAGTAGGTAGTGACCTGTTTCAGTATATGTACAGCTACACTTGCACCACGATCTTTTACCAGTAGCTTATGTTGGAATGGCGGGTTCACTGATTTCACGAAGCTTCCTACTTTATCCTGTAGAATTCATTCAAATGTTTTTCCAAGCGTTGATGTTGGAAGTATTCCCCTGAAACTACCAAGAACTGTTTGTCATTCTTATTGCCCTTATATAGCGGTAGAATAGTTCCAAAAATCATTGACTAGCCTCGGTTATCTCTGCCAATTTTTAAGGAGATGCTGAAACCACAAAGAAGACAACAGCAGGTCACCGACTTCAAATTTAATGGTTCTGCGCCCAGGGCAAAAATATGACATGCATTGATAAAACATTCTCAGTTATCAGCTGTGGGCATAGGTGGACACATGGAAGGGAAACACACCAACAGGTAAACCTGAGTGAGGCATCATGCTAGGTCATTAGCAAAAGTAAGTACTGCGTGTAACCGGCAGCCAGGATAACAACCTGAAGTTACATCTTCATTCTAACAACGCGTGTCGTTCTGACGTTGATTAATGAACAATTTGCATACTCGTATATGCAAGGGACAGACGTATGGTTCCTGTAGGAAGTGACAACTTGGAGACGATGGCTTGTGGTATATACAGTTCTACTTTATACATGTTGATATATACATACAAAAGACACTATGTGTCTGGTCAGCACATAGTGGTAGTGGTTATTGTCTAGGTGCCCCGGAGCACCCAGCCTAACCCTAGCTAGGCTAAGGGTAAGACCTCTCTTTTTTCCTTCTCCTCTCTGGACCAAGGCTTATATAGCCAAGGTCACCTGACATTTAGTAAGTAATAAATATAAATGTAAACAGTAAATCATCAGTGACATACTTGCACATCTCGTTCAGGATGGCAGACGGTCGATGTACACAAAAATGGGGATTAACAAATAGGATTAGCATCTTATAAATAACAGCAATTAAGTGTTTCAAGGCATATAGATGTCATGGCTCCAGGGTAATGAGCCTTTGCAATTAAATGTTCTTCAGACAATGGGTGTCATAAATCAGTCGCTATGACAACTTCCCTCCGTTACGTGAAGCTTGGACCCCAAGCTTACATGAGTCCAAATTGATATGTGTGAACTTTTTCACCAACGAAAACAACCTTGCAAATGTGAACAAAATCACGTACATGAAATCCTTATGCAACAAATATATCTATGCAATGACAGTATGAAAGTGATCATCTAGCCATTTTTATTTAGTGCCAGTTTGAAAACTAACGAGGTGATCTTTGTAATGTGCAATTTCACTACAAGGTAATTACTGCTTTGCACAGATTCAATAAATATATCACTGAAGGTTCTTTGAATTCAGGAGTCTGGCTTGGCGGTGCGACTCAGTACCGAATAATGATAATGAGTAATGTCATAAAAAGTACAAATTAAACATCTCAGCAAATATTTCGCATAAAGAAATTTGAAACCAGGAGTCTAGCTTTACCGCGTGACTCAAACGGTACTTGTGGGTACTATTGCCCTTTTAAGTACAATGGGTGCTCTTCCCGTGTCTTTGACGGAGCTTGCCAAGATATTGTGGGTGCGATGCCCAAGAAAAAAAAATCCTTAATTCCGACATCAAAACTCTGAAATGCTGAATACTGCTGTGCTGTTAATTACTAAGCAGATGTGAAGTGTGATCTGCGCTAAAAAGTAGAATGTGTATGCCAAACCTTACCAACTTCATAAGTCTAAACTGGAATGTAATGAAAAATTCAATCATGTGAAATTGTCTCGAAGATATTTGAACGAATCGTATTTTGTGTGCCAGAGACCATTTACGGTTGATCGCACGAATATACATAATTTTCGCCGGTATCATAATTAAGCACAAAATCACGTTGGCAAAACAAAGAAGTAGGATATAGACTGTATATACAATCTCCACTGAATAAACTTGGTAAGCACGAGGCTCCCTAACTAATTATACTTCTACAAACGCTGCTACTACATCGATTTTATCAGTTTTCACAAAGAGTACAAATAATTTCAGTGCTTACCTACTCAAAAAGGACTAAATGAAGCTATAAGCAGGAAATTGTAGGGTATTGGATAACTTTGTGAAAGCTATTGTCTATAGTAATGGTTAAAGGGCCACAAATTAAAAGAAAAATCCTTGAAACCGGGAGTCTGATTTGTATGGGACGACTCGGAACCCGCAGATATCGTGGATCTGCACTAAATGCGTACAAGCATAGGGTGTAGGACATGAATAGAGTAGGAGCCTAGCCGATTTCAAAAACTTAATCTGATAAGGATTGTACCTCTGATAACAATACATAGATTGCAATACATACTCATTATAGAAAAACATGACAAAATGTTAAGACAACGAAACAATAATGACTTGATTACATAACATACCTTATAGGAACAAGAATGTCCGTGAAAATACGTATAAGCACAGTACACGTTGAGAGTTGGAACGAAAGTTCAAATATATTGTCACACACACATATATCGGTAGGCACTTGCTGAAGAATCTTGACGTTAGTCGACTTGATCTTGAGTGTTGGTAGCATGGCTGAATGTTGGCGTACTCACTTGATTACATGAATATTGTCTGAATTTCGGTGTTGCTGACGTTCGGGTAGGCTGGGCTGCTGTTCGTTGCTGACGATGGGGTAGGCTGGGCTGCTGTTCGTTGCTGACGATGGGGTAGGCTGGGCTGCTGTTCGTTGCTGACGATGGGGTAAGCTGGGGTGCTGTCTGTTGCTGACGATCGGGTTGGTTGGGGTGCTGTCTGTCATCTTCTTCGTTTTCCCGTCAAGATGGCGGCTGGCTTGACGCTGCTTTTGTCTCCCATCAACTCTGAACTACCATTTGCTTTGCTGCGAGTTAGGGTAGGGGGATCGTGCGTGAGTCACAGCAAACTCACGCTACCCGGATTATTCACCATCATTCAAGATCCGGCGACGTTAGGAGGTGTTAATAAAAATTTATAGATAGCGCTGGAGATTAAGGGTCCTGCCCGGAGGGGCTTATGATATAAGAGGGGAACGCCGAATGTTTACTGAAATACGCATCAGTCGGAAAGCGCACGTTAAATCTCCAAAGTAAGTAAGTAAGTGTTTACTGAACATCTCGGCTTGGACACTCGCCCTGCGAACACGTCCTCCTGAGCTCTCAAAACTACAAGCCGACTATGAGAGACCTCTCAAAGTCACTACCGAGGGAGCTTGTCTCCATCCTGGAGCCCCTGCTGGCTTACCGGGTTGGGGACTACTCCCTCAGGACTTCCTATAAGTCCAAAACTTCCGAGCTCTCCATCTCCTTTGACCTAGGTCAAAAGAAGAGGCCTATGGTCAAGGCCCCGGCCAAGACAAAGCCCAAGGAGAAACCCACCCCGGCCCGTACCCCTGCTGCACCACGCCCGGTACAGAGGAAAAGGCCGCCCAAGGTTAAGAAGACCCCTCCAGTCTCCATCATGGATATTGAGGAAAGTCTTCCCACTACCCCTCCACCCCCAACAGCAGCACCGGAGCTCGCTCCCCTCGAATCCAGAGGGGAGGAGCCTTTTCGCTCGCCTGAGGGGACAGGACACGGGAGGAAGAAGAGGAAGAGGAGAAGCATATTCTCCCCAGACGCTTCACCCCTCCCAGCTCCTACAATCACCAAATCCATAGAGTGTCAGACCGCCGACCCACCAGGCCCTGAACTCAATGACAGCCACACCCAGACCGCCACTTCACCAGTCCCTCCTCTCCGCGACAGCCACACCCAGACCAACCCGGTCAAGGTGCCAAAGGAGAAGCCAGAGGACGCGCGGCTCATGCTTACCCGGGAAGCGGCTAGAGTCATGCACAGTTTCAAGCACCTGCCCCCACCCGCCTGCGGGAAACCAACCAACAGGATCCACCCTAGCAGCCGCCCCCAACTAGCCATGGTTATGGTCCAGACCATGGAGGCGAACGCTTCGAACACGAGATCCACAGTTTCCAGGACCTCAAGGACTTCCTGGAAAACAGCGATGTTGTCTACTCCAACAACTTCGTCGCCGCCATGGCCGCCCGCCTCATCGACGGACTCTTCCCAGGCATCTGCCGGGAGGAATGCAAGATCGCTACCACTCTCCTCACCGGTGTTCTCAAGTAAACGCCTCTGGTCGCCACACAAGCTCGCCCGCCGACGCCGTGCCTTCCCACGCTTGACCCCCTCCCCTCCAACCCACGCCCAACCTTTTCCATATTATTGAGTACTTTTTTATCACCCTCCCCCACCCAGCCAAACCCCCACCCCCCGCAGCTTTATTAGATAAGTCCTGTAAAAGTCACATTTTTTTGGGTCGCATTTCTTTATTTATTCATTACGCTTTTTTTCTCCCAATAGTATAAAGTGCTTCCCCGTGTGCGAAATACGCTATTAGTCGGAAAGCGCACGTTAAATCTCCTAGTGACTCACTCACTCACGTTTACTGAATATATTAAACAGACAAAGGGCATAGAATTTCGGTGCACTTGGAAACATATTGAACCAGTTAGGTATTTAGATAAATGAAATGTAAAATAAAAGTATTGAAATGGTTTGCACTATTTAAGTAAAAGTATTGAAATGGTTTGCACTATAACAATTCACCGAATCAGACGTTAAATATGTTGCTGGAGCCGTCTGTTCAATTCTTGGTGCAATTCTTCATGAAGGTGCAGCACCGTCATTTCAAAATATTCCAGACGTACGTGCTGCTCATTTGGACCGGCAGGCCAGGGCAGTGTATTGACAAAGGAATTCCATTGTGGCACGTGTGCTATGTGGTCGGGTGTTTTCATCCACAAAGATCATCTTCTAAAGAGAGAATGGTTGCCAAAGTGAGACACGACAAGATCAACAAGATATCTTTCGGGATTGCCTAAAAGTCGGGCCAAGAAAAGTCGGGCCGGGCCGGGCCAGCGGGTAATACTAAAAATGGATTGCAGAATAATAAAACGAAACGCGCATATCTAGGCAGATCTCAAATGTCCACAAACGTATAGTTTTGCTCATTTAATTGAGTTTGAATAAAAATGCACCTTCAACAATGTAATTAACTGATGATTATGACTACATACCGTGAGTCTCGTAGAAAAGTCAGCGTCTTGACTGTGTATTCTTTGATTAGAATGCTTCTCACCGACCTTAGCGTGTAGGGGTGTGATGTCCTGGGCAGGAAACGACAGTGTTTTGACTACTCTTCTTTCATTAATTAACGTGTTTAGGTAATTAACCTTTACTAATTCGTGTTAAACCAACACAGGATGTTTTCTGGAAATGGATATTCTCGAATGTCAAAAGACTGACACGACACGTGTTAATAACTGTCCAAGCACTTCTAAAGTTCCTAACATTATTTATATCTAAACACTAGTATTTTATCTAATTATTTACCACTTGATTGTCTCATATTTCAGTAGTTAAAGAAAACACAGAACTCAAAGTGAAGCCCTTTTCCCTCTACATTCTCAACATAGTCTCTATCAGAAGTGTTTGGCTTGGGTTGGGTCCGACTTGGCCCGGGCGGTCAAAATCAACTTTAAATAGACAGATGTATCTTCAAATGTGATTAAATCTATAGATTAGTGTTATATCTACCTATACACCAATTTATAATGTCACAGATCGCAGTATTTATAGAAGACATGGGGCTTAAAGTGAAGCCCTTTTCCCTCTACATTCTCAACATAGTCTCTATCAGAAGTGTTTGGCTTGTGTTCGGTCCGACTTGGCCCGGGCGGTCAAAATCAACTTTAAACACACAGATGTAACTTCAAATGTGATTAAATCTATAGATTAGTGTTATATCTACCTATACACCAATTTATAATGTCCAGGTGTATCGCATTTAAAGAAATCTGCGCCCTTAAAGTGAAGCATTTTTACTGTATTTTCTTTAAAAAATCCAAGTCAGAAATGTTCGGTCCGACCTGGCCCGGGCTGTTAAAATCAACTTAAACCTCACAGATGTATCATCAAGTGGATTCACATCTATAGATTAGTATTATATCTACCTATACACCACTTTATAATGTCACAGATTGCAGTATTTATAGACAACAAGGGGCTCGAAAGTGAAGCCCTTTTCCCTCTACATTCTCAACATAGTCTCTATCAGAAGTGTTTGGCTTGTGTTGGGTCCGACTTGGCCCGGGCGGTCAAAATCAACTTTAAACACACAGATGTATCTTCAAATGTGACTAAATCTATAGATTAGTAATATATCTACCTATACACCAATTTATAATGTCACAGATCGCAGTATTTATAGAAGACATGGGGCTTAAAGTGAAGCCCTTTTCCCCTCTACATTCTCAACATAGTCTCTATCAGAAGTGTTTGGCTTGTGTTGGGTCCGACTTGGCCCGGGCGGTCAATATCAACTTTAAACACACAGATGTATCTTCAAATGTGATTAAATCTATAGATTAGTGTTATATCTACCTATACACCAATTTATAATGTCACAGATCGCAGTATTTATAGAAGACATGGGGCTTAAAGTGAAGCCCTTTTCCCCTCTACATTCTCAACATAGTCTCTATCAGAAGTGTTTGGCTTGTGTTGGGTTGATTTTGACCGCCCGGGACAAGTCGGACCCAACACAAGCCAAACACTTCTGATAGAGACTATGTTGAGAATGTAGAGGGGAAAAGGGCTTCACTTTAAGCCCCATGTCTTCTATAAATACTGCGATCTGTGACATTATAAATTGGTGTATAGGTAGATATAACACTAATCTATAGATTTAGTCACATTTGAAGATACATCTGTGTGTTTAAAGTTGATTTTGACCGCCCGGGCCAAGTCGGACCCAACACAAGCCAAACACTTCTGATAGAGACTATGTTGAGAATGTAGAGGGAAAAGGGCTTCACTTTCGAGCCCCTTGTTGTCTATAAATACTGCAATCTGTGACATTATAAAGTGGTGTATAAGTAGATATAATACTAATCTATAGATTTAATCACATTTGAAGATACATCTGTGAGGTTTAAGTTGATTTTAACAGCCCGGGCCAGGTCGGACCGAACATTTCTGACTTGTTTTTTTTTAAAGAAAATACAGTAAAAATGCATCACTTTAAGGGCGCAGATTTCTTTAAATGCGATACACCTGGACATTATAAATTGGTGTATAGGTAGATATAACACTAATCTATAGATTTAATCACATTTGAAGTTACATCTGTGTGTTTAAAGTTGATTTTGACCGCCCGGGCCAAGTCGGACCCAACACAAGCCAAACACTTCTGATAGAGACTATGTTGAGAATGTAGAGGGAAAAGGGCTTCACTTTAAGCCCCATGTCTTCTATAAATACTGCGATCTGTGACATTATAAATTGGTGTATAGGTAGATATAACACTAATCTATAGATTTAATCACATTTGAAGATACATCTGTCTATTTAAAGTTGATTTTGACCGCCCGGGCCAAGTCGGACCCAACACAAGCCAAACACTTCTGATAGAGACTATGTTGAGAATGTAGAGGGAAAAGGGCTTCACTTTGAGCCCCTTGTTGTCTATAAATACTGCGATCTGTAACATTATAAAGTGGTGTATATGTAGATATAACACTAATCTATAGAGGTAATCACATTTGAAGATAAATCTGTCTGTTTAAAGTTGATTTTGACAGCCCGGGCCAAGTCGGAGCGAACTGTGTGACTGTCGAGAGTAGAGGGAGAAGAGGTCTAACTTTAACCAACGTGTCTGCTTTAAATACGATGAACAGTGACGTTATAAAGTGGTATTTACTTAGATATAGTACGTTCCTATAATATAAACGCTATGCCGACAGATGGAAATTCGTATGACGATAGCTAGAAGTATTTGATACGTGTCAAATCCTATTTCGTTTAACGATTGCTCTTTTACATGTTACCTAGATCAGCGACGCTAACACACAGCTCCACTTTCTAGTTTTTAAGTGATTTACTCCGAATTACTTAATTATGCTGCACGTTTTGGATTGGTGATTGTTCAGTAGTGTCATGTGTGTATGTTGCATCAATAATATGTAGATATGATCGCCGATAATTAAGTAATTAGCCAATAACACTTTGGCCCGTCTTGGCCCGGCCCGGCCCGACTTTTAGGCAATCCCATATCTCTCTCTCTCTCTCTCTCTCTCTCTCTGAGAGATATCGCTGTCCATTGAGATTACGCCTAACAGCGAGCGAGAGGGTCAGCCCCCAAATGGGTCCTTTGAACATAAAATGTAGGCTGTTGGAATATATTTTCGGTCATCAAGTGGAGACCAGAAGGGAGGCGGTTCGATCCCCGACCGCTTTATATCAAACGACGTAACAAGATGATATTTGCGGTTACCCTGCCTGGCGATAGACATTAAAAGGATAAACACACACGTGCACGTACGTCGTTGTATAAGTGCAATAATCTTGAATGGTACTTTAAACCCTATTTCACCATAGGCTGTGTTTCTAGGTCTCCGCCCATGGGTTCTCCCATGACCAAGAGAAACGGCTCTCATCTGATCAATGGTACTCCATGCAGGATTCCAGGGACGGTGTTCTCATATCAATTAAATAAATGCCATCAGTTAGCGTCGGTCGCGACGTTGTTTGGGTAGGAACAGATACTTGGTACAATGTAATGACCGGTTTTTCTATACTTGCTTTTCATCATAATTGGGGTTGACATCATGCTCTTGCAACATCTTTCACAAAAAATGCTGCGCACGCTCAAGGTTTAACCTACGTTTATTTAACAAACACGGAACAAATGCAAAGAAGGTGATGTAGATTCAATAAAAAAACCGCATTAAGTAATATATGGACATCCATCAAAAGTACAGATGTCTCGCAAATCACATACAGGCCGGTCTTCTGTTGGTTAGATAATGTTCAGGGTAAAAACCTGGTAAAAACAAGATGCAAGGCGTTCTAATAACCGCGTCTTATTTACTGAACACATGAGCGAGACCCCCAAATAACCAAGCTCCTTACAGCGAATGTCTGTTCCCAGCGCTTCTCAACCGAGTGTGTTACGAAGATGTCACGCGCTGGGATAGAGCTTGCCAAATATTACTGAGAGTTCTGGCCCTTTGACTGTAATTTACCCTTTAGTGGCGCTGCAGATGTGACATTCAATGTTTGAGTAAAAACATGGCCCAAGCTCTATTCGAAGCACTTGCTGGTAATATATGAACCCAGATCACTATAGTTTATGTGTATTGGTCGTTGCATGTATATAATGGTATAGTATTAGTTCAAATTTCTCGCAAAAGTTCAATCATTTCAGAGCGACGACTTTCCTGCACGGATGTTCCGCCATATTTGTCGCTGTTACAATGATATTGCGTACAGGTCCGTCACGAACAAAACAATGTGAAACGTCACTTTTCTACTTGTCTTATATGATGCATGTCGGCAATGCACTGACAAGAAGGCTCATGTTACGTTCTTGGTGAATGAATCAACACTATTTACAAACTAGATATATGTCAAGACGGCGAAACGCTTCAGTAGTTGACGGGGTGTAAACAATAATTGATGGAATAGCAGTAGAAGGAAAGTGATGAGGGTAGGAAGGGGGTGGGTCGTTCAACATACGAACATATCTTTACATGTCTTCCTTGTCTGTATGGTCATCATCATCATCATCATCATCATAATAATAATAATAATAATAATATAACGTTATAATAAAAACTAACATTGTTTTTATATTTGTTTTTAAGTAGTCATCAACAATTCAACATGATAAAAACTTGACCATTTTCTCGAAAATAGGTATTGGCATGTGACCAGTTATGGCTGCAGACCAATTATCAACAACTCCCCGTAGTAGCTAGTAACGAGCATATGATCACATCTCGTTTTACTGTTGCTGGTTTTCATTAGAAGAGAAGTATAAAGTTGGATGTCTTAAAACATGTTTGTCAATATTTCACAGTTTCAGATATCCCTTCTCACATGTCTCAAGCACTTGAAGCAGCTTTAAAGGTGTGGCTCCTTTCTTTGTAAGGCAATCAGCCAGTTGTTATCATGTGCAAACCTACTTCACTTATTTCACCTTTCCCATTATTTCAACTTCCTTTATGGCACTAATTTCCATTCTCAGTCACTTTCCTGTCACCATTTTAGTAGATTTCAGGTTGTCATAGTTTTACAGCGATCTACAATCTGTCACACAGATGAGAGGAAGCAGGATTTGCTTGGTTTGCCCAGATAAGATTTCTGTGTACAAAGATGCCAGGTAGACACATTTGTCGATGCTATCAGGCATTGCTAATGTTTCTGCTGTTATTATACTTCTCACAATTCTTCTCACCCTTTTGGAATTCCAGCATTTTGGTGAAACCACACCGTTGCTGGTGCTAACGAGAAATTTAATGTTAACTCCTTGACTGCCGCCAAAACTTGCATCATTGTACACCATTAAGGATAAATCCTCGTCACCCAAGTCTTGAAACTTTAATGTCACTTTATCTGCTTTGATCTGTTTGATTCTGAAAGATCTTCTACTTTGGCATTCTTGTATCACCCTGACAGTCTCTATGCTTCATACATCACATCAGGATGACTTTGTTAAGCGATGCAAAAGATCTGTCTTATTTTGGACCCAAATACAGTAAACTATGTTTATAATGAACACGTTTATAACAAACTGATGGTTATAATGAACTGTTTGTTTGGTTCCAGACATTTGCTGTATATTTTATCATATAAAACTGATGGATATAACGAACATGCTATTTTATAAAAAAAATAACAGATGTAGCAAACTCACCTTGTGGTCCTGTGTGTACTATGTCAACGATAATGTTTAAGTGATTTACAAACTGTTAATCCCTGAGCTGAGCTCCTCACGTGTCGCCAATCTGCTTATCAAGTCATCCTCGGCCAAGTGCGGTTGTTCCAAGCGGCAATAAACAATTGATTTACTCTTAAGTACTGACACCTTGTCCTCAAATTACTTACTCACTTAACGATAGTAACACAATGATTAGGCTGTAGCCTTTGAAGTGGAGATATTCTGTGTATGAAATGCGATGACTAGAGTGAGGAAATCCATCTTTTAACGAATGTTCAAAGCAAAATCACGGAAACAGTTTTTCTTTATGTTATGTATCATGAAGTAACATGATGAAGTCACATGACTTGATCCAAGATGTCTCATTCATTACTGCAGCCCACACTTCATCAATCTGTACACACTTCAGGGTTTTCAGCATATATTTTTTGATGCAAGTGAATTTGCTTGTCTGTGAATAACAGTTCCAGTCCCAAATATTGGAAGGGAAGGTCTTCTTTTCCAATATTGAATTGAGATCATATTGATCTTATGCTTGATTCAAATTCTTCCAGCCCACTCCATATGAAGTCATCTACATGACTGGCAAGTATTCCACTCAATAAACCACCCCCATGGTCTAGAGGTAGAGTGTCCGCCTGGAGAGCGGTAGGTTGGGGTTCGATCCCATGTCACGTCATACCAAAAGACATTAATAGATGGTACTTGTTGTTACAACATTAAATGGCTTAAACAAGGACTGGTCAGCTCGGAGTCAGCATGCTGTGTCTGAGTGAGGTATTCATGTTACATAAACTGGGGCATGGTATCTCAGTGGGATAGCACTATCAATCGCCATCAGTTCGGACTAGTAGAAGCAGACACACAGGTGCATGACTGTCCTTTATAAGTGCAATAATCTTAGATTTGACGTTACCCCCAATTTCACCTCACACCTCCACTTAATGATCCATTGGAGTCATACCATCAAGACATAGCGGGATCCAAACTGGAAATATTTCCTGAAAGAGTAGTCATACCATCTTTCACTTTAACATATCACTGAGTCACTGACATGAGACATCTCCTAGACCATAGACACATTTCTTTAGGTGCCACACCTTGCCCTGACACTTGGTTCCTCTTAGTGGTTGTATGAAGAGGTCTCTCTCTATGAGTTGTCCTTGCGAAAAATGGGTCTTGATGTCCATAGAATGGGGTTCTGTCATTCATGAAGGATTTAACTTGAATGACGTTTCCAAATTTGAAAACTTTGTCACTTGACGATGTAATCACTTCATTCTTCTTGTCTTCATCCAACCTTTCCATAAACAGGAGGAAACCAGTTCTTACCACCAACCATTCTGAATTACTGCACAATCATTTGCCTCTGTCACAAGAATTTCATTCTCTGTGTTCTGTCCTGTCTTGACCAACAAGTTGAGATAACATTTGTCTTCAAGTTTTTGTTCTCTGTCTGTGGTATTTGTCATTTTCACAGTGTCATTATCAGTTTAAATTGTGACACTGACTGGCATATTGCACATTTTGTTCTTCTACCATTCCAATCTAATAGATTGGACCCTCTTGAATTATTTGGTTGATATCTAGACCAAGTGGCATTAGAATATCATAAATTGATAATTGTCTCTTGATTAATAGAAATTCCACATTCTTGACCATCATTTGTGGCTAAATTGTCTCCAAAAATTCTCTTCAAGGCAGATTTTACTGAAACATGTTTCCTATCTGACACAGTAGTCAATATCAACTGTCTCTCTTTCTGACCTTAACTGTTACTATCAAGCAGTTTAAATGCAAGAATAGAATCGGGAAATTACAAATAATATCTTTGCACATGTTATTCCTTCTCTTGTACCCGATGATGAAATGATTCATTGAAATGCCATCCATCTTCTTGTAGGCGTCAAATTACGTGTATCTCGAGGACCTTAATCCACTGAATCTTGTTGAAACAAACTGTCAAGTACTTTGATTACTTTTTCCCAAACCGTCTTCTTTGTTTAGATCTTTCACATCAATCTCAAGTGTCTTTGACCCTGCTTGCCCTGTCAGTAAACATTACTGCTAGTGCCTGTGTTTATCAGCTGCAATATCAGTCATCAGACTCCACACATCCAGTTCATTTTTCCACGTCTCATATATTGTGTCTGCACCCAAAACTGGGAAAGTTTGTGGTTCACTGCCATCCTCAGTAAAATTAGGTTTATCCGTTGACAGCTACGCTCTGCTTCCATGAAAAGTTGCTTACACTAGCTGTATGGTTTTGCCCTCTCAGCATGCCGTTTTACACCAAACTGTCATGCCTGACCTTTTCCAGCACTCTTTATGTCACATCCCGGAAGTGGTAGATACATAATAAATCAATATTTGATTTCCTTCTGATGTTATCACGATGCTATCATAATATTAAAAACACACCTTGCTCACCTTGCACACTTTGCTCAAATACAACTTTAGAAAAGACATACGGGCGGTGTCCCATGACTAATTCACGCGGAAACAAAAATCCAACAACATGATGATGCATTTGGAGTTCTGTCATGGTTTACTATGTCTGCCATTTCTTTCCCAAAATACAATTATATAACCTATTTGAGGTATTTTTCGACAAATGCATACCGTGCATTGGGGTGCTTTCGCCCTCATCCATCTCAGTGCCACACTGTGCTGACATGGCGATTTAAAAAGATGTACCCATTGTACATGTTGTATAAAAGAGTTGCAATGTCATTGTACATGTTGTATAAAAGAGTTGCAATGTCATTGCACATGTTGTATAAAAGAGTTGCAATGTCATTGTACATGTTGTATAAAAGAGTTGCAATGTCATTGTACATGTTGTATAAAAGAGTTGCAATGTTCTTTTGTCTTTACGGTGTAACCAAATTGTACAGTGTTCAACTTGGGTCTATCCAACAGTATCTTATCTCATTGAATTAAAAACAGCTATGAACTGCCTCGCCATCGGTGAAAGTGGGGGTATTCTAAGTTTGCTCCTTTTCTATGTTTTTCATCATATAGAAGTTAAATTTGAAATCTGTATGTCTAATAATTCATTTCATTGGAAAGTACATATCCTAAAGGTGAAAGACATATGGCATTTATATCAAAGTATGAATTAATTGCGAAATTGTCTTTGTTTCATAAACAAACCATGAAATTGTTAGTGTTTTTACATCAAACACGATGGATGGAAGTGGTCAAGATCGCTTATAGCAGATTGTTTCAAAAGTTTTGATGCAATAAGAACAACAGTTTGAATTTTATATCCTTATAAAATTCTGGTTAAGTCCTAATAAGTTTTTGTGCCTGAGTTCTTTCTTTAATGGATAAGAACACCTTCAGGGTTGTTGGAATTGGATATTTTCAAGGGACAAAAAGTAAACAGAGACTAAATAATCCAAACAATCATGAAAGATACTGTCACCTAAGAAAAAGTACATATAGTTCAATCAAAATCATTGAAAACCTTTTCATTGCCAGCACCATTAACCCATTTTCAATCCCCTGTAATTCAGGCTGCATGTGTTACAAGCATCATTTAATCTATTATTCCAAAGTTTAACTTTAGAGTTAGAAAATTAACTGGGTGTTTTCAGTATACCGATTTTTACAAAGTTTTTTTCCCAAAAAATCAGAAATAGTATACTTTTAAGAGATTGAAATTCTGGTATGACACTTTTTTTAGTGTGGCTCCATGTTGTCATCTCCAGAGTCATCTCCCTTGTTAATACGTCTAGTCACATGATGACACACGAGCAGACACTCGATTCTCAGATCTGCCAGTATGTCAGAAATTGATAAAAGCATTTGTCTCTGTTATCAACACACATGGGTACAAAACTATGAGCGAGTTGCATAGCATGACTGCCATCCATCCCTGTCTTTACTGTGCACTATAATCTAAAGAAGTTTGGATCAGACTGTCTGTCCATTTATGATGCTAACAACAGACGATATCAACGACAGAAACTAACTGTTTTAGTCCACTAGTCCTTATAATGATAACATGTAGCAAATCCTTTATAATGGCAAATTTCTAAATTTCTACTAGTCCTTATGATACCTAAACTATTGGGCAGTTTGGTATCATGGAACTGTTCTGGGTGAACAATACCTTCCAAATGACGTGCTGGTTTTCTTGGGGAATTAGTCAGCAAAGAACCAGAGTCACAGGAGACTAATCACAATTTTATTTACAAGAACAATTAACAATTTACAATATCTTAGAAAATAACTTAGGGTGCCACAGAGAGTCGGTACACACTCTGGGCTGTGGGAGAGAGGTCTGCTTGGTGAGAGAGTCAAACCCCTTCTCTGCTTAAAACCTGCCTACAGTATGTATTTAACAAAAATTTAAACAATAAAATGGAATGTGATTGGTTGATACACGATTGGTTGTGTCCTAAGCTAAATGGATGGCTAGACAGAGGGGAATACTAAATCCTGTTGGACTGGCACTAATCTTGTTGACATATTTACTGGATGCTTTGAAAGAGATTAGGGTGTCACTATAGAGGAGCTTGTGTGGGGGCTAATCCTTAATGCCCTATAGATGAGCTTGTGTGGGGGCTAATCCTTAATGCCCTATAGATGAGCTTGTATGGGGGCTAATCCTTAATGAGTCTTAATTGAAGTAATGTTATTCTAATATACCCCGGTAGGTGATGACAGATATACTTAAATAAATATCCTTTGTCTAGCTCGCAAACACCCCTTACTCACCCCAATATCCCAAAGAATAACTAACTACCTCAATGAACACCAAACTCAAAATCTTAAACAAAACTGCAAAAAATCAAATATCTTCACCCCTAAACTCAAAATACCCCAAATAGACACAACGCTAACTAACCAAATAAATAAACAAACCGACCCAAACATAGCTAAAACCACCACACTTTCATACATACACGAAAATTGGCCAAATTGGTGTCACATATACACTGACGGATCTTCAGACCCGATCTCCAACCACACAGGTTTCGGAGTCCATACCACACAACCAGTTATATCCACACAATCTTACCGACTCCCTAACAACCAATCTATATTCACGGCCGAACTTATGGGCATGGCCTCAGCCCTGCATAACCAACAATCAAAAAACAACAAAAAAATCCTAATTCTCACTGACTCGCTTAGTGGGCTACAAGCCCTCCAAAACAAAAATACCAAAAAAACGACCTAAATTAATAAACCAAATACTTAAAAGCTCCAACAACCTAACAAAAGCAGGCAAACAAATAACCTTCTTGTGGATCCCCGCCCACGTAGGAATTTACGGCAACGAAAGCGCCGATAAAGCAGCTAAATTATCTCTCAAAATACCAGAAATAAGCCTAAACCTACCCATCTCAAAATCAGAAATTAAAAGTGTAAACAAACAAAAAATAACCAAAAAATGGCATAATCAATATCAAAACTCAAATAGCCAAATCCAAAAAGTGCTCAGAAAACCACTAGCCAAACCTAAAATCCTACACCCCTCTAAAAAAATTGACAGATTAATTACAAAACTCCAAACAGGACACACGAACCTAAATAACCACCTAAAACAACTTAAAAGACACACCACAGGCAACTGCCCCCCCTGCAAACAACCCGAAACCACAGAACACGCACTCATCCACTGCACCCACTACCAAACACACAGAACCACACTACAAACCAACCTCAATCTAAATAAGGTTCCTACTCTAGATGAAATACTAAACCCTCAAATTAAACTAGAAAACTTCAAGGCCCTAGGCGTATTCCTAATCAAAACAGGCCTAATTAAGCGCATCTAAAAACTAATTAATCTACCAATCCAAAATCCAATAAACATACAAACACCCACCTCACCCGGCTCCCTTAGTTCCCTCCTCCACCCACCTCGGAATTTATTCCAAATTTTAAAATTTCAAAAAATCGATATAAGCAACCCCTAAAAGCCCCCTCTTGTGTTGCACACACCACTTTCACCCTTCTCGGAATACACTAAATGGTCTGGCCAGGCCCGTGTGCGAAATACGCTGCAGTCGGAAAGCGCACGTTAAATCTTCTATATCAGTCAGTCAGTCTGGGAGATGGGATCTTGATACCTTAGGCTAGCATTTATCTAAAAGCTTCAAATCAATTAAACTATGTAGATGTAACTCTTGTCTTATTGAATAGCATGTCTAGAAGAGGCGCTCCCATTACCTTAGGCTAGCAACCATCTAAAAAAGCTTTAACTGAAACTACTGATATTTTATATATGCATTTTACCTAATGATAATTATTACTTGCTAAACTATAATTATATGAAATGATGTATAAATATTACACCATGATAACTTATAAAAGCACTTGATGTAGATCTAATTATTATAAGATAACTTAGTATAAATGTTATCCGATGATAACTTCCCCTCCGTCTGAAAAAGTTTGGACCCCAAACGTGTAAAATAAAAATAATTAAGGCTTAGATGGACAATGTATAAAGTTAAACTGGTAGTAGTGAATAATGATTATTATAGAGTCTCTATGATATAAGGAAACATAATATAAAAATGCTGTCATCAGGGATTCTGGATGTGGAGCTGGCTTGTCTGGGCACTCTGTACTGGTAGTTTTATGGGTGATGTAGGAGGCCTTGAGTTCCACATCCTGGATTGGGGTTGTAAGATAGTAGGCTGTGTCCATGGAGGTTTTACATGGAAACAAAGAAAAGAGAGTTAGCATGTTCAAATAATATGTCATATATAAATACTTCCTCAGTTTGTCTGTAATAACTGGAAAATAAAACAAATATGATAATAATGATGTAAAAGATCAGTACATAATTATTACTAAACGGTGTCATGACCAGGAAGAATGTATTGGTGGCAAATTACAAAAGTATATCATGAAAAAAATAGTAATATCCTTCTACTTTTGGATACAATCATTAGACGCATTATATATACATATATGTGCATGTGCATATAACAAGTGCATTGATTTATTACATTAATACGGTATACAAAAGGTGTATATCCTTTTCAGAATTCATTGTTAGTTTTCGTAACTATTTGGTTTGCCTTTTTCTTTGTTTTGGTTCATTTCGGTTGTTAAGTTTGCTTTATTTGAATTTGGTTTGTTTCGCTTTGATTTTCGTTCAGTTCAATGCGATAGGGTTTGGTTTATTTTGCTTCGGTAAGGTTTGCTTTGCTTCGATACTGTTTGCTTCGCTTCGCTTCGGTACGGTTTGGGTTCGATTCGCAGTAGGGTTTGCTTCGCTTCGGTACGGTTTGGGTTCGATTCGGAGTAGGGTTTGCTTTGTGTCATTTCACTTCGCTTTTGAGATTGGTTGATCAGGTCAATGCTCAAAATTTGTTGTGATACAAATAACTCAACTGGCGACCCATAGTGAAAAGACTGGACACAAGAAAACATAACAAGATACAGCTAATAGCTGTTTCGTGATTTGCACCGTTTATTCAGGAGATTTTGTATTTTGATCAAGAATATGTTCAATTGGCAGCTGTCGGTATATATGGCGAGTTGATCCTGGTATTGTCCATGGGGACTAATGTCGGTGAGTGAAATACGGTAGTAAAAGGTGTTGATGTTTCCAAAGTCTTTATGTGGAAAAATAACCCTTTTGGATTTATAAATTGGTTCTTCCTCTGGATCATATCAAGGATTATCTTCTAGACAGGACCAATTACGGAGATCCTGCCAGCTATCATCAAGGTAGCGCTGTATGAGGTGGGGAGGAACACTTTCAAAATAGCGTGTGTGGTAATCATCAAGATCTTTAAATGAGACCTTGACATAGCAGTCTCCTTGAATAATTTCAATGCCCATAACTCTTTCTATTTCATGATCTACTTTTCGTAGGTGTTTTGGAAAAAACGGATATGGTTTGACGTCTAATTCTATGCATGGTTTGACGTCTAATTCTATGCATGGTTTGGTGTTGTTTTGCTCGACATTTCCTGACATTGTATTCCCTGACAGAACATTGACTGATTTATTGTCTGATTCCTTTTGGTCGAAAAACTTATGATTCTTCGTCGTTTTCCTGACATACTTCTTTTGAGGTGAAATTCTCTCCGAATGGAGTCTGGAATGCTGCTGCCATACTCCCATGTGTTTCCTCTTTCTGGATCCTTCCATTTTACTCTGTAGTAGATTTTGCCATTTGCTCTCTTGGAACTAACAATTGAGTGGATGTCCTCTGGATTGAAAACCAGAGGGATATCCTTGGTTTGATTACTTGATGTTGGACTTGGAGGTTGTACCTGGCTGTCGTCGGGTTGTTTTCTGGATTTGGGCTGGTGATGCTTACTATTCACTCCCCTTTTCCCTTTGTTTACCTTTTCATTTACCTTGGTTGGAGCACTAGGACCTGGTGTGGCATGATTTTCCTTCATTGTTGCCGTGGGACTGGTAGGTTTTTCTGTTGTACTTGAAGCAGGGTTTTTCTTCTTTGTTGGGGTCTTTTGCTTCGGTCTCTTGTTGCTGGAAGTACCTGCCATTGTTTTGGAATTGACCTTCTTACCTTTCTGTTGTGGAGGTGGTTGATCAGTAGCCTGGTAAGTTGAACTTGTTGGTGGGGAATTGTTGCTGTCAAGATGAGTATCATTGACTGGTTCCTCGTTGTCATCCATTACTCCTGAATCTATGTTACTGGAGTCATTGAGGTATGGTTCTGGAGGATACTGTGGACGATCAGCAGGATCAAAATATGGCTTCAGGCGGTTGGCATGGACCAGTGGTTTGTGTATTTTGTCGTCAGAACTTCGGCGTAGTTTGTAGGTATAATTTGGACCTGTATGGATGATATAATAGCTACCATACCACTTTTTGGTTAATTTGTTGGAAAGGCCTTTTTCAATTTTTTGACAGTAAAGCCAAACTCTTTGACCTGGGGCAAATTCTGGTTCTTTAGCCTTTCTATTATATTGTTCTGAATACACCTCCTTAGCCCGAGCAGTGTTTTCAGCTGCGATTGTTCTAGTGATTTCAAGCTCCTCAAGCAAATTGGAAAGATAACTTTTGTTATTGTGGCCTAAATTTTCTTTTGGAATTAATGCTACATCTTGTGGAGCTCTCATTTCTCGGCCGAAAAGCATAACATATAGGGATTTTTGAGTTGATGAATTTGGAGCCATCCGATAGGCCATCATGATGCCAGGAATAAAACGGGGCCAATCATTTGAGACTTGTTACAATAGGCTCTTAGTGATTGATTGATGTAAGAGTTGAGCCTTTCTACACAGCTGTTTGTTTGAGGATGGTATGGGCTGGTATGGGTAAATTTAATTGCCAAAAGTTCACAAATTGCTTTGATAAGTTTGGACATGAAGTTCTGACCTCTGTCTGAAATTAAGGTCCTTGGAGCGCCATACCGACAAAATATTTCTCTGACGAGAACATCTGCTACTTCTTTGGCTTCTTGGGTCCGAAGTGGAAAGGATTCACACCATCTAGATGATACATCTGTGATGACCAAAATGTATTTGTACTTATCTGGTGTTGTTGGCAAGGGACCGAGAATCTCAACGTGCCATCGGGTGAAGACCTCTTCTACAGGTAGTGGACGAAGTGGTGCCTTCTTGCCATGGTAGTGCCTCTTGGTCTGTTGACATACCTCACATGTCTGGACATAAGTAGCAATATCGCTGTACATTTTGGGCCAGTAGTACTTAGGTCTCATGGTGTTGTGCATCCTTTCTTTCCCATGGTGGCAACCGCCAAACTCTGAGTCATGATAGGATTGCAGGACTTGATTTCTGAGGGTTCTTGGGACTGCCAGCTGTTTAATGAACTTGTCTGCGTGGCCTTTCTGTCTTTGTGGAACGAATCTGTATAGGATGCCTTCATCAATTTCAAAAGTATTGGCCTTTTCATTTTGTGGAAGGACATCATCCTCTTTGTAGTCAAAGATTTGGATGAAATCTAGACAAATCCTTTGTAGGTGACGTAAATTTGGATGTTCTTTTATACTTACTTCAACCAATGTGTCTTGGGTAACATCAGCATTTGTAGCATGTAAGGCTGCAACAACATTAACTGGTACTGACTGATAATCATCTTCATATTCAAAGGTGACTGACCAATGTGTTGTCTGTGTGTCTGATTCTAAGTGATTGACAATAGGTGTGCAAATATCCTCAGTCTGAGTTGTCAGACCTGGGTGTTTGGCAAGATTGTGGTACTGCTAGTTGATTTGCTTTGCTGAGTTGAAGTTACTGAGAAGACTGTTTTCTCAGCATCTTCTTCTGTCTGATCATTACAGTTAATATTTTCCTCATATTCCCTACGTGAGAGAGCATCGGCATTCCCATTGGCTTTGCCGCTGCGGTGAACAATGTCAAAAGTGTAGGTAGAAAGTTCCAAAGACCATCGTCCTAACCTACCTGTGGCATCCTTGATGGATTTCAGCCACTTCAATGCTATATGATCAGTGTAGACTGTGAATTTGGAATTTGCAAGGTATGGACGAAAGGATCTAATTGCTTCAACTAGGGCTAAGCCTTCCTTTTCTGTAATGCTCCAGTTCTTTTCGCTGCCATGAAGAGTTCTACCACCAAAAGCTATTGGATGTTCATTATTTTTCTCATCTTTTTGACTCAAAACAAAACCTATGCTCATATCACTGGCATCAGTTGCAAGAAGAAATTCTTTGTCAAAATTTGGATACGCCAGAACAGGTGTATTACTCATAGCATGTTTGAGTGTGTTGAATGCCTGATCACACTCAAGTGACCATTGGAACTTTGGTTTCTTTCCTACTTCTGCCTCTGAATGCTTCTTTAGCAAGGCATTCAGGGGAAGCGCTATGTGAGCGTAATTTTTCACATACCTCCTGTAGAAGTTTGTGAGACCTAAGAAGGAGCGGATCTGCTTTTGTGATTTGGGCACTGGAAAGGTTCTAATTTCTTCAATCTTTTTGTCATCAACTTGAACACCTCCACATGATAAAACATGACCCAGAAAAGAAACTTTGTCTGTGGCAAAATTGCATTTGGATGATTTGGGTTAATTTTGCCTGTTTGAGATAGTAGAATACTTGCTCCAAATGTTGGAGATGCTCTTCAAAGTTTTTGCTGTAAATTATCAAATCATCAATGTAGATCAGCGCAACCTTAAAAAGCAATTTGCTCATGAGCTGTTGAAAACAAAGTGGAGAATTTGTCAAACCTTGGGGCAATCGTTTGAATTGATAAAGGCCTTGATGGGTGACGAAAGCAGTTTTATGCTTTGAATCTTCATGTAATGGCACTTGGAAGAAGCCATTAGCAAGGTCTAAAGTTGAGAAGATCTTAGCTTGTGCATTGGCGATGTTATCAACAACATCATCAAAAACAGGAAGAGGCCATGACATTGGTAAAGTGACAGAATTCAACTTTCTGTAGTCACAAACAAATCTATATGAGCCATCACGTTTCTTAACTAGGATAATGGGAGCTGAATACATAGAAGTTGACTCCTCGATCAAATCATACTTCAGAAAATCGTCTATAAGTTCTTCAGTGACTTTTTGGAGATGAGGAGATATGGCGATATGGTCTACTCTTAACGGGTGGGTGGTTGCCAGTGTCAATGATATGTTGGTGCAGGTCAGTCTTACCTAAATCTGCAAGACTTGTTGAAAACATGTTTCTATTTTGTCCCAAAAATCTAAGTAGTCTGTGTCGTTGGTCTGGAGCCAGTTGTGTATTGGTCAAATCAAATCCTAACTCCTGTGCAATTTTATCATAATCCCTGGTGTCATTGTCTCTCTTCTCATTGTCGGTGTTATCAGTAATGATGAATGGTTGGTCAGAGCTGATTTCAAAAACAGAGTCTTTGTCAATGTAACTAAATTTGCCTACAACTGTACCCTTATCAAGAACCTTTTCTTCTTGGGAGGGATTCATAAGCCTAAATGTAGCAGTCTTGCTTTTTGATTTAGAAAGAGTTCTACCGCCTGCTACTTCAGAATGAGAAGTGAGGGAAGCAATGGGTTCAATGAGGATGAGGGAATCCTCTTTGGTCTCTGATAGTCTGACCTTGAAATGAATTTCACTCTGAGGGGGGATGTAAATCTGATCTATTGTTTTTGCTAATCCACTAATCTCATGCACTGAATTGGCTATGAAATTGATATATTGCCTATCTGAGGTGCTGTTGTTGAGTATCAAGGAATGACAGCTATAATCTAAGACTGCATCATTGTCATCAAGGGAGTTCTCACCTAGTATCACTGCCTTCGGCAGTGTAGGCAGTACATAGAATCTTTGAGAAAATTCCTGATCCTCAATGACAAAATCTAACACAACTGAACCGAACACTTTATGCAATTCGCCGCCAACACCTTTAACCTGTGAAAAGGGTGAGTTTCCAAGAGTAAGGTTTTCAAAAGTTGTGCTCAGAAAAGCAGACGAAATACAACAAATGGATGCCCCTGTGTCTACTAAACAATTTGTTGTTGTAGTGCCAAATTTTGCCTGAATTACACTTTTGGCAAGGGGCGTAACTAAAGACACTGTTGGAATTTCACTTTCAAAGTTACTTTCCATACCAGACTCCATATTTGCCATGACACCTATTAGTATGTACCGTACTAAATTAAAGGATGACAAGTAATCAACAATGTAGTACTTACAATATTTGAAGACTTTTTCTTCCTTTGTTGGTGTCTTTGGAGGAGTTGGTTGTCTTTAATCCAGTGTTGAGGTCAGAGGTTGATGCAGCTTGCTTGTTATTCCATCAGATGATCACAGTTGGACATGTCCTCCAATGGGAACTTGTAGCTGGTTGTAGTTAGTTCCTGGACTCTGTGGTTCCGAAAACGATGATTCTTCGCCAAATTATCATGGAACTGTTCTGGGTGAACAATACCTTCCAAATGACGTGCTGGTTTTCTTGGGGGATTAGTCAGCAAAGAGCCAGAGTCACAGGAGACTAATCACAATTTTATTTACAAGAACAATTAACAATTTACAATATCTTAGAAAATAACTTAGGGTGCCACTCTGGGCTGTGGGAGAGAGGTCTGCTTGGTAAGAGAGTCAAACCCCTTCTCTGCTTAAAACCTGCCTACAGTATGTATTTAACAAAAATTTAAACAATAAAATGGAATGTGATTGGTTGATACACGATTGGTTGTGTCCCAAGCTAAATGGATGGCTAGACAGAGGGGAATACTAAATCCTGTTTATCCTGTTGGACTGGCACTAATCTTGTTGACATATTTACTGGATGCTTTGAAAGAGATTAGGGTGTCACTATAGATGAGCTTGTGTGGGGGCTAATCCTTAATGCCCTATAGATGAGCTTGTATGGGGGCTAATCCTTAATGCCCTATAGATGAGCTTGTATGGGGGCTAATCCTTAATGAGTCTTAATTGAAGTAATGTTATTCTAATATACCCCGGTAGGTGATGACAGATATACTTAAATAAATATCCTTTGTCTGGGAGATGGGATCTTGATACCTTAGGCTAGCATTTATCTAAAAGCTTCAAATCAATTAAACTATGTAGATGTAACTCTTGTCTTATTGAATAGCATGTCTAGAAGACGTGCTCCCATTACCTTAGGCTAGCAACCATCTAAAAAAGCTTTAACTGAAACTACTGATATTTTATATATGCATTTTACCTAATGATAATTATTACTTGCTAAACTATAATTATATGAAATGATGTATAAATATTACATCATGATAACTTATAAAAGCACTTGATGTAGATCTAATTATTATAAGATAACTTAGTATAAATGTTATCCCATGATATTGGCAAGGACTACAGGACAAGTGCCAATTTCTAACGCTGGATATGTTGCTCAACTTGCCTCTCTCATCTGATGTGGTCTGTTAAACAACTTGGTTTGATAGTATTGGGAGAAGAGGGGGTCCTTTGGCATCAGGATGGACTCTAAGTAGAACCCTAGACGACATTGGCCACTGGAAATCAGTTCCATGGAAAATCCAGAGCTCCAGATAACTTTTTGAGCAATTACTGAGTTGCCCTTGTCATTCGGTGATCGAGTCATAATTAACCATTGGGAATCTGGAGAAATTACTGGGATAATTATTATTATTATTATCACAGAAAAATCAGTGGTTAGCTGTGATGAATATAAGGCATTTTACAAGTTTGGGCAAATTCGGAGAAAGGACCCCCACTAGCCTTGTGGGATCTCTTGTGCTTGTACCTGTGTTTGTAGGCGTCTGCAGCTTGGAACCTTTTCCCCAAATTAAAACTGATGGATTTGGCTGAAATATGTCCAAATTGTTTTGTTTTGTTGTTGTGTGTACATTTGACTGCACTTCGTAACATTATAACAGGACAAGCAGACTGTCAACAAACGTGGCGTCTCATAGACTAGGGTTAGAGTAGTTTTCCTTTGAAATAGGACATTTACTCTAGCGGACAGACTGGTGGATTGCCATGAAAGGCAAGTAGAAACAGTTTGTGTAGGAAATTGTTGTTTTGCTTATATGGAGTTACACTACTGTAATAAAAAGGGTTTCAGTTGGATCAATATTGACTGTTGTCACTGTCCGACTGTCACATCACTTACCTTCTGATGTAATATCATCTTCCCGAGGCAAGAGAGTTAACTGACTTTAAAAGTCCAGTTTCCCCCCTTGCCAAACTAGGCTGGAATAACTGGGCTCGATCGTAGCACCACCATCGTGGCTATTACCAGTTATGTCCCTTCTAAGCCTCTCCTATGGACCAATAAGATTCCACCTCTCGTATCACTTGGGTTTGCTTCACACAAAATGGTGGCGCCGAGTCAGGACGAGCTGATCGATAATCAAGATCTATATTGTGATAAAACGGGTCTTACATTGCAAAATGCATCAAATAACGTGAGCACCTTGATTAAAAACATGAAAAGATTTGGAAAATATCTGCTGACAACCAGTTGGCGGTGCACATGCTTTGCAAATCCTGCAATCGACCGAAATCTGTATGACAGTAAACTCTCTTGCCTGGGGAAGAGGATGTAATTTATATATTAATGCACACAATCCAAGAAAACTTGCAATGTTTAGGTAATGTTTGGGAGAAATAGAAATAGCTTTTTCGAGCACAGAATTGAAGAATGACATTATTATCCCCCCGGCATATAATGCGGTGGGATATAGCTATGGGCATGTCTGTCCGTCTGTCTGAATCGTATCCAGAGCAGAACAGGAAAAGTGTTAAATATTTCTTCATCAAACTTTGCATTTATATCACTTAGGTGGTGAAGTTGTCCCTTTTGCTATTTGGGAATTTTTCCAATTTTTTTATTTTCCAATTTTCATGAAAGCATGCTGGACATAGGCTAACTTTGTGAGTGATGTTTGTTTCCGGAGCACAACTCCGAAACTGTTAAAAATTTATTATCAAACTTTGCATTATATCACTCAAGGGGTGAAGTTGTGCCCTTTGCTATTTAGGAATTTTACAAATTTTTAATTTTTTACGTTTCCATGGTAACAATTTGGATTTAAGTTTTAATATAGGGTGGGTTCACATATGGAGTATAACAAATAAACTGTTAGATATTTCCTTGCCAAACATTGCATGTCTATATATAAAGCACATACTGAACTGGTACCATTTGATATTCAGGAGTTTTAGAAATGTTTATTATAGAATTTCAATTGCAGCTTTTTTTACATGGGCTAAGAGAAATGTTGGGTCAGTTACCTGGTTTGGGACCATAACATGTTAAAATTGGCGGGCGGTTTAGATGACTTTGTTAACTATACGCTTGTTTAGTTATTGTTTCTTGTAATTTGTCATTTGTTTGCATAAAAAAACCCACAGAAACACACTTGTTTTACTTTCCATTTCATATGGATGCGACCATGGTCGATCTTTTGTGGGTAAACAATGTATGCTTCTTCAAGAACATTCAACTCGGGATTCATTGCATACGGAATTGCACATTTACTTGTGGTTACTTTACAGACAGCTGCCAGGGGGATATGTCATCTTTCTGATGACTCTTGTATGATAAAGAAGTTATGATGCTTGTGTGTTTGGGGTGGTAAATATCCTGTATTAGGAATAAAGAATATGTATTCACTATTCAGCTTGCCAAGGCTAGCTAAATACAATGTTTATTCCTAATACAGCATGGGCGGATACAGCTTTTTTTAAAAGGGGGGGTGCACAATTAAGATCTATTTATTGTCTTTGGTGGTAATTTATACAGAAACAAAGATTTTTTTCGAAATAAAAAGGGGTGTTGCGCACCCCCGCATCCCCCCCTCTGTATCCGCCCATGTACAGGATATTTACCATCCCCAAACACACTCATGTGATAACCTCTCTATATTCGTTAAAAGTAAACATCAGCATCAAGAGGTGATGTATTGCTTACAGTGTTAGTTTTCAAATAGGAAAGAAGTGCTTGACGTAACAATGGGTTGGAACTAAACTCAGGAGCAATACCAGCCCTGGTAAAGATAAAATGCTCTTGTAATGTTGAAACCGGAAATTTGTACTAGCCAGCAGAAATTTGTACTTACCCACTGGGCTATCGGGCTTGTGGTTTCTAACCCTGAATCGGTTTTTTCAAGACTTGAATTTCACTGATGACTTGGTTCGTGTGGACCACTAAAGAGAAAAAGACGCTTCCAGATTTAGTATTGAATTCTTGCTTTGTTAGAAGGCAATGCTGAAATAATAAGAAAGTGGTACTTTACAAAAATTCCCAATCTTGGACAAAATGATATTTTTTCCCAATTTGCCTGCCAATTATTCTGCCATTTTTGTTCAAATGTAAATAAGTTTCCCAAATTAGTATATGTCCAGGAGGGCTGGGACAGGTAACTCGGGTACTTGGTTCGGGTTGATCCTGAGTAGGACCTGGGTACCCACATAACTTCCCGGACCCGTGGTTAGTCATCTGACATACTGTTTATTGACATTAACAATAAAACTCAATGGTTACACTAAAGGCATAGCTGATGTTCACATTTCTTTCTCACTGTGCAAGCATTCGTTCTGACTTTTATTTGTTCGAGTAAGGATAAAGCGTCTATCAACTGTAGTGTATACATGACCAGATAGTTTTATATGTGTATCTAAATAGTTATTGCGGTAAAACAATTCCCATTCGGACATTTTGTACCGGACTCTTGAGACCTGTATGCGGGTATGGCCGGGTTATAGGGTGTCGGGTACTCGGGTAGTAAATATGGACTTGTCCCAGTCCTAATGTTCAGTTAGGAGTGAGACTCAAAATATATGTTTTGACAGAGATATTTTAAATTGTGTTTGTGATTAATTTTGGCCTTTGTGATTGGACTGTATTCTTGTCTCAAATGGGTTTTCTTGGCACTATAAATCTTTTTCCACAGGACCATTAAAGCTGAAAATTCACAAGCATTGTTTGTATGTTCCTTTTTATGATAACATGTTATTTTGTTTAAATCATTAGAATTGTAATGTAAGTTTTTTTGTGCTCAGTATTTTGGCAGAAAATATCTGAATATCAATGAAGACAGCAACTTTTGTTAAGTGACTGTCTGTGTTGACATTTTATGCTGTTGACTACATATCCAGCCAGGTGAGCTTCAGTGCCGTGGCATTATATATGCCATTGATTTTAACATCCTGCATTCTTGGCTCTGGCCTATATGATCAAAATGAAATATTTATGCATCTTTTTAGGTATCAAAGGTTTTGTTCTTGAAGTTTTTCACATTTTCATACAAGCTTTAATCGCCTTATTTCAGTTATTATAGAACAAAAATCATTTCTACTTCAGAGTGTTGCAGATCTTCTAAAAAAGAATAAAGCAAAGATGACAAACTGAGATGTAAAAAACCCTGGATAATTGATGCCTAAAAGCTCCTATTAAGTTAGCTAGAAGCAGGACTTACAAGTTTGATGTCCTTGTTTAGTCATTTTTTAACATATACAAGTTTAAGTTAGAACTCAGTTGGCTTATTTCCATTCTAGCATGAAAAAAAGGTTGAATGATGTGACACTGGTAGAGTCTAATATTTTCAGTTGGAAATTGTTGTATTGACATGATTGAGGGAGCAATGACTCATCAGTTTTGATCAGCTTGTGCTTGCTTTTATGTACTCAGTCATAATTTTAACTCTTATGTGCTCAGTCATAATTTTAACTCTTATGTGCTCAGCCATAATTTTAACTCTTATGTGCTCAGCCATAATTTTAACTCTTATGTGCTCAGCCATAATTTTAACTCTTATGTGCTCAGCCATAATTTTAACTCTTATGTGCTCAGCCATAATTTTAACTCTTATGTGCTCAGCCATAATTTTAACACTTATGTGCTCAGCCATAATTTTAACTCTTATCTACTCAGTCATAATTTTAACTCTTATGTGCTCAGCCATAATTTTAACTCTTATCTACTCAGTCATAATTTTAACTCTTATGTGCTCAGCCATAATTTTAACTCTTATCTACTCAGCCATAATTTTAACTCTTATGTGCTCAGTCATAATTTTAACTCTTATGTGCTCAGCCATAATTTTAACACTTATGTGCTCAGCCATAATTTTAACACTTATGTGCTCAGCCATAATTTTAACACTTATGTGCTCAGCCATAATTGTAACTCTTATCTACTCAGCCATAATTTTAGACATGATACTTAAATAATATATATGCGACAGTAAAATCAAGGATAAATACTCCGTAGGCATTATTTATTATTCCCTGCCGAGGAAACATGAAGCAACACTTCTGCATCTAGTACACACCACTATTGTGTATACACAAGTGCTGTATTTCATGGCATCGCAGTACATGTATGTCACAGTATTTCACAACATCTGTATTTGAATATACCTACTGGTTGGTTTTGCGAAAGAAGTGATTTCAAGAGAATATGTTCTTTTACAATGATGATCCTCAGTAAAATTATGTAATGTAAATTTCATAGGGCTGGTTGACCCAACTGAATGCAGGATTCAAAATCATGTTAGAATTCACTTTACGCTGGGAATTACATAATTATTAGGGAAAATGAGCCTACTATTTGTAGTACCACACACGTTTCAATCTAAAATACATGCGGTATTCGCGTATTGAAACGTAACATCTTTGTAATAACATTTGGTAGATTCATTGCAAATAAACCACCACATGGAGAGGTTGTGCCATGTGCAAGTTGGCCACATGGTTTACTATAATTAGATATGGTCGTGCAGTAGATGTCAGATGACCGATGTTGTTTCCCAGACAACAAAATATCAGATCAAATGTAATGATTTTAAACATCATTTGACTTTTGATACATTGACTGGTTTAGGGCAAATCTGTGTAATCAGTTAAGATGTGAAAGTTGTCTCTTTCTTTATTTATTTAAGATTTTCTGTCATCGATAACTCGCTGACGAATTATCCCAGCATCTGTCAAACAGTCAAGTCTCGCAAAATACTCTGCTGTTTATAGTCCGGTTGCAACTTTTTGAATGTTGGCATCCTCCTAAATGTGATTGTGTTTCAGGTGGTGTCACCTGCACAGTGGACAATCAGACAGCCGTTGCTGTTCAGTCTCTCCTTGACTCTCAGAGCATACCATCAGGTGCTGACACACAAGGTAATGCATGCAGGGGAAACATCTCATTTTACCATTCAGAATTCTCTCACCTTTTACCACAAACTTCTGGTCCAAAGCAGAATGTCAGACTGGCCTTGCAGACCTCACTGGCTAATTGCGATACCTACTTGATACCTCAGGTGGTAACAGATTAGTAATTTGACATAATTGCACACTACTCCTTAAACCGCCACATCCCAACGCATAAAGTTTGAATAACTTGGTGGCTTTTTTTACGATGGTTATGAGTAATGATTATTGCTTAATGATGTATCAGAGATCAAGCAGCTATTTGTGGTGAGGGAGTTATTGTACATGTTGTATGTAGTAAAGAAATAAGGAAGTTAGGGTACAGTTTGATTTCGACGAGAAAAGCAATCAAACAATTTGAACCATTTTTTAAGGTTCCTGGCTGCCATCGCCTGGTTTTGTCATGTGTTATGTCTTGTGCTCACTGAGTTCCTGTGAGTGGTGCAGTGGATTAGGGCTGGGATGGGTAACTTGGGTACCCGGGTCAGGTGGGTACTGAGTAGGACCCGGGTACCCACAGGACTACCCTGACCCGTGGTTAGTCACGTGATGTATTGTTTAATGACAAAAAATATCTAGAACTCTATGGTTACACTAAGAGTCACTAATGTCCGTATTTCTTTCTAACTATGCACCCATTCCTTCTGATTTTTTATATGGTTGAATAAAGATATAACCTGATATGACCAGATTGTTTAATACATGTATCTAAATACGTTTTGCCAGTGCTATGGTAAAAGAAATTCCCAATCGCACATAAATTTGTTCCTATCTCTTGAGACCTACAGTGGGTACCCGGATAGGATCGGGTAATAGGGGTATAGGTACTCAGGTAGTAAATTTGGACTCGTCCCAGCCCATTGGATATAGTTTGACCTGATAACATTACCACTAAGTAAACACTGACAATTATCAGGAAAAGTATTCATACACAGTAAAACGTCAAGAAGATTTCTGTGATTTGATGCAGGTGTTTTTCAACCAATTACATTGCTGCCAACTCTTAATTTTATTATATGTGACACATTTACTTCTTGTGACCTGCCTCTCTTTGGCGTATAAATGGTGAAGTCAGGATTAATTGTAATGAAGACATTTGTCACTATTTGCAAACTTTAGTTCTTTTCTTTTATGAGTTAAATACCAGGGATTGTTGACAGGGAAGGGTGGTTCTGTTGCAAAACTATTTTGATTTTCATGATATAAGTCTATAATAGTTTAGATATCAGACTGTCTTTCAGCAGAAGAGGAGGATTTGTTCCAATGTGGGAAATGCAAGAAACAATTTACATTGCTGCCAGCCTTTGTAACTCACAAGCAGACACGATGTACTGCCATTGTTACATCATCCCCTTCCAGTGTGCGTGTCAGTGTGGATGGAGGGATCCCACAGACTGTTGTCACTTCATTCACTTCAACAATGCCTGTAGCAGCAATTCCTCAGGTAACATCCGGCACGATAGTGCTAGCTTTTGCATCATGGCCTTCCTGGCCCTCTGTGCAGCCTAGTGAATGGGTGAAGAAAGTGTTCATTGTCTGTACTGATTAGGGACAAGAAGTGATATGTTGTATGGAATTTACTACACCATTCAGTTTGGTATTTGTGTGTATCAGATGAACACTTCTACCGTCTTGCTTGCTAATGACACAACACTGGCTAACACTTTATATTAATCGATCAAAAAGCAAAATAATCATGTTCATCATAATCAGATGTATTCCAGTAGAAATGTAAATTTAGAAATGTATTTTTTTTTCCCCATAGGGCACTCATAATTATGTTTAGATGTGTCTTGAAATATTTAAATATGAAAAAAGTAGTGAACTTGTAATATACCTTCCAACTTGATTTATCTTATTTCATCCTGACCTAGGTGATAAGCATTTGTAACTTAGAAAAGTTTCTCCCTTCCTTTTTTACTGAGATTGATGATACCCTTTTCATTTTTTGAATCCCCAGGCTTATTTCATGAATTACTCTCTGTTCAGCACGGCCGTTGAAGTTTTGAAACATGTGAAGGATACCATGTTTATCATGCTTTTAGCACAGGTGAACATTCCTTTGAGACATATCGAGAGTCAAGGTCATCCTCAAGGTCATAGCCTGAAGGTTTTAGCTTGGTTATCTATTGAAACTCTCATATTGAACATCCAATTCACTCTCAAGGTCAAACAAGGCCAGATATATATCACGTCTATGATAACACAAGAAGTCATCACTGTAGTAGGATATGAATTGGGACTTGAAGTGGTAAGAGTTTGTGTGACCTTCAATGTCAAGGTAACTATGATCATTCGTGAGATAGTTCTGTTTCTTTCTATATTGATCCTACCCGCTGTGTTGTTATGACACATTTGTAAGAACACCAATGTTTCAATGTAAAAATAATCAAGCATAAGATCAGCAAAAGTGTGAAATCATTGAGCTAGAAGTTCATGTTACTTTCATATCAAGGCTGCTGGAGGCATGGGACTCTCTCCTTTGAAGATATATTGCATTGAGTTCATGTTACTTTCATATCAAGGCTGCTGGAGGCATGGGACTCTCTCCTTTGAAGATATATTGCATTGAGTTCATGTTACTTTCATATCAAGGCTGCTAGAGGCATGGGACTCTCTCCTTTGAAGATATATTGCATTGAGTTCATGTTACTTTCATATCAAGGCTGCTAGAGGCATGGGACTTTCTCCTTTGAAGATATATTGCATTGAGTTCATGTTACTTTCATATCAAGGCTGCTGGAGGCATGGGACTTTCTCCTTTGAAGATATATTGCATTGAGTTCATGTTACTTTCATATCAAGGCTGCTAGAGGCATGGGACTTTCTCCTTTAAATATAGCAATATGGTTTCATTCAACCAGAAGTTGCTTATGACATTTGTGTATTACATTTTGTTTAAGGTATCTGGAGATGGTACTCTCTCTTTTATATTGTCACTGCATATGACATGTATTTACTGCAAGCAGAAGTGATATCATTAAATTGGACCTGGGTATAAGTTTTTTTTTAAGGTAGATAGCAACATAAGACTCTCTGGTTTAGAATTGTATAAACATTTTTTCGTTTTCACCAGAATGGAAATGCATCTTTTGGTTTCTCATATCTGCGTGTTATGAAATATTCAGTCCTAACTGACATGATGTAATTGCAGTTTAGATATTCAAGTTGTGTTGTCTTCCATTCCAGTCGCTGGGAGGGTACAGCACAACATCTGTGCCCTCCTCACCAGTTCCACAACCATTGGCACAAGGGATGGTTCTCAATGATGACCTGATGACCTTTGCAAGCCTGGACCACAATCTTCAATCACAGACTCTGCAGATGGTAAACAATGTTCAAAATAGTTATTGGATATAATAGCCTCTTTCTTCAACTACTTTCTTACTTTACAGGATGTGATGAGATAATGTCATTCAGAATTTGAAAATGACTGCAGCTAATTGCTTATATCGATAAAATCATCTAAGATTTTTATGATCATACTGGTTATTATTGCTCTCCATACCATGAGCTGATGTCACAGCATAGTTTGTGTCCTGAACTTTCATCATACGTCATACACATCTCTAAGATATGCTTCCAACATTCTAAACAAATTTTAAACAGAACACCAACTTATGTTGTAAATGTAATTTGGCCTATTATTGAGCCATTGTATCATTGTATGAATCAAGGGCTATAACAGACACATTTTCTGGCTTACCCATGTCACTTTGGAGTCTCCTGTCAATTTTCTGAAGTGTTTTTCATAAATATGACACTTAAATCCTTGGTCCAGCCTTTTTCCTCTTACCAAGTTTTAAAAGCTTCAATGGGAAATGTTTTGTCTTTGATACTTTGGTGTTGTATCTCATCGCCATAGTATTTTTGTTTACATCTTTAGTGTGTGGATGTCATCTCGTGGTACCTGTGAAGATCCAGGTTGGAATTGGTCCTCAGCAACCCATGCTTGTCTTAAGAGGCGACTAACAGTATTGGGTGGTCAGGCTGGCTGACTTGTTTGATGCATGTCAATTTATCGCAGTTGTCTAATCTGACGCTGGATTATTTACAAACCGCCGTCATACAGCTGGAATACTGCTAAGTGCGGCATTAAACAACAAACACAGAAAGCATGCTAGGTAGTACACTTTCATATCATATCAATTTGAAATTTGAAATTTGAAATTTTTTGTGGTAGGTAAACGCGTAGGACTGATTTTGGTCTAGTCAAAATAGTTCATGTTCTGGTGGGAAAGCTCTGGGGCATTCAGGAAAAGTAGGGTAAGGGGCAGCTTCAGCTTGTGCATGCAAACACTTTTCTAGTTACCGAATCAACTACATCTTGCATCAAGTGATTTTGCTGTAAATGATAATATATGCATTCTTTTCTGCAGGTAACAACTCCCCTGACTAGCCGTGCTGGTTCTGGGAATGTCTCCATACTTAGTCCTGTGAATACAGTGCCTTCATTCTCCTCCAGTGGCTCGGCCTTCACCAACACAATTACTTCTAACCAAGTGCACATACAGCCAACACCACAGATCACCATTACCCCAGTTCACACAGAAAAAACACTGGTCAATGTTGCTAAACCAAGTCCAACAAAAGCAGGTTTGTTACTTTCCATTATGTCATACTTGTTTTTCTTTCGGTTATACCTCTTTTGGATTCAGTGATAGACATTATCTTGTATTCAAACTACCAGGTCCATGGTGCTGAAACATCCCAGCACAGATCAGCAAGATTAGGTTAGCATGAATAAATACCACTAATTCTTACAAAACTTATACCTCTATTACATCTCTGCCATAAATCCTGTATTTTCGCTTCAGTCACACTAACTAAAATTTTCAGATTTTCAACAGACATCCTCTTCACTGTCAATTACACACACAACTAGTTGGCGGCAAAATCACTTTTTTCCTGTGTGTGCTAGAGTCAACACCTGTTGTAATAGTAGTAACAATCTAGCACTTGGAAGTAAGTCACATTAATCTAAGATTATTCTAATAGTTCTAATAAAAATAAACAGACATATAGGTATCCAATAAGAGCACGCACGTAAGTATAGCTGGTGCTTGGTGCTCTTTGTGAGGTCAACATGCAGTCTCCCTCTAGCCCTGGGTGCAAGAAGTGTGGCTGTTTCATGGTCACGGGAGATCCTCATGATAACTGCATGAAATGCAGAGGCACTTCATGTAACAAGAGAAGAGATTGAGAAGTGTCAACACAGATGATAAGATATTTACCAAGATGGCCAAGGCGACAACTAAGGCCAAGAGACAGGAGACTACAACATTCAACGGAAAATTGGGACACGTGGCACTGGTGCATAATGATTCCAAACTTCAACTATCAACTTAGCTGCTAAAGTCCACGGATCATCCCATCCATAGAAGCGTCCCTGGGACTACAAATCTTCCTCACCCAAAGGCCTCCTAAGAAGAAGTTTGTCCCCTCCGGGAAGGATTCATTCCAACCGAGTCGGGGATACGACAAGCGACAATCTTCTCAGGAATCTTTTGCCAGCAATATTCTCCGTTCTTCGTCCCGAAGAAGAATACATCCGAAATAAGGATGATTATGGACCTAAAGACCCTCAACAAGTGATATCTGGTACCTTTGTCAAAATTCCAGATCTACTGCGACAACCCACATGACCCAAGTCCAGCATTTTCCACGACAATCTCCCAAGCCTACATCAAACCGCCTGGAAGTTATATATGCAGACATCCGGATACTCTGAGCTTGCCTCAGAAGCTTTTGCAAGATCATGGACACCTTCATCCTCCCTTATATATGACAACAGATGGGACAAGTTTTTTCAGTGGAGAAGATTATAACTAATGCTATATGTATCCCTATGGTAGCGGACTTTTCTACTATATCTACGTCAAGACAACAAATTCCGACACGGGAGGATAGAAGGTTATAGATCAGCCCTTCATTTTGTACTTTAACATAACAGATTATCAATCAGTAACCATCCCATTGTAAACAGACTAATGAGATCCTTTCTAATAGAAGATGTTCGAACACCTCGTATATTCCCCAAGTGGAATCTATCTGTGGTACTGTCGGCATTGTTTATGGAACCTTACTAGCCCATGGCTAAAGCTACCCTACTCCAAAAAGCCAGGACAGCGTCTTTCCTCCTAGCCATGGCAACAGCAGCAAGAGTTTCAGAATTACATGCCATTTGACTATTCTAGTCTCACCCATGATCAACATTGGACCTCAATAACTCTAAGATCGCTCCCAAACTTTGTAGCCAAGAATCAATCTACCATGATTGGGCCATTGGGCAATAGACACTTTACAATTCCTGCATTAAGACCAACAGTAAATCACCTAGACAGACTCTATGTCCCATCAGAGCTCTCAAGTTCTATCTCGCGGCTACAGACACACATAGATGACATTGAAGGAGACTCTTCTCATCTTGTAAGACTAATTCCAAAAAGGACATCACCAAGGCTTCAACAGAGGGATAGCTAAAAGTTACAGTTGCATCAAGTTATATACAGGCTCAGAATTGCACACCACATCTCAGATCCTGCTCAGCTCACGAAATCAGAGACCAAGCCAAGACTCTCGCTTCATGGACATCAGTCTCAGTAGAACAAGTAGTTTCTAGCTGTCAATGGGTGTAACAAAACACCTTCACCAGCTTTTTACTTGTGTGACGTGCAGTCAGACTTACATGGCATATATTCCCTTGGTCCGGTTGTCACTGCGCAAACTATCGCGCACCAATAGATGATAGAGATTACACGATTGTTTTCCTTGGCAGACTCCATCAGTTGCCTTATTCCTGGGAAACTGAACATCTTTGCTCACAGCCTTTCCCGCCAGGGGAGAATAGTGGCAACAGAATGGACCCTACATCCCCACATCTTTGCTTGGTTAACCACGTTATGGGACACCACCACACCTAGATCTATTTGCCACTTGCCAGAACCATCAACTTCCGGTTTATGTCAGTCCAGTTTCCGACCCAAGGGATCACCAGATCGATGCGCTATCGATGGATTGGACGGGTCTATTTGCATACGCATTCCCACTATGGTCTCTCCTAGACAAGGTCATCCACAAGGTGGAAGAAACGGATTGCATAATAATCCTGATAGCACCAATCTGGTCCAGCAGAGTGTGGTTCCCCAGATTATTAACTCTACTAATGGAAGTACCTCTACAGTTACCTCTCCATTGGGATCTGTTATGACAACTCAAGTCAAACATTTTCCACGACAATTTTTCCACGACAATCTGCCAAGCTTACATTTAACTGCCCAGAAGTTATCACGCAAATGATGCAGACATTCGGGTACTCAGACCTTGCCTCTGAAGATGTGGCAAGATCATGGAGACCTTCATCCTCCCTTATATATGACAACAGATGGGATAAGTTTGTCCAGTGGAGAAGACGACAAGGGATTATAACTAATACTATATCCTTCGCTATGGTAATGGATTTTCAACTACATCTACGTCAGGACAATAAGTTCCGACACCAGATGATAGAAGGTTATAGATCGGCTCTTCACCCTGTACTTCAACATGATGGACTCTCAATTGGAATCCATCCCATTCTAAACAGACAAATGAGATTCTTTCTACTAGAAGAAGTTCACACATGTCATATCTTCCCCAAGTGGAATCTATCCGTTGTGTTGTCAGCACTTATAACGGAACCTTACTAGCCCATGGCTAAGGCCACCCTACTCCAAAAATCCAGGAAAGCATCCTTCCTCCTCGCCATGGCGACAGCAGCAAGTGTTTCAGAACGCCATGCCTTGGACTATTCTAGTCCCACCCATGCCAAGACACACATGATCAACATTGGACCTCAATCACTCTAAGATCGCTCCCAGATTTTGTAGCCAAAAATTAATCTACCACCATGGAGCTGTTGGGCCATAGACACTATACCATTCCTGCCTTGGGACTAACAGTGGATCACCCAGATAGACTTTTATGTCCCATCAGAACTCTCATGTTCTATCTCCCGGCTACAGACCCTTATAAATGCCATTGAAGGAGACTCCTTATATCCTGGAAGCCTAATTTCCTACTATAGCGGGCTGGCTTAAGGCTACCATTGCAGCAAATTATACGCAGGCATAGAATTCCACCCCACGTCTTTGGATCCTGCTCGGCTCATGAAATTTGAGCTCTAGACATGAGTCTCACTTCATGGACATCAATCTCCGTAAAACAATTAGTGTCTAGCTGTCAATAGGCCTCACAAAACACATCACTAGTGTTTACTTGCATGGTGTGCAACCGGATCTAGAGGGCATATTCCCTTGGAGCCATTGTTGCGGTGCAAACTATCATCTAACAATAGTTTCCCCTATCTATCGAAAAAGGGTGGGGGCAAGGATCGGACACCAGCAGCATCAGAGGGTGAAAACATGATTATTCTGTCTATTTGGTGAAGGATGGATTAGAAGCACCTTGAATATCAACTGTCCCCATTAGACCGAAAGTGACGTCATCACCGGTGTTTAAGGTCACAAATCCTAATTTAAGACATGACGTCATTAAGCAGAAATAACATCATTATTATGTTCATGATCAGCAAATATAGCTGTAATTCTAGTGAAAATATCACATATTTGACTGATTCTTGACACATTTCTGAATTTCAAGTCCTCGGGGAATTTCAGAGGAAATTATCTCAAGTAGGATTAGAATCAGTAAATAATGGTTTCGAGAAGAGGATTGCTGACAATTACCCAGAAAGTTACTAGTGGCAGATCCCACGGGGTCCCTCTCGTATATTCTGGCAGAGATGTAATAGAGGTAGACGTTTCGTAAGAATTATCGAACAGTAGTTATCATTGTTAATAATTCTAAGAAGTACTTCCCCCCCGTCTCCCGAATTCATCTACCTCTAGTCGTAGATGAGGGAAAAAAGAGATGTTGCCACTATTATGACTTCATGGCTTAGATAGTTACAAGGCTACTTGGCGACAAATAGTTTTGTGTGTAATTGACAGTGAAGAGGACGTCTGTTGAAAATCTGAAAATTTTAGTTGGTGTGACTGAAGCCAAAATGCAGTCATATAGCCTAATATCATAAATGTCCATACTTAGACTCATTGAAAGTAATATTTGTTGTAGATTGACAATTATATGTCAAATTAATGTTGAAATAGCAAGACCGCAGGAGTCCTCAGTGGTGACTGGTCAAAGTGTTAAAAGTATTCGGCAATAGCAATCAGTTTTTCCAAATCGCAACACTTATTCTTCTTATTATTTTAAATGTATGTAGTAAAATCTGCTACTAAAATAACACTATTGGAATATACTTGTCCTGGTAAAATAATAGTTTCAGATACAGTTTCTTCTGATCATTGTATAGATACTCTTTGAAGTTGTATTATTGGGTATTTTGCTACTGAATCACGGTAGATTGGGAGCAAACACGTTTACATTGGATTGCCATTTCCGACTTTGTTTACGAGAAATACACATCACAATATTAGTCTCTGTTAATGCCTATCAGACAAGAAATACAATTGAAATGGTTCATCATCCTCTTTATTGTTATCACATGTTGGTTCACCTTAAGAGATTTGATGTTAATCTCGCAGGTACATATATATGTTCTCTGCTTCATAGCATTCATTCACCTGATGAAGGAGTAAGTATATACTCCGAAATGTTGTGTTCTTCATAATAAAGAATTTGACATCCATAAATTCTCTTCCATATGTGTATCACTTCTATCAAAGACTAGATTTAATTATGTTTTCTTCTGCCCATACTACTCTAAAATATTCTTGTCCCCAAAATACTGTATCCACTAGAAGGGAGATGCGCATATTGCTTAGTCAAGAACACAAAGTATGCCATTATTATCCCCTGCCACGGAGTGGGGCAGGGGATATAGAAACAGAGTCTGTGCCCATCTGTCCTCTTTTCAAATTTTCTCAAAAAACTATTTAGGTTAGAGAAATGAAATTTAATACACTGATATAACTGGGAAAATGATGTCAAATGAGTTCAGAAGTTGATGTTGTAAATTCGTTTTTTCCAGAGTTATGGCCCTTGCCCCGTCCTTTTCAATTTGGGAATTTTTTATCTTCTATTTATTTTTCAAATTCATCAAAACAAATCGAAAATCTCAATTTTTAAACTTATCCTATCTCACACTTTGCATTTCTCCCTTCTTCTTCGATCCTATGTGGTAACATGCTTGAATCATGTTTCCAGCTTCTAAAACTAAAAATAGCCATCCATGTCCCCCTGCATCTCCATGGTTATGTCCAAAAGCTAGGTCAATTACGTGCTTCTTGTGCACGCAGTGCCTGCTTGCACTAACCATGTGTGTGCCTCTACCAATTCATTCTATTTCTCATCGCCACCATGTGGCGGCGTGTTTGAAAACATCATAGAATCAGTGTCCTTTGCCAGGTTATTCAAGTTCCTAAATAAATATGGGAAAGAAGGACAATCAACGTCCTGCTTGTAAAGAATGCAGACGTACCTATTCCACGTCAGATCCCCACTCATTATGTTGTGACTGTCGGGGACAGTGCACCCTGGGTTCCCAATGTGCCTAACTAACTCAGATTTTAAAGTTTACCTGCAACGTTGTCGTCGTCGTCGTATTGCTGATCGCAGTTCCAAAGCAAGGGATTCCAAAGCTACTACCAGCTCATCACGCCTTAAAGACAATCCTGTCAAACCTGTAATTTCTATCACAGACAACACCCTCTCAGACAGCTTCCTTACAGACGACTTGTCCTCTCGCGACCTGTCTACATCTCCACAAGAATATGCAGGTCGATGTGCGCTCGGTCCGTCTTACCACCCCGGATCCTACTTTCGTTATACCAGCGACAGATTGCTCCAGTCCTGTCAAAGTCCTGCTCTTGGCTTCGGCTAGCTCTACACCCCCCATGGGTGTTAGAGATACGGTCGTCGATACGACTTCATCTCGGGTAGTTTTAGATCGTCACACTTTGGCGACAGATTGGCATTCCCGCTCCCACAATCGGCGCTCTTGTTCCAAGGATTGGCATTCCCGCCCCCCAGAAGCGGTGCTCTCACTCACAGGATCGGCGCTCTCGCTCACGGGTTCGGCGTTCTCGCTCACGGGTTCAGCGTTCACGCTCGCAGGATCTGAGATCTCGCTCACAGGATCGGCATTCTCGATCGTGTTTCGGTGAGCGTCATCGTTCCTGCTCCCGATCGTCTTCGACTAACGGTAGAGACCGGTCATTCATCATTGACTACCACCATAGCGGCTACCCTCACGGGACTTGTCGGCGGTGGATACCTACGCGGCCCGTCATAGAGGATGGGATACCTACCAAATCTACCATGACTCTTATTACCAGCGTCCCGAATACCCCAACTCACTTTTCCCTGACTACCGCTCTTCTGTAGGCTACGCCTACCCACCTCACAGTTCACAGGATCGGTGTTCGTTGCCGTATAAAGAACGTGATCATCGAAGTCATTCTCGTAGCCGTTCTCATTCGGCGCACAGATCGCCGGGGCGTAATCCACCTTTGTCCACCTATCCTACCCACGAGTTGGGATCACAGGGATCAACAACAGTCTTCGGAACCATCGTTTAATTTTCTTATGAAAGCAATATCCACTCTCCTCCTTCACCGTTCGGATCCTTCATCAACTCCTCAACCTACTGATCCAGTTCCAGTTCCAGTTGTCTCCCGTTCAACCCCTCCCGGCTCAGGTGGTTCAGCCTCTACTTCGGGCGATCCCAATATCCAGGCTCAACCAACTGACAGTTCACGCCAGTCAGGCGTTCTTGACGATCCCCTGTCAATGCCTTCCTCTGTTGGGAGTTATTCCTCCGTGGCCTTTTAATTTCACAAAGTTCCTACATCTTTGCGGGATCGTGCTCAATTCTTATCTAGACGACTGCCTTAAAGTGGCTTTTTACCTGCCTGACCTGACCCATCACGAAGTTCCTAGATCTTCGCGGGATCGTGTTCGATTCTTATCTAGACGACTGCATTCAAGTTCCGTTTTCCTCCGTCTACAACTCGCCTTCACAATGTGTCTTCTCAGACAACTCGGCTGGCTAATCAACGAACAAAAGTCGGAACTCATTCCCACTCAACGTCTCCAATTCATAGGAGTCCTGTTCGACACTCGGCAAGGTCGGATGTTTGTTCCCCACGACCGATGGGTGAAGATTCAACGTCTCGTACCGTTACCACTCAAACAGCCGCTTCAACTGCGCCAATGGCAACAACTCCTGGGCCTCTTAACATCAGCGCAGGCACTCACTGTACGGGGTCGACTTCATTTACGACCTCTCCAATGTTTTCTCGCGCCTTTTATTGTATCTCCCATCCCCGACCCTCGGGCTTGGGAGCATAACGCATTGGCGATCTCTTGGGAAGGTCTCAATGCCTACACTTTTCCCCCTGACAGGGCTCCTTCCCCAGATCTTACAGAAGGTAGCAGCCACCGATCACTTGTCTCTGATTTTGGTCGCGCCCTATTGGCCAACGTGCAGCTGGTTCCCCACGCTGCTAAGGCTCGCCGACAACGATTTAATCCTCTTCCCCTCCGCGATGACCTCCTCATTCAACCGCACTCTCGGTGGCGCCATCAGTCTCTGACAACGCTCCATCTTTGCGTTTGGCGCATCTGCAGAAGTCCCTAGTAGCAAAAGGTTACTCTGAGCGGGTAGCAAAAACCATCTCTGCTGCCCACCAGGCGCCTTTATGACCACAAGTGGACGGCTTTTGAAACTTATAGTCACGCTTGTGATATTTTGGGGGTCCACGTTGGCAACCTACTTCGCTGCTATTAACTCATCACTACCACTTCTGGTGCGTGAGGTTTCCATGGTTACGGAACTACAATCGCTCATCCATACCTACAAATTAGCCGACCAAGCTGCTCTATTTCGGCCTCCTTTGTGGGACCTAAACGTTATTCTTCAACACCTGGTTTCCGGTGATTAAGAACCACTGACAGAGAAGGATTTCGAGAGAGTTACGCTGAAGACCCTTTTTTTGTTGGCTTTGGCCACTGCAGCACGGTTTAGTGAAATTCATGCTTTGGATGTCACCACAGTCCAGTTTGACAGATCCGGAAGTGGCAAAGCGTTCCTGGGGCTTCGTTGGGATTTCGTGGCAAAGAAACAACTGCCCGGACAACCGGACCGGCTATTTACGATTCCCCCACTCTCGGCTATTTTGGGATCAAACGACCATGAAGACCTCTCTTTGTGCCCGGTTCGAGCGCTTCGAATATAACTTGATGTGTCACGCCTCCACAGACGTTCCCGGAAGAGACTTTTCATCCCATTGTCAACTGTATCTACATCGGAAATTTCTCAGACGACACTATCCTTCTGGCTCCGCTCCATCATTCTGCGAGCATATACTTTTGCAGTGCTGCCTCCACCTACAACGTCAAATCCTCATGAGACTCATGACCGCCTCCGTGGTCTTGTGGTAGAGCGTCCGCCCGGAGAGCGGAAGGTCCAGGGTTTTGTCTGAGTGAGGTATTCATGTTAAACTGCGGCATGGTGTCTCAATGAGCTAGCACTATAAATCGGCATCAGTCCGGACTAGTACAAGCAGCCACACACACACATACACGTGCATGCACGTTGCTATATAAGTGCAATAATCTTGGACGCGACGTTAAACCCAATTTCACCTCACCTCATGAGACTCGTGCGGTTGCTTCCACCATGGCCCTCCACAGTGACTGCACCCTCTCAACCATCATGGAAGGGTGCTATTGCGTCCCAATACCTTTGCGACATTTCAGTCACAGACGTACAAGGGCTCCATAAGTTCGGTCCGTTGGTTTTGGCTCAACAGCTGTCTCGCCCCAGTTCACGCAGATAATAAACACTTATACTACGGGGTTACAAGTGTATATACAGAATAAATCATTGAACATTTACTTGGTATTACATGTTTGATTTTTCCCAGATCGAGTCCCTTTCGGAGGGTGGATTAGCTCGTCTGTAGAGACTTATTCATCTAATTTATGAAGTGACCAATCGGTGCAGCCGATCGTATGCATTCAGTCACAATGGTACAAGGGCTCAACAAGTTTGGTTCGTTGTTGTTGGCACAACAACTGTCTCACCCAAGTTCACGCAGAACATAACCTCTTATTTTTCACTTATGCGTTTATAGCTACGCGGTCGTTCTATATGTACGATGACATTCGGGAAAAAACGTTCGGCATGTATACCTGATCTCATGCTGTTTCGTTTGAGTTATGTATTGGATCATTAACACCGATTGATCGTGTGTATTTTTTTCCCGCTCACAAGTTCATGTCTTTAGACGCTAGACAGTTTTTTCAAAATTCTAGAACAAATTCAAAATTACACTGTCACACGCGATAAGCCCACCCGACCATCCCCGCATCTCATTAACTCTAGCCTAATAAGCTCTGTGAAAGAGAATGAATTGGCACTGCATGCACGAGAGGCACGTAATTGACCTAGCTTTTGGACATAACCATAGAGATGCAGGGGGGCTTGGGGGGCTATTTTTAGTTTTAGAAGCTGGAAACATGATTCAAGCACGTTCCCACATAGGATCGAAGAAGAAGGGAGAAATGCAAAGTGTGAGATAGGATAAGTATATAAATATACAATTTATACTAACATTTCCAATTTTATCCAATGATCACTACCTACTGAGATGGCAAATTCCCAGACTGCATTTGTGGTGAGAGGCTTGAGTCTTGTACTCACGAGAACTTGTCCATGGCAGCGGATATGAGTATGCTTGTAAGACATTGCCTATATATTGCTTTTTGGCTTATGAGCATATCAGAGCTTATATGAGCTCATGTGACATGTGACATGTGACACACTTGGGGCAGCACATAAACAGGTGCATACTAGAAGTCACCTGGAACAGCATGTTCAGCATAATAACTCAAGAATAGCCTACTCATTGGTTTCATAGTCCCCAGTGGGCTGGACCTATTAAAATAAATATGTTTTGAATACCCAAAGACAACAAGCACTCAAAGTGGATAACATATGAGTGGATACTCAATGGTACAAAACATTATCTAGAGCCCGATATAATTTATTTAATGTTGTTGCAAGGTGATTTTCAAATTGAAACACAATGGTTACCCAGAAATCTGTACATGCAGAACTAAATTGTGAAATCAGTAAATTACAGGTCAATGAATAATCAATAAATGATACTGAAACACACGGTTTTAGGTTTACAGTCAAAGAGGTACCGATAATAATAATTAATGTCAGTGCACTCACACAGCACTTGGTATCTTTACCAGTAGTTCAGTCATGTGCTGCCATTGATAATTTCTACAAGTCCTTTATAGAAACCATTCGTCCGTCATTCGTATATCACTCATTATTTCTGGGACAATAACTCATGAACTGTTCAATATTTTTCAACAATGTTTTTTTGCATTTTCAATGCAAAAAGCTTGACTTTGCTTCTGATGAGGGTAGTGATCGCTTTTGGAGCATTACTCTTAAACAGTTCAATATTTCTTCATGATAATTTATAAACACAGCAGGACTGACTGGTTAGTAGAAAATTTTATTTGCTACACTGGCGATTTTTGAATGAGACATTGATGTGTTACTCACTTACCTGAGAGCAAGAGCTACCTCTGTGATTAGAGAGCTGTAAAATATTAGAGGCACACAGTAAAGCAAGTCGCAAAACATGAAATTGATTATCTTCACTAACATGTGGTTACAATTGTGGGCCTGCAACTTTCAAGATGGGCTTACATTGATGAGTCATCTGCCTGCCTGACTTGTTTGGAGTTACAATTATTTTGGGCACTGCCATAAGATATATTTTTAACTTATCCTGCATTAATCCTTATTGCTTGCTTTTGACAGAAATAAAGCTGTGATTGGTCCTGCTAAAGAGAGAAAAAAGGTTGTTCCATTCCATGAGCAGGGCCCCAAATCACCAGCTGACATGCCATACCAGAAGTGGTGACGTCACAAAACTTTCATGTTACTCATGGTCATGGGACAGATGACACAGTCACAGTCTTTCATGTTCCTCCAAGGTGCCACGGTCCAAGCGATGGTCCAGGAGCCGCTCTCCAGGCTGCCGCTCAGAGCACTACCTATTAGACTCCTTTGGAGGGGACGTTAGTTGAGTCCATTTACTACCCCTTGAAGTAAGATACTCATCCTTGCCCAGATGCCAGATTGGCCAAGAGGGACACCATATGGTCTAACCCTACTTCCATCCAACCAGATACCATGCTTAATGACATCGGCAGGGCGCTGGACGAGGACTTCTCCCACTTGACCCTCACTTCAATGTTCAAGGTGTCCAAGTTTAAGAGGCATGAGGATCTCAATGGTATGACAGGGTTGTCTAAACCATGGACCATCCAGATACTGGACACACGATTGGCTTTAATACAAGGGAGTTCCAATGTTCCCTCATGTCAAGGCAGCTCCTGGCCTGGTGAGGATTCTGTGAAATGTCCCGTCAATTCTCCCTATCTAATCCAGGAACATTCAATTTTGGCTAAATTATTTTACGAAGAAGGCGAGAGTACTCTCAAGAATTGTTTCACGTGCCTGCTGGTTGACATGATCTGTTGACATGACCAAAATGTGAGAATCATCACAAATTCATGATCAACGTAATCGTCATATGATCTCTCAGGATAATAGTTTACAGGACATGACCAGGCATCATACACCGGCCACGTCACACTTTCTACACAGAACTCACAGTGTGTGGAGCTTGGACCTCGTTTCCGGTAGAAGGCAGGGTTTGAGGTTACTGCACAGGGTGATTTAAATGTCACGTGTCAAGGACTCGCTGACTGACAACATACCTGACTTTACCGGACTTAGCCGTGTGGTGTATTTGCACAGATTAGTCAGCAGGCTTCCTTGTGTGTAATACTGCAACCACCTGATTAGATGTTTGTCGCTGTGCATCAATGTGACTTGAGGCACTAATTTCTGTAGGCTTCCAATGACAACACACAGAGTAACAAGGCACTTCCCTTTATTGTCACCTCGATATGATTACAGGAGTGCTTATATGATGTCCAGGGGTTGGAAATGAAGTCCTTACTTCGATGGTATGATCTTTCAGACCAAAGATTTGTATATTCAGCTTTATCTACTGGATACAGCTCCAAATTTATTCTTCTTCCAGCGTCAATTACGTTGGGCTTCAGGGATCGGTTAGGGAGTGCATTAATGTAGTCTACATGGGATCTGGCATTGTTTTGCTGACGAATACAATTTTCCACGTATTGTCAAGGCAGGACATGAACAGAAACCCTCCTTTACTGATTTGCAGGTACATAACGGGTGATGTGCTAAGCATCCCTTGGGAGGGGAGCATACGCTTTTCCACCCCAGTACTTCTTCCCAAGATGGTGCAAGCCTCGCTCTGATTTTGATCTTGGTGGCCCGGCAAGAGGGTGCTTCATGGACCTGAGAAACCTTTCAGTAAGCGGTACATTACCTCTACAGGTTTATATAGGCAGGTTTAATCTACACGGCTGGTTCATTTACAAGGAGCCCTAGACAAGAAAGGCTATTCGGCATGAGCAGCTAAGGCCATTGCTGTGGCAAGTAGCCTTTGACTCAAGACCTTTATGATGATAAGTTCCTATCATTTGAGACCTATTGTAAAGAAAAGGCTCAAGACCTGGCCTCAGTTCTTGGCCAAGAATGTTCTACACCTGCGTTCCAAACGACACTTGAAGGGCAGCACCATTACCAAGTATTTAGTAGCTTTAAATTCAGTGTTTGCAGTTCTGGAAGATTGTAAAATTACCAAGATACCAGAACTGCAAGCTCTATTACGCTCCTTTAGGCTTGAGGATCAGAAGACCAAGGTTGTTTTCGGAGATCAGACTCGGTCTTCGCTAGCCACTACCTGAGGGAAATTGTTTTAGAAGACGTTGAGGGCATTTGCAGTTTTGGACCTCTGGTTGTAGCCCAGCAGGTGACCAATATGCAATGCTTTAAAAACAATTAATCATATCCTGGGCCAGCCTTGCACGACTCGCGTAGTTTCATGACTCGCTTGTTAAGGGGGGGCTTCCCTGCTTATACGCACTCATGGCTAGCGCATGCTTTCGTCTCTTACTGTTTGTCCACCCAGATATACCCTTGTTACCTTTTCGTGGACAGGATTGGTTGATTAGTTACCGATATGCGCAGAAGAATTGCACTGTATGGCTAACACACTGCTAGTTGTGAGAGTGTTTATTGAGTACACATCGGAAGATGTCCCCACCTCTATACAGTCGGATACAGATGAATTCAGGAGTAATGCAGGATAAGTTAAAAAATCTGGTAAAATCCGGATATTTTTTTATATTTGTATACTTACCCTGCATTACTACGTCTAAGGGCCCACCAATCACAGACTTGCCTCCCCACGACAATTTACCTGTAACCAAAGGTAATATCTGTGACATCACCGCTTCCGGGAAGACGTGGCAGCAAGTGATATGGGGTCCTGCTCATGTAAGGGAACAATTTTTTTTCTCTTTTCAATAAAAGCTTCATTTCTGTAAAAAGCAAGCTTACACCGTAAATGTATTAAGGAGTAATGCAGGATAAGTATACAAATATAAAAAAAATATCTAGACTTTACTAGTTTTGTAACATTGCTATTAAATGAAAAGGTAAAGCTACTGAAAAGTATCATTACAAATTCAAATCGCTGGAAGGTACAGAAAGTATTTAAAGAATAGAAGGAATCGTTTGGTGTTGTGTTATCATGAACATTTGATTCTGCCAGGGTCTATCATATAGTCACTTGTACTCACAAGCTTTAGGACTAGCCATAGGTTTGAGTGCTATAATCAGATACATGACATATATTTACTTTATTTTGTGAGTTTAGAAACATGTTTAAAAAGGAAGGGTAGAAATGTCTTCGTGTTTATTTTGAAACTCCTTTTTGGTCTGTTCAGGTAGAAGAAGTGCACAATCTAGTGTTCAGCAGACCGTTATGAATGGGACAGACGGCCAGGCAGTAAATAAGGCACGGAAACAAACAAAACTTGCAGCTCAACAAGCCGAGGACAGCTGCTCCTCTAAGAAGAGACTCCGCTGCCAGTATTGTGATAAGATGTTTGCTAAGAATTTTGACCTACAGCAGCATGTGCGGGCCCATACAGGGGAGAAGCCTTTCCAATGTATTGTCTGTGGGAGGGCATTTGCTCAGAAGTCTAACGTCAAGAAACACATGGCAACTCACAAGGTAATATGTCATATGTCAGGTCACAGGTGAGGCTGCTATCAAGGACAGGCATTGCAAGTACTCAGTTCTGGTAGTCAATTAGCAGGTTTTAGAAAGATTTTGTTTCAAAATATATAATAAAGTAAAAAAGTGAAAATTGTTATTAGCCTGAAGCAAAGTCACGCTGACTGTAGAGACAACAGGTAATCTGAGCATTGTGGATATATCTGAAAATAGTTTTTTTTTCAGGAACTGTTTGATTGTATGGCTACACTTGCAACATGTTGTCCTTCTGGTTGTCAGTTCATCTGTAATCATATCATCTGATTTTACACTTCTATTACATCCTTGCTGGAAATCCTCTATTTGGGCTGTCATCACAATGAAACCATCTTGAGATTTTCAACAGAAGTCCTCTTCACTGTCAACAGTTATTCATAGTTGTCTCACTGTATTTAATTGTGTCTTCAGTTTAACATATCCTAGTAAATGTTTAATATCTTGCAATACAGCTGAAAAGGAAAATTATTTGTTTACCTGAAACATGAAGTTGCTAGGTGGTAATGCCAAGGTGGCGGATTCATGGCAAAAGGCGAAAAGGAAGGAAGTGGCTAAGAAGAAAACAGAGGCACTGAACATGCTCACAGTAGTTGGTGAAGAGCGTCATCCCATGCCACAGATAGACAACCCTAGACCTTCCCCAGCACCAGAGTCCAGCCCAGACAGATGCTACATTTACGCTGTCCATGAGTTTATTTGATGACTTCATGAAGAGACAGCAAGAGGCCATGCAGGCTATGATGAATCAGTGGCTGATGGCGTTTTCTGCAGAGATGGATACCTTCAAGAAAGAGCAAGTAGTATCCCAACAGGCTGAGAAAGCTACCCTGTACAAGAGGTCACCAGGGGAGAGCATAAACTGTGGCCATGTGACAATGGAAAATAGTTGAAGAAAGCCTTCATGCTAACAACATAGAGGCTGCTACATGCCTATCATGGGCACAGCCCGATAACCCTTGATCTTTGGAACCAGGATTTAGAACCATGAACACCACTAACTCCACAGTCACGGCAGCCACATGATGATCATGGGCACTGAAAGGTAGCTTGTGTGGGGTTGCTAGAGCTATGGAACAGGAAATGGAGTTGTTCTTCATGGACACCATGGTCATTTAAGGTCTTGGTCCAGAACTGGTCTCCAATGGGACCCAGATCATCACTCACACCCAGGCATGGCTTGTGTAGCAGACATACTAACCTAGACTTGGACGCAGACCATAGGGATGAAGAAATCTACCATCTTATGCTGGGTCTCAAGCCAAATATGGAGGAAGAAGTATTGTCATAGATGCTGTAATACACAGGTTGTCATGGCCCTCCATCTGACCACATAAGCCAGTCCCGCTGTATTTCGAAATTCTACAGTTGGGGAATATTTTGCTGGAAATATTTTTGCCGCAGAATTCATCAAATACACTGCATAATTTTACTTGCTAGTGGAAAACAGTCTTAAACATGTAAAAGTTGCGTAGGTTTACTAAAATGATTATTTTAAATTTTTTAGCATTTACTGCTTTCTTTCAACAGAAAAATGAAGCTGTCTGAGGTCCAGTTGAAGATATTGTTCCAACCAGTTGCGAGGCAAACCACTGGATGAAGACTTTGCTTGGCTCTCACTCTCTCCAGCCTTTAAGGTGCCCAGGTTCAAGAGGAAGGACTTCCCCATCCATGCCTTTGAGGTGGCTGACAGTGCTTTAGTCTTGGACGAGGATCTTCATCAGATGACGGGGTCTTTGTAACCTACCATTCTCAAGATCCCTGATACCTACATGGCTTCCACTGAGACAGAATAGACGCTCATTGAAACCATTGTCTGATCTGGCTTCCTCATCTTGGTCCAAAGGCCAGGATCTGACTGAGACTAACATCAACTGAGAGGTTCATCTCCAGATGGTTTTCTATTATCAACAGAGGCTGATCGACTCCATGCAGAATCCTCTTAAGGCTGCATTGGCCTAGATTACCACCACTCGCCGTCTGGGATACCTGGCCCTTACCGACATGATTCTGAATTCAAGCGCAGACTCCTTCGTCATCCCTGGTCTGCGACTTTATTGGCCAGATATCGGACACACCTTTCTGAGTCTCCAGTAATGTGAGATGAGACAACCCTTAAGGCACAAGAACATTTCTCCCGGAACTTAGCTCAACACTGTTTTAGGACTGGCAACTACCGTGCTTGGGGTTTCTCCATGAAAGACCAGGCTCCAGACCGGTCTCCTTGTTGAGGGAAGGGACATGGGAAAAGGGAAGTCCCAAGGCTCTTATCAATCCGGCAGGGGTGGAGACATGAAGGGGAAATAACCCCAGTTGTCCAAGCTGTCTGTGCCCATCCATCCCAGCGACCGCCGAATCCTCACGTTCGAATACTACATAGATGATTATCCTCTGAACCATCTGGACACAGCAACCCTGCTCCTTCACTGGGACTTTACCATCAACTGGGATTGATGGTCAATGAGGGGAAGTCGGAACTCATCCCATCATACTGGCTTCAATTCATAGGAGGCCTGTTTCAGATAGACCTAGACCTCTTAACAGTTACACAGAACAGGTGGCTCAAGATACTGCGCCATCTGATACCTGCCATTCAGCAACCCCTCACACTTTGCCAGTGGCTAGTGCTTTTGGGGCTGCTTATGTCGACAATCAGAGAACACCTACTCCTGTCTCACGTCCAACAGTTCCTATGATGTCAGAACATAACACTCTGTCCAGGCCAGACAAGCTGGCTCACACAGAGCGGCAGCTTCATCCCCAGGCCTTCAGTCTCATAAGTCAGCGTCTCAGTCATCCAAACATCTACCTCTTTGCCACCAACCAGAACTTTCAGATCTGGACATATGTCTCTCTGGTTCTGGATCCACAGGCATGGGTGTTCGACGCTCTCAGCAAGCCTTAGGAAGGACTAAGAGCGTAAGCTTTTTCGCCAGCTGTACTTCTTCCAAAGGGGATGCAGAAGATCAGGGCAACCAAGAGCCTTGTTCTGATTTTGATTGTGCCTTAATGGCTGGCGAGAGCGTGGGTCGTGGAACTTCAAAATCTTGAGGAAAATGATCCACTAGAACTACCAGGGTGGCTGAACCTTCTAATCCATCTGCACGCCATCACAACCTACATGGTGTTGGCAGTTCCAGAGGATCGAAAAATGACCAAAGTTCCGGAACTGCAAGCCCTCCTGTGCTTCCGCCTTGAGGATTACCTGTGTGCAGAGCTGTTCACACTTCATAGCCATCCCACCTCTCTCCTCAATTGTGAGCGTTGAACATGATGAGGAACTCCTTCTGTGCCCGGTGCAGGCACTAGGAGTTTTCATCCGCCGCTACAAATGGTGCTTGGATACGACTTTTCATTCCACTCTCCAAGACAATACCATATCTCTGTAATTACGCGCCCCCTTTTTTTCAGGCGTATGAGGCCTCTGACCTTGATCCTCCTGGAGCCAACAATCCGCATGAGACAGTTGCCTCTACAATGGCTCTCCACAGTAATTGCTCCATCAGAGCCATCATGGAAGGATGCTTTTGGAGATCTAACATGGTCTTTGCAAGCCACTACCTGTGGGTAGTGGCCTTGGAGGACGTCGCAGGTGTACACAGTTTTGGCCCTCTGATCGTTACCCAGCAGGTCACTAGTCCCAGATGCCAATAACATCTCCAGCTGTCCGGAGCTGAACTTATCCAACTCGCTCAGTGTTCGCACACAGGATAGGGGGGATCTCTATGCTGCCAGCATTGGCTCGTAAGTCAGTTTTGAAACTCTAGCGCACACTATTTTCTATTGCTACATTTTACCTGGACAGCCTCATACTCTCATTCTTTCCGCGGACAGGATTGGTCGACTGGTTGCCGATCTTCGCAAGTGATGCACTGGACAGCTGCCTAGACATTCTCAAGGGTATTTCTGAGAACCATATCTGAAGGTATGCCCACCACCGTACCGTCCGATTCAGTTGCATTAAAGAGTAATGCAGGATAAGTTGAAAATAATTAGTAAAATCTAAATATGTTTATATACTTATCCTGCATTACTAAGTCTAAAGGGCTAACCCATCGCAGAGTTGCCTCCCAACGATGTCTTCAGATGTTACTATTTTAGCAGTAATGTGAAGATACATGACGTCAACACTTCTGTGGGCTCTGTGTGATGAGGTCTGCCTTGGAACTACCTCTTCTTCAGCTGGACCTCACACAGCTTGTTTTCTGTCAATACAAAGCAATAAATGCATTAAGGAGTAATTCAGGATTAGTATACAAATGTAAAAAATATTTAGATTTTACTGAGTTTTGTTCTAAGATATTTGGATTATTTGAATTGCGCATTGTATTAATTAAATCGTTCCAAATGATTATTATAGGTGTTTGATTCTAACAATCTTTTAAACATTTTACATTTTGAGTAAGGGTTAGATGAACTCAATATCCTGATTTCGTTTGAATTGAAGTTGACTTTTTCATTATTACTTACTAAAGTGTATGTTTGTAAGTTTATACTAGTGATCGCCAGATTCATTTCATAATCTATTTGGCTGTGGATAAGTTCATATGGAAATATGCCAACAAGACAAACAGGTGCAGAACTGGGAAATTCATGAAAACTTAGCTCAAACGGTTGTAGAATTGTGTGCAGAATTGACTTAACAAAAGTTGGTTGCAGTTATCACGAAAATTGATTGCAGAATTTTTATTTTGTTTTTGCCATGGAATACAGCGGTAACTGATAAGCCCTGTACTCTATCATTGCCCAGTTACCGATAACACATCATTAACTAGGCTAACAGCGTCAAGAAATTTAGGATTGACGAAGAGTTACATTCCCCCGACTGAAATGCTGGACTTACCGTAAGGGTTAGTATTTCGCCTCAAGGCTTTTGCTCTGATAGTTTCAGAGGAGAAGATTTTAGCAGACAAGTACTGAGAAAAGTGCTAAAATGCAAGGCCAAAACCATCAATCCAATATGGCTGCTAAACCCTACCATTTAATGATATTGGAAATCATTGATATTGAAACTGATGTTCATCTGATTCTGCATGCCAAATTTGGAAGTCATTGGACGATAAGTTCTGAGATAATTGCTGCTAAAATTTAAATCTTTAAATGATTTTTATTACCTGTCATAAGTCATTGAGCCTAAGGCCTTGGGATTTTTGTGGTATCTACCTACACATTGGTGCTGATCCTGCTGAAATATTTGGAAAGATTCTCGCAACTGATTGTTGAGTTATTTCTGGTACATAAAAATAATAATAATAAACAGAACAATAAAAATAGGGCTTGTGTGTTTTTAGACTTGGAACCCTAATATTAGTAATAATAACAAATTCGAAGATTACACTAGGACTCTGCCCAAATAAAATCTGCAAGGTGATAGAACCTCATTAGTGTGTGATTTTCCCTGTCTAGGTGTGGCCTTCTGGGACAGTTGCAACCCTGCCTAAGCAACCTCCTCCTGCTGCTGTTGTGGATAGTGATAACACGCCAGATCCAACGCCAGTGGACACAAGTCAACAACTTCACTATAAGGTATGTTTTCTGTTTCGTCCAATGATGCTGAAGCTTAGCATGCTCGTTCCCTCCATTGATGACACCTAAATTTGTTCCCGTTTGTAATCCGATTTTCCAAATTGCCAACATGGCAGCCATATTTATGAACCAATTATGGCCATTACACTGTCACTTTTTAGCTCAACTGGCTGAAAGTCAAGTCAGCTTATTTTGTGGCCTGTTTGTCGTCAATCATGTGGTCTGTAGTGCATAAAACTGTCCTCTTCTCTGAAACCACTGCACTGATGAAGCAAAAACTTGCCACTTCCTGTGTGTGTAAGCTACAACACCTTAGACATTTTTATAGTTTATATTTTCACACATTTCTTGTGTTGACATCAGTACTAAGTTCATTCTGAAGGGTTTCAATTTGACATCCATCCACATGTTTCTAATCTGTGTTATTACACACAGGTAGATTTTTGTAAACATATTTTAAAACATGGACTCAACCGTACTGCCACCCTGCCTGGGGTACGGCAATGCCCTGACAGTCAGGAACCTCTGTTGAACAGAGCTCTGCACTTGATGTACAGAATGCACTTATGTCTCTGATGCTGCATCATCATTCTGTGTACTGCATTGGAAAGCATTGCAACTATATCGTCGGCATCTTCAAAGAAGCCAAGAAAGGCGAGATCTTTGGGATAGGCATCTACAGAGACCTCCTCCAAGAAGCATTCATTGCAGAAGCACTTGGTGACACGGTGACAGGGTTGTCGAGCATGCCCGGAACAGTTCCCATTCAGACCCTCCCATCCCTATCCACATGATTAAGACTCTCAGGTCGTCCATGGTTGACTTCATGCATGCCCCCATAACGTCGTCGGTGACCAATTTCTTCACTACTTTCATGGATTGTTGTCTATCTCCTATTTGTGACAACAGGCTTTGTCGCCTGACACGTGACTTGCCGATCCATCAGACCACATTCTCTTCCCCAAGCACAGATCGTTGTAGTAAGAGTCACATTATGAGCCACACCTTTTCTTCACACAATGGTGCCCCTGGCCCATGTCATAACATTGAGTAGCACTTTGCTATCTGCAAAATGATTTGCTTTATGCTGCAAAGACATGTGCAGCTGAGGCTAAAAAAAATCAACCAGGGACTACCGTTACACACTTGTTCTGAGGTTGTGACCTGAGATGAACTTTGGCATGTATGTTTCTCCTTATGATTACATCATAGTTTGTATTTGATGATTGTGTTAGTATTTAATCATCAATAATTATGAAGAAAATATTGAATATAAATGCCGACAGCAACTTTTGTTAAATGTTTGTCTTTGTTGATAGTTTAAGCTGTCAACTACATATCCATGTGACATACAATTCCTTGGCAATCAGGTTTCATGATTCTATTGCACCAAGTTTGATTTAACTCACTGTGGACCTGTCACCATACTCAGGCTGAAGTGTCATAAGATTATTTCTTCATGCTTCAGGTGACTGACAGATTAAAAATTAAGACTGAAATTATAGCTTGTGTCAAAACTACATCAGCGAAAAAGATGTTCCTCTCCTGAGATGACACATAAGTCTGAGAGTTTAAACTTGGCGTCAAGGCAGTCCACCCATTGTGTATTGCTGTGATGTTAGTTTACACCTTGAATTTATTGTAGCAGATTTAGAATTATTGTTGAAACGTTATTTATTGGTTGTGAACATTTTATTATCACTGCAGGCAGTAACGCATATAAAATGGCTGTTTTGATGACATTTTGACCTGTCTACATGTCAAGAGGAGCTAAAGAGCACTCTGTTTATTAAGGACAGTGAATAAAACATTTGCTCATTTCCACATTTTGACTCACAATATGATGATGTATATGTTCCCACGATGTTGCAGGGTGGAGGTGTGAGTGGTGATGAAGATGCAGTAGGATCAGGTGCAGACACTGAAGGGAAGGTGAAGGTCGTTGTGGACAGCTCTTACCTGTGTCAGTACTGTCCCTCCAAGTTCAAAACATACTTCCAGCTCAAGACACACATGGTGCAGCACAAACAACAACAGGTACTCTGCTGAAGCAAAGCTTGTCAATGCTGTTGATCATTGCTGAGAGATTGCTGAACCCGCAAGGGCATGGTGCTGGTCAAAATAAGCAGATAAAATGAGCTTGAACCAAATTTTATCGAGTGGCTGTCGATGTTGACATTTTAAGTCGTCGTTTACACATCTTCAGCGTCAGACCAGTTTCACTATTTTTACAGTATTGACAAGATTAGTGACCTACTGAATTCTGTTTGCAGGTTTACAAGTGTGTGATGAAAAACTGTGGATGTACATTTCTGGATTTGGATTCATTTTTGGAGCATACAAAGACCCATGAAGATGAAATGTCATATCGATGTCATATGTGCAACAAATACTTTTCTTCATTATATGAACTGGGTGTTCACCAGTACAGTCACAGCCTGTATCCAAACCAAGGGCCTAAGCCTGGACCAAGGTAGTTATAACAGTCTACACCTCCATGTCACAAGGTTCAGACTGGATAAAATGCTATGGGTCCCGCATTTGAGGGAAATATATATCTGAGAACAAAATCCCTTATACCCTGCTTTGAAGCAAAACGCTGCATGTTGCTTTACGAGTCAATGAAAGTCACATGACTCAACCTCAGCTCAACAGATATTAATTCGTTGTAGCAGTATCACTCGGGGTATATGTGGGTTTATGTGTCCCTGGTTACGTTTTATACCACTCGCCTCCTAGCACAGGATGCATAAAACCACATGTACCCTCGTGATACTGCTACAACTTACATAATTTTTGCGAATCCTGTACCTCTATTACATTACCTTTGCCATACATCCTGTATTTTGGCTTCAGTCAAACTAACTAAAATTTTCAGATTTTCAACAGACGTCCTCTTCATTGTCAATCATACACAATTAGTTGTTCCCAATATATCACGATAGCAGCCGAAGGTGTGACATGTGTAATGACGGGAATCTAACTTCTTTCCTGTGAGTGCTAGAGTCAAGACTTGCATTTGGTTTAGTCACATCTAATCTATGGTTTTATAAAATAGATATATAAAGTTATATTAAGAGCTGCTAACTGTAGTGACAATCGTATTCACGTAAGTATATGTTGGTATGATGTGTGTTTGTGAGGTTGTAATGGAGTCCCCCTCTACTCCTGGTTGCAAGAAGTATGGTCGTGTCATGATCACGGGAGATCCTCATAGTAGCTGCTGGAAGTGCAAAGAGGTGGTATGTAAAGAGGAGGCAAGATGCAAGCAGTGCACCAAAACATCTAAGAAAGCCTTCTTAAAGTTAGCTGAGGCTGTAACTAAGGCTCAAAGGCGTGAAGCGGCCAAGAAGAAAGTTGAAGTCATTATGGCCGTCGACACTGATCAGGCCTCTGACTCTACCCAAGAGCTTCCTACACCTACTCCAGCAGAAGTATCATCTCCTGCTCTCTCCATGAGTCTGATACAACAACTATTGAAGCAAAAGCAGGAGATGATGAAGGCAATGTTTGAGACACGGTTCTCAGCCTTAAACCAAGATATGGAGATTATGAAGAAAAGGCAGACAGTATTGGCTAAGAAGAGTACTCTGGCCAAGTGGCGGCATGGAGGACAGCCATCTGTCTATGCCACAGCCACGCCTGTTCAGCCTACCCCAGCCGACCGTGCCGACCGACCGGCTTAACGTATGGTCGCCATCAACCGACGGTACCCAAGCCATCCACACGGACCACATCTTGACGACTGGCCAGCCGACCGAGACAAAGATTACTGTACAGGCTCCATTACACACAGGCAGCCATCACAAGCCACACGGGCCTTAATCATACCGGAATCCTGGACACCAGCAGCTGATGAACTGCACGAGGAACACATGGAGTGTATGGACTATTATGATCATCCCCCACCAACGAGAGCTACCCACGGTCATTCTGAGGCAGAATCAGAGTTATATGAGGGAAAGACTCAGAAAGACGTTTCACACCAGCTGGATTATACAGAGGGATGTACCTTTGTGGAACTCATTGAGGAGTTATATCACCTTATGCCTGTACTCCAACCTCCTATGTAAGAAAATTTGCCACCTAAGAATACAGGGGATGTCATGCCCCTACATCATCTCAACACATCCAACAGACATTGCCTTGGCCGAGTTATGCAGGCAAGGTGGTAGACCAGGCGTCGGAAAATCTACTCAAGCTCAGACATGATGAACGACTGCCCTTACCTACATTTGAAGCTGTGACTCTCCCCTTCCGGATCATCATGTTTTGGACAAAGGCTTTACGAAGCTAGTACGCAACCCTAATACTAATGTCATGCTACCTGCTTCACGGATTAAGGACCTGTCCATGGCATCCAGAAATTCAATGAACATTGGCACTTATATCAACTGGTTTGTCGCCGGAATCAGACACATCATTCTGCCATTACAGACATCATATGAAGGCATACCCGGAGAGACTCCTTTGACTATTAGGACAGATCAAGTCGGTCTCATCCAAAGCTAGACACCATAGTCAGAATGCAGGAAGACTTACTCTCCACCCAAGTCTGGATGTCTTCACAGTTACTATGGGTTCAGTGTCAACAACTACTAGCACAGATTCGTTCAAGAGCTGTTTCCAGCCATACCAAGCGGTTGATAATGTCACAACCAATATCTGCTTCCAAGACATTCAACGGCAAATTGGGACATATCATAGATGAGGTCAGACAGGATACAATGGAACGTTTTCAAGTATCAACTATCAACCTATTTGGATCTTCCCATCCCCAGAGGCGTTCCTGGGATCAGAAGGACTCGTTATATGAACAGCCTCCTAAGAAGAAGTTCATCCCCTCCAGGAAGGATTTCTTCAAACTGAGTCGGGGTACGACAGGCATCAGTCTTCTCAGGAATCTTTTCGTCAGTCCGACTACAAGAAACCAGGATCCTTTCGGCAGGGCAAATCAGGTGGCAGAGGTGAATGCTGATTCTGACTTACTTGCCACCCACTCCGACGTTATAGACCCTTTCACCTGGTTATGCCTATGGACTGTGATTTACACCTTCCATCTTTCAACATAATACTGATTCCGGGACCAGTGGGAGGGCATCTTCTGTCATACGCTGAAAATTGAAAATAGATTACACCTAACCGCTGGATTCTAGACGCCGTGGCTCACAGATACAAACTGTATCTAAAAATACATCCTATATTGAAATCTCAAGAAGTCGGATGCAGATTTCATCTAGTTGGAGCCAAGGTAGGGGCAGCATATCTGGCCATCAGGAAGCTACTAAAGAAGCGAGCCATTCGGAGACTAGCGGAGACCAACAAGACCAAAGGTTTTTATTCTCCAGTATTGCTAGTTCTGAAAAAGAATACGACCGACATGAGGATGATAATTGACCTAGAGACCCTCAACTGGGTCATCTTTCACAACACCGGACCAGTCGTCACTCTTTTCATGTATCAACTTGCACCTACACCGGCCACGTCGCAGTTCCTACTCCTACTTCCTACACCACTTGTCTATCAACCACAGGGTTCACAGGGGATTGGCCATGTTTTGAGCTTGAACATAGTCGACTCAGCATACAGGGTTACAGTTTACTGCGCAGGATGAATTAAATGTCACATGTCAAGAACTCTGACTGTAAACATCTTCGACAGTAATCATTTCAACTGACCTAATGGGATCCGTGCAGTGTATTTGTACAAACTGGCTTGCATGATTGCTTATGCGTAACACTGCAACAACTCGACCAGACGCCTGTCGCTGTACATCAATGTGGCCTATTCACAAACTACAGTGGACATACGATGCCTGAACGCGCAGTGAACGAGAATCCACGCCCCATCGTCCCCAGGTATAACAACTGGAATGCTTATGCAACGCCCAAGGGATTCGTACAGTAGGAACTTTCAGACCAAGGAACCTTTTATATATTCAGCCTGTCCTACGTGATTCATTGTTGAACTCTTCCCACGACCGCTCCTCGATAAAGAACAGGTGCGCCTATAAGTCTACCAGGGATTTGGCATTGGTTCGCTGACAACACAGTTTTCCCATGTTTCGTCATGTCCCAACACAAGCGGAGACTCGACTGAAGTGGACAAGCTGACTCCATCAGTTGCACTGGAGAGAGGATCCATCATATCAACTAGCAAGGAAATGAAGGCCATCTATTACGCCATCCTGGCATGGAAGAAACGTCTCTCCAAATCATCCATCCTCATAGGCACGAACAACACCACAGTAGTGGTTTACATCCAGAAACAAGGGGGATGCAGTTCTTTTGATGATGGAGACTACACGATTGTTTTCCTTGGAGGACTCCATCAGTTGCCATATGAAAGCGAGAAATATTCCTGGGAAACTGAACATCCTTGCTCACAGCCTTTCCCACCAGGGGAGAATAGTGGCAACAGAAGGGACCCTACATCCCCACATCTTTGCTTGGATAACCACGTTATGGGACACACCACATCTAGATCTTTTTGCCACTTGCCAGAACCATCAACTTCCGGTTTATGTCAGTCCAGTTTCCGACCCAAGGGATCACCAGATCGATGCGCTATCGATGGATTGGACGGGTCTATTTGCATATGCATTCCCACTATGGTCACACCTAGACAAGGTCATCCACAAGTTGGAAGAAACGGATTGCATAATAATCCTGATAGCACCAATCTTGTCCAGCAGAGCGTGGTTCCCCAGATTATTAACTCTACTAATGGAAGTACCTCTACAGTTACCTCTCCATCGGGATCTGTTATGACAACTCAAGTTCAACATTTTCCACAACAATTTTTCCACGACAATCTGCCCAGCCTACATCTAACTGCCTGGAAGTTATCACGCAAATGATGCAGACATTCGGGTACTCAGACCTTGCCTCTGAAGATGTGGCAAGATCATGGAGACCTTCATTCTCCCTTATATATGACAACAGATGGGATAAGTTTGTCCAGTGGAGAAGACGACAAGGGATTATAATTAATACTATATCCATCCCTGGTAATGGACTTTCAACTACATCTACGTCAGGACAATGGGTTCCGACACCAGATGATAGAAGGTTACAGATCTGCTCTTCACTCTGTACTTTAACACGACAAACTCTCAATTGGAATCCATCCCATTCTAGACTAATGAGATCCTTTCTACTAGAAGATGTTTCCACACCTAGTATCTTCCCCAAGTGGAATCGATCAGTTGTGTTGTCAGCACTTTTAACAGAACCTTACTAAGGCCACCTTACTCCAAAAATCCAGGAAAGCATCCTTCCACCTAGCCATGGCGACAGCAACTTGAATTTCAGAACTCCATGCCTTGGACTATTCTAGTCCCACCTATGATCAACATTGGACCTCAATCACTCTAAGATCTCTCCCAGATTTTGTAGCCAAAAATCAATCTACCACCATGGGGCTGTTGGGCCATAGACACTATACAATTTCTGCATTGGGACCGACACTGGATCACCCAGATAGACTTTTATGTCCCATCAGAACTCTCAAGTTCTATCTCTCGGCTACAGACCCTCATAGATGCCATTGAAGGAGACTCTTTATATCCTGGAAGTCTAATTCCAACAGGGACATCACCAAGGCTACAATAGCGTGCTGGCTTAAGGCTACCGTTGCAGCAAATTATACGCAGGCATAGAATTCCACCCCACGTCTTTGGATCCTGCTCGGCTCATGAAATTTGAGACCTAGCCATGAGTCTCGCTTCGTGGACATCAGTCTCAGTAAAACAATTTGTGTCTAGCTGTCAATAGGCCTCAAAAAACACTTCACTAGTGTTTACTTGCATGGCATGCAACCGGACCTAGAGGGCATATTCCCTTGGAGCCATTGTTGCGGTGCAAACTATCATCCAACAATAGTTTCCCCTATCTATCGAAAAAGGGTGGGGAGCGAGGATCCGACACCAACAGCATCAGAGGGCGAGTACACCCTTGATTATCCTGTCTATAAGGTGTAGGATGGATTAGGATCACCTTGAGTATCAACTGCATCCAGTGACCGGAAGTGACGACAGAACCAGAAGAGATAGAACAGCAAGTGACGTCATCACCGGAATTGAGATCATAACCTGAAGTGACGTCAGCGTCGGAAACAGCAGTACAAGGTCCATCTAATCAGAAAATGACGTCTTTTGGTAGAAATAGACCATAAGAGACGTCATTATCCAATAAAAGGGAAGTGACAAACTGGAAGTGACGTCAGAACCAGAAGTGACATCAGCACCGGTAATAGTGTCACAGATCCAAATTTAACAAGAAATGACGTCATAGGGAAGAAATAGACCAGAAATGACATCATTATTACTATCAAGATCAGCAAATATAATGATAATTCTAGTGAAGGTATCGCATATTTGACTGATTCCTGATGGATTCTGATTTTCCTGTCCTCAGGAGTCAGGATTAGAATCAGTGAATAATGGTTTCCAGAAGAAGATTTCTGTCAATTACACAGGGAGTTACTTAGAGGCAGATCCCTCTGGATCCCTTCGGGTCCCTCTGGTATATTCTTGCAAAGATGTAATAGAGGTAGAGCATTTGCAAGAATTATCTAACAATAGTTATCATGGTTAATAATTCTAAGAATACTACCTCTACATCAGAAGTACTCCCATCCACCTCCCCAATTCATCTACCTCTAGTGGTTAGATGTGGGAAAGAAGCGAGGTTCCCACCATTACGCATGTCATAGCTGGGGTTGCTATAGTGCTATATTGGGAACGAAAAAAATTTAGTTAGTGTGACTGAAGCCAAAATACAGGATTTATGGCAAAGATGTAATAGAGGTAGTTTTCTTAGAATTATTAACAATGATAACTCTTGTTTGATTTTTGCCAGCTTATGATTGTCAGGAAAACCAACAAGTTTTTGTTGCTGGTTATAGGATCATTAAGTTGATGAATTAAGAACACTTCTTGCTAAGCATCATCTGACAAACATTGGCACACAATTTCTGGTATGAAGTTCAAGTGTTAGATTGCATTAAGCTGCATAAAAGATAGAACAGTACACATCAACAGTTGCTGAAAAGAAGGTTTGCAATGTTAGCTGACCTGAACGTAGCACTGAACCAAGCACTTCACTCACTTCATTCTGACATTGGCTTTCCACGTATATGTGGTATGTGGAATATCATATTTAAAAACATGTTATTATACACTATGTACATATATGTCTGTCATGGCAATCATATTGAACATGTACCTTTTGTCCTCAGCCTGTTACTCAACTGCAAACAAACAACAGTGTATATAAAGTGAGGATGGCTTTTGTGGAAAAAGTTCTCTTACTTGTCTTACAGTCCAATGACTGACCAAGTTGGAAGTGGTTCTTCTTACTATTGAATTTTGAAGTAATAATTACCTATCATTATAATTTTACTTATGGTGCCAAGGGCATTGAAACGATCACCTAATTTGTACAGTACAATCTTTCAGAGCAAAGATTTATATATTCAGCCTTCTCTAATAGAAACAGCGTCAATTTTATTACTCCGATGAAAACACCTGGAGTAACGAGGCAACTCCCTTCATCATCACCTTGATATATGAATGGGAGCGCTTATACGATGCCCAAGGGATGGAAATGATCACCTAACTTTGAACATTATGATCTTCCAGAACAAATAGTTATGTTTATATCTAGATTTGTCTACTCGATACAGCTTTGACCATTACGTCAATGCCTCAGTAGGAGAGCTCATTTATTTAGTCTTTATGTGATGTGACATTGGTTTGCAGACGAACTCAACTTTCCACGTATCGTCAAAGCCCAACACAATCAGAAACCCTCCTGAAGTTGACTTTTCAACTTTACAGTCTTGTTGACAGCCTAATCTAAGTCAGCCACACGCTCTTCAACAGCCACTTACACTTTGACAATGATCAGTGACAAGTGCTTATGTGACTGCTCACGTCAGCCCAGGATTTGACATTCAGGGGTCGCCTACAGCTGGGTGTGATCCAACAGTTCCTGGCGCCTTACATAAGACGTTGGGGCCCTTGCCTATCCGTGCACTACCTCCTCATCTCAGCTGGTAGACGGAAGAGTCGAACATCTTAGGAGGTGTTTTCTTAACAGAGTTATCCCCAACATCCCTCCTGTTTGTAGAAGCTTCTCTACAGGGTTGTGACCAGATGACCTCATGACCCAGAGCTGACCTCAGGGCTGTGGTCCGGCGCACTGTTCACTTGGCACATCAACAACCTTGATTTGGAGGCGCTCATATTGGTGATATGACACTGGCATGAGCGCCACACAAGAGTGTGAAGTCTGCAGGATGTCGATGTGACAGTACAGTAGTAGAAAAAGTGTGAGCGAAGGTCTAGAACTGATGTGCTGAGCTAATACCAGTAGCGTATAAACCCTCTAGTCTGGGGTTACAAGAACCAGAGAGGTCAAAAGGTCAGCTCTGAGGAATGGTAAGAGTCAATGTCGCTTGGGGTTGGAGACTTGTTGGGCAACGACAAAGGGGCCAAAGCTGTCCAAAGCCTCCAAGTCCTCTAAGGCTAGAGAATGCCAGAAGAAAGCTTACATGATGGATCGGACGGAGCAGTTGCTGGGAGAGCCATGGTGGAGGCAAACCCTCTGATCTTGTGAGGGTTATTGGCCCTGGGGGGGATACAAACCAGCGGTCTCGCAAGCCTGTAGAAAGCGAGCTTGTAACCACGAAGAGATCTCGTGTTAACGGCTAATGTCTAAGGATGTGGAAAACCATGATGAATAGTTGTCTCCTGGCACTACGTGGAACCTTGGAGCAGCGGCGAAAACACCTCAGTGCACAAACTGGGCATAGTAGTTCCTGCTCATCTGCAGCCCCCACTATTGAAGTGGGAGGTGGGATGGTGAAGGTTCGGTCTGGCTGCCCTGGGAGTTGATTCTTGGGTATGAAATCCCATCACGCCCTAAGATGAACGGCACTGTGAGCCCTGCACTCAAATCGGACAAGGGTGATGTCCGATGCATGTAGCTCGTTCACCCTTGCCGTAGTAGCCAGAGCCAACTTCTTGGTGAGGTTGTAAAATGAAGCTGAGTGAAGTGGCTCAAATGGGGCATCACGCATCAACTTGAGATCCATCTTCAAATCCCAAGCTGGGGGTCTGAACTTAGCCTTCTGATCCTCTAACGTTAAAGAGCGCAGAAAAGCTTCAAGTTCCAGAATATTTGTCATTATGTAAACTTCCGGAACTGCCAATACCGAGTTAAGGGCCCCCAGGTAAGTAGTAATGGTACTGACCTTGCAGTGTCTTTTGTTGTGCAGGAACAGAAGAAATTCTGCCAATAATGAGGGAGATGCAGTAGTGGGATCCTGATGTTTTTCCTTGTAGAAGGTCTGGGAGCCAAATTTATAGCTGTCGCTGTTCTGGCCCGATAACCGTTTGGCGCCTAAGGCCCTTTGCAGATGAAAACCTGTCTGTTTGGCCAAGCTGGTAGTTTGAGGGGATCATCTGTGGACATGTATTTGAAATCTACGACCCAAACCCTGGCTGGCTACCAAGGTACGATCAAAGTCAGAGCAGGCTGATGGTTGCCCTGATTGTCAAGAAGTACTGGTGGCCAAAACGTATACGCTCTTAGTCCTTCTCAAGGGATGCTGACTGCATCCACCTCCATACCTGTGGGTCTGGGATTGGAGAGACATAAGTTGAGATCTGCTAGTTCTGGCAAGTGGGGAAGAGGTTGATGTTGGGATGACCTAGGTGTTGACACCTTGGGAAGGAGCTTCCCTTCCTGACCTAGATAGAGTGTCTGCCAGAACGTTCCTACGTCTGGGTATGTGCTGGACCAAATAGCATAGGCCCAGCTAATCGACCAGATAGAGGAACCAGGAGTAATGCAGGATAAGTAAAAGGTTTTAGTAAAATCTAATTATTTTTTACATTTCTATACTTATCCTGCATTACTTCCTCTAAGTGCCTTAGTCCCCTGTCGTGATGTTGCTGGAATATTGCTAAAAGCGGCGTAAAACCATACTCACTCACTCACTCTAAGTGCCTTCCCATCGCAGTTCTACCTCCCCACAAAGTCCTAAGATGTTATTATGTTCACACAATAATGTGCTCATACAAGACGTCTCCACTTCTGGGTCACATGGCAGCTGTTTCAGGGTATTTGCCACACAACTAGTTTGAACAACTTCTTCTGCAGCTGGACTTCTCACAACTTCATCTTACTGTAAAAAAAACAGCAGTAAATTCATCTTTGTGATTGCATAAATGGTCAATCTGCATACCCACACTCTCACTACTTCTGATTATAATCATATGATGCTCTTCTGATCCTACTATACAAAGTTTGCAGTTGTTTGTAACATGTTTTTCAGGCATTTCCAGTGCACAAAGTGTATGAACAAGTACTCTACGCCTGAAGCACTGGAGCACCACATGGCCTCGACCACACACAGCTATGGATGTCCTCACTGTGACAAGGTGTTCGCGTGTGAGAGATATCTACGACGCCACCTCCCCACACATGGAACTGAGGGTAAGTCATCTTCCGAGATTCATGAGTGCCTGTCAGACATTTGGCTATACATGTACTTTCTTCTAAACTGGATTCCAAATTGTGGATACGGTATGTTATTATGCAAAACTCAAGAATTTGTCTTAAAGAACATTTTACACAGGTAACAACATCTTCATTATAGGTGGCTATTTGAAGAAAAACAGACAAATATCAAATATTTCGTCTTTTTTCTTCTTGTTATAGCTCACAAGGACCAAAGGTCCAAGTGAGCTTATGTGTTAGTCATCTGTCCATCCATCTGTTCACATTTGTCCTTTCCCAAAAGGTGTGAAGCATTGTTCCTGAAACATAAGGAGGATGTCTAGTAACACTAAAGTAGGGTTCAGATTTGTTCTTGACATAACAATCAAAAGATTTTTGATTTTTTTAATAGGAGCAAAAGGCATAACTACTTGCATTAATTTAATGATGCATTTTGGGCAGGGCTCGACACCAGGGGTCCGGAAAATTTAAAATCCCAATCGGACATTTACATTTAGGCCACGCCACCTTCAAATAGCGTAATTTAGTACAACTTTTCACACACATTACAAGTTGTTACGTATTCATAATATGATGAATTATGAATTGTTTCAATTTAAATTGTTTAATTCACCGGACAATTAATAACAAATAACATCATTTTAGATATACATGGAAACTTACGTTTGTTTCTGTTATAAAAACGATCTGTTAACGTAGTGAACGGTCGAATTAATATTCATGAGTTATATTCATGAGTCTGCTCAAGTGTACACGTTGTAACATTTGGATCGAGACTATTATCCCATATTTGGTTATCACGTGACCTCACGGGAAAAGTCTTTTTTTAAACTAAAGATTATTTAAAAAGAAGACAGATAATATAATCACAAATACTAAAATATCGTTGATATATCTTCCGATCGCTTCACACACGATTTCGCCGAAATTAATAAAAACAATATTATCAGATTATGAGGAATTTTGAATAAAATCAATGAAATAAGTTACAAACATAAATCCAGATATACAAAGAACACTTTTTTATAGCCAGACAGTGTAATTACATGATTATTTTGCGTACTTCAGTATGGATTTGTTGACATGGTATTCCCGGTGTTTCGTGCTCACGGTAATGTCTTTTCATGGGGGAAAAAAAACATTCAAACTCATAATTCGTGTATAATGCGCACCCCCTTCTACACAGCTGTGTTTTTTCGAAAAAAAGTGCGCACTATACTCAAGAAAATACGGTAGTTATTTTAATACTTTTTTCATCTGTGCTTAATTATTGACCATAAAAAAATTTGTTATCGATCGTCACAGAAAGCAAAATGGCGGTCAATCAAGATTCAATATACGACTAGCTACTGAAAACAATAAAATCTGCAAATCCTCATTGTTAGCCACGACTTACAAAATGATCGTCCAGACTTTGAGGGTTTGGCAGATCCGCTCGACTGATCTGCATCGGTCGACTGGCTGTCATCATGATTTCGCTTCTTGTCTGAGGTTACGTATCGTAGATCTAGCATTGTTAGGATAATGATGTACATCGATGATGCAAGGTATTTATGTACAGTTGTAAACACCTTTCACTCAAATTAACAAGATGTTCTCAGTAATTAATCCTCGATTAATCAGTGTCAACTCAGTTTATTCAACTTTATTGCCTATTACAGTGATTGACCGATTGGACTATCATGTAGGTACGATGTATTTACAGCAATCAAAACAAACAAAGCTTGTCAGTGTAGATAATCTTCATTGTGTTACAACTGCAGACAGAAACTGCTCAGTCCTAACTGTTGATCATGTCCGGTCAAAATTTAAGAATGTCCGGACAATACTTTTTAAAATGTCCGGACAGAATAATTTAAATGTCCGGTAAGCAATATTTTACACCGGACATTTGAGATTCCCAATCGGACATGTCCTGGCGCATATGACGGTTTCTGGACCCCTGCTCAACACTCTCATTAATTTCATGATTTAAAGTACTTGTGAAACACAATGTAAAGTTGTGAGGTCCTGGCTACGGAAAAATTTGTACCTACCAAGTTGTGTGGCTTGTACCCTCACAGCTGATCCCACATGACCGAGGAGTGACGTCAAGTAATATCTCATCACTGCATGTCACCACACTTTTTCTGTAGCCACGAGACCTATGATTGTTGGTTCGAATCCCGGTTCACCCTGATTATGTTTCTAGCTTTGTGAGCACCATACCTGTGCCCGTGGGTTTCACCGAAGTGGTAAACGTCTGAGACCTGCATCACTTCGGGTTTTCCTCCCACATTAAGCTGACACGCCGCGATATAACTGGAATACTGTTAAAAGCGGTGTTAAACCCAACTCACTCACTCACTCACTCACTCACTGTAGCCACGACCTCTCACAGCTCCATCTACAAGGTCAAGAAAATAGCAGTAGAAACATTAAGTAGTAATGCAGGATAAGATAAAACATCTAATATATCTGTCATGATGTTTATTAGATATAAGACTATAGATGTGTTTTGTCAAGTATCTGGTGAGCTTCAGTTTATACATCTAATTGCATACAAGTTGGACCAACTAGGTGTACCCTCACAGCTGACCCCACGTGACCGGGAGTGACATCAAGTAATATCTCATCACTGCTAGTCACTGGACTGTACAGACGTATGTGAATTTGCTCCAACGATGCCACAGTCTTCACTGATAGAACAGTGCCTCTCCTCACCACCGTTGTTTAATGTTTTCATGTCGCCATGACTACATCTACATTTACCTCGGTGTCATCGGCGATTCCCGCCTGGGTTCAATGAATGCAATGCATGTACCCATCATTCATAACTCAGACAGCTCCTACAGTGACCCCCACCTACATAATACCGGCGCCCTCAGCACCCACTAATCTTTTGTACACTCCGGCACCATCAACGCATGTGGCACCTCCGATTATACCACGGACACAATTAGTCATCCTCTGTTCCTGTGTTAATTGCTCCACTTACTCAACACATGCACACTCTATCATCACCAATCATGATGACCACTACTCGTCCGTCATTGGCTCCCTTAGAGGACGCAGCCTCATCTCGTCGGTCTCACTCTTGCGGCTATACTCCTCGACTCCATTCTAGACGCTGATCCCATAGTCGCTCTCCAATACGTCAACCATATGACTATCGCTCAGACTCCTCAGCAGGCTCAGCTGACTTATCAACTGATTAAGTGGGCTTTGGACTTAATTCCCACTTGGGTCTTAACCAGACTGGATGGTGGAGCGGCTGATCTCCATCCCTCCATCTCCTGGTTCAAATGTCAATAATAGGGAGAGTATTTGGTCACCGGACCATGGATGATGTTACCACTCACTCCGGCATTTAAAGCTTGTTATAGGAAACTTGATCCGTTTTGGCCTCCTCAACCAGAGCCATTGACCAAGATCTCTCAGAGGGTAATCCCTTCAGAATTGATCATTTGAGGACCATGATGTCGTTTCAGCCGCGACAGATGAACCATTTACGTAATCATCTACAGGCGGACTTGGCAGAGATCACCACCACCAGGCATCTAGGTTACCTTGCCCGGACGGACTGGAACTCTAAAGGCAACTTCTACATCAACCCTGGAGCGCATCCTCACTGTTCAGTGGTACTATAACAGGAACTCATGCACGTCTCGAGCTTTGCCCTCGATGAGATGGCTCTGAAAACCTTGGAGCATGTCTACAACCAATCCAAGTTTTAACCGGCTAAAACTGGGAATTATCAGGCATTGCTTGCTAAGATTTCCCCTCAGACTACTTCCTCCTCTTTTCGTGGCAAAGGTCAAGATCGCTCCAAGCCACAAGGCAACTATCAACCCCGCCATCACCAACACAAGTTCAAGGTGGGGACTGCATAGGAAAGTACTGACATCCCCAGTCGTCACGGTCGTAGACACACTTGTTGCTAGGAGTTTTAGGCCAACTAAGTCATACTTCAAGACCCATTAATCACAAGCGTACTCCGTGAGGGTGTACTGGTTCCCCCACATAGTGGAACTGCCATTAACATCCCACCCCATAGCGGACACCCATCCCTCTCGTCAGACTCAGCTCTTGCTCCAGAACATTCAGTAGCTGGTGCTCAAGCAACCGATCGAGATTGTACACGACCCACAGGGGCATCCAGGTTTCTACTCCTCAGTGTTCCTGGTACCCAAGGAAAGTTCATCCAAGTTCCGGATGATTCACAATCTCGCCATTTTCAACAAGCTTTAGCTAGAACATCCTAACTATGTTGAGACTGCTCAGGACCAGAATCCCTGATCAGTTTCGAGCTCCCGGACACTTATCTACATGTGCCCATCCACCCTAGCAGCAGGAAGTTCCTCAAGTTCTACTTCCAGGGTGTCCATTATCAGTGAGCAGTCCTCACATTTGGCATTTCTGAGGTCCCCTGGTTATTTACCCGGATCATCATGCCAATTACCGCTTACCTACACCTGACAAACGTTCAGTCTTACATCTACGACTGCATAAAGCCTTCGCTCGTCACGCCGAAGACCCGGGTTCGATTCCCGACATGGGTACAATATGTGAAGCCCATTTCTGGTGTCCCCCGCCGTGATATTGCTGGAATATTGCTAAAAGCGGCGTAAAACCATATTCACTCACTCACTACGATTGCATACTGAATCACCAAAACACGGAAACCCTTCTACTTCACGGGGATTTCATGTGTCGTCTACTCACACAGCTAGGATGGATCATCAACGAGCCCAAGTCAGATCTCACCCTGTCTTACGAGTTCCAGTTCATAGGTATCCTGTTTTGCATGGACCAGGATCTCCTCCTAGTACCGGATAACAGGTGGCACAAAATTCAACTCCAATCTACTACTGGCCCTTCGCCAAGCTTGCACTCAAAGGCAGTGCCAGGTGTTGTTGGGCCTTCTCACCTCAGCTCAGGATCTCACAGCCAGAGGTCGACTCTAACCACATCTGCTTCAACAGTTTCTATCCCCGTTTATTCGTCGGCAGAAAACCCAGATTTCCATGTCACACCCGACTCACCTCTGCCCGTACCTTCATTGGTGGACAATGAAATCTAATGTTTGCGACGGCATCTCCTTGACAGCGCTCAAACCCTCTCTCCACCTGTTTGTTGATGCATTTTGGGGTTAGAAGCACTCATCCTGGCCGTCTCCCACTGGAAGCACCGGCTTCAGCGTCAAGTGCACGCCATATCCACAGACAACATAACAGTCGTTTGTTTGTCACAAACCTTCCGGTTCTTTCAGCGAAGGACCTGCTTCTGTTTTTGCAAGTACTTGCAAACAACTTTCTCGTTTTAAATGGACCTGCAAGCACACATTCCACTTGACGGTTTTCTTAAATATGAATGGATTACAGATAAACTTCCCTTTTACTAAATTACTTTTCTTTTCTAGGTCAGTTTGAATGTTCAACTTGCAAAAAGAGATTCAAGACGGAAAACTACTTAAAGACGCACACACTGATTCATACAGGAGAAAAACCATATAGGTGTGATACATGCTCTGCATGTTTCAACCGGAAGGACAAACTCAAGCGCCATGTCCTTATACACAATTCTATCAAGAAATACAGATGTCCATTCAGATCACTCACAGGTCAGTATGTCATATCAGTCCTCTTAAACCAGTTATGTTACCTACTACCACAAGAAATGTGTAGTCTGCCGTCACGTTAACATTTATAAAGATAACTCAAGCAAATCATGAGGGATTTTTGGTGCCCCTGACATTCACCTCAAAGTCTGCAAGCTGCTGCTGCGTTATCTGTAATTATATCTCCTCAGAAAAGCACTACACCAATGAAACTTCAGATATTTCTTCACATCAATGATGAGACATGGATTTGTCCAAAAGGTTCACTCTGATTTTCAAAATGGCCACCAGGCATGCACCTTGATATTTGTGTATATCCAAACAATTCTTGTCATATCAGATGTCAGTAGCATGTTTGTAAAAGGTTAAGGAAATTTGAAGGCCATTGCTCTTTTATTTTCCAGGTTGCCAGAAAGAATTTAACAGACCAGATAAGCTTAAAGCACACATAGTCACACACAGTGGTATAAAACCTTTTAAGTGCAAGGAATGTGGCAAGGGGTTTAGCCGTAAGCCTCATCTCCTTGAACATGAACGTGGACACAAAGCAGACTATAAGTTCAGATGTGAAAGATGTGGGAGAGGTTTTTTCCGGCCAAAATTATTTCATGATCACAAATGTCTTCCACAAAAAGATGGTATAGAGCCTCAAGTTTTCCGACCAAGAAATCGCAGAAAAATTGGCCGGCCTAAAAAGCGTATGATAACTGTAACTGCTGAACGTGTGCGTGAGTCTAGAATGGGCAACAGTCGTATGAGAGGAAAGGAGAGAAGGCCATCTTCCCAGTCTGTTGGTGAATCTTTGATAACTGAAGTAAGTCTTCACACACAGAAGACATCAACACCCATTGCTGTCCTAGACAAGGTTCACGCTGTTGCTGTTACTGGTGGAGATGAAGTTGTTAGTTTTGCAGACAACAAGCAGCAGATAACAATGACAAGTGATAAGCATTTAACCTTAAAGTCAACAGACTCAGCAAATGAGGCCATGTTGGATCATTATGTTGTACATTTGACTGAAACTGTGCATGAAAATGGACCAACAATTCAAACATTTATCCCTACTGTGTCTGGAGGTCAGGTGCTGCATACTACAGAGAGTGCATCTGGCAACCTCCAGCCCATCACTATCATTGAAGCTCAGCCAGTTCACATGACCGTCACCAGTGCAGATCCAAACCAGCTGCAGGATGCTGCTGGGCTGCCCATGATGACTGTGAGCAGGGGTGAGGGAGATGCTGTTGTGGCTACTCAAGTTGTTGTAACAGATGCAAACAGTGGTGAACATACCTTTGTCACATGCCCTGCTCAGTTAGTTGACTATGGACACACTCTGACGGAATCTGTGTAGCAGAGGGGTGAAACATATTCCTTCATACTGTCATTCTAATGTTATTCACATGTGTACATACCATACAGTATTTATGTTTAAACTACATACATTACTTCATTATATATGAGCGTATGAGCTGGTTTTAAGGTCAATGTATTTATCATCATCTGGTTGTCACACACTTTTATTATGCGTCCAGTGAAATTGTATTGAAACACTGAATACACTCTCATCTACAAAACCTACCAAGCTCCAGGTTCCGGTATACATGGTATACACACTGATGACACACGGGACACCGTTCAAATGGAGTTCTGACAGGTAAATGCAATACTATGTTCTTGAAAGCCTTACCCAGGTATATGTGTGCATCTGTCCTGTTGTTATTGTTGTAACATGTTGAAAATACATATATATTTGGCATATTTTTCATTGTTACAATTGTTCTCTTCAAACTCATTTTACACCCTTCATGTTATTATTCATTTTATTCGTGAAAGATAAGTTTCAATGAATAAATGTTTGGTATATATGTGAAACGTACATTGCATATGCCACAAACACATGTAACCTCAAGCTACATAGAAGTCTGCAGACGAAATGTGAGATTCTCTGTGGTATTAATGTTTCTGACATCCATCATTTTGGTAGTAGAGTGGACATGCAGGAGCAACCGGGTGGACTGATTTCATAAACATGCCTTGGATACGATGAACAAAACAATGACTAAATGTTCCCTCTTGTCTACTGCAGGAGGATGCAAAAGCATTTAGTTACACTTCAAAGTTGTTCTATGATCACATTAGACATTGGTGGTGTTACAAAGAAATTGGTGAAACTAGAATGATTAGTTTTTTTCCCCTAGCCCCCAAAGGTGGGGGAGACATATTGTTTTTGGCTCATTCCCGTTGGTGTCAGCATTGGTGTTCCCATCCTATTCCGCAGAGCCATAACCTGGCATATGCATATACTTGTCAGCTGAACTGGTGCCTCTTGCTATTTTAAAAAAAATTCCAAATTTTACTTTTTACATTTCCATGGAAACAATTTTGACTTTCCTGGCCGTGACTTGAAAACCGTTCAACATACTTCAACAAAACTTGGCATACGCATTGCTCATCAGTTTAACTGGTGCCTTTTGCTATTTTGAAATCTTTCTAAATTTTATTTTGTTTAATGGACACAATTTGTTCTCAAAGTACTCAACGCTTTGTTTCCAAGCTATCACTCACAAACTATTGAATATTTTTGCATGAAAATATACATGTGCTATGACCACATGCTCAACCATTGCCTTTTCATATTTGTCAATTATATTTAATTTCTTGTGTTTCCATGGAAACAATTTGGACTCAAACAAGTAGCATTTGTTTCCCGCCAAATCTCTACAGGTATTAAATATTTCTGCTTGCCATAAAAGGCGACTATGCTTGTCGTAAAAGGCGACTAACGTGATCGGGTGGTCAGGCTCGCTGACTTGGTTGATGCAGGTCATCGATCCCAATTGCGTGGATCGATGCTCATGATATCAATCACTGGATTGTCTGGTCCAGACTTGATCATTTTTACAGACCGCCGTCATATAGCTGGAATATTGCTGAGTGCGGCGTAAAACAACAAACCAAACCAAACCAAACCAAAAAATATTTCTGCATGAAACCATTCTTTCCAGTCTATACTTTGCCATTATTGTTTTTCGGATTTGCAAACACATTACAGTAACAACTTGGAACTAATGTATAAAAAAGAATGGAGGGAGGAGACTTATGTTTTTGACTAAACAGACGTTCTAGTTAGACATTGTTTTTTGACTGGTTCTAGCAGCCAGTCAGTAAATATTTGTCTGTGTGTATGTTTTATAACAATGATGATCGACTATCAAGAGTTTGTTTTATTTCAAAGCATTCATTCCAAAACATAATTGTATCCATAATCAGTTAAGAACTTTTAGCCCATAACATACTACATTCTGAATGGAATAGGGGCGGTCGGGTAGCCTAGTGGTTAAAGCGTTTGCTCGTCACGCAGAAGACCCGGGTTCGATTCCCGACATGGGTACAATGTGTGAAGCCCACTTCTGGTGTCCCCCGCCATGATATTGCTGGAATATTGCTAAAAGCGGCGTAAAACCATACTCACTCACTCACTCACTCACTCACTGAATGGAATATCTGAGGTAAAGCAGGTATGGCAGTATGACATCTTCATGTAAATATTTATGTGCATTTGGTCCTTCCAGGGAAAGTGTAGGTCATGATCCAGCATTTCGAAAGAATATTAGGATTAAAGTATGACAATTCATATTATGGACACCAACATGATCTAAGTAGCCAGGTTATTGTGAACATCCAAAATAATTATTCTGACCCTAGTCCTCAAAGGGGGCCTGGATAATGCCATTGCCAAAACTTCACATCAACCGCCACAATTGGTTTCTCAACAATGTCCTCACTGCACGTTTGTCACTTCACACATGCCTGATGTACCTATCATCCATAAGGGTTGCTTGACAGATTGTAATTAGTGTTCTGTAATACTCTTGGGAATTACAGTAATTCTTACAGATACCCTACCTCTATTTTTGATTTACATCATTGCCACTAGAAAATCACACTAAAAATCTTCAGATTTTTAACAGACGTCCTTTTCACAGTCGACAGTCCACTAGTAGTTGTGAAAGTAATAGTATTTGGCTTTTCTTGCCTTGGGAAAACCTCATTTCTTTTCTAAATGTGCTTTTTTAAACATTGAAAACAGGACGAAACCGCATTATCGGTGGTTCGAGAAGGGAGCTAACTCCGTTTGCCTAATCGAAAGTTCGAGGTGGGCCCACATTCGAAACTAAACGCACTTGTTGTTGAGAATATATACTACGTAAACAAACCCGCATAACGAACTCATAATTTGTCTATTTAAAATAAGTATTATGACTTATAATTGGATTAAAATTTACAAATAAGATGGCAATACAGCAGAACTCACGAACATCGCCAAACTAGGTCGTGGGGTCATTAATATTCATGAGTTATATTCCTTTTTTGGAACAAGTTCTCGGAAACGTCTGAGGCTTGTATCATGTCCGAGATCAATTCAAGTGTAGACATATGTTCAGGCTTATATCGCCACCAACACTTATGATTAGATTGATGTGTTATATTGGAAAAAGTAGAATGAGTGGTATTGCCTCTGTAATTTTAATTTGAAGTAGATTTAAGTTTCTTGCTTGGTAGCTATTTTTGTAAAACTAGTGTGGTCAGCTATGACGCAGTTATTCAAACTTCAAAGACTTTTGTGCCTTTTATGGAATTAATGTCACACGAAATGATTAATAAAGATATTTCTCATCAATATTACAAAATATGAATAATATAAAATGTCACATAATGACAAACGTGAGTCCAATAGCCTAAACCTTATGAAACCCAGCGATTTAAAAATGTGGGCCCACCTGTTTCGATCACTATAAGACGGGAACAATGTGGGCCCACATTTTAGAAAATGGTTATAAGTAAGCAAAGCTAATGAAGCTAGCGATTTTTTAATGTGGTCCCTCCTTTTGCAATCACTATGACGGAAGAACGTCTACCCACTAGGCGATATACATATGTGGGCCCACTTGTTTCGATCACCATATATGACGGGAACAATGTGGGCCCACATTTGAGAAAATGATTATCACCACTAAACCAATCTTAGAAGATGTACTGATTGAAACATAGATATATAATGCATTCAAACATTTAATTACCTTACGTTTTACCTTAGGGATAAGCTGGGCATTTAATAGCTGGACCAACAACGTGCAGCGTGGGTGACGCCATTTCTCGCAAATACGAAAACAACGGAGATAGCTCCCGTTTGAAATTAGAGTGACCTCCCTTTCCCAATATGAACCACTGATAATGCGGTTTCGCAAGGCACAATATGTTGGTAGTTGTCTGGCTAATTGTAAATCTTCAGTTTAACAAAGATTTAGATTATTTTTTTGTCAAAAAATCCAGCAGAAGGTTTGTATATTTCTTTTGTTGTTTTACTTAGCTACTTGTAATGATCATTGCCAGGTAAGAGTTTGGAACCAACATCGATATATGGCACAACCCCTCCTGCAAGAAGTCTGATCACTTCATGATAAGTTATGTTGGCATTACAAGACAAAGATGTTCACAGTGATTCGTCTCTCTCCTATGGTGTATTCCCCATGGTGCATGAGACATGGTAGAAGTCGAAGAAGAAGAAGGCGAAGAATAGAATGGATGTGCTGACACCTATGTCTGAAATTAGTGACCAGGCGCCCCCTGGCCAAGAGGTCAGGAGGGTCACCGACAAAACACCTGAAGTGTGTACCAAAGACACAGCCTTCCTCCGCATTTGAGACATGTCTGAGGTTAACGAGTCTGAGAAGAAACAGTCAACACTGCTCCCCTAGAAAAATCTCACAGCCAAGAGGCTATGTGTGTTCCTAGACTTGATGGGGTCGGATGACAGACATCGTCCCGAGGCAAGAGAGTTAAATGACTATAAAAGTCCAGTTTCCACCCTTGCCGAACTAGGCTGGTATTATGGAGTTACATTTTGGCTGGACTAACGAATCTATGCATAGTCCAATCAAAATCGTGCAACGAAATCGAAATCCGGTTTGGAAACTGTCGTGCAGATTTTTGTCTGATTGCAGGATTTGCAAAGCATGTGCATCGCCAACTGGTTGTCAGCAGATATTTTCCAAATCTTGTCATGTTTTTAATCAAGGTGCTCACGTGATTTAATGCATTTCGCGATGTGATACCCGTTTTATCACAATATAGATCTTGATTATCGATCAGATCGTCCTGACTGAGCGCCCCCATTTTGTGTGAAGCAAACGCAAGTGATATGAGAGGTGGAATCTGATTGGTCCATAGGAGCGGCTTAGAGGAGACATAACTGGTAATAGCCACTGGTGGCGCTACGATCGAGCCCAGCAATTCCAGCCTAGTTCGGCAAGGGTGGAAACTGGACTTTTAAAATCAGTTTACTCTCTTGCCTCGGGAAGGTGGATGACAGAGAACAATGAAGCTTACTACAACCCTTTGTCTCTCCAGTCTTGGGTGCGGTACCTCATGGAAGTCACGATAGACCAGGCATGGTCAGAACCTACCGGAGCAACTGCATCGCTGCATGAGAAATGTTTTCATTGGCTGATGTGTGGACCTGGTCGCAGTGGATATGAGGATATGTCAGGATGCGGTTAATCAAGAGCAAGTCTAAATTTGTTTCGCTTTCTGTTACTCCTACAAAAATAGCATTGCATACATTGTTGAGTGTGTGAAATGACACACTATGATCACACACCTTTGATCTTCACGTGAATAAGTATAACCTATATAAAGTCGCCACCTCAGCTGTATTTTCGTTTCAGTCTTTGAAATTGATAGACAGGTCCAAATGCCATGTCTAAATTGCAAATTAACCTTTTTAACGCTGCCACTTTCGATGTTACGATCAATCAATTCTGCACAGTTGTACCTACCTGTGAGTATTTCTCAAGACTACGATTTCAGGAAGTTTTCATCAAGCAAAGCAAACACCCGTTTTCGGACCATTCACATCTCCAGAGAACATTGTCTACTAGGTTGGCATCTTGGAACACAATATCAGTGGAAAACCAGTTTTTACCTACGTGATATACAACTAGACTTACTGTTGCACGTAGTACGTTAACCTTTCGTACGTAATTGTCTTTTGATGTAAGATACAAGAATCATGCCACACTCCGGCGCAGTGGTGACTCAGCGACAGTGAGTTGCATGACAATATATTACATCAAAGTGATCGTATCGCTAGCTCTCCGTTGGGCTTCGATGACAGCACGTGGAGCGAAGTTATCCTTTGTTTACATTGGTTGTACGAACCAATGTAAACAAAGGATAACTACGCAAAAACAAGTAGATTTTTACGTATTAGGATACTTTCTTAATGAACCGTAGACATTCTTTGACATTTGTTTACGAAAATGTGTAGACTTGTCAAACATGAAACGGATGAAAAGCATATGCAATATCTTGAATGGACTGTGAATGGCAGAGGTGCTATGCTCGCTGGCTGCCGGCCGCATGGAACTCTGGGTAGGACAGTGAAATCATGCTTGAAAATCACGGAAATGTCAGTCACCGAAAGTGATGTCACCACAACCGGAAATGATGTGATCAAAACCGAATGACGTAATAAAACTTCGTTCGCAAGAAAGACCATCGAGCAAGGTTCAACGAATGATGTCAGAAGATGGCATTTAGGTCGCAAATATAATGTTGGTTCTATGCAAGTTTACTTCATGCTTGATCATGATCTTGACATTATTTCCTATTCAAACGTTCTAAGGTGTCTCGATTTTATTGTTAAATTTGTTTTGTACCAAAAATAAAACAATAAGAATTGAGTTGTTTTAGGAACCATCAAATATCCCCGATAGCTGTAACTGAGAAAATGCCCATAATTGGGACGTTTACACTCAAAACGTTCAGAAGTCTGTCAACAGTTTTTACTACATGTCAAAACCCACCAATCCCTCTGGTATATTCTGGCAATGTGTGATAGAAATAGGATATATGCATAATTATTACACAATAGTTATTGTTAATATACTCAGCATCATTATTGAGGGACCATGCAGATAATAGCAGATACAAATGTGGGATGCAACCATTTTGTGCCCACATTGACGTGTTACTGGTCACGTATTGCATAGGCTGATTCACTGTGGCGTTGATGCGAGTGTTTTGGGTAGGTTCATCTATCACCTTTAGGGCGATCGGATAGCCGAGTGGTTAAAGCTTTAGCTTGTCGCGCCGAAGACCCGGGTTCGATTACCGACATGGGTACAATATGTGAACCCCATTTCTGGTGTCCCCCAATGATAGTGATGGAATTTTGCTAAAAGCGTTGTAAAACCAAACTCACTCTCTCTATCACCTTCACTCTTGAACTTTCCTATTTTTAATAGTCGTCCATTTTTCCAGTTTCATGAAAGCACCCAATCAGAGTAACATAGGCATAGACTACATGTTCTTCCACTGTAAATAACATTTTCAACATACTCAGACCTATTGACGCTTGATGGCATATGTTCATGGTTGACACCCAACATACTCAGGTGACCCTCGAATAAGGACGCTGAGTATCATTCAAACAATACTACCACCTCTGTGGCATCAGGAATAATCACTCCCACCTTCTCCAATAATCTGAATCAAGTACTCAAGATTCTATACAACTACTTGTACGGTGTAGCTGCAGTAACCGTATCTGTGCTGCTCCCCCCATAAACGTTTTTGATATATGCTTGTAGCTGCACAGAGCTACGGGTTGTCCTGTATTGACGTTTGCTTATAGACTTATGAAGCCATCCGTGAGGATCCGGGTCAGATAGGTTTTCAGCTACCTATGCTTTCCGTAAGAGGCTACTTGTTAACGGGATCGGGTGGTCAATCACTGGGTTGCCTTTACAGACCGCTGTCATATAGCTGGAATATTGCTGAGTTCGGCGTTAAACAACAAAATAACTTATGAAGCGTTGGCAACAGTGAAATGAAAATTTCTTTATCCGGCCAAAATTCCTATCAACATGGGCAAACAGAACACTTGTTATTTTATGAGCGCCTCAATAAATTGCTGTCAGTTACATTCATCACAAGTACAATCAAAATACGATACTGCCACATTACACTGTCCCTTTTAAGAGAAGGAAGTTTGAACCTAGTAAAACTTTCTTTGGAATGGAAACTACAATAATAGAAGTGTTTACGTAACAAATCCTATTGTTCATGTTATATGAACATAAAAAGATATGTTTCCACAATACGTCCATGATTAGCACAACCGCGTGACTGAAAAGTGATCCAATCCATTTAACAAATTTGCAATGGCATCCACCTTTACCAGTCACACTTAGCGAGATTTACAGTCACTTTGCCTGTGATAGTCCCACAAAGAGTTTTCGTTTCGTTTGTTTAACGCCGCATTCAGCTATATGACGGTGGTGAATCGATTATGGACCAGACAATCCAGTGACTGACATCATGAGCATTGACTTAAGCAATTGAGATACGATGACATGCATCAACCAAGTCGGCGATCATCACGGGTGAGTCGCTCTAAGAAGGCAAGGGTCTTCTTCAAACAATCGTCGAATGGCTGATAATGTCGTCGATGTAAGTCTCTGCTCGATGTAAAGGGCTTGAGGTGACGTCGCTGAAAGATAGCTGGTACATACTTGATATTAACTGCTTATGGTATATTTTCATACCCGTCATGATATTCTTTCAGGTGTCTAACCCTCAAAGGTTGACCGAGGATGGATAATAACACCACAACCCTATCACCATGGACTGGAATTTCTGTCTTTAGCTGTTTTATCATAGTGAGCTTTCATTTCGTCCTGCGATTACTTCCTATTTCCCAGGCAACTTCAATAGCCTCCAGAAGTGTAGTACACAAAATAGAAACATAGTAAATTCAACTTTAATTGGCCATTGAGCCACTGTTCTTCCAAATGCGGTGTCGATCTGACATTTCTTGTTACATCAAAGTAAGTTTGATTATGTTGGGAAGAATTGTAACTTTTTCTGATTCCTCTCTCTCTCTCTCTCTCTCTCTCTCTCTCTCTCTCTCTCTCTCTCTCCCTCTCTCTGGAATTCTTTTTTGTAAATCTTTAACGCTGAATTATTTGTATTGACACATTTAAAATTAATTGTGAAATCAGTAAATAACCACACACATTCAATGAAAATCAACAAAATATTTTGAAGCACAGGATTAGGTCCACAATTTGATCATAAAAGTCAATACACTCCTTCAAGTATGTGGCAGCAGCAATACATCACAATGACCCCTAAATATCCGAGGTAGAATAGGTCTTCAGCAACCATGCTTGCCGAAAAATGCGACTATGCGTGTCGTAAGAGGCGACTAACGGGATCGGGTGGTCAGGCTCGCTGAATTGGTTGGTGCATATCATCGTATCCCATGTGGCTGGATCGATGCTCATGATATCAATTACTGGATTGTCTGGTCCAGACTCGATTATTAACAGACCGCCGTCATATAGCTGGAATATTGCTCAGTGCGGCGATAAACAACAAACAAGACAAGACAGTGCGCTCGCGAATGTTCAGAATGTATCACTCCTAAATTTCTTGAATGAGGCATGGGTACCGTTCTTGATTCCAGGAAACTATTGGAAGCAGGCAGAAAACTACCCGTGGGCGCTTTCAGCTTTTCTGTCAGCACTGGGCAAGTGAAATCGTAGAAGGCCTCGAATCGCCCATTTCTCGCTCTTATATATAGCTACAGCTAGCCTTCTAGAAACTGTTCTTTGCGGAAGCCCTTCTCTGTGCAGACAATCTTTGTCGAAGCTCTTCTCTATTAAGACGATCTTAGCAGAAGCTCTTCCTTGTGCACACGATCTTTGTGGAAGCTCTTCTCTGTGCAGACGATCTTAGCAGAAGCTCTTCTCTGTGCAGACAATCTTTGTCGAAGCTCTTCTCTGTGCAGACGATCTTAGCAGAAGCTCTTCCTTGTGCACACGATCTTTGTGGAAGCTCTTCTCTGTGCAGACGATCTTTGCGGAAGCCCTTCTCTGTGCAGACAATCTTTGTCGAAGCTCTTCTCTGTGCAGACGATCTTAGCAGAAGCTCTTCCTTGTGCACACGATCTTTGTGGAAGCTCTTCTCTGTGCAGACGATCTTAGCAGAAGCTCTTCCTTGTGCACACGATCTTTGTGAAAGCTCTTCTCTTAGCAGACGATCTTTGTGGAAGCTCTTCTCTGAGAAGACGATCTTTGTGGAATCTTTTCTCTGAGCAGACGATCTTTGTGGAAGCTCTTCTCTGTGCAGACGATCTTTGCAGAAGCTGTTCTTGGTGCAGACGATCTTTAGGAAGCTCTTCACTGAGAAGACGATCTTTATAGAAGCTCTTCTCTATGCAGCCACTCTTTGTGGAATCTCTTCTCTGTGCAGACGCTCTGTGTGGAATATCTTCTCTATGCAGCCACTCTTTGTAGAATCTCTTCTCTGTGCAGACGATCTGTGTGGAAGCTCTTCTCTGTACAGACGATCTTTAGGAAGCTCTTCACTGAGCAGACGATCTTTATAGGAGCTCTTCTTTGTGCAGATGTCCTTTGTGGAAGATCTTCTCTGAGCAGACGATCTTTGTGGAAGCTCTTCTCTGTGCAAATGATCTTTGTGGAAGCTCTTCTCTGTGCAGACGCTCTGTGTAGAAGCTCTTTGTGCAGACGCTCTGTGTGGTAGCTCTTCGCTGTGTCCATTTCTGGTGTCCCCCGCCATGATATTGATGGAATATTGCTAAAAGCGACGTCAAACCACACTCAATACTCACTCACTCATTCACTTCTTTGTGGAAGCTCTTTTTTGTGCAGATGCTCTGTGTAGACGTTCTTTTTGTGCAGACGATTTGTGTAAAAGCTCTTTTCTGTCCAGAAGTTTTGTGTGGAAGCTCTTTTCTGTGCAGACCTAGTGTGTGGAAGCTCTTTTCTGTGCAGACCTAGTGTGTGGAAGCTCTTTTCTGTGCAGACCCAGTGTGTGGAAGCTCTTTTCAGTGCAGGCCCAGTGTGTGGAAGCTCTTTTCTGTGCAGACCCAGTGTGTGGAAGCTCTTTTCTGTGCAGACCCAGTGTGTGGAAGCTCTTTTCAGTGCAGACCCAGTGTGTGGAGGCTCTTTTCTGTGCAGACCCAGTGTGTGGAAGCTCTTTTCTGTGCAGACCCAGTGTGTGGAAGCTCTTTTCAGTGCAGACCCAGTGTGTGGAAGCTCTTTTCTGTGCAGACCCAGTGTGTGGAAGCTCTTTTCTGTTCAGACCCAGTGTGTGGAAGCTCTTTTCTGTGCAGACCCAGTGTGTGGAAGCTCTTTTCTGTGCAGACCCAGTGTGTGGAAGCTCTTTTCTGTGCAGACCCAGTGTGTGGAAGCTCTTTTCTGTTCAGACCTAGTGTGTTGAAGCTCTTTTCTGTGCAGACCCAGTGTGTGGAAGCTCTTTTCTGTGCAGACCCAGTGTGTGGAAGCTCTTTTCTGTGCAGACCCAGTGTGTGGAAGCTCTTTCTGTACACTGCAGACACTCTTTGTAGAATCTGTATGGAATCTGAAATGTGTTTGTATTCACTTTCACGTACAACTGCAAATGCACGTGCGGGTAAGGGTATAAAACGATTGCAACGGCAAGTCAGACATCCACAGTGATAAAAAAAACACACAAAAGAAATGCCACGACTCACAGTCGAACAACGTGAACGAGCCTTGGGTATGGTACAGATGGGAGCCACCCACGCCCATATTGCACGAACCTTCGGTTGCTCCCTTGTTGCCGTTACCAACTTGATGCAACGTTACAGACAGACAGACAGGGCGGACCCCTGACAGGCCAAGAACAGGCAGACCCAGGGTGACCACGCCCCATGATGACCGCGGTACTTGCGTACCTTGCACCTCCGAAATCGCTTCCTGACAGTGACGTCATCGGCGACAAATGCCTTAGGTCACAGGGTTAGTCGACAGACAGTGGCCAGGAGACTCAGGGCTCATGGAATCAGGGCTTTTAGACCATACAGAGGACAGCTATTGACAGCGCAACATCGTCGTCTGCGATTGAGCTGGGCCCGGACTGTACGACGTTGACAACAACGTGACTGGCAGAGGGTTGTCTTCACTGACGTAAGTCGATTCTGTATGTTTAGGGCTGATGGAAGACAACGTGTTTACCGCCGAAGGGGTGAACGAACGGCGGCGTGTTGCGTGCAGGAGGTCGTACCATATGGTGGAGGGAGTGTCACGGTGTGGGGAGGGATCTGTGGGCAGGAGAGGACACCGCTGGTCATCGTTGACGGAAACTTGACAACTCAGCGTTACATGGATAACATTCTTCGTCCAGTTGTCCTACCATTTCTCCAACAGCATCCACGTGGTGTCATTTATCAGCATGATAACGCTAGAGTCCATACAGCCAGAATTGTCACTAACTTCCTCGCAGCCAACAACGTCAACGTCCTGCCGTGGCCTGCACGCTCTCCCGACATGTCCCCCATTTTCTGTACGTCGAAGCGTTTTTGCGTGTATTGAGGCATTTGGTGGTCACACACGCTACTAATGAATTGTTATTGAACGTGAGCGATTGTTTATGTTACTGCCTATTGTGCATGATTCTGAAAGCTCGAGTTTTGTACCACACCCAACTTTGGGGGGCTCTGACGTCATTCTCGGTCGCGGTATGATTGTCATTTTCAGTATTGATTATGTTGATATATTGATCTTCTCAATACACTTTACTTCATGCATGTATGTTTTGTTGTTTTTGAGCAAGAGTGATTTCAAACTCTGGTAAAGTTTCTTTTGGAGTTTATTTTTCAAGCATTCATCCACCCACCGTCCACCCCCACTCAACAAAAACAAAAAAAAGATCAAATGGTCGGTCCAATACATTCACTTACAATTTTGTAAACAAGCCGTGTATTTCACTATTCGACCATTTTCTGGTGTCTCCAGTCAGCCTGAGATATTGCTAAAATTGTACTAAAGCCATAGTTACTCACCCACTCTAACCTTCCCATTGCCATGTCACGATCCTATTGTTATAGTCGTGCATTAAACGAGCAAAGTCTGTAAACAACAGGAAATTCTTAGAGTTCTTGACCCGAAGATCAGAGATGACACTCTGTGACATGTTTCATATATGCAGCCATAAAGTGGTTCAATTTCCTGAAGGAAGGAAGTCGTAACTCGACGAGTCCGTCTCTCCTCATCCTCATTGATGTACTGGGTTGTACACCAGGCTATAACACTTGCATTGTCCCAGCAGGACACCAGGGTACCAAACATTGCTCTTTCATGCATGGAAGATGACCCTGCAGATGGTCAGGCATTATTGCGGTCAACACTCCAAGCTATTTCCAGATAAATGTTGTCATGGTTACGAGATTCCATTGCACACACAAAGCTTCTGCGAGTTATAATTGATATAAAAGCATTTATGAAGATGTCATACTAATGCTTCAGGGAGTAGAAAGTTGACGGCATGTCATACTAGTATATTGAAATGCTTTGTGTACATCTGCCGCATATCTTACTTATATAGAAGCCCTTGGAATAAACCTGTCATACACAGAAACCCTTAGAATACACCTGTCATACACGGGAACCTTTGGAATACACCTGTCGTGCACAAAAACCTTTGGAATACACCTGTCATACACAGAAACTCTTGGAATACACGTGCCATACACAAAACCCTTGGAATACACCTGTTATACACAAAAACCCTTGGAATACACCAGTCATATACAGAAACCCTTGGAATACACCTGTCGTGCACAGAAACCCTTGGAATACACCTGTCATGCACAGAAACCCTTGGAATACATCTGTCACATATAGAAACCCTTGGAATACGCCTGTCACATACAGAAACCCTTGGAATACATCTGTCACATATAGAAACCCTTGGAATACGCCTGTCATACAAAAACCCTTGGAATACACCTGCCATTTACAGAAACCCTTTGAATACACCTGTTATAAACAGAGACCCTTGGCATACACCTGTTATATACAGAAACCAATGGAATACATCTGCCATATACAGAAACCCTTGGAATACACCTGTTATATACAGAAACCCTTGGGATACAACTGTCATGCACAGAAACCCTTGGAATACACCTGTCATGCACAGAAACTCTTGGATTACACCTGCCATATACAGAAACCCTTGGAATACACCTGTCATGCACAGAAACCCTTGGAATACACCTGTCATGCACAGAAACCCTTGGAATACACCTGCCATATACAGAAACCCTTGGAATTCACCTGCCATACACAGAAACCCTTGGAATACGTCTGTCATATACAGGAACCCTTGGAATACACCTGTTATATACAGAGACCTTTGGCATACGCCTGTTATATACAGAAACCAATGGAATACACCTGCAATACACAGAAACCCTTTGAATACACCTGCCATGCACAGAAACCCTTGGAATACGTCTGTCATACACAGAAACCCTTGGAATTCACCTGCCACGTACAGAAACCCTTGGAATACACCTGTCATACACAGAATCCCTTGGAATACACCTGTCATACACAGAATCCCTTGGAATACACCTGCCATACACAGAAACCCTTGGCTTACACCTGTCATACACACAAACCCTTGGAATACACCTGTCACATACAGAAACCCTTGGAATACATCTGTCAAATATAAAACCCTTGGAATACACCTGCCATATACAGAACCCCTTGGAATACACCTGTCATGCACAAAAACCCTTGGAATACATCTGTCATACACAGAAACCATTGGAATTCACCTGCCACACACAGAAACCCTTGGAATACACCTGTCACATACAGAAACCCTTGGAATACAGCTGTCAAATATAAAACCCTTTGAATACACCTGTCATGCACAGAAACCCTTGGAATACACCTGTCATGCACAGAAACCCTTGGATTACGCCTGCCATATACAGAAACTCTTGGAATACACCTGTCATGCACAGAAACCCTTGGAATACACCAGTCATGCACAGAAACCCTTGGAATACACCTGCCATATACAGAAACTCTTGGAATACACCTGTCATGCACAGAAACCCTTGGAATACACCAGTCATGCACAGAAACCCTTGGAATACACCTGGCATGCACAGAAACCCTTGGAATACACCTGTTTTACGAAGATACGAAGAAAATATCCGTATATACACACATATATATATTCGAATACACCTCTCATATAAAGACTTTTCTTTGACTTAACGTGTTAAGAGGTATCCTTCGAATACACATGTCATATACAGAAACCCTTCGAATTCACCTGTCGTAATCAGATTGTCTTCGAATACACTTGTAATATATAAACACCCTTCAGATACACGATAATATACAGAATACCGTCGAATACACCTACCATATACAAACACTATTCGAGTCAACCTATCGTATACAAAGAAGAAACCCATCCAGCTCATCTTCCGAACAAAAGTATTGAGAATTATGTCTTATCTGGAAACTACGTCACACTGAAGTGAAGCTACTTCAAAGTATGGTTAAGTGTGTGCCCCGTGCTGCCGTCCCCCATTCTACTATCGCCACACTTTCAGGTAATCGCCACTGTATAGATACAGCGTGACAATAGCTAGGTATGCGGTATCGACATAATTCGTCTTATTTTGTACATTCAGCATCAGCGTTATCGCGACAAGTGATGACAATGTGAGTGACGCAAAGTTCACATCAGATTGTGGGCTACATAGATAGCAAAATGAGCCGTGTTTATCACTGGTGACGTGTGCTTGTCACATCTAACCTGGTGACAGCTTCACCATACGGTCTCTGCAGACACTGATACGCGAGGGGCCTACCATCACTCGGCATAATCTGTGTCGCACATCGGAACTCTTGGTTGAAAAGTGATATTTGAAGTAGCTAATTCTGTATGGATAGAGGTATCCGGTCATCTGACAGCACAGGACAAACCTGCTCAACATCGAACAGGATGGTCGGGAGACGGTTTGTATGTTATTTTAGTGCCATTCTCTTTGTAACCTGCTTCCTCGGTATCTATTACACATACTTCAAAAGACCACCGCTCGATGAACTCATGCGTATGAACAGCAAAAGAACATTTTCGACCAGAGCACGAAGCGACACAAATGACACAGTAGCCAATATGGATGAAGATGGCTTGACGGACGGGAAAGTTGACGCCAGTGCGGAACACTGGGGGAGTTTTGTTCGCAGGAATAGCTTTATATCGGTGGGAGAAGTGTGGGACCGCGGCTGCGGTAAGTCTTTATACAAATTATGGTTTCAAATACACCTGTATCTCACACAAGATGTAGTTTTGTTCTCGATGTCAATATATTTCGATAGTTTTGTAGGTAATTAACGATATTTTACAATTACATTTCAACCCCATATAAACACATGATTTGAAATAATGACACAGACCTCTCACATAACGGATCGACATGAGGATCATTTTTAGGTCTGACATATTGCGAAGATATTAGTGTTCATTGACAACAAGAGCTATGTAGCTGCTAGCCGGATAACTGAGAGCACTGGGTGTAGCGGGTTTCCAGTTGATGGTCTTTGCGGCCATTGTTATTAAAGTATATACCAAACTAACCAGTGTTACGATGTACTATATATTATATGCACATAGCGACTCCACAAGTCCTAGGGCGGTGGGGTAGCCTACTGGTTTAAGCGTTCGCTCGTCACGGGTTCGATTCCCCATATGGGAACAATGAAGCCCATTCCTGGTGTCCCCCGCCGTGATATTGCTGGAATATTGCTGAAAGAGGCGTAAAACGATAATCACTAACGCATACGGTGTCTGTCATACGCATACGCAACTCGGGCGATGGAACACAATCAGGGCAAATACATCAATAACTGTTGTCATTTGAACGTTACCACAAACTGCCCAAACAGTTTAGATCAGGGCCCTTTTTACAAAACATCACGAATGCCATTAGTCTTTGTGAAACGGGGCCCATGATTATAAAAACACTTTCTTCACCTCTTGTCTGACAGACCGATACATGTCACGCTAAGAAAGGTACAATGAACGGCAAGGATAAACTGTAAAATTTGTTAAGATCCTGGACACAAACCTTGTCCCAAAAGTTTGAAGCATTATGGTTCTAAATGTGTGTAGGATTGTTTTTAACAGCTAAACGTGTTCAGGGTCTTAATGTGTTTAGGATTGTGTTTCACAGCTCAACATGTTCAGGGTCTAAATGTGTTTAGGATTGTGTTTAACAGCTGAACGTGTTCAGGGTCTAAATGTGTTTAGGATTGTGTTTAACAGCTATACATGTTCAGGGTCTAAATGTGTGTAGGATTGTGTTTAACAGCTAAATGTGTTCAGGGTCTAAATGTGTGTAAGAGTGTGTTTAACAGCTATACATGTTCAGGGTCTAAATGTGTGTAGGATTGTGTTTAACAGCTATACATGTTCAGGGTCTAAATGTGTTTAGGATTGTGTTTAACAGCTAAATGTGTTCAGGGTCTAAATGTGTGTAAGAGTGTGTTTAACAGCTGAACATGTTCAGGGTCTAAATGTGTTTAGGATTGTGTTTAACAGCTGAACGTGTTCAGGGTCTTAATGTGTGTGGGAGTGTGTTTAACAGCTGAACGTGTTCAGGGTCTTAATGTGTTTAGGTTGTTTTTAACAGCTAAACGTGTTCAGGGTCTAAATGTGTTTAGGATTGTGTTTAACAGCTGAACGTGTTCAGGGTCTTAATGTGTTTAGGATTGTGTTTAACAGCTGAACGTGTTCAGGGTCTTAATATGTTTAGGAGTGTGTTTAACAGCTAAACGTGTTCAGGGTCTAAATGTGTTTAGGATTGTGTTTAACAGATAAACGTGTTCAGGGTCTTAATGTATGTAGGAGTGTGTTTAACAGCTAAACGTGTTCAGGGTCTAAATGTGTTTAGGATTGTGTTTAACAGCTAAACGTGTTCAGGGTCTTAATGAGTTTAGGATTGTGTTTAACAGCTGAACGTGTTCAGGGTCTAAATGTGTGTAGGATTGTGTTTAACAGCTTAACATGTTCAGGGTCTAAATGTGTTTAGGATTGTGTTTAACAGCTGAACGTGTTCAGGGTCTAAATGTGTTTAGGATTGTGTTTAACAGCTAAACGTGTTCAGGGTCTAAATGTGTTTAGGATTGTGTTTAACAGCTGAACGTGTTCAGGGTCTTAATGTGTTTAGGATTGTGTTTAACAGCTGAACGTGTTCAGGGTCTAAATGTGTTTAGGATTGTGTTTAACAGCTATACATGTTCAGGGTCTAAATGTGTGTAGGATTGTGTTTAACAGCTAAACATGTTCAGGGTCTAAATGTGTGTAAAAGTGTGTTAAACAGCTCAACATGTTCAGGGTCTAAATGTGTTTAGGATTGTGTTTAACAGCTGAACGTGTTCAGGGTCTAAATGTGTTTAGGATTGTGTTTAACAGTTAAATGTGTTCAGAGTCTAAATGTGTTTAGGATTGTGTGTAACAGCTGCACGTGTTCAGGGTCTTAATGTGTTTAGGATTGTGTTTAACAGCTGAACGTGTTCAGGGTCTAAATGTGTTCAGGATTGTGTTTAACAGCTATACATGTTCAGGGTCTAAATGTGTTTAGGATTGTGTTTAACAGCTAAATGTGTTCAGGGTCTAAATGTGTGTAAAAGTGTGTTTAACAACTCAACATGATCAGGGTCTAAATGTGTGTAGGATTGTGTTTAACAGCTGAACGTGTTCAGGGTCTAAACGTGTTCAGGGTCTAAATGTGTGTAGGAGTGTGTTTAACAGCTAAACGTGTTCAGGGTCTAAATGTGTTTAGGATTGTGTTTAACAGCTAAACGTGTTCAGGGTCTTAATGAGTTTAGGATTGTGTTTAACAGCTGAACGTGTTCAGGGTCTAAATGTGTGTAGGATTGTGTTTAACAGCTATACATGTTCAGGGTCTAAATGTGTTTAGGATTGTGTTTAACAGCTAAACGTGTTCAGGGTCTAAATGTGTTTAGGATTGTGTTTAACAGCTAAACGTGTTCAGGGTCTAAATGTGTTTAGGATTGTGTTTAACAGCTGAACGTGTTCAGGGTCTAAATGTGTTTAGGATTGTGTTTAACAGTTAAATGTGTTCAGGGTCTAAATGTGTTTAGGATTGTGTTTAACAGCTCAACATGTTCAGGGTCTAAATGTGTGTAGGATTGTGTTTAACAGCTAAACATGTTCAGGGTCTAAATGTGTGTAGGATTGTGTTTAACAGCTAAACATGTTCAGGGTCTAAATGTGTTTAGGATTGTGTTTAACAGCTGAACTTGTTCAGGGTCTAAATGTGTTTAGGATTGTGTTTAACAGCTATACATGTTCAGGGTCTAAATGTGTGTAGGATTGTGTTTAACAGCTGAACATGTTCAGGGTCTAAATGTGTTTAGGATTGTGTTTAACAGCTCAACATGTTCAGGGTCTAAATGTGTTTAGGATTGTGTTTAACAGCTGAACGTGTTCAGGGTCTAAATGTGTTTAGGATTGTGTTTAACAGCTCAACATGTTCAGGGTCTAAATGTGTGTAGGATTGTGTTTAACAGCTAAACATGTTCAGGGTCTAAATGTGTGTAGGATTGTGTTTAACAGCTAAACATGTTCAGGGTCTAAATGTTAGAAAGACCCGTATGCCCCCCCCCCCCCCCCCCTCACTGTAGGTTATGTTTTTTAGTTAGATTGGGATATAGAAGTATCGGGGATTACTTAAAAACGGTGGGGGTCTATCGTAGTAATCAGACATATTTTCAGTCAGCTTCTGATTCCTGTATGATAGCAATACTATTAGTTACACAGCAACAACACATTTATTAACACAGCACTTGTATAACCTTGGCGAAAAACGAAACTGTAATTTTTTGTCATCACCAATATTATCATGTTAATATTGTACCAGACCCGTGAAGATACGGAGTAGAATAGGGTCTCCAGCAACCAATGCTTGCCGTAAGAGGTGACAAACGGGATCGGGTGGTCAATCACTTGATTGTCTGGTCCAGAGTCGATTATTTACAGACCGACGTCATATAGCTGGAATATTGTTGAGTGCGGTGTTAAACAACAGACAAACACATAATATTGTACCAAGTTCGTTGTAAGGTACGTAATGGTACGTAATGATATATGTGTTATGCAAGTGCCCGTGAATCTGATGTGCACATCTAATTTCATTATACATTATTCATTGCATCCATATTTGACTTAATCCCAAGTGATATGCACTTTATTTAAACATGTTTCGATTATTAAGATAATACACAATGATATTTTTCATACCTCCATATCAGAATGATGAAGTCTGATTGGTCCACGTGATAAAATACTATGTATCCCACCAGGGAGGTTAAATATAATCACATCAAGATGAGACGTATTTCTGTAATGAGCGGAAAAGGATATGTTTCTATCATTAAACGAAAATGAAACAATGAGTAAGTCTGTGACCCAAGATGGATTTGTCTCATTTGTCTGTGTTGTGTAAGAAAATAGGTTTTGGTCAAACACTTAGTGCAACCTATAAACTGAACTCTCTTGACACATTTGGTGTTGTTAATAGTCCATAACTTGCAGGTGTTGAAAGGAACCAAGTTTTATTCACATGAACGTAATACGATGCTGATAACAACGTCGCTGTCAACAACCAGTGCTCTGCCGACCATGTCAGTTTGAGGCGATCATACATATACTGTCAATTGTTTATGTTTTTAATCCTCTCATTTCTCCATGACACACTTGGCCAGAATCAGACCAGCAGCCCCAGGAACCGAAGACAACCCAGTTCCTGGAGTACTACTCCACATCTGGACTTTCAATATGTTGAATGGCACGGACATCAATCCACGTAACAAACTTGCTTCTTTCGATAATAGTGATTCATATTGTAATGCAATAACGAATAGCTACGCGTATGTATCTGTTACCAGACGAGAAAGGACGCAAGACAATTGGGACCGTCGTCATGATGCCTGACAAAGAAACAGGGGAGTTGAAAACCAGGACCTTCGTCAACTACACATTACGTGAGTAACTTACCTTTACTTTCATGCATCGCTCACAGCGACACGATAACTATAGACTTACGTGTTCGGAATGTCTTGTACTTCCTAGGGGTGGTTGGCTGGAGATGCCGTTATGTCCTGAACTAAGTACATTGTCCTACTCCTTTCACAGAAATTAACGGAGGTGTTTTGAAGCAGTGAAAGTCAAACGTCCTGTCACAAAAATCCCAGAACGCCACCTCTCGAGCTTTGCGAGAAGGACGGAATCACTTCAAGAATCAAATATGAAAATGAGCTTCAATGTTGTGCATCTTTTCAACCCAAAGTGTTCATGGGCGTCTATATCTAAAAATTTGGAAAGCGTTCGTGCTTAAATAGACAGTGGCTTCGTTACACTGTTTGTTTAACCATCCAACCAACAACACATCGACGCCCTGAATGGGTTTTAACCAATGTTGTGTTATTGTGTGGAGAATGTTCATGCTAGTTTCTAGTTGTACCATCACCTTTACTGCAGATGAAGATGTGGAGGAAGGCGAGTTTTACCTGGATGTGAAGTATAACAACAATAACCTATTTGACAACCACTGGGACCTGTGTACGCTAGAAGACGAAACCGACCAAGACAAAAGGACAATCGTTTGCCCAATAAAGAGTGGATTCAAGAGCGAAATAAAGGACCGCGAGATTCCCTCTTATCTGCCCAAAGTACGTTTAGACAATAGTTGAGTCGTGAAGTTGAATATGGTGATACGCTGTGATATAACTGAACAAATGTGTAATTTGGCGTTAAACCAAACTCATACTACCCTGTTAATATAGTGTGTATTAATACCCTACCTTATAGTGTGTATTAATACCCTATTCACATAGTGCGTATTAAAACCCCACTCACAGTTTCTATTAATAACCTACTCATGTAATGTGTATTAATACCCCACTCACGCAGTGTATATAAATACCCTACTCACGCAGTGTGTATTAATACCCTACTCACCCAGTGTGCATTAATATCCCACCCAGTAATACTCTACTCACGTACTTTGTAGTAATTCCCAACTCCCATGGTGTAGTAATACCCTATTCACATAATGTGTATTAATACCTCATTCACAGTGTGTATTAATACCCTGTTCACATACTATGCTTTTATACCTGACTCACATGGTGTGTATTAATACCTGACTCACATAGTGTGTAATAATACCTGACTCACACAGTGTGTATTAATACCTGATTCACATAGTGTGTGTTTATACCCTATTCGCATAGTGTGTATTAATACCTGACGCACATAGTGTGTTTTAATACCCTATCCACACAGTGTGTATTAGTACTTGACTCACATAGTGTGTATTAATACCTGACTCACATAGTGTGTATTAATACCCTACTTACATAGTGTGTATTAATACTCGACTCACATAGTGTGTATTAATACCCTATTCACATACTATGTATTAATACCCTACTCACATAGTGTATTTATACCTGACTCATATAGAGTGTAGTTATGCCTGACTCACATAGTATGTGTTAATACCCTACTCATATGTTGTGTATTATAACCTATTGTCAATGTATTTATACCCTACTCACGTAGTATGTACTGACTTCCTGTTTCAGGGCGAGTACTACACCCGCTCCTGGATCACCAATGAGAAGGGAGTTACAATTGTGTGCGGCTACTCGGACTTTGTGTTATAATACATTGTGGGCAGAATGCATGTCACCAGTGCACGGTGTGAAGACATTCAACGACCATATTGTTTATCTGTCGGTCGCGGTGTGCAGTCACTTGATGGGTTTTTTGTTGCATTGTTTCATAAGACTAATCTCGTTAAATATGTTCAAGTTATTGTAAGAGCTGTTTTGTGTATGACTGCAACAATGGCTTTTTGTTGGAGAGAGTGGTTCGTAACCTTTATTCTGATACTAGTATACCGTTGTAAAACAATTAGTATCACGCTATTTATACAATGACGATATACCTCAGTGTATACTTCTGTGTATCAACTCTGCTGTGATCAATCTGTCAAAGTTCCCCGTGACTGCCAGACTTAAAACGTTTTGGCAGAAGGGGGATTATAAGACGTTTGTACACATTTTAGAATTATAAAACAGTTTAAACTATTTGGTATGGTGGATTTGGTTTGTTTAGGACCAGCGTACAGGCACACGACGTGCAACGGATGTATCATCTGACTTTAACATTCTTCCCAAATACATGGCCAACATTGTATCGTCCATCTACACACAGTGAGTTGGGTTTAACGCCGCTGTGAACAGTATTTCAGTTTAATCACGGCGTGAGAGGGAAGACCGGAGTGACACAGTGGGGACAGGAGGCACGGAAGTACACTGTGAGAACCCATCCAGGAAATCAGGCTGTATGCGGTCCTTCCCAAAGAGGAAATGTGCATCCTGCTCCTATATAATGCTGCGAGGGCGATGGGATAGTTGTAGATGCATAGGAACAGTCTACTACAATTGTCACGAGTAAAAGCACGCGTGATACATGTGAATCCCTCACATGACGTATCTTCACACATGATACAAACATACCTTGTAGATTGACTAAACTACCTTGAATGTAACATATATCAGGGCCTGGCAAACAACATCCCTCATGTCATACCCTCTATCATATCACGTACATGAATGTTGGTAGTATATGTGGACACGAACTTTGTCTGCCGGGACAAACCCTAACCCCTAGAGTGGGTGTCAGAGTGTTTGACTTCCTAAATTGCAATCAGTTTCCATTAGATGGAAACAGCTTTGTTTGGCCAAAGGAACCCTTTATTCCCTCCTTGTCATTTTTCATTCTTAAAAAAATAAAAGTTTGAAAGCTGATTTAGGAAAATGAAATGCTAAAACCGTTATTTATGTTATAGTGCAAACGATTTCAATACTTTTATTCATTTATCTAAAATTGGTTCAATATGTTTCCAAGTGCACCGAAATTATATGCCCTTTGTTTAATACCTACAGAAAACATTCGGCGCATTCCCTCTTATCATAAGCCCCCTCCGGGCAGGACCCTTAATCTCCAACCTATCTATAAATGTCAATTAACACCTCCTTACGTCGCCGGATCTTACGTATAGACATAGACGTGGGACAACGGCCTTGCCCCACGTTATGTAATACCTCAACAAAACCCCACATACATGGTCAGTCAGGGAGACGCGGCAGAGATCGATTTGTGTAAGTGACAGAGAGGGTCTCCCCACCCGGGAACATTGGCCACTCGGTCCGGTGAGCGTTCTGTCATGTTATTATCAACATGTACCTTTTCGACCTATTCCACTCATCATCAATAAACATGGCTGCTGTCGTCTTAAACTTCACCCCTGAGTTTTGTCGTCCGTCTCCAACCTCGGCTACCATTCGAAGGCCGAAATGTACGCCTTTGGACATTTAATACAGCTTTCTGTTCTTAACGTCCATGTTCATGTTTAAAATGACATCATCGTCATTAATCAAATATTATTTGTTTCGGTAAGACATCCTGTGGACCTCAGATTCATGTTTGTTGTTTAAAGCCCACTGTCCATCTATATGACTGGTATGTTCGACATGTATACACAACACCAAAAATGGCTGCAGATAACGCCTGTTAAATTTGAGGATTTTGTACAAAATCTGCTGTGCAAAAGGTCGACAACACTGGTCAGTTTGATTCAAATGATTCACAAATTTCATAACTCAACAGATGGTAATCGATTGTTCAAGATTGACACACATTATTGTCATTGACCAAGGTTCCATATGGCACACATGGAACAGAAGGTTTTCAAGGTGAAGGTCATCTGTTCTCATTATCTTGTATGGTCACCATTAGAGTCCAAGACTGACTTGCATCGTCGCCCCATGGTAGCAACCACTCTGCCGTTCGCTTGTTGCATTATGGGAAGCACGTGTGGCCGAAGAATCTCATCCGTGTAACGTTCTGCCGTTAAATACCCTGGAACTTGCATCAAATCTGTTCTAACAGAGAAGGAGATGGCTTCCCACATCATCACACTACCACCACTAAATCTGTCCACTTCCTGTATGCAGTTTCGTGCATAACGTTTACCGCGACGCCTGTAAACACGACGTCTACCCTCCGAACGGCGAAGCATAAAACACGAGTCGGAGGCGGCGATGCAGGAATAGTTGTCTAGCGCGAATACCTTCAAGCAACTTGAATGACAACAGTGAGCAGTGGCCACGCAAACCACCGTGCAGTTTCCATCCCAGCTCTTAGAGTTGAAGGTGAAGTGTCACTGTCTCTTAACGGAATGGGGGACACATTATCAGCTGTTGTATCAGCGCTAAATAATGAAGTAACGAGATTAATTGGTAAGAAACCACCCGATGCCATTATAATAAAATATGTGACTTCTGAATCTTCAGCGCTGAGGAAAGGTAAAAAGAAAAAAAACCTTCCAGATGGAATAAGTCTTAAATATTTATACCAGGCCGTTGAGAGTCGAAGGAGGAGAGCGCCGTGCAACTGATCTGATTTGGTTTCTTGAGATATATAACATTAGACGATTGGTTATGAAAGAAGATGAGCCTTTTTCATATTATCTTAAACATGGGCCAGACAGGGGATTTGTACAAGAAGAATTGCTTATAGTTCCAAGCGATACAGTATTACCCCCCTAAGTTGCCATATGCCTAGGTAGTTACACCATCCTTCTCAATCCATCTCTTTGTGTCTAAGGGGGATAATGATGTCTTGTTCATTCTTAATCCATATATTCTGTGCTTGTCACTTCTGAAAGTTTGAATGTACTACTGTTGTATAATGCCACTTTGTATTGTTTGATATGCTTTTTTACCACATACTTCTTAACGCCTCTAGCTTTTCGTATCTCTCCACTAACATACTTCTTTATAGAATAAATACATCTTCGGTCTTAATCCAGCACACTCATCCTTCATTTCACCTAATACCTTTTTATTTACTGTGCTGTGCAATGGATTATCTTTTGGGTAATCGCTTGAATCATACACATCCATTTTTTTCTGCCATATCATTATACACATCATCGGTTTGTATTTCCATTAACAAAGAATCTGTATCAGTATATAACACCTCGCATCTTTCACGGTATTGCTTCTGAAGTTCATTGTAATAAAAATCGTTTACATTAAGTGTTTTGACAGACCAACGTATACTGGTCTGCTGAACGTTATATTACTCTTCCTCATATGTAATGCCACTATCATTATCCAATATCATACTTCTTTTTAAAGCAGGACTAGCTATTAGTTTCCTTAGTTTTTCTTCCTCATTAGATCTGACCAATTTGACATCAACACGCTTCTTTATATTCTCCATAGTTTTACCAAATACTGAGTTATTCATGAGCATACATAGGTTCTTTTCAAAATCACCAGTAGCCATCTTTCTTAAATCTGTGTTCAGCCTTATACAGGGCTCCATCCAAAAGCTTTGATCAAACTTAAGATTTCAATGTATTTTCTTTAGCTTCATACGTAATGGTAGATGTAGCTGGAGATTTCTATAGTGGACGTGCTATATATTTTGTCTTATCCATCACATTGGGTACGATTTTTTCTACGTTAGCTACCTTGCTATTTCCCATCAAGTTATGTTGAAATTCAGACATCCAATCTCTATTAAACATTAATCTTTCAGGAGCTAGCAGATAACTATTAGGGTTTTTATGCAAATTTGTGGGGTATTCTAAGTCAACTTAGTATGTACCCTTTATCAGAATCCTTACCACCTCTGAACCCTTTCTCAACAAACAAGTGCATATCATAACCAGGAAGTAGATTTAGTTCTATACCGGTCTTCTTCAATAATGCATCCCACGAGAGTCCGGGACTTGCATAGTACCATGCTGGATCCATACCATATTGTTTTAAACAGGTCTTTATAAATATCTCAGCAACATTGGCGAGTAATAGTACATCAATTTTTAAGTATAGATCATGATAATCGCCTAAGTTCTTACAACCTAATTTATCCCACACATTAAGAACATGTTTGTAATCAGCATCAGTTATTTTAGATTCTGTTAAGTTACTTTATAATGATTCAATGGGTGGTAATTTAGTTTCATTAAACCTAGACCAATCATCCATATATTCGCAAGGATATACACCCTTTCTCTACAACAAATGTCGAGTTAACTTATCAGTGTATTGACTTGTTATAGCAAAGTCATCAGGATTGTTTGCATTAGCTGAACGGTCCAGAGAAGATAACAGAAACTATCTATGAATCTAAGTCAATTACTTTGTTTTGTTTTCGCTTTCCCTTCCTTGTCTGTATAATGTGTAGGTGTAGTCAAAGAGAATGATGTATAACTTTCCATAGAACTAGGAATACATGCGCAAGTCTTTGAGGTAGCTTGCATGATGAGATGAGAATCATATCCTCTAACATTATGAAATACAACGGGGATTGGTATAGTTTGATGATTTTATAGCTCCTCTGTCATTGCCTTCTTATAGGCTCCAATCATCCTTTGTCATGCACATGAGCTCAGTATGTGATACATTTTCCCTGATTCTTATTCTCTGTTCATTTTGTAGAGGCACAAGCCTTATGTTCTTGAGTTTTGTATGGAAAACTGTATCCAGTACAGCGTTCTGTATTTTCAATCTGTGTTTTAAGAGCTTCAAAGTCGTTTCGGTGTAGGTTCTAACATCGTTATCAAGCAAGTGATCACTACACTACACTGAAACGTCACTCCTAATTGTAATAAAGAAGTTGTTCATCCATAAATTGTTTCCTTACTTAGTACTCCAGTTTCTAAAAGCCTCTCAAATAAGCTGTAATGATATTTACTATCTTTTTTTAACCAGAAATAAACTGATTCGTGAAATATTTTCCGGGGCAGAGCTCAACCTGTGTACAACAGTGCCCTTAGAATGCCCAAAACATTTATAGTTAAATTATTATGCTTTACTAACTTATTAATTTGTGAGGTTGGTGTAGGTGCATCTATACCTTCAAAGTTGATTCCATCATTTTGGGTATAGCTCGAAGGCCTATCAGGGCGTTTTTTTTAGAATTTGCAGGAAATAAGGCAGATCTCAATGCCCATCTTAAACAGTTATCATCATTATTTTTAATGTTAATTATGACTTGGTTTTTTTTGCTTATAATATGGGCGTTAAACTATATAAGACCCACCTTTTAAAGACATATAACTTGTTATATTTAAATATAAAGAATCAATTCTGTCCACACCCAAACCTGAACCTCTATTATGCCATGCTCTAAAGTTTCTTGTATCTGTTGAAATGATGTATCTAAAGATGAATTTATAGAACTCGATTTAGTTATAACTTCTTGGTTGCCCTTGAAATAAGGTTCAGTATATTCAACACTGTCATCTGTGTTGTTTTTACTTAATGATATTTTAACTGTCAGCTGGTATTTTATACTATTTAAATCATCTAGGCCCTCATTAATTTTGCCCAATATGATTGGTTTAACATCATTAACATCCAAGTTGGAATTAATATTCATCTTCGAACTTCTCAGATATTTACCAATGGCATGATCCATTGGTACAAATCTTAACTCGACTGGTTCATAATTTTTAATAGCTGGTTGATTATCATCAGCTGGTTTATTGTTATCCAGTAACAATTAGGTAACAGCTGATTAGGCACACTCTCGATAGTCACTTCTACTTTTGTAATCTTAGGGAATAGAATGCCTCAGTATCTCTGTGATATGGCACTTCGGGATCCTCGCACAACATTAAAATACCCCTCAAGGATCGAGCAGGCACATTCAGATTGATGTTCCACAGCGTATCACTTTTGTCCTTGGTGATCTTGCGATGACGTAGCACACGATCATACAAAATGGCCAATCTTCCTGTATACTGGTTACGAATTTATCTCGCTAATTCAGGATCTGTTACCGTATCATATCCAGTGAGATATTTTCAATGAAATAGCTAGCTTCTGTGTCACCAACGGCTTTGATTACACTATTGTCATTAAAAGTGAGTTCATATTCTAACCTAGCGATGCTTGGTAGAAGGGCAAGTGACTACCTAGTAATTCAAAGTCAAGTGGAATATAGAATTGGTTACCTAATGCATCAGCTATAGCCTTATCTTCTGCGATGGTATTATCACCACTGGCAGAACCTACACCAGTCTCGTTGGATTCCGATTAGTGCTTGTGTCAATATGTAAGTTTTCCCTTTCTTTTGTTGTTCTCCAGAGATCCACATAACAGTAGCATACATCACTGTCGTCAATACGCAAGACCTCATTACCGCTAATTAGGGCTCCGAGCCCGAAGGCTTGAAGCCCTATTGTAATCGGCCGATTTATTTATTATTATCATTCCGACGAAATTTTGCATGTGTATGATTACAGTTGAGTTCTAGAAACAAAACAAATTCCAAGGCCGCAGGCCCAATGACCAAGGGGAGATAACTAAAGTTTTGAATTTATATTCTGCCCTATTGCTCCACAACCGCTTGTCCGATTACTTTCAAACTTTGCATGTGTCTTCTGCTTTAGGTGATTGACATTTTATATTCTTTTACTTTCGTCATTGGTTTGGTGGTTTGGCAGCCATATTGGATTCAATGTTTTCACAGTGTGATTTGGTACATGTCTTCAAATACACACTCCTCTGAATCTACTGTATGAAATGCTTCCAAACTTTCTGAGAATTGTCTACATACATAACACATCAAACTCTAATAGCCGTTTTTGGATATCTTTTTTTAGTCTTTAGGGTACCTGTCTTCAAATGCATACTTCTCTCAATCCACTGCATGAAATCCTTCAAAACTTTCTGAGAATTGTCTCCACACACAAACACAACAAATTCTAATAGCCGTTTTGATAAAAAAAACCAAAAAAAACCACCCAAATTTCACTTTAAAGATCATGTCTTGTAAGGTTCTCCACAGAAACTATTGCAAGTTTACATGAAGTTAGTGTGCCATATGCATCTCATTTTTTGTTCTTGGTGTCATGCTAAATGTAACACCGCTCGGTGGTAATTTTAAATTAATATTTGGGACACCCCTGGAACACGCCAATTTTGTAGCGGCGATGTCCTGCAAATGGTGACTTTCTTTTGACGGAGTGGGTACAAGCAATCCCTTTGAGGATTCGAACATGTTCAAGGTCTTAAATGGGTTTACAACAGACTTGGACACCCCGGCACACAACAATTTCATAGCGGCGATACCCTGCAAGTGGTGCCTACATTTGACGGATTTGGTACAAGGAAACCCTTTGAGGATTCGATCATGGACGTTTGTGCACAGTGTTACTTGGAGCCCGCCATTGCTGCTTGCAGCTTTAATTTTAATCGTAATTGCTTTACAATTGCACGACCTATGTTCTGAACATTTATTCTGTTATCAATAGTAGAAGCCAAACTAATTGTAAAAGCTAGTCAGGCAATTTATCGAACTATCACATCATAAACACCGAGAGTAGGAAAGCGTACCAGCGAGTCTGATTCTGATTAATGATACTTGGGCTATTAGTTATAGTTACAGACTGACGAATTGCTTTGACTCTTAATGGATCCCAAAGTCAACGTTGTGGATTTAACTTGCGTCCGTATTGTGAAGACATTGTTATATTGAAATGATGTTTTCTTATGTTTAATATAAAAATGGATGATATTAATCTCGATATCCTAAAATGCTACTAAAGGTGAACGAGTGATGAAATCAGCTTTATGGGACATGGAATAAATTTTAATGAGGAACTTTTACAATTAACTGTTGAATGATTATTATGATGCCTTGAAAGAAGAAAAAATATGTAACGCCTATTGGTTGTGACTGTTCTAAGTTTACAATTATATACTGCGACTGCGTGGCTCTCCAGATATTGAACTGATGTATTCTTGTACTGGGAAACCCCTAGCATTGTCTACAATAGCTGGGGGCCTGGTGGTATCAACCTTATTCGTAAAGAATTATGTGTTGTAGACTATGACAGCTCGAAAGTAAAACATTCTGCAAAGACCACTAAGGTTCTTCAAACAGTGCGGACTGAACTTGGTGCATCAGGGGGCTGCCATTGATAAAGATAATTTGGAAGACATACCACAACATGCCAAGGAGGCTTCAGATGGACTTAGAGATAACTGCCGCGTCTGCACTTCCTGGTATATTAGGGAGTATTGTATCCTGGCTCTTGAATTTATTAGCTAAGACCGCCACTTGGCTTAGTCAGAACTTGTGGGTAGTGATTGTAGCAATTGCAGGGCTGTTGTATGTAGCTGCCAAAGACTACCTCTCGTATAAGAAACCAAATCATGAGTAAACCCGCTTTGACTCCACCCACTATAAGTGCTGTTTTTTCATTGATATGCTTTTGATTTTGAGTTACAATATATGAAATGGTGGAGTTGTGTTACCTCATAAAGTTAATCATCTGTTTCAACGACTGTGGCTTAACTATTCACGTTTCGCTTGTTTTTGGTTGTTATCAATGCCATCATTTGTTTATTGGTAGCAACAACCACAATTTTATTGTTATAACCTATCACTTGACCAATCTTATGTTCCATGTTACTCGACGATATATACAGACCTATTCCAAACACATAGTCTACTTTAGAACCATTATACTGTAGTACATCTTGATATTGCTTGATAGCCGAGAGTGGATCAACAGGTGATGAAATAGCATCCTCTACGTTAGCAGCAAACTGCTTTTGTGTATCAAATGCTGTGCCTACACAAATTATGTTTGTACGTGTTTGTGACTGAACTTCAACAAGAGCCCACACATAAGTTCTGATTAAATCATAAATTCTTTCAGTGAACAGTGGACCAGTATAAGTACTGCGCATGGTAATAGTAAGATATTAATAAATAAAGAACATCGCGCTATATCTGATGGCTATCATGGTGTATGCACGCTCAATGATGGCATGTTTAGGCCCTACGGGGCTAGTATCACACTAAAGGAATCAAATGAAATAGTGACATTAAACAGTGGAAAATAAAACATACAAAACTTGTTGGGGACTTAGCAAATACACTTGGATTTACAAGAAATGAAGTGATACCCAGCACAATAGTGCCTGGAGTTAAATTACCTGATATAGTTCCCCATCAAGAGCTGCACATCCTTCTTGGTCAGATTAGTACCACGGATAATATTCAACGTGAAATCTCTCAACTCTTCTAAGGACTATTCCATTCAAAGATGAAAATACAATAGTGGTAGAACAGAGTCGTTCTCATCAATACAGTATGAGAAGTTAAGTTAAGTTAAGTTATATAATGGTTGATTCTTCAGGTCCTGGAACGCATCACCTTAGACAATATAATACAATTTCGCTTTCTGATCTTGGAGACACAGAAGGACTTGATGAACCCTGAAGGCAAGTTATATGCTTTACACTTACAAGATAATGTATACAAATGGAAAGAAGTTATATCTACAGCACCTGCTGTAACAGTACCTAATCTAGGAGATTTAAATGGTGTCATGGTTAAAGAACCCATTAAAAACGTCCTGTACAATCTTGCCCTCATTGATAATGATAAATGGATTATGATCAAAACAAAAATCGACTGGCTAATAAATTTCATCATTGGTCCACCATATGTGGTGACGAGGGGTAAGGTTCATCATTTAACTGAGATAATGAATACTGGGATTACACTGGTACTTGGGACTTACTTCAAAATGACAGTGTGTGTTCGTTGAGTGTGGTCGATAAACCGGGCCATATGTGAATGAGTCGCCCAGCATTAAAAGATATTAGCTTAAATTTAGTCACCGAATTCAATGATGTATAAAATAACTTGAAGGCTATACCTATTGGCTCTACACTTTATATTGAAGTCTTGCTTGGGGATGTTCCAGAAAATTCCTAGCTTTATTAGAGGGCCTGAATCTTAAATGGTTTAAAAAACATGAACGACACCATTGCACATTGTAATTATATACTCCATGGATTACCAACCAAATTTTCAAGCCTTCAAAGTGTTAGTATCCAAGTTGTAATGAACATCTCATTCACTAAGAGATTTTTGCCCTATAATATACATCTAATAAGGTTGATGTACACTATCACATCATTCCCACCAGACTATTTAAAGATTTTTGAATAATTCTTGAATAATATAACTAAAACTATAGACCCAATTTAAGCACGTTCAGGGGCTTGACCTTGTCCAGGGTGGGGTGTCATCGTACCCCCCTCGTCTACACCACTGTCCCATAATACGCCACCTCCCAACTACTTCCTTGAGAAGGACAACAAGAACCTACTCAGAAATACAATAGACACTACAACATCCACTAGTTAACCTTAACTGAAGATACAGATTACCTAAAGTGTGAAACTACCAAAAATGTGCTAGACAATAAATCATGTGTTATTGCTAGCGCAGAAAGGAAAACAGTGAGACAGAAAGATATTATTACCTGAACAACTGATTATGAATAGTGAAGAGGACTTCTGTTGATATTCTGAAGACTTTCGCGGGGTGAGGACTCCCAAAATACAGGATTTGTGGCAATGATGTAATGAGGGTTTTGTATTCGCAGGAATTATGAGTGTATGGCAATTTCCGGCTTATTTTACGAGACAATTAAATACAGCAAACATTTAATCACTGCACTATAAACAACAGCATAACAGGAAATACGACCGAAATTGTAAATCATCATATTTTATTGACCAAGTATGTTCCTCCGCCTGTTCACTAGTTGACCAAGTTTCACCTGAAACGACACTACACACATTATACAAAATAACAATTTTCCCTCAACGTGTACATGCAATAATGTGGGTTCTTTAAGTTCTTCGCACGATTCACAAGAAAATCGTTTTCTCCCCCTCGAACTGAGCTGTACAAGAAGTGAAGGTCAGTTGTCAAATATAGGATATTATTTCATGTTTTCCAGGACGCGGAACAAGTGGTAGTCAGGATTCAAGGCACAGGGGACAGACCCCTGAGATGCACCCCAGAAGAAGAATTCTCACGCAATTTCTCACGTTCATCACGTCGCTCCCTGTGCCTTCCTTTCCATGCATGTGAAAGGGTCTCTCGGCAAGTGGGACGCTGCCTCGACCGATGACGGAAATGTATGTATCCCGTTAGGTTTAGTGCACTGCACTAACCAGCACAAACGCGCACCAACAGCTTGCACATTTTCGCATACCCGACCATTGTGTTAAGCACGCCGTCAAGACTGGTCACCAGTTTAACGCCGCACTCAGCAATATTCCAGCCGTATGACGGCGGTCTGTAAATAAACAAGTCTGGACCAGACAATCCAGTGATTGACATCACGAGGATCGATCCACGCAATTGGGATACGATGACATGCATCAACCAAGTCAGCGATCCTGGCCACCCGATCCCGTTAGTCGCCTCTTACGACAAGCATAGTCACCTTTTACGGCAAGCATGGGTTTCAATAACAAGTGATAGCTATTGGTATCATGCACAAACGCATTATTACATACATAGCAATTTAGCAATATTCCAGCAATATCACGCCGGGGGACACCAGAAATCGGCTTCACACATTGTACCCATGTCAGGAATCGAACCAGGGTTTTCGGTGTGATGAGCGAACGCTTTAACCACTAGGCTATCCGACCGCCCCGTTTCATTAAAACTTCAATATAAATTAATGCATTTTGAAATGAAATAATTCATCTTTCAATACATATTCATGAAAACATGAAATATGATACTAATGTAAGCCTTTTGATGCGCGTTACATGTTGTTTTGCATGATTTATAATAAATTTAACAAACACATTATAACTGACAAACTATTTATTATAATAACATTATGCCATAGCACATGCATAAAAGACTAGTTTCTTTGGCATTATCGATTCTCATGTTAATACTAACTATAACTATAACAATGAAACCTGTGGTTGAGCATCAGCCTTAACCAGTACAAATTACATGCCCAAGCATTGGAGCAACTACCCGCATATAGTGCCGCATGTACAGTGAGTGAGCATCACAGGAATGAGAAGCTGCTTGACTGACCATCAGTCATTACTGACCCAAGCATGGGGTGCATTCGAGTATATGACCTACGCTTCTGAGCACCAGAAACAGTATTTGGCAGCATGCCATTAACACATAAACATGTACACCAATGAGTGATGGGGGAAAATATCCCCAGAAACATTATGGATATTTAACTGCCTATGGATATTTAACTGCCATTTAAAACTGGATATTTAAACATGAACAACAAAGAATGGTTGAGGAAAAATATAAAACATTTACGGATATGTTTTAACTACCTTTTATGGATCCACATGAGAATCCCTGTCCCTACTGACAGTTACGACATGTACATAATGTTTGGGAAAGACAATGAGTTGTACAAACAACGATGATGGGGTATACGACAAATTCCCCCGGACTTTAACCGTATTAAACTTCTAAAGCACAACATGACACTGTAAGCGCTGAGACTGTGAACATGGACAAGAGGTGGTGTTGAGGGAGGACGTGGGATTTTTTTCGGCAAAACAAGCATACGGCATGGCGAACGACAACAATAATACTGCGCATGGACGGAAATACTGAATGTAAACACATGTCCCTAAAATGAGGCTTGCTTCTCAAACGGAAGTAGCATGTAGTGCGCATAAGCGGAAGTACTGAATGTAAATACACGTATAAGCTTTCTCATGGAAAAATACACAACTGAGTTAATATAAACAAAGCGTTGCATACTATGTTATACGGGTTTCAAGCTGTGTTGCTTGTTGCTTATGTGACGCAGTAGTTACGTACCTGTGACAAGACTACGAACTACAGAAATACAAATGCGATCAAGCAGTTTATGTTATTTTAAACCCAGTCAATTTCATTGACAACAAGAGGTAAATGCCAATGTAACTTTTACACATCACAATTGCCGTTTCGCTAGCTCTCCGTTGGACTTCGATGACAACACATGCCGTGCAACCAATGTAAACAAAGGATTAATATGCAAATGGAAAGAGTTTTTCACGTTTAAGGATTTTATCTCAATTAAAGTTAAACAGATGAAAAACATATGCAATATTTTCAATAAACTGTGTAAGATGTGACGATATGGCAGAGGCACTTCGCTGGCCCGCATGGGGTGTTTTGCAAGGCCATAAGCAAGGCATTTATAATATTGTAATCTAGGCTTTGATGAACAGTGGCTTTACATCCAATTAAGCTGGCAATTAATATTTTGTAACTAATCCGTAAGAAAATAACATGAACATCTCTTCAATTTGCCTCAAATATAAACATGACCGAAGCCCGTTATTCTGCGCAGCGTTTGTGTTGTCGTCTTCGCTGTTCGGAGTTCTATTTTCTGGTTTGAGACACGAAAGTGTGAAGTCACACTCGGAAATGATTTCATGTATGATTTTAAAACACTCAAGGCCGCACGTGCATTTTACTTCCACGTAACCACCAGGTACGCTTAGCTTGGTGTAGATAGCACCTGAGATTCAGAAGGCCCGACTGGGACAGTGTGCTGTTCACAGAATAGTCTAGGTTTCCTCCGGACAACTCTGATGGTCGTGTAAGGGTCTACAGGCTTCCAGGAGAATGTTTTAGCGACGCTCTCGTTACTAAACGTCGTCAGTTTGGAATGGGAGTGTAATTGCATGAGGTGGCATCCCAACTCATATAAGAACAGCAACTCATCAATGTTCATGGGAATTTGAATGTTCTACCTTTTGTACAAGTGTAGGGACGTGTAATGTCACGTTGCAGCAGGATAATGCCCGCCCACGTGTTGTACGTGTCGTAACAGATATAATGATGACCACACCCGACACTGGCATTGTTAAATGAGTTGTAACACCGCCACACTTTTAGGGCCTGTTGCTCAGTCTCCTGTTACCAGGTATGGGTCCAAAGAGTGAGTGAGTGAGTTAAAATTTAACGTCGCATCGGCATTATTTCAGCCATATAGCGACGAGTATTGTCAAAGAAGTAATGATAAAACATTGATTAGACAAATGATCAAATATTATGTTATTTTCAGTTTCATAAATTTAACACTACTTTATATCAAGCACTTACTTTTTTCCGTTAGTATATAATCTTCTGCTGGATAATTAATAATTTTAGTCTTTAAAACCACTGAATATAATAATTAGCGTGATATCTCAGAAATATTTTCAATGTTTACACGACCACACACCGGAAAGAAGTCGTTTTCACGTCTTGCATATGCACAAAAGGAAAGGGGGGCAAGATATATACTCACCCGCAATAGAAACGTCACCCCAAGTAACATTGCATGAAAAGTTGTCATTTAAATATCTGGGTAATTTTTGTTAAAGTTTCTAATTAAAAATTTAACATTACCTTTACATTACAAGTAGCCAATGCCACGTAAGGACCATATACAGGCTCAAGCAACGGTACCAGACCACCAACACTTCAGACGACCGACCACGTAGTGGAAGACCAAAGGTCACCATCCGACGTCATGATTGTTAGATTGTGCGACAGCATCTTCAAGATCGCTTTGTTACGTAGAGGGGAATGTCCGAGTAACTCTCCATTCCTTATAAATAATGGAGCAGAGGCCCCGCAGGGGCCGAGGCCAATTATTTTTAAGGAATGGAGAGTTACGAGGATATTCCCCTACTTAAAACTCATCCCTACTTTTACACTTTGACAAAATATTCTGTAGTTGAAAATATTTAAAAAATTCAAATGCTGCTTCAAGATAATGTACAGTTGACATTACTCTCCATTCCTGAATAATAATGGAGCGTTCAAACAATAGAATGACGTCACAGATGTGTTTTAATGCTGCAGAAACTGCTCGACAGACCATGGGGACACACCAGCGACACATTAGTGCGGACACCGTGCGTCGACGATTGACGAGCAGACACCTCCACTGTCACAGGCCTCACCGAGGACCCATTCTGACACGTCATCACCGGGACCGTCTTCAGTGGGCAACACAGCATAAGAATTGGCGCCTCCAGCAGTGGAGAAGAGTCCTCTTCTCAGACGAAAGCCGTTCCTGTATCTCAACAGCAGATGGCAGAGAAAGAGTCTGGCGACGCCGTGGAGAACGTTTTTCGGATGCTTGTGTTGTTGAGAGAGACTCGTGGGGTGGTCCAAACATCATGGTGTGGGGTGGAATTGGTCTTGCATAGAGGGCTGGCCCTGTGGTCTTCCAGAACATCGGTCCTGGGAGAGGCAAGGGTGTCACAGAAGTTAGGTACATTGATCAAGTCTTGAGACCACACGCCATACCTCATTTGGCACGTCGCCGCAACCACCGCGAGAGCAACAAGAGACTTCCACCAGTAGAACGGCATCAGAGCCATGCAGTGGCCTGCCCTCAGTCCCAATTTTAAATCCCATTGGGCACCTGTGGGACGAGATTCAAAGACGGCTGAATGACGTCCGACCAAGGTCGACAACTGCAGCTGAACTGCGTCAGGCGTTCCTCAGAGTGTGGGATCAAGTGCCTATAGCCTTCATCAGTCGCCTCATCCATTCCATGTATCGACGTTGCACGGCAGTCATCAATGCACATGGCGGACACATGAGAAACTGACAAGTGTTTTGTTTCACTTTAAGAACATTTGACACTTAAATTTCAACCTTGATAATCAGTTTTGCCAAGTTTCATCATTTGAGTATGTCTCAAAGTATGTGTACAGTGTTCGGACAAATGAGGTTTCTCATGTTCCTTTGACATTGAAAAAGATTTAATGCAAAGTTATGTTTTTTACCAAATCTGAAACAATTTCAGAGACTCCTGTAAGTGTTCATATGGTTTAATGTGCCATACTGACTTCAGAAAATGCGTGATTTAATATTTATTTATTTATTTATTTATGTATAACAAATCAATAGCGTGTGTATCCACCTCTGGTTGCGATGCAAGCAACACATCTTCGTCTCATGGAATGGAGCAGGCGCCGCACAAAGTCCTGTGGGATATCTGTCCATATCTGCTGGAGCATGTTTCGAAGTTCCTGGAGTGTCTGTGGAACACGTGGTTGACGTCGAAGGCGCCGATCCATCTCATACCACATGTGCTCGATTGGTGAGAGATCAGGGGAGCAAGCTGGCCAGGGGATGACAATCACGTTGTTTTGTTGAAGAGAATCCTGAACAAGTCGAGCAATATGAGGCCGGGCGTTGTCATGTTGAAAGGTAATGCCTGGGCCATGCCGACGCAAAAACGGTAGAAGAACAGGGCCGATAATCTCGTCACGGTAGCGCTGTCCATTGAGATTTCCCTCTACCACTATCAAACGGATCCTCTGTCTTGCTGTAATCCCACGGCATACCATAACGCTGCTGCCCCCTAACCGATCTTCTTCCATGACACAATGATTGACGTAACGTTCACCTCGTCGCCGGTACACTCGAATCTGTCCATCGCTGTTGCTGAGGTGAAAACGAGACTCGTCAGTGAATAGAACTTGTCCCCACTGCATGGCCGTCCATCGTAGACGCTGTCTGCACCACTGTAGACGTGCTTGACGGTGGTTTCCTGTCAAAATGGGACGTCTGGCGGGTCTTCTGACGACAATCCCTGCACATCTGAGGCAATAACGTACAGTTTGTGAAGATATTCGTCGAAGGCCAGGATGCTTCTTGCAGTCACTGTTGCTGGCTGGAATCGATTTCGTAGGCGTGTTGTTCGAAACCAGTTGTCTTGTCGATTATTGCTTACGAGTGGCCTGCCACTCTGAGCATGGTCTCTGACTGCATTCGTCTGTTGCCAACGTTGCCATAAACACCAAATGGTGTTTCTGTGGACGTTAAATTGTCTTGCAACATCACGTTGACTCGATCCTGCTTCAAGCATACCAATGGCTCGCAGACGCTCATTTTCGTACAGGCGTGGCATTTCGTAATGTTGAGTGAGTGAGTGAGTTGGGTTTAACACCGCTTTTAACAGTATTCCAGTTATATCGCGGCGTGTCAGCTTAATGTGGGAGGAAAGCCCGAAGTGATACAGGTCTCAGACGTATACCACTTCGGTGAGACCCACGAGCACGGGTATAGTGCTGACAAAACCTTGAAACATAATCGTAATGTTGAATGATTGCGTAATTTTGTTGTTTTTTAGTGGTTGTTGTCAGCACAATGCCAAACAATAGATGTACTACAATATTGAAAAACAAACTTTACTTGTTTGAAAAATACGCTAAAAAAAATATTGGTGTCACAGGAACTTTTGTTGTTGAGTATATATCTATCCATTGTGACGTTTCTTTTGCAGTTCAGTATATATTACTACTTGCAAAACTAATTATGGATAGCTGACTTCTATCCGACTTCTATAATGAGGACATCTGTTGAAAATCTGAATATTCTGTTGTTGTGATGACAAGCCACATTACAGGTATTAGGCAGTGGTGTAATTGGGGTTGAGTATTCACAAAGAATTGTTTCCAAAATTTGATTTACCGAATGCAACATTATGACAGAAGAGAATGACCCTCTGATCAGAAGGGGTCACACATGGGATACATGCCTGGGACTTTAGCTGAAGAAGTTTCTCACTGCTGGCACACTATACATTATCAGTGAAAGTAGGTTCTTTTTCAGGGATGGCTTCATTAAACTATTACACAGGGGATAATTACTGCTGATCATCTGTGGTAATAAGTAATCAATAAAACACTGAACAGATTGACTGAATAGATTTATCATATTCATTTCATGGCAGGACAGAGAAGAAAAATAAGTGTCCGTTCTTCAGTAACCATCTATACTCACACACAAAAGAAACCCAAGTCGAGTATGCAGTATACATGTTATTTATTTTCAACAGTAAAGACAAGAAATACTAATAGGGCAAGATTGACAAAAAATTGACTGAAGACAGTTTAATGGATTAAAAGGCAGATGACATAATTGTTTTTTTCAAATGTTAAGGGCTTACACAGTTTCGGGTCAATACCCAAAATGTCAGTCAATACCTGGTGTGACCCCCACTAGCATTGATCACTGCCACACATCTCCTGTACATTGAGTGGATCACACGATTTGTGAAGGCCCTAGGGATCCTCCTGCACACACCCAGAGCAGCTGTTCGTAGTTCATCGGCAGTTGTGGGGACTGGGCCCACATTGTGCAGACGCCTTTGAACCTCATCCCACAAGTGTTCGATGGGGTTGAGATCAGGGCTGAGGGCTGGCCACGGTAGAACACGGATGTTGTGTCATTGCAGAAAGGCCATGGTAGCTCTGGCAACATGGGGATGAGCGTTGTCCTGCTGGAAAATGTGTTGTTGACGTTGTGCAAAAAATGCAACAACGTGGGGTCTGATCACTTGGTCGATGTACCGCTGAGCAGTGACGCCGTGTCCCCGACTTTGACCAACATTCAGAAAGCACAAGGTTCCAAGTCTCGCATCAAGTCCAATCCCTGCCCATATCATGACGCTAGGTCCACCCCATGGATCCCTTTCCACAACGTGTCTGTCAGCGAATCGATCACCTCGACGCCGCCAAATTATGACTCTTCCGTCTGCATGGGAGACACAAAAGCGACTTTCATCAGAGAAGATGACACGCCTCCACTCACGATGACGCCAATTGCGATGACAATGTGCCCACTGAAGTCGTGCTTGTCGATGCCGTGGTTGGAGAACAGGACGACGTGCTGGTCGGCGACATCCGAGGTTGTTGGAACGGAGACGTCGGATCACAGAGTCCGGGCTCATGTGTCGATTATGTGTTCCTATGGTCTGTCGATCACTTTCACTTGCAGTTAGGAACGGATGTCGCTGGTGTTGACGGGTAATCTGCCGATCTTGTTGAGGTGTGGTGACCCTAGGACGACCGCTCCGAGGAAGGTGATCTGTGGTCTGTGTAGCATTGTATCGATGCAGGATACGCTAAATTGTGGTTATGTTAACGTTGAAATGACGGGCAACATCTTGGACAGACACTCTAGCTTCCAAACGTCCGATAGCCTGGTTTCTCTGAATTTGAGTTAGGCGTGGCATTGTTGACCAAGGGGTTGTAGGTCCAAGAATCGGCCACAGTTTTATACCCACTACAGTTCGTGCATTTTCGATTTAGCGAGAAATTGGTGCATGTTACCCACATATTCATTGAAATGGTGCGTTATGGCAATTCGTTTTTTATGTTGCGTTTTTACTCGGACTTCCAAATTGCAACTAAAAATAGTGATAGCACCATCAGGCTTCACTACATGCTAAAACTCGTATCAAATTATGGTTCCGTGTGTGTTACCTATTTGCTTAAAACCACTTGCATTTCTTTTGCGTGTGAGTATATTTTAGAGAATAAACAAGGCCTACAACATTATCAAATAATAGAAAATAGATTCTTTATCTCCAAATACATGAAGATAACAAATGCCTAATCAAGAAAACTATTTCCCTACTGTCAGTGGATACTTACAAAATATAACTGCAGCACAGCTGAGATAATTATCACACCCAGGGTAGTCAAGCATTGCTTCACCTCATTGCGAACTGAAGCCATGACATTGTGTTATACTACCTGCCTTCAAAGAGTGCATAAAATACTGAACAAAAGCAAATTCATGATTTTATTCATTTATTCATTCATATATTATTGTATGCAAAGCAGAAGCAGCTTTTGGTAGTAACATTATGTTGATGCGATATCAGTAACATGCAACCTGATGATCTTGATTATACATGTATTTGTACTCTCTGGGATCTTCCCTGAAAAAGTAAGTAGCACCAGAATTTGTAGACTGACTATTCACATTAACTCTCTGCATAACATTAATAGACCAAAGTAAAACTTTGTCATCATTGGTATTTACAAAATAACCATGTCCATTCAGAATATCACAAAATATGAACATATTTCTTTGTCTCTTTGTAGACATCCAGACATTTTACACATAATGAGTGTCAAATAAATTATTCCCATAAAGTCTTTGCACAAAGTGTGTGCACCTATGAGTGTGATTCTTCAATGACAGGTTCCTGTCTTTCCTTCACAAGCACTATTGCTTAGATTTTCTTGTACAATTTTGTGTCATATGATCATGGTAATGGCATCAGTTCATATAAAAGAAACAACCGCAACAATCTTAATCGAAGAAGACCATCAATTCTTGTGTATAATGCGTACTTTGGTAAAAAATAATGATAATACAGAGAGGCGCATAATACGTTTTTATCCCTAACGCAAAGACATTAGCCTACCCTGAGCATGTAACACTGGAAATACCACGCGAACAAATTTGTACTGAACTACACAGTTTATCATATTTGTTATAGTTTGACTATTACATCAACATATTGTTTTCGTGATCGAAATAGCAAGACCGTGGAAAGCCTCAAAGGGTGACTCGTCCTACTGTTCTATACATAAAATGTATCCGTCAATAGACCAAAGTGCTACCGGTAGATCTGGGAGAAAGTGTGTGTACAGCCAATAGCTATTTCTGGATTAGTTTACACATGGTAATCTTAATCTCTGCATATAAAGCAGTGCCTAAAAGAAAGGAAATACAATTGAAATGGTAAATCCTCATGTCTAGTGATGTTTTATCTGAGTGAGTGAGTGAGTATGGTTTTACGCCGCTTTTAGCAATATTCCAGCAATATCGCGGTGGGGGGACACCAGAATTGGGGTTCACACATTGTACCCATGTCGGGAATCGAACCCGGGTCTTCGGCGTGACGAGCGAACGCTTTAACCACTAGGCTACCCGACCACCCCAATGTTTTATCTGAAATTTCACATTTTCATTTGCAGCTGACATGGTTTCACTACCCTTCATGCAGATACTGTTCTACAGACAGGTTATAGGCAAACTTGTAATCAAAATGATTCAGATAACCTTATACATCTATATCAACATTAGGACTCTACAGCCAACATATGCAAATCACATAAAACATCCTAATCTTGGAATCTTTGATTGACATTAGTGCAAAATAAACATAACCTGACAGTTTCGATACACTTTTCTCTGACTTATAATGGCTCAACTTTCCATTTTTGGACCATTACGATCTGATAGACGTCTGATAGAGAGACTATTTGAACATCTAACAATCTGAAACAAAACTACTGCTTGACTTGGAGAAGATGACACCTCAGAAATTTGAGGGAACAGAATTGGATGACCTTTCTGGTACAGCCAAGAATAAATTCTACAGCCATACTACTACTGTTACATTAATGAAGGGCAACAGCCTGTTAACAAAAGCTCACACAAACATTCCTTCCTGGGATGTAAAATTGAGCAGGATTCTATTGAAGAGAAACTTCTTACTACAACATTTCAGCTTCAACCCATTAGTAACATGCTAACTAAAAGTCAGTATGGAAGCTACTCAGTTCTTGCCTACATTAACTTTCCTCATGATGCAACATTGTGATTTGTTTCACATTAAAAATATATGCAGGTTTCAATCTTATCAAGAACTGGCTTGACAAACTGTACCAAGGTGTGAAAACCCTCCTGAGAACAAAGCAATTTCATTAAGCTCCTCAACAGCTTCGTAACAAAAATGTGAATGTTTATATTTTTTTTTATCTTGTGTTAATTCAGCTTTCAAGATGACACACTCCTAAAATATTTTTGCTGTCCTGTGTACAAGTGTCATAATTGTATTATCAACTTGATTCCTCAGTCAAACCCTTGTTCACACGGATCACACATAAAACTCAGTTGTGAGCATGCAGCTTGAGGATGAAATAAATAAATACATCAGTTGCCAAAGCAACAGTTAGATTAATAGTTGTCATATTTACAGACAAAGAAATACTAGAAACACACCCAGTTTTCCTTCAGACAGACTTAACTTCATTTTGTCAAACCATTACCATGTTAATACTTTTTGCCCAAAATGGGAAATAAATCTGGCCCTAACATTGAATGAGAACTCTTCAAACGTGAAGTATTAGGATTAAAAAAGAATCTTATTCCTTTTCTCTTATTTTTTCCGCTGCCCAAAGTAGGGAGACTTGTGATTCACCACAAAAAAGGTTGGCAAAGTTTGAAACAATACTTGCTATTTCTGAACTTTGAAAGGCATTTTAGACTGTCAGCCATTGAACATATCTTACCTAAGATAATTAGGCATCAATGAAGCCTAAATATGAAAAAAGAAGACATAGACATAATTGTCACTGCTAGAAAGCATACAATACATAAATACATTTTGGATGGATTCCCTACATGTCCTTGGTTTCTGACCAGTGTTGTTGTACAAAAAAAATCTTTCTGCAATGGAAGACAATAATTGAAGCTAAATGGTTCAGTACTCAACACAGCTACAAGGAAGAAGCTTGTGAAATGACAACTTTCAGGTTATGAGCTGCCTTTGACACTTCAACTACACGGTCAACCATTTCCTGAACTGCAGGCACTGAAGGATACTGAAGGGCTGCTAGCTTTGTAGCACTAACAGATTGTTTTAAACAGTCACACAGTTGATTAGCACATTTCATAATTTTGTTTTTCACAATGGTATGCATAATGTTTCTATGGAGTGTGTCACCAATGTAAACAAGTTTATGAGCAGACACTATCACAAATTTGCTGTGGGAAATAAATACTTTGGGAGGTTCATTGCTTTCAACACAGCAAAAAAAGGCATCTAAGGCATTTGATAGAAGGGTGGAATGCGTTTCCATCTGTCCAGAATAGAAAACTAACACTTGTTTGTCATTTGGATCCAGTTGCTCAGTTTCCATATTGACTGCTTCCTCTTTATCTAATAGAAACATATCACTGTCTGTGTTCACATTCACAGGGGTTTTAACATCCTGTTCAAGTAAATTGTCAATGTCAAATGAAGCATTATCAATGACATCTTGCTTTGAGTTGTCAAGTTCCTCCAAATCGGCTTCAAGTTTCAACTCGTATGGATCCTCACTGCTGTCTTTACTATGTTCATGTTCTGATTCAGAAGGTGATCCATCCTTTTCAAAATTCTGAACCCTTTCCTCCTTTGCTTTCAATTGAGCAGCAATATCTCTTGATTCTAAGTGAACATAGTCATATTCTCTAACCCATTCATTTGAATCATTGGCATAAATGTCCTCTTTCTCAGCATCTTCATTTACAAAGTTATCTCCCTTTTCCTGAAATCTCAGACGCAAAGAGTTCATTTGATCTTCAATCGGAGTTGGTGGAAGGGGTCTTTCCAATGTGGGTGGGGGTGGCAATGGGCGTTGTTGAACCATCTTAGCCCTCTGTTTACTTCCTGCTTCTGATTTTGGTCCAATTGGAGGTTTGGCAGCAGCTGAGTCCTCAGATGAGATGATTACCTCTGCGGTCCTATTAAGATCTTGAGTTCTTGGGAACAATAATGTTGAGTTGCCTTGTATTAGAGAGGCAAGTTTTCTTGCATTGCTACTTAAATCTTTGCATAAAGTTGCAATCTGTCCTAAATCATCAGACTTAGATGAATCCAAAGGCTCAGCTAAAATGTCAGTCTGCCACTTTACTTCATCCAGATTTTTAAGTGCACTTGAAATGAGCTGATAACTATTTTGCAAAGGATTCAGTTGCTTGTACAGTTTGTTCACCAATTTCCTGTCTGGTAGCTTACTGGCATTAGCTAATGTACCTTGTGAAAACTTAATATATTCAGCAAGAGAGCTCTTGACCCCAGTTACAGCAATTTTGATTTCATACAGTTTAGTCTGTAAACTTTCCTTCTTTCGCCATGTGCTGCTTACAAATCCTAAAAACTTGCTTGCAGTTTTCTGTATATCCTGCTGTAACCTTGTCAAGAATTCTAGTGCTGCATCCATTTCAAGTGGCAATTCATCATAAGTGGGAATCTCTGTAAAAGATCCCCTTGAATCAATGCTACAAGTGGACAATCTCTGACCCTCTTCTGATGAATCAGAACGAGCTGAAATAACTGAATCCCTAGTAACTTGCGGAGGAATATCATAAACACAAACAGGTTCATTTGGCATCACTGGTGAATCCATGGATGAAATAAACGAGACCTTCCCACCACAAGTTTTCATTTGAACTCGAGGGGCATTGTTTTTAGGAATATCATAAACATCATCAATGGCATGCTCCTTGCTTTTGTTTTTCTCAGTATGGTGTTGATGTAATGAAGTTACCTTGGGTACCCCAAAGTCTATTTTCTTTCCTTTGGGGAAATCATAATCTTCAATAACAGAAGCTGGTGAAGCTAGTTTGGCTTTTGGTGGTGTATCATAAACATCCAGGCCTGAATCAGTAGACAACTGCTTTGCATTATGTGTGGATCTTGGTGGAGTGTCATACAGCTCCTGAGAAGAAACATCCAAACTTGAGCGGGCTGAGTCACATATGCTAGGAGCAGTGGAAGATCTGTGTGAGCTTACATTTGATGTACTGCTAGCTGCTGTAAGTGAGGAATCATTGGATGCATTTGAAAGGATGCTTGAGCGGTTAGAATGATTGTCAGTACTGGTCTTAATAAGGAATTGTGGAACATCATACATGTTGTCTTCATTGCCAGCTACTTGATGCATTGACTGTGGAGTATCATAGAATGATGATTCAAGATTGTTGTGCTGCATATTTTGATTACTATCATTTGATAGCCGCTTTAATGATGATGGGTTTGTATTTGGTAGCTGCATTTCAGACATCTTAAGCTGTTCCTTTGGGAAGTGTCTTGAAGGTGGTACATCATAATCTTGTAGACTTCTGTTAGGTTCATCATACAAATCCAAGGATGTTGATGTTTTTTCCATACTGCTGACAGGCTGAAATTACAAAACAGAAGTCCAAATCAAAGTATATCCATTGCTTGAAATGTATTGACACATATAACATGTAAAACAAACTCAACCATATAAAGTCAAATGTTTCTGTCGATCGCCTGTACTTAGTGTTACTGAAAAATAAATCATGTCATATCATGTAATATCATCATCTTATGAATAATTAGAAAATAATATTACAATATAATTTGTCATGATCACCAGCCACCATTGTTGGGATATATTCCTATTTCAAAACTATATTGACGAAAAATATTTGAACTTACTCCACGTATTCCATACTCAATGTCAGGTTAATTCATATTGCATGTCAAGTTTCAGTGAAGATGTAGAATATATGGGCAAATCCTACCAGTAGGCTGAATTGACAATTCAGTGACAACAAAAGGTCATAACATCATGAACACATTGATATTGTGTAATACATGCAGGACATTTGTAATGGTAAAAAAACACATTAATCATGTTAATAGGTCATTTTCAGAAGCAGTGGGTCACTACATTTATGTGTTAATGCCAAGCATGGTTCATGTACATGATGTTATAACCATGAATAGATATACATTCAGGTTCCAAATGTTATTACTGCAGGGAATAAAGATTGACAATGAATATTAATACAGCACATAACATTTTTTACAACAAATCACTTAAATTCAGTGTATATACAAATGAAATTAAAGATCTGTTTCTCATATCCCAGCTATCCAAACACATCAATATCTGACTCAACTCCACCAAAACGTCAGATCAAGGCAAAGAAATTTGACCAGTATAATGTCAGTAATATTGTTGAGAGACAATCAACAAACCACTATACTATACTCCTATTATATACAGACAGTATTGGTCGGAAACCAACTGGACAGTCTGTGGGTTTATATCAGCCCTCCAGGCCCGTTAATGATGAACTTCATAACCAGGAGAGGTACACAGCATGGTACTCTTACCATGTTTATACATACAGATAGATGAATCAGAACTTATTCTGTAAAACAAGAAACTTCAGCTGAATACAAAATCTTTTGACCTCAAGAGCCAGATAACTTAACTCCAGTTAGGCCACCCACTACAAAAGTTGTTTCAGGTAACAGAACCAAGACGGTATGTCGGTAGGTAGTAAAATATTCGTTTCATAACAAATGTTATATTTGGGATAACACTTTCTTAATAATGTACAGATTCTGGTACTTTTTGGGGTTGAGGCACCTAACTAATCACCAGCACACAAAGTTTGTTTTAATTATTTTAAAAAATTCAATAACATTCTTCCATGTCACTTAAATGGTTGTCAAGCTTTCTTCTGTTGAAAGGTAATCTATGATGTCATGTCATGTATATTCACACAGAAGGATATTTTCAACAAATATATATTCAATTTATTCTTTTTTCTGTTATTATGAATTATAGCTAAAATGGAAAGAATTATTATTAAACAGCCTGCATGTTATCAGAAATGAGCGGGCCACTGTAACTTGATAATGCCCTCATATTGCTTTACGACAGGCCATTGTTAGGCGACGTCATAGGGATAGGGATAGGTGACGTCATGTTCAATAATGCCGTCATCTGGTTTGTTCTATGACATTTCCATATTTTGTAAAGGTGGGTCAGTGACATACGTGTTGATTGCAGTAAATGTTTCAAAACCAATATTGTTGTTTCTTTTTATTTGATAAGAAATTCCATCAATGTTTTAGCTATCATAACGGTAACACCATTTTTCAGGTCATTATCATTTGCAGAAGCCCTCGGTCTTTTCAACTGCCCTCCCTCGTCAGGCAGTTAATGGAAGACCTCAGGCTTCTGCAAATGATAATGCCCTGAAAAATAGCATTACCCTTATAATAATTCAAATGATACTAAAGAGAACCATAGAATGTTGAATTTAATAGAGTCAGTAGATTGCAAACAAAAACCTCAGTTATTGTGCATTGGTAGAACATCAATATTTAATATATTTAGTTCTGAATGACAATAGGAATGAATTTATTATCATATCAAACTCGACAAACACATTTCAGTTGGTTTATTTATTCCACAAGAATTTCATTGGCAATTAGTATCATTACATCATGACTTTATCCATATATCTGTTCTTATCATCAACAATCCTCAGCATCAAGTGTTTGCAGATAACTTGGATGTTTCTCTTCATGTTTTCACTTTGTTTTATTTAGACTTACAGCCAAAGGAATTGCGGTCCTCTACAAATTGTGCAGGTATAGCAATGAGAATGGTCTTCAGCAACCTATGCTTGCCTAAAAGCGATTCTGCTTGTTGTAAGAGGTGACTTACGAGATGTGCTTGTCAGGTTCGCTGACTTGGTTATTGTATGTCATTGAATCCAATTGCGTAGATTGATGTCAATCACTGGATTATTTACAGACCACGTTAAACATACAACAATACAGTCAGAACCCTATATTATCCCCATTTGCCCATCATTAATGGTTTCATTTTCTCATAATTGAAAGAGTTGACATGTCTGGCACATTGAGCAATAGTAAAACTTGAGCTTAGGGTAAACTAAAATTGTTCAAGGTTAAAATGCAAGGATCACAAATAATAGTAATAGATTTTTCTTACATCATTATGTAGCCAGTATAATGTACAATATGATAGCCAAGAAAAAAGTGGGAAAACGTAAACTTAGCGCTGTTGCGCTAAATTAAAAGTACATATTTTGAGGTATGTATTTACAACAACCCAAATGAATCTTAAAAGCACTAACAGGGAGGCTTGTCTTAAATAGCATGGCCGGCTAGTCCTGCAAGCTGACAGGTCATTACCACTAGCCGGGTTCAGAATATATTTGATCGTTTCATCAGTTGTAGGTTTGTTTGTTGTTTAATGCCATACTCAGCAATATTCCAGCTATATGACAGAACACGGATAAATAATGTTGTGATGATGTCATGAGTATCGATCCACGTAATTGGGATACGATGACATGCATCAACTAAGTCAATGAGCCTGACCACCTCATCCTATCAGTTGCTGTTACAGCAAGCATGGGTTGCTGAAGACCTATTCTAACCCGGATCTTCACTGGTGAGTTGTTGGTAGACCTGTGTTGTTAATGTAATACCGGTATAGATTCCATGTAGCCAGTTTGTGCTAATTCACCAGAACGGTATTTGTCTTACCTACTGTCACTCACCTCACAATAACATGCAACTGCAGCAGTGTTCGAAATAAGTACCTGTCCGTAGGGGTGAAACCGCATTATCAGTGGTTCATATTTGGAAAGGGAGGTCACTCTAATTTCAATCAGGAGCTATTTCCGTTGTTTTCGTATTTATTATAGTCAGGCTGAACGTTGGCGTTGGTCCAATTATTAATTGGCCATCAAATCCCAAAGGTAAACCATATTCTTAATCAAATGTTTGGAGACAACATATATTTTTCTTCCCATCCTAACTTACAGAAAACGGTCTTTGGCAATGTGAATTAATAACTTGTAAATATTTGTTTTCAACAAATGTGGGCCCACTTTATTTAGAGATGACTGCAGGTGGGCCCACATTTTAGAAAGTCAATAGTTGTCACATGTTGAGTGTAAAATGTTCATCACCTTTGGTTGGTTTAGTGATGGTAGCAATATGCTATACTGAACAACAGATGTTCCTGTGACACTGAATAAGATTTAATGCAAAGTTATATTTTTTACCAAAAGTAAAAACCTTTTTCGGTTTGCAACAGATAAAAGACTCCTGTAAGTGTGCAAATGGTTCAATTTGCCATACTGACTTCAGAAAATGTGTGATTTCATAAAAAACATGAACATGCCAAAATGTCAATTTACAAATAAATAGCATGTGTGTCCACCTCTGGTTGCGATGCAAGCAACACATCTTCGTCTCATGGAATGGACCAGGCGTCGCAGTCCCGTTGTCATGTTGAAAGGTAATGCCTAGGCCATGACGACACAAAAACGGTAGAAGAACAGGGTTCATATTTGGAAAGGGAAAGGGAGGTCTGTCCATATCTGTCCATATCTGCTGGAGCATGTTTCGAAGTTCCTGGAGTGTCTGTGGAACACGTGGTTGACGTCGAAGGCGCCGATCCATCTCATCCCACATGTGCTCGATTGGTAAGAGATCAGGGGAGCAAGCCGGCCAGGGGATGACAATCACGTTGTTTTGTTCAAGAAAATCCTGAACAAGTCGAGCAATATGAGGCCGGGCGTTGTCATGTTGAAAGGTAATGCCTAGGCCATGACGACACAAAAACGGTAGAAGAACAGGGTTCATATTTGGAAAGGGAAAGGGAGGTCTGTCCATATCTGCTGGAGCATGTTTCGAAGTTCCTGGAGTGTCTGTGGAACACGTGGTTGACGTCGAAGGCGCCGATCCATCTCATCCCACATGTGCTCGATTGGTAAGAGATCAGGGGAGCAAGCCGGCCAGGGGATGACAATCACGTTGTTTTGTTCAAGAAAATCCTGAACAAGTCGAGCAATATGAGGCTGGGCGTTGTCATGTTGAAAGGTAATGCCTAGGCCATGACGACACAAAAACGGTAGAAGAACAGGGTTCATATTTGGAAAGGGAAAGGGAGGTCTGTCCATATCTGTCCATATCTGCTGGAGCATGTTTCGAAGTTCCTGGAGTGTCTGTGGAACACGTGGTTGACGTCGAAGGCGCCGATCCATCTCATCCCACATGTGCTCGATTGGTAAGAGATCAGGGGAGCAAGCCGGCCAGGGGATGACAATCACGTTGTTTTGTTCAAGAAAATCCTGAACAAGTCGAGCAATATGAGGCCGGGCGTTGTCATGTTGAAAGGTAATGCCTAGGCCATGACGACACAAAAACGGTAGAAGAACAGGGTTCATATTTGGAAAGGGAAAGGGAGGTCTGTCCATATCTGCTGGAGCATGTTTCGAAGTTCCTGGAGTGTCTGTGGAACACGTGGTTGACGTCGAAGGCGCCGATCCATCTCATCCCACATGTGCTCGATTGGTAAGAGATCAGGGGAGCAAGCCGGCCAGGGGATGACAATCACGTTGTTTTGTTCAAGAAAATCCTGAACAAGTCGAGCAATATGAGGCCGGGCGTTGTCATGTTGAAAGGTAATGCCTAGGCCATGACGACACAAAAACGGTAGAAGAACAGGGCCGATGATCTCGTCACGGTAGCGCTGTCTATTGAGCTTTCCCTCTACCACTATCAAACGGGTCCTCTATCTTGCTGTAATCCCACGGCATACCATAACGCTGCTGCCCCCTAACCGATCTTCTTTCATGACACAATGATTGACGTAACGTTCATCTTGACATCGGTACACTCGAACTCCGTCCATCGCTGTTTCTGAGATGGGAACAAGACTCGTCAGTGAATAGAACTTGTCCCCACTGCATGGCCGTCCATCGTAGACGCTGTCTGGACCTCTGTAGACGTGCTTGACGATGGTTTCCCTGTAAAATGGGATGTCTGGCAGGTCTTCTGGCGACCAATCCCCGCTCATCTGAGGCGACGACGTACGTTTGTATGCCAGGGATGCTTCTTGCAGTCACTGTTGCTGGCTGGAATCAATTTCGTAGGTGTTGTTTGTCCAGTTGTCTTGTTGAATATTGCTTACGAGTGGCCTGCCACTCTGAGGATGGTCTCTGACTGCATTCGTCTGTTGTCAACATTGCCATAAACACCAAATGGTGTTTCTGTAGACGTTAAATGTTTTGCAACATCATGTTGACTCGATCCTGCTTAAAGCATACCAATGGCTCGCAGACGCTCATTTTCGGCGCTCATTTCGTGATGTTGAATAATTGCGTAATTTTGTTGTTTTTCTGAGTGGTTCTTGTCAGCACGATGATAAACAATGCATATGGAACCCCGTTAATGCACATGTTTTTATACCCATTCTTGGGTAGTAAAATGCATGGGGCTTGCATAAAAGTCAACTTTCGCATGCAATGCATGCTTTTCTGTAGCAGTTGCATTTTTGCGACTTGATTCCATAGATGTACTACAATATTGAAAACCAAACTTTACTTGTTTGAAAAATACACTAAAATATTGGTGTCACAGGAACTTTTGTTGTTGAGTATAAAATGTGGGCCCACTCTTCCCCCACGTACTTCAAACTAAATTTGAGAAACAATACCATACAATCCACATTTTCCAGTACATTTAACACATCAATCTGATCACAAATGTCGGTGCCGATATAAACCTGAAAATTATGTCTATACTTGAGTTGAACTCGGTTATGATACAAGCCTATATGACCTTAAAAAATTCCGGGAACTTGTTCCATAAAAGGAATAACCCCACGACCTAGTTTTGCGATGTTTGTACAAGTGACTTCTGCTGTAGTTTCTACGCATTTGTATATTCTTATCCAATTAAAAGTCACTATACTCATTTTAAATAGACAAAATAGTTGTTCATGATACAGATTTTTAACCAAGTACATATTCTCTACAAGTGCGTTTAGTTTTGAATGTGGGCCCACCTCAAACTTTCGATTAGGCAAGCGGAGTTAGACGAGGCAGAGGCCTGCAGCATCTACAGTACATCGGTCAAATTGGCAGCAAGTCAATTTGTTATATTTCAAACACTGAATTGCAGTAGATTATTGCATAATGTATGCCAGTACACTCAGCCATGTGTATAGTGTAATGGAACACGTTAGCAAGTGACACGGCATCACCGAGTCTAAGACATGTCGTTTCATCTTTGTAGTGCAATTTCAAGATAATAAACTGTACAAACGAACCAATCTGTATTTTGCAAACACTTGTAATCCATGCTTCCAAGATGGGAATATTCCTGATTATTTTCTTCATTATTGTCAGTTTAGAGGGAACGTGTATTTCTTCCCGAAATCACCAGTTCATCTTCTAAGAAACATTCACATTTCCTGATAACTCGAAAACTAATTTCACTCTCAGAGTTGGACATATCAGCAAGTTGTGATCAGGATACCGCAAAAGGGACTGAAGTACGAGGGGCGTTCAATAAGTTTTGCAACTTCCATATAAGACCAAGTCGCAGAATATCTCTTGCACTTTTATTTTTCAATATCATCTCCATTCACCTCAATACACTTATTCCATTTGTCCTTTAAGCTTTTAATACCACTTTTAAAGACATTCTCAGATTGGCCCTCAAACCTCGCCTCTGTTGCAGCCTTATGTCCTCGTCATCCTAGAAGCGTCTTCCATGTAGGGCAGATTTCAATTGCCGGACCAGGAAATAGTCACTGAGGGCTAAGTCTGCGCTGTAGGGTGGGTGATTAAACCTCAGAGCATGACTGATGATAACTGGGAACCCCTAGCGATCTTCAGGACAGAATTGAACGCAGCAAGGTATGTTGCAATCGTAGAACCAGCCAGGTGACGGGATTGACGAAGAAAATCCAAAAAGTCAGCCACCTGTGGAACAGTGGCCTCCACTGGAACTATGTGCCTGGACAAGCAGAAGGCCTGGAATGACTGACACTTGTCATTATATAGTGATCGAGTGGAGATACAATGAGCTTGGGAAACAGACGCCGCACCATGAGCTGAAAATCCCGGGGAAGACATAAGACAGGTTCCCCTTTGAGCTGTAGGAGCCTGGGAAACCAAATCCAGGACGGCCAGTAAGGTGCGACCATAAGCAGATCCAAAGGACAGGTCTGGGCTGCCTTCTGAATGACCTGAGGGAGAAGAACTGGGGGTGGAAAAGCATACACGCTTAGGCCGACCCAGGTTAGAGCGAGGCCGTCTCCCTCCAGGTGCAGGTGGGCGCCCCATCCTTGTAGAGATTTATCCACGAAGAGATGGTGAGTGGCATCGAAGCTTGGCATAGAAGAACCACTCAAGACGTTCGATGGGACTAGCCACCACTCCAGGAATGGATGTAAGGGGGCCTGATAGGTCTGAGCGCAGAAATGGCAGGAGGAACCTCTGAAGGGTAGGCAGTTGAAGACGACCCCGGGACGTCAGATCCTGAGCTGAGGTCAACAGCCTGAGAATGTGCTCGACTGGCTGAGATCGAGAAGTCTACAGAGGGCTCTCCTGACCTCGGATTGGATAGCCACAAACTGATCCGGAGGAACCTGTATCAAGGAGAGGTCTGTCAGAAAGAGACCGCCTATGAAAGTGAAATGGCGAGGAGTCGCATCCGATTTCTCCATGTTGATCATTCAACCCAACTGATGGAGAAGGCCATGGGTGAAATCACACTGAAGAGTCAGGGTCTGATGGACGCTGTGACCGAGGATGCAATCATCGAGGTGAAGGAATGCAACGATGGGACAGGTTAAACCTGTGAACAACCACGGAGTGGAGGAAACGACGATGTGCTGCATGAATGGGAACGCTTAGGTAGGCATCCTGGAGATCAAGACTGATGAGGTAGTTAATTGGTTGAAGGATGTGGCTGGATGGAGATCATCTGGAAATGTGGCGGAGGCGCGAGATAATGGAGCTTGAAAACCGCCAGATTGTGGATCATTCGTAGTTTGGGCACCAGGAAGACTGAAGAATAAAACCCTGGAGAGATGGAATCAGCGTCCAGGAGATCTACTGCATTCTTGGCGATCAGTAGATCAATCAGCCATAATCCCTTTGTTTATATTACTGGCTTCATCCTTTGTTTATGTCACTGACTTCACAGATGATTGTCATCACTACCCTTGTGTGTACATAACAGGCTTATCTACTCCATTATAACAATATCAACTCTACTGTATAAACGTTGCCTCCTACTTGAATATATACTTGCCAACCACACTCTGTATATCACTTGCTTGATAACGGTGTTAGAACCTACACTGAAACGTCGCTCTTAATTGTAATAAATAAGTTGTTCATCCATAAATTCTTATCCTTACTTAGTACTCAACTTCTATATGCCTATCAAAGAAGATCTATATTGGCCTGAAGATCTAGCACAATGCGAGGCTGATATTGAGTTTCCCATGGAGTTGTAGTTTGAGGACGAACAGCACGGAACTGCAGGCTGTAACTGTGGCGGAGGATTCAGGTAACGAACGGTAATTGCCAGTTGTCAGGCGTCCGAAGAAAGTCACTTCCGTGGCCGGTCCCCGCCGGAAAAGTGTCCACAGTTGGGGGCTTTGAAGGTTCTTTCTTTTCTGGGGGACTGTAGTTAGGCCCAAAAAGAAGAGGACTTCCGCTTCAAACTAGCTCTCTTCCATACTTATGATTTTCGCTACTGGGAGAGCTGAGAAGAAAGGTGACGTTCCATGTTACTAAGGAGACAAAACTGTTGTTGATTAGTATCCTTGGCATCAGTAGGGATCTTGCCGTTGAAGAGAGTTGACCTAGACCAAGATTGGTGCATCTATTGCATTTTGAACGACATATCCAAGGAGGACAGTTTGAGCAGGGCAGAGAGGTCTCGCGATGGTGATGGATCCAAGGCAGTATTGTAGGTAAGTGGACAAGTTGATGCTGTTACCAATCCATGACAGAAAGGGGCTGGTCATTTGCTCATATGGATTCTGTATGGCCGAGTTGAGATGACGAAGCACGCTGAGTAGGCGATGGTCAGCGAGACAAAAAGCACCCTGGCGACTGTACGGCAACCTATGGAGCTGGCGATGGTTCAGCAAAAGGTGGCGACAATCCTGCGAATGCTGGCAACAGTCTGGCGGTAGCTGGCGATCTGGCGAGCTCTGGCGACGGTTCGATGAAATGGCATGAATGGCCATAGGATTTATAAAATCAAGTGGCGCAGATGGCGCAGATGGCGTCGATTGTGGAGGACCACCCAAAGAAACCGTCGTCGGCGTAGTCGGATCTGAAGGCGGAGGAGCCGGATTCAACGGAGAGGGAGAGGTTGGTGGCAGCAAAGTATCAGACATCTTCCTCCTATACACAAGTTGTTTCCGGCGACTAAGAAGAGCCTTTTATATTTGATTAAAGTCAGTAATTGACAAGGGAGTGCAAAAAGAGCAGCGCTGACCAAACGAGCACTCAGGCTTGTAGTAGGGGCAACGTTGATGTGGATCTTTCCCCGACTTAGGCCTTTTACATAAAGCACAACGCATAGAATACATTCTGCAAAAAATTGTAAACAGCGAATAAGCGTAACGAGCAGAATCACATATGAAGCAAAACATTGTTACTGGGCAATATGTGAACTAAGCGCACAAACGCACAAACCTTACAACACAGTGTGAGGCCTGACTGGAAGCAATTAAAAAAAATAATATGCCAAATTAATAGGAATCATGTCAATAGAAAGCCATAATCAACAAAATAAATGAGATTCACCAATAGTTTAAGAAAACTATAGCAAAAAGTAAATTAATCATGTAAACGCGCAACCTCGTAAACAAGCGATGCACAAAAGTTAAAATGGCGGCCAAGGCACAGAGAATAAAAATCGAATTTACAAGCTATAAACCGCAAACAAGCATATATATCAAGCATGGAAAGGTCATATGGAGGTAGAACCACCGGAAGACAAAATTTGAAGATAATTAACGGGGTAAGTTGAATCTGTTCCATAGGGCAGAGAAGAATATCAGGAGTAGGGGCCAAGGGGGATAACCCATGGATGCCGAGGTCTGTAGTCTGTAGTCTGTTTAAACTGTTACTTCGTTCCAGTACCGTCTGTTTGTATAAGGTAGGGAAGCTAAAGCACTGTGTAGCGTAAGGTAGGGTAAAACATGTCATTTCTGCAAAGCATCATGAGTAGTTGATACAACATGATTTCATTCTCATGTACTGCTATTATCTATATCTCCTATGAAAATCCGCTTGGGACATATACTTGCTGATGTCAAATTATAAGAAAATGCTTCCTGAACATGCTGAAATTCTACTTAAATCATCCTTCAGGAGACATTTGATCCTTATCTATGCAATTGGGTTGTCATGAATCCCAGTTCTTATTCATTATGAACACATCTTATAAGTTTCATACAAATTTCTGGAAGTTTTGCTCAATTCTTAATTTATGCAGAAACTGCAGATCCTGTGGGCCAAAAGAGCCCTTATCCTACCATGACCTTTTCTTCAATTCAACTGATTTGCGGCAAACAGAAAATGTGTTGACTGTATCCTATTGGGCCATAATAGAGTCAACTCATTCAAATCAAAGGACAGCCATACACACCAACCTCTTCATGAAAGAAAAATACATATATGTCCAGTCAGCATCCACTGTAAACATGGTAAAATGCTAAGCATGCCAACGCAACTTTCATGATACAGTCACACTTACAACATCATTCTGAAGTATGTTTAATCTGATTCAAAGTGAAAATAATTTCAAATAAATGTTAGTCTTTGATACTTTTCTTTGTACAAGAGCCATGTGAAAAAACCCATCTCTAAACGATAAGAAATGTTGTGATCAAAAACACTATAGGGATTGGATATTGCATGTTTATCGCTTGTGTCAAGTGCCTGGTGAACATGGTGAAAGCACCAACAGCACACCTGGAAACACACAACACCAAAACAGTTCAGGAAAGAGTGCAACCATGGGTGTCATCATATCAAGTTTGTTTAATATATTTTTTTTCGGAGAGGTGAGTCAGGCTGATAACTGCCTGTTTTAGTTGGTTAAAATTTGGATTGATTGCAGACGTGCTCCAAAGCTTTAGGTGCCGTTTCATCAGGGGCAAAGCTGGAGACACGTGTGTGGTTTTCAGAGATAGCACCATTGAAAAACGAGGATGCACTCCAGGGCTGGTGTAGGAGTTGCCTCTTGAACTTGGAATCCCAATCCATTAAGGCGAGATAACCAAGGCGCCTGGTGCTGGTATTCTCCGCAAAAGCCGCATAGAGATGATTACATAGACGTTTGATTTAATGTTGTTGAAATGACATCATAGTACGTAAATGATCCAGCTAATTAGGATTGTCCTCATTAAGATCCTGATCAATGGATATTGCAGACAAGGCAAAGACAGATAAAGGCTTGAGTGACCGCCGAATTTCAGTTTCAGTGAAGGCAAGCCGAGTATCGGGCATATGCAGAGTGGTCGGCCTAGAAGTCATGCGATGTAAATCATTGTCCAGAGTATGCGCATTATCTGCAGCTTCGAAAGCAGTGACGGGAAAATCTAGCTTCCTGTTATGAGGCACCTTAAAAGCCGGAGTGAGGGATAGTTTGGAGAAATCATCCAACGCCGGGATCCGGTGGAATGGAAGTAGGGAAAGACCAAATTGTTTCCCTCTTATCAACATTCTGATCCGGAGAGGGAGCAACCGAGGCCAACCATTCCACCATCCAATCTGGCACTTGGTTAAGTCCCAGGTGCACTCCAATGCCGTCAACTCAAAAGATAAGCCAACTGAGCTTGTCGAAGAGTCTGAATGATAGTCTTATTGTCAACAAAGCGGGGAATGACTATGGGACAGACATCTGGAATGAGGGCATCTGGAAATATGACGGGAAGACCGGGGAGAGATACAGCCACATGTATAAGAAAAATGAGGTGGAGTTGCTTCCTTCAAAGGATCCAAGGACTGACGTGAGGTACTCATGGTTATTAGCAATAGAGGCATATTCATATGCTGCATAAGGGGGGCTATTAGCACAGGAGCGGGAACAGAAGTTGCAGTCACTGTGTGGGGAACAAGAGGCGGCACCAATGGGTGAGCTGGCGCCAATGACAGAGGTGATAAGGGGTGCTGACACGGTTGGCGTGAACACAGTAGACGATGATGGGGAGGAGAGGCACCAGAGCTCCGGATGACTTTTTGAGCAATTGAGTTTTTACTCGAAGGTTTCTATTTTAATTGGGTTATTAAAATTTCCGTTAGGTAACCATTAATTTTTCACTCATCTATTCATCACTCTATTGGTTTTTTCGCAAAATGAGTAAACATTTTAGGATTTAAAAAAAAATAGAGTAATGTTTCAGATGTATATAAGGGTCCTAACTATAGGCTTGACTTGGAAAGAAAATAAGCTCGTAATAGTGTTTTGGAAATTAGCTCTGTTGTACGCATGCTGAAAAAGCTTCATAGGTGTTTGCGCGTGCTGTTAATATACATTTGAGTTTTTCATTTAATGCATGCATTTCTGTACGCAAGTTAATTGAAAGTAATTGGGGTTTGAATATTTTTGGGTGGTATTTTTACGCAAATACAAAGCTTATATGTAGCTCTTAGGCACTGCCCTATTAGTGACGAATGCGGAGTGGTTGAGGATAATAACACTTCAGTGTCAAAGTGATCGGCAACCTAAGTCGGAGAACTGTCCCTATGGTTGGCCATCTGGGAATGTCCGTGAGCACATTGGGTGTGTTGTTTTCTCAAAACTGAGGTATACAGTGTCATCACTAGGGGAGAGAGCACTAAAAACTTGCGCCGCAACGATGAGGAAGAAGGAACCTTACAATAGGTGCGTCAGGGGTGTGGATCTCTGGCTGATTCATGGCCCTATTAGGCACACATGTCAACAAAGAAAGACGGGCATGTAATTATAACTTAAACTTTGAGAAAGTTCCCGGGAGAAAATTACGATATCATACACTATCATAACAAGTATTTGTCACAGAGTGACGAAATATCCCCCGCCATATACACCATAGTACCAAATATGAAGACAATCCAGCGATTAGTTCTTGAGATATCGCGGTACACCGTTTTCAAACTCCAAAAGCAGATTTGCCTGCTGTGACCTTGAAAATGGGGTCAAGGTCACCAAAACCGACTGGTGTCTGTATATACACCATAGTTCCAAATATGAAGACAATCGAGAGGTTTAGTTCTTGAGATATCGCGGCAACACCGTTTTCCAACTCTAAAAGCAGATTTGCCTGCTGTGACCTTGAAAATGGGATCAAGGTCACCAAAACCGACTGGTGTCTGCGGTGTCTGTATATACACTATAGTTCCAAATATGAAGACAATCCAGTGTTTAGTTCTTGAGATATCGCGGCAACACCGTTTTCCAACTCTAAAAGCAGATTTGTTTGCTGTGACCTTGAAAATGGGATCAAGGTCACCAAAACCAACTGGTGTCTGCGGAGTCTGTATATACACCATAGTTCCAAATATGAAGACAATCCAGTGTTTAGTTCTTGAGATATCGCGGCAACACTGTTTTCCAACTCCAAAAGCAGATATGCCTGCTGTGACCTTTAAAATGGGGTCAAGGTCACCAAAACTGACTGGTGTCTGCGGAGTCTGTATATACACCATAGTTCCAAATATGAAGACAATCCAGTGTTTAGTTCTTGAGATATCGCGGCAACAAACAGGTGGGACGTACGGACAGACGTACGGACGGTCGTGAATACTATATCCCCCGCTTCGCGCTTTCGCGCGGCGGGGGATAATTATACACTTAAAAGCCCAGAATAGAAAAGTATGTAGCACATGAACAAGAGCTAAGATAGACTTATTGAATTATCAAAGCACAAGAGATGTAAACATGACAACGTGGCAAAACAAGATGGCGGATGGTACAACACACGTGGGAAGTAAGCATGTGAAAGTGCCCAAGTCAGGCAACAATTACGCTAAAGAAGGCCTGAAAAGACCAACTTAGTACACGGGATTATAATACATACAATTGAGAATGTATTGGTTATCAAAGGATAGCAAAAGGATACTATCTGGTTCTTCAAACTGGGGAGCTTTATTCTGAAACAGCTGTACAGCCGATGACTAGCAGTGATGTGATTATACGTGACGTCACCACTTCCTGTCATGTGGTAGCTATGGGAGGAAGTAAGCCTCCTGGTTGGTACAACAATTTATGTTGCCAAAACCTCCCACAGCTCCAGCTCCTAGTCAAAGGGTGAGTGAGTTGTGTTTAACATGTTTAACGCCGCTTTTATCAGTATTCCAGTTATATCATAGCATGTGAGCTTAAGGTGGGAGGAAAGCCCAAAGTGATGCAGGTCTGGACGTTAACCACTTCGGGGAAACCCACGAGCATGGGTGTGGTGCTGACAAACCTAGAAACAGATTTGGGCCAACCAGGATTCGAACCCACAATCATAGGTTTCTGGCGTGCACAAGGGATGCAACTCTGCACAGCGAACTGCGGCTTAGACGACTGGGCCACCTGTGCCCCCCCCCATTAAAGAACAGCAGTAGAAGCATTAAGGCAGTAATGCATAATAAGATAAAAAATTATCCTACTTTCATTATATTGTGGTATGTGACTAAGACTAAGTTTAAAACCTAGCTGCACCCTGGTCCCATAACTTTATCAAAGATGAAACGTGGGCCGATGTGCTGCTAGTGTCATTTATATACTCTAGTTCATCAACCATCATATTGGCACCTGGTTTTTGACAATTATTTATTTTCTATTGAACACAAAATCACGCAACGAAAGTCGGTTATTAACAAATTATAATCATTGACCTAACTAGAAATACTTGTTTTGTGATATTTCATGTCCGAATAAAAATATTTTGTTATCAATTTGTAATTTGTGATCATTAACATGGTCTTGTAGTCGAGGGTTAGAAGAGATGACTTAGTGTCTCACAACAATGACATAATGTGCGTCAATCATGCTTGCTGCATGACCTTAGGTCATGCTACAACTCTGGTTGTACCAGCAGTAACTGTACAGGCAAGAAATCTTGTTTAACATGGAAATATGCCGCAAAGTATGCCTGTCGTATTATACTTCAGGTGAATTGTTTTTTCAAACTTGAATCATGTAAAAAGAAACAACCTCGATACCTCACAATTGAGAATATTTGTTTAACTAATGTCTCGAAGGGCTTGCTTCTAAAGTATCTCCCCTGATAAGCGTGTATAACCTTCAGATGACATACCAAAACCTGAAAGAAGAGCATGACATCTGTGTGTCTATGTATAATATTAATATTTCATATGCTGTGGTATTTTAAATCATTTCATAACATATTTCATGCAACACAAGTTGTCAGTGACGAAAATGACACATCATCGAACCCAACACTCTAAACCCCCAACAACTGACAGTTCAACACGAAGTGAACATCTGTTTCAAGACGGACTAGTTATGCCCGGTTAAGGTTTAATCATTAGAAAACGTTCTGTCAAATAGATGTATTATAACTGAATTAAAATTTGTAAACAAGGTTGTGCCTGCCTTATTTATAAAATGACCCCATGTTTATGAACCAGTCAGTCCAGAGAGACCTACACTTTTTCAGCTAGAATGAAAACTGTATTGCAATATATTGTATAATTCAAAATTTTGATTTCAGAAGCAATTTGAATGCAGGAATTTAAGTTCATAAATGGAACAAAACAAGATGCTGGAACAGCATAATGTTTACTCATTCAATAAATACCCAAGGATGCACGCTCAAGGACACAGATGACTTGGTGTTACACCACTGCCACTAAAGAACTCCAGAGTGAGAACTAGCATTTTGGAATTACAGAAACATTTCGAAGGTACATGTACATTAAACATAATAAAAATCACTATTTGAAATCACCCGATATACTAAGCATTAAACATGATATTGTGATATGTAAAATGGAAAGAAAGAACCTCAATATACCAGTAATACTACGCACCCTTAACAGAGACAGGCAATAAATTTTGTTGTATTTAGGATTCCAACCTGAAAGGCCGTAGAGCCCTATTGTAATCATTTGATTTATCATTATTATTCCGCCGTTTTTTGTTCCAGAGCTAGCAAAGTAACCACTAGCTCTTTATTTTTTTAATTTGTACGTGTATGTAGACAGTTGTGTTCTAGATACCACAAAAATTCCAAGGCCATAGGCCCAATGGCCAAGGGAACATAACTGAAAAACAAGTATTTTTTTAAGATGTATTTCGCACTATTGCTCCGCAACCACTTGTCCGATTACTTTCAAACTTTGCAAGTGTCTGCTGCTTTGGGTGCTTGACATTATTTGTTCTTTGACTTTGGTCATTGGTCACATGGTTTGGCAGCCATATTGGATTCAAGGTTTTCACAGTGTCTTTTGGGTACCTGTCTTCAAACACAAACAACTCTGAGTCAACTGCATGAAATGATTTCAAACTTTCTGAGAATGGTCTCCAAATGAAACAGAACAAACTCTAATAGCCGCTTTTGGATATCGTTTTTAGTTGCGGCTGTATTGAATTTTGATTTGGACCTTTTTTTTTCACCAAAGTTTTACTGCGAAGATCATATCTTGCAAGGTTGTAGACAGAAACTATTGCAAGTTTACAAGAAGTTAGTGTGCCATATGCATCTCATTTTTTGTACTTGGTTGCATGCTAAAAGTAACACCGTTTGATGGTGATATTTGATTAATCTTTGGGACACCCCTGGAACACGCCAAGTTTGTAGCGGCGATGTCCTGCAGACTGTGCCTATCTTTTGACGGAGTTGGTACAAGCAAACCCTTTGAGGATTCAAACATGTTCAAGGTCGGAAATGGGTTTAGAACAGACCTGGACACTCGACACACGCTAATTTCGTAGCGGCGATACCCTGCAAGTGGTGCCTACAGATTTGGTACAAGGAAACCCTTTAAGGATCCGACCATGGAAGTTTGTGCACAGTGTTACTTGGAGCCTGGCATTGCTGCTTTGCAGCTATATTTATATCTATATTATTGTCAAAATTTGAAAGAAACCTGCCTTGCATTCAAAAAGGGAGGTAATTTAGGAATTGTCAAGTTGTTGTCCATCCTCAAAACACACCATCCAGGTAGCATGAATACATAGCATGTACAGATAAGTTTGTCCTGTTTTGTTACTTTAAATTCAGTAAACATTTTAATACAATACTTATTAACAAGAGTGAGTGAGTGAGTATGGTTTTACGCCGCTTTTAGCAATATTCCAGCAATATCACGGCGGGGGACACCAGAAATGGGCTTCACACATTGTACCCATGTCGGGAATCGAACCCGGGTCTTCGAAGTGACGAGCGAACACTTTAACCACTAGGCTACCCGACCGCCCCACTTATTAACAAGATACATGACCCTTGATCCTAGGCATAATGGATGGACTGTTATTAGTGTTTACAGATTTAGTTGAAGGAAATATATATATATCTAATTTAGGTTGATGTCAATGCTACTCGTTAACATTTCCTGATAGTGCTGGTACGTAGCAAAGTCGTTGGTTATTTAGAAAATCCCATGTCGAGGACCAAAAACCATCTGAATCACAGTAACCAGGGTAAGACTAAGAGGGTAAACCAGTCATTTGTATGTCAAGAGCAGCACGAAACATTCTTTCCCAGTTGGGAAACACAAGTCCTAGACATTTCATGCTTTGCTATGTTATTAACAAACCTAGGACCATGACCAGGTTTGGAAACCACAATCAACAGATCTTTCCACGAATGAGGGATGCAACGATACCATTACAAACACATTACAAGTAGGTTGATATTTTGTTTTAAATAATGACTGATAAATACCCAAGAATAAAAGCATAACGGATAATTGTAATTAATCAGGGTACTTATTCTAGTTTGTTCTTCATTTGAATGTATTCAGGGTTTTACTGGATGCAAAATATTATGTCCTAAAATATGCATATAGATTGAGAATGGATGCATATAATTTACATTACAAGTCCTGTGGGACACAAAAGTATTGTCTGTTTATGTATAAAATGGAAAGTGCATATAACATATACAGGATATAACTGACATTTTTATTCTGGTTGAGGGTGTCAATGATTGATTTTCTTCAGTCTAATATAGATATTCCTATCTATCATAGGCTCAAGGTTTCTGAACATGTGCAAAGATATGAAATCAGATTTGTTTTTGAAAATTAAGGGATCCCCATGTTAATGCCTTGGATTCTCATAACCTACTACTACTGTATTCAAAACTAGATCCAGATAAAACCCTGTGTATTTGTGTATATTTTAGTGCTTCGAGTTAGAGTTTAGGCTCTAACTCTATATGTACGACACATAATCCAGCTGTGTGAAGGCAGTCTGTATATCACCTAGCGTGAATCAGACAACCCAGTGATTCACATCACATGCAAAGATCTAACCATCAGGATGCGATGAATGCATTTTAATGATCACATGATCCAACTGTCACCACTAATGGTCAGCATAGGTTGTTGGGGGCCTATGGTATAATAATGCGTATTGTCTGACGTCAGATATAGCCCAATCCCCCATTTCAACTTGCAAAATCACTACCTAAGTGATATGTATTGGAGAAAGGACAACCCCTATAATAATAAAAAAAACTGACCAGGGTACAGCTGATATATTTATACATGTATGTATGTGACCATGATATTTTGAAACCAAGCTACACCAGTAAGGCCCCGTTGTCTAATCTTATCATTGAAGAGAACAGACTGCTAACCATGCTAACCCAGGATCATTACAATCATTATCTGGTTTTAAACCATGGCCCCTTTGTCTTTGACCGTGGTCTAACTAACTGAATAGGTAGCTAAACACCACTTGGCAATGAAGAACTTCTTTTTCCTCCTATCATTTGTCTTGATGAGAGAATAATTTCATGAAAAATGTTTGTCGCCAGCAGGATTTGAACCCGCGAAGTCCGCACTGAAGGCTAACGAATGGGAGAAAGGGTACGAAATTAACCATTAATTATTTACTTACATCAGTACCAATTGCTTATCCCTTTTTGAACTGCGAAATGTGTTTTATGCATTTTTTATACAGTATGTTATGCTATGCATACTAGTACTTGAACAGTACTTGTGATTTTGTAGCTTTTCATTCAACGAAACGAACAGATAGAAAAAAATCAACTATTATCTTGATCAGGGCTATATTTAGAAGATAAATACTATGTGTGTGTCTATTTCCGTGATTTTATCGAGTATTTGCATCTTGGAAATTCATCTCGAGACACGAAAGCATTAGCTTGAGGGGCTCGAATGAAAATTTCCAAGATGCAAATACTCGATAAAATCACGGAAATAGACACACACATAGTATTTATCGATATTGTAAACCTATTGGTTTATTTAGAAAAAAACATGCTCACTCTTTAACACCTCGAACTTACTCGGTTGTGAGGCGTCAACATCGAACGTTCTGTTGTTGCTATGGTGATTTTGATGTTGGTAATGACCTGGAGTCAGATGATGAGGGACTACTTTCCTGAGTGTAAGTCATTCATAAGTTGCTTGTGCTTCAGTCGAATGTTCACCTACGTCTGTATTGAACAACAGGACCGTATAATTAATAATTAAAATAAACAAACTCAAAATCGTCTGCGAGTTTGTTTGTTATTATTATCAGTTCCATTATCTGTTGTTATGTCAATATAATTGTTTTTTCAGAGTGTAAACCCCCTGGATGCCACAGCGACACATATGTCCCTCCTCTTCAACCCTCACTTCGTAATCGAATAAAATTCAAAATACATCACGCAGATTAATACACTTCACAGTTTTGAATTCCCCTTTCTGTTTATCATTTACTGTCATTTTAGGCAATTCAAAATTACTGAAAGTGACTTCTAGAAATTAGGTTCATTGTAAATCTCGCCAAATCACAATTCACGGCGTTATATAAATATTTACTGTGTGTTTAGAAATCTAAATATCGGATATTTACTCGAATAATTAAAGTAGAAAAATAGCATATTAGCGATCACGGGTATCAAATCACTACTGATAATTCTGAAACGTCGCTGATAAGCCTAGAATCGTTTAGAATGTTTTGGAAAATATGCATACACGAACGCCGAAGTGTACGTTCCGCCATATTGGATTGTGTTTACAAAATGCCCGTTCGACGCCTATTCGATCAGGTACATTTCAAACTCAGCTGCTATACATGCATCCCTTAATTCCTCATACATTTTCGAAACAATGGAAAAATGGTCTTTGTCGCCAATGCAAATGATCTAGATGAAATCATGCGAAATAAATTAGTTATGGAAACGAAAACTGTGCTCGGAAAACTGTACTTGCTGAAACGTAAACAAAGCAAAATTGTGTACCCTTTTAGAGGTACTTTCGTCTAACTGTTGCATACATTGGCTCGATCCCGTGTTTGGGAATATTCATGGAAAGAGTATCGTTGCACTAATTATGGAAATACACATATAAATCTTCTATATCAGTCAGACTTGTGATGTGTTTCATTCCCGGTCGCCTTATACACGGAGTATAGGATTTTGGGTTGATTTTTAAAGCGTGTACAGGGGGGTCGTCTTATACGTGGGGTCGCCTTATACACAGCGATATACGGTACATTACAATGATGTGGTAAATTCAACAGAAGCCATTTACAAAAGTTTCCGTCCTGTGTGGCGCCATGACTGAAGCTAAATCATGCACAACGATGACGGTAGTTATCTGCATTTCTGACTAATTCTCTTTGTTACATTGGAAAACATGGTAAACAAGAGTCATCAGAAAGTTGACATATCCCCCCGGCAGCTGTCTGTAAAGTAACCACTAGTAAATGTGCAATTCTCTATGTAATGAGTCAACAGTTGAATGTTCTTTAAGAAGCATACATTGTTTACCCACTGAATGGTTTTCGAATTCTGGCCCGGAAACGAACCCGTTCCCCAATGGAGTCTAGGTCTAACTTCTTTCCATAAAAATTGTAAAAAATAGAAATTCGTAAATAAAATTTCATCAAAAGGCACCACTTCAGTATGTGCCTGATAGATTTGCCAAATATCGATCAAATACACTGAATGGTTTTCGAATTCTGCCCCGGAAACGAACCCCATCACCAATTGAGTCTATGTCCAACTTCATTCCATAAAAATTGTAAAAAATAAAAATTAGAAAAATCCCAAAATATCAAAAGGCACCACTTCAGTATGTGCCTGATAGATTTGCCAAGTTTCAATCAAATACACTGAATGGTTTTCAAATTCTGCCCCTGAAACGAACCCCATCACCAATTGAGTCTATGTCCAACTTCATTCCATAAAAATTGTGAAAAATAGAAATTAGAAAAATCCCAAAATATCAAAAGGCACCGCTTCAGTATGTGCCTGATAGCTTTGCCAAGTTTGGATCAAATACACTTAATGGTTTTGGAATTCTGCCCCGGAAACGAACCCCATCCCCAATTGAGTCTATGTCCAACTTCATTCCATAAAAATTGTAAAAAATAAAAATTAGAAAAATCCCAAAATATCAAAAGGGACCACTTCAGTATGTGCCTGATAGATTTGCCAAGTTTCGATCAAATACACTGAATGGTTTTCAAATTCTGCCCCTGAAACGAACCCCATCACCAATTGAGTCTATGTCCAACTTCATTCCATAAAAATTGTGAAAAATAGAAATTAGAAAAATCCCAAAATATCAAAAGGCACCGCTTCAGTATGTGCCTGATAGCTTTGCCAAGTTTGGATCAAATACACTTAATGGTTTTGGAATTCTGCCCCGGAAACGAACCCCATCCCCAATTGAGTCTATGTCCAACTTCATTCCATAAAAATTGTAAAAAATAAAAATTAGAAAAATCCCAAAATATCAAAAGGGACCACTTCAGTATGTGCCTGATAGATTTGCCAAGTTTCGATCAAATACACTGAATGGTTTTGGAATTCTGCCCCGGAAAAGAAAATGATTACGGACGGACAGACGGACAGACGGACAGACAGACTGGCTGATCGCTATATCCCCCCGCATTATATGCCGGGGGGATAACAAATAACAGTACGCAGATTGTCAGAATGCTTCTGATTACTTACGTGAACCATTTATGTGTATACGATCCCTCAATCAACGAAAATCCTCCTCTGGAAATCCCGCATAATGTTGTAAGTGAACATGCCATTTTGTAAAAGTCAGTCACCAGTAGTGATGTCATACAGAAGTAAACATTGTTGTACACATTTGGTAATTTCTTTGAGGTGTAAACTTTCAACTTGGCACCCAGCTGTTCTTTGTTTTTGTCTAGTTTGCATTTTCATCATCGCCTTGATAATCAAGATATAAAACGGAAACCTTGTTGTGTAGGGTCACATTATTTATGAGTAGTAAGCAGCACATAGGATGACTTCACTTATGACAGTGGTGTTATGTATTAATGCGCTACTGCAGTCATGAGAATAGACAAATTCATCGGTTCGTTGCTATAAAGGTGCGATTTTTGGGTGTGTAAGAAACAGATTACTGCACTTGTGCCTGTCAGATACCATTGATCTTACAAAAAGTTGTTCCAAAGCGTATCTAACTCGCTTTCACTCGTTAGATACGTTTTGAAACAACTCGTTGTAAGATCAATGGTATCTGACAGACACTCATGTAGTAATCTCTATTTCCTACACAGTGATTCGTTCGCTTGCTTCAGGGAATGCAAATCATATTTTCACCCTTTGACATTTGGTCATGTGACCCAAATTAGCCAATCACAACACAGAACACACTTTCTATAGGTTTACAATTGCTCATAAAAGGCCCATCAACATGGGCAAGTAATATTTAGTTGAGTGAGTGAGTATGGTTTTACGCCGCTTTTAGCAATCTTCCAGCAATATCACGGCGGGGGACACCAGAAATGGGCTTCACACATTGTACCCATGTCGGGTACCCGTGAAGATCCGGGATAGAATAGGTCTTCAGCAACCCATGCTTGCCATAAGAGGTGTCTGTGCTTGTCGTAAGAGGCGACTAACGGGATCGTGTGGTCAGGCTCGCTGACTTGGTTGATGCATGTCATTGTATCCCAATTGCATGGAGCGATGCTCATGCTGTCAATCACTGGACTGTCTGGTCCAGACACAATTATTTACACAGACCACCTTCATGTAGTTGGAATATTGCTGAGTGAGGCGTTAAAAAAATAACAAACAAACCCATGTCGGGAATCGAACTCAGGTCTTCAGCGTGACGAGCGAATGTTTTAACCACTAGGCTACCCGACCGCCCAATATTGAGTTGATTGAAAAATATGCTCGAGTTAGTCATTCAAATGAATGGTATACTTGCCCTGGGACATGAATTTCATAGCCCAAATCGACAAAGTGCGAGGTGCACGTGAGAAAGGCTCGGGGAACACATTTCACGTGCTTCACGCAGGGCTGACTCACACAGTGTTCTAACAGTTGAGCATAGAGCTCCTGAATATCTATCAAAATACCTTTAACAAAACAACGTTTTTGAAGCATTTTAGGTGCCATAAATGTAGGACATGGTTGAGGTATGTTAGACCACTCGGACCCAAGTGTCTAATCGTTGAATTGGTTGATTAAACACATATTGAAATACACATATTGAAATACACATATTCCCTGCAAAAAATGTTCTATTAAGTGCAAGACTCAAGCCCATCATCACAAATGCCAAAGGGACTGGTCCTAAAGAGTTAATGACACTTACCATATTCGGCGTAATAAGCTCCCACATGACTGATTAAATGTTTTTTTCATGCAATAGGTATTTGGACCTGCATATACCATATTTTCATGAGTATAGTACACATTTTTACCCCCTCAAAATAACCACAGCTGTATAGAGGGGGATGCGCATAATACATGCCACAATGATGCTTGATGTTTTTTTCCCAAAAGCAAAGACATTGCTGTCAGCATTGATACATATATCATAAATGCCATTCTTTGACTCGTTAAAAGACATAAATCTAAAACTGCGGGAGCCTCAACAGTGACTGGACAAACTGTTACATAATTAAAAAATATCCAGCAGTAGCATCGGCTGTACCAAAGTGATAAGCTTATGGTTGATACTATTTTAAATATATTTATATAGTAAACTGGTAAAAGCTGCAATTCAAATAACAAGTTATTGGAAGATATTATTCCTGATAAAATAATAGTTTCAGACACAATTTCTTCCAATCACTGCATCCAAATTCTTTGAACATGTTGAAGTTTTTGGTATATTTTAACTGAATGGTACCAGAGCTCCGGATAACTTTTTGAGCAATTGAGTTTTTACTCTGGGGTTTCTATTTCAATTGGGTTATTACATTTTTCATTGGTTAACCAATATTTTTTCACTCATCTATTCATCACTCTATTGGGTTTTTCCCAAAATTAGTGAACATTTTAAGATTTAAAAACAAGTCAGAAAGATGACATATCCCCCCGGCAGCTGTCTGTAAAGTAACTACAAGTAAATGTGCAATTCTGTATGTAATGAGTCAAGAGTTAAATGTTCTTTAAGAAGCATACATTGATTACCAACAAAAGATCCACCATAGTCACATCCATATGAAATGGAAAAAAAACCATGCGTGTTTCTGTGGGTTTTTGTTATGCAAACAAAAGACAAATTACAAGAAACAATAACTAAACAAGCGTATAGTCAACAAAGTCATCTGTTGATCATGTCTATATCCCCCGCCCATTTTAACACGTTATGGTCCCAAACCAGGTAACTGACCCAACATTTCTCTTAGCACATGTCAAAATAGCTGCAATTGAAATTCTAAAATAAACATTTCTAAAACTCCTTAATATCAAATGGCACCAGTTCAGTATGTACTTTATATATAGACATGCAATATTTGGCAAGGAAATATTTAACAGTTTATTTGTTATACTCCATAAGCATGATAAGTGAACCCACCCTATATGAAAACTTAAATCCAACTTGTTGCCATGGAAACGTAAAAAAAACAAAAAAAACATTCCTAAATAGCAAACGGCACCAGTTCAGTATGTGCCTAGAAGACATGCAAAGTTTTGTAAGAAAGTATTTAACGTTTTTGGAGTTACGCTCCGGAAACGAACACCACCCTTATAGAACCTAAGTCCAACTTGTTACCATGGAAATGTATAAAATAAAAATTTCTAAAATTCCTTAATAGGCAAAAGGCACAACTTCAGTATGTGACTGATAGATATAAGTTTCATTCACTGAATTGTTTTCGAGTTCTGCCCCGCAAAAGGAAATGATTACGGACAGACAGAAGGACAGACAGGCTGATCGCTATATCCCCCTGCATTATATGCCGGGGGGATAAAAATGAAATAATGTCTTAGGTGTATAAAACTGTTCTAAATATATAGACTTGACTCGGAAAGTAAATAAGCTCATAATTGTGGAAATTAGCTCTGCTGTGCACATGCTGAAAAAACTTCATTGGGTATTTACGCATACTGTTTTTACACATTTCAGCATTTTATTTAATGCATGTGTTTCTGTACGCAAGTTAATTGAGAGTAATTGGGTTTGGAATATGTTTTTTATTTTATTTTTGGTGGGGGGGGGTATTTTTACGCAAATACGCTGCTTATCTGTAGCTCTGGGTACATTTGGAGAAAATTTGTGTACGGCTGATTGTTAACTTATGCTTAGTTTACAAGAAAATACACATAGTAATCATAATCTCTGCATATCAAAGAATGCCTACAAGAACAGGAAATACAATTCATAAGGTAAACCCACCATGTCAAGTGAAGTTTTATCTCACATTCACATTTTTATTGAACACTCTTGACACTATTGTTATACCTGTTCATATATTGGTTTGTTGCACACTATACTCAAGAAAATATGTTATTTGAATGACCCAGCAGACAATCACAAACCTTCTGGAGTGAAGATTCCCAGCTGTGGCTACTCGTTAAGTTGTTACTGCTGGAAGTCAGACTTTCATCTCCAGTGGAATAGTCAGACATGCCAGACAGAATCTTCAGCCTGTTGCGCGGGGCTATTCCCTGTTTGCCCCTAAGTGAACACAGGCACCATCCATCCAATCCCCCTGTGTTTAATTCTGTAACGGTGAGAACATCTCCACGCCTAAAGGCTAACTCATCAGGACTTTCAGCAATGTTGTCATACAATGCTTTGGCCAGGAACATCTGAAAGATATGCATGCAAAGTTTTATTTGTGTAACTTTAGTAGTTTCTGAGAAAACTTGTCCCAAATGCAGCCACTATGCACTAAGTAAAAACAAAGATACACAAAAAGGCAAATCAGCCATTTCCTGAATGTAAACAAATGTACATCTGAATCTATCCTAAAGCCCTACAAGTAACATCAAGTTTAACAACACATTTCTGTGTACACTGCATTGTGGAACTGACAATAAACATTTTCCCAGAGTTTTTAAACAAATATGGTACTAATTCAACAAATACAAACTGATGCACGCTTCTGGTATTTGGCAAGTGCATAACATTAAACACATGATAATAATCGCTATTTGAATCACTGAGCATTAGAAAATTATCCACCATGTGGAAAGAATGAACCTCAACCTACCAATATACTGGTCATACCTTGCACACTTACAAGGGTTAGTCAAAAAGTTCTGAGCCTAACAAACAAAACCAACAATTGTGAAAGTGTTTTTAATTTAATTTTTCAACAAAATACCCCTGCTTTTCAATACACTTCAACAGTGAAGCTTTTAAATTCCAGTCAGGAAGAAGTTTTCCAAAGCCACCTTGAAATACCCATTCACGGCAGCTTTGAGGTAATCCTTGTCGTCATAGCACCTTTGACGAAGGTGTTCTTTCAGTTTGGGAAACAGGTGGAAATCAATTGGTTGAGAAGAGGCATGTCATGAAGTAGTAGAGCTCCAGCAGTCAGCATTCCTTGCCGCTTTTCTTTGATCAGCATAGTTGGCATCTGTAATCATCTTTTGATTTCTAAGTAATCAACAAGGATCACACCCTTTGCATCAGTGGCCATAACTTTCTTCACTGATCTTGAAGACTTGATTTTCATTGGTGCCGGAGAATTGTAATGGTGCCAGCCTTAACAATAGCCCAATATTTGACAGTGGAATAGCTAGGGCATTATCTCCATTACACTTGTGACACGTGGGTCATGAATTTCTTGGGGAGTACTTTTCTCTTCAGTCAAAAACTTGATAGGTGCTCGGTACTCGTTCTTTTCCATTTCTGTGTTCATTTTGACCCCTATCACGTTCAACTGTCTGTCAATAATATACAAATGGCCTCAACACACCAAATACACTTGCAATGAACTTCTCAAACAATGTATCGTAGCATCACATTTTCGCTGAAGATCCGGGGTAGAATAGGTCTTCAGCAACTAACGGGATCGGATGGTCAGACTCGCTGACTTGGTTGATGCATGTCATCGATACCAATTGCGCGGATTGATGCTCATGATATTAATCACTGGATTGCCTGGTCCAGACTTGATTATTTACACAGACCACCTTCATATAGCTGGAATATTGCCGAGTGCAGCGTTAAATAAATAACAAACAAAACTTTTTCACTTAACATTTATTTTTGAATCACGTTTTTTTCTGGTATTTTTTTAGATGTGATGTCACCGGCAGATTGTTTGTCAACAAGCACTGTCACACTACTGCTCCAGTGACAAAATGCTCAGAATCCAGCTACAAAACAGTCATTGATCAAAATCACTAAGACATTACTCACCACTATGAAAAACTTATATCATATAAGTTTTAGTTCTGTCAAAAGCCTAAGTGATGGATTGTCTGCTTGGTGTTCATATCAACTATCAGAAAATCAGATGACAATCAAGTGATACTCTCGCAAAAATAAAATGTTCGGAAAGGCAATGGGGCCATCTTTTATATCATGCATACTTTCTGAGGATATTTTCATGATGTTTTATGTTAATGTCATGATAGTTTTTATTATGATTTTAGGACTTCATCACATCAGGGAAGGGCAATTATTGGTAATATCCACCAGAAATTATGGAAAAAGCTTAAAGTCAAGAGCTCAAAAGTGCAGCAAGACAGTCTTCCGTGCCCTTTTCGTCTCTTCACGATCAACTTTGTGGAAAAGTGTCTGATGAATGTGTGTAATCGGGACCCTATGCGTTATTGTCCCAAGAGGAGAACAAAGACTTGTGTCTCATGTAGAGATGATGGTTATTCTCAGACAGAAGTTACAGCTTTAGCTACCAATCTTGCCGTCTGCTTAGGGAAGAAACCACATGATGACAAGCCTCTTTTACTTCAGATGTTTTACAGTTTTCAGAACTGAGAGTACAGAAGCTCCGCTCTTTGGAGATCAAGACAGAAAAGCCACATCGGAAAAGACGACCAGCGCCTAATTTGATGAATTGGCGAAGATCCTGGATAAGTACAACCGAAGAGACAGACCTCAGTCAATTTATAACAAGCCCCCCCACACACAAAATGTAGTTTCCATGCAATCCAACATAACGGTTGCTGTCACAACGCCTAGGGCCAACACAATGAATGTATTAGGCTGTGGAAGCGTAATTGGAATGACAGTATCCCCCTACTTCGTTTTTACAGGGTTTAAGGGTCAGCAAATGAGGGATGAACTTTTGACAGGATGTACTCCCAGTACTTAGGCAGCGTCAGCATGGTCAGTGAAAAAAGTTTGTCCAACAAGAAGATCTTTCGGAAATATCTTGAAAATAACTTCAGCAAGTGAGGTGAAATGGGGTTTAACGCCGCATCCAAGATTATTGCACTTATATAGCAATGTGCATGCACGTGTATGACTGCTTCTACTAGTCCGGACAGATGGCAAGTTATAGTGCTAGCACACTGAGATACCAAGCCGCAGTCTAAAATGAATACCCCACTAAGACACAGTATACAGACTCCAATCCTACCAGTCCTTGTTTCAGCCACTTAATGCCGAGCGCCAGACAGGGTAACAACAAGTACCATCTTTTAACGTCTTTTGGTATGACGCAACCAGGGATCGATCACTGGACCTTCAGCTCTCTGGGCGGACACTCTACCACTAGACCATGGAGGCGGTCAACTTCAGCAAGTACTGTGTTGAGGCTACAGCAGATAATCCAATCCTGGTTCTTTATGAGGGCCACAAGTCACATGAATCTCTGTCACTTATCGAGTGGGCACGGGAAAAGCACATACATCGCATCTCCTCCAGCCTATGGACGTTGGATGTTTTGGTCCTTTCAACATGTTCAAGAGAATTTTACAACGGCCTCAGACACAAATTCATCAGGGAACATGTAAGGTCTTGGATTGGCAGATATTCGGTATGCGAAGTTGCATGCAAAGCCTACTGTGTTGCACTCACACCAATGAATCTGCAGTCTCCGTTCAAGAAATGTAGCATACACCCGATGCGGAATGTAGTTAAACAAGGCACATTTCTTCCATCAACTGTTTTCACAACAAGTGCTGAGACATCTACTATATCTTCCACAACAACAATTTCCTCAGGTGACAATGTCGTAAGTACCACCAGGTGTACCAGTTTCTTTAGAAACGCTGAACACTTTCTAACAGCAGATCCCAAACCCAAAAAGAAAAGTCATGAGTTCAGTTGTTGGAGAAAAAGCAATAATGGAGGACAATATCTTGGCCAAACTAGTGGCACACAAAGAAAGCCTGTACATATAAGCCAATAAAGTCTACAAATTCTACTGTTTGAAGGAATACCCCATCCACTTCACCAACTCTGGGTACTTCTGGTGTCAGTAGCGTGGCAGTCCTTGATGAGGACTCGACAGTTACGGAAGAATAACAGAATGATGAGGTGAACTTTGCTGCAAGTGCAAAAAGTGGCAGCCAAAAGAAGTACAGCAATGTACATACTTGTGAAATGGGCACAATGCACACACCCTGCATATTCACATTGGACTCATCTGATCTATTGCACACCTATCAGGTGTGTGAGACGATATGCAGAGTTTTAGTGATGTACATTACAATTGCGTAAATATTTTGTGCACTTTTTTCACCTGTAGTTAACTTTATTGACGTCATTTTGTGATGGGGCTTCCCCCACTGTGCATGTGACAACCTTGTGTGAGGCAAAGTGGACATAAATAGTAAGCCAATGAGGCCAGTGAAAACATATGACATCATCCCAGAGTATAATGACCACACTCGGAACTTCAGAAGCAATCGATACGGACTTTCACTTCATAGACTTTCACATTAAACATTTGTATGCAATAACATTGACCATATGAACAGGTACATACCATATTATAACTGTTCTAATATTTGTTTGTATTTTATGAGCATGTGTGTCTTATCCGAGCAAAAACTGATGACGCCCATTGTTATGGCCCATAGTTGAAAGTAAGTCAGACTTAGAACTTTTTGAACACCCTGCGTAGCCATCTTCCCTCGGCAAGAGTGTTAACTGACTATAAAAGTCCAGTTTCCACCCTTGCCGAACTAGACTGGTATTATGGAGTTACAGTTTGGCTGGACTAACAAGTCTATGCATAGTCCAATCAAAATCGCGCAACCAAAATTGAAATCTGGTTCGTAAACTCTCTTGCAGATTTCGGTCGATTGCAGGATTTGCAAAGCATGTGCACCGCCAACTTGTTGTCTGCAGATATTTTCCAAATCTTTTCATGTTTTTAATCAAGGTGCTCACGTGATTTGATGCATTTCGCGATGTAAGACCCGTTTTATCACAATATAGATCTTGATTATCGATCAGGTCGTCCTGACTGGGTGCCACCATTTTGTGTGAAGCAAACGCAAGTGACACGAGAGGTGGCATCTGATTGGTCCATAGGAGAGGCTTAGAAGGGACATAACTGGTAGTAGCCACTGGTGGTGCTACGATCGAGCCCAGGAATTCCAGTCTAGTTCGGCCAGGGTGAAAACTGGACTTTTAAAGACAGTTAACTCTCATGCCTCAGGAAGATGCGCGTAGCAGGCATATTTGAACCAAGTGATTCGCTTTCGTTCACCAACACAGCTCACTTTCATCAAACTAACACTTTACACAATATCTTACCAAGCACACAATAGTGAAACAAATTGTCTGTTTTGGTCTATGTCTGATTGATTATATACTTAAGTGTGGAAGACCAAGTTTCCTGGAGTTTAAAAAAGTGCTATTTTAATTGCAGTGAACATAACGCTTGATTATTCTTTCGAAAGTACTTCGTTATAAACAGTAAATTTCTCATTTAACTCGTCAATCGAAACTGTTTGTATCGCAAAGTGCCATTTTTGTTAGTTGACCAGCGTGTATTCTTTCGCATTCAACAGCAGTCTCCTAGTTTTCAAGAATTGTTAAAGTTGATTTTGCATATAATCATATCTAAATGTATGATAAATAATTTTCATGACCCTTAGTATTTTTTATAACTTTTGTTAATATTGTTTCAGATTTTGCAACCACAAACCTACTCCGTAAGTCACAATACATAGGGTGGTGAGCCATCCCTGTGTGTTAGGTAGGGTGAAATTACCTTTCAAGGTTTTACATTTTTTATGAATTAAAATAATTTTCCAGTCGACACCTACACAAAAAGTGCATAATAAGTAGGATATTCCATATGTCTTGTGAAATATCATGTTTCTCTCATCTCATGACAGGGGAAAGCTATGCTACTTGTGAAAATATCTCCTTTTCACCCCGTCACAAGATGGGAGAAACATGTATGTGTATAAATATATATATATGGCTCATAGGAAACACATATAGCATCTTTCAATCACATACATATAAATATATACACACATATATATACACATACATAGGTTACACATTACAGAACATAATCCATCACTGTTATCTTTTTAACATGACTTGAATCTATGTCTACAAAATTTGAAATTATTTTTTTTGAAGTTATTTACAGTATTGTCAAGATGTGGTTATAGAAGTATTCGTACCGTTGGCCATGTTGAATGTAACACTGGCTATAGCGAACAGCTAGATCTAGGTAATATCGGATAACCATCAATTTTCTTACATGACAATCATAAAACACTGCAATTTGGGTAGAAACTTTACAACTGGGCCAGAAGTGTAGTACCCAACACGAATAGCAACTGAATCACAGTTTGCAATTGCTGGCAGGTCAATAATAATGTCATTCAGTGTCCTGCAAATGTAGAAGGACATGTGGCCGACAAAATTGAAATATTGGCTGGGGCTGGAGATGAGCAATGATCATTATGCCTATAAATGATACATTAGGCCAACCCATCAGATAGGCCTACTGATGGGATTTATTTGACTACGAACAACGAGTTCAGCCCAAACAAAATCAGTCAACTTGCATGACACATTTTGCTGATCATGCAGCTGTGCATTCTACAACCAGCATCTAGCTGTCTCGAGCTCACAGAGTCGGATGAGTGTAGCCTAGAATCTAGATTAAATTTCAACCCTCACCGACCTCTCTACGAGTGACGTCATGCAAGAACCTACAAAAACAAAGCTGAATAGAATGAGGGGTAGGGAGAGAAAGAAACAGAACAAAGATAACAAGGCGCTCTCCTGTAGAGTATGAACTAAAACATACTTATACCTGTTGTGTCATATCTTCATTTGATTCCTTACTTAAATTAGATGTCCAAGGCTACGAATGATATCCTCTTATGGTTGTCCAAGCTCGCAATTTACTACCAACTAAATATAGCTGGATCGTTCGAAATATTTCTTCGTATGAGAAACTCCAAGAACCTATGGCCAATGTGGTGTATCTTAGTGTAGTAGTAAACACTGGCTCATACGAAACACATATAGCATCCTTCAATCACAGTACATATGTACATTATTATTAGGCACAAACTTTTCAACTTCTTGGCTAGACATGGTTGTGTCTGTATCGCCTATCCCAGAATGCATAGAGGCAGGTGCCCGGATGCTCACCTATGGTGACGTCAGTGCCTCTCCCACATATTCTTGGTTGCATATTTCTGACTACTATACCGTACTAAAATCACAATGCAAGCAAATATGTGACAAAAAATTATGTGTATAGTCAGTTAGATTTTCAGAGGATAGCTTCATTCATATAGTCGATAAAAAAAAAATTCATCTCGTAGTTAGCCCGTACGAGTTGAGTAAGGCGGTTAGATGTCATGACTCAGCGGTGAGGGGAGGAAAGGCGGTGGAGGTGATGATCGAGGAACATCGGCCAATACGATCTCAGCGCGAAGCATACAAGGAATAGTTTTATTTGGGTCTCGAGCATCTCGTACACGAGTAGGACTGACGATGTCTTGGTCTCACTTGACGTAAAACCAGACAACGGTCATTTGTCTCAGTGACATAAATAAATTATATATGACAATTAATGTAGTAAAACGCGTGGACTTCTTCATACTATAGGCTAGATTCTAATCCATAGAGTAAATGTACATTTTAATACCAGGAAGTCAATTAGATCTGATGTAGAAGTCCTGCTTATAATCGGTTAATATATGAGCGACCGACTATATTTCCAAATATATTTTTTTACAGTAATTGCATGTAAGTTCGAAAAAACAATTCATCATTTATATTAATAATCCTTATCTACATAAGGGACTGGTCATTTACTGGATGACAGTATCAGCAGTTTATATCAAAACGTAATGTTTACAAAACAAGATTAAGGCGAGGGTAGAACTCAACATCGTTTATATGCTTTGGTCGCCTATAATAATGACAATTTAAAAGTCATCAGGGGTTAGTTGGTTGTGGACTCTTGGCTGGTGTACATCAAGGTGATGTGTGGGGTTAACCGTCTGGTGTACATCAAGGTGATGTGTGGGGTAACCGTCTGTTGTACATCAAGGTGATGTGTGGGGTTACCGTCTGGTGTACATCAAGGTGATGTGTGGGGTAACCGTCTGTTGTACATCAAGGTGATGTGTGGGGTTACCGTCTGGTGTACATCAAGGTGATGTGTGGGGTTACCGTCTGTTGTACATCAAGGTGATGTGTGGGACTACCGTCTGGTGTACATCAAGGTGATGTGTGGGGTTACCGTCGGGTGTACATCAAGGTGATGTGTGGGACTACCGTCGGGTGTACATCAAGGTGATGTGTGGGGTTACCGTCTGGTGTACACAAGGTGATGTGTGGGGTTACCGTCTGGTGTACATCAAGGTGATGTGTGGGGTTACCGTCTGGTGTACATCAAGGTGATGTGTGGGACTACCGTCGGGTGTACATCAAGGTGATGTGTGGGACTACCGTCTGGTGTACATCAAGGCGATGTGTGGGGTTACCGTCTGGTGTACACAAGGTGATGTGTGGGGTTACCGTCTGTTGTACATCAAGGTGATGTGTGGGGTTACCGTCTGTTGTACATCAAGGTGATGTGTGGGACTACCTTCTGGTGTACATCAAGGTGATGTGTGGGGTTACCGCCTGGGGTACATCAAGGTGATGTCTGAGGTGACCGTCTGGGGTACATCAAGGTGATGTGTGGCACTGTCGTCTGGTGTACATCAAGGTGATGTGTGGGGTTACCGTCTGGGGTACATCAAGGTGATCTGTGGGACTACCTTCTGGTGTACATCAAGGTGATGTGTGGGGTTACCGTCTGGTGTACATCAAGGTGATGTGTGGGGTTACCGTCTGGTGTACACAAGGTGATGTGTGGGGTTACCGTCTGTTGTACATCAAGGTGATGTGTGGGGTTACCGTCTGTTGTACATCAAGGTGATGTGTGGGACTACCTTCTGGTGTACATCAAGGTGATGTGTGGGGTTACCGCCTGGGGTACATCAAGGTGATGTCTGAGGTGACCGTCTGGGGTACATCAAGGTGATGTGTGGCACTGTCGTCTGGTGTACATCAAGGTGATGTGTAGGGTTACCGTCTGGGGTACATCAAGGTGATGTGTGGGACTACCGTCTGGTGTACATCAAGGTGATGTGTGGGGTTACCGTCTGGTGTACATCAAGGTGATGTGTGGGGTTCCCGTCTGGTGTACATCAAGGTGATGTGTGGGACTACCGTCTAGTGTACATCAAGGTGATGTGTGGGGTTACCGTCTGGTGTACATCAAGGTGATGTGTGCGGTTACCGTCTGGGGTACATCAAGGTCATGTGTGGGAATACAGTCTGGTGTACATCAAGGTGATGTGTGGGGTTACTGTCTGTTGTACATCAAGGTGATGTGTGGGGTTACCGTCTGGTGTACATCAAGGTGATTTGTGGGGTGACCGTCTGGTGTACATCAAGGTGATGTGTGGGGTTACCGTCTGGGGTACATCAAGGTGATGTGTGGGACTGCCGTCTGGTGTACATAAAGGTGATGTGTGGGACTGCCGTCTGGTGTACATCAAGGTGATGTGTGGGGTTACCGTCTGGGGGACATCAAGGTGATGTGTGGGTTTACCGTCTGGGGTACATCAAGGTCATGTGTGGGAATACCGTCTAGTGTACATCAAGGTGATGTGTGAGGTTGCCGTCTGGGGTACATCAAGGTGATGAGTGGGGTTACCGTCTGGTGTACATCAAGGTGATGTGTGAGGTTGCCGTCTGGTGTACATCAAGGTGATGTGTGGGGTTGCCGTCTGGTGTACATCAAGGTGATGTGTGGGGTTCTCGTCTGGTGTACATCAAGGTGATGTGTGGGACTACCGTCTAGTGTACATCAAGGTGATGTGTGGGGTTACCGTCTGGTGTACATCAAGGTGATTTCTGGGGTGACAGTCTGGTGTACATCAAGGTGATGTGTGGGACTACCGTCTGGTGTACATCAAGGTGATGTGTGGGGTTACCGTCTGGTGTACATCAAGGTGATGTGTGGGGTAACCGTCTGGTGTACATCAAGGTGATGTGTGGGGTTACTGTCTAGTGTACATCAAGGTGATATTTGGGATAACCGTCTGGTGTAGATCAAGGTGATGTGTGGGGTTACCGTCTGGTGTACATCAAGGTGATGTGTGAGGTTGCCGTCTGGTGTACATCAAGGTGATGTGTGGGGTTGCCGTCTGGTGTACATCAAGGTGAAGTTTGGGGTTACCGTCTGTTCTACATCAAGGTAATGTGTCGGACTACCGTCTGGTGTACATCAAGTTAATGTGTGGGGTTACAGTCTGGTGTACATCAAAGTGATGTGTGGGGTTACCGTCTGGTGTACATCAAGGTGATGTGTGGGGTTACCGTCTGGTGTACATCAAGGTGATGTGTGGGGTTTCCGTCTGTTGTACATCAAGGTGATGTGTGGGGTTACCGTCTGTTGTACATCAAGGTGATGTGTGGCGTTACCGTCTGGTGTACATCAAGGTGATGTGTGGGGTTACCGTCTGGTGTACATCAAGGTGATGTGTGGGGTTACAGTCTGGTGTACATCAAGGTGATGTGTGGGGTTACCGTCTGGTGTACATCAAGGTGATGTGTGGGGTTACCGTCTGGTGTACATCAAGGTGATTTGTGGGGTTACCGACTAGAGTACATCAAGGTGATGTTTCGGGTTACTGTCTGGTGTACATCAAGGTGATGTGTGGGACTACCGTCTGGTGTACATCAAGGTGATGTGTGGGGTTACCGTCTGGTGTACACAAGGTGATGTGTGGGGTTACCGTCTGGTGTACATCAAGGTGATGTGTGGGGTTACCGTCGGGTGTACATCAAGGTGATGTGTAGGACTGCCGTCGGGTGTACATCAAGGTGATGTGTGGGACTACCGTCTGGTGTACATCAAGGCGATGTGTGGGGTTACCGTCTGGTGTACACAAGGTGATGTGTGGGGTTACCGTCTGTTGTACATCAAGGTGATGTGTGGGGTTACCGTCTGTTGTACATCAAGGTGATGTGTGGGACTACCTTCTAGTGTACATCAAGGTGATGTGTGGGGTTACCGCCTGGGGTACATCAAGGTGATGTCTGAGGTGACCGTCTGGGGTACATCAAGGTGATGTGTGGGACTACCGTCTGGTGTACATCAAGGTGATGTGTGGGGTTACCGTCTGGGGTACATCAAGGTGATCTGTGGGACTACCTTCTGGAGCACATCAAGGTGATGTGTGGGACTACCGTCTGGTGTACATCAAGGTGATGTGTGGGGTTACCGTCTGGTGTACATCAAGGTGATGTGTGGGGTTACCGTCTGGTGTACATCAAGGTGATGTGTCGGACTACCGTCTAGTGTACATCAAGGTGATGTGTGGGGTTACCGTCTGGTGTACATCAAGGTGATTTGTGGGGTGACCGTCTGGTGTACATCAAGGTGATGTGTGGGACTGCCGTCTGGTGTACATCAAGGTGATGTGTGCGGTTACCGTCTCGGGGACATCAAGGTGATGTGTGGGACTACCGTCTGGTGTACATCAAGGTGTTGTGTGGGGTTACCGTCTGGTGTACATCAAGGTGATGTGGGGGGTTACCGTCTTGGGTACATCTAGGTGATGTGTGGGACTACCGTCTGGGGTACATCAAGGTCATGTGTGGGAATACCGTCTGGTGTACATCAAGGTGATGTGTGGGGTTATCGTCTGTTGTACATCAAGGTCATGTGTGCGGTTACCGTCGGGTGTACATCAAGGTGATGTGTAGGGTGACCGTCTGGTGTACATCAAGGTGATGTGTGAGGTTACCGTCTGGTGTACATCAAGGTGATGTGTGAGGTTGCCGTCTGGGGTACATCAAGGTGATGAGTAGGGTTACCGTCTGGTGTACATCAAGGTGATGTGTGAGGTTGCCGTCTGGTGTACATCAAGGTGATGTCTGGGGTTGCCGTCTGGTGTACATCAAGGTGATGTGTGGGGTTCCCGTCTGGTGTACATCAAGGTGATGTGTGGGACTACCGTCTAGTGTACATCAAGGTGATGTGTGGGGTTACCGTCTGGTGTACATCAAGGTGATTTGTGGGGTGACCGTCTGGTGTACATCAAGGTGATGTGTGGGACTACCGTCTGGTGTACATCAAGGTGATGTGTGGGTGTACCGTCTGGGGTACATCTAGGTGATGTGTGGGACTACCGTCTGGGTACATCAAGGTGATGTGTGCGGTTACCGTCGGATGTACATCAAGGTGATGTGTGCGGTTACCGTCTGGTGTAGATCAAGGTGATGTGTGGGGTTACCGTCAAGTGTACATCAAGGTGATATTTGGGGTAACCGTATGGTGTAGATCAAGGTGATGTGTGGGGTTACCGTCTGGTGTACATCAAGGTGATGTGTGAGGTTGCCGTCTGGTGTACATCAAGGTGATGTGTGGGGTTGCCGTCTGGTGTACATCAAGGTGATGTTTGGGGTTACCGTCTGTTGTACATCAAGGTAATGTGTCGGACTACCGTCTGGTGTACATCAAGTTAATGTGTGGGGTTACAGTCTGGTGTACATCAAAGTGATGTGTGGGGTTACCGTCTGGGGTACATCAAGGTGATGTGTGGGGTTACCGTTTGGGGTACTTCAAGGTAATGTGTGGGGTCACCGTCTGGTGTTCATCAAGGTGATGTGTGGGGTTACCGTCTGGTGTTCATCAAGGTGATGTGTGGGGTTACCGTCTGGTGTACATCAAGTTGATGTGTGGGACTACCGTCTGGTGTACATCAAGGTGATGTGTGGGGTTACCGTCTGGTGTACATCAAGGTGATATTTGGGGTAACCGTCTGGTGTACATCAAGGTGATGTGTGGGGTTACCGTCTAGTGTACATCAAGGTGATGTGTGGACTCCCGTCTGGTGTACATCAAGGTGATGTGTGCGGTTACCGTCTGGTGTACATCAAGGTGATGTGTGGGGTTACCGTGTGGTGTACATCAAGATGATGTGTGGGGTTACAGTCTGGTGTACATCAAGGTGATGTGTGGGGTTACCGTCTTGTGTATATCAAGGTGATGTGGGGGGTTACCGTCTGGTGTACATCAAGGTGATTTGTGGGGTGACCGTCTGGTGTACATCAAGGTGATGTGTGGGACTACCGTCTGGGGTACATCAAGGTGATGTGTGGGGTTACCGTCTGGGGTACATCAAGTTGATGTGTGGGGTTACCGTCTGGTGTACATCAAAGTGATGTGTGGGGTTACCGTCTGGGGTACATCTAGGTGATGTATCGGGTTACCGTCTGGTGGACATCTAGGTGATGTGTGGGGTTACCGTCTGGTGTACATCAAGGTGATGTGTGGGACTACCGTCTGGTGTACATCAAGGTGATCTGTGGGGTTACCGTCTGGTGTACATCAAGGTGATCTGTGGGGTTACCATCTGGGGTACATCAAGATGATGTGCGGGGTTACCGTCTGGGGCACATCAAGTTGATGTGTGGGGTTACCGTCTGGTGTACATGAAGGTGATGTGTGGGGTTACCGTCTGCTGTACATGAAGGTGATGTGTGGGGTTACCGTCTGCTGTACATGAAGGTGATGTGTGGGACTACCGTCTGGTGTAAATCAAGGTAATGTGTGGGGTTACAGTCTGGAGTACATCAAGGTGATGTGTGGGGTTACCGTCTGGTGTACATCAAGGTGATGTGTGGGGTTACCGTCTGGTGTACATCAAGGTGATGTGTAGGGTTACCATCTGGGGTACATCAAGGTGATCTCTGGGGTGACCGTCTGGGGTACATCAAGTTGATGTGTGGGGTTACAGTCTGTTGTAGATCTAGGTGATGTGTGGGGTTACCGTCTGTTGTACATCAAGGTGATGTATGCGGTTACCGTCTGGTGTACATCAAGGTGATGTGTGGGGTAACCGTCTGGTGTACATCAAGGTGATGTGTGGGTCTACCGTCTGGTGTACATCAAGGTGATGTGTGGGGTTACCGTCTGGTGTACATCAAGGTGATATTTGGGGTAACCGTTTGGTGTACATCAAAGTGATATGTGAGGTTGCCGTCTGGTGTACATCAAGGTGATGTGTGGGGTTGCCGTCTGGTGTACATCAAGGTTATGTGTTGGGTTACCGTCTGGTGTACATGAAGGTCATGTGTGGGGTTACAGTCTGGTGTACATCAAGGTGATGTGTGGGGTTACCGTCTGGGGTACATCAAGGTGATGTTTGGGGTCTGCGTCTGGGATACTTCACGGTAATGTGAGGGGTCACTGTCTGGTGTTCATCAAGGTGATATTTGGGGTAACCGTCTGGTGAACATCAAGGTGATGTGTGCGGTTACCGTCTGGTGTACATCAAGGTGATGTGTGGGGTAACCGTCTGGTGTTCATCAAGGTAATGTGTGGGGTTACCGTCTGTTGTACATCAAGGTGATGTGTGCGGTTACCGTCTGGTGTACATCAAGGTGATGTGTGTGGTTACCGTCTGGTGTACATCAAGGTGATGTGTGGGACTACCGTCTGGTTTGCATCAAGGTGATGTGTGGGGTTACCGTCTGGTGTACATCAAGGTGATGTGTGGGGTTACTGTCTGGTGTACATCAAGGTGATGTGTGAGGTGACCGTCTGGTGTACATCAAGGTGATGTGTGAGGTTACAGTCAGGTTTACATCAAGGTGATGTGTAGGGTTACTGTCTGGTGTACATTAAGGTGATGTGTGCGGTATTACCGTCTGGTGTACATCAAGGTAATGTGTGGGGTTACCGTCTGTTGTACATCAAGGTGATGTGTGCGGTTACCGTCTGGTGTACATCAAAGTGATGTGTGGTGTAACCGTCTGGTGTACATCAAGGTGATGTGTGGGACTACCGTCTGGTGTACATCAAGGTGATGTGTGGGGTTACCGTCTGGTGTACATCAAGGTGATATTTGGGGTAACTGTCTGGTGTAGATCAAGGTGATGTGTGGGGTTACCGTCTGGTGTACATCAAGGTGAAATGTGAGGTTGCCGTCTGGTGTACATCAAGGTGATGTTTTGGGTTACCGTCTGGTGTACTTCAAGGTGATGTGTGGGGTTGCCGTCTGGTGTACATCAAGGTGATGTGTGGGGTTACCGTCTGGTGTACATGAAGGTCATGTGTGGGGTTACAGTCTGGTGTACATCAAGGTGATATGTGCGGTTACCGTCTGGTGTACATCAAGGTGATGTGTGGGGTAACCGTCTGGTGTACATCAAGGTGATGTGTGGGACTAACGTCTGGTGTACATCAAGGTGATGTGTGGGGTTACCGTCTGGTTGTACATCAAGGTGATATTTGGGGTAACCGTCTGGTGTACATCAAGGTGATGTGTGGGGTTACCGTCTGGTGTACATCAAGGTGATGTGTGGGACTACCGTCTGGTGTACATCACGGTGATGTGTGGGGTTACAGTCTGGTGTACATCAAGGTGATGTGTGGGGTGACCGTCTGGGGTACATCAAGGTGATGTGTTGGATTACCGTCTGGTGTACATCAAGGAGATGTGTTGGGTTACCGTCTGGTGTACATCAAGGTGATGTGTGAGGTTGCCGTCTGGTGTACATCAAGGTGATGTGTAGGGTTGCCGTCTGGTGTACATCAAGGTGATGTGTGGGGTTACCGTCTTGTGTACATGAAGGTCATGTGTGGGGTTACAGTCTTGTGTACATCAAGGTGATGTGTCGGACTACCGTCTGGTGTACATCAAGGTGATGTGTGGGGTTACCGTCTGGTGTACATCAAGGTGATGTGTGGGGTTGCTGTCTGGGGTACATCAAGGTGATGTGTGAAGTGACCGTCTGGTGTACATGAAGGTGATGTGTGAGGTTACCGTCTGGTGTACATCAAGGTGATGTGTGGCGTTACGGTCTGGTGTACATTAATGTGATGTGTGCGGTTACCGTGTGGTGTACATCAAGGTAATGTGTGGGGTTACCATCTGTTGTACATCAAGGTGATGTGTGCGGTTACCGTCTGGTGTACATCAAAGTGATGTGTGAGGTTACCGTCTGGTGTACATCAAGGTGATGTGTGGGGTAACCGTTTGGTGTACATCAAGGTGATGTGTGGGGTTACCGTCTGGTGTACATCAAGGTGATATTTGGGGTAACCGTCTGGTGTAGATCAAGGTGATGTGTGGGGTTACCGTCTGGTGTACATCAAGGTGATGTGTGCGGTTACCGTCTGGGGTACATCAAGGTGATGTGTTGGACTACCGTCTGGTGTACATCAAGGTGATGTGTGGGGTTACCGTCTGGTGTACATCAAGGTGATATGTGAGATTACCGTCTGGTGTACATCAAGGTGATGTGTGGGGTTGCCGTCTGGTGTACATCAAGGTGATGTGTGCGGTTGCCGTCTGGTGTACATCAAGGTGATGTGTTGGGTTACCGTCTGGTGTACATGAAGGTCATGTGTGGGGTTACAGTCTGGTGTACATCAAGGTGATGTGTGGGGTTACCGTCTGGGGTACATCAAGGTGATGTGTGGGGTCTGCGTCTGGGGTACTTCAAGGTAATGTGAGGGGTCACCGTCTGGTGTTCATCAAGGTGATGTGTGGGGTTTCCGTCTGGTGTTCATCAAGGTGTTGTGTGGGGTAACCGTCTGGTGTTCATCGAGGTAATGTGTGGGGTTACCGTCTGTTGTAAATCAAGGTGATGTGTGGGGTTACCGTCTGGTGTACATCAAGGTGATATTTGGGGTAACCGTCTGGTGAACATCAAGGTAATGTGTGGGGTTACAGTCTGGTGTACATAAAGGTGATGTGTGGGGTAACCGTCTGGTGTACATCAAGGTGATGTGAGGGGTTACCGTTTGGTGTACATCAAAGTGATATGTGAGGTTGCCGTCTGGTGTACATCAAGGTGTTGTGTGGGGTTGCCGTCTGGTGTACATCAAGGTGATGTGTTGGGTTACCGTCTGGTGTACATGAAGGTCATGTGTGGGGTTACAGTCTGGTGTACATCAAGGTGATGTGTGGGGTTACCGTCTGGGGTACATCAAGGTGATGTGTGGGGTCTGCGTCTGGGGTACTTCAAGGTAATGTGAGGGGTCACCGTCTGGTGTTCATCAAGGTGATGTGTGGGGTTTCCGTCTGGTGTTCATCAAGGTGTTGTGTGGGGTAACCGTCTGGTGTTTATCGAGGTAATGTGTGGGGTTACCGTCTGTTGTAAATCAAGGTGATGTGTGGGGTTACCGTCTGGTGTACATCAAGGTGATATTTGGGGTAACCGTCTGGTGAACATCAAGGTGATGTGTGCGGTTACCGTCTGTCGTACATCAAGGTGATGTGTGGGGTAACCGTCTGGTGTTCATCAAGGTAATGTGTGGGCTTACCGTCTGTTGTACATCAAGGTGATGTGTGCGGTTACCGTCTGGTGTACATCAAGGTGATGTGTGGGGTTACCGTCTTGTGTACATCAAAGTGATGTGTTGGACTACCGTCTGGTTTGCATCAAGGTGATGTGTGGGGTTACCGTCTGGTGTACATCAAGGTGATGTGTGGGGTTACCGTCTGGTGTACATCAAGGTGATGTGTGAGGTGACCGTCTGTTGTACATCAAGGTGATGTGTGAGGTTACCGTCAGGTTTACATCAAGGTGATGTGTGGGGTTACCGTCTGGTGTACATTAAGGTGATGTGTGCGGTTACCGTCTGGTGTACATCAAGGTAATGTGTGGGGTTACCGTCTGTTGTACATCAAGGTGATGTGTGCGGTTATCGTCTGGTGTACATCAAAGTGATGTGTGAGGTTACCGTCTGGTGTACATCAAGGTGATGTGTGGGACTACCGTCTGGTGTACATCAAGGTGATGTGTGGGGTTACCGTCTGGTGTACATCAAGGTGATATTTGGGGTAACCGTCTGGTGTAGATCAAGGTGATGTGTGGGGTTACCGTCTGGTGTACATCAAGGTGATATGTGAGGTTGCCGTCTGGTGTAGATCAAGGTGATGTGTGGGGTTACCGTCTGGTGTACATCAAGGTGATGTCTGGGGTTACCGTCTGGTGTACATGAAGGTCATGTGTGGGGTTACAGTCTGGTGTACATCAAGGTGATGTGTGCGGTTACCGTCTGGTGTACATCAAGGTGATGTGTGGGGTAACCGTCTGGTGTACATCAAGGTGATGTGTGGGACTACCGTCTGGTGTACATCAAGGTGATGTGTGGGGTTACCGTCTGGTGTACATCAAGGTGATATTTGGGGTAACCATCTGGTGTACATCAAGGTGATGTGTGGGGTTACCGTCTGGTGTACATCAAGGTGATGTGTGCGGTTACCGTCTGGGGTACATCAAGGTGATGTGTTGGATTACCGTCTGGTGTACATCAAGGTGATGTGTTGGGTTACCGTCTGGTGTACATCAAGGTGATATGTGAGGTTGCCGTCTGGTGTACATCAAGGTGATGTGTGGGGTTGCCGTCTGGTGTACATCAAGGTGATGTGTGGGGTTACCGTCTGGTGTACATGAAGGTCATGTGTGGGGTTACAGTCTGGTGTACATCAAGGTGATGTGTCGGACTACCGTCTGGTGTACATCAAGGTGATGTGTGTGGTTACCGTCTGGTGTACATCAAGGTGATGTGTGGGGTTGCCGTCTGGTGTACATCAAGGTGATGTGTGGGGTTACCGTCTGGTGTACATGAAGGTCATGTTTGGGGTTACAGTCTGGTGTACATCAAGGTGATGTGTCGGACTACAGTCTGGTGTACATCAAGGTGATGTGTGGGGTTACCGTCTGGTGTACATCAAGGTGATGTGTGGGGTTACCGTCTGGTGTACATCAAGGTGATGTGTGAAGTGACCGTCTGGTGTACATCAAGGTGATGTGTCAGGTTACCGTCAGGTGTACATCAAGGTGATGTGTGGGGTTACCGTCTGGTGTACATTTAGGTGATGTGTGCGGTTACCGTCTGGTGTACATCAAGGTGATGTGTTGGGTTACCGTCTGTTGTACATCAAGGTGATGTGTGCGGTTACCGTCTGGTGTACATCAAGGTGATGTGTGGGACTACCGTTTGGTGTACATCAAGGTGATGTGTGGGACTACCGTCTGGTGTACATCAAGGTGATGTGTGGGGTTACCGTCTGGTGTACATCAAGGTGATATTAGGGGTAACCGTCTGGTGTAGATCAAGGTGATGTGTGGGGTTACCGTCTGGTGTACATCAAGGTGATGTGTGCGGTTACCGTCTGGGGTACATCAAGGTGATGTGTTCGACTACCGTCTGGTGTACATCAAGGTGATGTGTGGGGTTACCGTTTGGTGTACATCAAGGTGAAATGTGAGGTTACCGTCTGGTGTACATCAAGGTGATGTGTGGGGTTGCCGTCTGGTGTACATCAAGGTGATGTGTGGGGTTACCGTCTGGTGTACATGAAGGTCATGTGTTGGGTTACAGTCTGGTGTACATCAAGGTGATGTGTGGGGTTAACGTCTCGGGTACATCAAGGTAATATGTGGGGTCACCGTCTGGGGTACTTCAAGGTAATGTGTGGGGTCACCGTCTGGTGTTCATCAAGGTGGTGTGTGGGGTTTCCGTCTGGTGTTCATCAAGGTGATGTGTGGGGTTACCGTCTGGTGTACATCAAGGTGATGTGTGGGGTTACCGTCTGGTGTACATCAAGGTGATGTGTGGGACTACCGTCTGGTGTACATCAAGGTGATGTGTGGGGTTACCTTCTGGTGTACATCAACGTGATATTTGGGGTAACCGTCTGGTGTACATCAAGGTGATGTGTGGGGTTATCGTCTGGAGTACATCTAGGTGATATTTGGGGTAACCGTCTGGTGTAGATCAAGGTGATGTGTGGGGTTACCGTCTGGTGTACATCAAGGTGATGTGTGGGGTTACCGTCTGGTGTACATCAAGGTGATGTGTTGGGTTACCGTCTGGTGTACATCAAGTTGATGTGTGGGACTACCGTCTGGTGTACATCAAGGTGATGTGTGGGGTTACCGTCTGGTGTACATCAAGGTGATGTGTGAGGTGACCGTCTGGTGTACATGAAGGTGATGTGTCAGGTTACCGTCAGGTGTACATCAAGGTGATGTGTGGGGTTGTCGTCTGGTGTACATTAAGGTGATGTGTGCGGTTACCGTCTGGGGTACATCAAGGAAATGTGTGGGGTTACCGTCTGGTGTACATCAAGGTGATGTGTGGGGTTACCGTCTGGTGTACATCAAGGTGATGTGTGGGGTTACCGTCTGGTGTACATCAAGGTGATGTGTGGGGTTACCATTTGGGGAACATAAAGGTGATGTGTCGGGTTACCGTCTGGTGTACATTAAGGTGATGTGTGCGGTTACCGTCTGGTGTACATCAAGGTAATGTGTGGGGTTACCGTCTGGTGTACATCAAGGTGATGTGTGGGGTTACCGTCTAGTGTACATCAAGGTGATGTTTTGGGTAACCGTCTGGTGTACATCAAGGTGATGTGTGGGACTACCGTCTCGTGTACATCAAGGTGATGTGTGGGTTTACCGTCTGGTGTACATCAACGTGATATTTGGGGTAACCGTCTGGTGTACATCAAGGTGATGTGTGGGATTACCGTCTGGAGTACATCTAGGTGATGAGTGGGGTGACCGTCTGGTGTACATCAAGGTGATGTGTGAGGTGACCGTCTTGTGTACATCAAGGTGATGTGTCAGGTTACCGTCTAGTGTACATCAAGGTGATGTGTTGGGTTATCGTCTGGTGTACATCAAGGTGATGTGTGAGGTTACCGTCTGGGGTACATCAAGGAGATGTGTGGGGTTACAGTCTGGTGTACATCAAGGTAATGTGTGCGGTTACCGTCTGTTGTACATCAAGGTGATGTGTGCGGTTACCGTCTGGTGTACATCAAGGTGATGTGTGGGGTTACCGTCTTGTGTACATCAAGGTGATGTTTGGGACTACCGTCTGGTGTAGATCAAGGTGATGTGTGGGCTTACCGTCTGATGTACATCAAGGTGATGTGTGCGGTTACCGTCTGGGGTACATCAAGGTGATGTGTTGGACTACCGTCTGGTGTACATCAAGGTGATGTGTGGGGTTACCGTCTGGTGTACATCAAGGTGATATGTGAGGTTCCCGTCTGGTGTACATCAAGGTGATGTGTGGGGTTGCCGTCTGGTGTACATCAAGGTGATGTGTGGGGTTACCGTCTGGTGTACATGAAGGTCATGTGTGGGGTTACCGTCTGGTGTACATCAAGGTGATGTGTATGGTTACAGTCTGGGGTACATCAAGGTGATGTGTGGGGTCACCGTCTGGGGTACTTCAAGGTAATGTGTGGGGTCACCGTCTGGTGTTCATCAAGGTGATGTGTGGGGTTTCCGTCTGGTGTTCATCAAGGTGATGTGTGGGGTTACCGTCTGGTGTACATCAAGGTGATTTGTGGGACTACCGTCTGGTGTACATCAAGGTGATGTGTGGGGTTACCGTCTGGTGTACATCAACGTGATATTTGGGGTTTCCGTCTGGTGTACATCAAGGTGATGTGTGAGGTTTCCGTCAGGTGTACATCAAGGTGATGTGTGGGGTTATCGTCTGGTGTACATCAAGGTGATGTGTGAGGTTACCGTCTGGGATACATCAAGGAGATGTGTGGGGTTACCGTCTGGTGTACATCAAGGTGATGTGTGGGGTTACCGTCTGGTGTACATCAAGGTGATGTGTTGGGTTACCGTCTGGTGTACATCAAGGTGATGTGTGGGACTACCGTCTGGTGTACATCAAGGTGATGTGTGGGGTTACCGTCTGGTGTACATCAAGGTGATGTGTGGGGTGACCGTCTGGTGTACATCAAAGTGATGTGTGAGGTGACCGTCTGGTGTACATCAAGGTGATGTGTGAGTTTACCGTCTGGTGTACATCAAGGTGATGTGTGGGGTTATCGTCTGGTGTACATCAAGGTGATGTGTGAGGTTACCGTCTGGGGTACATCAAGGAGATGTGTGGGGTTACCGTCTGGTGTACATCAAGGTGATGTGTGGGTTACCGTCTGGTGTACATCAAGGTGATGTGTCGGACTACCGTCTGGTGTACATCAAGGCGATGTGAGGGGTTACCGTCTCGTGTACATCAAGGTGAAGTGTGGGGTTACGTCTGGTGTACATCAAGGTGATGTGTGAAGTGACCGTCTGGTGTACATCAAGGTGATGTGTGAGGTTACCGTCAGGTGTACATCAAGGTGATGTGTGGGGTTACCGTGTGGTGTACATTAAGGTGATGTGTGCGGTTACCGTCTGGTGTACATCAAGGTAATGTGTGGGGTTACCGTCTGGTGTACATCAAGGTGATGTGTGCGGTTATCGTCTGGTGTACATCAAGGTGATGTGTGGGGTAACCGTCTGGTGTACATCAAGGTGATGTGTGCCACTACCGTCTGGTGTACATCAAGGTGATGTGTGGGGTTACCGTCTGGTGTACATCAAGGTGATATTTGGGGTAACTGTCTGGTGTAGATCAAGGTGATGTGTGGGGTTACCGTCTGGTGTACATCAAGGTGATGTGTGCGGTTACCGTCTGGGGTACATCAAGGTGATGTGTTGGACTACCGTCTGGTGTACATCAAGGTGATGTGTGGGGTTACCGTCTGGTGTACATCAAGGTGATATGTGAGGTTACCGTCTGGTGTACATCAAGGTGATGTGTGGGGTTGCCGTCTGCTGTACATCAAGGTGATGTGTGGGGTTACCGTCTCGTGTACATGAAGGTCATGTGTCGGGTTGCAGTCTGGTGTACATCAAGGTGATGTGTGGGGTTACCGTCTGGGGTACATCAAGGTGATGTGTGGGGTCACCGTCTGGGGTACTTCAAGGTAATGTGTGGGGTCACCGTCTGGTGTTCATCAAGGTGATGTGTGGGGTTTCCGTCTGGTGTTCATCAAGGTGATGTGTGGGGTTACCGTCTGGTATACATCAAGGTGATGTGTGGGACTACCGTCTGGTGTACATCAAGGTGATGTGTGGGGTTACCGCCTGGTGTACATCAACGTGATATTTGGGGTAACCGTATGGTGTACATCAAGGTGATGTGTGGGGTTACCGTCTGGTGTACATCAAGGTGATGTGTGGGGTTACCGTCTGGTGTACATCAAGGTGATATGTGGGGTTACCGTCTGGTGTATATCAAGGTGATGTGTGGGGTTACCGTCTCGGGTACATAAAGGTGATGTGTGGGGTTGCTGTCCGGTGTACATTAAGGTGATGTGTGCGGTTACCGTCTGTTGTACATCAAGGTAATGTGTGGGGTTACCGTCTGTTGTACATCAAAGTGATGTGTGCGGTTACCGTCTGGTGTACATCAAGGTGATGTTTTGGGTAACCGTCTGGTGTACATCAAGATGATGTGTGGGACTACCGTCTGGTATACATCAAGGTGATGTGTGGGGTTACCGTCTGGTGTACATCAAGGTGATATTTGGGGTAACCGTCTGGTGTACATCAAGGTGATGTGTGAGGTTACCGTCTGGTGTACATCAAGGTGATGTGTGGGGTTGCCGTCTGGTGTACATCAAGGTGCTGTGTAGGGTTACCGTCTGGTGTACCTGAAGGTCATGTTTCGGGTTACAGTCTGGTGTACATCAAGGTGATGTGTGGAGTTACCGTCTGGGGTACATCAAGGTGATGTGTGGGGTCACCGTCTGCGGTACTTCAAGGTAATGTGTGGGGTCACCGTCTGGTGTTCATCAAGGTGATGTGTGGGGTTTCCGTCTGGTGTTCATCAATGTGATGTGTGGGGTTACCGTCTGGTGTACATCAAGGTGATGTGTGGGACTACCGTCTGGTGTATATCAAGGTGATGTGTGGGGTTACCGTCTGGTGTATATCAAGGTGATGTGTGGGGTTACCGTCTCGGGTACATAAAGGTGATGTGTGGGGTTACTGTCTGGTGTATATTAAGGTGATGTGTGCAGTTACCGTCTGGTGTACATCAAGGTAATGTGTGGGGTTACCGTCTGTTATACATCAAGGTGATGTGTGCGGTTACCGTCTGGTGTACATCAAGGTGATGTTTTGGGTAACCGTCTGGTGTACATCAAGGTGATGTGTGGGGTTACCGTCTGGAGTACATCTAGGTGATGAGTGGGGTTATCGTCTGGTGTACATCAAGGTGATGTGTTGGGTTACCGTCTGGTGTACATCAAGGTGATGTGTGGGACTACCGTCTGGTGTACATCAAGGTGATGTGTGGGGTTACCGTCTGGTGTACATCAAGGTGATGTGTGGGGTTACCGTCTGGTGTACATCAAGGTGATGTGTGAGGTGACCGTCTGGTGTACATCAAGGTGATGTGTGAGGTTACCGTCAGGTGTACATCAAGGTGATGTGTGGGGTTATCGTCTGGTGTACATCAAGGTGATGTGTGAGGTTACCGTCTGGGGTACATCAAGGAGATGTGTGGGGTTATCGTCTGGTGTACATCAAGGTGATGTGTGGGGTTACCGTCGGGTGTACATCAAGGTGATGTGTGGGGTTACCGTCTGGTGTACATCAAGGTGATGTGTGGGGTTACCGTCTGGTGTACATCAAGGTGATGTGTGGGACTACCGTCTGGTGTATATCAAGGTGATGTGTGGGGTTACCGTCTGGTATATATCAAGGTGATGTGTGGGGTTACCGTCTCGGGTACATAAAGGTGATGTGTGGGGTTACTGTCTGGTGTATATTAAGGTGATGTGTGCAGTTACCGTCTGGTGTACATCAAGGTAATGTGTGGGGTTACCGTCTGTTGTACATCAAGGTGATGTGTGCGGTTACCGTCTGGTGTACATCAAGGTGATATTTTGGGTAACCGTCTGGTGTACATCAAGGTGATGTGTGGGGTTACCGTCTGGAGTACATCTAGGTGATGAGTGGGGTTACCGTCTGGTGTACATCAAGGTGATGTGTTGGGTTACCGTCTGGTGTACATCAAGGTGATGTGTGGGACTACCGTCTGGTGTACATCAAAGTGATGTGTGGGGTTACCGTCTGGTGTACATCAAGGTGGTGTGTGGGGTGACCGTCTGGTGTACATCAAGGTGATGTGTGAGGTGACCGTCTGGTGTACATCAAGGTGATGTGTGAGGTTACCGTCAGGTGTACATCAAGGTGATGTGTGGGGTTATCGTCTGGTGTACATCAAGGTGATGTGTGAGGTTACCGTCTGGGGTACATCAAGGAGATGTGTGGGGTTACCGTCTGGTGTACATCAAGGTGATGTGTGGGGTTACCGTCTGGTGTACATCAAGGTGATGTGTGGGGTTACCGTCTGGTGTACATCAAGGTGATGTGTGCGGTTACCGTCTGGTGTACATCAAGGTGATGTGTGGGGTTACCGTCTGGTGTACATCAAGGTGATATTTGGGGTAACCGTCTGGTGTACATCAAGGTGATGTGTGGGGTTACCGTCTGGAATACATCTAGGTGATGAGTGGGGTTACCGTCTGGTGTACATCAAGGTGATGTGTTGGGTTACCGTCTGGTGTACATCAAGGTGATGTGTGGGACTACCGTCTGGTGTACATCAAGGTGATGTGTGGGGTTACCGTCTGGTGTACATCAAGGTGATGTGTGGGGTGACCGTCTGGTGTACATGACGGTGATGTGTGAGGTGACCGTCTGATGTACATCAAGGTGATGTGTAAGGTTACCGTCAGGTGTACATCAAGGTGATGTGTGGGGTTATCGTCTGGTGTACATTAAGGTGATGTGTGAGGTTACCGTCTGGGGTACATCAAGGAGATGTGTGGGGTTACCGTCTGGTGTACATCAAGGTGATGTGTGGGGTTACCGTCTGGTGTACATCAAGGTGATGTGTGGGGTTACCGTCTGGTGTACATCAAGGTGATGTGTGGGGTTACCGTCTCGGGTACATAAAGGTGGTGTATGGGGTTACTGTCTGGTGTACATTAAGGTGATGTGTGCGGTTACCGTCTGGTGTACATCAAGGTAATGTGTGGGGTTACCGTCTGGTGTACATCAAGGTGATGTGTGCGGTTACCGTCTAGTGTACATCAAGGTGATGTTTTGGGTAACCGTCTGGTGTACATCAAGGTGATGTGTGGGACTACCGTCTGGTGTACATCAAGGTGATGTGTGGGGTAACAGTCTGGTGTACATCAACGTGATATTTGGGGTAACCGTCTGGTGCACATCAAGGTGATGTGTGGGGTTACCGTCTGGAGTACATCTAGGTGATGAGTGGGGTTACCGTGTGGTGTACATCAAGGTGATGTGTTGGGTTACCGTCTGGCGTACATCAAGGTGATGAGTGGGACTACCGTCTGGTGTACATCAAGGTAATGTGTGGGGTTACCGTCTGGTGTACATCAAGGTGATGTGTGGGGTGACCGTCTGGGGTACATCAAGGAGATGTTTTGGGTAACCGTCTGGTGTACATCAAGGTGATGTGTGGGACTACCGTCTGGTGTACATCAAGGTGATATGTGGGGTTACCGTCTGGTGTACATCAAGGTGATATTTGGGATAACCGTCTGGTGAACATCAAGGTGATGTGTGGGGTTACCGTCTGGGGTACATCTAGATGATGTGTGGGACTACCGTCTGGCGTACATCTAGGTGATGAGTGGGGTTACCGTCTGGTGTACATCAAGGTGATGTGTGGGGTTACCGTCTGGTGTACATCAAGGTGATGTGTCGGACTACCGTCTGGTGTACATCAAGGTGATGTGTGGGGTTACCGTCTGGTGTACATCAAGGTGATGTGTGGGGTTACCGTCTGGTGTACATCAAGGTGATGTGTGAAGTGACCGTCTGGGTACATCAAGGTGATGTGTGAGGTAACCGTCACGTGTACATCAAGACGATGTGTCGGACTACCGTCTGGTGTACATCAAGGTGATGTGTGAGGTTACCGTCTGGGGTACATCAAGGAGATGTGTGGGGTTACCGTCTGGTGTACATCAAGGTGATCTGTGGGGTTACCGTCTGGTGTACATCAAGGTGATTTTTGGGGTAACCGTCTGGTGTACATCAAGGTGATGTGTGGGGTTACCGTCTGGAATACATCTAGGTGATGAGTGGGGTTACCGTCTGGTGTACATCAAGGTGATGTGTTGGGTTACCGTCTGGTGTACATCAAGGTGATGTGTGGGACTACCGTCTGGTGTACATCAAGGTGATGTGTGGGGTTACCGTCTGGTGTACATCAAGGTGATGTGTGGGGTGACCGTCTGGTGTACATCACGGTGATGTGTGAGGTGACCGTCTGATGTACATCAAGGTGATGTGTAAGGTTACCGTCAGGTGTACATCAAGGTGATGTGTGGGGTTATCGTCTGGTGTACATTAAGGTGATGTGTGAGGTTACCGTCTGGGGTACATCAAGGAGATGTGTGGGGTTACCGTCTGGTGTACATCAAAGTGATGTGTGGGGTTACCGTCTGGTGTACATCAAGGTGATGTGTGGGGTTACCGTCCGGTGTACATCAAGGTGATGTGTGGGGTTACCGTCTCGGGTACATCAAGGTGATGTGTGGGGTTACCGTCTGGTGTACATTAAGGTGATGTGTGCGGTTACCGTCTGGTGTACATCAAGGTAATCTGTGGGGTTACCGTCTGTTGTACATCAAGATGATGTGTGCGGTTACTGTCTGGTGTACATGAAGGTGATGTTTTGGGTAACCCTCTGGTGTACATCAAGGTGATGTGTGGGACTACCGTCTGGTGTACATCAAGGTGATGTGTGGGGTTACCGTCTGGTGTACATCAACGTGATATTTCGGGTAACCGTCTGGTGTACATCAAGGTGATGTGTGGGGTTACCGTCTGGAGTACATCTAGGTGATGAGTGGGGTTACCGTCTGGTGTATATCAAGGTGATGTGTTGGGTTACCGTCTGGTGTACATCAAGGTGATGTGTGGGACTACCGTCTGGTGTACATCAAGGTGATGTGTGGGGTTAACGTCTGGTGTACATCAAGGTGATGTGTGGGGTGACTGCCTGGTGTACATCAAGGTGATGTGTGACGTGACCGTCTGATGTACATCAAGGTGATGTGTAAGGTTACCGTCAGGTGTACATCAAGGTGATGTGTGGGGTTATCGTCTGGTGTACATTAAGGTGATGTGTGAGGTTACCGTCTGGGGTACATCAAGGAGATGTGTGGGGTTACCGTCTGGTGTACATCAAGGTGATGTGTGGGGTTACCGTCTGGTGTACATCAAGGTGATGTGTGGGGTTACCGTCTGGTGTACATCAAGGTGATGTGTGGGGTTACCGTCTCGGGTACATAAAGGTGGTGTGTGGGGTTACTGTCTGGTGTACATTAAGGATATGTGTGCGGTTACCGTCTGGTGTACATCAAGGTAATGTGTGGGGTTACCGTCTGGTGTACATCAAGGTGATGTGTGCGGTTACCGTCTAGTGTACATCAAGGTGATGTTTTGGGTAACCGTCTGGTGTACATCAAGGTGATGTGTGGGACTACCGTCTGGTGTACATCAAGGTGATGTGTGGGGTTACAGTCTGGTGTACATCAACGTGATATTTGGGGTAACCGTCTGGTGCACATCAAGGTGATGTGTGGGGTTACCGTCTGGAGTACATCTAGGTGATGAGTGGGGTTACCGTGTGGTGTACATCAAGGTGATGTGTTGGGTTACCGTCTGGCGTACATCAAGGTGATGTGTGGGACTACCGTCTGCTGTACATCAAGGTAATGTGTGGGGTTACCGTCTGGTGTACATCAAGGTGATGTGTGGGGTGACCGTCTGGGGTACATCAAGGAGATGTTTTGGGTAACCGTCTGGTGTACATCAAGGTGATGTGTGGGACTACAGTCTGGTGTACATCAAGGTGATATGTGGGGTTACCGTCTGGTGTACATCAAGGTGATATTTGGGGTAACCGTCTGGTGAACATCAAGGTGATGTGTGGGGTTACCGTCTGGGGTACATCTAGATGATGTGTGGGACTACCGTCTGGCGTACATCTAGGTGATGAGTGGGGTTACCGTCTGGTGTACATCAAGGTGATGTGTGGGGTTACCGTCTGGTGTACATCAAGGTGATGTGTCGGACTACCGTCTGGTGTACATCAAGGTGATGTGTGGGGTTACCGTCTGGTGTACATCAAGGTGATGTGTGGGGTTACCGTCTGGTGTACATCAAGGTGATGTGTGAAGTGACCGTCTGGGTACATCAAGGTGATGTGTGAGGTAACCGTCACGTGTACATCAAGACGATGTGTCGGACTACCGTCTGGTGTACATCAAGGTGATGTGTGAGGTTACCGTCTGGGGTACATCAAGGAGATGTGTGGGGTTACCGTCTGGTGTACATCAAGATGATGTGTGCGGTTACCGTCTGGTGTACATCAAGGTGATGTTTTGGGTAACCGTCTGGTGTACATCAAGGTGATGTGGGGGACTACCGTCTGGTGTAAATCAAGGTGATGTGTGGGGTTACCGTCTGGTGTACATCAACGTGATATTTGGGGTAACCGTCTGGAGTACATCTACGTGATGAGTGGGGTTACCGTCTTGTGTACATCAAGGTGATGTGTTGGGTTACCGTCTGGTGTACATCAAGGTGATGTGTGGGACTACCGTCTGGTGTACATCAAGGTGATGTGTGGGGTGACCGTCTGGTGTACATCAAGGTGATGTGTCAGGTGACCGTCTGGTGTACATCAAGGTGATGTGTGAGGTTACCGTCAGGTGTACATCAAGGTGATGTGTGGGGTTATCGTCTGGTGTACATCAAGGTGATGTGTGGGGTTATCGTCTGGTGTACATCAAGGTGATGTGTGAGGTTACCGTCTGGGGTACATCAAGGAGATGTGTGGGGTTACCGTCTGGTGTACATCAAGGTGATGTGTGGGGTTACCGTCAGGTGTACATCAAGGTGATGTGTGGGGTTACCGTCCGGTGTACATCAAGGTGATGTGTGGGGTTACCGTCTGGGGTACATCAAGGTGATGTGTGGGGTTACCGTCTGGTGTACATTAAGGTGATGTGTGCGGTTACCGTCTGGTGTACATCGAGGTGATGTGTGGGGTTAACGTCTGGTGTACATCAAGGTGATGTGTGGGTTTACCGTCTGGGGTACATCTAGGTGATGTGTGGAACTACGTCTGGTGTACATCAAGGTGATGTGTGAGGTGACCGTCTGGTGTACATCAAGGTGATGTGTGAGGTTACCGTCAGGTGTACATCAAGGTGATGTGTGGGGTTATCGTCTGGTGTACATCAAGGTGATGTGTGAGGTTACCGTCTGGGCTACATCAACGAGATGTGTGGGGTTACCGTCTGTTGTACATCAAGATGATGTGTGCGGTTACCGTCTGGTGTACATGAAGGTGATGTTTTCGGTAACCCTCTGGTGTACATCAAGGTGATGTGTGGGACTACCGTCTGGTGTACATCAAGGTGATGTGTGGGGTTACCGTCTGGTGTACATCAACGTGATATTTCGGGTAACCGTCTGGTGTACATCAAGGTGATGTGTGGGGTTACCGTCTGGAGTACATCTAGGTGATGAGTGGGGTTACCGTCTGGTGTACATCAAGGTGATGTGTTGGGTTACCGTCTGGTGTACATCAAGGTGATGTGTGGGACTACCGTCTGGTGTACATCAAGGTGATGTGTGGGGTTAACGTCTGGTGTACATCAAGGTGATGTGTGGGTGACTGCCTGGTGTACATCAAGGTGATGTGTGAGGTGACCGTCTGGTGTACATCAAGGTGATGTGTGAGGTTACCGTCAGGTGTACATCAAGGTGATGTGTGGGGTTATCGTCTGGTGTACATCAAGGTGATGTGTGAGGTTACCGTCTGGGGTACATCAAGGAGATGTGTGGGGTTACCGTCTGGTGTACATCAAGGTGATGTGTGGGGTTACCGTCTGGTGTACATCAAGGTGATGTGTGGGGTTATCGTCTGGTGAACATCAAGGTGATGTGTGGGGTTACCGTCTTGGGTACATCAAGGTGATGTGTGGGGTTATCGTCTGGTGTACATTAAGGTGATGTGTGCGATTACCGTCTGGTGTACATCAAGGTAATGTGTGGGGTTACCGTCTGTTGTACATCAAGGTGATGTGTGCGGTTACCGTCTGGTGTACATCAAGGTGATGTTTTGGCTAACCGTCTGGTGTACATCAAGGTGATGTGTGGGACTACCGTCTGGTGTACATGAAGGTCATGTGGGGGGTTACCGTCTAGTGTACATCAAGGTGATGTGTGGGGTTACCGTCTGGGGTACATCAAGGTGATGTGTGGGGTCACCGTCTGGGGTACTTCAAGGTAATGTGTGGGGTCACCGTCTGGTGTTCATCAAGGTGATCTGTGGGGTTTCCGTGTGGTGTTCATCAAGGTGATGTGTGGGGTTACCGTCTGGTGTACATCAAGGTGATGTGTGGGACTACCGTCTGGTGTACATCAAGGTGATGTGTGGGGTTACCGTCTGGTGTACATCAAGGTGATATTTGGGGTAACCGTCTGGTGTAAATCAAGGTGATGTGTGGGGTTACCGTCTGGGGTACATCTAGGTGATGAGTGGGGTTACCGTCTGGGGTACATCAAGGTGATGTGTGGGGTCACCGTCAGGGGTACTTCAAGGTGATGTGTGAGGTTACCGTCTGGGGTACATCAAGGAGATGTGTGGGGTTACCGTCTGGTGTACATCAAGGTGATGTGTGGGGTTACCGTCTGGTGTACATCAAGGTGATGTGTGGGGTTACCGTCTGGGGTACATCAAGGTGATGTGTGGGGTCACCGTCTGGGGTACTTCAAGGTGATGTGTGAGGTTACCGTCTGGGGTACATCAAGGAGATGTGTGGGGTTACCGTCTGGTGTACATCAAGGTGATGTGTGGGGTTACCGTCTGGTGTACATCAAGGTGATGTGTGAGGTTACCGTCAGGTGTACATCAAGGTGATGTGTGAGGTTACCGTCTGGTGTACATCAAGGTGATGTGTGGGGTTATCGTCTGGTGTACATCAAGGTGATGTGTGAGGTTACCGTCTGGTGTACATCAAGGTGATGTGTGGGGTTACCGTCTGGTGTACATCAAGGTGATGTGTGAGGTGACCGTCTGGTGTACATAAAGGTGATGTGTGAGGTTACCGTCAGGTGTATATCAAGGTGATGTGTGGGGTTATCGTCTGGTGTACATCAAGGTGATGTGTGAGGTTACCGTCTGGGGTACATCAAGGAGATGTGTGGGGTTACCGTCTGGTGTACATCAAGGTGATGTGTGGGGTTACCGTCTGGTGTACATCAAGGTGATGTGTGGGGTTACCGTCTGGTGTACATCGAGGTGATGTGTGGGGTTACCGTCTGGTGTACATCAAGGTGATGTGTTGGTTTACTGTCTGGGGTACATCTAGGTGATGAGTGGGGTTACCGTCTGGTGTACATCAAGGTGATGTGTGGGGTTACCGTCCGATGTACATCAAGGTGATGTGTGGGACTACCACCTGGTGTACATCAAGGTGATGTGTGGGACTACCATCTGGTGTACATCAAGGTGATGTGTGGGGTTACCGTCTGGTGTACATCAAGGTGATGTGTGGGGTAACCGTCTGGTGTACATCAAGGTGATGTGTGAGGTTACCGTCTGGGGTACATCAAGGAGATGTGTGGGGTTACCGTCTGGTGTACATCAAGGTGATGTGTGGGACTATCGTCTGGTGTACATCAAGGTGATGTGTGGGGTAACCGTCTGGTGTACATCGAGGTGATGTGTGGGGTTAACGTCTGGTGTACATCAAGGTGATGTGTGGGTTTACCGTCTGGGGTACATCTAGGTGATGTGTGGAACTACGTCTGGTGTACATCAAGGTGATGTGTGAGGTGACCGTCTGGTGTACATCAAGGTGATGTGTGAGGTTACCGTCAGGTGTACATCAAGGTGATGTGTGGGGTTATCGTCTGGTGTACATCAAGGTGATGTGTGAGGTTACCGTCTGGGCTACATCAACGAGATGTGTGGGGTTACCGTCTGTTGTACATCAAGGTGATGTGTGCGGTTACCGTCTGGTGTACATCAAGGTGATGTTTTGGCTAACCGTCTGGTGTACATCAAGGTGATGTGTGGGACTACCGTCTGGTGTACATCAAGGTGATGTGTGGGGTTACCGTCTGGTGTACATCAAGGTGATATTTGGGGTAACCGTCTGGTGTAGATCAAGGTGATGTGTGGGGTAACCATCTGGTGTACATCAAGGTGATATGTGAGGTTGCCGTCTGGTGTACATCAAGGTGATGTGTGGGGTTATCGTCTGGTGTACATCAAGGTGATGTGTTGTGTTACCGTCTGGTGTACATCAAGGTGATGTGTGGGGCTACAGTCTGGTGTACATGAAGGTCATATGGGGGGTTACCGTCTGGTGTACATGAAGGTCATGTGGGGGGTTACAGTCTGGTGTACATCAAGGTGATGTGTGGGCTTACCGTCTGGGGTACATCAAGGTGATGTGTGGGGTCACCGTCTGGGGTACTTCAAGGTAATGTGTGGGGTCACCGTCTGGTGTTCATCAAGGTGATGTGTGGGGTTTCCGTCTGGTGTTCATCAAGGTGATGTGTGGGGTTACCGTCTGGTGTACATCAAGGTGATGTGTGGGACTACCGTCTGGTGTACATCAAGGTGATGTGTGGGGTTACCGTCTGGTGTACATCAAGGTGATATTTGGGGTAACCGTCTGGTGTAAATCAAGGTGATGTGTGGGGTTACCGTCCGGGGTACATCTAGGTGATGAGTGGGGTTACCGTCTGGTGTACATGAAGGTGATGTGTGGGGTTACTGTCCGATGTACATCAAGGTGATGTGTGGGACTACCGTCTGGTGTACATCAAGGTGATGTGTGGGGTTACCGTCTGGTGTACATCAAGATGATGTGTGGGGTAACCGTCTGGTGTACATCAAGGTGATGTGTGGGGTTACCGTCTGGTGTACATCAAGGTGATGTGTGGGACTACCGTCTGGTGTACATCAAGGTGATGTGTGGGACTACCGTCTGGTGTACATCAAGGTGATGTGTGGGGTTACCGTCTCGTGTAAATGAAGGTGATGTGTGGGGTTACCGTCTGGTGTACATCAAGGTGATGTGTGGGGTTACCGTCTCGTGTAAATGAAGGTGATGAGTGGGGTTACCGTCTGGTGTACATCAAGGTGATGTGTGGGGTTACCGTCCGATGTACATCAAGGTGATGTGTGGGACTACCACCTGGTGTACATCAAGGTGATGTGTGGGACTACCATCTGGTGTACATCAAGGTGATGTGTGGGGTTACCGTCTGGTGTACATCAAGGTGATGTGTGGGGTAACCGTCTGGTGTACATCAAGGTGATGTGTGAGGTTACCGTCTGGGGTACATCAAGGAGATGTGTGGGGTTACCGTCTGGTGTACATCAAGGTGATGTGTGGGACTATCGTCTGGTGTACATCAAGGTGATGTGTGGGGTAACCGTCTGGTGTACATCGAGGTGATGTGTGGGGTTAACGTCTGGTGTACATCAAGGTGATGTGTGGGTTTACCGTCTGGGGTACATCTAGGTGATGTGTGGAACTACGTCTGGTGTACATCAAGGTGATGTGTGAGGTGACCGTCTGGTGTACATCAAGGTGATGTGTGAGGTTACCGTCAGGTGTACATCAAGGTGATGTGTGGGGTTATCGTCTGGTGTACATCAAGGTGATGTGTGAGGTTACCGTCTGGGCTACATCAACGAGATGTGTGGGGTTACCGTCTGTTGTACATCAAGGTGATGTGTGCGGTTACCGTCTGGTGTACATCAAGGTGATGTTTTGGCTAACCGTCTGGTGTACATCAAGGTGATGTGTGGGACTACCGTCTGGTGTACATCAAGGTGATGTGTGGGGTTACCGTCTGGTGTACATCAAGGTGATATTTGGGGTAACCGTCTGGTGTAGATCAAGGTGATGTGTGGGGTAACCGTCTGGTGTACATCAAGGTGATATGTGAGGTTGCCGTCTGGTGTACATCAAGGTGATGTGTGGGGTTATCGTCTGGTGTACATCAAGGTGATGTGTTGTGTTACCGTCTGGTGTACATCAAGGTGATGTGTGGGGCTACAGTCTGGTGTACATGAAGGTCATATGGGGGGTTACCGTCTGGTGTACATGAAGGTCATGTGGGGGGTTACAGTCTGGTGTACATCAAGGTGATGTGTGGGCTTACCGTCTGGGGTACATCAAGGTGATGTGTGGGGTCACCGTCTGGGGTACTTCAAGGTAATGTGTGGGGTCACCGTCTGGTGTTCATCAAGGTGATGTGTGGGGTTTCCGTCTGGTGTTCATCAAGGTGATGTGTGGGGTTACCGTCTGGTGTACATCAAGGTGATGTGTGGGACTACCGTCTGGTGTACATCAAGGTGATGTGTGGGGTTACCGTCTGGTGTACATCAAGGTGATATTTGGGGTAACCGTCTGGTGTAAATCAAGGTGATGTGTGGGGTTACCGTCCGGGGTACATCTAGGTGATGAGTGGGGTTACCGTCTGGTGTACATGAAGGTGATGTGTGGGGTTACTGTCCGATGTACATCAAGGTGATGTGTGGGACTACCGTCTGGTGTACATCAAGGTGATGTGTGGGGTTACCGTCTGGTGTACATCAAGGTGATGTGTGGGGTTACCGTCTCGTGTAAATGAAGGTGATGTGTGGGGTTACCGTCTGGTGTACATCAAGGTGATGTGTGGGGTTACCGTCTGGTGTACATCAAGGTGATGTGTGAGGTGACCGTCTGGAGTACATCAAGGTGATGTGTGAGGTTACCGTCAGGTGTGCATCAAGGTGATGTGTGGGGTTATCGTCTGGTGTACATCAAGGTGATGTGTGAGGTTACCGTCTGGTGTACATCAAGGTGATGTGTGGGGTTACCGTCTGGTGTACTTGAAGGTCATTTTTGGGGTTATAGTCTGGTGCACATGAAGGGCATGTGGGGGGTTACCGTCTGGTGTACATCAAGGTGATGTGTGGGGTCACCGTCTGGGGTACTTCAAGGTAATGTGTGGGGTGACCGTCTGGTGTTCATCAAGGTGATGTGTGGGGTTTCCGTCTGGTGTTCATCAAGGTGATGTGTGGGGTTACCGTCTGGTGTACATCAAGGTGATGTGTGGGACTACCGTCTGGTGTACATCAAGGTGATGTGTGGGGTTACCGTCTGGTGTACATCAAGGTGATATTTGGGGTAACCGTCTGGTGTACATCAAGGTGATGTGTGGGGTTACCGTCTTGGGTACATCAAGGTGATGAGTGGGGTTACCGTCTGGTGTACATCAAGGTGATGTGTGGGGTTTCCGTCTGGTGTACATCAAGGTGATGTGTGGGGTTACCCTCGGGTGTACATCAAGGTGATGTGTGAGGTGACCGTCTGGTGTACATCAAGGTGATGTGTGAGGTTACCGTCAGGTGTACATCAAGGTGATGTGTGGGGTTATCGTCTGGTGTACATCAAGGTGATGTGTGAGGTTACCGTCTGGGGTACATCAAGGTGATGTGTGAGGTTACCGTCTGGGGTACATCAAGGAGATGTGTGGGGTTACCGTCTGGTGTACATCAAGGTGATGTGTGGGGTTACCGTCTGGTGTACATCAAGGTGATGTGTGGGGTTACCGTCTGGTGTACATCAAGGTGATGTGTGGGGTTACCGTCTGGTGTACATCAAGGTGATGTGTGGGGTTACCGTCTGGTGTACATCAAGGTGATGTGTGGGACTACCGTCTGGTGTACATCAAGGTGATGTGTGGGGTTACCGTCTGGTGTACATCAAGGTGATGTGTGGGGTTACCGTCTCGTGTAAATCAAGGTGATGTGTGGGGTTACCGTCTGGTGTACATCAAGGTGATGTGTGGGGTTACCGTCTGTTGTACATCTAGGTGATGTGTGGGGTTACCGTCTGTTGTACATCTAGGTGATGTGTGGGGTTACCGTCTGGTGTACATCAAGGTGATGTGTGGGGACTACCGTCTGGTGTACATCAAGGTGATCTGTGGGGTTACCATCTGGGGTACATCAAGGTGATGTGAGGGGTTATCGCCTGGGGTACATCAAGTTGATGTGTGGGGTTACCGTCTGGTGTACATGAAGGTGATGTGTGGGGTTACTGTCTGGGGTACTTCAAGGTAATGTGTTGGGTTACCGTCTGGTGTACATTAAGGTGATGTGTGGGGTTACCGTCTGCTGTACATCAAGGTGATGTGTGGGACTACCGTCTGGTGTACATCAAGGTGATGTGTGGGGTTACCGTCTGAGGTACATCAAGGAGATGTGTGGGGTTACCGTCTGGTGTACATCAAGGTGATGTGTGGGGTTACCATCTGGGGTACATCAAGGTGATGTGTGGGACTACCGTCTGGTGTACATCAAGGTGATGTGTGGGGTTACCGTCTGGTGTACATCAAGGTGATGTGTGGGGTTACCATCTGGGGTACATCAAGGTGATGTGTGGGGTCACCGTCTGGGGTACATCAAGGTGATGTGTGGGGTTACCGTCTGCTGTACATCAAGGTGACGTGTGGGGCTACCGTCTGTGGTACATCATGGTGATGTCTGAGGTGACCGTCTGGGATACATCAAGGTGATGTGTGCGGTTACCGTCTGGTGTACATCAAGGTGATGTGTGAGGTTACCGTCTGGGGTACATCAAGGTGATGTGTGCGGTTACCGTCTGGTGTACATCAAGGTGATGTGTGGGGTTACCGTCTGGTGTACATCAAGGTGATGTGTGGGGTTACCGTCTGGTGTACATCAAGGTGATGTGTGGGGTTAACGTCTGGTGTACATCAAGGTGATGTGTGGGGTTACCGTCTGGTGTACATCAAGGTGATGTGTTGGGTTACCGTCTGGGGTACATCAATGTGGGTCCAGCTAAGATGAAAATGTTATAGTGAGTGAGTGAGTATGGTTTTACGCCGCTTTTTGCAATATTCCAGCAACATCACGGCGGGGGACACCAGAAAGGGGCTTCACACATTGTACCCATGTCGGGAATCGAACCCGGGTCTTCAGCGTGACGAGCGAACGCTTTAACCACTAGGCTACCCGACCGCCCCTCGAAAATGTTATAAAAATTACAACCCTAAAACATTTTACGAAACGTTCCTGAAATGTTTAAAAAAAAAATTTCTTCACGTGATTATGTATTGTTCCAGAAACGTTTTAAAAACATTTTCTGGAAACTTTTTGTTATAACGTTTCAAAAATGTTTTTTTTAAATATTGTAGTAATGCTTTTGAAAACGTTTTATTCATGTGATTTTGTATGGTTCCAGAAACGCTTTAGAAACATTTTCTGTGAACATTTGATTATAACGTTTCTAAAATGTGTATGTAAAATATTCCAGAAATGCTTTTGGAAACGTTTTATTCACGTGAATTTGTATGGTTCCGGAAACGTTTAACGTTTCCAAAATGTTTTGAAAACGAACCCAGGGTGTTGGAGAAGCTCAGTGGTTTGCTGCCAATGTTCAAAACGTACAACACCCACTCACTGTAAACCGGCTGAATGGGATACGGAAAAAAAAATTCTGACGCACATATTCTCCTAAGATCTGAAAAGTAAACGTTGTGCGAGAATTGCGCTCACGTGTCACTGGATCTACCTCCGGCTACAGAATTACGCAAAATGTAGAATATTAAATCTCCTATCTGAAGGTGTCAATTTAACTGTAAATATTGAATCGGTGTGAAAAAAAGACCCTGCTAAATATATTCTGCTTTGAAAAACAGCAAATTTCGCCGCTTTTTATCGTACACCGATTCAAGTACCGTGCGACGATTTTTTTAATTTGGCAGTTGTACAGAAACTGTGAGCGAATAAAATACTGCCTTAAATCTTTGTTTGTTTTTGGTATGTTTGTTTTTTGTTTAACGCCGCACTCAGCAACCATCTATATGAAGGCTGTCTGTAAATAATCGAATCTGAACCAATCAACCCAATGATTGACATCATGAGCATCGATCCACACAATTGAGATACGATGACATGTATCAACAAAGTCAGCGAGCCTGACCACCCGATCCCGTTAGTCGCCTTTTACGACAAGCATGGGTTGCTGAAGATCTACCCAGGTAACATGCCATAATCGGCCCTGCGTCGGCCCAACGTCGGCAAACTTCATCGGCCCTGCTTCGGCCCTGCATCGGCCCTGCACCGGCCCATGCAGCATCGGCAAACATCGTCGGGGCGATGAAGTTTTGCTCATCGGATCGACATCGGCCAGACGTCGTAAATATTTATCGGGCCAGCCATTGTCCCGACATCAGCAATTAAACTGGGCGGCAAAAGAAAGCGTAGGGCGAGTTGCATGGTCGATAAAAAAAATAACAAGAAGAGGTTTTTTTGTGAATTATAATATAATCTAGGGAGGGGTAACAAATGATTGATCCACACAGTTTGAATGAAATTGTGCAATCACAGGTAATGTGAGCTCAAGGTAAATAATGGTGGGGTAAGAAATTTCATTTTCAAAAGTTGTCTGAAATGTCACCAAAAGATTGTCAGACACACTACAAGTTCATTGTCGACACAGTTGCCTTCAATAGCGTGTATGACCTCCTGCTGCCTCAATGCTGTGATACGCCGCCTCATCGATGACGTCAGTCTTCTGATGACGTGGACTGCCCTCTCAGGGCCTGCTGCAATTCTTGTCTGTTGACGGGAGGCTGATGGCGTGCTCTAATCTGGTCAAGATGGTCCCACAGATGTTCAATAGGATTCATATCGGACGAGTGGGCAGGCCAGGGCAAAAGGTCAATGTTCTGCTGGTTTAGAAAGTTCCGAGTCAGTCTTGCAGTATGGGGCCTGTCATTGTCGTGTTGAAACAATGTCCCCAGCTGTTGGTTTTGTAAGAACGGAAGAACTTTCTTTTGCCGCTTAGTTTATTATCGGCTCAGCATCGAATTGACATCGGCCCAACGTCGACAATAATTATTGGCGCAGCATTTGGTTGACATTGGCCTGACAGTAATTATAGGTTTAGAATCAGCCTTGTCCAACCCCTCAAGTCCTATCACCATCCAAGCATTGGTCATTCAGACTTCATGGCCTTTTCATTTCTTTGCTCATTTACAATGACAGCTGGGATGTTCAGTATTTATACCTTTCATAATATTTGATGGCAGTTCTTGATTTTCTTCCAGATAATGCATAAAGTATGAAAACAAATGGCTAACAACTTGCAATAATCGTTTTGAATTGTCGAAATCTTCAAAAATAGTAAAAAACATCCAAACTTTATTTTTTTCCTAACTTAGCTTTTTCATTTTTCATTGTCTTAAATAGGCTGTTGTTATGAAAAGTAGTTCCCTGCAGTAGTCATTACTGACACTTCTCATCCTAATATTTCATGTAAATGATGCTACAATAGAACCTTTCCAAGTGTAGTGTTAGGTTACATAAAACTAAACATTTCCAAAGCTACAGCTAGCTCTGATGTTAAAGTTACAAAGAGAAAAGGAAAAATTAAAAAATACTGAATTTTTAAAAAGATATTTTTTTATCATGGTTAATACTCTGAATAATATGAATACTTCTAGCTGTCCAAAACAATAGAAATGCTTACACTAGTTACAGTACTATTTTGTATGTACCCTAATACATGTGTATAGTTAATATACTCACACGCAAAAGTTTTAGCATGTAGGGAAGCCTGATGGTGTTATCAATATTTTTGGTTGCATTTTGGAAGCCCCGAGTAAAAAAAGTAACATAAAAAACGAATTGCCAAAACGCACCATTTCAATGAGTATGTGGGTATCATGCACCCATTTCTCGCGAAGTGGAAAATGCACGAACTGTTACGAAATGTAGTGGGTATAAAACTGTGGCCGATTCTTGGACCTACCACTCCTTGGTCAACAATGCCACGCTTACTCAAATTCAGAGAAACCAGGCTATCGGACGTTTGGAAGCTGGAGAGTCTGTCCAAGATGTTGCCCGTCATTTCAACGTTAACATAACCACAATTTAACGTCTCCTGCATCGATACAATGCTACACAGACCACAGATGACCTTCCTCGGAGCGGTCGTCCTAGGGTCACCACACCTCAACAAGATCGGCAGATTATCCGTCAACACCAGCGACATCCGTTCCTAACTGCAAGTGAAAGTGATCGACAGACCATAGGAACACATAATCGACACATCAGCCCGGACTCTGTGATCCGACGTCTCCGTTCCAACAACCTCAGATGTCGCCGACCAGCACGTCGTCCTGTTCTCTAACCACGGCATCGACAAGCACGACTTCAGTGGGCACGTTGTCATCGCAATTGGCGTCATCGTGAGTGGAGGCGTGTCATCTTCTCTGATGAAAGTCGCTTTTGTGTCTCCCATGCAGACGGAAGAGTCATAATTTGGCGGCGTCGAGGTGATCGTTTCGCTGACAGACACATTGTGGAAAGGGATCCATGGGGTGGACCTAGAGTCGTGATATTGGCAGGGATTGGACTTAATGCGAGACTTTGGAACCACGTACTTTCTGAAGGTCGAGGCACGGCGTCACTGCTCAGCGGTATATCGACCAAGTGATCAGACCCCACGTTGTTCCATTTTTTGCACAACATCAACAACACATTTTCAAGCAGGACGACGCTCGTCCTCATGTTGCCAGAACTACCATGGTCTTTCTGCAACAACACAACATCCGTGTTCTACCGTGGCCAGCCCTCAGCCCTGATCTCAACCCCATCGAACACTTGTGGGATGAGGTTCAAAGGCGTCTGCACAATGTGCGCCCAGTCCCTACAACTCCCGATGAACTATGCACAGCTGCTCTGGATGTGTGCAGGAGGATCCCTAGGGCCTTCACAAATCGTCTGATCCACTCAATGTACAGGAGGTTTGTGGCAGTGATCAATGCTAATGGTGGTCACATCAGGTATTGACTGACATTTTGGGTATTGACCCGAAACTGTGTAAGCCCTTAACATTTGAAAAAAAACCAATCATGTCATCTGCCTTTTAATCCATTAAACTGTCTTCAGTCTCATTTTTGTCAATCTTGCCCTATTAGTATTTCTTGTCTTTACTGTTGAAAATAAATAACATGTATACTGCATACTCGACTTGCGTTTCTTTTGCGTGTGAGTATACTTATAATTGAACACAAAGAGCAGAATATAATGACAAACTTTATTATTATTATTATTATTATTATTATTATTATTTACAAGAAAACAAGGCGGGTGTGAAACATACATTCTCAAACCAGTTTTTAAGCCCCAAAATTTCATTTATGTGGCTTCAGGTGTTTGCCTGATAAACTTTTTTCCCCATTCCATCAAGTTAAAAAAGCATGAAGCAAAGGCCATAACTCCATACAAAATACATTCTTAAAACCATCTTTTGGAGTTTGTACCTTAGATAAGCACAGAAAGTTTCATTTATATAACTTCAGTAGTGTCAAAGAGAACCTGGCAGTATATATGTACCGAGTTAAAAAACATGAAGCAAGGGTCACAACCCTGTGACAAATAAGTTGTCAACACCAACGTTTTGGATTTCCTTGTTCCTTTGCAATTCAGCTATTTTGTTTGCAGATTCCCTATCTGCAGCTCTGTTTTTCATAACGCTTTTCCTTGCGCAATTTCTAAGCCTTGCTCCTACATACTCACCGGTTTAGACAAATAACTGATACTTTTTTTCATATGAGATGACTAAGAGTCATGTGTGATTGCTTAAACTACCTGACCGTCTGAGTGACTTGCCCTAACTGTTTCACATTTTGTCGCAAAAGGAGATTTCAAAAGTGTGGCCACGACATCTAACGTGAGTCGGCGCCATATTGTAAACAAATTGCGTCAGGTCGGTTCCAAATGTGATAGCTCGGCCCCCGTTTCTGTCGATGATACACGCGATACAAATTTAATACAACTACTGAAAACATCAACATAACTTCTACAATGGTGGCAGCAATACGTCTTGGTATTTGTTTTTCCTTTCATTGGAACTGTGATAATGGCGCTGTGATTAGTTTGCTGAAATAGTGTTTTCCGTGAGTCTAATGTACATGGTACATGCTGTGATTGTACAAGATAATTGATAACCAATTGTGTATGCATATATTTATCATCAAATACACATTACCAATCTCTTCAGAAAATGGAATATATTATCATAACACGACAGCTCGTATTTCCAACATTCTGCCATGGATATTGAGATCTAATATTAATTTATGTACGCTGTACTCTCGATTAACGTATGATTATGTATAGCAAGTCTTTAACTCTTATTTGATATGTTATCTGAAATGACAGCAATGAGTAAACTTTATTTTATTTCGTTACAATCTGCAATTTTATTCGAATAGCCCAATAGACGGTCGATGATTTCTCGCCGCTGTCAATTTGTGGTCTGGACGGGTGCGCTTGATTTGACCTCGCTTGTTGCGACGTGGATGACGTCACATGAAACAGCTGATCTAATGTTGTGGCAGTATATTGGATACACGTGGTTTCATTTTCCAAATAACAATATTTTCTTTGACTGATCTAGAAAGCATGCATATCTAGTACATCACGATTGGATAATGTCCAATTATTTGACTAACAGTGTTAGAATATTTGGCGCAGTTTTCTAATTTTGGTATGTTGACATGTGCTTTTCATATCTGTTTGAACTCTTGATATTCCAAGAAAATAATGTCCATATATAGTTGAGTAAGGGAATGGAATGTTTTACAGTGAGCAAGCTGTCAAAATGGATCCAATATTAAACAACCTAGATTTTTAATATTTTAGCTTCATCTTATAGAATCTCGAATGGTTCAATGTATAACATCAACAGTAAAAGTAATTAGATCCACTGAGGGTGAACATGGCAGACAAATAGAGCACCACTCACAGTGTACCTTACATACGTTGTTTGGTTTGTTTCTGTTATCGGCTGTGCTCCGTGTCTTACGCCTTGCATATAATCACAGAGTCTATGCAGCCTGTAACCATATTAACATCGACGTGTAATTCCATCGCTTCAGTTTAGAAATACTACATAAAAAACATCAACATGTATTCATATACAACTAAATTTTGTAAAGTACGAATGAACTGTTAAACATTCTTTCAAGAGTTGCCAATGAGAAAAAAACATCATTCGCAACAAATCCGGGCCACTTGGGCATGACCTTCACCTCTCCTTTCTCATCCAGGATCAGCGCTCCGTCAGTCCAAGCGTTGGCGTTTTATACATATTGTTAGGCTATGCACAATAATGTTCTTCTTATTGTAGCCTAACTGTTTTTAATGAACCTGAGAAGTTAGAGACACAATGTCTTTCTATCACAGCATTACAAATTCTTTTCAGTTATGATTTGGGGTATTTTTTTAAGTGGATCACCCATAGATAAGGGAGAAAATGTGGGATGTACAGCTGAAAGCTATTTCAGGCTTATTTTAAGAGACAGTTACACACAGTAATATTAATCTCAATATCTAAAACAATGCCTAGCATACAGTAAATAAATACCAATTAAAATTGAAATCATTATCTCCAGTGATTTTCCCGCAAATTTCACATTTGCATTAACCAAGTTTGCAAATGGCAAAACAAGCACACAAACTCCTCCTCAGAATCTGCCACTATGATCCAAACAGGAGATGTGAAATAAATCAGTGCTCATGTAACATGATGTAAAGAGTAGTAACTCTGCACTCTATTTGATCAGGTTTAGCCTAGTATTGCAATATTTCACCATGTTCACTGCTGAGGTTGTGTGTTCGAGACACAGAATATTAAGTGATGTTTTTTTAATGGAAAAAAACCCGAAATGTTCTGCAGACTTTATTATGATGCGGTGGTGACTGAGAACCAAGACTATTTTTTTAGTCAACCATAGCAGTTTGAGTTGTCATTTCAATTTAAGAGACACAACAGCAGTCTAATCTGAAAGTATTTTTTGTTTACAGGTACTTTGGGAAAATAAATTAATGTAATGCAAAGTGGTTCGTAGAGAGGGATGAAAATCATTTACAGGTTAAAAATATAGAAATAATTGTGCAAAATGGTTTACGTTAGAATGCAAATAGACAAAGAAAAAAGGTTACTTTACCTCGAGATGGTCCAATCAAAACAGTTGAAAGAGTACTTGGTCCACCAAGCTCTGGTCGTGTCGTAGGATGTCCGTTAACAGAGACAATGCCACTCTGAAACAAATTTAGAAAATTAATAAGGTACGGCACAGGAAGATAGGTTTGTGGAAATCTAAACACAATTATCTTGCTCTGGCAATTGGATCGTCTCATTTGTGACAGCTTTAGAAGTGACTAGTTGTGTTAAATATCTGCTGTGAATGTTCCGTTGCATATTCCCAACAGGTGCAGCTACATGTAGATCTACATTAGTTGAGTAGATTCTAACCTGGCGTTATGTACCAGAGAGCAAGAACTATGCCAGTCCCTAGCCTTGATAATTATCATTCACACAGTGGACTGTAGATAATGTGGTCTCGACTAGCTGCAGTAACCGGATACTAGCAGCACAGATACGTTTACTGCGGCTAGGTCTGGACAAGACAATACAGTGACTGACAATACTAGACCCATGCCTTGGGGTATTGATGATATCTTATAAACCAAATAACTAACCATGACCACTATGGCTGTCACATTTCACCGATGTATTTCAAATTGCTACAGGACAATATGACCCATATGATACACCAACCTATATTTTCATTTAATGTCAGTAATAATATGATACTGTAGGAATAAATTAACCAATCATACAAACACAAACCATTTGACATTAACGACATTTTGTTGTCTGTTGGGTGGTATGGAATATGAAATAATATTACTTATGAGTCTGAACATAGTTAAATGCATAAACCTTTGCGAGGAAATGCGAATAGGTTATCAGCAAACCATTTAACTGTACTTTATCACTGCATATAGTTAATACTGGTACAATTCTTACCGCCATTACAGCAGATAAACGTTGTAGATGTAACGTGTCCTGACCTGAAACGAGAGAGAAAACGCAGAAAACAGTTGCTGAAAAGAATAATAGTATGCAATATAAGTTACATTACAAAAAGGAACAGCATGCAACAACATTCAACAAAACGAATCCAACTCTTTAGACGCAAAGTATCTTGATTTGATTTGCAGCTGAGCCAGAGAGACGCATGTGCTTGCAGCGATAAGACTGGGCTCCTGTCTACCTAAACGGTTAAAAGCATTCAAAATGTCTTGCTACGCGAACGATAACTGCAACCAGTTATCCCGCTGTGTTCGATGAAGGTGAAGGCTATAACTGTTATTAATAAATGCATTACTTTAGAATCCAAGAAAGGTGTGGATATTTGTTTACAATAACAAGGTGGTAACTTGGAATAAACACCCAAAGTATAGAACAAAAACTTAATCCAACATGTTCTTCATATGTGAGATTACCTCTGATGATAGGTCACTCACATTAACCAATGAAAACCACAGACATATATTTAGCTTATTACATATGCACGTGAACTCCGATGGACGGTCACACATATATGAACCAATGAAAACCATGCTCACTAACACTGTCATGTTCATATTAATATATAGATAATCGATTGCTGAAGGCAAAATGTTTTCAGTGTAAATGTGATTTCGTTTTGATGTTTTATATAGTTTTATATATGTTTTTTTTTCACTCTGCATTAACTAAATTACCAGATACTTCGATCAGTGACATAGTAGTAATTACTTTGTTTTGCATCCTAAGTGTGAAATAGATGTTTTAAAATTAAATATTTGTCTAAGAGCAAAATCAAAGCATTCTTGTGGTTCTTTTTCACCATTTTAATTTGTATATGTTCCCTCCAAGCTGTAGTTTAGCTAGGCAAAAATTAAGAAAAAAGGAAAGACATAATAACTGAAAACCATTTACATTAAAGATTTTGCTGGTTAAATTTTCGGAGTTCAATACCAAGAATATATTTTTCCTTTTATGACAAATAATTCCATTACTTTCATTGACCTACGATCATTAATTATTTCAAACTGTTCCTTTAGTAGAATGGGATGGAATGGTAAACTACTGGAAATATCACGTATGTCCTAAATGTACATGTACATACCTAGGTGTAAATACACTTCTAAAGTCGTATTTAAAAAACAATATAAAAGAAAAAGTTTTATTTCATGGACTGACCATACAAGGTCTTAGTAAGGTAGCCAAGTGCGGAATACTAGCTGAGACGAGGATGTATGTTTTCTAGTGGTCATAGTAAAACAAATTTGTTCATAGTTCTGAGCACATGAACTGTATATACATTGAACACTACTTTAATCGAATTAATTCATATTTTCGTAATTTTCTCTTTTCACTTCGCTGTTAAATATAGCCTACTATTCTCTTCTTGAGCTTTCAAATTCAAGTATTGAAATTGTCCAATCTCGTTTCCAGCTTTATATAAGTTAGATTTAAACCATTCACAACACATCATGACTCTCCCGAAGCATCAATAAGCTGTCTATCTGATTGCACAACGAAACAATGACATATGGCGCTCGAGTTGCGAGTGATCGAAAATAGGTTTGTTCAATACAAACAATTTCGATTGAATCTACATGTACTTACTTTTGGGTGGTATTACGTTGGTATAATCTTCGATATTTAGCCATGTCAATTTTAGTATTGTTAGGACTGTTTAGCGATCTTTCACATTTTGTCCTTTGAAAATGTACGATGTCAATTACCCCGAAAATTCTCAGTGAATGTGAACTTCAACATAAATGTACTTCACATGTGTCTATCACTGTTAGGACATGTACTCGCCAATGATATGAATTATTGGACATTTAGATTTTTAGTATTACTGGGCGCTATTAGAAGGGCGCTTACTTGACTTTGCTTGCCATTTCCGGAGCCATTTATCGATGGCTTGGCGGTGCATAGATCTTTTGGATTTGGTGACTTTAGATACTGATGGAAAGACAATCAACTCGAGTTGCATGTTATACAACTTAGTTACACTGTGTAAAGAAATAAAGACGTTGTAACACTTTTGATACAATGTATACGTTTTTTAAACCGCGACGTCACAACAAGGCTGCACAAAGCGGTATGCAAGCTGACTGACGTCCAGGCACCATGAGGGTTGAAGCCACAAAACCATCAAAATATACTTGATCTAGTAGCTCATGGTATTTAACAACAGTTTCTGCACTTCCGTTTGCATCATTCAAATGCAAATGGTGTATTTGCTATGTTCCTCAATATACCTAACATGTCCGTGTGTATCTCCTGGAATGCTGTTGTCTCCTTTTGCCCCTGGCTGCAGCGAAAACAACAATGTTCCACATTATAACTTGAACTAATATTCAATAAGCATTATATTGCTAATCCAAAGATGAAATATATTATATACGTTCATAACATTATTTTAATTCTGGAAACCCATTTGTCCAGAAACGCTCCATGCTGTGGCCAATCTCGGTCAAAGATGTTTCCTGTTTTCAACATTGTTGTTCATGGGTACATACTGAGGAAGAAGAAAAACATGTATCGAAAGCTCAAAATTGAAACTAAGTCGCCCATGGGCCTGCCCGTACTCACACAGGCTGACATATAGGGCTATGAACACTTAAGTGCCCCCTTGCAAACGTCCTGTGTGAATGTTAGAATGTCTTCATTGACGAAATGAATTTAATTACGAGTTACGGGTCGTCGTATGATCACATTCTCTTCTTTAGTCCCGTCACATCAATCTTTAAAACGGTGTCTTCGCGTTATGCCCACCTTTAGACATTTGGGGTCAAAATTAAGGTCGGCAAAACGTGAATAGTTGCTGTTGGGTTCTTGTCTTGGGATTAAGAGAACAATGGGATTAGCGCTTGTGATTTTAACTTTTAATCCGGATTATCTTTATGGTAGGACAGAATTCGGGTTCAATGTGTAATGTGTGAAAACTGACAGGATTACTTATATCATTTTTATCTATAGGTTGAAGACTACTTCCTTGAGCTAATGGAGCGCATTCCAGACGATCAAAGATGTCAAAGACTTGCAGACAACATGACCAGCCAGTGGATCGAGGGCGATCTCCACATCCACCAGTGGAACCACTTCAACAATGATGGGCCACGTACAAACACCACCTAGAGGGATGGTGGGAAAGGCACATCCCAACATTTTCGAGATGAATACCGCCATTTCCAAAGAACAGAAGTCATCAGAGATTCAGTAGTGCAGTACGAAGCAGGACAGAAAAAAACCTCCCAAGAAGAAGAAATACTCAGAAGTCGACTGCAAGATCACCAATTTGAAGATGAGGTTGGAGAGGCAGGAAATCGACATCATCCACTATGCCGATGTTGCATCACCTATTCTTATCAAGTTAATGTTAATAAAATAATGTTATAATTCATGTAAATCATGCTTTGTTCGTTGTAACAAATTGAAATGCATCAACTGTTGCCTGATCAACTGTTTTTGATACAATATAATGTGTGGAATAAACGACACAAAAATGTATCATAAATCTGTTATATGTTTCTACTGTTAGAATGTGTCCTGAACACCATCCAAAAACATCATTCATTGCGTGCTTGTAACAACCTCGTGTGTTAACATAACACGCACATACCATCAAAGAAAAACCGCTGGTCGGCGTAACGCGAATAATGTTTTTTCTGAAAGTCGGCGTAACGCGAATGAACCTCTTTGACTGTTGTGCGTGTGGGTGCAGTTGGTAAGACATAAAAAATGTTCAGTGCAGTATTCAAATATCAAGTGGTGTGCAAGTCCATGCGCAGCTATATGTATACACAAAGAAAAAAGTTAAGCACACCCTAATATTATTAATTTTTGGTGTGTTTAGTTGCCGTATAGGTGTCATATTAGGTTAGCAGAAACATATTGGACGAGGCGTCTTTAGTTGCCGTATATACGGTGTCTTATTAGGTAAGCAGAAACATATTGGGCTCGGCTAATACGATAACGAATTTATTACCCCGAAAAGTTTACACAATCTGGTATCTTTGTCGCACATAAAACACAAAACTTAACACTTACAACCTAGGACATTATGTACAAGGGTCAAAGGGAGACTACTCTTCAAACCTCAGAGAACAAGCCTTGTTGATAATTTTAACTCTATATAATCTTATTAAAGACACGAACGTGATCCAAAAAACACGAACGTCCTTGCACATCAAAAGTAATGACATTAAAACACAAAACAGTGTCAAATAACGAATTTCTGTAACAGAATTTTCATATGAAATATGTGAGGTGGGTGTTGAAAAATCCAAGATGGCTGTTACTGACGGTATACGGTCTCATAGTAGGTCAGTATCAACCATCTTGGATAATTACTGACGGTGACCAACTCGTGTTATTGCGGGACAAGCCGAAGGTTACGGAAAGGGCAGAGTGGTGACGAATGTCACGTGGGGTCATTAGCTCTGCTCTCTGATTGGTCAATCTCACTTTGAGGCATAATAAAATTCAATATTGTTTGGTCCCAATATTTGTAACAGTCATGAAAGATATAATTACGGGTAGAATTATGTTTTCTCGAGATGTAATCAGTCATGCGTGACGAAAGCTCATGTGCCCCGCACAGTGTGCCCGTGCAGCATGCTACCCTCTAGTGTTTCTAAAAGCAGTATATCCAAACGTTAAAATTGCTTTAAGCTCGGTTTTAAACGGTTATTCAGGAACCAGCTGAAAGCAGCAGGACTGAGGGCTATAGACGAGTCATAAAGTGTCCCTTGTTGAGAGATCACCACAAAGATGCTCGTTTAGCATGGTGTATTGCGCGCCAGAACTGGAATCTGAGAACATGGAGACGGATCCATTGGTCAGACGAAAGTCGCTTTCTGCTCCACGTCACTATATGATGGAAGAACGAGAGTTTGGAGGCACAGGAACACGGCCTACACCCCCAGGAACATTAAACCGACTGTTGCACATGGCTGGGGCTCGGTAATGGTTTGGGGGTGTATCTCTCATGATTGCAGGCTGGATTTGGTCACCATCAGGGGAAACTTAACAGGGGCTCAGTACACCCGGGACGTTTTGAGGCCAATCGTCGTTCCTCATTTTGACAACCACTCTCTTGATACTCGACCTCAGTACATGGATGACAATGCCAGGCCTCATCGTTCGCATGCAGTCGCAGATTACATGAGGGCCAATGCAAAAACGACTCTACCCTGGCCAGCAATGAGCCCAGATTTGACCCCCCTTGAACATGTTTGGGATTTACGCCACTTGGAAGCAGCACTGAAGTGCAGCAGGAGTGGTTGTTGTTGACACATCAACAGACCCAACGTCTGACTAGAGGCATGAGACGTAGGGTGGAATACGTCATCCGGGGACGTGGCGGTTATACCCGCTACTGAGCTGATTCACGTGTCATGTCAAGTAGAGGCTTTAAGGAACATTTTCACATAAAACATCAAACGTAACTCGTTTACTTAATCCTGCAGCTCCATACTTTTTTAGGTATTGTCTAAGGTCAAAAACAGTACCTGTGTTACCATAATGTTTTTGTCAGTACATTTCAATCACAACTCACCAATATCTTCTTTATTTGTTGTCAAATGCTTGTTCTATCCGATGACATTGGTATCGCCCAGCTCCTGTGGTCAGTCATCCCATACCATAATTTTTGCCATTTGTCATGGTTCAGAAATAGGGTGTGTGCTTAATTTTTTTCTTTGTGCATATTTATATTGTGCAACAACTGAAATGTTAATGTGATATGCGAAGAGAAATTTATTAACCCTAATGAATTCAAACTTTTTACAAAAATTGCTTGCCGCAACGCTTTTTAAAATGTTTAAGAGACGACAGTCGTCGCCGTGATTATTAAATTACATCTCTATCTATCCTTTCTTTTTTTCGTGGTTGAATCGAGGAGTTTGTTAATGTTTCCTGTGAGTCTTCTGATTTCGTAGCTAAATTTCCCACCTCTCACAATATATATTAATAAGTGTCTCATAAGCTAATGTCTGACTGGACGCACTCCATACACCTTTTGTATTATGTGCATCAATTTTATATTGTACATGCTGTGCGTGTGACACTTTAATAAACTACTACTACTGTATTTTCATAGTTGTTTACACCAGGGCCTTTATGCATTGTGAACTTCATTTCAATGCCACGTTTAATAATGCGACTGTTACTAACAATGGATTTCAACGACAAATCATGTTTGAAAAAGTACATAAGGGAATATATTTTCCACATATGCACCATTAAAGTTTTCACTTCGATTATTACGTATTGTGTTGGTTGGTCTCTAGTGCAGTTGTTAGGCTTTCAGGAATGTTATTGTCTACCCCCCTCAGCCACCGAGGCTTCCACAAAAATGAAAATCCGACAACTGGTAGTCTAGGGGCGCGTTGCAAGCCACAAATCGCTTAGAGAAAGCAAATTAATCGCTGTAACAGTTCGAAGCGCATGCGCACTCTTCCAAAATGGCGGTGCAACTACCGCTTCGTTGCCTTGACGTAGAAGAACGTAAACAAAGATGTTGTGAACATGTTCTAGCATTATTAAAACGGAGTGTGCTAGCTGGTGAACTTGTGTTCAACTATAGGCTGTTGGGGCCGTGATCAGTACTCACTTTAATACATGGCGATAACATTTCATGACAATATGTTCCAGCATAACATTTCTGCAATGTGTTGAAAACATTGCAGTAATATGTCATGAACAGTATCGCCTGCGTTACAGCATGTTGTTCTTGAATAACATTTTAAAAACATTTTAATAACATTTCATGAAATAGTTTCTAGCATAACATTTCTGCAAAGTGTTGAAAACATTGTAAGAACATGTTATGAAATATTTTCACCTATGTTATGGCATGATGTTCTTGAAAAGCATTTTAAAAATATTACAATAACATTTTGAATAATTATAAAACATTTACACCTTATTCGGGTGATTTTACATATGTGTACACAATGTATTTAAAACATGATGATAACATTTCATTAAATATCTTTTGGCAAAACATTTCTGCAACGTGTTGAAAACGGTCTGGGGTACATCCATCTGATGTGTGGGGTTACCGTCTGGGGTACATCAAGGTTGTTTGGGGTTACGGCCTAAGGGTACATCAAGGTGATGTGTGGGGTTACCGTCTTGGGTACGTCAAGGTTCTTTGTGGGGTTACCGTCTGGAGTACATCAATGTGATGTCTGAGGTTACGGTCTGGTGTACTTCAAGGTTATGTATGGGGTTACCGTCTGGTGTACATCAAGGTGATGTTTGGGGTTACCGTCTGGTGTATTTCAGGTAATGTCTGGGACTACCGTCTGGTGTACATCAAGGTGTTGTGTGGGGTTACCGTCTGGTGTACATCAAGGTGATGTGTGGGGTTACCGTCTGCTGTACATCAAGATGATGTGTGGTGTTACCGTCTGGTGTACATCAAGGTCATGTGTTGGGTTACCGTCTTGAGTACATCAATGTGATGTCTGATGTTAAGTTCTTGTGTAAATCAAGCTGATGTGTGGGGTTACCGTCTGGTGTACATCAAGGTCACTTGTGGGGTTTCCGTCTGGTGTACATCAAGGTGATGTGTGGGGTTAACGTGTGGTGTACATCAAGGTGATGTGTGGGGTTACCGTCTGGTGTACATCAAGGTTATGTGTGGGGTTACGGTCTGGTGTACATGAGGTGATGGGTTGGGTAACCGTCTGGGGTACATCACGGTGATATGTGGGGTTATCGCCTGGGGTACATCCAGGAGATGTGTTGGATTACAGTCTAGGGTACATCTAGGTGATGTATGATGTTACGGTCTCGTGTACATCAAGGTGATGTGTGGGGTTGCGGTCTGGGGTTCATACAGGTGATGTGTCGAGTAACCGTCTTGGGTACATACAGGTGATGTGTCGGGTAACCGTCTTGGGTACATCAAGGTGATGTGTGGGGTTACAGTCTGGGGTACATCAAGGTATTGTGTGGGGTTACGGTCTGGGGTGCATCAAGGTGATGTGTGGGGTAACCGTCTTGGGTACATCAAGATGATGCGTCGGGTTAACGTCTGGTGTACATCAAGGTGATGTGTGGGTTTACCGTCTGGTGTACATCAAGGTGATGTGTGGGGTTACCGTCTGGTGTACATCAAGGTGATGTGTGGGGCTACCGTCTGGTTTACATCAAGGTGACTTCTGGGGTTTCCGTCTGGTGTACATCAAGGTGATGTGTGGGTTTACCGTCTGGGGTACATCAAGGTGACTTGTGGGGTTTCCGTCTGGAGTACATCAAGGTGATGTGTGGGGTTACCATCTGGTGTACATCAAGGTGATGTATGGGGTTACTATCTGGGGTCCATCAAGGTGATGTGTCGGGTAACCGTCTCGGGTACATCAAGGTGACTTGTGGGGTTACCGTCTGGTGTACATCAAGGTGACTTGTGGGGTTTCCGTCTGGAGTACATCAAGGTGATGTGTTGGGCTACCGTCTGATGTACATCAAGGTGTTGTGTGGGGTTACCGTCTGGTGTACATCAAGTTGACTTGTGGGGTTACCGTCTGGGTGTACATCAAGGTGATGTGTGGGGTTACCGTCTGGTGTACATCAAGGTGATCTGTGGGGTTACAGTCTGGGGTACATCAAGGTATTGTGTGGGGTTACGGTCTGGGGTGCATCAAGGTGATGTGTGGGGTAACCGTCTTGGGTACATCAAGGTGACTTGTGGGGTTACCGTCTGGTGTACATCAAGGTGACTTGTGGGGTTTCCGTCTGGAGTACATCAAGGTGTTGTGTGGGGTTACCGTCTGGTGTACATCAAGTTGACTTGTGGGGTTACCGTCTGGGTGTTCATCAAGGTGATGTGTGGGGTTACCGTCTGGTGTACATCAAGGTGATGTGTGGGATTACCTTCTGGGGTACATCAAGGTGATGTGTGGTGTTACCGTCTCGGGTACATCAAGGTGATGTATGGGGTTACTATCTCGGGTCATCTTGGTGATGTGTGAGTTTACGGTCTCGTGTACATCAAGGTGATGTGTGGGGTTACCGTCTGGGTGTACATCAAGGTGATGTGTGGGGTTACCGTCTGGTGTACATCAAGGTGATGTGTGGGATTACCGTCTTTGGTACATCAAGGTGATGTGTGGGGTAACCGTCTGGTGTACATCAAGGTGATGTGTGGGGTTACGGTCTGGTGTGCATGAGGTGACGTGTTGGGTAACCGTCTGGTGTACATCAAGGTGTTGTGTGGGTTACCGTCTGGTGTACATCAAGGTGACTTGTGGGATTTCCGTCTGGAGTACATCAAGGTGATGTGTGGGGTTACCGTCTTAGGTACATCAAGGTGATGTGTCGGGTTACCGTCTGGTGTACATCTAGCTGATGTGTGGGGTTGCGGTCTGGGGTACATACAGGTGATGTGTCGGGTAACCATCTCTGGTACATCAAGGTGATGTGTGGTGTTACCGTCTGGGGTACATCAAGGTGATGTGTTGGGTTCCCGTCTGGGGTACATCAAGATGATGTGTAGGGTTAACGTCTGGGGTACATCAAGGTGATGTGTGGGACTGCTGTCTTCTGTACATCAAGGTTATGTGTGGGGTAACCGTCTGGTGTACATCAAGGTGATGTGTGGGGTTACGGTCTGGTGTGCATGAGGAGATACGTTGGGTAACCGTCTGGGGTACATCAAGGTGATGTGTTGGGTTACCGTCTGGTGTGTATCAAGTTGATGTTTGTGATAACCGTCTGGGGTACATCAAGGTGATGTGTGGGGTTACCGTCTGGGGTACATCTAGGTGCTGTGTGAGGTTACGATCTGGGGTACATCAAGGTTATGTACGGGGTTACTTTCTCGGGTACATCAAGGTGATGTATGGGGTTACCGTCTCAGGTACAACCAGGTGATGTGTGAGGTTACGGTGTGGGGTACATCTAGGTCATATGTGAGGTTACGGTCTGGTGTATCTGAGGTGATGTGTTGGGTAACCGTCTGGTGTACATCAAGGTGATGTGTGGGGTTACCGTCTCGGGTACATCAAGGTGATGTGTGGGGCTACCGTCTGGGGTACATCAAGGTGATGTGTGGGGTTACTATCTGGGGTCATCTTGTTGATGTGTGAGTTTACGGTCTCCTGTACATCACGGTGATGTGTGGGGTTACGGTCTGGGGTACATCAAGGTTATGTACGGGGTTACCGTCTTAGGTACATCAAGGTGATGTGTGGGGTTACCGTCTCAGATACATCAAGGTGATGTGTGGGGCTCCCGTCTGGGGTACATCAAGATGTTGTGGGGGGTTACCGTCTGGTGTACATCAAGGTGATGTGTGGGGTTACAGTCTGGTGTACATCAAGGTAACTTGTGGGATTTCCGTCTGGAGAACATCAAGGTGATGTGTGGGGTAACCGTCTGGGGTACATCAAGGTGATGTGTGGGGTTACCGTCTAGTGTACATCAAGATGATGTGTGGGGTTACCGTCTGGGTGTACATCAAGGTGATGTGTGGTGTTACCGTCTTGTGTACATCAAGCTGATGTGTGGGGTTACCGTCTGGTGTACATCAAGGTGATGTGTGAGGCTACCGTCTGGTGTACATCAAGATGTTGTGTGGGGTTACGGTCTAAGGGTACATCCAGGTGATGTGTGAGGTTACGGTCTGGAGTACATCAAGGTCATGTGTTGGGTTACCGTCTTGAGTACATCAATGTGATGTCTGAGGTTACGGTCTGGTGTACTTCAAGGTTACCTATTGGGTTACCGTCTGCTGTACATCAAGGTGATGTGTGGGGTAACCGTCTGGGATATATCAAGGTGATGTGTGGGGTTACCGTCTGGTGTACATCAAGGTGTTGTGTGGGGTTATCGTGTGGTGTACATGAAGGTGATGTGTGGGGTTACCGTCTTCGGTACATGAAGGTGACGTGTTGGGTTACCGTCTCGTGTACATGAAGGTGATGTGTGGGGTTACCTTCTGGTGTACATGAGGTGATGTGTGAGGTTACGGTCTGGTGTACTTCAAGGTGATGTGTAGGGTTACCGTCTGGTGTACATGAAAGTGATGTGTGAAGTTATCGCCTGGGGTACATCCAGGAGATATGTGGGACTACCGTCTAGGGTACATCTAGGTGATGTGTGATGTTACGGTCTCTTGTACATCAAGGTGATGTGTGGGGTTACGGTCTGGGGTACATCAAGGTGATGTGTCGGGTGACCGTCTCGGGTACATACAGGTGATTTGTGGGGTTACCGTCTGGGGTACATCAAGGTTATGTTTGGGGTTACAGTCTGGGGTACATCAAGGTGACTTGTTGGGTTTCCCTCTGGTGTACATCAAGGTGACTTGTGGGGTTTCCGTCTGGAGTACATCAAGGTGATGTGTGGGGTTACGGTCTTGGGTTCATAAAGGTGATGTGTGGTGTAACCGTCTTGGGTACATCTAGCTGTTGTTTGGGTTTGCGGTCTGGGGTACATACAGGTAATGTGTCGGGTAACCATCTCTGGTACATCAAGGTGATGTGTGGGAGTGCCGCCTGGGGTACATCAGGGTGATGCGTCGGGTTACCGTCTGGTGTACATCAAGGTGATGTGTGGGGTTACCGTCTTAGGTACAACAAGGTGATGTGTGGGGTTACCGTCTGGTGTACATCTAGCTGTTGTTTGGGTTTGCGGTCTGGGGTACATACAGGTAATGTGTCGGGTAACCATCTCTGGTACATCAAGGTGATGTGTGGGAGTGCCGCCTGGGGTACATCAGGGTGATGTGTTGGGTTACCGTATGGGGTACATCAAGGTGATGTGTGGGGTTACCGTCTGGTGTTCATCAAGGTAATGTACGGGGTTACCGTCTTGGGTACATCAAGGTGATGTACGGGGTTACCGTCTGGGGTACATCAAGGTGATGTGTGGTGTTACCGTCTCGGGTACATCAAGGTGATGTATGGGGTTACTATCTCGGGTCATCTTGGTGATGTGTGAGTTTACGGTCTCGTGTACATCAAGGTGATGTGTGGGGTTACCGTCTGGGGTACATCAAGATGATGTGTGGGGTTACCATCTGGGGTACATCAAGGTCATGTTTGGTGTTGCGGTCTAAGGGTACATCAAGGTGATGTGTGGGGTTACCGTCTGGTGTACATCAAGGTGATGTGTGGGTTTACCAACCAAGGTACATCAAGGTGATGTGTGGGGTTACCGTCTGGAGAACATGAAGGTGATGTGTGGGGCTACCGTCTGGTGTACATCAAGGTGATGTGTTAGGTTACGGTCTGGGGTACATCAAGGTAATGAACGGGGTTACCGTCTGGTGTACATCAAGGTGATGTGTACGGTTACCGTCTGGTGTACATCAAGGTGATGTGTTAGGTTACGGTCTGGGCTACATAAAGGTCATTTACAGGGTTACCGTCTGGGGTACATCAAGGTGATGTGTAGGGTTACCGTCTGGTGTACATCAAGGTGATGTGTAGGACTACCGTCTAGCGTACATCAAGGTAATGTGTGGGGTTACCGTCTGCTGTACATCAAGGTGATGTGTGGGGTTACGGTCTGGGGTACATCAAGGTGATGTGTTAGGTTACCGTCTGGGGTTCATCAAGGTGAGGTGTGGGGTTACCGCCTGGTGTACATCAAGGTGATATGTGAGGTTACCGTCTGGGGTACAGCAATGTGATGTGTGAGGTTACGGTCTGGGGTACATCAAGGTGATGTGTGGGGTTACCGTCTGGTGTACATTAAGGTGATGTGTTGGGTTACCGTCTGGGGTACATCAAGGTGATGTGTGGTGTTACCGTCTCGGGTACATCAAGGTGATGTATGGGGTTACTATCTCGGGTCATCTTGGTGATGTGTGAGTTTACGGTCTCGTGTACATCAAGGTGATGTGTGGGGTTACCGTCTGGGGTACATCAAGATGATGTGTGGGGTTACCATCTGGGGTACATCAAGGTCATGTTTGGTGTTGCGGTCTAAGGGTACATCAAGGTGATGTGTGGGGTTACCGTCTGGTGTACATCAAGGTGATGTGTGGGTTTACCAACCAAGGTACATCAAGGTGATGTGTGGGGTTACCGTCTGGAGAACATGAAGGTGATGTGTGGGGCTACCGTCTGGTGTACATCAAGGTGATGTGTTAGGTTACGGTCTGGGGTACATCAAGGTAATGAACGGGGTTACCGTCTGGTGTACATCAAGGTGATGTGTACGGTTACCGTCTGGTGTACATCAAGGAGATGTGTTAGGTTACGGTCTGGGCTACATAAAGGTCATTTACAGGGTTACCGTCTGGGGTACATCAAGGTGATGTGTAGGGTTACCGTCTGGTGTACATCAAGGTGATGTGTAGGACTACCGTCTAGCGTACATCAAGGTAATGTGTGGGGTTACCGTCTGCTGTACATCAAGGTGATGTGTGGGGTTACGGTCTGGGGTACATCAAGGTGATGTGTTAGGTTACCGTCTGGGGTTCATCAAGGTGAGGTGTGGGGTTACCGCCTGGTGTACATCAAGGTGATATGTGAGGTTACCGTCTGGGGTACAGCAATGTGATGTGTGAGGTTACGGTCTGGGGTACATCAAGGTGATGTGTGGGGTTACCGTCTGGTGTACATTAAGGTGATGTGTTGGGTTACCGTCTGTGGTACATCAAGGTCATGTTTGGTGTTAGGGTCTAAGGGTACATCAAGGTCATGTGTGGGGTTACCGTCTTGGGTACGTCAAGGTGTTGTGTGCGGTTACCGTCTGGTGTACATCAAGGTGACTTGTGTGTTCACCGTCTGGGGAACATCAAGATGACTTATGGGGTTACCGTCTGGAGTACACGAAGGTGATGTGTGGGGCTACCGTCTGGGGAACATTAAGGTGATGTGTGGGGTTACGGTCTGGGGTACATCGAGGTGATCTGTGGGGTTACCGTCTGGTGTACATCAAGGTGGTGTGTGAAGTTACCATCTGGGGTACATCAAGGTCATGTTTGGTGTTAGGGTCTAAGGGTACATCAAGGTGATGTATGGGGTTACCGTCTTGGGTACGTCAAGGTGATGTGTGGGTTTACCGTCTGGGGTACATCAAGGTGACTTGTGGGGTTACCGTCTGGAGTACATGAAGGTGATGTGTGGGGCTACCGTCTGGGGTAAATTAAGGTGATGTGTGGGGTTACCGTCTGGTGTACATCAAGGTGATCTGTGGGGTTACCGTCTAGTGTACATCAAGGTGATGTGTGAGGTTACGGTCTGGTGTACATCAAGGTGATGTACGGGGTTACCGTCTGGGGTACATGAAGGTGATGTGTGGGGTTACCGTGTGGGGTACGTCAAGGTGATAAATGGGGTTACCGTCTCTGGTACATCAAGGTGATGTGTGAGGTTACGATCTGGGGTACATCAAGGTGATGTACGGGGTTACCGTCTGGGGTACATCTAGGTGCTGTCCGAGGTTACGGTCTGGGGTACATCAAGGTGATGTACGGGGTTACCGTTTCGGGTACATCAAGGTGATGTGTGAGGTTACGGTCTGGGGTACATCAAGGTGATGTGTGAGGTTACGGTCTGGGGTACATCAAGGTGATGTGTGGTGCTACGGTTTAAGGGTACATCAAGGTGATGTGTGGGGTTACCGTCTCGGGTACATCTAGATGCTGTGTGAGGTTACAGTCTTGGGTACATGAAGGTGATGTACGGGGTTGCCGTCTCGTGTACATCCAGGTGATGTGTGAGGTTACGGTCTGGGGTACATCAAAGTGATCTGTGAGGTTACGGTCTGGGGAACATCAAGGTGATGTATGGGTTTACTGTCTAACGTAGATCCAGGTGATGTGTGGGGCTACCATCTGGGGTACATTAAGGTGATGTGTGGGGTTACCGTCTGGAGTACATTAAGGTGATGTGTGGGGTTACCGTCTGGAGTACATCAAGGTGGTGTGTGGGGTTACCGTCTGGAGTACATTAGGGTGATCTGTGGGGTTAACGTCTGGGGAACATCAAGGTGATGTGTGGGTTTACCGTCTTTGGTACATCAAGGTGACTTGTGGGGTTACCGTCTGGAGTACATTAAGGTGATCTGTGGGGTTACCGTCTGGAGTACATGAAGGTGCTGTGTGGGTTTACTGTCTTTGGTACATCAAGGTGATGTATGGGGTTACCGTCTGGAGTACATCAAGGTGATCTGTGGGGTTACCGTCTGGAGTACATCAAGGTGATGTGTGGGGTTACCGTCTGGTGTACATCAAGGTGATGTGTGGGACTACCGCCTGGTGTACATCAAGGTGATGTGTGGGGTAACCGTCTGGAGTACATCAAATGATGTATGGGGTTATGGTCTAAGGGTACAACCAGGTGATGTGTGAGGCTACCGTCTGGGGTACATCAAGGTGATATGTGGGTTTACAGTCTGGAGTACATCAAGATGATGTGTCGGGTTGCCGTCTGGTGTACATCAAGGTGATGTGTGGGGTTACCATCTGGAGTACATCAAGGTGATGTGTGAGGTTACGGTCTGGTGTACTTCAAGGTGATGTGTGGGGTTACCATCTTGAGTACATCAAGGTGATGTGTGAGGTTACGGTCTGGTGTACTTCAAGGTGATGTATGGGGTGACCGTCTGGAGTACATCATGGTCATGTGTGGGGTTAGGGTCTAAGGGTACATCCAGGTGATGTGTGGGATGACCGTCTGGATCAAATCAAGGTGATGTATGGGGTTACCGTCTGGAGTACATAAAGGTGATGTGTGGGGTTACCGTCTGGAGTACATCAAGGTCATGTGTGAGGTTAACGTCTCGGGTACATCTAGGTGATGTGTGGGGTTACCGTCTGGTGTACATCAAGGTGATGTGTGGGGTTACCGTCTGGAGTACATCAAGGTGATGTGTGGGGTTACCGTCTGGAGTACATCAAGGTCATGTGTGAGGTTAACGTCTCGGGTACATCACGGTGATGTGTGGGGTTACCGTCTGGTGTACATCAAGGTGATGTGTGGGGTTACCGTCTGGTGTACATCAAGGTGATGTGTGGGGTTACCGTCTTGTGTACATCAAGGTGATTTGTGGGGTTACCGTCTGGTGTACATCAAGGTGATGTGTGGGGTTACCGTCTGGTGTACATGAGGTGATGTGTGGGGTTACCATCTGGGGTATATGAAGGTGATTTGTGGGGAAACGGTCTGGGGTACATCCAGGTGATGTGTGAGGTTACATTTTCGTGTACATCAAGGAGATGTGTTGGGTTACGTTCTAAGGGTACATCAAGGTGATGTGTGAGGTTGCCGTCTGGGGTACAGCAAGGTGATGTGTGGGGTTACCGTCTTGTGTACATCAAGGTGATTTGTGGGGTTACCGTCTGGTATACATCAAGGTGATGTGTGGGGTTACCGTCTGGTGTACATGAGGTGATGTTCGGGGTTACCATCTGGGGTATACTAAGGTGATTTGTGGGGAAACGGTCTGGGGTACATCCAGGTGATGTGTGAGGTTACATTTTCGTGTACATCAAGGAGATGTGTTGGGTTACGGTCTAAGGGTACATCAAGGTGATGTGTGAGGTTACCGTCTGGGGTACAGCAAGGTGATGAGTGGGGTTAACGTCTTGTGTACATCAAGGTGATGTGTTGGGTTACCGTCTGGTGTACATCAAGGTGATGTGTGGGGTTACTGTCTGGTGTACTTCAAGGTGATGTGTGGGGTCACCGTCTGGTGTACATCAAGGTGATCTGTGGGGTTACCGTCTGGGGTACATTAAGGTGATGTGTAGGGTCACCGTTTGGTGTACATCAAGGTGATGTGTGGGGTTACCGTCTTGGGTACATCTAGGTGATGTGTGGGGTTACGGTCTGGTGTACATCAAGGTGATGTGTGAGGTTACCGTCTGGTGTACATCAAGGCGATGTATGGGGTTACCGTCTTGGGTACATCTAGGTGATGTGTGAGGTTACGGTCACGTGTACATCAAGGTGATTTGTGAGGTTACCGTCTGAAGTACATTAAGGTGATGTGTGGGGTTAAACACTGCCTCAATGTATGCTTGACAGAAACCTCACACATGACCTTAATGTGTGCTTGCCATAACTAACACATTACCTTAATGTATGCTTGACAGAAACCTCACACATTACCTTAATTTGTGCTTGCCATAACTAACACATTACCTTAATGTTTGCTTGACAGTAACCTCACACACTACCTTAATGTATGACAGACAGTTACCTCACACACTAGCCTAATATCAAAGACAGTAACCGCATGCATTACCTTAATGTATGACAGACAGTTACTTCACACACTACCTTAATGTATGAGAGATAGTAACCTCAAACTTTACCTTTATGTATGACAGACAGTAACCTCACACATTACCTTAATCTATGACAGACAGTAACCTCACACTTTACCTTTATGTATGACAGACAGTAACCTCACACATTACTTTAATGTATGACAGGCAGTAACGTCACACATTACCTTAATGTATGACAGACAGTAACCTCACACTTTACCTTGATGTATGACAGACAGTAACCTCACACATTACTTTAATGTATGGCAGACAGTAACCTCACACACTATGTATGTATATGCATGTATATCTATAGAGTAATGTAACGTTTGTTAGAGGAGAAACGTAAAGATGCACGTATATCTATGGAGTAGTGTGTGGTTTGTTAGAGATTATACTTTAAAATACATATATATCTAAAATGTACTGTAATATGTTAGAGGTTATACTTAAAGATGCACGTATATCTATGGCGTAGTGTGTGGTATGTTAGAGGTTACACTTAAAGATGCACATATATCTAAAGAGTAGAGTCTGTAGAGTTTGGTTTCTTAGAAGTTATACTTAAAGATGCAGATATATCTATAGTCTAGTGTATGGTTTGTTAGAGGTTATACTTAAAGATGCACATATATTTATAGAGTAGTTTATGGTTTGTTAGAGGTCACACTTCAAGATACACGTATATCCATATAGTAGTGTGTGGTTTGTTAGAAGTTTTACTTAAAGATGCGCATATATCCATAGAGTAATGTCCTGTTTGTAAGCGGTTACATTTAAAGATGCAAGTGTATCTCTAGTGTAGTGTTATGTTTGTAAGAGGTTACACTTAAATATGCACGTATATCAATATATTAGTGTGTGATGTGTTAGAGGTCATACTTAAAGACGCACATATATCTATAGTGAAGTGTAATGTTTGTTAGAGGTTACACTTAAAGATGCACATATGCCTTTTGAGTAGTGTGCGGTTTGTTAGAGGTTAAAATTTAAAATGCACGTATATCTATAGAGTATTGTGTGGTTTTTTAGTGGTTACACTTAAAGATGCGCATATATCTATAGAGTAGTGTGTGGTTTGTAAGAGGTCATGCTTAAAGACGCACATATATCTATAGTGTAGTGTAATGTTCGTTAGCGGTTACGCTTAAAGAAGCACGTATATCTATATAGTATTGTGTGGTTTCTTAGAGGTTATACTTTAAGATGCACATATATCTATAGAGTAGTGTGTGGTTTGCTAGAGGTTACACTTAAAGATGCACGTATATCCATAGAGTAGTGTGTGGTTTGTTAGATGTCATACTTAAAGATGCACATATATCTATAGAGTAGTGTGTGATGTGTTAGAGGTCATACTTAAAGACGCACATATATCTATAGTGAAGTGTAATGTTTGTTAGAGGTTACACTTAAAGATGCGCATATGCCTATTGAGTAGTGTGTGGTTTGTTAGAGGTTACAATTTAAAATGCACGTATATCTATAGAGTAGTGTATGGTTTGTTAGAGGTTTCACTTAAAGAAGCACGTATATCTATAGAGTATTATGTGGTTTGTTTGAGGTCTCGTTTAAAGATGCGCATATATCTATAGTGTAGTGTAATGTTCGTTAGAGGTTACGCTTAAAGAAGCACGTATATCTATATAGTATTGTGTGGTTTCTTAGAGGTTAAACTTTAAGATGTACATATATCTATAGAGTAGGGAGTTGTTTGTTAGAGGTCTCACTTAAAGAAGCACGTATATCTATAGAGTAGTGGGTTTTTTTAGTGGTTACACTTGAAGATACGCATATATCTATAGAGTAGTTTGTGGTTTGTAAGAGGCCATACTTAAGACGCACATATATCTATAGCGTAGTGTAATGTTCGTTAGAGGTTACGCTTAAAGAAGCACGTATATCTTTAGAGTAATGTGTGTTTTTTTGGTGGTTACATTTAAAGATGCACGTTTATCTATAGAGTTGTGTGTGGTTTGTTAGATGTTTTACTTGAAGATGAACATATATCTATAGAGTAGAGTGTGGTTTGTTAGAGGTTATACTTAAAGATGCACATATATTTATAGAGTAGTTTATGGTTTGTTAGAGGTCACACTTCAAGATACACGTATATCCATATAGTAGTGTGTGGTTTGTTAGAAGTTTTACTTAAAGATGCGCATATATCCATAGAGTAATGTCCTGTTTGTAAGCGGTTACACTTAAAGATGCAAGTGTATCTCTAGTGTAGTGTTATGTTTGTAAGAGGTTACACTTAAATATGCACGTATATCAATATATTAGTGTGTGATGTGTTAGAGGTCATACTTAAAGGCGCACATATATCTATAGTGAAGTGTAATGTTTGTTAGAGGTTACACTTAAAGATGCACATATGCCTTTTGAGTAGTGTGCGGTTTGTTAGAGGTTAAAATTTAAAATGCACGTATATCTATAGAGTATTGTGTGGTTTTTTAGTGGTTACACTTAAAGATGCGCATATATCTATAGAGTAGTGTGTGGTTTGTAAGAGGTCATACTTAAAAACGCACATATATCTATAGTGTAGTGTAATGTTCGTTAGCGGTTACGCTTAAAGAAGCACGTATATCTATATAGTATTGTGTGGTTTCTTAGAGGTTATACTTTAAGATGCACATATATCTATAGAGTAGTGTGTGGTTTGCTAGAGGTTACACTTAAAGATGCACGTATATCCATAGAGTAGTGTGTGGTTTGTTAGATGTCATACTTAAAGATGCACATATATCTATAGAGTAGTGTGTGATGTGTTAGAGGTCATACTTAAAGACGCACATATATCTATAGTGAAGTGTAATGTTTGTTAGAGGTTACACTTAAAGATGCGCATATGCCTATTGAGTAGTGTGTGGTTTGTTAGAGGTTACAATTTAAAATGCACGTATATCTATAGAGTAGTGTATGGTTTGTTAGAGGTTTCACTTAAAGAAGCACGTATATCTATAGAGTATTATGTGGTTTGTTTGAGGTCTCGTTTAAAGATGCGCATATATCTATAGTGTAGTGTAATGTTCGTTAGAGGTTACGCTTAAAGAAGCACGTATATCTATATAGTATTGTGTGGTTTCTTAGAGGTTAAACTTTAAGATGTACATATATCTATAGAGTAGGGAGTTGTTTGTTAGAGGTCTCACTTAAAGAAGCACGTATATCTATAGAGTAGTGGGTTTTTTTAGTGGTTACACTTGAAGATACGCATATATCTAAAGAGTAGTTTGTGGTTTGTAAGAGGCCATACTTAAGACGCACATATATCTATAGCATAGTGTAATGTTCGTTAGAGGTTACGCTCAAAGAAGCACGTATATCTTTAGAGTAATGTGTGTTTTTTTGGTGGTTACATTTAAAGATGCACGTTTATCTATAGAGTTGTGTGTGGTTTGTTAGATGTTTTACTTGAAGATGAACATATATCTATAGAGTAGAGTGTGGTTTGTTAGAGGTTATACTTAAAGATGCACATATATTTATAGAGTAGTTTATGGTTTGTTAGAGGTCACACTTCAAGATAAACGTATATCCATATAGTAGTGTGTGGTTTGTTAGAAGTTTTACTTAAAGATGCGCATATATCCATAGAGTAATGTCCTGTTTGTAAGCGGTTACACTTAAAGATGCAAGTGTATCTCTAGTGTAGTGTTATGTTTGTAAGAGGTTACACTTAAATATGCACGTATATCAATATATTAGTGTGTGATGTGTTAGAGGTCATACTTAAAGACGCACATATATCTATAGTGAAGTGTAATGTTTGTTAGAGGTTACACTTAAAGATGCACATATGCCTTTTGAGTAGTGTGCGGTTTGTTAGAGGTTAAAATTTAAAATGCACGTATATCTATAAAGTATTGTGTGGTTTTCTAGTGGTTACACTTAAAGATGCGCATATATCTATAGAGAAGTGTGTGGTTTGTAAGAGGTCATACTTAAAAACGCACATATATCTATAGTGTAGTGTAATGTTCGTTAGCGGTTACGCTTAAAGAAGCACGTATATCTATATAGTATTGTGTGGTTTCTTAGAGGTTATACTTTAAGATGCACATATATCTATAGAGTAGTGTGTGGTTTGCTAGAGGTTACACTTAAAGATGCACGTATATCCATAGAGTAGTGTGTGGTTTGTTAGATGTCATACTTAAAGATGCACATATATCTATAGAGTAGTGTGTGATGTGTTAGAGGTCATACTTAAAGACGCACATATATCTATAGTGAAGTGTAATGTTTGTTAGAGGTTACACTTAAAGATGCGCATATGCCTATTGAGTAGTGTGTGGTTTGTTAGAGGTTACAATTTAAAATGCACGTATATCTATAGAGTAGTGTATGGTTTGTTAGAGGTTTCACTTAAAGAAGCACGTATATCTATAGAGTATTATGTGGTTTGTTTGAGGTCTCGTTTAAAGATGCGCATATATCTATAGTGTAGTGTAATGTTCGTTAGAGGTTACGCTTAAAGAAGCACGTATATCTATATAGTATTGTGTGGTTTCTTAGAGGTTAAACTTTAAGATGTACATATATCTATAGAGTAGGGAGTTGTTTGTTAGAGGTCTCACTTAAAGAAGCACGTATATCTATAGAGTAGTGGGTTTTTTTAGTGGTTACACTTGAAGATACGCATATATCTATAGAGTAGTTTGTGGTTTGTAAGAGGCCATACTTAAGACGCACATATATCTATAGCGTAGTGTAATGTTCGTTAGAGGTTACGCTTAAAGAAGAACGTATATCTTTAGAGTAATGTGTGTTTTTTTGGTGGTTACATTTAAAGATGCACGTTTATCTATAGAGTTGTGTGTGGTTTGTTAGATGTTTTACTTGAAGATGAACATATATCTATAGAGTAGAGTGTGGTTTGTTAGAGGTTATACTTAAAGATGCACATATATTTATAGAGTAGTTTATGGTTTGTTAGAGGTCACACTTCAAGATACACGTATATCCATATAGTAGTGTGTGCTTTGTTAGAAGTTTTACTTAAAGATGCGCATATATCCATAGAGTAATGTCCTGTTTGTAAGCGGTTACACTTAAAGATGCAAGTGTATCTCTAGTGTAGTGTTATGTTTGTAAGAGGTTACACTTAAATATGCACGTATATCAATATATTAGTGTGTGATGTGTTAGAGGTCATACTTAAAGACGCACATATATCTATAGTGAAGTGTAATGTTTGTTAGAGGTTACACTTAAAGATGCACATATGCCTTTTGAGTAGTGTGCGGTTTGTTAGAGGTTACAATTTAAAATGCACGTATATCTATAGAGTATTGTGTGTTTTTTTGGTGGTTACACTTAAAGATGCGCCTATATCTATAGAGTAGTGTGTGGTTTGTAAGAGGTCATACTTAAAAACGCACATATATCTATAGTGTAGTGTAATGTTCGTTAGCGGTTACGCTTAAAGAAGCACGTATATCTATATAGTATTGTGTGGTTTCTTAGAGGTTATACTTTAAGATGCACATATATCTATAGAGTAGTGTGTGGTTTGCTAGAGGTTACACTTAAAGATGCACGTATATCCATAGAGTAGTGTGTGGTTTGTTAGATGTCATACTTAAAGATGCACATATATCTATAGAGTAGTGTGTGATGTGTTAGAGGTCATACTTAAAGACGCACATATATCTATAGTGAAGTGTAATGTTTGTTAGAGGTTACACTTAAAGATGCGCATATGCCTATTGAGTAGTGTGTGGTTTGTTAGAGGTTACAATTTAAAATGCACGTATATCTATAGAGTAGTGTATGGTTTGTTAGAGATTTCACTTAAAGAAGCACGTATATCTATAGAGTATTATGTGGTTTGTTTGAGGTCTCGTTTAAAGATGCGCATATATCTATAGTGTAGTGTAATGTTCGTTAGAGGTTACGCTTAAAGAAGCACGTATATCTATATAGTATTGTGTGGTTTCTTAGAGGTTAAACTTTAAGATGTACATATATCTATAGAGTAGGGAGTTGTTTGTTAGAGGTCTCACTTAAAGAAGCACGTATATCTATAGAGTAGTGGGTTTTTTTAGTGGTTACACTTGAAGATACGCATATATCTATAGAGTAGTTTGTGGTTTGTAAGAGGCCATACTTAAGACGCACATATATCTATAGCGTAGTGTAATGTTCGTTAGAGGTTACGCTTAAAGAAGAACGTATATCTTTAGAGTAATGTGTGTTTTTTTGGTGGTTACATTTAAAGATGCACGTTTATCTATAGAGTTGTGTGTGGTTTGTTAGATGTTTTACTTGAAGATGAACATATATCTATAGAGTAGAGTGTGGTTTGTTAGAGGTTATACTTAAAGATGCACATATATTTATAGAGTAGTTTATGGTTTGTTAGAGGTCACACTTCAAGATACACGTATATCCATATAGTAGTGTGTGGTTTGTTAGAAGTTTTACTTAAAGATGCACATATATCCATAGAGTAATGTCCTGTTTGTAAGCGGTTACACTTAAAGATGCAAGTGTATCTCTAGTGTAGTGTTATGTTTGTAAGAGGTTACACTTAAATATGCACGTATATCAATATATTAGTGTGTGATGTGTTAGAGGTCATACTTAAAGACGCACATATATCTATAGTGAAGTGTAATGTTTGTTAGAGGTTACACTTAAAGATGCACATATGCCTTTTGAGTAGTGGGCGGTTTGTTAGAGGTTAAAATTTAAAATGCACGTATATCTATAAAGTATTGTGTGGTTTTTTAGTGGTTACACTTAAAGATGCGCATATATCTATAGAGTAGTGTGTGGTTTGTAAGAGGTCATACTTAAAAACGCACATATATCTATAGTGTAGTGTAATGTTCGTTAGCGGTTACGCTTAAAGAAGCACGTATATCTATATAGTATTGTGTGGTTTCTTAGAGGTTATACTTTAAGATGCACATATATCTATAGAGTAGTGTGTGGTTTGCTAGAGGTTACACTTAAAGATGCACGTATATCCATAGAGTAGTGTGTGGTTTGTTAGATGTCATACTTAAAGATGCACATATATCTATAGAGTAGTGTGTGATGTGTTAGAGGTCATACTTAAAGACGCACATATATCTATAGTGAAGTGTAATGTTTGTTAGAGGTTACACTTAAAGATGCGCATATGCCTATTGAGTAGTGTGTGGTTTGTTAGAGGTTACAATTTAAAATGCACGTATATCTATAGAGTAGTGTATGGTTTGTTAGAGGTTTCACTTAAAGAAGCACGTATATCTATAGAGTATTATGTGGTTTGTTTGAGGTCTCGTTTAAAGATGCGCATATATCTATAGTGTAGTGTAATGTTCGTTAGAGGTTACGCTTAAAGAAGCACGTATATCTATATAGTATTGTGTGGTTTCTTAGAGGTTAAACTTTAAGATGTACATATATCTATAGAGTAGGGAGTTGTTTGTTAGAGGTCTCACTTAAAGAAGCACATATATCTATAGAGTAGTGTATGGTTTGTTAGAGGTTTCACTTAAAGAAGCACGTATATCTATAGAGTAGTGGGTTTTTTTAGTGGTTACACTTGAAGATACGCATATATCTATAGAGTAGTTTGTGGTTTGTAAGAGGCCATACTTAAGACGCACATATATCTATAGTGTAGTGTAATGTTCGTTAGAGGTTACGCTTAAAGAAGCACGTATATCTTTAGAGTAATGTGTGTTTTTTTGGAGGTTACATTTAAAGATGCACGTTTATCTATAGAGTTGTGTGTGGTTTGTTAGATGTTTTACTTGAAGATGAACATATATCTATAGAGTAGAGTGTGGTTTGTTAGAGATTATACTTAAAGATGCACATATATCTATCGTAGAAACGATATTAGAGCTGTCTAAAATATCAACCATAATTTGGTCTTACAGGTCAAGTCTTTCATACCATATTTCCCCCTTCTTTGTCTGTATTTTGTTCATGATATAACGTCTTCATTCTTCGTTTTATCCTAAACTCACGTATGGACTAATTCACTATACCGCACGAGAGAAATAACAGATTTGACTTTCCCATCGGCTACAAATTCGTAAATGGGACTCTCAGCGTTTTGCGCCACATTCGTGCATTTGTTTCTCCACTCCCTTACCCGCGCCTCATCGTGAACATGCAAAGCTTCGTTTCCTTTGCCCAGTCCGATATGATGAAACACATGCCGACATGAAACATTCCCTAACATGGGACTGCCTCATAAAAAGTGTGTAGTAGACACTGTGTGCAACCATGTTTAAATAAATGCTGTTGATGCTCTTTTGTTCTCTACAACAAAACACGTGTGCAAACGCTACCGCGTAAGAGTGAACACAAGAACCATTACAACAATCCAATAAGTAGAATGTATTGGAGAAGACTATGGGTGTCGTCATTGGTAGGAAGATGCTTGTACGGGTGAGCTGGAAATGACCAGCACCGCACAAATGGAAACGCATTAATGTATACCACTGTTAGAGATTATCATGATTGAAAAGACAAACAACAAGAGTAGTGCATATAGGTTAAAAGAAGGTTCATTAAGTATGCAAATACACAAAACATACGTACGATAAAGAACAACACTTTGACGTATGACTATACATTAATTCAAACACACATCAGCATGAACCACACATTGTATTTTCTACATCCTTTTCATAAGAGGCCATAAAACTGCATTTTGCGGGGTGTCAAAATTGGGGCTTATGGCTTACATATATATTGCATACTTGATAAAAATCAGTTAAAGGTTTAAGGTTAGCGTTCAGGCTTTGGTAAAATATTCCAGTATCATAATTGTTAGTTCCTAAGGCATGAAACTTTATATTTGCATGTACATTGTATCTTATCCTGCCACATGAAATGTTGGTGACATGTTTATCAAAGGTAGATTCAAGGTCTTCTTGCATTATAGATCTACATTTGTACCCACTAGTTATTGTTTATGGATACTTGACCAACGGTCCCTGTGGATGCATGTGTTCACTGATCAAACAGTACTTTGTTTACCTGTCATAATTTCATAAAGGATCGCCAGTCAAATCTGGATAACTACAAGCGTTTAACAGACAGGCTATTCCGCGGCCATCACCATAAGGTTACATTTACACATCTAAAAAAAAAGATTCGTAATAGTATTTATTTGATATTTCCATTTGTCACATTCGTAAATCTGTGAAAAAAGTTCATTTCATCCGGAACAGTGACGTTCCCCAGTTTAAAAGAATCGTCCAGATAGTTCTGTCGGCACCATCCTCCCATATCGTATTGTATCAGTATTGGACGTCAAACATTAAATCGCAAACATATTTCACTCCTTGGTTACATATTTTTTATCGTATGAAAGTTTATATAAAACGACAACGCCTGAGAATAACCAGTCTAGGTTATCAGCCGAAACAAACTCCATTTGGCGTAATAGGCACAAAAAGCATGAAGATTTTAGGAAACGATCACTGAAAATCCGTGATGGAAAGGAATGAATACTAGCCCTACGATATGAACAAAGTAAATATACTAGTCATTATCTAGATTATTAAGGTCCATAGGAATAATAATAACATATAAGCAACATTGTTATAACATATCAGACTAACCCATAACCTTGATTGCTGTTGATGATGCAGGGTGTTGGCGTAGTGGAAGAGGATGATGATGATGATGACGATGATGATGATGATGATGATGATGATGATGATGATGATGATCTAACTGCGACACACATGCGCACATTGAAGACAATGTCAATAACAAAAACCAAAACCTGGGAAGGGTTGTGAGACAAACACTCTCAATTAACAATGCCTACAGTTTCCTCCATATACAGGGTCTCATGTTTGTACGAGCTGTATACAAAATTCTATCAAAGAAATATGTAACTTATACATAGCACATATTTAACATAGTCGTGCAGATAAGACAGTCCAGTACATATTGAATGGGAAACCCCGTTTTCCTGATTTAACAGGGATGCACAAAGTAAGCTCAATTGTTTTGGAGATCCCTCGATTCGGAACGTTTACGTCTGACGAGCATCTCCGTGGTGGCATAGCCGGCCATACCCACACACATCACCCCAATACACACGTACAGCTTGATGTAGGTGAACAAGAAGTCGTTGTAGGCGTATGTTATGATGAAGCCAACCGATTCCCACAAGCGATAATTTGCGAATGCCGCCTCGGTGTTTTCCGTGAAGAGGTACCCGTAAAATGCTGTGGAAGAAAGCATTATTGAATAATATAAAATCAGGGCTTTTCTGTCGATTTCAAATCTGCCTACGTTGCAGACAGACAGCCGCAACATACACACCAACACAGTGCACTGTTACTTGTTTAAATATAATTCATAAACGTTTTACCAACAATCAAGTGTTTGGAGCTGGCACGGGTGGCCCACTCGCCTCATAGGGCGCCACATTTCGCTATGCTGAGTTGCGTCCCTTGGTCACGCTAGAAACCCGTGATTCTGGGTTCGAATACCCGGTTCGCCACGAATATGTTTCCAGGTTTGTAAGCACATACCCATGCGCGTGGGTTTCACCAAAGTGGTAAACGTCTAAAACCTGCATCACTTAGGGCTTTCCTCCAACATCAAGCTGGCATGCCTTTATCTAACTGGAATACTGTTCAAAGCGGCGTTAAACTCACTCACTTACACACTCACTAGCTCAAGAGGTTTGACCGGATTTCTTTTCGCAACTTTTCATTCAAATTGTTACCTTGGACAGTTATCTAAACATGTTTTCTCTTGATGGTCATAAGTGGACACGTCTATTCCAAAAGACTAGATAGAATTAGGATCATATTTGGCCTGCTTGAAAGGTCAAATTATGAATTACGGAAAACAATGCAATATTAGTATGAAACGTATCGGACATGTTCAAATGGTTGACAACTAAACTTTTTCATTCCTACATAGTTTAGGACTTCTGGCATGGCTCAATGAGTGAACAGTGGCATTTCTGCAAATTCAAGAGACAATCTAACCATGAGCAAATCGACGACTCCAGATGACCTTTTCACAATGTGTTCGTACTGTTGGTATCTATGTCTCCTAAGCAAATTACCTTGTGTCAAAGACTCGCTTATGTTCAACGATTGAAAAATGCTTTTAAAACCCCTCTAAATTCAACCTTTTCGACGCATGTTATGCCTTATCCAAAACATTCTATAGCTTAAATGAAGAAAGTTTAGCTCTCATTCATTTGAACACATTTGATAACCTTCTAAAAGTTTTCAAATTTCCTAACTTATGCTGGTCCCGTGGGCCAAATGGAGCCTTTATCCTACCCTGTCCTTTGTAATGTACTGACCGTTAATTTGTGTCTGGATTACTGCATCCCCCATCCCCCAGCATGCAGCGATGATGTAGTACACCACCACAGTGTCGGGGTTCGGCATCCACAGAAGAAGAGCTATCTGACAACCTCCATGGACCAGGAACGCTGTCATATAAAAGGAGAAAGGCCAAAGATATGAATAGAGCTGTTATGTCAAACGTATTGTGTAGGCATACTCGGGAATTGGGTCTTTGGGTGAATACTTGGACAGGAACGGAGCTAGAGCTGGGAACAGAGACACGGAGACAGTTGGAGGTAGACACAGAGGCACTGAAACAGAGGGAGGCAGACACAGAAACACTGATACAGATGTCTGCCTCCCTCTGTGCTTTCCTCAGTGTCCCTGTGTCTCCCTCCCTCTGTGTCTGTGTCTCTGTGCCTGCCTTCCTCTGTGTCTGTGTCAGTATTTTTGTGTCTGTCTCCCTCTGTGCCTGTGACTCTGTGTCTGTGTCTCTTGTTCTGTCTCCCTCTGTGTCTGCCTCCCTCTGTGTCAGTGTCAATGTCTCTGTGCCTGCCTCCCGCTGTGTCAGTGTCAGTGTCTCTGTGCCTGCCTCCCTCTGTGTCAGTGTCAGTGCCTCTGTGTCTGCCTCCCCCTGTGTGAGTTTATCTGTGTCTTACTCCCTCTGTGTCTGTATCAGTGTCACTGTGTCCCTGGTTCTGCCTCACTCTGTGTCTGCCTCCCGCTGTGTCAGTGTCAGTGTCTCTGTGCCTGCCTCCCTCTGTGTCAGTGTCAGTGTCTCTGTGTCTACCTACCTCTGTGTCTGTGTTTGTGTCTCTGTGTCAGTGTCTCTGTGTCAGTGTCTCTGTGTCAGTGTCTCTGTGTCAGTGTCACTGTCTTTGTGTCTCCCTCCATCTGTGTCCCTGTCTCTGTGTCTGCCTCCCTCTGTGTCAGTTTCTCTGTGTCTGCATCCCTGTGTCTGCCTACTCTGTGTCCCTGTCTCTGTGTCTGCCTCACTGCCTCAGAGGGAGGCAGAACCAGGGACACAGTGACACTGACACAGAGGGAGGCAGGCACAGAGACACAAACACAGACACAGCGGGAAGCAGACACAGAGTGAGGCAGAACCAGGGACACAGTGACACTGACACTGACACCGAGGGAGTAAGACACAGAGAAACTCACACAGGAGGAGGCAGACACAGAGAAACTCACACAGCGAGAGGCAGACACAGAGACACAAACACTGACATAGAGGGAGGCAGGCACAGAGACACTGACACTGCCATAGCGGGAGGCTAGCACAGAGACACAAACACAGACACAGAGGGAGGCAGGCACAGAGACACTGACACAGAGACACTGACACTGACATAGAGGGGGGCAGGCACAGAGACACTGACACTGACATAGCGGGAGGCAGGCACATAGAGAGACAGAACCAGAGACACTGATACTGACACAGCGGGAGGCAGACACAGAGACACAAACACATACACAGAGGGAGGCAGGCACAGAGACACTGACACTGACACAGCGGGAGGCAGGCACAGAGACACTGACACAGACACAGAGGGAGGCAGGCACAGAGACACTGACACTGACACAGCGGGAGGCAGACACAGAGACACTGACACAGACACAGAGGGAGGCAGGCACAGAGACACTGACACTGACACAGCGGGAGGTAGACACAGAGACACAAACACTGACACAGAGGGAGGTAGACACAGAGACACTGACACTGACACAGAGGGAGGCAGACACAGAGACACTGACACTGACACTGACACAGAGGGAGGTAGACACAGAGACACTGACACAGACACAGAGGGAGGCAGGCACAGAGACACAAACACAGCTGGAGGCAGGCACAGAGACACACTGACACAGAGAAAGGCAGGCACAGAGACACAGACACAGAGGGAGGCAGACACAGACACAGGCACAGACACAGAGGGAGGCAGGCACAGAGACACTGACACTGACACAGCGGGAGGTAGACACAGAGACACTGACACAGACACAGAGGGAGGCAGGCACAGAGACACTGACACTGACACAGCGGGGGGTAAACACAGAGACACAAACACTGACACAGAGGGAGGTAGACACAGAGACACTGACACAGACATAGAGGGAGGCAGGCACAGAGACACTGACACTGACACAGCGGGAGGCAGGCACAGAGACACTGACACTGACACAGCGGGAGGTAGACACAGAAACACTGACACTGACATAGCGGGAGACAGGCACAGAGACACTGACACAGACACAGAGGGAGGTAGACACAGAGACACTGACATAGAGGGAGGCAGGCACAGAGACACTGACACAGACACAGAGGGAGGCAGGCACAGAGACACTGACACTGACACAGCGGGAGGCAGGCACAGAGACACTGACACTGACACAGCGGGAGGTAGACACAGAGACACAAACACTGACACAGAGGGAGGTAGACACAGAGACACTGACACTGACACAGAGGGAGGCAGACACAGAGACACTGACACTGACACTGACACAGAGGGAGGTAGACACAGAGACACTGACACAGACACAGAGGGAGGCAGGCACAGAGATACTGACACTGACACAGCGGGAGGTAGACACAGAGACACAAACACAGCGGGAGGCAGGCACAGAGACACTGACACAGAGGAAGGCAGGCACAGAGACACAGACACAGAGACAGAGATACTGACACAGATGAAGGAAGGCACAGAGACACAGACACAGAGGGAGGCTGACACAGACACAGAGATACTGACACAGATGAAGGAAGGCACAGAGACACAGACACAGAGGGAGGCAGACACAGACACAGACACAGAGATACTGACACAGAGGAAGGCAGGCACAGAGACACAGACACAGAGGGAGGCAGACACAGACACAGACACAGAGATACTGACACAGAGGGAGGCAGACACAGACACAGACACAGAGATACAGACACATAGGGAGGCAGACACAGATACACTGACACAGACACAGAGATACAGACACAGAGGGAGGCAGACACAGACACAGACACAGAGATACTGACACAGAGGGAGGCAGACACAGACACAGACACAGAGATACTGACACAGAGGGAGGCAGACACAGACACAGACACAGAGATACTGACACAGAGGGAGGCAGACACAGACACAGACACAGAGATACTGACACAGAGGGAGGCAGACACAGACACAGATACACAGAGACAGACGGAGGAATATGTACCTACCTAGAATGAAGAACGGTATGTGTCCGACGTACTGAACTAGGCGGCCAAAGGTGAAAGAACACAAAGCATCTACCACTCCATAGCAGATCATGATGTAGCCCACGTTGGAAATGCCCATGGAGCATGTGATGTAGGACTGAAACAAAAGTTAACTCTACAAACACATGGTTTACAACGCATATACAATAGTTGCGTGTGTTGCTATACATGCGTTTTGTACGTTTTATATAGTGCGCTGCGTTCTATTCTGCAGGTTCATGTTGTGTAGTGGTACATGTGTTGTGTAGAATCATGTTGTCTAATGGTACATGTGTTATGTAGATTCATGTTGTGTAGTGGTACATGTGTTGTGTAGATTCATGTTGTGTAATGGTACACGTGTTTTGTAGATTCATGTTGTGTAGTGGTACATGTGTTATGTAGATTCATGTTGTGTAGTGGTACATGTATTGTGTAGATTCATGTTGTGTAGTGGTACATGTGTTATGTAGATTCATGTTGTGTAGTGGTACATGTGTTATGTAGATTCATGTTGTATAGTGGTACATGTATTGTGTAGATTCATGTTGTGTAGTGGTACACGTGTTATGTAGATTCATGTTGTGTAGTGGTACATGTGTTGTGTAGAATCATGTTGTCTAATGGTACACGTGTTATGTAGATTCATGTTGTGTAGTGGTACAGGTGTTGTGAGGATTCATGTTGTGTAGTGGTACATGTGTTATGTAGATTCATGTTGTGTAGTGGTACGCGTGTTATGTAGATTCATGCTGTGTAGTGGTACATGTGTTATGTAGATTCATGTTGTGTAGTGGTACATGTGTTACGTAGATTCATGTTGTGTAGTGGTACATGTGTTATGTAGATTCATGTTGTGTAGTGGTACATGTGTTATGTAGATTCATGTTGTGTAGTGGTACATGTGTTATGTAGATTCATGATGTGTAGTGGTACATGTGTTATGTAGTTTCATATTGTGTAGTGGTACACGTGCTATGTAAATTGATGTTGTGTAGTGGTACCTGTGTTATGTAGATTCATGTTGTGTAGTGGTACATGTGTTGTGTAGATTCATGTTGTGTAGTGGTACAGTTGTTATGTAGATTCATGTTGTGTTGTGGTACATGTGTTGTGTAGATTCATGTTGTGTAGTGGTACAGGTGTTATGTAGATTCATGTTGTGTAGTGGTACAGGTGTTATGTAGATTCATGTTGTGTTGTGGTACAGGTGTTATGTAGATTCATGTTGTGTAGTGGTACATGTGTTATGTAGATTCATGTTGTGTAGTGGTACATGTGTTATGTAGATTCATGTTGTGTAGTGGTACATGTGTTGTGTAGATTTATGTTGTGTAGTGGTACACGTGTTATGTAGATTTATGTTGTGTAGCGGTACACGTGTTATGTAGATTCATGTTGTGTAGTGGTACATGTGTTATGTAGATTCTTGTTGTGTAGTGGTACATGTGTTATGTAGATTCATGTTGTGTAGTGGTACATGTGTTATGTAGATTCATGTTGTGTAGTGGTACATGTGTTGTGTAGATTCATGTTGTGAAGTGGTACAGGTGTTATGTAGATTCATGTTGTGTTGTGGTACATGTGTTGTGTAGATTCATGTTGTGTAGATTCATGTTGTGTAGTGGTACAGTTGTTATGTAGATTCATGTTGTGTAGTGGTACAGGTGTTGTGTAGATTCATGTTGTGTAGTGGTACATGTGTTATGTAGATTCATGTTGTGTAGTGGTACATGTGTTACGTAGATTCATGTTGTGTAGTGGTACATGTGTTATGTAGATTCATGTTGTGTAGTGGTACATGTGTTGTGTAGATTCATGTTGTGTAGTGGTACAGGTGTTATGTAGATTCATGTTGTGTAGTGGTACATGTGTTATGTAGATTCATGTTGTGTAGTGGTACGCGTGTTATGTAGATTCATGCTGTGTAGTGGTACATGTGTTATGTAGATTCATGTTGTGTAGTGGTACATGTGTTACGTAGATTCATGTTGTGTAGTGGTACATGTGTTATGTAGATTCATGTTGTGTAGTGGTACATGTGTTATGTAGATTCATGTTGTGTAGTGGTACATGTGTTATGTAGATTCATGATGTGTAGTGGTACATGTGTTATGTAGTTTCATATTGTGTAGTGGTACACGTGCTATGTAAATTGATGTTGTGTAGTGGTACCTGTGTTATGTAGATTCATGTTGTGTAGTGGTACATGTGTTGTGTAGATTCATGTTGTGTAGTGGTACAGTTGTTATGTAGATTCATGTTGTGTTGTGGTACATGTGTTGTGTAGATTCATGTTGTGTAGTGGTACAGGTGTTATGTAGATTCATGTTGTGTAGTGGTACAGGTGTTATGTAGATTCATGTTGTGTTGTGGTACAGGTGTTATGTAGATTCATGTTGTGTAGTGGTACATGTGTTATGTAGATTCATGTTGTGTAGTGGTACATGTGTTATGTAGATTCATGTTGTGTAGTGGTACATGTGTTGTGTAGATTTATGTTGTGTAGTGGTACACGTGTTATGTAGATTTATGTTGTGTAGCGGTACACGTGTTATGTAGATTCATGTTGTGTAGTGGTACATGTGTTATGTAGATTCTTGTTGTGTAGTGGTACATGTGTTATGTAGATTCATGTTGTGTAGTGGTACATGTGTTATGTAGATTCATGTTGTGTAGTGGTACATGTGTTGTGTAGATTCATGTTGTGAAGTGGTACAGGTGTTATGTAGATTCATGTTGTGTTGTGGTACATGTGTTGTGTAGATTCATGTTGTGTAGATTCATGTTGTGTAGTGGTACAGTTGTTATGTAGATTCATGTTGTGTAGTGGTACAGGTGTTGTGTAGATTCATGTTGTGTAGTGGTACATGTGTTATGTAGATTCATGTTGTGTAGTGGTACATGTGTTACGTAGATTCATGTTGTGTAGTGGTACATGTGTTATGTAGATTCATGTTGTGTAGTGGTACATGTGTTGTGTAGATTCATGTTGTGTAGTGGTACAGGTGTTATGTAGATTCATGTTGTGTAGTGGTACATGTGTTATGTAGATTCATGTTGTGTAGTGGTACATGTGTTATGTAGATTCATGTTGTGTAGTGGTACATGTGTTGTGTAGATTCATGTTGTGTAGTGGTACATGTGTTATGTAGATTTATGTTGTGTAGTGGTACAGGTGTTATGTAGATTCATGTTGTGTTGTGGTACATGTGGTAGGAAGTTGTAAGTGTGTAATGTAGATTCTTAACCGTGCCCTCAAGTGTGGCGAAATGTAAACTAAATGAACACAATTGTACTACGAGATGCTACACACCCGCGTGAAGTCTCCTGTGATGAAGGCCTGTTCCACCCCGCTGTAGATTGTCAGTGGGATAAGCAGCTGCTGGTAGGGAGATTTGATCAGGTGTTTAAATGTCGATATAAGCAGGCGGGGCGACACTTTCTTGCTCGTCTTATTGTCATCCTTGTCTAGTTTGATTCGGTCGAGGAAGAAGATGATAGTCACAGCTGCAAGAACCGCAAACCCTGTATAGATGCCACATACTATGTACACCTGCAACATAACACCAATACATACAACATCTGCAACATGGCGCCAACCTATACAGAATTCATACGACACCTGCAACATGGCACCAACTCATACAGCACCTGCAACATAACACCAAATCATGCAACACCTGCAACATAACACCAACTCCTACAACACCTGCAACATAACACCAACTCCTACAACACCTGCAACATAACACTAATTTATTCAGTACCTGCAACATCAAACCAATTTATTCAGTACCTGCAACATCAAACCAATTCATGCATCACCCCTGCAACATAATACCAACTCCTACAACGCCTGCAACATAACACCAACTCCTACAACACCTGCAACAAAACACCAACTCATGCAACACCTGCAACATAACACCAACTCCTACAACACCTGCAACATAACACCAACTCCTACAACACCTGCAACATAACACTAATTTATTCAGTACCTGCAACATCAAACCAATTTATTCAGTACCTGCAACATCAAACCAATTCATGCATCACCCCTGCAACATAATACCAACTCCTACAACGCCTGCAACATAACACCAACTCCTACAACACCTGCAACATAACACCAACTCATGCAACACCTGCAACATAACACCAATTGATTCAGTACCTGCAACATAACACCAACTCATGCAGAACCCCTGCAACATAACACCAACTCGTACAACACCTGCAACATAACACCAACTCGTACAACATCTGCAACATAACACCAACTCGTACAACACCTGCAACGTAACACCAACTCATGCAACACCCGCAACATAACACCAATTTATTCAGTACCTGCAACATAACACCAACTCATGCAGAACCCCTGCAACATAACACCAACTCGTACAACACCTGCAACAAAACACCAACTCGTACAACACCTGCAACATAACACCAACTCCTACAACACCTGCAACATAACACCAACTCATGCAACACCTGCAACAGAACACCAACTCGTACAACACCTGCAACATAACACCAACTCGTACAACACCTGCAACATAACACCAACTCGTACAACACCTGCAACATAACACCAACTCCTACAACACCTGCAACAAAACACCAACTCATGCAACACCTGCAACATAACACCAACTCTTACAACACCTGAAACATAACACCAACTCCTACAACACCTGAAACATACCACCAACTCCTACAACACCTGCAACATAACATCAACTTCCGTCACATCGGCTGTTTCAATCAGAGGGGGTTTATTGTGATTTGATATCCCTGACTGACCAATCAAAATTAGGTATTTTCGAAATTCATGATAGACTGTCTGTTCAAGAGTGTCAAATGATACAATTTGATCAATGAGATTAGTTTGCGTTTGTTAATTAAATCCGTCTACACAGACGAGCGTAAAACACTTTCCACACTAAACTGTCGGGGGGAAAAAGTCTACACTCTAAACTTTGATTTGACCAAAATAATACAATATTATATTGCCACGTTGTCAAAACGTTGCTAGGCTGAAAACTGTCGCCGAAACACTGCAAACTGAAGGCCCAAGACACAACTAGGATACTCGTATCAAATACATCACCTTCGAATAACCATTACTTGTTTGTTTCACTTTAGCCATCATCAAAGGTGGGTGTATACTTCTCTTTTGCCCTGTAGATTACATAACAGGCTTAATAAAAAAAATCATGACGTGAGCAAATAGACAGGACTGATACAAAGTTATTATGCACTGGTAGCGAAATAGAGGCCCCACGAGGACTATCAGGACCTGAGAATATTCTTACAGTTTGGAGACTCTGTAAACACATGGTTGAGATTGAAGTCACTCTGCATGGATGGAACTGAAATTTTCCCAATCAATATCACATGCATGCCGTCATTGGTCTTGCAGAGTCCGTTAGATCTCGAAATACGTCACTCGGTCTCCGGCTCCAATCTCCCGTGAGTGCCTGTACTAAGTCAGGTCTGTTTGCAGGTGGATACGTCGTGGTCTGAGCTGACGATCAAGGTGGCCCCTTTCTGTCTGATCTGTCCATGGAGGATCCAGAGGGAGGTCGAGGGGACTCCGGGGTGGCGAGTTAACTGTTGTAAGTCTCTGTGAAGCGCTCATATAATATCTCTCTGTCCAGCTAATGAAGGTGGTTGAGCATCACTTCATTATATCAAATTGTTTTCATCAATGTCTTCTTCCCTTTTTCACATTTGCCTCTAAGAAAACCACAAAGCAAGTATGACATATGCGTGGACATTCTGCTAACCCTTTTGGGTCAGTTTGTAAGGATTCTGTATATAAAGACAAACTACATTATCGGAAGGCTAGTGGTAAACGGATGGGGTAATGATTATTTATCGTACTTGGATAGATTTTTAATAATTGCATGCGTAGAAGCAAACCATGCTCGGTATAAAGGTCAAGGTCAGGGTGTATTTTACCATAATCCATTTTTTTACAAAACACACATCCCATCAACAGTTGTGATAAACCAAACCATGCAGATATCCTGCCACATTGTCAACAGAGACAGCACGGGCACATGGTTCAGACGGCTCAAAGCAATAACTGCTCCCTACCTTTTGCGTCACTGGTCTCTCCAGGTTGGTATTGTCGGTTACGTTGGTGTCTGCTGGGAAGAAGTTTGCCCCGCACTTTGACAGCTCATCGAATGTTTTGTTTGTGGCGTTGTGATTGTCATCTTCCTTGAAGATCGTGGATGATATAAGGTTGCCCCACACCTGACCTGCAAACATAGTGCACTGTTATACTATGTTGACCCTATTCTACTCACGTGGCAGATTCATTGATACAGCATATATTGCAAGCTAATCACCCTCCATCCCATTCCTGTTCTATGGTGTCACTGAACTAATAATACATGTCATAAACGTTGTTTAACTGTTTGTAAAATGAACGCACCATGATTCTCGAGAGGGGTATAAACTTACTTGTTTTCTGTGTCGTGTATGTTTTAGTACTTTATATTATATGTGCTGGTGCGGTCCTATACTACATCCTTGTCTCGACAATATACATAATATCTTATCAGTACTACTTATCCCCTGCTTCCCATTGTCCAGTGCCTTTTACCAACCAGTGATAAGTTAGGTCCTGGCTTCTAATTGTCCTTCCCTATCAGCTAATTACTGTGAAGTGATGGCTTCCCTGGTTTAGTTTCCACCTTTGTCATCTTATTACTTTTGTTGTTCTTACAGGTACATATATAGGCGCTCTGCCTCATAGTATTCATTCACTGGATGAAGGAGTAAGCACATACTCCAAAATGTTGTGTTCCTCATAATAAAGAAGTTGACATTCATAAATTCTCTTCCTTTAGGAATATTACTCTTAACAGCTGACGTTTAACGTCACTGTATTACCCCTGATTATATATCTTTGCCTAATTCACAACAGAACATCCCTTCCTATCATATATACTGCTTAATTCAAATTTTCATCTCCGGGTTTTTGTTTTGTGACATTATTCTTGCACTAGTGTATAAAGGTTCAAAACTCCTTTGAAACTTCAACTTTGTTGGACATCTAGGTTACAAATGTTGGCGGAAATGTAAAGGATTTGGAGGTCGTGAAATAGTTTTAGCCATGACATCAATAGTTAAACTCTGACACTAACACTCCAATTACAAAGGCATTCCCGTCAAACATGACAATGTTCAGTTGGAACTATGTGTTCCCGGGAGCACCCCGCTTAAGGGGCAAATATTTGTGGTTCTCTTAAATAGCTTGACAAACAGACTCCAAAGGAGGTTGACACGAAGACAGAACTGTATGAGCACTATTTGATTGTATGAGATATAGACACAGAACTGTGCGTGAGTATTGTATGACTGTTTCATATATTGACATGTCCATGACAAAACTAAGCCTTCGTACTACTCACTCGTGTTCTGCAACCGAAACAATTTAAAACGAGGTTAGAGGATTGCACGTCTTTATCAAAGTAAACACACCTGGTTTCCTGACTCAAATATGATGAGTTAGCCCAATTAAAAAAAACACTTTATATCATATGAGATGAATGATTGACACGGCACTGATGTGGAGGCACTGATGTGGAGAACCTATAATATCAAAAATAGTTCAGCATTCACTAGGAAGTAAAGCTTTAAGTTGGTTAATGTGTTTTTGTACAATTAAATCTAAAATTGTTAGATCTGTAAATAGTAAATTTCAGGAAATTATTTCTCTGATTAACCTTCTTCTAGCACCAAATGCATATATTACCCATGTTGAATAACAATTAAAAACTTCTTTCGGTACTCTTATCACAAACAGTATGCAGTTACCGATGGTCAACCTCTTTTATCTGTAACTGCAGATAGTTACCGATAATTAACAACTTCTATTTATCACTAACTACAGACAGTCCCCAACGATAATCTGCAAACATTCTCCGAGGCTCAATCACTTTTATCACAAACTGCAGACAAACTCCGATGGTCAACCACAGTTACCAACGATAACCTCTTTTAGTCTCCCATGATCAGTTACTTTATCACTAACTGCAGAGAGTGTCCCATGATCAGTTACTTTATCACCAGCTGCAGACAGTCTCCCATGATCAGTTATTTTATCACTAGCTGCAGACAGTCTCCCACGATCAGTTACTTTATCACTAGCTGCAGACAGTCTCCCATGATCAGTTACTCTATCACTAGCTGCAGACAGTCTCCCATAATTGATCAGTTACTTTATCACTAGCTGCAGACAGTCTCCCATGATCAGTTCCATTATCACTAGCTGCAGACAGTCTCCCATAATCAGTTACTTTATCACTAACTGCAGATAGTCTCCCATGATCAGTTACTTTATCACTAGCTGCAGACAGTCTCCAGTGATCAGTTACTTTATCACTAGCTGCAGACAGTCTCCCATGATCAGTTACTTTATCACTAGCTGCAGACAGTGTCCCATGATCAGTTACTTTATCACTAGCTGCAGTCAGTATCCTGTGATCAGCTCCTTTATCACCAACTGCAGACAGTCTCCCATGATCAGCTACTTTATCACCACCTGCAGACAGTCTCCCATGATCAGTTACTTTATCACTAGCTGCAGACAGTCTCCCATGATCAGTTACTTCATCACTAGTTGCAGTCAGTCTCCCATGATCAGTTACTTTATCGCTAGCTGCAGACAGTCTCCCATGATCAGTTACTTTATCACTAGCTGCAGTCAGTATCCTGTGATCAGCTCCTTTATCACCAACTGCAGACAGTCTCCCATGATCAGTTACTTTATCACTAGCTGCAGACAGTCTCCCATGATCAGTTCCATTATCACTAGCTGCAGACAGTCTCCCATGATCAGTTACATTATCACCAGCTGCAGACAATCTTCCGTGATCAGTTACTTTATCACTAGCTGCAGACAGTCTCCCATAATCAGTTACTTTATCACTAGCTGCAGACAGTCTCCCATGATCAGTTACTTTATCACTAGCTGCAGATAGTCTCCCATGATCAGTTACTTTATCACAACCTGCAGACAGTCTCCCAGGATCAGTTCCATTATCACTAGCTGCAGACAGTCTCCCATAATCAGTTACTTTATCACTAGCTGCAGACAGTCTCCCATGATCAGTTACTTCATCACTAGCTGCAGACAGTCTCCCATGATCAGTTACTTTATCACCACCTGCAGACAGTCTCCCAGGATCAGTTAATTTATCACTAGCTGCAGACAGTCTCCCATGATCAGTTACTTTATCACTAGCTGCAGACAGTGTCCCATGATCAGTTACTTTATCACTAGTTGCAGTCAGTATCCTGTGGTCAGCTCCTTTATCACCAACTGTAGATAGTCTCCCATGATCAGTTACTTTATCACTAGCTGCAGACAGTCTCCCATGATCAGTTACTTTATCACTAGCTGCAGACAGTCTCCCATGATCAGTTACTTTATCACCACCTGCAGACAGTCTCCCATGATCAGTTCCTTTATCACCACCTGCAGATAGTCTCCCATGATCAGTTACTTTATCACCACCTGCAGACAGTCTCCCATAATCAGTTCCATTATCACTAGCTGCAGACAGTCTCCCATAATCAGTTACTTTATCACTAGCTGCAGACAGTCTCCCATAATCAGTTACTTTATCACTAGCTGCAGATAGTCTCCCATGATCAGTTACTTTATCACCACCTGCAGACAGTCTCCCAGGATCAGTTCCATTATCACTAGCTGCAGACAGTCTCCCATAATCAGTTTCTTTATCACTAGCTGCAGACAGTATCCCATGATCAGTTACTTCATCACTAGCTGCAGATAGTCTCCCATGATCAGTTACTTTATCACTAGCTGCAGACAGTCTCCCATGATCAGTTAATTTATCACTAGCTGCAGACAGTCTCCCATGATCAGTTACTTTATCACTAGCTGCAGACAGTGTCCCATGATCAGTTACTTTATCACTAGTTGCAGTCAGTATCCTGTGGTCAGCTCCTTTATCACCAACTGCAGACAGTCTCCCATGATCAGTTACTTTATCACTAGCTGCAGACAGTCTCCCATGATCAGTTACTTTATCACTAGCTGTAGACAGTCTCCCATGATCAGTTACTTTATCACCACCTGCAGACAGTCTCCCATGATCAGTTACTTTATCACTAGCTGCAGATAGTCTCCCATGATAAGTTATCGACCAACTGTTTCCGACCTGCTTTCCTCACCCTTCAGGAAACGACCAGCCAACACAGATGTTCAACCTCTTACCCTTTCGTAAACGACCGGTCAACAGGGGTGTGCACCTTTTACCCTTTCCTTAATGACCGGTCAACAGGGGTGTGCACCTCTACCTTTGACATATCCATTGTTCAAGATTACAGTGATTAATCAATCAACGTATTCTCTGTTGATCCTTTTGATGGCTAGACATTATCCGTTGAAGAAAAAACGTACAAAAGGTTACAAAAACGTAAATCAACTGATCATTCATCTCTTGCTGTCTGCCACGTGCATATTACATAACACACATTTCACCTCACTTCAAACCTGGATTTAGATTAGATTGAATAATTAACCCAGACACAGGAAATGCCAAATGGGAACCTTTATCAGGTAGTGGTGCTACCACTAATTATACCTGTAATAAATTCATTAACTGAGCATCAAGTGAATTACGACAAATACACAAGTGTAGGGTTCTACCAGAACATGCAATCCGAAATCCGAAAATGTTTTCACTGCAGGGATACTTTGTTTTATTATAAAACTATAACCATCAGGGGAATTTCCAACTAACGACATCCGTTGAGCTGCCACCGTTCTTTTTCCTGTTTGTTTACGCTGAAGAAATTAATGTGTGCCCCACGACAAGTCGACAGGGGTGTGCACCTCTTACCCTTTCCTTTCCTTAACGACCGGTCTACCGGGAAAGTGCATCTCTTACCCTTTCCTTCCTTAATGACCAGTCAACAGGGGTGTGCACCTCCTACCCTTTCCTTCCTTGACAACAGGTCAACAGGGGTGCGCACCGCCTACCCTTTCCTTCCTTGACGAGAGTTCAATAGGGTCGTGCATCTCCTACTGTTTCCTTACTTGACGACAGGTCAACAAGGGTTTGCAGCTCTTACCCTTTCCTTGACGACCGGTCAACAGGGGTGTGCACCTCATACCCTTTCCGTAACTACCGGTCAACAGAGGTGTGCACCTCTGAACCTTTACTTAACGACTAGTCAACAGGGGTGTGCAGCTCCTATTCTTTCCTTAACGACTGGTCAACAGGGGTGTGCAGCTCCTACCCTTTCCTTCCTTAACGACTGGTCAACGGGGGTTTGCGCCTCTGACCCTTTCCTTGACGACCGGTCAACAGGGGTGTGCACCTCATACCCTTTCCGTAACTACCGGTCAACAGAGGTGTGCACCTCTGAACCTTTACTTAACGACTAGTCAACAGGGGTGTGCAGCTCCTATTCTTTCCTTAACGACTGGTCAACAGGGGTGTGCAGCTCCTACCCTTTCCTTAACAACCGGTCAACAAGGGTGTGCAGATCCTTCCCTTTACTAAACAACCAGTCAACAGGGGTGTGCACCTCATACCCTTTCCGTAACGACTGGTCAACAGGGGTGTGCAGCTCCTACCCTTTACGTAACGACCGGTCTACAGGGATGTGCATCTCCTACCCGTTCCATCCTTAACGACTTTTCAACAGGGGTGTGCACCTCCTACCCTTTCCTTCCTTAACGACCAGTCAACAGGGGTTTGCACCTCCTACCCTTTCCTTCCTTAACGACCAGTCAACAGGGGTTTGCACCTCCTACCCTTTCCTTCCTTAACGACCAGTCAACAGGGGTGTTCATCTCCGAATCTTTACTTAACGACTGGTCAACAGGGGTGTGCACCTCCTACCCTTTCCTTAACGACTGGTCAACAGAGATGTGCAGCTCCTATCCTTTACGTAACGACTGGTCAACAGGGGTTTGCACCTCCTACCCTTTCCTTCCTTAACGACTGGTCAACAGGGGTGTGCACCTCCTACCCTTCCCTTCCTTAACGACCGGTCAACAGGGGTTTGCACCTCCTACCCTTTCCTTCCTTAACGACCAGTCAACAAGGGTGTGCACCTCCGAACCTTTACTTAACGACTGGTCAACAGGGATGTGCAGCTCCTATCCTTTCCTTAACGACTGGTCAACAGGGGTGTTCATCTCCGAATCTTTACTTAACGACTGGTCAACAGGGGTGTGCACCTCCTACCCTTTCCTTAACGACTGGTCAACAGGGATGTGCAGCTCCTATCCTTTCCTTAACGACTGGTCAACAGGGGTTTGCACCTCCTACCCTTTCCTTCCTTAACGACTGGTCAACAGGGGTGTGCACCTCCTACCCTTCCCTTCCTTAACGACCGGTCAACAGGGGTTTGCACCTCCTACCCTTTCCTTCCTTAACGACCAGTCAACAAGGGTGTGCACCTCCGAACCTTTACTTAACGACTGGTCAACAGGGGTGTGCAGCTCCTATTCTTTCCTAAACGACTAGTCAACAGGGGTGTGTGGCTCCTATCCTTTCCTTAACGACTGGTCAACAGGGGACAGCGGCTCCTATCCTTTCCTTAACGACTGGTCAACAGGGGTGTGCGGCTCCTATCCTTTCCTTAACGACCGGTCAACAAGGGTGTGCAGCTCCTTCCCTTTCCTTAGTGACTGGTCAACAGGGATGTGCAGCTCCTATCCTTTCCTTAACGACTGGTCAACAAGGGTGTGCAGCTCCTACCCTTTACTTAACAACCGGCCAACAGGGTCGTGCACCTCCTACCCTTTCCTTAACGACTGCTCAACAGGGGTGTGCAGATTCTATCCTTTCCTTAACGACTGGTCAACAGGGGTGTGCGGCTCCTATTCTTTCCTTAACGACCGGTCAACAAGGGTGTGAAGCTCCTATTCTTTCCTCAACGACTAGTCAACAGGGGTGTTCACCTCCGATTCTTTCCTTAACGACCGGTCAACAGGGATGTGCAGCTCCTATCCTTTCCTTAACGACGGGTCAACAGGGGTGTGCAGCTCCTACCATTTCCTTAACGACTGGTCAACAAGGGTGTGCACCTCCTACCCTTTCCTTAACGACTGGTCAACAGGGGTGTGCAGCTCCTACCCTTTCCTTAACGCCTGCTCAACAGCGTCGTGCACCTCCTACCCTTTCCTTAACGACTGCTCAACAGGGGTGTGCAGATTCTATCCTTTCCTTAACGACTGGTCAACAGGGGTGTGCGGCTCCTATTCTTTCCTTAACGACCGGTCAACAAGGGTGTGAAGCTCCTATTCTTTCCTCAACGACTAGTCAACAGGGGTGTTCACCTCCGAATCTTTCCTTAACGACCGGTCAACAGGGATGTGCAGCTCCTATCCTTTCCTTAACGACTGGTCAACAGGGGTGTGCAGCTCCTACCCTTGCCTTAACGACTGGTCAACAGGGGTGTGCACCTCCTACCCTTTCCTTAACGACTGCTCAACAGGGGTGTGCAGATCCTATCCTTTCCTTAACGACTGGTCAACAGGGGTGTGCGGCTCCTACCCTTTCCTTAACGACTGCTCAACAGGGGACTGCGGCTCCTATCCTTTCCTTAACGACTGGTCAACAGGGGTGTGCGGCTCCTATCCTTTCCTTAACGACTGGTCAACAAGGGTGTGCAGCTCCTATTCTTTCCTCAACGACTAGTCAACAGGGGTGTTCACCTCCGAATCTTTCCTTAACGACCGTCCAACAGGGATGTGCAGCTCCTATCCTTTCCTTAACGACGGGTCAACAGGGGTGTGCAGCTCCTACCCTTTCCTTAACGACTGGTCAACAAGGGTGTGCACCTCCTACCCTTTCCTTAACGACTGGTCAACAGGGGTGTGCACCTCCTACCCTTTCCTTAACGACTGCTCAACAGGGGTGTGCAGATCCTATCCTTTCCTTAACGACTGGTCAACAGGGGTGTGCGGCTCCTATCCTTTCCTTAACGACCGGTCAACAAGGGTGTGCAGCTCCTTCCCTTTCCTTAGCGACTGGTCAACAGGGATGTGCAGCTCCTATCCTTTCCTTAACGACTGGTCAACAAGGGTGTGCAGCTCCTACCCTTTACTTAACAACCGGCCAACAGGGGTGTGCACCTCCTACCCATTCCTCCCTTGACGACCGGTCAACAGGGGTGTGCGAAACACTTATCTGGGCAGCTCTAACGCTAAAATAACCAATAAAACAACAAAGGGCGGACAGCTCTGGGACTAAAGTAAACGATCGATAAGCGGTTTCTTACAGGTCCCTCCCTTCACACAACGACAGGCCAACAGAAAACCTACCTTTGTGAAAACGATCGTCCACAAGGGCGTGCAACTTAATGTTTTAGTACGGCCATGTTACGCTTACCCTTTCGTAAATGACCGATCTAAAGGGACATGCAGCTCTCACCGGTCAACAGGTGTGTGGAAAAACTCTTTCCCTTAATTAAAAGGGCCCGAAAACCATTAGAAAACGACAAGCATCTCAACTGACCGGTTATCAAAGGTGTGTAGTTTAACCCCTTAGTTGAAGACAGGCTAAATGGGTTGTGCTATTCTTACCTTATACTAAACGACCGACTAACAGTTGCATGCAGCACCTCCCCTTTTGCAAATGACCGGCTGTCATGTGAGTTGCTCAAACACTTTTGACAATGACCGAACGTCACGGGTGTGTAGCTGTAACACTTTGCAAATGACCGACCATCGTGGGTGTGTATGTATTAAATGTTAGTGAACAAGTGAAGTATAGCAAACGCGCTGTGTAAAAAAACATAATCATTTCTACATGATGTCTGTAGTGTTTGACACGGTGTATGACGATATGTGAAGGTAATTCAGTGGTTGCAATACATGAGATTAACGATGTTTCAGCGTGTGCGTATGTAAATACTACATCTCTGTAAGAAGCTGGCAAGTGTGACGAGTGAGGCTTTCCAGATATTGTCTTTACTCTAAATCCCCTTTGTGTTGACTTCAAGTGCACATTTCTGTGTACATTACGTGCTAACCGCGGAAGAATGTCCTTGTCAAAGATTTGTCCAGTCAGGGACGGGAAGGGATCCATACGACCCGGGAAACAAGCGCGACCCAGCATCACAATAGTGGCCTGACTTGTAGGGAATGTAGATCTGCACTTGTACTCCGTCACCAGAGACGAAACAATTCCACACATTGATCAGATAGCCCTACTCCCACCCTACACCAGGTCATCAGGGAATCAATCGATCGTGTGTATCCCTCTCTGATCTATGATGTTCAAATAGTTTCTTAAGATATATTTTTTTTAAACTAAGATTTTACTTCCATTAGAATTCTCCATTACAGTGGGAGTCCTGACACGTCTATGTGTCACAAAGACACGTACCAGCTTTCTTGTCTGATGTATCTAAACATGGGCCATCTTTTAGTTGAATAAAAGTTTAATGAAGCGATTTTGAACAGGCCACTTCACAGAGAAACAATGTCCGCACCCAAGTTAATAACATTACATTGAGCAGTGGTAGAGCTGGGGACCCACGTGGATCGTGTTGCACTACTTAAGGAGGGTTATATAAATTACTTATACGAGAATCCTACATTAACGTAGGAGTAAATATGAACACGTTATCTAAACTGTTTTAAAACACCTTAATGTCATTTATTGCGTGCGTGCGTGCGTGTGATATGTTGGGTGATCAGATATAACTTTCCTTACTGTGAAATACTAATGAACACTCCTTGGTGTGGACTATTCACACATCCACTTGCTTTACAAAATAAACTGTATCTACCTCATTTGATTTATTTTTTTAATTTAGAAATACTCACTGATCTTATGCATCAACAATTTTGTATTTTCCTTTAAAGATGCAATAATCCACCGTTCTCGCCTTATCAAGGAACCATGACGTGTGACGTCACAGAAATTCCGCACTTTATATTTAAAGACTTTACTCTCAGTGTCAGAAGTTTCAGAATTTAGTTTACTGTTCGATTAGGTATGAGCGTGATATATGAAAAGACATAACAGTGCAGACCCTTAGAATTGAACACGGGTCGAGATTAGATTTACTCACTTGTTTGAAAAATCATGAAGAAAACACCAAAGAAAGCATTGATGACAGCATCTTCTGTTTGTCCCGTCATTTTAGCATACCAAACACCTGTTTGTGTTAGATACGTGCATTTAGCCGACCACAGTGGAGCAGCCCCCAGACCCAGGATGACAGCAGCAGGCGCCATCAAGCCCCACACGGGGTAGAAGTTGGCGCCCATGTACAGGATGTAACCCAACATCGAAAGTGGTATGGTCCACTTGCATCCAAGATGTGCGATCATGAAGGGCGGAACAAATAAACACGATAGTACTAAGGCACCGTATAAGATGGACAAACTGCCTGATCCCACCCCGCTCTTCATGTTGAGGCTGGTCTGGAGGTTGGACATGGACTGGAAGGCGGTGAACAGGAACAGGAAGCCCACGCTCACAACCAGCAGGTTCTTGATTACTTTCATTTTGGTAAATTTTGCTGTGAGCTGTGCGGCCGGGTCTTTGTTTTCAACATTTTTCTCCGGGAGTTCCATAGCTTCTGTATAGCTTGGGGGAGTATCCTTTTTCTTTTCAGTTGACATCTACAACACACACACACATACGCATTTATTAGTCAGTTGAACTTTCAAAGATATTTTATAATAAATACAGCATCCTGTGGTATTTGTAAACCCATATTTTTCTGACTATCAATCGTATTACAGAAACAACATGGTGATTAAGAGGTGATAGCTAGCAATTCACTATCCGGGGGAGGCTGAATTTCAACACTGGTCAACGCAACTTACACAACCTGAATATGTAACAAATAAGCTAGATACAGCAGTACATACATACAATCTGGTGCATTTATCAAACCTGGTGCCTCCGGTCGAAATGGAATGTGACCTCATGGGTAGGATAGAACAAAATAAGTAGCTGTGCAGTATGTGTGTAAGGATCGTTCACAACAGCTGTGAGGCCAATACTCTGCCAGACGTCATCCAGCACAGCTGCGTGAAGCTATTACTCTGCCAGACGTCATCCAGCACAGCTGCGTGAAGCCATTACACTGACAGACGTCAATCAGCACAGCTTCGTGAAGCCATTACACTGACAGACGTCAATCAGCACAGCTTCGTGAAGCCATTACACTGACAGACGTCATCCAGCACAGCTGTGTGAAGCCATTACACTGACAGACGTCATCCAGCACAGCTGTGTGAAGCCATTACTCTGACAGATGTCATCCAGCACAGCTGCGTGAGGCCATTACAAAACCAGCAGGTTTCCTCCCTCACAGCTGCGTGAAGCCATTACTCTGACAGATGTCATCCAGCACAACTGCGTGAAGCCATTACACTTCCAGATGTCATTCAGCACAGCTGCGTGAAGCCATTACTCTGTCAGATGTCATCCAGCACAGCTGCGTGAAGCCATTACTCTGACAGATGTCATCCAGCACAACTGCGTGAAGCCATTACACTTCCAGATGTCATTCAGCACAGCTGCCTGAAGCCATTACTCTGTCAGATGTCATCCAGCACAGCTGCGTGAAGCCATTATTCTGTCAGATGTCAACCAGCACAGCTGCGTGAAGCCATTACTCTGTCAGATGTCATCCAGCACAGCTACGTGCAGCCATTACACTGACAAACGTCATCAAGCACAGCTGCGTGAAGCCGTAACACTGACAGACGTCATCCAGCACAGCTGCGTGAAGCCATTATTCTGACAGATGTCATCCAGCACAGCTGCGTGAAGCCATTATTCTGACAGCTGTCATCCAGCACAGCTGCGTGTAGCCATTATTCTGTCAGATGTCAACCAACACAGCTGCGTGAAGCCATTACACTGACAGATTTCAACCAACACAGCTGATTGAAGCCATTACTCTGTCAAATGCCATCCAGCACAGCTGCGTGAAGCGATTACTCTGTCAGATGTCATCAAGCACAGCTCCGTGAAGCCATTATTCTGTCAGATGTCATCCAGCACAGCTGCGTGAAGCCATTATTCTGTCAGATGTCATCCACCACAACTGCGTGAAGCCATTATTCTGTCAGATGTCATCCAGCACAGCTGCGTGAAGCCATTATTCTGTCAGATGTCAACCAGCACAGCTGCGTGAAGCTATTACTCTGTCAGATGTCATCCAGCACAGCTGCGTGAAGCTATTACTCTGTCAGATGTCATCCAGCACAGCTGCGTGAAGCCATTACACTGACAGACGTCAATCAGCACAGCTGTGTGAAGCCATTACACTGACAGACGTCATCCAGCACAGCTGTGTGAAGCCATTACACTGACAGACGTCATCCAGCACAGCTGTGTGAAGCCATTACTCTGACAGATGTCATCCAGCACAGCTGCGTGAGGCCATTACAAAACCAGCAGGTTTCCTCCCTCACAGCTGCATGAAGCCATTACTCTGACAGATGTCATCCAGCACAACTGCGTGAAGCCATTACACTTCCAGATGTCATTCAGCACAGCTGCGTGAAGCCATTACTCTGTCAGATGTCATCCAGCACAGCTGCGTGAAGCCATTACTCTGACAGATGTCATCCAGCACAACTGCGTGAAGCCATTACACTTCCAGATGTCATTCAGCACAGCTGCGTGAAGCCATTACTCTGTCAGATGTCATCCAGCACAGCTGTGTGAAGCCATTATTCTGTCAGATGTCAACCAGCACAGCTGTGTGAAGCCATTACTCTGACAGATGTCATCCAGCACAGCTGCGTGAGGCCATTACAAAACCAGCAGGTTTCCTCCCTCACAGCTGCGTGAAGCCATTACTCTGACAGATGTCATCCAGCACAACTGCGTGAAGCCATTACACTTCCAGATGTCATTCAGCACAGCTGCGTGAAGCCATTACTCTGTCAGATGTCATCCAGCACAGCTGCGTGAAGCCATTACTCTGACAGATGTCATCCAGCACAACTGCGTGAAGCCATTACACTTCCAGATGTCATTCAGCACAGCTGCGTGAAGCCATTACTCTGTCAGATGTCATCCAGCACAGCTGCGTGAAGCCATTATTCTGTCAGATGTCAACCAGCACAGCTGCGTGAAGCCATTATTCTGTCAGATGTCATCCAGCACAGCTGCGTGAAGCCATTACTCTGTCAGATGTCATCCAGCACAGCTACGTGCAGCCATTACACTGACAAACGTCATCAAGCACAGCTGCGTGAAGCCGTAACACTGACAGACGTCATCCAGCACAGCTGCGTGAAGCCATTATTCTGACAGATGTCATCCAGCACAGCTGCGTGAAGCCATTATTCTGACAGCTGTCATCCAGCACAGCTGCGTGAAGCCATTATTCTGTCAGATGTCAACCAACACAGCTGCGTGAAGCCATTACACTGACAGATTTCAACCAACACAGCTGATTGAAGCCATTACTCTGTCAAATGCCATCCAGCACAGCTGCGTGAAGCCATTACTCTGTCAGATGTCATCCAGCACAGCTGCGTGAAGCCATTATTCTGTCAGATGTCATCCAGCACAGCTGCGTGAAGCCATTATTCTGTCAGATGTCATCCAGCACAGCTGCGTGAAGCCATTATTCTGTCAGATGTCAACCAGCACAGCTGCGTGAAGCCATTACTCTGTCAGATGTCATCCAGCACAGCTGCGTGAAGCCATTACTCTGTCAGATGTCATCCAGCACAGCTCTTTGTGATACCCACGGCTCTCTGTTATGTCACAGAGTGAGAATAAGAATCAACTTCAACTGTTGTCTTCCTCCAACATCGAAACAGAAGCACCAAGTCATGTTCTTATGACTGGAATGATTTTGATATTAACTACTTGCACCATTCCTAACTTATATACTCATCGGAAAAATAAAAGGAACACAGTAGGATCATGTATTTGCAGTGTCACACAATCTCTTCCTGTCTGGGTACACGCTAAAAATCCCATATTTTTTGTCCCATTAGTGCATATTCAGCCCAAGCGTTTTTCTTGCAAAACAAACCAGGACATGTTCTCGCTTATACCTGCGTGTGGACATTAAACATTACGCTTGGTTGTACATGCTTCAGTATTTAATGTGTATATGCAATATAACAAGAATGTTTACTTTCACTGATAAGCTGAGTTACCGCGCAGTATTTATTGCCTTTTTGTGAGCTGTGGTCGATAAGATTCGGCATACATGAGACTTGTGTTTTATAAATTGGATACGCGTGACAACGTGGAGAGATCGGCAGAGTAAACATACCTTCTATATGTCACGTTACTAACATCAATATCTGCTCATAATATTCAACTTGTTACATTCAACTGTCTGTTATTGTCTCGTTTACTGTGATTTATGTTGTGTTCTCAGCAACATTTAAGTACTCAGAATTTAAGCGTTTTTTATTTTCCTCTTTTTATTATCCTCTGAACCTCACAGAACATGCCGCTGTAAACTGAAGGTCACACTGTACGTCCTCTCAACAACAGATTGTGTTACAAAGACGGATGGCCATATTAGCAAGACTGTCACGAGGAGCATGTTGAAAATAGTATCGGTATAACTAACTTTACATTACACATGTCACTAGGTGAGCAAAATGAATAAACATTATGGCGCAAGTATGAAGTCCTTGTTGTAATCTAGACAAATATCCATGTATTAAAATGAAGGTCTTTTGATTCAAACATGTGTAGAGTAACCGAAAAAAACTCACACTGTTTTTACTTATCAGGCAGTTTGTGGGTTTTTTCAGGACATGCTTGGTGCAATGCTTTCCCTTTATGTCGTGCAATATTCCAGAAGTTTCAACCTTTGGTGTCTACATTTCACAGCAACCGAACATGCTCTTTCCAAGAAGATTTCAAAGAGCGTCATACGACTCTGGTTCAAAGTTGTTTGATCAGGGTTAAACATTTAAGGCTTTAGTAAAAAACGTAGCTTACAAAAAGTTTTATGGTAGACATATGGAGGGCTTTTCTAAATTTCACGCATCAGCGACGAAAACGATGTTCGTTGCAATTCCCTATTTCGATTTGTACCATACCGTTCCCGTGGTCTTCTTTTCAGGTAACCAATTGACTTGCCCTTGCATGTGTTTGTGACGGGTGCTAACGTTTGGACAGGATATGCTCACCTTTTCGCGAACACTTGGTATACCTATGGTATAAATTCACTATTAAGTAGTGATTCATATTTGATAGTGATTCATTTGCTTTTAGCAAAGATTCCTTTATGATTATGGAAATAGTTTTGTGGCTTCTATTTACGGTCACAGTATTCCGCTATATTTGCATGACATTTTTACTTATAATCCTGTAATTGCGATCGACGCCTGTCCAGATATGACCTTGCACACATATGGTTTCACGAGTTTGATTGTACAGGTGTCTCAAATACATGTTCGACAACACAATCATACTACTGAACAAACTGTCCACCTGTCTCATACTACTGAACAAACTGTCCACCTGTTTCATACCACTGAACAACCTGTCCACCTATCTGATATTACTGAACAAACCGTCCACCTGTCTCATACTACTGAACAAACTGTCCACCTGTCTCATACTACTGAACAAACTGTCCACCTGTTTCATACCACTGAACAACCTGTCCACCTATCTGATATTACTGAACAAACCGTCCACCTGTCTCGTACTACTGAACAAACTGTCCACCTGTCTCATACTACTGAACAAACTGTCCACCTGTTTCATACCACTGAACAACCTGTCCACCTATCTGATATTACTGAACAAACCGTCCACCTGTCTCATACTACTGAACAAACTGTCCACCTGTCTCATACTACTGAACAAACTGTCCACCTGTTTCATACCACTGAACAACCTGTCCACCTATCTGATATTACTGAACAAACTGTCCACCTGTCTCATACTACTGAACAAACTGTCCACCTGTCTCATACTACTGAACAAACTGTCCACCTGTCTCATACTACTGAACAAACTGTCCACCTGTTTCATACCACTGAACAACCTGTCCACCTATCTGATATTACTGAACAAACCGTCCACCTGTCTCATACTACTGAACAAACTGTCCACCTGTCTCATACTACTGAACAAACTGTCCACCTGTCTCATAATACTGAAAAAACTGTCCACCTGTCTCATACTACTGAACAAACTGTCCACCTGTCTCATACTACTGAACAAACTGTCCACCTGTCTCATACTACTGAACAAACTGTCCACCTGTCTCATACTACTGAACAAACTGCCCGCTTGTCTGATACTTCTGCTGATGGTCACGTGGTCATAGTCACAGCGCACAGGTCACAGATCACGATCAGTTCAGCAACGGCTGTCGTGGAGAGTTCTTGGATGGGTGACAGCGTTCGGCAGCTTGGCTCCTAAGAGTTTCTTGGGCTCGATCCTGCCGCGCACTGTGCAAGTGACGTAGCAGTGAATGGGTACCCGGTATGATGGGATGGCAACGTGTTAACCTTCCAGTACATAACAGGCAGTTCCCTAGGGAGGTGAGAATAATTGTGCTGACACTACTAAACAAATTTCCGAATGTCTTGGTACTTCTGAACAAGCTGCTTGTCTGATACTAACTGCCCGCTTGTCTGTTGCTCCTAACTGTCTTGATACCACTTAACACACAGCCCGACTGTCTTGATACAAGTGCCTGTGTGATACAACTGAACAACCTGACTGCTTCTCTGTGTGATACAACTGAACAACCTGACTGCTTCTCTGTGTGATAAAACTGAACAGGCTGCCTGTCTGTGTGATACTACTGAACAAACTCTCCATCTGTCTAAGTAATACTACTGAACAGAATGCTTCTCTGTGTGATACTACTGAACAACCTGACTGCTTGTCTGTGGGATACTACTGAACAGACTGCCTGTCTGTCTGATACTACTGAACTGACTGCTTCTCCGTGTGATACGTCTGAACAGACTGCCTGCCTGTGTGATACTACTAAACAGATTGCCTGTCTGTTTGATACAACTGAACAGACTGCCTGTCTGTGTGATATTACTGAACAAACTGCCTGTCTGTGTGATACTACTGAACAAACTATCCACCTGTCTGTGTGATACTACTGAAAAAACTGCCTGTCTGTGATATACTACTGAACAACCTGACTGCTTCTCTGTGTGATACAACTGAACAGGCTGCCTGTCTGTGTGATACCACTGAACAAACGGTCTGCCTTTGTGAAACTACTGAACAACCTGACTGCTTACCTGTGTGATACCACTGAACCGATTGCCTGTCGGTGTGATACTACTGAACAAACTGCCTGTCTGTGTGATACTATTGAACAAACTGTCTTTCTTTCTCATGGTATTAAACAAACTGTCCTCCTTTCTGTGTGATACTACTGAACAGACTGCCTGTTTGTGTGATACTACTGCACAAACTGCCTGTCTGTGTGATATCGCTGAACAAACTGCCTGTCTATGTGATACGTCTTAACAAACTGCCTGTCTGTCTCATGGTATTAAACAAACTGTCCCCCTTTCTCTGTGATACTAATTTACAAACTGTCCACCTGTCTGATGATGAAGAGATTGCCCGGCTTTCAGGATGAGGATGGGGATGGGATACCTTGTCACAACATAAGTAAGTTGACCTTCACGTTGTCAACTCGTCCGTTAACCTGAGGGACCGTACCATGTCGCGATATGAAACTTTTGTGATTGTCATGCGAAGACGAACATGGAAGTTGTATTTCAACACATCTACTCCATAAACATTTCTGTGTCGGTGTGTGGATACCTCCATTTGTCTGCTACATTTACTCGAAACCGGTTATACTGGATTGAACTTTTTCAGCTTCACGAAGAGGATGTATTCACAGTAGAGATGTGTCATTGTAAATAACGAATGTCATTGTAAATAACGAATGAATTATATATGCGTATAACAAAGACATTTCAATCTTGTGAACTTGGATTGACTAGCCTCCTTACTGCAGCTGGGGTACCGGTGTTGATACAGGGTTGCCTTACTTGTCCTGCGGGATTACCTATGTACATTGTGCGAGATCCCTTACAGTAAGCACAAGGAGTAGATTCTTATCCTTCATGAATAAATTAGCCTCGACCTATTTCCCTTTGATGTTTCCCTCTGATGTTAAATGTATCCATCTCATCGCTGCCCCACCCTGTAAAACGTTTTGTTTTACTTATTGCGAAAATACAATTGAAAATACATTATTTGTCTCGAATAGAAGACTTTCCTTAATTATAAGCCCCATACCATTCGACAAAACGACCATTCACTACCGTTTGACATTTGACACATCATTTCACGAACTAAACTAAACTAGTTTAGAAGTACATGTCTCTAAGTTGTTTCGAGTGCATTTTCTCCGTGGCCGCTGATGCAAAAGACATCAGTATTGACTCAACCACGACTGTGTGCGGCTGACACAGCTGTATGTCAATGTGTAACAACGACTGTGAGTGGCTGACAGAGCTGTATGTCAATGTGTAACCACGAATGTGTGTGGCTGACAGAGCTGTATGTCAATGTGTAACCACGACTGTGTGCGGCTGACAGAGCTGTATGTCAATGTGTAACCACGACTGTGTGCGGCTGACAGAGCTGTATGTCAATGTGTAACCACGACTGTGTGCGGCTGACACTCCTGTATGTCAATGTGTAACCACGACTGTATGCGGCTGACAGAGCTGTATGTCAATGTGTAACCACGAATGTGTGCGGCTGACACAGCTGTATGTCAATGTGTTACCACGACTACGTGTGGCTGACAGAGCTGTATGTCAATGTGTAACCACCACTGCGTGTGTCTGACAGAGTTGTATGTCAATGTGTAACCACGAATGTGTGTGGCTGACAGAGGTGTATGTCAATGTTTAACCACGAAATTGTGTGGCTGACAGAGCTGTATGTCAATGTGTAACCACGAATGTGTTTGGCTGACAGAGCTGTATGTCAATGTTTAACCACGACTGTGAGTGGCTGACACAGCTGTATGTCAATGTGTAACCACGACTGCGTGTGTCTGACAGAGCTGTATGTCAATGTGTAACCACGAATGTGTGTGGCTGACAGAGCTGTATGTCAATGTGTAACCACGACTGTGTGCGGCTGACAGAGCTGTATGTCAATGTGTAACAACGACTGTGTGCGGCTGACAGAGCTGTATGTCAATGTGTAACCACGACTGTGTGCGGCTGACAGAGCTGTATGTCAATGTGTAACAACGACTGTGAGTGGCTGACAGAGCTGTATGTCAATGTTTAACCACGACTGTGAGTGGCTGACAGAGCTGTATGTCAATGTGTAACAACGACTGAGTCAGAACATGTAAAGGATGGACATTAACAACTCATCTAATTTGTTTCGTTAAGAATGCTGTTGGTGCACGTATGGGCTTCTGGACTGAGGCGAGGTCGGAGTGGTCTTGATGGCTTATGTAACACAACCCAAACAGCTCATTGTTTCTTGTTCCACAATGATCCGTCTTTTGAAGAGTATTGACTTGGTGTATTAGGTCACACACAGAGAACATTTTAATACTTTCACTGATACAGATAACATAATACATGAAACCTACAGGACTCTTTCTCCTGTGATAGACTCAAATTTTAAAGGTGTGTAAATAAATATAAATACAGTTTTTGAATTTAATATGTACAAATATCAACAGCTAACCTACCTCATCAGGTTAGAGAGAAGTTATAAGTACACAGGATATGTTGACAGAAAGCGTTACACTATTTGGACTAATTACAATTTTGATTTCCAGACGCTTATCTTATGGTTAGACTATCATTTCGGGCAGATCAAGTCACCAAAAATGAAAAACGTTGATCTGTAAGTAATGTCATGACTGCCAACAGTTTCCAATGCACTTCTCAATAAACGTCCCTGAAGATATCGGGGCTGATTAGACCCCAAACAGGTTAGTGCAAAGATGACACTACTGAGGATCGGATAGCTATCTTGTGTTATGGTTGACAGTGTGTCATCGTACATCGATGGAGTTGATTCTTGCTCTTGCACACCAGTATTTACAAGTCCTTGTGATATAGCTGAGAAATAGCTCACCATGGCGAAAAACAACATTCACTTATCCTAATCAAAGCTTATTCGCCCGATGATGTGGCACACATTCCAGAGGTGACTCGGGGATGTCGGGGACGACTCAGGGCGATGTGATCTTGCAACATCCTTGATCCAACGTAATCTATCTCACTTTCGCACCTGGCGCGCAATATCATAAAAATTGTAATGACACAACATAGTAAAGTCAGATATCACCTTTTTAATCACTCATCATGTTTATATTGTGTTTTGTTTGATTTCGTATTCTGCTCCTCGGCGATCAACTCATTCCTGAAAACACTGCCAATCCCCATTACTCATAGCTGAGATTGTAAATGTGATGTCATATTTGTTAATGTCTACATGGGGTAACTTCCTGGTTGACGATAACACGACCTATGTGTGACGTGGGTTTCAGATAAGCTAGTAAGGGTACTACTGCATCGTTACTGGGCCAGATAGTGGGATTGTTGGGTGCGACCACAGAAATTTAGTAGCCTGAATGCATCCATTACACAAGTGTACCAAAACCGTGTACCCAGGACCATATAACGAAGGTTAGGTTTAGATGAACTCGGGTTGTATGTTGGCGCTCTGCAGATGTCTGTGGCGAGACAGACGGTGACGGAGATATGCGCTTCTCCTCCTGCTCACCGGGCGCCCTTAAAGTAAACATGACCTGCTCGTATATGGAGGTAGAGGTAACAAACACTATGCCAAATGTTTTAATAACCTGCCCCTCCAACACACACGCGCACGCGCACACGCACACAAATACACTCGTTTGCCCATATATTCTTGAAAACGTGCCAGTCGTCATCGAGATGCCGTAAGTACGCATAAAGTACCTGACTCTATTGGTTTTCAAGGTCACGTGCATTTGAAGCCTCATGTGTTTCCAAATACATCTCACGCTCTCAAATATATGTCTGACTTGATTGATGAAGAAGCCTAATAACAAGTAATAAGGCCGACGTTTGCTCCACCACTCCTTTGTCAACTCTTAGACACGTTTTAACAATAAACATGTCAAAGCGTACCCCAAGGACTGTGTCTCGCGTCGTAGACACTTACAATAGAAAGCATGATAATGTCACGCTCCCGAGATACCACAATTGTAAGTCAATAAGTCCGCGTGTTAGTATTTCTGTATTTATATCAACATACAAAAATAAAAGTGCTACTACATAAAGCTGTATATATGTCCTACCTTGGCCAGTTAGTGAATGCCTTCACCACTTAACTATCTTCTCAACCAGCCCCGTCAGTCGCCGGGTCAGCAATGTATCGTTCGCTTGTCGGTGTGTTTACGTCCGTCGTAGACCCACGTGACACATGTTTGTATACTCTCATTGTGACGTCACCTAGACTGCAAACATGTTGTGTTGAGATCAGTTTGTTGCATGACATGTTGGTCCTCCTGAACAGGTGGTGATGCGGACACGTCAACAGTTGCTTGGGTGAACTTTACCAGTTACTAAAGATTGAACTTATGGCCTGGATTCATTTGTGGAAAAAAAACTACAGGTCTAGCTAACTCGGCCCACACATCCATTTATCCTTCTATAAAAATGAGTTAAAGTAGTCGGTAAAATCATGTTGGTAATGACACGAACAGTCATGTACATCTAATTAGGTACAGCTGAGATGTGGGAAACGAACTGATGGAATTACCATCTCCATGATGTTTGGGTCAAATCCAGAAAAAGGTATCCCAAACTGTAAATGATATACTAGGAACAATATTTAAGGGAAGATCAAATTTATACAGAACTGATATGTTAAGAAATTACGTTGTGAAGTTCAATATTCATAGTGTCCAAGAGCGTAGATTTTGCCCTCGGGGGGAAGCTTAGGGTAGAGACGGAAGACAAAACTCGAAGACTAAGACGACAGCAGTCACGTTTATTACAGAAGGTTGAAATAGGTCGAAAAGGTACATGATAGTAATCACGTGACGGAACGCACACCGGACCGAGTGGTCAACGTTCCCGGTGCGGACACCCGCTCTCTCAGGAAGTCGGACGGAGATTTTTCTTCGTCGGCGTAGTCGTTTGTGGGCGACGGCTTTGACCAATGCCACGACTAGTTGTACAATTCGTCCGGTTCTGTCGATGATATGCATCCGTCCCTTGATTGACCGTGTCAGTCAGGTTTGGTAGATGGGAAACTACGTAACGTGGTGCAAGGTGAGTGACCTACGTATGTGTACATGCGTACCATCCGGCAACGGTTTAGATAGCGCTGGGTATTAAGGATCCTGCCATTCTTCTTGTATACGTAGGTTCTGCCTAAGCTGTTGCAAATTCTGGGAACGCTGAGGTTGGTTGTGAACCCTTCCGCCCTGAATGTCCCAAAGGTGTTCAATCGGTGACATGTCTTGAAATATGGCTGGCCAGGGCAAGGTTGTAACACCTTGCTGCCTCAGACAGTCGACTGCAACACGAGTGCTGTGTGGACGTGGGATGACCATTGGGCGTAACATTTGGTCCACATAAAGTTGACCGGTTATATACCGTTGCACGATCATCAGATCCGTCCTGTTGTCGCATGTGATGCCAGCCCAGGCCATTATGCTGCCGCCCTCATACCTGTCATGCTCTAGGCCTGCTGCCGCAATCGTACCTGTCATGCTCTAGGCCTGCTGCCGCCACCACCGTACCTGTCATGCTCTAGGCCTACTGCCGCCACCACCGTACCTGTCGTGCTCCAGGCCTACTTCCGCCACCACCGTACCTGTCGTGCTCTAGTCCTGCTGCTGCCACCGTACCTGTCGTGCTCTAGTCCTGCTGCTGCCACCGTACCTGTCATGCTCCAGGCCTACTGTCGCCACCACCGTACCTGTCGTGCTCTAGTCCTGCTGCTGCCACCGTACCTGTCGTGCTCTAGTCCTGCTGCTGCCACCGTACCTTTCGTGCTCTAGGCCTACTGCCGCCACCACCGTACCTGTCGTGCTCTAGTCCTGCTGCTGCCACCGTACCTGTCGTGCTCTAGTCCTGCTGCTGCCACCGTACCTGTCGTGCTCTAGTCCTGCTGCTGCCACCGTACCTTTCGTGCACAGTCCTGCTGCTGCCACTGTACCTGTCGTGCTCTAAGCCTGCTTCCGCCACCACCGTACCTGTCGTGCTCTAGGACTGTCGCCACCGTACCTGTCGTGCTCTAGGACCGTCGCCACCGTACCTGTCGTGCTCTAGGCCTACTGCTGCCACCGTACCTTTCGTGCTCTAGGGCTGTCGCCACCGTACCTGTCGTGCTCTAGGCCTGCTTCCGCCATCACCGTACCTGTCGTGCTCTAGGCCTGCTGCCGCCACTATACCTGTCGTGCTCTAGGACTGTCGCCACCGTACCTGTCGTGCTCTAGGCCTGCTGCTGCCACCGTACCTGTCGTACTCTAGGCCCGCTGCCGCCACCGTACCCGCATGCTCTAGGCCTGCTGCCGCGAACCGTACCTGTCGTGCTCTAGACCTGCTGCTGCCACCGTACCTGTCGTGCTCTAGGCCTGCTGCCGCCACCATACCTGTCGTGCTCTAGGCCTGCTGCCGCCACCGTACCTGTCGTGCTCTAGGCCTGCTGCTGCCACCGTACCTGTCGTGCTCTAGGCCTGCTGCCGCCACCCTACCTGTCGTGCTCTAGGCCTGCTGCTGCCACCGTACCTGTCGTGCTCTAGGCCTGCTGCCGCCACGGTACCTGTCGTGCTCTAGGCCTGCTGCCGCGAACGGTACCTGTCGTGCTCTAGGCCTGCTGCTGCCACCGTACCTGTCGTGCTCTAGGCCTGCTGCTGCCACCGTACCTGTCGTGCTCTAGGCCTGCTGCCGCCACGGTACCTGTCGTGCTCTAGGCCTGCTGCTCCCACCGTACCTTTCGTGCTCTAGGCCTGCTGCTGCCACCGTACCTGTCGTGCTTTAGGCCTGCTGCCGCCACCGTACCTGCCGTGCTCTAGGCCTGCTGCTGCCAACGTACCTGTCGTGCTCTAGGCCTGCTGCCGCCACCGTACCTGTCGCGCTCTAGGACTGTCGCCACCGTACCTGTCGTGCTCTAGGCCTGCTGCTGCCACCGTACCTGTCGTACTCTAGGCCTGCTGCCGCCACCATACCTGTCGTGCTCTAGGCCTGCTGCCGCGAACCGTACCTGTCGTGCTCTAGGCCTGCTGCCGCCACCGTACCTGTCGTGCTCTAGGCCTGCTGCTGCCACCGTACCTGTCGTGCTCTAGGCCTGCTGCTGCCACCGTACCTGTCGTACTCTAGGCCTGCTGCCGCCACCGTACCTGTCGTGCTCTAGGCCTGCTGCTGCCACTGTACCTGTCGTGCTCTAGGCCTGCTGCCGCCACCGTACCTGTCGTGCTCTAGGCCTGCTGCCGCCACCGTACCTGTCGTGCTCTAGGCCTGCTGCTGCCACCGTACCTGTCGTGCTCTAGGCCTGCTGCTGCCACCGTACCTGTCGTACTCTAGGCCTGCTGCCGCCACCGTACCTGTCGTGCTCTAGGCCTGCTGCTGCCACCGTACCTGTCGTGCTCTAGGCCTGCTGCTGCCACCGTACCTGTCGTACTCTAGGCCCGCTGCCGCCACCGTACCTGTCATGCTCTAGGCCTGCTGCCGCGAACCGTACCTGTCGTGCTCTAGGCCTGCTGCCGCGAACCGTACCTGTCGTGCTCTAGGCCTGCTGCTGCCACCGTACCTGTCGTACTCTAGGCCTGCTTCCGCCACCCTACCTGTCGTGCTCTAGGCCTGCTGCCGCCACCATACCTGTCGTGCTCTAGGCCTGCTGCTGCCACCGTACTTGTCGTGCTTTTGGCCTGCTGCCGCCACCATACCTGTCGTGCTTTAGGCCTGCTGCTGCCTCCGTACCTGTCGTGCTCTTGGCCTGCTGCTGCCACCGTACCTGTCGTGCTCTAGGCCTGCTGCTGCCACCGTACCTGTCGTGCTCTAGGCCTGCTGCCGCCACCGTACGTGTCGTGCTCTAGGCCTGCTGCTGCCAACGTACCTGTCGTGCTCTAGGCCTGCTGCCGCCACCATACCTGTCGTGCTCTAGGCCTGCTGCTGCCACCGTACCTGTCGTGCTCTAGGCCTGCTTCCGCCACCATACCTGTCGTACTCTAGGCCCGCTGCCGCCACCGTACCTGTCGTGCTCTAGGACCGCTGTCGGACAGCGCCTCTCTCTCCACCCGTGTTTGTAACACGTTGTCTACATATGAAAAGCCTAAAATGAACCTCGATTAATCATAAACATAACCACAATCAGACACATTCCTCTGAAAGGACGTTTGGATTTCAGACCCGAAGTTTTAACCTATTTCATATCGTTGATTCCTATGGCAGCCCTGATGTTGTCCCTCAGTTCTGTTGCAGAATCCGTTCCTCATACATAGCGACCTGCTTGGCAGTAATTTGTCTAGACCCCCCTCTACCCACCCTAATTGTAATCGTACCTGTTTGCCAATATCGTTCCATCAGTCGACAACTGCATTCTGTGATTGCCAGCTTCAATCATGCCCGTGGCGCGATGATTTTCAATATCTGTTATGTTCACTTTTGGAGGCATTTTCATTCGTTGTAACCGATCACTGGACCCACGTGGTCGTGACTTCTATTGGCACAGGCACGTAACCGGGATGTATCACCGTGAACGGCATGTTTTACATGTGCAGTTTGCAAAGTTTGAGCGAGGTGGCTACAATTTAGTGACTGTGTCTCGTCCAACAAATCTGGTCATTTCATTCTTATAGCTGAAATTACAGGGCTTTCCTCAAATATGGTTCATCGTACATTTGCTTATTGTGTGGACGACACCATGGCCTTTTTCCGTAATCATTGCCCGCTACCAAAGGGGATCGTAAAAGATACTGTTTCCTCGATATCTCAGGTTCTACATGTACCAAACATTATAACTTATCGCATTAACTAAATAGTTTTTTTACTGACTTTGATATAATTACAGTAACATTATTCTTTTGTCATATTTGTTTTCTGTGTATCAACGTTTTTACAATAAATGTATCATGTAATGTGTGAAAATTGTAATTCCCTCCCGATCGCTAACTTGGGATGTTAATTTTAAGAATATTCAAGCGATGTCTTGCAATCTAAACTGACGTCAAAAAGAAACTTTACCAGAGTTTGAAATCACTCTTGCTAAAAAATAACAAAACATACATGCATGAAGCAAAGTGTATTGCGAAGATCAATATATCAACATAATCAACACTGAACATGACAATCATACCGCGACCGAGAATGACGTCAGAGCCCCCCAAAGTTGGGTGTGGTACAAAATTCGAGCTTTCAGAATCATGGACAATATGCAGAGTACATAAACAATCGCTCACGTTCAATAACAAGTCATAAGTAGCGTGTGTGACCACCAAATGTTTCAATACGCAAATCTCTTCGACGCACAGAAAAAGTCAGTCGTCTGGTGAGGTCACGTGGGATTTGACGCCATTCTTCTTGGAGGGCCAAGATCAGTTCTTGTCGGTTGGCTGGAGAGTGTGGTCGTTGTCGAACACGACGATCCATCAAGTCCCAGAGGTGTTCTATGGAGGACATGTCGGGTGAGAGTGCAGGCCACGGCAGGACATTGACGTTGTTGGCTTCGAGGAAGTTAGTGACAATTCTGGCTGTATGGGCTCTAGCGTTGTCATGCTGATAAATGACACCACGTGGCTGCTGTTGGAGAAAGTATAGGACAACTGGACGAAGAATGTTATCAATGTAACGCTGAGCTGTCAAGCTTCCGTCAACGATGACCAGCGGTGTCCTCTCCTGCCCACAGATCCCCCCCCCCCCCCCCCCCCCCCACACACACACACCGTGACACTCCCTCCACCATATGGTACGACCTCCTGCACGCAACACGCCGCCGTTCGTTCACCCCTTCGGCGGTAAACACGTTGTCTTCCATCAGCCCTAAACATACAGAATCGACTTTCGTCAGTGAAGACAACCCTCTGCTAGTCACGTCGTTGCCAACGTCGTACAGTCCGGGCCCATCTCAATCGCAGACGACGAAATTACGCTGTCAATAGCTGTCCTCTGTATGGTCTAAAAGCCCTGATTCCATGAGCCCTGAGTCTCCTGGCCACTGTCTGTCGACTAACCCTGTGATCTAAGGCATTTGTCGCCGATGACGTCACTGTCAGGAAGCTATTTCGGAGGTGCAAGGTACACAAGCACCGGTCATCATGGGGCGTGGTCACCCTGGGTCTGCCTGTTCTTGGCCTGTCAGCGGTCCGCCCTGTCTGTCTGTAACGTTGCATCAAGTTGGTAACGGCAACACGGGAGCAACCGAAGGTTTGTGTAATATGGACGTGGGTGGCTCCCATCTGTACCATACCCAAGGCTCGTTCACGTTGTTCGACTGTGAGTTGTGGCATTTCTTTTGTGTTTTTTTATCACTGTGGATGTCTGACTTTTATCGTTTTATACCCTTACCCGCACGTGCATTTGCAGTTGCCCGTGGTGCACGTGTTTTTCACTTTTTCGCGTGTTATCTCGCAAACATGTAACAGACGATTAACATTTTCTGCATACACTATTGTTGTTTTTAGGCTATGTGTTTTAGATAGACTTCATCGAAAAAAAATTATACTTTGTCTGAAATTTATATTTTCAGTTGGTAAAGTTTCTTTTGGACGTCAGTTTATTTTAATCTTATAAAAATAAACGTTCAGTACAATATTGTTAGCACCTGGTAGAATCTGGCGAAAATATGAATCATTTAATTCAGAAGATATTGTTTTGTATTCTTGTACTTCACTTTTAAAGCACAACCAACACTAATAATGCATTACCGCTCCATTGCATCGCACGATCTCATCCCTTCATTGCCCCATCCCATCAAACCATATATGTTTGTTTGGCTGCATGTACTAATCCGGAATCCCACCGAGATACCACGCCGAAGCTTAACATGGATACCCCACTCAGACATAGTATACTGACTCCGTCTTTGTTCTATCCCCTTAATAAGTAGAGTCAGGCAGGGAAACAACAAGTACCACCTTTTTACGTATTTTGGTATGGCGCGACCGGGATCGGACAACCGAATTCCACTCTCCGGGCAGACACACTTTGCACCAGACCACGTGACTAGTGTCCAAAAAATACAGTTTGATGAGTTTATTTTAAAATATATTGAGCACCTGTTGTTGTTGTTGTGGTGGTGGTGGTGGTGGTGGTGGTTGTCGTTGACGTTGTTGAAAAAAAATAATTGAGCTTCTAATCATTAAGAAAATCCTTTTAACAAAATGCCAGCCAGACACCCCCACTACATGAGTACTAAATTGTCGATTTGTTTTATTCCAATTTATTTAATTCCTATCAAGGCGCAAGGTTATGTAAAACCAGATATGCTGCACGAAATATCTGTCGACAGATAACAAGTTTATCTTATTTGTCGTGTTGACTTGACATGCCAAAGTTACTATCGACGGTCATCCAAAGGTTAGTGAATGTAAAACGCGGCCAGTTATCTCTGCAGTAACACACACGCATGTCCAAAGGTTGCATTAACCAGATAGGTCTGAGCCTTGGAACAACAGACCGATGCGATAAAACATTGGAGCGACGCGATGAGTACAACCAAACTAACAGTCAGGAACATAAAACAATGTCTTACAACGGGATGGGAGCGGATACAACGGTCATTACAGTGTAATACAATGTCGCACAATGGGATGGGGATACAACGGTCATTACAGTGTAACACAATGTCGTACAATGGGGTGGGGATTCAACGGTCATTACAGTGTAATACAATGTCGTACAAAGGTATGGGATGGGGATACAACGGTCATTACAGTGTAATAAAATGTCGTACAGTGGGATGGGGAGGGATACAACGGTCATTACAGTGTAATACAATGTCGTACAATGGGATGTGAGGGAATACAACTACCATACAGTGTAACACAATGTCGTACAATGGGATGGGGAGGGATACAACGGTCATTACAGTGTAATAAAATGTCGTACAATGGGATGGGGAGGGATACAACGGTCATTACAGTGTAATAAAATGTCGTACAATGGGATGGGGAGGGATACAACGGTCATTACAGTGTAATACAATGTCGTACAATGGGATGTGAGGGGATACAACGGTCATACAGTGTAACACAATGTCGTACAATTGGATGGGGGATACAACGGTCATTACAGTGTAATACAATGTCGTACAATGGGCTGGGGATACAACGGTCATTACAGTGCAATACAATGTCGTACAATGGGATGGGGAGGGGATACAACGGTCATACAGTGTAACACAATGTCGTACAATGGGATGGGGAGGGATACAACGGTCATCACAGTGTAATACAATGTCGTACAATGGGCTGGGGATACAACGGTCATACAGTGTAATACAATGTCGTACAATGGGCTGGGGATACAACGGTCATTACAGTGTAATACAATGTCGTACAATGGGATGGGGAGGGGATACAACGGTCATTACAGTGTAATACAATGTCGTACAATGGGATGGGGAGGGGATACAACGGTCATTACAGTGTAATACAATGTTGGACAATGGGATGGGGAGGGGATACAACGGTCATCACAGTGTAATACAATGTCGTAATATGGGATGGGGAGGGATACAACGGTCATAACAGTGTAATACAATGTCGTAATATGGGATGGGGAGGGATACAACGGTCATAACAGTGTTATACAATGTCGTACAATGGGATCGGGATACAACGGTCATTACAGTGTAATACAATGTCGTACAATGGGATGGGGAGGGGATACAACGGTCATTACAGTGTAATACAATGTTGGACAATGGGATGGGGAGGGGATACAACGGTCATCACAGTGTAATACAATGTCGTAATATGGGATGGGGAGGGATACAACGGTCATAACAGTGTTATACAATGTCGTACAATGGGATCGGGATACAACGGTCATTACAGTGTAAGACAATGTCGTACAATGGGATTGGGAATACAAAAGGATGAGGATTCCAGTACTCTTTACAAGATGTGTATATCGTCGCATTACATTGTACTGAAGTTTTGTTGTTATATACTGTAGAGTGTATCATCCAAACCTTGCCTTTGTATTCAGAGATAACAGTTATCGAACCATATTTGTAGAACTTCACTGCTCCCACACCATTTGAACCAAAGAAACACAAAATACCCCAGACTGCAGAAAACTGTAACTATTTAGAAATATGTATTTCATATTAGGAAAATAATTACCCTGAAGTATCTGCTTCAGACATGATGTATTAACTATAAATATACTTTATCATTTTTGTCACACAAATGCAGCTACTGAAAGCAGCAAAAAATAGCAGCACTGGCTTGTTGCCTTGCATTATCTTCATGTCATCTAATTAGTTATGGTCAACATACATAAAATCTTCACTGTCCTTTTCAAAGGGATACCTTGGTGACAACAAGTTGAAAGGTTAGTGCAGATTTTCCAGATTTAACTTTACATTTTTCGAAATTGTAATAGGTATGATACCTCACATAGTTCTGATTGTTTTATCTCGCTCTATATGTCTCTCGGCATTGTTTACCAAATTAGCTATCCACCTTGCTATGACATTTGTTTTGCTTCTGCTTTAAAAAAGGTATACTGAGATGTATTCCGTTGGGGTTGTCAAATCAGAAAATAAATTAAAATTAATTAAATTTAGTTCTGGGCTGTGAGGATGAAGGCAAAGCTTACAAGAAAACTCTCGTCAGGTTGGGTAGAGAATGTGAAACAGTGTAGTACTGAACGTTGTCTGAAGGGTGTGATGCTTGCCTCACACAGAGGGACACATTTGTCAGTTCATTTGATCAAAGGCATCATCATTAAAATGCCATTGTAATACTAGTATTCTAACTGAATGCATTTCGTCCATACATTTTAGTAGCTGTAGGCATATATCATGAGCATAGATTCATATTCATTCATATAAGGGTTAGTTTGTTTTTGACTGACGGAGAGCGCCATTTTTGTTTCTCTAAAACATTTGGAGTTTTTAAAATGAAATGAGAGTGACTTAATCTGGACATGTTTTAACCAATCCAATCGTCTGTCCCATTCTGTGATTTAGTCACGTTTCGTAATGTAGATAATCCATGCAATTTGTTCATTGTGTTTTTAAAAGGGCAAAAAAATTAGGGGAAATATATCTCCTTTCGCTTAAGTTAATCGGTCTATATTTTGTAAGAATAAACTTCCGCATTGAGCGATTAACTCCTTTAGCTATAGGCGTAGTATGGAGCTTTATCACGGTTCCAGGGAGGAATTCACAGGTCAAGCATGTAACGCGCACTCAATCTTTCTCCCTTCACACTGCTATTGCAACTTATTGTTCAACACGATCAAATAACAGACTTCTATAAAGTATGACTTTTTCAAATAAACAACACATGTAAAACAACGTGTTTGATATGAAAAAAATAAATTCATAATCACATGTGCTTGCTGTGCATAGTTGAACACAGTATTGTTTTAAGTAGTTCACTGTATGTAATGTAATACCGTTTCACGCGGTGGTTTACGGTTCTGCGTGGTTTATTGTTTTGACACGTTTTTTAACTTCCGGCAGTGATTATACACCCGTATATGTTTGCTTCTGGATACATCGTCAATCAACAGCTTGGTCTGTAGTTTGCAATTATTTCCTAAAAAATAATACGGTTGCATGATATATTCACGATGTTTGGGTTGAACATACTAAACCGGAAGTAATAACACAAACCCAGTTAACCAAACGGAACCGTACACAAGAGTAATGAGTGAGTGAGTGAGTTGGGTTTAAGGCCTCTTTGGATAATATTCCCATTATATCAGGGCGTGTCAGCTTGATGTGGGAGGAAAGCCCGAAGTGATGCAGGTCTTAGACGTTCACCACTTTGGTGAAACCCACGAGCACGAGAATAGTGCTGACAATATAATCGGGGCGAACCGGGATTTGAACACACTGTCATAGGTTTCTGGCGTGCCCAAGGGACACAACTCTGCATAGCGAATTGCAGCCTTAGGCGTTTGGGCCAACCGTGCCCCCGTACACAACTGTAACAAACTATAAAACAACAAAGATGTTTTAGATGAAAATTGTATTGCGTAACATTCCATGAAGAAACAGTGGCAATATTTCACAATCACTAACTACAAAATATATGCGCAATAGGTGCAAAACACACAAGTACATTCAAAAAAAAAAGGAGGCACATTATAAATATTTTATTCTAAAACAAGTGTTTTATAACGATATAGAAACGATAGGGAAACGATATGAGAATTGAGCAAAAGTATGGCAATGTTGAACATGCAAGGAATTTGTTTATAATTGTATACATGATGACAGATTTTGTTTCTGGATAACTGTTGTTAATAATTATTAAGAATTGTTCCTTTGAGAATGTACCAAATTCTTTATTATGATTGAGGAGTATATGTGATTCTCTTTCTTGGTTGTATGTATACAAGACAGTGCATAATGTTGCTCATCTTCTAAGACATCACAAGTTTCACAGGGACGTTGTTCCATTGGGGTTGGTGTATCTCTACCAGTTTCAAATTTTTGTTTGTGATCACTTTAACAAAGTTTTGAGAAATATGACCTATTAGCTTTGTTTTTACAATATGTAAGATAATTCTCAATATTTATAGATGACTTGTCCAACCTGCATGTTCTTAACTTGCTGTTGGATAAATGGGAACCCCTTAATAAATGCGTGAACATATTTTTACATTTGGACTGAAGTATATTTACAGTGGATCCATTAAATCTATTTGTGTTTACTATTTCAAAAGTTTGTTTTATTCGACCCAGCCAATATTTTTTACCAGAAAGATTGATATTGGCTGCCAAAGCATGTTTGAAAATGACATTTATTGTGTTATCTATATAGGACTTGTAATCATTGTTATATATCATTGGTACTAATAGTGGGTGTACACCAAGTTCTGCCTGACAGGCCCAGTTCTGTGTCTTCTTGCCTTGGTTTCCCCTTTCCTGACCATTTCCAGACACTGTTTCTTTTATTGTGCTTTCCAAAGATAACTTCATTGACAACAACCAATTTGTACTTTACGCGAATCCTCTCCTCCCATTTCTTACACTTCCTCTGCATATGACGTGATATGGCGGGGAACAATTTATGCTCTGCAGCAATCTCTACTTGTAATGTTTATCATACACTGACATATATAATTTGTATGTCACGCAAAATTAGTCAAGAGCAACTTCGTTTTGCGCCATTCCGTTTTGCAGCATATCAACGGTGTGTCGAGCTGGATTTTCAGCAAGCTGTGGCGTTGCGCAAGCGTTATGTACTGTTAATTGTGTTTTTATGAGATTATAAGAACGTGATAGCTAAACAATAACTGTGTGCTTTTCACATTAAAAAAAACACGTGGATGAGTATCACGCTTCAACCGCCAACATCCCAGTTGTGTACCGTGTATGAACATGCACGTGCAAATTGTGAATCACGACCAAAGTCGAAGAGGTTATTTCATGAATATGTATTGAAAGATGCATTGGTTAATCTCAGAATACATTGATATTTATTGAACTTTATATGAAACACAATTATTTTTTTCGTATATACATAACAATACATTCCATCCTGTGGAAGCAGCAATAAATAACCGACCCTATTACATAAGTCAGTGCATACACGAATTGTCACGGTTGAATATCTGGAGTGAGGCACGTGCTCGTTTCTCGAATCCAAGAAACAAAGATGGAAGCAGGCAATAAATCGTTGTTTCCCGATAGGTGTTCCGACCAGGGATATGACGCAGGTCGTAGAAGGCCTCGAATCGCCGACGTCTCGCCTTGTAGAAACGGTATCCTCCCATTAGTTAAACCTCCTATTTGTCACACTTCTTAAAACAACACAGGTCATGGCTGAAAGCACTGGCTGGTCTAGCCTATGTAACCTAAGAATTAAAATAGAATGATCCAAGAAAGGTAGAAACAGCTACCGCACGGAGTAATCAAGTCCCGCAAGTGGATCTTACACTGTAAACATGGCACGGTTGTAGATTATTGCATTCCAAATATTTCAAGATGTAGTGCCACATAAAAAATCAAATATGGCCGCCAGTGAGGAATGAAATTCTAGTAGTATGAACATGACCAACAACCTATATATATATTATGAAAAATTAACATTTTGGAATGTATTTACGTAACAATTCATCTGTAAAATATATAATGAAATAATAAAAGACTATTTATTCTTATTTAGGTAATTTAAAGTTAGAAGAAATATGCATTTCTCTCTTTTTTTTGCATATCGTTAGGACTTTCTTCATTAAAGCCAATTAACAATACCGATATTTTATACGCATATGGTCAATAAAATGACACTAGCAGAATATGTAAAGAACCAATTTATTATTTATTGAAATATGCGTTTATGGCTGTTGTTTGGATTGGCTACTAACAATTAGATTCTCATTTGCAAAGAGGTGTACAAATCAACTGTGTCACAACACAGTCACACCTTGCTCTGCACCACCTCTCAGACTTACAACTACATCTCAGAAGCTCTCGACAGGACTTGGTAGTGTAGTCCACAAAGCCTCATATCCATGTACTACTGATTTTACCCATCCCAACACATTTGGTGTGGGAAAGTCTGTTTTGGCTCAAGACCTTATCCACAACAGTGGCCAGCATGAAATGTATCTCTTTTGACATGTTGGTGCAGAGCAGCTGATGTAGAAGGGATGGAATCAATAACTCTACTTTCTTACTGAATAATTCTTTGCGTCACTCATCCTACCTGTACCGCTACTGACCCGTTCATAAATTAAGGCCACAAAGCGCTCAATGACTGGCATCATGTTCTTCACCAATGCGATTGAAACCCATGTTGTTCATAACACACTGAACTGTGTCATTACATATTGTTCTACCCTTTGAACTGTGTCTTCTGTCGTGTTTTTGAAATGATGTACCAAACACCAATAGTCCATTGCTTTCCCCCAGAAAAGGGTTACCCATATCCTCAAATACACCACAAAGGGATCAAGCCTATCTTTTGATATTTTGTTGAACATTTCTCCTCTTACTTACACCTGGTCCTGATTTCCTTGCTAAGTAATTCTTGTGGAGCCCCGAATTCGCCAACAACACGTGTTATTTCTAGCCCTGACACCACCCATCTCAGAAGCTGGGAGGAATTCTTATCAATACAAAGTGGTCTTCACCATACCTAGCGGGCAGGTAGGTTCCATTGTACTTGTGTTGCTATTGCAAAGAAAGGTTCATCAAATGCAACACTAGGGCTCGTTTCTTGGTTGGCAATATGTACAGCTTGCTTGATTACATATGAGATACGCCTCATTGTGGCCACCGATTTTGAATCTTCCGGGAAAAGGGAGAGCAAAGTACAAATATCAACCAAAGAATTACCTCTGGAAATTATCTCCTTTGCTTCTGTGGGAATCATTTTAAAACATTTCTGGTATATTAAACATAATACATATTACCTGAACTATTTTCTGCATTAATGCATTTAATGTATTTATTGATGAAATAGATTGCTAATTTTGTAACCTTTGGTTAATTGACCTTCAAAGTTACTCAAAGGTATTGAGTATTGTTAGTATGTTTTGCAATAATCCAAAATCTCAAATTTGACCTCTTATGACCTTGGCCTTATATGGAAGTCACCCAAAAATTGAAACGCCTGATACGCTGCCTTGAAGATCCTATGCACTGAGTTTCGACAAATTCCAATCACAAATAGTCAAACTATCTATAATCTTGTACACAAGCTATTTCAACACCTGACTCACACTAAGTGACACTAACCTTCAATGTCATTCGAGTCTTGCGAGACAAATTTCTCAGGGAATTAATACTAAATAGCAAAGAGGAAAGTCATCATCCTGAACCACCTCAACACAGATCCCCAGCACCCCTTACTCGCCTCGTTTACGGATCACCTTGAACGTATTGCCAAAGGAGAATCCACTGGGTTTCACCGAAGTGGTAAACGTCTGAGACCTGCATCACTTCGGCCTTCCTCCCACATTAAGCTGACACGCCATGATATAACTGGGATACTGTTAAAAGCGGCGTTAAACACAACTCACTCACTAGAAGGACTGGTGTAATTGTATACTGCTGTGTAGCATCTATATGTTTACTTGGAATGTGACAAAAGCAAGAATTCATGCCAACTACCTCATCAAGTATTTGGTGACAACATTTTATCTGATTCAATAATATGCCGTCGGACCATATTATGTTAGCAACTAGGTATCACAATTGTGTAATGAACATTAAATATAAAATCCCATCGATGAAGCATCATGTTAAAGGTAGAGAAGTCTATCGCTAATAAACTAGACATTTGGCAAATATTGTCAATGCTAATAATTAACCTACTTATCTACTTTACCTTTACATAAAAAGCGGCGTAAAGCCATAGACCTGTCACCCTTCAGACCTCTACATGAGCACGTCACCCTTCATGCTTCTAGATGAGCACGTCACCCTTCAGACTTCTAGATGAGTACGTCACCCTTCAGACTTCTAGATGAGCACGTCACCCTTCAGGCTTCTAGATGAGCACGTCACCCTTTAGTCTTCTAGATGAGCAGGTCACCCTTCAGGCTTCTAGATGAGCACGTCACCCTTCAGGCTTCTAGATGAGCACGTCACCCTTCAGACTTCTAGATGAGCACGTCACCCTTCAGACTTCTAGATGAGCACGTCACCTTTCAGGCTTCTAGATGAGCACGTCACCCTTCAGGCTTCTAGATGAGCACGTCACCCTTTAGTCTTCTAGATGAGCACGTCACCCTTCAGGCTTCTAGATGAGTACGTCACCCTTCATTCTTCTAGATGAGCACGTCACCCTTCAGACTTCTAGATGAGCACGTCACCCTTCAGGCTTCTAGATGAGCACGTCACCCTTCAGGCTTCTAGATGAGCACGTCACCCTTCAGGCTTCTAGATGAGCACGTCACCCTTCAGACTTCTAGATGAGCACGTCACCCTTCAGGCTTCTAGATGAGCACGTCACCCTTCAGGCTTCTAGATGAGCACGTCACCCTTCAGGCTTCTAGATGAGTACGTCACCCTTCAGGCTTCTAGATGAGCACGTCACCCTTCATGCTTCTAGATGAGCACGTCACCCTTCAGACTTCTAGATGAGCACGTCACCCTTCAGGCTTCTAGATGAGTACGTCACCCTTCAGACTTCTAGATGAGCACGTCACCCTTCAGGCTTCTTGGTGAGCACGTCACCCTTCAGGCTTCTAGATGAGCACGTCACCCTTCATGCTTCTAGATGAGCACGTCACCCTTCAGACTTCTAGATGAGTACGTCACCCTTCAGACTTCTAGATGAGCACGTCACCCTTCAGGCTTCTAGATGAGCACGTCACCCTTTAGTCTTCTAGATGAGCACGTCACCCTTCAGGCTTCTAGATGAGTACGTCACCCTTCATTCTTCTAGATGAGCACGTCACCCTTCAGACTTCTAGATGAGCACGTCACCCTTCAGGCTTCTAGATGAGCACGTCACCCTTCAGGCTTCTAGATGAGCACGTCACCCTTCAGGCTTCTAGATGAGCACGTCACCCTTCAGACTTCTAGATGAGCACGTCACCCTTCAGGCTTCTAGATGAGCACGTCACCCTTCAGGCTTCTAGATGAGCACGTCACCCTTCAGGCTTCTAGATGAGTACGTCACCCTTCAGGCTTCTAGATGAGCACGTCACCCTTCATGCTTCTAGATGAGCACGTCACCCTTCAGACTTCTAGATGAGCACGTCACCCTTCAGGCTTCTAGATGAGTCTTCTAGATGAGCACGTCACCCTTCAGGCTTCTAGATGAGCACGTCACCCTTCAGGCTTCTAGATGAGCACGTCACCCTTCAGGCTTCTAGATGAGCACGTCACCCTTCAGACTTCTAGATGAGCACGTCACCCTTCAGACTTCTAGATGAGTACGTCACCCTTCAGACTTCTAGATGAGCACGTCACCCTTCAGACTTCTAGATGAGCATTTCATTCTGCACACTTCTGTTGGAGCATTTCACTCTGCACACACTTCTGTAGGAGTATTTCATTCTACACACTTCTGTAGGAGCATTTCATTCTGCACACTTCTGTTGGAGCATTTCACTCTGCACACACTTCTGTAGGAGCATTTCACTCTGCACACTTCTGTAGGAGCATTTCACTCTGCACACTTCTGTTGGAGCATTTCATTCTGCACACTTCTGTTGGAGCATTTCACTCTGCACACTTCTGTTGGAGCATTTCACTCTGCACACACTTCTGTAGGAGCATTTCATTCTGCACACTTCTGTTGGAGCATTTTACCCTGCACACTTCTGTAGGAGCATTTCATTCTGCACACTTCTGTAGGAGCATTTCACTCTGCACACTTCTGTTGGAGCATTTCATTCTGCACACTTCTGTAGGAGTATTTCATTCTGCACACTTCTGTTGGAGCATTTCACTCTGCACACTTCTGTAGGAGCATTTCACTCTGCACACACTTCTGTTGGAGCATTTCACTCTGCAAACTTCTGTAGGAGCATTTCACTCTGCACACTTCTGAAGGAGCATTTCACTCTGCACACTTCTGTTTGAGCATTTTACCCTGCACACTTCTGTAGGAGCATTTCACTCTGCACACTTCTGTAGGAGCATTTTACCCTGCACACTTCTGTAGGAGCATTTCACTCTGCACACTTCTGTAGGAGCATTTCACTCTTCACACTCCTGTAGGAGCATTTCACTCTGCACACACTTCTGTAGGAGTATTTCATTCTACACACTTCTGTAGGAGCATTTCACTCTGCACACTTCTGTTGGAGCATTTCATTCTACACACTTCTGTAGGAGCATTTCACTCTGCACACTTCTGTAGGAGCATTTCACTCTGCACACTTCTGTAGGAGCATTTCACTCTGCACACTTCTGTAGGAGCATTTCACTCTACACACACTTCTGTAGGAGCATTTCATTCTGCACACTTCTGTAGGAGCATTTCACTCTGCACACTTCTGTTGGAGCATTTCACTCTGCACACACTTCTGTAGGAGCATTTCACTCTGCACACTTCTGTTGGAGCATTTCACTCTGCACACTTCTGTAGGAGCATTTCACTCTGCACACACTTCTGTTGGAGCATTTCACTCTGCAAACTTCTGTAGGAGCATTTCACTCTGCACACTTCTGAAGGAGCATTTCACTCTGCACACTTCTGTTTGAGCATTTTACCCTGCACACTTCTGTAGGAGCATTTCACTCTGCACACTTCTGTAGGAGCATTTTACCCTGCACACTTCTGTAGGAGCATTTCACTCTGCACACTTCTGTAGGAGCATTTCACTCTTCACACTCCTGTAGGAGCATTTCACTCTGCACACACTTCTGTAGGAGTATTTCATTCTACACACTTCTGTAGGAGCATTTCACTCTGCACACTTCTGTTGGAGCATTTCATTCTACACACTTCTGTAGGAGCATTTCACTCTGCACACTTCTGTAGGAGCATTTCACTCTGCACACTTCTGTAGGAGCATTTCATTCTGCACACTTCTGTTGGAGCATTTCACTCTGCACACTTCTGTAGGAGCATTTCACTCTGCACACACTTCTGTTGGAGCATTTCACTCTGCAAACTTCTGTAGGAGCATTTCACTCTGCACACTTCTGAAGGAGCATTTCACTCTGCACACTTCTGTTTGAGCATTTTACCCTGCACACTTCTGTAGGAGCATTTCACTCTGCACACTTCTGTAGGAGCATTTTACCCTGCACACTTCTGTAGGAGCATTTCACTCTGCACACTTCTGTAGGAGCATTTCACTCTTCACACTCCTGTAGGAGCATTTCACTCTGCACACACTTCTGTAGGAGTATTTCATTCTACACACTTCTGTAGGAGCATTTCACTCTGCACACTTCTGTTGGAGCATTTCATTCTACACACTTCTGTAGGAGCATTTCACTCTGCACACTTCTGTAGGAGCATTTCACTCTGCACACTTCTGTAGGAGCATTTCACTCTGCACACTTCTGTAGGAGCATTTCACTCTTCACACTCCTGTAGGGGCATTTCACTCTGCACACACTTCTGTAGGAGTATTTCATTCTACACACTTCTGTAGGAGCATTTCACTCTGTACACTTCTGTAGGAGCATTTCATTCTACACACTTCTGTAGGAGCATTTCACTCTGTACACTTCTGTAGGAGCATTTCACTTTGCACACTTCTGTTGGAGCATTTCACTCTGCACACTTCTGTAGGAGCATTTCACTCTACACACTTCTGTAGGAGCATTTCACTCTGCACACTTCTGTTGGAGCATTTCATTCTACACACTTCTGTAGGAGCATTTCACTCTGCACACTTCTGTAGGAGTATTTCATTCTACACACTTCTGTAGGAGCATTTCACTCTGTACACTTCTGTAGGAGCATTTCACTTTGCACACTTCTGTAGGAGCATTTCACTCTGCACACTTCTGTAGGAGCATTTCACTCTGCACACTTCTGTAGGAGCATTTCACTCTGCACACTTCTGTAGGAGCATTTCACTCTTCACACTCCTGTAGGGGCATTTCACTCTGCACACACTTCTGTAGGAGTATTTCATTCTACACACTTCTGTAGGAGCATTTCACTCTGTACACTTCTGTAGGAGCATTTCACTTTGCACACTTCTGTAGGAGCATTTCACTCTGCACACTTCTGTAGGAGCATTTCACTCTGCACACTTCTGTTGGAGCATTTCACTCTGCACACACTTCTGTAGGAGTATTTCATTCTACACACTTCTGTAGGAGCATTTCACTCTGCACACTTCTGTTGGAGCATTTCACTCTGCACACTTCTGTAGGAGCATTTCACTCTGTACACTTCTGTAGGAGCATTTCACTCTGCACACTTCTGTAGGAGCATTTCACTCTGCACACTTCTGTTGGAGCATTTCACTCTGCACACTCCTGTAGGAGCATTTCACTCTGCACACTTCTGTAGGAGCATTTCACTCTGCACACTTCTGTTGGAGCATTTCACTCTGCACACACTTCTGTAGGAGTATTTCATTCTACACACTTCTGTAGGAGCATTTCACTCTGCACACTTCTGTAGGAGCATTTCACTCTGCACACTTCTGTAGGAGCATTTTACCCTGCACACTTCTGTAGGAGCATTTCACTCTGCACACTTCTGTTGGAGCATTTCACTCTGCACACTTCTGTTGGAGCATTTCACTCTGCACACTTCTGTTGGAGCATTTCACTCTGCACACTTCTGTAGGAGCATTTCACTCTGCACACTTCTGTAGGAGCATTTTACCCTGCACACTTCTGTAGGAGCATTTCACTCTGCACACTTCTGTTGGAGCATTTCACTCTGCACACTTCTGTAGGAGCATTTCACTCTGCACACTTCTGTTGGAGCATTTCACTCTGCACACTTCTGTTGGAGCATTTCACTCTGCACACTTGTTACTTAAATGTATATTATACCTCAGTTTCCCTCCTTTTCAAAGTGTTTTATTTCTATTATGATGATTCAATGCAAGTTTATATAGAGCATGAACAGTGTTATATGCATTGAATGTTATGCTTTGGAATCAGCCGTTCTCTTCAGTGAACTTATAAAAGACCCTTTAACACTAGAAGATCTGTGTTTTCCAACAGATTTACAAAACAGCATCATAAACGTATATCTGAATTTTCGTCCAAAGAAGCAGTACAAAAGAAAGTTGATAGCTGAACAGACGATAATAAACATGTCTCCCAATGAAGATGTCTTAGAGCAGGTTGCCGAACATTCCCCCAGTCTTTGGGCATTCTCTACCTGCTCCATCACCAGGGCCACAGCTGGAACAAGATGGCACAAAAAGAAGACGCTTGTCACGGCTAAAACAATTGCAAAAAGTCTGCTTCCTGTTCCAACTGCATCGCTATTCTTGGACTGGTTTGTCCGCACAAAGATGTGCGCTTCTGTTTTCATTCGCTTCGGGAAAAATTGTGGTGTTTTCCTAATGGTATTGAGCATGGTGATGTTAAAAGATACTATGAGTGTAAATGGGATGACGAAGTTGAAGATGAAATTAAAATAGACTAAATACACTGTACTGTAGAATGTAGTATGGTAGTATACAGACTTTGAGACGATAATTGTTTGAGAATCTGTTAATAGGCTATGTTCCATGCAGCGCGGTATGTTGAAGAACACGCTGAATACAAAGACTGCCACAAGAATTTGGTGGGTCCGATTCTGAGTGAAGACAACAGCTGCCTTGAGAGGTTTGGTGACTGCCACACATCGCTCTATGGTGACCATCACTGTCGTGTACACTGAGCCGGTACGGGACATGTGCAGTAACGGGTAGAAGACAGAGAACATGACTGCACCAACTGAACCAAGTTGTATCCCCATGTGATGAAGAACGTGAGGTAGGTTCCCTGCCACACCATGCGAGAAGAGAAAGATGGTATCATAGACAGCCAGACCCACAAGGAGACGACACACAGACACAGAGCCACGTCTCATCTTCTTGCTGCACAAGACACACACAGACAAAATGTTACCCACAATACCAAGAACAACGAACAGTGATCCGACAACTCCAGAACTGTAGAAGTGGAAGTATTCCGCCCCTCGATTTCTGAGAATACTGTAAGAACTGTTTGTTGTGGGTACCCAGCTGGTGGTATCCAGGCTCAAGGTAAGCAGCACGCTTTCGTGCGGATTAGGCGAGGTGTTCATACCGTCAGACTCAACTGCCTGTCTGCATCACTTTCTTTCTGTGGATAAAAACAATTTAATGTTTGAAGAAGTACAGAGCTAAATTATCAACTCATGTTTAACTGTCTGTTATAGAATATTGGTGGGGAGGGAGTCCAGCCGCGATAACGAGTTTGTCTAGTCTTGCATAAGACCAAGGCAGGGCGTTTCACATAAAAGTTAACTTGTTAACGAAAGTAGAACTATGTAACTATGTACGTAAAAGTTATAAAACGATATGTATCTGGTTAGTCTCAGTAGGGTGATGCCAGAAGTATAATTCCATCCCATATGGAAGCACTTGCACTAACTGAACCCAACAATTACAGTGCTGAAGGTGTGGTTACCTGAATTTCCTAAGGTCGCTGCAAGCTGTGGTATTCCGCGTTGGGTAGTGATCCTGTCAAAAGACCGAATTCCATCAACAAATTGGTTGCTAACATCGCGGTGAAAAGCCCGTGTTGATGGCAAGAGACAATATGGACCTAGAATCAAACACACAGTTGCTGCTTGAAGCCAACATACCATTATGTGTCCGCCCAAGCGTGTAGGCAACTCGGGTGCACTGCTCATAATCATATACATACTGCCAGAAGCATTACCTGCCCTCACAAGATAGACACAAGCCACATAGTGTTACTACTACTTATATTATACAAAAAACAAACATAATGCATGATACCTAAATTTAAGGATGAATGTAGCTTTATGTTATAACGCAGCTTCTAGTGTGTAGTGACACTGCTGTCTTCATCAATTATTACTACCGAAATAGACGTTTTACGATTTCTAAAGATGACTTTCGTTATGGATGGCTACGTGTGTAATGAACAAACTTCTTCCTTTAGTTGTTTTCTATGGAGTTCTTAAAGGGCAAGCAAAGTCAATATAGCAGTTTTGCAGCTTTTAATACTTTAAAGGGAAACAACATTCCAACTCTCAGTCGTCTTACATGCGCCGTTTTAATTGGCCTGCGTAATCACTAGATGCCAATTAGCGTCAGCGACCCAACAATCTGGACTTCGGACGGTTAGGTCTACTATCGCCCACAGTGCACTTTGCCTACAGTATTATCAAAACAATGTTGTGCATCAGTGGCTGTCACTAATGAGCTCGCATTACCTTCCGTATGAATGTACTCTCCCACTATGAGAGACTGAGAAAACAAGAAAAACATTACAAATCATGACATCAAGACATCACATGATATGACCATGTCTCACTCATTGAAATAGCACATCACTGCGTCAGAAAATATTAAATATTGATTAAACGTCCACTCTTTTCCCTACTTCATATCTCACTCATTACAATAGCACATTAATAACTTGTCACTCTCCATTGATCATGTCTTTCACTCAGTCAAGCTTAATGATGTGACCAGCAACATCGAGGAATTCAATGGGGCTTTTCTGTCCATTTGATAGCTGATCTTTCAGTCTCTGCAGTCTCTGGTCAAATTCAACATTCCCCGTGAAGATTCCGGGGTAGAATAGGTCTTCAGCAACCCATGCTTGCCGTAAGAGGTGACTATGCTTGTCGTAAAAGGCGACTAACGGATCGGGTGGTCAGGCTCGCTGACTTGGTTGATGCATGTCATCGATCCCAGTTGCGTGGATCGGTGCTCATGACATTAATCACTGGATTGTCTGGTCCAGACTCGATTATTTACAGACCTCCGTCATATAGCTGGAATATTGCTGAGTGCGGCGTTAAACACCAAACCAACCAACCAACCAAATTCAACATAGATTCGTTTGCGAGGAGGAGGACGCGCACCATGCTGGAACTGTGCCAGTTTGTTTCTCTCGGTCTTCTCCAGTTGCTGCAACACTCGGATCAAGGCGAAGATGTTTGGATGGGCACGCTGGACCGTCTTGTTGAGGTGACTGTGCCATCCTTATAGATGATTGTTTGTCTTTGGACCTGTGTTGTCATTGTGGTTCCAAATTGATGGCTTGAACCGGGCGTCATCCACCCATATGGTCACCATGTAATTGTTGAAGATTCTGTCATCTTGTCCATCATCAACGCAGAGGAAGCGCTGAGCATCTGTTGTTGTCTTCCATGTGTCGGGCAGGTCAACCTGAGTCAAGGACCTTGGTAGGGCAGGTGTTGTCTTTCTTCAACGTGTTGTAGGACTGAATGGTAGCAGCTTCTTCTCTGTTCAGGGTTTGCAGCTCCTCATTGTTGACTCGACCTCGGAGATTGCTGGAATCATCTTCGGCAGGATGGTTGTGGGGCGTACTGTTTCGGACAAAATCACCAACAGTTGTACATTTGCCAAGGCACCCGGTATCGAGACTTCTCCAGTGTACACAGGTCTGACGGCGATTGTTCAGCCTGTATCTGTACCCATGAAGGAGCACCTGCTTGCCACCTCTCTGGGACAAGACATACTCAACACGCTGTGGATTTGCCATGGCATCTGATGAAACCTAGATTTGTCCTGCTTATTTCATAGCTAAACTCCAGTTTGAGTCCTTAATTCCTATTACTCACTGTAGCTAAACTCCAGTTTGAGTCCTTAATCCCTATTACTCACTGTAGCTAAACTCCAGTTTGAGTCCTTAATCCCCATTTCTCATTTTAGCTAAACGCCAGTTTTAGTCCTTAATCCCTATTACTCACTGTAGCTAAACTCCAGTTTGAGTCCTTAATCCCTATTACTCCCTGTAGCTAAACTCCAGTTTGAGTCCTTAATCCCTATTACTCACTGTAGCTAATCTCCAGTTTGAGTCCTTAATCCCTATTACTCACTGTAGCTAAACTCCAGTTTGAGTCCTTAATCCATATTACTCACTGTAGCTAAACTCCAGTTTGAGTCCTTAATCCATATTACTCACTGTAGCTAAACTCCAGTTTGAGTCCTTAATCCCTATTACTCACTGTAGCTTAACTCCAGTTTGAGTCCTTAATCCATATTACTCACTGTAGCTTAACTCCAGTTTGAGTCCTTAATCCCCATTTCTCATTTTAGCTAAACTCCAGTTTGAGTCCTTAATCCCTATTACTCACTGTAGCTAAACTCCAGTTTGAGTCCTTAATCCATATTACTCACTGTAGCTTAACTCCAGTTTGAGTCCTTAATCCATATTACTCACTGTAGCTAAACTCCAGTTTGAGTCCTTAATCCCTATTACTCACTGTAGCTAATCTCCAGTTTGAGTCCTTAATCCCTATTACTCACTGTAGCTAAACTCCAGTTTGAGTCCTTAATCCATATTACTCACTGTAGCTAAACTCCAGTTTGAGTCCTTAATCCCCATTTCTCATTTTAGCTAAACTCCAGTTTGAGTCCTTAATCCCTATTACTCACTGTAGCTAAACTCCAGTTTGAGTCCTTAATCCCTATTACTCACTGTAGCTTAACTCCAGTTTGAGTCCTTAATCCCCATTTCTCATTTTAGCTAAACGCCAGTTTGAGTCCTTAATCCCTATTACTCACTGTAGCTAAACTCCAGTTTGAGTCCTTAATCCATATTACTCACTGTAGCTAAACTCCAGTTTGAGTCCTTAATCCCTATTACTCACTGTAGCTAATCTCCAGTTTGAGTCCTTAATCCCTATTACTCACTGTAGCTAAACTCCAGTTTGAGTCCTTAATCCATATTACTCACTGTAGCTAAACTCCAGTTTGAGTCCTTCATCCCTATTACTCATCGTAGCTTAACTCCAGTTTGAGTCCTTAATCCCTATTACTCACTGTAGCTAAACTCCAGTTTGAGTCCTTAATCCATATTACTCACTGTAGCTTAACTCCAGTTTGAGTCCTTAATCCCTATTACTCACTGTAGCTAAACTCCAGTTTGAGTCCTTAATCCCTATTACTCACTGTAGCTAAACTCCAGTTTGAGTCCTTAATCCCCATTTCTCATTTTAGCTAAACGCCAGTTTGAGTCCTTAATCCCTATTACTCACTGTAGCTAAACTCCAGTTTGAGTCCTTAATCCATATTACTCACTGTAGCCTAACTCCAGTTTGAGTCCTTAATCCCTATTACTCACTGTAGCTTAACTCCAGTTTGAGTCCTTAATCCCTATTACTCACCATAGCTTAACTCCAGTTTGAGTCCTTAATCCCTATTACTCACTACAGCTTCACTCCAGTTTGAGTCCTTCATCCCTATTACTCACTGTAGCTAAACTCCAGTTTGAGTCCTTAATCCATATTACTCACTGTAGCTTAACTCCAGTTTGAGTCCTCAATCCCTATTACTCACCATAGCTTAACTCCAGTTTGAGTCCTTAATCCCTATAACTCCCTGTAGCTAAACTCCAGTTTGAGTCCTTAATCCCTATTACTCACTGTAGCTAATCTCCAGTTTGAGTCCTTAATCCCTATTACTCACTGTAGCTAAACTCCAGTTTGAGTCCTTAATCCATATTACTCACTGTAGCTAAACTCCAGTTTGAGTCCTTAATCCATATTACTCACTGTAGCTAAACTCCAGTTTGAGTCCTTAATCCCTATTACTCACTGTAGCTTAACTCCAGTTTGAGTCCTTAATCCATATTACTCACTGTAGCTTAACTCCAGTTTGAGTCCTTAATCCCCATTTCTCATTTTAGCTAAACTCCAGTTTGAGTCCTTAATCCCTATTACTCACTGTAGCTAAACTCCAGTTTGAGTCCTTAATCCATATTACTCACTGTAGCTTAACTCCAGTTTGAGTCCTTAATCCATATTACTCACTGTAGCTAAACTCCAGTTTGAGTCCTTAATCCCTATTACTCACTGTAGCTAATCTCCAGTTTGAGTCCTTAATCCCTATTACTCACTGTAGCTAAACTCCAGTTTGAGTCCTTAATCCATATTACTCACTGTAGCTAAACTCCAGTTTGAGTCCTTAATCCCCATTTCTCATTTTAGCTAAACTCCAGTTTGAGTCCTTAATCCCTATTACTCACTGTAGCTAAACTCCAGTTTGAGTCCTTAATCCCTATTACTCACTGTAGCTTAACTCCAGTTTGAGTCCTTAATCCCCATTTCTCATTTTAGCTAAACGCCAGTTTGAGTCCTTAATCCCTATTACTCACTGTAGCTAAACTCCAGTTTGAGTCCTTAATCCATATTACTCACTGTAGCTAAACTCCAGTTTGAGTCCTTAATCCCTATTACTCACTGTAGCTAATCTCCAGTTTGAGTCCTTAATCCCTATTACTCACTGTAGCTAAACTCCAGTTTGAGTCCTTAATCCATATTACTCACTGTAGCTAAACTCCAGTTTGAGTCCTTAATCCCTATTACTCATCGTAGCTTAACTCCAGTTTGAGTCCTTAATCCCTATTACTCACTATAGCTAAACTCCAGTTTGAGTCCTTAATCCATATTACTCACTGTAGCTTAACTCCAGTTTGAGTCCTTAATCCCTATTACTCACTGTAGCTAAACTCCAGTTTGAGTCCTTAATCCCTATTACTCACTGTAGCTAAACTCCAGTTTGAGTCCTTAATCCCCATTTCTCATTTTAGCTAAACGCCAGTTTGAGTCCTTAATCCCTATTACTCACTGTAGCTAAACTCCAGTTTGAGTCCTTAATCCCTATTACTCACCATAGCTTAACTCCAGTTTGAGTCCTTAATCCCTATTACTCACTACAGCTTCACTCCAGTTTGAGTCCTTCATCCCTATTACTCACTGTAGCTAAACTCCAGTTTGAGTCCTTAATCCATATTACTCACTGTAGCTTAACTCCAGTTTGAGTCCTTAATCCCTATTACTCACTGTAGCTAAACTCCAGTTTGAGTCCTTCATCCCTATTACTCACTGTAGCTAAACTCCAGTTTGAGTCCTAAATCCCTATTACTCACTGTAGCTTAACTCCAGTTTGAGTCCTTAATCCCTATTACTCACTGTAGCTAAACTCCAGTTTGAGTCCTTAATCCCTATTACTCACCATAGCTTAACTCCAGTTTGAGTCCTTAATCCCTATTACTCACTATAGCTTAACTCCAGTTTGAGTCCTTCATCCCTATTACTCACTGTAGCTAAACTCCAGTTTGAGTCCTTAATCCCTATTACTCACTGTAGCTAAACTCCAGTTTGAGTCCTTAATCCCCATTACTCACTGTAGCTAAACTCCAGTTTGAGTCCTTTATCCCCATTACTCACTGTAGCTAAACTCCTGCTGCAGTCCTTAATCCCTATTACTCACTGTAGCTAAACTCCAGTTTGAGTCCTTAATCCCTATTACTCACCATAGCTTAACTCCAGTTTGAGTCCTTAATCCCTATTACTCACTACAGCTTCACTCCAGTTTGAGTCCTTCATCCCTATTACTCACTGTAGCTAAACTCCAGTTTGAGTCCTTAATCCATATTACTCACTGTAGCTTAACTCCAGTTTGAGTCCTTAATCCCTATTACTCACTGTAGCTAAACTCCAGTTTGAGTCCTTCATCCCTATTACTCACTGTAGCTAAACTCCAGTTTGAGTCCTAAATCCCTATTACTCACTGTAGCTTAACTCCAGTTTGAGTCCTTAATCCCTATTACTCACTGTAGCTAAACTCCAGTTTGAGTCCTTAATCCCTATTACTCACCATAGCTTAACTCCAGTTTGAGTCCTTAATCCCTATTACTCACTATAGCTTAACTCCAGTTTGAGTCCTTCATCCCTATTACTCACTGTAGCTAAACTCCAGTTTGAGTCCTTAATCCCCATTACTCACTGTAGCTAAACTCCAGTTTGAGTCCTTAATCCCCATTACTCACTGTAGCTAAACTCCAGTTTGAGTCCTTTATCCCCATTACTCACTGTAGCTAAACTCCTGCTGCAGTCCTTAATCCCTATTACTCACTGTAGCTAAACTCCAGTTTGAGTCCTTCATCCCCATTACTCACTGTAGCTAAACTCCTGCTGCAGTCCTTAATCCCTATTACTCACTGTAGCTAAACTCCAGTTTATGTCCTTAATCCCCATTACTCACTGTAGCTAAACTCCATATTGAGTCCTTCATCCCCATTACTCACTGTAGCTAAACTCCAGTTTGAGTCCTTAATCCCCATTACTCACTGTAGCTAAACTCCAGTTTGAGTCCTTAATCCCTATTACTCACTGTAGCTAAACTCCAGTTTGAGTCCTTCATCCCCATTACTCACCGTAGCTAAACTCCTGCTGCAGTCCTTAATCCCTATTACTCACTGTAGCTAAACTCCAGTTTGAGTCCTTAATCCCCATTACTCACTGTAGCTAAACTCCAGTTTGAGTCCTTCATCCCTATTACTCACTGTAGCTAAACTCCTGCTGCAGTCCTTAATCCCTATTACTCACTGTAGCTAAACTCCAGTTTGAGTCCTTAATCCCCATTACTCACTGTAGCTAAACTCCTGCTGCAGTCCTTAATCCCTATTACTCACTGTAGCTAAACTCCAGTTTCAGTCCTTAATCCCCATTACTCACTGTAGCTAAACTCCAGTTTGAGTCCTTAATCCATATTACTCACTGTAGCTTAACTCCAGTTTGAGTCCTTAATCCCTATTACTCACTGTAGCTAAACTCCAGTTTGAGTCCTTCATCCCTATTACTCACTGTAGCTAAACTCCAGTTTGAGTCCTAAATCCCTATTACTCACTGTAGCTTAACTCCAGTTTGAGTCCTTAATCCCTATTACTCACTGTAGCTTAACTCCAGTTTGAGTCCTTAATCCCTATTACTCACCATAGCTTAACTCCAGTTTTAGTCCTTAATCCCTATTACTCACTGTAGCTAAACTCCAGTTTGAGTCCTTCATCCCTATTACTCACTGTAGCTAAACTCCAGTTTGAGTCCTTAATCCCTATTACTCACTGTAGCTTAACTCCAGTTTGAGTCCTTCATCCCCATTACTCACTGTAGCTAAACTCCAGTTCGAGTCCTTAATCCCCATTACTCACTGTAGCTAAACTCCTGCTGCAGTCCTTCATCCCTATTACTCACTGTAGCTAAACTCAAAATGAGTCCTTAGTCCCTATTACTCACTGTAGCTAAACTCCAGTTTGAGTCCTTAATCCCTATTACTCACTGTAGCTTAACTCCAGTTTGAGTCCTTTATCCCCATTACTCACTGTAGCTAAACTCCAGTTTGAGTCCTTAATCCATATTACCCACTGTAGCTAAACTCCAGTTTGAGTCCTTAATCCCCATTACTCACTGTAGCTAAACTCCAGTTTGAGTCCTTAATCCATATTACTCACTGTAGCTAAACTCCAGTTTGAGTCCTTAATCCATATTACTCACTGTAGCTTAACTCCAGTTTGAGTCCTTTATCCCCATTACTCACTGTAGTTAAACGCCAGTTTGAGTCCTTCATCCCCATTACTCACTATAGCTAAACTCCTGCTGCAGTCCTTAATCCCTATTACTCACTGTAGCTAAACTCCAGTTTGAGTCCTTAATCCCCATTACTCACTGTAGCTAAACTCCTGCTGCAGTCCTTAATCCCTATTACTCACTGTAGCTAAACTCCAGTTTGAGTCCTTAATCCCCATTACTCACTGTAGCTAAACTCCAGTTTGAGTCCTTCATCCCCATTACTCACTGTAGCTAAACTCCAGTTTGAGTCCTTAATCCCTATTACTCACTGTAGCTAAACTCCAGTTTGAGTCCTTCATCCCTATTACTCACTGCAGCTGCATGTTTGGACTAACCAGTATCATCTTGTATGGCTGAGCCTTTATACTTTATTAAATGTTGTTACTGATATTATACTTTGTTGTTAATTATATGCTGGCTTCTCTCTTCTCATGAGAGATACTCGGGTAAATACATTGTAACAACATAACAAGATCAGAGTAACAAGTTTTATCTTGATATGTTGTTTACAGTATCTTTGTTTGAAATTTTTAACCTGTAACGAGATAGTGAGTGGACTAATCCATTTGTCAGTTAGGGATGTATTATTATTAGTGTAGGCAAACTACCACACCATGCTACAATTTCTGTAGGCAAAGTGCACTGTAGGCGATAGCCGACTCCACCCTTCGGACCACCTCGCTGACAGCGAAAGGAAATCCCCTTGAATCTTCGAATTTGATTGGATGGTGCTTACTATAACATTGCAAAATCCGTCAGCATGTGTAAATAAGTATGTACAATTATGTAGTGTAGTATACAGCAAATACGAGTACGTATGCAACAATGAAGCAAATTTCATATATAGTCAAAACAGCAACGACCCTTCTTTTCCGGCAAATTGCATATAATACAATAATTAATACTCGCTTCTCGCATCCATGTTTCGTGGTATAACCCTACACCTGTGTATTTGTCATTCAACTTGATGCTCAGTTAATGACTTTATGACAGTTATAATTAGTGGTAGAACTACTATGACTGCAAAATACACCGTATCTCAATAAAGTTCACCGCTGCCTATGAGGGTGTCAAGGTAATAAAGCACTCAGTGGTTCGCATTGTGTCTTGGGTAATTATTTGAGTGAGTGAGTATGGTTTTACGCCGCTTTTAGCAATATTCCAGCAATATCACGGCGGGGGACACCAGAAATGGGCTTCACACATTTTACCCATGTCGGGAATCGAACCCGGGTCTTCGGCGTGACGAGCGAACGCTTTAACCACTAGGCTACCCGACCGACCGGGTAATTATTTGACCGATTTGGTCGATGCATAACATCATATTCCAATTGCGTAGTTCGATGCTCTTGGTGTCAATCACTGGATGATCTGGTCCAGACTGGATTATTTACAGACCTCCGTCATATGGCTGGAATAATGCTGAGTGCGGCGTTAAACAAGAAACTATTTTTAAATAGACCTACCCTATGCAAATGTATCAACTGTATTGCCCAATACTCAAAATAAATAATATTTTTTTCCACAACAGCGTTGTGTTATTTGTGGTTAATATAATTATGCTCCATCATGCCTTTCAGTAACATCATAATTATGCGTTTGTGAGGCATCACATATGGCGGGGAACTTTGATGCTCTGCATCAATGTTTTCTTGTTATCTAACTCAAAGGGGTTTTTTTAAGAACCGTGGACATCATGAACATAGTTGTCACCTGTGCTAACTCAGCTGACCAATGAGACTTGATGTCTATGTGAAACCCCTGAAACATACTTACGTAATCAGTTGGGAGACGAAGACAGGTTATAATATGCCCAAACGCTGTATGTTTTTTAAAATGCTACATTGTCAGAAAGACACGCGATATCGAACACGTTTCTTTGTACAGCTTCAGCTGTGAAATTGGTCCCTTGTGTGGATATCTGCGGATACATTCCTCGAACAAGGTTACTGGCTAATATTTTCATATAACTTTTATCGGCTGTACTTACGACATTTGCATTTTGTTTTCAAGAACGCGAGATACCTCAAAGCTGACATATCCGGCAATTGATACACTTATTGTTATTGAGCTTTGTAACCCAACAAGCTCATATTTTTCTTCATTGCCAAAGTTTCTGTAATAATGGAATGTACTCTTACCTACTAGTTGCCTAATAGACGGTCATCACCAAATCGTGGATTCTCTTGAAACGACCTTCCAGGACGATGGTCGTCTCCAACACCATCTCTGCCATGCTTAGTCCGCTGTGCGCCTCTTTACGGTGACATAGGAAGGAACATCTTCCCCAGTGCTGTACTAGTGTTTAGCCCCTTTTCTACAAGTACTTGTTCATCACTGCCGTTCCTTAAGTTTGTCCATTTTCCAAAGGTCCCGTGAAGATCCAGGTTAGAATAGGTCTTCAGCAAACCATGCTTGTCGTAAGAGGCGACTATGCTTGTCGTAAGAGGCGACTAACGGGATCGGGTGGTCAGGCTCGCTGACTTGGTTAATGCATGTCATCGTATCCCAACTGCGTGGATCGATGCTCATGACATTAATCACTGGATTGTCTGGTCCAGGCTCGATTATTTACATACCGCCGTCAAATAGCTGGAATACGACTGAGTGCGGCGTTAAACAACAAAGGTTACCGCCCCTGCGTATTAAACTGACTTGTCACAGCGACACCATTAATTACCTCTATGACGTCATGTTATGTCCACAAGACATTTTACGTTTACGCAATTCTTTCTATGTCAAGCTTCTGACTTCTGACTTCCTGCAGTTCCTTTTCACATTATACCATTATTATGGTTCCATCGGCATACACCGGAACAAATAGTTTTAGTACATAGTTCTCGTTCTGTAATATCAGGTATAGTTTCAGTACTAAGTCTTTTAATGATGTGCCCTGTAAGAAAACCTCCTGGTCGCAAAGATATATAGCAAAAAAAGTGTTCGTGTGGAACATCAGTGGTACACGGGAAGAAATCCGAAGTTGTATTATCATCCCTGCAGGATACTGATGCAAACGCTTGGTGAATTATGGAGGTGAATCGGCCTGCCGACTCTGCTTACGATTGTTACTTTGTCAATTATTTTCGGTGTCTGGGTCACCTTTGTTTTTAAACATTGGTGGGGCAGAATACGATCATCTTTTCGCGAATACCTGGTATCATCATTATTTGTTAGTGATCCATATTTGGTATTGATCCATATTTGATGGTGATTAATAAACACATGCTAATGGTACAGTGGGAATCGTACAATGCAGTCTAGCTACGTTTTGCAGGTATTTCGTATGAGTATGGAAAGGTGTTGTCGTTATTATTTAATGTAACCAAATCGCGTATGACAATTCAGTGTGACGAATAGACACTTTTAATTTGTTGTTGTAAATATTATCTAATCCACGTGTTTTGCTGTTTTAAGGTGTTTGACAGCCTTCACGATTCCGCTTTCACTGACTACAATCAAGAAACTGAATGTGTTATTACACCATCTAGGATGTTTCCACTGCTCTGTTGATATCTTTGAAATAGTTAATATCATGATAATCTCAATCGCGTTTGTCTTACTGTAAGGATATTCCTGAATCATTTAGGGTTTATGTATTTACAATTTCGCAGGTTTTTAAAACACTGGCCTTGAAACTCTCTTCTGGCTTACTGTAATCATTTACTGCATTCTGTGCGACTTTGTGTGACTTTGCGATTTTTCTTTCTGAGAAAGTTTTTACACGAAGCTTTGAATTCTGCCTTAAAGCAGGACAGGTTTTGATACGTTTGGACACACTGTAGTCGCATTTTAACATGAAGAAAGATACCTAATTAGTAGGGCTGCAACGATACACCTAGGTCACGATACGATACGTATCTCGATACTTACATCACGATTCGATACGTATCTCGATACGCTACGATACACGTAGTGACAAGAGAAGACAAGAGATAAATGAATATAACTTAGTTTCTTAACATGAAAAATTAAATGAAAGTTAATGAATGTTCATGAGTCATAAAATATATACTGTTATGAGTATTTTAACTTAATGAATCATCTGCCATTTCCATGTAATGGCTAGCAAACACAAAACTAACAGTTCTACATATTTGTGAGTTGTGACTAGATGGTAGATTCTAGGAGTAAATACTAAATACTAAATGTCCCAGTGTCCAGTAACTAATGATTTGCCATTTTCATGTATAAAGGAAAAAAAACAATTAAAAATAATTATAGCAACAGCCTTGTTATACACCGTTTGAAAGGTCTAATCCTAGTGTTTATAAGTTATGTTTATCACATTATTTAAATAATGCATTGACAACTGAATTAAGTTCGTTGTAAATAAAAAATGTAAGCTGGCACATTCATAACGTCCAGATTAAGGACCAAGGAAGCGAAAATTTGACGATTTGGGGCAAATGTAAGATTTCAAAAGATCTACTTATTTATTTTTTATTTTCATTGATTACGTAGATCTAATTGGAAAATTATTTTAAAAAGAATTATGAATAGCATCTCTTTTCACTCATTTCAAGATAACAGCGGCTGTCCGCTCAGTAACATGAAGAAATACCTCCGTTTTCGAATGCTTCGTATGAATAACACGTTTGTCGGTGTCTGACATATGACACATCGCTAGAAAGCTTGTTTTTTCATCTACACGCTCGTAACATTGCCTTGAGTCTTTTCGTAGCTTAACATAAGATTTCATTTGATTGGTTTCTAATGACGCTTTCTTGCCGAAATCTGCTATAAGGTTCATGATTGGTCAAATTTGAGCACGTGACCTGAGGCAGGCAATCAAATTACAAATCCTCGTGTACGATGAATTTCAGATTTTTACGAAATATTTTGGTTAAATCGTGTTATTCTGAACGTTTTAAGCAGGAAATCGCGATCTATATTAAAAATATGGAGCTTCGTGGATGTATCATGCTAGGTTGCAAGCTATGACAAAGACTTTTCCTGCATATATTTTGGCATTGAACATCGTGTCCGAGCCGAGAATTCGAGGCGCCGAAAGCCGAGATGTCATTTGACTAACATTACACGCGAACGCACGAAAAGTTGGAAATAATAACTTAGCTGTAAGTTTGACCACTTTTAGATATATTTATGTTGATTTTATTTATCACTTTGTATGATATATTTAAAGGTTTGATTGAAACGTCTTTGTTTTGCTCTTTGACACTTTCGATGTGCACGTTGTCGAAGTGTATGTCCGAGAATTATATTTTCAATAACATTGCGGGATAAAGTGAATAACTTTTTAATCTATGAATAAAAAATGATAAATTGAAATAGAATACGTATTTCAGTCATTGTGAGATGTGATAGATTTAATAAATGAATGGTATGACAGGTAGGCCCATAAAAATATATACTATTTTGACGTGACTAAGGCTTGGCTGGTTAACCGGCCTACGGTGCCTGGGGACTCGATGCTTCTTTAAACACATTTAAAACGTATCTGTGATAAAAGTTTATTTACAAAAAAAGACGTACGTATAGATCTATACGTCTTTGAAAAAACGTATCGTGAAAAATCGAGATACAGCACCTCACAAATCGCACACCGTATCGTATGGAGTGTATCGCGATGCATCGGTGTCCCGGGCTATCGTTTCAGCCCTACTAATAATTAGCATAAGGTTGTCAACATATACATGTGATTAACCAATTCACCCATATCCATATTATTCCTGTTTTTATGAGATTTCATTATCGGTTACGCAAGAGACTTACTCTAATATTACTTGAATATGGTAGTACAAACTGGAAAGCCAAGATAAGTACACTCTTATATCCTATTATCGAAGGATATATTTCCTGGATTACAAAATCTGAGAGTTAAAATTATATATGACATACATTATTCAGTTAAGAATAATTCAATAATCTTGATATTCACCTTTTAATGTATCATCCATTCAATGCCGTGTGGTTTCAGATCTATACAATAATTAAGTTTGTGTTGCTGGGTGTATTACCCCTATTGCGAGATACCGTGACTCTCTTACAAGACACCGCGCCTGCCTAAAATGACCATCATTCCTGATATTGGATTTTATTGAATAGGAATAGAAACTGATAGGGATACTCTATGAAGTTTTTCTCGCTCGATAAACACTGTAACCGTAAAGAATGTTCTTGTTCCTAAATGGTTATTCTTTTTGCCTTGGGAGTGAGTGCCCCTGAAGACACAACAGTTCGGGCTGCTGCTCCCATATAAAAACATCTTCTTCTGCCTGGCTTTGGCAAATCAACGGATCACCGATACATGAAATATGCATGAGTGTGTAGAAACAAAGAAACGTCTAAGAGCCGTGCACTGGTTGGACTCACGATGTCAAAGACGACTGATTGGGCGGGAGACTAATGGAAGGGAGACAAAGGAAAGTAGAAAGTATGGCAGTTGATTTCAAGACAATGATTATTCCCACTCTGTTTTAGATCTCTGATAATTCATGTGTACATGTTCACCTTCAAAGTCAAGAACCTTTAAGAATTCATGACCAGGTGATTATATTTGGACTGAGAGAAGATTAAAAAGTCAATATGGCCACAAACCAAAAGTAATGGGGCCGTTCTGACAATGGTCTGTGGCCTTTTTTTAGTTTTGTGTGGTCTTTTTGAATAAGGTCTCAGTGGCCATTTTGACTTCTTCCTGTCACACGGACTTCCAAAAGCTCTCACCATTTCATTATTGGGGTCAACTTTCTGAGACATGTCATGCATTTCAGGGTTTAAATAGAAATAAAAATTAACAACTAACTACATATCGGGAATTTTAAGAAACTAGAAGACCAAATATGACATGTCATAAACAACTGTTTAAAAAATAGAAATGTAGACCTAAGTACTTTCTGTTCAAGCAATTACACACAAGTCCGACAGGGTTATAATCAAACCGGCCACACTTCAATATGGCCACATGTAAAGTCAAAACAGCTACCCTAAAAGTCAAAATGACCACGAAAATTAGTGGGGCCGTACTGACCAAGGTTTTGATTGTGGCCATTTTGACGTGTTACCGTTTTGACCTCTTCCCGTCCCATATACTTCTCCAAAACCTCTAGACTCTCCCTCTCGTTATTGTGATAAACTTTCAAACAAATGTCATGCATTTCAGGGTTAAAAAATAAAACTGAGAAATTAACAATATATCAGGAACTTTAAGAGTAGTAGATAACCAATAAGTCCACTGTTCCATTACCCATGTCCCATCGTCCGTTGTGATTGACAGGGTCCTGTCTACCTCAACGAGAAAACAAGCGCTGGTCGATTTCTCGTAGGTTGCGACGACAATAACACTGCATTCATTGGCTGTCGTTCTCAGTGTCGAATGCAAGTCACACAGAGGACTATTTTTGAAGTTTGTATTTGAAGTAAAATCGCTTTATAAATATCAAACATTAGCGGAGCGGTTTGCTGTAACTTTTATCGAGGAGCAGACGTGTATCGTGATTATTTACGCGTGTCCTATAGAGGACGCCACGTACAACGTCATGTGGCAGTGTAGCACTCGCGTCTGGAGTTTCCTAGTAAATAAAGAATAACATGAAAACGACATGAACGATATATACCTGCTGCCAGCCTGACCACAGTCGACGCTTCTATCCGAAGTTCAAAATTCGCTGATGAGGGAGCCATATGGGTAAAACACAGGTGGATGGATGTCTGATGCTTGTTGTGTCGGAATAAGAAGCTGCCATGGTTGAAATAAGAGGATTGTTTATATGGAGACTATGTGACCTTGTGACAGACCACTTGACACACAATTATGCAGAGTAGTTTGACAATAAATTAACTGAACTTGTTAACAATAAATAAACTAAATCACTTCGGATTTGCGTTAGTTTTGTTTCTCCCTAATTTGTGGCCATTATGACAAAATTAAGGTTAGGGTCATCTTCTCCAAATTGGCTAGGGACATTCTTCAATTAAGCCATTTTCTCCTGCATTCCGTTAGTTGGCGCGTCTACTAAACATATTCTTTCGCTAAATATGGAATCAGATGCCACGGAATCACTTGGTATTTATTTAACTCTAAATAATCTCAAATAAACACAAAATGAAAGTCAATATTCTTAATTATAGTTATTTTATTTATCAAACAAATTAAACCCACAGTGGAAGGAAATTGACACGCCAATACATGACCGTTTTGACTAAAAAGCTGTGTACAGTTTCGGCATTGGGCACATTTGTGTTTTCGACCTAGAACGTTGTACTCGGACAGAGTCAGTTCGTATAAATACACTCATTATATTGGTCACATGATTACAAGATGGTGGGTACTTGCTTGTTTTTATTTCTGTCGTGTAGATTCTAGACGGCGAATCGAATATGATATAGATCAAAGCATAACCAAAAAAGATCATAGGGTCTAAAAATGTTAGCGAACTATCACCACCAGCGACAGCCAGTTGGAGGCGTCCAAATGACATTATTAGTTACATCAAGCACCCGCCCTCTCTAATGTCAGGGTTTTTTTTCTTTAGAGGTGTGTTGGATTGTAAATAATTACACACTGAGGGTTATTGTACTACAGGGATGGACTGCAACCATCGTCCAGGACTGTTGGTCATATTACAGTCATTCCTGATGAATTTGTACCACCTTGATCCATTGTATGATTCTACTTGGTGTGATGTGCACTGTGCCAAATAGTTAACTGTTGCTCTAGCCTATGGCTTGCAAAATCTAGGTCGGGCTAAAGATACTGAACTGTCCCTAGCCCACCTGCCAACTGAAATTTTAACGTCTGTTTCTTATGCACAGTTCCACGTTTTCAGTCGATCAATATGACTATCAAAAATCAAAAATCAAATTTTTAGTCGTAATGAAACAATGTTGCAAGGTAATGAGCTCAGAGTTAGTCCCTTCATAATATATGTCTCATGATTTATGATTTGCAATGAAATAAGGAATAACCTTAGAACCCCATAATCAAGGAATGGGTAAGTCATATAATTTTTTGGTGTTCCCTTCAGCAATCATCTGGAATGGTTTCAGGCTAAAATGGTTTTGTAGTTGAAACTAGCATTTTCAATAAGTTCAGACTTATGAAATATTCAATTAATGTTTTATATGAACACTTGAAATAAAGTTTAGAAAACATAATATGATTTACTTTCATCAGTGACAGACATTTTCACTTGTTTTTTTCTAGACTGTGAGCAAGGATTTGTATTAATTATTGACTTGTTCTTTTATTTTTATAAAACAAATCTGACAATAAATCTCCAATACCATAAATGTTTATTTGGGAGACAGTTATGTAAACATATGTAACTTGTAAGGTTATAAAATTACATCAGTGATATTGAAACATGTCCACAATATTTCAAAAAGTTTTGAAACCAGTAGTAATAAACACAACATGTCAACATCATAGAAAGCTATAAAATGTTTTGGTTTTTATTGAATTATTAACATGGTATATTTAAGAGATATTATGCATATATCATCAAAATAAGTTGCTGTGCGCGTGTGTAACGAGTGACCTTCATGGTTCTATTCTTCAGATGGGCCCTCTACATACTGACTGTCCTCGGCATTGAGGAGTAGTGCTATTCATAGGCATTGTCCCCGCTCGTGAATGAGAATGGCTGTAAAACTTAACACAAACATGAAATTCGAAATTACTTAAAACTCAACTTTCTCCACCAAAATTACATGAATTAGTTACATATTGCAATGATCAGCTAACCAGAAGTGAAAATAAGAACAAGACACAATCGCAGATATTTATGATTATCTACAGTAACTATGAACAAATATGACTTTAATCCTGCTAAAATACATTTCTTAAAAATATTACTGTTGTTAGATTTTATCTGTTTAATAACTATACAGCAAACTTACCTGAGTTACTTCAACTTTACAGCATTTGTTTACAAAAACAGCCCAGTCAGGGTCTGGATGAGAGTGCTGTCACCTTTAGCCCGTTTCCATATAAGGATCGTACACCATCCGCTTCCGAACAGTTTCATAAACCAGCATGTATATTTTCTCGCAGAACACGACAGCAATTCAACAAGAGTCAATATGCGCAACACAAAAAATGGAATAAGCGCAATATATACAACGAACCCTTTCAACTATCGTCAGGAACCTTACAGCACATTATCCATGCATTGTTGTCTTCTCAGTCATCATTTCAGCGATTTCGGAAAACCAAATAATTTTAGTGTAATAGTGTGCTCAACATTGTATTTTGAACAAGACCAAACAAAACAGCAGGCTGTGCATCTAAGAACCTAGAAGTACACACCTGTACTTACACCAGGTGAAACGGGTCTAATAAAGTCTTATGACGTCATTCCTCTATCAATTGGCACCAGTGACATCATATTGCAAGAAGCATTAGTCATGGTGTGTTTATTATGGAAATAGAACTCTCAGTAAATGTGAAAAATATGAATCGATTCAGTGAATTAAATAAATTAGTTACTTGTGATATTTGTATTGTTTGGCTATGAAACTACTTGGTAAATACTTTTCATGTTGAAAAAGTACAAGAAAAATAGGTTGATTTTCGTGTGTACTTGCCCTTTGAATAAAGATTACCATGTGTATTTTCTCGCAAAATAAGCCGGAAATAGCAATCAGCTGTATGCACATTTTCTACCTATCTACCGGTGATTTAGTTAGTAGGAAGTAAATATTACTTCAAAGAATTTTGATGTAATGATTGGACAAATAGTATCTGAAACTATTCTTATATCAGGTATAAAATATTCCAACATCAAGTTGTTTTGAGTTGCTGCTTTTACTATGTATGTTTAAAATAATAATAACCATAAGTGTAGCACTGTGGAACAACTGATTGATATTGCTGGATATGTTTCACATAGAGAACAATTTGATCCGTCACGTTGATGGCACCCGGGTTATGCTACAGCAAATGAAGGGAAATCATATGCAAATATCATAATTACAACTGACAAAGGTTATATGTATAATATCAGGCAGTGAGGAATGTAACTGCAGATATCCACCTAAAGGAACACTATCCCATACATCAGAAGCTGTACAAAGAAACTTGTCCGATGTCACATGATTTTGTAACAAGCTAATATTTTAAAATATATACATGTATAGTGTTTCTGGGTATTGTGACCCATGTTCGTCTCTCAACTGATCACGTAAGTATGTTTCACATAGACATCAAGTCTCATTGGTCAGCTGAGATAGCACAGGTGACAACTATGTTCATGATGTCAAGGATTCTTTTAAAAATCCATTGAGTGAGACAACAATGAGCAAGCAATCAATGTATTATTGGCTAATCCTTTGAACAAAGCATGTAGTTTTTACATTGGCACTTCACGCTCAGATATGGGTGTATTCAATCTGCTTTAGTATATAAACTCTTACTTTTGACAAATCCAATGTGCAAGATAACTGATTAATCAATCAACATATTATCGTTTAATCCTTTGATCCATGTTTTTTGCATCTCTACTGATCATTCCTCTCTTGCTGTGCTGCCACGTGCATATCACATAACATGTAGTACATTCACCACATCAGATCTGAATATATAACCTAATCGTAGATCAAATAATTACCCAAAACACAATGCGAACCACTGAGTGCTTTATTACCTTGACCTTTAATTGTTGCATTATATGCAAACTCCAAGCAGTAAACTTCAGTGTATGAATGACCTGATCGTTTTACACATGTAAATAAATACATTTTGCCAGGGCTACGGTCAAATTTTTCCAAATCAGACAGGTTGTACCTATCTCAAAATATCAACAACGGGTACCCGGGTAGGGTCGGGTAATAAGGTGGAGGGTAGCCGGGTAGTAAATTTGGTCTCGTCCCAGCCCTAGTAAGTATCATGATTTACCAGTAGGCCAGAAGCCCAGTTTTTTCGGTCGTTGGCGCTAATTGGCTTCTGGTGAGTACGCAGGCTAATTAAAATGGCGCCGGCTAGGCGACTGAAAGTTGGAATGTTGTTTCCCTTAACTACAGAAGGCAGCTTTTATTGTAAGTAAAATTTAGAATTGTACTGCATTGAGCTTATGCTTCCCCAACCAGAACCACTATGTCCCAAGACTGTAAGTGATGTATTCTGAGTGGAAATGCTTTTGCTAGTCAGAGGCAAGGGATTTGTATCTGGTATGAGGTTGAAGTAGGTAGCGTTCATACCACTTTAATGATTAGTTATCTGTTGACACGTGTGAAATAACATAGCCATGATGAAATGAGTCAAACGTCTCGCTCACTTATACTGAACCAAGTTTGAAGATGGATTTTCCATTGAATGCAGATGTTTCTAACTTTGCGATGTTTGTGTATATAAATGCAATTATGAACATGATTTTAGAATTGTCTTCTTATTGTTTTTTAGTATATAGATCTTTGAGAAAGCTGCACACGCATTGCCAGGTTGCACCCTAAGGAAACGGCTGATTGTTGAATTATTAACTTCCAATGTTGTATTCTTAGCCACCCTTATACAAACAACGTTGAATGTCAATATTAATATGCCAAGTTTAAGCGAGTAATAAATAAATTCCTACCCGTGTATTTCCCTCACCAGATACGTTCTGAAATACACTCGTTATATAAACAATATCCAACGACGACTAGTTTAGTAATCTACATTTGATGGGTGGGTTTAAAGTTCTGAACCTAACCATGATGGACTGTATTGGAGGAGTTGGCTGCTAATTCTTTTGCAACAAAATCCCCACTGATGTCCACACACGTCTGCCAGCATCAAACTCATGCATTACAGTGATGGTGACACGATGTGCTCACAATGTCCTTGTGTATATGTAGTGCTCACAACGTCCTTGTGTATATGTAGTGCTCACAATGTCCTTGTGTATTTGTAGTGCTCACAATGTCCTTGTGTATTTGTAGTGCTCACAATGTCCTTGTGTATTTGTAGTGCTCACAATGTCCTTGTGTATTTGTAGTGCTCACAATGTCCTTGTGTATTTGTAGTGCTCACAGTGTCTTTGTGAATTTGTAGTGCTCACAGTGTCCTTGTGTATTTTTTAGTGCTCACAATGTCCTTGTGTATTTGTAGTGCTCACAATGTCATTGTGCATTTGTAGTGCTCAAATGTCCTTGTGTATTTGTAGTGCTCACAATGTCCTTGTGCATTTGTAGTGCTCACAATGTCCTTGTGTATTTGTAGTGCTCACAATGTCCTTGTGTATTTGTAGTGCTCACAATGTCCTTGTGTATTTGTAGTGCTCACAATGTCCTTGTGTATTTGTAGCCGTCAACACCACAATTGTCTCCGCAGGAGGAGCAGGAGAAGCTCCTGGAGGAAGCCACAAATGTTGTCAAGAATCAGGCCTTCCAGATGATCCGCTGTCTTGTGAGTACATATATATATATATGGCAATAGGTATTTGAATATTTTTCAGTTATGATTTGTACTGGATGAGGCATGTTAAAGCGCTGGTTAAACTGTGTGAACCTCCGAGCTTGCAAGGAGGTTCACAAGAAAGTTTAACCAGCACTTTTAAATCGTTCACACTTCATTGAACCCATCCAAACTGACGTTGAATTCCTATAATTTCAAGCGCGGATTTATGTATGACGTCACATAAGTTTGTAAAGAGGTGCATTTCGAGTTGAACGGGAGCATGAGGATGAAATTTATACTTACTGCTGTTGAAAATGACGTTTATGGAGCAGTTATGGAAAACACCCCGACGCGTGAACCCTCTGATGGCACTAGAAAATTGGGAATATCACCGATTTATGAATGTGTTGCTTGTGTTTGGATAATCACAAACCAATTCGGACGATGCGGAATGGACTGGTGGGGATTGAACCGAGTGCTCTGAAACTTTTGTGTTTTGTGTTAATTTACAACGTCGGGGTGTGTTATATTTGGAATTTGGGATTTGTCGCGTGTGCTGTAATACTTTGCTTAGCTGGTGTTTCTTGTCACCTGAAATGGACCTACTGTATGACCTAATGCCAGCTACATTACTGTGCCCCGTCACTCCTCATGTGCCGCGTATTTAAAGTTTTGACCCTACTATGGCCTCACACTTTATATACACCTTCTTGCAAGATATTTTTAGTTCCCCTGAATGAAAATCAAGTGAGCTTTTGATGTGGCCTGTTTTTTCAGGTTGTCTGTCCATTCATCATTAACTTTTACATTTTGAACGTCCATTTGGCAGGCATATTCAAGATGTCATTATTAGCTCACCTGACTGAAGGTCAAGTGAGTTTATGTCTGGAGCATTGTCCGTCATCCGTCCGTCCATCGTTAACTTTTGCATTTTTGATATCTCCTCTGAAACTACAAAGCCTATGTAGAAGCTTTGTATGAGCGATCCCACCTATGGTGTATATATAAAAAGCTCACAGAATTCTGATTTGATGTTTAACATACACAGTGTCCATATTTAGAATACCTTTGGAGGCCATCTTTTTTCAAAATGTATTGAAATTTGGCATAGGTGTAATTATTATTGGTGCTTAACAAATGTGTTCTATGGTTTTCTTTCAATATGTTATTTGACCTTGATTCAAACTTTACAGCATAATAGCTGTTGTCATGGGCTAACAAAATCAAAGTGCAGCCATACCATACATAATTCTTGCAAATACTCTACCTCCATTGCATATATGCCTAATTCTCTTAATTTGGCTTGTGATCAAAAGTTCTTTTCACCCTCAACTATCCATAATTAGTGATATTATCTTGCCTTCCATGCAAAATGGGATAATTTTTAAAAAATATTAATGTTAACATAGCACATTAAGTTTCTGGTTGCCAGGCTAATTATTTTCAGTGGTTTTAAAGACTAGAAAGTTGTGTGGATCAACATGTCGCTGATGCCCCCCAAGTCTCTTCAAGAAATGCAGATTCTTTGTGATAAGTGTACATCTCCACAGGCTAGGCTAGAAATAGAGGTCAAAGAGGTGCACTATAGAGAAACAACTTTGATCATCAGCTTTGTGTAGGTGCCTTGAGCATTATCTCTGTACATTATGGATGATAAACAAGGTATCGAATCAACCAAACCATACACTTCATTGATGGATGTCTCTGATTGGGAACCTGACATCCTTACAAAACATGAAGTTTAGGGCAAGATTGTGGCTTCGCGCCATACAAGCTTGGTTGAACCCTCTCAGTTTCTCTAAAGACTTTCAAAATGACACCATCCCTACAAGTCTGATGTAGGATCTCAAGTGGTGGCTGTTCATACAGAATTATATCTCCAGCACCTCATTGGTCAGTCAAAGTCATATCAGTGATCTTACGAGTTACATTGAATTTGAGAATGACCATGAACATTTATTTCCAATTCAGACCACCTGTGGTGTCTCGGTTCTATTGTTTATCTTGATATAGCCCCAGACATCAGGAATTGATGTGTTTTAAGGTCCATCAGGTTTCCCAATAGTTGAAACAACCCAACTGAGAAAATGCCATCAAGAAGATTAAATATAATCAGAGGGTGTGAAAGGTTTTTATTTTCTAATAACTGCTAGATGTCAACCTACCTGTCCCTCTGGTATATTCAGGCATTGATGTAATAGAGGTAAAGTATTCACAGGAATTATAAAAAAATAGTTATGATTGTAAATAATTCAAAGAATTCTGCATCTATCAGAAGTAATTCCAGCCACCTCCCCAATAATCTGAATCAAGAACTTTGATTGTTTTAACGAAATAAGGTTTTCCTGCCTTGTACATGTGCAGAAAGCAAGGGAGCTAGATACCATGCTGAAAAATCTGCTTATGGCCATTTCTCAGACATTTTGATTATTTTGAAAATATGGTGTATATTTAGTGAGTTGTGGGAACGTTTTTTTGCATTATTATGAATTTTACCTTCTCCATACCATACTCTTAACCATTCTCTCAAAATGTATTTTTGGCTCTGTATACGGTACCTCTCATCCTCCTTGGATTTTAGTGAGTGATTTCAAGTCCTCTGTATGTATATAAAAAATATTGGAATATCAATGGTGAGAGCATCTATTTTTAAGTGGCTGTCTTTTTGACATTTTTAATTGTTGATTTCATATCCAGGTGAGGTACAGTGTCTTGCACAATTTTGTTTGCATATTCCTGATTTAATTTTTATTATAATCTTTTATGACCTACCGTAGCATATAAAATTTAGAGGTGGCTCTTTTTTCGTTTGCACAATATAACCAGCTTTGTGATTTTTCTACAGGACAAGGGCAAACTGATGGATGGCCTAAAGCATGCTTCATCAATGCTAGGAGAACTCAGGACATCCATGTTGTCACCAAAGAGCTATTACGAATGTTGTATCCTTCGAATCAGAACTTTGGACAAAGTCCCATCTACATACATAGTTTTATGACTATTTCACTATTTTGGCTCCACTTAACTGCATTCCACATGTGAGGGAGATGATGGTATGGGGCTATTCAATTTATATTTTTTACCCAAACTCAAATGTCAGGTTCCTGACTCATTCCCACATACCCAGGATTTCTGGTATTAATGAACAAGAGGCACATTTGGCTATTGTAAAACGTCATGATTAAGCAGATACACTACACTTTCTTCAAAATCTCTAGGTAGGGTTCTAGATTGGGTGAGTACTCCTTCACATCTAGAGTTTGGGCAGTGGTCCACAAATCCCTGAGGTGTTGCATGATATGGTGCTAGGCACAGAAATGATTATTTTGAGGTTGTGTGTGTATATGGTTAGGTGATAAGTTCCAATAAACCTACATAAGTGATTACCATATCATGAGTGAGTGAGTTGGGTTGAACGCCGCTTTTAACACTATTCCAGTTATATCGCGGCGTGTCGGCTTAATGTGGGAGGAAAGCCCAAAGTGATGCAGGTCTCAGACGTTTGTCACTTCAGTGAAACCAACGAGCACGGGTATGGCACTGACAAACCTAGAAACATAATCAGGGTGAACCGGGATTCGAACCCACAATCATAGGTTTCTGGCGTGCCCAAGGGATGCAACTCTGCACAGCCAATTGCGGCGCCTTAAACGACTGGGCCACCCATGCCCACTCCATATCATGATTATGATAGTGCACTCTGAAGGGCATTAGAATGGATAACCAGCAACTGTTTGCTTCTGTGGTCCAATTGGTGTATTCAGTTTTACATCTTTTGCAGTTTGTTTGGGTAGGATACAATTTCATTTCCCAGTGTTTAGAAGCCTGCAATCTGATTGGTCCATTAGCCATCTTCACATGATCTTTGGACCGTATTTTTAAACTTATCCTTTCTCACACTATGCTCTTTTTCATATTCTTCGATCCTGGTGTGGAAACATCCTTTAACAAAGTTTCCAGCTTCAAAAAACAAACCGGCCCAACACATCCCTCACATAACTAAGTGATCATGGGTCACGCCTCTCTGCAATTCCGTGCGACACGACTCCTGAGATCTGATCACCCGACATATCGAGCACCCTCACTCTCAATTCTATTTATCGCCTGATGTTATAGACGTTACCTGAACAGAGAATATATTTTGGTTTTTGGTTTTTGACAGAGCTCACTAACTTTACAATACGATATCATCATCACGCCCCCTCTGCACAGACTGCAGTCGCCTGCTTTCTCCACTTGACCCCCATCCTATATGTTGTGATTGTCGTGGAGTGTGTGATATTGATACACGATGTCAGCAGTGTGTTACCCTGTCAGAATCTGCTTTCAAAACTTACCTTCGCAAAATGTCAAAAATGGCGGCTGATTGTCGCTCAAAGGTGTCATGTTAAGATTCTGAGCATGGTCCACCCACCACAAAGAAAACCAAATAAATTGTGTTATCCCATGTGACTCTGCCTTCGTCTTCATGCAAAGAAAAACAAGAAAAGACTACTTGGGCGACGATTACATCACTTTCCATTGATGAGGACTTGCTCTCCAACTAGTTTTAGACTGCCAACTTCCCCGCCTCTGGGCAGACCACACACCATGCACATGACAGATCACTGTCTCCTACAGTTGTCCCGCTTTCTACTGACCACCGGACTGTACTTTTGTCAGCAGTTCCCCTCTTATTGCAAGTAAGACGAGGAGTGTTTCCCTGTCACTCAACCTTGCACAAGTCTCAGCCATCAGCAGAGGGTTACCTCACCACCTTACCTGCTCGTGAATTTGTACATCACCACTCCCTGCAGCTCTCTGAGGATGTAAGTATACCTCTCCTGCTATCTAATGGCGACAGCCCTATTGATCAGAAGGACGATTGTCATCGAGCAAGGGGTCGACGACTGGCGATGGATCTTCGCTCACAGGATTGTCATTCGATAGATCGTAAATGACCAAATGATTGTCAGATCGCCTGCTCGCCAGAATGACATGCTTCACCAGATCTACGTTACTCAATGGATTTTCCGTTATCGACAAGTCAATTTACACCTGCGCCCATTTCAGTGCTTCCTCCGTCCCTTTCTCCAAGAGGACATTTGCGATATCTAGATTCGGCTCCCGTTGAACCAACATGGTCACCTTCGGTGGTGGCTTCAAGAGTTGAATGTTTGCGCCAGAGTCTCCTTGCTGGCATTTGCACCGGAGCACCACCTCTTCGTTGACGCCTCCACAGTCGGTAGGGGCGCTAACCTTCACAATGAACAGACTGGTGGGCATTGGTCAAGTGCCAACAGGAAATTTCACAGCAACAATCTAGAGGTCATCACTCATTGGGTGGATCTTCTTCAGTCGTCTCCAGCCAGGATCCAGTCAGACAATGTGGCCATCGTCTGGTACATCAACAAGACGGGGTCGACCAAGTGTGCGTCACTCATCTGAACGACATTTCAGTTCTTCACCCTTGTCGACTCACTTCACTTCATGTGCCAGGCACATTCCAGGGATCCAGAATGAATAGCAGATGCCTTTTTCCGCCATGATCAACCATCCCAGATCGAATGGCAACTCCATTCTCAAGTCTTTCGCTGGATCTACCGCCTTTACTGAACCCCAGATCTTGACCTCTCCGCAACAGACTTCAACGAACAGTTGCAGAAATATATATCCTCCATACTGGATCAGCTGGCATTGGATCGCGATGCCTTAGCAGAATCATGGGAAGATCTCCTGGCTTATGCATATCCTCCGCCTGGCCTCCTTCCTTGGATCCTGCAGAAGGTTATGACCACCAAGAGTCTTCTACTCCTTTTGGTGGTGCCCATTTGCCTGGTGAGAAGTTCACCGTCCTCTTCAATGTCGCCGATCAACATCACCATCCTCTTACTCTGCGGTCAGACCTTCTCATGCAGCCACAATCAGCTACATTTGTCTACAGAGACCCTCCATCTTTGCGTTTGGGTCATCTCCAGAGATCTCTCATAGCCTGGGGTTATTCTAAGAAGTTGGCAAGGACTATTACGTCAGTGCATTGCACCTCTACAAAAACTTTGTATGACCACAAGTTGAAGGCGTTTGAAAGTTATTGTTCAGCTAGGGATATTTCATCTCCCACCACTGCAGTCAAACAATACCTCCGTCTCTGCTCTACTAGGAAGTTGAAGGGATCAACTTTGCCTACCTATTTGGCTTCTATTAATTGTATCTACTGGCTCCAAGATATCCACTGTTGCTGAGCTTCAGGCGTTGATTCACTCATACCACATTGTGAACTAATTGTCTCGATTGGCACCTTCAGCATGGGATCTCAACGATCCATCACCTATCTTCAGCCAAGTATGAACCACTTGTCTTCATCCTCGCCCTGGCCACAGCAGCCCAAATCAGTGAGATTCATGCTTTAGACGTCCATAGAGTCCGGTCATCAACATCAACAGTTTTCCTGGGTTTGTGCTGGGACTTTATTGCTAAGAACCAGCTCCCAGGACAACCATATCGCCTATTTACCCTTCCGCCGCCATCTCAGGCCTCTTGTTGTTTACGCAAACGTCTTTTTATCCCATTATCAATGGCTGCAACCTCAGAGGTATCTCGAACCACCACTTCCTTTTGGCTGTGTTCTATCATCCTCGGAGCCTCACGAGATGAGGGCTGTGGCTTTCACCTTAGCATTGCACAGTAATTGCACACTCAAAGCCATCATGGAAGGATGTTTCTGGCGATCTGACACGGTCTTTGCTTCCCACTACCTTCGTGATGTCTCTGTTTCCGATGTCCCTGGTCTTCATCACTTTGGTCCTCTCATCTTTCAAGGGGCGGTCGGGTAGCCTAGTGGTTAAAGCGTTCACTCGTCACCCCGAAGACCCGGGTTCGATTACCGACATGGGTACAATGTGTGAAGCCCATTTCTGGTGTCCCCCGCTGTGATATTGTTGGAATATTGCTAAAAGCGGCGTAAAACCACACTCACTCACTCACTCTCACCTTTCAAAGACCTCTCATCTTGGCCCGACAGCTCACAGCAGCCAGTCAGCGCAGATGAGGATACTAAGTGTTCTACAGTCTCACATCTAGTATCCTGTATATAGTGCAATAAATTCTTGATTCTCTTTCAGATTAAATCCTCCTTTGGGCACTTATTGCATTTTCCTTGCTCAAGAAAATCTACATGACATAGTTGTAACCATTTTCCTTAATAAAAATTGTTACCACACAAAAAACTTCGTTTTTGTATGATATACGACCACCCTTACGGGGCCTCACCCTCCACGGCGCGTCACGCCAGGGGAAGCAACTCTCACCCAAATCCTTAATAAAAATTGTTACCACACAAAAAACTTTGTTTTTGTATGATATACGACCACCCTTACGGGGCCTCACCCTCCACGGCGCGTCACGCCAGGGGAAGCAACTCTCACCCAAATCACTTTCCTTTATGTCATACACCTGACAGGACGTGTGAATATTTCAAGAAAAGTTTCAAACTACGTGATCGTAACACTGAGACAACATGACTGACCAAACTGTATGTATGGTACATTTATTTCCTTGCAAAGGCGTAATACCTCGCATTGTAAAGTTACAAGGTTGTAATTCTCATAGAAGAAACGCCACATGTACGGTGCATTAGAATTCAAATGACCGTAATGGCGTCCATTGTGTGGTTCCACTGTCTGACACATGTAACGCCAAGGCCAGCAAAATGGCTTGGGGTTTCGATATATCATACAGATTTGAACTGCACGTTTTCCTTTACAAAACCCAAGGTGTTGTACTAGATTATAACTACACTTACCTTTTTAGGTTTTTTTTACACCTTAGCGCGTAACCCGCCCACATGGTGTTTTTTTTAAAATATCTTACGGACATTGGCTATTAGTATCGCGTTACAAATCGCATTATACATTATGCCTTTGCTTCTGTTTTCACAATTTAAAAAGCACGTGTCTTTCCGATCTTTAATATCGCACTGATACACTTTTCCCGCCCAACCCAACTCAGTATTTACGGTCTTTTTTACAGACCTTCAAACTTTGTACGGGATGTGGGCTAAACATTCCGCCCCAGGATCAGCATGATTGCTGCCTAAAGTGTGCAGGGCCTTTGCCCCTAAAACAATGAAGCAGCGGCATGCCGACCACTTGCATTATAAGAGCCTACTCGAGGCAGGGATGGATATACACTCCAAAAAGGCCATCCCCCCCCCCCTTCTAAAAAGTAAAAGTAAGGCCAAGTCAAAAACGCCTTCTGCAACTGTCTCCTCCGCCCCCTCTCCGAGGGCCGGGGGAGAAGGCTCTAGGGTCCCCGAGGTGCCCACACCTGCACCCTCTTTAGCAGACATCTCTGCTCTGTTTAAGTCGATGATGGTGGAGGTCAAGTCCCAACTCCGAGAGGAGATGCGGGCTGGGCCTTCCCCATTGTCGGCGCTGGGCGCGGTTTTGAGGTCTTGTGGAATGCCTGGCGTCGGCCAAGGCAGGCCACTTGACCTCGGGGACGATCTGAGACCGGGCTCCGGCTCCGGCTCGAGGTCGCTCCCCAGCGAAGGGGGGCGGGCGCTGGCCCGTTCACTTCCTCCGCACCTTTACCCTAGCGGAGTCAGATGCCTTCTCCGAGGCCGAGGCTCCCGCTAGTGGATCCATGGCCCAGAGCCAGGTGGGTTCCCTTGAACCCCCGGCACCTCGGGACCGGGACTCGGCTTCGGGCAGGGGGCAGCCCGGGGATGTGAAGGCCCAGGCCTTCTGGCGTCCTTTTCCTACCTCGTCCACTTACTCTCTCAAGGATGAGTCGATTACGGTCGGCTCGGAATCGAGAGATGAGGAGTGGATGGAGGAGGGAGGGGATGACTCGGAGGCTTCGGGAACGTTCTCCTTCGCATCCTCGTTGAGGCACGTATGGGATAAGATTGTTCAGGTACTGCCTCAGGTGGCTGTGCCTATGCCTGAGTCGGATCCGACTGAGTTCCGCCTTCCGGGGCACACCTTCGCTCCTAGCAAGGTCATCGACCCTCTGCTTTCGGGTGCCCGCAGGAAGTTTGACCTGCCGGAATTTATTAAGCGGTACCCTTGGCAGAGGACGGTGATTTCGAGGTGCCAGTGGTCGACGAGTGCGTCTGAATTTTTGTCACCCTGGGGGGGTCTTCGACCCCCACCTTAGCTAAGGCCAAGCAGAGCCGGCAGTTGCCCCCCTTTCCCATGTGCGGTGTGGAGTTGAAGGCTGCTTACGTTTGCTTCGAGGAGCAATACCGTAATGCATGCCAACAGCTACCCGTACACTCCACATATCTGTCTGCTGTACAGAGGGAGCTAGTGGGAGAGGCGCCGGCTGACTCTTCGGAGTTGGCTGCTCAACTTACAGAGGTTCATAGTCATCTCACGCGGGACGCTACCCATAGCTGTGCCTCGCAGATGATGTGCACTGTTATGGGCATGCGCAGGTTGTGGATGACAGTATCTAAGTACTCGACTTCCACACGCCAAGACCTCCTAGCTTTGCCATATAAGATGGGTGCTACCCTCCCTGGGGCTCAGCAGGTGGTCAGAGAGGCCGCTCAAATGTATGCCTCCATCAAGGACTCTAAGGCCTTGTTGGAGATACCTAGCGTTAAACCGCGTAAGCGGGCCTCTCCGTTTGACTCCTCCCATGCTGACGCTCAGGCTCAGAAGTCCACACCTGCCTCGAAGCAGCCGCTTCGGGTTCACATTAGCGCCCGAAGAGCCCCGGGTGGACCCACAGTCGCAAGTTATCGAACTGCCGACAGCAGGGGTCCACTGCCTCAAGCCGGATGTCCCCGTAGGCGGCCGACTGTCTCTATTCCTGAAGGAATGGGAGACAGTTACATCCAATCCCTGGACCCTGTACACTCTAAGGGATGGCCACTTGCCTCGGTGGAAACATCATCCGTCCCCCTTCTCCGGGATAAAGCACACTCCTGTGCCTGCTACCCGAGAGAAGGCGGAATTCCTCCGTGCCGAGGTCGACGCACTTCTTATGAAGGCGGCGATCGAAACTGGTTCCCATGGGACAGGAAAGCGAGGGCTTCTACTTGACATATTTCCTAGTCACCAAAAAAGACAGAGGGTTCAGACCTATTCTCAATCTGAGAAGGCTGAGCAAACTTATAGAGGTACCGTCCTTCAGGATGGAGACACTGCGCTCAGTGATCTCAGCTGTCGAGACAGGAGAATGGCTAACGTCAATAGACCTAAAAGACGCCTATCTCCACGTACCCATACACCCCGAGTTCAAGAAATACCTCAGGTTTTCTTTCGACAGGAGGTGTTATCATTTCAGGGTTCTACCATTCGGGATCGCCACGGCCCCGAGGGTGTTCACCAAGCTGATGTTGATTCCTGCCCAAGTGGCCAGGTCGAAAGGTTGGTTCTGCCACCCGTTTCTCGACGACTGGTTACTCAGAGCTCTATCGCAATCCCTCAGTCAGATAGCTACACAAGAAGTGATAGACATTCTGATCACTCTAGGGTGGATAGTCAATCTCAATAGTCAAGGTCAGAAGTGTTACTTCCCAGTTTCTTCTGTCCACGAGACACACTGCTCGTACATGGCCCCAGTTACTGGGCAACATGGCGGCGACAGTGGATGTGGTTTGGCGGGCGCGCTTGAGAATGAGACCCATTCAACAAGCGCTCCATCGACTTTGGGTGCACTCCGAAGATCTCGAGACTGTTCTCGAGACTCCGCAGTGGCTCATTACACACCTTCAGTGGTGGACCGAGGTCCGAAATCTGTCCCGGGGGCTCCCCCTCGACACTCCCGTTCCGTCTCTCACAGTTAAAACAGACGCGTCACTCTCCGGCTGGGGAGGCGTTCTGAACAATCACACTGCCTCGGGACTATGGTCCCAGCAGGAGATCAAACTGCATATCAATATGCTAGAACTGAGAGCGGTCAGGTTGGTGTTCTAACGCTTCCTGGATCTGCCTGGACAACCAAACGACGATGACTTACATCCGGAAACAAGGGGAAACGGTGTCACCGTCGCTTCTCCATGAGGCGTGGCAGTTCCTCCTATGGTGCGACTCACACGATATCAGGGTGAAACCTGTTTATCTCCCGGGGGTGGACAACGTCCGTGCGGACGCTCTGTCTCGCCGGATCCTCACTCCTCACGAGTGGAGGCTCGACCCAGGGATATTCGGGATTATCTCCCAGTTATATGGGTCGTTCCAGGTGGATCTGTTTGCGTCTGGAGTAAATCACCAGACACCAACGTTCTGCTCCCGAGTCCCCGACCCGAGGTCGGTGGCACCGAACGCCTTCCAGCTAGATTTGACGGACAGAATCCTGTGGGCATTCCCCCCAGTACCTCTGATCTCCAAGGTCCTATCTCAGCTAGCCACTCAGCCTGCGCGACTACTTGTGCTCCTGGCACCTCTTTGGTCGGCGCAGAGCTGGTTTCCAGTAGTACTCCGGTTTCTGGCTCAGCCTCCTGTTCTATTACCTTTATGACCGGACCTCCTATCCCAGAACGGGGCCCTCCACCCGAATCCCAGGATTCAGTGGGTGGCTTGGCCACTGTCAGGAATCGCCTCCAGAAGAGCGGTATTCCTGCATGAGTTGCAGACACAATACTGGCTTCGCGGAGGGATTCGACAAACGTTCAGTACGAGGATTGAGGATTGATTGGCCTGCTATGCGCACTGGTGTGTCGATAGAGGGATTGCAGATCCCTTTTCTGCAGATCTCGTAGCCGTGCTTGAGTTCCTCCAGTTGCGACTAGATGACGGCCTAGCCGCATCAACAGTCCGGGGGTACTCTACAGCTATCGCAGCTTTTCACGTCCCTGTGGACGGGGCACTTCTGGGTGCGCACCCATTAGTGCAGCGCTTTTTAGCAGGTGTGGGGCGGATCAGCCCCCCTTGGGACTTGTCAATCGTTCTTGATTGGCTGTCTGGTCCTTCCTTTCGGGATCTGTCGTCTCTCTCTCTTCAGCTGTTGAGCTGGAGGACGGCGTTCCTTGTGGCAGGAACGTCCGGCAGACGGGTAGGTTCAAATGAAACTAGATTTGTTTCTAGAATATAACTATAAGTCCATTCAATGTCTTGACCAAATATTTGCAGAGGTACCAGTCTAGCTACAAACTTTTGTATCATAAGAGTTTAGGAACTTTTGACGTTACACTCAAAAGAACATACACTAGCGGCAGATATGAGTTTTCATGATTGTGTCAGTTGTGTCTTTATGACTTTAACACTTGCCAGACATGGCCATTTCTGATGAACTCCGTCATCTGGAGGGGTATCTGGTGGAGGAGTTTCAGCGAGGACGCAAGGTTGCCGACTTGTATGAGCTGGTTCAGTATGCAGGGAACATTGTTCCCCGATTGTGAGTAACACAGCCTTTCACATTGCTTTGAGTGCTTATAGTTAGCAGACATTGCCACATAATTTCCTCAAACATGTTAGGGGCTTCCTACTTCGTGTGCTTCCTATATATAATTAGGCATAGGACAGACTCACAGATTATCACAACAGCTTCCAAAAGGCTTATCACAATTTCACTTGTTCGGACTCAAATTTGCCCCAAGCTCAATATGTCCCAAGCTCAATATGCCCCAAGCTCACTATGCCTGATCTCAAAAGTTGGTTCTAATTTTGATAACAAAGTAACCAGAAACATCACACAAATATCAGGAAAATTGGTTTTGATTTATGAGAAATTAAAGCAGTTTTTCATCAGCAATGCTAAACTATAAATAACTCCCCACTTTATGATTTGTTAACATGTAATAGTATTTTGCAGAATGTTTTGGACATGATATGATTCAACAGGAATTACTTATAACTTATTTAGAGACCTGGGACTGTGGTTGAAGTCCTCTTCATTGGATGTCATTTGTTATCCCCCGCCCCAATGATATAGAAATGGGTTCCGTGCGTGCGTGCGTGCGTGCGTGCTTGCGGAACTGGTGCCTTTGCTATTTAGGAATTTTATATATTTTTATTTTTTACGTTTCCTTTGCAACAAGTTGGACTTAGGTTCTATAAGGGTGCTGTTTGTTTCCGGAGCGTAACTCAAAAACCGTTAAATGATTTCTTACAAAACTTTGCATGTTTACCAGACACATACTGAACTGGTGCCTTTTGCTATATAGCACTTTTAGAATTTTTTATTGTTTATGTTTCCATGACATTAAGTTGGATTTAAGTTTTAATATAGGATTGGTTTACTTAAGTAGTATATAAAATAAACTGTTAAATATTTCCTTGCCAAACATTGCATGTCTATATATAAAGTGCATACTGAACAAGTGCCATTTGATATTAAGGAGTTTTAGAAATGTTTATTTTAGAATTTCTATTGCAGCTATTTTGACATGGGCTAAGAGAAATGTTGGGTCAGTTACCTGGTTTGGGACCATAACGTGTTAAAATGGGCGGGGGGATATAGATGACTTTGTCAACTATACGCTTGTTGAAATACCCCTAATCATTATGGTTGGATAGAAATGTAACCCCTCAGGGACATGGTGATTGGATTGTTTTTTGTGGATAATAAGATGACTGAGATGTATCTGGATTCCTTTCTGTATTTCATAGCTTGATATTTCCATTTATCTGTCATGTCAATAAACCTGTTTGACAGCTTCAAGGATGTAAACAGGAAACAATATTTTTCCACTGGTTATTGGATTCTTTTTCCAGATGTAAAGTTTTCTCCTCTTGACTGTACAGCAAATGGGTCTTATCTTTGCCGCATTATGTTCAGTTTCATATGCTCAAAACAGAAATGAGGCAACTAAAATGAATAATTCCTGCCAAATACCCTACCTCTATTACCTCATTGCCATAAATCCTGTATTTTGGCTCACTGGCTGTCACACTATAATATCTTTAGATTTTCAACAGACAGAAGTCCCTCTTCACTGTCCATAATCAGTTGTGCAAGAAATTATATATTGCTGCCCAAGGCTCTTACACAAGAGTTTTATGTAGTACATTATTAGTAGTTAACACACTGTAGTTAATCTTCAGTTGGCTTACTCCTGCTATGCATGAGGATCATGTCAAGGAAACATGAAGCGATGTCCCCAAAGCGATATTTCAAATAAGAATTTAACACTAACCTGTATAGCTTTACCCTTCAAAACTAGACGTAAAACTTACAAGACCTACATGGACAAACAAGGAATAATTAACATAAAAGTAATGCAGTATACAACTAAAGGTTTAAGAGTTTAGCGTTTAAAGGGGATTTATTTGAATGAAGTGGTGAATGGGATGTGAAAATGCGATGTGAAGACCCCTACAAGGTTGTTCGGATCGGCCCTGTAAGATACGTAATGTAATAATAAACATGATCCGTATGGAAATTATGATGGCACCAGATAATAACAATACTAATAAAACATTTACATTACAGTTCTTTCCTTTTGGCAGACATACTTCAACAAGTCCCTCTAGATATACACATTATCATGCCTCATCTCAGGGACGCAGGTTCAAACCTCTCTATACATAAGTACAAAGAATAGCCCTGCACAATAAAATATGCCATAAATAAATACACTATAACTACAATATACTATATTAAATACATGATACATATACAACTTGTATTCATTTATAACAATATTACAGAATATATACATGACATATCTAAGCCAAGTATATAAGTAAGTTGAATTAAGAATACATTACCATATCATAATTCCATGCCAGCTAAGGTACTATATACAACAAATACATAGTAAAATGCATAGTACTCTAACCTAAGTTTCTAGATCAATAAAGTACTAATGACACAGTGAAGAAAAGATGCTCTCAGAACATGTGCAGAGCCATATGCTGACTGGCCAGCTTAAGTTGTGACCAGGATATTTTCATGGTTGAAGAGATCCTGCAGAGAACAATAACAACCTACCGGTACCCACAGGCAAAGCCTCTGGTCGACAATAGCCGTGACACCAACAAGGAGTGGCTGAACTACCCAAACTATTTACAGAAGCTAGCTTACGTGTGTATTAGAAGATTGTGCAAGTGCTGAAGTTAACACAAGCTTTTAAGGAAATAAATATAAATATTTCAGTGAAGATTATTCATTTATTCATCTTAGTTCAATATACTGATACTTTAAAATCTAACAACATACTATTTACATGCATACAGTAACACACGATGTATGCTTAAGCTGCTATGAGAGGGTCTGCTATGAAGGATCTAAACCAAAGTTCTATGTTCAATTTAGGCCAGACTACTTGTTTATGATTGATTTTTGTAAATGTAAGAATTGTATTTTGTTCTTTGAAAGGTAATCTGAATATAATGTCATGTTTGTTAAGCCAGTCCATCTTCTTTGTTGCAGATAATCATTTTGTACACAAATTGTTTCACAATGAGCTCCACTTTGTTTTATTGAATGGTGGAGGATCTGTAACCCAGTTGTTAAGAATGTGCTCCACGTCCATCTGTCCATCATGTGTTTCATCATGTGTGTCAGAACTCGGAAACCATTCAATATTTTATTACAAAATGTTGCAAACCTATTTAGGGATTTCAGGAAATTTTATTTTGCCCCTTTGCATAACAACATGTTGGACGTGAAATTACTGGTAGGTTAAAATTTGGCTTAGGTTTATTATTAACTCGAAAAGCATTTAATATTTATTTATCCCTGTTTGCTCAGATATCAGTCTAGCAATGAACTAGTGCCTTTTTCTTTTTAAGAATTTTGGAGAAAAGAAAATCCTGTTTCCATGACAATAGATTAGTTTTCAGTTCAGATCAGTGAAAGGTTCATTTCCTGTTCATAACTAGTGATTTGTATTTCCACCCATCAGTCAAGTGGTCAACTGTAAACTTTTACAACTCTATGTAAATATATCATCTTTAGTGATCTTATCACAGTTAACACACCCTACAAAGAGCTTACTTCCAATACCAATAAGTTATTGCAACTCACCCAACAACAGCTTAACCTTCTCCTCACAGAGGCTGTGCACCACCACCAGTCCAGGTTTCTACCTCTTCTCATTCTTGGCTCCAGTCACACACACACCCCACTGTACGCTGCTTCACATTTAAGATGACCAAAGATTGAGAAGAGGTAGAACCAAGTGACAGCATCATAGCATTATTGAGAAGGCTTTGTCAATGGGCATGGCTGTTGTTACATGAGTTGAGAATTTGTCAGTTTGATCAGTTTTGGATCCTATGTTAAGCAGTAACTCTTTAGTTTAGAACAAGTCCCAGGTGGCGGTTGTGATCAGGGGCTTGAAGTTTCATTCAACGCATATCATATTTGATGCTTGTTTTTCTTAAAGTGTCATCTTGTAAACATGTACAGGTCATAACAGACCTGTGAACGTGAGATGTAGATATCTCATATATATGTATAGTCTGATACTCTTTGAAATTTCTCAATTTATAAGTGATCAAAGGCCTGAGATTGTGCTGGAAGGTATAACTTTAACAAAAATTCAGGGATTTGGGCGTAACCCAATTTGTGTCTAAGTTTAGCATCAACACTGAAGAAGTTCTATCATCAACCAATTAGTCAGTATGAAGGTGGTTTAGAGGTCACATGATTTAAGTAATTAGGCTTCAGACGATATGATCATTGATCAATTGCTGACTATGGCAATATCATAATATGGCTATCTCATAATACAGAAAACACATTATTTCATTTTTATGCTACAGATGTTAGAATACAGTTGAACAATTTTCTTTCAATTTTCAGGTATCTGCTGATAACTGTTGGAGTGGTGTATATTAAAGCAAATGAATTATCCAGACGAGACATTTTAAAGGATCTAGTAGAAATGTGTCGTGGTGTGCAGCATCCCTTGAGAGGACTTTTTCTGCGCAACTATCTACTGCAGTGTACCAAAAATGTCTTGCCTGACACCGAGGAGGATGCAAGGTATTTTTGACTAGACATTAGTACTGTGCAGGGCCCCATTCCACAATGCGATCGTAGTGCAATGACAATCGTAAGTCTGTGTTTAGTCCTGGGAGTTACAATCACCTTAACAGTACAATTGCTTTGTGGAACGGGGTCCAGGGCACTGACTCCTGTAGTGTCAGTCTGTGACTAGTCAGAAATCCAGTGTGTTAAATGTTTGTTTGGCCTTGTAGGCTTAGCTGTGACAGATAGTCCATATATGAACACAAACAGCGCACTGACTGCAGTGTTGTAACATGGTACTGGTAGTTATAAACAGACCCAGGAAAAAGGGCTGCTGCAATTGGTTTTCTCGACAACACAGTGGCCTCTGTGAAAGGACGGATGGAGTGGAAGGACGATGGCTCGATCCCTTGACCTAGCCTAGCACTTGGGATTAAGGGGGAAAAAAAAACACCTGGCAAAAGTGACGACTAGTACAAACAGCCGCTCACCCATGTGCATACCTGTTTCTATATAAGTACAATAATCTTAAACACTACCTTAAACCCCATTTCACCTCACCTTACATCATCCCTGATAAGTTGCGGTAGGGCAACCTTGTGGTTATAGTGTCTATATGTAGTGTTATGAAGTCCCATTTCTGGTGTGCCTCTCTCTCTCTTATACCACGATCCAGACAACAAATTTATCTCACATGAACATGTTTTAATGTGACATTGTCAAAGAATTAACACAAATTCAAAACTGATAGAAAACAGCCGTTTGATTGAGCTGAGGATAACTTGTGCTATATCATGTCACTTCAATTGACTTGGACAAAGAGTGCAGCTTTTTGCTTTGAAGTGGCGTATAAGGGATTTATTCTGCCTCCCAGAAATCCATGTGCAGCCTGTATTGCTCCTGGCAGGGTATAAGAGATTTATTTGCTAGCTGAGAAATTTATTACCCTCCAAGGCAGGTTACACAGTATTTTATAAAGATAAATCAGATCTCTTCCTGACATAGAGGCATGATAATGTCGATAATCAGGCAATATGTATATTGACCTATTCATTCAGGCAATGTATATATTGCCTGAAACATGAGACTGGATTTTGGACATTGACTGAAATGAATTTGACTTCTTTAACCTAATTTCTGCATTTTAATTTGGATCTATTTTTATCTTACAAAGATCAAAGGAACTTCTTTAAGTAATTAAAAATGATTCCACATTGAATTGATTGGTTCTTCAAACATGAAAGAGTCCTTTTGAGGAGACGAAGCTCTCAGTGCTGGATGAAGAGATGCATAAGATCAAGGAGATAGCTCTGGCAAAGAAGAATTCCCCGGTCATGAGGGGGATGCCATCTGTCAATTCTTCATTCACAGCTGTAGGGCAATCTTCATTCACAGCCATAGGACCTTCTTCAGATGACTAACAAGCTGCGCCGTATGGCCGGCCAGCCAGCCAACCACCCAGCCGACCAGTCGCCCATAAGCCAGCAGACTTTGATTTACCGTGAGACAATACCGTACAAAAGCCTCACGGAATCCCAGGACCAGCTGTCCATGGCAACCCAGCTGTCCACGGCAACCAAGCCATCCATGGCAAATTAGGACACTGTACGATGGTAACACAGACTTCATGGGCCTGCCTTTCATGGTAACACAGCCGACCGACAAGCCGCCAAGCCAGCCAGCCATTAAGACACCGTATGGTCGTCACACTGACTCCATGGGCCAGCCGCCCACAGCTACCTAGCTGACCGACCAATTATCCAGCCAGCCGACCGTTAGGACTCCATGCCGACTGTCCAGCCACTCGGCTTACCGTAGGATCTTCATCAACTGGCAGCTCTCAAGCCAGCTGCATGGACTACACAGTATCCAGTCAACCGTTCTACCGACCGGTCAGCCGACCGAGAGGACAGCCACCATATGGCTACCGCTACTCACAGACCATCGCAAGCCGCACAGGGGCTAATAATACCAAACTCATGGACACCGGAGGACGACGAACCCCACGGGGTAGACGAGGAGTACAACAATTACCCTACCCCAATGGGAGCTACCGAAGGTCACTCGGAGGCAGGAGCCGGGGCGAAGATCAGGCTGATGATTCACCCCAGTGAGACTACACCAAAGGTTACACCTTTTAGAGTTGATAGAAGAACTCTACCATCTTATGCCTGTACTCAAACCTCCAGTGACACAGACTTCGCCAACCCAGATGCCGGAATATCGGGGATGTCATGCTCCTACATCGTCTCAACACATCCATCAGACATTACCTTGGCCCAGTTACACTGGCAAGGTAATTGACCAGATGTCTGACAGTCTACTCAAGCTCAAGCACGATGAACGACTACCTTTACCTCCAATAAAGCAGAAGTTATACAGGAAGCATGAGGCTCCACTTCCGGAATTCCCAAGTATGGAAGAAGATTTCCACAAGTTGGTATGCAACCCCAACACTAGCATCTACTACAACTACTATGCAGATTAAGGATCTGACATCGGTTTCCAGATACTATATGGATGTTGGCGCTTACATTAATTGGTTTGTTGCCAGAATCAGACACATCATTCCACCATTATAGCCATCCTATGAAGGAATAACTGGAGACACGCCAATGACTATTAGTACTGATCAAGTCGGACTCATCCATAGCCTTCTAGATACTATTGTCAGGATGCAAGAAGACTCCTCCCAAGTCTGGATGTCTCCACAACTCCTATGGCTACAGATCCGATCCAGAGCTGTTTCTAACCAGACCAAGAGGTTGATAATGACACAACCTATATCAGCTACCACAACATTCAATGGAAAATTGGGACACATGACAGATGAAGTGAGACAAGACACTGCAGATCAATTCCAAACTTCAACTATCAACTTAGCTGCTAAAGTCCACGGATCATCCCATCCATAGAAGCGTCCCTGGGACTACAAATCTTCATCATCCAAACAGCTTCCTAAGAAGAAGTTTGTCCCCTCCGGGAAGGATTCATTCCGTACCGAGTCGGGGATACGACAAGGGACAATCTTCTTAGGAATCTTTTTCTTCAGCCAGACTACAAGAAACAAGGATATAATCGCCGTTGAAGATCTGGAGGCAGAGGCGAACACAGGTTCTGACTTCAAATACCAACCCCTCCAAATTATAGACCCTTTCGACTTGGTTATGTCTATGGACTGCGATTTACGCCTACCGTCTTTCAACATAGTGCTGACTCTGGGACCAGCGGGAGGGTGCCTTCTGTCATACACTGAAAATTGGAAGCAAGTTACACCCGATCACTGTATTCTAGACGTCGTGGCTCACGGGTACAAGCTACACATCAGGAAACATCCTATCCTGAAGACACACGCCGTCAGATGCAGATTTCATCTAGTCATAGCCAAGCTTGCAGCAGCAGATTTGGCCGTCAGGAAGCTACTCAAGAAGCAAGCCATTCGGAGACTAATGGAGACCAACAACACCAAGGGATATTTTCTCCGGTCTTCTTAGTCCTGAAGAAGAATACAACTGAAATGAGGATGATCATCGACCTAAAGACTCTAAACAAAAGACACTGGTACCTCTGCTAAAGTTCCACGTGAATTCCCTACGGAAGTTACGGTCACCGCTGAAGACAGGAGACTGGCCTATCAGCCTAGATTTACAAGATGCTTATCTTCTCATCCGGTTGGGGCGGTCGGATAGCCTAGTGGTTAAAGCGTTCGCTCGTCACGCCCAAGACCCGGGTTCGATTCCCGACATGGGTACAATGTGTGAAGCCCATTTCTGGTGTCCCCTGCCGTGATATTGTTGGAATATTGCTAAAAGCGGCATAAAACCATACTCACTCACTTACTCACTCACTTTCGTCCGGTTACACCCATCCTCACAGAAATATCTATGCTTAGCGATCAATTGCCAACGCTATGAAGTTCAAGTCCTTTGTTATTCAATAGGATTACAGCGCCAGTCATCAAGTTTGTTCACATCCAGCCAGTTTGAATCCATGGTTACCTGGAGGATTTCCAAGCTGTAGACCAAGAGAAAGCTCAACTGCATCAGAACATGATATTCTTGGTCCAACTTATGACCTACCTAGGCTTCCTAGTCGATCCTTCCAAGTCCGAGACTACTCCGGTTCATAAGACATCATATACATCCAGATTCCAGCTAGACAGGGGGATACCTATGCCCACCAGAGGATCGATTCAACAAGACTATCAAGATGATTCAATCACTCTCAAGTCAACCCAGCAAGTCGATGAGGTGGTGGATGTCTCTTCTAGGAAACTTCAGGATATGACCTTAAGAGGAAGGCTGATGCTACGTCCTCTACAGACATGGATCAACTCTATACAATCTCACAGCCAAGCGTTCCAGACTCAGTTACCACCCAGATTACTACGAGACCTCCATTGGTGGAATCACAGAGAGCATGTGATGAGCGGCATCCCACTGACTTGTCCGAAGCCCAAACACCATCTATTCACAGACGCGTCAGATTCGGGATGGGGAGCCAATATGGACAACCTCACAGTACAGGGATCGTTGAACTTGGAAGAGAAGAACCTTTATATCCACTGCAGGGAAATGAAGGCCATCTATTACACCATCCTGGAATGGAAGATACATCTTTAGCAATCATCCGTTCTCATAGCCACAGACAACACCACAGTAGTGGCCTATATTCAGAAGCAGGGAGGAACCAGATCCAGCTCTCTGATGACGGAGACTACACCATTGTTTGCCTTGGCAGACTCCTTCAATTGCCAGATGGAAGCAAGACATATACCCAGGAAACTGAACATACTGGTCGACAGCCTTTATCGCCTGGCAACGGAATGGACTTTACTTCCACGGATAACCAAGTTATGGGACACACCACACCTGGATCTATTTTGCCACTTGCTACAACAACCAACTTCCTGTTTATGTCAGTCCAGTTCCCGACCCAAGAGCTCACCAGATCGACACACTATTGATGGATTGAACGAATCTGTTTGCTAACGCATTCCCACCATGGTCTCTCCTAGACAAAGTCATCCACAAGGTGGAGGAGACGGATTACATAATAATACTGATAGGTCCAATATGTCCCAACAGGGCATGCTTCCCCAGACTACTAAGCCTACTAATGGAGGAACCTGTCCAGTTACCTCATCGTCGAGATCTGCTATGACAACCCAAGTCCAACATTTTCCACGACAATCTACCCAGCCTACATCTAACTAACCTCTTGGAAGTTATCATGCAGAAGATGCTCTGGGCTTGCCTCAGAAGCTGTAGCAAGATCGTGGAGACCTTCATCCTCCCTTATACAGTCAAGTCTCGTTAATCCGACACTCGTTAATCCGACACTCGGCTTTATCCGACACAAATGATGGGAACCGATTGATTCAGCGCTATTTAGTCCCGTTAATCCGACATTCTCGCACTCCGACTCCGACACACCTAATTTGCAACGAATTACTGAAATCACTCATTAATCAGTCTCGTTAATCCGACACAGTGGTCAGCGTACTCCGTGGTCATCTGCCCGCGAGTACACAACCCCGTGTTTTGACACGCACCGGCTGCAGAGATTAACTTGAACAATTAACACTAGATGCTGGGATCATAAAGAATTTCAAGCTTTATTATAAGAAACAAATGAAATTACACCTCGACAATGTTGATGCTGAAGAACCACCAGCCCTAGACGTCAAGCGAACAGGGGACTTTGAGAAATGTGCCTTCAAAATGTGAGAAACAGAAAACACTGACAGACTATTTTAAGTAGATGAAGCAAGTTGTTAAGACAGTAGCACTTGCATTTACACGAGGAAACACACGGTTATTATCTATCGTGAAGATGTCCGATTTTCGATCACAAATCACTTAATTTTAGTTAATCCGACATACTCGTTAATCCAACACAATCATGTGCAACCAACGATGTCGGATTAACGAGACTTGACAACAGATGGGATAAGTTTGTCCAGTGGTGAAGTCGACAAGGGATCATAACTAATGCTACATCCATCCCTATGGTAGCGGATTTTCTGCTACATCTATGTCAAGACAACACATTCTGACATGGGACGATAGAAGGTTATAGATCAGCCCTTCCCTCTGTTCTTCAACATGACAGATTATCAACCGGAAACCACTACTAGAAGATGTTTGCACACCTTGTATGTTCCCCAAGTGCAAACTATCTGTGGTACTATCAGCATTGTTAACAGAACCTTAACGAGCCCATGGCTAAAGCTACCCTACCCGAAAAAGCCGGAAAAGCGTCTACTAGCCATGGCAACAGCAGCAAGAGTTTCAGATTTACATGCCTTTGACTATTCTAGTCTCACCCATGATCAACATTGGGCCTCAATAATTCTAAGATCGTTCCCAGACTTCGTAGCCAAGAATCATTCTACCACTATGGGACCATTGGGCCATAGACACTATACAATTCCTATATTCACTATACAACAAGGACATCACCAAGGCTACAATAGCAGGATAGATAAAAGCTACAGATGTATCAAGTTATACACAGGCTCAGAAATCTACGCCACGTCTTGGATCCTGCTCAGCTCACGAAATCAGAGACCTAGCCAAGACTCTTGCTTCATGGACATGAGTCTCAGTAGAACAAGAGGTTTCTAGCTGTTAGTGGGCCTCATGAAACACCTTCACCAGCTTTTACTTGCGTGACATGCAGTAGTTTTACCCCTTCTGTCAAGGGGGTGGGGTGGGGTGAGGATCCGACACCAGCAGCATCAGAGGGTGAGTACACCCTTGATTATTCTGTCTATTAGGTGTAGGATGGATTAGAAGCACCCTGAATATCAACTTTTTATTTGATTTTATTGTTTGTTTGTTGTTTAACGCCACACTCAGTAATATTCCAGCTATATGACGGCGGTCTGTAAATAATCAAATCTGGACCAGACAATGGACTGTCTCCATTAGACTGGAAGTAACATCATCACCGGAAGGGAGAACATAACCGGAAGTGACGTCAGCAACAAAAATAGCAGAACAGGGTCCATCTTATCAGGAAATGATGTCTTTGGGTAGTAATAGACCTAGAGAGACATCATTTTCTAGAAAAGGGGAAGTGACATCATACCCGGAAGTGACATCACAACCAGAAGTGATGTCATCACTGGAAGTGTGTTATCACCGGTATGAGAGTCACAAATCCAAATTTAACAAGAAATGACGTCATTAAGCAAAAACAAATGAGAAATGACATCATTATTACAATCAAGATCAGCAAATATAAGGGTAATTCTAGTGAAAATATCACATATTTGACTGATTCTTGACACATTTCTGATTTCAAGTTCTCAGGGGGAATTTCAGAGGAAATTATCTCAAGTAGGATTAGAATCAGTAAATGATGGTTTACTGTCAATTACACAGGGAGTTACTAGAGACAGATCCCACCGGGTCCCTCTGGTATATTCTGGCAGAGATGTAATAGACGTAGAAGTTTCGTAAGAATTATCAGACAATGATTATCATTGTTAAAAATTCTAAGAATACTACCTCTATTACATCCGAAGTACTCCCTCCCACCTCCCCAATTCATCTACCTCTAGTCGTAGATGAGGGAAAAAAGTGATGTTGGCACTGTTATGATGTCATGGCTTGGGTAGTTACGAGACTACTTGGCGACAACTAGTTGTGTGTGTAATTGACAGCGAAGAGGACGTCAGTTGAAAATCTGAAAATTTTAGTTAGTGTGATTGAAGCCAAAATACAGGATTTATGGCAGAAATGTAATAGAGGTAGTATTGTTCGATGTTGTTGAAAATAATATTTGGTCTTTCATTTGATCAATGTTTTGTCATAACAAATTCATTGGCAAAAGCCAACAGAAGACAGAGCTACATGCCCCAATAGTGGGGTGATGTAACAACTCAATTAACAATGTCAATATTGGGTGTGACCACCATTTGCATTGACACAGGCAAGGCTGTGCTGGTGCATTTGAAAACAGCCTGTGAAATGTTCCAATTGTCAACTGAAGATTGACCCAAGCATCACATATACGTTGTTTTGACCCTTGCAATACCTTCAGCGCTGTCCTGATGAAGCCAAACTCATCTGTGAACAGTGTACTGTCCCAGCCTTGTCTTCTGAAACTCAGATACTGTCTACACCAAGTTTGGCATTCCCAATGGATGTTGAAGCAAAATTGGGCTTATTGCTGAACGTGGTGGCAAGATGTTGTGCTCGCACAACCGGTTGCATGGGGCTCTGCCACTAATTGGTTTTAACCCAGGAATTGTCCGAGCTGTAAAAGAAAAGATTAGATAAGTTACAGAGCTTTGTGACACAATGTTTAGAGAACTACTTGATTCTATTTCATATTTTGCAGTTCTGGAGAACATGAAAGTGGAACTGTTGATGATTCTATTGACTTCATCTTGCTCAACTTTGCTGAGATGAACAAACTATGGGTACGAATGCAACACCAGGGCCATTCTCGCGACCGTGAGCGTAGGGAGCAGGAAAGGAGGGAGTTGCGGATCCTGGTGGGAACAAATCTGGTTCGTCTCAGTCAGCTGGAGTGTATTCATGTTGATAAATATAAAAAGGTTGGTACAGATACATATGCAATGTAAGGATACCAACACAAATAATTCATTCTCCTATCACATGTTATATAATATATTTCATTGTTCTCAAGATCAGTGGTCAACTGGTATTTTGACACATCTCCAGACAATAATTTCAACAAATGAAGCTTATCAATGCCATCTTCAAAAGATATTCCACATGTGTTATCCTCAAATCTTGATCTAGATCTATAAATTTGATGTTCATGGCATGAAATAGAAGGGACTGCAATATTTAATGCAGATATATATTAAATATATAATATTCGATATATTCGATATATTAATAAGGTTGGTGTTATATAATCCAGTCAATTAGTATTTAAATCTCTGTATCTGCAAACTGACACTTTGCATGAAAGATCCCAGCTTTGATGTCTCTAAATATTGCTCACAGAATTTGAATCTGACTTTAAACAAGCCTGCCATTATTTCTGCATAACTCAGGTGAGCTACAGAACCTTATGTATGTTTAGTCTGGACACTTTATGTATTAGTGCATTGTTGTCATTTTAGCATGTGTTGCCTGGAGTTCTTGAGCAAATAGTCAACTGCCGTGATCCTATTGCTCAGGAGTACCTAATGGAGTGCATCATTCAGGTAAATCAACAGGATCATATCAAACCTGTTTTTCTTTGGCTGAATAGTAAATTACTTTGTTCTAAGGGACAACTGAAGCATAAATCAGCAATGTGAATGGTGGCTGCTTGGTGTGTTTGCCCCAATCTGACAACCGTCATGTAACAATAAAAAATAACAAAATACTGACAACCTGTACAGTCATTGAATATCATTTGAATAAGTCATATTTAGAATTACATCCTTTTGATTTTCACAGAAATCAGATCACATGTCAACAGGAAAAGTTAACTTTGTAAAGAAAAAGCAAACAGCATTTTCAATCGAGCTTCTGTGACTCCATACTATAATCATCATATTACAGTCTTGGTGATATTGTTTGCTGATTTGTTTTTTTTAGTGTTCCAAGGTAGGGCTACACACAATATTTTCATGACACATTTTAGGCTAGCGGTCATCCACTCTAAGGGGGATATGGATCTGATAAGAGTAACCTCTGTATAAGGTAAAAAGGTTAAAGGTTACCATAGGCCATGTTTTGAAACAACGTTGAAGCTGAAAAACATTTCATTTCAGTCAAACTGTGTTATCAGTGGTTTGGAGAAAAAAGCTACTTCTACTGGCCTAATTGAAGACATGGCAAGATGGCTCCCACATTAAAAACTACAAAAACTTGTTATGGAAAATATGTCATCCCAAAGACGTACATACACCTATATACGTCTTTGGTCATCCTAACTCTGGTTGTGATTTCCCATTTTCAAGACTGCAATGGTGCAGGTTAGAATTGTCTTGTGCAGCCTAAGTTATAAGCAGTATGAAGTGAGTGCAGTTGGTAAAATACTCCCAAAACAGGCTAATAAATATCACCTGCTTCAAATTGATACCATGTTTACAAGATCTAAAATGGACATCCTGTTTATGTCCACTACAGATCACCAATCTTCGGTATATGCACCTTAGTCAATCAAATCTCGCTTTGACATTAATTTGCATCATCATTAAATCCCGTCAGAAAAAACAAAAATGATGACCAATCAAATCACTCAGTTCACTCTTGAGGCTCATAAAAGGAAGCCAAATATATGGTGGATGGGTTTCCAAGGGCCACAGAACAAAATGGCGGTCTGCATGTGATGACAGTTTACACCCTCGTGGTGATTTTGTAATAGTTTTGACAGAGGATGATACAATTGTAGATCTTTATCAGAATGTCGACTGTCTTCCCTTTTCTATTAAAAAAACGAAAAATCAGATATAGTGGGAGGAGCTGTTGGTATTAAACACTGCGTTAAACACAGATATTTACTGTTATGAATAACTATTCTGAGATATTTTGAGTTCTTTTTATTAGCTGTCATTTCTGTCCTCTGGACGTCCTATGATAAAACCACACAGATACTCAATCATGGAGCAACAACCTTATATGTGAAAGTAAGGATGTGACAGATGATGCAGGACTAGGGAAGTGGGCTGCTTGATGAGCTAATCCATGATGCAGGTTAACCAATTGCCTTGATACCAACAACAACACGAGGATGATTTGTCAACTATCGATTTGTCCAACATGCATGTCCGTACTACTTGCAGGTGTTCCCTGATGAGTTCCACCTACAAACTCTGAATCACTTCTTGAGAGCATGTGCTGACCTACATAACAGTGTTAACGTCAAGAATATCATCATAGCTCTGATCGACAGGTAAAAACACATTTTTGTTAATAAAACAGTTTCAATCAGATTGGTTAATAGATATTGAATAAAAGCCTGGAATTCATCTTATGCTCTGTTTATACGGCGAAAAATTGCATATATGCAAATTTGCACACATGTGCAAATTTACGCACGTGAGCAAAAGTGCATTCATACGAAGTATAAGTCCCATAAGTTAATGTGAAGTAAATTGTCAAAACCACCCATTTCTGTCATAACCATGGAAAAGATCAGACTGGAATATTTCTGCAAGCGCAGAAAATTTCCCTATTTCCTGAGTGTAGCTCTAGCTCTGGGTTGTTCAAATGTTAGAGAAATAAGAAGAAAACCCGGGTCGAAGGAGTGGTATGACAAGGTTGTTCTGCAGCACTGTGAAGAGACAGACTGGCTAGAAAACTTCAGAATGAGGAAGGAAACATTGGATTTCATTTGCAGAAGACTTGAAGATGAACTCTCTCCTTCCCAAGACACCGTTGAAGAACCATTGGGTGTCCAAAAGAAGGTAGCAGTTGCAATTTACTGGCTTGCATCATTGTCAGAGTACAGGACAGTCGACAATCTCTTTGGTGTTAGGAAGGCTACTGTGTGTGTTTGTGTCCATCAGGTGTGTTAGGCAATTTTGAAAGTCCTATTGGATGAGTATGTCAAATTCCCTGAGGGGGAAGCCCTGAAGGATGTGATAAATGGGATTTTCCTAACTGTGCAGGGTCCATTGATGGTAGTCACATTCCCATCATCACCCCCAAACAGTCACATGGCGATTACTTGAACAGGATATGTTTTTACTCACTGATCCAACAGGGAGTTTGTGACCATCGATACATGTTTAGAGACATTAACATTGGGTGGCCAGGTCGGGTCCACCATGCCCGCATGTTAGCCAATTCAGATATTTACATTCAAGGTGATAATGGCATTCTTGTCCCCACATGGAGCAAGAAGGTTGGTGATTCCAATATGCCAGTGGTACTACTTGGTGATGCGGCCTACCCATTAAAGACATGGCTTTTAAGGCCTTTCTCCAACAGAGCCAATCTAACTCCTGCTTAAGCCACATTCAACTATCTCCTAGCAGGGCAAGGATGACGATAGAGAATGCCTTCTGTCGTTTGAAGGGACGCTGGAGATGCTTACAAAAGCGATTGGACATCGATGTGGAGTTTGCTTGCTCGGTGATTGGCTGTTGCATTGTCTTGCATAACATATGTGAGAGTGTCAATGAAACCTTCAGGGATGAGTGGAATGAAGACACAGATGATGACGCAGATGAACAAGTGGGCATACAGGATGGAGGTGACGAACCTGTCCGTTGTGCAAAGACCCTGAGGGATGATATTGCACAGGCTTTCTGGTTAACATTGTTTTTTACGACACCATATATGCAAGTGCATATTCGAGAATGACAGAGAGTTACAAGTTTTCAACTTTTTTTGCTTTCATGTGATTTTTACATGATCATCTCACACAGCCTTGTGCAAGTAAAGAAACCGTAATAAACTTAAAGTTTCAAAAGTGTTTGCTTTAGTGAATTATTACTCTTGACTTCAAACATGAAGTGTAAATCACCAAATATGAAACGTTTTCACAAATTAAAATAAAGTTCGTTTCCGCAAAACTTGCAGGTTTTTTTACTGTTCTGTATGTAAATACAAGTTGTGTCCTTAATTCTTCACAAGAATACAGTGCTTCACAGATTGAAAAATGTTCTTGCTTATCCGTGTCTGAAGATGACCATGAAGGGTTAGTGCCAGACGACTGACCATGACTTGAATACGAGAGTGAGGAAGGACCTTGACCTCTGTAAACTTGACCTTCACCAGAATGCATAGGACTCATGCTCACAGGGAATGATGGCATTGAATGTGGTTGCCCTGCCTGTTGTTGGCCGATTGCTCCCATAATCATCTTCATCATGTTGAGTTGATGTTCACGTTCCTCCCTCTTCTGTCTTTCCTCTGATTCTATTTTCACCTTTTCCAAGTCGAGATTTTGTTTCTCCAAGTCCCTGCTTTCTCATTGGCTGCACCAAATCCATCCATGACTGACTTCAGTGCCACTTCCAACCTTGTCTTTCACATCCTTTTCTTTTTGCTCTTCGCTTTGTCAGCAGATTTTTCTTTCTTCCTTTTTTCTACCAATCCTTCATCCTTTTTGCCTTTTGTGTCTGACGACTCCTTCTCCTTTCTGTGATCATCTTCTCTCTCAAGAGGTGTAATGCCACTGAGATCATCGTTGACAGACTGCGGAATGTCCCCATAATCATTATCATCATAATCACTTTCATCAGCTTCTTCGAGTCCAGCTTTCTTCCTTAAAGTATTGATCACTTTCAGCGGCAATGATGCTGGTCTGTTTCCGAGAATGACGTCCAGTTCTTCGAAGAATTTGCAGGTTTTCCTTCCTTTAGGACTCTTTTTCATGCTTGTTTTACATTCTCTGTTCGAACTTTTTAGAGTATGAATGCGTACTTTACATTGATCTCGTGTTTTCTCGAAACCCTTCTCAGCCATTTCGCTTGCAACCGTTTTATAAATAGACCCATTATTTGTTTTGGGGTTTTCAAGTTGTTCTTCAATACAATTCTCTTCCCATATTCCTAAAAGACATCTCGTTTCATCGTCGCTCCATGCAGCCCCACTTTTTTGGCCCTCATTTGTTCTTTTTCTGCTAGCCATTTTTGCTGGTCTGGTCTGTTTGAAGTCTAGACATCAACTGGTATAATTTGACCAATGAGGATTAAGTGTTGCCAATAACACGCACTTAAAATAGATATTATGCAATAAGTTGGGAAATATACTTTCTGTATGTAAATTTGCTATGCGTCCATACGACCAAATTTGCTCATGGTAGCAAAAAATACACATCTAAACTGCATATACTCACAGGTTGTAGCAAATTTGCACCTAGTCCCAACTAGGTGTAAATTTACTCATATGAGTAAATGCGTCCATACGGTCAAATTTGCTCACATAAGCAAATTTGCACATATGCAAAAAATACACATGTGTGCAGTTGTCGCCATATAAACAGGGCTTTAGTAGAACACTCAAGTTGTAGTAGTACACTTAGGTAGTAGTAGTAGTAGTAGTAGTACCACCCGTGAAGATTCGGGTTCGAATAGGTCTTCAGCAACCCGGCATGCTTGAGGCTTGCTGACTCAGTTGATGCAGACTCATTCATTTATAGACTGCCATCATAGTGCGGCATGAAACAACAAGCAAACAAACAAACATGTATACTGTTAACCTCTGAACACACATCCCTACAGAAACATGTATACTGTAACCTCAACACATCCCCCCCGACACGTATACTGTAACCTCTCAACATATCCCCCAGAAACATGTACCCTGTAACCTTTCTACACATCCTCCCAGAAACATGTATACTGTAAGCTCTCAGCACATCCCCCAGAAACATGTATACTGTAACCTCTCAACACAGCCCCCAGAAACATGTATCCTGTAACCTTTCTACACATCCCCCAGAAACATGTATACTGTAACCCCTCAACAAATCCCCCAGAAACATGTATACTGTAACCCCTCAACACATCCCCCAGAAACATGTATACTGTAACCCCTCAACACATCCCCCAGAAACATGTATCCTGTAACCTTTCTACACATCCCCCAGAAACATGTATACTGTAACCCCTCCACACATCCCTACAGAAACATGTATACTGTAACCTCTCCACACATCCCCCAGAAACATGTATACTGTAACCCCTCAACACATCCCCCAGAAACAGGTATACTGTAACCCCTCAACACATCCCCCAGAAACATGTATACTGTAACCCCTCAACACATCCCCCAGAAACATGTATACTGTAACCCCTCCACACATCCTTACAGAAACATGTATACTGTAAGCTCTCAGCACATCCCCCAGAAACATGTATACTGTTAACCTCTGAACACATCCCCCCAGAAATGTACACTGTAACCTTTCAACACAACGGGTGGTTGGGTAGCGTAGTGGTTAAAGCACCTGCTCGTCATGTAGAAGACTCGGGTTTGGATGTGTGAAGCCCATTTCTGGTGTCCCTCGCCATTATATTGCTGGAATATTGCTAAAAGCGGTGTAAAACCATACTCACTCACTCACTCACTCTCAACACATCCTCCCAGAAACATGTATCCTGTAACCTCTCTACACATCCCTACAGAAACATGTATACTGTAACCTCAACACCCCCACCCCCCGAAACATGTATACTGTAACCTCAACACATCCCCCCCCCAAGAAACATGTATACTGTAACCTCTCTATACACACACCCCAGAAACATGTATACTGTAACCTGAACAGACCCCAACCCCCCAGAAACATGTATACTGTAACCTCTCTATACACACACCCAAGAAACATGTATACTGTAAGCTCTCAGCTCATCCCCCAGAAACATGTATACTGTAACCCCTCCACACATCCCTACAGAAACATGTATACAGTAAGCTCTCAGCACATCCCCAAAGAAACATGTATACTGTAACCCCTCAACACATCCCTACAGAAACATGTATACTGTAACCTCTCCACACATCCCCCAGAAACATGAATTCTGTAACCTCTCAACACTACCTCCAGAAACATTTATACTGTAACTCCAACACATCCTCCAGAAACATGTATACTGTAACCACAACACCCCCACCCCCGAAACATGTATACTGTAACCTCAACACATCCCCCCCCAGAAACATGTATACTGTAACCTCAACACCCCCACCCCCCGAAACATGTATACTGTAACCTCAACACATCCCCCCCCCCCCCCCCCAGAAACTTGTATACTGTAACCTCTCTATAAACACACCCCAGAAACATGTATACTGTAACCTGAACAGACCCCGTCCCCCGAAACATGTATACTGTAACCTCAACACATCCCCCCCCCCAGAAACATGTATACTGTAACCTCAACACCCCCACCCCCCGAAACATGTATACTGTAACCTCAACGCATTCCCCCCCCCCCCCCCCCCCCCAGAAACATGTATACTGTAACCTCTATATACACACACCCAAGAAACATGTATACTGTAACCTGAACAGACCCCACCCACCCCCAGAAACATGTATACTGTAACCTCTCTATACACACACCCCAGAAACATGTATACTGTAACCTCAACACACACTCACACACACACACCCGAAACATGTATACTGTAACCTCTCAACATATCCCCCAGAAACATGTATCCTGTAACCTCTCTACACATCCCTACAGAAACATGTATACTGTAACCTCAACACATCCCCCCCGACACGTATACTGTAACCTCTCAACATATCCCCCAGAAACATGTACCCTGTAACCTTTCTACACATCCTCCCAGAAACATGTATACTGTAAGCTCTCAGCACATCCCCCAGAAACATGTATACTGTAACCTCTCAACACAGCCCCCAGAAACATGTATCCTGTAAGCCCTCAACACATCCCCCAGAAACATGTATACTGTAACCCCTCCACACATACCTACAGAAACATGTATACTGTAACCTCTCCACACATCCCCCAGAAACATGTATACTGTAACCCCTCAACACATCCCCCAGAAACATGGATACTGTAAGCTCTCAGCACATCCCCAAGAAACATGTATACTGTAACCCCTCAACACATCCCTACAGAAACATGTATACTGTAACCTCTCCACACATCCCCCAGAAACATGAATTCTGTAACCTCTCAACACATCCTCCAGAAACATGAATACTGTAACTCCAACACATCCTCCAGAAACATGTATACTGTAACCTCTCCACACATCCCCCAGAAACATGAATTCTGTAACCTCTCAACACATCCTCCAGAAACATGTATACTGTAACTCCAACACATCCTCCAGAAACATGTATACTGTAACTCAAACCCATCCCTTCAGAAACATGTATACTGTAACCTCTCCACACATCCCCCAGAAACATGTATACTGTAACCCCTCAACACATCCCCCAGAAACACGTATACTGTAACCACTCAACACATCCCCCAGAAACATGTATACTGTAAGCCCTCAACACATCCCCCAGAAACATGTATACTGTAACCCCTCCACACATACCTACAGAAACATGTATACTGTAACCTCTCCACACATCCCCCAGAAACATGTATACTGTAACCCCTCAACACATCCCCCAGAAACATGTATACTGTAAGCTCTCAGCACATCCCCAAGAAACATGTATACTGTAACCCCTCAACACATCCCTATAGAAACATGTATACTGTAACCTCTCCACACATCCCCCAGAAACATGAATTCTGTAACCTCTCAACACATCCTCCAGAAAAATGAATACTGTAACTCCAACACATCCTCCAGAAACATGTATACTGTAACCTCTCCACACATCCCCCAGAAACATGAATTCTGTAACCTCTCAACACATCCTCCAGAAACATGTATACTGTAACTCCAACACATCCTCCAGAAACATGTATACTGTAACTCAAACCCATCCCTTCAGAAACATGTATACTGTAACCTCTCCACACATCCCCCAGAAACATGTATACTGTAACCCCTCAACACATCCCCCAGAAACATGTATACTGTAACCCCTCCACACATCCCCCAGAAACATGTATCCTGTAAACTCTCTACACATCCCCCAGAAACATGTATACTGTAACCCCTCCACACATCTCCCCCCCCCCCCCCCCCCTGAAACATGTATAGCGAAGCCCTCAACACATCCCTACAGAAACATGTATACTGTAACCTCTCCACACATCCCCCAGAAACATGTATACTGTAACCCCTCCACACATCCCCCCCCCCCCCCCCCTGAAACATGTATAGCGAAGCCCTCAACACATCCCTACAGAAACATGTATACTGTAACCTCTCCACACATCCCCCAGAAACATGTATACTGTAACCCCCCCACACATCCCCCCCCCCCCCCCCTGAAACATGTATAGCGAAGCCCTCAACACATCCCTACAGAAACATGTATACTGTAACCTCTCCACACATCCCCCAGAAACATGTATACTGTAACCCCTACACACATCCCCCCCCTGAAACATGTATCCTGTAACCTCTCTACACATCCTCCCAGAAACATGTATACTGTAACCTCAACACAATCCCCTACAGAAACATGTATACTGTAACCCCTCCACACATCCCCCCCCCCCCCCCCCCCCCTAAAACATGTATCCTGTAACCTCTCTACACATCCTCCCAGAAACATGTATACTGTAACCTCAACACGTACCTCCAGAATAGTTCTTCAGCAAACCCATGCCTGTCGTCGTAAGAGGCGACTTACAGGATCGGGGGGTCAGCCTCACTGGCTTGGTTGATGCATTGCATCGTATCCCAGTTATATAGATCAATGTTCAAGATATCAGTCACTGGGTTGTCTGGTCTAGACTCGATCTTTACAGACCACTGTCATATAGCTGGAATATTGCTGAGTGCGGCATTAAACAACAAACAAACATAAAAGTACCAGTACACTCAAGTAGGTTTAGTAACTGCCACATGAAATCAGTCAGAAAAAGCCAATGTTCTTGAATTGTTTGCTTCAGACTGGCTGCATTTGCACAGAATGAGGAAGGAAGTGGAATACCAGCCGACATCCAGTTGTTTGATATCTTTTCCCAACAGATTGCACAGGTGATTCAGGTATGTACCGACTCCAGTCAACCCCGGGAAGTGTCATGAGAGAGGCTGGGATACCGTTTCGTTTCCGGAGCAGGCTTAGATACCATTTCATTCCAGAGCATAACTCAAAAACTGTTTAATATTAATTATGAAACTTTGCACCTATATATCAAACACATGCTGAACTGGTGCCTTTTGATGTTTTGTTTTTTCTAAAACAATGTTTTTTGTGGCAACAAACTGGACGTAGACTCAAATATGTGTAACATTCGTTTCCTGAGCATACCTCGGAAATGGTGTGATATATTATTATGAAACTTTGCATATGTATCAAACACATGCTGAACTGGTGCCTCTTGCTGCTTCCATTGTGACAATTTGGAGTTAACCCAAATATGGGTTGCTTTCATTACCAGAGCGTAACTAGATGGGTTGTAGTGTTCATTTCTGAATCATGTATCAATTATGTTTTAAATATATTTTCCATGAAATTTTGTACAGTACTGAAATTGTCATGCTGTTTTAGATTTTCTGCAAAATAGGTCTAAGATAATTACCTGATTGAGATATATAGCACTTGATAAACTTGTATGAGGTTTATAGGGAATTATTGTAAAAAAAAACACAAACCACAATTTACAACTGGCACCTGAACCAACCTACTTCCTCACAGTTGGTTTAGGGGGCGGTCGGGTAGCCTAGTGGTCAAAGCGTTCGCTCGTCACGCTGAAGACCCGGGTTCGATTCCCGACATGGGTACAATGTGTGAAGCCCATTTCTGGTGTCCCCCGCCGTGATATTGCTGGAATATTGCTAAAAGCGGCGTAAAACCACACTCACTCACTCACAGTTGGTTTAATCATCTTTTTAGTCCTTGCAAATAGGCCATTTACCAAAAGTTCCAATGAACATAGTTCACAGGGGCAATAACCTTGCACACAACCGGACATGTCATCTTGGCTGGGGATGGGAGTCTTTCATGCTTGTTTCACATGTAGATTGCATTTTAGGTCTGTTTGCACTGGACTAACTTTCTTCCAGAATCGCCCTGAAATGCCGCCTGAGGACATAGTAGCTTTGCAAGTTGCACTGATCAACTTGGCACTGAAATGCTACCCAGACAAGGTAGACTATGTAGACAAGGTACTCGAGACAACAGAAGAGATCTTCCACAGGCTCAACTTGGACCAGTGAGTCATATTCATTCCATATGTTCAGATGGATCTAGTCTTTTATAGGCATTCAGAAGTTGGAAGAACTTTTAAGAGTTACCGTGTACAAGTTTCTGAGGGATGCGTGGAGAGGTTACAATATACATGTTTCTGGGGGGATGTGTTGAGAGGTCACAGGATACATTTTTCTGGAGGGATGTGTTGGAGTTACAGTATGCATGTTTCTGGGTGTGTATGTGTTGAGAGGTTACAGTATGCATGTTTCTGGGGGATGTGTTGAGAGGTTACAGTATACATGTTTCTGGAGGGATGTGTTGAGAGGTTACAGTATACATGTTTCTGGGGGACGTGTGGAGAGGTTACAGTATACATGTTTCTGGGGGATGTGTGGAGAGGTTACAGTATACATCTTTCTGGGTATGTGTGGAGGGGTTACAGTATACATGTTTCTGGGGGGATGTGTTGAGAGGTTACAGTATACATGTTTCTGGAGGGATGTGTTGAGGTTACAGTATACATGTTTCTGGGGGGATGTGTTGAGGGGTTACAGTATACATGTTTCTGGGGGATGTGTTGGAGTTACAGTATACATGTTTCTGGGGGATGTGTGGAGAGGTTACAGTATACATGTTTCTGGGGGATGTGTTGAGGGGTTACAGTATACATGTTTCTGGGGGATGTGTTGGAGTTACAGTATACATGTTTCTGGGGGATGTGTTGAGAGGTTACAGTATACATGTTTCTGGGGGACGTGTGGAAAGGTTACAGTATCCATGTTTCTGGGGGATGTGTTGGAGTTACAGTATACATGTTTCTGGGGGACGTGTGGAGAGGTTACAGTATTCATGTTTCTGGGGGATGTGTGGAGAGGTTACAGTATCCATGTTTCTGGGGGATGTGTTGAGAGGTTACAGTATACATGTTTCTGGGGGATGTGTTGGAGTTACAGTATACATGTTTCTGGGGGACGTGTGGAGAGGTTACAGTATTCATGTTTCTAGGGGATGTGTGGAGAGGTTACAGTATCCATGTTTCTGGGGGATGTGTGGAGAGGTTACAGTATACATGTTTCTGGGGGACGTGTGGAGAGGTTACAGTATTCATGTTTCTGGGGGATGTGTGGAGAGGTTACAGTATCCATGTTTCTGGGGGATGTGTTGGAGTTACAGTATTCATGTTTCTGGGGGATGTGTTGAGAGGTTACAGTATACATATTTCTGGAGGGATGTGTTGAGAGGTTTTGACTATTTAGGAACAGGTGATGAGGTTTTCAGTTTGCGACATGTGCAGATGACCTCAAGATTGTGCATGTTGTAGTCTGGAGCATGGAACCCCAGTGTCAAAAGAGCTGATGAGACTAATGAAGATTCCAGTGGACCAATACAACAACCTGCTCACAGTGCTAGAGCTTCAACACTATGGACCCATGTTTGAGTACTTTGACTACAAAGGTCGAAAGATAATGAGCTGCTACATTATCAACAATGCCCTGGAAAATGATATTAAAATACCACTGCAGGAAAATGTGAGTGCAAAATGTTTTCTCTCTAAATATCAAGAAAAATGCATAAATTGTGCATCAGAAAGAACTTGTTCTACTTGTGTGGGGTGCTTTTCATATCAACATTTTAACAAGTTGGAGAGAACTGATGGTTTTTGAGTATTTTTGTGACAGACAAGTTGCCTTTACTGCTCACTTGATTAAGTGTGATTATGTCATGACCTGCTGTCTGTGTCACCTATGTCAGTAAACATCTTCTCCACGGTAACTAGAGAACCAACCAACTTGTAAACATGTAAATATCAGAAAAATATCTAGTTGAATTAGTTGAATAAATAATTCCTTTGAATACATAACCTCCATTACATCAGAGCCATAAATCCAGCAGTTTGGTTGTCCTCACTATAAAATCTTAGATTTTCAACAGATTCCCCTCTTCACTGGCAGCTATGTAATAGTCCTAAGGGAGATAGTATTCATAGACCAACAGCATCTGCTAATGGGCGAAGGCAGGAAGACTTCACTTCTTTCCTGTGTGTGCTAAATTAAACAAGGAAAACAATTCCCAGTGTATTTACCTCACAAATGGTTTGATCTGTCAAGTTGTAAGTTTTTCAACAGTTAATTCATTTTAATTACTAGTTATCAATCTGCTTACGAGAGAATTTTCACATTGATTATCCCCCGCCGCGCGAAAGCGCGAAGCGGGGGATATAGTATTCACGACCGTCCGTACGTCCGTCCGTCCGTCCGTCCGTACGTCCCACCTGTTTGTTGCCGCGATATCTCAAGAACTAAACACTGGATTGTCTTCATATTTGGAACTATGGTGTATATACAGACTCCGCAGACACCAGTCGGTTTTGGTGACCTTGATCCCATTTTCAAGGTCACAGCAGACAAATCTGCTTTTAGAGTTGGAAAACGGTGTTGCCGCGATATCTCAAGAACTAAACACTGGATTGTCTTCATATTTGGAACTATGGTGTATATACAGACTCCGCAGACACCAGTCGGTTTTGGTGACCTTGATCCCATTTTCAAGGTCACAGCAGACAAATCTGCTTTTAGAGTTGGAAAACGGTGTTGCCGCGATATCTCAAGAACTAAACACTGGATTGTCTTCATATTTGGAACTATGGTGTATATACAGACTCCGCAGACACCAGTCGGTTTTGGTGACCTTGACCCCATTGTCAAGGTCACAGCAGGCAAATCTGCTTTTGGAGTTAGAAAACGGTGTTGCCGCGATATCTCAAGAACTAATCGCTGGATTGTCTTCATATTTGGAACTATAGTGTATATACAGACACCGCATACACCTGTCAGATTTGGTGACCTTGACCCCATTTTCAAGGTCACAGCAGGCAAATCTGTTTTTGGAGTTGGAAAACGGTGTTGCCACAATATCTCAAGAACTAATCGCTGGATTGTCTTCATATTTGGTACTATGGTGTACAGGCGGGGGATATTTCGTCACTCTGTGACAAATACTTGTTGATACATTGTTTGATGAAGGTGATGAGAAGTGGATTCTCCATTACTCTCTCCGGATTGCAGCACCAGAGTGGCTGAACAGCAAGCGCCAGGCTTCCTGTCCCCTTCAATATGGAGCAGTTCATTCATACAAAGATGAAGTCGACTCAATCTGCAATCACCAATAATAACCATGAATAACATTTTATACCTTAAGTTTATAATGATCATGAGTGAAAGAAAAGGGACAGATCTCAAATTCTCCCAACTGCTGTTTTTGTCATCAGAATTTACATCTTTCAGAATATCAGCTAAAATACATACTTCTTCATCTGGCAGGAGCCAAGCTAGCTGCCTCACACTTGACCAAACAGAACCCTTCAGACAAGGAAACCATCAGCACTTTAAAAGAGTCAGACACCACAAGGGATTCTACTCACCAGTCTTCCTGTTTCCAAAGAAAACTACATCAGACATGTACTCAACAAGGATTATCTAGTACAGCCTCCCAAGTTCCATATGCTGATCAAGAAGCTTAGGAGCTCCCTCACCTGAGGAGATTGGATGATAAATCTAGACTTAAATGACGCTTATCTTCAAGTCACCATTCATTCAAGTTGTCAACCTTATCAGAGGTTTCAGTACAACTTTCTACCATTCAGCATATCGATTGCTCCGTAGCTATTGACCCAGATCACGGCTACATTGACAGATCAGGACAAGTCGCAAAGCAAAGCAAAGCAAGCAAATTGAGTCTTCCTCATTCCTCACTCAACTACACCCATATATGGGATTCCTGGTTCATCCCGACAAGTCAGTGCCTTCTCAAGACATAAGATTTCAACTTGTCAAGGTAAACCCAAGCACACATGACTAGCCCATCAGGTTGTGCCGTTGACGGATGTCATGTCTAGGTACACTTACATCTCTCCAAGATGTTACCTACAGTGGGAAGCTGCAGTTATCTTACAAGCCTGGATGAACACAACCAGAGAGCTGGACCTAGACCTTACTCAACCTCCACCACCTCCACCACCTCAACGCCCAACAACATCACTTATACACAGACGCTTCAGGTGAGGGATGGGGAGCTCACTTGGATGACGTTGTAGTTCAAGGGAAATGGCCAGGAAGATGCATAACTGTCTGGAGGTGAGAGTTATATTCCAAGCTGTCAAAGCATGGCAGGTTCAGCTAAACCACTTGTCGGTATTGATCGCGACAGCTCAATACAGTGGTAGCAGAAATACAGCATCAGTGGGGCACGATGTCCTCCTCTTCAACCTTCACTTTAACCTTCACTTTGAAGTCGAATAAAATTCAAAATACATTGGGCAGACAGATACACTTCACAGTTTTGAATAATGTGGGAAATTCCCAGTTCTGTGATATCAACCACTTGCAATTTAGGCAAAGCAAAAATACTGAAAATGATCTTAAAAAAATAGGTAAATCGTAAATGTCGCCATTTTTTACACATTACTAAATCACAACTCACAACGTTATTTACAGCATGTTTTGATATCTTTAATTTCTTATATTTACTCAGAGAAATATTTTCAAAAAATAGCATATTAGTGATCTGTCTTTTGTCAAATCGCCAATGATCATTCCAAAACATCGCCAAAAACCCTAGAATGTCGCCAAATGATGTATAATGGATTCAGGAAATGTAAGACCAGGGTTTTAATTCACACAGAGCACATGGCATACATGCAGGCAGACATATTGGAACTCAATTTAATTTTTCTTACTCCCTAACTGAAGAGTACATTTTATAACATAAGATGTCCAGAGTTATCTGCCGTAGACCACTACATTGAGTGTACATAATGCCATAACATATTTTCCCCTTTGGAATGAAAGGCTTACTTACACATTGAACTAAAACAGCACAAACTTTTAAACAGTCTACAATCTTATGGAGACATGCAAGTATAACTATCAATGAAAATATTCTGAACTACATAACTGTACTAGCAGTGCATTTCTAGGAAGTTGCTTAAACTGGTGTTTAGAGTCCATGATAGATTCTACTCTAGTAATACTGTAATACTGTAATGTAGTGATACTCTAAAATATCTGAATGACACCTTCAGCTGAACTGTAACACATGTTGAAAGATATCTCAAAACTGCAACTTACTTGAAACTGATCACTCAAAGTTCAATTCAGCATAAACAAGTTAACACACAATAACGTTCATGGGAACAGTTCCTATCAGTTCATGACAAAGTCTATGGTCCATCCCGGAGAATTTCTTTCTCTTGTCGAACATCTTGGTTCCTGATTTGGTGTTTTATCACTGTTAATGTCTGGAGCTTCACCCTGATGATTCTCTGTACCAGATGGTATCTCTGGTGCCTGAGCTCATGACTTTACACTTGACAGACGTGATGCATTCCACACCTGACTTCCATGTTCACTCTGAGTAATGAATGTTGCAGGTCCTTTCTGCCCAGTAATTACTGTAGGACCTGAATATCTGCTTTCCCCTTTTGGAACATGACCAGGTTTCTTTATCCTTACTTCATCACCAACTGAGAAATCTGGATTTTTTGCGCCTCTCAAGTTATCTGCTCGCTTCTTGTACTTCAGCTGCTTTTCTGTGACTCACGTTCTGAAGTAACTTTTGTTAGGAGCATTAGGGACACCTGCAATGTCAAGACCTGTTCTCATCTTCCAACCATGTGGCAGGAATGATGGGGATTCTTCAGTAGTTGCATGAGGAGTTGTGCGGTAAATGCAGAGAAATTCTTTCACTACAAGGTTGAGTGGTTTACTCTGGATTTTATCAAGTTGTATGCAGCTTTTCAGATTCCTGTTGAAACGCTCAACAAGCCCATTTGCTTGTGGATAGTACAGAGCAGATTTAATGTGCTTTGTATTTCTGTCCTTCAGAAATTGTTCAAACGGAATGGAGACAAATTGTGAGCTATTGTCTGACACAATTTCAAGAGGGTATCCTTCCCGACTGAAGACTGTTAGTTAGAATTTGATGACAGTTTCTATTGTAACACTTGCCGAGAATCCTACTTCTGGCCACTTACTGAAATAGTCAACGAACGTAATAGCAAAACGACAGTCAGCAGGGGTTTTCAATTGGTCCCACTATGTCGATAGCCAGCTTTTCCTACGGGCCTTCAGGCCATGCTGTTGGAGTCATTGGAGCATATCTAGTTGAAGCAGATTTGTCACTGGTATTACATATCTCACAGTTTGCTAGCTTCTCTTCCACTTGACGATCTCTTCCTTGCCACCAGTAGAGCTTGCATAGTCTTGCTTTGGTGCGTACAATGCCTTGGTGTGCTTCATGACCCAAGGAACTGACTGTGCTAGTGAGTGTGTCTGGAATTACTACTTGTTCTCCTCTGAAGACTAAGCCGTTGCACCATGAAAGTTCATCTCGGACTTGAAAGAATGGTTTCATTTGTTCATCAAGTTCGTCTTTTCTGGGCCACTCAGACTGCAGACATTAGGATATCAGAATCAGGATTGGATCTTGAATTGTTGCTTGCTTTAATTCACTTGCTGTGATTGAAGGAACTCCATCGGACATAATCATATTGATTATATCCTCCTCAACCGGATCTTCAGTAATTTCTTCATGCACTGGAAGACGTGACAGGGCGTCTACAACATAGTTTTCTTTGCCTGGCCGAAAGACAATTGTGTAGTCATAGTTCAGAAGTCATGCATTCCATCTTGCAATTCACATATGCTGATGTCTAGTCCCTGTAGTCAGGAGTGTAGTTAGTGCTTGATGATCTGTGATCAACTGGAACTTTCGTCTACGCAGGTAAGTGTGCCACTTTTCACATGCCCATAAACAGGCTTAAGCTTCTTTCTCTCCCACTGAGTATTTCCTCTCAGCTTCTGATAGGGTACGAGATGCAAATGCAACTGTTCTTTCACCAGTACTATCTTTCTGAGAAAGAACTGCCCCCAGACCATATCCTAAAGCATCTGTTGCAACAAATGTATCCAGGTCTGGATCAAAGAGAGCTAAGCAGTACTGGACTGGATAAATGCCTTCACTTTCTCAAAACTAGCTTGAGCTTCTGGAGACCACACAAACGTAGCATCCTCTCTGATCAATCTCCTCATCGGTTCAACTTGAGTGGAAAAGGGTGGAACGAACTTGGAGTAATACGATGCCAAGGAATGATCTTAGGGTTGCAGCATCGGTAGGTGGTGGAACATCTGTGATAGCCTTCACATGCGACTGGTCTGGTTCTACACCTGATCAGGCGGTCGGGTAGCCTAGTGGTTAAAGCGTTCGCTCGTCACGCCGAAGACCCGACATGGGTACAATGTGTGAAGCCCATTTCTGGTGTCCCCCGCTGTGATATTGCTGGAATATTGCTAAAAGCGGCGTAAAACCATACTCACTCACTCTACACCTGATCCCAACTTGGATTCTGGACTTTGGAATTCACACTTGTCCTGGAGACATTCAAGAACTTTGACAAGATGTTCATCATGCTCTTTCTCAGACTTGCCATGAATAATCTTATCATCCATCTGACATTCAACACCTTTCAGTTCCTTGAGAATAATCGACATCATTTTCTGGAATGCTGATGGTGCAGATGCAAGGCCAAAGCATACTCATTTGAAGCGATAAAGTCCATCATGGGTGATGCATGTTGTCAAATCTCAAGTTTCTTCTGCCAGTTCCACTTGATGGTAAGCAGATTTGATATCCAACTTTGAGAATACTGTTGAACCATGCATCTTTTGAAACACCTCTTCTGTGTGAGCGAGTGGGAATTTGTCCACAACAATAGCCTCATTTGGCTTTTTCAAGTCAACACATACTCTTGGCTCTCCCGATTTCTTCCATGCAACAACAACTTGAGAAACCCATTCCGAAGCATCAACTTTTTCAATAATTCCTTCTTCTTCCATACAAGATAATTCTCTGGATAATTTATCTCTCACTGCAAGCGGCAAGAGGCGTAACTTCTGTTGTACTTGTTTACAATCGGCCTTCATTTTCACTTTGTGTACGAATCCCTTGGCCAGAACTCTACCTTCAAATAGTGACTTGTACTCTTGAATAAGGTCAGTACCCTGCTTATTGCCCAGGACAACAGAATCCACTTCATTGCATTTCAGCTATCTGCCAACAATAGAAAGGTCAAGAAAATGTATCAGGTCAAGCCCTGGAATGCACCTTCCTTTTGGCACAATGTAAAAAGTCCCTTTGATATGACTGTCTTTGTACTCAACCGTAACTCTGAAGCAGCCTTTCACATCAATGGGTTTGTGGGAATAGTCAGTCAGCTTGATCTTTGATGTCTGTAGAGCCTCTTTAAGGAATTGCTTAGAATATATCTCTTCTGACAGAATAGATACCGCTGAGCCGTATCTATGAGTAGCTTGACTGGCACACCACTGATTGCGACATTTGCAAAGATTCCTTTTGTGACACTGTTCACTGTTAGAACCTGAACTTCTTCTAGTTCATAACATTCTTCACCTTCTACAACATTGACTGAAGAATATGGAAAGTTTCCAGCTTTCTTGCAAACTTTAGAAAAGCGTCCGATTTTACCACAACTCTTGCACTTTTCTTTCCTTGCAGGACATTTGGAATCATGAGCCAAATGTTTAGTTGAACCACATTATAAACAGCCCTGCTGGCATGATGTCTCTTTATTGTTACCATGGTGACCTTGAGCCTTTTGTACCACACCTTTTGGTGACTTGCCCTGTTTATCTACAGGCCCGAATCCATGTTTCTTGACGTATCTGACAGAAACATCCCTTGGTTGACTCAACTTACTGGTTCCCTGAAGAGCGCCCTCAACAACACGAGAAATCTCTACAGTGTGAGATCATTAACAACCTTTCTCTGATTTTTGTAAATTTGTTTTCTCGATCAGCTGATCCCTGTTAAAGTGTCTAGATGAAATCAAGCAAAATACATTAGGTGTGAAAACAAACTCTGTGCTCGAAAAACTGTACTTGTTTGAAATGTAAACAAAGCAAAATTCAGATTTTAGACTGTAGCATTTTCTCCTATTTTGAACTATCCTTTCGTCTGTTCGTTGAAAACATTGGCTCAACAATTTCAAAATGTGCATGGAGAAAGAATCGTAGAAGAATTAGCGAATTAAGAGTAGATACATTGCAATGATTTGATATTTTCAACAGAAGTTGTCCTCTGTGACGCCACGACTGAAGCAAAATCATGCACGACAACAACGGTATTTATCAGAATTTCTGACTATTTCCGTTGGTTTCAATGAAATATATAACAACAAATAACAGTACACAGATTGTCAGAATGTTTTTTTGATTACTTACATGTCACATTTATGTCTATACTATCCCTGGATCAACAAAATTCCCCTTGTAAAATCCTGCGTACTGTTGACAGCGCCATTTTGTAAAAGTCAGTCACCGGTAGTGATGTCATATGTCAACAATGTTGTACATATTTGGTGATTTCTTTGAGGTGAAGGTCTTCGAATGAAAGCTCACATGATCATTGTATCCTGCTATTTACAGTTTCAATTATGATGTAGATTTTGCATATCTTTTATACATATTTTATCAAACAATTAATTTCACTTTGGATTATTTGTCAATGTTCCATGTGAAGTTCATAGTTTGGTATATGATATTTCTATCCTTTAGACAAGTGTTAGAAGATGAAATGTAAATGTAACTGCAACATGTACGTATTTCTGGGGAGTGTAATAATCAATATTGTAAGTTGATATAAACAATGTCCATGAAGAGCCGTTTCATTTTATTTTATAACTAACAGTGAATATATTTTTTAACAAAATGGATAATATTTTTTGTTAAAAAATATGCACACATTTTAAGAAGAATTGTCTTGGTCTTGGAATTATTTTTTATGTCATTTGATATACAGAACAGTGATATCAAACAATTTGCTAGGAGCGCGTTAGTCACAAATGATTTACAAATTATTCCTCTCGTTTTGCATTATATAATCAAAGGGTTCATCCTATTTTAAATATTGTTTACTTTATTTCTCCAAGAATTGTAAAAAGTATAAAAATATAACCCGTGCCATGTACCCCGTTGGTGGAACCTTATACGATCATCCTAATAATTCTATACCAATTGAGCTTTCTTCACCTCTTTTATTGTATAATTCTGAGACAGGATGAAGAGAAATAATCACATAATAATAAACAAATACATGTCCAATACTGAATATAATTTTGTTTGCTTAAATATTCTTTTGAATATATGATTACGCAAAATTGATACCAAACAGGTGCTTGTCTTGTCTAATTAAGATGCATGGTATACTAACTTATTGTTTATATATTCAAGACATTATTGACATGGTAAAAGCAGTCATTTTATGTTGTGTTGAAAAAGCGTCATATTCCGGTTTACACATCAACATTTTCCATACCATGAACAAAAATTAGGGGAGATTTATATTAATCAAAATGCCAGTGTCGTCTTTCTTCAATGTTGTCAAAGGCACACAAAAAACAGCCATGACGTCAAATAGAATGGTGTCATTCTTTTAGAAATTCATTACATTTGATGATAAGGCTAGTGCTCCATTAATAATGGTGCAACATTCGTCAAATTACATTTACACAATCAGGAGAATGTTGGAATCTAAGGAGTAATTAATAGGTTAGATAGGGCCATCCATTTCGCTATTACTTCTTTTTTTATGAAGTATGATTTCACCATTTCTTGTGGGTTTTTTTATACCTTAATGTATACAGTTTCAATATCAATATTTGTGTTGGAATAGTTTAATTCCTCATGATTAAAACACAACCCAAATATATTGTCCTTACTCACAGCTAATTCTCACCAAGTGACCTGAGTTGCAATAAACTAGTGCTAAGCATAGCGGAGTTATGCCCCCTTTTCTTTGTATGTGTAACCTCTTAGTCACCTTTTGAAAATCAGTTTTCGTCATTTACTGCAGGCTATCTTTTGCATTGAATTTGAAGAATATTTATGTCGTTCTGATATTAGGCAGTATTTTGTTCACTCACAGTCACCGTAAAGCTGAAAAATAAAACAAATTGCTGCACAGTATTTTATTGGTGTACGATGAAAAGCAAAAAGATTTCCTATTTTTAAACACAGAATAATTTCTTGGACAACATTTACCAGTGTCTTTTTTCTACATCTCAGCGTAATCAGTGCCACGTGAGTGCAATTCTCGCACAAGCTTCACTTTCCGATCTCAGGAAAATGTGAGTCAGAATGAAAACTCGGCATCCAGCTGGTTAAGTAAATCTGAGGCTTATCCTAAGAGGCTGCTATGGGGTTGGGATGGGGGCGTGGGGTGTACCAAAAATTCAAGGTGATTTGTCCCTTGAATACTTGTCTGGTGGGCAGATCATTGACGAATGTCTGCAATCCTAAATCTAGATGATGAAAGGTTGTCAGTCCCGGATGATACACTGTACAAGCAGCCCTAGATATTGCATCATTTGAGACATTAGTGCCATATACATATATACAAATATATGTAAATATCACCAACAAGATAGCAGAAGTGATGTCATCAATGGAAAGTGACAACCTCTTTGTAAGCGGGCCCCCCATCTGGATTAGCCAATGTACTACCTTTATTACATCAGGAATCTGCATCTAGTTGATAAAGGTTATTGGATGAAAGAAGTGACGTTTTCGCACCTAGCACATTCGCAGTTGCATTAGTGAAGATGATAGGGTTTTCCGAAGAACTAATAGATGTGTTTGGCAGTGAAGAGGTCGTTTGTTAAAAAATATTTTTGATTTTATAGTACAATGGTAATTATTGTTTGATTTCTAGCGTGATATGGCTTGAATATTGCAAAAACCATACTCACTGTCACACACTGTTTTTGTATGTGGAAAATTGATATTGAAGTTGAAATAAATGCACTAACTGCTGTACCTTCTCTCTCAGGTTGATGCTATTTTGAATATAGTCAACTGTCTGGTCCAAGATCAGCCTGATCAACCAGAAGAGCCAGATGACCCTGAAGACTTTGCTGAAGAACAAGGCCTTATGGGCAGGTTTATTCATTTGCTGGACTCAGAAGATCCAAATCAGCAATTTTTGGTACGTTTTAGAAACCTCTATGTAGGAGTGACTCTGTGATGAAAACCACAACAAAATTGACTGGCGATAAGTTATTATTAAGTAAATGTTACCAAGAAATGGCCAGATGTTGTTGGTGAAGGTGGCCATAAATGTTACTCTTTAGAGAAATCAGGCAGTATTTTACCATTAAATACATTTTCACCAAGCAGCCCCACTTGTTCAGATTTGAACACTGCCACTGATGCAATTGGTTTACTCATGTAGAGACTTCATACTTGATGTATATCGAATCTACCCATACTTGATGTACAGTGTTCCCTCGTTATTGCGCCCTTCAATATAGCGCTAACTCGGTTATAGCGCGAGGTAAAGCATGGCAGTTATTAATACTCGATCAATTCTTTTTTTACACTATGAATCATAAATAACTCCTGAAACGTGCAATGTAGATCGTGTTAGGTAGGCAGAGCATGTATACTGTTTTGTTGGTCATCTACCTCTAAAAGGCTGATCATCTGTAACGCTCATCAATTATTTGGACCCTGAAGGTAGCTTTTTAGCGAGGGATCACTGTATATCGAATATACCCATACTTGATGTATATCGAATATACCCATACTTGATGTATATCTAATATACCCATACTTGATGTATATCTAATATACCCATACTTGATGTATATCGAATATACCCATTCTTGATGTATATCGAATATTCCCATACTTGATGTATATCTAATATACCCATACTTGATGTATATCGAATATACCCATACTTGATGTATATCTGATATACCCATACTTGATGTATATCTGATATACCCATACTTGATGTATATCTAATATACCCATACTTGATGTATATCGAATATACCCATACTTGATGTATATCGAATATACCCATACTTGATGTATATTGAATATACCCATACTTGATGTATATCGAATATACCCATACTTGATGTATATCTGATATACCCATACTTAAGGTATATCTGATCTACCCATACTTGATGAATATCTGATATACCTATTTTTAATGTACATCTAATATATCCATACTTGATGTATATCTGATATACCCATACTTGACGAATATCTAATATAACCATACTTGATGTATATCTAATATACCCATTCTTGATGTATATCTGATATACCCATACTTGATGTATATCGAATATACCCATACTTGATGTATATCGAATATACCCATACTTGATGTATATCTGATATACCTGTACTTGATGTATATCTAATATACCCATTCTTGATGTATATCTAATATACCCATACTTGATGTATATCAAATATACCCATTCTTGATGTATATCGAATATTCCCATACTTGATGTATATCTAATATACCCATACTTGATGTATATCGAATATACCCATACTTGATGTATATCTGATATACCCATACTTGATGTATATCTGATATACCCATACTTGATGTATATCTAATATACCCATACTTGATGTATATCGAATATACCCATACTTGATGTATATCGAATATACCCATACTTGATGTATATTGAATATACCCATACTTGATGTATATCGAATATACCCATACTTGATGTATATCTGATATACCCATACTTAAGGTATATCTGATCTACCCATACTTGATGAATATCTGATATACCTATTTTTAATGTACATCTAATATATCCATACTTGATGTATATCTGATATACCCATACTTGACGTATATCTAATATAACCATACTTGATGTATATCTAATATACCCATTCTTGATGTATATCTGATATACCCATACTTGATGTATATCGAATATACCCATACTTGATGTATATTGAATATACCCATACTTGATGTATATCTGATATACCCGTACTTGATGTATATCTAATATACCCATTCTTGATGTATATCTAATATACCCATACTTGATGTATATCGAATATACCCATTCTTGATGTATATCGAATATACCCATACTTGATGTATATCGAATATACCCATACTTGATGTATATTGAATATACCCATACTTGATGTATATCTAATATACCCATACTTGATGTATATCTGATATACCCATACTTGAGGTATATCTGATCTACCCGTACTTGATGTATATCTGATATACCTATTTTTGATGTACATCTAATATATCCATACTTGATGTATATCTGATATACCCATACTTGACGTATATCTAATATACCCATACTTGATGTATATCTAATATACCCATTCTTGATGTATATCTAATATACCCATACTTGATGTATATCTGATATACCCATACTTGATGTACCGTATTCGACGTAATAAGCGCCCAGGGCGCTCTCAAAATTAGAAAAGGGGGGCGCTTATTAGAATGAAATTTTGGTTAAAAAAAAGAATTGAAAGATCACAAAATTCATGGTTTGGCGAACGCAGAAAACGACCTGTGTCCGTATTTTATAAATACATGTCTCGTACAAATAATACCATGTGCATTCTTGTACGTATTAACTTAAAAATGAGCATATTTGTGATAACGCAGCGCCACATTTTACGATTCTTAAAATAAATCATCGGCGCCATTGTTCGGAAGTACAGGAAGTACAGGAAGTACCGGTAATCAGCAGGTAAATTTGAAAAATATAATATAAACATGCGCTTTGTGTTTGTGATTTTCAAAAACAGATGTTATTGTGTGTTTGATTATGAATATCCTTTCACATGTTATTTGAAAATTAAAAGCTGTCTGACACCGCGAATGCACAATTTGACCGACTGTGTCAGCGACACCTCACCTGTGCCTTCTCCGCTTGAATCACCTGGTCACATTTGGAAACAAGACACAAATGTGTATTTCTTTCTTTTGTACATTAGTCGTTCACTTTCATTATCAATCAGGGGAAGATAGACATTTCATCTTTATCAGAACGGAACAGACATTTAAGTTGGTACTCGATAATCTCTGCAGAGACCTCTTCACTGATTGGCTTAAAGTGAAAATTCCCACGCCTGTCTATCCAATCAGCAAACACCTCAAAACTGAGGGCATTGAATACATTAACAGCTGATTGACAAGCCGAGATGTTTGATAAACAAAAAACAACAACACTGAACTCAGAAAACTGTATAACTTTATGAAACAACAATGATGCTGCTTTCAACTGCACACACAGAAGAAATACTGCCTTATCTTTGTTGTTTTACGCCGCACTCAGCAATGTTCCAGCAATATGACGGCGGTCTGTAAATAATCGAGTCTGGACCAGACAATCCAATGACATTCACGAGCATCGATCTACGCTACTGGGATATGATGACATGCATCTACCAAGTCAGCCATCCTGACAACACGATCCGGTTAGTCGCCTCCTACGACAAGCATATATATTTGGCTTTTACGACAAGCATTAAACATGATAAATGAGAAAACTTCTGAAACTGGAAATAACGAACACAGTCATTCTGGGATTATGAATTAATGTCCCATCAATCTGTCACTTGAATTCTTTTTTTAACTGCTCAAGGATAGAGGTTTCAGTGACATGGGGAATCTGGAGACTCGTACTCGTCTCCGCTTTCGACATCTTCGTGCGCATCCTCAGGGTCACTCCATTCATTTACGGCGTCCAACTCCATGCGTAGATTATCCTGCTTTTGTTGATTGGCTTCAAGCTCCCCAGATGTCGGCTCATCAAATCCATCAAATGGGTCATCGGAGTCTGAGTCGTCTGCGAAGAGAATGGCATCTTCGGCCCCATCCAAGGAGTTGCTGATTCCACATTTAAGAAATGATTTCCGGACTGTGTCTGGAGACACAGAACTCCACGCCTGCTTGATCCATTTAAGGACCAAGGTTTTTTCTGGGGGCTTCCTGTTGTTTCCCTTCGTCAAAACAGGCTTGGCATTGAAGAGCCAGTCGTCGTACTGGTCTCTGTAGGCATCTTTGAATGGCTTGTTCCACGACACATCGCACGGTTGGATGCGGCTTGTGCACCCACCGGGGATTATAGCAAAATCGCTGTTGTAATCACGTGACAAGGATTTCTTTATGGCGGGGGTACGATGTGCTGAAAAAGAATCCCAGACAAGAAGCCTACGAGTTTGAGCATTTTGTCGCCAAATACGGTGCAACCAAAATTGCATTACAGCCTCGTTGGCCCAAGCTTTGGGTGTCATCATGACGACTACGCCAACAGGGACGTCTTTGATGGGACGAACACCTTTTAACAGGACAAGTGGGGGCATTTTAGTACCATCCGCATATGCAGCCAAACAAACAGTTAGTCTAGTTTTTTCATGTCCTGTGCTTGTCATGGTAATGGTTTTAGATCCTATTTCCTCCAAAGTTGAACTGCCAGGCATATCGACCCACACCGGGGTTTCATCCATGTTTGCGATTGCAGAGAGCGGGTAAGACTGACGCCTCCTCATGTATATGATGTAGCGAAGAAATGACATCATCTTGTCACTCAGTATAGCTTCACTTTTTTTACCAACATGTGTCGCTCTACGGAAACTGATTTTATTTCTCTTCATGAAAGATCTCAACCATCCGCAACTTGCTTTAAACGATTGGTTTCCACCATCCCTGTGCAAACGTAAGGCCTCTTGCTTTAATGCTTTCCCTGTAACACGTGTGCCTTTACTGTGACGATCTCTCATCCGTGTTAGGACCTTATTTTCAATGTCAGGGAAATCTATTTTTCGCCCAGCCCCAGATCGACGTTTACGTTTGGCTTTGTCACCCACAGTTTGCAATTCTTGCTTCTGTTTTAGCCATTCTCGCACACGCTTTCTATCGACCCCAAAATGTTTTGCTGTCAATGTAATGTTAGACTTTTCAGCAAACTGTATCACTTTTAATTTGAATGAAATGTCATAAGAGCAAAGTCTCTTCCCTTTGTGTGATGACAGATCGTCATTCATGCTTGCAAAGTGACCGTTACACTTACCACGATTTTGCACCTAGTGACCCCGTAGTAAATGTGTAATGAAGCATGATTGGTCAATATAGTAATCATGTGACTAATATTTATTACCTGTCCTGCGCAGTCGTTACTATCAATAAAACAAGCATGGCCGATATTTACAAGTTTGACAGCTCGGTTAGAGGATTTCATGTTTATCGTGATATGTGGCAGCCCAATGAAGGAGAAGTATTATCAACCAAAAGAGAACCTGAAAACCCATCCAATAAATTTGCGGTGTGTGTTGTTTATGGTGCGTGTGTTGTGGGACATTTGCACCGGGAACTGAGCAAGACACTTTCGTGTTTCACAAAGCATGGCGGTGTGATCACTTGTGTCATCACCGATCCAGAATATCAACATTCAGAAATCGCAGGAGGCCTCGAGATACTGTGTCAGCTACGCTGCTTAGGTTCACCAAGATTAGTTGCCCGACTGAAACAAGTTCTACAGTCAGAATAAGTAAGTTTTTTTGTACATTGGTCAATCGGAAGGGGGCGCTTTTTGGGATGTTCACTTGCCAATATATTAGCAAACACCGCCATGGGCGCTTATTAGAGCAGGGCGCTTATTACGTCGAATACGGTATATCGAATATACCCATACTTGATGTATATCGAATATACCCATACTTGATGTATATCTGATATACCCGTACTTGATGTATATCTAATATACCCATTCTTGATGTATATCTAATATACCCATACTTGATGTATATCGAATATACCCATTCTTGATGTATATCGAATATACCCATACTTGATGTATATCGAATATACCCATACTTGATGTATATCTGATATACCTGTACTTGATGTATATCTAATATACCCATTCTTGATGTATATCTAATATACCCATACTTGATGTATATCGAATATACCCATTCTTGATGTATATCGAATATACCCATACTTGATGTATAACGAATATACCCATACTTGATGTATATCGAATATACCCATACTTGATGTATATCTGATATACCCATACTTAAGGTATATCTGATCTACCCATACTTGATGAATATCTGATATACCTATTTTTAATGTACATCTAATATATCCATACTTGATGTATATCTGATATACCCATACTTGACGTATATCTAATATAACCATACTTGATGTATATCTAATATACCCATTCTTGATGTATATCTGATATACCCATACTTGATGTATATCGAATATACCCATACTTGATGTATATTGAATATACCCATACTTGATGTATATCTGATATACCCGTACTTGATGTATATCTAATATACCCATTCTTGATGTATATCTAATATACCCATACTTGATGTATATCGAATATACCCATTCTTGATGTATATCGAATATACCCATACTTGATGTATATCGAATATACCCATACTTGATGTATATTGAATATACCCATACTTGATGTATATCTAATATACCCATACTTGATGTATATCTGATATACCCATACTTGAGGTATATCTGATCTACCCGTACTTGATGTATATCTGATATACCTATTTTTGATGTACATCTAATATATCCATACTTGATGTATATCTGATATACCCATACTTGACGTATATCTAATATACCCATACTTGATGTATATCTAATATACCCATTCTTGATGTATATCTAATATACCCATACTTGATGTATATCTGATATACCCATACTTGATGTACCGTATTCGACGTAATAAGCGCCCAGGGCGCTCTCAAAATTAGAAAAGGGGGGCGCTTATTAGAATGAAATTTTGGTTAAAAAAAAGAATTGAAAGATCACAAAATTCATGGTTTGGCGAACGCAGAAAACGACCTGTGTCCGTATTTTATAAATACATGTCTCGTACAAATAATACCATGTGCATTCTTGTACGTATTAACTTAAAAATGAGCATATTTGTGATAACGCAGCGCCACATTTTACGATTCTTAAAATAAATCATCGGCGCCATTGTTCGGAAGTACAGGAAGTACAGGAAGTACCGGTAATCAGCAGGTAAATTTGAAAAATATAATATAAACATGCGCTTTGTGTTTGTGATTTTCAAAAACAGATGTTATTGTGTGTTTGATTATGAATATCCTTTCACATGTTATTTGAAAATTAAAAGCTGTCTGACACCGCGAATGCACAATTTGACCGACTGTGTCAGCGACACCTCACCTGTGCCTTCTCCGCTTGAATCACCTGGTCACATTTGGAAACAAGACACAAATGTGTATTTCTTTCTTTTGTACATTAGTCGTTCACTTTCATTATCAATCAGGGGAAGATAGACATTTCATCTTTATCAGAACGGAACAGACATTTAAGTTGGTACTTGATAATCTCTGCAGAGACCTCTTCACTGATTGGCTTAAAGTGAAAATTCCCACGCCTGTCTATCCAATCAGCAAACACCTCAAAACTGAGGGCATTGAATACATTAACAGCTGATTGACAAGCCGAGATGTTTGATAAACAAAAAACAACAACACTGAACTCAGAAAACTGTATAACTTTATGAAACAACAATGATGCTGCTTTCAACTGCACACACAGAAGAAATACTGCCTTATCTTTGTTGTTTTACGCCGCACTCAGCAATGTTCCAGCAATATGACGGCGGTCTGTAAATAATCGAGTCTGGACCAGACAATCCAATGACATTCACGAGCATCGATCTACGCTACTGGGATATGATGACATGCATCTACCAAGTCAGCCATCCTGACAACACGATCCGGTTAGTCGCCTCCTACGACAAGCATATATATTTGGCTTTTACGACAAGCATTAAACATGATAAATGAGAAAACTTCTGAAACTGGAAATAACGAACACAGTCATTCTGGGATTATGAATTAATGTCCCATCAATCTGTCACTTGAATTCTTTTTTTAACTGCTCAAGGATAGAGGTTTCAGTGACATGGGGAATCTGGAGACTCGTACTCGTCTCCGCTTTCGACATCTTCGTGCGCATCCTCAGGGTCACTCCATTCATTTACGGCGTCCAACTCCATGCGTAGATTATCCTGCTTTTGTTGATTGGCTTCAAGCTCCCCAGATGTCGGCTCATCAAATCCATCAAATGGGTCATCGGAGTCTGAGTCGTCTGCGAAGAGAATGGCATCTTCGGCCCCATCCAAGGAGTTGCTGATTCCACATTTAAGAAATGATTTCCGGACTGTGTCTGGAGACACAGAACTCCACGCCTGCTTGATCCATTTAAGGACCAAGGTTTTTTCTGGGGGCTTCCTGTTGTTTCCCTTCGTCAAAACAGGCTTGGCATTGAAGAGCCAGTCGTCGTACTGGTCTCTGTAGGCATCTTTGAATGGCTTGTTCCACGACACATCGCACGGTTGGATGCGGCTTGTGCACCCACCGGGGATTATAGCAAAATCGCTGTTGTAATCACGTGACAAGGATTTCTTTATGGCGGGGGTACGATGTGCTGAAAAAGAATCCCAGACAAGAAGCCTACGAGTTTGAGCATTTTGTCGCCAAATACGGTGCAACCAAAATTGCATTACAGCCTCGTTGGCCCAAGCTTTGGGTGTCATCATGACGACTACGCCAACAGGGACGTCTTTGATGGGACGAACACCTTTTAACAGGACAAGTGGGGGCATTTTAGTACCATCCGCATATGCAGCCAAACAAACAGTTAGTCTAGTTTTTTCATGTCCTGTGCTTGTCATGGTAATGGTTTTAGATCCTATTTCCTCCAAAGTTGAACTGCCAGGCATATCGACCCACACCGGGGTTTCATCCATGTTTGCGATTGCAGAGAGCGGGTAAGACTGACGCCTCCTCATGTATATGATGTAGCGAAGAAATGACATCATCTTGTCACTCAGTATAGCTTCACTTTTTTTACCAACATGTGTCGCTCTACGGAAACTGATTTTATTTCTCTTCATGAAAGATCTCAACCATCCGCAACTTGCTTTAAACGATTGGTTTCCACCATCCCTGTGCAAACGTAAGGCCTCTTGCTTTAATGCTTTCCCTGTAACACGTGTGCCTTTACTGTGACGATCTCTCATCCGTGTTAGGACCTTATTTTCAATGTCAGGGAAATCTATTTTTCGCCCAGCCCCAGATCGACGTTTACGTTTGGCTTTGTCACCCACAGTTTGCAATTCTTGCTTCTGTTTTAGCCATTCTCGCACACGCTTTCTATCGACCCCAAAATGTTTTGCTGTCAATGTAATGTTAGACTTTTCAGCAAACTGTATCACTTTTAATTTGAATGAAATGTCATAAGAGCAAAGTCTCTTCCCTTTGTGTGATGACAGATCGTCATTCATGCTTGCAAAGTGACCGTTACACTTACCACGATTTTGCACCTAGTGACCCCGTAGTAAATGTGTAATGAAGCATGATTGGTCAATATAGTAATCATGTGACTAATATTTATTACCTGTCCTGCGCAGTCGTTACTATCAATAAAACAAGCATGGCCGATATTTACAAGTTTGACAGCTCGGTTAGAGGATTTCATGTTTATCGTGATATGTGGCAGCCCAATGAAGGAGAAGTATTATCAACCAAAAGAGAACCTGAAAACCCATCCAATAAATTTGCGGTGTGTGTTGTTTATGGTGCGTGTGTTGTGGGACATTTGCACCGGGAACTGAGCAAGACACTTTCGTGTTTCACAAAGCATGGCGGTGTGATCACTTGTGTCATCACCGATCCAGAATATCAACATTCAGAAATCGCAGGAGGCCTCGAGATACTGTGTCAGCTACGCTGCTTAGGTTCACCAAGATTAGTTGCCCGACTGAAACAAGTTCTACAGTCAGAATAAGTAAGTTTTTTTGTACATTGGTCAATCGGAAGGGGGCGCTTTTTGGGATGTTCACTTGCCAATATATTAGCAAACACCGCCATGGGCGCTTATTAGAGCAGGGCGCTTATTACGTCGAATACGGTATATCGAATATACCCATACTTGATGTATATCGAATATACCCATACTTGATGTATATCTGATATACCCGTACTTGATGTATATCTAATATACCCATTCTTGATGTATATCTAATATACCCATACTTGATGTATATCGAATATACCCATTCTTGATGTATATCGAATATACCCATACTTGATGTATATCGAATATACCCATACTTGATGTATATCTGATATACCTGTACTTGATGTATATCTAATATACCCATTCTTGATGTATATCTAATATACCCATACTTGATGTATATCGAATATACCCATTCTTGATGTATATCGAATATACCCATACTTGATGTATAACGAATATACCCATACTTGATGTATATCGAATATACCCATACTTGATGTATATCGAATATACCCATACTTGATGTATATCGAATATACCCATACTTGATGTATATCTGATATACCCATACTTGAGGTATATCTGATCTACCCGTACTTGATGTATATCTGATATACCTATTTTTGATGTACATCTAATATATCCATACTTGATGTATATCTGATATACCCATACTTGACGTATATCTAATATAACCATACTTGATGTATATCTAATATACCCATTCTTGATGTATATCTAATATACCCATACTTGATGTATATCTGATATACCCATACTTGTTGTATATCTAATATACCTATGTGAAATTTTTCTGATAAATGCTTGGATTGGGTGAGACTGGCTCAAGGTTACACAGTTGGAACTAGACAGTAAAGCGTGTGTACACTGTGATGTGGGTATAACTATTAATCATTAACCAGCCCCCTGTAACATTTCATAGCTGATATGCCTCTGATATACCTTGGGCTTTTTTTCTGTTTTATTTTTGTGGGAGGGGTGTATATGTCAATATTACACAATATGAACAAGGTAAGAATTTTCTTTGAGAACTTGAATATGTATGATTTGAATTTGACTAATTAGCCAACACTTTAACACAGGACTACGGATTCTGTCACGAATAATTCTGTTTACCAAGTGATCAGCACTTCATTGTTGACCTTGATGTGTATGAACAGTAGCCATTTTACTCCGAGAAACTCGAAACATGATAAAAATTGTATAAAGTTTCCTCAGGTTACATGGGATTAATTCATTCAGGGGTGAGACAGCTAACCCATACCCTAACTCTCAACTAACCCTAAGGATTTTACAGGGGTGTTTAATCAGAAAGGAGTATGTAACCCTAATCATCATAAAGGAGGACTTGATCAGAAAGGAGATACAAGGGTTAAACATCCTTGTGCTTTAACCATAATAGTTCAGGGCAAAACTGTACATTTGTAAACCTATCCTATCTCACACTTTGCATTTCTTCCTTCTTCTTCGATCATATGTGGGAATGTGCCTGAATCATGTTTCCAGCTTCTGAAAATAAAAAGAGCCACCCACCCTGTTTGAAACATCACAGAATTGTTGTCCTTCGCCAAGTTGTTCGAGTATCCTAAATAATATGTGAAAGAAGGACTATCAACGTCCTGCTTGTAAAGAATGCAGACGTACCTATTCTACGTCGGATCCCCACTCATTATGTTGCAACTGTCTGGGACAGTGCACCCTGGGTTCCCAATGTGCGGAATGTCATTCCCTAACTAACTTGGCTTTTAAAGTTTACCTGCAACGTTGTCGTCTTCGTATTGCCGATTGCCGTTCCAAAGTAGGGGATTCCAAAGCTAGTACCAGCTCATCACGCCTTAAAGACAATCCTGTCGAACCTGTAATTTCTGTCACAGACGACACCCTCTCAGACAGGTTCCTTACAGACGATTTGTCCACTCGCGACCTGTCTACCACTCCACAAGAAGACATGCAGGTCGATGTGTGCTCGGTCTGTCTGTCCCCGGGGGCTAGAGATACGGCTGTCGATACGACTTCATCTCGGATTGTTTTAGATCGTCACACTTCGGTACAACATTCACCCTCCAAGACGACAGTTCGGCACTCCCGCTCCCACGATCAGCGCTCTCGTTCCAAAGATGGGCGTTCCCGCTCCAAGGATCCGTTTTCCCTCTCCCAGGATCAATGCTCTCGCTTGGAGGATCGGAGATCTCGCTCACAGGATTGACGTTCTCGCTCACAGAATCGAAGATCTCGCTCACAGGATCGGCATTCTCGATCAAGTTACCATGAGTGTCATCATTCCCAATCCAAATGGTCTTCAATTAACCACCTGTCGGACAGTTCTCTCTATGGCAGAGACCGGTCATCCGTCGTTGACTACCACCATAGCGGCTATCCTCACGGGACCTTGTCGGTGGTTGATACCTACACGACCCGTCACAGAGGAAACCGTCATATGCGCCGGACATGTCCGATTGGGAATCTCAAATGTCCGTTTTAAAATATTGCTTACCAGACATTTTAAAAAGTATTGTCCGGACATTCTTAAATTTTGACCGGACATGATCAACAGTTGGGACTGAGCAGTTTCTGTCTGCAGTTGCAACACAATGAAGATTAACTACACTGACAAGCTTTGTTTGTTTTGATTGCTGTAATCGGTCAATCACTGTAATAGGCAATAAACTGAGTTGACACTCATTAATCGAGGATTAATTACTGAGAACATCTTGTTAATTCGAGTGAAAGGTGTTTACAACTGTACATTAATACCTTGCATCATCGATGTACCTCATTATCCTCACAATGCTACGATATGTAACCTCAGACAAGAAGCGAAAGCGTGACGACAGCCAGTCGACCGATGCAGATCAGTCGAGCGGATCTGCCAAACCCTCAAAGTCTGGACGATCATTTTGTAAGTGGTGGCTAACGACTTTCACTTGGTTGACATACAATGAAGATTTGCAGATTTTATTGTTTTCAGTAGCTAGTCGTATATTGAATCTTGATTGACCGCCATTTTGCTTTCTCGGACGAACGATATCCATTTTTTTTATGGTCAATAAATAAGTACAGATGAAAAAAGTATTCAAATAACTATTGCTATCAACGATATTTTAGTATTTGTGATTAAATTATCTGTCTTGTTTTTAAAAAAATCTTTAGTTTAAAAAAACCCATTTCCCGTGAGGTCACGTGATAACCAAATATGGGATAATAGTCTCGATCCAAATGTTACAACGCGTACACTTGAGCAGACTCATGAATATAACTCATGAATATTAATTAGACCGTTCACTACGTTAACAGATCGTTATTATAACAGAAACAAACGTATGTTTTCCATGTAAATCTAAAATGATATTATTTGTTATTAATTGTCCGGTGAATTAAACAATTTAAATTGAAACAATTCATAATTCATCATATTATGAATACGTAAACTTGTAATGTGTGTGAAAAGTCGTACTAAAATACGCTATTTGAAGGGGGCGTGGCCTAAATGCAAATGTCCGATTGGGATTTTAAATTTTCTGGACCCCTGATGGGATGCCTCCCCGATCTACCATGACTCTTATTACCAGCGTCCGGATACCCTTACTCACGGTTTCTTGACTACCACTCTTCTGCCAGCTATGCCTACCCGCCTCACAGTTCACAGGATCGACGTTCGTCATCGTATGAAGAACGTGATTGTCGAAGTCATTCTCGGAGCCATTCTCGTTCAGCGCACAGATCGCCCGATCGTAATTCTTCTAGGTCCGCCCCTGCAGACCCTTGTCCACCTATCCTACCCACGAATTGGGATCAGAGGGATCAACAACAGACTTCGGAACCATCGTTTGACTCTCTTGTGAAAGCAATATCCACTGGACTCAACCTACTGATCCTGTTCCGGTTTCGGTTGCCTCCCGCTTGACCCCTCCCGGATCGGGTGGTTCGACCTCTACTTCGGGCAATCCTGGTATCGAGGCTCAACCAACTGACAGTTCACATCCGTCAGGCGTTCTTGACGATCCCTCGTCAACGCCTTCCTCGGTTGGGAGTTTTGAACCAGCGGACCTAAATCGGTCATGCATTAAATAGCTGATAAATTGCAGTTAAAGTGGAGGACTTCGGCTGCGGATAGGTTCTCTGGATTTGCAGTTCCATCGGCTAGTTCATCCAAGATCAGCTCCCTCCCAGACCAGTCTTCCTGGACATTAACTCTAACCTAGATACGGCCTTCGTGTCCTTTCGTCGATTACAGGATAGTCTCCATATCCCCCGTTTCATCCTTGAAGACACAGGCACTCATGGCATGTCCACTACGGTCGCCACCCAGTTTCTACTCTGTCTCAGAAGCGCTCAACCTCGTCTTACGTGGTTGAAGATCAGGACCTAACGCACTTGGATACCACAGTCAGCCGTACCCTCCCACTCGTGTCTACTAGTTTGTCAGCCATGGACGACCTCTCCGTCTCTCTCCACTCATTCCCAAGAAGAGGCCTCTACTCGGGGATTAATCAACCTTACACAAGACAAGCTTACGCAGATTTTGAACCTACGTCTCCAGAAAAGACAATTGGAGGATCAACAGAAAAAGGATCACCAATATCCCCAATTTGTTCTTGCCCAGCGCAATTTACGTGAGCTTATTTTTTCCCAGCCTAATCCCTTTCGAGGGTGCGGCAGAGGTCGAAGAGGTCAACGGGGCTTGAAGCCCTCCTTGGGTCGATTGGTCTCCTTTACCGGACCCAAGGGCGCTGGCGAACCTTCCCAAGAGGGAAGTTCAGCAGGAACTCCTTTTCAAATCGGCATGACTGGGAACTTCCGCCCTCAGCCGTTCCCGTTAAGGCCACACCCGTAGATGAAAGACTAAAGATCTTTGCAAGCAATTGGACCAAGCTCGCAGACCCCTTTGTGACGCAGCTTACGACGCTCCATCCCCATCAGAGAACATATCCGGCCAGGCAGCTACCAACATTGATCGACACTGTAAATACGTTACTAGCAAAAAACGCCATCAAATGTCACTTCCCGCAACCCCCGGGTTTTATTCCCTTATTTCTCTTGTCCCCAAAAAGGACAGTTTAAAACTACGGCTCATTATCAACATGAAGACTTTCAATGCTACATACCTTGAAAACCCTACCACATTTTCGCATGACGTTGATCGCGCTCCTTCGTACACTCATTCATCCCGGCGATTATATGGTCAGTCACGATCTCCAAGACGCTTATCTGCACATTCCCATCCATTTGGTACACCGTCAAGACCACCATTACCAATGGAAGGTGCTCCCATTTGGAATTTCTTCCGCCCTGTGGCTTTTTACCCTCCTGACCCGACCCATCTCGAAGTTCCTACATCTTCGCTGGATCGTGTTCAATTCTTATCTAGACGACTGCATTCAAGTTCACGCAGATGCCGATTTCAACTCGCCTTCACAATGCGTCTTTTCAGACAACTCAGCTGGCTAATCAACGAACAAAAGTCGGAACTCATTCCCACCCAACGTCTCCAATTCATAGGAGCCCTGTTCGGCAAGGTTTGATGTTCGTTCCCCACGACTGCTGGGTTAAGATTCAACGTCTCGTACCGTTAGCACTCAAACAGCCGCTTCAACTGCGCCAATGGCAACAACTCCTGGGCCTCCTAACATCGGTGCAGGCGCTCACTGTATGGGGTCGACTTCATTTGCACCTCAAGGTTTTCTCACACCCTTTATCAGGATCAATGATTGTCACACGCCGATCTCTCTACTGCTCAATCTCCACCCTCATTTTCAATGGTGGCTGGTCGCGTTGAACGTTTGCAACGGGGTCTCCTTGGCGCCATTCGTCCCGTTCCATGATCTGTTCGTCGACACTTCAACCATCGGTTGGGGAGCACATTTTCAAGATCGGCATGTAGCTGGGCGGTGGTCCGACGTATAACGTTGCCTTCACATCAACAATCCTGAGTTCAAGGCAGCAATTCTCCTGCCTCATGACGCAGCGGTAATTAGTTGACCAAGCTGCTCGTTGTATAACATATTCTTGTGTTCTTAAATACTACTAGCTTTGGCGTAACAGTGATAAATTATTGTATATAAATTATTGTATACACTTTCAACTCATTAAAAATATGTTTACTGATAGATTAATATCAAATCGACAGCCTTCTTCCAGTCCCGCTTCATCAACAATTCTATAATTGCGTACCTATTTTTGCGCGATTGTACTAATTGTCGTGGAAAAAAATCTTACCAAGATTATCATCCCCCGGTTGGTTGGCTTGCACACATATGTGTTTGCCAAAATCTAAAGCAAATAGCTTTGATTTTACTGTGAGTTGCGTATTTAAAAATATTGTGTACACTTTCAACTCGTATTTTTGCTGTTAGCTTATGGTTCAATTCTACAACATTCTTCCAGTACCGTCTCATCAACAATGGTTTAATTGCGTAACTGTGACTGCAAAAGTGCACCCTCCAATCAACAATACCGGAGGATTTTGTGAATATCGTAACTGCTCCTAATTTTCAGCTGCCGGACACGTCCAGATCTTTAAATCTGTGACGTCGATGACAGCACCAGCATCTCAAGAAGCTATGATGGGGATAGCACAGACGCAAGCCATGGTCCAGTCAATACCTTTGAGCTTTGTGTCTCAGTTACCTGCGCCGAGCACAGCACCTGACTACTACCCTAGCGCCTCTATTACGCACGATCAGCTTAGCGCTGTTCTAACATATCCAGCGCAGGCGTCAACACCATTCCCGTACGCTAATTGGACAATGGTCCAAGCGCTTCTACAATGATCCAGTCATCACTGATGAGCCTTGTCTCAGAGACCTGCACTGAGTGCAGTACTGCATACCAGTTAAGATCTCTACAATGACGTCAGCCCAAGGGCTTACAGTGTACTCGGCTACGCAACCGGCACATGATCAGCTTAGCAATGTTCCAACATCCTTGGCACAATTGTAAGCGCCTACAACTGCGCCTAACGTATACCAAATACCTAATGTGTTTTCTTGTACAGCGTACATCGCTGGGCATCGAGTACGGGAACATCGCCACATGGCTCCTTATCCAGGCGGGTCATCAAAGCCTGCGGATGGAGAAGGCACTACGCACCGGAGCAGATAACCGGCTTAGCACAAGTACCCGATTGAGTAGCAGACCATCTCGTGTCAGTAACGCCCTCCCCTGGTAAATAAGAGGGACACCACAAGGTCATTGGAGGAAGACTTCTCCAAACTCATATTTGCTCCGTCATTTAAGCCACCAACACCGTCAATGTTTGCCGTGGATCAGGATCTATCAGAGGATAACCCTATCCTATGGTGATTTTCTTACAGTGTCAGATTGACCACAGGAAAATCTTGAGCCCGCCCAGGCTGAGATTACCGTTACACCCAGACTTTTCAGGTTTCAAGGCCAGGCTGCTTCGTCAACCTTGGTCGTCTACTCTTCAATGAACAGATCACAGACACGCACGCCAAGTACCCAAAACGCTTGGAATGACACTGTGCTCAAGACTCTAGATCACGTCTCTTTTAGTCTATCCCAGCGGGCTGGCAAGTCAGGCAATTATAAGCCTAGAGGCGCATCTCTCAAGGAAGACCAGTATTTCTGGGAAAGGGCGTGGCAGAGACAAGTCTCAAGGACTATTACGTACTCATTGTACTATATCATGCTTTCCGTTTACATGTAGAGGTAACCCCACCGTTGACCACAGTTTGATTTGGAATATCCAACATAGACATACTGTTGGTAAGAAGAGCTGTAGAGTTGGTTCACAACCCAGTCTTTACATATCCCCATATCTGCCTGGTACCCATGAAGGACCCAGACAAGATGAAAATGATCCACAATCTCTCCGTTTTCAACGAACATTATCTGAAGTGTCCACATTATTGCCGCCTCACCACGTTGAGATCTCTAATAATCAACATCAATACGTTTGATTCTTGATCAGTCTCAACTATCCATCCCAATCGTAGACTCCTCAGGTCCAGTTCAATGGTGTTCACTTCCAATGGGTAGTGTTCCCATTTGGCATTTCAGTGACCCTATGGCTATTTGCAGGAGTAATGAAGCCAATAACTGCGTATCTACACTTGACGAACACTTGGTTCGAGTTGTAGATAGAGGACGATCTACTGTGTCATCAACACATGTAAACTTTAGTACGCCACCGGGAATTCACCAGGCAGACGGCTACTATATCTTTCTAACTGGGATGGATAATCAACAAGGCGAAGTCAGGAGTAATCTCCTTCCTATCGGCTTCAGTTCATAGGAGGCCTGTTCCAGATAGACCAGGATCTCCTATCTGTACCGAGGGACAGATGACACAAGTTTCTACGTCTGTTGTCATCTGCTCTACACCAACCACACATGCTTCGCCAATGGCAAGTGTTGCTAGGGTTACTCAACTCGGCTCAGGACTTAACTAGCATGGGCCGCTTACAACTGCGACCAATTCATCTTTTCCTGAACCCTTACATCAGGAGTCAGGATCCACTCAAGTCCATCACTCTACCGGCTAAACTAGGGCCTTACCTCAATTGGTGGCGTTGAATGTCTTCGGAGTCTCTTTATTCGGGTTTTCCCCGAATATACCCCTGTTCGTGGACGCCCCCCCTTCAGGGATGGGGTGTTCACTTACAAGACCAAATAACCTCAGGGCTATGGTCCGGCGCTCAGTGAAAGTGGCACATAAACAAATTGGCGTTAGAAGCTTTAATTCTGGCCATATTGCATTGGCAGAATTAACTAAAGTCAGCTCAACTTGCAATATCCACAAACAACAGCACTGTGGTGTGGTGCATGCACAATCAGAGAACAACACACTCCCACTCTCTACTTCAACAGACTTTTCCGAACTGAGCGAACTACATGTGATCGACACCACCCGGGTCCCCTTTGGACATGGGATGCACAGAGCGGTACATCTCAGGTTATGCTGGGATTTTATTGTACAAAATCAACTACCAGGCCAACCCTACTGTTCCTTCACCATCCCACCAATATCGACTATTGTGGGAGCCGTACATGAATGTGAATTACTTCTGGGCTCAGTGCGAGCAGTTTGAGTTTTCATTCCGCTCCAAGACGAGGCATGGTTCGAGGAAGCGGTTATTTATACACGTGTTTCCTACGTCCACAACCAAAGTTAGTCGCAAACACCATATCTCTATGGTTACGCGCAGTCATCCTACAGGCCTATGAGATCGCAAAAACGGAATCCGCCAAGAGCGAATTACCCTCACGATCTCAGCCTGACCATGGCTCTACACGGCAATTGTTTTATTAGAACAATCATGGAAGGATATTTCTGGAGGTTCAACACAGTTTTTGTTTGTCATTATCTTCGCGTTGTGGCTCTCGAGGACGTCAAAGGCGTGCGAAGTTTGGCCCTCTGGTTGTAACCCAGCAGGTTACCAACCCCCTACGCAAAAAATGAGCTCGCCCTATACAGAGCCCTATACATATACTTCCATGCGCAGTCACTCAGTTGCCGCCAGTGAAAGAATATAAGACAATCTTGTTTGTCAACGACGGCTCTATGACGTGGTTAGTAAAGAACTAGCTGATCAGCTATTATTTTCTTTGTTACTAAGTGTGTATAAGGAATTTCAATGTTTTGATTTTTGAACAACCCTACCGTTTTTCTGAACTTTTCCGCTTCACAGTTTATCGACCAACTGGTGTCGTTTTGCAGTTTCTGTATTCTGAAGGTTTACCCACCTCCAAACAGTCCGATACAGATGCATTAAGGAGTAATGCAGGATAAGTAAAAAATTTAGTAAAATCTAAATTAGTTTTACATTTGTATACTTATCCTGCATTACTAAGTTAAAGGCCAACCCGTCGCAAGACTTGCCTCCCGACAACAACTTTATTTCTTCACCCAGTTGCACCGAATTCTAGTTGTCACATGCAGAGAATGCATTAAAGAGTAATGCAGGAAAAGTATACAAATGTAAAAAATATTTAGATTTTACTAATTTCTTAAATAATGTATACAATATCTCATAAGTTACTTAATACGGATGTTTATGTTAACACTACTGATGACATTCAGTGTCTGTCATCAATTGAGGAGGAATTAAACAGATCGTAAAGAAGGCAAAAAGTGGTCTCTGAACGAACAGGTCAGACAATTGCTAATTATCCAGTGCCAAGTGTTCTTGACCAGTGATTGATTCCCGACATGGGTACAATGTGTGAAACCCGTTTCTGGTATTGCAGGAATATTGCTAAAAGCAGTGTAAAACCATATTCACTCACTCTTGACCAGTGGTAAGGGACCTCTTCAAGGCACATATGCCTGTTCCGAGAGATGGACAGACAGACACCGAGAAAAAGATGCACACATGCCTGTCAGTGCACGCACAAATGTTCAGAATTGTCACTGTCAGATGTCTTGAATACAGAATTTTGTACTTAATTTAAAACCAACTTCTCGATATTCTCGTAATTAATAACAGAAAAAACCTCGACAATTTAAGAATCCCATATCAAAGAGTGAAAATGATGAGGTCACCTCCGGCCATCTCAGCAACACTGTTTTCAAAAATGACATTGCTTGTAATAAATGTGCAGGTAATGTGACAGTTGATAATTCGGATATAGTTTTTGCAATCAGGATTGAACTGGTTATTGGTTTTAGAATTTTTTGTAATGATAAGTTGTGACAATATTGATATGCCTCGGATTGGCTGCTGATTGTAACTGACACTCCTTGAGGTTCACTAATCTGTAAGTGTACTGGATTTCATGTTTGATTCACTGGTGTTGGTGACCCAATGATTTTTTCACTAGTTCATCACGCATGTAAGAATATATTGAGTTTTTATATTTTTTAACTTACCCTATCTCACACCTTCAGTATCTTCTTCTTAGATCCTATGTGGAAACCTGCTTTAACCATGTTCTGTGGGCTTCTAAAACAAAAACAAACATCTCAGAATCTCCATGGTTACGTCCAGTAGCTAGGTCAATTATGTTCTGCTTTGCCCGGCAAGCTTACACGAGCTGACCACGTGTATACCTTTGCCGACTCATTCTCTTTCTCATTGCTACTGTGTGTTGATGTGGTTGACACCTTGGAGAAGTTATTCGTTTCCTTTTTCCTAAGTCTCTATGAATTAGGAAAACCTACACCATGGGCAAAAAGGACAGACAACATCCGGCATGTTCACACTCTACATCAGACCCCCACTCCTTGTGCTGTGATTGTTTCGGGCAGTGCTCGTTTGACTTATGTTCTTCAGAGTATCATTCTATGTCAGATTCTGCTTTCTGCATCTACCTACAGCAGCGTCATAGGAGATTGTCTGACCGTCACTCTATGAAATCATCTAAGAAACCTAAAGCCGGGTCCTCAGTTGCACCAGAAGAACCCATACTGTCACTCATAGATGATACTATTTCTGACAGTTTCCCCATAGTTGATATCACAAACCCTGAACATTTCACAATCTTCGATTTGAGCAGATGGTCCCTCTGTTCTTCTGTTCGATTCCACTCCCTCTCACGCTCCTGTTCAAGAGACTGATCACACTCCCGCCTTTAAGATACCACGCTTGGAATCTACACGTTTTGCTCTACTGTTCATGCCTCAGCTACCACCTGGGACTCTCCCAATCATCACTCTCAGGATCTTAGGCACGAGACGACACAGGATCGTCAATTGGCTGCCATGGACAAGGATCGGTGCTCCAGCTCCGAGGATTGGCATTCAAGATCAGTCACTGCTCTCACTCTCCCACTGTCCTATCCGCTGATAATGATCACTTACACGGTTCCTATGGTCGGTGATCCCTTGAACGACGAACATTCTGTAACTATCGTCATGATTCACCTCTGGTCTCACGCCCTCGGGAACTTCTACCTATGGCAGGGATAGGTCCTCCACTGTTATCAATGTGGCACCAATATTATGCTCCCTCCCAGGTATTATTGGACATAAACTCTACCCTGGATACAGCCTTTGCATTATTCCGTCATCTACATGATTGACTCCCCAGACCCAAAAGACCATTACCGACAGAGTGGTCTCTTCATTCAGCATCGTTCCAATGGATTTTCTAACTTTAATGGGCCCCGGAAGTAGACCTCTTTGCCGACCGGTTCAAAGCTGTACTATCCCGCTTCGGGTCACCCATCCCTGATGCTCTGGCTTGGGATCGCGATGCATTGGCAATTTCTTGGGAAGGTCTCAATGCCAATGCCTTTCCACTGGGATCCTTCCCCGGGCCCTGCAGAAGCTAGTGGCCACCAGTCACCTCTCTCTGACTTTGATGGCGCCCTATTTGCCAACATGTAGTTGGTTCCCCACCTTGCTAAGTCTGGCCGACGAACGAATCCATCGTCCATGCTCTGAGATAACCTACTTCTTCAGCCTCACTCTCAGTGGCTTCATCCGTCCCTTGCAACTCTCCATCTCTGCATTTGCCAAATCTTATCATCAAAGGCTACTCCAAGCGGGTTCAACCCGGAAGCTGAAGCCACCTCCCTTGCGGCTATTAACTCTGTCATTGCCACCACTTCAGGGGCAAAGGTTTCCACAGTTGCGGAACTACAATCATTCATCTGCTCAAACTAGCCTCTTGTTTTCGACTCCCTTTGTGGGACCTGAATGTTATTTTACAACAACTGGTTTCCTGTGATCATGAATGAGCCACTGGCGGAAGAAGGACTTTGCGACCATCACACTGAAAACCATTTTCCTGTTGGCTCTGGGCTACTGCAGCATGCGTTAGTGAAATTCATGCGTTGGATGTCACCAGAGTCCAGTTTGAGAGATCCGGAAGTTGTCGGGCGTTCCTCAGCCTTCATTGGGATTGTGTGGCAAAGAATCAACTTACCGGCCAACCTGATCGGTTATTTACGATTATCTTGCTTTGATTGATCGTGGGATCGGATAACCATGAAGACCTCTCCCTGTGCTCAGTTCGAGCATTTTGACTGTATCTGGATGCGTCTCGCCTCCACAGACGCTCTCGAATGAGACTTTCCATCCTGCTGTCGACTGCATTTACTTTGGAAATTTCCCGTACTACGTTCTCTCTTTGGCTGTGCTCCATCATCCTTCAAGCGTATACCTTTGCTGGGCTTCCTCCACCTACTTCGTCTAATCCTCTAGAGACTCGAGCAGCTGCTTCTATCATGGCTCTACACAGTAACTGCACCCTCTCCCGATCATGGGAGGGTGCTTCTGGAAGTCTGATACAGTTTTCGCCTCTAACTACCTTTGCAACATCTCAGTCAGGGATACCCTAAGTTAAGTCCATCGGTGTTGGCGCAACGACTGTCTCGCAGATAAACTGGTATACACACATGATCCTTATGTCTTTTACATTTGTATAAAGTACAATGACATATGGGAAAAAACGTTGAGCATGTATTTTTCATGATCTCATGATGTTTCGTTTGAGTAAGGTATCAGGTTAGACAGGTTAAAAAATTCAAATTACACTGTCTAGATCAAGTTTCCACATGTACAAACTCAAGAATGTAGTCTATACAGGCTAGACCTTGCTGCTGGATTTAACTATGGAGATGCTGGGGTGTGTGTCAGTGAATGTTTTCGTTTCAGAAGCTTGAAACATGGTCCAAGCACATTTCCATACAGGATTGAAGAAGAAGATATGAAAAGCATAAGATAGGACAAGTATATACATTTTTATACTAAAATTTCCAATTTCTTGGGGATGAAAAATCAGTTTTATATAGTAAAGCAGTGGGGCCATTGTTATTACCATTAGTATGTTCTATATCTGTGTTCATTATGATCATGTTATACTATAATTCAAATGTCTTATGTCTGATTTGTTACAGATCCTCAACACTGCCCGGAAGCACTTTGGCAGTGGAGGTGACAAGAGAATCAAGTTTACATTACCACCAATTGTCTTTGCTGCATATCGATTAGCCTTCAAATATTGCACACTCAAGGATGAGGTTAGTACTGGGGTTCAAGGATATGGTTAGTACTGGGATTCTAGGATGAGGTTAGTAGTGGGTTTCCAGGATGAGGTTTGTAGTGGGGTTCAAGGATGAGGTTAGGAGTCGGGTTCAAGGATGAGGTTAGTAGTGGGTTTCCAGGATGAGGTTAGAAGTGGGGTTCAAGGATGAGGTTAGTACTGGGATTCAAAGATGAGGTTAATACTGGGTTTCCAAGATGAGGTTAATACTAGGTTTCCAGGATGAGGTTAGTAGGGTGGTGCCAAGGATGAGGTTAGTAGTGTGGTTCAAGGATGAGGTTAGTACTGGGATTCAAGGATGAGGTTAGTAGTGGGTTTCCAGGATGAGGTCAGTACTGGGGTTCCAGGATAAGGTTAGTAGTGGGGCTCAAGGATGAGGTTAGTTGTGGGTTTCCAGGATGAGGTTAGTTGTGGGTTTCCAAGGTGAGGTTAGTAGTTGGTTTCCAGGGTGGGGTTAGTATTAGGGTTCAAGGTTGAGGTTAGTAGTTGGAAGATGATAATAGGTTTGCACAGATTGAGTGATTTAACAAAAATATAAATTAGACCAAAGTTAGTTGTATTATTTGTAAGTTGATCTGTATCAATGTCAAAGGTTTCAGGATATCAGCTGGACATGAATAATAATGTTAGGGGATTCAGTTGAACAAAAGGATTTCTTTCAGAGTGTCATTCACTGTTATTTCATGCAATGTGATGCTCTCTTTACAGGATGAGAACTGGGAAAAGAAATGTCAAAAGATCTTCCAGTTTTGTCATCAAACAATCGGGGCCTTGCTTAAAGCTGAACAGGCTGAGATCCCCCTCAGGCTTTTTCTACAGGGTGCCTTAGCTGCCGGTCAGATTGAGTTTGACAACTATGAAACTGTGGCCTATGAGTTTATGTCTCAGGTAAGGCTTGAAGAAATAAAGATAAAGTCTTTACCCCATTGGTTTTCCTTACATAGGTTGAGAGTAAGCTAACTTATCAAGTGCTTGTGCCTGTGTCTGGTGCCTCCTCTTGCACCTGTGTCTTGTTTGTCCACTTGCACCTGTGTCTAGTGCCTCCATTTGTGCCTGAGTCTGGTGCATCTATTTGTATCTACGTCTGGTGCCTTCATTTGTGCCAGCGTCTGGTGCCTCCACTTGCACATGCATTTGGTGCCTCCTCTTGCTCCTGCGTCTGGTGCCTCCACTTGCACCTGTATCTGATGCCTCCTCTTGCATCTGTTACCTCCTCTTGCTCCTGCGTCTGGTGCCCCCACTTGCACCTGCTTCTGGTGCCTCCTCTTGCACCTGTATCTGGTGCCTCCTCTTGCATCTGTTACCTCCTCTTCCTCCTGCGTCTGGTGCCTCCTCTTGCACCTGTATCTGGTGCCTCCACTTGCATCTGTTACCTCCTCTTGCTCCTTCGTCTGGTGCCTCCTCTTGCATCTGTTACCTCCTCTTGCTCCTGCGTCTGGTGCCTCCTCTTGCATCTGTTACCTCCTCTTGCTCCTGCGTCTGGTGCCTCCACTTGCACCTGCTTCTGGTGCCTCCTCTTGCATCTGGTACCTCCTCTTGCTCCTGCGTCTGGTGCCTCCACTTGCATCTGTTACCTCCTCTTGCTCCTGCGTCTGGTGCCTCCTCTTGCATCTGTTACCTCCTCTTGCTCCTGCGTCTGGTGCCTCCTCTTGCATCTGTTACCTCCTCTTGCTCCTGCGTCTGGTGCCTCCTCTTGCACCTGTATTTGGTGCCTCCACTTGCATCTGTTACCTCCTCTTGCTCCTGCGTCTGGTGCCTCCACTTGCACCTGCTTCTGGTGCCTCCTCTTGCATCTGGTACCTCCTCTTGCTCCTGCGTCTGGTGCCTCCACTTGCATCTGTTACCTCCTCTTGCTCCTGCGTCTGGTGCCTCCTCTTGCATCTGTTACCTCCTCTTGCTCCTGCGTCTGGTGCCTCCTCTTGCATCTGTTACCTCCTCTTGCTCCTGCGTCTGGTGCCTCCTCTTGCACCTGTATTTGGTGCCTCCACTTGCATCTGTTACCTCCTCTTGCTCCTGCGTCTGGTGCCTCCACTTGCACCTGCTTCTGGTGCCTCCACTTGCACCTGTATCTGTTACCTCCTCTTGCACCTGCTTCTGGTGCCTCCTCTTGCACCTGCTTGTGGTGCCTCCACTTGCACCTGTATCTGGTGCCTCCTTTTGTTTTTTTTATCTGGTGCCTCCTCTTGCATCTGTTACCTCCTCTTGTTCCTGCGTCTGGTGCCTCCACTTGCACCTGCTTCTGGTGCCTCCTCTTGCACCTGTATCTGGTGCCTCCTCTTGCATCTGTTACCTCCTCTTGCTCCTGCGTCTGGTGCCTCCTCTTGCATCTGTTACCTCCTCTTGCTCCTGCGTCTGGTGCCTCCTCTTGCATCTGTTACCTCCTCTTGCTCCTGCGTCTTGTGCCTCCACTTGCACCTGCTTCTGGTGCATCCTCTTGCACCTGTATCTAGTGCCTCCTCTTGCACCTGTATCTGTTACCTCCTCTTGCACCTGCTTCTGGTGCCTCATCTTGCACCTGTATCTGGTGCCTCATCTTGCACCTGTATCTGGTGCCTCCTCTTGCACCTGTATCTGGTGCTTCCTCTTGCATCTGTTTCCTCCTCTTGCATCTGTTTCCTCCTCTTGCTCCTGCGTCAGGTGCCTCCTCTTGCTCTTGCATCTGTTACCTCCTCTTGTATCTGGTGCCTCCTCTTGCATCTGTTACCTCCTCTTGCTCCTGCTTCTTGTGCCTCCTCTTGCACCTGCATCCGGTGCCTCATCTTACATCTGTTACCTCCTCTTGCACCTGCGTCTGGTGCCTCCTCTTGCATCTGTTACCTCCTCTTGCTCCTGCGTCTGGTGCCTCCTCTTGCTCTTGCATCTGTTACCTCCTCTTGCATCTGTTACCTCCTCTTGCACCTGTTACCTCCTCTTGCACCTGCTTCTGGTGCCTCCTCTTGCACCTTCGTCTGGTGCCTCCTCTTGCATCTGTATCTGGTGCCTCCACTTGCACCTGTATCTGGTGCCTCCACTTGCATCTATATCTGGTGCCTCCACCTGCACCTGTATCTGGTGCCTCCACTTGCACCTGTATCTGGTGCCTCCACTTGCATCTGTATCTGGTGCCTCCTCTTGCATCTGTTACCTCCTCTTGCATTTGTTACCTCCTCTTGCTCCTGCGTCTGGTGCCTCCACTTGCTGCTGCTTCTGGTGGCTCCACTTGCACCTGTATCTGGTGCCTCCTCTTGCACCTGTATCTGGTGCCTCCTCTTGCATCTGTTACCTCCTCTTGCTCCTGCGTCTGGTGCCTCCTCTTGCATCTGTTACCTCCTCTTGCTCCTGCGTCTGGTGCCTCCTCTTGCATCTGTTACCTCCTCTTGCTCCTGCGTCTTGTGCCTCCACTTGCACCTGCTTCTGGTGCATCCTCTTGCACCTGTATCTAGTGCCTCCTCTTGCACCTGTATCTGTTACCTCCTCTTGCACCTGCTTCTGGTGCCTCATCTTGCACCTGTATCTGGTGCCTCATCTTGCACCTGTATCTGGTGCCTCCTCTTGCACCTGTATCTGGTGCTTCCTCTTGCATCTGTTTCCTCCTCTTGCATCTGTTTCCTCCTCTTGCTCCTGCGTCAGGTGCCTCCTCTTGCTCTTGCATCTGTTACCTCCTCTTGTATCTGGTGCCTCCTCTTGCATCTGTTACCTCCTCTTGCTCCTGCTTCTTGTGCCTCCTCTTGCACCTGCATCCGGTGCCTCATCTTACATCTGTTACCTCCTCTTGCACCTGCGTCTGGTGCCTCCTCTTGCATCTGTTACCTCCTCTTGCTCCTGCGTCTGGTGCCTCCTCTTGCTCTTGCATCTGTTACCTCCTCTTGCATCTGTTACCTCCTCTTGCACCTGTTACCTCCTCTTGCACCTGCTTCTGGTGCCTCCTCTTGCACCTTCGTCTGGTGCCTCCTCTTGCATCTGTATCTGGTGCCTCCACTTGCACCTGTATCTGGTGCCTCCACTTGCATCTATATCTGGTGCCTCCACCTGCACCTGTATCTGGTGCCTCCACTTGCACCTGTATCTGGTGCCTCCACTTGCATCTGTATCTGGTGCCTCCTCTTGCATCTGTTACCTCCTCTTGCATTTGTTACCTCCTCTTGCTCCTGCGTCTGGTGCCTCCACTTGCTGCTGCTTCTGGTGGCTCCACTTGCACCTGTATCTGGTGCCTCCTCTTGCACCTGTATCTGGTGCCTCCTCTTGCATCTGTTACCTCCTCTTGCTCCTGCGTCTGGTGCCTCCTCTTGCATCTGTTACCTCCTCTTGCTCCTGCGTCTGGTGCCTCCTCTTGCATCTGTTACCTCCTCTTGCTCCTGCGTCTGGTGCCTCCACTTGCACCTGCTTCTGGTGCATCCTCTTGCACCTGTATCTAGTGCCTCCTCTTGCACCTGTATCTGTTACCTCCTCTTGCACCTGCTTCTGGTGCCTCATCTTGCACCTGTATCTGGTGCCTCATCTTGCACCTGTATCTGGTGCCTCCTCTTGCACCTGTATCTGGTGCTTCCTCTTGCATCTGTTTCCTCCTCTTGCATCTGTTTCCTCCTCTTGCTCCTGCGTCAGGTGCCTCCTCTTGCTCTTGCATCTGTTACCTCCTCTTGTATCTGGTGCCTCCTCTTGCATCTGTTACCTCCTCTTGCTCCTGCTTCTTGTGCCTCCTCTTGCACCTGCATCCGGTGCCTCATCTTACATCTGTTACCTCCTCTTGCACCTGCGTCTGGTGCCTCCTCTTGCATCTGTTACCTCCTCTTGCTCCTGCGTCTGGTGCCTCCTCTTGCTCTTGCATCTGTTACCTCCTCTTGCATCTGTTACCTCCTCTTGCACCTGTTACCTCCTCTTGCACCTGCTTCTGGTGCCTCCTCTTGCACCTTCGTCTGGTGCCTCCTCTTGCATCTGTATCTGGTGCCTCCACTTGCACCTGTATCTGGTGCCTCCACTTGCATCTATATCTGGTGCCTCCACCTGCACCTGTATCTGGTGCCTCCACTTGCACCTGTATCTGGTGCCTCCACTTGCTGCTGCTTCTGGTGGCTCCACTTGCACCTGTATCTGGTGCCTCCTCTTGTATCTGTTACCTCCTCTTGCACCTGCTTCTGGTGCCTCCTCTTGCACCTGTGTCTGGTGCCTCCTCTTGCTTCTGTTACCTCCTCTTGCTCCTGCGTCTGGTGCCTCCTCTTGCATCTGTATCTGGTGCCTCCTCTTGCACCTGTATCTGTTACCTCCTCTTGCACCTGCTTCTGGTGCCTCCTCTTGCACCTGCGTCTGGTGCCTCCTCCTGCACCTGCGTCTGGTGCCTCCTCTTGCATCTGTTACCTCCTCTTGCTCCTGCTTCTGTTACCTCCTCTTGCACCTGTATCTGGTGCCTCCACTTGCATCTGTATCTGGTGCCTCCTCTTGCATCTGTTACCTCCTCTTGCATCTGTTTCCTCCTCTTGCTCCTGCGTCTGGTGCCTCCTCTTGCTCCTGCGTCTGGTGCCTCCACTTGCACCTGTATCTGGTGCCTCCTCTTGTATCGGTTACCTCCTCTTGCACCTGCTTCTGGTGCCTCCTCTTGCACCTGTGTCTGGTGCCTCCTGTTGCTTCTGTTACCTACTCTTGCTCCTGTGTCTGGTGCCTCTTCTTGCATCTGTTACCTCCTCTTGCTCCTGTGTCTGGTGCCTCCACTTGCACCTGCTTCTGATGCCTCCTCTTGCACCTGTGTCTGGTGCCGCATCTTGCACCCGCGTCTGGTGCCTCCATTTGCACCTGGGTCTGGTGCCTCCTCCTGCTCCTGCTATTGTGCCTCATCTTGCACCTGCGTATGGTGCCTCATCTTGCACCTGCGTATGGTGCCTCATCTTGCACCTGTGTATGGTGCCTCATCTTGCACCTGCGTAGGCTTTTCATTCTTTGGAGCAAGACACACTTTACCTTGTGGTCATAGACCTGTTTTCGTGGTCTTTGTTGATACTAGTTGGACCAATATTTGTGGTCTTTAGAGATGTAAAGTGTGTACTTACCAGTTATTCATTCCTACATTCGTGATCATGTACCTACCTTGGTTTCTTTATTTTCATTTATTCATTAAGAGAATCACGTTTGTTTCCCGTAGATGTCATAATAAGAGAATCACGTTTAGTTTCCCATAGATGTCATAGTAGGATAATCATGTTTAGTGAGTGAGTGAGTATGGTTTTACGCCGCTTTTAGCAATATTCCAGCAATATCACGGCGGGGGACACCAGAAATGGGCTTCACACATTGTACCCATGTCGGGAATCGAACCCGGGTCTTTGGCGTGAAGAGCCAACGCTTTAACCACTAGGCTACCCGACCGCCCTCATGTTTAGTACCCCATAGATGTCATAATAACAGAATCACGTTTAGTTTCCCATAGATGTCATAGTAGGATAATCATGTTTAGTACCCCATAGATGTCATAATAAGGGAATCACGTTTAGTTTCCCATAGATGTCATAGTAGGATAATCATGTTTAGTACCCCATAGATGTAATAATAGGAGAATCACGTTTAGTTCCGCATTAATTGTATAATTTCAAGTCGAGTCAGAAGGACAGAAGGTGGACATGTGATCGTCGCCCTCCACTGCGCAACCATGTTAATAACTGTATAAGCCGTCAAGCAAAAGTATGAAGAGTCAACCTGAAAAATGTTTGTGAACGTAGTGATCCGGGATGTGAGCAGGTTTTCCCGAAAAAAGAGGAAAACTCTAGGGGGGTCTGGGGCATCCCCCCCCTGAACATTTGATTGCATTTTAAGTTATTTTGTGCAGTTTGGACAACATTCACACCAAGTAATGTGAAAAGTCAATAAGTCAAATAAACAAAGATGGCGGATCTAGTACTTTTAAAAAATCAGGCATAGCTTCCGCACACCCAGCTACCCACCAGGTCTGGGAGCAATACTGCCAGAAACTTCACACCCCGTCACCCAGATACAAGGACAACTGTCACAAGCGTGCAATGTTTGACCCTTTCCCCATGTTGAAGCATATTGAAAAAAACTTACCTTGTTCTTACTTACCTTTTGTTGAAAAAAACAAAAATCCATTGCAAACATAAGACATTAATACATTATTGGTTTTTGGACGTTGAAGAAACATTCAAAGTTTTATAGCTAATCACAGAAACAAGTGTAAAACATCTCATTCACTTATAGGCTAAAAGACAACTTTACCTTAAAACATGCCATCATCTGAGTATTTACAATTTCTGTGTGACGCCACACCCCACGTTATAGTGCAAGTATTTGTATTAGAAACATTTGATGTCCTAAAACTTATGATGGTGAAAGCTCTGATCAAAAACAGGACAACCTGAGACGGTTGTCTGGTTTTCGATAACATTTTTCAGAGTGTTTTTTAAAATCTTTGATTATATTTTTACGCGGAAGATGATTTTTTTCGAGGACTACTGTTTTAAAAAACAGTGTTTTCCTCGGTTCCGCGGAGATTTCACATTCCTGAGTGATGCCAGTATGTGTTCTGTTTATGATTTTAGGCATTTTCCCTGTATGAGGATGAAATCAGTGACAGCAAGGCACAGTTGGCTGCCATCTCCCTCATCATTGGTACATTGGAACAGATGTCTTGTTTTGGCGAGGAGAATCACGAACCACTCCGAACACAGTGTGCTCTGGCAGCATCTAAACTCTTGAAGAAACCAGACCAGTGTCGGGGTGTTTCAACTTGTTCCCATCTCTTCTGGTCAGGAAAATCTGCAGCAAATCAAGGGGAGGTAAGGGCTTTAGAGGATGAGATGAGCTTAAGCATGTGACCGCAAATGACAGATGTTAGAGACTTACTTCATGCCTCTTGTATACCCCTGGTGACATGATGGGATTACATTGAAGGCCAAGGCCAAATGATAGTGCACAGGATATCTCAGTGTTGCATCCAGAATTGTTCAGAAATGGAGGTGGTTCCCCCACCATCATTTAAATTAGGCTGAGTTGTCTAAAGAAGGTAATTTGATAAAATGAAATACTCACTTAGGCTAAAAAGAAAAATAGTCTTGTTTCTCAGGCTCTGGCACATCATCACAAAATCCACTGCACGTATCGTTTTTGTTTCCATTTTGAAAAAAAATCCTTAAATATTCCACGTCTCAAACACATGACCCTGGCAGTGAAAAGCTACAATACTTAAAAACAATGCGATCCAATATATGGCATGCAGTTGCTTACCCTTACATGCGCACTGCTTTACTGCACATCTCTTGTTATGGTTATGGTTATGGCGGCAATAGGAGTTTGTGTGCATGTTTTGCCGTTTGCAAATTTGGTTAATGAGACCATGAAATTTTCGAGAAAACATCACTTGGCATGATGATTTACAAATTCAATGTTGTTTGTGTACTGTATGCCTGACAATGTTTCATATGCAGAGATTAAGATCATGTGTATTTGTCTCGTAAAATAAGGTGGAAATAGCAATCAGCTGTTCACACATTTTCACCCCAATCTATGAGGGATGTACAAATGTAGTTTGAAAAACAATTAATGTCATGGCCAATATCATAACTGAAAAGAAATTTCAGTACAGTGATAGGATGACTGAAGACTTTGTATTTGTTTCTAACGACTAATGTTCGTTTCAGGCAAGTTCATGTTGAGTTGATGTGATTTGCCAAACAGTTCATACACGATTTTGCCGAAATTAATGTAAACAATAATGAATGAAATCTTGGATAAAAGTAACATAATGGATTACAAACGTAAGTATCCTGGGCTGTTAAGTTTGGGATATCTGTCCTTCTTCAAACACAGGAGTCCATCAGTGGGTCAGCAACACTTTATTTGTGATACAATAATTACAGCATCTGTATAATCACGATTGTGGTAATGGGACAGACATGGCCAGGCAGCATATCAGAGGCGTCAGAGAGCGAACCTGCCTAGCCGTTGTCCGAAGGTCAAGTCCCGACTAACAGAAAGTATTCTAATTTAAACCAGTCAAATTACTGACCCGCTGCCACGTATCGAATACGATACCTCCTTGTTCAGCCTGCAGTATCCTGCACCTCATCCACAATGTCAAGCTTCAGTGGCCAACCCGCCATTCTCTAGCGCTAATTTGGAGCCACCGACCTGCACATGACTCTGTGCTGTTAGCCATTGTCATAATAGCCCAGCTGCTGTTATAATTTGTATTGGCAGCACTCTCAATACTTAAATAGATATAATCAACTTACTTAACTGAGGGAATATATTAAACGTATATAGACTCCCTGTTAAAATATACAGACTCCCTGTTAAAACCTATACCCTGCTAAACTGCCTATGATATAAGTCCACATACACAATGAACACTTTTATAGCCAGATAGTGTAATAACAGGACTAATTTGTGTACTTCAGTGCGGATTTGTTGACATGCTTCTTCCGGTGTTGTGTGCTCACGATATCACTTCGCATTGTGATGAATGCGTGTATTATGCACACAGAGGTAGACCAATACTGTATTACAGTATTTTACTCATCAAGGAATACATTTATGTAGGGAGGCCCTTTGCCAGGTTTATTGTACACATCTGTTTATTTGGTTACGAACTAGTTTGAACAACAACAACAAAAGGCTGCTCTCTCGCACTATGTTTTCAAAAGCCATTGCCTGAGAACCAATTTTATTTTTCGAAACCTTATAAATCACTAGAGCATAGCCTCTGTTGCTTCTTGCCCTTACAAACCCTTACAGCACTTGTGCATGACTTGACCATCTAACTGTAACAAGCTCACCTTGTTTACCAGCTGAGGATACTTTACTTTATTACAATATGGTTTCCAAATAGAAATAGCAGGGGTTAATCCAGAAATCAGTTCGCACAAAACTAAATTGTGAAATCAGTAGATGACCACACATATTATGTTTAAAAACTCAGTTTTATGTTGACAATCAAAAATGTAATGCAAGGGTTCAAATATGTGGCAGGAACTATAAGTAACAGGCCTGTGAATGTAAGTGCAACACGAAGGTGACAGGAATGTGGTGTTTCCACCAATATGTATTGGACTTGCCAAGTAGATCAGAAACCAGTCAGGTCCAAGTAGCCCTCGAATTGCCCTCTTGTCGCTCTTACATAGGTAACACCTGCATTTTTGAAAGTGTCCCATCTAGAAACTTCTCCAATGATCATGCATGCCATGTTCATGAACACAAACAGAGCCAGTACAAAACCATCTGGGAAGCTCTATTCAGCTGCTGGTCACGACTGCACTTGATATCTTATAATCAGCAGTTCCATCATTTGCTGCCAGTGATAATTACCACAAATATATTTACAACAGTTTCTACCACCACTAAAATTACTTACACATAGCAACATACCTGTTCATTTTTTTTGGAATAAGCTTTAAGCAATTTATGCAACCCAGGAATAAATTTCATTGGATGAAAATGACATTTGTTATAAGTTTGTTAAATTCAATGAACCCTACCAGATTTTTGAAAGCTAGAAATGTGTGACTTGACATGATTGACCTGAATTTCGGGTGCCATTGGTTAAGAAAAGGCAAGCACATGTCTACAACGGGAATACAAATTTATCAACATTGAAATGTGTTTCTTTGTGTTATTGTTTCCATGTGATATTTTACAAAGTCTTTCATTGCAAACAAGGAGAATGAATTCCACATGGTCTTTACTTCTGCCAGCTGGCCAATTGTAATTATACATGGCATAACATGGTCCAATATTGACAATAAACTTTGTTCTCAAATGATTATGAATAAACCAAAGGATTGCGAATACCCCACCTCTATTACATCATAGCCATACATTTTTATTTTTTTTGACTGTCATCACACCATCAAATCTTCAGATTTTCAACAGTAGTGCTGTTCACTGTCAACTATACATAATGACTTGGGCAAGTAATAATATCTCGGTATCCACACTGTCTACGAGTTGTCATGCCACATTAGTTTTGGTAGTTGTCACACTGTAAGTGTATCTTCTGTATAACATATTCTAATAAAACTAGATAGTTGTTATCCAGCGTTAAAGCTGAAGAGGATTAGCATTGTTGTCTTGATGGAGCTTGGAAAGTGGGGCATGGAGCTGTTTCCCGCCACAGACACCACTATCATCAGAGACACCTCATGGAGGAATGGAGGGCTAAGAAGCATCACCATCACCCATTGGGACTCCATGATTACGTCCAATCCTAAGCTTGACCTATCACTCAGACAAGGACTGAGAGTACTACCAGAACATCAAGATCTTCTCCACCAACCCAGATCAGACATCATGTACGGCAGTCTACACAGTTCCATCTCCATGTCTGGAAGGTGCAAGCTTCTAGTTACTCCAAATCTGTCTCCAATGTCCCTATCTAACAGCAACAGAACCTCACAGAGGACACAGGAAGCAGCTTGTTATATCTTGCAATTCACCATCAGATAAGATATAGAAAAAGCCACAGTCACAGGATGGTTGAAATCCACCAGCACAGACTGCTACTGCTAAGCACAGCTAGCTTCTCATGCTTGGATCCCTTAGGGGCCACGAGATAACTGCTATTTCTATTATCCCCAAGTAGATAAAAAATGTTAAAAGATATACATGGTAATAAGACATGGAAGGTGAAAAGGCTGTAAAGAAAATGAGCTGTCCCAATGATTGTAGATAGGTGTAAGATGATATGGTCAACAGTTACTCATAGCGACTTGGGACTTCTTAATGCTCTCTTGAGCCACATGAATGTAACGCAAGTAGGCTGGCGACCAACGTCCGAGAGTCTGTATCATATGGTCCTCAACTTGAGCTTTGCTTGCCATAGTAGCGGCCCCAATGCGAAACGAGTGAGTGTTGTAGTTGGCACTAGGGACTCCACATAGATTAATTACATGTTTCAATTTTCCTTGAAAGGAATCTCTGGTAAGAGGCAAATGTTGCTCATCCAAGAAGAAAGCCTGAGAAGAAGCTTGGAAACACTTACTCCTCATGTCGAGGTATTTCACTAGAGCTCTCACTTGACACACACATTTATTTGCATATAATTGCAACACCACACCTTCCTTGAATGGGTGGGTTTTGGAGGCTTTAATCTTGACGTCCGCTCTTGTACACTGAGCATTCAAATGCACATCACTAAGGCACAAATTGATGGCTGGATCAAAAGATCCTCTCACTGTAAACTCACTACACCGAAGGAAAGCAAAAAAGGCCAAGGTGCATGCTGCTTCCATCATGCAGTCAACGAATGGTGTAAAGCAGCCTTTGCGTAAAACACAGCACATTTGTTTCAGCAGGCCGGTGGTGATAGGTTAGCGAGTGAGTTTAGGCTTCCCTTGGGATTTCTTGATACCTCGTAGCAGCAGTTGTACTCTGTCTGGTTGAATTGCTTGAGACACTTCTTGATACCGCCCTGCACGCACATAAAAGAACTTGACTCCTGCCATCTACAGTTTGATGGTACTGTATTGCAGCTGTAACTTGGAATGGCAGTGTGTGATAAACAGTAGAATCCTGTTTTCAGTAAGTGGGGGCAGGTTGGTGGTGGTCGTTTCAAAGCCGTTCAAGAGTAGGAAGAGCTTAAAACGTGATAGGCCAGTAGAGTAAGCTTCGAATGTAGATGGGGCCACCCCTGCGTCCATCAACCATTGGGCGTCTTGACTCAGGTCACAATGAGCTGCTGATAGGAGGGGCATGGAATGGGGTATTGCTCTGCCAAGGGGACCAGCTCTTGGACTTTGAAAAGTGTGTTGGGATGTCTGGTCGTCTCTTGTGCTGAGAAAGTGGATGTCTGGTCACTTGATCTACCTGGGTTTTCCGCAATTTGTCGAGACAGAGATTCGACTGTTCGTTGTAAAGCCTGGATTTGATTTTGTAGTGTAGCAGCATTCTCCGGTAAAGTACAAGGCACTTGAGACAGGGGAGATGAACTTGACTATCGTTCGCCGGGAAATGATCGTGGGTGCTGCCATATTGGAAAAGGGTCCAATTGGTCTCTCTGGCGTAGGAAAAGTAGTCCCATCTGAATTTTGACATTCGTCACTCGTAACTGTCGAAGATGGTATCCTACGATTTCCATTGGCCTCCAACAAGCGTACTAGATCTTTTCTGGTCATGTTTGGTGTCTGGATACCGAGATTTCGTAATTTTGACTTAAGTTGCGCCGTAGTTAAATTAGAGGGAATGTCAGTATACACTGTTTGGCGCCGTCTCGATGTAGATCGGACTGGAGAAGATTGTTCTGCAGCTGCAATAGACGGTGGAGGTTGGTGCAAGTTGTCATCTAGTAGATCAGTTTGCGAACTGGACCCCCGTCTTGTTGAACGTGACCTCGAGGGTGTTCCTCATTGATTCATGTTTCCAGTCAAAGTTCAAAGTTCGTCCAATCCCCAGTTGTCAGTTCGTCATAGCTCAGCAAAACCACAGGCAGGTAGTTTGAGATGATGACATCGTATTGGCCACTTTAAGGTTCCGATTAAGAAAAAAATAATATATAACGTGTGCTGACAAAGTATGAAGCAAAAGTGCAAGCTAGGCAGAGACAAAGGATTACTGTCACACATGTGCAGTGTGGGTAACCGGACGTGATGTATATAAATGCTATAAATAGATGGGCATGTGCGTACTGTCTCTGCATAAACAACATTTTAACATAAATGATAAACTTACAATTAAGTGTGTAGTAATGGTCTAGTGAAGTTTGTCTACACATCTTGAGCACTCATAATTGGAATATTTTAACTTATCCTGCATTAATCCTTTATGTATTTACTGTCAGAAAGACAAAGCTGTGAGAGGTCCAGCTGCAGAAGTTGTTCCAACCAGTGGTGTAGCAGTACCCTCACACAGCTGCCACTTGACCCAGAAGTCAACACAGACAGACGTGTTGTTGAGAAATACTGCAGTTTTCCAGCATCCCTTGCTTCTTATTTATACATCGTTTTCTTGCTATTGTGTTGTTGTTTATGGTTTGAGTCTTTTTAGCCTAATGCATACGTAATTTGTATTACATTCCTGCTCATTTGTGGCTTTTAGTCACGGTAATTACGGGTGTATTGTTGTTCCAATCCGCGCTTTTTGAATTCGCCAAGTGGCTTGAGGTGGTTAAGGTGTCGTGCGTTGTGAATTCTTTTATTTTGTATTGGTAATTCATTCTATTTTATGACCTATCTCTAGATTGTACAGACCTCTGTTCGTTTGCAGCCCACTATCGCTGAAGGTCATAGCCCTCGACCTTAAGGCTGTCAAGAAACACCTATCACGGTGTCATCGCAGTCACCCTACGATGTCGGACATTACTTCATCCCCACCTACCACAACTTGCACTGCTTTGCCAGTTGCTTCAGTCGAGTGAGTCCATCGCAACATCAATATCCACCTCAACGACCCCTCTGACAACGTCTACACAGCTGACAGACACAATGGAGATACTTATGCCGCATGTGGCTGTCCTACCGTCGATGTCTACGCTAATCAACACCTCCACTTTGCCTCAGGTATCTGCTCCTCGTGTTGACTTTGTGGTTCAGCTTCTCCTAGTTAATCCTGGCACAGCTCTCAGTCCCCCTGTTACTGTGCCGATTCATGGAGCCGTTCTCCCGTCCGTTGGAAGGAGAGTGACTATGTTTCGGACGCTTCTGTGGGTGGACATTGTGGTCCCACGCAACGTCTATTCATCCAGATCCCATGTTAACAGTTCTTATCTCGGCTCTCGATGTGGACTTTAGAAGATCTCACTTACTCCGTCCTTCACAGCACCCTCATTATCAGAAAGATGACTTCTCAATCCAATCCTCTGATGTGGCTGATGGAGCTCATTTCCTTGTCAACGACCTTCATGGCATGACAGATTCCTTGTAACCTACCATGATCCACATGGCCATTATTTGCTTGGCTTTCGCTTTCGTGGTGATGGAGCAGAGAAAATTTCCGGTGAAAGATCAACGTTGGGCAAACGACTACTTTCGTTGAACATCTGTACCAGAACTTGTAGATCATCAATGTTCAAGATTGTTTAGCCATTTGATAGATTCATCATAGGCTACCGGGTACCCACCTCTCAGAATCATCATTGACAGGTCGAGACAAGGCGTCTCAAATATCGTTGTGATAATTTTGCTCCTATCCCACACATTCTTCACAGAACTTGGGAACACCACCTGTCTGTCTACCACACAGTTCACAGGGGATTGTCCATGTGTGGAGCTTCAACCTCATTTTCAAGATACATGTCATGTGTCAAGATACACTCTGACTGTAAACATCGCTGACCAGAATTAGGTCAAATGACCTATTGGGAGCTGTGCAGTGTCTTTGCACCACTTGGTTTGCATGCTTACTTGAATGTACTGCTGCAACCACTTGACCAGACGTCTGTCGCTGTGCATCCATGTGACCAAGTCACTAACTTCAATAGACTTCATTGTCTCCTCGATATAAGAATGGGAGCGCTTATACAACACTCAGGGGATGGAAACGATCACCCAACTTCATAAGGTGCGATCTTTCAAACTAAAATTTTACAGATATTTACATTCTATCACATTTACATTCTCAGGACTGTGGTCTGGCGCTCAGTGCACTTGGCACATCGACAACTTGGAGTTGAAGGCACTCAGGTGATATCACACTGGCAGGAGCACCTCCGTTACACTCAACTCGCCATCTCCACCTCACAGTGGTCTGATACCTGCGCCATCAGGGGATGACACACTCTTAGCTCTCTCTGAATGGAAGCTTGCTCCCCTGGTTTTTCATCTTGTGTGCCAGCGCCTAGGTCATCCCGACATTGCTATCATCGCCACTTGCCAGCAGGTCGCCACCACAAAGCGCCTCTGAGTCTTCCTCATGTCAGGAGCCAACCTTTCAAACTCGCCGGTGCGTGTCACCCTAGACTTGAAGATTACATGCTGCACACATTGGTTTGGTATGTCAGTTCTAGTTTTTAATTTCGCTTAAGTTCTGTCACTGGAATGATACCTGGACCTCCCCCATACTTCACTCTTTCACTGCCTGCTGACAGAAATGGTGACTCGATACCGGACATCGGTCTTTTCCATGTGGCTGGTGCCTATGGAGAATTCATTGTATACTGAACAACAAAAGTTCCTGTGACATTGAATAAGATTTAATGCAAAGTTATGTATTTTACCAAATCTGAAACAATTTCGATAAAAAACTCCTGTAAGTGTTCAAATGGTTTCATTTGCCATACTGACTTAAGAAAATGTGTGATTTCATTAAAAACATGAACATGCCAAAATGTCAATTTACAAATCAATAGCGTGTGTGTCCACTCGGGTTGCGATGCAAGCAACACGTCTTCGTCTCATGGAATGGACAAGGCGTCACAAAAAGTCCTGTGGGATATCTGTCCATATCTGCTGGAGCATGTTTCGAAGTTCATGGAGTGTCTGTGGAACACGTGGTTGACGTTGAAGGCACCGATCCATCTCATCCCACATGTGCTCGATTGGTGAGAGATCAGGGGATGACATTCACATTGTTTTGTTGAAGAGAATCCTGAACAAGTCGAGTAATATGAGGCCGGGCGTTGTCATGTTGAAAGGTAATGCCTGGGCCATGACGACACAAAAACGGTAGAACAACAGGGCTGATGATCTCGTCGCGGTAGTGCTGTCCATTGAGATTTCCCTCTATCACTATCAAACGGGTCCTCTGTCTTGCTGTAATACCACCCCATACCATTACGCTGACGCCCCCAAACCAATCTTCTTCCATGACACAATGATTGACGTAACGTTTACCTCGACGTCAGTACAATCGAATCCGTCTATCGCTGTGGCTGAGGTGAAAACGAGACTCGTCAGTGAATAGAACTGGTCCCCACTGCATGGCCGTCCATCGTAGACGCTGTCTGCACCACTGTAGACGTGCTTGACGGTGGTTTCCTGTCAAAATGGGACGTCTGGCGGGTCTTCTGGCGACAAGTCCTGCACATCTGAGGCGACGACGTACGGTTTGTGAAGATATCGTTGAAGGCCAGGGGTGCTTCTTGCAGTCATTGTTGCTGGCTGGAATCGATTTTGTAGGTGTGTTGTTCGAATCCAGTTGTCTTGTCGATTATTTGGTTACGCGTGGCCTGCCACTCTGAGGATGGCCTCTGACTGCATTTGTCTGTTGCCAACGTTGCCATAAACACCAAATGGTGTTTCTGTGGACGTTAAATTGTCTTGCAACATCCTGTTGACTCGATCCTGCTTCAAGCATACCAATGGCTCACAGACGCTCATTTTCAGACAGGCGTGGCATTTCGTAATGTTGAATAATTGCGTAATTTTGTTTTTCTGAGTGGTTGTTGTCAGCATGATGCTTAACAATACATATGGAATCCCGTTAACGCACATGTTTTTATACCCATTCTTGGGTAGTGAAATGCATGGGGCTTGCATAAAAGTCAACTTTTGCATGGAATGCATGTTTTCTGTAGCAGTTGCGTTTTTGTGACTTGATTCCATACATGTACTACAATATTGAAAACCAAACTTTACTTGTTTGAAAAATACACTAAAATATTTGTGTCACAGGAACTTTTGTTGTTGAGTATAGATCACATCTGAAGGTATACCCACCTGCTGTACCGTCGGATAAATATCCATTAACGAGTAATGCAGGATAAGTTAAAAGATTTAGTAAAATCTGAATATTTTTTACATTTTTTTACTGATCTTGCATTACGTCGTCTAAGTGCCCTCCCGTTACCTCCCCACGAAGTCTTCAAATGTTACGTTCTAAGCAGTAATGTGCTCTTATGTGACTTCACCACTTCCAGGTCACATGGCAGCTGTGTGAGGGTACTTCTTCACAAATGGTGGGAGCAACTTCTTCTGCATCTAGATCTCTCACAGCTTTAACTTTCTGTAAAAAAACCAGCAGTCAATGCATTTAGGAATAATGCAGGATAAGTATACAAATGTAAAAATATTTAAAATTTACTTAATTTGACAAAATGTTATATACATGACCGCAAAGGTGGGGTCTTCTTTTGAAAAGATTTTTAATGGCTTCCAAACAAGGTCAAGGTCACCAGAAACCGTGTCATAGCATGGTAAATTTGATTTTAACTTATAATACGCATAATAATTTTTCATTAATTAGTAATGCATAAGCAATTTCTTCTGTGCTTGCCTTGTGTCAGGGTCATGCCAAAAGAAGGTTTTTATTGAAAGACTTGTCAAAAATATAATTCCGACTGAATTTACAGTAAGTTTGGGCTGTAACACCACAAATGCTTTAAACAAATTTTTATGGCAGGTCATGGCTAAGTTTGATGGTCAAAGTCATAAGACAGTGTGTTCATATTGTTATTATGATAGCTGGCAATCTCATTAAAATCAGACCACCTCTGTGATCTAGTGGTAGAGCATCCTCCTGGAGAGTGGAAGGTACAGGCCATGTCATACCAAAAGGCTTTAAAAGATTGTACTTGTTGTTACCCTGTCTGGTGCTCAACATTAAGGGGGTAAAATAAGGACTGGCTGGCTCGGAGTCCATATTCTGTGTTTAAGTGGGGTATTCCATGTTAAACTGCAGCTTGGTATCTCAGTGGGCTAGCACTATATAATCAGCATTAGTCCGGACTAGTACAGGCAGACACACATGTGCATGCTCGTTGCTATATAAGTACAATAATCTTGAACGCATCGTTAAACCCAATTTTACCTCACCTCTCTCAGAGACTTCCCCAGTAGAAAGAACTGCCATACAATCTCAGTCATCCACAAGAAGATCCAGGGTAGAATAGGTCTTCAGCAACCCTTTCTTGCTGTGAAAGGCGACTATGCCTGTCGTAAGAGGCGACTAACAGGATCAGGTGGTCAGGCTCGCTGACTTGGTTGATGCATGTCATCGTATCCCAAGATGCTCATGATATCTATCACTGGATTGTCTGGTCCGATTGACTTGTTTATTTACAGAGTATTGCTGAGTGCGACGTTAAACAGCAAACAAACAAACAAAAGACATTCCAGAATTTTCTTTTGTTCAGTTTTTCAGTTTTTCAGTTTTTAATTGATTACTTTGTCAAAATATTTTTCAAAGCATGGTCTGGAAATGAAGTTGCCATTTTGAAACTAGTGCTGTAAAACTCAAGAATGCTGCATGGCAAATATCAACTTCCTGTTAGTCATTTCATTGGTTGGTCATGACCTGTAATGGGTAGACCTCAGTTCTTTGTTTAGCGGTAGTGAGCACAAAGATCTGATATTTGTGACATTGGGTACCTAGAGGCATATAACCTGTTTCATAGTTGTACTGCATTGGACATGTGTTATCCAAAAGTAACAGTGATGTCTCTAAACCCAAAGTGCTTACTTGAGTAGCTACAGGCATTGGACTGAGTTGTCCTACAATAGATAACATTTGGGATCAAAGATGAATATTGATGTCAGCTGTGACCTGTCAAAATGATTCATGGTACATGATTCTGGGAGGAATGTTATGATTTATTCAGGACATTATGGATATTGGTCTGCTTCTGTTTGTGCATGTTATGCCAACATATTTCTTGTTTGACTAGTGACTACCTTTTCAATTTCTTCCTGTGCTTCTTCACATCATGTGACTTGGTCCCCACCATCATCTGGAGGAACATACTCATCAGGTGTCTGTGGTAGCATTTATCCATATGAGGTGTATGTCAAGATTTGTTCCAAGTGTATGTATCAGCTCTACTGGAAGCACTCCAAATCACAAACTAAATATTGTGATAACAATGTAAGGCGGAGTGTATTGCAGTACTCTTTGATAGACAAATTGGTACAATTTCCATGGTATATTTGCAGATGCAGGATGGGAAAAGAGTGTCTGACTGCCTGAAGAAGGGGGTAAAGATTGCAAATCAGTGCATGGACAGCTCTGTACAAGTTCAGTTGTTTGTTGAGCTACTCAATCACTACATCTACTTCTTTGAGAAAGGCTGTGATCAAGTAAGTATTTCATCTTCATAGGCATCACCATCCCTTCAAACACCCTCTTGTCATATACCTTCCCCCCTCCCCTTCTGCAAACCCGTCTAATCTAGTATCACACTGTTGTCATACTCTTAGCTCCCTAATCATAACTAGTATCACACTGTTGTCATACTCCTAGCTCCCCCACCTAACTAGTATCACACTGTTGTCACACTCCTGGCTCCCTAATAACTAGTATCACACTGTTGTCATACTCTTAGCTCCATAATCATAACTAGTATCACACTGTTGTCATACTCCTAGCTCCCCCACCTAACTAGTATCACACTGTTGTCACACTCCTGGCTCCCTAATAACTAGTATCACACTGTTGTTATACTCTTAGCTCCCTAATCATAACTAGTATCACCCTGTTGTCACACTCCTAGCTCCCTAATCATAACTAGTATCACACTGTCGTCATACTCCTAACTCCCCCACCTAACTAGTATCACCCTGTTGTCACACTCCTAGCTCCCTAATCATAACTAGTATCACCCTGTTGTCACACTCCTAGCTCCCTAATCATAACTAGTATCACACTGTTGTCACACTCCTAGCTCCCTAATCATAACTAGTATCACCCTGTTGTCACAGATCTTCAGCAACTCATGCTTGTCGTCAAAGGTGACTATGCTTGTCGTAAAAGGCGACTGACGGGATCGGGTGGTCAGGCTCGCTGACTTGGTTGATGCATGTCATCGATCCCAATTGCGTGGATCGATGCTCATGATATGAATCACTGGATTGTCTGGTCCAGACTCGATTATTTACAGACCGCCATCATATAGCTGGAATATTACTGAGTGGGGCGTTAAACAACAAACCAACCAAAACCAAACTCCCTTATCATAACTAGTAACACACTGTTGTCATTATCCTCGCTCCCCCACCTTACTAGTAAAGTAAGAGGTTGTCAACCTACTTTGCATATAAGTTTTACTGTTTCATAATTATATGCTCCATTTAAAATGATTATAACAAATTTTGTGATTATATGCATCATTTAACCTTAAATCTTCTTTAGAAATTAATTCACAAGTGATTTTCTGTACATTGCCATATCCCCTTTATCAATGTCTACAAAATGGCAGCAACTCACCATGACAACTTTGACATTGCAATGTTTTTGCACAAATGTTACGATATTAAAAATGATATTGAAATGCAAACCACCTTCAATACCGCAATTCAGTTAAGTTCAAGAAAATTTACAAATTTTGTGTTCGCTTTGGTCTTAACCTTTGTATGATTGAAAACATCCGGATATTTTTATATAGTACTGTGTAGTTTTCTATCAGGAATAAATGTGCAAAATATTTCTTCAATTGGCCCTTGTTTAATGAGGCACCGACTGTTTGAAATCACCCACCCTCTTCAGAGCTAAAATTAATCCAGCAGGCAGGGGTAAGAAGTGTGAAAATAGTTCAACAGGCTAAAGGTTAAGCATGTAGAAAATAGGATCTGCATGTACAATCACTGTCAAATGATTTAGCGCCCAATATATCGCAATAGGGATATCAATATGATTTTTGTGCCAATACATAGCCATGCAATGACAATCTGAGGTTCATATGAGATTAACAATGGTATAGCTTGAAGATAGTAAAAGCAGATAAGTGTTATCTGAGCAAATAACCACAGACAATGTGATTTTGCCATATTCCCCAGAGTAGTACACCTTGCTCCCCACTTATTTTATTTTTGAAACACTTACCACAGCCTTCTTTTTTTCCAGATATCTGTTCAAGTCTTGAATCAGATCATTTCTAAAATAAGGGAATATCTTCCAAACCTTGAAGCAAATGAAGAGACAGAACAAATCAATAAGCATTTTAACAACACTCTGGAGCATCTGCAGCTCCGAGCAGAGAGAAAAGACACAGAACAGCCGTATGAGGGTTTAGTTCTGTAAAGGACTTCTGAATAACGTTCGTGTAGAATTAAATTAACTTTTCTACACATGGAAGAATGAACACACACTTATCACTTGAGCCTCTTGCTGATATATTCTGACTCATCTCCAAGACCAAGTGAATGGATGAACCTGAAGCTTCAGGAAGATGTCCATTGTCTTGACAGAACTCATATTTGTTCCTGCCATTAAAAAACAATTACAGGGGTTCTTAAAAAATAGATTATTTTTTTTAAATGTTCAGAATCTTCTTTCAGAAAACGCCCATAGAGCGGATACTAGAATGGGATATGAAATACCATAGATTTAGCTGTTCCAATATGATTTTAACATGGCCGCCATTATTTATATTTACTGGAGAGCTACAGAGCCTTTTTTTTTTTCTATCTTTGTGTTTATGATGGCAATAGTTGGAAATATCTTGATGCATCATGTTCTCCAAACCTCGTCCACTGAGAAAAGAAAATATCTTACATCACAGAAACTGTTGTAGTAATGTGCTTTGCCAGATGCTTTACATTGACATAAGAACATGGAGTGGAAATAATGAAATCATGTTGTTGCCTTTTGTTATGTTAGCTGTCAATAGAGAAATAACTCATGAAGAGCACTTTTATTATAGGAGTTTCTCATTGTGTTTGTATTAGTTGCTTGTGAAGATGGAAAGATGCCTACACCAGTATCTCAGTTGGGTCAACCTTTGAAACATCCTTCAGGCTGATCATCTTCTATGCACTCGCCTGTGTAACACAAATGGTGGTCACACCCAATATTGAATTTAAGCGAGTTGTTACACCACCTCATGTTTAGGGGGTGTCGCCATGTCTTCTGTTGCCAGGTGTGTGTTGTCTATGAATTTGTTATAATAAAACATTGATCAGATGATTGCGCAAATATTATGTTGTTATTGTCAAGTACATTACTTTATATGAAGCACAGTATCTTTTTTTCCCCCCGTTAGCATACATCAAGTTTGGCTTCATATACAAAGAGGACTTCTTTTCAGCAGATCAAGACATGAGTCAGTTCAAAGTTTCTCATCCAACAGCCTTCACACCTGGAGTTAGCCATAAAGATCCGGGTAAGAATTTATCTTCAGCAACCCATGGTTGTCGTAAGGGCATCTAACAGGATCAGGTTGTCAGACTGTTACTTGGTTGATGTATGTCATTGTATCCAATTATGTATATAGATGTTCATGATGTCAATCACTGGATTATCTGGTCGAGACTTGGTTATTTACAGACAGCCTTCGTATGGAATATTGCTGAGTGCGGTATTAAACGGCAAACACATCTGGAGTTCCTGGTTCATCCAATATTCTAGGTGCACATCTTATGCCCTCCAGAACATCGATATCTGAGAACCAGAAGCATGATCACGGAAGCTAAGAATTTTACCAACAAGTCTCATCGTTGGTGGATGTCATTGAAGGAAGACTGGATCATCTTATTTGACTCATGTCCAGTTCTGGCAGCAAAAGAACCTCAGATAATGCCTTGTCATATCTTGAAATTCACAGTCAAGAACATAAAGACCACGATTACAAAAAGTTACCGTCAAGCAGAACTTTCTACTCCCGTATTGGGTGCCTTTACAGATCATGAATTCAGCCTTCTCAGCCAGCCTATCGTCATGAAACATAGGTTAGCCATAATCAAGTAGATCATACCTGGAATCACATTATAGATTTTAAGATCCTTCGATAAAAGATCAAAGGCACCGACCCTTCTTTATCCTTCGATAAAGTACTTTTTGAGTCGCGTGATAATGGGCTGATGTCATGACGCTGTTCAAAGTACCTCCCCTGTGATCAAATGTATCCTTCCTTGGTAACATCATTACAAGATGGCACATCTAAATCGGTAATTGAGAAATAGTTTCTTAGAACTAGGTAGAATATTTGAATGTTATTACCTTGGAAGAAAGATGAGTGTCAACCATCTCTAACGCAGGCTTATTCCAAACATATTCAAACCACTGTGTCCCTGACACAGTAGCCACGAAATTGTCTGAGGCTGGCGTTGGTTGCCTATGTATTTTTGTATGTCTCTCAAGACAAAGGAAGGAATGAGCAATCCTTGAGAAGTTTCGTAACAACACACGTGTTCATGTTCATCCTATGTCAACGATAAACGTCCGTTACAGTATCATGTAGGGCAAGCAACTCAGTAATCACACTTTTATGGCTTGCAGTTTGCTAAAATATGTTTAAAATTACAGCTTGATCAGTCGAGCAGTTTCAGAGGTGTCGACATTTGCCACTCATTCCAATTCACTTCAAACTATATGTGTGCTTAAGTTCTACTGGTCATGAACACTGAGGCTGATAGGCAAGGTCATGAGAAGAGCTCACATAAAGTGAGCTCCAAATTGAAAAATGAAAGTTCCCAAAGCCACTCCTTTTATTGCTACATGTGTTATGTAATACATTCCACAAGTCTTCTTTAGAATGTTTTGCTTACTGTGTACAATAATTCTTGACATGAAATCACTGAAGTAATTAAAGCAAAATTACTGAATGGCACATTACAAACAATATAGAACATTTTATATCAAGTCATTTCTGGAATATCAAACCTAAGTTATTTAAACTCTCCCTTCTCATAATCATAGCTTGACGAGATGCCTTCAATACGTCCTTGGCCCTGGGCAAGCATTCTTTCAACCTGTGCTTCTTGCCACTCTCTGGTTATCGTTGATGGCATTGGAGGGTACACTGAAATGACAATTTGTTGACAGTTTCACATCAAAATCTTTTTCTCTAATGATTCTCAACAAACATGATAAAATGCAATCTTTCTATACTATAAGAGTGTCAGTTCCCAACGCTGAATTCTTTACAGAACTATCAACATAGTAAGCGGGAGTTGACGCTTTGAATCGTGTCTGTTATACAAATGTCTTAATATGAGAGAAAGCAAGAAATGGCACAGGTCTTACAAGGTTTACTCCTTACGTGAAGCCAACAAGCAACCATATGATACAAACAAATAACCATCATCAGGGTAAACCCCCATTCAGACCCAAGGACATAGAAATATTTCAAAGGAATAAAGTGACTTGCAGCGCCTTCAACAACTGGACCCCCGTTCCCCTTACTGCCAAACAATGAAAATTGGTTTGAAAATCACATTTTTTAACCAACAAGTATTTGTCACAGAGTGACGAAATATCCCCCGCCATATACACCATAGTACCAAATATGAAGACAATCCAGCGATTAGTTCTTGAGATATTGTGGCAACACCATTTTCCAACTCCAAAAACAGATTTGCCTGCTGTGACCTTGAAAATGGGGTCAAGGTCACCAAATCTGACAGGTGTATGCGGTGTCTGTATATACACTATAGTTCCAAATATGAAGACAATCCAGCGATTAGTTCTTGAGATATCGCGGCAACACCGTTTTCTAACTCCAAAAGCAGATTTGCCTGCTGTGACCTTGAAAATGGGGTCAAGGTCACCAAAACCGACTGGTGTCTGCGGTGTCTGTATATACACCATAGTTCCAAATATGAAGACAATCGAGAGGTTTAGTTCTTGAGATATCACGGCAACACCGTTTTCCAACTCTAAAAGCAGATTTGCCTGCTGTGACCTTGAAAATGGGGTCAAGGTCACCAAAACCGACTGGTGTCTGCGGAGTCTGTATATACACTATAGTTCCAAATATGAAGACAATCCAGTGTTTAGTTCTTGAGATATTGCGGCAACACCGTTTTCCAACTCCAAAAGCAGATTTGCCTGCTGTGACCTTGAAAATGGGGTCAAGGTCACCAAAACCGACTGGTGTCTGCGGTGTCTATATATACACCATAGTTCCAAATATGAAGACAATCCAGTGTTTAGTTCTTGAGATATCGCGGCAACACCGTTTTCCAACTCTAAAAGCAGATTTGTCTGCTGTGACCTTGAAAATGGGATCAAGGTCACCAAAACCGACTGGTGTCTGCGGAGTCTGTATATACACCATAGTTCCAAATATGAAGACAATCCAGTGTTTAGTTCTTGAGATATCGCGGCAACACCGTTTTCCAACTCTAAAAGCAGATTTGTCTGCTGTGACCTTGAAAATGGGATCAAGGTCACCAAAACCGACTGGTGTCTGCGGAGTCTGTATATACACCATAGTTCCAAATATGAAGACAATCCAGTGTTTAGTTCTTGAGATATCGCGGCAACACCGTTTTCCAACTCTAAAAGCAGATTTGTCTGCTGTGACCTTGAAAATGGGATCAAGGTCACCAAAACCGACTGGTGTCTGCGGAGTCTGTATATACACCATAGTTCCAAATATGAAGACAATCCAGTGTTTAGTTCTTGAGATATCGCGGCAACAAACAGGTGGGACGTACGGACGGACGGACGGACGGACGGTCGTGAATACTATATCCCCCGCTTCGCGCTTTCGCGCGGCGGGGGATAATAATAATCATTGATAGGAACATGCCTGCAAAGTTTCAGCTACACTAATCTAGTGATTTCTGAGGAGATGTTTACAGATACCGAGGAGGGAAGACAACTTAAAAAAGGTACAATGGTAAATGTCTCCTATACTTTATGAATCACCTTGAGTGACTTCTGACAAACAGATGACTGAAACTTTCTGATACTGGCACCATCCTAAGGACATTAGCAAGTTTCAGTGACCTACAGTAAATGTTTTCAGTTATCAGGTATACAAACATATTTTCAGGGGATGACCATGACCTTGTCTCAAAAGCATACCAGTAGGGCTGGGATTGGTAATTTGGGTGTCGTGAGGAGTATCAGGAGGTACTCACAGGACTACACGGACCCATGGTTAGTGACGTTATATGTTGTTTATAGACAATAGAGTTGTTTATGTTGACATTTCTTTTTGACTATTGTTTCTGACTTTTATGCATTTGAGTAAAAATATAACTTCAGTTGACTTAAGTGTATGCATCTCATTGTTTAAATGTTTATAAAAAAATAGCATTAGCCAGGGCTCCGGTAAAACAATTCCCAATCAGACATTATGCACCGAACTCTTGAGACCTACAGTTGGGACCAATGTAAGGTCGGGAAATTTGGGGTTGTGGTACCCAGTGCCGTAAATTTGCACTCATCCCAGCCCTACATTCCTGGGTTATAAGAGATTGAGTGAGTTGGGTTTAACGCCGCTTTTAACAGTATTCCAGTTATATCCCGGCGTGTCGGCTTAATGTGGGAGGAAAGCCCGAAGTGATGCAGGTCTCAGACGTTTACCACTTTGGTGAAATCCACGAGCACGGGTATGGTGCTGACAAACCTAGAAACATTATCGGGGCGAATCAGGATTCGAAACCCACAATCATAGGTTTCTGGCGTGTCCAAGGGACGCAACTCTGCACAGCGAATCGCGGCGCCTTAGACGACTGGGCCACCCGTGCCCCCTATAATAGATTGAATGAGTGAATGTTGTTTAGCGCATCAGTTTGCAATTATATACCAGCTTTACCCTAGCAATCTGTAAATAATTGAGTCTATGATGAACAAGCAAGTGCTTGATAAATTGATCCAATTTAGTCAACTCTTATGGCAGGCAGTAGAGTGCAGGGAACCTATTCTCAACTGGGTCTAAAACAGGGGTCTTTAAAGTAGACATACTTCAAATAATATGCAGGAGATGTCTGGGCACTGAATGGTTCCAAAACTCAAAACATGTTTGCGGTGCTGATGCAATTCTGACGAAACATTAATATATGTCCCAAATAACATGGGTCTGGTTAATAATGCTAACCATATTTTTTCATCCACATGACTATCCATGCAGTTGCAGACAGTGCCAGCAGAATTGCTGACAGCACAGACTTCCACTCTCCAGTTGGGGCTTTCATTTCAGCATAGGTTTGGCAGAAACTTGACCTGTACACTGCAATAGCAAAATTATGATACAAGAACATAGAGCCAATGACATCCCCTAATATATATATAAGTTTATACCAAAACTAACATTAGTCTAAAATGCAAGTTACTTAATGCAACAAGTTACTAAAATGCCACCCTCACAGAAACTGTCCATTCTAATAGCATTTCAATAAAATAAACGTTAGCCTGAAACAACGTCTTGACATTAGCATCTGAAAAATCTTAACACACAAGTACCTCAATCAACCTTATATATTCCATCTGACTTAACCCAAAGTACGAATTTCAGGAAGTGTAAATCTTGAAATTAACGCGAGCGTAAATTAAATGAAAAAAATGCAAGAGGTATTTGTTCGCATTAATGAAACTTTGCATTTGTCTCCAAAATGACTATCAACAATAAGACACCCTCACTGCACACTTTGGATAACAAAAACTTACTTACTTATATTGGAGATTTTACGTGTGCTTCCCGACTGCAGCGTATTTCGCACACGGGCCCGGCCAGGTTTAGGATTGCTTCTAGAGTAAGAGCCTTATTTAGATTTAGGGTGGTTTGTAGTGTAGTTCGGTGCTTTAGGTAGTGGATGCAGTGTATGAGTGCGTGTTCTGGGGTTTCTTGTTGTTTGCAATGTGGGCAGGTTCCTGTTGCATGTTTTTTTAATTATTTTGAGGTGGTTATTTAGGTTGGTATGTCCTGTTTGGAGTTTAGTGATTACTCTGTCGATTCTTTTGGACGGATGTAGAATTTTTGGTTTGGTTAGGGTTTTTTTGAGAACCTTTCTGATTTGGCTATTTGAGTGTTTTTTTTGGTTGATTTTTTGTTTGTTGACACTTTTAATTTCTGTTTTGGAGATGGGTAGGTTTAAGCTTATTTCTGTGATTTTAAGAGATAGTTTAGCTGCTTTATCGGCTTGTAGTCCACTGAGCGAGTCTGTAAGTATTAGGATTTTTTGGTGTTTTTTAGATTGTTGATTATGAAGGGCTGAGGCCATGCCCATTAGTTCGGCCGTGAATATTGATTGATTGTTTGGGAGTCGGTAGGATTGTGTGGCTTTAGTTGGTTGTGTGATGTGGACTCCGAGACCTGTGTGTTTGGAGATCGGATCTGAGGATCTGTCTGTGTAAATGTGACACCAATTTGGCCAATTTTCATGTATGTATGCTAGTGTGGTGGTTTTTACTATGTTTGGGTCGGTTTGTTTATTTATTGTGCTAGCTAGTGTTATGTCTATTTTGGGTGTTTTAAGTTTTGGGGTGAAGATATTTTATTTTTACAGTTTTGTTTAAGATTGTTTATTTGGTGTTCATTTAAGTAATTGTTTATTCTTTGGGATATTGGAGTAAGTAGAGGGTGTTTTCGAGCTAGGGCTTGGTTTTTGGGGCTGATATTTTTGTTTATTAGGTTTTGGATTAGGGGGTTGGATTGAGACAATGCCCAGAAATTTAGGGTTAATTGTTCCCTGCGTAGGTTTAGTGGCATTTCTCCTGTTAAGGCCTGGAGTGAAGTGTAGGAGGTGCCATGTTGAGTGCGTGTTATTAGTTGTAGAGCCTGATATTGGATTGAGTCTAGTTTTTTGCTTAGGGATTGGTTTAGGGTGTCGTATATGGCACATCCGTAGTCTATTTTAGATCTAACAGGGTTAGAAATTGGCACAAGTCCTGTAGTCCTGGCCAAACTGCCCGATAGTAAAGGTATCAGTTTTTGGGAGGCGGGTTTCATGTTTTTTTGTTTAAATACTTTTCCTGTATTTTTTTCTAAGTTAAGGGAGAAGCCCCATTTGTCAGCCTATAGCTGTATTTTGTTTAGAGAATTTTGAAGTAGGTTTTGGGCCATTATATTGAAGAGTGTGGGGCTGAGGATACTGCCCTGGGGAGTGCCATTTTCTAGAGGACATTGGTCCGATAGCATTTGGTCTATACCCACGGTTATTTTACGGTTGTTTAGGAAGTCCTGGATGTAGTTTATTATTTGACCTTTGAGTCCTATTTTTTGTAGTTTTTATATTAGCCCGTCGTGCCATACCATGTTGAAAGCTTTGGAGAAGTCTAAGAAGATGCCTGTAGTATATTGTTTGCTGAGTTGTCCTGTTTTAATGTCCTGCTCTAAACGGGCGAGGTTATCTAAGGTTGACATGGTTGAGCGGCCAGGAGTGAAACCACTTTGATCTAGGTTTATGATGTTATTTTGAGTTAGGTAATGTTGTAGTCTGTTTTTAGCCATAGATTCCATGACAAACTAGGCGTCATTGACCACTCCAATCAGTGAACTGTTGTTACTTAAATTATCTTATTGCCTTTGAACTTCCTTAATGGCAGTCAGCAGAATAAACATATAAAGTGTGTTGTTTTTAGAAAAACACTGTTTAGTGTTATTACAGAAATGCTTTACTCAGTGCTAATAAGTGGTGCTATTTGTGTTTGTTTGGATTAAGGTAAGGATATGTATCATTCAACTGGGATATCGCATTGATTTTGAGTCGCATTTATGGCTAGGTGTCAGCAGTCGTATTAATTTAGAGATGCATTAATTTCAAGATTTACAAGGTTTAAGACTGGCTATTACCTGCAATTAACCCATTCATGCAAGTTATTTGTTTCATGACACCCACCATACATGGAACATTTTTTCATGACACCCTCCATCTTCCCTATAATAAATGATCTGTCCCTATAAAGTTCGGATTTATAAAAATATCTAAAGAAAAGCTGATTAATAGCCATTAAATTTTTTTTCTCCAAATGTAGCCACTATAGCTGCCATGCTTAAAATAGGATCGGAATTCTGTGAGCACTTTTCACAGACACCATACCTGGGATCATTGATCCGATAGCATTTGGTCTATACCCACGGTTATTTTACGGTTGTTTAGGAAGTCCTGGATGTAGTTTATTATTTGACCTTTGAGTCCTATTTTTTGTAGTTTTTGTATTAGCCCATCGTGCCATACCATGTTGAAAGCTTTGGAGAAGTCTAAGAAGATGCCTGTAGTATATTGTTTGCTGAGTTGTCCTGTTTTAATGTCCTGCTCTAAACGGGCAAGGTTATCTAAGGTTGACATGGTTGAGTGGCCATGAGTGAAACCACTTTGATGTAGGTTTATGATGTTATTTTGAGTTAGGTAATGTTGTAGTCTGTTTAAGTTTCAGCTCAATGGGCTTTGTAGTTTCATAGATAGTGTCAAACATGACATTGACATAGTTTGTCATCTCCTGTTCATTCACAAGAAGCAATATGATTTAGTTTTTGACAACACAAGCAAATGTAGTTTTGGACCACACATTACAAGATAAATTTTAGCCATTATTGTGTATCTGCTTTATACCCAAGTGCACATTAGACACAAGAAAATACAGCAATCAGTGGAATACTGGCATGAATAATATAGATAATCAGTGTTCCCGCTGGCTTTTGAAACTCTAAAAATTACCAGTCCCCTCCTATTATTGTCAGTCCCAACATTCAACAATTAAACAAATATATGAAAATTACCTGGTTTTAATTCTTTCAACATCATGTTTACTGCAATGATGTCATCTCTGGAGTAACCTAGTTAGATCTACACATCATTCACACAAAGTTCATATATATATTTAACCTTGAAGCAACTGAAATGTTATGTCATTGCACTAAAAATAGACAAGGGGTAATCCTGATCATGCCTGATAGTAAACCTAACAGACAAGCTGGCTTCATTCGAAAAATATACTTATATGAATATTGCTGATGTCTTGTTCAACAACAAAGATTTATAAGGTACTTTGCAGGTTCAAAGGGACTGGTAGTCACATGAATGACCAGTCCAAGCCTAATTTTACCCGTAAAAAAATGGTAATTACCGCTAAACGTGAACACTGCATAATATATAAAAGGTCAGAAATATGGACAGCTGTGAGAGATGAATAGAGATGCCTGTTCTGGGGTAGTCACTAAAGAGTGGAGGTCACGGGAAATACACCATGTGCAGTGTTATTATCAGAGTGCACCAAGATGATTACAAATTGATAACAAATTGTGCTTAGAGATTAGGGACTTATCACAGAGTATTGAAAATGTTGGGTAATTCTGATGCCTACTTTTGACATTACTGACCATCTGATTTCAAATTGGTCAAGTGAGTTATGCATGTTATTCCTGACTACATCTTGTAAAACATTTTTGGCAGTCATCAAAAGTAAATATATCTTACCAAAATATAAATAGCGTTCCACATTATTTGTTATTCTTTTAAATCAAAGGCCAATACATTTTATGCAAAACTGCAACCAGAAGACAACCTTTTCAATATGCTCCAAGTTACACTTGTTACTTACAGGCTTTTTTTTCCTCCAAGGTAAGTTTACTCCAGTCTCCTTTTTCTTTTTCACGAAGAGCTACAACATCAGCTGAGTTCTCTTTGAATCGAATCGCTGGGCAGGGAAACTCTGGCCTGTCAACATAACTTGCACATCCATTGAAGCCCCAGCCAACTATGTCACGGTTTCCTGCAACCAAGAGCAAGCATGAGTATAGTACTTAAAACACATTTTCAATAAATGGTATTTCTAAACCATACATGCAGTGATTTCATTCTGTTGTAAAGAATAACGTGTAACAAAATTGTACAATAATTAATGCAAAAGAAATATCTGAACAGAGTTCATACAGATCTTTGGGTTCTAAATTCAAGCAATTTTCAGGGAAAAACATTTGTTTTCAAGGACTCAGCTTGCGCTCATCTCCAAAACAGAGATGTCTGCCAGGTCTGTCACAGGAACTGAAACCCGTCTAGAGTTTAAGTGCCACTCATGATAACATTAATTAAACCATATTCAGTAATACAATGGGCAAAGGAATTAACATGCATAACCTATAATATACAGAAGACAGTCTTTCTTTTTATGTTGTAGGTGACAGGAAGAAAACTATGAATAAAAACTTGATTGAAAATAATATTCAGTAGCGATTTTGTTATAGCTAGACTTTTATTTACATTCCAGCACTTTTCAAGAACTGTCAAAAAAATTCAGGTACTTTTCCAATATTACGATGGAAAAGGGCAGAAGCGCCTGGGTAGAGGCGATTGCCAAGATCTCGTGTTGGTTTCTAGCTCTGGGAGGGTCCAGTCCAGCGGTGTCATAAGCCTGAAGAATGGTGGCACGAAGCCATAGGGTGATCATGTGGTAGGCTGACTTCCATCTGCGATATCAAAGATACCGGGATGAAAAAGTGGCGGCAATGGTGAACAGAAGGATCACAAATCATTCAAAAACATTTGCGCGAATGCATCATCACTTGTTTAGGTGTGGTGTTCTGGACAGCAGCATGTGGCACACGGGCGGCATGCGCAAATGTGTGCGGCGGGGAACTCTGTCCCTAGGCTTGTCACTTTTTAGTCATGCTTGGTAGAGAGCAGCCATGTTGCCAGTGGCTGCCTCTGACAGTGTCAAATCAGGGCACAATTGTAGTATTTGTAAAGTCGAATGAGGACTTTAATAAAACCAAATAAGGGTTTTTCATAGTCAAATAAGGACTAAAACATTGTCAAATAAGTACAAATCGTGGTAAGTAGTGAATTTAGAAATTGTTTCTGAAATCATGGGTTAATTCAAATATGGTGTAAATTATGGAGTTTCAGTTATTAGACAGACATTAACTTTTAAGTTTTGATGAGTTATTTTTAAGACTTCCACTGCGTATCAGATGTTTCTGACGAACCTCAGAGCATCGAATGAAGCATCACAGAGCATGCACCAAAATAAGAGGAGTACCTGTACATCTTCAATCCCAATTAATGGAGAGAGGGGCGGGGAAGGTAAAGGATCTGTCCGGCTGTCCTGGGAGCTGATTCTTCCAGAGCACAGCCAGCGATAAACAGCTCCAAAAGTGAGTGAGTGAGTTAGTTTGGATTTAACGCCGCTTTTAACAGTATTTCAGTTATATTGCAGCATGTCAGCTTAATGTGGGAGGAAAGCCCGAAGTGATGCAGGTCTGAGACAATTACCACTTCGGTGAAACCCACGAGCATGGGTATGGTGCTGACAAACCTAGAAACATAGACAGTGCGAACCAGAATTCGAACCCACAATCATAGGTTTCTGGCATGCCCAAGGGACGCATCTCTGGACTAGGCTAGCTGTGCCCCCCGAACAGCTCCAAGAGCACAGTGTTCGAACAGAACACTGGAAACATCAAGGACATTAAGCTCGCTGATCCGTGCTTCGGTGGCCAAAGCCAGAAGGGACATTGTCTTCATGATAAGGTCGTATAAGGAAGACGAATGGAGAGGTTTGAAGGGAGCCGCCCAAAAAGCCCGTAAAACCATGTTTAGGTCCCAAGCCGGCAGTCTGAACTTGGCTTACTGGTCTTCAAGATGAAACAAGGGCAGCAAGGCCTGGAGTTCTGAGTTTTTTATCATTTCAGAACATCTGGAATGGCAAGAACCGGATTAATGGCAACCAGGTAGGTAGAGATGGTAGAACCTTTCAATCGACATTTGCCAAGAACTGGGGTGATGTTGTCATTGAATCCGGGTCTTTGTCTGAGAAAAAGGACTGGAAGGAGTACCACATGTCGTCATAGACGGACAATGGGCTAATGCAATACAGCGAGATTCGGGTGTGGTAACCTGCTGTGCGGGTGTAACAGGAGGTTTGGCCATACAGGAATTTCTTGGGGGTTTCACTGGCAAGGTCTCGGGAGGCCAACAAACCAACTTCTCATCGGCCAACAGGTTTTTGGTGGCCTGGATCTTTTGAAGAACCCTGGGAAGGAGAACCGCAGTCTGAAAAGTGTACGTGCTAAGTCCTTCCCAGGGAATGCTGAAGGCTTCGACAGCTATTGCAAACGGATCCGGAACCGATGAGATTAAGTTGTCAGTTGGCAGTTCTAGAATGTGACAAACAGAACGATGTAGGGGAGTTGATCTTTTGTCACATCATGGTGAACATGTCTGGGTGGAGCTGCCACTAGGTGCTGTATGTTGAATTGCAATTAGAGACTGTCCACCGGGTCGAAAAAGCAGGTGATCTGTTTGAGCAGGGATGGAGAGTAGAGTAGAGCAAGTATCTGCCAAGCGGATCGTTGTAGTCTTTGAAGAACCAGTCATGCGATGCAGGTCTTCAACTAACAAATAACATGTGTGCCCCATCAGTCACATCAAAGGAGTGAACAGGAAGTCATCTCTCCTAAAACAGGGCGCTTTAAACGATGGGGCCATACAGTCTGCAAGCTGATTCAGACCAAAATGTCTTTTAGTTTGAAAGGATCCCTCTGTGGAATCCAAACGATAGTTACTAATGGAACGGTGACCAGATCGAAATGACGTGGAGCTGCGTCAGGCTATAGAAGTGAGGGCATCAATCTCGATGGTGGAATGTGCCTCCGTTGCGTCAGACATCCTGGGGTGTCCAAGAGCATGTTGCATCTGACACTTCCTAACTACGTTTAGGTAGAGGGAGTGGGACGATGATGTACAGGAACTCGTACATTCTAGGCAGTGAGGGTGAGGATCCCGGCCCAATTTGCTTCCGAGGCAAAGCATACGAGGCATATATTCTGTAATTTTAGCAATGTCATATTGATGTGGAAAGCATACAACGGGAAACGGGAGGCATATTGTAACTCAAAAACTGACAAGTTTATAAGAGAAAACAATTATGCAACAGTAGTGTAAAGCAATGCTTAAACCACTGTAAACCACACACAAAACATTACTTAAAACAGAATTATCCAAGCCAAATAAAAGAATTCAGAACGCAAGACACAAAATTGTGGCCAAAATGACGAATGGGACAACAATACGCCCATAATATTACCATGACCAGCTCTACAAATGAGTGGGAAAACGTTAAAATATACGTATGGAAGTACCATGAAAGGCATAATCACAAAACAATATAAATGCAAAAGTTGAAATAAAAAAGGGAAAGGATGCCGGAAATCTGTGGAGCCTTAATAACAGAATACATGTCTATCCGTGAAGGCAGTAATGTGCAGTAATGTGCTCTTATGTGAGGTCATTGTATCCGGGTCACGTGCCAACTGTGTGAGGGTACTGCATGTCAACTACCTAATATCGATGCAAATAAGGCAAGTTTTTCGTACCTAGATACAGGGGGCTTTCAAGGGGGGTCGTCTTATACATAGGGTTGAAGAGTTTTGATGGTTTTTTTCCCAAACACAAAGACATTACTGTGTTTCCACTCTGATCCTTATATACTTATAGACATGCTAAGGAGAATATAGCATCTTCCAAAGCCATACATTTTTTTCAATTGTTCCATTAAAAAAACATAGTAAACATGGTAAAATGCGAATGTTTTGATGTAAATATCATGTCATCAAAGGGAAAGACATACATGGCAAGTTCAGCTTCTTTTGTATGCAAACGCCTCCTCTGAAATTGTCAGAGCCAAAATTCCACTTTGAGTGAATTTAAGAGCATGACTGTACATTTTGAGCAAATATGGCTGATCAGTGGCCATAAACATGTTTTTCAAAATATCTTCATAAGGGCCTTGGACAAATATAGGTCAAAATTCAAAATATCACAAAAAACTGAATATATACATGATATATGTTGAGCCCCACTACGCCATATGTAGTAAATACACAAATTTCATTACATTTTGAAAGATGGCTGAGCAATGGCCATAAGAGGTTTAAGCTTTCAACATGCCATAATGGTCAAAGTACCAAGGACAAATAAAGTCTTAAATAAAAAATTTCCGCAAAACTGAACAAAATTGTTGAGCCCCACTAGCAACTAAACATCGTATATTTCAATGCATTTTAACAAAAATGTCAATAAACATGATAAAGAGTTGTTGTTTTTCAATATGGCAACTATGACATCCATGAACAGATTGGGGCTGTCATATTTGGTGGGAATAAGTATGTGATGTTTCAGCTTCATTGGTCCAGTGTTCCTGAGAATATGTCCCAGAGTACAATAGGGAGGCCTTGGCACAGTTTTCAACAGCATAGAACACATGATCAGCTACGTTCTGGTGTCACCACACCCTCACAGGACAGGTTCATCTGTCTACGATATTTATGGAAAAGGTTTGCTACAGCAACCTCTGCCACACCTGAGAATATCGTATCTACCCGGGTAACCGCCTTGAACCGTCTGCGTGATGCTGGTATACGTCCAAGGAGACTAGCGGGGGACCAATCCTTAAACGACAGCATCGCCAACTACGCGGACAGTGCTGTTTAACCATCTCAACTGGCCATTACAGAGACGGAGAACCATTGTTTTCAGTGATGAGTCACGGTTTCTGCTCAGACGTCCTGACAAAAGATTTGTTGTTGTTTTTGTTTTTGTTTTTGTTTTTGTTTATTGTTTAACACCACACTCAGCAATATTCCAGCTATATGACGGCGGTCTGTAAGTACCTGACAGAAGATCACAAGTTTACTGATGCAGTCAATCATCAGGATTAAAAATTGCAAACATCTTTCAATAGTTTTATCTGCATTGACACTCTCATTTTCACCTACAAAAATAAAAAATGTTCTATTGCTTGCATGAAATTATCTATGGTCCATAAAAGTGTCAATAAAAAACTTACACGGTAGTTTATTCAATCGTCAAAAGCTGTCAATCAAAACAGTGATTTGCATACTCGCAACACTGCATGCTACCTCTTACTGTGCAAAACCAATTCCAATATCCCTGCATGGAGCTTTGCATCAGCTGACAATGATGGAGCGCGTAACATTTTTTATCCCCGATTGGCAAAACAAGTGTTAGTTTTTACAATAAATACACTTTGGTAGTGGACTAAAATCCTATTCCGTGATCTGCAACACCTAGTCATTAAAGGTATTTTCAAAAACTTAAATCCTAGCACAAATCAAAGACGTACATGTATGTGCGTCCATGCAGAAATCAAGAGAAAAAAAGGCACTCACGGGTAAAGTTTTAAAACAAATTACGAGCAAATTAATATACCTACAACTCTTTCTCCATAATAATATACAAATTTCACATACAATTTCTAACGATTGTTTTTTAGGTGAGATTCGCCTTGTCTTTAGATAAGATGGCACTGTGTTTTCATGAGCATACCCTCATGCAAGAATGGTCACCAAGCATGAATTACAAGTTTTGAACTATTTCTCATGGCAAAACAGCAAGTTGGATTTAGATTTTTTAGAATATACTACAATACGTCCATAAAACTTGAAAACTAAGACTTAATCTTTCAAATGTAATTCATGAACATGGTGAATGTCAACAGTCTTCCAGTGACATTTCTGGCAACCTCATTAAAATCAGATCTTAGTTCTCGCTGCTGCAAAACAAGGATATCCCATTACGGGTCATTTCAGACCGAACTTTTGCGAACTTTGACCGACCAATGGAATAACCAATAAGAAGTCAGCAATAGCCAATCAGAAGGCGGGCTGATCGAGCCTTACGGCACAAGTTTCAAACTGGCAATCTCTCTTTCGAAACATATTTTGTTATATACTCGATTAAAAAATTAAAAACTGAACAAAAGAACATTCTGGAATGGCTAATAGATGGTCTACATTGTGTGAATACAGACATAAAGCCATAACTTGTCACTCTTGCACAAGGATGATAAAAAAATCACATTCCAACTGTCACTTTCATGATCTGCTAAGCGTTGCTCTGATTGGTCAGATGAAAGGTCGTTCTGACATGATCCGTAATGAGATGTCCTCAGATCTTTGTTTAGAGGTCGCGAAAACTAAGATCTGATTTTAATGAGATTGCATTTCTGGCTGCTGCACATGGCAAACACACCACCTTCTGCAGCAAATAAATGACCTAATTGTTGCTAATTAAACAAAAGGGCGAACCTGGAGCAATAATATACTGAACTGTCAAATTATTTGAAAAGACCATATTGATAAGATTAAATTTGATATGGTCAGAGATCCAGTCTCTGATACCATACATACCAGATAGAAATAAGACAGCGAAATTGACGAAAGCACTGGAATGTAAGCAATGTATTTTTGGCCAACAAACTGTCGCTATTTCTTTTATCAGTTTGAATATATTAGTGAGTGAGTGAGTGAGTATGATTTTACGCTGCTTTTAGCAATATTCCAGCAATATCACGGCGGGGAACACCAGAAATGGGCTTCACACATTGTACCCATGTCGGGAATCGAACCCGGGTCTTCGGCGTGACGAACGAACGCTTCATCCACTAGGCTACCCGACCGCCCCTTGAATATATTAAGTTACGATCTAAACACACATCGTCAAAATTTGATAACTGCAGATTGTTGTCTCCTGCATGCCAACGAAATGAACAGCTGATGGCGGTAAACATGCCTCCAAAACAATCTATTATTGTCCTCACAAATAATTCCCCATAAAGTCAACATGAACAGAAATACATAAATATTACTGTAATTTCTTCTCAAGTAGAAAACAGAAATATAAGTACTAATTTAACGTTTTGTTAATACTAATGGTAATATTTTTAAATATGCGCAGTGGAATAATTAATGTTCTAAAATGGGATATCCGAAGATATATCCATATATAGAGGTTATCGCCTAGGCTCACTAAATACAATGTTTATTCCTATTGCAGGATATTTACCATCCGCAGACACACAAGCGTGATAACCTCTTTATCATATAATGTCATTCTTTAATTCTGTGCTTCAAAGTCACTTTCCCTCTCTCACAAACATTACCGAAACATTGCAAGTTTTCCTGGAATGCGTGCATTAATATTTATTGTGTCACAGGGTAAGTGATGTGTCAGTCGGACAGTGACAGTAGCCAATATAGTTCCAACTGAAATCTGTTTCTTATACAGAGGCGAAGCAACATATACGCAAAACAACAATTGTTTTTATTTGCCTATTGCGGCAATCCACCGGTCTGTTCGCTAGAGTAACTGCCCTTTGACAAAGGGAAGCTACTCTAACCCTTGTCTATGAGACGTCACGGCCACGGTCAGACGTTGTTGACAGTCGGTCTGTCCTGTCATAACGTTAAGAAGTGTAGTCAGATGTACACACAGCGACAAAATGAAACAAGGTAACAATTCAAACATATTTCGGCCAAATCCAACTATTTTAATTTGTGGAGAAGGTTTCAAGCCGCGAAGGTCTACAAGCACAGATATAGCTACTGATCCTGCTTGGCTAGGCCTCGTGCCCTCGCAAAATTGTTTCGAAATTTATATCTCCAAAGTTGCCAAAACTTATAAAATGCCTTAGCTACGTCAGTTAGACACTGATTTTCAGGGTATTAGACTGCTCTTTTGATAATGATAGCAATTATCCCTGTAGTTTATCCAGATTCCCGATGGTGAATTCTGACTCGATTTTATGAAATAACAACAGTAGATGGCACTGCATTTCAACATTTTGTTGGGAGTTATCCAGTCTGAATGCTAATGCCATAAGGATGTAGCTCATAAAAATGCAAAACCGAAAAAAGATATACGTCAAGAAACCGGTTTGGGCATTTGTTGAAAGAAGGGAGAGGATAATGAAACTGGTTTGATTTAGCAAACGGATGTGTTAATCAACATGCTTCGCTGTCTTATAGGCAATAAATGCCTTACGGCTTTGATTTACAATAACAGTGGCCATTTGATATGAAATTCCGAAATTAATAATGATCCAGTCACTGGGTCCACAAGACCCACACGTTATGCAGGGGCGTCTGAACTCATATTAGTGCGTCCAAGACGCAAAAAAGCGCTCTTCAGCCAACACTGATACATATTTGATGGACAATGAAAATGTGGAGATAACCGATACCACACTTGACCCAAAAGTTTCACTCACCAACTTTAGGATGAATTTTATCTTTAAGAGCTTGATCTAATGCAACATCCTGCCTTCGAACAGATGTTGACGTGATCGATCTCTGGTGAGGGATCCTGGCACTTCGTGCCACTGTTCTCAAAAGCTGAGCACTCATCTGTAACAAAGAATAATATTGTGAAAGGGGATTTTTGTGCATTGTAATTATTTATCTCATTTGCCTTTTTCAGATTAAGCTGAAGGGATGAGGGAATATTTATATTCTGTTAGGCTGAACACTTCATCATTGTTCACTTGATAAAAAGTTCCTATCACAGCTTGTTTTTGTTTGTTTTCTTAACTGAATGACACTGGAACATATTTTTTTCCCTCTTAAATTTCTGAAATTACATTGATATGAACTTTCCCTGATGTACATCAACACATTGGAGAACAAAAAAGGTGCTTGCATAATGCCATTACAAGCAAAAATAAAAGCATCCCCTTCTTCACCTTTTCCTGTACACTACAACAGAACAAGTAAAATCCTAGATATTTTTTATATTTGTATACTTATCCTGCATTATTCCTCAATGCATATTACTGCTTGTTCTTGACAGAGAAAAGAGCTGTGTGAAGGTCTTCGCTTGAAGAAGTTGCTCCAACTAGCCGAGAGGCCAACCCATCACGCAGCTCTCACGTGACCAAAGAAGTGACGTCATGGATCATCACATTACTCTGTAGTCCAAAACATGGGAAGGTAGATCTGCGATGGGCGGGTCCCTTTAGACGCAGTAATGCAGGATAAGTATACAAATATAAAAAATATCTAGGATTTTACTAGATTTTTTACTTATCCTGCATTACTCCTTAATGCATCTTTATCCGATGGAAACGGGGATGGGCATACCTTCAGATGTGGACCTTTCATCTGTTATATCCAGACTCTGTTCCCTAGCCAATCCTAGACTGTGTGGTCGGCATCAGGTGACCACTCCATGTATAGGAAACTCCGTTTCCTTCAGCCCGTCTTCGGCTGTGGTCGGCCTGGATGACCATGACATGGATGGGAAAAATCAGGTATGCGTTATGTCCTAGTACTGCACAGCCTGACAATAGCACTCGGCCATTTGACCTGCTGGGCCACTACTAGCGGACCAAAGCTGTGCGTGCCTTGCACGTCCTCCAAAGCGACATCTCGCAGGTAGTGACTGGCGAAGACCGTGTTGGAACGCCAGAAACATCCCTCCATGATGGCGCGTAGAGAGCAGTTGCTGTGAAGCACCATGGTTGAGGCGACCGCCTGGATCTCATGCGGATTGTTGGAGCGTGGAGGGGTCCATTCCCGCGGCCTCGTAGGCCTGGAGGATGATGGCTTGTAACCAGAGGGTGATCGTGTTGCTGCTGACCTCCACTCGCGAGGTCGCAGATACCGGTACAAAGATGTCGTCTACGATGTTCCTCGGATTGTCGGATGTAGCAACAAAGCGCTCTAACCGGACAAAGACGGAGCTCTGGTTCGTCTTCCTCGCCCACAATCAATGACATGGGGGATGAGGAACAATCTGTCAGGCTGGCCTGGGAGCTGATTCTTTGCAATGAAGTCCCAGCACAGGCCCAGATGCACTAATCCGTGTGCTCCCTGCTCAAAGCAGACCCTTGTGTTGTCTAGGGCGTGTACTCGCTGACCCGGGCTGCTGTAGCGAGCGCCAGTAGGAAGACTGTCATTTTCGTCAGGTTGTAGAATGACGACGCGAGGCTCGAAAGGTGCGTCTCTCAGCAAGGTGAGAATGACGTGCAAGTCCCAGGCCGTGGGACGGAACTTCGCCTTTTGGTCTTCCAGCCTGAAGGAGCGGAGCAGTGCCTGGAGTTCCGGGATTTTCGTCATGCCTCTATCTTTCGGGACTGCCAGGACGGAGTTGAGCACCACGAGGCAGGTCATGATGGTACTGCTCTTGAGCTTACGCTTGTGTCGCAGATGGAGGCAATGCAGATGTGGGGTCTTGGTGCTTACTCCTGCAAAAGCTCTCAAAGGATTGCCATTTGTCGTCATAAAGGCTCCTGGTGGTTGGGCAATGTGCCATGTGCTTCCAGTTCGAGATTGATGATGTGCCAGAGGCACTGATCGGTGGACCACAGCCCTGAGGCGACCTGTCCCTCCAGGTGTGCCCCCCATCCCTGTATGGACGGGTCTAAGAAAAGGCGTAGAGAGGTCATAAGCCCTGTCAAGGAGACGCCACCTAAGACATTCAATTCCACCGTCCACCACCAGAGATGCTGCTTGAGATGATCCGGGAGAACGATGGATAGAGCGGGGTCCTGGCGTCTGATGTAGGGCGCCAGGAACATCTGAACAGGGCGCAGTTGGAGCCTTCCTCTGTAGGTCAAGTCCTGTGCCGAGGTTAGGAGGCCCAGGAGGACTTGCCATTGGCGCAGAGTGCGTGGTAGGTGGAGAGCGCGAATCAGGTGCGCCTGCATGCACTCCCACTGGTCTCTTGGTACAGAGATGAGGTCGAGGTCCGTCTGGAAGAGGCCCCCGATGAACTGAAGGCGCTTGGAGGGTGTCAACTCTGACTTCCTGAAGTTGATCTTCCACCCTAACTGGTATAGGAGTCGAATGGTGAAGTCCCTGTGGCGGAGTAGAGTGACCGTGTCCAGATGGTCCAGTAGGCAGTAATCTATGTATGCCTCGAACTGGATGTCCGGGCGATGGAGGTACGAGGCTATCGGCTTGGTAAGCCGTGTGAATAGCCACGGGGCTGAAGAAATTCCAAACGGGAGGACCACCCATTGGTAATGGACTCCCATGAAGATGAAGTGGAGGAATTTCTGGTCGTGGGGATGTATAGGGACGTGTAGGTAGGCATCCTCGATGTCCAGGCTGATGAGCATCTCCTGCACCTGGATCCGGGATCGCAGTAGCCTGAGCGTGGTCATCCAGAATTACGGTGGACGCGCCAGGTAGCGTTTGTTGAAGGCCATGAGGTTGTGTATCATCCTGTGCTTGTCCCTAGTCCTTCTTGGGACCAGGAAGACGGGTGAATAGAAGCCCAGTGTTATGGCTGGGGCGTGTACAACCTCTATGGCTTTCTTGTATAGCAGCGCCGTGATGTTTCGGCTCAGAAGCTGCTGTTGAGTTGGGGGGTATGTGTCCACTATGGGTGACGACGTCAGTGGCAGGTCGTCTACAAGTGTCAGCTTGTACCCGTGTTGGATGGTGACATATGGGTCCCCAAGGATCTCCTAATTCTGCCAGAAGTGAGCCAGTCTCGCACCTATTGGGGTGTCGACAACTTGGACGGCTGGGGATGGGAGGTCCCTGTGGCTGGCATAACCCCTCTTGGGGTAGCCGCGACGGGGCTGGTATGAGCCTGAGGACTTTCCTTTCCCCTTGCCTCTGCCTCAAGGGGTTGAGGTGGCGCCCCGCCCCCGGGACCGGAGGGAGTTGTGATGCGGTTGGTAGGAGCCAGCCTGGGACACCCTAGCAGATTCTGGCTGAGACATCTTGGCCAGGGCCTTGAGAGACGTCTCATCACTGGCGAAAGCTGAGACCCGGGCGTGTCTCGGATATTTGTCCATTAAAGAGGTCAGAGCCGGGGTTGGCGCAAAAGGTCTCTTGAAGTCTGGGGCCCAGTTGGACAAGGCAAGATACCCAAGGTGTCTGGTGGTAGTGAGCTCGATCAGAGCGGCGCACATGTGGGAGCGCATCTGTTCCACCTGTTGTTGGAGATGGTGGTTAGATGGTCAATCCTATGGGGGTTGTCCTCTGCTAAGTCCTGCAGTATGGCCTTGGAGGTTGACGCCATCAGAGAGAGGGGTTTGAGCGTGTGGCGAATTTCGGTCTCTACGTAGGCGAGTTTGTTTTCAGAGACTCGGACTGAGGTGGAGTGGTTCGATCCCGTCAAGCGGTGCATGTCCTCATCCAAGGAGTGAGTGTGGTCCGCAACTTGAAGAGAGTGAACTGGGAAGTCATCTCTATCCCGTGGGGCCCTGAAGGACGGAGTCAGTGACAGTTTTCTGAAGTCCTCGTCCAAGGCTGAGATCATGTCTCTGATCAGTGGGTCAAGAGGGATCAAAGTGGGGTCCGCACTGATAGCCGTCTTGCCAGGCGAGGGAGCGATAGCCTCCAATCTGTCAGCCAACCAGTCAGCGACCTGGTCAAAACCCAGGTGGGATCCACCGTCCATAGGGGTGTCATCATAACAAGAGTTGATGGCGCCCTCCGAGGAGTCGGATCGATAGCCACTGGAGCGCCTTACGGGGAGCGGCTCCTAGATCTCTGACCCTGTCTAGGTGCTGTAAAGGTGCTGGCGTCGCCGGTTGTCTCGCCTGTAAGTACTGCAGGTACTGGAGGAGGGAGGCATCTATCATAGGCGGAGGCGTCTGTGGTAGACCGAGCGTCTGTGCCGAAGGCGGGGGCGCCTGTAGGAGACCGAGCGTCTGTGCCGAAGGCAGGGGCACCTGTACCGTAGGCAGGGGTGCCTGTGGTAGACCGAGCATCTGACCTGTGGGAGACCAGGCGTCTGTCCGAAGGAAGGTATAGGCGCCGTCTGGTACGCCAGCGCCACCCTACAACGTGACTTCAACCCTGGGGACCGACATCAAGGAAGCAGAAGAGGTCGGAGGTCATCCGAGATGGCCGATCTGGATGGCGAAACCTCGGAAAGGTCTGACATCCTGCGCCGGTGTTTCCTGGCCTGCTGTGTTCTGCTTTTAGTGCACACACACTGAAAGCTGTGGGTGAAAGCAGTAAACAATCTTTACATCGGTGATCTTGGTGGCATTGAGATGTACAATTAAGGCACAGGGGGTGGGGATCCCACACCGACATATTGCGCCGGCACTTTAAGCAGGAGGGCATGATATCTGCAACCTAGCAGTGTAAAATCACAATGCGTCCCCGCCCGATTATGTATGCTTTAATTTGTTTATCCCACTATGTGGGTTTATGAAACAAATATTACAACAAACGTAAGACAACATACAATCAAACAAAACAATACATGCAATGATACACCAATCGTGGGGTACCAAGCAAAAGAATATAGAACGCAAAACAGTCCACAAACAGCTGGCTACGCAAAATATTCAAGATGGCTACTTGGAGCAACAAAACACCTGGCCTTATGTTTTCTTTTAAGAAAACGCCAGTAAGTGTCTAATAAAGTTATGCACATGTTTATCAAACATAGAATGTACAAAATACAAACCGTATGCACAACACAAAGACAAAAAACATTAACTCAAATAGCAAACACGTGAGGGTTTGAACCAGTTTTATGTTACAAGAAAAACAGGTCTTCTCTCATCAGGTGACAAGAGTAATGTGATGATCCGTGACGTCACTTCCTCTGGTCACGTGAGAGCTGCGTGATGGGTTGGCCTCTCAGCTAGTTGGATCAGCTAGTTGGAGCAACTTCTTCAAGCAAAGACCTTCACACAGCTCTTTTCTCTGTCAAGAACAAGCAGTAATATGCATTAAGGAGTAATGCAGTAGAAGTAAAAAATAGTCCTATTCTTGTAGATGTCTTAACATATTTATGAGCACTTTCGATTTAAGGACATCACTTTCAGTTTTGAAAGACATGTCAGAGGCAAGACAAAATCTCATGCCTCTATAAACTACATCTATAAGGCTGTTTCTATATCTTTAAAGGCTATTTCCTTTTGGTACAATATCACTTATGTTCATGCAATTGCAGCAGAGAACAAAATACCCCAGCTATTAATGAAAACCCTGTAATTGTATTAACTGGAAATAAATAAACATCACGACATGAAACATTTTAGGTTATCATGTATATCAGGTATTGGCAGTACTGACAATGGTCTTGCAAGCATGACTTGGTAAACGAGATCTTCAAGTACTATCTATTTGTATCTGAAACAGATATTGTTGCCAGTTGTGTTTACTTTTTAGCAGTAAAGTGGCGAGCAGTAGACAAATTTAGGTCCATAATCATAGAATAAGTCACATTGGCCACCAAAATGGTTGCTGCTTAGACGGTTGGGACGACTGATCGTGTGGTCAGGCTTACTGACTTGGTTGATACATGTCACCGAATACCAATTGCATGGATCAATGCTCATGATATCAATCAAAGTATTGTCTTGTCCAGATTATTTACAGACCGCTGTCATAATCATATAGCTGGAATATTGCTGAGTGCAGTGTTAAACAACAAACAAACAAAAGCATGATTGATAACCCCAGGAACTCTGTTCCTGACTGATGTCACAGGGCATTGTTCTATGTATCTGACAAAAAAAACTTTACAAATTACATCATAGGGTAAAGTGACATGTTGGCAAAGTGTATTGAATTCTAAAGTAGGTCCAAGAGAATCAGATGGTCAGAACAGGCATACAATTTTTTACAAAGCATCACCTGTTTAATCATGTTATCTATACTATGCCAAAAAAGCAGGGGATATTTTGTTTTGAGGGGAACCCATAGGAAAATACACCAATGTCTGGCAATGAAAGTAAGTGATTTATGTGGCAAGAACATTTCCTTAGAAAGCAGGCTTCCAAACAATTTTGTGACAGTCATGAAGCATGTGATCTCAGACAGCATGTGAAAGGGGTGGAATGCTCAAGGGCAACAACTTACAACTGGTGGAAAGAGTACATGCCCAGACCTTCTATTACTGTAGGAATCGAGTTTGTATACGTCTTAATGAGTGTTTTATGGACATAACATCATACAGCATGATCGTTTTGGGGGTGGGTGCATACGGGGCGGTGTGGTATCATAATGACTGACTGGCCAAACTGCGCTCCACTTTGTCCATGGACATATGTCAATACTATTGGGACAACATCATTACACCAATCATGGTGCCATTTGTACAATGTGTTGGGCAACATTTCATCTTTGAAGATGATAATGCACAAGCTCATCGTGCCAGGACTGTGACCCAATTCCTACAACAGGAAAACGTCTTATCATGCCATGGCCAGCTCTCAGTCCTGACCTACCCCCCTTTGAACACGTCAGGGACATTATTGGCAAATGTGTGCCTCACGTCAAAATCCACAACCACTCAGTCTCTCAATGAACTCAGTGCATGCTGCTCTCACAGATGAGTGGAACAACATGAGAGAAGCTGTCATAAGTTGAATCGGCCTTGCAGAATTCGTGCATGTCTGGCCAACATATTTTACCCGATTTGCATTGGATGCAAAAATGAAAATTTCGAATTTGACTCCCGACCTCTTCAACGACCTGGTGCCCCAACCATCTCATCACACCAACCATTAGATCTGATCACCTATACCCAAGCTGATATCATATTATTTTCATTTGCCAGTTACCGATTTGCCTAGATCAGAAGATATGTCTTGATGATTTCCAATGTCCCCTACTTTTTTGGCATAGCAAATGTTTTGGGAAGTCAAAGGAAGCAGACGATGAATTGTAGGCCTACATGGCAGAGATCTTTACAATAAGGAAACATTTCCTGAGAGGTGAGGCGTGATTTATTGGCAAAAGAACGTGCAAATTCGCGTATCCACGAACTTAGGCAACAGTAATGTTGTGTAGGCCTTATATTATCTAGTTATCATGATACAATTGAAAATATAACCCGTGTCCTGTGGAACCCTGTACGTGTGTTGTAGCCTAACATGAAGGTGAAATATCATCAAGTACGCACATGCATGAAATGAATGACCTTGTACCGCTCGGGCGGACATTGAACACTATAATGGGTCGAGTCAACATTCTCAAAATAATACAAAATATTGAAACTATTAATAACTTTAAAATGTATTAGTTCAATTAAATGCTCTGAAACATAAGTCGAGCTGTAATATTCTACATTTATATTAGGCCTACATCTAACCTTTCTCACTGCTTCTGCTGGTGGCGGTGGACGTCTCGCGAGAATCAACGAGATTTTTTCACGTCCACATAACCTGGTGGGGTGCAGGCTAAAACGGCACTTCAGCAAAACGTCACCGATTTCTCTGGCGAAAATGGCACCGCATTTGGCGAAACGGCTACTATGTGTCGGTAGTAATATATATGGTTTATTTACATATCACAGTTATCACATGATACAGCATGTTGTTGTTTTCTGACATTCTTCTCGCATGCAACACGTCGAAAGGCCATTGTGAATAATTGTAATCTGACAGCACCATGTAAGGCCTGTTAAATACAGTTTCAGCTTAAATTGAGTAAAGGTACTTAAAACTTCAAAGCGTATAGTGTTTTCACAATAAGTTAACTGCGCCTCCCAATCAGAGTCGGTGAGTAAATTGGAGTAGGGGGCTAATTTCTTACTTGTTTTATTTCACAATTATTTGTGTTTGTAAGAGACGATGTGAGTTTAATTTCTATTATTTTTCTTCAAAGCATGTCATGTTTTCAGAATAAGTTGTGTTGCGTATAAGCTAAGTTGGATTATAGTTGGAGTAGAGGCTAATTTCTAATGTAAACTTGTTTTAACATCTCACAATTATTGGTGTTTGCAAGTTACCATATAAGTTTAATATCACTTATTTGACCAAAAATAATGTGGGCCACCAGGGGGCTCTGGTGACGGAATTTCTTATCTCAAAGTGTTAACTATACTTCAGTGAGTTAGTGTGCCAAGTTATATGCATATAAGTCCTAGCACACTGTTTTAGAGATAAACGATTTAACAGTGTAAACACACATTTAGGAAACTTGGCGGCCATCTTGAAATTGGCGGCCATCTTGAATTTTTGCAGATTTGTCAATTGTCGAAAACGTTCAGTTGTTGTGAATATCTTTTTAGAAACATAACATGGTTATTTCGCAATGCAACACATGTTTTTTTTCATCAAAGCATTGACCCTCATCTGACATATGGAAGATATATTGATAATTGGTGGCCATATTGGATTATGCAAATTAGACATATTTCCCAAACTGGGATTGCTTGGGACTTTTAGTATGTTGTTTTCGGGACCTTGTAGAAATGCATTGTGGTAAAATAAATTCTGTTGCAATTTGTTCCAAGTGAAACCTTATTTTGCCTGGACTATAATCAGGCTAACTCCTATAGACCAATTTCCTTAACTTCAAACTTATGTTAAGTCATGGAATCTATGGCTAAAAACAGACTAAAACATTACCTAACTCAAAATAACATCATAAACCCAGATCAAAGTGGTTTCACGCCTGGTGTGTGTCCAAAGACACCCTCCTCTCACTCTATATATCACTAATTAGATCTAAAATAGACTACGGATGTGCCATATACGACACCCTAAACCAATCTCTAAGCAAAAAACTAGACTCAATCCAATATCAGGCTCTAAAACTAATAACACGCACTCAACATGGCACCTCCTACACTTCACTCCAGGCCTTAACAGGAGAAATGCCACTAAATCTACGTATGGAACAATTAACCCCAAATTTCTGGGCCGTGTCTCAATCCAACCCCCTAATCCAAAACCTAATAAACAAAAATATCAGCCCCAAAAACCAAGCCCTAGCTCGAAAACACCCTCTACTTACTCCAATATCCCAAAGAATAACCAATTGCTTAAATGAACAACAAATAAACAATCTTGAAAAAACTGTAAAAATAAAATATCTTCACCCCAAAACTTAAAACACCCAAAATAGACATAAAACTAGCTAGCACAATAAATAAACAAACCGACCCAAACATAGCAAAAACCACCACACTAGCATACATACATGAAAATTGGCCAAATTGGTGTCACATTTACACAGACGGATCCTCAGATCCGATCTCTAAACACACAGGTTTCGGAGTCCACATCACACAACCAACTAAAGCCACACAATCCTACCGACTCCCAAACAATCAATCAATATTCACGGCCGAACTAATGGGCATGGCCTCAGCCCTTCATAATCAACAATCTAAAAAACACCAAAAAATCCTAATACTTACAGACTCGCTCAGTGGTCTACAAGCCCTCCAAAATAAAAACACCAAAAACCGCCCTGAACTAATAAATCAAATACTTAAAAGCTCAAACGATTTAACTAAGGCAAAGTTAACCACCTCAAAATAATTTAAAAAAACACGCAACAGGAACCTGCCCACATTGCAAAACAACAAGAAACCCCAGAACACGCACTCTGCACACTGCACCCGCTACCTAACACACCGAACTACACTACAAACCACCCTAAATCTAAATAAGGCTCTTACTCTGGAAGCAATCCTAAACCCACAAAATAAAATAGAATAATTCAAAGCCTTAGGCGTATACTTAATCAAAACAGGACTAATAAATCGCAATTAAAACCCCAAAAAACTACCAAAACCAAACCACATAATCAAACTAACAAACTTCCATACTCAGCTCCCTTAGTTCGCCCCCCAAACCCTCTTGGCATTTTTTCCAAATCTCAAAATTTCCAAAATTCTATATAAGCAACCACTAAAACACCCCTACTGGATTGCCAAACAACTTTTCCCCCTTTTCGGAAACACATTAAATGGCCTGGACGGGCCCGTGTGCGAAATACGCTGCAGTCGGAAAGCGCACGTAAAATCTCCAATATAAGTAAGTAGGAATATTTGACTAAGGTAAAAAACAATAAGGTGCCGTTTTCGCCAGGCAATATAGTAGCCGTTTTCGCTTGAGCCGAGGTGACGTTTTGCTGAGGTGCCGTTTTCGCTATAGCCCGTTTCCAGCACTCACTGCGCGTCGTCAACTTGCGCAAGATAGGTACAGGATACCAGTAAAACAGATTAACTTATTTGGTCAAATCGCGCCATTTTTCAAGTAATTAAATGAGAATAGCTAAAACAACGCTTTGACGAGATACAGACAAACTACGCACACAGCCAATTAAGTAGGCTGCGACCAATTAATACCTGAGTTAATAAACTCAACATCTATGAGTGAATAACCTCGGCTGAGTTAAATAGCGGGCAATACACACAGGGACTATCCCTAAAAAAAGTCCCTTGGGCAATGAAAAAGACGGGACCGTCTGAATATCAAACTAGTCTAATAGAAAGGACTTAGTCACTTGGAGCGAGCAAGGAAATTATATAATTCCCCAAAGTTTATATATATACTAGCGCGCCAACCTCGGAGAGAGACAATCTCTCCTGGTCAGTCGCGGATTTGGGATAGTCTGGGGCGCAAAGTGTGTTGCTTCATATAGGAAAACAGGAATAGCAAACTAACTACCATACCCAAACGGAAGATGTCAGTGTCAAAACAAAGCGCTTAACACAAGCTATTCAACAGTATCATTAAAGCTTAACAGCAAGCTAAGTCCAATTATTGTGGAGGCAAAAATGATCATAAGTACCATTAAAATATCTATAACTACATAGACATTGCGAATACAGCGTAAAATTAAAGTCCCAAAAGCATTTTCAACACACGAATAAGGCAAAAAGGAGATAAGGGGCGGGCCATTTGATATTTAGTGGGGGTAGGTTTTTTTGGTTGAGTCATGGGGGTTTTTTTTCATTCATTTTAGGGGCTGAGATGTTGTTGTTTTCTTCTGATAAGAGAGCTAAGATATCATTTTTAGGGCAGTTGGCTTTAGCGTTGCAGGCCGAGTGGGCTACCATTCCCCCAGGATGTATTTTCCTACCTCACACACATCTGGCTTTGCGTTTCTTTCTTTTTTTCTTTTTTTGAGGAGTACAATATTTTCTAAAATGTTTTCGGAACATTTGAGTCACCACAAGGCAGTATTCCAAAAGATCAAAGAAGCAGGACTCACTCTAAAACCAAGCAATTGGAAATGTTGCGACAACACAAGTCATCTCATAGCATCCATATCGATATACTTCAAAAGTTGATTCAGTCACACAATCCCGCCCTCTAAAAATGTCCATGACGTGTGTCATTTCTTAGAGTTGGTCTCCTAGCTCTTATCACAAATTTGTTGCAAACCTTTCAGTGGCATCGTCTCCCCTCTATACAACCTTCTGAAAAAGACGCGTCTTTCGAATGGTCTAACAATTGCCAACAGGCAATCGAAAAGCTAAAGCCAGCCCTCACAACAGCCCCCATCCTTGCATATCCGGGCCAAAGCAAACCATTCATCCTCACAACTGATGCATCTCAAACTGCAATAAGGTACATTTAAGGCCAACTTGATTGTCATGGCGTAACTTGGAATGATGATGTAAATTCATGTCTATAGACCATACAAGTATCTTCCTGTTCTGTTTTTAGGAACAAACAATGTTGATTGGTAACGTTTCTTTTACTCGTCAGTTTCCAAGAAAGGGTATGATGCTTAATGGTCATTTCCCATCACAGTTAACAATTCTTATGGCCTCTTGAAATGGAAGATTTGAAATGATTATTAATAAATAAGGGTTACGGGCATACAGTCTTCCTGTCAAAGATTATGGCTTTGAGTACGAAATATTCTGTATTGATGGGGATGACCATATTGATGTCGAGACTCTCTACTGATCGAAGCAGAGTTGTTTCTCTTCAAGAAGATGGAGGCTGAGTTTTATATTTACACAAAATTATGAGCTGTGGGTTTGGTTTTGGAAGTGTTATAGTATAGGGTGGCATTACACATCATGGGAGAACACAATTCATCATTGTAAATGGCAATATGAATGGCGTACCCTACCGGAACGAGATCGTTCGAGATTGAGTTCTTCCCTTGTGCAAATGCTGGATTAACGTCACTTTGCAGCAGGATAATGCCCGCTTACATACTGCCCCTGTAGTGACAGACATTTTGAGGCAGCATAATATTACTGTACTGCCATGGCCGGCTGTTTCTTCAGAGGTCTCCCCAAGAGAACATGTCTGGGATGAGACAGAACAAGGTCTACGACAGAATCAGAAACAGAAATGCTTTGGTTGACATTTGGAACAACACCCCCACGGCTGCTTTTAATCATCTGGTGTCAATGCGCCGCCGCTGCCTCGACTGTATCAAAACAAATGGTGGTCACAACCAACGACATTGTTATTTGAGTTGTTACACCACCCTTCTTTTTGTGCGTGTCGCTCTGATGAGACGAATGACCAACTATTAAGGGACTCAACTCTGCAACAGCGAATTGCGGCGCCTAGGTAGACGACTGGGCCACCCATGAGGCACCCATCCTCACTTCCCCCCTGCAATAAGACATTCAACATGTTCAAAAGCGACAGCTTTACAAACATCCCCTGATGAGGAGGCATTTTGGCAGAGGATTCCTTCACCATCTTTACATAACGGACAACATTTTTTAATCAGGTATATATATATTTCAGGAACCGCCAAGCCCTAAATGAAATATAAAGGAAGGGCATGTTGTTAAAATTCATTTTAAAATACTTTATTTATGACTCCATGTGATCTGTTTAAAAAATGTTCCTTCTTTCGCCGTTATGGTCCGTTTTGACTAAAAATAAACGGGGCATTTGGACTAAACTAGCTGATCCGTTTTGACTAAAACCGCGGCCGTTTTGGTACAGGGACGTTTTAGCTCGATCTCCCCCAGTAAGAAGGTCTGTTTGTATTTCCGGGAAGTGAACATCCATCCATGACGCGACCAACATACGGTCTCACTAGGCCTAAATGTTGCACTGTAACATATCTGTGTTTTTTCAGTTAAGATCGATAAGTGCCACAAACATCACAAGTAAGCTGAAAGACAAGACTAGGTCTAATGAGTGATGTTCGAGCTTTTGAAGCGTCGCTTGAACGGCATGCCAGGTCAATTTCGAAGCAATGTTTGGGACCCAACGTTGATTATTGCTCAGATCGTGTGCATGCAGAGTTTTTATTATGTAAATCTTGGTTTTTGGATTTTTATATTGGACACGATTGGACGTTTTGATGCATCAGTGGATCAGATATTTACTCAGAGTGTAAGTGTAGACAACTTTATATTTATATATATGTGATCTGTTGTAACTTGGATTGGGTATTTATTAATATATGTACAAATTGGTACACAAACTGTGACAAAGACAGAATCTGGCTGACCATGGGCCTTTTTTGTGGAAATTGTACGCATATGTATATTTCTTCGCTACCATAACAGGCTAACATTCTTTAGATCTGTAGTATTTTCACTTCCACAAAGAATGTTATGATTAGCTGTTCTGATGGTTGCGTATATATAGTGATTGTATGATCATACAAAGCAATCCCCTAAGAATAGTATTAGCAATAGCGAGCTTAGAGCTATGGGTTTATTTTTACTGTAAGAAGCTTTGTTGCAAACCTTTTTTCTGCCTTGTGTCTGCGCTCTGCCTTGTGTCTGCGCCTCAGCTGCCGAAGCTATTCTGATCAGAAGTGATAATATTTTTTAAATTCTGTTTAGACTCTGTTAAGACTTCTGCCCATATCTCTCTCCCCCCTTTAATAAATTAATAAACAAAGGCATGTATTTTATCATGTTCTACATCGTTCTACATCGTACATGTTTATTACAAGGTAATCACAGAGAATGTCTAAAGACCAAATTGGATACTATCCACGAACTAGGATGAAGACAAATGAATGTCAGGGTTGGTGGGGTGGATACGGGGGAAAGTCTTCTCATCTGGGGTCCCCCTGATGGGGTTCCTGGTTAGAACAGGTCACCAGCAATCTTATTTCTTGTCATGAGAGGCATATGAATGGATTGGGTGGTCAGACTTTTTTTTCTGTATATACCAGTGTACCCTGACTGCAATATTAACAACAAACATTGCTGGTGAACAAGCCACATACTATAACATATCAGTGTTGGTATACCCCCCACCCTCCAGTCGGTGGTACTATGAAAACTCATGCATGCACAAGCAACATTTCCTGGAAGTGAATATAATGGTTAGAAAGACTTGTCATTAGTTCTCTCCAACCAGCCTTGTTCATGTTGTTTGCTTCCATTCCACGTTTGTCTACATCACAATCAAGTTACGTTTTGGAAGCTTCCATGCTTTTAAATTCTCTCAAAATACACTTTTTTGTGCAATAAAAACATCATCTCCTCAGAAACCGCGGAGATTGAACTTTCACGGGCTTGTTCCCACAATGAGTAGGAGTCCATTATTCATTATGGCCATGATTCGGCCATCTCTGTTCAAACTGTACCTGTAACAGACAATTCTATATGTTTAGGTAGTTGTGAGACACAATACATCTTCCATTTTTTATATTGTTTCTAATTTTACCTTCTTTTTGACAAGGCTCATAAGTTCTCTCAAATTGCATATTTGGCTCCGTAAAACATTTTCTCCTCTGAAATTGCCAGACTGAGCCATGTATGTTTCTTTTTATGATTACATAATATTATGTTTGAATCATTAGGTTTTTGTGTGTGTGTTTTAAATGCTCATACAATACTTTTGCAGAACATTTATGAAAATCATTACTAACATCAAATTTTGAAAAGTGTCCGTCTTTGTTCACTTTTAAACTGTAAGCTACATATCCAGGTGAGTTACAGTGCTGTGGCACTATTTTATTGTTTTATGATGGAAGTATTTTGTTTCATTCTCAGGATCTTGGATTGTATGAAGATTCAGGAAGGACAAATCTTATTGCGTATGCACTGAATAGCCTCACATGGTAAGTTCATTATGCAAAATGTTGATAGTGCTATCAACAACTGGCCTAGCCAGACTTGGTAAGTTACACTTACAGGTCACCTCTATATAGCTGACCACAGCTTAAAACAGCATACACACAACAATAACAATACAACACACAAACAACAATAACATACAATCAACAATAACAACACAACATACAAACAACAATAACATACAATCACCAATGGCAACACAACATACAAACAATAACAATCAACAATAAAATAACAATAACATACAATCAACAATCACCACGTACAAACAACAATTACATACAATCACCATTAACAACATGACATACAAACAGCAACAATAACAACATACAAACAACAATAACATACAATCCACAATACACAACATACAAACAAAAGCAAACAACAATAACATACAAACAACAATAACATACCATCAACAATAATATACAATCAACAACCACAACATACAAACAACAATAACTTACAATCAATCATAACAACATACAAACAATAACAATATCTCCATTATCAATATGGAGAAAATTATTTTTTGTCAAAGGGTTATCTCAAACGTTGAGCTATTCCCCAATAACAAGACTGCTAAGTATTTCTTCTCTAGTATGATTGCGACTTCTTTTTTTTCACTAATGAGTGTTAGAGATTTCATACTTTATATTCCAGGTGGGGATTCTAGGATAGAATAGGGTTTACAGCAACCTATGCTGGTCATATTAGGCAACCATATAATTGTGTGGCCTGACTCTGTGACTTGGTTGATTGTGTATAATCGTACCCCGACAGTGTGGATGATTGTTCACAGTATCAATCACTATCATCTGGTCCAGTCTCGGTTATTTACAGGCTGCCATCTTATAGCTGTAATAATGCTGAGTGCAGTGTTGAATAACCATCAGATATGTCATAACTGTCAGTACTTACCATTGGAAAATTCTAGGTGTGACCTGCCATAAGCCGCCATTTTGTATTCCAAGCTTGTGACATCATCAATTGTTGAAGTTTCCTTGCAAATGTTCCAAACTGCCCTATTGATTGAAGGTGTTCTCGTGGGAACTGGGCAATGTCCTCACATGTTGATGTTAAACGGATGAGTCAAAATTAAGTATAGTTTAATATTTGATTTTATTAGACATGTTAGGCATTATGATATATATTGTATTAACCTACAAATTCTGATCTCAAATGTTTATTTAATCAGAGATCTAATATAGGATATGGAGATATGTATTTCAGGAGTGTTGTCATTTAAGGTAAAGTGATTGCGTAACATACTTGGTCTAGAGCTGTTGTCATTGTTTGTTGTGTTGGGTTTTTGAGTTGTTTGGTCATCTTTGCTCACCGGGTCCTTCGGACCAAGGTGAACTTATGCCATACCGTGGCGTCCGTCGTCTGTCCGTTGTCCATACATCAACAATTTCTTCAAATGACTTCTTCAAATGACCCCTCAAGGGGCTAAGGGGTGGGGCCAAATAGGAGTAATTTGTCTATATTGCTTTAAACAACTTCTTCTCTGGAACTAAGAGATAGATATCAACCATATTTGGTTGGAAGCATTCTCCGGTGGTGAGGATTCAAAATTGTACAAATAGAGGGGGCTGATGGGTGGGGCTAAAAAGGGTAATTTGGCAATATCACTTCAAATGACTTTTTTCTCTGGAACTAAGAGATGGACATCAACCATATTTGGTTGGTAGTATTCCCAGGGGCTGAGGGGTGGGGCCAAAAAGAGTTTATAACTTGGACATAGTTAAGATCCCCAGTGTATAACCATATGTACAATTGAGAGTATAATGAGAGGAATGCACATATGCTACCAGGATGGCCCCTCTGTTCATTTGTCCGGCACTCCCAAAAGTGTTAGAACCTTGACCATAACATGCAAACCGATATTATTCCCACCCTATGATAAACAGATACATTGTATACATTTGTTTGTTATGAAGAGAATAATACATTTAAGCCAATAGGATTCGCCCTGGGGTCCAGCCTTGCCTCTGGAAACTTAGATCCTGGATCATAACAATGAAACGGTTCAGATCTTTATACAGCCTTTGTATCTAGAGAAATACATGTTCATGCTGTCAGATTTGCCATCAACCCATTCTAAATGCTGAGTCAAAATTACAAAATATTTGCACTTTTCTATACATGTACATTGCAAGTGTATATTTTGTCATGTGTAAATATCCAGGTGTGTGATACAGGCATTTGCATCTCTTGGAAGTGGAACAGATGATGCTGGTGATGTATCAGTAGAAAAGGGTTCATTGTTTGCAAAAACTTCCTAAACTTAAAAATTCCACTTGCCTAGTGTGATTTTCAACTTGCCCTGCTTAAATCAGAGGCAAGAAGAAAACACTGGAAGTCACCTAACTAAGGTCGACTATGCTTGTCATAAGAGGCGACTAACAGGATCAGGTGGTCAGGCTCCTTGAGTTGGTTAATGCATGTCATCTTATCCCAATTGTGTGGATTGATGATCAGGATGTCAATCACTGGATTGTCTGCTCCAGACTTGATTATTTACAGAGCGCCGTCATAGAGCTGGAATATTGCTGATTGCGGCGTTAAACAACAAACAACAACACCACCAAACTAGAATATTGAAATATATAAGAAACTCTCGTTTCCGTTTTTTTCCATGTTTGTCCTTCTCCACTTGTGTTTTTTTTTTTTATCCTTTATGTTTTCAGTGTCTTTCTTTTTATATTGAAAAAAACTTGTTCAGAGGACCAGCCACATCAGTTAAACTGGAAATACGATGTCTAGAGATACGCAATGTTGATTAGTAATAGTTTAACAGTTCAGCCAATCTAACAAAATTCTAACAAAACATACTCTTGGAACTTGGAAATAACTTAATAACGTTCAACTAACTATCGGAATTAACCAATGGAATACCAACTGGGATTTTTATCCAGTGAGTAGACTGATCCCCTGCTTCTGTTGCACACGCTGGCTGATGCTACACAACAGCACCTAGCTGAAATGAAGCATTAGGGCAGGGAACCAGTCTCATCCAGCGAGGAGTTTGTGTAAAGGGAGGTAATTACAATGGGTTTTTTAAGCAAATAATGTCAATGTATCTACTATAAATTTCAAAGGTAACTTTCATACTTGTTCAAGGGCACCATAACAATATTTTCCCACTTGCCTGGCACTTTATTTTTTACATGTCGGGCATACTATTTAAACACTCCTGAAACTCAAATACATTTTTTAGCTCACTTGACTAGAACTGAGCTTATGTCATGGTGTCTTTGATGGGCCAATTTGTTCAATTGCTTCAAATCTGATTATTAGTGTGGTCATCCTGGCATCCATTTTGAAAAAGCCATTACTGAGTCAAAATATTTTATGTCCACATGCTTTGACTATAATAGTTCAGGGCTAAACTATACCTAAATCTTACCCAGGTTGTAACCATGTGATCAAAACTCAATGATGATGATTATGGCAAGGAAAATCGATATTTCTTAAAAAATGCACTTTGCAATTCTTGTGATTACTGAAAGCAATATTCCTTATCTTCGGAATGGCTTATATTCACTTTATATATAAGTATTTGAACACATACAGCTGTCTCCATTAATTAATCATCGCAATCTTTTGTTATTCTGTTTCAAGTGGCAAGGACTATAGTTCTTTTACAGTATCCTTGGACCGCCCCCGTGGTCTAGTGGTAGAGAGTCCGTCCGGGGTTGGATCCCCGGCCGCATCATACCAAAAGACGTTAAAAAATGGTACTTGTTGTTACCCTGTCTGGCGCTCGGCATTAAAGGGCTAAAAACAAGGACTGGTCGGCTCGGAGTCAGTATACTGTGTCTGAGTGGTGTATTCATGTTAAACTGCGGCATGGTATCTCAGTGTGCTAGCACTATAAATCGGCATCAGTCCGGACTAGTACCAGCAGCCACACGTGCATGCATGTCGCTATATAAGTGCAATAATCTTGGACGCGACGTTAAACCCAATTTTACCTCACCTCAGTATCCTTGCTACAGATAATAATTGAAGCGAATACTGTTTTATATAATATATATTTTCCTCATGTACTAATACGCCTTTTTGGGTATGAGTCATCCAGTTGATTAGGTACAGGTGGATAGGGGTTATCCATGATTTATGTACAAGTCCACCAAAATACAAGGTACAACATATCTCAGTGGGTACGGATTGTCCAGTTCCTCATAAAACATACTGATATTATTGTCAGTGTCTGAAGCATGGTTACCTCTACAGACATGAGACTCTTTCTTGACATGATATTAATAAACTCCACCACATATCATATCAAATGTCAATTGCATTTATGTCAAAGGTCAAGATGACCTTTGAGATAATAAGGCAGCTGCATGTATTCCCCAGTGATGGAGGAAATGTAGCGTACAGGAAGCCTGTGAACTATAACCATGGGGAAAATAACACTTGTATGCTCATTCTTTGTTATTCTATTTTGCAGTGCCCTAGGCCTCTGGTTTGTTGTGAGGAGAACGAAGCAGTGTCTGGACTTTACTGCAACAGTGCATCTTTTCCATTTTATTGGATGTTGGATTGTCAGTGGTCATGTCCCCCAAACATTTTGGTGGTGGTTGACTAGCTTGGTATGCCTAACCCTTATGACAGTGTTGGGAGAATTCCTTTGCATGAGGACTGAATTAAAGGCAATACCAGTCACTATGGGGCCAAAAGTGGATTTGTAAATATCTAATGATAAAATATAATGTGTACAGTTTTATTCAGTTTAGCAGATACTAAAGGAATATTCCATTGTACATGATTTAGTGGAAGTCACAAGGACAAGTTCAAATTTACTACCCGGATTACCCCCCCCCCCATCCTATTACCTGACCCTACCCGGGACCCACTGTAGGTCTTCAAGAGATACGTACAAAATGTCCGATTAGGAATTTTGTTTTACCATAGCCCTGGCAAAACGTATTTAGATACATGTATTAAACAATCTGGTCATGCATACACTGAAGTTGACTTTAGTTATATCTTTATTCAACCTTATGAAAAGTAAAAAAGAATGGGTGCATAGTCAAAAAGAAATGCAAACATTAGTGACTTATAGTGTAACCATAGAGTTCTATATAATTTTTGGCATTAAACAATATATCACATGACTAACCACGGGTCCGGGTAGTCCTGTGGGTACCCAGGTCCTAAGACACTCATGATAAAAATCCAGATCTTACCTGAGACTGTTAAGAGTATGGCTGTGTATTAGTGTTTCTTCCAACCTTTCAATGGTGACCTGAAGGATTGTATCATGAGACCCAGATTGTAGATTGTTTCTCATTTCTTGTTTGTTTATGCTACACTTATTAAAGGTTATTCTCCCCATAAGACTTTTATTATTCACATGGCTTTAACATCCTTAAACATTTTACATTTTTTACTTCTCCAAAATGGCTTGATGGATTCAGCTGGAATTTTGTGTAGATATTTGTCACTATAAGAGGGTTAAAAAATCTTCTCAAGAGGGCCAGACTTGAAACTAGGTTTGTTTTGTTTGTCTTTTGTTTAACGCTGCACTCAGCAATACTGGTAGTCACCTCTTACGACAAGCACTGTCACATTTTAGGCAAGCATGGCTTGCTGCAGATCTATTCTAACCCAGATCTTCAGGGGTACATAAATCTTGCTTGTTTGTTTGTTTAATACCACACTCACTAATATTCCAGCTGTATGACAGCAGTCCGTAAATAAAATCAAGTCTGGGCCAGACTATCCAGTGATTGACATCACGAGTAATGATCTACTCAATTAGGATACAATGACATGCATCAACCAAGTCAGTGGGCCTGACCACCCAATCCTGTTAGTTGCCTAGTCGCCTTTTACGGCAATCTAAAACCTCTAGGAAATCAAATATTGTTGCCATGTTGGAAAATACAAAACATCTTCAGTCATCCATTATTAACATCTCTTCAGAAACTGCTGGGTAAATGAAGCTGCAGTGTTATATGCTTGTTCATACCAATGATGATCTCTGAATTTGTTCCAGAGTTTACAAAACTATCTTCAATGAGGCCGCCATGGCTGCCACATATTCCGAAAGCTTTTTATGGCCATTGTTCAGACTCTTTTCTTCAAAATGTTATGAAATTTGGTACATGTGAAGTTAGTAGTGGGACACACACACACACACACACACACAATATGTTCTGTTTCTTTAATATTTTAATTTTAACCTTACTTTGGCATTACTCAGCCATATTCCTTTTCCACTTCCACTTTAGTCCATGCTGTTAAATTCTCTCTAAATGCCATTCCCTCAGACACTACTTAAATAATGAAGCTGAAACTTCACAGGCTTGTTCCAACCAATGGTGACATGCTATTTTGTTAATCTGTCATTTTTGTTAAAAATGTAATGATATTTGGGATGTCTGTAGAAATAGCATCTACAGTCACACACTGTTGTGTCCAACTTTGATGTGAGCACACAAAACCTAGACACAAAAGTGTTTGACTGTATTTATGGCCACTGCTCAAAATGTACAGTCATGTTTCAGTCTCTCAAAATGTAGAGTGTGTGCCCAGCGCTCTGGACGTCAGACGAGGAGCAAGGGAGTCATGTGGTTGTTGTGTTCCTCAGTACAACACATCACTTTGACCCTAACTTTGCCTAGACGGGTGGTAGAATGAGCCTTGTTCCATTTTTTGTCTGGTCATGCCAAGCTGAGTGCATAATATTGTGTATGCACACGTGAATTATATACATATTTTGTTTGGTCTTGGCTATGTATAACATGTTTGGATTCACAAATTATTGATGTCTTAAATTGTCTTGAGTCTTATGCCAGAAGGCGGTGGCTGATGTGATGGACCTTGAGAATCTGTCTGAAAAGAGATCAAAAGATTAACAACCCACAACAACCAGGAACTGTTCTAACCACTTGCCGCTTTTCATTTTCTTAATGACCCAAACGTCAATCAAGGCCTATTACTGTTGTATCAATGTTGAATCAACACTCAAAATCCTTTGAGATGTTTTAGATGCCCAAACTACGACCATGGTATAAATACTTGCACGAAGTCTGTTACATGTGTTAACTGTAGTGAAACTACGGACAGTCATTTTAAAAAGTGCCACAAAGTGCTCCGGGAGTCATTCATCTTTCCCATTTCCCAAGACTGTCCCATTTGGAAACAACAAATGGAGAATAATATGTTTACAAGAAACATTAGTTTTGTTAATGCCAAAAGACTTGTTGAAATCACAATAACAAATGAAAGCTACGCATTCTTTGTCAGAACATCCTCTGAAACCACCCCGAAAGTAACCACTTGGTCAAAAAAACTCAAAACAGCCTTATTATGGGTAAAAACGATACTCCTCAAATTTTCGCACCTGAACAGTCTGCTCACTGCCTAAGACACAGGTGCTATCTCAACCTGGGTCAACTTGTCAAGTCACGATTCATCTTTATCTCCGGATCAATAATCTGAGTCCACGCCTTAAACCTCAATCTGAAACAAATTTGTAAAAACCAAAATCAAACCAAGAACAGCCTCAAAGGGGTCAGATAATCAAATCCAACTGTTTGATAAGTTTGGATCCCTTGGGGACATGGATGTGTCCGAAAACATCTATCATGGGACACACCGCGTGTCTCAAAGTTAAGTAAGTGCAGGGTAGATCCCCAATCACTCCACCGAAAAGATAGTTTCGTTCAGAAATATTGTACATTGAACTAAAGACTAATTTCAATGAATTACAGCTATTCGTCCAGGATTTAAACCATCCGCATTGTGTCTGCAATAGCCGTGCTTAAAGCAGTCAGATAATATTAACTTGCTTAAGTTCACTGCATACCATTATTTTTCTCCTCCGGGTGACAGGGCCACTGGAACCCCAAGCCGTTGCAGTGCGCCATATTCTTTAAGGTGCCTTGACTGTGTGCAATCTATATACTCGATGCACGAGTGCCATGTTAAAGTCGCAGCAATTCGAGTTGCGTCCCTTGGGCACACAAAAAACTTCCGATTGTAGGTTCGCCCCGATTATATTTCTAGGTTTGTCAGCGCCATACTCCATACACCAAAGTGGTAAACGTCTAAGACCTGCCTCGCTTCAGGATTTCCTCCCACATTAAGCTGAAACGCCATGATACAACTGGAATACCTACAGTTGAAAGCGGCGTTAATCTCACTCACTATATATGCACATGCACAAAAGTTAAGCGCCACCCACCATATTTGTGAGCTGTTACTTTTGGCACTTAATGATGACTATTATAACGAGATGTACGATTGTTATAAGCCGTATATGTAAACCTCATGTGATGCAAAAGTTGTCCCAAAGCAAGTTTATCTTGTGTTCCAAAAGAATATGAGCAGAAAGGAATTTTACCGAAGACCAGAAATTGAAGGATTAGCAAACATTGAACAACTTTTTTTGTCATGTAACTGTCTTGATATCAGCAGACCATATCAGGTGTCACATAGACACCCTAGGGAGTGCAGAGTCTATTGCAAGACAAACGTCAGTAACGTGTGTATGAACCATGCACGGACATTGACCACAGCTTCAACCCTACGCCTCATACTCATTACAAGTCGTTGAATGCTTCTCTGAGGCAAACGGATCCATTCTTCATGAAGTGCGGCTTCAAGTCCCGCGAGATATTGAACTGGGGGGTCACGATGTCTGATTTTCCGGCCAAGAATGTACCAGAGATGCTCAATCGGATTAAGATCTGGACTACAGGCCGGGCAAGGAAGTGTGGCAGTAGCTTCTTGACGCAAATAAGCTAAAAACTGCACGAGATCTGTGTGGTCTAGAATTGTCGTCCATGTAAACAGGTCTTGTCTGAAGAGGATGGTTGCCAAAATGAGGGACTACCACTGGACGAAGAACGGCATCTTGGTATTGTTGGACATTCAGGTATCCACGAATTGATACCAGCGGAAGTTTGCAGCCGAAGGAAACACAACCCCATATCATGACAGACCCCCGCCACATGCTAAGGTCTTCTGGATGTTCCTTGGTGCAAAACGAGTGTTACGTTGCCTCCAAACACGTATTCGACCATCAACAGTTCGTAGCAGCATTTGACACTTGTCAGACCATAGTCTGACTATCATGAAAAGACGCCTATCCTCTCTGTTAGAGGTCTTTCTTGGCCTACCAGACCTATGCCTGTCATTGACATCATTGGTTTGACCATGTTTGGCAATCAAACGAGTGATAACACTGTGATGACGACCCATTTGTCTTGCAATGGCCCTGCATGACATGCCAGCATTTTGCATGCCTATCACTTGCCATCTTTCAGCGTTCATTAACTTTCTCCTCACCATGGCTGATTTTCAACCTCTATTGGAAGGGGAATCTCACACAGGAGCAAAATGCAACCACGTGTCAGAAAATTGAATTTCACTATTTATAGGGTAGGGGAACTGCAGCAACACGTAAAGGACGCTTTCCTTGTGGTATCTGGACAAATTTGGGTTCATGAAACTATGGAAGCCTAATTCAGTCATACATCATCATATTTCGTATTTCTGATTCCCACACGTGAAATCAAGAGACTATGAATATGGTGGCGCTTAACTTTTGTGCATGTGTATATTCTGACTTCAGCTCTTACGCAGACGATGTTCAAGCTCTCCGCGATCAACTTCCTAAGCCCTGTGTAATGGGGAGACCCGTGAAGATCCTGGTCAGACGTGATCTTCAGCAACCCATGCTTGTTGTAAGAGGCAACTAACTGGATCAGGTAGTCAGGCTCAGTGACTCGGTTGATGGACACAACCCACTGGGGTGGTAAAAGCACTGATGCTATAGACAAAATACTTCAAGAATTCATCTCCGACAATGACCTATGCACTTTTAGTGATGACTCTTAACACAAAGACTTATCTTCATCCTGCAAATGGCACATACTCTTCTTTTGATTTCTGGGGCGGTTGGGTAGCCTAGTGGTTAACGCGTTCGCTCGTCACGCCGAAGACCCGGGTTCGATTCCCGACATGGGGACAATGTGTGAAGCCCATTTCTGGTGTCCCCCGCCGTCATATTGCTGGAATATTGCTAAAAGCGGCGTAAAACCATACTCACTCACTCACTCTTTTGATTTCTCTCAAACTAATTCTAACCTACAAACCTAAAATTCAAATGGTCAATCCACAATGACCTTTGTGGAAGTGAACATTTCCTAACCATCCTTTTTAACGGTAAATCCGTCTGATATTCCTCCTCCAACAAGATGGAATTTTACGAAGGCAAACTGGTCTGTGTTTCAAACTCTATGCACAAATAAACTAAAACCCAAGTGTTTCAGTATTGATGCTGATCCTGTTCAGGCTTTTTCGGAGCAAATATAGATAATGATAGAAACGTCAGCTAAACATTCTTCATAATTCAAGTTCAATTTAATTCTGATAACCTTGAGGATTATAATGATTTTTCTTTTCTATTAATGAGCTACAAGTCTCTAAGGCAAAAGTATTAGTTTGAATCATTGTTTCTATACTCACACGCAAAAGAAACGCAAGTCGAGTATGCAGTATACATGTTATTTATTTTCAACAGTAAAGACAAGAAATACTAATAGGGCAAGATTGACAAAAATGTGACTGAAGACAGTTTAATGGATTAAAGGGGAGATGACATAATTGTTGTTTTTTAAATGTTAAGGGCTTACACAGTTTCGGGTCAATACCCAAAATGTCAGTCAATACCTGGTGTGACCACCATTAGCGTTGATCACTGCCACACCTCTCCTGCACATTGAGTGGATCAGACGATTTGTGAAGGCCCTAGGGATCCTCCTGCACACATCCAGAGCAGCTGTGCGTAGTTCATCGGCAGTTGTAGGGACTGGGCGCACATTGTGCAGACGCCTTTGAACCTCATCCCACAAGTGTTCGATGGGGTTCAGATCAGGGCTGAGGGCTGGCCACGGTAGAACACGGATGTTGTGTCGTTGCAGAAAGGCCATGGTAGCTCTGGCAACATGGGGACGAGCGTTGTCCTGCTGGAAAATGTGTTGTTGATGTTGTGCAAAAAATGGAACAACGTGGGGTCTGATCACTTGGTCGATATACCGCTGAGCAGTGACGCCGTGTCCCCGACCTTGACCAACATTCAGAAAGCACATGGGTCCAAGTCTTGCATTAAGTCCAATCCCTGCCAATATCATGTCGCTAGGTCCACCCCATGGATCCTTTTCCACAACGTTTCTGTCAGCGAAACGATCACCTCGACGCCGCCAAATTCTGACTCTTCCGTCTGCATGGGAGACACAAAAGCGACTTTCATCAGAGAAGATGACACGCCTCCACTCACGATGACGCCAATTGTGATGACCCTGTGCCCACTGAAGTCGTGCTTGTCGATGCCGTGGTTGGAGAACAGGACGACGTGCTGGTCGGCGACATCTGAGGTTGTTGGAACGGAGACGTCGGATCACAGTGTCCCGGCTAATGTGTCGATTATGTGTTCCTATGGTCTGTCGAACACTTTCACCTTTTGTAGGAACGGATGTCGCTGGTGTTGACGGGTAATCTGCCGATCTTGTCGAGGTGTGACCCTAGGACGACCGCTCCGAGGAAGGTCATCTGTGGTCTGTGTAGCATTTTATCGATACAGGAGACAGTAAATTGTGGTTATGTTAACGTTGAAATGACGGGCAACAAACGTCCGATAGCCTGGTTTCTCTGAATTTGAGTTAGGCGTGGCATTGTTGACCAAGGAACGGTACGTCCAAGAATCGGCCACAGTTTTATACCCACTACAGTTCGTGACAGTTTGTGCATTTTCGATTTCGCGAGAAATGGGTGCATGATACCCACATATTGATTGAAATGGTGCGTTTTGGCGATTCGTTTTTTATATTGCGTTCTTACTCGGGGCTTCCAAAATGCAACCAAAAATATTGATAACACCATCAGGCTTCACTACATGCTAAAACTCGTATCAATTTATGGTTCCGTGTTTGTTACCTATTTGCTTAAAACCACTTGCGTTTCTTTTGCGTGTGAGTATACATGCATGCAGTTCATCCTGAAAAGACGTCTATCCTCTCTGTTAGAGGTCTTTCTTGGCCTACCAGACCTATGCCTGTCATTGACATCATTGGTTTGACCATGTTTGGCAATCAAACGAGTGATAACACTGTGATGACGACCCATTTGTCTTGCAATATGGTGGCGCTTAACTTTTGTGCATGTGTATATTCTGACTTCAGCTCTTACGCAGACGATGTTCAAGCTCTCCGCGATCAACTTCCTAAGCCCTGTGTAATGGGGAGACCCGTTAAGATCCTGGTCAGACGTGATCTTCAGCAACCCATGCTTGTTGTAAGAGGCAACTAACTGGATCAGGTAGTCAGGCTCAGTGACTCGGTTGATGGACACAACCCACTGGGGTGGTAAAAGCACTGATGCTATAGACAAAATACTTCAAGAATTCATCTCCGACAATGACCTATGCACTTTTAGTGATGACTCTTATCACAAAGACTTATCTTCATCCTGCAAATGGCACATACTCTTCTTTTGATTTCTGGGGCGGTCGGGTAGCCTAGTGGTTAACGCGTTCGCTCGTCACGCCGAAGACCCGGGTTCGATTCCCGACATGGGTACAATGTGTGAAGCCCATTTCTGTTGTCCCCCGCCGTCATATTGCTGGAATATTGCTAAAAGCGGCGTAAAACCATACTCACTCACTCTTTTGATTTCTCTCAAACTAATTCTAACCTACAAACCTAAAATTCAAATGGTCAATCCACAATGACCTTTGTGGAAGTGAACATTTCCTAACCATCCTTTTTAACGGTAAATCCGTCTGATATTCCTCCTCCAACAAGATGGAATTTTACGAAGGCAAACTGGTCTGTGTTTCAAACTCTATGCACAAATAAACTAAAACCCAAGTGTTTCAGTATTGATGCTGATCCTGTTCAGGCTTTTTCGGAGCAAATATAGATAATGATAGAAACGTCAGCTAAACATTCTTCATAATTCAAGTTCAATTTAATTCTGATAACCTTGAGGATTATAATGATTTTTCTTTTCTATTAATGAGCTACAAGTCTCTAAGGCAAAAGTATTAGTTTGAATCATTGTTTCTATACTCACACGCAAAAGAAACGCAAGTCGAGTATGCAGTATACATGTTATTTATTTTCAACAGTAAAGACAAGAAATACTAATAGGGCAAGATTGACAAAAATGTGACTGAAGACAGTTTAATGGATTAAAGGGGAGATGACATAATTGTTGTTTTTTAAATGTTAAGGGCTTACACAGTTTCGGGTCAATACCCAAAATGTCAGTCAATACCTGGTGTGACCACCATTAGCGTTGATCACTGCCACACCTCTCCTGCACATTGAGTGGATCAGACGATTTGTGAAGGCCCTAGGGATCCTCCTGCACACATCCAGAGCAGCTGTGCGTAGTTCATCGGCAGTTGTAGGGACTGGGCGCACATTGTGCAGACGCCTTTGAACCTCATCCCACAAGTGTTCGATGGGGTTCAGATCAGGGCTGAGGGCTGGCCACGGTAGAACACGGATGTTGTGTCGTTGCAGAAAGGCCATGGTAGCTCTGGCAACATGGGGACGAGCGTTGTCCTGCTGGAAAATGTGTTGTTGATGTTGTGCAAAAAATGGAACAACGTGGGGTCTGATCACTTGGTCGATATACCGCTGAGCAGTGACGCCGTGTCCCCGACCTTGACCAACATTCAGAAAGCACATGGGTCCAAGTCTTGCATTAAGTCCAATCCCTGCCAATATCATGTCGCTAGGTCCACCCCATGGATCCTTTTCCACAACGTTTCTGTCAGCGAAACGATCACCTCGACGCCGCCAAATTCTGACTCTTCCGTCTGCATCGGAGACACAAAAGCGACTTTCATCAGAGAAGATGACACGCCTCCACTCACGATGACGCCAATTGTGATGACCCTGTGCCCACTGAAGTCGTGCTTGTCGATGCCGTGGTTGGAGAACAGGACGACGTGCTGGTCGGCGACATCTGAGGTTGTTGGAACGGAGACGTCGGATCACAGTGTCCCGGCTAATGTGTCGATTATGTGTTCCTATGGTCTGTCGAACACTTTCACCTTTTGTAGGAACGGATGTCGCTGGTGTTGACGGGTAATCTGCCGATCTTGTCGAGGTGTGACCCTAGGACGACCGCTCCGAGGAAGGTCATCTGTGGTCTGTGTAGCATTTTATCGATACAGGAGACAGTAAATTGTGGTTATGTTAACGTTGAAATGACGGGCAACAAACGTCCGATAGCCTGGTTTCTCTGAATTTGAGTTAGGCGTGGCATTGTTGACCAAGGAACGGTACGTCCAAGAATCGGCCACAGTTTTATACCCACTACAGTTCGTGACAGTTTGTGCATTTTCGATTTCGCGAGAAATGGGTGCATGATACTCACATATTGATTGAAATGGTGCGTTTTGGCGATTCGTTTTTTATATTGCGTTCTTACTCGGGGCTTCCAAAATGCAACCAAAAATATTGATAACACCATCAGGCTTCACTACATGCTAAAACTCGTATCAATTTATGGTTCCGTGTTTGTTACCTATTTGCTTAAAACCACTTGCGTTTCTTTTGCGTGTGAGTGTACATGCATGCAGTTCATCCTGAAAAGACGTCTATCCTCTCTGTTAGAGGTCTTTCTTGGCCTACCAGACCTATGCCTGTCATTGACATCATTGGTTTGACCATGTTTGGCAATCAAACGAGTGATAACACTGTGATGACGACCCATTTGTCTTGCAATATGGTGGCGCTTAACTTTTGTGCATGTGTATATTCTGACTTCAGCTCTTACGCAGACGATGTTCAAGCTCTCCGCGATCAACTTCCTAAGCCCTGTGTAATGGGGAGACCCGTGAACATCCTGGTCAGACGTGATCTTCAGCAACCCATGCTTGTTGTAAGAGGCAACTAACTGGATCAGGTAGTCAGGCTCAGTGACTCGGTTGATGGACACAACCCACTGGGGTGGTAAAAGCACTGATGCTATAGACAAAATACTTCAAGAATTCATCTCCGACAATGACCTATGCACTTTTAGTGATGACTCTTATCACAAAGACTTATCTTCATCCTGCAAATGGCACATACTCTTCTTTTGATTTCTGGGGCGGTCGGGTAGCCTAGTGGTTAACGCGTTCGCTCGTCACGCCGAAGACCCGGGTTCGATTCCCGACATGGGTACAATGTGCGAAGCCCATTTCTGTTGTCCCCCGCCGTCATATTGCTGGAATATTGCTAAAAGCGGCGTAAAACCATACTCACTCACTCTTTTGATTTCTCTCAAACTAATTCTAACCTACAAACCTAAAATTCAAATGGTCAATCCACAATGACCTTTGTGGAAGTGAACATTTCCTAACCATCCTTTTTAACAGTAAATCCGTCTGATATTCCTCCTCCAACAAGATGGAATTTTACGAAGGCAAACTGGTCTGTGTTTCAAACTCTATGCACAAATAAACTAAAACCCAAGTGTTTCAGTATTGATGCTGATCCTGTTCAGGCTTTTTCGGAGCAAATATAGATAATGATAGAAACGTCAGCTAAACATTCTTCATAATTCAAGTTCAATTTAATTCTGATAACCTTGAGGATTATAATGATTTTTCTTTTCTATTAATGAGCTACAAGTCTCTAAGGCAAAAGTATTAGTTTGAATCATTGTTTCTATACTCACACGCAAAAGAAACGCAAGTCGAGTATGCAGTATACATGTTATTTATTTTCAACAGTAAAGACAAGAAATACTAATAGGGCAAGATTGACAAAAATGTGACTGAAGACAGTTTAATGGATTAAAGGGGAGATGACATAATTGTTGTTTTTTAAATGTTAAGGGCTTACACAGTTTCGGGTCAATACCCAAAATGTCAGTCAATACCTGGTGTGACCACCATTAGCGTTGATCACTGCCACACCTCTCCTGCACATTGAGTGGATCAGACGATTTGTGAAGGCCCTAGGGATCCTCCTGCACACATCCAGAGCAGCTGTGCGTAGTTCATCGGCAGTTGTAGGGACTGGGCGCACATTGTGCAGACGCCTTTGAACCTCATCCCACAAGTGTTCGATGGGGTTCAGATCAGGGCTGAGGGCTGGCCACGGTAGAACACGGATGTTGTGTCGTTGCAGAAAGGCCATGGTAGCTCTGGCAACATGGGGACGAGCGTTGTCCTGCTGGAAAATGTGTTGTTGATGTTGTGCAAAAAATGGAACAACGTGGGGTCTGATCACTTGGTCGATATACCGCTGAGCAGTGACGCCGTGTCCCCGACCTTGACCAACATTCAGAAAGCACATGGGTCCAAGTCTTGCATTAAGTCCAATCCCTGCCAATATCATGTCGCTAGGTCCACCCCATGGATCCTTTTCCACAACGTTTCTGTCAGCGAAACGATCACCTCGACGCCGCCAAATTCTGACTCTTCCGTCTGCATGGGAGACACAAAAGCGACTTTCATCAGAGAAGATGACACGCCTCCACTCACGATGACGCCAATTGTGATGACCCTGTGCCCACTGAAGTCGTGCTTGTCGATGCCGTGGTTGGAGAACAGGACGACGTGCTGGTCGGCGACATCTGAGGTTGTTGGAACGGAGACGTCGGATCACAGTGTCCCGGCTAATGTGTCGATTATGTGTTCCTATGGTCTGTCGAACACTTTCACCTTTTGTAGGAACGGATGTATCTGGTGTTGACGGGTAATCTGCCGATCTTGTCGAGGTGTGGTGACCCTAGGACGACCGCTCCGAGGAAGGTCATCTGTGGTCTGTGTAGCATTTTATCGATACAGGAGACAGTAAATTGTGGTTATGTTAACGTTGAAATGACGGGCAACAAACGTCCGATAGCCTGGTTTCTCTGAATTTGAGTTAGGCGTGGCATTGTTGACCAAGGAACGGTACGTCCAAGAATCGGCCACAGTTTTATACCCACTACAGTTCGTGACAGTTTGTGCATTTTCGATTTCGCGAGAAATGGGTGCATGATACCCACATATTGATTGAAATGGTGCGTTTTGGCGATTCGTTTTTTATATTGCGTTCTTACTCGGGGCTTCCAAAATGCAACCAAAAATATTGATAACACCATCAGGCTTCACTACATGCTAAAACTCGTATCAATTTATGGTTCCGTGTTTGTTACCTATTTGCTTAAAACCACTTGCGTTTCTTTTGCGTGTGAGTATACATGCATGCAGTTCATCCTGAAAAGACGTCTATCCTCTCTGTTAGAGGTCTTTCTTGGCCTACCAGACCTATGCCTGTCATTGACATCATTGGTTTGACCATGTTTGGCAATCAAACGAGTGATAACACTGTGATGACGACCCATTTGTCTTGCAATATGGTGGCGCTTAACTTTTGTGCATGTGTATATTCTGACTTCAGCTCTTACGCAGACGATGTTCAAGCTCTCCGCGATCAACTTCCTAAGCCCTGTGTAATGGGGAGACCCGTTAAGATCCTGGTCAGACGTGATCTTCAGCAACCCATGCTTGTTGTAAGAGGCAACTAACTGGATCAGGTAGTCAGGCTCAGTGACTCGGTTGATGGACACAACCCACTGGGGTGGTAAAAGCACTGATGCTATAGACAAAATACTTCAAGAATTCATCTCCGACAATGACCTATGCACTTTTAGTGATGACTCTTATCACAAAGACTTATCTTCATCCTGCAAATGGCACATACTCTTCTTTTGATTTCTGGGGCGGTCGGGTAGCCTAGTGGTTAACGCGTTCGCTCGTCACGCCGAAGACCCGGGTTCGATTCCCGACATGGGTACAATGTGTGAAGCCCATTTCTGTTGTCCCCCGCCGTCATATTGCTGGAATATTGCTAAAAGCGGCGTAAAACCATACTCACTCACTCTTTTGATTTCTCTCAAACTAATTCTAACCTACAAACCTAAAATTCAAATGGTCAATCCACAATGACCTTTGTGGAAGTGAACATTTCCTAACCATCCTTTTTAACGGTAAATCCGTCTGATATTCCTCCTCCAACAAGATGGAATTTTACGAAGGCAAACTGGTCTGTGTTTCAAACTCTATGCACAAATAAACTAAAACCCAAGTGTTTCAGTATTGATGCTGATCCTGTTCAGGCTTTTTCGGAGCAAATATAGATAATGATAGAAACGTCAGCTAAACATTCTTCATAATTCAAGTTCAATTTAATTCTGATAACCTTGAGGATTATAATGATTTTTCTTTTCTATTAATGAGCTACAAGTCTCTAAGGCAAAAGTATTAGTTTGAATCATTGTTTCTATACTCACACGCAAAAGAAACGCAAGTCGAGTATGCAGTATACATGTTATTTATTTTCAACAGTAAAGACAAGAAATACTAATAGGGCAAGATTGACAAAAATGTGACTGAAGACAGTTTAATGGATTAAAGGGGAGATGACATAATTGTTGTTTTTTAAATGTTAAGGGCTTACACAGTTTCGGGTCAATACCCAAAATGTCAGTCAATACCTGGTGTGACCACCATTAGCGTTGATCACTGCCACACCTCTCCTGCACATTGAGTGGATCAGACGATTTGTGAAGGCCCTAGGGATCCTCCTGCACACATCCAGAGCAGCTGTGCGTAGTTCATCGGCAGTTGTAGGGACTGGGCGCACATTGTGCAGACGCCTTTGAACCTCATCCCACAAGTGTTCGATGGGGTTCAGATCAGGGCTGAGGGCTGGCCACGGTAGAACACGGATGTTGTGTCGTTGCAGAAAGGCCATGGTAGCTCTGGCAACATGGGGACGAGCGTTGTCCTGCTGGAAAATGTGTTGTTGATGTTGTGCAAAAAATGGAACAACGTGGGGTCTGATCACTTGGTCGATATACCGCTGAGCAGTGACGCCGTGTCCCCGACCTTGACCAACATTCAGAAAGCACATGGGTCCAAGTCTTGCATTAAGTCCAATCCCTGCCAATATCATGTCGCTAGGTCCACCCCATGGATCCTTTTCCACAACGTTTCTGTCAGCGAAACGATCACCTCGACGCCGCCAAATTCTGACTCTTCCGTCTGCATGGGAGACACAAAAGCGACTTTCATCAGAGAAGATGACACGCCTCCACTCACGATGACGCCAATTGTGATGACCCTGTGCCCACTGAAGTCGTGCTTGTCGATGCCGTGGTTGGAGAACAGGACGACGTGCTGGTCGGCGACATCTGAGGTTGTTGGAACGGAGACGTCGGATCACAGTGTCCCGGCTAATGTGTCGATTATGTGTTCCTATGGTCTGTCGAACACTTTCACCTTTTGTAGGAACGGATGTATCTGGTGTTGACGGGTAATCTGCCGATCTTGTCGAGGTGTGGTGACCCTAGGACGACCGCTCCGAGGAAGGTCATCTGTGGTCTGTGTAGCATTTTATCGATACAGGAGACAGTAAATTGTGGTTATGTTAACGTTGAAATGACGGGCAACAAACGTCCGATAGCCTGGTTTCTCTGAATTTGAGTTAGGCGTGGCATTGTTGACCAAGGAACGGTACGTCCAAGAATCGGCCACAGTTTTATACCCACTACAGTTCGTGACAGTTTGTGCATTTTCGATTTCGCGAGAAATGGGTGCATGATACCCACATATTGATTGAAATGGTGCGTTTTGGCGATTCGTTTTTTATATTGCGTTCTTACTCGGGGCTTCCAAAATGCAACCAAAAATATTGATAACACCATCAGGCTTCACTACATGCTAAAACTCGTATCAATTTATGGTTCCGTGTTTGTTACCTATTTGCTTAAAACCACTTGCGTTTCTTTTGCGTGTGAGTATACATGCATGCAGTTCATCCTGAAAGACGTCTATCCTCTCTGTTAGAGGTCTTTCTTGGCCTACCAGACCTATGCCTGTCATTGACATCATTGGTTTGACCATGTTTGGCAATCAAACGAGTGATAACACTGTGATGACGACCCATTTGTCTTGCAATATGGTGGCGCTTAACTTTTGTGCATGTGTATATTCTGACTTCAGCTCTTACGCAGACGATGTTCAAGCTCTCCGCGATCAACTTCCTAAGCCCTGTGTAATGGGGAGACCCGTTAAGATCCTGGTCAGACGTGATCTTCAGCAACCCATGCTTGTTGTAAGAGGCAACTAACTGGATCAGGTAGTCAGGCTCAGTGACTCGGTTGATGGACACAACCCACTGGGGTGGTAAAAGCACTGATGCTATAGACAAAATACTTCAAGAATTCATCTCCGACAATGACCTATGCACTTTTAGTGATGACTCTTATCACAAAGACTTATCTTCATCCTGCAAATGGCACATACTCTTCTTTTGATTTCTGGGGCGGTCGGGTAGCCTAGTGGTTAACGCGTTCGCTCGTCACGCCGAAGACCCGGGTTCGATTCCCGACATGGGTACAATGTGTGAAGCCCATTTCTGTTGTCCCCCGCCGTCATATTGCTGGAATATTGCTAAAAGCGGCGTAAAACCATACTCACTCACTCTTTTGATTTCTCTCAAACTAATTCTAACCTACAAACCTAAAATTCAAATGGTCAATCCACAATGACCTTTGTGGAAGTGAACATTTCCTAACCATCCTTTTTAACGGTAAATCCGTCTGATATTCCTCCTCCAACAAGATGGAATTTTACGAAGGCAAACTGGTCTGTGTTTCAAACTCTATGCACAAATAAACTAAAACCCAAGTGTTTCAGTATTGATGCTGATCCTGTTCAGGCTTTTTCGGAGCAAATATAGATAATGATAGAAACGTCAGCTAAACATTCTTCATAATTCAAGTTCAATTTAATTCTGATAACCTTGAGGATTATAATGATTTTTCTTTTCTATTAATGAGCTACAAGTCTCTAAGGCAAAAGTATTAGTTTGAATCATTGTTTCTATACTCACACGCAAAAGAAACGCAAGTCGAGTATGCAGTATACATGTTATTTATTTTCAACAGTAAAGACAAGAAATACTAATAGGGCAAGATTGACAAAAATGTGACTGAAGACAGTTTAATGGATTAAAGGGGAGATGACATAATTGTTGTTTTTTAAATGTTAAGGGCTTACACAGTTTCGGGTCAATACCCAAAATGTCAGTCAATACCTGGTGTGACCACCATTAGCGTTGATCACTGCCACACCTCTCCTGCACATTGAGTGGATCAGACGATTTGTGAAGGCCCTAGGGATCCTCCTGCACACATCCAGAGCAGCTGTGCGTAGTTCATCGGCAGTTGTAGGGACTGGGCGCACATTGTGCAGACGCCTTTGAACCTCATCCCACAAGTGTTCGATGGGGTTCAGATCAGGGCTGAGGGCTGGCCACGGTAGAACACGGATGTTGTGTCGTTGCAGAAAGGCCATGGTAGCTCTGGCAACATGGGGACGAGCGTTGTCCTGCTGGAAAATGTGTTGTTGATGTTGTGCAAAAAATGGAACAACGTGGGGTCTGATCACTTGGTCGATATACCGCTGAGCAGTGACGCCGTGTCCCCGACCTTGACCAACATTCAGAATGCACATGGGTCCAAGTCTTGCATTAAGTCCAATCCCTGCCAATATCATGTCGCTAGGTCCACCCCATGGATCCTTTTCCACAACGTTTCTGTCAGCGAAACGATCACCTCGACGCCGCCAAATTCTGACTCTTCCGTCTGCATGGGAGACACAAAAGCGACTTTCATCAGAGAAGATGACACGCCTCCACTCACGATGACGCCAATTGTGATGACCCTGTGCCCACTGAAGTCGTGCTTGTCGATGCCGTGGTTGGAGAACAGGACGACGTGCTGGTCGGCGACATCTGAGGTTGTTGGAACGGAGACGTCGGATCACAGTGTCCCGGCTAATGTGTCGATTATGTGTTCCTATGGTCTGTCGAACACTTTCACCTTTTGTAGGAACGGATGTATCTGGTGTTGACGGGTAATCTGCCGATCTTGTCGAGGTGTGGTGACCCTAGGACGACCGCTCCGAGGAAGGTCATCTGTGGTCTGTGTAGCATTTTATCGATACAGGAGACAGTAAATTGTGGTTATGTTAACGTTGAAATGACGGGCAACAAACGTCCGATAGCCTGGTTTCTCTGAATTTGAGTTAGGCGTGGCATTGTTGACCAAGGAACGGTACGTCCAAGAATCGGCCACAGTTTTATACCCACTACAGTTCGTGACAGTTTGTGCATTTTCGATTTCGCGAGAAATGGGTGCATGATACCCACATATTGATTGAAATGGTGCGTTTTGGCGATTCGTTTTTTATATTGCGTTCTTACTCGGGGCTTCCAAAATGCAACCAAAACTATTGATAACACCATCAGGCTTCACTACATGCTAAAACTCGTATCAATTTATGGTTCCGTGTTTGTTACCTATTTGCTTAAAACCACTTGCGTTTCTTTTGCGTGTGAGTATACATGCATGCAGTTCATCCTGAAAAGACGTCTATCCTCTCTGTTAGAGGTCTTTCTTGGCCTACCAGACCTATGCCTGTCATTGACATCATTGGTTTGACCATGTTTGGCAATCAAACGAGTGATAACACTGTGATGACGACCCATTTGTCTTGCAATATGGTGGCGCTTAACTTTTGTGCATGTGTATATTCTGACTTCAGCTCTTACGCAGACGATGTTCAAGCTCTCCGCGATCAACTTCCTAAGCCCTGTGTAATGGGGAGACCCGTTAAGATCCTGGTCAGACGTGATCTTCAGCAACCCATGCTTGTTGTAAGAGGCAACTAACTGGATCAGGTAGTCAGGCTCAGTGACTCGGTTGATGGACACAACCCACTGGGGTGGTAAAAGCACTGATGCTATAGACAAAATACTTCAAGAATTCATCTCCGACAATGACCTATGCACTTTTAGTGATGACTCTTATCACAAAGACTTATCTTCATCCTGCAAATGGCACATACTCTTCTTTTGATTTCTGGGGCGGTCGGGTAGCCTAGTGGTTAACGCGTTCGCTCGTCACGCCGAAGACCCGGGTTCGATTCCCGACATGGGTACAATGTGTGAAGCCCATTTCTGTTGTCCCCCGCCGTCATATTGCTGGAATATTGCTAAAAGCGGCGTAAAACCATACTCACTCACTCTTTTGATTTCTCTCAAACTAATTCTAACCTACAAACCTAAAATTCAAATGGTCAATCCACAATAACCTTTGTGGAAGTGAACATTTCCTAACCATCCTTTTTAACAGTAAATCCGTCTGATATTCCTCCTCTAACAAGATGGAATTTTACGAAGGCAAACTGGTCTGTGTTTCAAACTCTATGCACAAATAAACTAAAACCCAAGTGTTTCAGTATTGATGCTGATCCTGTTCAGGCTTTTTCGGAGCAAATATAGATAATGATAGAAACGTCAGCTAGACATTCTTCATAATTCAAGTTCAATTTAATTCTGATAACCTTGAGGATTATAATGATTTTTCTTTTCTATTAATGAGCTACAAGTCTCTAAGGCAAAAGTATTAGTTTGAATCATTGTTTCTATACTCACACGCAAAAGAAACGCAAGTCGAGTATGCAGTATACATGTTATTTATTTTCAACAGTAAAGACAAGAAATACTAATTGGGCAAGATTGACAAAAATGTGACTGAAGACAGTTTAATGGATTAAAGGGGAGATGACATAATTGTTGTTTTTTAAATGTTAAGGGCTTACACAGTTTCGGGTCAATACCCTAAAATGTCAGTCAATACCTGGTGTGACCACCATTAGCGTTGATCACTGCCACACCTCTCCTGCACATTGAGTGGATCAGACGATTTGTGAAGGCCCTAGGGATCCTCCTGCACACATCCAGAGCAGCTGTGCGTAGTTCATCGGCAGTTGTAGGGACTGGGCGCACATTGTGCAGACGCCTTTGAACCTCATCCAACAAGTGTTCGATGGGGTTCAGATCAGGGCTGAGGGCTGGCCACGGTAGAACACGGATGTTGTGTCGTTGCAGAAAGGCCATGGTAGCTCTGGCAACATGAGGACGAGCGTTGTCCTGCTGGAAAATGTGTTGTTGATGTTGTGCAAAAAATGGAACAACGTGGGGTCTGATCACTTGGTCGATATACCGCTGAGCAGTGACGCCGTGTCCCCGACCTTGACCAACATTCAGAAAGCACATGGGTCCAAGTCTTGCATTAAGTCCAATCCCTGCCAATATCATGTCGCTAGGTCCACCCCATGGATCCTTTTCCACAACGTTTCTGTCAGCGAAACGATCACCTCGACGCCGCCAAATTCTGACTCTTCCGTCTGCATGGGAGACACAAAAGCGACTTTCATCAGAGAAGATGACACGCCTCCACTCACGATGACGCCAATTGTGATGACCCTGTGCCCACTGAAGTCGTGCTTGTCGATGCCGTGGTTGGAGAACAGGACGACGTGCTGGTCGGCGACATCTGAGGTTGTTGGAACGGAGACGTCGGATCACAGTGTCCCGGCTAATGTGTCGATTATGTGTTCCTATGGTCTGTCGAACACTTTCACCTTTTGTAGGAACGGATGTATCTGGTGTTGACGGGTAATCTGCCGATCTTGTCGAGGTGTGGTGACCCTAGGACGACCGCTCCGAGGAAGGTCATCTGTGGTCTGTGTAGCATTTTATCGATACAGGAGACAGTAAATTGTGGTTATGTTAACGTTGAAATGACGGGCAACAAACGTCCGATAGCCTGGTTTCTCTGAATTTGAGTTAGGCGTGGCATTGTTGACCAAGGAACGGTACGTCCAAGAATCGGCCACAGTTTTATACCCACTACAGTTCGTGACAGTTTGTGCATTTTCGATTTCGCGAGAAATGGGTGCATGATACCCACATATTGATTGAAATGGTGCGTTTTGGCGATTCGTTTTTTATATTGCGTTCTTACTCGGGGCTTCCAAAATGCAACCAAAAATATTGATAACACCATCAGGCTTCACTACATGCTAAAACTCGTATCAATTTATGGTTCCGTGTTTGTTACCTATTTGCTTAAAACCACTTGCGTTTCTTTTGCGTGTGAGTATACATGCATGCAGTTCATCCTGAAAAGACGTCTATCCTCTCTGTTAGAGGTCTTTCTTGGCCTACCAGACCTATGCCTGTCATTGACATCATTGGTTTGACCATGTTTGGCAATCAAACGAGTGATAACACTGTGATGACGACCCATTTGTCTTGCAATATGGTGGCGCTTAACTTTTGTGCATGTGTATATTCTGACTTCAGCTCTTACGCAGACGATGTTCAAGCTCTCCGCGATCAACTTCCTAAGCCCTGTGTAATGGGGAGACCCGTGAACATCCTGGTCAGACGTGATCTTCAGCAACCCATGCTTGTTGTAAGAGGCAACTAACTGGATCAGGTAGTCAGGCTCAGTGACTCGGTTGATGGACACAACCCACTGGGGTGGTAAAAGCACTGATGCTATAGACAAAATACTTCAAGAATTCATCTCCGACAATGACCTATGCACTTTTAGTGATGACTCTTATCACAAAGACTTATCTTCATCCTGCAAATGGCACATACTCTTCTTTTGATTTCTGGGGCGGTCGGGTAGCCTAGTGGTTAACGCGTTCGCTCGTCACGCCGAAGACCCGGGTTCGATTCCCGACATGGGTACAATGTGCGAAGCCCATTTCTGTTGTCCCCCGCCGTCATATTGCTGGAATATTGCTAAAAGCGGCGTAAAACCATACTCACTCACTCTTTTGATTTCTCTCAAACTAATTCTAACCTACAAACCTAAAATTCAAATGGTCAATCCACAATGACCTTTGTGGCAGTGAACATTTCCTAACCATCCTTTTTAACAGTAAATCCGTCTGATATTCCTCCTCCAACAAGATGGAATTTTACGAAGGCAAACTGGTCTGTGTTTCAAACTCTATGCACAAATAAACTAAAACCCAAGTGTTTCAGTATTGATGCTGATCCTGTTCAGGCTTTTTCGGAGCAAATATAGATAATGATAGAAACGTCAGCTAAACATTCTTCATAATTCAAGTTCAATTTAATTCTGATAACCTTGAGGATTATAATGATTTTTCTTTTCTATTAATGAGCTACAAGTCTCTAAGGCAAAAGTATTAGTTTGAATCATTGTTTCTATACTCACACGCAAAAGAAACGCAAGTCGAGTATGCAGTATACATGTTATTTATTTTCAACAGTAAAGACAAGAAATACTAATAGGGCAAGATTGACAAAAATGTGACTGAAGACAGTTTAATGGATTAAAGGGGAGATGACATAATTGTTGTTTTTTAAATGTTAAGGGCTTACACAGTTTCGGGTCAATACCCAAAATGTCAGTCAATACCTGGTGTGACCACCATTAGCGTTGATCACTGCCACACCTCTCCTGCACATTGAGTGGATCAGACGATTTGTGAAGGCCCTAGGGATCCTCCTGCACACATCCAGAGCAGCTGTGCGTAGTTCATCGGCAGTTGTAGGGACTGGGCGCACATTGTGCAGACGCCTTTGAACCTCATCCCACAAGTGTTCGATGGGGTTCAGATCAGGGCTGAGGGCTGGCCACGGTAGAACACGGATGTTGTGTCGTTGCAGAAAGGCCATGGTAGCTCTGGCAACATGGGGACGAGCGTTGTCCTGCTGGAAAATGTGTTGTTGATGTTGTGCAAAAAATGGAACAACGTGGGGTCTGATCACTTGGTCGATATACCGCTGAGCAGTGACGCCGTGTCCCCGACCTTGACCAACATTCAGAAAGCACATGGGTCCAAGTCTTGCATTAAGTCCAATCCCTGCCAATATCATGTCGCTAGGTCCACCCCATGGATCCTTTTCCACAACGTTTCTGTCAGCGAAACGATCACCTCGACGCCGCCAAATTCTGACTCTTCCGTCTGCATGGGAGACACAAAAGCGACTTTCATCAGAGAAGATGACACGCCTCCACTCACGATGACGCCAATTGTGATGACCCTGTGCCCACTGAAGTCGTGCTTGTCGATGCCGTGGTTGGAGAACAGGACGACGTGCTGGTCGGCGACATCTGAGGTTGTTGGAACGGAGACGTCGGATCACAGTGTCCCGGCTAATGTGTCGATTATGTGTTCCTATGGTCTGTCGAACACTTTCACCTTTTGTAGGAACGGATGTATCTGGTGTTGACGGGTAATCTGCCGATCTTGTCGAGGTGTGGTGACCCTAGGACGACCGCTCCGAGGAAGGTCATCTGTGGTCTGTGTAGCATTTTATCGATACAGGAGACAGTAAATTGTGGTTATGTTAACGTTGAAATGACGGGCAACAAACGTCCGATAGCCTGGTTTCTCTGAATTTGAGTTAGACGTGGCATTGTTGACCAAGGAACGGTACGTCCAAGAATCGGCCACAGTTTTATACCCACTACAGTTCGTGACAGTTTGTGCATTTTCGATTTCGCGAGAAATGGGTGCATGATACCCACATATTGATTGAAATGGTGCGTTTTGGCGATTCGTTTTTTATATTGCGTTCTTACTCGGGGCTCCCAAAATGCAACCAAAACTATTGATAACACCATCAGGCTTCACTACATGCTAAAACTCGTATCAATTTATGGTTCCGTGTTTGTTACCTATTTGCTTAAAACCACTTGCGTTTCTTTTGCGTGTGAGTGTACATGCATGCAGTTCATCCTGAAAAAACGTCTTTCCTCTCTGTTAGAGGTCTTTCTTGGCCTACCAGACCTATGCCTGTCATTGACATCATTGGTTTGACCATGTTTGGCAATCAAACGAGTGATAACATTGTGATAACGACCAATTTGTCTTGCAATATGGTGGCGCTTAACTTTTGTGCATGTGTATATTCTGACTTCAGCTCTTACGCAGACGATGTTCAAGCTCTCCGCGATCAACTTCCTAAGCCCTGTGTAATGGGGAGACCCGTGAAGATCCTGGTCAGACGTGATCTTCAGCAACCCATGCTTGTTGTAAGAGGCAACTAACTGGATCAGGTAGTCAGGCTCAGTGACTCGGTTGATGGACACAACCCACTGGGGTGGTAAAAGCACTGATGCTATAGACAAAATACTTCAAGAATTCATCTCCGACAATGACCTTTGCACTTTTAGTGATGACTCTTATCACAAAGACTTATCTTCATCCTGCAAATGGCACATACTCTTCTTTTGATTTCTGGGGCGGTCGGGTAGCCTAGTGGTTAACGCGTTCGCTCGTCACGCCGAAGACCCGGGTTCGATTCCCGACATGGGTACAATGTGTGAAGCCCATTTCTGTTGTCCCCCGCCGTCATATTGCTGGAATATTGCTAAAAGCGGCGTAAAACCATACTCACTCACTCACTCTTTTGATTTCTCTCAAACTAATTCTAACCTACAAACCTAAAATTCAAATGGTCAATCCACAATGACCTTTGTGGAAGTGAACATTTCCTAACCATCCTTTTTAACAGTAAATCCGTCTGATATTCCTCCTCCAACAAGATGGAATTTTACGAAGGCAAACTGGTCTGTGTTTCAAACTCTATGCACAAATAAACTAAAACCCAAGTGTTTCAGTATTGATGCTGATCCTGTTCAGGCTTTTTCGGAGCAAATATAGATAATGATAGAAACGTCAGCTAAACATTCTTCATAATTCAAGTTCAATTTAATTCTGATAACCTTGAGGATTATAATGATTTTTCTTTTCTATTAATGAGCTACAAGTCTCTAAGGCAAAAGTATTAGTTTGAATCATTGTTTCTATACTCACACGCAAAAGAAACGCAAGTCGAGTATGCAGTATACATGTTATTTATTTTCAACAGTAAAGACAAGAAATACTAATAGGGCAAGATTGACAAAAATGTGACTGAAGACAGTTTAATGGATTAAAGGGGAGATGACATAATTGTTGTTTTTTAAATGTTAAGGGCTTACACAGTTTCGGGTCAATACCCAAAATGTCAGTCAATACCTGGTGTGACCACCATTAGCGTTGATCACTGCCACACCTCTCCTGCACATTGAGTGGATCAGACGATTTGTGAAGGCCCTAGGGATCCTCCTGCACACATCCAGAGCAGCTGTGCGTAGTTCATCGGCAGTTGTAGGGACTGGGCGCTCATTGTGCAGACGCCTTTGAACCTCATCCCACAAGTGTTCGATGGGGTTCAGATCAGGGCTGAGGGCTGGCCACGGTAGAACACGGATGTTGTGTCGTTGCAGAAAGGCCATGGTAGCTCTGGCAACATGGGGACGAGCGTTGTCCTGCTGGAAAATGTGTTGTTGATGTTGTGCAAAAAATGGAACAACGTGGGGTCTGATCACTTGGTGGATATACCGCTGAGCAGTGACGCCGTTTCCCCGACCTTGACCAACATTCAGAAAGCACATGGGTCCAAGTCTTGCATTAAGTCCAATCCCTGCCAATATCATGTCGCTAGGTCCACCCCATGGATCCTTTTCCACAACGTTTCTGTCAGCGAAACGATCACCTCGACGCCGCCAAATTCTGACTCTTCCGTCTGCATGGGAGACACAAAAGCGACTTTCATCAGAGAAGATGACACGCCTCCACTCACGATGACGCCAATTGTGATGACCCTGTGCCCACTGAAGTCGTGCTTGTCGATGCCGTGGTTGGAGAACAGGACGACGTGCTGGTCGGCGACATCTGAGGTTGTTGGAACGGAGACGTCGGATCACAGTGTCCCGGCTAATGTGTCGATTATGTGTTCCTATGGTCTGTCGAACACTTTCACCTTTTGTAGGAACGGATGTCGCTGGTGTTGACGGGTAATCTGCCGATCTTGTCGAGGTGTGACCCTAGGACGACCGCTCCGAGGAAGGTCATCTGTGGTCTGTGTAGCATTTTATCGATACAGGAGACAGTAAATTGTGGTTATGTTAACGTTGAAATGACGGGCAACAAACGTCCGATAGCCTGGTTTCTCTGAATTTGAGTTAGGCGTGGCATTGTTGACCAAGGAACGGTACGTCCAAGAATCGGCCACAGTTTTATACCCACTACAGTTCGTGACAGTTTGTGCATTTTCGATTTCGCGAGAAATGGGTGCATGATACCCACATATTGATTGAAATGGTGCGTTTTGGCGATTCGTTTTTTATATTGCGTTCTTACTCGGGGCTTCCAAAATGCAACCAAAAATATTGATAACACCATCAGGCTTCACTACATGCTAAAACTCGTATCAATTTATGGTTCCGTGTTTGTTACCTATTTGCTTAAAACCACTTGCGTTTCTTTTGCGTGTGAGTATACATGCATGCAGTTCATCCTGAAAAGACGTCTATCCTCTCTGTTAGAGGTCTTTCTTGGCCTACCAGACCTATGCCTGTCATTGACATCATTGGTTTGACCATGTTTGGCAATCAAACGAGTGATAACACTGTGATGACGACCCATTTGTCTTGCAATATGGTGGCGCTTAACTTTTGTGCATGTGTATATTCTGACTTCAGCTCTTACGCAGACGATGTTCAAGCTCTCCGCGATCAACTTCCTAAGCCCTGTGTAATGGGGAGACCCGTTAAGATCCTGGTCAGACGTGATCTTCAGCAACCCATGCTTGTTGTAAGAGGCAACTAACTGGATCAGGTAGTCAGGCTCAGTGACTCGGTTGATGGACACAACCCACTGGGGTGGTAAAAGCACTGATGCTATAGACAAAATACTTCAAGAATTCATCTCCGACAATGACCTATGCACTTTTAGTGATGACTCTTATCACAAAGACTTATCTTCATCCTGCAAATGGCACATACTCTTCTTTTGATTTCTGGGGCGGTCGGGTAGCCTAGTGGTTAACGCGTTCGCTCGTCACGCCGAAGACCCGGGTTCGATTCCCGACATGGGTACAATGTGTGAAGCCCATTTCTGTTGTCCCCCGCCGTCATATTGCTGGAATATTGCTAAAAGCGGCGTAAAACCATACTCACTCACTCTTTTGATTTCTCTCAAACTAATTCTAACCTACAAACCTAAAATTCAAATGGTCAATCCACAATGACCTTTGTGGAAGTGAACATTTCCTAACCATCCTTTTTAACAGTAAATCCGTCTGATATTCCTCCTCCAACAAGATGAAATTTTACGAAGGCAAACTGGTCTGTGTTTCAAACTCTATGCACAAATAAACTAAAACCCAAGTGTTTCAGTATTGATGCTGATCCTGTTCAGGCTTTTTCGGAGCAAATATAGATAATGATAGAAACGTCAGCTAAACATTCTTCATAATTCAAGTTCAATTTAATTCTGATAACCTTGAGGATTATAATGATTTTTCTTTTCTATTAATGAGCTACAAGTCTCTAAGGCAAAAGTATTAGTTTGAATCATTGTTTCTATACTCACACGCAAAAGAAACGCAAGTCGAGTATGCAGTATACATGTTATTTATTTTCAACAGTAAAGACAAGAAATACTAATAGGGCAAGATTGACAAAAATGTGACTGAAGACAGTTTAATGGATTAAAGGGGAGATGACATAATTGTTGTTTTTTAAATGTTAAGGGCTTACACAGTTTCGGGTCAATACCCAAAATGTCAGTCAATACCTGGTGTGACCAACATTAGCGTTGATCACTGCCACACCTCTCCTGCACATTGAGTGGATCAGACGATTTGTGAAGGCCCTAGGGATCCTCCTGCACACATCCAGAGCAGCTGTGCGTAGTTCATCGGCAGTTGTAGGGACTGGGCGCACATTGTGCAGACGCCTTTGAACCTCATCCCACAAGTGTTCGATGGGGTTCAGATCAGGGCTGAGGGCTGAGGGCTGGCCACGGTAGAACACGGATGTTGTGTCGTTGCAGAAAGGCCATGGTAGCTCTGGCAACATGGGGACGAGCGTTGTCCTGCTGGAAAATGTGTTGTTGATGTTGTGCAAAAAATAGAACAACGTGGGGTCTGATCACTTGGTCGATATACCGCTGAGCAGTGACGCCGTGTCCCCGACCTTGACCAACATTCAGAAAGCACATGGGTCCAAGTCTTGCATTAAGTCCAATCCCTGCCAATATCATGTCGCTAGGTCCACCCCATGGATCCTTTTCCACAACGTTTCTGTCAGCGAAACGATCACCTCGACGCCGCCAAATTCTGACTCTTCCGTCTGCATGGGAGACACAAAAGCGACTTTCATCAGAGAAGATGACACGCCTCCACTCACGATGACGCCAATTGTGATGACCCTGTGCCCACTGAAGTCGTGCTTGTCGATGCCGTGGTTGGAGAACAGGACGACGTGCTGGTCGGCGACATCTGAGGTTGTTGGAACGGAGACGTCGGATCACAGTGTCCCGGCTAATGTGTCGATTATGTGTTCCTATGGTCTGTCGAACACTTGCACCTTTTGTAGGAACGGATGTATCTGGTGTTGACGGGTAATCTGCCGATCTTGTCGAGGTGTGGTGACCCTAGGACGACCGCTCCGAGGAAGGTCATCTGTGGTCTGTGTAGCATTTTATCGATACAGGAGACAGTAAATTGTGGTTATGTTAACGTTGAAATGACGGGCAACAAACGTCCGATAGCCTGGTTTCTCTGAATTTGAGTTAGGCGTGGCATTGTTGACCAAGGAACGGTACGTCCAAGAATCGGCCACAGTTTTATACCCACTACAGTTCGTGACAGTTTGTGCATTTTCGATTTCGCGAGAAATGGGTGCATGATACCCACATATTGATTGAAATGGTGCGTTTCGGCGATTCGTTTTTTATATTGCGTTCTTACTCGGGGCTTCCAAAATGCAACCAAAAATATTGATAACACCATCAGGCTTCACTACATGCTTAAACTCGTATCAATTTATGGTTCCGTGTTTGTTACCTATTTGCTTAAAACCACTTGCGTTTCTTTTGCGTGTGAGTATACATGCATGCAGTTCATCCTGAAAAGACGTCTATCCTCTCTGTTAGAGGTCTTTCTTGGCCTACCAGACCTATGCCTGTCATTGACATCATTGGTTTGACCATGTTTGGCAATCAAACGAGTGATAACACTGTGATGACGACCCATTTGTCTTGCAATATGGTGGCGCTTAACTTTTGTGCATGTGTATATTCTGACTTCAGCTCTTACGCAGACGATGTTCAAGCTCTCCGCGATCAACTTCCTAAGCCCTGTGTAATGGGGAGACCCGTTAAGATCCTGGTCAGACGTGATCTTCAGCAACCCATGCTTGTTGTAAGAGGCAACTAACTGGATCAGGTAGTCAGGCTCAGTGACTCGGTTGATGGACACAACCCACTGGGGTGGTAAAAGCACTGATGCTATAGACAAAATACTTCAAGAATTCATCTCCGACAATGACCTATGCACTTTTAGTGATGACTCTTATCACAAAGACTTATCTTCATCCTGCAAATGGCACATACTCTTCTTTTGATTTCTGGGGCGGTCGGGTAGCCTAGTGGTTAACGCGTTCGCTCGTCACGCCGAAGACCCGGGTTCGATTCCCGACATGGGTACAATGTGTGAAGCCCATTTCTGTTGTCCCCCGCCGTCATATTGCTGGAATATTGCTAAAAGCGGCGTAAAACCATACTCACTCACTCTTTTGATTTCTCTCAAACTAATTCTAACCTACAAACCTAAAATTCAAATGGTCAATCCACAATGACCTTTGTGGAAGTGAACATTTCCTAACCATCCTTTTTAACAGTAAATCCGTCTGATATTCCTCCTCCAACAAGATGGAATTTTACGAAGGCAAACTGGTCTGTGTTTCAAACTCTATGCACAAATAAACTAAAACCCAAGTGTTTCAGTATTGATGCTGATCCTGTTCAGGCTTTTTCGGAGCAAATATAGATAATGATAGAAACGTCAGCTAAACATTCTTCATAATTCAAGTTCAATTTAATTCTGATAACCTTGAGGATTATAATGATTTTTCTTTTCTATTAATGAGCTACAAGTCTCTAAGGCAAAAGTATTAGTTTGAATCATTGTTTCTATACTCACACGCAAAAGAAACGCAAGTCGAGTATGCAGTATACATGTTATTTATTTTCAACAGTAAAGACAAGAAATACTAATAGGGCAAGATTGACAAAAATGTGACTGAAGACAGTTTAATGGATTAAAGGGGAGATGACATAATTGTTGTTTTTTAAATGTTAAGGGCTTACACAGTTTCGGGTCAATACCCAAAATGTCAGTCAATACCTGGTGTGACCAACATTAGCGTTGATCACTGCCACACCTCTCCTGCACATTGAGTGGATCAGACGATTTGTGAAGGCCCTAGGGATCCTCCTGCACACATCCAGAGCAGCTGTGCGTAGTTCATCGGCAGTTGTAGGGACTGGGCGCACATTGTGCAGACGCCTTTGAACCTCATCCCACAAGTGTTCGATGGGGTTCAGATCAGGGCTGAGGGCTGAGGGCTGGCCACGGTAGAACACGGATGTTGTGTCGTTGCAGAAAGGCCATGGTAGCTCTGGCAACATGGGGACGAGCGTTGTCCTGCTGGAAAATGTGTTGTTGATGTTGTGCAAAAAATGGAACAACGTGGGGTCTGATCACTTGGTCGATATACCGCTGAGCAGCGACGCCGTGTCCCCGACCTTGACCAACATTCAGAAAGCACATGGGTCCAAGTCTTGCATTAAGTCCAATCCCTGCCAATATCATGTCGCTAGGTCCACCCCATGGATCCTTTTCCACAACGTTTCTGTCAGCGAAACGATCACCTCGACGCCGCCAAATTCTGACTCTTCCGTCTGCATGGGAGACACAAAAGCGACTTTCATCAGAGAAGATGACACGCCTCCACTCACGATGACGCCAATTGTGATGACCCTGTGCCCACTGAAGTCGTGCTTGTCGATGCCGTGGTTGGAGAACAGGACGACGTGCTGGTCGGCGACATCTGAGGTTGTTGGAACGGAGACGTCGGATCACAGTGTCCCGGCTAATGTGTCGATTATGTGTTCCTATGGTCTGTCGAACACTTGCACCTTTTGTAGGAACGGATGTATCTGGTGTTGACGGGTAATCTGCCGATCTTGTCGAGGTGTGGTGACCCTAGGACGACCGCTCCGAGGAAGGTCATCTGTGGTCTGTGTAGCATTTTATCGATACAGGAGACAGTAAATTGTGGTTATGTTAACGTTGAAATGACGGGCAACAAACGTCCGATAGCCTGGTTTCTCTGAATTTGAGTTAGGCGTGGCATTGTTGACCAAGGAACGGTACGTCCAAGAATCGGCCACAGTTTTATACCCACTACAGTTCGTGACAGTTTGTGCATTTTCGATTTCGCGAGAAATGGGTGCATGATACCCACATATTGATTGAAATGGTGCGTTTTGGCGATTCGTTTTTTATATTGCGTTCTTACTCGGGGCTTCCAAAATGCAACCAAAAATATTGATAACACCATCAGGCTTCACTACATGCTTAAACTCGTATCAATTTATGGTTCCGTGTTTGTTACCTATTTGCTTAAAACCACTTGCGTTTCTTTTGCGTGTGAGTATACATGCATGCAGTTCATCCTGAAAAGACGTCTATCCTCTCTGTTAGAGGTCTTTCTTGGCCTACCAGACCTATGCCTGTCATTGACATCATTGGTTTGACCATGTTTGGCAATCAAACGAGTGATAACACTGTGATGACGACCCATTTGTCTTGCAATATGGTGGCGCTTAACTTTTGTGCATGTGTATATTCTGACTTCAGCTCTTACGCAGACGATGTTCAAGCTCTCCGCGATCAACTTCCTAAGCCCTGTGTAATGGGGAGACCCGTTAAGATCCTGGTCAGACGTGATCTTCAGCAACCCATGCTTGTTGTAAGAGGCAACTAACTGGATCAGGTAGTCAGGCTCAGTGACTCGGTTGATGGACACAACCCACTGGGGTGGTAAAAGCACTGATGCTATAGACAAAATACTTCAAGAATTCATCTCCGACAATGACCTATGCACTTTTAGTGATGACTCTTATCACAAAGACTTATCTTCATCCTGCAAATGGCACATACTCTTCTTTTGATTTCTGGGGCGGTCGGGTAGCCTAGTGGTTAACGCGTTCGCTCGTCACGCCGAAGACCCGGGTTCGATTCCCGACATGGGTACAATGTGTGAAGCCCATTTCTGTTGTCCCCCGCCGTCATATTGCTGGAATATTGCTAAAAGCGGCGTAAAACCATACTCACTCACTCTTTTGATTTCTCTCAAACTAATTCTAACCTACAAACCTAAAATTCAAATGGTCAATCCACAATGACCTTTGTGGAAGTGAACATTTCCTAACCATCCTTTTTAACAGTAAATCCGTCTGATATTCCTCCTCCAACAAGATGGAATTTTACGAAGGCAAACTGGTCTGTGTTTCAAACTCTATGCACAAATAAACTAAAACCCAAGTGTTTCAGTATTGATGCTGATCCTGTTCAGGCTTTTTCGGAGCAAATATAGATAATGATAGAAACGTCAGCTAAACATTCTTCATAATTCAAGTTCAATTTAATTCTGATAACCTTGAGGATTATAATGATTTTTCTTTTCTATTAATGAGCTACAAGTCTCTAAGGCAAAAGTATTAGTTTGAATCATTGTTTCTATACTCACACGCAAAAGAAACGCAAGTCGAGTATGCAGTATACATGTTATTTATTTTCAACAGTAAAGACAAGAAATACTAATAGGGCAAGATTGACAAAAATGTGACTGAAGACAGTTTAATGGATTAAAGGGGAGATGACATAATTGTTGTTTTTTAAATGTTAAGGGCTTACACAGTTTCGGGTCAATACCCAAAATGTCAGTCAATACCTGGTGTGACCACCATTAGCGTTGATCACTGCCACACCTCTCCTGCACATTGAGTGGATCAGACGATTTGTGAAGGCCCTAGGGATCCTCCTGCACACATCCAGAGCAGCTGTGCGTAGTTCATCGGCAGTTGTAGGGACTGGGCGCACATTGTGCAGACGCCTTTGAACCTCATCCCACAAGTGTTCGATGGGGTTCAGATCAGGGCTGAGGGCTGGCCACGGTAGAACACGGATGTTGTGTCGTTGCAGAAAGGCCATGGTAGCTCTGGCAACATGGGGACGAGCGTTGTCCTGCTGGAAAATGTGTTGTTGATGTTGTGCAAAAAATGGAACAACGTGGGGTCTGATCACTTGGTCGATATACCGCTGAGCAGTGACGCCGTGTCCCCGACCTTGACCAACATTCAGAAAGCACATGGGTCCAAGTCTTGCATTAAGTCCAATCCCTGCCAATATCATGTCGCTAGGTCCACCCCATGGATCCTTTTCCACAACGTTTCTGTCAGCGAAACGATCACCTCGACGCCGCCAAATTCTGACTCTTCCGTCTGCATGGGAGACACAAAAGCGACTTTCATCAGAGAAGATGACACGCCTCCACTCACGATGACGCCAATTGTGATGACCCTGTGCCCACTGAAGTCGTGCTTGTCGATGCCGTGGTTGGAGAACAGGACGACGTGCTGGTCGGCGACATCTGAGGTTGTTGGAACGGAGACGTCGGATCACAGTGTCCCGGCTAATGTGTCGATTATGTGTTCCTATGGTCTGTCGAACACTTTCACCTTTTGTAGGAACGGATGTATCTGGTGTTGACGGGTAATCTGCCGATCTTGTCGAGGTGTGGTGACCCTAGGACGACCGCTCCGAGGAAGGTCATCTGTGGTCTGTGTAGCATTTTATCGATACAGGAGACAGTAAATTGTGGTTATGTTAACGTTGAAATGACGGGCAACAAACGTCCGATAGCCTGGTTTCTCTGAATTTGAGTTAGGCGTGGCATTGTTGACCAAGGAACGGTACGTCCAAGAATCGGCCACAGTTTTATACCCACTACAGTTCGTGACAGTTTGTGCATTTTCGATTTCGCGAGAAATGGGTGCATGATACCCACATATTGATTGAAATGGTGCGTTTTGGCGATTCGTTTTTTATATTGCGTTCCTACTCGGGGCTTCCAAAATGCAACCAAAACTATTGATAACACCATCAGGCTTCACTACATGCTAAAACTCGTATCAATTTATGGTTCCGTGTTTGTTACCTATTTGCTTAAAACCACTTGCGTTTCTTTTTCGTGTGAGTATACATGCATGCAGTTCATCCTGAAAAGACGTCTATCCTCTCTGTTAGAGGTCTTTCTTGGCCTACCAGACCTATGCCTGTCATTGACATCATTGGTTTGACCATGTTTGGCAATCAAACGAGTGATAACACTGTGATGACGACCCATTTGTCTTGCAATATGGTGGCGCTTAACTTTTGTGCATGTGTATATTCTGACTTCAGCTCTTACGCAGACGATGTTCAAGCTCTCCGCGATCAACTTCCTAAGCCCTGTGTAATGGGGAGACCCGTTAAGATCCTGGTCAGACGTGATCTTCAGCAACCCATGCTTGTTGTAAGAGGCAACTAACTGGATCAGGTAGTCAGGCTCAGTGACTCGGTTGATGGACATAACCCACTGGGGTGGTAAAAGCACTGATGCTATAGACAAAATACTTCAAGAATTCATCTCCGACAATGACCTATGCACTTTTAGTGATGACTCTTATCACAAAGACTTATCTTCATCCTGCAAATGGCACATACTCTTCTTTTGATTTCTGGGGCGGTCGGGTAGCCTAGTGGTTAACGCGTTCGCTCGTCACGCCGAAGACCCGGGTTCGATTCCCGACATGGGTACAATGTGTGAAGCCCATTTCTGTTGTCCCCCGCCGTCATATTGCTGGAATATTGCTAAAAGCGGCGTAAAACCATACTCACTCACTCTTTTGATTTCTCTCAAACTAATTCTAACCTACAAACCTAAAATTCAAATGGTCAATCCACAATGACCTTTGTGGAAGTGAACATTTCCTAACCATCCTTTTTAACAGTAAATCCGTCTGATATTCCTCCTCCAACAAGATGGAATTTTACGAAGGCAAACTGGTCTGTGTTTCAAACTCTATGCACAAATAAACTAAAACCCAAGTGTTTCAGTATTGATGCTGATCCTGTTCAGGCTTTTTCGGAGCAAATATAGATAATGATAGAAACGTCAGCTAGACATTCTTCATAATTCAAGTTCAATTTAATTCTGATAACCTTGAGGATTATAATGATTTTTCTTTTCTATTAATGAGCTACAAGTCTCTAAGGCAAAAGTATTAGTTTTAATCATTGTTTCTATACTCACACGCAAAAGAAACGCAAGTCGAGTATGCAGTATACATGTTATTTATTTTCAACAGTAAAGACAAGAAATACTAATTGGGCAAGATTGACAAAAATGTGACTGAAGACAGTTCAATGGATTAAAGGGGAGATGACATAATTGTTGTTTTTTAAATGTTAAGGGCTTACACAGTTTCGGGTCAATACCCAAAATGTCAGTCAATACCTGGTGTGACCACCATTAGCGTTGATCACTGCCACACCTCTCCTGCACATTGAGTGGATCAGACGATTTGTGAAGGCCCTAGGGATCCTCCTGCACACATCCAGAGCAGCTGTGCGTAGTTCATCGGCAGTTGTAGGGACTGGGCGCACATTGTGCAGACGCCTTTGAACCTCATCCCACAAGTGTTCGATGGGGTTCAGATCAGGGCTGAGGGCTGGCCACGGTAGAACACGGATGTTGTGTCGTTGCAGAAAGGCCATGGTAGCTCTGGCAACATGAGGACGAGCGTTGTCCTGCTGGAAAATGTGTTGTTGATGTTGTGCAAAAAATGGAACAACGTGGGGTCTGATCACTTGGTCGATATACCGCTGAGCAGTGACGCCGTGTCCCCGACCTTGACCAACATTCAGAAAACACATGGGTCCAAGTCTTGCATTAAGTCCAATCCCTGCCAATATCATGTCGCTAGGTCCACCCCATGGATCCTTTTCCACAACGTTTCTGTCAGCGAAACGATCACCTCGACGCCGCCAAATTCTGACTCTTCCGTCTGCATGGGAGACACAAAAGCGACTTTCATCAGAGAAGATGACACGCCTCCACTCACGATGACGCCAATTGTGATGACCCTGTGCCCACTGAAGTCGTGCTTGTCGATGCCGTGGTTGGAGAACAGGACGACGTGCTGGTCGGCGACATCTGAGGTTGTTGGAACGGAGACGTCGGATCACAGTGTCCCGGCTAATGTGTCGATTATGTGTTCCTATGGTCTGTCGAACACTTTCACCTTTTGTAGGAACGGATGTATCTGGTGTTGACGGGTAATCTGCCGATCTTGTCGAGGTGTGGTGACCCTAGGACGACCGCTCCGAGGAAGGTCATCTGTGGTCTGTGTAGCATTTTATCGATACAGGAGACAGTAAATTGTGGTTATGTTAACGTTGAAATGACGGGCAACAAACGTCCGATAGCCTGGTTTCTCTGAATTTGAGTTAGGCGTGGCATTGTTGACCAAGGAACGGTACGTCCAAGAATCGGCCACAGTTTTATACCCACTACAGTTCGTGACAGTTTGTGCATTTTCGATTTCGCGAGAAATGGGTGCATGATACCCACATATTGATTGAAATGGTGCGTTTTGGCGATTCGTTTTTTATATTGCGTTCTTACTCGGGGCTTCCAAAATGCAACCAAAAATATTGATAACACCATCAGGCTTCACTACATGCTTAAACTCGTATCAATTTATGGTTCCGTGTTTGTTACCTATTTGCTTAAAACCACTTGCGTTTCTTTTGCGTGTGAGTATACATGCATGCAGTTCATCCTGAAAAGACGTCTATCCTCTCTGTTAGAGGTCTTTCTTGGCCTACCAGACCTATGCCTGTCATTGACATCATTGGTTTGACCATGTTTGGCAATCAAACGAGTGATAACACTGTGATGACGACCCATTTGTCTTGCAATATGGTGGCGCTTAACTTTTGTGCATGTGTATATTCTGACTTCAGCTCTTACGCAGACGATGTTCAAGCTCTCCGCGATCAACTTCCTAAGCCCTGTGTAATGGGGAGACCCGTGAAGATCCTGGTCAGACGTGATCTTCAGCAACCCATGCTTGTTGTAAGAGGCAACTAACTGGATCAGGTAGTCAGGCTCAGTGACTCGGTTGATGGACACAACCCACTGGGGTGGTAAAAGCACTGATGCTATAGACAAAATACTTCAAGAATTCATCTCCGACAATGACCTATGCACTTTTAGTGATGACTCTTATCACAAAGACTTATCTTCATCCTGCAAATGGCACATACTCTTCTTTTGATTTCTGGGGCGGTCGGGTAGCCTAGTGGTTAACGCGTTCGCTCGTCACGCCGAAGACCCGGGTTCGATTCCCGACATGGGTACAATGTGTGAAGCCCATTTCTGTTGTCCCCCGCCGTCATATTGCTGGAATATTGCTAAAAGCGGCGTAAAACCATACTCACTCACTCTTTTGATTTCTCTCAAACTAATTCTAACCTTCAAACCTAAAATTCAAATGGTCAATCCACAATGACCTTTGTGGAAGTGAACATTTCCTAACCATCCTTTTTAACAGTAAATCCGTCTGATATTCCTCCTCCAACAAGATGGAATTTTACGAGGGCAAACTGGTCTGTGTTTCAAACTCTATGCACAAATAAACTAAAACCCAAGTGTTTCAGTATTGATGCTGATCCTGTTCAGGCTTTTTCGGAGCAAATATAGATAATGATAGAAACGTCAGCTAAACATTCTTCATAATTCAAGTTCAATTTAATTCTGATAACCTTGAGGATTATAATGATTTTTCTTTTCTATTAATGAGCTACAAGTCTCTAAGGCAAAAGTATTAGTTTTAATCATTGTTTCTATACTCACACGCAAAAGAAACGCAAGTCGAGTATGCAGTATACATGTTATTTATTTTCAACAGTAAAGACAAGAAATACTAATAGGGCAAGATTGACAAAAATGTGACTGAAGACAGTTTAATGGATTAAAGGGGAGATGACATAATTGTTGTTTTTTAAATGTTAAGGGCTTACACAGTTTCGGGTCAATACCCAAAATGTCAGTCAATACCTGGTGTGACCACCATTAGCGTTGATCACTGCCACACCTCTCCTGCACATTGAGTGGATCAGACGATTTGTGAAGGCCCTAGGGATCCTCCTGCACACATCCAGAGCAGCTGTGCGTAGTTCATCGGCAGTTGTAGGGACTGGGCGCACATTGTGCAGACGCCTTTGAACCTCATCCCACAAGTGTTCGATGGGGTTCAGATCAGGGCTGAGGGCTGGCCACGGTAGAACACGGATGTTGTGTCGTTGCAGAAAGGCCATGGTAGCTCTGGCAACATGGGGACGAGCGTTGTCCTGCTGGAAAATGTGTTGTTGATGTTGTGCAAAAAATGGAACAACGTGGGGTCTGATCACTTGGTCGATATACCGCTGAGCAGTGACGCCGTTTCCCCGACCTTGACCAACATTCAGAAAGCACATGGGTCCAAGTCTTGCATTAAGTCCAATCCCTGCCAATATCATGTCGCTAGGTCCACCCCATGGATCCTTTTCCACAACGTTTCTGTCAGCGAAACGATCACCTCGACGCCGCCAAATTCTGACTCTTCCGTCTGCATGGGAGACACAAAAGCGACTTTCATCAGAGAAGATGACACGCCTCCACTCACGATGACGCCAATTGTGATGACCCTGTGCCCACTGAAGTCGTGCTTGTCGATGCCGTGGTTGGAGAACAGGACGACGTGCTGGTCGGCGACATCTGAGGTTGTTGGAACGGAGACGTCGGATCACAGTGTCCCGGCTAATGTGTCGATTATGTGTTCCTATGGTCTGTCGAACACTTTCACCTTTTGTAGGAACGGATGTATCTGGTGTTGACGGGTAATCTGCCGATCTTGTCGAGGTGTGGTGACCCTAGGACGACCGCTCCGAGGAAGGTCATCTGTGGTCTGTGTAGCATTTTATCGATACAGGAGACAGTAAATTGTGGTTATGTTAACGTTGAAATGACGGGCAACAAACGTCCGATAGCCTGGTTTCTCTGAATTTGAGTTAGGCGTGGCATTGTTGACCAAGGAACGGTACGTCCAAGAATCGGCCACAGTTTTATACCCACTACAGTTCGTGACAGTTTGTGCATTTTCGATTTCGCGAGAAATGGGTGCATGATACCCACATATTGATTGAAATGGTGCGTTTTGGCGATTCGTTTTTTATATTGCGTTCTTACTCGGGGCTTCCAAAATGCAACCAAAACTATTGATAACACCATCAGGCTTCACTACATGCTAAAACTCGTATCAATTTATGGTTCCGTGTTTGTTACCTATTTGCTTAAAACCACTTGCGTTTCTTTTGCGTGTGAGTATACATGCATGCAGTTCATCCTGAAAAGACGTCTATCCTCTCTGTTAGAGGTCTTTCTTGGCCTACCAGACCTATGCCTGTCATTGACATCATTGGTTTGACCATGTTTGGCAATCAAACGAGTGATAACACTGTGATGACGACCCATTTGTCTTGCAATATGGTGGCGCTTAACTTTTGTGCATGTGTATATTCTGACTTCAGCTCTTACGCAGACGATGTTCAAGCTCTCCGCGATCAACTTCCTAAGCCCTGTGTAATGGGGAGACCCGTGAAGATCCTGGTCAGACGTGATCTTCAGCAACCCATGCTTGTTGTAAGAGGCAACTAACTGGATCAGGTAGTCAGGCTCAGTGACTCGGTTGATGGACACAACCCACTGGGGTGGTAAAAGCACTGATGCTATAGACAAAATACTTCAAGAATTCATCTCCGACAATGACCTATGCACTTTTAGTGATGACTCTTATCACAAAGACTTATCTTCATCCTGCAAATGGCACATACTCTTCTTTTGATTTCTGGGGCGGTCGGGTAGCCTAGTGGTTAACGCGTTCGCTCGTCACGCCGAAGACCCGGGTTCGATTCCCGACATGGGTACAATGTGTGAAGCCCATTTCTGTTGTCCCCCGCCGTCATATTGCTGGAATATTGCTAAAAGCGGCGTAAAACCATACTCACTCACTCTTTTGATTTCTCTCAAACTAATTCTAACCTACAAACCTAAAATTCAAATGGTCAATCCACAATGACCTTTGTGGAAGTGAACATTTCCTAACCATCCTTTTTAACAGTAAACCCGTCTGATATTCCTCCTCCAACAAGATGGAATTTTACGAAGGCAAACTGGTCTGTGTTTCAAACTCTATGCACAAATAAACTAAAACCCAAGTGTTTCAGTATTAATGCTGATCCTGTTCAGGCTTTTTCGGAGCAAATATAGATAATGATAGAAACGTCAGCTAAACATTCTTCATAATTCAAGTTCAATTTAATTCTGATAACCTTGAGGATTATAATGATTTTTCTTTTCTATTAATGAGCTACAAGTCTCTAAGGCAAAAGTATTAGTTTTAATCATTGTTTCTATACTCACACGCAAAAGAAACGCAAGTCGAGTATGCAGTATACATGTTATTTATTTTCAACAGTAAAGACAAGAAATACTAATAGGGCAAGATTGACAAAAATGTGACTGAAGACAGTTTAATGGATTAAAGGGGAGATGACATAATTGTTGTTTTTTAAATGTTAAGGGCTTACACAGTTTCGGGTCAATACCCAAAATGTCAGTCAATACCTGGTGTGACCACCATTAGCGTTGATCACTGCCACACCTCTCCTGCACATTGAGTGGATCAGACGATTTGTGAAGGCCCTAGGGATCCTCCTTGCACACATCCAGAGCAGCTGTGCGTAGTTCATCGGCAGTTGTAGGGACTGGGCGCACATTGTGCAGACGCCTTTGAACCTCATCCCACAAGTGTTCGATGGGGTTCAGATCAGGGCTGAGGGCTGGCCACGGTAGAACACGGATGTTGTGTCGTTGCAGAAAGGCCATGGTAGCTCTGGCAACATGGGGACGAGCGTTGTCCTGCTGGAAAATGTGTTGTTGATGTTGTGCAAAAAATGGAACAACGTGGGGTCTGATCACTTGGTCGATATACCGCTGAGCAGTGACGCCGTGTCCCCGACCTTGACCAACATTCAGAAAGCACATGGGTCCAAGTCTTGCATTAAGTCCAATCCCTGCCAATATCATGTCGCTAGGTCCACCCCATGGATCCTTTTCCACAACGTTTCTGTCAGCGAAACGATCACCTCGACGCCGCCAAATTCTGACTCTTCCGTCTGCATGGGAGACACAAAAGCGACTTTCATCAGAGAAGATGACACGCCTCCACTCACGATGACGCCAATTGTGATGACCCTGTGCCCACTGAAGTCGTGCTTGTCGATGCCGTGGTTGGAGAACAGGACGACGTGCTGGTCGGCGACATCTGAGGTTGTTGGAACGGAGACGTCGGATCACAGTGTCCCGGCTAATGTGTCGATTATGTGTTCCTATGGTCTGTCGAACACTTTCACCTTTTGTAGGAACGGATGTATCTGGTGTTGACGGGTAATCTGCCGATCTTGTCGAGGTGTGGTGACCCTAGGACGACCGCTCCGAGGAAGGTCATCTGTGGTCTGTGTAGCATTTTATCGATACAGGAGACAGTAAATTGTGGTTATGTTAACGTTGAAATGACGGGCAACAAACGTCCGATAGCCTGGTTTCTCTGAATTTGAGTTAGGCGTGGCATTGTTGACCAAGGAACGGTACGTCCAAGAATCGGCCACAGTTTTATACCCACTACAGTTCGTGACAGTTTGTGCATTTTCGATTTCGCGAGAAATGGGTGCATGATACCCACATATTGATTGAAATGGTGCGTTTTGGCGATTCGTTTTTTATATTGCGTTCCTACTCGGGGCTTCCAAAATGCAACCAAAACTATTGATAACACCATCAGGCTTCACTACATGCTAAAACTCGTATCAATTTATGGTTCCGTGTTTGTTACCTATTTGCTTAAAACCACTTGCGTTTCTTTTGCGTGTGAGTATACATGCATGCAGTTCATCCTGAAAAGACGTCTATCCTCTCTGTTAGAGGTCTTTCTTGGCCTACCAGACCTATGCCTGTCATTGACATCATTGGTTTGACCATGTTTGGCAATCAAACGAGTGATAACACTGTGATGACGACCCATTTGTCTTGCAATGGCCCTGCATGACATGCCAGCATTTTTCATGCCTATCACTTGCCATCTTTCAGCGTTCGTTAACTTTCTCCTCACCATGGCTGATTTTCAACCTCTATTGGAAGGGGAATCTCACACAGGAGCAAAATGCAACCACGTGTCAGAAAATTGAATTTCACTATTTATAGGGTAGGGGAACTGCAGCAACACGTAAAACACGCTTTCCTTGTGGTATCTGGACAAATTTGGGTTCATGAAACTATGGAAGCCTAATTCAGTCATACATCATCATATTTCGTATTTCTGATTCCCACACGTGAAATCAAGAGACTATGAATATGGTGGCGCTTAACTTTTGTGCATGTGTATATACTGACTTCAGCTCTTACGCAGACGATGTTCAAGCTCTCCGCGATCAACTTCCTAAGCCCTGTGTAATGGGGAGACCCGTGAAGATCCTGGTCAGACGTGATCTTCAGCAACCCATGCTTGTTGTAAGAGGCAACTAACTGGATCAGGTAGTCAGGCTCAGTGACTCGGTTGATGGACACAACCCACTGGGGTGGTAAAAGCACTGATGCTATAGACAAAATACTTCAAGAATTCATCTCCGACAATGACCTATGCACTTTTAGTGATGACTCTTAACACAAAGACTTATCTTCATCCTGCAAATGGCACATACTCTTCTTTTGATTTCTGGGGCGGTCGGGTAGCCTAGTGGTTAACGCGTTCGCTCGTCACGCCGAAGACCCGGATTCGATTCCCGACATGGGTACAGTGTGTGAAGCCCATTTCTGGTGTCCCCCGCCGTCATATTGCTGGAATATTGCTAAAAGCGGCGTAAAACCATACTCACTCACTCTTTTGATTTCTCTCAAACTAATTCTAACCTACAAACCTAAAATTCAAATGGTCAATCCACAATGACCTTTGTGGAAGTGAACATTTCCTAACCATCCTTTTTAACAGTAAATCCGTCTGATATTCCTCCTCCAACAAGATGGAATTTTACGAAGGCAAACTGGTCTGTGTTTCAAACTCTATGCACAAATAAACTAAAACCCAAGTGTTTCAGTATTGATGCTGATCCTGTTCAGGCTTTTTCGGAGCAAATATAGATAATGATAGAAACGTCAGCTAAACATTCTTCATAATTCAAGTTCAATTTAATTCTGATAACCTTGAGGATTATAATGATTTTTCTTTTCTATTAATGAGCTACAAGTCTCTAAGGCAAAAGCATTAGTTTTAATCATTGTTTCTATACTCACACGCAAAAGAAACGCAAGTCGAGTATGCAGTATACATGTTATTTATTTTCAACAGTAAAGACAAGAAATACTAATAGGGCAAGATTGACAAAAATGTGACTGAAGACAGTTTAATGGATTAAAGGGGAGATGACATAATTGTTGTTTTTCAAAATGTTAAGGGCTTACACAGTTTCGGGTCAATACCCAAAATGTCAGTCAATACCTGGTGTGACCACCATTAGCGTTGATCACTGCCACACCTCTCCTGCACATTGAGTGGATCAGACGATTTGTGAAGGCCCTAGGGATCCTCCTGCACACATCCAGAGCAGCTGTGCGTAGTTCATCGGCAGTTGTAGGGACTGGGCGCACATTGTGCAGACGCCTTTGAACCTCATCCCACAAGTGTTCGATGGGGTTCAGATCAGGGCTGAGGGCTGGCCACGGTAGAACACGGATGTTGTGTCGTTGCAGAAAGGCCATGGTAGCTCTGGCAACATGGGGACGAGCGTTGTCCTGCTGGAAAATGTGTTGTTGATGTTGTGCAAAAAATGGAACAACGTGGGGTCTGATCACTTGGTCGATATACCGCTGAGCAGTGACGCCGTGTCCCCGACCTTGACCAACATTCAGAAAGCACATGGGTCCAAGTCTTGCATTAAGTCCAATCCCTGCCAATATCATGTCGCTAGGTCCACCCCATGGATCCTTTTCCACAACGTTTCTGTCAGCGAAACGATCACCTCGACGCCGCCAAATTCTGACTCTTCCGTCTGCATGGGAGACACAAAAGCGACTTTCATCAGAGAAGATGACACGCCTCCACTCACGATGACGCCAATTGTGATGACCCTGTGCCCACTGAAGTCGTGCTTGTCGATGCCGTGGTTGGAGAACAGGACGACGTGCTGGTCGGCGACATCTGAGGTTGTTGGAACGGAGACGTCGGATCACAGTGTCCCGGCTAATGTATCGATTATGTGTTCCTATGGTCTGTCGAACACTTTCACCTTTTGTAGGAACGGATGTCGCTGGTGTTGACGGGTAATCTGCCGATCTTGTCGAGGTGCGGTGACCCTAGGACGACCGCTCCGAGGAAGGTCATCTGTGGTCTGTGTAGCATTTTATCGATACAGGAGACAGTAAATTGTGGTTATGTTAACGTTGAAATGACGGGCAACAAACGTCCGATAGCCTGGTTTCTCTGAATTTGAGTTAGACGTGGCATTGTTGACCAAGGAGCGGTACGTCCAAGAATCGGCCACAGTTTTATACCCACTACAGTTCGTGACAGTTTGTGCATTTTCGATTTCGCGAGAAATGGGTGCATGATACCCACATAGTGATTGAAATGGTGCGTTTTGGCGATTCGTTTTTTATATTGCGTTCTTACTCGGGGCTTCCAAAATGCAACCAAAAATATTGACAACACCATCAGGCTTCACTACATGCTAAAACTCGTATCAATTTATGGTTCCATGTTTGTTACCTATTTGTAAAAACCACTTGCGTTTCTTTTGCGTGTGAGTATAGATTATATAGTTGAAAAAAACAAGTTGTCACTTTAAGAGACTGGTGGCGTCCTTGTGCTGTCGGCTTTTCTGGACTTGCCTGTTATAAAGATTGAATTACTATACACCCATTAACGTATCATTCAGTACAGCCTTTGGGCAAGGCTAAGAGGCCTTATGGAAAGCTCGTGATACTGCTGCAAGTGCTGATCATATTTATTTTAAGTTACTAAAGCCGTTACTGAAGTCATGCTTATGCTCACTGTTAAATATACTAACAGAAAAAAGGAATTGTAATTCATATAAAATTCAGTAAAAATAACTTTGTCCTGAAATTAAGTAATGCATCTTTCAATACATATTCATGAAAACATCTCCTCGACTTACACGGTCGTGTTTCACAACTACCACGTGCATGTTAATGCATGACGCACAGTTTGGATGTTTGTGTGGTTGTTGAGAGCATGACATTCATACCCGTGGATTTTCAATGTGAACAGCACACAATGGTTGTTTAGGTGTTTGATGCTTATCAAAAACACGTTTGTTTAACCGTAAACAACACTTACGCAATGCCACGACTTGCGGAAATCAACGTCTAGGCGCGTTTGCTGCAAATAGGTACGGCACAAAACGAAGTTTCCAGACATTCTGATGTTCATCGGAACACAATATCGTTCCTTTGGAGTCGTTATCTTGAGCAGGACAACACTTATGACTTGCCATAGGCGGGTCGTCCACTGTGAAGACAACCATATTCGATTGATACATCTATACCAAACTGCCACATTAACAGCTCAAACAAAATCCTGTGCCGACGTCCGGCGAAACGCCCAATTTTGCTCCCACGTCACCGTCAGACACGCCTAGCTTCGTGTAGACAGCATCCTCGGTGCAGGAGACAAGACTGGGACGGTATCCTGTTTACAGATGAGTCCGAGTTTCATCACAACTCTGAAGGTCGTGCAAGGGTTTTCATATGTCCATAACGTTTTAGCGATACTCACTATCGTCATGTTGATGGTAATTTGAATGGTGTACGCTAGCGGGACTACATCATTCAAGATCATGTCCTACACTTGCAGCAGGATAATATACGCCAAATGTTGCACGTGTCGTAAGGTACTTTTGAGGCAATATAACATTGTTGCGGCTGACAGAGCAACTGGCTCAACACGATATGAAAAGTACAATGTATGTAAAAGCAACATATATGTTACCAGTTAATTGATATTATCTGTTTGTTTCACCTTGCGGGCACATGGTGACGAAAGCATATTGCAGTTGTGTGTGGCTTAAACGGTTTCAGGGATTATGATACTCCCACTATCTGTGAAGCATTTACCTATATATAATCTCACAAAAAGAAAGAAAGGTATAACCGATATATGTTTCTTATCATCTTTCATCAAAATGGCTTCAACATTGTTGAAATACGCCATGGATTATCTAGATATACGGATATGTATACTTGGTATAGGAAATTGTGTCATTTGGCTTTGAAGTTTTCACTTTGAGTGCGTTGTTCACGAATGTCTAAAACGCCCCCTTAATCGTTTCACACGTGCAAATTATCGAAAACGTACATGGTCTACTTGGCTATTAAAAGAAAACCTATGTATACAAAGTTGTTATATGGTTTGCAATTTGAACGAAGTTAACTATGCCACGACCTGACTCTGCAACACAACAATATCGCCATAGGCCAATTTCAAGCTAGATAGTCTTTGACATCAGTTGCCCGTCGTCTAAATGTCAATCGAGTACAATTTCACGAGGCGTTGTACGATTTCAACATTCTGGGTCAACCAATGACCGACCACGTTCTGGCCGACCACTAGTCACTTCTACCGGGTGCTGCATTTACGGTTGGTTGGTTGGTTGGTTTGTTGTTTAACGCCGCACTCAGCAATATTCCAGCTATATGACGGGGGGTCTGTAAATATGGGGGGGGGGGGGGGCCTCCCAAGCCAGAACTCAGAGTCAATGCTTAATCGTTGCCGTGCGGTAATGCAATCCGTGGGGGGTCATAACTGATATTGAACTTGACGTCACCACTGACCATCTGCACGACATGTGTGTGTTATGAAATGCCAAACATCATATAGACAAACTATGTTGCTCCAGTTGTGTGAAATTTCATGTTTCACAGAACAGTAGTTCATTCCCTATCATGCTTTGAAATAAACCCATTAACCGTTGGATTTTTCAGCCGTGCGCTTTGTTTTGGGTTTGTTTGTTTGTTTGTTGTTGTTTTTGTTGTTGTTGTTTTGTTTGTTTCTTTTTGGGGGGGGAACATATATACTACCGAGAAGAAGTAAGGGAACTGATGAAATGATAGTGAAAGTGTAAGGAAGACAAATGTCTGTAAAAATGATTTCGGGCTTGGAGAACAATGTCTGCATGGGGTATCCGTCATGTTGGACACCTTGAAGGCATACCATTGATTAACATGCTTATGGTTGCCTTTGGTGGCGAACGTTGGCGGGTGCTGGGTCTCTGGCGTACACTTTCCGCCCCAGAACTTAGCACAGACGCTCTATTGGGGATATGTCAGGGGACTTAGTGGGGCAGTCCGTATACCTTCTCGTCGGAGATAATCCGTAAAAGGGGCACCATGTATTCTAGCATTGTCATGGTGCTGCTCAAAATGTCTAGCGAATGGTTCAATAACAGGACGAACATTTCATCTACATATCGCTGGCCAGTCAAATGTCCCTTCACAATAACCAAGCCAGTTCGATTGTCATGTGTGATACTGCCCCACATCATGACACTAACCCCCTCATGCCGACCATGGCCAAGGGTTGTTGACCTGGCATACGACTCGACGCCACGTCGCCAACATTTTCACCCATCTGTGAATCTGAGGTAAAACGTTAGTTTTTCTGTAAACATGGTGTATCGCCATTGGCACAACACCTCCCTGGTGTTGCCTAGCCCATCCCAAATCTTTGCCGCTTATGGTAAGCTGTCAGGCAAACACCTTTCACAGGGTGGCTTGCTTTCAGGCAGGTTGCATAGAGACGATCTTGCCTAATTGTTGTTACCCAAAAGGCGCACTTTTTGGCTTCTGTGTGCAAGTGCATCAGGTGCTGTTCGTGTCAGATGTGAAATTCCATTGTGATGGGAAGTTCTGTGCACATGCAACGCCACAGTATTGTAAGTATAGGAGAAACCTTTTCTCCTCGTTATTACCAGCAATTGTAAAAACCCTGACATGAGGTGACATACCGAGGGGGCCGTAGGTATGTCACCTCATGTCAGGGTTTACAGTCGCTGGTAATCACGAGGAGAAATGATTTGTTCAACTTATAAACCGACTCATCGAATAGACATCGTTTTTAATTAAATAACGGTAATAAAAACTCTCAAATGTATAACCTGTATCAGAGATGAAATATCGCCTGCAGTCGTGAACTCGGTTCAATGAGACTGGTGACCTCAGGACGTGGGTTTCGCAATGGCACGAAATCTGCACGTGCGTCTCGTAGGCTGAGACTATTACACGTTTTGCTTTGACTGACGCTCATTCATTGTACAGCCAGTGATAAAAGAGGATGTCTGACAGCGAGACAGAGTTATTTTTGACTCAGTCAAAATTTTGATCCCAGGAGAAAGACATGGATGATTTTCAATTTCGTTTTAGGGAACCAATGACGGAGGAGATTATGAGAGAGAAGTTAAAAGGTACTGTTTGAAAGCGAACTCGAATGAAAAATAACTCGGCTGTGGGTATTTTCAAGCGATGGCAACAGGAGAGAATGCAATGCTCAGTCAATGAAAATCTTCGTTTCCCTCCTAGTTGTTTGACACAGCGTTTGCAGGAAATGGAAAAGCCGGACTTGAACACTGCCTTGACGTCTTGGCATCTCTTGTTGTAGTTTTTGTTCTATCAAGGGTTTACAATGATTGTAAGCCCTCCTGCGAGGTGTTACATTCGTTGTAATACCTCCTGCGAGGTGTTACATTCGTTTTATAAACCTATAGCAGATTTTGCCTGTTGTTTACGATACAGCTCATTTTCACATAATGACCCTAGGGCAGGTCTTCCGGTAAGAAAACCTCAGGTGTAGGTTTTACTTTTGAAAAGTAAAACCTGTTGACGGGTTTTACTTTTGAAAAGTAAAACCTGCTCAGTAGTCAAGTTTTACTTTCTTAGAAGTTAAACATCGGATATTGTAAAACCAGAAAGAACCACAACACGGAATGTTCTGTTTATTCAGTGAAAATTCAGAATTACAGAGTAATGCCGATCTGCATCCTTGGTTTCCTTTGATTCACCATGGCCACCTTGTTTGGGTCCGTCAGTTTTAGTCTTTGCCTCATCCTCGTTCTCCGAAGATCTTACCGCCGTGCAGGAAGTGGTTTGAGTCTTCTTCTTAGGAGGGATGTAGAGCAAATCAGATACAGAAGACTTCTGTTCATCTGAGGAACGCTTGTAAATTCTTACAGCTTCGGTGCGATGTCCTAAAAGTAAATGTTATTAAAGTGTAAACAATGGTAATACTGCATTTTTTTCAAACTAAAACTATACCATATTTGTTTTTAATTCACAGAAGTGGAATACTAACAAATTTATTTTAGCATTATACACTAATATTTGTAATCGAATGTTATTTTCCACCAGTGCTAACTTGTCAGATCACAGGCATACAAAACGATTCATTAGGAGGCATCACCTGTTAAACTGTTAACAACTGGTCATGACTGATGTAGTGAGACGTGTGTTGAAAGGCTGGTATATGGCCGAACAAAAGTTAAACCTCATGTCAACCAGTTTCTCGAGGACTTCATTGTACACAAAAATCATCACATTGGGTACTGTTCTTCTGGACTAAGTAACTGCCTGCAAACCTTACATTCAACCTTCAGACAAAACAAAACCGTGTGTCTCGGCGATTTTAAGAATTATGGTTTTTATAAAATAGGACTGAATTTCATAAGCTGGTGTTAGTAACCCTTAGTAAGCAATACAATCTGATTACACACAAAAACATTTAAGTCTCGTCATTTTGTAACACTTACCTGTTTGTTCACAAATCAACTGTTCGTCAATCCCAGCACGATAAAGGCGCGTTGCTGTTGTGGCTCTTAAGGAATGATTCGTCTTCCGTCTTCCGCCCTTCAATTCCCCCGCTGCACACATGCGTTTTACTGTGCTGGTAAGCGTGTTGTGGCCCAGTGGTATTTTTGAAAACCACTACCAAGGCTTTGGCTTCTTCAGTGGAGTGAAATAAAAGGCATCAGTCTTTTTGGCAACTGATTTGCTAAAATGGAAAAAAGAAATTGATCATAATTTTTAATCAATGAAAATAAACTTATTTCTAAAAAAAATGATCAAACTTTAGTGGAATATCAAAACCATTCTCAGATGGTCTATCCGCTGTACAGAAAGCATAAAGCAATTCATCACTTTAAAGTACAATATTTTAAGCTTTCTTCGATAAACAATAAACATCATACCACAAAGGCTCTTGTATTTGTTGAAAAGCCGGATATAACATCTGTCTGGATCTAATCGATTCACATAGGCTCTCACTTTTCTCTGCGTAAGACAGCCAGCGTTGTTTTCCGACACATCGTCTTTGTAAACCAAATAAGACCTTCCGTTGGCGTCAGTGTATGGTCCAGTAATCTGAGGATCCTTATAAAGACGCAATCGTCGATACTCATTTCCGCCTCTGAGCGAGAAATGTAGACCTGTAAAACATTTAAAATGAATAAATTAAGATATCTTCAAAGTTCTATATCTTACATTTTTAGTTATTAGTTTTCATATCGGATTTATACTGTTGATTAAACTTGATGTTCTGAATACTTTCGCAAAGCCTTTTCAAATTTCTAAATTTCAACCAAAAAGTCTTCAATTATTTTGGCTATATTTAAACAATATCTAAACATGTTTTGATGCAACTGTGAAAATTTTGAACTGTACATTGAAAAGTCGATGTCTCACAAGTGATTTTTCTACTTGACACTTTCGGTTGTATTAAGATTAGAGGTTAGTTCAGCAAGTATAGAAACCTTTATCATGTAACAATTTAACAATGTAACATAATGTTGCATTTCAGGAAAATACAATGTATGTTAATTACCTTTGCCTAACCTTAATTACTGAGTATGCAAATTTAAACGGTATATATAGACTACAAATTGACCTGTATAACCTGAAATTTTCACTTACCAGTTAAGTACAAAATGCTGTCCACCAGCTTTTGGGGGTTGTCATCACATAACACACCTTTCTCCCACAGTGTGTTTTCCTCCTTGTCAGTAATTATCTCTGTTGCTTTTCTCGCTGACACACCCAGACCAATGGCCGCTCTTTCTTTCATAACTGCATCCAGAGCAGCCCTGGCCTCTCGGAACTCTTCATCCTCAAATATGTTTAAACCCGAATACATGCCCTTAAGGTGTGACTGGATGGCCCCAAATAGTGCGTAGATTGTACTAGAAGGATAGTCGGTCCCGTCTTGCTTGGCAGCTTCAAAAACGAAATATTTAATTGCCGTATTTAATCCGGAAGCACTCATTTCTGATACCTGCGACTGTAGACATTCCATTGGCAAGTTAATATAATCCTTCATGAGCCGGTTCCGCCTCTCTTCTTGCCATCTCTTGAATTTACTGAAAGTGCCCAGTCAAGTTTATATTTGGTAGACTTTGGTAGACTTTGGAACACGCTGTTCAAACTTCTCAGATCGAGTTTGTTCATCCGATGGGTCCTTAAAACGGTAATAAAAGTCATCATCATGACAACTTTCATCATCATCATCTTTTTCGACAGTTTGAGACTGCGTTATAAATAAATCATTATCCGTGTCGTCCATCGTGTACCGCTAGGCTACATTCAGCGTGAATGTGCCACGAGGTAGTGCCCACGAAAAGCTCGTGCAAAAAGTCACGTGACTAACGGTGCGGACGAGAAATCGCCCATTCTTCGTTGTACCCCTAAATACCGTTAAACGAAGCATAATACTGTAGCGAATTACTGAAAACATGTTATTAACGCTTTTTTTACGGTTTATAAGTTGGATAAAGCACTCCTCCGAGGTTACCATAACCTCGGAGGAGTGCTTTATCCTACACGTAATACCTCCTACGAGGTGTAACCACAATTGAAAAAACTCCATATCGAGGTAACACAAATAGACAGAAGGTTTATAAATGTGCACCTCAATCATAGTTACATTCAAATCATTAGTTCCCTTGGTTTTTTTATGGTAGTAGATATAAAACATGAGATTAAAGGGTCATTTATCCCCCTGTTATAGTTTCCGGGAACAAACCGTCTCTGTTAAACTATGTATCCAGGTAGTGTCTGTCAACAGAATTTAAGCGATTGTGAGGTTAAATTCGCTATATCGCTTTTTAAAGGTGGCAACCCTTTCTTTGTTTGTTTGATCTTAGTTCTCGCTACCGCTGGTTTGATTGTTTGTTTATTTGTTGTTTAACGCCACACTCGTCAATATTCCAGTTATATGACGACGGTCTGTAAATAATCGAGTCTGGACCAGACAATCCAGTGATTGACATCATGAGCATCGATCCACACAATTGGGATAAACGACATGCATCAACCTGACCACCCGAGCCTGACCACCCGATCCCGTTAGTCGTGACAAGCATAGTCGCCTTTTATGGCAAGCATGGGTTGCTGAAGATCTACTCTACCCCAATCTTCACGGGTCCCCTCACTATGTAGAGTCAGTGGAAGTTCTCATTTCAAACGGGTCTTTTAATAACGCTGGTCATGTTTTAAGCCATATCTCTGGAGAAAAAATATATGATATGAAAAATTAAATGATAGTCACATCATAAATGTTTCAGTTATACTGAACCAAATTAAAAACTTCACAATCCTAAAATTTTAACATTTTGACCAGTTATCATTGTGGGCCCTTACTGTGTATTTAAACAGTAATGGCCACGTATTGTCTTCAGATAACAAACCTTGTTTTCTGTAATTTTTTAGCTCTTTCACAAGTTTGTCTCTAGCATTCCTGAATGCCAATGAGAAATCATCACTCACTCCAAATGGTTTTTTCTTCAGTTCCTTACCCGCTTTCTTGACGTGTTCTTTGTCAATAAAATCCATTAAACTGGCAATTATGGGTTGAGGTTTCTCATGGATGATTTTACCCAACCTGTGTGCTCTAATAATGTTCATGGCCTTGACATTTTGAGCAGGTAGGCCCATTTCCTTGCTAATAAATTCTTTCACCAATTTTTCACAGTCCTCCTGTTCGGCCTTATCACTGTCTTTACTCATACTGGCAGCAGTACTAAACGTTGGTTTCAATCCATAGAAAATAAAGTTACTATGCCAACTAGTAATCAACTCCTCGCCTCCTGTTCCAGGCACCGCCTTTCAAGTTGTCTGATCTTCTCAGTGACTTCTTCATAATAAGTATTTCGTTTATTTGTTGTATCCCTCGTCTTCTTTATTTCTTTGTTAAATGTTGGAATGTCTTCCACTATCTTCTGTATGTTATCAATATTTCCTGTTGTAACATCAACATCAACCGTACCGTGATTGTTCAGTTTTCCTCTTTTCCAGCAATGCTAACATTAGTCTCTTTTGTAGTTACACTGAGCTTTACAAGCGTGCAGTTGACTCAGTGAGTTAGCGATTTAGTGATACTCGCCAGTTCACTCGTATCCCAAAGATTCCCACATGCAAGCTGCCCTCATGGCGGGCGTCGGCATCATCTGGTGTGGAGCCTTCTCTCTTCCTTATCTTCTCCTGGTCTTCTTTCTCTACTTTCTGACTTGCCCTTGGCTGTTCAGCATCCAGCCGTTTGGTGTCTTACCTGGGGTGTATGTCCTTGCGGTGTCCCTGCTGGGACCTAAGCAAAGATCTAGTTGCCCGTGTATCATGGTAGGGAAAAGCTTGCAAGCTTATACCCGTGTGTGCTGTAATGCGTGAGTGAGTGAGTATGGTTTTACGACGCTTTTAGCAATATTACGGCAATATCACGGCGGGGGACACCAGAATTGGGCTTCAAACATTGTACTCATGTTGGGAATCAAATCTTTGGCATGACGAGCAAATGCTCTAACCAAAAGGCTACCCAGCTGCCCCCATGCTGTAATGACAGATGGCAGTCCCCCATGCGTCTCTTGTCCAGGAGATTTTTCTTCACCAGAGCTATCTGATTACTCTTCATATTCTCCATCTCTTCGTTAAAGGCCTGGTTGGTACAGTTGGCTTGGGTAGGTCCCACAGCCGTGTGTGTTGCAAAGACAGATGACGTCCCCCATGTGGTCTTTTGACAGGGGAACCCTTCTTCAATAATTGTTGTATCAGGCTCATTGAGATCGCAGGAGATGATGTTTCTGCTGTAGTAGTTGTAGCACTTCCAGCAGGTACGAAGAGGATCTCCCGTGATCATGAACGACCACACTTCTTGCAACCAGGAGTTGAGGGAGACACCATTACCACCTCACAACGCACCTCACACCAGCTTATACTCACGTGTGTACGATTGTCACTCCAATTAGCAATTATAAATATTTACATAATGTCTGTTTTATTGAAAACTATAAGTATAATCTTAGACTAATGTGACTACTACCAAGTGCGAGATCGTTACAACTAAAAAAATAGGTGTTGACTCTAGCACACACAGAAACGAAGCGAGATTCCCGCCATTACGCACGTCATAGCTTGGGGTGCTATTGTGCTATATGGGGAACAACTAATTGTGTGATTGACAGTGGAAGAGGACGTCTGTTGAAAATCTGATAATCTTATTTAGTGTGACTGAAGCCAAAATACAGGATTTATGGCAAAGATGTAATAGAGGTAGAGATTTCGTAAGAATTACATAGACTGCAATACATACTCATTATAGAAAACATGAACGAAACAATGACTTGATGATAGCTAACATATCTCATAACGAACAAGAATGTCCGGGAGAATGTGTAAAACATAGTACACATTGAGAGTTCGAACAAAAGTTCAAATCTATTGTCACACACAATTACTTGCTGAAGAATCTTGAGGTCGGTCGACTAGATCTCAAATGTTGGTAGAATGGTAGTTGGTAGAACTTCACGTACTCACATGATTGTATGAATATTACTGGGTCTGGTTGTCATTGTCAATAATTGTCACGATTGCTGGTATAGGTTGCTGTCTTTTTGCTGACAATCGGGGAGGTTAGGCCGCTGTCATGTTGCTATTGATCGGGTTGGGTTGGCTTGGCTGCTGTCTGTCTTGTCTTCGGTCTCCTGTCAAGATGGCGGCTGGCGTGTCTCTGTCTCCAATCACCTCTGCACTACTATTTGCTTTGCTGCGAATTAGGGTAGGTGGATCGTGCATGAGGTACAGCAAACTCACGCTACATGGATATGTCCAAGTGCGTACCAGTTGTGCCCTCGTATGGTAGCTCAGGGTGGAGACGGAAGATAAAATTCAGGGGTGAAGTTTAAGACAGCAGCAACCATGTTTATTGTTGCAGGTTAAAATATGTCGCAATGGTAATCACGTGACAGAACGGATATCTGACCAAGTGGCCAATATTCCTGGCAGAGACCGGTCTGACACTTACACTAAGTCAGGAAGTCGGACGTGGACTGGTCGTTGGTGAGGCGGCAGCCTTGGCCGATGCCACAACCAGCCGTACAATCCGTCCGCTTTTGTCAATGATCTGAGCCCGTCTCCACATTGTTATTGTTGTTGCTTTAAGTGTTTAAGAGGTCGCCTTCTGCCTTAGCAATTTCGGCTATTTTGGACTCACGTGTGTCAGTAGAGTACATATCTTTTGCGAGTTCTGGTATTCATAGAATTTGTTTTTGTATTGATTTGATTTCTATTTTCGTATATTGATATAATTTCATTTTTATCTTTGGCTGCTCTGTTTATTTACGTTCGAGGAGCTGTCCATCTCTCAGAAATAGAGTTAGTTTGGCCTTCGCTATTGCCTCTCTTGGCTTTAGGAGATCTACCACAGATAGCAGATCTAACTGCAATTCTTGTTTTAACAAGCCTGCTGGGGCATGGTCTTGACATTCCAGTAACAAGTGAGCAATGGATTCAGGTTGATTGCACATACGTTGTCATGGTGCTTTTTGTGACTCTGAGGTGTGAGATGGCTATTTGAACTTTCCTTTCATTTTAGCATGAGTATGGCTTTTGGCGGATCTTCGGTTCAATTTGGTATACCCGATCTTACTTGCCACCCACTGGGGCTTGCCATCCTGTGTGTTTGCTTTTACATTTTCATGAATATCTATGCGAGACGGGATCCAACACATCTCCACCTGTTGTAGGGTTGGGTTTTCTTTTTTAGTGACTTCTGATGTTAAAGCAGTTTCAACTTTGGGAGTTTTTAAAGTATATTTAGATAGTAGTAAAATAATGTATTTTATCATATAAACAATCGAATTTAATTGTGATATTTGAAAAATCAAAAGTAGTTTTTGATATCACAAATTGTGAGAATTACATTTGCTAGATTGTTTTGTCAATGGGTTCCAGCATATGGGTAGATATATATATATTTATTGGCACGTATCCTTCTCTGCTGGAGGGGTGTTTCTACTCAACGTTTAGTGTTTTTCAGGGTATCATTGATAAAATGAAGCAATAATGACCACATGAGTTGTTCCTGACGGTATCATATTCTGATGATATCTCTGCATTCTGCTTCTCTTATTTAATCAATTTTCCTGCTTGCTTTTCTGGGTATGTGGAACCTAAACTTTAGGATTACAGACGTATCATTAAATTTTAACGCGATTTGAATATTATTATTTACCATCTTGCTACATGATCTACATGTGACGTTTTATGTTTACATGTCACCATAAATTGCAGTTATTCTTGTAAGTTCAACACAATTGACAAGTACTCTAAAACACATGATTGTGAGCTATTATAATTAAGTTGAAAAGAACACAAATTGTTAATGCCAAAATGATGTATCAAGGATCAGTAGTAGATATATTAACAGTAGCGCTTGGGTCTATTCGACAGACCTGTGAAAACTGTACTACTTTATCCCCTTTAACTGACGCAGTCAAAGTTCAATTTACGTCTACTGGTCTCTTCCTGCAGTACGGAAATCTCTCTCTTTCTCTCTCTCTCTCTCTCTCTCTCTCTCTCTCTCTCTCTCTCTCTCTCTCTCTCTCTCTCTCTCTCTCTCTCTCTCTCTCTCTCTCTCTCTCTCTCTCCATGTCATGTCGTGTGATATATCAAAATCAGCCCGTCATGTCATATCGTGTGATATCTCAAAATCTGCCCGGAGGCTTTAGTAAATCCACAATTAATGTAGGTATAACATAACGTCTGAAAATTTAGTAAACGTGAATTTGAGCACTAATTGAGGGTTTAATTGTAGCAAACTAAAGTTCACTAAAATCACCGTGAAATAAGGTGAAATAAATATGGCTGCCGGTGTCGTTACAACAGACACACAACACAGTTCACATTTCATTAATGTCAAACACACTAGTAAGGTTTACAATGACTGGCTATCCCAGTGTCTTGTGTAACCGCCTCGCACTTGGATAACAACGCCGTATCATGCTGGGCACCAGACGTCTGATTCTCTGTTGGGGGATCTGCTGCCACTCATCGTGCAATGCATGGGTCAATTCCTGAAGGTTCTGAACTAGATGATCCCTTGCTCTCACCCTACGTCCCAAAATGTCCCACAAATGCTAAATAGGATTAATGTCTGGACTTCTGGCAGGCCAGGGTAGTGTCTCAATGGCGTTGTGTTGGAGATGCTGAACAACAGCTCGAGCACGATGTGGTCTGGCATTATCGTCCATGAAGACTGGACGTGTGGCGAGAGCATGGTTAGCGAAATGAGGCACAACAGCGACGTCCAGGATCAAGTTCTGGTACCTCTGTCCATTCAGTGTTCCGGGAACTGTGATGAGGTCATCCATGTCGCAGCTGTGTACAAGTAGACTTTGGGCTTCGCCTGGCTTGGCGTACGAGAGCACGATCTTCCCTGTCATTGGTTTTTCTTGGACGTCCAGACCTCGGTGCATCCTTCACTTCACCGGAAGCAGTATGCTTATGTATTAGCCTGCTGATGACAGTGTGATTAATGCTCAGTTGTGCTCCAATAGCACGACATGACATACCAGTCTGGTGCATACCAATAATTTGCCATCTTTTGTTCAGAGGCACTGGACGCTTTGGCATTTCACTGGTTGGTCAAAATAAAGCTTAACTTATGCCTAATACCAAATTTTAGCTACGTCTGCCAACATGACATACGCCTAAAGAAGCTATGTGCATACTGCATTTTTAGCAAACCGACCCCCGATACAAGAGCATGCTCAACGCAAGCATGCACGTGCAGCTCGGAACAGGGTGTGTTTGTGATATTATGTTCACAGATGGTGTAGTATATGAAATATGTACTTGTAGTTTAAAAAAACGAAAATTATATTTTCTACTTTTACTTTAAAATGTGTGGTGCGATATTTATGACGAGGTGTATATTTAAAAAAATACTATGTCAAAACTAACATCCCTGTACACCAATTCGTTTCATTTGATCACATTATTCGTTTAAGTATCTTACAAATATGAGTTTGAGAAATTTGACTTATCCAATGTGGCGGACAAAATGACCTGCAAGATGGCCGCCAATTCACGAACATGACAATATTTCGTCTTCACTCAGGAATGTATGAGAAATTTAAATGTAACAATTTAGGTTTAGTCCAGGAACTCCATCTATCGTGTTATTGTCATATATAAGATAATTATCGCCTATGTTATGTACTATAATTGCTGATCATATTGACTTACTTTGAAGTGTCAATGTGAAGCACTTATATGCAACTGCTTCAATATTGTCAGTAACAATTCCATTTTCTTTACTAAAAATGAGTCTCTGCCGCCACTGCCACTGTCACTCAAGCCTTCGGGTTCATATGACATATGATCTGTCACTGCAGATGAGTTATATATCAGCAGCCATATTGTCCTCTGAAACATGGCTATCAACATGTGGTGCTTGAAAGCATCTTCCATAGGTAGAACATTGTAGCTGCCTTGTCATTGTTTGGAGGCCTGGACATAGCCTTGGTCACCCAGGGTGTACTAAAGTATGGCAGGAGGACGAATGCTCCAGCAGAGTTTAGGGACATTTCTAGGGGGCTCAATCCAAACTGACAACTTCAACATTTCAACATGTGTCAGCAATGTCGAGAAAGCTGTCTTCTTTGAATTTATAACCAGATATCATCATAAGAATATCATGTTTCACAATGTTCTTCTAGATCACAATTACCAGCGTGCAACTGCCTTTCACGATTCACTTACACATAAATAACAGAGAATATGAAAATATGAAGCAGAAAACATATATATTGAACTGTAAGAACAACAAAAGTAATAAGATAACAAAGGTGGAAACTTCACAAGGGAAGCCAACAGTTAATTGGCGCTAATAGGGGATTAGCAATGGACAAATGGAACCAACACTTAGCAGTGTCCATTGCAAATCACCTATCAGCGCCAGTTAACTGTTGGCTTCCCTTGCGAAGTTTCCACCTTTGTTATCTTATTACTTTTTTTTATTATTACTTTGTTGTTCTTACACGTCCATATATGTTTTCTGCTTCATAGCATTACTTCACCTGATGAAGGAGTAAGTCTATTCTCTGAAATGTAGTAATAATAAAGAAGTTGACCTTATTTCCTTATACCTTCATGTGTCTTGAGATTGAGTCCACAGTATCATCTGCTTGTCTATTTTGAGGGGAAGCAGTTATTTTGATCTTGTGCACATTTTTTGTTTGTTTCTTCGTATATTCTATAGGGCTTTACTAAGCATACCCCGGACCAGTAGTGATAGTTGTATGTGAATTTTTAGCGTTTTTTAAATACTATACTGAACCGCAAAAGAAACTTCGCCCCATGTAACATTGCATGAAAAGTTGTCATTTAAATATCTAGGTAATTTTTGTCAAAGTTTCTAAAATTTAACATTACCTTGTCCGGAAAAATGAAATTTGATAATAAAAAAACAAAGCAGATGACAATAAAACCGATCGCCCAAACGCATCACGGCAACGGCCATTGTAACCTGATGCACGTGGGTTCCGTGCAAACTGAAATGCACATGCGTTCCCCCATTTCTTGCCCTATAAAAATCCATCCAGACGGGATAAAATTCATTCGTTATTGAATTGCTACCACATGCCAAGATTGACAAGAAATCAGCGACACCAAGCCCTTGGACGACTGCAAGCTGGACAAACCGCCCGGCAAGTAGCCAATGCATTTCAAGTCAACGTAAGGACCATATACCGGCTCCAGCAATGGTACCAGACCACCAACACTACAGATGACCGACCACGTAGTGGAAGACCAAGGGTCACCACCCGACATCAGAATCATCAGATTGTGCGAAACATCTACAAGATCGCTTTGTTACTGATGCGGAAACTGCTCGACAGACCATGGGGACACACCAGCGACACATTAGTGCGTCACCGTGCGTCGACGATTGACGCGCAGACACCCCCACTGTCACAGGCCACAGACAACACAGCACCAGCATTGACGCCACCAGCAGTGGAGAAGAGTCCTCATCTCAGACGAGAGCCGTTTACTGTATCTCAACAGAAGATGGCAGAGAAAGAGTCTGGCGACGCCGTGGGGAACGTTATTCGGATGCTTGTGTTGTTGGGAGAGACTCGTGGGTGGTCTGAGCATCATGGTGTGGGGTGGAATTGGTCTTGCACAGAGGGTCGGCGTTGTGGTCTTCCAGAACATCGGTCCAGGGAGAGGCAATGGTGTCACAGCAGCTCGGTACTTTGATCAAGTCTTGAACCCAAGCCATACCTCATTTGGCACGTCGCCGCAACCAGCATGTTAACGCCCGTGCCCACACTGCGAGAGCAACAAGAAACTTCCTCCAGCAGAATGGCAGCAGAACCATGCAGTGGCCTATACTCAATCCCGATTTAAATCCCATTGAGCAACTGTGGGACGAGATTCAAAGACGGCTGAATGACGTCCGACCAAGGACGAGAACTGCAGCTGAACTGCGTCAGGCGTTCCTCAGAGTGTGGGCTCAAGTGCTTGTGGCCTTCATCAATCGCCTCATCCATTCCATGTATCGACGTTGCACGGCAGCCATCAATGCACCTGGCGGACACACGAGATACTGACTTGTGATGCCATTTTCTCAGAGACTAGTCTTGTGTTTCACTATAAGAACATTTGGCACTTTAATTTCAACCTTGATGATCAGTTTTGCCAAGTTTAATCTATTTAATATGTCTCAAAGTATGTTTACAGAATTTGGACAAATAAGGATTCTCATATATCTATCCATGGTGACGTTTCTTTTGCGGTTCAGTATATTTAAGTATTAATTTAGAACTTGACCTTCAAAGTGACATTGACCTGCAAATGTACCTCCTGGGTGGTTTAAATAATCAGTGATTTTAGGCAAACCTTCAATATTATCCTATATAGAAAAGGTATTTGCAAACGATAATAGGTATGTGTTGTATACATTTTTAATTAATGAAATTAGCAATGTGAATAAAAAATGCACATTTTCACAAACTATTACCAATTTTTGTTTTTAAATCATAAAAGTTATGTGGGATATGAACACTGTCATCTCATCATAAGACGTGTCGGCTCATTTTTAGATATATCAAATGGTTTAGTTGATAAAACTAATAATTCATTACGGTTCTTTTTCCAATAAATGGTTAATGAAAATGGAGCAAAATTCACCATATTTTGGCTTATTTTTACTAATAACTCAATTTGTGAGAGGCTTTAATTAAAAAAATAATAATAATTCAAGTCTACTGTGTGTAAACTATCACATAAATTATGAAATAGGGACTCAATGCATACACTACCTTTTTCGAGGACTTTGATTTTCTCTATTTTTTCAACAGTAAAGTGCATTTTGACCCCAAAACAGTATCTGCCACAAAACATTTGGCCACAACCACCATTTTCTAGTCTGTTGGATACAAAACGATAAGGGAAACCTGAGTTTGCTTTGTTCTACTATGGGGAGGGGAATGTCGGCAGTTTGAGGGTCTGGTCACTACTTTATAATATACTCTTCAAAAAAAGAAACTTGACATAGATGTAAAACCACTTTTTGCCAAATATCTAAAATAATTACATTAAATGAGAACCAAATAAGTTAAACAGAAAGTTGATGTGTCTATAATTCGCGAAAACACATGCAAAGCACATAAACGTAGCGTTTGGGGATCAATTTGACAGCTTCATCCAAACGCAACCACCTGTAAAAAACGTGCAGCACAGGATCCTGCATTTAGGCATGCAGGCCCCCCTGCTGAATGGGTATAAAAATCCACATCAACGGCTGTTCATACAGTCCTTATAACGGCAGTAGAGGCGGTGACAGAATGACAAGACTGAATGCAGCTCAACGGAACAACGCCATTGGGAGATTACAAGCTGGAGAAACTCAGCAAGAAGTGGCCAGGCACTTTGGCGTATCCAGACAGACAATCTCCGCACTGTGGACCCGATACACCAACACCAACAGAGTTGACGACAGACCAAGGTCAGGAAGACCAAGGGTGACAACCAAAGCACAAGATCGATACATCCGGCTGCGACACCTCCGAGACCGCACTACCACAGCCACGTCTACAACCACACAGATCCCTGGGGTACGCATACTATCAGATCAAACGGTACGCAACAGACTGAGGGAGGTTGGACTTTTTGCACGAAGACCTGTTCGACGTCATGTATTGACCCCACGTCATCTGGCGGACCGTCTGCTTTGGTGCCAACAGAGGGTTAGATGGGCACGTGCAAGGTGGAGAAATGTACTGTTTACTGACGAGTCCCGTTTTCTACTCACACGTGCTGATGGGCGCGCACGTGTCTACAGACGTCGGGGTGAAGGTTACGCCCCCAGCTGTGTGCAGCAGGTTGTCCCATTTGGCGGCGGGAGTGTCATGGTATGGGCCGGAATTCATCACGGTGGTAGGACGCCTCTCGTGCATGTGGCAGGTGCATTGACAGGTGTGCGTTACAGAGACTTGATCCTACAGCCTTACGTTCTTCCTCACGTCAACGTTCATGGCGGACAGTTCCAGCAGGACAACGCTCGACCGCATATTGCATGTGTTTGTCAGGACTTCTTACACCACAACAACATCCAGACATTACCTTGGCCAGCCCGGTCACCAGATTTGTCCCCGATTGAGCATCTGTGGGACGAGTTGGATCGACGCGTCCGCAGAAGGAATACACCGCCCCAAACACTTCCGGCGCTTCTTGATGCACTTCAGCATGAATGGCAGCACATCCAACAGCATGTTTTTGACAACTTGATTGCATCTATGGGTCGTCGGTGTCAAGCGGTGATTGATGCACGTGGTTGGCACAACCGATACTGACATTTTCTGTACCCCTGTGACATTAACTGTATCGTGTACGTGTGTCTGTCTAGGTGACACGATTAATGTTTTTAACATTGTGTACATTGATCTTCAAACAATTATGGTTTCTGTGTCCTATTTTGAAACAATCGCATTATATTACATTTTGAAAGTCAGTGTCAAGTTTCTTTTTTTTGAAGAGTATATAATCACTGGAAGTTGTAGTACAGACAGTTCAATCACATTGCGCCTACATCCCAATTTGCCTAGGGAAATTGATGAACCATTATTGTTTGATTTATATTTTTTTAATAGCTGTAGCCCAATCATGTCAGACTTTTACTTTTGCAGATTCCTGTATAAAATGTAAGTTACTAAAACACTGAGTAGAGGAATTAAATATGTATTATGTATAAACACTAACGACAAAATAACATAGAACCAATCACATCAATTAAATATTTTTAAGATCAGTGCAATTGAAGTTCTAATCCATTGTTCAAACAAGCCAGTTCTTAAGCTGAGCGGAAATGTTAACACATATGACTGTATAAACTGTATTTTCTTTTAGAGATCTCCATAAGGCTGGTCACCTTATCAAATTTGGACAATATCTTTCTATGATTTGCCTGTGGAATGTAAAAGTATTGCCAAAACTATGGTTATATTTGTCATTATGTTATATAATATATATAATACATCCATGACTTTCAATATGTGTTATGGTTTTATTCTTCCCCGCCCTGAAGGCGGGGAAGTATACGGGAAACGTTAATTTTGTAGCATGTATGTCGACATGTTGGTTTATTTGAAATTTCAAGCCACGCATTTACGGAAACAAAACATACAAATCATGTGCGTGGAATGTTGATGCTATTCTTTTCCAGCAATAAGAGATACTTCAAAATCGTCTTTATGTAGTTAATTGATACATCCGACCGTTTCTGGTCATTAGCTGACATTATTAAACCATCCATGTGTAATCCGATGTCCTTTTTTCCTCAAGGACTAATTTTCTGATTTTCACGGTGTATACAAAAGAAGAACTGTACTCCGGAGATCGTAAATAACAGCATATAATATAAAGTATGTTCTGAATATGCCTATTCATGAACAACGACGACATCTCAATTTAAATGTAATATGGCTGAAATCCACATTCGACATACCACACTTTTGATTGTTTGGATGCTTATGTTCACTGGAAATATTTGGAATAGTTATATTCCGAATTTTGAATTAACCCAGTCCCCCGTGGTTATTTTTAATCAGTGCACCGCACACAGCCACATGTGACACGTTTGGTAGCAAAGTCAAAGCAAAATCGGAGTAGTGTGTCGGCGAATTTGAATCAAGGCTGTAGTATTTTTCAACCGTTTAATGGAATTCAATGTACAAGCCGTAGCTCTGGTCACTCATATATTTTGTGCCCCATGACTCAAATCTATTTGCGTTTGTACCGCGTTCCACTGACCTCGATAATCTGTTGGATGAAGGCACAGCTCTCTACAGTCACACCGAAGGCTATGGGGGGTATTTAGGTCATAATCAGCTCCCAGCAGCCACTGCCTCAAGCGATATTGTCTACATAACAGATCAGTTTTATGGCTCCGTCACAGGTGTTCCAAATATTGAAGCAAATTTCATAGGATCATTTCATCAATCAATATTGATATCCCCGTCACTTTTGGTAACTTTTAATAATGTCTCCATTTTTACGGATTTTGATTCGTATGCATTATTTGACTCTCATCAGCGGAATGGTTTGGGTCAGACTGATCCGAATGGAGCGGGTTTACTTCAGTTTAGTAGTATGGATGAATTGTTATGTTACATCTTAACAGTATATCAGGCGACTATGCTTGTCGTAAGAGGCGACAAACGGGATCGGATAGTCAGGCTTTGGTTGATGCATGGCATCGATCCCAATTGCGTGAATCGATGCTCATGATAATAAGCACTGGATTGTCTGGTCCAGACTCGATTATTTACAGAACGCCGTCATATAGCTGGAATATTGCTGAGTGCACCGTTAAACGACAAACCAATCAATCATCATCATATGAACTCAAACCAGTCGTTGTTACAAGTAAACCACATTCCACAACAGTTACTGACACTGGATAAAAAACAGTACTTAGAAAAAAAACAAGTAACTCAACTCATCATGATCACAATTACTATTCTTTGAAAGAAAGAAATACAAAAAAGAAACTTACCAAAAAACGTAATACAAGAGACGAGGAATCTCCGTTATTGATTAGTCCCGGTATTGAAATGTTCTCCAACTACGTGATAATATTTTGAGTATGTGCATCTGTGGTTGTGACAAAAAGACCTTATCTAGTATGACTTTTTTGCCATATGGAGCCCTTAGTATTTTCGTTTACATTATTATAACCAAATGCCAAGTGTAAAAAGAATGTGATCTATTATTTGAGTATGTGCATCTGCCAATGTTGTTGGCAGTTTTGATACCATTTCCACATTTTTGCCAGAAATTGCTTCCATTTCCTTCGATCTACCTTTTAAATAAAGACCCAGGTTAGAATAGGTCTTCAGCAACCCATGCTTGCCGTAAGAGGCGACGAACAGGATTGGGTAGTCAGGCTCGCCGATTTGGTCGATGCAGAACATCATATTCCAGTGGGGGCACGGGTGGCCCAGTCGTCTAAGGCGCCGCGATTCGCTGTGCAGAGTTGCGTCCCTTGGGCACGCCAGAAACCTATGATTGTGGGTTCGAATCCCGGTTCGCCCCGATTATGTTTCTAGGTTTGTCAGCACCATACCCGTGCTCGTGGGTTTCACCGAAGTGGTAAACGTCTGAGACCTGCATCACTTCGGGCTTTCCTCCCACATTAAGCTGACACGCCGTGATATAACTGGAATATTGTTAAAAGCGGCGTTAAACCCAACTCACTCACTCACTCACTCATATTCCAGTTGCATAGTTCGATGCTCTTGGTGTCAATCACTGGATGATCTGGTCCAGACTGGATTATTTACAGACCGCCGTCATATGGCTGGAATACTGCTGAGTGCGGCGTTAAACAAGAAACTATTTTTAAATAGACCTACCCTATGCAATTGTATCAACTCTATTGCCCATTACTCAAAATAAATTTAAAAAGATTTCCACAACAGCGTTGTGTTATTTGTTGTTAATATAATTATGCTCCTTCATGCCTTTCAGTAATATCATAATTATGCGTTTTTGAGGCATCACATATGGCGGGGAACTTTGATGCTTTGCATCAATGTTTTCTTGTTTCATCTCATAGACGTTTCCCATTGTGCCACTGCCTACATTGTTTCGTTGTCTCAGTATGGACAAGTTTATCTTATATCACAGGTGAAACAGGTAACAGTCATGTTTACTCGAACATCACTTTCTGAGCATCAGACCGTATCATGTCATGATTTTACTGTAGGCACATTGGGAAGACGCCTTACAGACGTTTAATGCCAAATCACACAACTTTTTCAATGACAATTACATTTTTAAGAAATTTTACAAGGGTGATACGACTTTTATCTCTAACTGGTGAGTTTTTATACACGTCCGTGTATCGAATAACCAATCCGTGTGAATATCTCAAGGCTTGTGACGTTCTGATCATTCCGACATGCGTGAAGTTTTGAATGACAGTGAATTTGTGAAATGGGTTATGGCGAGCAATACGATCAAAAAGACAACACAAGAAGAGAAAGGTGATCGGAAAAGAGCGAGAAATAAAGAAAGCTGTGATTTGGAGAGGCCTAGGGGTAAATACCCAGGTTTGGTCATAGCAACTCTGGATTCTTTGGAACCCAAAACTGAAGTTATGAAGGCTAAATCTACGCTGAAAGACTCTCGTAAATACAGGGATATTTATATTGAACATTGCACAACGCCCGAGGACAGAATGAATAACACTAACCTCAGAACATTGATCCGAGAAATAGGGAAAGATAGCCTTTACACAGTTAATCGTAAAGAATACATCACAAAACGCAACACAACGACGACACGCCCGTAGGGAGTCTGGCTTGGTTTATGCAAAGACGTATATATACGTCCGTGGTTTATGGAATGTTGGCGGGCGGTCTCTTAAAGATGTAAATAATAGTCAATTTAGGTTGAATGTTACAAAATTTTATGATTATGACATTATTTTGTGTGTGTGAAACATTTTTAAGAAAAAGTGAAAAGATCGATTTGGAAATAACAGGACCAGTTTACAATCAAACGCAATGCAACCGTACCCGTCAGCCCAGTTTGAATTGAGCGCGCTTGACAACTCACGTGGCCCTATATTCAAATAACCCGCGCTCGCTCGAGCGTGCGACCTGGTTTGATGAATACAGGGTGTGTGTTGAAAGTACTTCATACCACAATAGAGACGGGTTGTGTCAACACGATATACGCCGGGTAATGTAGGAATAAAAAATGTACGTCTAGCTGGATCAAATTCATCTTGTACGGTCCACACGTTGTACACCATAAACGTTAGACAACCTGTATGGAAAAAAGACATAGAAGAAATAGATTTGACTACACAATCAGCAAGCTTGCAGTTTACATTTAGCGCGCAACAACGAGGTAGTCATGCCACCCTGCATTGACTATAACGCTGAAGGCAGCCGGATTTCGAATCACCCGCGCTGCGTACTATTGTGAACCATTTGTATAGAGGGCGTTCACTTATTCAGCCCTGTCCCGACTTGCATAGTTGATGTTTCAATGCTAGCGTTTCCTTTTAACGCGATGACAAATAAACCGTACGGTTTGAGTTTTAAACCGTGTAACATGATGTGCACAGTTTTACTTCAGAACGTGCTATTTTGAAAATAGATAGTTAGAACCATGTCTATGTTCAATAAGAAACTGATAAGTACATGTAGCAGTGTGACGGCACGAAGCTAGGTTTGTTGGGAAAGTGATGGAAGCAATCTATAGGACATTTTCATGTTTACAATAGTCACCCTTAATTCGAAGAGAGAACAGAGTTTATGATGGAAAAATGTTTCACGAGGAAAATGTTTTATTGGAAATATATGTCGAAGCAGGTTTATTCATAGCTAATGTATAGCAGAGAGACTAAGCCACTAACAATGACTAACAATGTCAACATACCCCGGCCTTACAATTAATGTCAACATACCAGCCTCGCCTGAAGCTTCCCATTCATAAATTGTGTGACCAGTGTCCCGTATTTATGATATGTTAGGGAAATTGTGTTGTACATTTGTTATTTTAAAAGGGAGTTATTTCAGAGAGGATATATATGGGTATTCCCCTCATTAAACCTTTCTTTCGTTGGTGTCCATTAAACGTATCCGGTATTTAATACATTTGAATGATGTAGGAAAGTATGTGCGTGTAGATGTTGTACCTATATCCGAACACGAATGTATGACACCTTTCAATAGATCAATTACGGTTCTAACCACGACACGCAGCATGACTATGAGCGTGGTTAGCAGTTCATATTTATAAACACATCGTAAATGACATATTTCTGATGAATGAACTCGCCTGCACACATGTCTATAGGGTTATGTTCGCCCGAACTGTAAACAGTGACACATCCATAACAGGAAGGGTGTGTGGAATGCACTCGTCCTTGTAAGGGTAAAATACGCGTTTAAACTCACCATTTAAACGATGACATTACTTTTTTAGATGTATTGGTATCAGTGAGTGAGTGAATTTAGTTTTATGCCACACTCGGCATTATTCAAGCTCTAGGACGGTGGTCTGTCAATAAACGAGCTTGGACCAGACAATCCAGTGATCAACAGCATGAGCAGCGATCTGTGCAACTAGGAACCGATGTCATCCGAGCGGGCGAGACTGACCAACCGATCCCCGTCAGTCGCCGATAAGCATGGGTTACTGAAGGTTGATTCTATAACCCGGACCTTCACGGGTGTAGTATGACGAAGACTATATACTAATATGATCGCTTTTTTAACATACTCACAAGTGTGCTGTGAAGAAAAGAGTGTCTTCCAAGATTCCCTGCACGTGTAAGACAGTATAAACTCTACAGTAGTGTAGCCCGACAAACAGTTTTACTCTCGCCAGCAAACGGATTGGACGTGAACAACATGAAGAAAGCATCAGAGATTAGACTTGACCCTAGAGATATATTTAGGAAGACTACGTTGAGAAAATCACAACAGAGAAAGAAACCACAAGCAGCCAAGAAGTCGACGCTGAAGACAAAGAAGAGACAGGTAACACCTAAAATAAAAACGATGACAACCAAACAGGGATTGAAGACAACACCCCAACCTGCAAAAATACATGTGTCGGAGGTGAAGGCTGTGGTGGAACGGGCACTTGCTGCCTTGAAGCGTCAACAGAGTCAAGGGTATAAAAGAAAGCTTCATACCCTCTAATCGCACACCGTATCGGATCACCATTGGGTTTGCCACCTGTCCTGACTGTGAAAAAATGTTTTCAAGGAGAGATGTCATGTTACAACACAGGAGAAATCAACATAGCATACCGCCGCCGTTACAAGCCCACCCGCCGCCGCAAGTCCACTCGCCATTACAAGCCCACCCGCTAACGCCGCCGCCGCAAGCCCATCCGCTTCCGCCGCCGCCGCCGCAAGTCCACCCACCATTACAAGCCCACCTGCTAACGCCGCCGCCACCGCCGCAAGTCCACCCACCGCCGCCGCTGCGTCAAGCCAACCCGCCGTTACAAGCACATCCGCCGCCGCCGCCATCGCAAGTCCACTCGTGGCTGCCTCATTTACCATGTATATGTCATCTTCGAGAACAATTCAAGTTCCTGATTCCCTCAAATGCGCTCGTTTAGGGACCCAGTGGTTGTGGAAAGTCTGTGTTTACCTCTCATGTACTCCGGCATGGCCTGATCCAACCCCAACCTACTCGCATCGTTTGGTGTTATACTCAATGGCAGCCATTATATCAGGACCTCGGTGAGCAGCTGCCTCAGCTGACCTTTGTAAAAGGAATTCCCTACGATATCTTGGACGAGGATTACTTTGATGCTCGTCAACAGAACGTGTTGGTCCTGGATGATTTCCTGGCCGAAGCAAAGCACGACAAGCGTATTTCGCGGCTGTTTACTCAAACCTCACATCACAAGAATGTATTGATCTTTCTCTTGATACAAAATCTGTTTCCGAGAGGTAAGGAATCGAGAGACATTGCTTTGAACGCGCATTATGTCACCCTGTTTCATTCCCCCATAGATAAACAGCAAATCAAACTCTTCGCTCGTAGAATTTTCCCCGAACATATGGATCACTTTATGGCTATGTATGAAAAGGTTGCTGAAACACCCTATGGAAAACTCACCATCGATCTAAAACCTACCACCAAAGATAAGGATCGACTGCATGTTAACCTCATAAATGACAGCACAGTCTGAACCTGATCTGCGTAGGGAGAAGTTGACTACAACAGAATCTCTGCATAGTCCTCTGACACAAGAAGAGAGATTGCCCCAACATCAGCTCACTCCTATTGAAACCGATTCACGAGTAGTGAGATATCATTGACTATGGCCACGGCTTGCGCAGATTGCGGGTTGCTGATAGATAACATGCACGATCTACAGCGACATATCAAACACTGGTGTCCGTCCAATAGCCTTCAACCTAAGAGAAAGCGTGCCAGACTCGAGAGTGATGACGATGACAGTGACTTTGACGACCTAGCCTCTTCCCAGAAAGGCAGTGGTCTTGCCGTCAAACCTCCACGTGGGAAGTCAACATTCACTAATATGGAAGCCAAAGAAGTGGCAAAATGTAGGCTTACAACGCATCTGGAAGCAGGTGTACGATACGTTTCATGACAAGATGAAACTGCAGAAAAATCAGTACAAGCGACAGGGACGAACGCAAGAATGGATTGAGAGAAGATTGAAACTGAGGTGGGAGGATCTAGTGCGTAGTACTCTCAACTATGCGATGGAATATACCACGTACTTTAAAGAGGCACCTCTGTTTCAAAACATGCTATACAACCTGGGAGACATGAATCCTTCCACGGAACAATCCGTTCTCAAAAATAAAATCAAACTCCTCCTAAAACCCAAGATGAAAGAGATCCTGCCTTTGATGGATATGCCGGAAATAGAAAGTGAGACTGAATCTGATAGCGTTGCAGAGGATAACGACGGTGATGACGAGGAGGAGGATGATGATTGTGAGCAGAACGATTAGGCATAAATACCCATCACTACTATATCAGTCTAACAGTCAGAAGAGAATGCCGAGTCAACGCCACGCGTCTAGTTTGATTCATATTTTGAAAACACCTCGTAAACTGAGGTGTTTGGACGATAAGAAACGCTGAATTTCCCTCTACGTGAGAGGAATTGTGAAACTGGGACCTCCTGGACGGAAATCGTTACAAGCAATGGATAAAGCATAGACTATAGACAACCATTCAACCTTAAAACAGCGTAGGAAAGGAAACATTCAACAGTGCGAAATGTGTTTCAAAACATGGACTCGCTGTTTAAACAATAGGGCCTTCGAGCAGCAGCAGCATGTGTATATGAGTGACTAAATAATGTTCCAGAGTGAATACCATTGTCCATTCGTATATCACGGCTTTGTATGGAACCGATTGACTCGAATCAATAAATGATACGAATGAATTGTTTGTTTTTTCTCAGTTTTTGCATATTAGTATATAGTCTTCGTCATACTACACCCGTGAAGGTCCGGGTTATAGAATTGACCTTCAGTAACCCATGCTTATCGGTGACTGACGGGGATCGGTTGGTCAGTCTCGCCGACTCGGATGACACATGCCATCGGTTCCTAGTTGCACAGATCGCTGCTCATGCTGTTGATCACTGGATTGTCTGGTCCAAGCTCGTTTATTGACAGACCACCGTCCTAGAGCTTGAATAATGCCGAGTGTGGCATAAAACTAAATTCACTCACTCACTGATACCAATACATCTAAAAAAGTAATGTCATCGTTTAAATGGTGAGTTTAAACGCGTATTTTACCCTTACAAGGACGAGTGCATTCCACACACCCTTCCTGTTATGGATGTGTCACTGTTTACAGTTCGGGCGAACATAACCCTATAGACATCACTTTCCCAACAAACCTAGCTTCGTGCCGTCACACTGCTACATGTACTTATCAGTTTCTTATTGAACATAGACATGGTTCTAACTATCTATTTTCAAAATAGCACGTTCTGAAGTAAAACTGTGCACATCATGTTACACGGTTAAAACTCAAACCGTAGGGCTTATTTGTCATCGCGTTAAATGGAAAAGCTAGCATTGAAACATCAACTATGCAAGTCGGGACAGGGATGAATAATTCTTTACAAATGTTTCACAATAGTACGCAGCGCGGGTGATTCGAAATCCGGCTGCCTTCAGCGTTATAGTCAATGCAGGGTGGCATGACTACCTCGTTGTTGCGCGCTAAATGTAAACTGCAAGCTTGCTGATTGGGTAGTTTTATCTATTTCTTCTATGTCTTTTCCATACAGGTTGTCTAACGTTCATGGTGTACAACGTGTAGACCGTACAAGATGAATTTGATCCAGCTAGACGTACATTTTTTATTCCTACATTACCCGGCGTATATCGTGTTGACACAACCCGTCTCTATTGTGGTATGAAGTACTTTCAACACCACACCCTGTATTCATCAAACCAGGTCGCACGCTCTAGCGAGCGCGGGTTATTTGAAACGGCGAGGCCACGTGAGTTGTCAAGCGCGCTCAATTCAAACTGGGCTGACGGGTACGGTGTGTCTATTTAGGGCAGCACGCTATACACATAGCTCTATTCATAACCCTTTACTTTTGTTTTCTTATGAATTCTTTTCTGCCTTATAAACACACACCTTTCATTCCCTGCCCCCCCCCCCCCTTTCCCGACGCGTTGTTGATGCATGAGTCATCCTATCCGATCATGTGACTTGGATCAGCCAATCACCTTCCCTATTTTCACTCAACCTCTCTCAACCAAAAGGGGGTTCCTGCGGACTTAGACTATACTACTAGTGATTATGAAGGTGTTCTCTGGCTGTTGGTTGACAGTGGACAAGCAGACGACAGTTTATGGTTAGGAGTGGCATACCTTCCTCCCATTGGCTCGACAAGATCATGTGACCAGGAAGGATTATTTGATACACCGATTGAACAGATATATGAATACCAGAAATTGGGTAAAATAGTCTTAGCTGGGGACTTTAATGTACGAATCGGAGAAGAGTCAGATTTTATAGAAGGTGTAGATAATGTTAAGGCCAGAGATATGTTGGATGAATGTACAAATGCAGCAGGATACATGTTATTGAACTTCCTTAATGACTGCAATATGTGTTTGGTGAATTGAAGAGTGGGGCATAACAAGTATACTTCAGTATCTCACAGGGGCAAAGCAGTTGTGGATTATTTCATTGTGCCACAGGAGCAGATGACTGATGTATCTGACTTTAACGTGCATTTAATGTCTGATGTTATCAACTGTACAGATCAGACTGGTAGTAGAACGTTCCAGATCATTCGTTGCTTGATATAACAATAAATGTGCTTAAAAGTAAACTTAGAATCAAGGGACAACATTGTCACACATGGCACAAAATACCCTGTGACATGTCACCCAGAAACTTTCTTGAACGACGCCAGTTCGTTGAAATTACTGGTAGTGGTATATAATTTCTTTTGTTTGAGGGACGAATTAGAACGAAATTATTTTCTCCTAACGTCGGAAAGCACAACAAAGGGAGGTAACCTGGTTTCATAATGGGTATACCAGTTTGCCTTAGAATTTAAGAAATATGACTACGAGGTGGAGCTTGTTGAGACGGAAAAAACTCGGATCGAGCAGAGAAACAAACTTATTAAGATTGCCGATACGTCGGAGGGTGGATGGGAGACTGTAAAAAATAATGTTGCACGAGATGTGGCGTCCGACTCCGAAGACGACAAGAAAAGTACAAGAGCAGAAAATAAAGCTGTCAAGAAAATAAAGTCCAAGATGGGGCGTTCTGCACGCAGTCAGTACTATAGACCACGTGGTGGTCGTGCTCCTAGTGCTTCTGTCTCTTCTGCAGAGCCAGCGGCAGTCAACAGCTTCTCCATGTTCAATCAGCCCTTTCGGAGGAACTCATCAAGTTGAGCGTGCTTCTCATGTGGGGGATTTGGCCATTTCAGACGTCAATGTCCAATGTCCGGAGAACAACAACCCGCTCAGACTACAGGACAAGGAGGAGGATCTGCCCATTAATAAAGAAACTGACTCACAAGTTAAGTATGACGTAGGTCGTAGTGATAATCATGTGTTACTGACTGATGATTATTTTGAATATGAACAGGGCCATGCAGAAATCATTGTGAAGAATAGGCTAAAACAAAACATTGCTTTTTGGCGTCGAATCGGGAGTTCAGACTACGTCACTGATATCATAGAAAATGGATACAAAATTCCGTTTTATTCACCACCACCCAATAACGGTTTTAGGCAACAACAAGTCTGCTAGATTGCACGAAGAGTTTGTATCAGAGGCTGTGTCTCAATTACTCAAAAAAGGTTTAGTGGTGCAGTGTGATATAAAGCCTACATTTGTTAATCCTTTGTCAGTGTCAATCCAATCTTCAGGTAAGAAGAGACTGATCTTAGACTTGTCATGGGTCAACAAGCATGTATGGAAACAATCGGTGAAATATGAAGATTGGAGGACAGCCATGATGTACATAAACAAAAATGACTGGCTTGTAAAGTTTGATATTCACTCGGCTTATCACCATATTGACATATATCCTCTTCATACCCAATATTTAGGTTTCTCATGGGGGACTGGTAAAAAAATGCATATAACAAGTTTCTTGTTTTGCCATTCGGGCTTACATCGGCGCCTTATGTTTTCACCAAGGACACCCGTCAGTTGGTAAAGTATTGGCGTTACAAAGGCTATAGAATTGTTACTTTTCTTGATGATGGTATTTTGTCCAGTGACTCTATGGCTAATACTACGATTATTGGAAATGTCCGTATGTCCCATAAAGTCCGGTTTCGTACCGAAAAGTGAAAAACCTTTGTGGGCTCCATGTCAGGTTATGGAATGGCTAGGCTTAATAATTGACACGAAGTGTATGAAACTATCAATCCCTCGTCGGAAGGTTGATAAGTTACATCAGAGTATCATCCCATTATTGAAAGGTAGCGGGTTTGTCCCCGTTAGAAAAGTGGCTTCAGTCGTGGGGCAGGTGATAAGCATGAGTTTGGTTGTAGGATCTGTCGCTCAGCTCATGACTAGGGCTTTGTCTATGCAGACGGTGAGTATAACATCATGGAATGAGTTTGTTGTTTTGACACAGTACAGCAAACATCAACTCGAGTTTTGGTTACATGAGATAAATAAATATACAGAGAGAACATGGTGTGATCAGTCCATGGTAACGAGCGTGGTATACAGTGACGCCAGTAGTGTCGGCTACGGAGGGTATTAGTACAGTTTGGTGCGGAGCAGTCTCATGGGCAGCGGTCGGTGGAAGAAGCTGCGTTGAGTTCTACACACACGGATTTAAAGGCAGTGTATATGGTTCTGCAGAGTTTTCTCCCTTTGCTGAAGTCACACAGAATCAAATGGTTTTCTGATAATAAAAATGTTGAATCGATTGCAGCTAAAGGATCTATGAAATCTGGGCTGCAAAGCATTGCTATGGACATTTTTAATCTTTGTCTCCAAGGTCAGATTCAGTTGGAAATGCAGTGGATACCCCGGTCAGAAAATGAGAGATCAGATTATCTTATATTAGCAAGCTTGTGGACACGGACGATTGGGGAATCAGTGATTTTGTATATCAGCACATACAGAGTATGTCTCTGTATGTGGGGTCCATATGATACAGATGTATTTGCCTCGTATTATAACAACAAGGTTGCTAGGTTTTATTCCAGATATTGGAATCCTGGATCATGTGGAGTGGATGCATTTACCATGAGTTGGTCTGAAGGCAACAATTGGATAGTGCCACCTGTTTATTTGGTATCTGGGTCATTACGGCATTTGAGAATGTGTCAAGGCAGGGCTACGTTGATAGTTCCTGTTTGGTATTCAGTTACTTTTTGGCCATTGTTATGTCCTAGGGGAGAGTTTGTTTCACAGGTGAAGGAAGTGGTTTATCTGCCTACTTACAAAGATGCATATGTCCCAAGCAGACAAAGCAATGGTCTGTTTGGTGTTTATGATTTAAATTTTAACATGATGGCGATTCAGGTTCAGTTTTGAATTTCCTGTTACAGGTGTTTTTGATCATGTGTTTGGTGACGAGATAGCAGAGCTACCGCCGAGTGTGACGGAATTAGCCAAAGCAATACCGGGACTGCTTAACCATGCCAGAGCGACTTCCACGTGCAGAAAGTACAAGTATGGTTTCCGTGCTTGGAGAAAGTGGGCTGTTTCTAATGGTATGCCTGTAGGGTTACTGAGTTGCTGTCTGCTGAGTTGCTTAATATTAAGCATGGTGATTTGTTGTTTTTTTATTCTCATATGACTGTATTTATAGAAAGGTCCAAGACCGATGTATACAGAGATGGAGCTTGGTTGATTATTGGTAGAACAGGGACAAAGATGTGTCCTGTGAAGTGTATGGAATGTTTCTTGGAAAAATCTGCATTAAAGGAAGAAACTAATTCTGAAACTTATCTTTTCAGAAATCTGTCCAAGACCAGTGATGGCTATATATTTAGAGCCGAAAACAAACCGATGTCTTATACTCGGTTGAGGGAATTATTTATTGAAGCCTTTAAGCCTTATGTACCTGCTATAAAATGCTACGGTCTGCATAGTTTGAGGTCCGGTGGAGCAACAGTGGCAGCCAATAGAGGCATCCCTGATAGAATGTTTAAACGACATGGTCGCTGGAGGAGCGAGAGTGCCAAAGATGGCTATGTTAAGGACAGCATCGAAAATAGATTAAAAGTGTCTCTTTCTTTGGGGCTTTGAATTGCCCGTTCTTTGTTTCCTCAGTCAGTGCACCGTACAGTATCCCAATATGTTGTAGTTGTGTATTTTGTTAGTTAAGGGGGAGGAGGAGAAATATAATTTCTTTCGTTTGAGGGACGAATTAGAACGAAATTATTTTCTCCTGACGTCGGAAAGCACAACAAAGGGAGGTAACCTGGTTTCGTAATGGGTATATAAGTAAAGGCGGGAAGTTGAAACTTCATTCTCAGGTGCGGTGCATTCGGGCTGGCTACATTAACATGTTTGGTTATCTATGATGCTGATTGTAGTACACGTCGGTTGAATCTATATTTTTTATTATTTATGTGTGTAGTACCTGCGGCTGTCCATATGATGATCAGGATTTTATGCGCTGCTTGCAAGTTGTGCTGGCAAGCAATGATAATATGTCGTGAGATGGATCGGTATCCATAGTTGAAATCTCGAACACTCCAGTTGTGAGTGTATGGATTTGGGATATACTCTGATGAGTATGCGCTGACGAGCCATTAGAATACGTAATAAGGCGTCGATGCCTGTGTATATGTATACGTTGGAAATATGAAGCATCGATTCTATATTCATGTAAATTACGATGTATTGATGGTCATGATGCTGGTGATGATCCTGATGGGGAGAATAAACTGCGGTCAGTCAGTGCACCGTACAGTATCCCAATATGTTGTAGTTGTGTATTTTGTTGTGTTAAGGGGGAGAAGGAGGAGAAAAGTGTTAAGATAGAAGAACTATATGAAGAAAACGACGCAACGGCTGCCTAAACACAGAACTTATTCATAACGAGATGAAAACCAAGCTGAAGAAAGTGCATACAAGGCATACTAACAGTAACAATAGCCACTCACATAGATCCAAACCCAACTGGTCGGATGACTTGCAGTCAAGGTGGATCAGCGTTTGTTTAAAGGAGAAGACTTGACTAGCTTTCAAAGGAAGCACTCAGCAAAAGCAGGCTCTGAGAGCTGTATATATATCTGAGAGAAAAGGTTTTGATAAGCAACTCAGAAAAGCAAAACGTTCACTGCAGCTAGAACAACAATCAGAACTTTTGAACTTACATAACAATCACAACGGAACAGATCTTTGGAAGAAAATTGGTCGTTTAGGTTTAGCTAATGACAGAAAATCCTTCAACGTTATTCCTATGGAACTTACAGGGTGTGGCGGATCACAAGATAGTGGTGTTGACACCTTGCTTGAACAGTGGAGGGACTCGTACAACACGCTTTATAACGGTAGTGATAGCAGCTCGTTTGATGAAGACCACTATAAGAAAGTGTGTGAATATGTAGGTAACGGTACAGAGCACGTGCAGATGGACACGCTCGAGCTCAACATGCCCATCTCATACCAGGAAGTCGAACGAGCAGTTTTACACACCAAAAAAAGGCAAAGCTATCGGTCTGGATGGTGTACCAGTTGAAGCTTTACAGAACTCTCACTGCATAACATTATTGCATAAATTAGTCAGTTACTGTTTTGACTATACACAGTGGAGCCAAGGACTTATTAGCCCCATACCAAAAGATAAAAGTGTCCCAACTGATCCTCTGTCGTATAGTGGTATTAATTTAGTGTCTATACCGTGTAAAATATATACAGGCATTTTGAATAATAATCAGGAACTGGCTTGAGAAAAACAATATATTGTCTCAGGAACAAAATGGTTTCCGTTCTGACAGAAACTGTATCGACCATTTGTATACATTTTATTGTTTCCAAGGGTGTTAAGCAGGGTTGCAAATTGGCACCAACTCTATTTTTTATATATATGATATATATGATCTAGCCACGGATATAACGAATCTCAAATGGGGTGTACCATTGGATAACGATATTTAACCATTTTGTTATACGCTGATGATATGGTGTTGTAAGCTCCAAATGAAACATATCTCCAAAATATGTTAGATATTGTAAGTACTTGGTGCTTAAAATGGCGTATTAGCATTAATGATGACAAAGCCAAAATTGCGGGTCCATTTTCGGACGAAATCTGTTGTTAGATCTTGTTATCGGTTTTCGTGTGGCAATACTCACATTTCTTATGATAGCGCTTACCGTTATCTAGGATTGTGTTTAAACGAATATTTAGACATGCACAAGACCTTGAAAGAGCTTTGTAAGTCCGCTAGTAGAGCGGTATCTGCTCTGTACACTGTATATTTATGTTGGTGGAATGTCATATGATGTTTTTACGAAGTTGTATTTATCGCTGGTTGAACCAGTTTTGTTTTGTGGTGCCAGTATATGGGGCTTACATAGTGTTAAAGAAGTTGATGTTATGAAAAATAAGGCTGCCAGGATGTTTCTTGGTTTAACTAAATATGCTCCTGTTCTTGCAAGTAGAGGGGATATGGGCTGGTGCTGTTTTGGTTACTCAGAAAATACAATGTTTCAGATATCTTTTCAGACTTAAATCTATGCAGCAAGAGCGCCTGCCTAATATTGTTCACCGATGGTCTGGATGTTTTACCACATCTTGGGATAGTAAAATAATGAATCTTTTGAACTAGTATAATTGTACTCACTAACTGGAAATCAGATGGGTTGTTAAACGCCATGTTTGGTATATTAAAAACGTTTTATTTCAAGATGACGCAGTTAATTTGCACACTTCGCTTTGGAATGATACGGGTAATGTGAATGGAAATAAGTTATGTACCTACAGAAACTTTTAGTGTACACCTTCTGTTGATTTCTATGTTAAAAATATTTTGTATAGAGACCACCGCCGTATTTTAGCTAAGTTTAGATATGGAATTTTATCTTTGTTTGTTGAGAGAGGCAGATATTCCAAGCCTCCTCTACCACTATCGGAGAGGTTATGTAAATATTGCAGTTGTGACTTGGTGGAAGATATGAAGATTTACGGCATGATTTATATTGTGGCAGCTGAAGAAAACAACCAAAATTTTAATGTGATATGCAAAGAAGAAAAAATTATTAATACGATTAAATTTAAACGTTTTGCAAAAATTGTTTGCCGCAACGCTTTTAAAAATAATTAAGAGACGACAGTCGTCCCCATGATTATTACATTACCTCTCTCTCTACCTATCCTTTCTTTTTCTTTCGTTGTTGAATCGAGGAGTTTGTTACAGTTTCCGGGGAGTCTTCCGATTTCGTAGCTAAATTTCCCACCTCTCACATTATATATATTATGTATTTTGTTTATATTGTATATAGTGTCTCGTAAGCCTATGTCTGGCTGAACACACTCCATACACCTTTTGTCTTATGTGCATCGATTGTATATTGTACATGTTGTGCGTATGACACTTTAATAAACATTTTACTATTACATTACATTTTCCAGGAGTATGTGTTCTCTTAACACCATTGCAAAAGATCATGTAGAAGCCAATTGTCGTATAAATAAGGTGGATCTGATGAATCAAGACTGTTCTCATATTTTCAACAACGTCACATCTAAAAAGGAGACATCAACAAGTACATATAAAATGTGTTTTAACATTTTTCGTCAGGATATCAAAACTTGCTCTCCTTGTTACTACCTTCAATTTCAGCTAAACATGGATCCTCCTTTGGTCAAAACTTTGTTCCCTCTTAGATGAGCCTGTCAGGTGTTTCAGATTGTTGAGGCAAAAAATGTCTTTATTCAACCACACATTCAAAGTTAACTTCCAAAACTACAAACTACAAATAGTAGCCTCAACACAGAAGCAGGACTATATTATTGATTATCATTTGTAACTACCTATCTTAACCTGGCACCATACACTGGACATGTCTGAATAATGAATGTTAAATTCTTCTGGTTTCATTACAAGTAAAACTGGACACCCTATGAATATTCGCAAGAGTAAATACAAAATAGGGTCAATATTAATTCACTTTGTACACCCTATCAGCATATGTGTTAAGTATGATTTAAAACTTTACATTGAAAACCTAGATACTAATATAGCTGTATACATAAGTGACAAAAGTTGTTGAAGTAATTGTTCAAAGTAGGAAATAATCACTTCCTTTATTAAATTAATACTTGATAGCATAACAACAGCTGTATATATGTTTATGTGTGAGAAGCAGAATGGACAGGTAAATGGTGAGACCACAGACATCAATCTTTGGTCCTGGTGAGACAAATAGAAATGTAAGAAAGTGTGGTAGTCCCCATCAATGTTCTGTCAAACTTGCGAAGTAGATGCACAAGTATTTACACAAGAAAACTACATGCTGTATGTTAAAGAGATATTTTTACTTTGGCAATATATTTTACTTCACTTTACTTTGATATATTTGAGCTTGGAAGATCCCCAAGGCGAGATTCTATATATCGGGGAAAATAATCCCATTATTTGCTTTGAAACCTGGTCAAGAAGAGGTAATTTCTCTTGAAGATGTTTGAGTGTAACCTACAATCGGGCCCTTTCATTTTGTGCCACAAGGGGCGCACTCATTATTTTATATATTTTTTCTTGTAGGTGGCATCGTGTTGATAAACACAATGTTTACAGTCGTGAAGGCTACAGAATGTGTTTGAAATAGTTTTATACCCACCCTCCCTTTCCTGAGGGATTACCTTTTAGTCATGTTGTCAAGCTCATGTCATTAAATAAACTTGACTGTGTTACCCTCAAAGGCTCTTTTGTATTATGTTATTCAAACTGGTATCTATGGCTATGATTGGTAACCTGTTATAAAAAAATGAAATTTGAAATCTTTCTGAAAACATTTTCAGTTTGTAAACAGTAATAACCAGTGTCTATATTGTAAAGGTACAGCTATAGACAAGCTTCACTGGCAGATAGATAAGTGATGTTATTTGATTATGCTGTCATGGTAACCAATGATGTCACAATGGCTTCCGAAGCATTGTGCTGCAATTGTACTGTAGTGATATCTCCTAGAAGATATGGCTTCATCTCATGTTAGCGCTGTGGAAGGCAGTTCTTGATGATAAATTACATTAACTGTCTGTGCAGTGGAACCATATTACATTTTCAAAATGGTTGTGTATGTACTAGTCTGAAATTGTACATTCAAGTTACATAAAATAATGTAACATCCATCCCTAAAATACATTGATTTTCCTGTTTTCCTTTCCTTTCCTTTCCTTTTTTGTTACATTGCCCAGCGATCTGCTTAATTAAATGGGAAGCCACTCTTGGGTTGGTATGTCCAGGATCACTTCCATGTCCGGGGTGCACCTGAAAATACCCAATGTAGGACAAATGATTACAATGATCAAAAGTGTTCCACTGATAATCGATTATTAATATGGAATCTATTAGAGACATTGAAATTCCCCTCTTGGACAATTCACTGACATCCTCTCAGATATGTTCATATGAATGAAATCTAGCTCTTAAGTTCATCTGGCATGAAAGGCCATCTGACATTATGTTGTCTTCGTCTGTCGGCCAAACACATTTACATTTCTTATTTGTTCTCTGAAATGAATTAATGGATTCAGCTGAAATTTTGTGTGGATGTTTGTTGAAGGCTTTAAAATTTAAATTTTAATATGACTGCCCGATACAAATGGAATCACAATGACTTGGTAAATTCAAAAGATTTTTCAGAGGTTCCATTGTCTGATGCAAAATCACTCACAACTTCAACAGTAGATTTCTGCATTTCCAAATTAACTCTCTTGGTTACACAGATTGTCAGATTGTTTCTGATTACGTGACACATTTATGTATATATATATAAGATAGCCACGCGATAAATCACAAACAACAATAAAGAACGAAGCGTGGATTATTTCACGATAAAACTTTGTTCTATCATGACCTCATTTCTGGAGATTCAAATATGTGCTTGCAACTTGATGACGTCATATATTGAACGTTATTATGTACGTTATTTTTGAAAGGGAAGTGTCTGGTAAGTTGTACCCCATAGATATAACTGGGCTACACAGATAAACGCATTGGCCAAATGAGCGCATCCAAAAGTGAGAGAGATATGATAATCTGTGTTAGGAGAAAAGGTACAGATAATCAACTTGATGATTGTGAGAATATGCCGGGAAAAACAAACTTAACCCACCTGTTCATAAAACGGACTTGTCCAACATTTCTGAGGTCAGATTCTATTAAGGGAGTCATAATTAGTAAAATTTGGGTAAATATTTTTAAAGCTTGTACATTTTATCAATGTCCTTAAAGAGGCTGTACATAATGTTGATATCTCATGTAAGAAATAAATGACTTGTGGTTGTTGTTTATCGTACAATAAAACACTGCAGGGAGAATAAACCACTCGGGGTTGTGCTCCTCATGGTTTATTCTCCCTGCAGTGTTTTATTGTGCGCTCTGAGTGGTTTATTATCCCTGTTGTTTTTTGGTACGATAAACAAATCGTCATTTATACAATCACTGACTCAACAAAAGTCCTCATCTGTAAATCTGCTGTCCATGAACATGCCAATATATAAAAGTCAGTCACTGGTAGTGGTGTCACGTGTAAACATTGTTGTACATGTGAGGCATGCATCTGATTCAGCTGAATCTATCCTGTCGACAATAATGCTGAACGAAACTCTCGACTTCTTAGGAATTTGCGTCAACACACATTGGTTACCTTATTATCTAACATTCCCTTGAAGGACCGGCCACCAAAGAGAAGGGGAAAAGCCCTATTAATCTCAGAACATTTATGGGATTCAGTAAAGCAAGACAAGCCTGAATTACCAGACAGTGGTTCTTTTTCATGTCAATCTCCAGATCGATCAAGGTACTGTATCTCTTTAGAACAATGGGGATACGCCAATGCTCAAATTCACCATATTGAAGACAAGCAATGGGACAAGGCCAAAATACAAGGATACTTAAAATACACCGTAGATGTTCGTGTACTGGCTAACAGATATAAGCAGTGTAGTGTCTATAGTGTCTGCAAACTACAGGGAAAAACAAATGGATGGGAGATTTGTAGGTGGTTTTACTCTGACAGTAATACCAGTCTCACATGTAGATTTGCACATGCATGTGCTGTCTGTTTCCGCTTAGACATAAGGTTAGTCAGTTAAATGATGATTTACATAGACTAGGATTTAAAGACACAGCAGGATGTTTATGTGGTAGTAAATGTGAAAATGCATATATATTTTTTCTTTGAATGTGACTTGTTCAATGAACGAGACATTTTACTTAGAAACATAAGCAGTATAGCCAAAGATCTCAATTTGATATTCAATGGAAATGGGGATTTACCAGACCAATATATTATATGAAATTGTCAAAATCAGGAATGACACTCAACTGCGTGAGGCATGTGCAAATTTTAGGATGTGTTTTGGAGTTAAGTTTTTCAGAACTTAAACGTTCTTGCATAGGATGTTTGTCGTGAACACTTATCTCTGTTCTAATACTTGGTAATACCATTTATATTTCATGATCTCCTACTCTTTTTTAGAGTATATAACAACTACATGCTTCACAAATGTTTGAAGGAATAGGCATTGAGTGATAATGGACACCATACTTTCCGAATGATCTTCACTATTACCTAGACCTTACACTTAGGTCACTCAGGATCTTTTCCAATCAGTGCCCTTTCCTTTACCAAGTTTAATAGACCTACAGTGTACCCTCCATGAGTTATCACTCTTGAGAGTTTGACCTGGAGGGTGAATTAGACCTTCAATATCAGTGAAAAATGTTTCAAAAAAATTTCAAAGGGCTAACCAACATATAAACCAAATATGATAACCTTTGGTGGATTTCAACATAACAATGACAAATATGCTACTCATTCAAGGTACTCCATGATTCACATTAAAATTAGGTCTTTTTCCTGATTCCAGTATTTAAGGAGTACCTAATTGTTCCAAAAAACATTCTATTTGACCAATATTTGGTGCACATAAACCTGAAATTCCCACAAAAGGCGTTTTCGGAATAATGCCTAGGCAAATATGTGATAGAATTCCATAGAATTACCATTATTATTGCGTTCTATTCCCCATTTGTGACATCGTTAAAAGATCCCAAGCGGCCTTGGCCCAACATGACCTTCCAGACCATGAGGCCTATGACATCAATTTCGGTTCTGACGTGGTCTTAACATCATTTCCATGACCTATCTAACACCCAGTAGGCTAAATGATACAATTAAACTACTAGGTGATGATTGACAGTCATGGTAGAATAAGGCATACCCATGTGTCAGTGGGAACGGCATTGACACCTGGGGATGAAGTGTTCTACCAAGACTGTTTTACTTGAAGCTAGGCAGGTAGACAATGCCCTGATTTCATGAACAGTGAAAGTAACGACCACAGGAGATTGTAGTTGGGGTCATGTCATGCTGTAGTGGTAATGTCTTTATCTGAAGCTTTGTTACATGAAATGAAAGGGTTTCTGGATCTCCTATGTAGTGTCATTACTAAATAGAATTGGAGAGCCTGAACAGTCAAGAAAAGTCAGGCACCAATAGGAATGCTATCTTCTAGGTCGTTTGTAAGAATGTGGCAGATGTCAAAGGTTCGAACGGATCCTCTAAGACAGTGGAAAGAAAAACAGAGAGGTTTCACTTGGAGAACATGCACAGGGTTTTGATGTCTTCTAGCAAGAAAGGTCTGATGAGCCAGTTGAGGACAGGATGGATCTCTGATAGATGAAAAAACGATGTTAGGGCAAAGCGATATCCTTCAATGGATCTGCAGCATCTCGAGAGAAAACTCCTCCTCCCAGTTAGAAAGTGGTGTTGACATAGATGATATCCTTTGCTAGATTGAGCTGATTGTTTATTTGGTGAACAAGGAATCTGAGATGAGACAACAGTTGGATCAGGAAGATGGTGCGCTGATGAATATGCATCTTCTCCTGATTGGCCTACAGGAAGACATCTATTGTCGTACCTCAACAGGTCCTGATATTGGGGTTAAATTGAATTTTGGCAGGCGAGAGGTCGGTAGACATAGCCAGGTTGACTGCCTGACAGTCGGTAGCAGCAATCACTTCTCCCGACAGGTTTTCCCTCCTTGTGTCTGGAACCATGATAGTGTCCTCCTCCCTGCTGATTGTAATCAGGTTGTTGGTAATTATACTGAGTGCCCGAACCGATCCATGGTGTCCTCACACACCTTCATCAGGGGCTTATTGCGATTGTCATTAAATAAGTAAGGCTGTGATAGGTTGGTTCATGACAGTCTTAATTGTCTGCATCCTTACAATATAGTTAAGAAATTTGTGCATTAGACCGACCTGGTCAGAGTGGATGGTAACAGGTGTCTCCTCGTGTCTCCCCTCGTATCCCAGCATCAGAGTCCTCTTGTTGTAGGATAACATGGTGAACTCTAGCCACAAAGAAATTGATGTCGACCCAAATGTCCATTGCAAAGTTGGTTGGTAGAGTCCATGTCACAGAGTCTAGTCAATGCAATCGGTATTGTCATGTTAGGAGACTTGACAAGTTTGTAGAAATCCTCATCCAAGGTGTTGGATCAGGTAAAGGGCAATCATGTGTGCAGTACATTTGCTGTTTCAATGGAGGAAGTGGTAAGTTCACATGGCTCCTTGATTGCCCAACCGAATTGTTAACTTGGTAGACAACCACTGATAGTAAGTTGGTCATGGGAGAGGGTGATGCAGTGATAGTAATGATGAGATGATAAAGTTCCTCAATTACCTCCATCTTGGTTTGTAGTCAAATGATGCCCACAGAAGGTGAACCATCAGAATTGCAGAAGTCCCTCTGCTCTCGATCCAAGACTGGGTAAGTAGGACTGTCCTCTGAACTGTGCATCAGCTGGGTCACACGTGACACATGTTCATCCAAAACCATAGACTCCCAGCCCCAGGTCACGATCCCAAACCAAGTTGTTGATAGTTGCCATACCTTGCACATGCAGCACAGCTTCCTGTACTCCTGACCTGACTGGGTTATCTGGTGAACAGAGTGGGTCAATATCTGAACTAACCATGATTTCTGCACTGGTGACTAACACTAACAGGTCGCTTCTTGGTAATCTGTGTGGCTCTCCTGCTATTCATTCAGTCCTCCTTCAAAAGACTTTGGGAAAGTTGATTTGTGGCATATGTCTGGGAAGGAGCATCTGACTTCGTGGGAGGCTTGGGGTTGTCCTGCTTTCCAGGAAGGTTGCCAATGTCAGGAGATTGCACCCAGAAGCTTGTCCAGCATGACCTGCATGCTCTCCTGATGGTCTCAGGGAAAGATGAGACGTGGCACCTGTCTTGGGTGACATGTCAGACACAGGGGGCCTGGGGTTGTTCTGCTTCCCAGGAAGGTTCACACTTACTGGACTGTGAAAAGTCAGAATTGCCACTTTCTTCTCTGCCACTTGACACTGTCCAAGATTTAGCAACCTTGAAAAAATCATCCAGTGGGAGAGAAGCACACTAGGTTCATCTGGACTCTGTACAAGATTGGCACTTCCATCAAGTACCATGTGGGTCACCCAAGGCCTTAAAATGCCAACATGCCGTACATGTTCGTGGTGGAGATGCTATCTTGCTCCACATGACACGTTTAACACCTCAGAAACTGAAACCCTACTATAAATTAATTCTCTTCAGCTTCCACGCAAGTTAGAAGCAGCATCTAGTCTTTTTGTAAACTACATGGACTGAAATTCCGAACTTTAATATTGTGTGAAAACAACCAACTTTCCACAACTAGAATTTTTCTGTTTTATTTTATTATTTTTTTATGTTACAGTAACACACACAGGAGAAGAAACAGATAATTAGTGTCTGCACATGGGCAGAGGTATAGGAACAGAGATATTATTAGTATCTAAACTGCTTATTTTGAGTTTGTATTCATAGACTATCAAATAATAGTTATCACTATTATTAACTCATTCAACACCAGTCAACCAGAAGCTTTTACTGCTGTGACACGGAGTTCCCAGACTCTTGTGTGATAGATGAAGCGAACATTTATCAAGGAAAATATCTGCTTGTAAAACATCTTTGCTACTGTATGTTATACTCCATTTGAAAGGTCTAATCCTAGTGCTTATACCCATGAAAGTTATGTTTATCACATTATTTACAACTTAATTTAGTTTGTTGTAAATAAGAAAATGTAAGATAACACTTTTATAACATCCAGATTAAGAACCAAGGAAGCGAGGATTTGATTTTCGGCAAAACATACAATTTAATAAAATCCACTTACCTACTACTTTTCATTTTCATTGTTTACGTAATTGAAAAATTATTTTTTAAAGAATTATAAAAAGTATCTGTCATCACCCATTTCCCAATAACAGCGGCTGCCCGCTCAGTAACATGAAGAAATACCTCCGTTTTCAAAGCTTCATATGAATAACATGTGTGTCGAAGACTGCTATGTGACACACCATCAGAAAGCTAATGTTTTCATCTACACGATAGTAACTTCACCTTCGAGTCTTTTCATAGCTGTAACATGCGATTTTATGAATAAAAATTACGCTTTCTTGTCAAAATCTGCTTGGTCATTGGTCAAATTTGAGCATGTGACCTAAGGCAGCCAATCAAATTACAGCAATGGTGCCGTCCTGGTGTATGATGAATTTCAGATTTTGACGAAAAGGTTTTTGTTAAATCATGTAATTCTGAACGTCTTAAGCAGGAAATTGCGATCTATATTAAAAATATGGAACTTCATGGATGTATCGTGCTCGGTTATGAGCTGTGACAAAGATTTTTCATGCATATATTTTGGCACAACACATCATGTCCGAGCCGAGAAATCGCATGAAAAGATGGAAATAATAACTTATATTTAAGTTTGGCAACTTTTAGATATATTTTTGTTGATTTTATTTATTACTTTGTGTACTATACTTAAAGATTTGCTTGTAACGTCTTTATTTTGCTCTTTGACATGTTCAGTGTGGACCGTTGTCAAAGTGTTTGTCCGAGAATTTTATTTTTAATAACATTGCGAGAAACAGTGAGTAATATTTTAATCTATTGATAAAAAATTATAAATTTAAATGGAATATGTATTTCAGACATTGTGAAATGTGATAGAATTAATAAATGAATGATATGACAGGTAGGTTAAAAAGAAAATTTTATATTATTTTGACTTGACTACGGCCTGGTCGGTCTACTGGCCTGCAGTGTCTGGGGACTGGAGCCTTCTTGGGCGGTGTACCGACCTACAGTGTTGAAAGAGTTAATTCAAAGACTACTACCTGTTTTACATTTGGGCTAATATGACAGAACTCACTAATTATCTGCATCCATGGTTGGTGATGTTGGAAAGACGTGAACACAGAGGTTTATGAAGGGAAATACATTTACCTTATTTTCTTGAGTATAGTGCGCACCCAAGTATAATGCGCACCCCCCTCTAGTGGATTCAGTAGTTTTGAAATCATTTTTTTTCGAATATTACGCGCAGCAAAAAATTACACCATACTCCTTCAGCGAATTCCGGTAAACAAACAGCTGATAAGAAACTTGGTCAGTACAAATTTGAAATTTGAGATAAAAAAATCACCAGACATGTTGATTTACCATTCAAATTGTACTTTTTGTTCTGATTACCTTGTCATTTTCTCGAAAACTTAGTCGGAAACAGCAATCAGCTGTACACACGTTTCCTTGGAAAAACTTACCCTATGATATAACTTTGAAGGATTTTGATGTAAGGATTGGGAAAAAACTATATCTGAAACTATTTTTTTATCAGGAATAATATATCCTTATCCCTTTACTAAATATATTTAAAGTAATAATAACCCTAAGTGTAGCACTTCGGTGCAGCTGATCGCTATTGCTGTTTTTGTTTTTTCATATGGAACGATTTGACCAGTCACCGTCGAGGCTCCTGGGCATGTGATCGCGAGAACTCCATGTTGACATATATCCTCAAACTACAACAAATATGACTTTTAATAAGTATGGCATTTATGATATATGTATCCATTCTCTGTCAACTAAAGTTCGTTTCAAGGCGTCTATAAGGGTAATCTGACCGTGGTTGCTGTTAATAACGATGAGTTGTGCGATCTTCTGATAGCTTCACACACAATTTCACCGAAATTAATAAAAACAATATTAAAAGGAATTTTGAATGAAATTAATTAAATAAGTTACAAACATAAGTCCAGATATACAATCAACACTTTTTATAACCAGACAGTGTTATTACATGATTAATTTGCGTACTTCAGTATGGATTTGTTGACATGGTATTTCCGGTGTTTCATGCTCACGGTAATGTCTTTCCATTGGGGGAAAAAACATCAAAACTCGCTATGTTGTGTATAATGCCCACCCCCTTCTACACAGCTGTGTCTTTTGGCATAAAAGTGTGCACCATATTCAAGAAATTATGGTAGTATTTCAAGTGGTTATGGATGGTTGCCAGTGAAAAGATTTTTTAGTGTCTTCCAGCCAAAATACATGATTTCTGTCACTGATGTAACAGAGGTTTTATATTCATAAGAATTACATACATTCTGTCAAGTGAGCCCTTGTCTCAAAGGGAAATAAGAAATGTTTACTTTTTTGCTGAGGAATAAAACTCTGGAAACATCTGCAGCCTTGTATTTGTGAGTGGATCCCGCAGCATATGATCTACCTCTGCCTCCATGTGTTGGATCACCTCCTGCAGGTCCTGTTGCTCTCGAGTGTGAAATTCTATTTCCTGCAAAATATAATATGTTTATACAGTGATCCCTCGATATACCGCTGTCATCGGGGTCCAAGAAACCGACCCCGCGTTCTAGGAAAGAGCGTTGTACAGATATTCCTTGCTGAGGTTCACATTACGTAATGATGGTAGTGAATGGAACAGTGGCGCAATTATTTCACAGTGGCATGGGACATGTAGATGTATGTAACACTGATCGTGGACGATGATTCAAACTGCATGCGTAAAAAAATAAAAATACTTTGTGTAAATTAATCAAAGTAGTCTGTATTATTTTACGACTGGATGTTATACATGTAGAATCTAAATAAGTGTTGTTCTATTTTAAGTTTTTTGGAAGAAAATTGGTCCGATCGCCGACCTACTCACATTATCGATCGATGACAGTACATTACAAAGCCAAACAATTATTATTCGACACTGATAAAAATATTCTAAATACCTATCAAAGACGGCATACTAGATGGTAACAATATTTCCAAAAGTAAATTTCGGTGATGTAAATGCGATGCTTCATGAAAATATTGTGTAACTTGGGATCTCAACCCAAATGAGCATCAGTGAGACGAGTTGGAGCAATGTTTATGCCAACATGAACCAGGGCAATACCACCTCTTTATAATGTTGCCTTTCTCCTTCTTGGAATTCTTGTTATCAAAGCTTGACCACATTCAAGATTAAATTGTGTCTGTGGTGTACTGACAGCCCATAAAATGCACAAGCAGCACAAGGATTTGTGACACCATTCATCTTATCAGATACTCTTATTACCTTAAGCAACACAGGAGGTTGTAGGGATTAAATTCATCAGAAATCGGTCATCAAAAGAAAGATCAGCTTTGAAAAATGACTGCCAGTGATCCTAATACCCCAACAAACCCAAAACATTGCACATGGACCATGCAATGTGTCTGTCCAAGTGGGTAGGGGGGTCATTCTTGATAGTAACACTTCAGTGAAAGGTCATCAAATCACTTCGAGTCACTGATTTTCATTATTCACAGGGACACATAAGCTCTCTATTCTTGCTTTAATGCAATTTTTGTGATCAGATTGGGAACGCATTGTCTACAACAACATTGAGGTAGAACTTAAACATTTTTTCGTTTCATTCATACACATGGCCATCAAAATACTAGGTGTTTTCTATCAATGAATGGCTTTTGTGTCTATTGATGAGTATAACGTTGGCCTTAATTGGTTAATTCGTCGCGAACCTGTCTCATGGCTCAAATAGTCTTCATTTTTTATTGTGTGGTCTTGTCACGATGGTCAGTTCTGTGGACAGCCACTACATCTTCCTTATCAACTATCACTTCTCTATCTCCCGTAATCCAATGAACTTTTCATTATCTTGTGATACAGGAAAGTAACATATTTTGACATTATTCTTATGAGAAAATTGTTCCTTCTGGTTAGCCAAACTCAATGATCATTTTGGATAGGACTTTGCATTTCCAGACCTTATTTTAGATCTGACATTATAGTGTCTCTGACTGTGTTTCGTTTCACGAGTTTCTCGTTTTCAGCCACAATGTTTTCTTTAGTATTTGTTCAATAAAGTGTTCAAATTCAGTATTTATCAGCATATCCACTAAAGTTTCCTGAATTTCTGCTAGTTCATTGTTAATGTCAATGATAGCTGATTGGTTTTGAGGCATATGGAAAATATTGGGAAAATATTATAAGACAGTTCACAGTTTTCATGTGACCAAATTTACTTACCAACAGGATTGGAGAATCAAGCATGGAATGGACGGGCTGACCTATGACCAGTATTTTGCTTAGTTGTAAAAAATGTTTCAATCTGTCTCATACAAAGTCAACATTCACTATTGACCACATATACTTAAAGTTTATGCATATTGAGGAACACTTCTTATAGAGTTTGGAGAAAATTTCAGGAGAGTGTGTTTACCCATGTGGCTAGTCAGAGGAGGCAACCTGAAAATTACCTTTTGCATCACTAAGTTCTGCAGTGCCATATCCTTCAAACTTGGATGCATCATGGAAACTGCTTTCTGAAAAATCAAATTCACCATATTATTGATAGGAACTTCAGACTATCTATTCTAATCTCTGTCCCCACATGGTGGCACAATGGTGTACATAGAAAGATATATCACCCATTTGTTTAACCATGTTTGCCACAGCATGTACAGTGTTATCACTATCTAGACAGCTATCAATAGTTTTGCAAAGGACAAGGTTGGAAAAGGGCTCTTATTGGCCCACTGGAAAATTTAAAATTTGGAGAAAACTTTCAAAATATTTATGAAAATTATCAGACATCAAACAATAGTTAGCATTGTTAATAATTCTAAGAACACTACCTCTATTACATCAGTGCTGTATTTTGGCTATCATCACACCATAAAATCTTTGGATTTAAACAGAAGTCCTCTTCACTGTCAACTATCCATAACCAGTTGAGATACTAATAATATCTCCCTCCTAAAACTCTGTGCATGTGCAGACAGGAAGTCTTCACTTCTTCCAACATCAGCCACCTCGATGCAGAATATTGGTGAGGTAAGCTGTATTACTCCTGATGAGGTAGTATTCTTTGAATTATTAACTTTGATAACTATTTCTGTTGTTTAATAATTCCTTCAAATAGAAGAAAATTAACCCTTGAGTCACATCAAAATTGTTTTTTTAAATTATAATCCAGTTTTTGGGAGGTGTTCCTAATTGTTCTAAACAAACCATACTAGTTGTTTTGACCAATATTAGGTGCACATAATCCCAAAATAAGGCCCAAGGCAAATGCAAATATGAGGAAAACTTCCATAGAATTACCATCATATCTGCTTCCAATTACTAACAATTGTGACATCATCAATCAATCCCTAGCAGCCTTGTCCTGATGGAACCTTCCAGACTGTGACACCTATAAGTTTCTCCCGGTTCTAATGACGTGACTTCCAGCCTTGACATAATTTCTGTGACTTATGAGCATGATCACTTGCTGTTAACCTATGACCTGTCCTTCACCTTGTAGCCAATAGAGTACAAAAGCTTAATCTGCCTTCCAAGGCTGTTGCTGCTGTAACCGCCCAACTCTTTTTCGAGGGGGTGGGGAGCTACTGGGTGATGATCTACTGGGTGATGATCGACTGGGCTGCGATGACTGGACAGAGGCTGTTGATACCCTAGTAGTAGTGAATGCAGTGTAGGAGCACCACTGACACATGGAGACTATAAATTTGTCCATGAAGTGAGGTTAATAGATGTGCAATTACTTCCAAGTGTACAGGTGGAGGGAGTGTAGGATGCCATACATGATGTCTGATCTGGGTTGGAAGAGGTGATCTTAGTGTTTAGCAGTCAGAGGAATTCATCCCATAGTAACAGAACCGTCTGGAAAACAGCCAGTCAGACATACCTGTGCTATAAGAATGATTGTGCAGTCTGCGTTTTCCATCTTCCGAAGTACTCTGTCTAGAAGAGACCAAGTGGGATAGTTGTATGCAAAGAACTCCATGGAATCACGTCCACTTCAACAGTTTCGTTGAGAGACCCATTCTGCAGCCACTATCCTCCATCAAGAAAGGCTGTCTGCCCAGATGTTGAGTTCCCCATGAAATGTGGCAGGCATCCATCGTGCAATGGCTCGAGTCATCCAAGGCAAATACATATGTAGTCTCGTGCATCAATCCAATCAACATGGTTCCTCCCTGTCTCTGGACATAAGGCACCACTTGGGTGATATCCTCTACTAGGTTGAGCTCCGACTTGGTGGTGTGAAACAGCAGTTGGATCAGGAAGATGGTGTTCTGACAAATCTGCAATTGTGTACTGATCAGGCTGATCAGGAAGTTGTCGATATATCCATTGATAAGCACTTGTTGGAGGCGAGCAAAACTGATAATTGGTGTGATTATCCAGGGGGATAACCTAGAAGTGACCGGAAGTACTGTTGACTGAGAATTTGAAATATTTCCTGGATCCAGAGTGAATTGGCACAAATAGGTATGGATCATTGAGGTCAAGGCTGATCATCCAATCCTCAGTCCAGAGCCATATGTGAACATGAGTAGTGATTCCATCTGGAATTTTGGTGGGCATATATAAGATTTTTCTTGTTGTTCAAACTGATGATCATGCACATTTCGATAGTGTTTTCCTTGGGTACAACAAAGACAAGAGAAAAGAAGACTTTGCTGTGATCCCTAATCCTCCAGTTCCTGTATAGCATACTTGTACAAGGGGTGTTCATTAAAGATTTCCCCTGACCCACTTCCGATGGACCTAGTGGAATGAAACTTTGCATAGGTATTAGTCTTTCTCCACATAGGAACCAACAAGAGTTACACACTTCTCCCATCGTTTTATGCAACTATGGAGACCTCGCTTGTAAAAGCCCTCATTTTGCGTCTCAAACCAGGACTTGACTTCAGAAATCAGTGTTTCATCATCTGTGAAACGTTTTCCCTTCAAAAATGACTTCATGGTTGGAAAGAGGTGGAAGTCAGATGGTGCAAGGTCAGGAGAGTAAGGAGGATGTGGAAGGATTTCATAGCCACAGGACCGCGCTTCTGTCTGGGCAACATGAGAGTTGTGTACTGGAGCATTGTCTAGCAGGAGACGGACACCTTTGGTCAGCATGCCACGCCTCTTAAGCTTGATAGCGTCCCGCAATTTCCGCAGCAGTGAAGCATAATAAGCTCCTGTAATTGTGGTACCCTTTGCCAAGAAATCCATCATCACTACTCTGTGCTGGTCCCAAAACACCGTGAGCATGACCTTGCCTGCAGAGGGTTGGACACGTGCCTTCTTTAGGGGTGGTGACTCCACATGCTTCCATTGCATCCACTGAATTTTAGTCTCAGGATCATAGTGATGGACCCATGTTTCATCCTGTGTGATAAGTCTGTCAAAAAAGTTTGCCTGTTTTTTTTGGCACATGTCCAAAAGATCCTTTGAGCAATTGACTCGTTCCTGCTTTTGGAAAGGTGTGAGCAACCTGGGAATCCATCGTGCAGACACCTTATGCATGTTCAAATTGTCATGGATGATTTTTTCCACAGACCCTACACTGATCTTGACATCTTGTGCTAATTGGCGAACAGTTATACGTCGGTCTGCCAAAATGGCGGTCTCCACTTGATGGATAGTGTCCTCATCAATGGCTGAATGGGGGCGACCAGGAAGGGCAGCTGTTTCCACAGATGTCCGACCACACTTGGACTGGCGATGCCAGTGTTTAACAACGTCATATGATGGGGCATCTTCCCCATAAGTTGCTTTCATTTCATCGAAAGTTTCTTTTGGTGTGCGACCTTTCAAATATAAAAACCTAATCACTGCTCGGTATTCTACTGGCTCCATTGTCACACCCTACTCGATCATAACACCTGTAAAAGTGGTAAGATTAATAGTTCGGTGCTGCAAATTCAGACATAACCCATAGATACATGTATCATTACACATGTGAAATCTCAACCAAATATGATAACCCTAAGTGGTTAAGGGGAAATCTTTAATGAACACCCCTCGTATAATAGTGTCTGAATAGCCAAGGAGGCTGCCTGCTTGGGACCTTCCAGATAGAACCGATGGCCTGCTGGCTGGGAGACAAGATTTGGTCATCAATGAAAAGGAACTTGTATCCTTCCAGAACCAGGTATGAATCCAGTGGTTGGACAAGATATGCGTTTGATTTTCAGCGAATGGTACCAATCGTCCCCCACTGGTCCTCTTATTTGGGTTAGTTTGAATTTTGGTACACAAGAATCCATAGACATAGCCAGGTCAATAGGGTTTGGTCCAAATGATGTAAGTGCCTCACAGTCAGTACCAGGTGTCACAACTTCCAAGAGGTTTTCCCTTCTAGTGGCCCCAGAAATGATAATGAGGTTGTTGGTAATCATCCTGAGTCATCCAATGTAGTTTTGTCAGCACAGAGGCTTGTCCATCTGATATCTTCTTCTATTGACCAATATAACATAGCTATGTGATAAATCCCAGAGAACAATAAAACACTGTTCTATCATGACGTCATTTCTGGAGATTTGAATGGCTGTGCCTCCTTCATAATATATTCTCCCTGCTGTGTTTTATTGTAAAATAAACAACTGCCTCTCATCGTTTATTTCTTAATTAAATAGGTGAGGGTTGTTTCATGACAGTCTTCCTTGTCTGCTCTGAGACCAGCACTGTGAGGAGAGAAGGTGCTGCCTCTGCATCCAAGGTAACTGGGTGGACATTCACATTTAGGCGGTGAGTAGCTCCTCCTGCTTCCTCACAATATGATCCATTAATCAGTGCATACTACCGAACTAGTCAATACCTGGTAACCCAGTATAAGATTCCAGCAGTGGTGGGACAACATGGTGAACAAATTGATAAAGGCCCCAATGTCCAAAGTCCATATCCCGAACTCTTGTCAATGGAATTTGGTGGTGTCATGTAAGGAGACTTGACAAAAATGTAGAACTCCTCGTCCAGGTAAAGGGCAATCATGAGTGTAGTATGTTCTCTGTTTCAATGGAGAAGTTTTAAGTTATGATCACTCCTGATTGCGCAACCCATTTGTTAACTTGGTAGACAACAAGTGGCCTGTAAGTTCTTCAGTGTGGTGGGCCCACAGCACACCACATACTCTAACATCTGTGGGACTGATGATAAAGTTCCTCAATTATCTCTGAGAATGACTGTCCTGGTTCGTAGTCAAATGATGAATCAAATGATAGGTTGGGCCACAGGTGACATGTGTTGATCCAAGCCTTGGGTCACGATCTGAGAATGATGGGTCACTTTGGAGATCCTCTCTCATCCAACATCGCTGCACATGTAAAGCAAACCAGGAGAAAAGATTTGGAAAGGGGAATATGTGGACCTGGCAATGCTGACCCCAAAAGAGAATGAAGCTGAGGATGATGAAGGAACCCTTAGACTGTGGACAGACAGGTAGTGTGTAGTGTGTGACACAAGTACAGCCGCACAGCTTGCCAAGTCGCTTGGCATCGGGCATGGACAACTTCCTTTCACATTTTCAATATACATTGAGATACAAGCCCCTGTTCATATAGTACAGGGTTTTGGTGTCTTACATGTAGGCTAAATGTAATACAGCATTCACATTTAGGGTGACTGTTGGTCTACAGATGAGTAACAAATTGTCACCATTTGTTGGGATTTCAACAAGGATTCATGCCTCAGGTGGAGGTCAGCTTGTCTCAGTTGGATTCAATCCACCTTGCCCATTAGGCCCATAGCTGGCAGCACCCAGAAGCAAGGTGCATTGTTCAATCAAAACTGGATAAGGAGTTAGACTAGGGAAGAATGGCCAGGTCTTTCAATCGCCCTTATTTCCAGAACATACAGGTGTCACCAACAGACCTAGTACCCAAAACACAGGAGTCAGTAACCATCCTCTGAGGGCAAGTCACCTGATGGCTTCAGACAAATACATCACCTTTCTTATCTGCAGGGGCAGTATGACAACATTTCTCCACAGGATTGCTGAGTCACATACGCTTGTCTTGACAAAGCAGTGAGGATGGCATAGCAGTTACGTCTAGACGATTGCTTTCCAAATTTGATGTTAAATCAGCATTTTGCATTGTTCCAGATTTTGAACTGCTGGGAATCTCCTTTCAAGGTAGCTTTTATGCTGATAAAAGTTTGCCGTTTGGTTTTTCAATTTCATGTCTGATATTTGAAACTTTCAGTACCTTTCTGCAGTGGTGTATACAGCAGCAACTTTCAAACCAACAGATTATGCACTACTTAGATGATTCCTTAACTGGCAGTCAGGCAGGTACACAGGAATGTAGAGATAACCTTCATGTAAGCTTGCAAATGCCTGAGCTCTTTGAAGTGGCAACGACTGCAAATTGACACTGTGGCAATGCAGGTTAGGATACCGCAAAACAAGACTGATGTGTTGAGAAAGGTATGTTGACTGTAGGTACTTAAAAGGTAACAAAGTGAGATCTACAGTCATATGTCTTGTAGAGGGATTGACAGAAGATCTCTCTATCTGGCTTGAATTCCCACCTATGACAATGGCGTCTAAATCTTTCAGCATGTTCAGTGGATTGACAATTGTACATTGCAGATCAGCAACTAATCATCAAATTAATCAGATCCCTGCTCTTCAGCAGGAATCTGTTTAGTCCTTCTGCTTCTCAGCAGATTGGAACCTTTTGGCTTTACTTAATTAAGGTCTGCGTTTAAGCAGAGATTTAGTATTTTGCAGCTGGCAACATATTTGCCCACTACTGTTGCTGCTTGCTGGTAACACAAGTCGCCCATTATAACTCATTCTAATAATAGCTTAATGCAGCCCACAAGTCCCACCACACCTTTGACCTTGAACCCAATATACACATTTCTTATTTCTCTTGCCTTGTCAACTTTTGGTAAGGCAGGTTACTTGACATGGAGTGTTTAAAAAATATCACATGCGTTAAACACATTATGCAAACATAATTCTACCTTTAAAATATTTCTGCAATGAGGTAAGAAAACTATTTCTCAAGTGAGTATATTTCTTACATATAAAAAAGGACATGGTATTGATCCTCTACTAAATGATGGGTCACAGTCTTTACATCAGATTCTGTATGACATGTTTAACAATGACTTTTAATGAATAATGTTTCCTCAAATGTTGAGAAGAGATATTCTAAATTTACACACTGCTCTAACTACCGTTTGTCTCAGAAAACATTTATATATAATTCAGCTTGCAGAAGAGCTTTTATAGTAACATAATGCACTAAAATTGTAGAAGACTCTAAACTTTGGTGCCATGGTAGGAAATGAATATCTGTTATTTTTGTTACACATCTTCTAAATGTAGAAAAAAACATGTTCTTATCACCAACATCTTGGAATAACCAGACATATGCAAAACCACTATTGAATAACATTTATCTCACATATGATGTCCCATGTTCCATCCTATGACAACACAGATGTTTTAAAATAATGTTGATGTCAACAGTAGCACACACAGGAAAGAAGTGAAGACTTCCTGACTTATTGGTATCTTAACTACTTGTGGATAGTTGACAGTGAAGAGGACTTCTGTTGAAACTATAAACGTCTTATGGTGTGATCCAAGCCGAGATACAGGATTTCTGGCACTGATGTACTGTAGATCTTGAAATTAATGCGAGCATGAATTAAATGGGAAAATGTGAGTGGTCTTTGTTTGCATTAATGAAACTTCACATTTATGTCTCCAAAATGACCATCAACAATAAGACGACATCACTGCACATTTTGGATAGCTTAAATTCTAACTTGAATATAAACACAAATACGATTTATTGAGCAGCAGTTGTAACAAGTACATAAAAATGTCATTCAAAGTATAGGAATTACACAATAGGCATCCGGTGAGTTATAAAGAGTTCTACCCAATCGTGTCAAACTCGGCATCATTGACCACTCCAGCAGTCCAGACAGACGCCACCCATGCAACACTTCGTCAAAGGCCGACACAACCCAACCCGCACTGATAGACTTCATCACACTCCTCAGGGCTCCCTTCCACAAAGCGGTCGTAGCTCTAAGACCTAGAAACTCCTATACTTTAACATAGACTTACGACTGTAGTAGCGCTATGATCGCTTTGTGGAACAGGCCCCAGGGGCGGTATTCACAAAGCTTCTTAGAATTTTCTAAGAAATTGACTTAAGCTTTCTTAAAAATTCTTAGCTAAGAAAAAATCTTAAGTATCAATTCACAAACAGTCTAAGTATGATTCTTAGCAAAGTATTGGTATAATATCTAAGATTTTTCTTAGTCTACCCCGTTGCATCTTGGGATATAAAGTTTGGACTAAGAATATTCTTAACACCTTTCGAGTGACGTTTTGGAGATTCCCTTATCTATAAATAGCAACAAAACACGACTCTTCAGTGTTGAAAACGCGAAAATCAAAAGTTTTGGCAGACAACCTATTTTCGTTCAGCGGGAATATCGGCGGCAGCCAGCGAACATGACTGAAAAAAAGCGAAAACCCAACTGGTCTGAGGACCAAAACCTGCTCCTGACGAAACTTGTTGACGAAAACAAAGCGGTTTTGTTAGGAAAGTTCGGGGCAGGTGTGACAGCGCAAAAGAAAAAGGAAAAGTGGGTAGAGTTGACCCACATGATCAACACAGCATGTACGGCAGACCATAAAGATAGTTTGTGCCACTCTTTGGTATTGAAATATATAGAACTAGATTGTATTGTATTGTATCATATTTAACATAAATTTATTTTCAGGGAAAGAAAAAATAAATGTTCTTGTACAAGTTTTCAGTTATATCACAGTGCCACATCCAGTACCTATTCGTTTATTTCTGAAATTTACATTACACAATTGAGAATTGAATATTTTTATGTAAATCATAGGATGCATCAGAGCCCCTAAATAGGTGGGGAAAAAAAATGGCATAACATCCAAAGTAAAGCCAGGGGAGAAATTGCAAGGTACAAGCAAGGTGTTATCAGCACAGGTAATTATTGTAGTTCACATTTTGCAACACTGAACTGTAATAGTAGTTTTAAAGTGCATAAATCACCAGATCTGAGATACATTTAATCTTAATGTGATACAATTATTGTCTAAGTTAGCTTTCAAGTTAAAAAAAATTGTATTTGGTGTCATTAAGTACATTTTGGTGTCGCTTACAGTGTATAATCAATTCTTAAAAGTTTGAATTTACATATGTATACAACTCTTAGGTTAGTCATGATGAATGTGCATATTTATAAAGATTCCTAAATTTGAAACAAATTTTAAGGTTGTCTTCAATTGTTACTTTAGTATTATTTAACACATTGATTCGGAATAAAACTCTCTCAATTTTGTAATGTATTAAAGTAACAATAATTTTTTACTTCGACAGGTGGTGGTTTATCACCATGCCCTACTTTGAGTGCCACATCAGAGGTAGTGAGGGATATTCTGGGACAGAATAATGTATCCATATCTGGAATACCATCAGCTATGGACACATCCCTCCTACAGGGGGTCAGCCTTTCTGACACAGTTAATGCAAGGTAATTCTACTGATGTATTCCCTTGCCCTTGTATTGAGTATAATCATTCATATAGCATAACTCTACTTAAATGATTTGCTATGAAAAACTATTATGTTAGCAAAGTACCTTCTGTGTATACATGGTCATACACATTACTATAAAAGCATCCATATTAAATTATATAACACATCAATGACAGAGAATAACCAATCTTGATTATCCACCTAAACAAATCCTGCAAAGTGCAAGATTGTGGTGAAAAGTATTTGAAGGGATCACTAAAAATCAGTGATGACTCCATGTGTTTGAGACTGAAGATATTCCCTTATTTTTTTTACCCTATTCAGATACATAGATACCCAAAAATAACAATGACTAAAACATTTTCTGTCCATTTATATACAGTGAATACAGTGACATGGCAGCGCTTGACATGCAGACACTCCAGGCCATGGGAGCAGCTGTCCCTACTGCATCAACAGTGTCTGTGCCTTCACAGCCGGAACCATCAGTGCCAGATACCGCCTCCTCAGCACTGGGATCCATGAAGAGACCAGCAGGATGGAGCACTGTCCAGGAGCCAAAATCCTCGAGACAAACATTCCTGTTGGGGGAAAGTTATGATGAGTTACTCTTCAAAAAACTTAAACTTGAAACTGAATGTTTAAGTCTTAAGAAGAAAATTATGGAAATTCAACTTCAAAAACTGCAGAATGAATAGAATTTATATTTATACCATGTATGCATATCACTTTTTAAGGCCAGAGAGTTTACCATATGTTTTCAAAATGTAATGTATTCTTTGAAGAGAAAGATGTGAAACCTATTTTGACAGAACCATACTCCTTTTCAGTTTAAATTTATCTTCAATAATATAATATTGGTTAATGTGTGAGGTAACAGTGTGTGAAATGTAACTTCTATCAATAGATACATTGATAACATGTCATAATTTGAATGTGTTTTCATTCAACCATATTCTCATGTTTTACTACTGCTTACAGCAACATTGCATTTCAGGGTTCAAAATCTTTGTATTTGGGTGCCAATGATATGGATAAAATCAATAAAATGTAAGACCTTAGCCGACTAAGCTTGTAACACACTTTTTCCAGTTAAATATTTCATTGAACAGTATTGTGTATCTGTGTTGAATGCCTTTCATATTTTTATAAGAATATTGTTCCCACAACAAGGAGGCATACAGTTCAGGATAATGTCAAAATGATCCTCAAAAGATTTGGTAAATAGGAATAGATTAGGAATAGGGTACCAGTCATCAAATTGTGTTACTTATCTAATGTCCATTAGGGGGTGTCTATGTCACTAAGTGTAGAAAGTACTGGCTCTGTCTGTTGAGACTATCAACTGACAGGTACGTTTATCAGTGCTATAAAACATTGTTATCTATGGCCAGTGGCCAGTGAGGATGAATATCTTATTCTGTGTCACTGTATTTGATATGATGATAAACAGGGCCAGTTACTTCCGAGAAATTGTGATATGTATTACAACATTGCTTCTCTGTGTACATATCTAAACCAGAACTAATTTTAAAATTTGCTAAATTTCTTAAATATTTATAAGAAATGCGGGAAGAATTTAAATGTGTATAACTTTCAACAATAATGATAATGTATTGAAGACTTTATGTACTATCGTTCTTTTGCCTTTACTTAAGTTTTAAGTAATTTCTTATATCATATTCACATAGCTTCTTAGTGCTTAGTTCTTTGCTTAAGTTTAAGTTACCTCATGAGCTTACTTAAGTCCTTAAGAAATTTTTTAAGATATCCAATATGGCTGCCATAGGTATTCTACAAACCACCGCTAGATGAGATATACTTCAAATATATTCTGACAAAGAAATAACAAGAAGATACAGGTTAAACAAGTGTGGTATAGAATATGTGACTGGCCTAATAACTGATGGAATATATCCAAGCACCTCTCGTTCTCATGTCATGACAGAAACTGTAAAGGTTGTAGCAATGCTACATTATTTTGCTACAGGCAAAATGCAGCTATGCAAAGGGGATGATTTGGGGGTTTCCCAATCAACGGTCAGTCAAGCAATATATCAGACTGTGTCAGCTTTGTCCGATGCCCAAATAACTTTCAGTTCATCCACTTTCCAACATCGCAGGGTTGCATCTGTCGGAATCAAGCAGCGTTTTACAACATCGCTCACTTCTCTGGCATTGTTGGAGTAATTGAGTGGGATCCATGTGCAGATTATTGCACAATCTGTTGACAAACAACTCTAGAATCCTCAACAAAAGCGGACTTTATAGTTTTATTTGAACGACACATTGTGCCATCTGGATGTCACCTACTTGGAGATAGTGGCTACCCCTGCAGAAACTGGCTGCTTACTCTGTACCTGAGACCAAATCCTGGCTCACAGAGCTCCTACAATCGGTAATATTCTCCTACATTGTAAACACACAATCGTAATGAAAGTTATCCTCCTCCAAAATTACAAAAGTGAGAATTGGTTGTTGTGAAACGTATATCTATTTGTTCATATACATCGAAAGAATACATAAAAAAGTTACACATATAATAATAAGAATTCTATTTAATGACAGAAAATTCAGCAATATTTTGAAAATAAATTCAATCATAATTATGTTTAAAACTCAAAACATTGTTTTATATATCTTACAGTCAATGTGTAAAATGTGATTCACTTAGGCAGTTTAAAAAAAGCCTAAATAGTTCAGTCATTATAAAAAGTGACTTACAAATTGGTCCATTTAACAGACTAGGTAAAAATTATTAAGAGTTCAAAAGGGCTTACACACACCACAATTGTCTTATTTGGTAATTATGTTAGGATATTACAAGATAAAATAAATCAACTTTCATTTTCTTTTAATCCTATCATGTTCAATCACTGAGTGATGAAATAGAGCATAAAAATGTTTGGAATTCATTATCATTATAAATTAAATGGGCAGACTTTTCATTCACTTTGTTTTACACACTGACTGTAACATTATATATATACTGAACAACAAAAGTTCCTGTGACATTGAATAAGATTTAATGCAAAATTATGTATTTTACCAAAACTGAAACAATTTCGGTTTGCAACAAATAAAAGACTCCTGTAAGTGTTCAAATGGTTTAATTTGCCATACTGACTTCAGAAAATGTGTGATTTCATAAAAAACATGAACATGCCAAAATGTCAATTTACAAATCAATAGCGTGTGTTTCCACCGCTGGTTGCGATGCAAGCAAAACATCTTCGTCTCATGGAATGGACCAGGCATTGCACAAAGTCTTGTGGGATATCTGTCCATATCTGCTGGAGCATGTTTCGAAGTTTCTGGAGTGTCTGTGGAACACGTGGTTGACGTCGAAGACGCCGATCCATCTCATCCCACATGTGCTCGATTGGTGAGAGATCAGTTGAGCCAGCCAGCCAGGGGATGACATTCACGTTGTTTTGTTGTAGAGAATCCTGAACAAGTCGAGCAATATGAGGCCGGGTGTTGTCATGTTGAAAGGTAATGCCTGGGCCATGATGACGCAAAAACAGTAGTCCAACAGGGCCAATGATCTTGTTGCGGTAGCGCTGTCCATTGAGATTTCCTTCTACCACTATCAAACGGGTCCTCTGTCTCGCTGTAATCCCACCCCATACCATAATGCTGCCGCCCCCGAACTGATCTTCTTCCATGACACAATGATTGACGTAACGTTCACCTCGGCGTCGGTACACTCGAATCCGTTCCATCACTTGGGCTGAGGTTAAAACGAGACTCGTCAGTGAATAGAACTTGACCCACTGCATGGCCGTCCAGCGTAGATGCTGTCTGCACCACTGTAGACGTGCTTGACCGTGGTTTACTTTTAAAATGGGACGTCTGGCGGGTCTTCTGGCGACAATCCCTGCACATCTGAGGCGACGATGTACGGTTTGTGAAGATATTCATCAAAGGCCACGGATGCTTCTTGCAGTCACTGCTGGCTGGAATCGATTTCGTAGGTGTGTTGTTCGAATCCAGTTGATTCCATACATGTACTACAATATTGTAAACCAAACTTTACTTGTTGAAATATACACTAAAATATTGGTGTCACAGGAACTTTTGTTTTTGAATATATGTGTATGAGACATTTTCTGAACTGGATTCACAGAGCACATAAAAGGATCCGGAGTGTCATGGAAAGAGGCATAGGCCATCTCAAGTCATGGTTCCACATCTCAGATGGAGAGAATCGCCTTTCTCCAATTAAAGCATGTAAAATCGTTACATGTTGTGGACTTCTGCATAACATATACATGTACAAGATAAGGAATATCCCATCATCTGATAGTGTGTCTGATATTCCCAATGATGACATGAGAGCCCCCCACAGAGAGGGCGATATTCCTGGCCACAACTTGACCTTCAGGTATCACTTTGCTAACAGTCACTTTCAGTGTGAGTGATAATTCTTCTTTTAATTGCATAAAACAACTATTTAAGGAATGTATTAAACAAGAATCAGTTGACATGGTTTTTCTTTTTTTAAATAATTCACAAACAATTTATTACAACTGATTATTTAAAGTAAAATTGTTTCTGTTATTGTTAAAATATAATGTAAAATTTCTGAATCCCCAGTTTCATAAAGCAGGCTCATGTACTCATTTTCAGTGCATCTGCCCAGTTTACTTGTATGAAAAGACATCTCTCTTCCAAAAAGAAACATTATATGACAGAGAAATAGATTTTATTGTTGTAAAAACAAGACCCATATTACATAAATTCTTCCATACATTATTGTAGAGAGTCATGCACATTTAAATTCCTCCCGCATTTTGAATACAATTTTGATCGCTATTGCCAGATAATTTTTAGTATGGAACAATCTGACCAGTTACCGTCGATGCTCTCCCGTCTGCGATAGCAAGAACTTTATGTTGACAGTTAATAGTCACATTACAATAAATGTGACTTTCAGTGAGTCAATGTATGGCATTTATGGTATATAAATACATTCTCTATCCACTAAAGTTTGTTTCAAGGCATCAATAGCGGTAATCTGACCGTGGTTGCTGTAAATAACATGAGTTGTGCGATCTTCCGTAATTACATGATTAGTTTGCATACTTCAGTACGGATTTGTTGGCATGGTATTTACGGTGTTACGTGCTCATGGTAATGTCTTTGTGTTGGGGGAAAAAAACATCAAAAACTCTTCAACCCTATGTATAAGATGACCCCCCTTGAAAGCCCCCTAATTCTAGGTACGAAAAAAGTCGCCTTATACACAGCGATATACGGTACATTACAAACTTAGCACATTTTACAACTAGTTCTGGTTGAGATTAAATACACAGAGAAGCAATGCAGTAATACATGTCACAATTGTATGGAAGTAACTGGTCCTTTTTGTCATTATATAAAACACTGTTATACAGAATATGATATTCATCCTCAGGCAACGTACATCTGTTACGCTGGCCACAGATAACAACATTGTATAGCACTTATAAACATACCTGTCAGGTGATAGTCTCAAAAGACAGAGCCAGTACTTTATGCACTTAGTGACAGAGACACCATACCATGGACATCTTCCAGTTTCTCTGAGTAAGCAACACAATTTAATGACTTATACCCTATTTCTAAAATAAATTGACAAACTCTTCTGTGGATCATTTCTACATTATCATGAACTGTACGAGGGCTGGTCAAAAAGTTCTAAGCCTAACAAACAAAACCAATTGTGATAGTGTTTTTAATTTTATTTTTCAACATAATCTCCCTGCTTTTCAATACACTTCTCAAATGGATAGTGATGCTTTTCAATTCCAGTCAGGAAGAAGTTTTCTGAAGCCACCCTGAAAAACCCATTAACGGCAGTTTTGAGGTCATCGTTGTCATCATAGCGCTCTTCACGAAGGTGTTCTGTTAGGAAACAGGTGGAAATCAATTGGTACCAGGTCTGTTGAGTATGGAGGGTGAGGAAGCTCTTCAAACCTACATTGTTGCACGTACAGCAGCCTTTGCAAGTTGCGAGGTTTGAGAAGAGGCATTGTCATGAAGTAATAGAACTCCAGCAGTCAGCATTCCTTGTTCCTTTTCTTTGATAGAATCTCTCAGGCAATGAACCAAATCAGCATAGTAGACGCTGGTAATCGTCTTTTGAACTTCCTAAGTAATCAACATGGATCACACCCTTTGCATCTCATCTCAGAATACAGTGGCTTTAACTTTCTTCACTGATCTTGAAGACTTGAATTTCTTTGGTGCTGGAGAAGTGGAATGGTGCCATTCCATGGATTGATGTCTTGACTTGGGATGATAGTGGTAGACCCATGTTTCATCACCTGTTACTAATCTCTTTTTGAATTTGTCGAAATCCTCCCCAATTAGCTCTAAATTTTCACTGGCAATGTCAGTTTTTTCCTTAAGATCAGAATTTAGAAATTTTTACACCCAATGAGCAGATATCTTTTTCATCTGTACATGTTCATGAATAATAGTTTTAACGGATCCATGGCTTGGACCTGTGTCTTCCTCAAGTTCAGCAATGGTAATACGTCTTTCTGACAGTACAAGTTTTTCTATCTCCTTGATTGAATTTTCATTGATGGAAGTTGAGGGACGTCCAGTCCTAGGGTCATCATCAAGGCTTGTTCTCCTAACCTTAAACATAGCTATACAGTGGAATAGCTAGGGCACTTATTCCCATAATCTTGTGACATGGAGTCATGAATTCCTTGGGGAGTACTTTTCTCTAAAGTCAAAAACATGATGACTGCTCGGTACTCGTTCTTTTCCATTCCTTTGTCCATTTAGACCCCTATCACGTTCCACTGTCTGTCACAAATATACAAACGTTCTCATCAGACCAAATACACTTGCAATGAACTACTCAAAACAATGTACTACATTGCCCAGTTCACTTTGTTATGGCTCATAGTTGAAAGTTAGTCATGCTTAGAACTTTTTGACCAGCCGTCGTATGTCCCCATATTTTGGGAACAATTTTCTTATAAAAATATGAAAGGCATTCAACACATATACACCCTACTGCTTAATAAAATACTTAACTGAAAAAAGTGTTTTCAAACTTGGTCAGCTAAGTTCTTACATTTTAACTGTGTCATTTTGAACCCTGAAATGCTATGTTGAAAAGAATATGGTTTCATGTCAAATATTCAAATTCTGACCTAATGTTATCAATGTATCTATTGATATATGAAATTTTGCCCATTGTTACCTCACACATTGGCCAATATTATCATATTGACAATAAATTTAAACTGATGAAAAGGAGTATGGTTCTGTCAAAATAATGCTCTTTTGAAAGTCGGGTTTCAGATCTGTCTATTCAAACAAAAACATTACATTTTGAAAACATATGGTGAACTCTCTGGCCATTATAAGTGACACGTATGTATGGTACACATAATCATAGCTAAATATTAATTCTATTGATTCGGCAGTTTCTGAAGTTGGATTTCAATGATTTTCTTCTTTACTGTGTATAAATGGACAGAAAACATTAAGTCATTGTTACTTTTGAGTATCTATGTATAGATATCCATTCAAATACTTCAACCACTATCTTGCATTTTACAGAATCTGTTTCAGTGGATAATCAAGACTGGTTATTCTCTGGCGTTGATAGTTTATAGTCTTAAATATGGATGTGTTAATAGACTTGTGTATGACCACTTATGTATAGGAGGTAGTCTGCTAACATAAAGTTTTCATAGCAATTCTGTTAAGTAGTATTATGCTGTAAGAATGATTATACTCAATACAAAGTCAAGGGAATACATCAGTAGAATTACCTTGCATTAACTGTGTCAGAAAGGCTGACCACGTGTAGGAGGGATGTATCCATAGCTGGTGGTATTTAGATGTGGCACTCAAAGTAGGGCATGGTCATGGACCACTACCTGTCGAAATCAAAATTTAGTAAGTTACTTATGTTAGGAAAAACAGAGAAAGTTTTATTCCGAATTAATGTGTTGAATGATACTTAAGTAGCAACTGAAGACAACTTTACTGAGGAATGTACTATTACATTTCGGTTTTGCAAAATGTGAACTACAAAAAGTACAACTGTTTTTTAAATTTCATAAATAAACGCATAGGTACTGGATGTGACACTGTAATATAACTGATAATTTGTACAATACAATTTAAATCTTTCGTTCACTGAAAATAAATAAATGTCAAAAGAAAAATAACACAATATAATCTATTAAAATATATCCCTCAGATCTTATGTGCGCTTCTGCTGTGAAAATTTGATTAAATACTAAAATCTTGAATAAAATTGTTTCAGATAATCATTCATGGTGATATATTTTGACTGTGTTTTCTTAAACAACGCACTATCAGCTGTTTTAAATGGAAACTAAACATATGTTCTATCATAAAAATATCAACCGTGAAACATCTTAAAAGGAAATAGAATTAAACATTATTAGAATCTTGATTATATTTTGATACTGCAGACTATCCTTATAATTATATATCAGTATGGTCTGCCGTACCTGGAATGCTGCATTGATCAACTCCGCCCACTTTTCCTTTTTCTTTTGCACTGTCCCGCCTGCATCAAATTTTCCCAACAAACCATTTATTTTCTTCAACGAGCTTTGTCAGAAGCATTGTTCGGTCCTCAGTCCAGTTAGGTTTTCATTTTTTCTTGTCAGACATGGTCGATGGTTACCGGCAATGTTTTTGTCGATCAAAAATAGGTTGTCTGTCAAAACCTTTGACTTTTGCGTTTTCAACAATGAAGAGTCGTTTTTCTTAACTTTTATAGATGAGGGACTCTCCAAAACATCACTCAAGAAGGGTTAAGAAAATTCTTTGTCCAAGTTTTATAATCGCCAAATGCAACGGGTTAGACCAAGAAAAATCTTAGATATTATACTGATACTCTGCTAAGAATCATGCTTTTGACTGTTTGTGAATTGATACTTTTTAATTGCTAAGAATTTTTAAGAAAATATTTTACTCAAAAACTCAATTTCTCAGAAAATTCTTAGAATCTGTGTGAATACTGCCCCTGGTTTATCATTTACTCACCTCTGTGACAGCGTGTGTAATTTGGTTGGCTACGTGCAACCTCTTCTTATGGTACTTGCCAATCTCAGTGTTAATTATATGTTGAAGTTCTTCTTGCTCTTCCTGCAAAGCAAGTTTCATTGAAATATGTTAAACAAATTTCAAGTTATGGCCCGGAAACGATCCCTACCCTTGTTTGTGAAGAAGTATAAAATATCAAAAGGCACACTTCAGTATTATTATACCAGGTAAAATCTAAAATATATGATTTATAATAATGTACATTACTTCCATTCATTGTTTCGTTATTATACTTTCAGTCAGTCAGTCAGTCAGTCAGTCAGTCAGCCAGCCAGCCAGCCAGCCAGCCAGCCAGCCAGTCAGTCAGTCAGTCAGTCATATAATGCTCTTTGAAATCATTGTAGAAAGAGTATGTTCAATTTTACCTCTAAAGTTGTGAAATGTTGATACAAAAGGCTGGAGCTGCTGGAATATTGCACGACATAAAAGGAAAGCTGAGTATTGGAAAGTCATTCCTCTCATCAAACAGTGTTGTGGAGAGTGTTTTGTCTCTCTGAAACTTTATGCATAGATCTAAATATATAAAAACAGGTGAGGAGGTCTCACTGGTCTCTTATATTTCTAGGTTTATTTATATGACAGGTGGATAAATAGAGGTTATCACGCTTGTGTGTTTGGGGATGGTAAAAATCCTGTTTTAGGAATAAGCATTGCATTTAGCGAGCCTTGACAAGCTAAATACATAGTGCTTATTCCTAATGCAGGATATATACCATCCCCAAACACACAAGCGTGATAACCTCTTTATCATATAATGTCATTCTTCAATTCTGTGCTCGAAAAATCTCCTATCCCTCCCAAACATTGCCTAAACATTGCAAGTTTTCCTGGAATGTGCGCATAAATATATATTACATCAGAAGGTAAGTGATGTGACAGTCGGACAGTGCCCTTTATCAAAGGGAAGCTACTCTAACCCTAGTCTATGAGACGTCACGTTTGTTGACAGAGTCTGCCTGTCCTGTCATAACATTATGAAGTGCAATCAGATGTACACACTACGACAAAACGAAACAAGGTAACAATTCGTACATATTTCAGCCAAATCCAACTGTTTTATTTTGGGGAAAAGGTTCCAAGCCGCAGCGGTCACACAGAGATGGAAACTGATCCTGCTAGGCTACTGTCCTCACTAAATTGTTTCACAATTTACATCACCCGAAGTTGCCCAAACTTGTAAAATGCCTTAGCTAAGTCACAGTTAGACACTGATTTTCGGTATATAGCAATTATCCCAGTAGTTTCTCCTGATGGCTAATTCTGACTCCATCGCCGAATGACAAGGGCGACTCCCTACATGACCTTTGATATTTGCATCTCTATCTGCATATGACCCCAACAGATATAATTTTTATCCATTGGCTTTATCCTGCCGAGAAACCTACCCATTATATATGATAAAAATGTGGAAGGGAAGGGAATCGGTTATTTGACCACCATTGAACAATATCAGATCATCGATATACCTAAAGCTAAGACCTCTTGGACAAATTCCCTTGTTTTCCCTTGTTGAGCAATTCAACACAATGACCGTGTCAAAATCCTAAGGTACTAATTATACAATGACAATAATTTCAAGTCATTAAACTGAGAATGGTGTAAATATTTGGCAAAGTTGCACAAGATCTAACTTCGTTCAGGCATAACAGAAATGGATCGTTGTATATTCTGGTAAAGTTATGATACAGTTATTTGAAGGACAGCACATTTAATCAATCAAATGTTATTAAAGACCTTTCTGCTCTAGAATATTTTAACCCCCATAATGCCAGAGGGACATATATGTCACTCCTCTTCAACCCTCACTTTGAAGTCGTGTAAAATTCAAAATACATCACCCACACAGATACACTTCACAGTTTTGAATAAGGTGGGAAATTCCCTGTTCTGTGATATCATCCACTGGCATTTTAGGCCAAACAAAAGTACTGAATATGACCTCTGAAAATTAGGTACATCGTAAATGTCGCCATTTTTTACACATTACTAAATCACCACTCGCAGTGTTATTTACAGCATGTTTTGAAATCATATTAGTGATCACGGGTATCTGTCTTTTATGAAATCACCAATGATTATTCCAACATGTCGCCGATAACCTTAAATTGATTATAATGTTTTGGAAAATAAGCAAACATGAATGCTGAAGTGAACTTTCCGCCATATTGGATAGTGTTTACACAATCATGCTTCCGCATACCGGTTATGAGACGCCTGTAACATCACCTTAATGTCAAACTCAGCTGTGATATATACATCCGTGAATTCCTCATACAGAGTAGAATCAAATGACTAATGGTCTTTGTCACCAATACGAAGTGTCTAGATGAAATCAAGCAAAATAAATAAGGTGTGAAAACAAACGCTGTGTTCGGAAAACTGCACTTGTTTGAAATGTAAACAATGCAAAAATTCAGATTTTACGCAGTGTAGCATTTTCTCCTATTTTGAGCTATCCATTTGTCTACTCGTTGCATACATTGGCTCAACATTTTCAGAAAATGCATGGGAAGAGAATCGTAGGAAGAATTAGGGAATTAAAACTTGAAACATTTCAATGAATTGATAAATTCAACAGAAATAGTCAAAGTTTCCGTCCTGCGTGACGCCGTGACTGACGCACAATCATGCACGACGACAATGGTATTTAACAGAATTTTGGACTATTTCTCTTGGTTTCAATAAAAATATAACAACAAATAAAAGTACACAAATTGTCAGAATGTTTCTGATTACTTCCTTGTCACATTTAAGTAAATACGATCCCTGAATCAACAAAAGTCCCCTCGTAAATTCCCGAGTACTGTTGTCAGTGAACACACCATTTTGTAAACGTTGGTCACCGGTAGTGATGTCATACGTCGACATTGTTGTACATATTTGGTAATTTCTTTGAGGTGAATGTCCTTGAATATAAGTACACACAATCATTGTATCCTGCTGTGGACAGTTTCAATTATGATGTTGATTTTGCATATCTTTTATACATTTTTTCACACAATAAATTTCACTATGGATATTTATCATTGTTCAATATGATATCATACATAGATTTTGGCCACACAATATATGAACATTTGATAATCTCCTGTTTGTTTGAACATTGTTTACATAAGAAATTTATAAGTTTATGGTGTCGCATACGATATTATTTCCCTTTAGACAAGTGTTATAAGATGAAATGAAAATGTAAATGCAACGCGACGTCTTCCTTTGGAGTGTTATAGTCAATATTGTAATTTCATAAAAACAGGTTAATGAGCAGCCGTTTCATTTTATTCTAAAATTACAACTGAATATATTACTTTAACAAAATGGATAATATTTGTTGTTAAAATATGTGCTCAATGTTGGAGGAATTATCTGGGTCTTGGAATTGTTGCTCATGTCGTTACTGATATACAGAAATGTGATACCTAACGACACATGTGCCAGGTGCGCGCTATAGTCACAAACAGTTTACGAATTATTCCTCTCGTTTTGTATTATATAATCAATGGGTTCACCCTTTTTTCAATATTGTGATCACAGGATTTTGAACTGTTTACTTTATTTCTCCAAGAATTGTGCAAAGTATAAAAAATATAAAGCGTGTCATGTACCCCGTTGGTCGAGATTTATATGATTATCCTGATATTTTCAATACCAAAGGAACTTTCTTCGCATCTTTTATTGTATGATTCTGAGATGAGATGAAGAGAAAAAATCACATAATAATGAACAAATACATGTCCAATATTGAATATAATTTTAGTTGTTTTGAAATATTCTTTGGGGTATTTGATTACGTAAAATTGATACAAAACAGGTGCGTGTCTTGTCCAATTAAGATACAAGGTAAACTGTTAAATTGTTTATATATTCAAGAATTTATTTACATTGTAAAAGCAGTCATTTTATGTTGTGTCAAAAAAGCGTCAAATTCCATTTTATACATCAAGATTTTCCATACCATGAACGAAAAGTAGGGGAGATATATATTAATCAAAACGCCAGTGTTATCCTTCTCCGACGTTGTCATTGCCATAAAACCAGCCATGACATCAAATAGAATGGTGTCATGTTTTAAAGTAATTCATTACATTTAATGAAAAGGCTAGTGCTCCATTAATAATGGTGCAACATTAGTTAAATTACACTTGCACAATCAGGAGAATGTTGGAATCTAAGGACTAATTTATCGGTTAGATAGGGCCATCTATTTCGCTTTCACTTCCTCCTTTATGAAGTATGATTTCACCATTTTTTATGGGTTTGTTTATGCCTAAACGTATACAGTTTCAATATCGATATTTGTTTTGGAATAGTTTGCTTCCTCGTGAACAAATCACCATGAAAATCTATTGTCCTTATCCACAGCTAGTTCTTACCAAGTGACATCAAACTAGTGTTATGTATAGGGGAGTTATGCCCCCTTGTCTTTGTACGTGTGTAACCTCTCTGTCGTCTTTTGACATCATAGAGGAAAATCAGTTTTCGTCATTTACGGCAGGCTATTTTTGGTATTGAATGTATTACGTAATACATAAGCATATAAATCCATTTGATATATATTTATGGCGTTCACATATAAGGCAGTATTTTGTTCGCTCACAGTTTCTGTAAAACTGCTAAATTAAAAAAATCGTTGCACAGTACTTTTATCGGTATACGATAAAAAGTGGTGAAATTTGCTGTTTTTCAAAGCAGAATACATTCTCGGACAACACTTAGCAGTGTACTTTTTTCAAACTGATTTAATATTTGCACTGACAAACACAGGTGTTTGTGCATATGTTTGGTCATATTTACTGTTACTGGTATTTTTTGTGTTCAATATTCTATAAAACTTCAAATTTATTTAAACAATTTAAGTAAAACAGTTTTACAACAATATGCATCATTGCAGTATTGATAACAAAGGTGGTACTGTGGGGAAAAGGACACTGACAATCAAAATTTATCCTCAGTCAGGGTTTTCCAGGCATCCTATTCTCTTACAAATTTAGAAGGGACACAAATAATTTATACTAAGTCCATCGGGACACAAAAACACGTGGCGGCTTCAATCATTAAATCTAAGCAAAAATAGGGAATCAGAGTATTCCCCTTGTTCATATACTTATCCTGACACAACAGTATGCAATATTCCTTCTTGCTTGGATCATATAACAGTGTAGAACATTGTGAAAACAATCCTCAACGGAACACACTCTCCGACCACCTCGCTTCCAGAATGTTCCTGCACAACTCATCACTTTTTCCTTCGTCGCCCGAAGGCAGTTGAAAAGTGGATCCAATGTGAGCGGATGGACAGGCAGGCAGTCAGGACCTGTTGTGTCAGGATAAGTATATAAATAAGGGGAATACTCTGATTCCCTATTTTTAACTTATCTCTCCACAACAGTATGTAATTATCCTACAGTAGGACGGTGGAATGGATAAGCTGCATATCCCCACTAGACTAGACTGCCACTTTGTCTTCACCCCATGGGTGTGATCAGATTCACTTGTTCCGTAATACATGACCACCATGTACAGTACATGTACGGTACAGAGTTTAATGCAGTCATTCTGTAGAGTGAGTGAGTATGGTTTTACGCCATGTTTAGCAATATCACTGCGGGAGACACCAGAAATGGGCTTAACACATTGTACCCATGTCGAGAATTGAACCCGGGTCTTTGGCGTGCTGAACGAACGCTTTAACCACTAGGCTTAATGACCACCCCATCATTCCGCAGAAAGAGAGAAAAAACTTGCAGGCATACCAGTATGGGCATCTAGTACGGCAGGCACTCCGTTCCAAGAGAGAGGTGAGGAGCTGCTGCACAAAGACGAGAGGACCCACCTGGTGGATTTCTTCAACATCCTCAATGGACAGATCTCGGAGGTAGAAATTGGCAAAAACAACCTTGGACGATGTCCGTGATGGAGCTGTTGGTGTGGAGAGGTATTGTGGACAGCAACACCTGGTGTAAAGAAATCCCTAGCTGTCAATGCGTACTGCAAATAGACCACACATGTAGATCCCACAACTCTGGACACAGGTGTTGTTGATGAATGTGGATTTCTGAGCAGACAGAGAAATATAGGGAGTCTTAAGTCTGGCCCTCCGACGAGGTGGAGCAGGTGCAGGAACCACGTCCAACAAATCTGGATGTTCCCTGTGGAGGCCAGTTTCTGGAGAAAATGGGGAAGGAGCGTCAGAGGTGGAAACGTGTACGCGTGTAGGCCGTTCCACTCGATGGCGAGTGCATCATAATCCAAAGCCAGAGCATCTGGTATCAGAGATACTGTGTAACTGTCACTCTGTGGGGGCGAGTGACTGGGTCGAGATAGGGCGTCAGCGAGAATGTTGGAAATGCCTGGAAAGAGCTCTCACCTCCAGTGGGATGTCATCTATGAGACGATAGAATGTGAACGTGAGGTCCAGGACTCTGTGAGTGAGTGGATCCCATCTGGTTGACGTAATGAGCAACTGAGACATTGACCATCACTATCATGAGGCGAGTTCTCTCACAACATCGTCCGCTGATCTGGTTGTGAAGCAACCGAGGCTAGGGATCACTCATCAGGCAGTCATCTATGTACGAACTGAAGAGGATCCCCCGCTGGTGTAGGAACGTCCCTACAGGCTTGGTGATACGAGTGAAAAGCCATGGGGCCGTAGAGATGCCAAACGGAAGGCATTTTCAGTGGTAAGGACGACCATTGAAAACAAACCAGAGATACGGACGGTGTGCCGGAAAGTTGGGGGCATGTAAGTAGGCATCCTGGAGGTCGAGGGAGGCTAGGAAGTCACCAGGTTGGATGGTTGATCGGAGCCATCGGTAATGTGACCATCCGAAACCAGCAGGGGGTCCCAAAAATTGTGGTTGAACGCATGCAAGTTGTAGGTTATACGAAGCTTCAACAAATTTTTCTTCAGGATGATGAAAATGTGGCTGTAAAATCCCGGAGTTAGATCCGTTGGAAATCTAAAGCCCCCTTGTCCAGAAGAATCCGAATGTTGTCCTGTAACTGCTCCAAGTGCGCGTCCGGATAAGGTAGTTGAAGGGGCGAGACAGTGAGAGGTGGTTGTGCAATTAAGGGTAATTGGTACCCGTAACTAAGAATCAGTCCGAGAAGAGGTGATCCCAATTTTTCCAGAACTGCTGGAAGTGTCCGCTGACAGGAGAGTCATGAGGAGGGATGACCAGTGGCGAAAGAACCCAGTCGCCCACATTGTAAGGAGTGAGCATGCATAAGGAGTTGAGTTAAGTCCTCCAAGAGACGAACGATTTCATCCAGAGCAGAGAGCAACTCTCTGTTTTCGGCAGGGCAATCCCCGTAAAACCACAACCTGGATGAAGGTAGTAATAAGTGACAATGGTAGGAGGGACAAACGAATGTCAGAATCAACAGACATAAGGGATCTATCATCCATCTTGAGGCGCCATGACATGGAACGACTCAAAGTCTTATCATCGTCTTCATCCAGGGGAGCAGCGAAGTTTGAAAGGAAATCCCATGCAAATTAAAGTGGGACAACATAATGGCAGGTTTTGGAAGCAAACCCTTAAGGGTTACCTTATCCAAAGCCTGTTGCAACAGTGCAGGAATACTGTTGACCAAATGATGAACAGGGACAGTGTAAGATGGCGTAGTATTCTTGGGATCGAAGGAGCATTTTGCAGAAGGCAGTGGGACAGGTCCCTTTAGTCTAAGTACATCCATAGGATCCGATCCCTCGAGGTGTAGAGTACCTGTCCTCAGCCTTAGAAGTAGCAACACTATGCTGTAGCTGCACCTGAGAATAAGTTGTCTGGTAAGGTGCATGGATTCATGCTTGCATCTGCGCCACGTGAGGATGCGCTGGAAGAGGAATCTTGTCCTGGCAGTCGACACACTTTCAAAGATGGCGAAGGTCATCGTCAACCCCTGACACCATCTCCGAAATGATCACATCGTCCATAATATCTTAGAATCTAAAACGGAAAAAGAGAATATAATACAGACAATATCCCGAACATTAAATGAAACACAGCTGATCGCATGAAACGAGGGAGGTGGACAAAACATGATAATAGAAACCAAAACGGAGCTTTCACATACTGAAAGTTATGTTAACAATGGTGGGGAAAGAATGTGGATGGAAGGTAAATAGCCAGTATGGGCATCTAGTACGGCAGGCACTCCGTTCCAAGAGAGAGGCGAGGAGTTGCTGCACAAAGACGAGAGGACCCACCTGGTGGATTGTTTGATATTTATTGATAAGGAGTGCCTAGGAATCCGTTGATAAATGTAAATAGGTAGATATACAACTCAAACTGACATGACAAACAAATCCAATTGTAAATGTGGAGTGGAAGCAAAACACGTCCGTTCACTATGGGCGATGAAGGAAAAAGTGATGAGTAGTGCAAGAGCATGCTGGGAGTGAGGTGGTCGGAAGGTGTGTTATGGTGAGGATTGTTTTCACAATGTTCTCCACTGTTATATGATCAAAGCAAGAAGGAATACTACATACTGTTGTGGAGGGATAAGTTTAAAAAATCTGTAGATTGCATGTTACATATTACTGGAGGATATCTCTATTCTAGTAAGAAATAACCTCCAAATTCATCGTGCCAATGTGTCAGTTTCTTAGTAGAACATTGGAATCCTTATCCATCATAGGTTATTTGTCTACTCTACTCATAGATAGACCCATGTATAGATAGAGACATGCAAGTAAATCCCTGTTCAGATGTAGTATAATTCTTATCTTGGAAAATATCTAATACTATTGTGAATTTTGAGCTGGGGAATGTCCTGAACAATGACATAATTGGGAAATCCAGCTTATTTTGTCTCATCACAAAACAGCTCTCTGCCATAAGTTTGGTTTGCAAGTAGGATACTATTGTGAATGGTTTAAGATAGCTTCAAGGATAGGCAATTGCAGTTGTCATAAGTCGCTGCAACAGCTCTGTGAATAGGCCCACAGGGGCTTAAAGTCTGAGATAATAACTTATAAGAAAATGGAATTCTGATTTTATGATTTACACATGCCTTTAAAGTTTGATGTTTCTGGATCAGTGACTTACCTGATTAGATATTTTTAAGCCTTCCATGTCTTTCTGCAGATTTGATATTTTCATTGCTTTCACGGGATATTCTTTGTCCTGCAATAAGCAAAACAAAACTTACTGTAAAGAAGGACTTTAGCAGAATATTTTATTGCACAATGACAATGCCATCTCTCAACTAGCCAGCTCTCTCCTGTCCATATTGGCAGCTGCATACTCTATTGCTGGTGAACATTCTCTGCTCCTCATGCACCTTCCTTACACCTTTTGACTGTATGAGGGTTGATTGATATTCTCAGACTCACATAGAAAGACTCTAAAAGGACTTATTTTTCAATATAATCCCCTTCCAAATTGATAGGCTTTTGCCAGGGAAGTTGGAGGGATTTTGTTTCAGTTTCGTAGGCCTTCTTTCGGCTGCACAAAGAGTTCTCTACAGCTGATATGACATCGTTCGAGCTGAAATGGCACTTGACGTGGGGAACATTTTCCCTAAGAACAAGCTGTGGATAGCTGATCATGAAGAGGACATCTGTTGAAAATCTGAAAGTTTTCTTGTGTGATTACAACCAAATTACAGTAATAGACTTATAGTATTCGGAGGAATAATTGTTTTGAACAGTCAGCTGCCTACCCGTGAAGATCCGGGGTAGAATAGGTCTTCAGCAACCCATGCTTGCTGTAAAAGGCGACTATGCATGTCGTAAGAGGCGACTAACGGGATCGGGTGGTCAGGCTCGCTGATTTGGTTGAAGCATGTCATTGTATCCCAATTGCATGGATCAATGCTCATGATGTTAATCACTGGATTGTCGGTCCAGACTTGATTATTTACAGACAGCCGTCTGGAATATTGCTGAGTGCGGCGTCAAATAACAAACAAACAAAACACACAATACATTAGTTGCAGGCTATGAACTTGTGTGAACACAACTGCAAGATGTTGTTTGTCACTAACCATGGACAACTACTACCTTGATCATTCAAAAGCTGAAACAAATGTTCACATCAGCAGGTTAAGACCATAGCAAGTGATATGCCCATTCATTTTGGATCAGTGCAGTAACAGCATCAAAAGCTAATTTTCTGGTTGATATGATTAAGACTTTAGGTCCTCGGTCTTCAGATTATTATATAAGAACATCTAAAGAATCCATCACCAAACTCATGTGTTCAGTAGCAAATCCTTGACAAGTCATTGCGCTACAAGCTTCTAAGCACAACCTAGCACTTTGGTATAATCTTCTCAGGTATGAAAATGTAATGTATGTCTTCAAATTCTGGCATTTGTACCCCATCAGTCATCATTAGGAGATAGTTTCCAATAGATTGCATTAGTAAAGAAAGATGCATGCAGGCTACTGTTTTTTTCAGTCGATTGTCAAAACCAAGAGTTATACCACTATCAACAATTGATCCCAACAGATTGATACAGCTTGGTACCCGAATGCAGGTGTTTAGTGGTAACATGTTTCATCATAAGCTGAAAGTATCCCTTGTTTGGGCATGACTGATACTCAGGTATGTACATTGCCTCCTTCACTGTGAGAATACCCCCAAATGCCAAACATGTTTACAAAGTATAACATTATTTCATAACTAACTTGAAGCTCCTGTAACTTTTGAGTGTTGAGTTGATAGCGTCATACTTAATGCCTGTTCATCCCTGGTTTGTGGTCATTTTGTCATTATGAACTACAAAAGTTATGGGAATCAACATATCCTTTTCATTAATTTCAGTTGAAACACCAGTTGTGTGTTTGCATGCTATTGCAATGAAGGTGACCTCTTCTTGTCAAGGGCAGTTAACTGATATCCTTAGTCACTGGTTTCACTTTGCCTATCTTTACATATATAACGGACTGTCCATTGTGAATAGCAGGGAGGCATGTATATTTGCAAAGTATTTAATCAAAGAATGAATATATCATCAAGAATTATAAATGAAAATGGTTTAGTTTTATTCTTGCCGTGCTTTGTGATCAATAAAGTCATTGCAGACATAAACATTAATGATTTTGCAGATTGCAATTTGAGATTTGTTATCGTATGTGGAAAATTAATTGTTGGTATTTGATATAAAAGTAAAGTAACGTGTCAGTTCTTTCGTAAAGGTCCCTGTTTAATGTGTTAGCATAGGTTTCTTAGATACATACACGGTATGGGTGGTATGGTATTGTCACAGCAACAGATTCAGGACAACCATTGTCCGAATGAACATTTTATCCCTATGGGTAATTACCATGTAGCCATGATATGTATATGTCTCCATCATTTAATTGTCAGTATTCATATGACGCTTATCTCAGTTGCTTTGTTTTTTGACTGTCAGACAACCTGCGCTACTGTGTCCCTTTTCATTAATTACTGTTATTTATATTATTCATGACGCTTATAGCCTTAAGCAATTATCCCCTGGGCTGTGTCGAGCGATACACTATTATGCAGTTGCTGCACGTCCCTTAGATTTGAGCTAAGATTCTTAGTAAGAAGGAAGAAAGTGAAGTTCACCTTATAGCTGTTCAGAACATGCAGCTGGTTCTGCTGACTCTTCAGCTGCTCATCAACAATCGTCACTTGTTGCTCAAGACCTGAAAAATAGAACATTATTCTCCATACAGATTTCAAACTTTTTCATTCTTTCTGTTCAACATTTTGGTTCTAACAAGAGTTTGCCACTAACATGGCTATATCCCCCGCCCCTGTTGCAGAATTTATGACATAATTAAATCTAAACAAACCCTAACCTTTTTTAACCGAGGTGGAACTTGTCATGGGAATTGTAAAAAAAAGATGAGTTTGGAACCTAAGTCCATCTTGTTGCCATGGAAACGTAAAAAATAAATATTTCTAAAATTTCTCAATAGCAAAAGGCACCAGTTCAGCATGTACCTGACAGACCTGCAAAGTTTGATGAAAAAATATTGAATGGTTTATGAGTTATGCTCCGGAAACGAACCCTACCCTCACAGAACCTAAGTCCATCTTGTTGCCATGGAAACGTAAAAAATAAAAATTTCTAAAACTTCTCAATAGCAAAAGGCAACAGTTTAGCATGTACCTGACAGACCTGCAAAGTTTGATGAAAAAATATTGAATGGTTTATGAGTTATGCTCCGGAAACGAACCCTACCCTCACAGAACCTAAGTCCATCTTGTTGCCATGGAAACGTAAAAAATAAAAATTTCTAAAACTTCTCAATAGCAAAAGGCAACAGTTTAGCATGTACCTGACAGACCTGCAAAGTTTGATGAAAAAATATTGAACGGTGTATGAGTTATGCTCCGGAAACGAAACGTGACGGACGGACGGATGGACGGACGGACGGAGCCCGTTTCTATATCCCCCGCCAACTTCGTTGGGTGGGGGATAAAAATATGAATGGCTGATAAAAATACAAGTACCTGTACCAAAATGTTGCAGAGAAAGAATACAAGAGTTCAAATATATAAGTCAACCTGTAACCATAGGTGTTGGGGGTGCTCTACCCTTCTACCCCGGCCACTTAGTCACATCACTCCTTGGTCCAGGGATGATGTCGCTCATTCAAAGCGTAAGTTAGATTTGTTGCTCAAGTCCATTTATTGTAGACAGAATTCTTGAATATTACACACAAGTGGTCCTCAGATGTGTTTCTGTTGCCTGACTTATTTATACACAACACATATGTAACAACGATCGGCTGTGTCCGTCTTACACTAAGTCAAGGAAACAGCAGACAAACCTACTCCCCCGCTCTTGGAATGGACTGGTCTGCTCCTTGACAATCAGATGGAGAAGAATGTGTCCGTGTCATGTGTAATGACGATCAGCTGTGTCCGTTTTAGTTCAGCCATCTCCAGTTGAGTGGAAAGCCTTCACGTGACTGGCAGCCAATTATAGAGATCTCGTGGTGCATTCAAGGCTATAAGTTGTGACTGACACGGAGATTCGGGGTTCGGCGTTTGGTTTGGAAAGAGTGTACACCTCTCAGGAGTGGACGTGGGATGCACGTGCAGGGCGGGCAAGTGTATTGAATAGAATTTATAGTCTAAATTCTTGGTGAGTTTTGATGTTATAGAAGTGTCTTCTATTTTATAGTGATTAGTCTACAGAGTTCAGTATTCACGTATGAAGGGAAACCCTTCAAATTTTTCATGTGGTTTCACTAGTATATTGTTGTAGATGAAATGTCTGAATTATGAATATGTGGCTGATAAATCAAATTGTTTAAATGTTTTGAAGTCGTGTTCGCGTGCATGCTGTCGCATTTTCACACTCGCGAATTATTGTGGTTAAATAAATAATTTAGTTTAACCCTTGTTGTGCTATTTTTAAGTATGTTTATTGCCTATTGCTTGCATCCGAACAGCATCTTTACGCTTCAGAGGACCTGTAAGTCACTTTAACATTTGTTTGTTTTTGTAACGTGGCGGGAAAATTCTGGGTGCTGTTCGGGTATTCACCTTAGCCCCACTTCCGTCGTTACAAATGGCATCGTCGGCAGGATTGACAGTTGGTAAGATATTTTCACAGTTGATAGGTTTATTTGATACTTGACAGTGAGTGAGTGAGTTGGGTTTAACGCCGCTTTTAACATTATTCCAGTCATATCACAGCGTAATACTTGACAGGATTTTATAGTTGATAAGTGGGTTTAGCCTATAATACTTAAGGTTATCTTTACCAATTGGTCCTTTTGTTTAGTGTAGGCAATTATTTCCCTGAGTACTGTTAGTTAATTTATCTTTCTCTGTTAGGATTTAGTTGTCCACACCCATTGGTAAGTATGTAGGGCCTACCACACACCTTGTTATTTATACAAGGCACCTTTTATACACGTTTTGGAATTTAATTTGTGTAAAATGTGAATTAATTTTGTGGAGATTTGTTACAAGCGTAGGTCTTAGCCTAAGGACATTTGGCCGGGATAGGGTGTTATAATTTCCTATCTGCTATATTATTTTGTTTGATATTGTTACAAACATGGAGGATAGTATGCTGGGGGCTACAACTAGGTATACTACTGTAGGTAGGGGTGTACGTCATGATTTGTTAGAAAGATCAGGGACTGTCGGTGCTGGAATGGGACATTCGTTATCTACAGGTCCTGTTACTTCTACTCCGTTTGGTTGTTAATTGTGGTTGTGATAGATTTGCAAGCCGATCTGTGGTGAGTGATAGTGTGAATGACCGTTCGACTACCCATATGATTTTGCCTGAAGTTTTTAGTGGTGAGAAGGGAGATGAGTGGGACGAACTGATTCCAGTGTTCGAATCTTATTCAGTTGTGAATAAGTGGTCGATAACTGAGTAAGCCGCTTATTTGAGCATTCAGTTACGAGGTAGAGCAAGGAGAATATATTTTGACTTGTCACAGGAGGTTAGAGAGAGTAATACTGCACTATAGTCTGGAAGTTAATTTAAGGTACCGACGTTTACTACAATATCTGAAAAACTATTGGACCTACTCCAGTCAAAGTTGGTATGAGATTATTAAACAGTCATACATAACTGGATATTACATTTAAAGACAATCGGTGCATGAATAAAAAATCTGTCTATTTAGCTATCACTATATTTCATCAACAACCAGACCTGGTCGTCATGGGTGGAACGAGCAGTCATTGTAACAGCCATCTGCATAATGCTACCCCTGCGTCACAGGGCCATATGACACAGTTGAACCAATCAACTCAACTCGAAAGGTTGCACGGGAATCACGCACACACGAATACGGTGTTAGCATTAGATTTCATGATGTCTCAGCGCAAGCATCTTTCCGCTGATGCAAAAGGTTTCGTTGTTAAAATATTTGAATACTTTAAGGCTGAAAGTGAAAGACGTTCGCCCTTCTTTGACATTTCAAAGTACATGAAAAGAACAATTCATGCGTTACAGCTTCCCAAACAAACCGTAGTTAAGATTTTGAACTCTCATAAAAACACATGCTCCCCTGCACATCCCTTAGGGGCATCTCAAAACAGGATAGGAAATTAAAGTTAGATTCCTTTGATAGGAAAGTTGTCAGGGACGTGATTCGGCGGTTAACACGAGAAATTGAATTTATTTCAACACGACAACTAAAACAAATTCTCCTTATTAGCATGACTTAGATATTTCCAAATGGACCATTTGTAAACTTCTTTCAAAATTTGGATATCAGTACAAAAAGACGAAAGGATCGAAACTAGCAATGTGTGAACGACCAGATATCATTCGTTTGCGTATCAATTATTTGCGCACTATTAAAAAGAAACGAGAAGAAGGCTATGAGCCTGTCTGTTTGGATGAAACCTGGGTTAACGCCTGCCACACAGCGGCTTACCAATGGTCTCACCCAGATACCAGAGAGCCACAGCGCAAGATCACCCGTGGTAAAGGGGAGCGCCTGATTGTCCTCCATGCAGGCTCCCACAGAGGTTTCCTCCCTGGGTGTGATCTAGTGTTCAGATCCAGATCTACAGATGGCAGAGACTACCATACCGAGATGAATAGTCAGGTTTTCACTGCGTATGTTGAGGGGCAGCTCCTCTTAGCACTGCCTGATAAATCCTTTGTGGTTATGGACAATGCTCCCTATCACAGTTGTCGAGATCCTATTAAACGTTGTCCAACCTTAAATTCCACCAAAGGTGAGATATGTTAGTGGTTGGACAACAACCGCATTGCTCGGCCCACGAAAGCCAAAAAAACTGACTACTACCAACTGGTTCTTCAGAACAAACCCCCGCCCTCTTATTTGAATGACAACATGTTGAGAGAACACGGTCACGAAGAGCTTAGACTTCCTTCTTACCATTGTGACTTGAATCCCATTGAACTAATCTGGGGTGATTTGAAAAATATGGTCGCACAGCAAAATAAGACCTTCAAGCTTGCCGACGTCAAGCAGATTGTCTTTAAGGAATGGGAGAAATTACAGATGTACGCTGGGCAAACTGTGACCAACATGTTATCAAAGTTGAGGAAGAGTATTGGAAACAAGACTGTATCCGACCAGACACTGTCCAGCCTGTTGTTGTTCATTTAGGTGACAGCACAGACTCTGAATTTGACGACGAGGGCATTTCGTGGGACCAAGAATAGTGCAATACATATACCCCTATTTCTCTTTGACATGTAATAGCCCGAATTAACACGGATATGAATTCTTACATATTCATACATATTCTTAATCATTTCTTAAGAATCTTAAATATATCTTATTTGATTCCCAAACATTCTTGTAGTTCGTGGGATTCGTGAGAAAAAGTTTGTTTATCAAAGAATTTCTATGAATCGTCTACCAATTTCAGGTTCGTGCTTTGTAGTACATGTCGTAATCGGATCTTGTCCACTTTGTGCAATTCTTGGCTCAGAATTTGATTCTCTTTCACCTGAAACAGCCCCGAAAGTCTCGAGTCATCTACGAAAATATCAAAATATTTTCTTCGAAACCATAAAGCAATGATTTGTCTAAATGAATAATTATGTATGATATATTACACCTAATAACATGATGCATGAAATATAATAATGTGGCAAGGAATGATACATTCAAGTCAATAACACTGACCTGAAAAAGAATGCAAAAATAATTGGATAAATCTTATCAAATAACTGCTTGAGACGCCCAACGCTAACACCGTATTCGTGCGTGCGTGATTCCTGTGCAACTTTTCGAGTTGAGTTGATTGGTTCAACTGTGTCATATGGCCCTGTGATGCAGGGGAAGCATTATGCAGATGGCTGTTACAATGAATGCTCGTTCCACCCGTGACGAACAGGTCTGGTTGTTGATGAAATATAGTGATAGCTAAATAGACAGATTTTTTATTCATGCACCGATTGTCTTCAAATGTAATATCCAGTTATGTATGACTGTTTAATAATCTCATACCAACTTTGACTGGAGTAGGTCCAATAGTTTTTTAGATATTGTAGTAAATGTCAGTACCCGTACCTTAAATTAACTTCCAGACTATAGTTCAGGCTTTAGATCTAAACCTGAACGTCAGAGGTTCAAGGATGTTACCAACAGTTAAGTTCAAATCGAGACGTAGAAAGGCTTACGAGAGTTACTGGGACTACGGTATAGAGATGAGGAGGTTGACGAGATTGGCTTATCCTTCTTTTGATCACCAAGAAAGGGAACAAATGGTTGTAGATGAGTTCATCAGTAACATAGACAGAAAAGATTTGAGATTGAAATTGTGTCATTCAAATTGTAAGACCTTAGATGAGGTCGTTCCTCTTTGTATACAGTGGGAGGCTGTAGAATTAGCGGATAGTAGACGCAGACAGGTAGTACAAGCCGCTGTAGAATTAGATTCTAACAAGACTAGCGAGGTGGAGGAATTGCTTGCTTTGAATAGGGATTTGAAAAAGCAGTTGAGAAAGGATAAACAACCCTCAGAGTCAAGGAAATGTACTCATTGTAATAAGAAAGGCCATTTAGTTGAAAGGTGTTATCAGCGTAACAAAGAGGGAGTGCATTGTTTTTGGTGTGATGGATTAGGTCACTTTAAGTGGGAGTGTCCGGTAGAAGTTTCAAAGGATACTTCTTCTACCCCAAAAGTTTAGGAGCTGTGGATGGGACCCACTCTTCAGCTCATTTTTCTGTACCAGGGTCTTCTGGGAAGGTATACTGTCCGACTATGAGGTTACAGGAAAAGTAAATGGTAGTTTTATGCGGATGATAGTGGACATGGGATGTGGGATCAGTATGATAAGGCAGTATCAGGTGGAAAGTCTTATACCTAAACCTACTCTGTTACCTATAGATGCGAGTTTGACAGGTCTTGGGGGAGAGTTGGGCCATTCAGGCATGATACGTTAGGTAAAAATAGACTTTGTGTCCTTATGGTGCTAGTACCGGATCTTCCGGGTGATGTTTATTTAGGGGCCGAATTTACTGCAAAACATCAGGTAGTAGTAGATTGTAATCGTAACAGACTTAGACTTGCTTCTGGTAGTGTTCCCATGCATCAAGTTGGAAAGAAACTGACATTTGGAGTTGTTGTGACAAATTCTGTGGTAGTTCCTGCTTGACATGAAATGATTTTTCCTTCTAGATTGGATGGTGATTTTGAAGGTGAAGGTTTTATTGAGGGACAGTCAACATTTGAGAAATCCTCAAGTATTATGGTGGCTAGAGTAGTTGTGAATTCAGGTCAAGGAACAAATCCTGTTCGTGTTGTGAATACATCAGATGTGGATATTCCAATTCACAAAGGCACACAGATAGGTTGTTTTACAGAACTTAGTGATCAGGTTAGCCCTAAACATGTTGAGGAAGAGAAATCTTATGGAAAGTGTGTGATAGGTGACGTGTCTTTAGATTAACGTCAGCGGTTAGATATGCTGTTGGCAGCTTATTCAGACATTTTTTCACGTCATTTACCTTTTCGTAAACGGGATGAAATTAGAATTTTTTTGAGTACCGTATATGACCGCGTATAAGCCGAATTTTGAGGACCAGAAAAAAGATTCTGTAGAAAGGGGTCGGCTTATCCACGGGATACACTTTCATGATAGTATTTTTCAGATCGTGATCTGTCAAAAACATCGCCTGAATGACGGTCCGTTAGATCACAACTTCCCGAAAGTTTGGAAGTTGCCACGACTAGAGCCATTATTGTTATGAATTATCAATAAAGTTATCATTATACACCAATGTTGTCATTATTAAAAAAATGTTATGCATGTTACTACTTCCGATAATAAGTTTTCAATAGAATGTTCAAAGTTTATCGTTCTTCGTAAACTCCGCGATCTTTACATGTAACAATATATGTAAGTCACAGCTATAATATATAATCCCCAGATGAAATCGCCAATAGCTATTACGTACGTTTTGCAAAGTTCATAAATTGATAGTGAACAAGTGTCTACCTTTATTGAAAGAGGCAAATAAACAACTGTATCGGCGAGTTATTCCGTTCACCATTTGCAAAAACATGTGATCAGCTGTTTCCTGTGACGTCACAAACGGTGACAACTGTGATTGCTTCCTGTTGTTTAAAGCAACACGGTACACAAGGAAATGAGCATTGATAATAACGGGCCGATTGGTATTGTCATGTTGTTTACACAAACATTTTCAAGTTGTGGGTGCTTAGCGATCGTGTTGGGAGTAGGGGCTTAATTCCACGTCATTTACCTTTTCATAAACGGGATGAAATTAGAAATTTTTTGAGTACCGGGTACTATGGATAAGGACGGGATAATTAAACCTTCTGTTTCTCCATGGGCCTCCCCAATAGTTTCAGTTACAAAGCCAGAGTCCACTCTTAGAGTTTGCATTGTCATGAGACGGTTGAATGATGTCACAGTTAAGGATGCGTACCCTTTGCCGAGGATTGATGATACATTAGACCAATTACCGGTAGCAGGTGCAAGTTGGTATTTGTGGCTTGACTTAGCTTCTGGTTACTGGCAAGTTGAAGTTAAACCTGAGGATAGGCCCAAAACAGTTTTTACAACTATGGGGGCTTTGTATGAATTCAATGTTATGCCATTTGGGTTATGTAACGCCCCAGGGACATTTCAGCGATTGATGGATTGCGTTTTGTCTGGGTTAAAATGGAACATCTGTTTGGTTTACATTGATGATATTATCATCTATTCTTGTAAGTTTGAGTATCACTTAGAACATTTGGAATTTGTCTTTGAACGGTTGCATGAAAGTGGGCTAAAGGTTAAACCCTCTAAGTCTAAGTGTCATTTGTATGTGAGGGAAGTTGTTTATCTGGGACATAAGATATCAGAGAGGTATATCTCCAAATCCAGCTGAATTGGCTGAAGTTAGAGATTGGCCTATACCTAGGGACGTTAAGGAAGTACGAAGTTTTCTAGGCTTAGCTTCCTACTATAGGAAATTTGTCAAAAGCTTTTCAGCTATCGCCAGGCCTCTAACTCGTTTGTTAGAAAAAGATGTACCTTTTGAGTGGAGTGAGGAGTGTTCAAGTGCATTTGAGAATTTAAAAACAGCTTTGACAAGTTCACCAATTTTGACATTTCCAGATTTCAGTCGTCCTTTCATTCTTGATACTGATGCAAGTAACACTGGTATTGGATATGTGTTAAGTCAAGAAAAAGACGGGAAGGAACATGTTGTTGCGTATGGAAGTCGTACTTTGTCTAGACCGGAAAGGAATTACTGTGTTATGAGACGTGAGCTGTTAGCGGTTGTAGAGGGAGTCAAACATTTTAGACACTATCTGTTAGGGTCGAAGTTTAAAATTCGAACTGATCATGGATCTTTGTCTTGGCTCATGAAACGCAAGGAACCAGAGGGACAGATTGCATGATGGATAGAAGTTGTCAGAATATGACTTTGAGATTCACTTTAGGCCAGGGAAGCAACATGGTAATGCAGATGCTTTGTCTAGAAGGTCGTGTGTTGATGATTGCAAACATTGTAAGAAACTGGGAGTATTTGCAGTGCAGGTAGATCCATCGTTTAGCCAAGTTCAAAGAGATGATAATGAGTTAGGTGTCATTTATCAGGCAGTTCAGTCTAACACAGGAGTTGATACAATACCTTTGAAGACCAAATACATGAAAGATTTGTGGAATCAACGTCAATCATTGAGGTTAGTTGGAGATATTTTGGTCAGGTCACTTGATGATGGTATAGATCAAACAGTAATACCACCCTCAAAGGTTAAGGACTTGTTATCAGGAGTTCATGACATTGCAGCAGGTGGAGGTCACTTAGGAATCAAAAAGACAGAATCAAAGGTTCGGGCAAAATACTTTTGGCCAGGATGGAGAAAGGATGTAGAAGTTTGGTGTAAGTCTTGTCCGTCTTGTGTTTAGCGTAAAACCCTGTGATTTCTAGGTACCCTTTTCAACGAATTGGAATTGACATCACAGGCCCTTTTCCTATTACTGCTAGAGGAAATAAATATATCTTGGTGGTTCAGGATTATTTCATGAAATGGAGTGAAGCATATGGTATCCCAGATCAGGAGGCTAGTACTGTTGCAAGGGTGGTCCATGAATTTATTTGTAGATTTGGTGCACCATTCAGTATACACTCAGATCAAGGTAGAAATTTCGAATCCAGGATTTTCCAGGAGATTTGTCAGGAGTTAGGGATCCAGAAACAAGAAAGTCTCCTTATCATCCAATGAGTGATGGTTTGGTAGAGTGTTACAATAGGATTTTAGGTGCCATGTTGAGTCAGTATGTGAATGAGGCGCATACTGACTGGGATATTCATCTTCCCAAAGTTATGATGGCATTTTGGTGTGGATCTCAGAAATCTACTGGGTTTTCTCCTAACTTTCTTGTTTTTGGTAGAGAGGTTTCATTACCAGTGGAGTTGGTTATTGGTTTACCCCCACGCTCTGAGCTCATGTTCGTACGTGAGAAATACCAAGCAAGGATTTGTTGATGCCTTTAAGATTGTGGCTGATCGATTAGACGGAAGCAATCGGAAACAAAAGCTTCATTATGATCGTAGGAGTACAGGACATAGCATCCAAGTCGGTGATTCTGTTTGGGTACACATGAGCCGTGTAAAGAGGGGTAGATCGAAAAAACTAGTGGGACCATGGTCAGGACCGTTTCGGCTGGTTGAGAAGATAAATGACATGGTGGCCAGAGTACACAGTACCAATAAGGGTAGAAAGAAAAATCTAGTTTTACACGTCAACAGGTTGAAAAAGGTGGATAGAGTAAGGCAGGACCAGAATGTGTTTGATCTAGATTCTTCAGGTTCAATGGAAATGGAAGATGTACGTCATCTATTTGATAATGCATCTAGTTTTTCGGCAACAGGTAGTCATGAGGAAGCGTCCATTTTGTCCAGTTATGATACTGGATTGGTCAGTGATGTTGTTGATGATTCTCATGAGATGCCGTTACATTTGTCTGTGGATCATTTGGATGACTCAGGAGAGTCAATTGCTATTGGAGGAGAGGGGGGTGATAGGACCACAAGCTCGCCCAGTGGTAGGTCGGGCAAGAGGGTTCGTTTTGCGGATCAGGTGACTTATATGAGTGATGACTTAGTTCCAGCAGTGAGAGATCTAAACAGGACTACGAGAGTTGGACGAAGCATTATACCAAATCGCAGATACAGAGACTATGTCACATAGGTTTAGTTTTCTTTCTTTTTTTGTATGGTTCAAGCAGTTTGTTGGGATCCCAGTGTGAATGTCTGGATGAATGTGATTATAGAACAGGGGTTTTTTTTAAACCAGGTTATGATATAGTTTTGCTGTGTTACCAATTCGTCTATTGGTTGTAGTGTTTGCAGATTTGATTTGTTTTGCTTTGTCCGGTTGCAAAAAGATTTTGTACTTTTTGTACAGTCAACAAAGGGTTAGTTTATCATTAGTGGCATTTTATTGTGCCAAATATATTGACGCTTGTATGGTTGACCACAGAATTCACATCTTTACTCCAAAAATGTATCAAAATTGTAAAAAAATAAAAATAGTTGCAGTACTGTTTGTATAAGCACATGAAGTTGTAACATGCCTAAGATTGAATTATGTTGTATTGAATTGTATTGTATTGTAAACAATGTTGATTCATGAGCTTGTCTATGAGTTATGGGTAACCATTTCCCTTGTATGTTTCAGTGAGCCTGAGACAAAAGTGTTGTGAGCACTTCATAACTGCTTTGTATTATAGACAAAAGTAGTTTATACCACATCCGGAAATCACCAATGGTAAATGAACTGTGAAATTTGATGGGCCCTAGAGTGGACATGGATAATTATTCAGATTGGCACATGGTGCTGATTGCATGTGTAGCATAGAGGCTGGTGACATTGGTGATTCCTAGTAACATAAGTAATAGTGTGACAACTCACCTGAGAGGACTGTCTGTATTCATACCCTGAAACGTTATTATTTTTCTGAACTGTGACAGAACAGCGGTGGTAAAGATCCATCATCGATGCTGCCAGGAGACAGCAATGTTTTAGGAGGGAATAATGTAACTACGATCAGCTGTGTCCGTCTTACACAAGTCAAGGTGACAGCTGACAAACCTACTCCCCCGCTCTTGGAATGGACTGGTCTGCTCCTTGACAATCAGATGGAGAAGAATGTGTCCGTGTCATGTGTAACGACGATCGGCTGTGTCCGTCTTAGATCAGCCATCTCCGGTTGAGTGGAAAGCCTTCACGTGACTGGCAGCCAATTACAGAGATCACGTGGTGCGTTCAAGGCTATAAGTTGTGACTGACACGGAGATTCGGGGTTCGGCGTTTGGTTTGGAAAGAGTGTGCACCTCTCAGGAGTTGACGTGGGACGCACGTGCAGGGCGGGCAACATGTGCTCTGTAACACGTGGTTGGGTGTTGGACTGTATTAAATAGAATTTATAGTCTAAATTCTTGGTGAGTTTTGATGTTATAGAAGTGTCTTCTATTTTATAGTGATTAGTCTACAGAGTTCAGTGTTCACGTATGAAGGGAAACCCTTCAAATTTTTCATGTGGTTTCACTATTATATTGTTGTAGATGAAATGTCTGAATTATGAATATGTGGCTGATAAATCAAATTGTTTAAATGTTTTGAAGTCGTGTTTGCGTGCATGCTGTCGCATTTTCACACTCGCGAATTAGTGTGGTTGAATAAATATTTTAGTTTAACCCTTGTTGTGCTATTTTTAAGTATGTTTATTGCCTATTGCTTGCGTCTGAACAGCATCTTTACGCTTCAGAGGACCTGTTAGTCACTTTAACATTTGTTTGTTTTTGTAACGTGGCGGGAAAATTCTGGGTGCTGTTCGGGTATTCACCTTAGCCCCACATTCATAGGAGATGCATTGAAGAGACTAATAGTACTTTTTATCAACTCTGAATACTATGTCAGGCTTGTAGACACCAGAAAACCCTTAATCAGACCATGCCAATCAAGCAGTAAAATCTTACAACATTTAGTCTCATCAAGACTTATTTCTATCCCCAAGAGAAACATAATCAATAACCTTTGACCTCACAGGTCAACTCTTCCTCCGTGTACAGCCCCCCTTCTTTTCACAATTCATACGTTTCCCCAGATCTTTATAGAATTTCATAAACAGTATATTAATTTTTGTCTAAAACCTATTTCCAAAATACCCTTGTTATGCTTCATTGACACGGCAGCTTCTAAAATGCCCCTTTAAGATAAATTATTGTCTGTATTGGTAGGTTGATCTGCAAGAGGATAAACACATCTTAAATGACCATGATACATCAACCACAGAAAAGTAAGAATCATGTTGATCAAGTGAAAAGTGTGTGGTTATCCTTGCATCTATAAATAGCTTGAGATGGCCGCTGTATTGGTGCATGTTACATCTGCATCAACAGCAGATAAACATAATCACAAGTTTATTTTGGCTAAAAGAATATAGTCTTAGTTCTCAGGCACCGCTGCATGATCACTACTGTCTGACACACATTTTGTTTTATTTCCATTTAAAAAACATAAAAATTGCTAAATAATCTGTGTGTTTAACACGTGACCTCAGCAGCAACATGCTGCAATACTGAAAATAACATGATCCAACATGGGAGTTACTTCACTTTACATGCGCACTGCCAAGCTCCTTCCCAATGCATGACACCTTTGTTACACTCTCGGTAACATCGCTGCCAACAGGGTGGGAGCGGCCTTTACCCCAAATGTAGTAACGTTTATACTTTTGGTTTATGACTTTGGGAATGCAATGATAGTGAATTTTGAAAAGGTTTACGACTCACCATATTTCCCAGATGAATTTACCTTTTTGTTTGTTTGATCAGATTAGTTTCGAGATTGCAGACGAACGAACTTTCCCCTTACATTCTTCCTATACAAATTACATGATATGTGTAATGAAACAGAAATGTAAATTGACAAGCAAAGAAAATGATTAGCAAGGTTGAGAGTATTCAGCATCACGGCAGTCATCACTTGTTTGTAAACATAACCGGCTGCGAGTTCAACTCCAAGCATGGTTGTAGCCACCTATCACAGTGCGGAGCTTTGAGTGGTAGCAGCGATAGTATAGAGAGCTAAGTAAACGGGATATTGCTGTGAGGGGCATGGTGCACTGCTTAATTACTGTGCTTATTGTGATCATGGGTTTAGTAGGAGCCTGTATGCTTGTTTTGCCATTTGCAAACTTGGTAAATGAAAATGTGAAATTTGCAATGAAACATCATCAGACATGATGAATTACACAATTAAAGGTTTTTTTTATTTGCTGTATACTTATGGCAATGTTAACATGCAGAGGTTAAGATGAGATAAGATAACATTTATTGCAGAAAGCATTCCATTACGGAACAGATGCAATGTTTTAAATGACAAAACATTATGATACATACATGCATGCATTTTCTTATTTTACAGTGACTAAGATAGGGTTCTGATTTTATTTCATTTTTAAACATCCTGTATATGTCCTAAGTTTGTTTCCTGTGCCTTTAGGTGCATTAGCATCTTGAAGAGATTCCTTGAAAAGGGAGTCAAATTTAGACTTTATTGTCTCTTTGAATGTTGGTGATAGGAAATCTGGAGTACTCATTTTGTGTTTTCCTAAGAATAGATTGAGCTGGTTTACCCATCCTAATTGTTTATTCACCAAATGTGTACTTTCAACAAAAGCATTCTGAAGTATTACATTTTTGAAGACCAACATGGTGATAGAAATTTGCTATTTTTAATAGTACCGTATAGATAAGAGGATAAAATCCTAAAGTACTCATGGAAATGAAAAAAACCTGTTTTGCTGGATTTAATAATCGACACAAAGCATTACGTAGATGTAAATACGAAATAACAAAACAACTGGAAAAGTACTAGTCTGGATTTGCTAGTTTTATCTCAGTGCTCAATACAAAATGTAATTTACAGGAGGTAATTTGTAGGCACTTTCAACATTCAAAAATAAAACTAAGTCCAAATTGACATGGCAGAAACAGGCTATAGGCATTATGCAAATTAGCCTGGAAAAAAGTTATCAAAACAACAAAAAATAACAGCTATGTTTATGTACATCATAATAATGACATGTAAGTTGTTGTTTGAGAAGGGAATATGTTAATTTTACGTTCTGATATTTTGACTATGATTCACTATCCCACAATGCCACTGACAAATCACTTACCACTGACAAATCACATGCACGTGGGTTTCAAGCACCTGTTTTCACTTGTCGTCAAGGTGTCATAGGTCATGGACATTCACCTTAATCTACTAACACCTGGTTATGCTCAGTTTCACAATAGTCTGTTTTGTTCATATTTTTACACACTTTTACGCGTAAAAAGACATAAAAACCAAAGTACCTTTAGTACTAATTGAGTTGTTTATATATTTATATATTTTGTATATCAACATCTGAGATCGAAAAAACAGGTTTTTTTCATTTCCGTGAGTACTTTAGTTCTGCTCGGCTTGCCAAGTTGTTTTGCTGACACCTGACATGGATTTACAGTTTCTTGCTGTTTCTTGGGGATAAATGAATCGAAGTTGATTCTATACCCCAGATTTCTCTATTATATAAGATTACTGGATTAATGTTTTAAATAATTTGCAAGCAAGAGCTATAGGTATATCCTGGTTAAAAATTGTAGACTGAAACTTTTTTCAAGAGAGGTTTAGCACTATTTTTAAGTTTACAATTTGCTTCAATTCTTATTCCTAAATAATTATATCTACCCATAACTATTACCTTACATCACCCACGGTCCAAGTATTCTTTTCTTCTATTTTACTTGATTTTTCAAACACTACAACATTTGTTTTGTCACTATCAATCATAAAGTTATTTTAGGCACAAAATACTCTAAGACCATCTAGTAACACTTGTAGTTTTTTTTTTAATTGACAAATAGTATTAAGTCATCGGCAAACAACAAATGACACATGTTAAAACCATTAAGTTTTATATTATTACTATCAAATTTGATATAATGTGGAAGGTCATTGAAGAATATCAAACAATAGTTATCATTGTTAATAATTCTGAGAATACTACCTCTATTACATCTTTGCCATAAATCCTGTATTTTGGCTTCAGTCACACTAACTAAAATTTTCAGATTTTCAAGAGACATCCTCTTCACTGTCAATGACACAATTAGTTGTTCCCCATATAGTGCAATAGCAACCCAAGCTGTGACATGCGTAATGGCGGGAATCTCGCTTCTTTACCCACATGTAACCACTAGAGGTAGATGAATTGGGGAGGTGGGTGAGAGTACTTCTGATGTAATAGAGGTAGTGTTCTTAGAATTGATAAGTTTTACAAAACTTCTACCTCTATTACATCTTTGCCAGAATATACCAGAGGGACCCGGTGCGATCTGCCTCCAGTAACTCCCCTTGTAATTGACAGTAATCTCATTATTCTCTGATTCTAATCCTAACTTGAGATAATTCCTTCCGAAATTCCCCTTGAGGACTTGAAAATCTGGTGCTGACGTCACTTCTGGTTTGTCACTTCCTTTTTATTGGATAATGACGTCTCTCAAGGTCTATTCTTCAAAAGACGTCATTTCCTGATTAGGTGGCCTTGTACTGCTATTGCCGGTGCTGACGGCACTTCTGGTTATGATATCACTTCCGGTGATGACGTCATTTCCAGTCACTGGAGGCAGTTAATACTCAAGGTGCTCCTAATGCATCTTACACCTAATAGATAGGATAAACAAGGGTGTACTCACCCACTGATGCTGCTGGTGTCGTATCCTCCTCCCCCCTTTATTTTTCGACAGAAGGGGAAAAACTATTGGTGGAAGATAATATGAGAACAACAAAGAGAATATATGCCCTCCTAGGTCCGTCACGCAAGTAACAACTGGTGAAGGGTGTTTTGTGAGGCCCACTGACAGCTAAAAACTACTTTATCTACTGAGACTGATGTCCATGAAGCGAGACTCGTGGCTATGGTTCTGATTTCGTGAACTGAGCAGAATCCGAGACGTGGTGTGGAATTCTGAGCTTGTGTATAACTTGCTGTAATGGTAGTTTTTAGCCAACCCGCTATTGTAGCCTTGGTGATGTCCTTGTTGGAATCAATCTTACAAGATAAGAAGAGTCTCCTTCGATGGCATCTACGTGGGTCTGTAGCCGCGAGATAGAACTTGAGAGCTCTGATGGGACATAAAAGTCTATCCGGGTGATCCACTGTGGGTCCCAATGCAGGAATGGTATAGTGTCTATGACCCAACGGCCCCATTGTGGTAGATTGATTCTTGGCTACAAAATCTAGGAGGGATCTTAGAGTGATCAATGTTGATCCTGAGTGAAACTAGAATAGTCCAAGGTATGGAATTCTGAAACTCTTGCTGCTGTCGCCATGGCTAGGAGGAAGGATGCTTTCCTGGATTTTTGGAGTAGGGTAGCTTTAGCCATGGGCTCGTAAGGTTCCGTTGAAAGTACCGATAGTCCAACAGATAGCTTCCACTTGGGGAAAATAGAAGGTGTGCGAAACATCTTTTAGTAGAAAGGATCTCATTAGTCTGTTTAGAATGGGATGGTTTCCAATTGTGGATGACCTTGTCCAGGAGGGACCATGGTGGGAATGCAAATAGATCCGTCCAATTCATCGTTAGCGCATTGATCGGGTGGGCCCTTGGGTGGTGTGTCCCATAACGTGGTTATCCAAGCAAAGATCTGGGGATGTAAGATCCATTCTGTTGCCACTATTCTCCCTTGGCGGGAAAAGCTGTCGGGAAGGATGTTCAGTTTCCCGAGAATATGTCGCTTTCATCCGACAACTGATGGAGTCAGCTCATCCATTTCAGTCGATTCTCCGTCCGTGTCGGGACATGACGAAACGAGAAAAAACTTTGTTGTCAAATCCCTGGTAGAAGTAGAGGCGCGCCCGTTTTGTATCGGGTAGCGGCCATGGGAAGAATTCAACAATGTATCGCGTAGGACAGGTTGAATATATAAAAATTCCTTGGTCTGAAGATCATACAGTACAAATCATTTCCATCCCTTGGGCTTCACATAAGTGTTCCTGATGTTATATCGGGGGACGATGGTGCGTGGTGTCTAATTCACTGAGCGTGTAGGCATCGGATGTCCACTGTAGTTGTGACAGATCCCACTAGGTCAGTTGACCTGATTACGGTCACAGATGTTTACAGTCAGTCTTGACATGTGACATGTAATTCTTCCTGCACAGTAAACTGTAATCCCTTATGCTGAGTCAACTAGGTTCAAGCTCCACACACAGCTAATCCTCTGTGAACACTGTGGTTGACTGACCATTGGTGTGTCCAAGTTCTGAGTAGGAACTGTGATGTTGCCGGTGTATGAGCAAGTTGATCCTCATGAAAAAAGTGACAACTGGTTCAATGTTGTGAATGATGACCCAGTTGAGGGTCTTTAGGTCGATTTTCATTCTCATGTCAGTCTTATTCTTCTTCGGAACTAGGAATACTGGAGAATAAAACCTTGGCCTTATTGGTCTCTTCTAGTCTCCGAATGGCTTGCTTCTTTAGTAGTTTCCTGACAGGGAGATCTGCTGCCGATAGCTTGGCTCCAACTAGATGAAATGCACTTTTATTCCTGAGAAGACTGACGCTTGTAGTACCCCGACCGGTTGGAACGAATCCTACCCAGGGGGGACAAACTTCTTCTTAGGAGGCTGTTTATATGATGAGTCCTTCTGATCCCAGGGATGCTTCTGGGGATAGGAAGATCCATGTGCCTTGGAAGTTAGGCTGGTAGTTGATGCTTGGAATCATTCCTTGTTTCTTGTCTGACTTCGTCTATGATATGTCCCAATTTGCCGTTGGATGTCTTGGAAGCAGAAATTGGTTGTGACATTATCAACCTCTTGGTTTGGCTGGAAACAGCTCTTTAACAAATCTGTGCTAGTATGTGTTGACGCGGAACCCATAATAGCTGTGAAGACATCCAGACTTGGGAATAATCGAGTCTGGACCAGACAATCAAGTGATTGATATCACGAGCATCAGACTTGGGTGGAGGGTACCGTATATGACCGCGTATAAGCTGAATTTGAGGACCAGAAAAAAGGTGTGTAGAAAGGGGTCGGCTTATCGACGGGATACACTTTCATGATAGGATTTTTCAGATTGTGATCTGTCAGAAACATCGCTTGAATGACGGTCAGATAGATTACAACTTCCTGAAAGTTTGGAAGTTGCCACAACTAGAGCCTTTATTGTTATAAATTATCAATAAAGTTATTATTATACACCAATGTTGTCATTATTTTAAAAAATGTTATGCATGTTACTACTTCCTATAATAAGTTTTCAATTGAATGTTCTTCATAAACTCCACAATCTTTACATGTAACAATATATGTAATACACAGCTATAATATATAATCCACAGATGAAATCGCCAATAGCTATTATGTACGTTTTGCAAAGTTCATAAATTGAAAGTGAACAAGTATCTACCTTTATTGAAAGAGGCAAATAAACAACTATAACGGCGAGTTAATCCGTTCACCATTTGCAAAATCGTGATCAGCTGTTTCCTGTGACGTCACAAACGGTGACCACTGTGATTGCTTCCTGTTGTTTAAAAAGCAACACAGTACACAAGGAAATGAGCACTGGCAATAACGGACCGATTGGTATTGTTATGTTGTTTACACAAACACTTTCAAGTTGTGGGTGCTTAGCAATCGTGTTGGCAGTAGGGGCTTAATTCCTTTGTTTTCGAGAGATTAGTTTAATAAACGGGAGAAGCCTGTGAGTAAGTGATAGTCATTTAATTTGTTCATAGTTTATTTAATTCAATTATTGGATACTATAGTAATGGCAATGTTTGAAGTTGAACTGAAGCAAATTGGTGAGTTTCTGCATAGGTGTATAAAAGTTGGAATATTTTTATTGACTGGCATTCTCATCATGACTTCAAGACGAAAACGCCACGCCTACGATGCTGCATTCAAACTGTGAGTCGTCGCTGTTGCCGAGTCAACGAACAACAGTGGGGCTGCACGACAGTTTGACATTAATGAGAAAGTTAGAAATTGGAGGAAAGAAAAGACGGCACTAACAATTTGTTGGTACATTTTCTCACGGGTTCATAATTCTATATACACTGATTCACAAAATGGCGCTTTGTTGTTGATGGCAACAAAAAACAATCATAATTAGATTAAAAAAAGACAAGAGAAACAGCTTCCCACATTATGAAAGTGGATGACTGGTTTGTTAAATCTTCATTAGAAATATTAGGTTAACATTTATACTAAAATTGTGATTAGTCTCCTGTGACTCCGGCTCTTTGCTGACTAATTCCCCAAGAAAACCAGCACGCCATTTGGAAGGTATTGTTCACCCAGAACAGTTCCATGATAGAAATAATAATGACTTTTTCAATATAATTACAAAGTTTCTCATCTTATATTATTGAATATCTGCGAGTACCGGCACATGTCTTGCAGTCCGACTTCGCAGTGTTTTTTGCCTTTCACTTCCTAGTTCGGCTTATCTGCGGGTCATATCATTTTCTTTCGTATTTCAATGGTCACGTTAACACCTTGGCTTATCTACGGGGTCGGCTTATCCGCGGTTATATACGGTAAGTCTTCCTGCATTCTGACTATGGTGTCTAGCAGGCTGTGGATGAGTCTGACTTGATCTGTCCAGGTATGCCTGCATATGATGACTGTAATGGCAGAATGATGTGTCTGATTCCGGCAACTAAACAGTTGATATAAGCGCAAATGTCCATTGAATATCTGGATACGGAGGACAGATCCTTAATCCGTGAAGCAGGTAACGTGACATTAGTATTAGGGTTGCATATGTAACGCCGGAAGTGGGGCTAAGGTGAATACCTGATCAGCACCCAGAATTTTCCCGCCACGTTAAAAAAACAAACAAATGTTAAAGTGACTTACAGGTCCTCTGAACCATAAAGACGCTGACGCAAGCAGTAGGCAATATACATACTTAAAAATAGCACAACAAGGGTTAAACTAAAATATTTATTCAACCGCACTAATTCAATATTCAGACATTTCATCTACAAAAGAATAGCGAAACCACATGAAAAACTAGGAGGGTTTCCCTCCATATGTGGGCACTGAGCACTTAATCACTATAAAATAGGAGGCACTTCTATAACATCAAAACTCACCAAGAACTTAGACACCCAACTAGTGCAACAGAGCACATGTTGCCCGCCCTGCACGTGCGTCCCACGTCAACTCCTGAGAGGTGCACACTCTTTCCAAACCAAACGCCGAACCCCGAATCACAGTGTCAGTCACAACTTATAGCCTTGAATGCACCACGTGATCTCTGTAATTGTCTGCCAGTCACATGAAGGATTCATAAAGTCTCAGACCAAACTTTGATATCCCGGAAGTGGAGCATCATGTGTTCTATACAACTTCCACTTCAATGGAGGTAAGGGTAGTTGTTCATCATGTCTGAGCTTGAGTAGATTTTCCGACGCCTGGTCTACAACCTTGCCTGCATAACTCGGCCAAGGCAATGTCTGGTGAATGTTTTGAGATGATGTAGGGGCATGACATCCCCCATATTCCGGCATCTTAGGTGGCAATATTTGTCATAGGAGTTTGGAGTACAGGCATGAGTTCCACAAACGTATATCCCTCCGTATAATCCCGCTGGGGTGGGTCTTCAGCCTGAATAATCTCTTCATAAAACTCTGCTTCCTTCGAGTGACCATGGGTAGCTCCCGGGTTGGATATTCATAATATTCCGTACACTCCACGTGTTCCCTGTGCCGTTGATTAAGTGATGGTCATGACTTGTGATGGCTGCCATATATATAAGGGAACCCGTACCGTAATCTTCGTCTTGGTCGGTTGGACAGTCCCGTGTGGTCCGTACGGCTGGATTGGTGATCATATGGTAGGCCGGTCGGCTGGATGGTCGGCAGGTTTACCGTGGAGTTCATGTGGTAACCGTCTGGTGTCTAAGCTGGGGAGTATGGCCCTGCTGGGACCAAAGCGAAGATTTAGCTGACCATGTACCACAGTAGGGAAAAGAGTGTGAGCTTATACCCCACTGGTCGGCCGGCTGGTCGGCCGGCTGGTCAAACGGCTGGCTGTATGGCTGATTGGTTGGCTGGGCAGCTGGCAGGCTGGCTGTCTGGATGGTTTGGCTGGTCAGTACAGTTGGCTGGGGGAGGCCCTATGGCTGTGTGTGTTGCAAAGACAGATGGCTGTCCCCCATGCGGTCTCTTGACCTGGGAACTCTTCTTAGCTAGAGCTGTCTGTCTATTCTTCAATAATTTTTATATCAGGCTCATAGAGATCGCAGGAGATGAGTTCTTGCTGGAGTAGTTGTAGGAGGCACTGGGGTAGAGTCAGAGGTCTGATCATTGTCGACAGCCGCAATGGCTTAAACTTTCTTCTTGGCTGCTTCACGCCTTTTAGCCTCAGTTACAGTCTCAAATAACTTTGTAGAAGGAGTAAAGGGAGACTCCATTATGACCTACAACGCACCTCACACCAGCTTATACTCACGTTATGTTTGAAGAACGAATCCATTATCTGATATTCGTTAGCAAGTGTAAAAGAAGACTGTCTCTTATCCCCAGATGGGACGAAAAATTTGCATTTTATTCAAAATTTGATGGTCCAAATGCAAAGGCCAAATCAAGCTCAAAATTTACAAAATTATAGCAAAAACTGGAACATATGTGTTGAGCCCCTGTCAAGGTCACGATGTATATATTTCCTTTAAGTTGGTTTGATTGTATTAGAGTGTGGTTGGACTGTATGTAAGCTGTGAGCTTTAAAGGTGTTATGTAAGAGTGCTTGGGTCAGGAGTAAATGTCTTTTGTTGTATGAGCTGTGTGATTGAATGGGTATTTAAAAAGACTGTGAACTAAAATTCAGTGCAGTCTATGAGAATTCTGACCTTGGTTGGACGGTTTTTGTTTTGGTGCGTTGTCCCAATCTTATGGCGTAAGTTACAATTTATTTGAATAGTGTTTGCTTATATTCTTGTAGCTTGGTCATGTATGTATCATCTGTATAGTTACATGTATATATATATGTAATGATAGAATAGTAAACAGATGTAGGCACATGTCTTTTGAAGTGTATATTCATCGTGAATTAAGTCAACACAATCTTATAATCACCATAATAATATGATCATGTACATTTACTTTTGATATTGACATTGGTTATTCTAAGTAATACTTGCTCAATGTATGTTGAACAACTCTATGCTTTTTCAGTTATTCTGAGTATTGTTACATGCTTGATGTATGTTGAATAATCGTGTGTAGTTATTCTGAGCATGCTCCCATGCTCATCTGTATGTTGAATAACTATGTGTGTACCATTCTGAGTATATAATACTCGATGTAAGGTGAATGGTCACTTGTATATAAACTTGCATGTATACGTTTGTTGTATAGTGTCCGGGGGACCCATAGGGGCACCTGTTTGTAATATGAGCAGGCAGGGACATTCGTTGTATGAAGCCTGACCCCAGGGCGACAGATGGCCAAGAATATAAGAATGTGAATCTGGACTGGATGAGACCTGTGTGAGGCTTAGCCTGCTGAATTATTTTCACACTTCTTACCCCTGCCTGCTTGATTAATTTTAGCATACGGCGCTCTGAAGAGGGTGGGTGATTTCAGACAGTCGGTGCCTCATTAGACAAGGGCCAATTGAAGAAATATTATCCACACTTATTCCTCATAGAAAAAATACACACTATTATATAAAAATATCCCGATGTTTTCAATCATACCAAGGTTAAGACCAAAGCGAACAGACAATTTGTAAATTTTCTTGAACTTACCTGAATTGCGTTAATGAAGGTGGTTAGCGTTTCATGCTTTGAACCTTTTTAAATCGTTACATTTGTGCAAATTGACTTCAATAATCATATCTCTGATATCTGAATTTTAATTGAGTATAAATTCAAAAAAAATTTTATCGGCAAACAACAGCGCGATGGTAAATTATGAACCATTTCAGTAACTTTATTATCCAAACGTTAAACAGAAAAACCCTTAATTTTCGAGGTCATCATGTCGGTTGCAGAAATACGAACATTCAGGTTAATCTGACGTGTCATGTTCTAAAATTTGCAGGAAACAATTAATGACTTATGAACATTTACCAATCCTAATTTCAAGTGTTTTGGTTGAATAATTACGATATACAAAAATAAAAAACCTGTGTCATGATGCTAGCAGACGACCTTAAATCAAACATGGCGCGCTTTGCCTTTATTAATATACATTGGCGAATGTTGACGATCTTCTCAATCGAATGTTTTATTCGTCATTTTGCGATAATATGACGAAAGAAAACGAAAAAAGATCGAGAAATTCGGACAGCAATATATCATTAAGTGCAAAGGTCACCGGATGTGATGTTGGAATATAGTTGGAGTAGAGGCTAATTTCTAATGTAAACTTGTTTTAACATTTCACAATAATTGGTGTTTGCAAGTTACCATGTAAGTTTAAATTCATTTATTTGACCAAGATAAAAAAAAAAAAGGTGAGGTGACGTTTCGCCAATCGGTGCCGATTTCGCCCGGTGACGTTTTGCTGAGGTGCCATTTTAGCTATAACCCCATGTGTCACATGCGGTACGGGCTTACGGTTTCAGAAATGACAGCTAAAATTGCAAGAATTTTGAATATTTCTCGTAAACTGCATTATTTTGCTATTGAATGGTTTACCTAGAATGTATATCAGTTCAGATTTTGCGTATCATCCAATATTTGCCATTTTTCACAGTGTTTGTTGACTTTGTTCAACTCAACAAATCGAGAGTTAGGCCACGCCCAAACGTGTCACTGACGTTTGTCGGCTTGTCAATTTGTCCGAAAGTTTATCAAATGAAATCATTTGCACACTCTTTAAAAATGATTTTTTTTAACAAAGATTTATACATGCGTGTCAATAATTCTAGAAAATTAAGTTAGACTTTTACAATCATTTTGTTACATCTAACGGGATAACCATGCATGTGGAGTTGTTTGTTTACTGCCGTTGCCATGATCGTACAAGTTTCATCCAATCGATGATGTTACGATTCGGATTGTTTTTGTTTACAATTAGTTACACCGAAAGTTGCTAATTTTTAGAAATTAAGGAACATGAGTGTTTTCCTTTCATCAGCAAACAAAAAATTATGATCGAATAGGAAAAATGATGAAATTATAAAGAAAATATCAGAGTGCATGCTAATCAACCTGAAGTGCCAAAAGTCACCAATTGCCGTTTCTGGTAGTTGTATGCTAAGAAGTTTGGCCGAAACTTTTTTAACTTGCGATATTTTCTTTTTGAGGTAAATAAATTACTGAAAGTTTAGATATTGAGCAAGCTGAGCATTTATGCATGTCATACGTAATTTCAATGTTACGCAAAGCCTTCTTGGTAAATAGATATGGCGAGTTTTATTTTGGGGTGTTGTTATGCTATCCGCCTGTCGAATGTGTTCGACATCAGATGCACGGGAAGTGACACCTCTGTTGAATGGGTTCGACGTTAGCATGCAGAGCTTTAAACAATGTACAGTATATAGTGCGATGATGTGGAAGGAGGCATGGAGAATATGACTTTGTACATATTGTGTACATAATAATGTGTAATGTGACAGAATTGATTGTTGACATGCATGTACTGATATTGAAGTGTTGAAGTATTATTGCCTTAAGATGTTAATGTATTGAGGTGCTGATGTTGAGATGTATTGATGTTGATGTTGAGATGTATTGATGTTCTGATATTGATGAATTGAGATATTGATGTATTAGTAGGGATTTAGGAGATAGTGTTAGTGCAATATTAGTGTATTTGTTAGTAGGGTTGAGTAACCTTAAGTATTTGGAAAGTGTATGTTAGAGTGACAGTGTGTGTGAAGTATATGAAGGGTGATAGTGGAAGGTAGCTGAATGGGTGTGAGTACGTAGGTTACATCATTATCAACATAATTCTTAACTTTATTTAATAAATATATTCTTAATCTATAGTTGGGTTGGGTTATTACTCCATGTTGTGACAGTCCCATTACTAACTACATAGCAATGTACCAAATTTCATTACATTTTGGTGACAGCCATATTGAAAATGGGATTCACACCATCTTGACATAATAAGGTGTCAGCATTGAAAGCTAATGGCTACGTAATGTCCATAAACATTTTCAGCTTTCAGTATGGTGAGTTCTACTGCTAACTGCACATGTAGCAAATTTCAATACATTTTGAAAACAATGGTCATAAATAGCTTATTCATATGGCTGCCATGGTGGCCAATATTACAAATTAGATTCGAACGTCTTGAACAAATTCTGGTGTCATCATTGGTGGGAATGAAAATGTGAAGTTATTAACTTCATTGGTTCTGTCGTTAATATTATATAGTCAAGTTGATATTTATTTACACTGACAATAACTTTCAGTCAGGTGAGTTAGTAATGTGGTTAAACAACAAGAACCAACTAGGCTCTTGAAAAAAATAAAATAGACAATAAACTGTGTGGTTCATGTTAAACAAATGAGCCGAAATGTTGAGATTTAACTATGAAGTGTGCTCATTTTTTGCCCTTGAAAATCTAAATATTTGTAAAAGGGTAACAGTAACTTAGCAACTGAATTGTCTGGTCTGTCATGTATGAAATACAGTCAGATGGGTGGGATGACCTACCAATTCAACATTTGAATCTCACACTTTCATGTGCCTAAACATTTGTGCTTGTCAAACATCACCCCTCTGACTGACAAACAACAATAAGAACATGTTTGTATAGAGCTCGATGACAGATATAAATAGTACTTCATGTCAAAGCATAATCCAGAGTAAATACTAAAATAATAACTCACTAACCTGATATACTTTCAGACAGTTTTGTCTTAGTCTCCTCCAGGTCCCTCAATGCATCCTCAAGCTCCCTCACAAAATTAGTGCTCAATGTTGTCATACCACCCTGCCATTAGAAAAAAACACATTTTGGCACAAAACATCAAACCATTCTATAAAATCTAACCAAAGATAGAGCCATACGGCTCTGTAGGTCACAAGACCATGAGAAGACATACCTTCACTAAAAATAAAGACAACAGATGGAGAGAGTTCTCCTCTCAGTTTCAAACATTAAATCGAAACGTATCACTAGTATCCATGGAAAAAAATAGGAAACCATATGGCAAATACCAAACAGTTTATAGTGAATGGGTGAACCATATTTTTTAAATGTAGCCCTAATTGTATAAAATATCTGCTCCAGAAAAACAGCCACTCTCCACTTAGCCCAAACTTAACGTATAACAATAATAACAAAAGGTACAAGTGCAGTTCATGTTGAATGTGTGCCTTAAGTTCATAAATAAAGCCAAAAACGTTTTTGAGTTCTGCTCCAGAAATGACAGCCACTCCCTCCATTCAGTTTCAAACAGAAACTGTAACGGGTTGGGAGTGGGGGACGTAGTCGTCAGGATGTTTGATGTCCTATCCCAACCATCAGTTTCAAAGGGATATTGTAAAAAAACAGATTTAAAGAAAACTATAACAAATAATAAAAGTCAATGGAAATCTATACTTGTTGTTATTTATGATTTACGCTTGCAACATATAAATGAACTAACTGCAACACGTATGCTAATTTAACACTGGTCAGTTTTGACAGATTATAAATTTCTACAAATTCTAGCTATTGTTTAATCTACTTAAAAAGAATAATTACTATGCACAAAGGCAGAGCCAATAAAGCTGCAAGGTAATTATCATAAAAAAAATAATATTTGTTTATGGAATCATTATAAAATTTCAAAAAATTTGCTTTGCCAAAAACTACAACTCACTTTGAGTCTGTTATTTCTGCAACTCATTTGGAATGAGATTATAATCTTGGTGATGTCACATCCAGAAATACATGTTGCAGAAGACGCCAAAAGAAGAATGCGATTAAACACCAAATACAAGATGTGACTGTAATTAACATGGATGAAATCTACCCAATAACATGTCCAGGAAGGTTTCTACGTAAGTATTTTGGAACAAGTATTCATACTTTGGTGGATTTAAAGCATAAAATCTCGGATTGAACTACACAACTTTTGATGACGTAAGCACCAGTATATCACAGAACTATTTGAGCCGATCACTGGAGCTAACTATAACTGTTAAATATTATGATGATACATTTAATTGATCGTATAACTACAATATACATACCGTATTCGACCCATTAAGTAACCAGGGCGCTTAAAAAAAGACAGAAAGGGTGGGCGCTAATTGGGACCAATTCAGAGTCAAATTGGCGTAAATTCATCAGTAAGCCTTACCATATTTTCTTGAGAATAGTGCGCACTTTTTTCCAAAAAACACAGCTGTGTAGAAGGGGGTGCGCATTATACACGAATTAATGAGTTTTGATGTTTTTTCCCCCATGGAAAGACATTACTGTGAGCACGTAACACCGGAAATACCATGTCAACAAATCCATACTGAAGTTCGTAAATTATTCATGTAATTACACTGTCTGCCTATAAAAAGTGTTCTTTGTATATCTGAACTTTTGTTTGTAACTTATTTCATTAATTTTATTCAAAATTCCTTTTAATATTGTTTTAATTAATTTCGGCGAAATCGTGTGTGAAGCGGTCAGATTACCGCTTTTGACACCTTGAAACGAACTTAAGTTGACAGAGAATGGATACATATATCATAAATGCCATACTTTGATTCGGTAAAAGTCATATTTGTTTTTGTTGGACGATTCTATGTCAACACGTAATTCTCGCAATCACGTGCACGGGAGCCTTGACGGTGACTGGTCAGACTGGTTCCATGTAAAAAATAATACCCGGCAATAGCGATCAGCTGCTTCGCTTAGGGTTATTATTATTTTAAATATGTTTAGTAAAAGCTGCATCTAAATTAACAAGATATTGGAATATATTATTCCTGATAAAAAAATTGTTTCAGATACAACTTTTGCCGATCCTTGCATTTAAAATCCTGTAAAGTTATATCATTGGGTGTGTCTTGACCGAATCACCGGTAGATTCCAAGAAAACGTGTGTACAGCTGATTGCTGTGTCTGGCTTAGTTTACGAGAAAATGCACAAGGTAATCTTAATCCCTGCATATAAAACAATGCCTAGCTGAACAAAAAATACAATTTAAACGGTAAATCAACTTGTCTGGTGATTTTTTTATCTCAAATTTCGAATTTGTACTGACGAAGTTTCTCATCACCCGTTCGTTTGCCGGACTTCGCTGAAGGGGTACGGTGTAATTTTTTTCTGCGCATAATATTCAAAGTCACAAATATCTAAAATAAACAGAATACAGTCATGCCCCGCTTATACGGACTTCAAATATCCGGAAACCTCGGTTCCCAGACGATTTTCATTTAAAACGAAATAATTACTATATAAATTTTCGGAACCGGGAGGGGGGGTGCTTATTGGGGGAGGGGCGCTTAATGGGTCGAATACGGTAGTTTTTACACACAAGACGTGAATGTAATAATAAATAATCATATCTATAACAGCTATAAAAACTTCAAAATGATTTTGTGAACATGGGAGCAAACTGAAAGTCTAAATTTACTGAGGCTGACTATTACAGAAACCTTAAACACAGAAAAATAGTACTGCAGAACTCTAGCTCACCTGGATATAAAAAGTCAACAGTCTAAAATGTCAACAAATTTGAAGCCAAAGTCCAGTTCCCTCAGAGCCAAATCATCTTCAAAAGGCAAGGGAGATAACTGACTCTAAAAGTCCAGCTTCCACCCTGGCTGAACTAGGCTGAAATTACTGGGCTCGATTGTAGCGCCACCAGTGGCTATTACAAGTTGTCCCTTCTATGTTCCTCCTATTGACCAATCAGATTCCCCCTCTCTTATCTCTTGCACTTGCTTCAAACAAAATGGCGGCACCTAGTCACAACGATTCATTGACAAAAAGATCCTTATTGTAATAAAACAGGTTTTACCTCACGAAGTTCATCAAATCACTTGAGCACCTTGATTAAATACATGAAAAGATTTGGAACATATCTGTCCATGCCCAGTTGACGGTACACATGCTCTGCAAATCCTGCAATCGAACGAATTCTGCATGGCACTTGACATGTAGTTTATGAACCAGATGTCGATTTCACTACAGGATTTTGATTGGACTATGCATAGACTCATCAGTCCAGCCAAAATATAACTCCATAATTCCAGCCTAATTTGGCAAGGGGGGAAACTGAACTTTTAAAGTCAACTCCCTTGCCTCGGGAAGATGGACCCAACTATGTCATGCTGACAGATATCAAACAATAGCTACCGGTATCATTGTGTATAATTCTATGAATACTACCTATAGTACATCATAGCCATAAATTCCCTATGTTGGCTGTCACCACACTATTAGATTTTCAATAGATATCCTCTTCACTGTCAGCTATCTTTTAATTAGTTTTGAGGTAAACCCTATTCTCAGGCCAATGCAACTGTGCATTGGTAAGGCGGGAAAATGTCACTTCAGGTTCTGAGGTCACCTGTAGCGCCTTTGGCCGAGGATGTAGGCAAATATATCAACTTTGATCTTATGATTCCAGCTGTTAGCCTATGGTCCATCCCCTAGCTGACAATGACCCAAAGGCTTCAACCTAGAAAAGGGATGGGGAGGCTACCAAGGGTCCCAGAGAAAAGTCCCTCAAGATCAGGTTGTACATCATGCAAGTAGAAGTGGCATTTCCATTAACAGCTTGATACCACTTGATCAGTGGATACTGAGTTCCATTGTAGACAGGCTTGTTGCTGGGCCTAGGGCTAAGGAACTTCCCCATCAAGGTGTAGAAATATGCACTTGGCAATAGCTTTCTTATAGCATCCCGCCACTGTAGCCTTAGTTTTGTCCTTTTCTGAAAAATACTTGCCCGAGATAAAGAGCTGTTGTCTGTGTTTTCTGCGATATTTGAGTAGCTGCAACATACTATTTCAGAGCTCTAACGGGACACAGTATTCTGTCTGGATAATCCACAGTTCTGCTCAAAGCGGGGATAAGTGATAATCCACAGTTCTGCTCAAAGCAGGGATAGAGAACTGTCTATGCCCAAGCAGGGCAAAGCCCGCAAACGGATTCTGGGCAGTAAATTCTGGTGGGAACCTCATATTTATTGTGCTCCAGTGTTGTGTGTGAATGAGTGAGGATATATCAATTTGCGAGTAGTTCTGACACCATAGCTAGGAGGAAAGGTGTCTGTTTTGAAATAGTTGAAGTGAGCATCTCTCATGGTGATTTCATCAAGGGTGACAGTGCGATTGATAAATTGCATTTTGGGAAGGTGTGTAGCATTTTGAGATCTTCCAGTGAGAATGACTTCATAAGTCGAATAGGTAAGTACATATAGAGATGTCATCGTGTTGGAGTACAGAGATCAATCCTGACCTGTAGCCCTCAATAGTGCCGGAAGTTCTTTTCCTCTCTCACATGGAGTAAGAAATCTGCAACAATTGGTAGTTACATCCATGTCTTGTAAACCACTTCCTCTTTGCCACTAACAGAACTTATATCATCGGTTGTCATAAATGGCTGATGAAGAGAGTCCCAAGGATCATGCTATGGCTTCTGAATCTGGAGGCCTACATTTCCCAGATAGTTTCCAGGCATGAAGGTGGAGGCTTTGTAAAATATGTCCGATCCTGGCTGATGTAGCAGATCGCCTTTGTGAAGCTGAAACCTTGCTCCTCTGCAGACTATGTCTTGAGCTGGTTTTATTTCTGACTTCGCAGGATGTACCAGGAAGCCCAGGTACAAGAGTAGCTGAATCAGGAAGATCATATTGTTTTATCTGCAACTTGTCCTGATTGGCTGATAGGAAGTCATTGATTTAGCCATGATGTCTTACTAGAATTTGATGGGCAAACCCGATGATGGGAGTGGTATGCCGAAAGGTAGTACACTGAACTGTAACCTTTGTCTGTTGACTGAACAATGTAGGTAATGTCATTAACTTGGCTGACATGCAAATAGGCATCCTGTAGGTCCAGACTGATTAACCAATCGCCTAGTCTGAGAGAGCTTCGTAATTTCTTGATTGATTCCATCAAGAATCCGGAAAGACATACTGGGTATTCCTTGTTGAGCAATTTCAGATAGATAATCATGTGCATGTCCAAAGTGTTCTTTCGGTACCAGGAAAACGGGGGAGTAGAAACTTTTGGTGGAGTCTGCTTCCTTCAATGTACAAATAACTCCCTTGTCTGGCAGTGCTAATATGGTGAGCAAGATTTGGAAAAACATCCACACTTGGGCAGACTGAAGATCTTCCTGCATGTTGAGAATGTGATCCAAGGTGGATGAAACACACCTGGTCCAGCTTCATGTCAACAGGTAGGCCTGAATATTGTTTGTTGATGGGAGGTAGTACATGCCTGATTCCTGCAGTGAACCACTTAATGTATGCACTAATGTTCTTCATCTGATTGTTTACTGTATCTAAATTCTTGAATTAGACCATATTGATTAGTATTCTTGGCAAATGAGATTTTACGAGTTTGAAATAGGCATCATCAGTGGAAGGACACGGAGAGAAGGGACAGTCATGTGTCTTGTAGATGGACTTCCTTATTTGCAGAAAAGGTTATTTGAAATCCCTAAAATATGGTGCTCTTAAGCAAGTCCACCACCTTAATGACAGGTTGAGAAAGCCCTGCCAGCTCACTTAGCTGGGTTGTCGGTTCTTCTGTACATGATTGCTGTAAGTCCGGTATAAGATGACACAGTTCATGAAAAATGTCTCCAAATGAACATCCAATAGGATTGAAACAGTCCACAGGCATCATATCTGCATCGTAATGAGAGGAGGCATTGTAGACCATGGGCTACTTAGGTCCACCGTGCAACCCCCCCACCTCCCAACAAAACATACTTTTCCTGAAGCCTTAGAGTGTCCTGAACATGGAATCATATGTTAACATTGAAAATATAGGGATGCACTTCCTGTTTTCATCATATTTGTGGAGGTACCCTAAAAATCACACCACAGTGGTTGGAGTTTCCCTCCAATCATCACCCAACCATGACCATCAACAGGAGCTGGAATATGTGGATCGGCAATGTGTGCTATCTTCCACATGCCAACCTGATATTTGACCCTTCTTATGTGTTGATCAATATTCTTTCTACAGGGAGGTAGGGTTCCCATATCAACATTGCGACAAGGGCTAGGTAGATCATTTTTGGCCCATAGCTCATTCATACTGAGGGAGCGTAGATTGTTGACACTCAGTATACGAGGTTTCCAATACCAAGCACATGTGAGACTATCTTGATGTTGATAGTTCAGACAGTGACTAGAATGAACATTTAGTCTGCCTACAGATGTTTGAAATTTTGTTAATTGTTTTATTGTCATGAACTTACATCAATGCTTGTTTCTTATTTGTCCTGATGCAATCATGTATTGATAAATATGTATTTTCCAGATATGACTAAAAATCTGAAATCAGAGATACATGTATATATATTGACATGAACGCTAGACTGGTAAATTTGTCCGTTGTCATTTTAATGGAAAACTATACTTATGATATGTAAAACATGCACTGTAATACCTAATTTGATATCTACTTTTGTGGCCAAGAGTCTTTTTGAAATTTAATTTGTTTGACCCAAATGTAATTCCAGATATTCCAGATATGCCAAACAAAAGCTATTCTAAGTGAAAAGTAATCTATAATGTAAATGGTAATTTTATGGATTGTACCATGTATAGTTTGAATTCTCATATGTCCAATTATCATGTTTATTCAAATGATTTTTTTTCAAGATAAAGTTATTAATCACTAGATTATTGCCAGTATTTGTTTTTGTGATTACCTTGTATTTATTTTTCCATATAATAGAAAATTACAACCGGAATAACTTCAGCTTTATTTTGATATATTACACATGGAAATTGGACAATTTCAAAGACATTTATTGACCTTTTTGTTGCAGTACAAAAATGACGCTGACATAGAATGCAAAATCGTGATTTTTAGGGTACCTCCACAAATATGATGAAAACAGGAAGTGCATCCCTATATTTTCAATGTTAACATATGATTCCATGTTCAGGACACTCTAAGGCTTCAGGAAAAGTATGTTTTGTTGGGAGGTGGGGGGGCTGCACGGTGGACCTAAGTAGCCCATGGCCTATTGCTATCTCTGTCATACCCCACAGGAAGCCTGCTTTTGGGTGGGACATGATGATGTAGGGGTGTTCTATTTCTATCAGCCGGATCAGATCTCAACTTGCATGTGCTGAATGTAGAGAAATGGCGATTCATTGATGAGAGTAAGTCTTCCGAGCCATCACTGTATTATTGACGGTCTTGTGTAGTGGTGGATGAAGGCACACTTCTTTTTGGCTTCACAGAAGCAGCAGGGGATTTTCCATGAAGTCTCAAAATATCAGGTTGATAAACCCTGAGAGTATGTTGTTGATTATGTTGAGATGTCCCAAATGTCATGTGCCATGCAAGCAAATTGATGTTGGAAAAGTGCTTTGAGAATTCACTCAGATTAAAGGGAACAGAGGGCATCAGGTGATCCTCAGAGACTTCTTCCACACCCAGGGGGGCCACTTATCCTGCAGGTCAGGACCCCTGACAGAACTCAATCCAAAGTATGATGTCAGCTCTTTTCCCTTGGGACAGGTGGGACGAGATGTGAAGTTTGTTTTTGTCAAGAGACAGAAACCTTGGAGCTGAAAACTGTGCAATGTGCAGTTAATTCCTCAGGATAGATGTCTACTGTATTGGCCATATGAAGTGTGGTGTGTCACCGATCATCCATAATCACATCATGTATTTTATAAACATTTTCTTAGCGGTGACAGTTGAAAGTCTTCATGATCTTGGAATATCTTTGGGGCCCTTCTTCCCCTCTTAAACTCTGCTGCCCACCTCTTAACAGTGGCAAACAACAGCGCATCATCCCTAAAGTTGACACAACATTAGCATGGATGGCTGTTGGAGTTATCTCTTTCAGTTGGAGCTACTTGATGACAGCCTGGTAGCCAAGTTTTTTCATTTTCATGAACAGGCAATATCTAGTTACTTTGATGCCTGCAATAATGTGCTTCCTGGTTGCGTTAAATGCAGCTTGTATTAAGCATAGAAAGTATTGTACATGCAAACTACTGAGGGTGTACTCTACATCCTTCATAATCAGGCTGAGAACTTTTCGTACGTTGAGCTCAACTACTAAACTGCTGCACATATACCAATTTTTGAACAAAAATGTCAGATTAATTGCCACAATAGCTACTTCAATATGTCTATGAGGAGGCCACAAAATATATAGTCAACAGTTTAACCTGACCACAATGACAGCCACCTGACAGAAGATGCTGTAAGAATTAATATTCAAATATTTTCTGGTTAAATATTGAGAAAACACTAAATCCAACAAAATTAGTTAAAGGAGATGTACAGTCCTAAATATGGGACTAAATCATTTATAAAGCATATTAAATCAAGTATCTGTTTCAGTATTTTGTTCGGTAGTTTTGCTCAATAGCCTTACACATATTCATCCATATCAATGAGCCCATAGTTAGTCAAAATAGTCTTGACAGCAGTGAGGAAAGCAAGGTAGACCTATTGAGTGAAGGAAGAGAATTTATGAATGTCAACTTCTTTATTATGAGGAACACAACATTTTGGAGTAAGTGCTTACTCCTTCATCAGGTGAATGAATACTATGAGGCAGAGAGCCTATATATGTACCTGTAAGAACAATAAAAGTAATAGGACAACAAAAGGTGGAAACTTAACAAGGGAAGCCAAGAGATAATTGGTGCTGATAGGTGATTAGCAATGGACAATGGAAACCAACACTTTACAGTAATTAGTGCTGGTAGTTATGGACAAAATGGAAGCCAGGACTTAAATTATCACTGACTGGTAATTGGCAAAGGGCAAACGGGAGCCCGGGGGTAATTATCACTGATAGGTAAAAGAATAGACCTGTACTGAGTGATGACGATCAATCTGATGTCAACATGGAAAGACTAGGGAACACAAACTGGAAAGTTTTCAAATTTGCAATGAATACCTTTCTTTTAGATGTTGAATAGAACACCTTGTCTGTGAGGTCTATAATCAGGGAGGAAAATATGAAAAAAAATATCCTTAATACTTCAACACTCCTTCCTATTCCATCTTCATTGTACTTGAAGTTGATGTACAAATACCAAGAAATTGTAGATTTATTATAATATGAAAAATAAAACATACTAAGCACTATCCTCATATTTCTAAATAAAATGAATGTTTATTAGCAATTAGCATAGGGTTAAAGCTAAATTTGTTATTTGAACAAATAAATGTTATGTACTAATTGTCTTGTCAAGCGAAGGTTGGTTCAGTTAATGCTGCCATTTAAACAGTTGTAATAATATGTACTTCATTGACCAATAGAGGGATATTAATTGCTGGCATTAGCTTAGTACATACACTCTACTAGCACATACATACACTCTAAACATCAATCATTATATCATGGACTACCATATATGAGACAGAGACACAAACGAACAATTAAATAAACACAGACAATGTATTTAACAACAAATAAATTACATAAAATTGACGTTACATTCAAATATACCTGTCATGACATAATTTCTTGAAAAATGTACACCACATTCACATGTCTATCCGACAACAGCTTTTTGTCATACAGTAACCCATTTGAAAAACCCTGGATCCCCCCTCTGACTGATCATTAATAATCAATAAAAAAACCTATATCCAATAAAACACATATATAAAAAAACCTGACACTGACATTTTTCACATTGTCATTTACCTGAAAACCATTCTAAGGCAAAAATGTGTTCATATTTTTGTTTAAATCAATGTTAACACATCGTCATTTATATCAGTTATCCTGTTTTTATATTTAAAAAGGTTTATGTAATGTACGTGGTGGTGAGTATTAACCAGTTTTATATTCATATTAAAATGTAATTTTGTTCTTGCATTTTTGTAACCATGTTCCTTTAGTTTGTCTGGATCTTTCTCCTAGGCAGATGCCTCAAATTGCAAGGAACACAAAACAACATGTCCAGTCTGGTTCCATTTCTTTTCTCCATGCTGAAATTTTCTGTATTCAAACTTTCCTCCTCACTAAATCAGTCTTTTTGCTTGGAAATTTGAAGAATTGACGCTTGGTACTTTTGTTTGTTGAACCACTAACGACCCCACACAACACAATACCCAACTTCTGATCTTTAATATTCTGAGAATAATAGAAAAATCACTTCATTGTCATGTGTATTAATGCACTGTAAACAAAGGCAAACCTATTCAGCCACAATATAAACTACCTCAGGAGAGGAGTGCCTCTCCGCCAGCTGGTTCGTTCTACAAAACAGACTCTACACAATGCACGCCCAAGGCTGCAAGGCAGATCAGCTTGGCATCTCTTTTTTCACTTCATCAAAGCTATCAAACACAACCTCAATTAATGAGTAAGCTAAGAACGAGAAAAGAAAACGACTGACAACACCTCTAGGTCTCCAACCAACCACTGAGATATCATGTACACAAGGCAATGGTGAACAGGTAGAAAGTTGGGACACAATTAAAACAAATGGCCACACCAGTTGGTGGCTTCAGTGACTTAGACATAAGCTTTGACAGACGTGACCTGCTTCACGAAACACAACAATAAAATATCTTCAATGACTGACTGCTGTATGTACAAGAGACGAACCATGGTGCTTGATATGCTGGTAGCCTCTCTTATCTGTGCTGACAGGCTGCTGTTAGTTGCTGTGCTAACACAAGGGGGCCAAATAGAAAAAGTCCTTGGACGTTTGTGACCAAGATGTCTCATTGGTAGTGGGAAGCAAACATTGTTTTGGACCTCCAGTAACAGCCCTCCATGATGGCCATTAAAGAGCAGTTACTGTGTAGGACCATGGTAGAGGCAATCTTCCTAGTCTTATGAGGGTTGGAGGCCATTGGAGATGCAGCAACTTGCAGCCGTTGATAAGGTGATGAGTCATTTGCGTGAACATCGCATGACTACAGATGACTTTAGGCAGATGCATAACAATAGATCTTCAACATCATCAGGGCCCAAGATTAAGGAAAGCGGTTGAATAGTAAACACTTGATTTGGTTGCCCAGCTAGTTGATTTTTGGCAATAAAATCCCACCAAAAGGAGAAGAAAACTTTGCCATGGTGCTGTCTCTCAAACTGGACTCTTTACATTTAAGGCATGTATCTCACTAAAGCAAGCTGCTGTAGAAGGGGCCAGAAGAAATATCGCTTTGAACATCACATGCTCAAGGTCTTTGTCCCCCGAAGGCTCATAATCCTCAGAAGATAGATGACGGAGGTCAGAATCTAGAGGGCTGATACGTAAGACGGTACAAGCCAATTAAAGCCTTTAGTTCAGCAACCATGGAAATCTTGGACCCCATGGTTGTGGAAATGATGGAGTTGATAGCAGCCAAGTAGGTAACTAACGTGGATCCCTTCAGTTTCTTAGTGTATCGTAAATGTTGAAGATATTCAGCAATCTTTTGAAGTGATGCTGTAGTTGGAGAGGAAATACCCCGAGCTGTGCAATAACTCTCAAATGTCTTCCACTCATGATCTTGGAGAGTTTTAGTGGAAGTACAATGTGCCTCAGTAATAGTCTGAGATACCCTCCAAGAAAAACCCTTAGCTGTGAGAGACTTCTGGAGATGAGACAAATGCAAAGATAAAGTGTGTCCAGAGATGGGTGCAGCTTGAGTGGGGTTGGATTAGTAGGTCAGGTCGTAGAGGAAGAGGATGGTATCTTTGATCTGCAACATTTACGAGGGCAGTGAACCAACTCCTTGACGATCAAAAGGTCATGACCTAAACAAGATGAAGTTGTTTGGTGTCCACGATCTTCTGCAGTACTCGAGGAAGAAGACCAACTGGTGGAAAAGCATAAGCGTGCAGATTCTCCCAAGCGATGGCTAGGATCATGGTCCCTCGTCTGTGGGTCTGGTATGGATGATATGAACTTCAGCAACAGTGTGTTGAGCCAGGTGCAAAGAGGACGAGGTCTGGGGTGGCAAAACCAAAGAAAAACTGTAGTTGCCACCCTGTCAGGGATGGTCGATCCTGGTGGGAGAAGGCATCTGTTATTATATTCTTGATCAATGAAATGTGTCTGTCTCGGACCTGAATGTGAAGATCAGGTCGAGGACTGCATCATTGTTCAGAGGTTGGTTGGTTGGTATGTTGTTTAGCGCCGCACTCAGCAATATTCAAGCTTTATGACGGTGGTCTGTAAATAATTGAGTCCAGACAATCCAGTGATTAATATCATGAGCATCAATCCACACAATTTGGATTAATGATCGTTCAGAGGAGTGATATTGACTCGACTGACCCCATCGTATTGATGTAACAAACCACAGAATCTTTTTGGATTGGATCATGAGTAGAGATGCTCGGAGAAGATCTGAACAAACGTTGACAGCAAGGATCACCGCTTTGAACTGCAGATTGTTCATGTGCAGTTTCATTCTTCGTCTGACCAACACCCTGCCACTTGACAATCTTAAAGATGAGCTCCCCAGCCGACAGATGAAGTGTCGACAAAGAGATGTCAAGCCAGCTGCAAGAAAACCTTGACCCTACAATTGTCCTCTCGAAGAGAGGGTCCAAGAAAGCACTGCATAGGTGGGGGATGTAATTGGCCCCATTGAGTTTGTGCTGACATCAGAAGACTGAGAAGTTTCTGCCACTGGTGAAGAAGCAATGGTTGTTTGATAGCCAACAGTACTATATGTTGGATCTTCACCTATCTGTCTGGCAGAACAAACATTTTCCCCAGCCTGGTGTCGAACAGAGCACTGATGAATTGGAAATGTTGAGTTGATATACAGTGACTGTGTGAACTGAAGATGCTTCACTTGCTGTCATTTGGTTGGCATGAGACTGGAAGCAAGCGTCTATGAAAGCCTCAAACATGATCCCTCAGCAATGTAGAAACTGCTTGACTTGTTCGTGATATGAGTGAAAAGCAATGCCGCACTGTAGAAATTCCAAATGGGAGCACCATCCACTGATAGAGTTCCCCTTGGAATATGAATTGGAGATAATGCACGCACATACAAACCAAGGCAGTCAAAACAAACTGCAACTGGGTTGTAAGGAGAGTAAGTACGCTTGCATTCTCGACTAGATAGGCGTACCGGCTCCATAATGCAAGAGGAATGTGTGTAGCTGTTGTAAATACAGAGACAGATATGAGTAATCTCACCAAAAAACTTTTGCTCTGTGTTCTTAAACGTCCTCACATTTGAGCGATGTGAAAGAGAATGAGGGAGCAGGGATTGTCAGGTGGGGTCAGGTTGCCGTGGTGCATGAGCTATTTGTTGGGTGATCACTATGGTGATGAATGCTGGGCTGTTGGGGTGAGGTGTTTTTTGAAGCTGGAAACTTTGTTCTAGGATTGTTTCAACACCAGGATCGAAGAAGGATGAAATGCATAGTGTGATATAGGATAAGTTTAAGAATATTTATATTTCAATTATGGCTGCCATACTGAAAATGGGATTCCAATCTTTGAATAAATTGAGGTGTTATCATTGCTGGTGAAGTTATCATTGGTTCTGTGATTTCTGAGTGACTTCTGAGCAAATGATTGAGTTGGGCCTAACGCCACTTTCAACAGTATTCCAGTTATATTACCGCGTGTGAGCTTGATGTGGGAGTAAAGCGATGCAGGTCTTAGACATTTACCACTTTGATGAAACCAATGAGGAAGAGTATGGTACTACAAAACAGTGATTTCTGAGGTAATGATTGTAAGACACATGACAATATACACCAGACATCCAGGCCATGGCATAAGCTCACGTTTTAGTCTGTTTTCAGTCGTACAAATGGGTATGTCTCATACCTCTAGTCACACGTTTAAAAGGAAGCCAGAAGCTGGAATGTAAACATTAAACTTGTTTCCGTCCGGTTGCGCACGCACCTCCCTATGACATGTCACAAATCTCTCAGCGCGCCTCTGAGCTGGTCGCTCGAGAAAGACTTTCGCGATAGACTGCTAGTTTGTATTCTACTAGTACTTATCGTGTGTCTACAGTTGTTGTTCTACTACAGTAATAATAATATGTCTTACCTGTAGACTCCTGGAATGTAATCCTGTGTAATCCATTGTTTGTGTTCAACACGTGTTTCACAGTTTGACTTGATTATACATGTGGCAACATGTCGGGCTTTTCTGCCTCGTGTCAAAGTATACTGTCTAAAGTAGATCCTCACAAGTATTGTCCTTCCTGCATAATTAAAAATGCATTTTCAAAGTGTTCGTGGGATGAACGTTGTAAAGAATGTGAGCACTTTAATAAACTAAAATGGTATCTTCGTGCATTGGCGAAGCGGGCTACTGACCAGCGCTAAGAGGTCATCGGGTGGATCCTTGGACTCTGCACCCTCTACATCTGGCCCTGGGGGTGGCGCGTCGGCCACACCCAAGAAATCTGTTGATAAAGACCCGCCCCAGTCAACTTATGTTTTCGACAAGACACGTGACCGTTCGCCTGCTGATGATACTACCCGCACGACTGATCTTCGTCAATCAGTTGATCGAGAGCGTCAATCAGTTGTTCGAGAGCGTCACCCAGCCACCCCTGTTACGACGGGACCGGCTCGTGACGAGGACCATGAGGGGACTACGGTCCCCAGTCGGTCCGTCTCTCGTCCTACTAACGACGATAGGGACGTCGTGCAGGTCGTCAGTGAACACAGATCCCACTCTACAAGTCGTTCCCGCCTCGGGACGACAGGTCGAGAGACAGTAAACGACACAAGGACGTTCGTCGCCTTCGAGGTCGTCGGGAGTTCGATTCAGACGATAACTACGATGGGGATTGTAGTACTTCTACAGTTAAAGATCGTAGCCCTCGTCCCCCACGGGGACGTGCGACGCTCTCGAAGGGATTTTTGGGGGGATCAGCGTCGTAGAGATAATGATCGATCATCACCCTCGTCTCACTTTCATATCGACCCGGCTTTGATAGGCCAGATCACGGCGGCGGTACTTGCCTTGACGGCATCAACCGAGAAGGTTCGACCACGTCGACTACGTCGGAGGTCTATGGACCATCGACCTGTACACCGGTTCCTTCATCTACGCCTACACAATCGACGTTGACAATGGATTGTGACGACAGCGTCGTAGAGATAATGACCGATCGACACCCTCGTCTCACTTTCATATCGACCTGGCTTTGATAGCCCAGATCACGACAGCGGTACTCGCCTCGTCGACCAAGAAGGATTCGACTACGTTGGAGGTCCATGGACCATCGACCAGTACACCAGTACCTTCATCTACGTCTACACAATCGACGTCGACGATGGATTGTGACGACAGCCTGGCTATGGCTTGGCTATCTCACTTTTTTGCCTGAGTTATCAAAAGATGATGACAAACCGACGTATGCTGGCTTTAAGGTCGGAGATATGCCGCAGTCTCTTCAGTATTCTCCTCCCGATGTCTTCAGAGTCATGGCTCACGATATGGACCAGAACTTTGCCTCTGCTCCGCCGGGGCAGAGTTTCAGCAAACCACCTGTTCGATCGCGTTACCCGATCTATGGCATGCCGTTTTTCGTCACCCATGAGCAGGGACTTGGATTGGGGGCTATTCTTCAAGAAACCAGCGCCCTCCAAAATTCTTGTAGTAGACAGGCATTTGGAATCCATGGACACTGCTGTTCGTCACCAGCTACAACCGCTTGCTGTGCTGTCGACAGCGAGCCAGCGGGGGAGGTAGCGAGGTCCCTTCCCCCGCTGTCACCGTCGTTGGAGTCTACTACCTTTAGACGAGCTACCGGTAGGGGGTGACTTCATCACACAGATCAAGGAGAGTTAACGACCACCCTGAATCTACTACGGTAACTCGGGTGGATCGTCAACCTTCAAAAGTCGGACTAGGTACCAACTCGGGATCTACAGTACATCGGGATACGCTTCCAGACGGGAGTCAATCTGGTCAAAGTACCTCGAGACTTCTACATGCCCCAGCGTCGGTGCACACGTGGCAGGAAGTCCTCAGTCTGTTGACATCGGCTCAAGACCTGATTCGCCGAGGTTGTCTTCAACTTCGTCCGCTGCAGAGATTGCTGTACCCCCACCTGGAGTTTCCCAACCTCCTGGTTCCACTTCCGGCGCAGCTACGTTGTCATCTGGAGTGGTGGCTCCAGCCGTCGAACGTTTGCGACGGCGTCTTTATGAGCGAGCCTCCATTCATACTACACCTATTCGTAGACGCATCATTGGAAGGCTGGGGAGCGCATTTCGGAAGAAAAGGTCCTCCACATCAACTGCCTCGAGATAGAAGCAGTGATTCGGGCGGTCGTGTTCTGGAAACTTCGATTCCGTCGGAAACGGCTGATGATACAGTCGGACAACTCCACAGTCGTCCACTGCATCAACAAACAGGGAACGACTCGGTCGGCGGCCCTTCTGGGACCACGACGCTCTAGCGATATCGTGGGAGGGTCTAGACGCTTACGCGTTTCTGTCAACGGCGCTGTTACCATCGATATTGGAGACAGTTCGTCAAACGGCCAAGCTGTTTTGGTCGCGACTTATTGGCCGGCCAAAACGTGGTTCCCGGAACATCTTCAGATCATCGATCAGCCACCGTTCCCATTGCCAGATCGAGACGACCTCCTTCTTTATCCTCACAACTATCACTCCGGTCATCTCAGCGTCTGAAAGGGTCGACGATCTCGACTTATCTGGCAGCTTTGGCTTCTGTGGTGCATCTCCTACGGGCGACAGGCTCACTAAAATACCGGAGTTGCAGAAAATTTGACGTGCCATCATGGTTGAAGATCAGTCACATTAATTCCGACTGCTGGCCTGGGACCTTGATATCGTTCTGCGCAACCTGTCTAGTCAGACTTACAAGCCTCTCAATCAGGTCGCGATCGACATTGTCTCAGACAACGGCTTTCCTTCTCTCGCTGGCTACGGCAGCGAGAGTATCGGAACTACATGCCATTGACGTCGATCGGATTACGTTCGCTCAGCGTAACCATGGCAACGTCCATCTTGGTCTCAGATGGGATTTTTTTAAAGCGAAAAATCAACTTCCTGGCCAAGGGACCTCGATATCGTTCTGCGCAACCTGTCTAGTCAGACTTACGAGCCTCTCGATCAGGTCGCGTTCGACATTGTCTCAGACAATGGCTTTCCTTCTCTCGCTGGCTATGGCAGCGACAGTATCGGAACTACATGCCATTGACGTCGATCGGATTACGTTCGATCAGCGTAACCATGGCAAAGTCCATCTTGGTCTCAGATGGGATTTTTTTAAAGCGAAAAATCAACTTCCTGGCCAAGATTCGAGAATGTTCCACATTCCTTCCGTGTCTGCCATTATGGGCCCTCATGATCACGCTGTTCTCACCCTGTGCCCAGTTCGTGCGTATTTACCTGCAGCGATCTGAACAGCGACGACAACATTTTCGCCGTTCATACCGTTCTCAACCAATGCAAAGAAAGAGATTACACGTAATACTCTCTCCTTTTGGTTGAGAGCGGTCATTCTCAGAGCTTACGAGGCGCAAGGACTCGCACCTCCCACCTTCTCTCATCTCCACGAAGTTCGAGCCATAGCTTCAACATGAGCACACAGTTTGGTCCACTCGTAGTGGCACAACAGATCTCCCAGAAAAGACAGTGAATTTGTGCTTTATTCACTTTGGACTTTTTGCTCGACACTTCGTGCCAGATAACAGGTTACAATAAAAACTGTTGGTGAATGTACGCATTCTTATGGTTTTTGTTGCGTGCAGTACTTTGGCTGTTTTATTATGGTTATTCGTTGTATGCATCGTCTTCCCATACTTTATAGAACTGCTCGTATTTTTTAGTTACCTTGTATACTGTGAGTTGCTCTGTAACTAAATTATGCGCCGACCACACTTTGATCGCAATTCAACTGACGTGTGCAGTTGTCCTGTCGCATCGATACTTACTTGTGGGTCGAAGAGCATTAAACATGCTGTTTTAGTTACCTTGTATACTGCGAGTTGCTCTGTAACTATACTATACGTCGACCACACTTCGATTGCAGTTCAACTGGCGCGTGCAGTTGTCCTGTTGCATCGATAATTAGTTGTGTGTCGAAGAGCATTAACCATGCTATGCCTTCGTGATTAACAACTTGTCTCGTCCGTGCATCTGGTCGAATGTTCTATTGTCACTACAGGGGTGAGGAACTTGGTACATTCGACGTGAATGAGGTCACTTCCTGTTTACTTTCCCGACCCTCCTTCCAGTGTTCCGTCAAATTCTACCCATTTGTACAACTGAAAACAGACTAAAACATGGGTTTTTCAGATTAAAAACGATGTTTTATTGGTCTGTTTTCAGTCGTACGTTCCCACCCAGCCATCCCCACAGGGAAGTAATCCAGTCCAGTCCTGCTTGATGGCTTATTCTTCGAGATTTGTGACATGTCATAGGGAGGTGCGTGCGCAACCGGACGGAAACAAGTTTAATGTTTACATTCCAGCTTCCGGCTTCCTTTTAAATGTGCGACTAGAGGTATGAGACATACCCATTTGTACGACTGAAAACAGACCAATAAAACATCGATTTTAATCTGAAAAACCCATTTTTCTTTCTTTTAGAGTAGCTAACATTAAGTATCCTGATAATAGCAAAAAACAGACTGATGACAAAATTCCTGTACAATATTGCAAAGAAGCATTCATGGATATTACATTCATTGACATTAGGATTCCTCAAAATCATATTTTCTGCATCACCTCAAGACTCACCTGACTCATTCTGAAAGACAATATTTTTTCACAATATAAGGTCACCAATATCAAAATGTCTGCAATCATGACATAGGATATTTGGGTGTAATTTCTGCTTAGACTGACCTCAGGTATATTCAGCATTGATGAAAAAACAAACAAAATGAATTACCCTGTACTTCTCATATTTCCTCAAGAATGCCTTCACAGTGCCGTGGCTGTGCATCTCTTCAGAATCAATGGCATTTTTCAGGTGGATGTTTTCATCAAGACTGAGAAATAGGAGTTAAGTCATAAAAAATAATTATTCAATGGCTTGTGTCATGTTTCTGTCAAACATCCTTTTTACTGACATGTATGGAAAACTCACATCTCCTTAAAAAACATGTTTCATGTCTAGAGGAAAGCATTCACAGCCATAAAAACCAGTATTTCCACTGAGAAATCACTGTGCTTCCTGCAGAGAGTAAAACAAAACATTCTTTCTATTTAAGATTATTTTCCAAGAACGATCATGCTTTGTAGCTCCTGGATATTGCTGTATATCTGTAATCATATACCACATGTTCAATCAATCAATCAAATTAACCAGCACCCAGCCACAAGCATCTCACATGAATGATGCAATTTGTCCCTTGAACCTCCTCTTTAAAAGCTGCCTTGATGCAAAAAGGAACAAGGATGAGCTTGTTTGATGAACACCCTACACTGCTCATACTGGCTTTCTCAGTGTCTGGAGTCACCGCACCACTTTTGAGCAAACCATTGGTGTGGGTTTATTCTTCTGACATCAAATTATGCCACTGATATTGATTAGACATTTCAATATATATATATATTCATTTTGAGAACAGTAATCAACAAGATGTTTGCCACGGAATATTGAGTGTATCAGCACATGCACTTCAAAACCATGTCTCCAGTGATCCCTCGCTACAACGCTACCTTCGGGTTAGCATTACAGATGATCAGCAGTTTAACGAAGGTCGAGTCGTAGGTGGTAGATATGACCAACAATACAGTTACACATGCTCTGAGTACCTAACACAATCTACGATGCATGTTTCAGAGTTTAAAAAAAAGATTAGAATAGAAGTCGTTTATGATTCATAGTGTAAAAAAAGATTTATCAAGTATTAACATGTGCTTTCAAGAAAAAAGATTGTATCCCTTCAGTGAATTAAGGTGAATAAACAGGTATAACAAACTTGGTCAATAAAAGTATGAAATTTGATATAAAACATCACTAGACATGATGATTTACCATTTAAGTTGTATTTCTTGCCTTCCAAGGCATTGTTTTAAATGCAGAGATTATCATGTGTATTTCGTAAACTTAGAAATGGCAATCAGTTGTGCACACGTTTCCTCCCAATCTACTGGTGTTTCAGTTAAAAAGTACCCAATGATACAACTTCAAAGAATTTTGATGCAATGGTCGGTAGAAATTGTATCTGAAATTATTATTTTATCAGGAATAATATATTCAAATATCGTGTTATTGTAGTTGCAGCGTCCACTGTATATATACTTAAAATTATAAGAATCATAAGCATAGCACTTTAGTACAGGTGGTATGCAGGATATTTTTTTACGTATGGAACAATAGGGACTTCCAACGCTACATGTATTTCGATTGTGAAAACGTTTTGATGACATTTAATAGTCAAACTTCCTCAAATATGACTTCTAACGAGTCAAGTAGTATAAGTAATGACAGTTCTGCCGCAACCCCACTGGAGCCAGATTTATATACCAAATACTGCCACTACAGAGGGAAATTTTTTATGTGAAAATGATGATGTGATTCAATGACCGTCATGAATTGTATAAAAAGAATCATCAATATCAATATCAATTAATAATGGATAAAATTTACTATAGCCCATGAGGATATTGGACAGGTATAGGAGCAATACAAAAATTAGCCACTGCGGCTAAGATATCTAAAGATGTGGCCAAGGATTGGTTAAAGAAACAAACAATGTGGCAAATATACTTACCAGCAACGAGTTATATACTGAGGAAGAAGTTTGATATTTTTACTAAGTTCTTCGTTCATTTTACTAGGAGACCAGACTATGTACTCTTTTTCGAAATTGGAAAGAAACAATTGATGACCGTATTTGGTTGGTTTGACATCACTGATATAATATATACCCTGTGGTAATTCTCGCCATTTGATTGGCTTGTAATTCTCCATTATTATAGACTTATGTAAGCATTCATTTAAATGTGATCAAACAATCTATTTTTAATCTCCAACCAGTTCTTTGGTTTTGGCACGGAAAAATTGACGAGCTTGTTGTCTCCCCTGTTCTATGAACTTTTTTTTCTCGTCTTCGCTAATACCACTGGTCTTACGAGAATTGGATCGAATCTCCTGCTTCATTGCGTTGTATTTGGTTAGTTCTGACAACACTCATCCTTGGATATCTTACAATCAGCCAGTGGTGTTGAAAAATGATCCTCAATGCTGTTCAACTATGCTTTGGCGAGTATCCGAATATTATTATGTTTTAATGCTTTCTTTTGCAACTTACGAGAAATAAATTTTATCGCTATTCCTGCCAGTCCTGAGACTCCGGCTGCTACTTCAATACCAAGTACGATAGGCGCGGAGATTATAGTTGATAATAAACTAACCCCGGCTACACCGAGTCCCATGCCAGCCGTTACAAGTGAGAACATTCACAGCTCTGCAATACTTTTTATACAATCCAAGTCTCAACTCCCTCTCCTTCTCTATTCAATGTTTTATGTCGCTTATTTGATGTAATCGAAATCCATCAACAGTATCCATCTTTTCAGATGCTTCATCGAGCACCGGATATAAACTCCTAATGTATATTATTATATCATATAATAGTCTTCAATTGGTCTTGCTTAAATGTTTTGAGAGTATACATCGGCCTTATTCAATGTATATTATACGGCATGAATATCTTAGTAAGAGAAATGTTTTCACCTTTAATAATTTGGACCCCCTGAAGGCTTGCAACGGGTGACACTCCCATATAAATAATACTACCACATTGACGCTCGTGTTTCTTAAGCCATTTAATTAATAGACCTGGTAATATCTCGAAGGCATCTTCTGGTGCATCTCCAAACAAGACTTCAATAACAAGTGTAGAAAGATCAGGTATAGCATTCAAGTTCTGTTTTATATCATTGAATTCAGAAACCAAATTTAAACTAACATTTTTTAATGCTGGAGGACTCAATAACATATGACCTGGGTTTTCTGGCAGGGGAGTGACTAACACACTTTTTCGTTTTATGTTGAGGGGATATAAGCCCTGTGTACGATCCCACTATTCATTATCTTAGTTAAATAATGTCCCTTACCCGTCATCACATATGGTGGGGTAATGACGATATTCAGTAGCCACTCCATTTTTTCTTCGACCATAGTCGACTTATTATCATCATTGCGAGTAAGATTGTATGAAGTGTTTTTATTGAGTCTACTAACGTCGACATCACTTAAATCTCCTAGATTACCTGTGAATACAACTTCTTTCCGCTTGTATACATTATCTTGTAAGTGTAAAACGTATAACTTACCATCGGTACCGGGTTTACTGAATCCTTCTGTGTCTCCGAGATTGGAAAGCGCAATTGTATTGTCTAAGGTTATGCATTCCAGGGCCTGATGAATCAACCATTATTTATAATATGGAGTGTTACACTCAAGTATCCTATATGTACAGGTTGATGTTTTACATCTAATACAGAAATTTTGTGGTCTGAAATAAAACCCTGTTTTAACTTTTTATATTGTAATGATGTGAAAGATTCCGTTCTACCGCTATTGTTTTTCATCTTTGACTGGAATAGCTCTTAGCAGAGTTGAAGGACTTTTGAGTTGAATATTATCTGTTGTACTGATCTGATCAAGATGGATGCACAACTCTTTACAGTGAACTAAATCAGGCACTTTAACTCCAAGCTCTGTTTTGTTGGGTCGTATTATTACTTTTTGTCTAAAAAATCCAAGTGTATCTGCTAAGTTCTCGTAAAGAATTACAACCCTTTCTCCAGTGCTTAAAATCAGCATCCCATTCGACTCATTTTGGGTGAGACTATCTCCAAAAGGCTTAAAAAGTTCATCATTGAGTGAGCATACACTGTAATACCCATCAGATATAGTGTGCACGTCTCCATTTATCCATATCTCATTATTACCTCTTGCAGCACTTATATTGGTCCACCGCAGGTAATACGTTGCATCGCATAGAGCGACTTCAAGCTGCCCAGCCGAGTTATCGATAGTATGAAGTAGTTGAATAGACTGACCATCTGTTATTCCTGGGAGTGTAACATACATATTACATATACAAAGATACTATATCATAACTTAAATATGAAATCAACTTACATTATGAATCAGTCGATTTTAGTAAGTGCCTCAGGTGCTAAGTCTTTTGTTCATTTCCCTAATATCTTTGAAAAATACAGGGTCACAGCAACTAGCGATAAAATGGTGCATGATTGGTTCCACAATCCAATGCAATTTTGGCAGAACCAGTTAAACTTTGCCATATGGTGTGCCACAACGGGATGTGGTGTATCTCTTTATGCCCCAGGATCTGAACTAAATAAGTCTGTTTTATCATTTCCTGTGTTCTATCAGATGAGACGTATACTTATAGAAATTAGTGCCCCATTACCGCAGGATCAAGCATGGAATTCCACAAATAATCCGTACAATAGGTTCGCGTATTTGTCAGGAATTTACTATTTCTTCGAGTAAAGATATCAATGAAAAAACAGCGCTTATAGTAGGTGGAGTCGCGGCTGGTTTACTCATGATTTGGATAAATAGTCTTTAATGGATAAGTACAACAGCCCAGCAATTGCTACGATCAGTGCCCACAAGTTTGAAATAAGCCAAGTGGTGGTCTTAGCTAATAAATTCAAGAGCCAGGATACAATACTCCCCATTATACCGGGAAGTGCAGATGCGGCTTTCCCAGCGAGCTTTCCCAGTGCTTCTCCTAATGCTTTTAAATACTTTTTTATCCACTTTTTACACCATTTGTATCACTAGGAGGTGTAGGCGGTGTGGGTGGTCCACCTCCACCGGATAACGCGAGAGTCAAAGTCGGTTAAAATTAATCCCAATGCGGTAAAAATACTGGCAATGGTTATACCCTGTTCTCTGAACAATGTTGGCGGGCCGATCCTTCATCTTCTAAGTTACGCAATCTTTCCGCAATGCGGCGTCTACTGAATTCATCGCCCGCCTGTTCAAGTTTTGTTTTCTCATAAGCTATATGCTTGTTGAGTTCAGATAGTTTGGCTATATTATTGATGAGTTCTCCCTGCATTGTTTGTTTGCCTTGTCAAGGCCTCGTAATTCCCTAATACTGAGCCCCGAGGATGGTAGCTGTAACATGGAATTATCGTAGTAGGTATCCAAGATTTCTCCGAGTCCATCCCATGCAGGCTTCGAGTGTTCATCCAAATTCTCTTTATCTATGGCACTGAGTTCAGTACGCACAGTCTGAAGAACCTTAGTAGTCTACGCAATAAGTTTTTCTTGTGAGTAGTCTCCAAACCTAATTCATTCCGAACAATGTTGATGCCATGTTTACTGGCTATCGTAGACAAGGCTAGGGGCTTACGAGTACGAGAATTCATAAGATCAATATCCAGAGAGCCACGCAGTTGCAATATTCCTTTACTATCTATCATAAACTTTGAATAGTCACGACCAATAGGAGTTTCTTTTAAGGCATCGTAATAATCATTAACGGCTGGTTTCAAAAGTTCATCGTTAAGATTCATAAAGCTGGTTTCATCAGTACCCTCTTCGATTGTACTGGTATCAGTTATGTTATCTAGATTGAAATCATCCATTTTTTTATATTAAACATAAGGTTACATAATTTCAATATAAACAATGTCTTCGCAATACAGACGCAAGTTAAACCCACAACGTAGACTTCCGAATCCATTAGGGGTCAAAGCAATTCGCCAGTCTGTAACTATAACTTATAACCCGAGTACCATTGATCAGAATCAAACACTTCTGGTTCGCTTTCCTAATCTAGGCGCTCATGATGTGTTAGTTCCAGGAACTGAACGACTATCATTTACAATTAATTTGACTTCTACGGACTCTAACAGAGAGCTCGTTCAGAACATAGGTCATGCGATTGTTAAGAAAATTGCAATTAAAATTAGTGGTAATGAGGTTTTGAGTATTGACGATAGCGATGTATACTTCTGTTACATGGATCTCATGAGAACGGCTAAAGAATGGGAAACTTACAGTACCAAGGTATTTGTAATCAGAGACTGCGTGTAGGTGCTGATAGTGGTGATAATACTGTCGTAGGAGATAAGGCTGTTGCTGATGCATTAGGTAACCGATTCTATATTCCACTCAACTTTGAATTACTAGATAGTCACATGCCCTTCTATCAAGCATCCCTAGGCGATAGGTTACAATACGAACTCACTTTTAATGACTACAGCAGAGTAATCAAAGCTACTGAAGATGATACTTGCTATTCTATTGACAATATCTCACTGGAGTCTGATATGATAACAGATCCTGAATTAGCCAGACAAATTCGTAACCAGTATACCGGAAGTTTAGCCATTTTGTACGATCGCATGCTTCGACACCGAAAGATCACAACAAAAGAGATACGACGTGGAATAGCAATCTAAACATCCCCACGAGATCGTTGAAGGGTATTTTAATGTTGTTCGAGGACCCTTCTGAAAAATTTGCAAGAGATACCGAGAAGTTCAACAATCCCAAGATTACAAAAGTAGAACTGACTATCGAGGGCGTGCCTAATCAACTATATAGTCAAGGCATTCAAGCATATCAACAGTGGGATGAGATTAAAAAACTCCCTTCTATAAAACGAAGTCCAGAAGTTAACAAGGTCATGAAAGATCTGTCTCTCGGGGATGTATCGATGGCTGAATTCCTTACCACGAAGTATGCGCTATGGCTCGACATGCGAACCACAGACGAACCACGAACTACACGGTAGTGGGCGGAGAATAGAAAATGCCAGTGAGGGTGTTACTATACAGATAACGAAGCTTGCCAATACGGCTGGTAAATTATACATATATTTGTACGTGATTATGGATGCGCAACTTAATATACAGAATGGAAGATTCGTGCAAGTGATCTTTTAATAATCTTCTACCAAAAGAACCACACTGCGCTATCATCTGCGGGCAACAGGGTTGCGGAAAAACAGCTTTTATTCTAGACATTTTACAAAGTCATTATCAGGATGTTTTCGCCCATATTATTATTTTGTGCCCGACTATAAACGTTAATAAAACATACCTATCAAGAGATTGGGTAATGAATGATCCCGGGGTGTACAAAGTTGATCCGGGTGATCGTTTACAAGACTGTTTACAAGTATGTCATGAAAAATACAAAGGAGAATCAACCCTTTTTATAATAGATGATAGCAGTGCGAGTAAAGAACTTACCAAAAAGAAAGATATGCTTTCATATTTAGCATTCTCCGGACGACATATGGAGCATAGCATTTGGGTACTTACTCAAAAATACAACTCTGTTCTGAAAGATCTCAGAGAGCAGACCAAATAGGTAGCCCTGTTTCATTGCAAAGACCGAGATTCATTTGAGGACTGTCTACGTGAAAATGAGGTTATTTCTACCAAGCTCGAGCGAGATGAAGTGAGAAAACTGTTAGCGGAAACGAAGCACTGTAAGCTCGTATTAAAAACTGACCAACCAGCTGCTTATGCAATTGCTCAGCAAAATTATAGCAACTACTGAGCAAAATATATCAACTGCTAAGCAAAATATAGCAAATTATAGCAAAATTTAGCAAATATAGCAAAATTTAGCAAAATACGATAAATTGAACATTATTTAGGAGATAAACCTACTAAAAGCTAAAGCGCTCGGTTCAAAATTAATATAAAGAGGTATCTATTCTCCAATTGGACTACATCACATTTCAAAACACAGTAGGTTTATCTTCATTCTACCATGACGCCAACAACGCTTTGAAAACGGCGCTCTCTTGCAACGCGTTACAACACAGGCACACATGTCCGCAAGCTTAGAACATTCCGAAAAGTGGTCACAGGTAGTTATATGTAACAATTATTACTTAACTTCAAGACTAAAAACACCATAGTCGTGAGTAGTTCAAAATAAGTGTTCAAAACACATAGTTTTTCAAAGGAAGTTGACAAATAACACTCCAAACCTAGTCCAAAGACAGATATTTTAATCTCTACCAACTTGTTGTACACTGTTGTAAACTGTGGACTGACTGTCAATATTCTCAGAAGTTGTGAGAGAGGTCATTTCTTGGAAATCGAACATGACATCATTTCTATTGTAGGGGTGACAGGTTGTAGATAAAGGTTTTAAAATGCTAAACAAATATATTTCTACAACAAACTTTTTGAATTAACATTCTATTACACATTTAACATGTGTAAGTGTTATTAGTTAGTAAGCAATTACCCCCAGTAAACAATAATAACATCAAAATAAATGCCTCTCCACCCCGAAATTGGATGTGGCAGAACTTGACCTACATCACGGTTACTCACACCTCACAGCTGTCAATGGCTGACAATCTTGTTTACATTCTCTGTTGCTCCGTAAGCAAGATGACAACCCCGATCTATGATGTGGTTCAACATTAACCTGTAGATTTACTTGGAATGATCGAGCCTGCTGGTACAAAACGATTACCAATGGAACTGAGTATGACTGAACAGCCGCTTTTTAGCCTGCAGACGAGCCGGACATTTTTTACACGAGGTAGGGCCTATCCTGCATGGTGTGACCTGTCAATTTCAAGATTTCATGTATTCCAAAGCCAGCATGTGAATGGAATGAGACATTCGTGGCCCAGACATAGTGGGTCGTGTATGATTTTCTTAATTGTCCGTGTTCTGTAATGAATTTCATCAAGTTTGACTTCAATGATGTAGGGACATTGTTTTTGTGGATTTTCGAATGGACAAGTGTTTTCTGAGTGATGGAATTTCAAATCCTCTTCTGCCAAATCCTTACGATGGTGGTTGACTGACATAGCGCTAATATCAATCACAAAAAGGTTTGTAAACAACAGGTTGTGATGAATAAAGTGTTTTCAAACAATTTTTATAATATATATTTTATATTTTACTTTTATTGTCGGTTGTTTCAATGAGGAAATAGCTTAAATTGTTCCGATTCTGGTCACCATAGAACAATTCCCTAACAGTTTCATAAACATTTCATCTGTATGCAATAGATATGCCCTAGTTAAATCTTTTAATATCATCATTGAAGCAGTCAGGGTTGAGGCCTAAGCAACGCCCAAAACATCCGATATCAAACTACCGCATTTCACAGTTCATATGGGGTGATCGATCAGCAGCCATTTTCTATGAGCGAGTGAGTGAGTGAGTATGGTTTTACGCCGCTTTAAGCAATATTCCAGCAATATCACGGCGGATTTTCTATGAATCGATATGTAGGCTATCTATGTATTCATACGCACGTTTTTGTGTGAATAGGCTTAATATATTTGAAAGGGGTTTCCGTAGCAAAAAGGAAACCTCTTTTTAACAAATCAGAATCAAGCATTCATCAATGTCATGGTAGAATATGTAAAAATGTGGTTTGAAATACTCATTCTTTCGTAACAGTTTATTATTTTGGGCTGTATATACAATATTTTATTATGTTAGACTTAAATATCTCCTTAGGGTATTACATTATGGAATGCGATGAACTTATCGAACTGCTCCAAAATGAGCCAGAACCTATGGTAGATAAATCTTTAGATAAACATAGAGAAAGACTTGTGGCTTTGGTAGCCGGTGGAAAATGTTCCCAATATTTTGGGGAAAATTATACTACTGAAAAAATTGATAACATGACCGATGAAGAACTTAAAAAACTGTATGTGAGTTACGAGTCTAGACTGGGAGCTACCATGACTAAAACAATAGTTTCGGCTATGTTACCACTATACACAGTTGTAGCTACTACGTTTCTTCCTATTCCGGCAGAAAATCGCATGTATTTATGTGAATCTCTAGAGAAAGACCCTTTCATCGAACATGCTATAAGCGCAGTAAGCTGTGAGTTTTATCATAGATACGGAATGTTCTTAGCGCCACTTACCACCGCTTTAATAACAGCTAGGTATTGTCAATATAAACATACGTGCCTACTTACTAATAATGGAGACGGAAATACAACAAGCACAATCCCCGAATGCACAACAAGTGACCGAGGAAACACAAGCGATTGTGAAAACAACACAAGCCCCGATTGCATCACAATTCAGAGTGACTAAGAATCCTCGAAATGCCGCAGCTGGTAGGAAGGGTGCGCTAGCGAGAGAGGCAAAGGCCCACAATTCAAACACTGAACATAGCCCGATTAAAACTTGGGCTCACACTGCTATAGGCATCATAGCAGTGGTATGGTTGTTTTTTAAGACCAGAGAAGAGAAAACACCACAAGTTCAAAAATTAGATGAGGTTCAATGAGAGTTAAGCCCTCATGTAATGTTATAAAAGCATGACTACTCCAGTTACAGATGGTAAAATGTTGGTAAACACAACGTATCATTCAGCGGTGGTCAGCAGGCTTGGCCATTGGCTATGCCAGTATAGCTAAAATGTTTACTAAAGCCACACCACCCAAGCCAGATTTTAATGGTTATGATATTGGTATGATGGTTCTAGATGAAGGACTAGCAATGGCCACAAAAGATATACTAATAAAACAAGGGCTTATCCCAGAAGACATAATGAAGTAATTAAACATTTGAATATTTTATAAACATAGTATGGCATCAATTGTGATGATGGTTGGTTGAGCTATTGTTAATGCTCTAGCTTTTTCGGGGAGTACTTATTTATTTACTACTATGAGGGAATCAAACACTAAAGAAATTGAAGAGGAGCGTATATGACATAATAAAGCATTAGAACAACACGAAACAGCTCAGTCACAATCGGCCAGACGCAGAATGGAGAGATTAGATTTTATTTATTTATTTATTTATGATGAACTGTGTAAACAAGGACATTCAATTCAATCGTTTTAGGATGTTGAATCTGCCATGCATGAATACTTCCTTGTTTATGGAAAGACGCTTGACCCAATACCAAGGCCAACAATAAGTCAGTCTTATACACCCTCAGAGGCTCAGAGGGGCGGTCGGGTAGCCTAGTGGTTAAAGCGTTTGCTCGTCACGCCGAAGACCCGGGTTCGATTCCCGACATGGGTACAATGTGTGAAGCCCATTTCTGGTGTCCCCCGCCGTGATATTGCTGGAATATTGCTAAAAGCGGCATAAAACCTCACTCACTCACTCACTCACTCAGAGGCTCAGAAAGAGTGAGTGAGTTATTGCTTTACGTCACATCGGCAATATTTCAGCCATATCGTGACGAGGGCTCAGAAAGACCGCGAGATAGTATTTATAATGTTTGGGTTGTCGGTAGTTGCGATTTTCAGCTACACAATTACGCATAAGCTATGATCTATTATGTATCAGCTATGTCGGACTGAGTCTTATCAGCTATGTCACACTGACTGGCTGACTGCTGGGCAGAGACTCGGCTGATGACACATATTTAGACAAATGATCCTAGAAGTGTATATTTATCATAAACATATATATAAATCTTTATATATAGAGTTTAAGCAGGCTATTATGCGATCAAACAAAACATGATGGAAAGAAATATTTCTGCGAAAGATGCCTGCATGTGTACAGAAGACAAGATCTATTAGAAGCGCATAAAGAAGACTGCAGAGGTGTTGGACATACTGCTATCAGGATCGATATGCCTAAAGAGGGAAATATATTAAAATTTGAACATTATTGTAATCAAATGCCAGTACCGTACATAATTTACACTGACTTTGAAGCACTTATCAAACCTATAGAAAATACCGAACACAATACTGAATGTAGTTTTACATACAAAACTCAAGAACATATTCCTTGTGGGTTTGGATATATAGTTGTAAGGTATGATGGGAAAACAAACCCGCCCGTGATTAACAGAGGTCATTTATATGACGAGGGATGATTGAAGTGCGATGAAGTCAACAATTTGTCATGTTTGTACTAAACCCCTGAATTGGGATTCTGTAAGAGATCATTGTCACGTCATGGGTAATTATCGGGGAGCTGCGCATAACGAGTGTAACTTGAAACTAAAAATGAATTCTCAAACAATACCAATCCCCGTTGTGTTTCATAACCTTAGGGGATATGATTCTCATCTCATCATGCAAGCTATATCTCAAAGACTGACGGCGGCTTAACGTGCATTCCTAATGGAAAAATAAATATCATTCTCATTGACTAAAACTATACATTATACTGAGACAAGGATGGGAAAGCCAGAACAAAACAAAGTAATGGACTTAGATTCATAGACTCAATACAGTTTCTGTTATCTTCCCTGGACAATTTAGCTAATGGAAACAATCCCGATGACTTGCAATAACAAATCCATATACTGATTGGTTAACTTGTCATTTGTTGCTGAGAAAAGGTGTATATCCTTACGATCACGATCTGTACTGTTACTCGCCGATATATTCGAGATATTTAGAAAGACATGTTTAAAACAATACAGCTTGGACCCGGCATGGTACTATTCCAGTCGCGGACTATCGTGGGATGCATTGTTGAAGAAGACCGGTGTAAAACTAAAACTACTCTCCGATTATGATATGCACTTGTTTATTGAGAAAGGATTAAGAGGTGGTATATCGATGACGGCGAAAAGGTATTCTAAGGCTAATAATAAATTAGTGGAAGGATATGATCCGAGTAAACCCAATACACACATATTATTTCTCGACGCCAACAATTTGTACTGATGGGCTATGAGTTAACCTTTACCTATGGGTGGTTTTGAGTGGATCGATGTGAATGATATCGATGTGATATCTATCCCAACAGACTCTGATAAAGGGTACATACTAGAAGTTGACGTAGAATATCCAACAGAGTTACATAAAGACCATAACAGTTATCCGCTAGCTCCCGAAAGATTATTGGTTAATAAAGATTGGATGTCGGAATATCAACACTCCTTGATGGGTGATACAAGGTTAGCTAACGTAGAAAAACTCATACCAAATTTGATGGATAAGACAAAATATATAGTTCACTACAGAAATCTCCAGTTATGTCTATCGTTAGGTATGAAACTTAAGAAAATACACAGAGTTCTAAAGTTTGATCAAAGTCCTTGGATGGAGCCCTATATAAGGCTGAACACAGATTTAAGAAAGATGGTACCAGCAATTTCGAAAAGAACCTATATAAGCTCATGAATAACTCAGTATTTGGTAAAACTATGGAGAATCTAAGGAAGTGTGTTGATGTTAAATTAGTCAGATCTAATGAGGAAGAAAGACTCAGGAAACTTATAGCCAGTCCGGCTTTTAACAGAAGTAAGATATTTGATAACGACTTAGCGGCGCTGCATATGCAGAAGAGTAATATAAAATTCAACAGACCGGTGTACGTTGGTATGAGTATTCTCGACTTGTCAAAACACTTAATATATGACTTTTATTACAATGAACTTAAGAAGAACTACGGCGATAGATGCGAGGTGTTATATACCGATACAGATTCTTTGTTGATGGAAATACAAACCAAGATGTGTATAAAGATATGGCAGAAAAATAGATATGTACGACACGAGCAATTACCCAAAAGATAATCCACTGCACAGCGTAGTAAATAAAAAGGTGTTAGGTAAGATGAAGGATGAATTTGCTGGGACCCCTAGTGTGGAGTATGTCGGATTAAGACCTAAGATGTATTCTATAAAGAAGTCCGATAATGGAGAGATAAGAAAAGCTAAGGGTGTTAAGTATGTGGTAAAAAAGCATATCAAACACGAACAGTATAAAGAAGCATTATTCAATGGTAGAGCATTCAAACATGAGATGAACACTTTAAGAAGTGTCAATCACAGGATATATGGATTGAGAATGAACGAGACATCATTATCCGCCTTAGATACAAAGAGATGGATTGATAAGGATTGTGTAACTACCTATGCTTATGGTTATGGTGGTAATACTGTATCGTTGGGAAAATATGAGCAACTCTTCTCGTACAAATGCCCTGCCCGGTCCATCTTTAAGATAATAAAGAATAGGCTCTCCTTCTTTCATAACAAACCCACTAATGTTATATATCTTAAGGGACCAAATCGGTTCGGTTGCGCAACGTTGGCCTCCTTCGAGTTAACCGGGCTGGTATAAATATCTTACGCCTACTCTATCCGGAAGTTTTTGTTCTTTGCCTCTCCTCGGTGCTGAAGATTCGGAAGTCACAGATTTCATTTTAATCGCATCGGATGGTTTCTTCCTGATTAATCTCGTTACTTCATTATTCAGCGCTGATACAACAGCTGATAATCGTGTCACCCATTCGGTTGATCTCAATCGTTCCGATTTCATTTCGATCCAATACTGATAGCCAAACAAACGTTCTGCTAATGTCCGGTTAAATCTTTCAACGATAGCTTGACTACGGTGGGCCTCTTTTTCACCATGCCTGATTTCGACCTCGTGCTTTGTTATCAGTTTAGTTACTGATCCCATAAACTCGCGACCAGGATCTACTTGAAATAGCTTGGCCCATTTTAGTGGTCCGCGTTTATATATGCGGCTCAGTGCATTAGCTACTTCTGTTGAATCTTTCGAGGTTAATGGCTCAGCCTCTTTGTACGGACTAGCCACATCCACTATGGTTAAAGAGTATTTATACGTTTTGCGTCTTACCTTATCATGGGGGAGAAACAAGAGGTCAGCCTGATGAACTTCATTCGTTGTAAAAATATCAAACTTCTTCCTCGGGATATAACGCGGTGCTGGTAAGTATATTTGGCACATCGCTTGTGTCTTTAACCAATCCTTGGCCACATCTTTAGATACCTTAGCCGCAGTGGCTAATTTTTGTATTGCTCCTCTACCTTTCCAATATCCTCATGGGCTATAGTAAATTTTATCCATTATTAATTGATATTGATGATTCTTTTAATACAATTCATGACGATCATTGAATCGCATCATCATTTTCAGTTAAAAAAATTCCCTCTGTAGTAGCAGTATAGGTATATAAATCTGGCTCCAGTGGGGTTGCGGCAGAACTGTCATTACTTATACTACTAGTCATGGTAAGGCATTTATGATATGTGTATCCATTCTCTTGCTACTAAAGTTTGTTTCAAGGTGTCAATAGCGGTAATCTGACCGTGGTCGCCATAAATAACGGTGAGACGTACACAATTTCGCCGAAATTATTGTTAACATTATTATAATTATTGAATGAAATTTTGAATATAATTAATAAAGAATATTGCAAACATTAGTCCAGATAAGCAATTAACAATTTGTTTATAACCAGATATTATAATAATAAGATTAAATTGCGTACTTCAGTTCAGATTTGTTGACTGGTATTTCCGGTGTTACGTGATCGCGCTGTAACCAAGTAAGCACTATATTGAAGAGCTCAATAGCGAGGTAACACTGTATTTGTGAGAGAAAGTTGGCAGAGGCTAAGGAAATAGTCTTTTCATTTACCAGTTTCTGAAAGTATTTTGTTAAACTAGTATGGAATTTCGCTTTTCCATACACAAAATAATTTCTCAAATAAACATATGTGTTTAAGGAGGAGTATTATAAACATCATTTACAAGAAATCCTTTAATTCAGCTGTCATTAAGCTATAAAAAATATTCAGATTTTCACCAGATGTCTTCACTGTCATGCAACTATCATTAATCAGTTGTGACACTAATAGTATCTCCCTTCCCATGCCTCTCACTCATGAAAGAAAACCTCTCTTCTTTCAAACACCGGCAACAAGATTTCTCAGTCTGTTGGGGTGGTTGCCGTTCTTTCTGGCTTCATCCTCCATGGATCTGCTGTCAACTGGCCGTCTTGAACTTTGAACTCTAATGTAACCTCTCCTGGTCAGGCCAAAAATACAGAAGAAGAAAAAACCCATCTCGTCCATTTCATCCATATCAACTGTGGGAATCTGATACTAAATGACCAACAGCCAGTGATTGTCTGGCCAGACCGAAACCGTACATGTCATACGCCGCATCATGAATGAGGTGAAACATCCAGCCATGATACTTGCTCTCCTTGCAGTGGCACTGCCACCAGTGGAGCTTTCTCAACCTCTTGCGGTGCTCATTTTTGCATATGTATGGTAGCAATCTCTGCAAAGATTGTGTTCAACCTTCAAACTACTCAAGGAAATTTAGGCGTGGTTTCTGTTTGGGTTGAGCTGTAAAAAACACACCAGGTGCCTGTGGACTCCTATGTACATGGAACAGATCAGCACTTCCCACAGGTGACATGAGTGTCACCCAAGGATACACACCCTCTACACATTGGTGGAGGGTGAACGTTATCTTGTTCAAAACCATGTCACCACCTTGAAATTAAAATTCTATTGTAAACTAATCCTCTTCAGCTATAATGCGGGTGAGAAGCTCAATCTTAAGTTATTACGTGGTGAATATAACTAAATTATGTGCTGTGACATGAAATTTTATTGAACAGGAAAGAAGTAAAGTTCCCACCTTGCATATGCGCAGAAGCATTGGGCAATAGAACACTATTATCCACATGACTGATTAAGGATAGCTGACACTGAAGGTTTTTATAGTGTGATGACAGAACCCTCAGAACCATGAATCGTTTGGGTCACAGGTGACACATATTGATCCAAACCCAAAGGCTAGCTCAGGGCCACGATCTGAGCATAAGTTGTCAATGCAGGGCCTCCTGTCCTCTACTTGACTGGGTCATTGGATGAAAAGATAGTGGGTCAGTATCTAAAGTTATCATAACACTGGTGACCATGGCACAAACAGGTCATATGTTGCTTTCACTCCATATGGGCGTGTTATCCATGGTAATCCCATTTAGAGTTTCCGTGAAAGTGGTGGGAAAGGCTACATGCCCTGTCTTCCATTATCAAACTGGTCGGCACAACCATCCTGTCCAACTAAGCAGTGGGGATCTGACAGTACAGATAGTCAATCCCAATGGTGGGTAGACTTCATCTTTGGATCCGGTTGAGGCCTGGCAGTTGTCCCTGACTGAATTTAACGTAGTCAAAATCACCACCATTCTCTTTCTGCATCCCTCCTTCTTGACTTCTTCCAGGACTCAGCGATCCATTCATCTCATGGGAGAGAAACACACTGGGTGCATCTAGACTCCCCTGAACATTTGACCAGCACCAGCAGATGTGTGGGTAATCTAGGGTCTTGAAGAGCCTACACACCTTCAACTACACGTTCACCACTTAGAACTAAACTTAAGGTAAACTAAACCTCTTCACCTTCCACATAAATGAGAAGCGCAATCTATTCTTCTTGTAAACTACATAAACTGAAGATCCAAACTTTATTACAGTGTGAAAAATTATAAAATTTTGTGCTAGAACAACTCCCAAATAATTTTCATGTTGAAAGTAGCACACACAGGAAAGAAGTGAATACTTCACATGTGCAGAGGTTTCGGAAGAGAGATACTTAGAGAATAACCAATGAGCAACGAGGAATTACAGAGCACATGTCATGAGTGAATAAATTATGTAAGTTTCGAGTCTGTGGCAAGGGACTAACAGCATTCACTCACGAGGGACAGATTATCAGTTTTGTGTAAGCTTTTCTATATATTACTCATTGACATTTTAAAACCAAGAAGTATGAATGAAACGTCAACCCAGACACATTTCAAAGGAGGCAAGCTATGGTGACAATGACTACATGGCATCATGATCGATATTCATATTTTGTCAACAATGAAGCACTGTGACACATTTGGGCTTTAAATGACCAATCAGCATTGAGAATTGCCAAAATGGACATGTGCAAATATCAGAAAGTTATAACACTAGTATCAAAATTGATTATGGATAGTTGACATTGATGAGGTCTTCTGTTGAAAATCTGAAGATATTTATAGTGTACCATTACTTATTATATAATCATGTGGTACTGTTGTCTAGAAGACGTATGACAAAGGTATTCAGGTATTCAAGGATACAGCTCCTTGTGTCTTCTTTGGTATTCCAGCAAAGTCTTCCTTCGTGTGCGTAACCTCAACTACAAAAGAAATCAAACTGTACATTTCATCTCACACACACGTCAACTGAAAATGACAGACGAATATAGCTATGGGTTGTATATTGAATAAACACAGGTCCATGGCACTGCATGGAGCTCACCTGGATATAAAGTCAACAGTCAATTTGTCAACAAAGACAGCTACACAGAGCTCCAGATAAGCTGCTTATTTGCATAAAATAGGCAGAATATATTACCATAACCCAATTAAGTTTGGGGGGCTTGCATACAAATGTGTATGACAAATTCTTAAAAATGCAAAATAGTTCAACAACAATTACCCAATGTAGCATGTTCATTTATGTAGATCTATATTTACTGATCAAAGGCATCACCTGTAAATAGCTGTCTGGTTTATTTTAACTTAGACCTGAATCACTGTTGTGATCTTATGCATTATGCTTATCCTGACACACTTAAGGCAAAACATGAACTGATGAAAATCGGATGCCGGACAAGCAAGCCATTGATATAAGATCATTTGACTTTCAGGCATGCGAGTTCAAAATAGCTTAAATGTTTGGAAATTTTGGATAAATTCCTGAAAAATCAAAGCATTTTCCAATTACATTTGATTGGATGGCATTGAAGGCCACAGTCACAAAGTGTAAAGTAGCTTGTGTACTCTATATTGAACATTTAATTTCTAATTTGAATTTGAAGAAATCTGGTACATACATGACCTCTTAAGAGGGTCATCACATCACATTTAGGTGACCTGCAAATCGGTCAAGGTCACAAGAGGATACATAACAAATTTTTTCTCAAAATTTCAAGCTAACTGGGATTCATAGATGGCAGATAGTGCCACAACACTGTAGATCACCTGGATGAGTTATTACCAGTTAAATGTCAAGAAAAACTGTGAATATTGAGAATGAAAACATTCGCAAGAATGTAACAAGTATCAAATTTCAGCAATATGTTTTAATCTGCAACAAGCTTAATTTACCTTTCCCAAGTTTCGACTCTGATTCTGTAAACGCCTTACTGAGGAGGTATATTTTTCTTATGCCATACAATTTGTTCCTATCATCTTTCAAACGCTACATTTAACCCATAATGTTGACAATCATTGCCATAAAGGATCATAATAGAACACATGTTATACTTGGGATATAACACTTTTTATTTCTTTTTTTTCTACATTTTATTTCACCTTTTCCCTGTTACATGAGGAGGATGGCCATCCAGGGCAATGGTCACCCTCACATTCTGAAGACAATGTATGTATACATTTGAGAAAAATTAAATACAAGTATTGGAAATGGTGCCAAGGTGATTTTTAAGAAATATAACAAAACATACACACAGTCAAGCATTCAAAATATTATTCAAACACTGATCCTGGCAAGAAACAAATATGAGAAAGAGATACATATGTTATTGCTGTTCTGCTTCTTCAAACAATATGTATAACACTTTCTTAGTATAGTACAGATTCTCATACTATTTTTGGATTGAGTCCCTTCCGGGATTCAAACCCACACTGCCAGAATTAGGCACCTCATCGCCATCACACAATGTCAGCCATCTAACCCACTGAGCCACCGAGGCTTCCACAAAAATAAAAGTCTGACAAGTGGTAGTCGAGATCACATACTTTGTTTTACTACTCATGGTTTGGGCGACAGTATCTGATTCCCGGACATTATATTTACTGGTGTTATCCATGACAATGACACTGACGTTGTTTAAAATGGGCAATAGTTGAAGTTCCAACCAGTCTATGAACACATCACCTCCTATAATTTCCTTCTGAAAATCACCAGTTTTCTTTTCACAGTTGCAGAGTGCAAAACAATGACATGATTACGTTTACCTGATTCTATGTACCATTGGTGCTTTTTGGCCATCTGCCGATAGCCACATGTATCTGGATGCCCTGACTGTGATAGTTAAGAATGGTTTGGAGATCATGTGACCTCATTGACAGGATGGAATATTCTCGGTCATTGCCATGCACATGCAGTGTATCAAAATCCCATTTCTTGGAGAGCAATAGTTAGTGCAGTCCGGGAAACATTAATTGTATCTTTAATTCCTCCCAAATTCTACTATAAGACAGGGTTACCTTCTGCTCATAAAGCTTGTACACTATACGCCTTCAGGGTGAAACAATACACCGATATTCCGATGCATTGTGATACTTGACCCACGATACAATATACGATAGAGGTGGGCCCATTTATCAATACGCCACGATACAGAACGCAACACAAGTTCATATATACAATGAACACGTTTTAATAACAAGATAGTATTATAATGGTATTGAATTTTGTACTTCAGTTCGGATTTGCTGACTGGTATTTCCGTGTCTGAAGAGATACAGCAACCACGGTCAGATTACCGGTTTTGACGCATTGAAACGAACTTCAGTTGCTAGAGAACAGATACATATATTAAACATGCCATACTTTGACTCATTAAAATTCATATTTGTGGCAATTTGGCTAATATATGTCAACATAATGTTTTCACATACATACATGTTGTGCGGGAAGTCCCTACGGTGACTGGTCAAATTGTTCCATACGTAAAAATATCCTGCAACAGCAATCACCAGTACCAAAATGCTAAGCTTGTGGTTCTTATGGCTTTAAATATATATATATATAGTAAAAGCTGCAACTAAAGTAACATGATATTGGAATATATTATTCCTGATAAAACAATAATTTCTGATACAATTTCTTCGACCATTGCATCAAAATTCTTTGAAGTTGTATCACTGGTGAAGTACATTAATTCTTTCTGGTGTTTGAACTTTGAATTGTTTTGGAGGAAAGTTAGGGAAAGTTCCACTTTGAAGCTTAACAACTTCAGTAGTCTTGTTATTATAAAATAATTTTGACTGTTACAAAATCATGAAAGGTTCAATCTTGACATGCTTCAAGTCTTGTTTTTTTTTTTATCATATCGTATCGTGACCAGAATATCGAGATGCGTATCGTATCGTGACCTTCCTGTATCATTGCAGCCCTAATATGCCTAATCACCCTGTATCAAAGCTGTCTAATATCCTTTTACGTCCCAGTTTTGTTTTTGAGACCGCCCCTATACCTGTTTTGTTTTATTTATCATACCGTAGACTTGATGGCATGAATTGAAAACCCCATAGCTTGGGCAGTTCGGTAATTCACCCTGTCTAAATTAATAAATGGTTTCCCTCTAATTCTCTAAAGTGTAAAGAACTTGTATGCATTTCCCAGTACAGACTCCATATCATGTACCATGGTTATGGCTATGCAAGTGTAATGTTACATGCATCATGGGAGCAATGTTAACAAAACAAACACAGCATCATTTTGTCATTTTAGAAGAATTTTCTCAAAATGATTTTTGTGTGTGGATTAGATGTTTTATGAAGACTACATTATTTTCATTATAACGGAGTCACGTGTGCATATTTCTATAGTACTTCCTGTTTTCGTTCGAATTTGTCTCCTGTAAACTTGTTGATAGGACTCTTTGTGACTGAAAAACTTCAAACTACAGGTAGGTCTATCGGTAGTTACTTGATATTTCAATAACAACAGTCTGTGAAAAATTATATCCTTTTTTAACAGGCAAAAAGCAGTTTTCTAGCATCTACTGCGTGCTATAGGTCCCTAGGCCTTGCCTCGATGGATGAAGCTTTGGCTGTTTTCGATTTTGACCAGCCAACCTTGACCCCTGACCTCATGGAATAAATAAAATATCTTTTTTATATTCTCTCTGTATTTAGAAAAAAAGAGTACATTAGTAATTTGGTGATTTTAAGATGCTTCAACCTTTGAATAGTGACAAATACTGATGCAACAGAGCCCCCTCTGGACATAAATATATATTTGTTAAAACTGCTGCTCAATAAACCCTGATGTGGAATACACACACACACACACACACACACACACACACACACACACACACACACACACACACACAGTTGTTTGTGTTTATATTCAAGTTGGTATTTCCGCTATCCAAAGTGTGCAGTGTCTTATTGTGGATGGTCATTTTGGAGACATAAATGCAAAGTTTAACTATAGTTTGCCACTAACGTGGCTATATTCCCCCCCCTTGTTGCAGAATTTATGACATAATTAAATCTAAACAAACCCTAACCTTTTTTAACCGAGGTGGAACTTGTCATGGAAATTGTAAAAAAAGAAGAGTTTGGAACAAGAGTCCATCTTGTTGCCATGGAAACGTAAAAAAGTAAAAATTTCTAAAATTTCTAAATAGCAAAAGGCACCAGTTCAGCATGTACCTGACAAACCTGCAAAGTTTCATGAAAACATATTGAACGGTTTCTGAGTTATGCGAAACGAAACGTGACGGACGGAGCCCGTTTCTATATCCCCCGCCAACTTTGTTGGGCGGTGGATAATTAATGCAAGCAAAGACCACTCGCATTTTTCACAATTAATTCACACTTGCGTTAATTTCAAGATTTACAGAATACTGTATGTGAATTGTGTCTGCTATTGGTATGAAATTACCATTGATGAATCTCAAGTGTTTTATGGTACATTAAAATGACAAACAGTTGATTGAGTGCACTCAATCATGTTTCAGCCTAAAGCCCTAACTTTAATTATTACTGAAGCTTCAAGCTCTCGACAAACCTCAGTTATCTTTATTCTTTCTGAACGCTGCTTTTGTAACTGTTCCAACTTGGCTGCCTGTTTCTTGTCCCTGTATGTTGTGTGGCGACACAACTCATCTGCTTTGGAAAGACCAACAGTGAAAGAGACATCATCTGCAACATTATATTGAAAACATAAGTTTCAGCTACAAGCAGTGTACTGGTTTGATAAACCAATAGTACCGGTACTAAGAAAGTAGTGTAGTACATATATCAACAGATCACATGTGCACACTTCATATGATATGACTGCATAGGTAATGCTGGAACTGATGACTTATGTGGTGTCCTATATCATGAGATACTTTAATTATATAGGCGTACAATTTGTCACAATGTACTGTGCAACAATTGTTATTTAAAAATTGACTTTCACTTTGTGTGAGTTCATTGGAGTATGATACTTCATAGAGTAAGGCCCAAATTGTATGAACATTGGTGCTTGCACCTAAAAAGGCACCTCAGGAAAACGTTGCCAATTTGATCTGGCAAAAATGGCTACTGAAGGTCAAAAGAAAACGACACCGTATATATATAATAAATTAGAGGACACTCTCATATAGACTTATTGTTGGAGTAGGCAGACATAGAAACATAGCCAGGGAATTTAGAACTTGTGAGTACTGTGATTTAAATGGGATTGAAGATGAGTTTCATTTTCTGTTACTTTGTCCAAAATATGACTAAGAAATATAGAACTGACGTTTTATGTACATCCCCCTAAAAAATAAATTATAGCTATTATATCAACAACTGATATTTCTTTTCATAAGTTCATTTATCATGTCGTGTTAATTAGAATATGAATTAGTAATTATATTTGCAACCACTCTCAAAAATAGGTTAGTACTATGGGCCTGTGGCCTTTCAGTGTGGAATTATCTTTCTATCTATCTAACCAGTCCATGAACCACCAATCGCTTTCTCTTCCATTTGCCTCAAATAAAAACATGTCATAAGTTTATTCTGCGCAGCCCTTGGGTTTTCGGCTTTGCTACCCAGAGCTCTATTGTTTTGAAAATTGAACTAAAGGTGTGATGTCACACACTATTCCACGCATGATTTAAAAACACCCTGACAGTCGACATCGTGACCCTGACAGTCGACATCGTGACCCTGACAGTAGCCATCGTGACCTTGACAGTCGACATCAGGGCCCTGACAGTCGACATCGTGGCCCTGACAGTCGACATCGTGACCCTGACAGTTGACATCGTGACCCTGACAGTTGACATCGTGACCCTGACAGTCGACATCGAGGCCCTGACAGTCGACATCGTGACCCTGACAGTCGACATCGTGACCCTGACAGTCGACATCGTGACCACTACTAGTTGTATGTTGAATGAGTAAAGGCAGCTTGGGAGGAACTACCAGTTGACATGGTGAAGCGAAGCTCTTTGAAGTGTTGGATAGCCAACGCAATGGATGGTTCACAGGACGATTGCTTGTTTGAAAAGCTGGTTAAGATGAGAGGGCCTGTCCTCATCTGGCCTACACCTCATATCGCCTACACTACTAACAAAACAAATCTATGGATGAGTGCACATCACACTTGTACCCTTATCCCTTAAGTAAAATGAACTCTTCCAACAAGATAACAAAGAATGTAAATGACTTTTGATACTGTAATTTCATTTTGTATATGAGATCATCTTCACAACTCAAATGTTTTCACAACATCAAATATCATATATATATAGCACTGTACATTTATATCCATCATCTTCATGTTTTATAACATTAGCACTACATCATTACTAGCAAAATTACTGTAATTTGATGAAATGACCAACTGCATCCATAAAACTGGATCACTGATCTTCTGCCAGTAGCAAGCTGCTGCTTCAGTCTCTCGATCCTTGCATCTCAGTCTCTGTCAACACGAGCACGAGGTCTCATGGCCCCACCCAGTCCAATCTGCCTTCTTGACCGTCTATCTGCTGTCTCGATCTTCTTGAGTTCTTTGACAAACTGGAAGATGTTGGGATGGGCTCTCGGCATTCTCTTCTTCAGGCCATTGTGGAAACCTTCAAGATGGTTGTTGGAGCGTGGACCGGTGTTCTCGTGTTGATTCCACAGGGCTAGAGGGAACTTGGCATTGAAGTCCACCCATGTGCTGGTGACGTAGTCGTTGAACCTGGTGATCTGCTGCCCATCTGGTCCTTGCTCCATCACTTCAATCCAGGCATCTTGGACTTCAGCTAGGGGGACAAGCAGCAACACTGCAGCTCTTCTGATGTGGGTCTGCACTGCTGGGTTGTCGGTGTAGTCTCGGGCCAGGCCTCTGTCCACAACTTGTCTCCACAGAGCCTGGGCGTAGTGGAAAAAACATCCTCTGATGGAACTTGCTGGATAGACATCGCTCAGCTCAGCTCTTTGAAGATGTGCCACTTTCAGACTGAGGCTCAACTTACTTACTTACTTACTTTGGAGATTTAACGTGCGCTTTCCGACTGATGCGTATTTCGCACACGGGCCCGGCCAGGCCATTTAATGTGTTTCCGAAAGGGGCGAAAGTGGTCTGTGCAACCCAAAAGGGGGGTTTAGGGGTTGCTTATATAGAATTTGGGAATTTTGAGATTTGGAATAGATGCCGATGGGGTTGGGGAGGAGAACTAAGGGAGCTGGGTATGGTGGATGTTTGTTTGTTTATGTGATTTTGATTTGGTAGGTTATTGTGTTTTTAGATGCGTTTTATTAGTTCCGTTTTTATTAAGAATACGCCTAAGGCCTTGAAGTTTTCTAGTTTATTTTGTGGGTTTAGTATTGCTTCTAGAGTGAGAGCCTTGTTTAGATTGATGCGGTTCGATGTGTTAGGTAGTGTGTGCAGTGGATGAGTGTGTGTTCTGGGGTTTCTGGTTGTTTGCAGTGTGGGCAGTTACCTGTAGTGTGTTTTTTTAGTTTTTTTAGGTGGTTATTTAGGTTGGTGTGTCCTGTTTGGAGTTTAGTGATTACTCTGTCGATTTTTTTTGATGGATGGAGAATTTTTGGTTTGGTTAGTGGTTTGCTGAGCACTTTTTTGATTTGGCTATTTGAGTTTAGATATAGGTTGTGCCATTTTTGTGTGATTTTTTGCTTGTTTACACTTTTAATTTCTGATTTTGAGATGGGTAAGTTTAAGCTTATTTCTGGGATTTTGAGGGATAGTTTAGCTGCTTTATCGGCGTTTTCATTACCGTATATTCCTACGTGGGCGGGTATCCACAAGAAGGTTATTTGTTTACCTGCCTTAGATAGGTCGTTGGAGCTTTTAAGTATTTGATATATTAATTTAGGTCGGTTTTTGGTATTTTTGATTTGGAGGGCTTGCAGTCCTCTTAGGGAGTCGGTAAGTATTAGGATTTTTTTGTGTTTTTTGGATTCTTGATTATGGAGGGCTTAGGCCATGCCCATTAGTTCTGCCGTGAATATTGATTGGTTGTTTGGGAGTCAGGAGGATTGTGTGGTTTTAGTTGGTTGTGTGGTATGGACTCCGAAACCTGTGTGTTTGGAGGTCGGATCTAAGGATCCGTCCGTGTAAATGTGACACCAATTTGGCCAATTTTCGTGTATGTATGCTGGTGTGGTAGTTTTAGCTATGTTTGGGTCGGTTTGTTTATTTATTTGGCTAGCTAGTTTTGTGTCTATTTTGGGTATTTTAAGTTTAGGGGTGAAGATATTTGATTGTTTGCGGTTTTGTTTAAGATTTTTAATTTGGTGTTCATTCAGGTAGTTTGTTATTCTTTGGGATATTGGGGTAAGTAAGGGGTGTTTACGAGCTAGAACTTGGTTTTTGGGGCTGATGTTTTGGTTTATTAAGTTTTGGATGAGAGGGTTTGATTGGGACGCGGCCCAGAAATTTAAGCTTAGCTGTTCCCTGCGTAGACTGAGTGGCATTTCTCCTGTTAAGGCCTGAAGTGAGGTGTAGGAGGTGCCATGTTGGGTGCGTGTAATTAGTTTGAGAGCCTGATATTGTATTGAGTCAAGTTTTTTAGATAGAGAGTTGTTTAGGGTGTTGTATATGGCGCAGCCGTAGTCTAGTTTTGATCTAATTAGTGATATGTAGAGAGAGAGGAGGGTATCTTTGGAGGCTCCCCAGTTAGAGCCAGTTAGGCATCTTAGGGTGTTTAGGTCTTTACTGCATTTAGTTGTTAGGTTTTGGATGTGAGCATCCCAGGTGAGATGTTCATCGAAAATAAGTCCTAAGAATTTGGTTTGTTTTTGAAATTTGATTGTTTGATTGTTTAGCTGGAGGATTGGGGAGGCGGGTTTCATGTTTTTATGTTTGAATACTATTCCTGTTGTTTTTTCTGAGTTAAGGGAGAAGCCCCATTTGTCAGCCCATTGTTGTATTTCATTAAGAGATATTTGGAGTAAATTTTGGACCATTTTCATGCTTTTAGTGCGGATCCATCATCCGCGAATTTTGATGTGTTTACTTTAGGGGATAGGCCCTCGAATAGATCGTTTATCATTATATTGAAGAGGGTGGGGCTGAGGATACTGCCCAGTGGAGTGCCATTTTCTAGGGGACATTGGTCCGATAGAGTTTGGTCTATACCCACGGTTATTTTACGATTGTTTAGGAAGTCCTGGATGTAGTTTATTATCTGACCTTTGAGTCCTATTTTTTTAAGTTTTTGTATTAGCCCATCGTGCCATACCATGTCGAAAGCTTTAGAGAAGTCTAAGAAGATGCCTGTGGTATATTGTTTATTTAGTTGTCCTGTCTTAATATCTTGTTCTAGTCGGGCGAGGTTATCTAGGGTTGAGCAGCCAGGAGTGAAACCGCTTTCATCTGGGTTTATGATGTTATTTTGGGTTAAGTAATGTTGTAATCTATTTTTAGCCATTGATTCCATTACTTTACATAAGTTTGAAGTTAGGGATATTGGTCTATATGAGTTAGCTTGATTAGCTGGTTTATTAGGTTTAGGGATTGGTACGACTAGGGCCTGTTTCCAGGGAGTAGGAACCTGTCCGTTTAGGTAGATGAGATTGTATAGTTTGAGTAGTGCCTGGAGTAGTTTTAGGGGGAGTTTTTTAATTATTTGGTAAGAAGTAAGGTCTAATCCTGGGGCTGTGCCCTTTTTCCTGTTTTGGATTACGTAGAGGAGCTCCTCCATTGTGTAGGGTAGATTTATTTCTAGATTGTTATTGTTTGGTTCTTTTGTGGGTTTGTTTTCTGTTTTAAGTTTATCTTGGAATTTTTGACTGAAGTTGGTGTTACTGCTAACGGCCGAAAAGTGGTTGGCGAGATTATTTGCTTTTTGGGCGGGGTTGGTTGAGTTGTCAATGTTAGGGTTTTTTTTATGTCGTTTTAAGCCTCTGATGGCGTGGATTTTGCGCCAGACCATTCTGGCATCTGTAGGGTTATACTTTTGGCTATTTGGACTAGTTTTTGAACCTGGTGGTTTAGTTCGTGGGCTATGTTTAAATATTTGTAGTCGCGTTTTGCTTTATTGAAGGCTGATTTACGTTTTTGTCTAGTCTGTTCTATTTCCTCATTCCACCATGGTACCGTTGGTTTGCCTGTCTTAGATGTTTTGAAGGGGATGGAGGTTTTGGCTGCGTTTATTATATAGTCTGTTAGGTTTTTACAATAGGTTTCTGGATCATTATTTTCTATTTCGTTTAAGTTAGCTTCGTTGCAGATATGCTGGAATTGGTCCCAGTTAGATTTATTGTAATGGAATTTTGGTTCTTGGTTTTCTGTTTGGATTGGTACGTTTGTATTTCCTATGGTTATGTTTATGGAGAAGTGGTCACTACCTAGCGGGACGTCGTGCACTTCCCATTGAGTACTTTGGGCTAGATCTGCGGTGCATATGGTTAGGTCGATTGGGTTGGTTGCTATTAAGGAGTACTAGGTCGTTTGTTTCTATCCATTCGGAGATTAATTTGCCATGATTATCTATTTTATCATCTATGCTCCATGTAGGATGGTGAGTGTTAAAGTCTCCTAGGAATATAGTAGATTTATCGTAGTTTGTTTAGATCCTCAGGATGGACTTTTTGTTCCGCCCAGTGGTAAATATTTATGATGTTGATGTTTCGGTTATTTAATGTGATTTTAATGCCGTTGGCTTCTAGGTTTGGCGTGTCTATTTTTATTTCTTCGTAATTTATATCTTCCCTGATAAATATGATTAGTCCTCCTGCGGCTCTTCTTGTTTTTGGTTTAGCTCTGTCAGTTCTAACTGAGTTGTAGTTAGGTAGTGTGAATTTGGATTTTTTTGAGAATTTGGTTTCCTGTATACAAGCAATGTGAGGGCCTTTATTTAGTTTAAATTTAGTTTTTAGTTCATGGCCGTGGGAGGTGAGTCCGTTGGCGTTCCACTGAAAAATATTTAGTCCTTCCATTTTTGGGTTCGGGTGATTGGTGATTTAGATTTTAGTTGGTTTTTTTATTCGGTGAGTTCTTTTAGATGGAGGTTAAAGAGGAAGAAGGGAAGATCGGTTAATTTTAGATTGAAAGCTACTTTGTGGAACTGAGGATCAAACTTACAAACTAACATATATACCTATTCCTAAATTGGAGATGAGGTGATCCTGTTAACATTGTGAAAGCTATTTCATTGATCAAAGTAAAGAGAAACAATAGTACTTACTAAGGTATATATATACACTTACAGAAATTTGGAGATGAGTAGACCTGTTAAAATGCTCAGATTGGATTATATCAGGTAAGGTAATGTATACACACTTACAAAACTTTTGAGATGAGTAGACCTGTTAAAAGTGGATTATAACAGTAATCCTGTATAAACAGTCAAAACAAACTCAAGGATCAGATACCACTATAAAAACATCGGATTAGTTCAAAGGCCCATGTACTCAGGTCATTAATTCATATCAATGAATGAAATCATTAATGGGTTAATGGACAGTACCATTCTACACAACAGGGGTGTGGAAGTAACCATTTGTATTTAGTGTAGGCCAGATGAGGGCAAGCCGATGAGAGATCCGACACAACCGACATCTCAAACGACTTTGAAGATGAATTGAATGGTTATTATGATGACAGCACAGCTTTGGCAGCTTGGACATTCTGTGTGCAGAAGACTGACTTTAAGATATTATTGTGTTTGTAATGAAAACTATATGACAGCAGCCTGTAAATAAGTAGATAAGTCTGGAAGGGACTCGTGCAATTTGAATGAATTAATTTATGATATGTATGATTTTTCTTGTGTTGTTTAATGCCTCATATATGACAGCAGCCTGTAAATAATTAAAATAGTGGAAGATTTGTATAAATTGATTTATCATAAGTGATTGAGTGCATAAATAAATGGCTCATAAATTGAAATATGTTCTTTTGTTATTACTTCATAAATGAACTTTATTTTCGTGGCACAAATGTAGTGTCGCACCTTGTAAACACAAAATGACAATGTCTGCTGGAGTTACACACCCGACAAAGCGACGTAGAAAAAAACAATGCAGGATAAACACGTTTTTATAGCAAATATAAGGTTTGTGTGTGCTTCATTCTAGGTCGCTTCACAGATGGTCTGTATGACTTAGCATTGTACCTGGGTCCTACTCAGTACCCACCCGACCCGGGTACCCGAGTTACCCATCCCAGCCCTAGTGTCCACCTCAGCAAAAATAGACTGTGTGCATTTCGGGACAATTTGTTGTTTGCCCTGGCACTTGTTTTGCAGTAATGTGGGTATAGTATCTTCAAAGGTCAATGTTTGTTTTCCCTGTTCTAGGCAAGATGGGCAGCTATGCTATCTCCACGTCTTGCATGGCCGTGAGTGTGGGGTAGCACTTTGGTGCTTTTTGGCGTGGTTCTTGCGGGCAACCCGTGGCAGTAACAAATGAACTTGCTTCCAAATTAGTACTCGTATTTCAAGGCTACCTGCTTTTCAGTGGGAACCTTTCTGGTCTTACCTGCTTCTCAGTGGGAACCTGGTCTTTCTCGATTTTTCAGCCATGGAATCGTCAAATAGCTTACGTTGGGCAACCAATTTCCACGTATATTGGGCTAGCGGTGGTAGATGTTAGCGGTAGCAGACATTTGGGCTAGTAGCAGGAGCCACCATCACGTGGGCAGCGAAAGGGGGCATACGCTGAGGGGGCATACGCTGAGGGGCCCTGAGGGACACTTTCGATAAACTCTTGGCAACCAAGGCAGCAAAGCCAGCTGTTATCCTGGTTCACTTGGGATTATGTACAGTCCTATCACAGGAGTTGTTCAACCAAATGAATATGGATCTGACCTACATGAAGCTCTGATGTCCTCAAGCATCCACAGTCTGATCATCAATGCTGCTGAGGCGGCAATACGGTCAAACCAGCCAAAACTGACCTCAAGGGGAAGAAACTCAAAAAGCATGTCTTTAATGTGATAAGAGCTTATAAAGTGGTGAGACAAACCATTCAAAAACCTAGACAGGCATGGGCAATAGGTGTTTCGCAGTGCCTTGTGATGGGCCCCTGTTTGATCATTTGTGGGTTGCTTCACGGACTAAAATTTGAAAAGCAGTATTTTTCGCAAGTTGCGACAACTCGTCCACAGGGACATTAATAGCACCTTGGTGCTTGTGGCGGGGTGCTGGTGGACTGCATTACAAGTTACATTTGGCGTCTTGGGATACATCCCAAATTATAAATTATATAGGATAGGGTTGCCCGCTTTACAGCAGGAACCAATTTATCCATGCTGCTTTACAGCAGATGGCTTAGTGTCCGCTTTACAGCGGATGGTCAGCTTGGCAACAATAGTTGCCCTCGCTCATGGTTTGGCAATGGTACTTGCCTTGCCTGGGTTGCTTGGCAACGGTAGTTGCAGGGCAGCGGGCGCTGCATTGGTAAGCAACATGGGTTGCTTGGCAACGGTAGTTGCAGGGCAGCGGGCACTGCATTGGTAAGCAACATGGGTTGCTTGGCAACGGTAGTTGCGGGGCAGCGGATGCTGCATCAGTAAGCAACATGGGTTGCTTGGCAGCGGGTGGTGCAGTTGGGGTTGCTTAACAGGGGTTAAGCTCATTTCTGCAGTCCACCAGTACCTCAACATCCGCGACCATTTCATCCAAATAATATCTCGTCTTAATTTCAAGTTCCGCTATCATGCATGATAGCGGAGCCTGTCATAATGGAGCCATGTCCTTATATAACATTGAATTGCATATTTACTTCCCTCTCTATATAATATTTCAGTGTGGATGACAGCCTTGTGACGCAGCTAAAAGTGCTGCGGCACAACGCTTTTTGCTATGGTGATGATGGGGTTACACGTCCTTATTAAATACACTTAAGCTAAAGAAACTGGTTACCTGCTTGTATGGTTGGAGCCCAAATATTACCATCTGCTGTTTCTGCAGGGGAAGTGATAAGGATCACAATATCTAGGGCCTTTCTGCCATGGCAGGTTCGACCCGAATTAGGGTCACATGATCATATCACTTGGCGGCACCGGCCCCATCAGCATCATCCATGCTGTGTCCATTTTATCCAAACCAAATCTTTGTCATGTTTGACATTTATTAATCACCCATTATATTATATTCTTATTCAGCTGCCGTCATTAATCGGTCTATGCTGCAAGCCCCATCCACCGGTAGGGATAACCCCTCCTCTACAGACAGTACCCCCTGGGGTCAATGGTAAGCCTTATCAGCCATACTATGACATCGTAGTCGGCCAGGTGATTATCTTCTTCCTTGTAATCTTCGCAAGAGTTCTGTTCTGAGGGAGGAGAACGGAAAGGATGTGGGACAATCAGATAGATGAAGTAGATGGTCAAACATCATTACGATCATCCTAATACCTGTCAGGTAGTTGGAGGGAGATGAGCCATGAGCCTTTCATCAGACAAACAGCGCCTCTCGTTCTAAAGCTGCAGCCTCAGGCACCTGTCCAACAGCGAGCACCTATCCGCTGTGAGCGCATGTCCTGCTCCGAGCTCTTGTCAGCAGTTGGAGATGAGTGCCTGGCTTGATGATATGGTGTCAAATGCCGTAATCCAGAGTTACAGGTTCATTTCTGGAGTCCCAGACACAGAGCGCTGATCCAGAGTCTCAGGCACTGGACGTCTCTCCGGTGAGGCAGGCGTTAGACAACTCCGACTAACTGAAAAATGGCTTCTCTGTTCAAGTTGGGAAGCAAAAGATGGTTCTCACGATCGACGGGCAGGAGTAGTCTGGCAGGAAGTGGCATGGCCACGTTCCTCCAATTGAGACGTCAGCTGAGCTGTCACCTGGGAGATGATAGTCTGTAACACCTCTAGGGGAAGGGGTCCTGCAGAGATGATGGCATGCTGGGGACTGTACCAGCTGTGATCAAAGACGAAGGAGAAGAGGTCGACGGCAGAGAAGAATCTGCCATCGTGAAACGACGTCGTTGAAGTTGTTGCAGCCCACTCTTCCAACACACTCAATATAATCGACGAAGGTAGGTATACTCAAGGGCCCACGGATGTTAAACCTTGATAACAGTGAACACGGCGGCTCACAACCAGGGCAGAACTCGTGTGCGGCCTTGGTTGACTTAGGTTTCAGGCATCCATGACAGCGAGACATTTAATCTATAAAAAGAGCAATCAAGACATGCACAAAGAACATTAAAAAAGTGTTAAGACAACTGAAACAGGGCCGCATTATCCAAGCCCAAACCTCATTAAACTAACACATAAGACACAAAAAAACAGAAGCTGTGTAATACATGAGTAGTATAGGTAATGATGGTTCTGCCGCAACCCCACTTGAGCCGGATTTATATACCTATACCACCACTACAGGGGGAATCTTTTATGCGTAAATGACTATGGGATTCAACGATAGTCATGAGATTGAACTAAATTGACTCTAGCTCACCACCACCTGGAGTCAATAATATAAATTTCTCTATTATTTTACAAGTAGGCCAGATTATATACTCTTCTTGGTAATTGATGATCGTATTTGTTTGGTTTACTGATATAATATATACCTTGTGGTTATTCTCTCAATTTGATAATTTTGTCTATGAACATAAATGTTTTATGTTCTTCATTTGTTGGTTTGACATTACTGATATAATAATTTTGTCCAGGAACATAAATGTTGTAATTCTCCATTATTATATATTTATGTAAGCATTTGTCTAAATGTGATCTAATGATAGTAAGCAATCTATTTTTAATCTCCAACCAGTTCTTTGGTTTTGGCACGGAATAATTGACACGCTTGTTGTCTCCCCTGTTCTATGAACTTTTTTTTCTCGTCTTCGCTAATACCACTGGTCGTACGAGATTTTGATCAAATCTCCTGTTTCATTACGTTGTATTTGGTGAGTTCCGACAACACTAAACTAAACTCCTCCTCGGATATCTTACAATCAGCCATTGCTTGTCGAAATTTGATCCTCAATGCTGTTCAACTTTGTTTAAATGCTTTCTTTTGCAACCTACGAGAAATGAATTTTATCGTTATTCCTGCCAGTCCTGTGACTCCGGCTGCTATTTCCATGCCGAGCCTGATAGGCGCGGCGATTATAGTTGATAATAAACCAACACCTGCTACACCGAGTCCCATGCCAGCTATTACAAGCGCGGTGTCAACTCCGAACAGAGCATTCACGGCTCTGCGATACTTTATATACAATCCAAGTCTCAACTCCCTCTCCTTCTCTATTCGATGTTTTATGTCGCTTATTTGATGTAATCGAATTCCATCAACAGTATCCATCTTTTCAAATACTTCATCGAGCACAGATATAAACTCATAGTGTATATTACGGTCATATAATAGTCTTTAATTGATCTTGCTTAAATGTTTTGAGAGTATACATCAACCTTATCAAATGTATATTATACGGCAAGAATATCTTAGAAAGAGAAATGCTGTCACTTTTAATAATTTGAACCCCCTCGAGGGTTGCAACGGGTGAAGCTCCAATATGAATAATACTGCAACGTTGACGCTCGTGTTTCTTTTGCCATTTAATCGATAGTCCTGGTAATATTTCGAAGGCATCTTCCGGTGCATCTCCGAACAAGACTTCAATAATAAGCGTAGAAATATTAGGTATTGCACTCAAGTTAACTTTAATATCATTGAATTCAGTAACCAAATTTAAACTAACATTTTTTACGGCCGGACGACTAAATAACATATGACCTGGGTCTTCTGGCAGGGGAGAGACTAACATACTTTTTCGTTTTGATGGGATATAAGCCGCGAGTACGATGCCACTATTTATGATCTTAGTTAAATTATGTGCCTTACCCATCATCACATACGGTGGGGTAATGACGATATTCAATAGCCACTCGATTTTTGCTTCGACCATAGTTTTTTATCGTCGTTGCGAGTAATATTGTACGAAGTGCTTTTAAGGAGTCTACTAACATCGACATCGCTTAAATCTTCTAGATTACCCGTGAATGTAACTTCTTTCCGCTTGTATATATTATCTTGTAAGTGTAAAGCGTATAACTTACCATCGGTACCGGGTCTACCGAATCCTTCTGTGTCTCCGAGATTGGAAAGCGCAATTGTATTACATTGTCTGAGCGTTCCAGGGACTGATGAATCAAATATTATTTATAATATGGAGTGTTACACTTAAGTATCCTATATGTACAGGTTGGTGTTTTACATCTAATACAGAAATTTTGAGGTCTGAAATAATACCCCCCTTTAATTTTTTATATTGTAATGTTGAGAAAGATTCCGTTCTACCGCTATTGTATTTTTCATTTTTCACTGGAATAGATCTGAGTAGAGTTGAAGGACTTTCTAGTTGAATATTAACCGTCGTGCTTATTTGATCAAGATGGATGCACAACTCTTTATAGGGAACTAAATCGGGTAAATCACGTCCCTGATCTGATGTTTTGATTAATGTTATATCTCCACTCCATCCAAGTGTAACTGCTAAGTCCATATCAAACATTACATCCCTTTCTCCAGGGTCTAATTTCAGTATCCCATTCGACTCATTTTGTGTGAGACTAACTCCCAAAGGCTTAGAAAATTCATCATTGAGTGAGCATACGCTGTAATACCCATCAGGTATAATAATGTATCTTTTACCATGTAAAATACCTGATAAAAAAACTGTGTTATTACCTCTTGCAGCACTTATATTGGTCCACAGCGGGTAATACGTTACATCGCATTGAGCTACTTCGAGTTGTCCATCCGAGTTATCGATAGTATGAAGCAGTTGAACAGACTGACCATTTGTTATTCCCGGGAGTGTGACATACATATTAAATATATAATGATACTATATCATAACTTGAATATGGAATCAACCATTATTTATAATATGGAGTGTTACACTTAAGTATCCTATATGTACAGGTTGGTGTTTTACATCTAATACAGAAATTTTGAGGTCTGAAATAATACCCCGCTTTAATTTTTTATATTGTAATATTGAGAAAGATTCCGTTCTACCGCTATTATATTTTTCATCTTTGACTGTAATAGATCTGAGCAGAGTTGAAGGACTTTCTAGTTGAACATTCTCCGTCGTACTTATTTGATCAAGATAGATGCACAACTCTTTATAGGGAACTAAATCAGGTAAATCACGTCCCTGTGCTGATGTTTTGAGTACTGTTATATGATTTTATATCTCCTATCCATCCAAGTGTGTATGCTAAGTTCCAGGAAAGCTTTACACCCTTTTCTCCAGCGTTCAAAATCAGCATCCCATTCGACTCATTTTGTGTGATACTAATTCCATTAGGCTTAAAAAATTCATCATTGAGTGAGCATACGCTGTATTACCCATCAGGTATAATGTGTTTTTTACTATTTATTACCGGTACTGTCTCATTATTATATCTTGAAGCACTTATATTGGTCCACAGCGGGTAATACGTTACATCGCATAGAGCGACTTCGAGTTGACCATCTGAATTATCGATAGTATGAAGCAGTTGAATAGACTGACCATTTGTTATTCCCGGGAGTGTGACATACATATTAAATATACAATGATACTATATCATAATTTAAATATGAAATCGAGATACATTACTTATCAGTCGATATTAGTAAGTGCCTCTGGTGCTGATTTTTTCATTAAATTCCCTGATATCTTTGAAAAGTACAGGGTCACGGCACCTAGCGATAAAATGGTGCACGATTGGTTTCACAATCCGATGCAATTTTGGCAGAATCAGTTAAACTTTGCCATATGGTGTGCCACAACGGGATGTGGTGTATCTCTTTATGCCCCCGGATCTGAACTAAATAAGTCTGTTTTATCATTTCACGTATTCTATCAGATTAGATGTATACTTAAAGAAATTAGTGCTCCATTACCGCAGGATCGAGCATGGAATTCCACAAATAATCCGTACAATAGGTTCGCGTATGAGCGTATTTGTCAGGAATTTAATATTTCTACGAGTAAAGATTTGCGTATTAAAGGAGCAAACCATGGTCTAGGTGTTCCTTACACAGGGGAAATAACCGTCAAAGAAGAAAGCGATGATTTATTTAAAGAAGTTAATAAAAAAGAACCATTTAATGTGATTAATTTGTTGTATACCAGCAAACTTTACATAAGAATGTATGATTATTTTATGAAAATCCATCATTGGTATAAAGACTGGGAACTTTCGAGTAACGATTGGAGAGGGGATATTATGAGTTTTAAGAGTGGTTAAATTTATATTGTTACAAAATTTGTGCAACTGAATGATACCGCAAACGCTTGGAATGAATTTCTTAATGATAGAACGGAAAATAATTTTACTAACCCAGGAGTTGTAAGAGTTAATGAATCAATAAGAACTTATGTATGGGCAATTCTCGGTGCACAATCGCAAACACGAACGTCCATTATTGGTACTAGGACGGCGCTCGATGCGCAAAAACGTGAAGGACGCCATTAATTCACCAGTTGACATACCATCGTCTATAAAGCGTTATCAAGATGTATTACAGTACGCTCAATCCAAAGTGGACTACGTTTATGCACCGGGACTATACATGTCTCCGAGTAATATGGAACTTAAGATCGGTCAAGTGATAGGCTATAATAATAAAATTGTTATTGCTACCGATCAACAAAAACCAGGTATAAATTCAGATATTAACGTTGAATTAATAACGCAAACAAACACAGGCGAAACGGGAATAGTCAAGCCACAAACACCACATGTTTCACAGCCATCTACCGACGCACAACCACAAGTACCACCGCATATTGCGGCTAAAAATCAACAACATATAGATGAAAAAACAGCGCTTGTATTAGGTGGAGTCGCGGGTGGTTTACTCATGATTTGGTTAAATAGTTCTTAGCGAACTGATTTGAATAAATAGTTCTTAGCAGATACGTACAGCAGCCCTACAATTGCTACTATCAGTGCCCACAAGTTTTGACTAAGCCAAGTGGTGGTCTTAGTTCATAAATTCAAGAGCCAGGAAACAACACTCCCTATTATACCGGGAAGTGCAGCCGCGGCTTTCTCAGGGAGCTTTCCCAGTGCTGAACCTAATGCTTTTAAATGCTTTTTTATCCACTCTTTTATACCACTCCTATCAGTAGGCGGTGATCCGCCACTACCACCTGTACCGCCACCTGTTAACGCGAAAGTCAAAGTCGATATAATTAATCCCAACGCGGTTAAAATACTGGCAATTGTTATTCCCTGTTCTCTGAACAATGTTTTAATTTTATCGGCTAGTGTAGTGTCATCGTTGAGGACTTGATCGATAGTTTCTCGAATTCGACTGATTTGTGAACGAAGTGCCTTTCTATTACTGGAAGCAGCCTCGAGGCAGGCCGATCTTGCGTCTTCTAAGTTACGCAATCCTTCTGCAACGCGACATCTACTGAATTCATCGCCCGCCTGTTCAAGTTTTGTTTTCTCATAAGCTATATGCTTGTCGATTTCGGATATCTTGGCCATATCATTCATGAGTTCTCCCCGCATTGTTAGCATTGCCTTGTCAAGACCACTTGTTCCCTAATACTAAACTCTGAGGATGGTACCTGTAATGTGGAATTATCGTAATAGGTATCCAAGATTTCTCCGAGTCCGTCCGAGGCCACCTTCGAGGAAGCTTCCAAATTTTTTATGTTACCGAGTTCATCACGCACAGTCCGGAAAGTTTTGCTCCTCGTGAGTAGTCTACAAAACCTAATTCATCACGAACAGTGCTGATACCGTGTTTAGCAGCTATCGTAGACAAGGCTAGGGGCTTACGAGTACGATAATGCATAAGATCAATATCCGGAGAGCCACGCAGTCGCAATATTCCTTTACTATCTAATTCAAACTTTGAATAGTCACGAACAATAGGACTAACATCTTTAAAGGTATCGTAATAATCATTGACGGTTGATTGTAAAAGTTCATCGTTAAGATTCATGCTACCAAAGCTGGTTTCATCAGTACCCTCTTCGATTGAACTCGGGTTATCAAAATCATCTAGATTAAAATCATCCATTTTTATATTAAACATATGGTTATATAATTTCAATATAACCCACAACGTAGACTTCGAGATCCATTAGGGGTCAAAGCAATTCGTCAGTCTGTAACTATAACTAATAACCCTAGTACCATCGATCAGAATCAAACGCTTCTGGTTCGCTTTCCTAATCTCGGCGCACACGATGTGTTAGTTCCGGGAACTGTCCCCACGAGATCGTTGAAGGGTATTTTGATGTTGTTCGAGGACCCCGGCAATGTATTTAAAAGAAATACCGAGAAGTTCTACAATCCCAAGATTACAAAAGTAGAATTGACTATCGAGGGCGTTCCTAATCAACTATATAGCCAAGGAATGCTAGCGTATCAACAGTGGGATGAGATTAAAAAACTTCCTTCAATAAAACGAAGCCCAGAAGTTAACGCGATCGTGAAAGATCTGTCTCTCGGGAGTGTATCGATGGGTGAATACCTCACCACAAAGTACGCGCTATGGCTCAACATGCGAACAACAGACGATGACCAACTACACGGTAGTGGGAGGAGAATAGAAAATGCCAGCGAGGGTGTCACTATACAGATAACGAAGCTCCAGGAAACGGCTGGTAAATTAAACATGTGTTTGTACGTGATTATGGATGCGCAACTTAATATACAGAATGGAAGATTCGTGCAAGCAATCTATTAATAATCTTTTACCTAAAGAACCGCACTGCGCTATCATATGCGGGCAAACGGGCTGTGGAAAAACAGCTTTTATTCTCGATATTTTACAAAGTCATTATCGGGACGTTTTCGATCATATTATTATTCTGTGCCCGACTATAAGCGTTAATAAAACATACTTATCGAGAGATTGGGTAATGAATGACGACGGGGTACACAGAGTCGATCCGGGCGATCGTTTACAAGACTGTTTACGAGTATGTCACGAAAAATACAAAGGAGAATCAACGCTTTTCGTAATAGACGATTGTAGCGCGAGTAAAGAACTCACAAAAAAGAAAGATATGCTTTGGTATTTAGCATTCTCCGGATGGCATACTCAACATAGCGTTTGGGTACTTACTCAAAAATACAACTCTGTCCTGAAAGATCTCAGAGAGCAAACCAAATGGGTAGCACTGTTTCATTGTAAAGATCGAGATTCATTCGAAGAATGTTTTTCGCGAAAATGATGTAATTTATACCAAGCTCGAACGAGATAAAGTCAGAAAACAGTTAGCGGCAACGAAGCACTGTAAACTCGTATTAAAAACCGATCAACCAGCTGCTTATGCAATTGCTTAGCAAATTATGGCAACTGCTAAACAAAATTATAGCAAATATAGCAACTGCTAAGCAAAATTATAGAAAAATGTGGCAAAAATGTAGCAAATTGTAGCAAAAATGTAGCAAAATGTGGCAAAATTATAGCAAATATAGCAAAATTATAGCAAATATAGCAAAAAATATGATAAATTGAACATTAGCGGTTAATATGACATAATGTGGTTTGAAATCCTCATTCTTTCGCAACAGTTCATTATTACGGGATGTATTGGATATGCCATATTATATTATGTTAGACTTAAATATCTCCTTAGGTATTACATTATGGAATGCGACGAACTCATCGAACAAATGCTCAAAGATGAGCCTGATCAACATGCTGAAGTAGTTACAGATAAATCTTTAGATAAACATAGAGAAAGACTCACCGCTTTGGTAGCCGGTGGAAAATGTTCCCAATATTTGGGGGAAAATTATACCATCGAAAAAATTGATAACATGACCGACAAAGAAATTAAAAAACTGTACGCACGTTACGAGTCTAGACTGGGAGCTACCATGACTAAAACGATAGGGTCGGCTATATTACAACTATACACAGTCGTAGCTAGTACGTTTCTCCCTATCCCGGCAGAACATCGCATGTATTTATGCGAATCTCTCGAGAAAGACCCATTCATCGAACACGCTATCAGCTCAGTGAGCTGTGAGTTTTATCATAGATACGGAATGTTCTTAGCTCCACTCACCACAGCTTTAATAACGGCAAGGTATTGTCAATTTAAACATAAGTGCCCACTTAATAATAATGGAGACTCAACAGACACCACAGATTGTGAACAAGGAAATAATAACCCCGACTGCACAACGAGTGAATGAGGAACCACAGATTGGGAATGAGAAAATACTAAAACCCAGAGTTACGAGGAAAACCCCCCCAAAAATCTCTGCAAGCAGGATGGGAGGACTCGCTCGCAAAGCGAAACTAATGAATACTTCAAATATTGATCCGATTAAAACATAAGCACTAGTAGGAGTTGCTGCTATAGTGGCTGTATGGTCGTTTTATAAGACCAGAGAAGAGAAAACGTCACCCCCGATGTCACAACAACAAGTTCAATTAGAGGTTAGCCCCCATATAATGCTATAAGAAGCATGACTACTCCAGTTACAGATGGTAAAATGTTGGTAAATGCAACGTATCATTCAGCGGTGGTCACCGGCTTGGCCATTGGCTATACCCGTATGGCTAAAATGATTACTAAAGCCACACCTCCCAAGCTAGATTTTAATGGTTATGATATTGGTATGATGATTCTTGATATTGGATGGGCTATGGCAACAAAAGATATGCTCATCAAACAAGGGCTTATCCCGGAAGACATAATGAAGTAATTAAACATTTGAATATTTTATATTATTGAACATTTGAATATTTTATATTCATATAAACATGGCAACAATTGCGATGATGGTCGGTGGAGCTATTGTTAATGCTCTAGCTTTTTCGGGGAGTAATTTTTTATTTTCTAGTATGAGGGAATCAAACACTAAAGAAGTTGAAGAGGAGCGTAAACGACATAATAAAGCATTAGAACAACTCGAAAAAGCTCAGTCACAATGGGCGCGGCAGAGAATGGAGAGATTAGATTTTATTCATGAAGAACTGCGTAAGGAAGGACATTCAATTCAAACGTTTAAGGATGTCGAATCTGCCATGCACGAATACTTCCTCGTTTATGGGAAAAAACTTGACCCAATACCGAGACCAACAACGAGTCAGTTTTATACACCGTCAGGCTCAAAAGAACCGCGAGGTAGCATTCGTGATAATCGGGTTGACTGCTGTATTGATTTTCAGCTACACAATAAATACGCATAAACCATGACCTAGTCATAGTGACAGCTAATCAATAAATCACCATGACTGCTAAACTATAAATAGCGGTGGAGATGTGATTTGCTTTGCATTTAGACAAATGATATGATAGATGTATAACCATGAATCTATGCAGATTTACACTCATGGGGAAAAAAATTCAATGTAACCGACGCTGTGTTGATATTTACTGTGGAATACACTCTTATTACATCAGGCGGTGAAATATAAACTATACATGTTCTGTATGTGGGATAGGGGTCAAAGGTCGTTATTGTTTATGTAAGAAACACGGTGCTGATAGGGTCAGGAACCAGATTATTTATGCTAGGAAGAGAGATTACATCAATGAGAGGAATAGGTTGGGGAGAATACGTATTTAGATATATGAAAAACAACCAATTAGACAAATGAATCATTTTGCATATACCATTAAACCACAATGTTTTTTGTCAGAGAGTTGAAGGCTATGGCAAAGCAAAGTGGACTACGTGGATATTCTCGAATGAGAAAAGCTGAATTGATCAATTTACTCAGTTTGGAATACAACAAACCCCAGACTGTTAGAGAACTCAAAGCTCAAGCAAAAAACATTTGGCTGAGAGGTTATTCTCGAATGAGAAGAGCTGAATTGATCGCTTTACTAGATAATAATCAACCTAATGATGTTGATGATAAAAAACAACAAGAATTAATATTTGTATCCACATCCCTCGGCGTTGGTAAATATCTAAGAGGTTGGAAGATGGATATTAATTCAAACATGGATGTTAATGATGTTAAGCCCATCATATCGAGTAAAATTAACGAGGAGTTAGATGATTTACATAGTATAAAATACCAGCTGACGATTAAAATGTCATTGAGTAAAAGTAACACAGACGATAGCACCGAATATACCGAATCATATTTCCGAAGCAATCAAGAAGTTATAACCGAATCCGATACTATAAACGCATCATTAGATACATCAATTCAGAGGATACAGGAAACTTTAGAACGCTGAACTAATAGAGGTTCGGGTTGGGGTGTGGATAAAATCGATAGTTTATATTTAGATATAGCAAATTATATGCCCTTCAAAGGTGGATCTTATATAGATTTACCCCCGTATTATAAGAAGAAAAAAGCCATAATTAACGTAAAAAATAAATCCGATGACTGTTTAAGAATGATGATAAGATCTGCATTGTTCCCCGTAGATTCTAAAATTGCAAATAGACCTTCTAGCTATCCCCAAAACGATGGACTCAACTTCGATGGTATAGACGAACCTACACCAATCTCACAAATTGATAAGGTGGAAAAGCAAAATAATTTAGCTATAAATGTTTTCGGACATTCTAAAGGAATTGTTGTACACAGGATAAGCTCCGCTCCGGAACATATCCCCAGAATCAATTCATTTCTGATCGAAAAAGATGGAAAATATCATTATACATGGATAAAGAGTTTAAACAGGCTATTATACGATCAAACTAAACATGCTAGAAAGAAATATTTCTGCGAAAGATGCCTACATGGGTACAGCAGACAAGATCTATTAGAAGCGCATAAAGAAGACTGTAGAGGTGTTGGGGAGACCGCTATCAGGATCGATATGCCTAAAGAGGGAAAAAATATATTAAAATTTGAACATTATTGTAATCAAATGCCAGTACCGTACGTAATTTATGCCGACTTCGAAGTGCTTATCAAACCTATACAAAATACTGAACGCAGTACTGATAGTAGTTTTACGTACAAAACTCAAGAACATATTCCTTGTGGGTTTGGATATATAGTTGTAAGGTATGATGGGAAAACAAACCCGCCCGTGATTTACAGAGGTCCCTATGCAGCGGGAAAGTTCCTAGAATATCTACAAAACGAAGAGAGAATAATCAGGGAAAATTTATCGTGTAAGATACCCATGTGTATGACGAGGGATGATTGGAGGGCCTATAAGAAGTCAAAGAGTTGTCATGTTTGTAATAAACCCCTGAATGGGGATTCCGTAAGAGATCATTGCCAAGTCACGGGTAATTATCGGGGGGCCGCGCATAACGAGTGTAACTTGAAACTAAAAATGAAGTATCAAACAATACCCATCCCCGTTGTGTTTCATGGATACGATTCACATCTCATTATGCAAGCTATCTCAAAGACCGACGGCGGTTTAACGTGCATTCCTAATAATATGGAAAAATACATATCATTCTCGTTGAGTAAAACTATACATTATAGGGACAAGGATGGGAAAGCCAGAATAAAACAAAGTAATGGGCTTAGATTCATAGACTCCATACAGTTTCTGTTATCTTCCCTGGACAATTTAGCTAATGCGAACAATCCCGATGACTTTGCGATAACAAATCAATATACCGATAAGATAACACGTCATTTGTTGCTGAGAAAAGGTGTATATCCTTACAAATATATGGATAATCGGTCTAGATTCGACGAAACTAAATTACCACCCCTTGAATCATTCTATAGTAACTTAACAGAAACTAAAATAACCGATGCCGATTATGAACACGCTCTGACGGTGTGGGATAAATTAGGTTGTAAGAATTTAGGCGATTATCACGATCTGTACTTAAAAACTGATGTACTGTTACTCGCCGATATATTCGAGATACTGTATTTTCTTGAGTATAGTGCGCACTTTTTTTCGAAAAAACACAGCTGTGTAGAAGGGGGTGCGCATTATACACAAATTATGAGTTTGGATGTTTTTTCCCCCATGGAAAGACATTACCGTGAGCACGAAACACCGGGAATACCATGTCAACAAATCCATACTGAAGTACGCAAAATAATTATGTAATTACACTGTCTGGCTATAAAAAGTGTTCTTTGTATATCTGGACTTATGTTTGTAACTTATTTCATTGATTTTATTCAAAATTCCTTATAATATTGTTTTTATTAATTTCGGCGAAATCGTGTGTGAAGCGATCGGAAGATCGCACAACTCACCGTTATTAACAACAACCACGGACAGAATACCGCTATTGACGCCTTGAAACAAACTTTAGTTGGCAGAGAATGGATACATATATCATAAATGACATACTTTGACTCGTTAAAAGTCATATTTGTTTTTGTTTGACGATTCTATGTCAACATGAAATTCTCGCGATCACGTGATCAAGTGCGCGTGAGCCTTTACGGTGACTGGTCAGACATGTTCCATGTAAAAAATAATACCCGGGAATAGCGATCAGCTGCTTCGCTTAGGGTTATTATTATTTTAAATATGTTTAGTAAAGGTTGCATATAATTAAGAAAATAATGGAATATATTATTCCTGATAAATAAAATAGTTTCAGATACAATTGTTGCCGATCCTTGCATTAAAAATCTTATAAAGTTATATCATTGGGTGTGTCTTGACCGAATCACCGGTCGATTCCAAGAAAACGTGTGTACAGCTGATTGCTGTTTCCAGCTTAGTTTACGAGAAAATACGCAAGGTAATCTTAATCCCTAAATATAAACAATGCCTAGCAGAACAATAAATACTATTTAAACGGTAAATAAACATGTCTGGTGATTTTTTATCTCAAATTTCGAATTTGTACTGACGAAGTTTCTCAGCACCCGTTCGTTTGCCGGACTTCGCTGAAAGGGTAAGGTGTAAAAACATTCTGCGCATAATATTCAAATTTCTTTTTTTCCCAAAATATTGAACCCGCTAGAGGGGGGTGCGCATTATACATGGGTGCGCACTATACTCAAGAAAATACGGTATTTAGAAAGACATGTTTAAAACAATACGGCTTGGACCCGGCATGGTACTTTTCCAGTCCCGGACTATCGTGGAATGCATTGTTGAAGAAGACCGGCGTAGAACTAAAACTACTCACAGATTACGATATGCACTTGTTTATTGAGAAAGTATTAAGAGGGGGTATATCGATGGTAGCGAAAAGGTATTCTAAGGCTAATAATAAATTAGTGGAAGGATATGATCCGAGTAAACCCGACACGCACATATTATATCTTGACGCTAACAATTTGTACGGATGGGCTATGAGTCAACCTTTACCCACGGGTGGTTTTGAGTGGGTCGATGATATCGATGCGAATGATGAGAATAAAGGGTACATACTAGAAGTTGACTTGGAATATCGAAGTTCGTTACATAAAGACCATAACAGTTATCCGCTAGCTCCTGAAAGAATAATGGTTAATAAGGATTGGATGTCGGAATATCAACACTCCTTGATGGGTAATACAAGGTTAGCTAACGTAGAAAAACTCGTACCAAATTTGATGGATAAGACAAAATATATAGTTCACTACAGAAATCTCCAGTTATATCTATCGTTAGGTATGAAACTTAAGAAAATACACAGAGTTCTAAAGTTTTATCAAAGTCCTTGGATGGAGCCCTATATAAGGTTGAACACAGATTTAAGAAACATAGCTACCAACGATTTCGAAAAGAACCTATATAAGCTTATGAATAACTCAGTATTTGGTAAAACTATGGAGAATCTAAGGAAGCGTGTTGATGTTAAATTAGTCAGATCTAATGAGGAAGAAAGACTCAGGAAACTTATTGTTGATGGAAATACAAACCGAGGATGTGTATAAAGATATGGCAGAAAAAATAGATATGTACGACACGAGCGGTTACCCAAAAGATAATCCACTGCACAGCGTAGTAAATAAAAAGGTGTTAGGTAAGATGAAGGATGAATGTGCTGGGACCCCTATAGCTGAGTATGTCGGATTAAGACCTAAGATGTATTCCGTAAAGAAGTCCGATAATGGAGAGATAAGAAAAGCCAAGGGTGTTAAAAAGTATGTGGTAAAAAAGCATATCAAACACAAACAGTATAAAGAAGCATTATTCAACGGTAGAACGTTCAAACACAAGATGAACTCTTTAAGAAGTTACAATCATAGGATATATGGATTAAGAATGAACAAGACATCATTATCCCCCTTAGATACAAAGAGATGGATTGATAATGATGGTGTAACTACCTATGCTTATGGTTACTTAGGGCGGTAATACCGTACCGTCGGGAACTATGAACAACTCTTCTCGTACTAATGCCCTGCCGGTCCATCTTTAAGATAATAAAGAATAGGCTCTCCTTCTTTCATAACCAATCGACTAATGTTATATGTCTTAAGGGACCAAATCGGATCAGTTGCGCGACGTAGGCCTCCTTCGAGGTCACCGGGCTGGTATAAATATCTTACCCATACTCTATCCGGAAGTCTTTGTTCTTTGCCTCTCCTCGGTGCTGAAGATTCGGAAGTCACGGATTTCATTTTAATAGCATCGGATGGTTTCTTCCCTATTAATCTCGTTACTTCATTATTCAGCGCTGATACAACAGCTGATAATCGTGTCACCCATTCGGTTGATCTCAATCGTTCCGATTTCATTTCGATCCCATACTGATAGCCAAACAAACATTCTGCTAATGTCCGGTTAAATCTCTCGACGATAGCTTGACTGCGGTGGGCCTCTCTTTCACCATGCCTGATTTCGACATCGTGCTTTGTTAACAGTTTAGTTATTGATCCCATAAACTCGCGACCGGGATCTACTTGAAATAGCTTAGGCCATTTTAGTGGTCCGCGTTTATATATGCAGCTCAGTGCATTAGCTACTTCTGTTGAATCTTTTGAGGTTAATGGCTCAGACTCTTTGTATCGACTAGCCACATCCACTACTGTTAAAGCGTATTTATATGTTTTGCGTCTTACCTTATCGTGGGGAAGAAACAAGAGGTCAGCCTGATGAACTTCATTCGTTGTAAAAATATCAAACTTCTTCCTCGGGATATAACGCGGTGCCGGTAAATATATTTGCCACATCGCTTGTTTCTTTAACCAATCCTTGGCCACATCTTTAGATACATTAGCCGCGGTGGCTAATTTTTTTATTGCTCCTATACCTTTCCAATATCCTCGTGGGCTATAGTAAATTTTATTCATTATTAATTAATATTGATGTTTCTTTTAATATGACTCATGACTATCGTTGAATCGCATCATCATTTTGGCATAAAAAATTCCCCCTGTAGTAGCAGTATAGGTATATAAATCTGGCTCCAGTGGGGTTGCGGCAGAACCATCATTACCTATACTACTTACATGAAACTCCTAAGATGTACTAATTATGCCTGTTAAGCCAAAGGAAAACACAAGCAAAATCCCGACAGCATTTAGAACAAAGCAAGTCCAAAATGGCGACAAACAAAACACTACAAACTCACAGTGTACTAGATGGCACGAGCACGTGAAAAGGAACAAACATGTGTATGCAAGAATACCCAAGTGAATAAACAAGCCAATCTGTCCTGAAAGGAAAACAACAGTTTGATATCTGCAGCAATGACAAAGGATAACATTCACAGACATCTCCTTTCGTCAGTGTAAATAAGAGTGACTTGTAATGTTGGGCAATGATTCAGTGAGGGCAGAATAGGTTCGTGCAGTTTCAACTGTGTTCAGGAACAAGTCTCTCAAGGGATGACATTTCCAGTCATGTTTTTGCAGGAAAAAGAAGGGAATGCAATATGTAAAGAAGGATTCAGAAAAAAATGTTTTTACATTGCGTTCACAAGTGCACTGGCATCTGCTTAAAAACCTCAATCAAGGCTTTCTGTGTGTTTGATCAGACATTGGTCACATATGTCTGAATGAGGCCAGTAACTGTTTTCGCACTGACTCACCTTATTCTCAGCTGTCAAGCAGCAGACATGGTCATATTTTCTGTCAGACATGGCTATTCAATTGAAAACATTTTTTAAATAAAAATAATAATAATAATAATAATAATAATCAGATAATCAGAGCAGATATATTCGATACACAGGTGATATTATGAGCTACTAGTACTACATATTTCGGGAAGTCAAATCATGTAACCCACTATATAGTGACACATGTTTACACTGGGCTACATATCAATACAAACCTCCAGTGCTCATCTTCATGAAATAGTGAACTAGTTTGTAGGACTAACTGTACCTTTGGATGTTGGTGGCCTTTGAACTGGTAGCACCACCTTGGATCGTCTCTGCCACTGGTCATATCCAGAAAAGTCAACATTGAACTGGTTGCCGAGGGATTTAAGCAGATCGTCCTGTTCAAACTGTGTTCGGTCAATACGACTGGCCGCACGTTTTCCCCAACCACCAGACATCATCAGAACGAAGTTGATATTCAGCACCTAGCATATAAAAATCAGATGTTTCATATAGCTGTAACACTGGAAAACCTTTATGATTGATATGCTTTTTTACCATATGCTGCTATGTGATATACAATAACAATGAGATAACCCTGAATAAATATATTTGTAAAAATTGCTTTTACTGGAAAATTCATTGCATAATAATTGCTTTTACTGGAAAATTCATTTCATAATAATTGCTTTTACTGGAAAATTCAAGCATGAAACAATAGTGATCATTGTTAATCATTTAAACAATACCCCTCCTATTACGTCATTGCACACAAAAAAGGTATTTTAGGTCACATCACACAATAAAAATCTTCAAAATAAAAGTCCTTTATTGTCAACTCTCCAAAATCAGTTTTGCCAGTAATAGTATCAGAAGCACCTCACATCAACCATCCTTGTCGCATATTACTAAGGAGGTAGGAGGGATTAAACCTAAATACTGGTGGTATTTCTTTGAATTATTAACAGTGAAAACTATTGTTTGATCATTCTTAAGAATACTCTACCTCTATAACATCATAGCCAGAATATATATGATGGATTGGTGGGTTCTGACATCTAGAAATCCCCTATATAGGATCTTTAATCAAAAAAGTTATAGCTTCATTTCCCAGTATAAGGGGCATATGCCTAATGGTCCCAGGCAACATGTCATAGTTGTTTGACAAGCAATAGGTGTACATAATTCCCAATCGCCCTCAAAATAACAGACCCCGGAAGAATGTCAACGATATATAAACAAATATGTGGTAAAAAGTAAAAATGATTGCTCTTCATACAATCCTACTGATTGCTCATGAAGTCATGGATAGTCATACACTCAACAGATAATAAAATAGGACCTATTTAAAAAATAAACTACCCATTTTGATGGTGTTTCATTCTGTTTAAAACATAATTTGTCTCTTAATGAAAGGGCAATAATATGGAACAGCAAGTCAGTTAGGTCTGTTCAAGGTCTTTCAATTTATGGCACTGGTTATTACAGATTATGTTTTAAACCCATCTCCGATAAAATACAGGGTTAGTCTTCAATACTGCATCTTAAAAAAGTAATAATGATTGCTCTACCCACATGTATAGTGTATTGTTTTGCCCTGTCACTATTATAACTTTTCACATAACACAAGCATCATGCTTTCACTACAACAGTTCAGGGCAAAATTAGTAAAATCTAAATATTTTTTACATTTGTATACTTATCCTGCATTACTCTTTAAAGCATTCATTGCTTACCTTACGACAACTAGAAGGACAGTGCAACTGCGAAGGTCCTGGGTGAAGAAATAAAGTTGTTGATCTGAAGTCTCAATTACTGACATTCCGTCGCTGTCCTGTGACCTTGATGACACCTAAGGTCATATTCATATCACTGCCTGTCGCCCACACTCTTAGAAAAATATACTTTGAGGTTTCTGAAGCCAAAGTGGGGAGGCAAGTCTTGCGATGGGTGGGCCTACAAATGTAAAAAATATTTAGATTTTACTAAATTATTTACTTATCCTGCATTACTCCTTAATGCATATGTATGGGACGGTTTGGAGGTGGGTAAACCTTCAGAATACAGAAACCTCAATAATTCACACCCTGCAATATGGAACCAGTTGGTCGATAAACAGTGAAGCGGAAAGGTTCAGAAAAAAACGCCATTATGGTAGGGTTGTCCCAAAAATCAAAACATTGAAATTCCCTATGCAAACTTAGTAATAAAGAATTAATAGCTATTCAGCTAATCCTTTACTTACTACGTCATAGAGCCGTCGTGGACAAACAAGATTGTCTAAAATTCTTCCACTGGCGGCGACTGAGCGACTGCACATGGAAGTAGACTGGCTCTCTATAGGGCGAGTTCATTATTTGCGTCATGGGTTGGTAACCTGCTGGGTTACAACCAGAGGGCCAAACTTCGCACGCCTTCGACATCCTTGAAAGCCACAAGAAGATAATGAATAACGAAAACCTGTGTCAAACCTCCAGAAATATCCTTCCGTGATTGTTCCAATAAAACAATTGCTGTGTTAAGCCATGGTAAGGCCAACACGGACAGATTGTGGATCATTCTCATCTTGTCTGGGTCCTTCATGGGTTGCAGGCAGATGTGATGATAAAACCCCGGTGTAAAGACTGGGTTGTGAACCAACTCTACAGCTCTTCTTACCAACAGTATGTCTATGTTGGATATTCCAAATCAAACTGTGGTCAACGGTGGGGTTACCTCTACTTGTGTACTGAAACCATGATATAGTACGATGAGTACGTAATCATCCTTGAGACTTGTTTCTGCCACGCCCTTTCTCAGTAAGGAAATACTGGTCTTCCTTGCGAAACGCATGTCTGGGCTTATAATTGCCTGACTTGCCAGACCGCTGGTATAGACTAAAAGAGACGTGATCTAGAGTCTTGAGCACAGTGTCATTCCAAGCGTTTTGGGAACTTGGCGTGCGTGTCTGTGATCTGTTCATTGAACAGGGGAGTAGATGACCAAGGTTGAAGTAGCAGCCTGCCCTTGAAACCAGAATCTCAGTTGGAAACACTGTAAAGTTTGGTTGTAACAGTAATCTCTGTCAGAGTGGTCTCAAGATGAATTTTCCTGTGGTCAATCTGACGTTGTAGGAAAATCACCATAGTTTGGAAGTGATCTAATCAGATAGGGTTATCCTCTGATAGATCCTGATCCACGGCAAACATTGACGATGTTGGTGGCTTAAATGACGTAGCAAATGTGAGTTTGGAGAAGTCTTCCTCCAATGACCTTGTGGTGTCCCTCTTATTTACCCCGTTACCAGGGGAGGGCGTGACTGACACGAGATGGTCTGCTACCCAATCGGGTACTTGTGCTAAGCCGGTGATCTGCTCCAGTGCATAGTGCCTTCCCTATCAGCAGGCTTTGATGACCCGCCTGGATAAGGAGCCATGTGGCGATGTTCCCGTACTCGATGCCCAGCGATGTATGCTGTACCAGAAAACACATTAGGTATTTGGTATACGTTAGGCGCAGATGTAGTTGCTTACACTTGTGCCAAGGATGTTGGAACATCACTAAGCTGATCATGTGCCGGTTGCGTACCCGAGTACACTGTAAGCCCTTGATTGGTACGCAAACGCTCAACGCAGGTCTATGAGACAAGGCTCATCGGTGATTGTTGACGCCATGAGCGTATAATGGCTGGGCTGGATATGTTGGAACAGCGCTGAGCTGATGGTGCGTCCCTTGCATAATGAGGGGCTTGAGTGGCTTGGGCTTGGGTAGTTGTCAGGTGCTGCGCTCGGCGCAGGTAACTGAGACACAAAGCTCAAAGGTATTGACTGGACCATGGCTTTCGTCTTTGCTACCCCCATTATAGCAACTTGAGACGCTGGTGCTGTCGCCAACGTCACAGATTTAACAGATCTGGAAGTGTCCGGCGGCTGAAGAATTGGAGCAGTTACGATACTCACAAAATCCTCCGGTATTGTTGATTTCGGTGGAGGGTGTACTTCTGCAGTCACAGTTACGGGCGTCATATTACCTGCCAATAATAATGGCTGGTTGGTAATGACCGAACCATGTCCTTCGCTAAACCGCGATTGTGACATTCCTCTCGTCTCACGATGGGATTACTGCAAAATATGATTGTGAGTAACCTGCTTTTATATTGTAAAACTCGTTGGAGAGAGATTTACACAAAAATTACATTTAGAATTTGGCGAGCACATCTACGTGCATGCCGAGGAACATGGATAAAGATCTTTGGGCGATTTCTTTTCCACGACAATATTTACAACACACAAACATAAGTTACGCAATTAAACCATTGTTGAAGAAATGGTACTGGAAGAATGCCGTAGATTTGAACAATAATCTATCGGCAAAAATACGAGTTGCAAGGGTATACAATATTTTTATATACGCAACTCAATGTAAACCAAAGCTATTTACTTTTAGATTTTGGCGGAAACATATGCGTGTAAGCCAACTGACGTGGATGATAATCTTGGTAAGACTTTTTCCACGACAATTAGTACAATCGCGCAAACATAGGTACGCAAATAAAGAATTGTTGATGAAGCGGGACTGGAAGAAAGCCGTAGATTTGCTTTTAATCTATCGGCAAACATTTTTTTAACGATTTGAAAATGTATACAATAATTTATATATACGCAACTCACTGTTACGCCAAAGCTAGTAGTATTTAAGAACACAAGAATATGTTATACATACGTAGCTGAGAATTGTAAACAAGTTGACTATCTTGGCAGGCAAACGATTGTAACACAATTCAAAATGAACAAATATGTGGCGGGAAAAAAGACAAGAGTCTTTTCACGCCTAATTAATTCACATAAAACTACACAACATGGTGAAAGTAATATGAAACGAATACATCACCCATCGCAGATCAATTTTAGGATTGTAGACGAAAACTGAAGGTCTAAATTAATCCAAAAGGAGAGCTCCACTGGGACACGTCCCTGCTGTGCTGCGACAAACAGTGATGTGAAGATGAGCTTAGGTGTCATCAAGGTCACAGGACAGTGACGGAAGGTCAGTAATTGGGACTTCAGAACAACAACTTTATTTCTTCACCCAGGACCTTCGCAGTAGCGCTGTTCCTCTAGTTGTCGTAAGGTAAGCAGTGAATGCTTTAAGGAGTAATGCAGGATAAGTAAAACATCTATACTTTATTGCACTATACATAGGGGCAGAGCAAACTTTATTTCTTAAATCCTTGTCAAGGCAAGGTCAATAGGCTTTGGTCCAACGTCTTCCTGCCAATCTTCATCTTCTGTGGATGGAACTTCGAAAGCAACCCCCTTTCAAAGCAAACTTCATTTTGACTCCCAGCAGTTGTGAGTCTGTGAGGACTTGTCCCTTCTGAATAAACTCCTGCCTGATTTGTGCCATTCCTTGCCAGCTGTGACAAAACATTCTTGGGAGAATCCCAGAAAGAGGGAACCTGCATCTTGACGCGCCTCTTCTTCACCCATTGAACAAAGTAGGAGCGTAGTGTAGTGAGTGACATCTTCCTGGTTCATTCCCAAACTGATCGCGAATGTACTTGTGAGCTGAGATGATTAGCACATCTGGGTGTCAAGTAACTCCTCTTGCATTTCAATGATTCTGCCAAGAAACCTGTGCATCAATCCAATCTGGTCCATACATAGTGATACAGGTGTGTCCCCTGGAATTCCTGCTGGAGAATCCTCCAACAGCAGGTTAATGTGACGTATGCCCCTCACAAATCAGTTTATATAAGCTCCTATGTCCATCGCATGACAGCTTGTTGCATCAATCGCCTGGATATTCCAACATTCTACTTCCTCTTGTATGGCTGAGACAAGGTATGAGATGATAGAGTTTTTCAATAAGATCAATGAAGGAGTGACCCCACTCATAGTCCACCACTGGTAGTGGGGGCTTTGAGTCCACCCTTGCCAATTTTGCCATATTGCCACCTTTCGCCCCATCCAGATCCAAGACTTGTAAAGGAGGCTGGTCGTCTGACCCTTGTCCCAGTTGGAGTATGTAAAACCTGAGCAGATCTTAGTCCAACAACATCCAGATGCGCACCAGATATGTGGTTCAGTAGATACTGAATGATAACAAATGAGCATGTGCAGCTGGGTCAAAGAATCCACCAGGGATGGATTCAAATGTGAAGTTAACCACACAGGACCTCCTCTCCGACATTTTCCGTACAGCCAGGTTAACTGCAACACTTCCTGTTACATGGTTTGTTTGTTGTTTAACCATGAAGGTGGAGATGGAGGGAGGATAGACATACTTGTCTCACTCTGCCCGGCTGGCTGGTTCACACAGCCAAGGAAGTTTGATGGTGCACTGGTTGAATATGGTTCACATCTTCTCCTCAGGGTGAGAATAGCTTCTGCCGACTCCCTGGTTCTAGACAGGCGAGTAAAGCCTCTACTCTCTATAGTGTCATTAGCCAGTGGTTGCTCTCCTATACACACAGATGTCTGGCTGGGAAGACTTCCTCTGGTGTCAGAGGTGGACACTGAGCTGACTTGACCGAGTTCATTTCATCACAGCCAGTCTTGTGTCAATTAACGCTTGAATATTTTGTTTGCTGCTAGTTGAATAGTTGCATCAAGAAGCTCATGGGTATCTGCGAGGAGGCCACTGTCTGGGATTGAACATCAGACTCAGCAGGTGCCTTGGGAATGTGAGGAGACCAGGTACAGTTCTCACTCACAGGCGAAGACAAGATAGCTACTGTCCTCTTGACAGCTTCCCTCCTCAAAAGAGCAGTACCCCGAAGACATCCTCTTCAGTAAAAATCATAGTACAGCAACTCCAACAGGATACATGAGGGTCACCAGTCATCATGTAGTGAGGTGAAATGGGGTTTAACGTTGCATCCAAGATTATTGCACTTATATAGCGATATGCACTCATATAGCGATATGCACTTATATAGCGATATGCACTTATATAGAGACATGCATGTACGTGTGTGTGTGGCTGCTTGTACTAGTCCGGACTGATGCCGATTTATAGTGCTTGCTCACTGAGATACCAAGCCGCATTTTAACATGAATACCCCATTCAGACACAGTATACTGACTCAGAGCCGACCAGTCCTTGTTTCAGCCCCTTAATGCCGAGCGCCAGACAGGGTAACAACAAGTACCATCTTTTAACGTCTTTTGGTATGATGCAGCCGGAGATCGAACCCCGGACCTTCCTCTGACAGATGCTCTACCACTAGACCACAGAGCAGTCATCATGAAGTGACCACAAACTTTACAAGTCAGAGTAGGTAATGCCATCTTGTCTCACCGGACACTTTCACTACCAAAATTACCCAGAAAAATGTAATTTCCAACAGTTTCAAGGAGTTACTACTTTTTACTTATACAATAACAACAAGATGTATAATAATGTAATGTAAGGAACAGTTGATGTTTAAAGTGCAAAAAGACAAAAATAACTGTGCTCAGACTAATAATTTTATGTGTTGACACTAGCACACATGCAAAGGAAGTGAGGTTTTTCCACCTTGCACATGCACGGGTGCTTTGGAAGGCAGGATACTATTACTGGCACAACTGATTATGGATAGTTGACAGTGAAGAGGACTTCTGTTGAAAGTCTGAAGATGTTTATAATGTGGTGTTAGGGTATTCAGAAGAATTATATGTAATTTTCAAAATCATTTCATGAATGTTTTGAATCATGTCACCTCCTCAGTTCAAAACCTGTAACTTCAACACACAGTAGGTTTATCTCCACTCTGCCGTGACACAAAAAAGGTAGACTGTTTTTCAATTGCTGCAGTGAAGAGTGATCAGTCTAATATTTCCAATTAGATAAATGGGGATCAGTGAGGACTGGCCTTGACTGATTTGGGACAACCATTGACTGAATGAACATTTCATTCCAAAGGCTAATTACCCTGTGGGGTATTCGCAGGACAACGACCCCTCGAATTTTTCCATTCGCAGAATGACCCGCCGGTACGCCTTTGATGTGTGGTGTTGTTTTAGGAGGGGATTAACTCCTTGGTTAGTGTCAAAAACTGAAATATGTACACGAAAACTGAAATGTGTTCACTGAATTGGTGAACTCTGATTTTGATAATCTAGTGAGTACCATTTACTCAACTGATTGACTCAACAGTTACTCTGTTATAAATCTCCGAAACATGGTAGTCTGTAATCATTCTCGATATGCCAAACGCGCAGTTACAGTACACGTTTCTTCCAACTACACGCGGCAGTAGATACCTTTGTACTGGTGGCTACACCTACCGAGTTGGAAAAAGGAAGAGGAATGACTGGATCTCTTGGAAGTGCACCAACAAAGACTGTCATTCCACAGTATCTACAGTCAATGATGAAAGAGTCAAGTCCTCATAACCATGAACCAGTGAATCATGACTTTAAGGTATGCACAAGGCCTCATAAGAATATCAATATTGATACTGTTAATTTAGAAGAAAAAAATCACTTTAGATGAAATATCAAAGGCAGTAAAACAAATGAAAAATAACAAAAGCCCAGGAGTAGATGGCTTTCCAATAGAATTCTTTAAGTTTTTTTGGAAAGACTTAAAAATATGGGTTTTTAGATACATAAACGAAACTTTTGAAAATAAGGAAATGACATATACAATGAAAAGGGGAGTCATTACGTGTATACACAAGGGAAACAAAGACAGAAGATTTCTAAAAAATTGGCGTCCAATATCATTGCTGAATGCACTTTATAAAATAATTAGTACTTGTATTGCAAATAGAATGAAAATGACTTTAGATCACCTAATTCACGATAACTAACGATACTAACTAATAATGCATCCTCCTGTGTAATACAAAACGGTCATATGTCTTCTTTCTTTATTAATGAAAGAGGTTGCAGACAAGGAGACCCAATATTACCATATCTTTTTCTTTTTGCTGTAGAAATCTTAGGCTGTATGATAAGAGACAATAAAAATATTAAAGGGATTATATTGAATGAGAAAGAGTACAAATTAGGTCAGTACGCAGACGACACACAATTATTCTTAAACGGAGAGGCTGAAAGCCTGTATGCAGCAATAAATATACTTGATTGTTTCTTCAAAATGTCTGGACTTAAAATAAATATTGATAAAACAAAAGCCATATGGATCGGGTCGAAAGCAGGGAGCTCAACAAATAGTTGTGAAGACTTAAAATTAGACTGGCATGTAGGCAATTTTGAAGTGTTAGGAATTATTCTCAATCCCCACTTGCAAGATCTATGGGTTATCAATACCCGAAAAAGACTTGAAACAATAAATAGGCTATTGGCAAACTGGAGAAGAAGAAACTTGACTCTTATAGGTAAAATTACTGTTATCAAGTCATTGGCTCTCTCAACTCTTGTCCATATTTTTATGGCACTGCCAACCCCCCCCCCCCAAAAAAAGATTTTGTTATAAACTTAAATAAAATTTTGTTTAGTTTTTTATGGAATGATAAACCAGATAAAATTAAAAGGCAAAAATCTGAAAAAAAATTATGCTGATGGTGGACATTAAAATATTTATAGAATCACTAAAATTATCTACATTAAGAAAGTATTTTAAAAAGAGTATATATGATAATCCCTCAGTTTTCTCTTTCACTGATATGATAAACTTAGGAGTCAATGCTGATAAATATTTATGTGTGAAAAACCCTTTTTGGAGAGATGTTTTAAATGTTTGGGGAAATTACGGCAGAAAATTTACAACAAATTCTGGAAAGATTTCTGACATTCTATCACAGCCCCTATGGCTAAATCACCAATTTAAACATGAAAACTACATAATTAAAAATTGGTTCAAAAAGGGTATAATGACAATTAAGGACTTATGTAATGAGAATGGATTTCTGCCATTTGAAATATTAAAAGTATGTTATGATATACAGGGTACAATACTAGATTATAATAAGGTTAAACTTAGTATACCAAAAGAATGGAGAGACACTGTCAATCATTATATCAAAATACCAATATATGACTAAAATCTTAGTCCACAATTGAGGGATATATTTATACCCGTTCAAGGATCTAGGTACTTTTATGATAGACTAATTACAATAACAAAACCACCCTTAGTAAATGGAAAATGGCAATCTCTTTTTGACGATGATATTCAATGGAAAGAAGTTTATTCAAATTTCAGGAAATTAACTAAAGATACTAAATTGATTGACTTTCAGTTTAAGTTTATCCATAGAATAATTTACACCAAAAAGGAATTATTAAAAATGAAACTAGTTGATAATGATATTTGCTCCTTTTGTGACTTAAACGGCGAAAACCTTATACATGTATATTGGGAATGTGAATATGTTAAACACTTTTGGAGCAAACTGGAAACCTTTTTAAACCTTGACATAAATACTAGGATCTCACTTACCAAATACTCAGTTATTTTTGGATTCGACAAAAATAAACTTCTACTTAATCATATTATAATGTCCAGTAAAAGATATATATATATATATCAAGTATTAAGGGTGAGAAACCAATTTTTGATAATTTTAGGAAAATACTAAAAGAGTCAGCTATGATTGAAAAATTCATTGCCACAAAAAACAATGGTCTATTACAATTTGAACGAAAATGGGGGAAAATCCTACACAAATTAAAATAATAATCATGCCTTGTACAATAATGCTATAGGTCAAGCTACGCCTCAAATAGCAATACTATCATAATTGCTTTAGTTATAACTGACTATCGGTACAACTTTTCATGCTCTTCTTGAGGCATACCATGTGTATGTATGTATGTATGTATGTATGTATGTATGTATGTATGTATGTATGTATGTATGTATGTATTTGTGTATTTGTGTATTTGTGTATGTATATGTATATGTCTCAACTATGCATGCTGTATTTATTCCACAAGAAAAGTCATCCATGCATTGTATTTTCATAGCAATTGACTAAACCTACTGTGTAACCTCTAATCCTGATGTACAACCCTTCGAAAGGAATAAAAAATGTCAACAACAACAAAATATTGATACTGTAGGTAATAAAGACTAGATTACTGTATGAGATAAACGTATTTATGCAAATGTAATTACGTATAACACGTATTAAAATTTTGCATTTCTTAAATGTGATTTTGTATATTTGACAGATCCGAGAGTCGTTGCAGAATCTCAAACAGAAGGCCAAGTCATCCCTGACCCCAATGCCAACACTGTTCGACGAAGCAGTAATGTCATTGAAGAATGGTGAAGCCTGGACCGATGAAAGCAGGTCCGTAGTGGAAGCCATGCCCACATTCCACGCACAGAAGGACACTCTGTACAGAGCAAGACGATCCACGTTACCACCACTTCCTGCACACAGAAGAGACCTCGTCATCCCAGACCAGTTTCAGACCCTTGGCGCCGGAAAGCAGTTTCTTCTTATCAACGATGGCGATGACAACAAGATCCTTGGCTTCAGTACCACCAGCAACCTCCGATTTCTGTGTGCAGCCGACACCATCTACGGAGATGGAACCTTTTACGTGACTCCACGTCTCTTCTACCAGCTCTACACCCTCCACGCCTTCGTCACCAACAAGATGGTGCCCCTGGTATTCCTGTTGCTGCCAGACAAGAAGAAGTAGACCTACGACAGAGCCTTCCGCCTGGTCAAGATGCTGCTGAGAACCGAGGGTTCCAGCTACTGCCCCAAACAATACAGGTAGGCCAAATGTGTATCATTTGGTGTATATTTTAGTGTAATATGATATATGAAACATGTCCATATTAGCGGATATACCAAGTTTTTATTTATATTTTTCTATTTTCAGATGAACTTTGAAGCAGCTGCAAAGATAGCAGCCCTCGACGTCTTCCCCAATGCCACTTGGAAAGGCTTTTTTTTCCATTACACCCAGTGTGTGTGGAGAAAGGCTCAACAGGTCGGTCTCCAGTCAGCCTATGGTGACAACCCAGAGGTCAAAACCTTTGTTAAAAGATGCGCTGTTCTTCCCATGGTTCCAGTGAAAGAGGTAAATAACATCACATCTCAATGAAAAATGTTTAAACATTTAAAAGATATATTTTAAAATTTAATTATATGTAAATTACTATATGGTTAACCTCAACATGCTATCGTATATAGCATTGAGAGTAAATAAGTTATGTTTCTTATGACAATATATATTATTATTACAATCCAATTATGATAATAATTTATATCTACAATATTCTTTCTGTAATTACAGGTTGATGATGTATGGCTCCAGACAATTGCTGAAATGTCGAACGACCAATATTCCACCCTTATTGTCTTTCTTTCGTTGGTTTCAAATCCAGTTCCACTTTTTTACTTGCTCGCATGATATGTATATGCCTTGAAACACTTAATTGCCATTATTTATAAGATGCTAATCCCAACTGTTAATCCCCACTGTGTTATACATCGATTGTCTGCCATCCTGAACAAACTGTGCAACTATGTCACTGATAAATTACTGTTGTTTATATTTATGACTTAGTCAGTGTCAGGTGACCTTGGCTATATAATAGAGGGAGAGACACACAGAGAGATGGAGATTGAGAAGACCCTTCCCCCGACCCCCAGCCCCCACCAGCCCCCAGTCGCAGCAAAGGACCTCGCTCCCCTCGAGCCCCCCCCCCCCCCCCCAAAAAAAAACAACAACAAACAAACAAAACAAACTATCATTTAAGCAAGCAAAATAGCACAAGAAAATAACACTCATTTTTTCTTACCACATGACGTTCTCATGACTGAAATTGTCTTTTCATGGACAATGTTAAGAAATAGTATATTAGCTGGTGACCAGTTATCACTGAGAACCAATTATCACCATCTCCCTGTTACTTTTGCTCGGTTTCATTAGAAGAGATAAATGTTTATCCAAAAATGACGAACAAAACTGACTCATGTGAAGAAATAGAAAAAACAAACCATATAATCACCTTACCCAATGACAACTTTAGAAGAGACACGCGAGAGGTGTCACAAGCCCATTTCATTCGTAAACAAAAATAAAAAAAACCATGATGATGCACATTCAGTTCTTCATAGCTTACTATCTGTCTGTCATTTCTTCTCCAAATTACAATTCTAAAACCTTTTACAGCTATTTTTCCAAAAATGCATAACCCTGTATTTATCGTGAAATCCATAGTACATTGTGTTGAGGATAAGCACATGTAAATCGAATTTGGGGAATATTGGTGTATGTCAGTTTGCAGAAGACAAATCAATAAAATTATTTGTTATTAATTGTAATGAAAATAAAAATTGAGTGTGATACCAGAGAAAATAGATAATGTAATTTGTGTAACTGAAGCAGTGTGCATGATCACATGACACATGCTGATTAGATGATGATGATGATGATGATGATGATGATGATAGCTGTTACAGCTGGTCGACTGGAAATATCTATTTCCACTGTTTTGATTCCCTGTCATCACATAATTAGAAATCTATTGAATTCTGTCCATGGACAGAAATATGTGCATTTGCTCATAGTTTCACACAAATTAAAGTTATTTGCACAGTTAACCTTGTAAATGTAATATTTCAGAAATAACATGAAAAAAATGACGATAACTGGTATATGTGTAATCATACGCCTTTGTTTACAGGATCAATTACTGGTTTGCATGGTCAAGTCTCGATTATGTACTCAAGTAAAGAAAGACATGTAGCTGAATACAGAATAAATGTTGAATATAGATTTCAACAGCTTTGGTATAGTTGGTATTTACCTGAAGAAATTGTGTTAGTATAACATAGTCCCTTACAAGTTTAATAAGCCACAATATATGTACATCACCCTTTTATGTTGTTTAAAACCCCCTACATTTATTACCTTAAGTTTCCATTAACAATCTCTATTAGAATTTAATGCTGATATTTATACAATAGCGAGGCTTTTCCGTAATATGGAGGCACCTGAATGTGGCAAGTGAAGTCAATAAGCGACCTTTTTTGAAATCTAAATGTCCAACACATTCACTGAGAATTTTCCGTGATTTAGAATTACTGATAAAAAATCTTTCTGAAATTGTGCGTGTTTTTGACGTCAAAACAAAATTGACGGAAGTGGTTGTGATTAATTCATACACAGACTGTGTCAAAGATTATGTTACAATACAAATGACAGTTTGGAATGTATATCTTGAAGATATCCCGGTTACGTCCATGTAGGTTTCGCTGTCCCTGCTCTTTCAATAGAGATAAAAACAACTTCAGGGTAATTGACATCGGACATTTTCAAACGACAAAATGTGAAAGATTGCTAAACAGCCCTAACAATACTCAAATTGACATCGCTCAATACTGTCCATCATTATTATTTCTTAATAATTAACAAGATGATACAAATGTACTGCCACCAAAGGGTAAGTAGACATAGATTCAATGAAACGTTTTCATAGACAGCAAATCTACAAACCTATTTTCAATTGAACAATTTTCATACTTGCATTGAAAGCTCAAGAAGCATAGAGTAGGCTATATTTAATACAACTTACAAGGAAACGATAACTTGCACAAGTGAAAGAAGGCAATATTATTGTTTTTGCGGTATAATTATAAGTAATATCTATACTCACACGCAAAATAAACGCAAGTGGTTTTAAGCAAATAGGTAACAAACATGGAACCATAAAATGATACGAGTTTTAGCATGTAGTGAAGCCTGATGGTGTTATCAATATTTTTGGTTGCATTTTGGAAGCCCAAAGTATAACGCAACATAAAAAACAAATCGCCAAAATGCACCATTTCAACGATATGTGGGTATCATGCACCCATTTCTCGCGAAATTGAAAATGCACGAACTGTCACGAACTGTCACGAACTGTAGTGTGTATAAAACTGTGGCCGATTCTTGGACCTACCACTCTTTGGTCAACAATGCCATGCTTAACTCAAATTCAGAGAAACCAGGCTATCAGACGTTTGGAAGCTGGAGAGTGTCCAAGATGTTGCCCGTCATTTCAACGTTAACATAACCACAATTTACTGTCTCCTGCATAGATACAATGCTACACAGACCACAGATGACCTTCCTCGGAGCGGTCGTCCTAGGGTCACCACACCTCGACAAGATCGGCAGATTACCCGTCAACACCAGCGACATCCGTTCCGAAGTGAAAGTGCTCGACAGACCATAGGAACACATAATCGACACATTAGCCGGGAGAACTGACGTCTCCATTCCAACAACCTCAGATGTCGCCGACCAGCACGTCGTACTGTTCTCCAACCACAGCATTGACAAGCACGACTTCAGTGGGCACAGGGTCCATGCAATTGGCGTCATCGTGAGTGGAGGCGTGTCATCTTTTCTGAAGAAAGTCGCTTTTGTGTCTCCCATGCAGACGAAAGAGTCAGAATTTGGCGGCGTCGAGCTGATCGTTTTGCTGACAGTAACGTTGTGGAAAGGGATCCATGGGGTGGACCTAGCGTCATGATATGGGCAGGGATTGGACTTGATGCGAGACTTGGACCCATGTGCTTTCTGAATGTTGGTCAAGGTCGGCAACACGGCGTCACTGCTCAGCGGTATATCGACCAAGTGATCAGACCCCACGTTGTTCCATTTTTTGCACAACATCAACAACACATTTTCCAGGAGGACAACGCTCGTCCCCATGTTGCCAGAGCTACCTTTCTGCAACAACACAACATCCGTGTTCTACCGTGGCCAGCCCTCAGCCCTGATCTGAACCCCATCGAACACTTGTGGGATGAGGTTCAAAGGCATCTGCACAATGTGCACCCAGTCCCTACAACTGCCGATGAACTACGCACAGCTGCTCTGGATGTGTGCAGGAGGATCCCTAGGGCCTTCACAAATCGTCTGATCCACTCAATGTACAGGAGATGTGTGGCAGTGATCAATGCTAATGGTGGTCACACCAGGTATTGACTGACATTTTGGGTATTGACCCGAAACTGTGTACCGTATATAACCGCGGATAAGCCGAATTTTGAGGACCAGAAAAAAGATTCTGTAGAATGAGTGAGTGAGTGAGTTTGGTTTTACGCCGCTTTTAGCAATATTCCAGCAAAATCACGGCGGGGGACACCAGAAATGGGCTTCACACATTGTACCCATGTCGGGAATCGAACCCGGGTCTTCGGCGTGACGAGCGAACGCTTTAACCACTAGGCTACCCGACCGCCCCAGATTCTGTAGAAAGGGGTCGGCTTATCCACGGGATATACTTTCATGATAGTATTTTTCAGATCGTGATCTGACAGAAACATCGCCTGAATGACGGTCCGATAGATTACAACTTCCCGAAAGTTTGGAAGGGGCCACGACTAGAGCCATTATTGTTATAAATTATCAATAAAGTTATTATTATACACCAATGTTGTCATTATTAAAAAAATGTTATGCATGTTACTACCTCTGATAATAGTGTTTTCAATTGAATGTTCAAAGTTTATTGTTCTTCATAAACTCCACAATCTTTACCTTTAACAATATATGTCGGCCACAGCTATAATATATAATCCACAGATGAAATCGCCAATAGCTATTACGTATGTTTTGCAAAAATCATAAATTGATAGTGAACAAGTATCTACCTTTATTGAAAGAGGCAAATAAACAACTGTAACGGCGAGTTATTTCGTTCGCCATTTGCAAAAACATGTGATGAGCTGTTTCCTGTGACGCCACAAACGGTGACCATTGTGATTGCTTCCTGTTGTTTAAAAGGCAACATGGTACTCAAGGAAATGAGCACTGATAATAAAGGGGCCGATTGGTATTGTTATGTTGTTTACACACAAACACTTTCAAGTTGTGGGTGCTTAGCGGTTGTGTTTGGAGTAGGGGCTTAATTCCTTTGTTTTCGAGAGATTAGTTTAATAAACTGCAGAAGCCTGTTGTAAGTGATGGTCATTTAATTTGTTCATAGTTTATTCAATTCAATTGGATTAACATACAATAGTGGCGGCAATGTTTGAAGTTGAATTGAAGCAAATCTGTGAGTTACTGCATAGGTGTATAAAAGTTGGAATATATTTATTGACTGGCATTTTCATCATGAGTTCAAAACGAAAACGCCACGCTTACGATGCTGCATTCAAACTGCGAGTCGTCGCTGTTGCTGAGTCGGCAAACAACAGTGGGGCTGCCTGACAGTTTGACATTAACAAGAGGCAAGTTAGAAATTGGAGGAAAGAAAAGACGGCACTAACAGAAATGCCGAAAACAAAGAAAGCAAGATGGTTTGCCTTATCACCTTACAGTAATCTAGAGGATGTCCTGTATGAGTGGATAATGGAACAAAGACAGTGTGGTTACATGGTAACCAGAAATATGATTCGCCAACGAGCACTGACGGTTTACAAGGCAAAGAAAAAGATATTTGATCTCCAACAACATTTAAGGCATCTTCACACTGGTGTTCAAGATTTATGAACAGGAGACACCTTACACTTAGGCAGAAAACTCACATCACCCAGAAGCTGCCTGACCAGGTAAACACAAAAGTGGACTTGTTTCATGCTTTTTTCATCAAGGAACGGAAGGCTATGGCCTATGAACTTTGTCAAATTGGCAATATGGACGAAACACCGTTGAACTTCGATATGCTAGGCTCCAGAACAGTTGACCACCAGGGCGCCAAGACCATATCAGTGAAGACAACGGGGAACGAGAAACAACATTTTACTGTTGTATTAACCTGTATAGCTGATGGGACTAAACTAAAACTTATGGTTGTGTTCAAAAGAAAGACAATGCCCAAAGACAAGCTTTTGGCTGGAGTTGTTGTCGCGGTACACCCCAAAGGATGGATAGACGAAGACTAAGTTAACCGATGGGTGACAGATGTGTGGATGTCGAGGCCGGGTGGCACAAGGGGATGCAAGTCGCTTCTTGTATGGACATGTTTCGAGCTCACCTGTGCCAGAGTGTAAAGAAGCAATTGACAGAAAGCAAGACACACCAAGCAGTCATCCCAGGCGGATGTACATCCCTTCTCCAGCCCCTTGGCGTATGCCTTAACAAACCATTCAAGACCCACGTCCAGGAGAAGTGGTTCGAGCGTATGCTAAACGGAGACCACACCTTCACCAAGTCGAATGCTATGAGGAGAGCTCCACTCGCAGAAGTTGCAAAGTGGGTGGTGGAGTCTTGGGATGAGATCCCCACAGACATGGCGCAAAAGTCGTTTTTGAAAAGTGGAATTTCAAACGCAATGGACGGTTCTGAAGATGACATTTTGTTCGAGGAATTCATCTCCCCCGCCCTGGTTTCTACGGATGTGAAAGATGTCATGGCATGTGATGACCTCAATGATTACTACGACGATGCGACAGATGCATGTAGCTGCGTGGGCAATTCTGGCCGGTGAGGACAGCGACACCGAATTTGATGGATTTACCAGGTATGATGTGATGTGATGTGATGTAAATGATAATGTATATATGTTTTAATTTAGTTATTTGTACACAAAACAAATAACCAAAAAATACAATGATTTGAAACTAAATATTTGACCTGTGTTTTCATTTGTTGGTACATTTTCTCACGGGTTCAAAATTCTATATACACCGATTCAAAAAATGGTGCTTAGTTGTTGATGGCAATAAAAAACAATCATAATGAGATTAAAAAAAGACAAGAGATACAGCTTCCCACATTATGAAAGTGGATGACTGGTTTGTTAAATCTTCATTAGAAATAATAATGACTTTCAATATAATTACAATGTTTTTCATCTTATATTATTGAATATCTGCGAGTACCGGTACATGTCTTGCAGTCCGACTTTGCAGTGTTTTTTGCCTTTCACTTCCTGGTTCGGCTTATCTGCGGGTCATCATTTTCTTACGTATTTCAATGGACAAGTTAACACCTCGGCTTATCTACGGGGTCGGCTTATCCGTGGTCATATACGGTAAGCCCTTAACATTTGAAAAAAACAATTTTGTCATCTGCCTTTTAATCCATTAAACTGTCTTCAGTCAATTTTTTGTCAATCTTGCCCCTTTTAGTATTTCTTGTCTTTACTGTTGAAAATAAATAACATGTTTACTGCATACTCGACTTGCTTTTCTTCTGCGTGTGAGTATAGATTAAGTAAAAAGAGAAAATTACGAAAATATGAATTACTTCGATTAAAGTAGTGTTCAATGTATATACAGTTCATGTGCTCATGACTCTGATATTGAAACCAATAAGAAATGATGAAATCGAACTTCATAAAAAAAAAAGTAATAGCAAAATGGATGACCCTATCTTACCTGTAAATTATTCCTTAGATTCCAACATTCTCCTGATTGTGTAAGCGTAATTTGACCAATGTTGCACCATTAATAATGGAGTACTAGCCTTATCACCAAAAGTAAAGAATTATTAAAAAAATTAAACCAATTTTTTGACGTCATGGCTGGTTTTATGTTTTTGACAACGTCGGAGAAAGATGACATTGGCATTTTGATTAATATACATCTCCTTTAATTTTCAGTCATGGTATGGGAAATTTCTTTGGGTAAAACGGAATTTGAAGAATTTTTGACACAACATAAAATGACTGCTTTTACCATGTAAATAATGTTTGAATTGATAGACAATTAGATAGTTTACCATGTATCCTATTTGTACAAGAGACACACCTGTTTGGCATCAATTTAATCAATTTAACAAAATTGAACATGTATTTTATTTGTTCATTAATATGTGACTTTTTCTCTTCATCTCGTCTCAGAATTATACAATAAAAGATGCGAAGAAAGCTCCTTTGATATATATAATCTGGATAATCGTATAAGGGTTACATGTCACGGTTTATACATTTATACTTTTCATAATTCTTGGAGAAATAAAGTTAACAGTTTATATTCTTTGATCACAATATTTAAAAAAGGGTGAACCCACTGATTATATAACACAGAAGGAGAGGAATAATTTCTAAATCATTTGTGACTAATGCACACCGGGCAAATCATTAGACATCACCATTCTGTCTATCAAACGACATAAAAAACAATTCCAAGACCAAGCCAATTCTTCTAAAAATGTCTGCATATATTTTAACAATAAATATTATCCATTTTGTTAAAGTTACATATTTAGTTTTAGAATTAAAATAAAATGAAACAGCTATTCATTAACCTGTTTATATGAAATTACAATAGTGACTACATGTGTATCATGCTCCAAAGAAATAAGTTCCGGTACATGTTGAAGTTACATTTACATTTCACCTTCTAACACTTGTCTAAAGGATAGAAATATCATACAGGACACTTAAACTTATCAATTTCTGATATAAATAATGTTCAAACAAACAGGAAATTATCAAAGGTTCATGTTGTGGCCTATATCTACCTTCATCATATTAAAATTGATAAGTATCCAAAGTGAAATTAATTGTGTAAAAAAAACATAACAGATATGCAAAATCTACATCATAATTGAAGCTGTAAACAGCAGGATACAAGTATTGTGTGTACTCTCATTCAAGGACCTTCACCTCAAAGAAATTACCAAATATGTACAACAATGTTGACGTATGACATCACTACCAGTGACCAACTTTTACAAAATGGTGTTCACTGACAACAGTACACAGGATTTTATAAGGTGACTTTTGTTGATTCAGGGATGTATATACATAAATGTGACATGTAAGTAATCAGAAACATTCTAACTATAAGTGTAATGATATTTGTTTTTATGCTTTTCATTGAAACCAAAAGAAAATAGTCAGAAATTCCAATAAATACTGTTGTTGATTTTGTGCGTGATTTTGCCTGTTATGGTGTCATGCAGGACAAAAACTTTGACATTCTGTTGAATGTATCAGATCATTGCAATGTATATTTAATTCCCTAATTCTTCCTACGATTCTCTTCCCATGCATATTCTGAGAATGTTGAACCAATGTATGCAAACGAACAGACGAATGGACAGCTAAAAATAGGAGAAATTGCTACATTGTGTAAAATCTGAATTTTGCTTTGTTTACATTTCAAACAAGTGCAGTTTTCAGAGCACAGTGTTTGTTTTCACACCTACTTCACTTTTGGTGACAAAGACCATTTGTCATTTTATTCTAAAATCCAATGATGTATGTATCGGAGCTGAGTTTGAAATATATGTGATGTTACAGGCATTTCATAGCCGATGTAAAAGTCTGAGAGTATACCCTTCTTTCAAAGTATACCTGGGTAGATTCTGGGGCCTTCTAGAATCTACCCGCCCTTTCCAAGAATCAACCCCCGTGGGTATACTCTGGGAGCTCCCAGAATCTACCCCCCCTTTCCAAGAATCAACCCCCGGGGGTATACTCTGGGAGCTCCCAGAATCTACCCGCCCTTTCCAAGAATCAACTCCCGGGGGTATACTCTGGGACCTCCCAGAATCTACCCCGGGGTATATTCATTTTTGTTAGTAATGCAGTTAAATTGTTACATAGTGAATCATTATTCATTATATACACAGTTTGTACACAACTTGGAGAGTCTATTTACTAAACATGTTACAGGTTTTGTGTATCTTCCTAATTCAGTCTCCGGAATTATCATTGGTAATTTGATAAAAGACTGTCATCGCAAATATGCTATTTTTGAAATTCATTTCTCCGAGTATATATCCGTAAATTTAGATTTCAAAACATGCTGTAAATACTAGTAATGCTGTGAATGGTGATTAGTAATGTGTAAAAAGTAGGGACATTTACGACATACCTAATTTTCAGAGGTCATTTGCAGTAATTTTGTTTGGCCTAAAATGTCAGTTGATGACATCACAGAACAGGGAATCTCCCACAGTATTCAAAACTGTTAAGTATATCTGTGAGCGTGATGTACCGTATTCAACATAATAAGCGCCCAGGGCGCTCTCAAAATTAAAAATAGGGTGCTCTTATTTGAATATTATTTTGGTGAAAAAGACCAGAGTTGTAAGACCGTAAATTTTGTGGTTTATGTTGACTGCCTGAAATGTTTAAATAAAACAGATATATTTTTCCAGAATTTAATTTCCCATAATTAAGGGTGCATATAACACATGAGTGCGTATTATACATGAATAAATAAGTCTTGTGTACATTGATCAATTGGAAGGGGTGCTAATTGGGATTGTTCACTAGCCAATATACAAATGTATTAGCAAATATCGCCGCTTATTAGAGCGGTATGTTGAATTATATTTAACTTCAAAGTGAGGGTTGAAGAGGAGAAACATACATTTCCCTCTGGCATCCATGGGGTTATTTAGACCTTTGCTCAAAATATACTTGTATGGCAAGTCCATGAAATACAACTTTTTCTTTCATACTGTTTTATAAATATTACTTTAGAAGTGTATTTACACCTAGGTATGTACATGTACATTCAAGGACATGTGACAGTTTATTTCGGGTACAGTTTCCCATTTCATCCCATTCTACAAAAGGAATAGTTTGAAATAGATAAAGATCGTAGGTCAATGAAAGTAATAGAATTATTTGTCATAAAAGGAAAAATATATTATTGGTATTGAACTTCAAAACAAACTAGCAAAGTCTTTAATATAAATGTTTTTTAGTTATTTTGTCCTTCCTTTTTGTCTTTTGGCCTAGCTAAACTACAGCTTGGAGGGAACATTTACAATTTAAAATTGTGACAAAAGAACCATAAGAATGCATCCTTATGCTATCAGACACGATTGTTTTTACAAATTCTATTTTTACTAAGGATACAAAACAAAATAATTATTACTATATATGTATGTCACTGATTGAAGTATTTGATAAATTAGATAATTAACAGTGAAAATAACATAATGAAAACTATTCAAAACATCAAAACTTAATCACATTTACACTGAAAACATTTTGTCATTCAGAATTTCATCATTTATATATTGCATGTAGATCTAATTACTTTCACTGTTTATGTTATAAATATAACCATGCGATATATGAAGCTAAAATATTAAAAAGGTTGTTTAATATTGGATCCATTTTGACACCTTAAATTTCTCACAGTAAAACATTCCATTCCCTTACTCAACTATATGCACATTATTTTCTTGGAATATCAAGTCTTCAAACAGATATGAAGAGCACATGTCAACATACCAAATTTAGAAAACTGCGCCAAATATTCTAACAGTGTAAGTCAAGTGATAAACAGTCTCATTCACTCGCCGTTTGCCATGGAAATCTTCCCAATCGTAATGTACAAGATCTACTTTCTGGAAAGTCAAAGAGAATATTATTATGTGGAAACTGAAAACATGTGTATCCCTTATACGACGACAACACTAGATCAGCTATTTGATGTGACGTCATCCAAGGTCAAATCACGCACACCTGTCCAGACGACAAATTCACAGCTTCGAAATCACCAATGGTCTATAAGCCTACACAAATCAAATTGCAGATTGTAATGTCATTGAAAGAAAAAAAAATATAGCGTTTACTCATTGCTGACATTTCAGATAACATATCAAATAAGAGATGAGAACTTGCAATAGATTATCATACGTTAATAACTTGTAAATCTAATATTCATAAGATCTAATATCCATGGCAGAATGTTGGAAATACGAGCTGTTGTGTTACGATAATATATTCCATTTTCTCAGGAGATTTATAATGTGTATTTGATTATAAAAAGCTTGTGCAATTGGTTATCAATCATCTTGTACAATGAAAGCATGAACCATGTACATTAGGCTCATGGAAAATACTATTTCAGCAAACCAATCATAGCGCTATTATCACAGTTTCAATGAAAGGAAAGACAAATCCAAATCCAATTTTACAGCACATCGTATCCATAAGCGGTTAACCAAGGTGCAAACAAAATTGCTGTCATCATTTTAGAAGTTATCTTGATGTTTTCAGTAGTTCGGAGGCTGGTCTACCACATGTGAAACCACTTTAGATGTCGGGGCCACACTTTTGAAATCTCCTTTTGTGACAAAATGTGAATCGGTTAGGGCAATTCATTCACACAGTCAGGTAGTTTGAGCAATCACACATGACTCCTCGTCATTTCATATTAAAAAAACAGCAGTTATTTGTCGAAACGGGCGAGCATGTAGGAAAACTTATAAACAAGAAATCGCAGCACAGATATTATGCAAACATGCCCTGTCGATCACTTCATGCTTGGCCATTCAATGTTTACGTTTTGATCATTAACTTCCTGCCCATAAATATACACTATACCACCTAAATATTAACGATCATAGCTATGATTCTGTATGTAAGATTTGAATATTTTCTGTAAATCAGCATCTGTCGTTTTGCTAAACCGCCATGACGCGATAAAAATATGCAATACTTGAACAAAAAACTTCCGTTGAGGACTAAACTGTAAATGTTAGTAGTCTTACGCCAATAGCTGTACAGTGGGGGAAAAGTAAATCTTTCTGACCACTCTGATCAATCTCTTTTTTAAATTGGCTGTCTGATATTACAATAGTTTGGTGTATGTAATATGGGTGCATAATAAAAAAATTGCTGGCAAATTCATGTGAAGTTCAACCACGGACTTGGATTTATAGGTCCGCGGTTCAACATATGGCAGAAAAAAGGTACCCACTTTACTAATCTCACCATATATCACAATCCATAGCACTGTATAAAATATGAGTTCCAAGATGTTGAAGCTGAGATGATAGGGTGATGATGGTTATACTTTTGATTTTGCGCACTCAGTGTTTGACATCTTAATTCGCATTCAAAAAGGGGCATTTTCACGGGACCAAATATATTCGTAATCCCGTGGCACCAAGGGGGGTAACCAAATGCAATTTAATAGTGACCTACTTTAGTGGTTTACTGCATGAAGTTTTATCTTTATTCAAACACATAAAAGTCGGAAGGAATGGGTGCATTGTCAGAAAGAAATGGGAACATTAGTGACTCATAGTGTAACCATAGAGTTTTAGATAATTTTTGTCATTAAAAAATGTATCACGTAACTCACCACGGGTCCGGGTAGTCCTGTGGGTACCCGGGTCCTACTCAGCACCCCCCGACCCGTGTCCCAGCATAACACATACAGTTAGGCCAACTGGATCTAATTTCCGACATAACAGGGAGGTCCGATGTTAAATTGTTACGTTAGTAACTAGAGGTTAGCACTATTGTATGAACTATTTAATTATTTACCAATCAATAACATAAGTAAATATACTTTACCACAAGAATACCGGCAAAGACTTGAATCAAATCCTTCGTTTTGGCACTGAGACAGACATCGCTAGACTGGGCTTCTGTCTACCTAATCTAGTAAAAGCGCTAATCTTGCTTCGTGTACCAACAGTGGAACTAGTTTATCATGGCGCTTTGCGTTACCATAGATACAAGTCAAGGGAAGTAACTGCGTTACTAAAATGTAATAGAGGGTTTTCAGAGTTATCCCGTCATGCCGTGCGCGCCGCCATGTTGGTTGTATTCGCGTCCCTAGCAACAATATAGCGTCATTAGCAGCACACTCGCTCTGCAATTGTCGGCGTCTATCTGCTCCTATTTGTCATCTCGCAATCGTCTGTAATGGATAACTACGCTAATTTATTGGACAAAGTATCTCGTATAAGATATCACGAGAAGACTGGTGTGATCGACAAAGAAGATCCGTACAGGATTCCGAAATCGAAATGGAGTGACGACCACAAGCATTTGCCGGCAACTAACTACATCGACATCGTCAACTATCTGGTATTCAGTCCCAGTCCTTTTTGTAGTTTATCAGACATCAGAAACTACAGGAGCTTGGAAGCATATGATAGATTTGTATGTGGTTGGGTACGAGACATTGTCTCGTATGTGCATTTGTCCGTCGAAGATGGAAAGGCCATTCACGTTGTGAAGTCAAAAGTAAGTAAACAACAGCTTACCTACATCCTATACAACTGCTACTGTACAAGAGCCAAGCCAATACATAAATATGTGTTTACGTAGTGATAACATTCGGGTGGGTTACGTGGATATTATAAAGCGGTTAGACAAATTAAATAACAGCTGGAGATAATATTTCAGACAGAATCCAAAATGTCTTCAGCAAGTCATTGAAATTATACACATGCAAATTACCTTCACAATCCTTTCATGAAACGTCTAAATGCTCAGTCCATTATTATGAAGTATTAGAATTGAGAATACTATCATTTTCATTCACTTTTTAAATGTAAATTTTATATCTGAAATAAAATTAACTCCTCCACTGTATGTTTACAGGTAATGCATTCCCAGCGCTTGAATGAAGCTCCATTGCACCCCTGGTTCATCACTGATGACACGGGCAAAGTTTTGTCAGCCCACTGCAATTGTATGGCAGGTTTGGGAGAATCGTGCACACATGTAGCAAGTGTGATGTTTGCTGTTGAAGCTATTGTTAGACTAAGGGAAAGTACCACCGTAACACAGGAACCAGCCTACTGGAAACTTCCAGCTTTGATGAAAAAGGTTGAATATGCATCTTTAAGAGACATTGATTTTACCTCTTCAAAGACATTGAAGAAGAAACTTGACTTATTAATTGATGATTCATCTGCTACATGTTCAAGTTCATCGAGTGCTAAACTTACCCATAAGTTAGGACCTGCATCTACACAGAATTTTGACACCTTTCTTCATACTATTAATGCAGACAGACCATCTTGTCTAGCAGTTCATAGTGATTATAGTGATCAATATGTACCTGTACCACTACAACCACAATTTCCACAAGTGATTCCTGAGCTGTTTGATGAAAGTCTGGTTGGCATCCCATATGATGAAGTTTTAGAACACTGTCAGAATGTTTTAGATCAGCTGAGCATCACAGAAGAGGAGGTTACAGCAGTTGAAGCAGCAACAAAGAACCAAGCAGGTTCCCCACTTTGGTTTCAGTTCAGGGCTGGACGTATAACGGCATCAAAGATGAAGAGCGCAAGTCGTACATCATTGTTGGACACTTCTAGGAGTTTACTTCGCCATATCTGTTACCCGACTGAGGTCAAGTTTTCTAATCCAGCTACAAGATGGGGATGCAGCCATGAGGTAACAGCAAGGGATGCCTATGAGAAATTATCTTGTGAGCATCACCATAACTTCAGTGTTGAGGAATGTGGTTTATTCCTTAGCTGTGAGTATCCACATCTTGGTGCGACTCCTGATGGTATTGTTGACTGTAGCTGTTGTGGAAGGGGCTGCCTTGAGATTAAATGTCCTTACTGTGCAAAGGATGACTTAATTGATAACAATATAGTATACTTAGAGGAAGTTAATGGGTCACTGCAACTGAAAAGGGACAGTCAGTACTATTACCAGGTGCAAACACAACTATTTGTAACAAATCATGATTATTGTGACTTTGTTGTTTGGACAAATGATGATATTTTTATGGAGAGAATCACACCTTGTGTGGCCTTCTGGTAACCAGTAGCTGATCAGGCGATGCAGTTCTTCACATCTGTTATTCTACCAGAGATTGTTGCACGACACTTCTTGAACGGTACCATGTAAATAATTTCTTGAATAGATAAAAACGATAAGGGAAGAATGAGAAAGTGTGCGTGCGTGTGTGCGTGCGTGCGTGCGTGCGTGTTGTCCAAGAGCGCCATGAGTAAATATTGAAAACACAACAGTAATAATGAAATAGTTTTTTCTTATTTCTTTATAGAAACAGATCATGCGAATTATATGGCTTTAACCAACAAACTTAAAATGTGTAGTACTTCATTTTTTAAAGGGGCACTGATCTAACGGAATTCCCCGGACTGGTTGTTGGCTTTGTTATTGTTTTTCCCCCGTGAGTACCCGGATGATACGCAACGCAACTGAGCGTGACCAGAGACTGGGCTACCGTCTGCAAGGACAGCTAAATAAACTTGGTGGCTGGAGGCAATATTTGTTTTACGCATTTTTGCATAAACACTGATTAGTTAACCGGGATCTATAAAGATTTCGACAAAGGGCGCATGTTAATTAATTTCTTCAACCTTCAACAAACAGACAAAAAGAACGGCGGAGCTCATCGGATGTCGTCATTTGGAAATACCCCAGATGGTTATAGTTTAATACTAAAAAAAAGTATCCATGCAGTGAAAGCATTTTCGGATTTCGGATTGCGTCGATAATACGATATCTACTCCCTTGTTGTCATCCACGTTTTCTCGTATAACCCCTACACTTGTGTATTTGTCGTCATTCACTTGATGCTCAGTTAATGAATTTATTACAGGTACAATTAGTGGTAGCACCACTTAGATTACCTGACAAAGGTTCCCATTTGGCATTTATTGTGTCTGGGGTAATTATTCAATCTAAATCCAGGTTTGAAGTGAGGTGAAATGTGTGTTATGTAATATGCACGTGGCAGACCAGCAAGAGGTGAATGATCAGTTGATTTACTTTTTTTGTAAATCAACGGATCGTTCCTAGTCATCAAAGGATTAACAGCAAATACGTTGATTGATTAATCCCTGTAATTTTGCACAGTGGATATGTCAAAAGTGAGTGTTTACATGTCTAGGTTTACTAAAACAAAGGGAATACACCATATCATGGCGTGAAGTGCCGATGAAAAACAACATACTTTGTTCAAAGGGTTAACTGATAATACGTTGATTGATTGATCATTGTTATCTATCACTCAATGGATTTTTTAGGAACTGTGGACGTTATGAAAATAGTTGTCACGTGGGCTTTCTCAGCTGACCCTTGAGACTTGACACCTATGTGAAACACCTGAAACAATCCAAGTGATCAGTTGAGAAACGGACACGGGTTAAAATATCCCCAAACGATATATATTTTTTAAAATATGTGATTGTTACAGAGACACGTGACATCGAATAAGTTTTTTTTTTGTACAGCTGCAGACGAGTGGGATATTGTTCCTTTGTGTGGATATTCATGGATACATTCCTCGAACAAGGAAGCTGCCTAAAATTTATACGCATATATTTGGTAGGTTGTAATTATGGTATTTGCATTTTGTTTTCCTTCATTTGCTGTAACATTGAACCGATTCGTCCTTGTTTCTCTACGTACGTCTTGGTTGGGAAATTCTTCAATGCGCGATAGACGTTGTTTTCACAGGCCTTTTCCTTTGTAAGCGTGTATATATTACCGTCAATTTGTAAAACGTGATTCTCTCAGGCAATTTATAAAATGTGTAAATATTTCAGTAATTTTGACTAAAAAATCTGTCCAGATTGATTAAGACGATTAAAAGGGCCTACAAACATAAAAACTGATTATTATGTAGGATTAGAAGCCAAACAACATAGAAATGTACTTTTCAACGTAACATTTTCAGTCTCTTGGTGATGACATTAAACATCAAAATGTTTGGAATTCGTTATCATAATAATACAGATGGAAATGTTTTTCAGTCACTTTGTAAAATAACTGAATATTTAGGCGTTTAATAAATTTGAAAATGTTACACATTTTGACAAAAATATACACACTATCAAAAACCAATGCTCAGGTGAAACTTTGTGTTGCAAGTCAAAATAGTGTAAACGAAAATCGCAAAATTACCAAGCAAGTGACTTATCAAAACTACGTCACCATTACCGATGCTACCCACAAATATACCTACATTTCCTTATTATCTCGAAAACTGTATTTCATTTTGTTGATCAATGTGACCATACGCCCTTATTACTACCCATACAAGTGATTAATGCGCTTACGAATGGCGCAGCAGAGGTCGCGAACTAGTCTAGATTTCTGCTATACATCCGGGTACTCACTGGGAAAAAACAATAACAAAGGCAACAACCAGTCCCGGGGAATTGCGTTAGATCAGTGCCCCTGTCAGCTGACCCACCTATGCCTCCAGAGATATAAGCTTAAGGCTCATCTTCATCTTTAATAGTCTACTCACCAACAAACCTCTCCAGGTATATTCCTCACTTAAAATTATGAATTACATGTCAACTGTCATGACAACAACATTCTTCTGGACAATATGATATGATTTTCAACTAATTTCAACGGACACTTTCTTAACTGAACTCTGATAAGCATACAGTTATCTTCCTGTCGTGTAGATGCATAGAATGCAACATTTTCAGAACATTGCTTCACTCACAATACAGTTTCAGGTGTTTATGTCACCTTGATGTTTGACACGTGATAAACAATCTTTCATTTTGTTTGTAATGTATAAGCAGGCGATAATACTAATATAAAGGGAAATTCAAAATAGATTATTAAAACTTTTAAAATTGGAAACAACTGGAACTTTATCTCTGAAAATTATTTTTTAATTTAAAATACATCCTTTCCTTAAGGAGGTAAATACAAATCACTACCCTTGACAAGCTTCACCAGTGTTGTCAAACATCTGACATCACACTTTCGGAAGTTCTATGGCATCCATTGATACTGTGACAGATCATTTCGCAGCTTCAAGACTTCTGCACTGACACCTGATGTGAGCTTCTTCCGTTTTGTTTTGCAACCTCGGTCTGGGTTAATTCCATAAAGCACCTGGAAATTTAAAATATTTTGAAAAATTATACTTACCAGGTTATTCTTGAACAAAATGGTTTTATTGTTTATTCACGAACATTTTAGAATGAGTGAATAATTACTGTTTAATCCACCGCACTCATCAACATTCCAGTTATATCATAGACGAGCCAAAGCAGTGATTCTATGACAGAAACTCCACGACCCCAGTGTATCAAACATGTATTGACTTAATGGGTTCATCAAAACAAGTTGTACAAAGCCATCACAAAACTATCATTAACTGAAAATTAAATTGTCATTGTTTTCCAACAAATCTATTTCAGCAAACGAGTAGCTGACTAGCTTAAGGTAGCCTTGTGTTTGAAGTTAAGGTGGGTCCAAGATATTTGTATCTTGGCTCCCCCTAAACCTTTACCTTTCACTATTAGTGCTATGCTAGGACCCTTTGACTTTCATGTTTAATGTCGACACCTACAACCTCATGGTGTTGACCGCTGACCCTACCTCTAAATGAACTCCAGTACTGGTCCTGCTTTGGCTGGGTACTCTATGTTCAAGACATGGTAGGAAGCAAACAACACAGTGACAGCTAGGCCAAAACTAGATATCCGACCAGTCACAACAATCCGATCCAGGATGAGGGAGTAGCTTGTACCACCAAGAATAGTTGGACCTGAAAACAACACACAGATTGGATTATTCTTCAATTAATAAAAAACATATTTATTTTCAACATATTTCTTCAACTAAAGAAACGAAATATAGATACTGGATGTTGTTGTTTTATATGCTTGGTTAATTTAGACCTTGCAACTCACTGCACACACTTTGGAGATACATTTTCTTTAAAAAACAAGTCATTACCTAACATGTCGAAGTAAATTGATTTCATCATACATTAGAAACATCCACAGCTACTGTTTTACAATTATTGTCCACTTAATCACAATACAGGTTTACCCTAAACTGCAAGATGTGAATAAGCCTTCTGGCAAGCCTTCTCTGTGTCCTTCTTGGTCGTTGTGTCCTGCAGTAAAATACAATATGTCAGTCATAACCATACATCATCATGCCTACAATATCTTGGCATTGTTTTATATCAGTATGTCCATTTTGCATGTTTTGTACCAAGTTAATTATTTACAAATATAAGTACTTTATGTATTATGTTGCACCCCATTGTCTTTGAATGAAAACTTGTTCGATTGACATCTGAAATGAGACATTGTTGGAGTTGGTAACTGGTCCAAAGCCTTGGTATAGTCAATATTTGTGCATTCAATAAGTTCAGCCTAAAAACTAAGATGCATTGAAAATATGCCTAAAGAAAAGTTGGGGCTAGTTGAGTTCATAGTTGACTCAACGGGTTTAGCACAGGCTGTTGCCCACCAGCACCAGCTACATTACAGAAATGTATATGCAGTGAACTCTTATACTTATAATTGAGGTGAGTGTGGCTGATTTATCATGTGATGGTAATAAAACATGATTTCAATACTACATGTAATTAGCTATGTAATGGGGGTATTTTTGACAATTCAATTGTTTTTCAATTTTTAGATGCAAAGGTCAATTTTATTTGGATTGGGTTTTTTAAAATTGTATTTTATCCTCAGATAAACTCTTAATTCAAATGCCATTTTCAAATCTAAACATACCATTGTCATGTTGCATATTCGACCTAAGTAGAAACTTGCATGATGTTCAGAAAGATATTTAGTGAGCTAAATGTTTATAAGCAAAGAAACTTACATCATATACTTCTTCAACACCCCAGTAGTGTCCCCCGCACACACAATCACAGAGGTTAATCAGTCTTCCACATAGTTCATCTTGCTCTAACGGTCAGCTTCTTGAAACAAGGCTTCTGCTCTGTCCTCTGTAGATGATAAGTTGAATGTGATGCACTCCGGGGAAGAGACACTTTAAACGGGGAGTTTTATCCCAAAAGGCATTGTATTTGGCATCCTTCACATTAACCCCCAAAAGTCCATTAACATGAACAAACATGCCTCTAACTTCAAGTAGAAAGGGACACGTGTCCATTAACTCAATGACAGGTCACTCTCTGCAGATTATACGATTTTAGATGTCCCTCAATGGTATATCCCATGACCAACTCCCAGGGTCCTCGTTGTGCATTAGTTTTAGATCCTCTCTAGCTATTTCAGCAGATTTCATATCTGTTTCAGGAGGTGACCAGTTAACACACCCATATGCATTCTTTGGAGAATTCTCAGTTGAACTTCCTTCACATTGATCCGTGTCTGAACCTGACGAGTTCCTTTTACTGGTCTGCTGTTTAAATTGTCATTTCGGTTGACAAACTGCATCCCAAGTGAGTCATACCCTGTCCCAACAACAACATTCTTCATCTTATCTCGGAGGCTTTTAGGATACATGTACACAACACTCTCATCAATGGCACCAAACTGTTTCTTTGTTGGACGGTGGATAACTTCAGCGACTTGATCCACAACATCTCTGACAACGCGCAGTCTAATACGTCCCGTTAAACGCTGAGTGTTCCTTAAACATGCTGAAATATCCCTGGGTAGACGTTCCCATTGTATATGAAATTTAGTTTGGAGCTCTATTTCCGACTTCAATAAGGATCGGACTTGGGGATGGTGATGAGCCAGTTGAGGATGATGCACTACTTGGTGGACTGAGTGCTGTAACTAATTGTAAGACTTACAAACGTGGAACGGGATGAAATTGCTTGACATCTTGATGGTGATTGTGACAATATGTTTAGACTTTTGTGAACTGAAAATGTTGATGAGCTACAGAAACTTGTTCCTGGAAGTTGTGGTGTATCTTGACTTGTATTGATTGAGGGGACATTTGATCTATCGAATTCGGTGCACAAAATACTGCAAATAAAACAGACAAATAATAAATAATAAATAAATCTAATGGTTAAAGGACATTGTAAGTACAGGTACCGACTGTGCACAATAGAACCAACTGCATATGGTCAATACTGGATCTTAGGTACAGTTCAAAATTGGCGAGAGTGAAATACAGACCAAGAAGTTTATGTTTCCTTTTGTCTGAACCAAGTGGGTTGACAACCTCACTATCAAGAACAAAGCCACACAAAATGACATTACACCGCTGAAATGCAGGGATATGAATTGCTTTGGGTTTTGACTGTTTTGTGATTTGTAATTATGTGCTAATGAAGACAAAATGAGGGAACAAGCAAATCATTTTCATATCCCTACATTATTTGTTTGAACATTTAAGTCGGTACCTGTAGGGCAGATGCAACCGATCTTTTTTATTCTTTCAAACTTCGACGCCGCGAGTGCGTGCGTGCGTGTGTGTGTGTGCTATCCGAAAAATAAATGTCAAAATTAAAATATTGGCGTCCGCGTTCCAGATAAACGTTTTATGGTACCCAGAGAAGGCTCGACATCCAGCGTACCAAAGGGGGGTTGGCTCTTTCATCAATGATATTTGGATCAATCCTAGATTCCCCTGGAATATATTGGGGATGTTATTCCACAATTCCAGCCACAGGATCATCGAAATTAAGCACAATGGACCTATGCAACCAAGTCTTCATATATAGTATCATATGTGTCTTTCACAATCAGATTCTTCAAATATGCGAATAAAAAAGGGCGCCGTATTAAAGTGGCGGATACCAATGTCCGTCGACTGAACACTGACTAGAAAATAGAGTATTGTCCCCTATAAGGGTGGTTTAAGTGAATGTGTTTTTTTTTCTATACTGAACCGCAAAAGAAATGTCACCATGGATAGATATATGATATAAATCGGGACTGACGGTAGGCCACTGCATAGTTTTGATGCCATTCTGCTGGAGAAAGTCTCTTGTTGCTTTCGCAGTGTGGGCATGGGTGTTATCATGCTGAAACTTGTGGTTGCGGCGACGTGCCAAATGAGGTATGGCGTGTGGCCTCAAGACTTGATCAATGTACCGAGCTGCTGTGACACCATTGCCTTCCCTGGACCAATGTTCTGGTAGACCACAGCGCCGACCCTCTGTGCAAGACCAATTCCACCCTACACCATGATCCACGGACCACCCCACTAGTCTCCCTCAACAACACAAGCATCCGAATAACGTTCCCCACAGCGTCGCCAGACTCTTTCTCTGCCCTATTCTGTTGAGATACAGTAACGGTTCTCGTCTGAGAAGAGGACTCTTCTCCACTGCTGGTGGCGCCAATGCTGGTGCTGTGTTGCCCACTGAAGACGATCCCGGCGATGACGTGGTGTCAGAATGGGTCCTCGGTGTGGCCTGTGTCTGCTCGTCAATCGTCGATGCACTGTGTCTGCACTAACGTGTCGCTGGTGTGTACCCATGGTCTGTCGTGCAGTTTCCGCAGCAGTAACAAAGCGATCTTGAAGATGCTGTCGCACAATCTGGGTGGTGAATCTTGGTCTTCCACAACGTGGTCGGTCATCTGTAGTGCTGGTGGTCTGGTACCATTGCTGGGGCCTGTATTTGGTCCTTACGTGGACTTGAAATGCATTGGCTACTTGCCGGGCGGTTTGTCCAGCTTGCAATCGTCCAAGGGCTTGGTGTCGCTGATTTCTTGTCAATCTTGGCATGTGGCAGCAATTCAATAACGAATGAATGTTCTCAGATCTGGGTGGATCTTTATAGGACAAGAAAAGGGGGAACGCATGGGCATTTCAATTTTCACGGAGCTCACGTGCATCGGGTTACCACGGCCGCGTTTGGGCGATCGGCTTTATTGTTATCTGCTTTGTTTTTTAATCATCAAATTTCATTTTCCGGACAAGGTTAGGTTAAATTTTAGAAACTTTAATAAAAAATACCCAGATATTTAAATGACAACTTTTTATGCAAAAAGGCGTGACGTTTCTTTTGCGGTTCAGTATATTAAGTTGCAATTGTGCATAATAATACAAATTTGGCTTTTTCAGTCATTGTACCTAATGTTGTATGTATTGTTGTCCTGTGCTACAACATACTATGTTTGGTTTTCAATCTTTATTTATTGGGGCCTGTAGTACAGATTACATGGATAGTGTAGTAGTATTAATAAATCCTTTATCATACATTTTCGATAATTGATTGCATGAAATTCATTTGATGTCACACGCTTTTTAACACGTTAATATTTTCAGAAGACATTAGTACTGTAAACTTAAAAATGTTTGGTGGCTGGTACATATCTTGCGATACATATTCAATACGCAAATGATCATGTACTGGACACACAAAGAAATGATGGTACTCATCTTCTACTTCCTGCTTATTGCACAATTTGCAAACTCAATATGTTCTTTTAATATACTTGTGTATCTCCCTTGTTCAATGTTAAGAGTATGCGATGAGCATATTATTCGAGAAAAGTATATTCTATTTTAAGGCAAAAGAGGTTTCAAAAGATATTCTTCGGTTTTAAATTGAATTTTAAACATCACATAATATTTACATTTTGGTGATAATAATAGTACCGTTGCTGTATATACACATCTGTTAGTCTTTCAGAGTATTGTTCCTTCTGTCTTTGCCATAAAAAGCCAAAACCAAATTCATTAATAGTTTTCTTAACAGTAGAGACCCAATGTACCGTTCCAGAACTCACCCGACAGGGACACGACAGGTGAGACATATCGCCATTGACGCTGAGTACACACCTCACACGTTGTTTTCTGATACACCGCTGCGTGTATCAATCAGTCGGTATGGTCTTGCTTATGTAGCAGGGTTCCTTTATCATATTCTTCCTAGTTACATCATTATTCATACATCATCATCTATATGTTCAATGATTGTCTTGTCTACAGTTGAATGTCAGTACATGTATATAACTCTTTAAACAACTCAACACCCTCATTTTCAGTCTCTGGGAATCTCTCATCAGATCTTCCCCTTCAACCTTCTGTCTATCTTTAGACATTTTTTCACACCTGTAGGGTTTCCCTCAGTCTATTTATATCTTGCATTAAGCACTTCCTTTGATGCTTAATGCAATCTGTCTTCTGATTGGCCACCCTGGTCCTCTACAGGTAGCTTCCTTCGATACCTGACTTCCTCCTCACTTCGTGTGCTGCTGTTGAGGAGGAAGGATATTTTCTTTTCTTCAGGTATGGAATGGTCTTTTTTCAATCTGTTTTCATCTGCTTCTGTCAGAAATTAATATCTATATTAGGGTGCTGAGTTAAATTGAATAACATATATAATATCATTTAAAGTAATTTTAAATTAGTAAATGGATAATTAATAGTATAAAACTTGTTTGTAAAATAATTAACCACATGGTCCATTTTGGCCCATGTGCATTTCAAGTGTCCTAAAGTCTGATAGTAGTAATTAAACATTAAAGTTTCATAATAGTTTTAAAAGGGCTTTTGTACTGATATATTTAAGATAAATAATACCTGTAAATTTGCAAATATATGACTTCATGTGCTGCTGTTGAGGAGGAAGGATATTTTCTTTTCTTCAGATAGTTCAACAGCAGCCACCCCCATTGTAATAAACACATTATCATCATCTGCCTGTGTCTGTGTTTCCCAACGGCCCGAGCCGGATCACAACCACAACCCCGGTTACACTTACATACCACCTCACGTTGTCGTCAATTCTGCTAGCTGACACACAAGTTCTCTTTAACGCCGTTGAGGATCTCCATCGTTATTAACCACATGAACACGAATGTGTATTTGTCGTCACTGTGGTTATCCCTGTGACAAGTCATGCATGTCGGCCATGTTTTGCGATTTCATTACTCAACTGTGACGGTCTTTGCATAGCAGGATATGTAACGAGAATCCATATACTACTTTCTGGTGATGTTGAGATCAACCCAGTGCCTGTTACTATGGAAGATTTGAACAATGTAAAGACTGAGATTAAATCAGATATCCTCGCAGATATACGGATTTCCGACAGTTTCTGTTTACCGAGATGAGTGTAATTAAATCACAACTAACCGACCTTAGCCGTAAGTGTTCATCACTTGAAAACTCACTTTCAGAAGTGCGCTCAGAGGTAGAAAGGGTTGGACTTGAACAGGAGACTATCTACAGTGATATAAACAACTTGATACAACTTGAAGACAAGGTATCTAGTCAAGACTCTGATATCGACAGGTTAGAGGCCTTCAGTCGTCGGGAGAATGTAGTATTTTATGGCGTGTCTGAAGAAGCTGATGAGACCTTCGAAATTTGAAGGATTATGTAGATGCTAAATCAACCATTACTGCGCCTGTTTCCCGGAATGCCCAACCTCCCAGAGCTGACGACTCCGTCCCCAACAGCAATTCCGAGCACAGTGCTACCGTGGACAGTAGGAATACGGCCCGGCCCCTACCATCACTTCTGAATTATCAGGTGTAGAACATTCCATTTCCATATCAAACTTCAAAATAGTCACATGGACTTTTGAAGGGTTTCTTTCACAAATAGATGATTTAGACTTTTTAGATTACATAAAAGGCTTCGAAATGATATGTCTAGTTGAAAAATTTATGACTATGCGTTATCCATACCTCAACTGTCAGCTTATGACACACATATTGCAAAAGCTCATAGGCTAGCTAAGGCTGGTAGATTGTGAGGCGGTGTAACGTTGTTGATTAAGACCTGTATAGACCTGCGCTGCCAACAGATTGAATTAGATATACACAATGTCGTATGCATTACATTTGATAATTTCCCAACTCTTCGCAAACACCTGTTATTATTTGGAATGTTTGTTCCACCCATCAGCTAAAGAGCTGATGGGTTGCAGCTGAAAAGGCAACCGCTATTGAATTGGTTGACCAGTGGTTGATTGAGCATAGGGACTTAAACTGTGAGGTCATCATCTGTGGGGACCTGAATGTACGTGTAGGCTTGGGTAACAACTCACCAGAGACATTAATTCAACCTGGCCTCAACAATGTAGCTTTTCCCGATGAACAACCTGATCCAGTAGAAAAGAGACAGGCATGTGATAGATTTGTAAACGCTTTTGGTCGTAAGCTACTGGCACTGTGTTTCAATCATGATTTATATATCTTCAACGGCAGGGCAACTGGAGACAAAGAGGGTAGTTTTACTTACATAGCAGATCAAGGATGTTGCGTAATCGATTATTTTATAGGTTCAGTTAATTTTTGTCAATCCATGTTTGTGGATACAAGAGTTGCGTCAAAACATATGCCTCTATGTCGACATTTGGACACATTTCTCCCAAAAGTATATACAAGTGATGATTATCTTTCCACCAGAACACACAAATATAAATGGAACCCTCGTAAGCGTGATGTGCGTGATATAAGGAAGTATAACAAAACTATGTCCATCTTTTAACGAGCTGATCGATCTTTTAACTTTTGATTTCAATCTTGCCCTCGAAAAATTTGGTAACGTTTTTCTTAGTGCCGCTGAATGTATGAAGGTACCTTGTGTTAAAAGTTCACCCCAAAATTCGGGGTTTTATAATTGTGAATGCAGACGAGCAAAACGGGAAGCAAGGGGATACATGGGGAAATTCAAAGAGGATGAAAGTAAAACGAAAATAAGTTAATCTGTTGTAAAATGAGAAATAAGTATAAACATGTTTGCAGAACAGCAAAATCAAACTATCAATTTATGACACGAACAAAACTAAAGCTACATTGTATCTCTATCTTCTGATTCAACCACATTTTGGAAAGAGTTACGTAGTATATCAGGTCGTAGGGAAACAAAGAATAACATAAGTAAAGAGTGCTGGTTTGATCATTTTAAAAACGTTTTTCAGTGTACAGATGTATTACATGCTGAAGTCGAATGTCAATTTCATGAAGATTTTATACTTGATGAGATTGACCAGTGTATTTTGGAGTCGCCCATTACCGACTAGGAAATCCACAAGGCTATAAAGCGTTTAAAGAATGCAAATCCCCCTGTGTTGATGATGTGGTCATTGAAATGTTAAAATGTTGTGAAAATGTAATAACTCCTTTCCTGCGAAATTTGTTCAATAAGTTATATCATTTTGAATTATTTCCCGAGAAATGGACGAAAGCTATCAAATAATAATCCAGATAACTTTAGAGGGATATCTCTATTGTGTACAATTAGTAAGGTTTACACAATTGTCTTAAACTCTAGACTTACAAACTGGGCTAATATAAGAAGTAAACTACCCTAGACACAAGCAGGATTTAGACAGGGATATTCTCCAGCTGATCACATATTCACGTTGAATGCAATTGTTAATAAATGTTTATCGAAAAGAAAAGGAAATTATACGTTGCTTTTGTGGATTTTAAAAAAGCATTTGATTGGAAAGATGATGAGAGCACTTAAGGTAATCTATGCCACCATAAAAGCGTGTGTGAGATGTAATGATAACATTTATACAGATTATTTTGATTGTCCTAACGGAGTTAAACAAGGCTGTATATTAAGCCCTCAATTATTTTCCTTTTTCATCAATGAACTTTCAAATGATGTTTCATCACATGGGAAACACAGCGTGCAATTATTTCCAGACTTGTTTGAAATATTATTCTCGCGGCAGAGCGGTTGTTGATTTACTATTGTACCACACGAACAATTGTGTTTTATAAAGTATTTTAGTGTTATTTTTAGTTACAATGTCTGATGCTGTTAACATAACACAACAATTTGGTTGTAGCAAAATCCCCGATCACTCCATTTTAGAAAAGACCATTTCACTTTTATCAAATAGCCCAGAAACTGGGTCTGATAGGGAAAAGGCCAATAACAAAAGATACAAGGTTAATCATATTCCTGACAACTGACCTGTTTGATGAAAGGGACGCTAACGGTGCTTTTCAGTCGTTTCTTGACCTTTTATATGCGGAAATGGAGACAAAAATCCCCAGAAAAGATGTTCATAAAAATCGACCTAAAAATAGAAAGACATTCGTGACGGAGTATGGTCAAGCGATCCTGTAAGACAATGTGAACGATATTGGAAAAGTGACCACTAGGATATAACATATATTCACCATGAACATAAACTACATTTGTATCCTATACATTTTAATGTGCACCCTTCGAATATCGACCTGGAATATCAGGGCATTTATGTATGGAACACCACGGCTCATCTCGCTCCTTAATAACAAGGATGTGGTTGTTATTACCGAACACTGGCTAAAAGCAGACAATCTCAACTATCTTCATTCATTGGATAATTAATTTAATGTAAGCGCAGTGATCTGTGATGATACCTGTGCCAGTAATCGTGGATCTGGAGATATTGCTATTTTACTCAGGACATCAACAGAATATACAGCGAAGCAAGTACCATCTGAAGATAATCACGTTGTGATAACAAGGATTGTTAAACCTACGTTTGAAGATTTATATGTTCTTGGGACAAGGCTACCTTCAACTAATCGGAGCACTAGCCAGTATAGAGACGCCTTGGATGCACTATGTAACACTTATGACAAATATTCTTGTGTCGGAACATGTGTAATAGCTGGCGACCTCAACGCTGATATTAACCACTATCCAACTAGCCAAAGGACAAAGCTTCTAACGGAAAGCCTATTCAACGAAAGGAATATAATAACAACATCCACTATCTGCCCTCAAGCGCCCAAAGCTACCTTTCACTCCAAGGACAATACGAGGAAGTCAACTGTGGACTACATATGCGTCCCTGAATATATGCGAGGCTACATAGATAGCTACAATGTCAATACTGACGTGTCATATGATGTATCGGATCACTATCCGGTATGCAGCATACTTCGTATACAACGTTGGTCGTCCTTCAACTATCGCTCCTCTAAGATCTCAGTCAAATGGTCAAAAGCTGATGATACAGATATTAAATTGTACAGCAGCGAAGTTGATAAGCTCCTGAACTTCACAATGGACAGTAACCAGCAGACAGACATGGTATCTTTGATAGAGAGATACAACTCACATGTAACAAACAGTCTCCTCTCAGCCTCGGTAACAACAATCCCTAATGGTGTATATCGACATTACCTTCGACCTTACTGGAAGTCGGATAAACTGGATGCCTACCATTATGATATGAGATTTCACCGCAGAGAATGGAAACGAGCAGTTAGACCACGTGATGAGCAGTCAATACTGTATAAAAACTACAAAAATGCTAAAAGAAACTTTCGCAGGAATAAACGTCAAGCCGAATGTAGACTTGCAGGAGAGCTATACAGGGATATTGAACAGAGTTGTGATGTAGATGTGGGCTACTTTTACAGGAGAATCAAAAGTATCAGAAGGAAACAGTCAACAATAAACACTTTGAAGTACAACGACAAAGTAGCAAACGATCCTGTCAGTATTGTTAACACCTGGAGAGACTATTTCAGGGATTTAGCAACTCCTGACTATTCAAACAGAAATAATGAATTCGATATATCTGATGATGAGATACAAGTATTGAACAGAGAGTCCCTTGGACAAGATAACACTATTCGAAAGACCCATTTACATCAGAAGAGATTAGCTGTGTGGTAAAGACACTAAAATACTGAAAGTCCTCTGGTCCTGATGGAGTGACTAATGAACATATAAGGCATGCTGGAAATAGGTTACTACATCATCTTGTGATTCTCTTTAACCTAATAATAAAACACGAGTATTCTCCATTACCTTACAGAACTGGATTCACAATTGCACTTTATAAACAAAATGGAAAAGACAAATGTGACCCCAAAAACTACCGCGGTATCACCATTACATCAGCTATCGGAAAACTGCTAGAGAAAGTAATCATGGAGAGAATACAGAGTTGAATCAACCATAACATTATATTCCCCGATGACTTACAGTTTGGATTTCGGAAGAGTAGTGGGGCTCAGTTTGCAGCACTAACTCTGCAAGAATGTGTTGCATATTTCAAACAATGCAAGTCAGTACTCTACTGCACTTTTCTCGATAAAGCGTTTGATAAGATATGGCACAATGGACTGCTGAAAAAACTATTCACTCTTGGAATAAATGGAAAGTGCTGGCGATTTATCAAACATTCTTATACCACAGCAAGATCTTATATTACATTTCAAGGTCAGCAATCAGAATACTTTGCTATACGTAGAGGTGTTGGACAAGGAAGAGTCCTATCAGCATGGCCTTTTCTGGTTTACGTTGATGAACTTATTAAAGAACTGAAACATACAGGCACTGGCATCCAAGTAGCAAACATGACAATTCCGACGTTACTGCTGGCAGATGACACTACCTTACTTAGCACTACGCTTAAAGGCATGCAGGACCTCATAGACACTGTAGACGCGTATGCTCTGAAATGGAGACTTACCTACAACCCGTCCAAAAGCTGTGTCATTGCTTTCAACACAGCGTTAAAAGGCCATTGTCATTTAACCTCACCATAGGCGGAGAAACAATTAATAGAGTTGAGCAGACGAGATATGCAGGAGTTATCTTCTCCCATAACACCTTGACTAAACGACGAATTGAACCAGACCATATAATCTATTATATGGTCTCTGATGTCACAAAGCATTGAAAACTCAATGGGTTTAGGTTTAATCCTATCATTAGTGCAAAGATATGGCGAACTGTTATCTTGCCAAATGCTCTCTACTCATGTGAGTTGTTCACCAACATATCTGATGCTTCATACACAAAACTGGAAACCACCCAGAGAACGTTTGCCCGACGTGCACAAGTAATCCCTTGTAGATCAGCATGCGAGCCCACCATAACAGCAGTTGGACTATGGTCAAAGCAAACATATATAGACAAATGTAAACTGTTATTCTTTGGTCGACTATGTAGACAGAATAATTCCTATATATCGAAGAAACTTTTCTTATGGCTATTAGGCAACTGTATAGCAGGATTCAACATCAACAGCAGCTTTATACAAGAGACAGTTTTACTGTTTAGAAAATATAATATAAAAGAAATACGGCTTTCTTATCTTAAATATGGCACTTTTATGGACAAACAGAGATGGTGTTCTGTGGTCAAGAAGGTTCTTAATCAATATGATCAGTCATTAAACTCCAGCGTGCCTCACAACAAACCAGGGCTACAAACCTTTTATGAAATTCACCCTACAGTGCGTATGCATCATTTGTGGAAAATAGCATACGTTCATCCAACACACAAACTCTACATATCATCCATGATATATCTTCCATCAGTAAAACCTGGTTATGTCACATGTACACTATGTCACACCATAGTACCGGACTGTACAAAACATGTCATCATTGACTGTGAAGGACTCCTACAACAGAGAAATCAGATGTGCCATAAACTTTCTTCACTGCTGCATATAAACGATTTTATTAACTTTTGTGACCAGGATGACAATGCAGTGTTGAACTGTTTGCTTGGAGGAGATCACAACACCTTATGTCATGTTGATTTTAGCACTTGGATACGATTTGTGTTGGTTGTCTCAAAGTTTGTACATATTTGCAGGTTACACATCAAACAAAACATGTTATAACCGTTACTGTTCACAAGCTCCTACCTAGAAGGACATTGTATTCATTATTTTTTTGTTATCTGCGTTTTGTGCACTACAGGCCATCTATGATTTGACCTAACTTACTGTCATATGTACTCTTCAATTATTGGAGGAAATAAAGAATGTCTGTCAATGTCTGATGCTGTTAACATAACACAACAATTTGGTTGTAGCAAAATCTCCGATCACTCCATTTTAGAAAAGACCATTTCACTTTTATCAAATAGCCCAGAAACTGGGTCTGATAGGGGAAAGGCCAATAACAAAAGATACAAGGTTAATCATATTCCTGACAACTCTGTTTGATGAAAGGGACGCTAACGGTGCTTTTCAGTCGTTTCAAAAATCCCCAGAAAAGATGTTCACAAAAATCGACCTAAAAATAGAAAGACATTCTACAAACCATACTGGAATGCTGGTTTGCAAGCCGTTTGGAATACTGTTTGTGAATATGAAAAGAAATGGTTGAGGTTTAAAGGTAGCAAAAATGAAAAAAGAAAGCTAAAAAAGTTATATACAGATAAAAGGAAAACATTTGACAGCACTAACCGTAAAATGAAGCGCAACTACGCGCTTGATCAGCAAAATAAACTGGCTGCGTCACTTGATCAAAATAATGGAAAAGACTTTCGGAAAAAGATTGGAAAAATCGGTCTGGCTGATGATAGAAATGGCCAAGTTCCTTTTGAAGTCACTGATGATGATGGAAACATCCGATATGATTGTGACTCTGTTTTTATCAAAATGGAAAAATGCATACCTGTCACTTCTTAACACAGCACCTGGCTTTTGTATTTTAAATGTGAACCCTACATTAAATCAGTCTCCCATATTCGATACTTACATTTTAGATAAACCTATTTCAGTGCAGGAAGTTGAAAAGGCTGTTTTTAGACTTAAGAATGGAAAGGCTACAGGTGTAGATGATATTCCGGCTGAAGTGTTAAAAAATGTAAGTTCAGTTGATTTGTTGTTCTGAATTATTAAATACTGCTTTGAAAATGGAACTGTACCAGCTATGTGGAACAGCGGTATGATCCATCCTATTCCTAAGAGTGGTATGAAGGAGATTAGAAATCCTTTAGAGGTATCACTGTAACATCTATTCCCTGTAAAGTATATACTGATGTACTCAATTCAAGACTGAGTGTGGGGCGGTCGGGTAGCCTAGTGGTTAAAGCGTTCGCTCGTCACGCCGAAGACCCGGGTTCGATTCCCGACATGGGTACAATGTGTGAAGCCCATTTGTGGTGTCCCCCGCCGTGATATTGCTGGAATATTGCTAAAAGCGGCGTAAAACCATACTTACTCACTCACTCAAGACTGAGTGGCTTGAAAAGAATAATATCCTAGCAGATGAGCAAAATGGTTTTAGATCAAAAAGAGATTGTATTGATCATTTATATGTTTTAACGTCTATAATTCAGTATAGAAAAACCAAAAAACAATCAACCTTTGTTACATTTGTTGATTTAAAAAAAGCCTTCGACACCGTTGATAGAGATTCTCTGTGGTTGAAGCTGAGGAACATTGAAGTTCGAGGAAAGATATTGAATGCTATCCAGTCATTGTATGTAGATGTCAATCGTACTGTACGTGTAGGAGAATTTCTTACAGAACATTTTACTGTTAATCATGGTGTAAAGCAAGGCTGTAAATTATCCCCAGCTTTATTTTCTGTGTATGAGGCTATTAACAATCTCAATTGTGGTGTACTTGTTGATGAGCCTATGCTCTCAATGCAATTGCCCCTGGTAAATGTTCATTACAATCCATGCTTAATGTACTGCATGAATGGTCAACACGTTGGCAACTGTCAGTGAATATGAATAAGACAAATGTAATTCATTTTAGAAATGTATCACAGCCGAGATCATCTGTTTCATTCCACTGCGCTGGGCAAACACTGGTCTATGTAGAATCATATCGTTATCTGGTACTATGGGTTGACGAGCATCTAAATATGAAGAAAACTGTTAAAGAGTTGTACAAATCTGCCAGCCGTGCGTTGTCTTCGTTAATATCTAAGTTTTATTTTGCTGGGGTATGTCTTATGATGTTGTTTTTTATGAAATTGTATGAAAGTCTTTTTGAGCCGGTAATGTTTTATGGCTCTAGCATATGGGGACTGAACGTTTATAGAGAAGTTAATCTAATCCAAAATAGAGCCTGTAAATTCTTTCTTGGTGTTTGTAAACGTACCTCCAATATAGCCACTAATGGAGACATGGGTCTCTCCTCCCCGTTTTTTAAATTACATGTTAATGTTTTTAGACTGTCCATCAAGATTAACAACAGTACGTGAAACGATTTGATTAAGAAAATGTTTACTATGTCTAAGTCTTAGAAAAGTTCATGGAACACTAAAGTTGTTAAAATTGCCTGTAATCTTAATATCCATGATGTTCTAACTGCTCCAATGTCCCGACAGAAGAAAATTGCCTATATTAAAAACGTTCTCATAAAAAAGATGAACTGAGATGGAGAACAGAGCTTTGGAACGATAAACAACGTTAATGGTAATAAACTGAGAACTTACAGGCAATTTCATGATCGTAACGTTGTTGCTCCTTATGTTTTAAGTATTAAATACAGGGACCACCGTCGCATTTTAGCTAGTTTTAGATCTGGATCTTTACTCCTGGCTATCGAAACAGGACGTTTTAACAACTCCACCAACCCTTTGAGAAAATAGAATCTGCCCGCACTGTTTTAAATTTGTTCATCAAAAGTTTGTCGAAGATGAATTTCACTTTTTAATCTTATGTCCTTTATATGACGATCTTATAAGTATTTTACTTAGAGAATGTATTGTTTTAAATCCGTTATTTGAAAATATTAGCGTTGATGATGCTTTCATTTATATTTTAAAATGTAAAGAAATTCAGCCCTTTGTTAGCCAGTACACTTTTAAAGATGTTTAAACGTGAGCAATCATTTAGCTAGTCATTTAGCTAGACAAGTAAATTTTATTGTCAATGTATTTTATGGTATATAATGTATATAATGTATATAATGTTTTATTGTGTCCCATAAGCCAAAGACATATGGATGCGGGAATGGATACAGGTGAGGGTGTGTTTAAGAAATAGGGTGTGTGTGAGGGTAATGTGTGACGGTGAGTGTTCGGGCGAGGGTTCGGATGTGATTGAATGAGCGGGTGTGTTTGCGTGGTTTGCGTAAGCTGCTGTGAGTGAAGGCCTGGATGTGGGAATGGATGTGGTTGTGTGTATATAGGATCTTTGTATGAATGTTATTTTCATAATTACTATTAAATGTGGTGTGTACACATATAAAATATTGTTTTTATGAGTCTTTTAGTGTCTCGTAGGCCATCTTGGCCGTCCGCTGAATTTTTACATTCTTGCCTTGTCATTTTATATGTACAGCGGGTGACACTATAATAAAATATTCTTCTTCTTCTGTATATATTTCTCTTTTGTAACACGTGAATCGTTGATAAAATAACTCTCTCAATTATTATTATTATTGTTTGCCGATGATGTTATCCTTGTCTCTGACACAGTAACTGGTTTACAGAACCAACTTAATATTCTTGAAAAGTTTGTAGATTCACACGGATTAACGGTAAATTTAGATAAAACGAGTGTTGTTGGAATTAGACGAGGAGGGCGGTTTTCTGTTAACGAGAAATGGTTCTATAAAGGCAAACGTGTTTCAAACGCCAACTCCTATAGATATCTTGGGTTTGTATTCTCATATACATGTACATCAAAGATGAACCAGTGTGTTTCAGATCTAGCATCAAGGGGTAAACGAGCTTTAATGGAAATATTTCGCAATCTACGGAAGATTGGTTTTGTTGACACTTCAGTTTTCTTTAAAACATTCGATACTCAGATTCAGCCTATTCTTTTATATCGTTCGGAAATATGGGGTGTAGACAGATTTGACAAAAATAGAACAAGTGCATATTATCATGGCTTGTGAGAATGGTTTGCAAACACCGAATGCTATTGTGTATGGGGAATGCGGTCGATACCCACTATATGTAAATGCTATGTGTCGTTCTGTAAAGTATTGGCTAAAAGTGATTGAAATGGACGAAGATAGGATACCAAGAAAATCTTATAATATGCTTGTATATAACGATAAGTGTGGCCATTATAACTATGCTTCTTCTGTTCGTTCCATATTATTTTCTCACGGATTTGGAGAAGTTTGGCTCAGTGAAGCTGTTGGCCATAAACCATCATTCATTAATAGTTTTAAAAACGTTTTGATAAATATGTTCTAATCATGGAATAGTACTATCAAGGCCAGTTCTAGGTACATCCTGTATAAAGAGTTTAAAAGTCTCCTGGAACCAGAAAAATACCTTACCATTATTACTGAAATAAAGTATCGAAATGTTATAAGGCTACTAAGACTTAAGGTAAACGAAGGTAAAGGGGCTGATATTGATTTAGGTTTACGGCTCTGCCCCATATGTGAAACAAGTATAGAGAATGAATACCATTTTACTTTAGAATGTGAATATTACAACGATATTAGACAACTGAATTTACCAACAACTTTTTGTCATAATCCAAATATGCATAAATTTAAAATGCTGCTGTCATCCTCATGTAAACAATTACCTGTATTACAGCTATGAAAGACAAAAGACGTAATTTTGAAAAGCCTGTGGTTTAAGCTTTGTATGGTTACATCAAAGTGTTGGCAACAGATAATGGTTGATGTCCACTGAAGAAAGTAGGCTTAAAGACCAGTTTATATAGGGATAGCACAACGACCAAACTATGTCCTCAAGAGGAAAATTTTACTCTTGTTTCACTACTTGTTTGAATGAACACATTTAGAAACTGATCTTCAGCGTTATCATAAAAAGTACTATTATGTCAAGCCCAATTATCATAAACTTCAACAACTATATTTTCTACTCCTAAAGTATCAGTGCTGAGAAACCTCAGCAGATTTGTCTCCTGTATACTTAAAACGTTTAGTGTATATTCTCATACTTATAATAGTGCGAATATCCTCTGTTATAAAAAGACTTTCTTGCATTTAGGTCCATGTACCACTGTGAGTATGAGAGAATTTAAATGACACTGAGTTTATTCAATTACCGCTCAGTATAGAAATCATTTAGATGTTTTCTTAATTAATACGCTCATGCTTCCCTCATCAATTGTTGATTTTTTACAAGTCGATTAAACTTGTGGGTGTTTTTACAACATTTATTTAATGTTGTTAGTAAGACATTACTTATATAAATGGCAAAATCTTACCGACTCCCAAACAACCAATCCATATTCACGGCCGAACTCATGGGCATGGCCTCAGCACTACACAATCAGCAATCTAAAAAACACCAAAAAATCCTCATCCTAACCGACTCCCTCAGTGGTCTACAAGCCCTCAAAAACAAAAACACTAAAAACCGCCCCAAACTAATAAATCAAATACTCAAAAGCTCAAACAACTTAACTAAGGCAGAAAAACAAATAGAGTTCATTTGGATCCCCGCCCACTAGGAATCTTTGGAAATGAAAACGCAGATAAAGCAGCAAAATTATCCCTTAAACTCCCAGAAATAAGCTTAAACTTACCCAGCTCAAAATCAGATATTAAAAGTGTCACTAAACAAAAAAACGCAAAATATATACCAAAACTCAAATAGCCAAATCAGGAAAGTACTAAAAAAACAAACTAACTAAACCAAAAATACTACACCCATCCAAAAAAAATCGACAGAATAATTACTAAACTACAAACAGGCCACAACAAACTAAATAATCACCGTAAAATAGCTAATCTACACACAACAGGAACTGCCCACATTGCAAACAACAAGAAACACCAAAACACGTACTCATTCACTGCACACACTACCAAACTCACCGAACAACACTACAGACCACCCTAAATCTTAAAACCGCACTTACCTACACTAGTATCAATCCTAAATCCACAAAATAAATTAGAAAAAATCAAACCTTAGGCATATACCCAATGAAAACAGGACTAATTAGTCGCATTTAAACCCCAAATAAAATATTAAAAACAAAACTATCTAATCAAACAACCACCCAACACACACAGCTCCCTTAGTTCGTCCTCCACCCACTCTTGGCATTCATTCCAAATCTCAAAATTTCAAAATTACTATACAAGCAACCCCTAAAGCCCCCTTCCTGGGTTGCACAAACTCCCTTTTCCCCTTTTCGGAAACACATTAAATGGCCCGGCCGGGCCCGTGTGCGACAAACGCTTGCAGTCGGAAAGCGCACGTTAAATCTCCAATATTAGTAAGTAAGTAAAGCTGATAGCTCATCAAATAAGGTACATGTATTTTGTCGTAAGGGGATTATGTCCATGAGGGTTTTTGTCGTAAGGGGATTATGTCCATGAGGGCTTTTGTCGTAAGGGGATTATGTCCATGAGGGTTTTTGTCGTAAGGGGATTATGTCCATGAGGGCTTTTGTCGTAAGGGGATTATGTCCATGAGGGTTTTTGTCGTAAGGGGATGATGTCCATGAGGGTTTTTGTCGTAAGGGGATTATGTCCATGAGGGCTTTTGTCGTAAGGGGATTATGTCCATGAGGGTTTTTGTCGTAAGGGGATGATGTCCATGAGGGTTTTTGTCGTAAGGGGATGATGTCCATGAGGGTTTTTGTCGTAAGGGGATGATGTCCATGAGGGTTTTTGTCGTAAGGGGATGATGTCCATGAGGGCTTTTGTCGTAAGGGGATGATGTCCATGAGGGTTTTTGTCGTAAGGGGATTATGTCCATGAGGGTTTTTGTCGTAAGGGGATTATGTCCATGAGGGTTTTTGTCGTAAGGGGATTATGTCCATGAGGGTTTTTGTCGTAAGGGGATTATGTCCATGAGAGTTTTTGTCCTAAGGGGATTATGTCCATGAGGGTTTTTGTCCTAAGGGGATTATGTCCATGAGGGTTTTTGTCGTAAGGGGATTATGTCCATGAGGGTTTTTGTCGTAAGGGGATTATGTCCATGAGGGTTTTTGTCGTAAGGGGATTATGTCCATGAGGGTTTTTGTCGTAAGGGGATGATGTCCATGAGGGTTTTTGTCGTAAGGGGATTATGTCCATGAGGGTTTTTGTCGTAAGGGGATGATGTCCATGAGGGTTTTTGTCGTAAGGGGATTATGTCCATGAGGGTTTTTGTCGTAAGGGGATTATGTCCATGAGGGTTTTTGTCGTAAGGGGATTATGTCCATGAGGGTTTTTGTCCTAAGGGGATTATGTCCATGAGGGTTTTTGTCGTAAGGGGATTATGTCCATGAGGGTTTTTGTCGTAAGGGGATTATTTCCATGAGGGTTTTTGTCGTAAGGGGATTATGTCCATGAGGGTTTTTGTCGTAAGGGGATTATGTCCATGAGGGCTTTTGTCGTAAGGGGATTATGTCCATGAGGGTTTTTGTCGTACACACTGTGGAACAGTCCGGGGTGCACATCATAATAAGTTACAGAATGAAACCAAATTTAAATCACTGTCTGAGTAAAGAAAGAGTTTGAAATTAACAACGTTTTATAATATTATGCATAACTTGACACCAAATTACTCAAGAAACGGTTTCAAAAGCATCTTCCTATAATCTAAGAATTCAGATAACTTGCAATTTGTCATCTGCAAGACGACATTTTATTCGGAGACTTTTCTCCCTGAAACTTTAAGACTACCGAACTTATTACCGGATGAAACTAGAAATTGCTCAACGCTTTCAGCCTTATAGAAACTAGGGGTATTGACACAGCTTTAATTGTGATGTAAATTATGGAACACTTTTCGTCAAGTCATACATATTCACCTCAGGCTTGGGTGCAGCGATTTAAATTGGAACACGTTCACTCAACATCTATTGCCTCACTCTAACTGTCTCTGTGGCCATCAGTGTGAAGATTCTGTCCACTACCTTTTGTTTGTCCGTTATATGACAATATCAGACAGAACATGTATTATTATCTGACTGGATATGATCTTAACTCGGTTTTGTATGGCAACCCCCATAAATCTCAAGAAAGTAACACGATAATCTTCAATCTATGCATGATTTTATCTTGTTTTCAGACGGATTTAAACTACCCTGATTTGATCTGTTACTATTTCTTTCCAGCACACACCCGACTATAAATCATTGTGTTCCTTGAATTTATGGCATGTAGCAAGCTAACCATGTTATCCGGAGAGGGATTCAAATAAGCCCACAAAAATTGTTTGCCGATCCGGCCATGTATATTTTAATGGAATAAATACGTTTAAACCATATATCTTGAATTATTGCTGGGTGCCAACAACAACTTATTGATAACACAAAATTGCGCTAAATTAAATTTAAAAATCGTATTTGTGGTTTTAGTAATAAAATTGGTAATAAATGGTGAAACAACGTCTCATGTTTGCTATGTCAGCGTCGCGACATCTCTTATTCAAAAGCCTGGATACGCCTCGGATATATATATTTTGAAAATTCTCAGCATGAAAATGATTCATATCCTATTAATAACAGTAGATGGGAATTCCCAAGTAGATAATCGATAAGTATTCGTGAGAGTAAATGACCCGACACGTTGTCTATAAAGTATGTATGGTCAAATGAATAATATGTCTTAGAATTTGGATATCGTACTAATGAATCGTATCTTTTTTTTCTGAAAATGAACGGATTAACAAAAGTGTGAAATATTATGGATGAACATGTCTTGCTATCTATTAAAGGGAGATAACCTCACACTTCCTGGTGTTGTGACACCAAAGCGGCCAAAGTACGAGAATCCAGGAGGAAGCTTCAAGGATTATTTGCAACAGGTATTGAGAGTTGATATAAGGTTCAGATTGAATCCTAAGTATTGGAATGAGTAGTGAACATTGACAGGAATGTGTGGACGGGACATGGACTGAAAATTCTCGGGATTGTGTGCCACGGATTAATATCAGTATAGATCACATATACAATATGTCTTGAATACAGCTTACATCGTATATTTGCGTTATGTACTATTCCGAGAATTCTAATAAACTATTCGTGGGTTTTTTTAAACACAAAAGCTTCTTTAAGTTGACTCATGGACATGTAAGTCAACACGGACATGAGCCAAAACGGTCCTACGCCACAACGGCCCATTTCTCTGTTCAAAACGGACAAATATATTGGTCATGGACCTGGGATAGTGTAAAGTATGTCATAGACCTGGGGTAGTGTAAAGTAGGTCATTGGCCTGAGTGTAAAGCACTGCCCCCAGTCAATATGTTTCATCATAAATATGTCTTCCCATCTTTGGCTTTCTTATTTCATAAGCAACACAAAGATAATTGCTTGAAAATTTTAAAATTATAGATTTTGAGGTAATCCCCTGGCTTTGATTAAGTATTGAATATCTTTAAGAGAGGAAGCACTGTGTACTTGAATGTAAAAGGAGTACACCTGAACTGTTAAATCTGTACCTCTTGTGTCTGTGTTGGGACTATTCTTGTTTCTTGTTTACATAAATTTAAAAATATGGTAAAGGCACACAGGCCGCCCATAGGCAAGACAGAAAGCGTGGTCAAACCGCCATCTTCCTTTATTTCATACAACAACAACCCACCAAAAATCTAGGCAATTACTGTCCACTTTGACTTGTCCTCTGTTATCCAGGCGAAAACCACAAATTGGCAACTAAACTTCTTAACAGAATAAATGTCATCTTTGGTCAAAACCGATAACCAGGACAACTTATCAGTAACAGTTCCTTTCTCATTTTGAAATATGACTATTCAGTCACTGATATTCTCATGCTGACATTCAGGACATCTGATGAGTTGACACACCGGCCTGAAGATTCTCTGATCACCAACACCCACAGTGACTGAGCGAATCCTACCATCACTCCCAGGTTAAGTTTCAACTACTCTACCAACCAACCAAGAGGCTCTCACACTTTGAGGATCAAGGATAATTACAACGTCACCACAGTTTATGTCACTATGATCCTTTTGATCATGCTGCCATTACTGACGTAACTGAGGGTTAGGTAGATAGTCTTGAAGAAAATGTTTCCAGAAGTGTTCGGCAAGTATCTGACTGTGGTGCCATCTTCGAAGACTGATGATCTCATTTTCAAGCAATCTGTTCTAGTAGAAAAGAAAGGGGGTTTGAGGAATGTCACTCGTAATGGTGGCAAGTCTGCCATCTTAGGAACTGCTGGTTTGGCTCACCACTTCTGGCAGAAACCACACTTCCTTTGGTGACTGTGAACTGACTCACGTCCCCTTAGGATCCTAATAATTGCGTCTAATTTCTACAAATACATGCTCTGCACCACTGAGTAAGGTTCCTCGTCAAATATTTTCCGATTAGTAAGCGAGTAGTTGGGTGTCTGGGGTCTTTGACAATTGTATGTTTAACATCTCCTGGTGGGTACTCAGCTCTTCCCAGACATCCACCCACACGTCTCCATGGTCTTCATTGTAGATTGGGTCCAGTTATGCAAATTTAATGTTGGAAGGCAATTCCTCACCACTTTTAAGTGCTGCTATTTCACACGGGAAACTCTGCACTTGAACACTGTCACGTAACAGTTGCATTTCAGTGTCACCTGCATGGTTTTGTTGACAAGGTCATCCCAGCTGCTACATTTGGCAGGATCTACATCTCAGTTCAGCGCTATCCTCATCGACATCATGAGTCACTTTTTGAGGCCACTGATCTTGTGGCAGAGAGGAAAGGGGGACCAAGTCTTCATAGAGATTCCTCACAGAGGTCCTTCAGGGTTTTGCCTCTCGTCACATGTCGTCCCATAAGGCAGCACTCCCCACTGATAGATATCTGGGTCTCTATCCTCAACAAGGCCACGCCATAGGAATTGCAAGAGAGGCTTGTATTGTCCAACAACCTAACTTAGTAGAACATCCCTTTAATCATGTAATATCCCCAGAGAATCCCACAGGGTTTTTCCCAAATCTCAGTAATACTCAGTATACTATAAGAAAGGTCCTAGCTTGGGTCTTGGTAATATCTTTTTATGAAGATTCTGACCCCCGGATTCATATGAATAGTAAATACAAGTCTTGATTTATCATTGTGATGCACGAGTCGTCACTGTTTTCCGCCTTGTCTGTTGAGATGCCTCGTACTGAGCCTGCATCAACCATCTTGTGGTTTAGTTCGTTGTGTATCTGCCGATTCTGGATGACCCTGCAAGTGTTTCTCGGTTCGTTGAAGGTTTGGTAGTATGGAATCGAAACTGTGTGCCATCTTGCACAGGTGTAGCATGCCGCATCACCCCTTGGACATTGATCTCTCAGTTTCAGATTAAAGGACCGTAACAGCCTGCTGATCTTGTTTTGACCGGTTTACGTCCTTTGTGCTGTAAGGTAGGACATCCATCTGCCATAGTCTCTTCACATGCATGTGAAGGTCAGTGACTTGTTGTTCATGTGCAGTAAAAAAACAATGATGTTCTGTTGGGAGGGGCATGAGTGATGGTCCATCCTAGTCTAGTATGAACAGCCACTGGTGTTTTGCTGGAGGTCCAAACTGGATAGGCTGATCTGGTACAATTAGCTCAGATGTGTATACTCAGAAAGGGCAAGTTTACCAGAGGTCAAAGCTCTTATCACAGAGAATCGTAACTTTGGATTCTCTCTTGATGAAATGTATAAGTCAACTGATTGACCTTCACACATGTATGGCTCTCATCGAATTATGGTCAGAAGTATCTTGTCTGGTGTTGAAGAAAACCCAAGTTGCTCTACAACTGGTGACATGAGCATCAATCTCTGGGATCCATCATCCAGTATGGCGTGAGCTTCTTTGCTTCAGGCTGGTCCATGAAGTATTACTTCAACCACCTTCAGCATTGTGGAATATGGCCTTGAGGGGTGATCAATATCTTTTGCTCTTGGTGGTGGTTGGCATTGTGTAGAATCATAAGATGGAGTTCATTGTTTCTTTAAATTACAATCTTCCACCTTATGGTTACGTCATCATTTTTTACAGTGTCCTTTCAGCGATTCCATCATATCATCAAAAGTCATATTCTTGATTTCAAAACAAGCATTTAAGAAATGGTTTTCACTTCCACATTTCGGACAATATCCCTTGGGCTTCGCCTTTGGGTTGTCAGGTACAGCCCTGTATTTGGCATAGAAGGTAGCAGTGGCAACATTTCTTGTCCAGGTTGGAAAGTCAACTTTTGTCAGCTCTCTCGAACCAAAGTGAATAAGTTTTATGGGAACTGATTGCATGACTAGCTATTTGCTTTGCCTGTGACCTGACCTTCAGCCAGTCACTGAAATGTTTCAAGTTAGACTGGTATCAGAATCAAAGATTCCACACTTAATACAATGTTCAATGAAACTGTCCCTAAGACCTCTAAAACCATCTTTACTTCCTTCTCCCATTCATTTCTAAACATTGGCAGTGTTGGCCTGTAGTCCCCCACCAAACCTCCTCATTAACTTTTACCATAAACAAACAAAAAGTGGGGTGTGGGGAAATGTCCAGTATAAATATCAAGAGAACTATTTTTTCATAACGAAATACTAAATACCCTTATGGACCTTCTATTATAAGAAATACATATTCTTGTAGACCTTTTAATTTCAACAGTTATATGCTACTTACGTTTCAATGTATCTAATTTTACAGTTAAAAAAGGTGTTGAAATATGTTAATGTGTCAAATGTATTCAATATATCTTCACAAGCAACGCTTGTTGCATTAACATTCATTTATTATCATCATCAAGTTTTAGGTTTTACGTCAACTTCACAGTCCTGTATTTCGTCGACGGGGTAGGTGGGGTTGAATAAAAAATAATATGCTTATTTAATAGATATAAACCACCATACTTAATTGGGGGGGGGGGGGGGGAGTTCAATGTATTACATTACATTACATTACATTACATTACATTACATTATTGAGTATAGCAAAGATTTATAGGTATATATGTTGACTATAAATTATAAATGATGTATATATGTAAATACGGATATATCAAATATAATACTAGAACATATTAACAAAATTAAGCCCTAATATATAAGTAATGTATAGCTTTGTTAGATGTAAAGCATAGCAGGATATAGTAACAGTTAGGCTGTTTTTCAGTATGAGGGGCTTGCTAAATAAAGGAAAATTGAAGTGAAGCCCAGCCTCAACATTCATATATTTTTATGTTAACATGTTTTATAGCGCTTGTACAAGAAACATATTCTCCAGCAAAAGTAATTGAGCATTAAGAAATCTGACAGACACTTTTGACGTTCAATCCATAATCTGTAGGTTTGTTCATAGGGACAGGACGTCGATCTTTGTGAAACATTGTTTTCACACAACAGGCGATAATCCCTAAGCTTACTCTGCTCCATTCGGCTTATTCAAAAACAAATCCGCGAGTAGTTTCAGCTCTAGTGACCAACTGCGAGAGTAGGCTTCTTTCCCGGGAATACCTCTGCCCTCTGGCTTCAAACGACCGAAGCATTTATTTTGTAATCTAGGCTTACATACATTTACACACATGCACGCACACACGCACATAAATACACATACATAATTTACATACATTTAATCATACATACAGCCATACATACCATGTAACACACAGCCATATGTACATACTGAATAGGAAGCGTGTGTATTGATCTGTTGTCTTAATCACTGACCCATCAAGAGTGTCAGTCGGCATGTATCAAATCTTTATAACCGGTGAGATTTTGATATCTGTCACACCTGACTTATTTGTCTGAATGACACGTCTGAAAACAAGGGGTGAACCGTTACACAGTAACTCGGGGTAACGCTTTTCTGTGCTATAGAATCAAAGTACCGTGTGATGCATGTGTATGGAGTACATATATCTCACGATGATGTGTCATTCCTGAATAAGTACGATGTATGGCATTCCATCCGTCCTTCTGTCTGAGCTTTTGTACGGCCCATAACTTTTTAACCATGCACCCTAGCTTCACCAAACTTCCTACACCCATTTACCACAATGAGTACTTCTGCCTTTTTGCTAGTTTGAAGATTGTGAATTTTTTTAGTTTTGCCGTTTCCATGGACACATTAAGAAACTTAAACTTTTAGGGTGGGTGTTTTGTACGGCCTATATCTTTTTAACTATGCACCCTAGCTTCACCAAACTTTCTACACACATTAACCACAATGAGTACTTGTGCCTTTTGCTAGTTTGAAGATTGTGAATTTTTAAATTTTTGCCGTTTCCATGGAAACATTAGAAACTTAAACTTTTAGGGTGGGTGTTTTGTACGGCCTGTATCTTTTTAACCATGCACCCTTGCTTCACCAAACGTGCTAAACCCATTTACCACAATGAGTACTTGTGCCTTTTGTTAGTTTGAAGATTCTGAATTTTTTTATTTATGCCGTTTCCATGGAATCATGGTGAAACATAAATTTTGGGTAGAGTTTTTGTAAGATCCATGTTTACAATATTATGTATCCTCGCTTCAGCAAACTTGCTACACTATGATTGTTTTTTATCTTTTATAAGATTCTGAAAGTTTTCTCTTTTGCTGTTTTCATGGAAACATGATGGAATTTAGAAATTTTGATGACTGGTTTTGTATAGCTCATGGGGTTACAAAGGAAAGGGCAGTTCCTCTGACTTAGAGCAACAGGTATATTTAATTAATTAACAAACTATTTACTATGTGTTGTTGACCAGCGGGGATAACGGGGGTATGTGAGCTTTGCTCACTTCTTTCTTGTTTACTATTTATTCGTTATATGATATCAATAATTCATTTATGGGTACTAAAGAATGAATTTATATCACACATATGATTTTGTTTTATCATGAAATGTTTATTGATATGGCAAATCGGTTTTTAGATATCAATAACTGAATTTATTATCAAATGATGTACTTTATCATCTAAAAAATCAAATATAGTATTTTATCTATAGCCTTCGTCTCCATGAACTTTATACCCATTTTTTAATAATTCGTAAAGATAGGTACAGTATCATAACATTTGCATATATAGTCATTTTCAGATGATGTCTACATATATGTAAGGGCAAGCTTCTTCCTTTTGTTTAGTCAGCAGCTTTCCTTCTGGCTATGGATGTGGAATACAGGCTTTAGGGTTACATATGAATCTTGTTATCATTGTATTTTAATGCTATTTGAATGTTATTATTTACTATCGTGCTTACTTCATGTTTTAAATGAGACGTTTTATATTGATATGTCACCACAAATTACAATTATTGCTTGTAAGCTCAACACAATTGACAATTACTCTAAAAGATATGACTAGTAAATCATTAATGTACATTGAAAAATATATATTGTAAATGCCAGAATGATGTATCTAGGATCAAGTATAAGATATATGGACAGCAGCACTGGGAATTTATTCAACAAACCCGTGAAACAACACTGCTTTAGCTCAATGTTTACAACTCCTGGCGGCCATGCATTATGCAATGGCCATCTTACACACAACCCCGCGCTCACGTCTACGGGTCTTTTCCTGTAATTAGTAGAACCCTCTCCATCAAGTGTATCCTCCATGGTATAACCTACTCTCATTAATTAAATGCTGCCCTTTCCCAGCATCATGGCTATGGAGCTGAGACAAAGAGACCCAACCATCATAAAGTAATTAGGGTCCAATAAAAACAATGCTCCACCAAACCTCATAAACATGATCACTGAAAGTCGTACTACAGACATTTAATGTCAAATCACAAAAAAGCATTTGAATAGCAATAAAATTTAACAGGATCATATATTCTCTTAACACCATCGCAAAACATCATGTAGAAGCCACAACAGTACTCATATTTTCCAACAAAATCACATCTAAAAATGAGACATCAGCAAATACATATAATAAAATGTGTATTAACATTTTTCGTCAGGAAATCAAAAGGTTATCTCCTTGTTACCACCTCCAGGTTCAGCCAAACATGGGTCCACCTTTGGTAAAAAGTTTGTTCCCCCTCCAATGAGTGTGACACGCGTTGCACACGAGTGACGAACGGGGTGCACACCCGTGTTCAACGCTTTTCACACGGGTATCACACACAAGGCGGACGGGTTCCACACGAGTGACCAATGGGTTGCACACGGGTTGCGTAATGCGTTGCCCATGCGTGTAAGGCGAATGAACTTCTGGGCAGTAGTGTAGCTAAGGCATTTTACAAGTTTGGGAAACATTGGAGACATAAATTGCAAAACAATTTTGCGAGGGCACTAGTCCTAGCCAAGTGGGATCACTTTCCATATCTGTGCTTGTAGACCTCTTTTAAAAAAGTTAGTTTGAATTGTTACCTTGTTTCGTTTTGTCACTGTGTGTACATCTGACTGCACCTTGTAACGTTATGACCAATCTCATTAGTTCTTGCTACTGCTAAACAAAGATCTGAGGACATCCCATTACGGGTCACGTCAGACCGACCTTGCACAAACTTTGACCGACCAATGGAATGACCAATCAGAAGGCAGCTTTCTCTTGCTTTACGGTACTAATTTCAAATTGGCGACTACGCTTCGAAACATATTTAGACAAGTTCTCGATTAGAAATTTGAAACCTGAACAAAAGAACATTCTGGAATGGCTAATAGATGGGCTAGATTGTATGGATTCAGTCGTTAAACCCGTAACTATTGTTCGGAATAAAGTTTTCGAGGTTGCATGATTAGAAATAACATTCAGACTGTCACTTTCATAATCTGGTAAGCAACGCTCTGATTGGTCGGATGAAAGGTCATTCTGACGTGACCCCTAACTGGATGTCTTCAGATCTTTGTTTAGCGGTAGCGAGAACTAAAGTCTGATTTTAATGAGATTGCGTTATGACAGGACAGACTGTCAACAACGTCCGACAGTCTCAGAGACTAGGGTTAGAGTAGCTTCCCTTTGACAAAGGGCAGTTACTCTAGCCGACAGACCGATGGATTGCCACGAAAGGCAAGTAAAAACAATTGTGTAGGCAATTGTTGTTTTGTGTATATGTTGTATAAGTATCCTGTATTAATAATAAACAATATGCATTTAGCTCGCCAAGGCTCGCTAAATACAACGTTTATTCCTAATACAGGATATTTACCATCCCCAAACACACTCGCGTGATAACCTCTATTTATACACAATTTACAGAACTTACAAATCAGTAACACATATATTAAATGTCTCTTATCATAACTGAATATATCAGTTACACACTATATATAGTTAGAAGAATACTAGTAGCTGTATGGCATGATAAATTTATACTTATTATCTCTAAGAGTAGGAATATATATAAAATGCTATCACGTTGTGTTAAATTATAATACATAGGTAAATCATATAAATTCATTCTTAAGTGAGTGATAAAATAAAGGATTTATGCATATCCTGTGGGTGACACTGGGGTGTGTCTGTATACCCACATCATTGGCATTGGATTATGACATTCCTATAAAAAGTAAATATAACATAACTATCATCCCTGAATACATACATACATACATACGTCCATCCATCCATCCATCCATCCATCATGACCATGACCATGACCATTACCTTAAATTCTAGAAAACCAACTCCTAATTCAATCCTTACATTCAAAACTACCAATCAAATCATGCTCTCACACATACATACATGTTAAACACTTTATACTGATGAAATAGAAGATATCTTGGTTATTTGATATAATAGGTAAAAAGTTACAATACTTTACATTATTGATAACATATTTAATAGATACGTAAGAATTCTATTTAGGAAAAGATAATGTAAATAAGTAACCTGAGCTACATGTAGTCCATGTCTTGCCTGTGCATAGATATAATCAGAGTGAATAAAAAGTGTGCAAATGTTAGGGAAGAAAGCTGTAGTTAGATAATGTTAAAGCTATTGTATTGACAAGCTAGAGAGTTTGTGACAAAGGGACAAGAATAGACTAACCTGTCCGCCCTTTAATAAATGGACCATCCGCTTGGACTCTTAACCCAAGCATATACATTTTGTACTACAACTAATGAAGATATATACAACTTTTTGAAATTATTGAAACACTTATATTTTTTCTTTTAAATTCAACTATTAAAACCACTTGTCGTCCCACTCAATTTTTTTTATGTATACATGTATGATTTTGCACTTCAATTTTATTTGTAGATTAATTTAATGATAAACTAAAGACAAAAGAACTGACATGAATGTGACCCAAAAGAAATATAGGGGGAGCTCAGCGATTCTACAACATTAATGGGAATAGTACTTTTAGCTTTCGACTCGATAGTTATGTGGTTCACTATCATAATTAACAATATTTCTGACGTTAAATCTGTGGTGCGTTCTTCATGTTGTGAAGTGTTGATTCGAATAATAAAGTTTAACATAATAAAGTGGCAATTTTTGAACGTAAAGCAGATTATTTATGTGAAACAGATCCTGTCTTGCATGCCATCTTGTCAAATTTTTTCAGGGACGACAACAATCTTAGCTACTTAAGATTGGTCTGGACCAATTGTAAGTTTCAACTTGCTTACAATGATCTTAGCCTACAATCACTTTGTGCAAGTGGATGCCGACTGTAGCTGAAGCCTAAGATCGTGACCGTAAGGATTTTCAATAAGTAAATGTAGTGCTTAGATCGTACTGTGCTAGTGGACCCATATCTGTATGAACCTTGTCTTTTAGACACTGGTACTCCAATAAACACCGGGCCTCCGATCATATGACCTGTCTCAAAGTAGATGCCAGGGGATAACCGTTTTCTGCAAATATGTTTTGGTAATAACCAAAGTAAAGTTTCATTTATGAAAAGCTTGACTAGGTAGATTTGGTTTATTTTGAAATTGCTGCAGTGTAAGAGGAGATAATTATTATTTCTTTTTTATCTGTGCAATCAGGTGAAGCAGATGAGGTGAATGGGTCCAACAAATAGCTCCTTGTGCAGCAGCTCCATGGATCCAGCCGACACTGATACAGGCCCAGCAGAGCTGGATGCGCAGCTCCTTCACCGCAGACAATGCCTTGTGTCTGCCATCAAACATGCATCTGATTGCAGCAACCCTCTTATGGACCTTGTGTATTTGAAGTGCCCAGTAGCTATGAAGTATGCTGTCCTAAATGTTACAAAGATTTTGCAGGAAAACAATCAGGTTGGTGTTTGAATGTGTTTTTGAATTCTACCGTTCACTGACTTTTCAAAACATAATAGTTCCCATTTCAATTTGATCCCTAGCCGCACCCTAGAGCAAGTAAAGGGAAAAACATGATTGCAATTTATTTGCTAATGTAATTGTCCTATATATATTAAGTCAATTGGATTGTGGATTGTGATTGCAGTATCATCCTGCACAACCTGCAATATGTCACTGAATATTTGTTCAGATTTGCATGCCAGCCTGTGCATGATTTGTTGGCATCGACCCACTGCTCAGTGAGATATTTTGTGCTTCATGACAAAGTCTTTGGTGTTAATGGTGGTTGGGTATCGTCTTTGGAAACCAATGAACGGAAGTTTGACCTCCTTTCTTAATCATGAACTTGTATTCGGAAAAAAACAAGTGCCACCCCCTCTTAAAATTGGGAATTAACTGTAAATCAACCTGCACATTTGCCACAGTAGAATACTGTTTCTTGTCTGTAATTATAGCCCCAATCATATACTAAATGTATATTAATATAGTTCACCAATTAGTTGTGTCATTATGTTTTCTGAGATATTCACTGATTCGTTGTGTCATATGTCATCACCATGGGCGGGTGAATTTTTCCCTATAACAATAGGAAGCCCCCAATAAACTATGCAGACAGGGCACCAGCTCAATCATTGAAACTGCTGCGTGTCCAACACTGGGAACCCATTTTAACCCCATTAAGGGGAATCTCGGCAGAATTTTTCATTTGGGGGATGATTTAGCCTGTTGTTTTTTATCGTCTGTTTTACACTATTTTTTTTTTCAAATTTAATTTGGTAAAGCATTTGTGATTAAGTATGTCCTAAAGTATTAAAATCTGCAAAGTTGCTGTGTTGTCTTACTTTTCCTTTAACAGATGGTACTTGTTGTTACCCTGCCTGGTGCTGGGGATTAAGAGGAAACAAAGACTGATCAGCTTGGAGTCAGTATACTGGGTCTGAGTGGGCTAGCAGTATAAAGCTGGCAATAGTCGAGACTAGTACAGGCACACGTGCAAGAATGTTGTTATGTCAGTGCAATAATCTTGAATGCGATGTTATACCCACTTTCACCTCACCATAAAGACACAGCTGCTCATATTCATACAAGGCATTAAATAAGCAGATGTACATATTGTGGCAACTGGTTTGACTGCCAACACGTTTGTTACATTTTATGCATACCATATATATATATACATTTCAGACAATACAAAATCTAAAGAACATCCCAGTGGCACTTAACATTTTGGAGAAGTATGGCCGCCATCTCCTTAAACCGAAGTCCCTTAGGAACGAACTGTGGAGATATGTCAAATTCTCTAACCCCATATTCAAAGACCGTGTTGACGCTCTCAGGGTGAGTATTTAAAAATATCTGCTGGTAGGAGTTTGTGTTCAGTCAGTCTGCAGCCAAGAATCATAGACTCAAAGTCAAATTGTCCAAGATTTGAAGTAATATATCAAACCAAAACTGAATTATTAGCTCACCGGGTCCGAAGGTCCAAAGTGAGCTTATGCCATACCGTGGCATCCGTTGTCAGTACCTCGTTCGTACGTCAACAATTTTTTCAAACAACTTCTTTTTCTGAACCACTAATTGGAAATTGATGAAATTTGACTGGAAGCATCCCTAGGTGGTGGGGATTCAAAATTGTACAAATGGTGGGGCTGACCCCCTAGGACCTAAGGGGGGCCAAATGGGGGGAATTTGGCTATATATAGAATACTAAACGAGCTCCTGTGTAATACCAATTTTATGAAACGAGTGAATAGTTCTGGTATCTGATGAGCGAAAGTGTGTCAGATACCACAACTATTAACTAGTTTCATAGTTTCATGGTTTTACATGGGAGCGAGTTTAATATTTTATTTATTACTTGCCATTTATAACGTTTTTACAATTATACTGTTGAGTGTGAATAGGCTGACACCTACACGATCCACGGCATAATCTAATTGAGTTTTAACAGAATAATACTTCAAACACGTCAAAAGTTGAAATGTATGAATTTAATACCATACAACAGTCCACCTTTAGAATTCAGGTGTCCATTCAACAAAATTATCGTAGCGCTAAGGTTATCGCAACTCACATACTTTAACTTGACTAACGACTGTTGTTGCGCAACAATATGGACACCTTGTGGAATGGGCCTTGCACCTCAAAGTTTACAATCACATCACAATACCCCATGACGTAATTTGTTGAATTTTGTTGCACGATCCATCGGCGAAACAATGCCATGTGACGTCAGAAAAGCAACAAGGTTGCTTGGGTCATCGAGCATGCATAAGCTCCTTTCAGTGATCTATCATCTCCACATGCAATGTCGTTGAATAAGCCAAGGGATGTTGAGAGCTTTCAATATTTGTTCGTGAAACGTGTTCCGAGACTTACATAAGGATGTGTTTTGGTAAAACACAATGTGTAATACAGCTGCATGTTTATTAAACGGGTGATCTCTTTACGGGCAAGTAATAAATTGCTTTAAGCGACTTCCTCTCTGGAATTAAGAGATAGATATCAACCATATTAGGTTGGAAGCATTCTCCGGTGGTGAGGATTCAAAATTGTACAAATGGAGGGGCTGACCCCTAGGGGTAATTAGGCTATATTGCTTTAAGCGACCTCTTCTCCGGATCTAAGAAATAGATATCAACCATATTTGTTTGGAAGCATTCTCCAATGGTGGGGATTCAAATTGGAGAAATGGAGGGGCTGAACCTGGAGTCCAGGCTTGCCCCTGGAAATTTAGATCCTGGATCATAACATGGAAACGGTTCAGATCTTTACGTTACATTTGTATCTAGAGAAGTACACATTCATGCTGTCAGATTTGCCATCCACCTTTTTTAAATGCTGAGAGTCAAAATTACAAAATATTAGCAGTATTATATACATGTACAATGCAAATGTATATTTTGTCATGATTGCGTAAATATCCAGGTGAGCGATGCAGACCTATGGGCCTCTAATTCCCTTTTTGCCGTAGGAAGTGCAATACTTAGGTCCGAAGTGAATGAGAGTAGTTCTGGATCATTCTATAAGCCATGATGTCACTGCTTTGTAACAGTGAATGAAGCTCCCCAACTAACCCAACCAGACCCTACCAGACCACTGTAAAAAATTAACCATCCCTGACTTAGCTGGTTACAAATACCTATAATATGTTCCTTTCCTAATGGCTACCATGACGTCACAATCAAATGGCATCACTAATGGCTCTGCTACTGAAGCTGTTAGCAGTACTTTATACACTTAAGACACGGCTTATTACTGTCTACAAACTGAAAGAGTTGGAAGAATGAGGTTGGATGATAAATAAAATCTCACCCAAGTGTCTTTTGATATCAAATATATCAACACTTAATATCAAACGACACTGGGGTGAGTTTCTCTATATAATTCCTGCGAATACAAAATTTCCATTACATCATTGCCACAAATCCTGTATTTTGGCAGTCATCAAACTATAAACATCTTGTGCAAGTAATAGTCTCTTTCTGCCCACGCCTCTTGTACATGCCCAAGGCAGGGAACCTCACTTCTTTCCTGTGCTTACCCCCCATGTGATATTGCTGGAATATTGCTAAAAGCGGCATAAACCATACTCGTGTAGCGGCCATAAAATTTCCAAGTCCCATGATGGGATTTGAACCTAGAATCTTCTTATCCGAGGTCGGACGCCTTGTCCACATGACCAAAGAAGTTAACCCCCTCTGGAAGCATCAAGAATTGGAGAAATGACAGGAAGGTACCACTTCCAAAAATGAAATGACAAACATACCAAAATTACAATGGCCATTTCCTGAACCCTCCGAGTGTGTATGAAGATTTCCATGACCAGTCAAAAACTTCTAATAGGAGATTGTTGATGCAGATGTTATAAAGTATGGGAGAATGTTAAGTCATTCTGCTTCAAGAGGAATATTCCTGGAGAGACACCAGTTACCATCCGTATGGATGGGGTTGGTCTTCCAGATAGCATTGTTAAATGCACGGATGAGAAACTCACCATGTGGATGTCCAGCTAATTCACTTGGATTGATACAGAGACAATATTTCCCACCCAAGTTTGGACTAAGGCAGTGTCGGAACTTAGCAGGAGGGTTTATAGCACAACAGGTCACAACTTGTCCTTTATTTGAGGGCTAACTCAACATTGCATATCCATTTCCAAGCAACGTAAAGGAGGCTACAGAGGAGATAGTCGATATTGACTCTCTAGGAAACCAATCAACATGGCTATGTCTATTGACTTCAATGTTTGCTTACTGAAGACTTATCTAATGCCTACACAAGGACCGATGGGAGGGGACAATGAGCAACATTCGTCAGAAATCGAAAATATTTCACGTCTGCCCATTGTATATTTGTGGCCGTTCTGAAAGATAGAGGTCAAGAGATCATGATGAAATTGAAATGATGAAAGTATTTATGGGCATAACATTTCACAGAGAGCAAAGTGTTTATGCACTGGTGAAGTGAAGCATTCACCAGCGAAACTATACTGACCAATGAGAAACATGCTTCCAAGTCTCATGTGCTATATCATCTATTCTTGAGACAGTAATATGTGATAGCTGATTGGTTGTTATGCCTGAACAAGATATGCACTTGTTGATAGAGCTGAACGTTTCTCAACAAGAAATACTGGTTATGTCCACTGAATTTCCAGAGGGAATCAGTAGGGAAACTTCACACTTCCAGTTTCTTGTGACTGGTCACTTGAATTCATCAAATTTGATCACATCAAACTAGTTTGTCTCTATGGATACACTGACTTTTCTGTCAGACTGATCAGTACAAGAATCAGCTTATCCAAAACACGACTTATTCAACTACTATTGCATGTTGTTTCCTCGATCATCCGACCAAATCAGAAATCAAGCCAGCAAAAGATATTCTCGGTGCTTGATTCAAGTTTCAGGGGGATCCTGAAAACTGGAAGATCATTTTGTCAATACACAATGGATGGTTACCAATGTGGCAGATAGGCTTAACCACAATCTACAATGGTGAGTATTTTTGCTAGGGAGTCTGACGAGTCAAGACATGATTTACAAGAGAAGATTTTAGCTTTGCCACATATGAGGGCTGGTAACAAAATTCTAAGCCTGACTAACTTTTATCTATGGGCCATAAAAAAGTGACCTAGTCTGACAGGCTCATGGCGACAGGTCGCACATAATAATCTCCTGAGCAAAGTCCATCCAAACCATAACTAAAATGGCCATTCTAAGAAAAAGCCAAAGAGGTAAAGGTGAGACTGAATCTCAGCAAGCTGCTCAGCAAGTTAATTCAGTGGATCAAACACCAACTAAGTCAAAATCGTCGACTGATAGCGACACTACCCTGACACTGGAGAATCCAGCGACAGCCATGTTGGTGAGCATGTTCGATGACATGAAAACTTTGATTAAAGATTCTCTCAAAAAGCAAACAGATGAAATGACGTACAAAATTGATAAAGTAAACAATGAAGTTACCAAATTACAGTCTAAAACAGAAGATATTCTGCGGTCAGTCGAGTTCAACTCCGAACAGATAAACGTAAACAAGTCTGAGATTCAAATGTTGAGGGACGAAATGGCTGAACTATGTAAAGACACAGAAGCGAAATTATTGACACAAGCACTTTATTTTTGAAAGAGCAATTTACTGATCTATGGCATACAAGATGAATTAGACCCAGAAACATAGTGCAGAAAACTTTTCACTGACCTGGGCTTGCAACGCGCTGACGAAATTAACTTTGTCAACATCCATAGACTACCGTGCCAGAGTACAAATCCCTTTACAGCTCTTTCATCAAAACCCATCAGGATAAAATTTGTCAATATGAAGGACAGGCAACTAATCTTGGATGCAAGTTTCCGAAAAAACGCTGTCCTGCGTGAGAGACATGTCTCAATCCGCACGGACCTTCCTGTACCATTGAAAAAACTCTGTGGTAAACTAGCGAGTAAGGCCTGCGAGCTTCGCAAAAAACACCAAGCCCAGACATGGATTCAGGAAAAAGGGCTAGATATCACCCTCCAGTACAGGAAGAATGCAGACCGACCGTGGCTACATATCAGTCTCGACGAGGATATTAACAACTCTAGGCTGTAGTAAACAACGATGGCTTCACCAATGCTGAGTGCTTGGCTTTGTGATAGTATGCATTAATGCAAAGTACGATGCAATTATGTCTTAAATGTATCCATACAGTGCAACATGGATGATGTGCGGTGAAGTCTTCATCTATTGTGACTTTGAGCAGTTTATGATAGAATGGCGTTCAGTGACACTCGTATTACCACTTTGATTTGAAGTTTGTTTTCGTTGCTATTTATAGAATCATGTGAATGTCATGTGACTAAATGTTTTCATAAATTACCAGTTTATCAAGAACCTAGCGCACATGAAACTTACATGTCCATGTTGTGAGATTATGTATCTCTCTTGAATCTTAACATCGACTGAAAAAGGTGTATGTCAGGTAGAAACAGTGTTATTGAATTTTGACGTATAGCGCTATAATTATCTATGACGTGTACCGGTACTACAGAACACGTGATTTGTACACTCCGCAAGGAACAGTGGGGCATAATGCTGGCAAGTGAGTAGCGGTATCTTACTACCTGTATTGGTGTATTTTCAAATAGGTTTCGATAATTGTTTGACTGATGATAATATCTGAGAACTATGTATGATTTATGATGCCATTAGAAACATATTCTTGTGTTGATGTGTTATTCTCTCACATCACCATGTTCACACATGAGTTTCTTCCCTTCCTTGGCCTAGTTTGAGGACACGTCAGTTGATGGCTATGTGAACATAACCAATTGTGGCCATGGTAATACTGTTTGATTCATAATACCCATGATGGATATAGCTTATGGAAACGCTACCCTATCTACTTTGTTTTAATTATCATTGTATGTTTTCATACAATCTGTTTTTCCCACAAAGTTTAAAAACATTCAATTCAGTAGGTGATGAACCAATGTATGATATAAATAACCACCTTGACAACAATATGAATCTGTTTAGTTTGGAAAACACTGAATATGGGTGACAAAATAAGAATAGTATCAGCAAACTGCAGGGGCCCGCAGATAAAAGGAAACGTAAAGAAGTAATGAACCTATGGCGAAAGAAGAAATTTTCTATAATATGTCTACAAGACATTCATATTTCTAAAGAAGACGAAACATTAATGAGAAACGAATGGGGACTTCAAAGTATAATAGCGCCTTACAAATCAAATGCAAGAGGAGTTGCCATTTTGTTTTGTAATACTTTAGAAATAAAAATCCATAGATTTAAACAAGATATTAATGGAAACTATATAATAGCAGATATCACAATAGAGGGCATAGGGTTAACTCTGATTAATATTTATGGGCCAGATCAAGATGAACCTGCTTTTTACAATACTTTGTTCAATAATATTGACGAATTTGAAAACGAATTAATGGTTATATGCAGAGACTGAAACTGGGTTCTCAATCCAGATGTCGATTTGGAAAATTATAAGCATATCAACAAGCCCAAAGCAAGAAAGTTAGTGCTTGAAAAAAAGGAAAACTTTGATCTATAAATTGATGTTTGGAGAGAAAAAAAACTAGATGCAAAGAATACACATGGTGGAAGAAAAAGACTAAACAACAAGCTAAACTTGACTTCCTTTTGGTCGCACAAGACATTGCAAATATAACTACTGATTCTACAATTATACCAGGAAACAAATCTGATCACTCTGCAATAACATTGACTTTTTCAAATACACTTAGCAAAGAAAGAGGTAGGGGCTACTGGAAGTTGAATACACCTTTACTGTTTATCTTTACTATATCCAAATAGTGAAAGATACACTAGAAGAAACAAAGCTAGAATATTCAAACAGTGAATATTCCAAAGATTAAGCAAGAAAAACTGAAGATCTAAACTTAAAACTAAAAATCAGTGATACTCTTTTTAAAAATCATTTTTGATGAAAGTGAGAGGCAAAACAATATCTTTTTCCACTTATTTAAAGAAAACCAAAAATGAAGAAAGTAAAAACTTACAGGAAAAAATAAAGCAAATAGAAGAGGAAATTAGGGGAAATTTTCAGAATATAAGTGAATCAAAGCTGTCAGACTTGTCTGATTATAAAGTACTTTATGAAAAATTAAAAGAAGAAGAATCAATGGGAATACAAATAGAGAACCAGAAGGAAGGAAGGAGAAAAACCATCAAAATATTTTTGTCATCTTGAAAACAGGAACTATACCAGTAAACTAATTAACAGTATTATAACTGAAAAAGGGGAGTTAGTAACCGATGGACAATCCATCTAAACTAAACAAAGAAATTTTTATGAGAAACTATATTCTTCAAGTGGAGAAATAACTAATGAATCCAAAAATTTATTACACAAACTTAACACACCAAAACTAAGTAAATCATAGTTTGATTATTTAGAAGACACGATTAACATGAATGAAATAACATAGGCCGTAAAATCTATGAAAAATAACAGAAGCCAAGGTATTGATGGATTCCCTGTAGAGCTTTTCAAATCTTTCATGAAAGATCTTGGAATATGGGTATACAGATACATTACAGAAACATTTAGAAATAACACTTTAAGTCTAACAATGAATAGAGGCGTCATTACCTGTATACCCAAAGGCACTAAAGATAAACAACTACTCAAAAACTGGCAACCATTTTCTCTCTTAAATTCATTGTATAAAATTTTGTGTACATGTTTAGCAAACAGAATTAAAACAAGCCTTTATACTCTTGTACACGAAAACCAAACTGGCTTTATCCCTGGAAGATGAATTAGCGAAAACATACGAATACTATGTGATATTTTGTTTGAAACAAAATTACAAAATAAGCCTGGTTTACTATTACTTATAGACTTTGAAAAAGCTTTTGATACTGTTTCAAAACAATTTACCATGTTGACACTGGAAAAGTTTGGCTTTGGACCTAATATAAGAAAATGGATATACATACTTATAAATAAAGCTTCATCTTGCATCATATACAAAATGGACACCTATCTACATTCTTCTGTAACGAAAGGGGATGTAGACAAAGAGCCCCATTGTCTCCATATCTATTCCTGCTCGTTGCTGAAATGTTGGGAATAATAATTCGTGATAATAATGCAATAAAAGGTATCAAACTGAATAATGTGGAACATAAACTTGGACAATATGCTGATGATATTGAAATATTTCTAGATGGGACTGACGAAAGTACAGCGATTGACACCCTAAATGGTTTTTATAAAATGTCAGGATTAAAAATTAATATTGATAAAACAAAAGCAATATGGATAGGCTCAATGACAGGCTGTGACATCAAATTATGTCTGGATCTGAAACTAGACTGGCACAGTGGGGACCTTGAAATATTGGGAATAAAGCTTAATTCGAAATTACATAATCTGTTTGTAATCAATACAAAGAAAAGAATTGAAATTATTACTAAAATTTTAGGGAATTGGAGAAAAAGAAATTTAAAATTGATAGGTAAAATTACTGTTGTCAAAACCTTGGCCCTGTCAACCTTAGTACATATATTTTCCTCTCTTCCAAACCCTCTGTAATGTACAAGCCTTTTGTATATTTCGGTCAGTATACAGTGAGATACAGCATCCAACCATAAAGATGTACTTTATTGCTACATGAATTAACGTATATCACCACTGATCTTACTGACTGTTTGTTTAATGTGCAAAAACAAAATGTGAACACTTTCTAAATCACCTGTTTTGATTTGGCAACGTGATAGTTCGTGTGACGTCACCTATATTTGTGTCTGTTCCACGAAACTACTTCTTGTAGCATAATGGCTTAAATCTGCCTTCTATGGCTACAAAATTGCATCTAGTCCATCTAAATGCATTGTATATTATAGTACTACATAGCCGTGACACGAAGTAAAATAACTTCTGTCACTGATGGAATGCAATTTCCCCACGTTCCACCGACTGTATTCTCGTGCGAGAGACTACTTCCAGTATGACGTCACTTTGTTGACAGTTTTATCAGTTGTAAAAATTCTGAGGCGAGAGAGAGATTGCCGGTTCGATCTGAGAGATGTGAGTTGTCATTCACATATTTTATATTTCTTGTATATTTTCATAACAGAATGAAATACTGAAAAGAATAATTCTATTCTTGTAATGTAATAAATGTTATTGTGTATTTCTTAATTGTGAAATTGTTCTTGATAAGTTAAATAATTAAAACTGTGTGGTTGGTGGTATTGGGAGTGATCCACGATTCGCTACCCAAAGCTCTACCCCAATACCCACCCCCTGAACCGTTACACCCTCCTAGTGAATTTATTGATGAACTAAAACAAAATATTGTACAGATTCATCTGGAATGATGAAAGGGACAAAATAAAACGAACAACTTCAATTAGAAAATATGACAAAGGCGGACTAAGAATGATAGAGGTAAGGTCCTTTATAATTTCTCTAAAACTGTCAGTTCTCAAAAATCATCTCCAAAACAAAAACTGTAATAACCCTAGCATCTTTCCACCTAAAAACATATTCCTACGTGGGGCCAATATTAAAAGCTGTATACACTTAGCTAACCCTTACTGGAGAGATGTTTTGGCTGCTTGGGGAACACTGTATAGAAGACACAAAACTAACTCCACAAACATTGAAGAAGTACTATCAGAACCTCTTTGGTGTAACTATCGTTATAAGAAATTGGTTTTTAAAGGAAATTTACACTATTAGATATCTCTGTAATGAAGATGATATAATGCCCTTTAATGAACTTAAAAGAAAATACCAAATTAAAGGCACAATTATTTACTATTACCAAGTTCTATTAAACATACCAAAATCCTGGAAAGATACAATTAGAAATAATCAACATTTAAATACAACTTTGATGGACTTACTTGTAGCGCCTAAAGTCTCCAGATATATACTTAGATATATCATGGAAAGATGTTTTTATCAGATACAGAAAATGTACAAAAGATGTAAAGATTACTTGATTTTCAATATAAATTTATTTATCGCATCATCTTTACAAAGAAAGAATTGTTTAAAATGAAAATTCTTGATGATGATCTGTGCTCATTTTGTGAAACTAATACTGAATCCTTACTTCATGTATATTGGGATTGTAAGCATGTTAAAGAGTTTGGGGCTAAAGTTGAAAGTTTTCTGAATGCAAAATGTTCAAAACAATTTACATTTACAAAATGCTCTGTTTTACTTTGGTACAACTCTAACATTCTGTTAAATCACATCATACTGGCATGCAAAAAATATATACATGTATCAAGTATTAAGAAAAACAAATTGCCACTTGAAAAGTTTCTGAAGACATTAATCGATATATTTAGGATAGAAATCAATTGCTCACAAAAACAATACAATAAGACAGTTTGACAGAAAATGGAAAATTTGGCAAATGATTTGTCTAGTTGATATGTATCTATTTTTTTTTTAACATGAGCAATTTCCATTAATGTCCTGTAAGGATTTAGCTTCACACTTAGTTAGTAAACATGGCAAATGTAGCCTGCCTGTTTCACCATTTGTAAACATTGTTGGACACCTGTAGCCAACTTAAATTTGCTGTCTGCTGTATAGGTACGAGGGGCGTCCAATAAATTTTGCAACTTGGGCATTTGTGTTAACACAAACAATGTCAAGTTTTGGCAGGTGTGTCACTAGTCATAACATCAGGTTGACATGTGTCATAACAAGTTCCAGACACAACAATAAGTTAGATGTGATGGCTTCATTCACCTACGGGTGGTCACAATCATGGATTCTCTCAAACATGAACAACCGCACTGTAATAAAGTTCCTCACCAAGGAGGGATGCAAAACAAAAGAAATCCATGATCGCATGTGTATAGTGATGGGTAAGGATGATCCTGACTATTCCACAGTTTGCCGTTGGTCTCTACAGTTTAAAAGGGGTAGGGAGTCCATAGACAATGACCCAAAGTCAGGCAGGCCTTCAGATGCCACCCAACCAGAAACCATTGCTGCTATAGAAAGAAGAATTTTGTCTGACCGACGAGTGAAAGTATCTGAACTTTCTAGGGAATTCCAACTATCAGTTGGAACTGTTGTAACAATTATTCATGAGCATCTAGGTATGTCCAAGGTATCTGCAAGATTGGTACCTCGAAACCTAAGAGCTCAAGATTGCCATCAGAGAACTGAAAGTTGTTGAGACCTCCTGGATCTCTATACTGCTGATGAAGCCAGATTTCTTTCTCATCTAGTGACAGGTGATGAAACATGGACCTACCACTGGGACCCAGAAACTAAATTTGAATCCATGCAATGGAAGCTCACCAATTCTCTGCCTCTGAGGAAATTTCGCACTCAACCATCGGCTGGCAAGGTAATGGCCACCATATTTCGGGATGCAAGAGGCATATTACTGATTGATAACATGCCACCAAAAACTACAATCAATGGACAGTATTATGCTAATGTAATGAAAGAATTCCAAAAATCTATTCGCCAGAAACGCCACGGTATTATTAACACGTGGTATTCTACTTTTGCATGACAACGCTCCGGTTGACAAGTCGAGAATTGCACAGGCCGCCATATGTGAATGTGGATTCGAACAGTTAAATCACCCACCCTACAGCCCAGACTTAGCCTCCAGTGACTATTTCCAAATGAAATCTGCCCTACGTGGAAGAGGCTTCCAGGATGACAAGGACAACAAGGGCCAATCTGCAGATTTTGATAAAAGTGGTATTAAAAGCTTGAATGACAAATGGAATAAGTGTATTGAGGTGAATGGAGATTATTTTGAAAAATAAAAGTGCAAAAGATATTCTGTGACTTGGTCTTTTATTGAACGCCCCTCGTATGTAACCTACACCTAAAGTATACCACATGACATGCTACTCAATGTATAACCCTGTAATATCATATACTAAATTGAATAAAAAAGTGACCTAGTCAATGTAGTACATTGGTCTGTTGAGGCTGTTTGTATATCAGTGACAGCCAGTTGTACGAGATAGTGGTCCAAATGGACACACAAAAGGAAAAGAACAAGTACCGAGCAGTCATCAAGTTTGTTACTTTAGAAAAGTATTCCCCAAGAAATTCATGACCCCCTGTCACAAGAGTATGGGGATAAGTGCCCTAGCTAATCCACTGTTAAACATTGGGCAGCTTTGTTTAAGTTTGCATCAATAACATAACATAGAAATCTGAAATTGAACATTTATTAAAAACTTGGCATGTAAAATGGGGGCTGATTCGGTTGCATAATGATTGGAATGACCTGGACGAGGTATCTGCAATATCCTGAGGTCGTAGACGCGGACATAGATGAAGGTAATGTCCTGGGGTTGTACGACCCGGACAGAATGGGGTGTAGTGTCCTGAGGTCGTAATGACCCAGACTATGCTGTAGGTATTGCCCTTGGGTTGTTATGTGTAACCCGGGACTTAATGAATTGAGGGGTAAAAAACCCAACCCAAGCCTGAGTGCAACCCCGGTTCAGCCCCAAGGTGATGATGGGGATGGAGGGTGGGAATTGCTGACCGGACGAAGACAAAGGAGGAAGATGCTCGTCCATGACATGGTTAATATGTGTGTTGTGACGTAGAAAGCTACACATGCGCAGAAGCGCAACAGTTTTTATATATGGCATGTACAGGGTAAACATAAAGGAACTGGAAACATGGCATGAGTACGATTGTTGAGCACAAGGTTTATGTACAGCATGTACACACAAAGGAATTAGAACATGGCATGAGTATGGTTGTTGAGCACAAGGTTTATGTACAGCATGTACACACAAAGGAATTAGAACATGGCATGAGTATGGTTGTTTGGCAAAAACTAAAATACAAATTCTCATGAACAAACCTTGATGAAGACCCAAGGTCTGGATGTCCCTCCACTTCCAAAAATGAAGATTCAATCAAGGAGCTAGAAAACGTTGACCGTCAGATAGAAGTATTACCATTGCTGAACCTGAGGAAAACACAGGTCTAAGCAATGGAACACATTTACAGATGAAATCTGCTCGTTGGGTGCCAAAGTTTCTGAAGTTTTATCTTAAGGAAAAGAAGGATTTTGTCAAATTAAAAAAGAAATTAGTAACGGGTGATGAAATATGGTTATGCCACTATCATCCCAAATCAAAACGTCAATACAATTTCACTTCTCCAGCACCAAAGAAATTGAAGTCTTAAAGATGAGTGAAGAGAGTTATGGTCACTGTATTGTGGGATGCAAAGGGTGTGATCCTTGTTGATTACAATAGAAAGTCAAAAGACGATTACTGATGCCTACTATGCTGATTTGCTTCATCGTCTGAGAGATTCGATCAAAGAAAACAGCAAGGAATGTTGACTGCTGGAGTTCTACTACTTCATGACATTACCTTTTCTCACACCTCGCAACTTGCAAAGGCTGCTGTGTGACAATGTGGGTTTCTCACCAGACCTGGCACCAAGTGCTTTCCACCTGTTTCCTAAACTGAAAGAACTCCTTAAAGGAAAGTGCTATAATGAACAATGACCTCAAAGCTGCCATGAATGGGTTTTTCAGGGTGGCTTCAGAAAACTTCTTCCTGACTGGAATGGAATGGCTTCACTATCGATATGAGAAGTGTATTGAAAAGCAGGGAGATTATGTTGAAAATTAAAATTTAAAACACTTTCACAATTGTTGGTTTTATTTGTTAGGCTTAGAACTTTTTGACCAGTCCTCGTATAGGTGTGAATGAACTCAGTATGGTGGGACCCATCTCACCTTCACTTGTACACCACATATCAAAAACAAGCTTCTAGTATACACCAGTCCGGTACAGGACCCCCAAACATTTCAACTCTATGTATTGCCCATGGTTTTGGAAGGGGATATTTGTGTGTAACTTCCCTCCATGGTCTCTTCTAAAGAGAGTTGTAAGGACAAAAGAAGATGTGGACTGCACAATCCCTCTGCGGTACCAGTGTGACCAGCTAGGACATGGTTTCCCAGACCGTTTCCGCTACTCCTGGACAAACCTCTCAAACTACCAGAATGTCGAGATCTTCTCCACCAGCCCAGATCAGACATTCTACACACGTTCCATCTTCATGCCTGGAAGTTATCACTCAGAAGATGCAAGATTCTTCGTAATCCAAATCTGTCTCAGCAGAAGTGGTGCAATGTTGGATAACATTTCCGTCTGCCATTTACAACAACCTTTGGAACAAGTTCTGTGAACAGACTTGACATCATTCCTTGGAGGGTGTTAAAATGAGTTGTTGGCACATACGGAAAAAGACTTTTGTAATGGGTATGACTACAGCAGCTAGAGTCCCAGGACTCCATGCCCTCATTTTCTGAAGCCTCACACTAATCCACAGCTCTGGGAAAGTGGGGATACAGACATTACTTGAGCTCTGCACTCAGTACAGGCTTGGAACTATTAGATTGTCATCTCTGTCCAGTTCATGTGCCTCAATTTTACCAGGCAGTGACACAGACAAATAGGAGGCACAGGAGACATCTTGGGCGACAATTTTTTTATTTCTTGGTTTACGGATTTCAAATTCATTTCAAAAGCGAGGCAGGCCAATTTAAAAAAAAAAGCCTCTCACATTTTTTAACTTGAATTTTATCCTAAAAAGTTAGGTAGGTATGGAAAAAAATATCCTGGAGTAACAAAAGTAAAATAAATCAATTTTTCAAGAACCTTTTATTATATCCCTAGCACTTGGCAATATAAAAATATTCATGTCATGGGTGGAAATGCTTGAAAGACGCTGCTATTTTGGCAGCATGGGCAACGTCTAACTCTTTCAGCACCAGCCAACCAAAGATTACTGCTGTGACACCAAGTTCCCAGAGACTCTTTTGTGATAGATGAAGCCAACATTTATCAAGGAAATTATCTGCTTGTAAAACATCTTTGCTACTACATGTTCGGCCATACACTATTTGAAAGGTCTAATGAATCCTATTGTTTATAAATATGAAAGTTATGTGTATTACATTATTTAAATAATTCATTAACATCTTAATAAAGTTCATTTTAAATAAAAATAATGTAAGCTAAAACATTTATAAAGTCCAGATTAAGGACCAATGAAGCAAAAATTTAATGATTTTCGGCAAATATAAGAATTAATAAAATCCACTCACCTATTTCTTTTTTATTTTCATTTGTTTACGTAGTCGGAACATTATTTTAAAAAGAATTACAAATAATATCTGTCATCACCCATTTCCCGATGATAGTGGCTGTCTGCTCATTCACATGAGGAAATACCTCCGTTTCCAAAGCTTCGTATGAATAACACATACGTCGAAGGCTGCCATGTCAGTATGCTTTAAAAAAACTTATATTGTTTCACTGACATAATCTGCTACAAGGTTCGTGATTGGTCAAATTTAAGCACGTGACCTAAGGCAGCCAATCAAATTACAGCAAAGGTAATTTTCAGACTTTGGCGAAAGGTTTGGGTTAAATCATGTTATTCTGAACGTTTTAAGCATGAAATCGCAATCTATGTTAAAAATATGGAACTTTATGGATGCATAGTGCTAGGTTACGAGCTGTGACAAAGATTTCTTTTGCATATATTTTGGCATTAATGACATTGTGTCCAAGCCGAGAAATCGGGGAGACGAAAGCCGAGATGTCATTTGATTTACGATTACACGTGATCGTACGGAAAGATGGAAATAATAACTTAGATGACAGTTTGGCAACTTTTAGATATATTTTTGTTGATTTTATTACTTTGTATAATATATTCAAAGATTTGCTTAAAACATCTTTATTTTGCTGTTTGACATGTTCGATGAGGACCCATTGTCATAGTGTGTCCAAGAATTTAATTTTCAATAACATTGCGGGAAATAGTGTCCAATGAATAAAGTTTTAATCTATAGATACAGGAAATCTTTTTGTTTGAACTTTTTTACGAAAAGATCGGCAGTAAGAAAAGAAAGGGTTATTTTCATTTATTTTATTTTTTTAACATTTGGACTTTGAAAGAGCGGTGCATCCCTAAACCAAGAAATATAAAAAGTGGCGCCTTGTCATTGCATTTGTGAGACAGTCTCAGATAAAGACATTAATAAAGCCAATGTAGCTATATGGCTTAAAACCATGCTCTCAGGGAGATATCAGCATGCAAAGCTAAGAACTCTTGTATTTGGATCCTTCACAGCTCATGAAATAAGAGCTCTGTCTATCAGCCTTGTGACCTGGAACGAGTGGTCTCCAGCTGCAAGTGGAGATGCGAAAACGTTTGTTAGCTTCAACTTGTGAGACATACAACCAGACTTGTAGGGACTTGATTGTCTTGGACCAGTGGTGGCATCACGTCTTTGTGACTCTAGCTTTCTCCTCCTTGAGGGAAAAATGGAGTGGAGAAGAGACAAGAAGTTCCCAGTCAGCAGCCTTGGAAGTAGTAACCTTTTGTACCATATTGTCTGCAAAGTGTAGGACAGGTCATAGTTTAACAGATGGTCACAAGACTGATGTCAAAGCCATCGGAAGTGATGTCAGAACCAGAAGTGGTCTGTTAGGAGCAATCTGATTGGATCATCTGATGACCGGATGCAAATACAACAGTAGTTCTGTGGAAGCGTCTCACATATTTTTTTGGTCCTTGAAATGCTTCCAAATTTCTTCCTTTTGATGTGATTCGGTTTATTGTATACTTATTATTGGTCAAACGCTTGTTTAGTTTGGCTTTGGATCCACCAACGACTGTTAGCTATGAAGAGTTTTACGAGATATCAGAACTCACCGGACAGTCCCTCTGAAGTATTCTGTCAGTGATTATTATGTATTTGCTGGAATTATCCAAAAATACCAAACTTCCTTGATTATAGTATGCACTTTTAAAAAATAAATAAACGACAGTTGACGACAGACCAAGGTCAGGAAGACCAAGGGTGACAACCCAAGCACAAGATCGATACATCCGGCTGCGACACCTCTGAGACCGCACTACCACAGCCACGTCTACAACCACACAGATTCCTGGGGTAAGCAGAATATCAGATCAAACGGACCGCAACAGAATGAGGGAGGCTGGACTTTTTGCACGAAGACCTGTTCGACGTCATGTATTGACCCCATGTCATCTGGCGGACCGTCTGCTTTGGTGCCAACAGAGGGTTAGATGGGCACGTCCAAGGTGGAGAAATGTACTGTTTACTGACGAGTCCCGTTTCCTACTCACACGTGCTGATGGGTGCGCACGTGTCTACAGACGTCGGGGTGAAGGTTACGCCCCCAACTGTGTGCAGCAGGTTGTCCCATTTGGCGGCGGGAGTGTCATGGTATGGGCCGGAATTCATCACGGTGGTAGGACGCCTCTCGTGCATGTGGCAGGTGCATTGACAGGTGTGCGTTACAGAGACTTGATCCTACAGCCTTACGTTCTTCCTCACGTCAACGTTCATGGCGGACAGTTACAGCAGGACAACGCTCGACTGCATATTGCACGTGTTTGTCAGGACTTCTTACACCACAACAACATCCAGACATTACCTTGGCCAGCCCGGTCACCAGATTTGTCCCCGATTGAGCATCTGTGGGACGAGTTGGATTGACACTTTCTCAGAAGGAATCCACCGCCCAAAACACTTCCGGCGCTTCTTGATGCACTTCAGCATGAATGGCAGCACATCCAACAGCGTGTTTTTGACAACTTGATTGCATCTATGGGTCGTCGGTGTCAAGCGGTGATTGATGCATGTGGTGGGCACAACCTATACTGACATTTTCTGTACCCCTGTCACATTAACTGTATGGTGTATGTGTGTCTGTCTAGGTGACACGATTAATGTTTTTAACATTGTGTACATTGATCTTCAAACAGTGTTTCAATTATGGTTTCTGTGTCCTATTTTGAAACAATCGCATTATATTACATTTTGAAAGTCAGTGTCAAGTTTCTTTTTTTGAAGAGTATATATATAGTAAAAGCTGGGATTAAAATAACACAATATCTGAATATATTATTATGGGGACTTGGACAAAGGTTGGAGTTTTCCGGGGCTCAAGACATCCAACAAAGTGAAGTTTGGAAAAGCAAACATCATGTTGTGAGAGATAAGTACAAGGTCTGAATGCTGTACTAGGTTTATAAGGCGTATGGAAATCTCAGTGCCCAGAATGCTGGTAGTGAAGGGGCGTACCATTTATTTCACTGTCCCTGTCCGGATTGTATTTTGTTCGTTTATTGCAAATCTGGAAAGCTCAGCGAGCAGGAAAGTACTGTGAAAACTGAGAGTGACAATCTTATTTCTTTAAGTCACTTTCGCTCATTGTCAAACAAGCCAGTACATGATTAAGGAAATAATCCCTCACATCTTGAGTTTCCCTTATTACATATTGTCGCTTAGTATCAATAGCCCCTTTACTAAGTTCACTAACCTGCCACAAGTTGCTACACATTACCGTAAATCATAGATCAAATAACAGATTCACTACCATAATCTTAATCTGTTTTACTCATTTCTAAATGTTCACGTCAGCAGCAGTCCCCTGAGAACACTTCTGTAACTGCTGCCGATACATATACATATATGCATACAGTAATCAGCTTGCGCATTTGATGTAAGGGGTGCACTCATTGTAAAGTTTGGCTAGTGTGGGTGTGTGGACGTTATTCTGTAATTTTGAACTTTTTGAGTCATGAGGGGAATTTTATGCTAATTTGGGTACTTGGGATGATAAAGCACCGGTTCTAAATTACTACAAAGAGATATCTACTCTACAGTGGGACTACATCAAATTTCAAAACACAGTAAGTTTATCTCCTAAATACATTTCAGAATAGTTGGAATTGTACAATGGATTCTACTTTTGATTGAGGCAGTTTCTGAGGCATGGTTATATTTATTTTATGCATGTGTTTTTACAAATCCTACCACATAAACTGTTGGTGCTATATGTATTAAAGATGAAGGTCATAGACTAGTACATGGTGGTATTTTAAGACTTCAGTAGCTTTGTAGAAGTGGCTGTGAAGGGGCTGCTTCTGTTTTTGTTGCTTCAAGTACTTGCATACACCTGTTGTTGAATAATTTGGTAATATGACCATTATTTATCATGCAGGGAGGGAGAGAGCTCATGAGACTGATGGGATACACGCAAGAGATTGAGGATGGGCTGTTTTTCCCTGAACCAGAGGAACCTAACCTTGATCAGACAGCAAATATGGTTGCAGACATCATACTGGCAAAGAAGCAGATGGAAATGTACCTGAGTGGAGTGCATCCTAATCAGACTGAAGTTGAACAGTTTATTCCACCAAATGTTGTGTAAGTGTGCTGGAAGAAAATGAAAATTGATAGAAAATTGTGAAACATTAAAGGTGCACAATGTCTAAGATGACTTTACAAGATTAGCAAATCTTTTGAGATAATTTGAAACTGAGACTTTGTTATTTAAACCATGGCTCCTTTGTCTTTGATTGGGTGTTAACTAACTGAGTTGTTAGTTAAACACCATATGTCAATGTTTGAATTTGACTGCTGCTACATTATTTTGGTGAACCAGAAGCGCATATCACTTTCCTTTTTAGCTCACCAGACTGAAAGTGTTTGCTGCAGTCTCGATATGGATGAAATCCCGATATGATTAACAGCAGTGGCCTACCTGATGACTTTTTAATCATAGCGTCCATTTGGGCAATAGAGTGCAATAGAAGTCTCTCTATGTTATGCAAGACCTTAAAGTTGTTAGGTTTTAGAATAAACCGGTCAAAGGTCAGCAGTCATGCTCAAATGTTGGTATTTCTTGGCATTCTCATCAACACTGCAACCATGACTCTATCATTAACTGCTAAGAAGATTGGTGAATTGAAAGAAATCTTGGATGATTACTCAGTGCATCAATGAGCCAATAACTAAGTGACAGCTGCAGTCTTTGGCAGGTTTATTGAACTGAGCTAGCCAGGTGATTCTTGGTGGCCGAACATTCTTACATTGGGTAACTGAACTTCAATCTACTGTTCAGTTCCCCTCTCACTGAGCCCACCTTTGCAGTCACTTTGGAAATCAAGCTGATCACATAAGCAATACTGGAGGATGGACCCGTGACCTCAGTGCAAACAGATGCCTGCAACTATGGGACAGGTGGTTATTTTCAGAGTGACTTATTTTTTTTTATTAATAGGCACCAGGACATACATTAAACAGATTCACTTAACCACATGAGGTACCTTGACATCGAAAGAATGTTTCCTACTGCGGTACAAATATTCGATGTCCCGGCCCATGACACTTATGCAGCACCCAATGGTAGAATGTCTTGCTCTGCATGTCTGGCTAATCTGCAAAGGGCACTAATGTCACATGGCTTTCTAGGATGGCAGGTCAAGCATTTTTCAATGATGGTTGGATCTCCACCAGTTCAGTATGTGACAACAAGTGTGATTCTTTTGTCCGAAAAAAGCTTTGACATAGTTTCAGGCTGACTTCATCCTCTTCCTTTTTGAGTCCTAAGTGTCTGATATGGGACTTTATCACCAAAAACCAACAACTTGGCCAGGAAAACCGTAGGTTTACGATCTTCTCTCTCTCGTCAAGGCACGTGCCAGCAAACCAAGAGTATCCAAGAACACCTTATCCTAATATTGTTAAGGGTGACTATTTTGGAGGCCTGTCGGCACCATGAGAATTACAGCCGCCACAAACAATCCACTTCAGGCCTTTCTTATGCACTAGCATTAGACACAAACTGCTCCCTCATTGACATCATCAATGGTTGCTGTTGGCAGACATTCCACATTTGCCTACTGCTACTTGCGAGATCTGTTGATTGTCTTCATCATCAGGGTCCTCTGATTTTGGTACCACTACTCATTGATCCTAAAAGATGTCATTAACATCACCTCAATCCTGTCTGCAAAGACTGCTAGGTTTGGTGGATCCTTCTCAATCAACAGAAGTTCTGGCATGGACCAAAGATGGACGTTTTGTAGGTACTAACTTTTGTTAGGTTATATTGGTTCAGGGAAGTTTCTTGTCAGGTTCCACACTGAAATGATCAGTGTAAGGATATGCACTGTTAACTACCTGACCACACATACCTCAAGATATCAGTACAAGGTTGTGATACATACGTAGCTGAGTACTGACCAAACTTCTTGTGCTGATGATACAACTAGTAAACACAACACGGCACCTGGGAAGATGCTACTTTTATTAATTTACCAAAATTTGAATATTTCAAATATTAAGTACTTATCCTGATACTCCATGGATGAGTCCCTCCTGGCTTCCCCTCATCCTGGTTTCTGTCCTTTCTTGGCATTTTGAAGAAGAGGATCAAGGGCAAATAACTACCAACTGGTGACTGTGGACAGTGGGTGACTTTCTTGCAAAATGTTTTCACTCCCCAGAGATTTTTAAAATTATCCTATCTCACACTTTGCATTTCTTCCTCCTTCTTCAATCCTATGTGGAAACATGCTTGAACCATGTTTCCAGCTTTTAAAATAAAAACATTCACCCAACAACCCCTGCTTCTCTATGGTTACATTCCAGTAGCTAGGTCAAAATTGCGTGTTTCCTGTGCATGACATGCCTGCTCCAACTGACCATGTGTATACCTCTGCAAACTCATTCTCTTTCTCATCGCTACCATGGTGACATGTTTAACCATCTAAGAGAAGTTTTCTTGTTCTGTTGCCAAATTCTGTGGAGAATTACACAACCTACAAATATAGCCAAAAAGGACAGACAACTTATTCTACATCGGACCCGCACACCTTATGTAGTGACTGTTGCGGGCAGCGTTTATTGAACTCACAGTCTGCAGAGTGCCATGCCTTGCCAGATTCTGCGTCTATTTTCAGCAATGTCGTCATAGGTTATCGAACTGGCATTCTAAGGCCCAGAATTCAACTAAGAAATCCATGACCACGGATGATACAATATCTGACAGATATATTCACGGATGATATTTCCAATACCGAACCATTGAACTCTTCACAATCTCCTATACAAGCCAATGTTCGTTCTGTCCAACTGTCTGATCCCAAGCAAGCTCACGCTCCCTTTCAAGCGGCCGATGGCGCTACAACATTTAAGATAACACACTTGTAATCTACTTGTTCTGCTCCTACAGCTGATTGTGATAAGATCGATGTTTCTACTACCTTCAGGGGCATTCCCAATCGTCACGCAAAGTATCAATGATCAAATTCTAAGAACAAGGATCCGGGCTCCCACTCCCAGGATCGGCACTCTGGCTGATAACAAACATCCGCACCGCGATTGTAGTGACTCACATTCCTGGTCCACTTCGTATGACCGCCTCGGCTCTCTCACCCTCAGGAAGTTCTACCGACGACAGGGATCGGTCTTCTTCTGTTGATTATCAACATGGCGGTTACAACTATGGGAACTATCCAGTAGTCGATACCTACGTGAATCGTAGATAGGAATGGGATGCTTACCCGGTTTATTGAGACCCTTATTACCAGCGACCCGGATACCCCTACCCACCAAGTTTTCTCGACTACTGCTCTACTACTGGCTATGTTCATTCTCTACTCTGCCATCCTCTTACGGAAGGTCCCTTATATGACGACAACCCTCGACCTTCTACTAAATCTAAGGATCGTAGTTCGTCAACACATGGGGAATGTCAGAGCCATTCCCGAAGCCGATCATGTTCAGTTCACAGATCACCAGATCGCTTTCCCACTAGGTCAGCTCCTCCGGAACCTTGTCCACCTATCTTGCCCATGAGTTGGGATCACCGTGATCAACAGCAGAGTACAAAACCATCGTTTGACTCCTTAATGAAAGCCATCACTCCAGTCTTACTTCAGCATTCCGAAACTCTGTAAACTTCTCAGCCTATAGATGTCACTCTAGCTCCAGTTACCTCCCACTCGATCCCTCCCGGGTTGGGTGGTTCAGCCTCGGCCACTCTGGTCTGCAGGATCCCACAGCTAGCTCACACCCACCCGGTGTGCTTGAACATCACTCATCACCATAACTCCTTGGTTTACAGTTTTGAACCCAGAGACCCTGAATCAGCCCATTGGATCACTGACAAGTTACAGTTACATCATACATTGTCTGATGCAGATCTGTTCACAGGGTTCTCAGTTCCGTCAGCTAGCTCATCCAATATTACACTTCCTCCCAGACCAGTATTATTGGACATTAACTCTAACCTGGCTACGGCCTTCTTTTCTTTCAGTCATGTACAGTATTTTCTTGAGTATAGTGCACACTTTTTTTCCAAAAAACACAGTTGTGTAGAAGGGGGTGCGCATTATTATTATTTATTTCCCCCCTGCGGAAATACCATGTCAACAAATCCATACTGAAGTACGCAAATTAATCAAGTAATTACACAGTCTGGCTATAAAAAGTGTTCTATGTATATCTGGACTTATGTTTGTAACATATTTCATAAATTTTATTAAAAATTCCTTTAAGAATTGCTTTAATTAATTTTGGCGAAATCGTGTGTGAAGCGATCGGAAGATCGCACAACTCACCGTTATTAACAGCAACAGCGGTCAGATTACTGCTATTGATGCCTTGAAATGAACTTTAGTTGACAGAGAATGGATTACCATATCATAAATGCCATACTTTGACTCGTTAAAGTTCATATTTGTTATAGTTTGACGATGTCAACACGTAGTTCTCGCGATCACATGTGTGGGAGCCTCGACGGTGACTGGTCAAACTGGCTCAACATCATCCTACATGGTTGAAGATTGGGACCTTTCATATTTGAATACCACGGTACGCCGTACGCACTAGGATTATTTCCTTTAAACGAGGAGGGATACTCCTTATACGGGATAAGCTCACACACATCCTTGACCTCCTCTCTCACAATTCTGGCTCAATGACAGTTCTTCGTCACCGTGGGGTACTACAGGGACAATCAGTTAAAGCAAAGCTCTATCAACAACCTTGGTCTTCATGCACCATTTGCAGATGTGATCCCGCAGGTTGCTCAAGATGTACAGAGACTCTATACTCCAGGTCACTGTGGACTTTTTGCGTCTCCAAAAGAGACAGTTGGAAGATCAGGAGAAGAAACAGTTCGTTCCTGCCCAACGTGATTTTTGAGAACTTCTCTCCTCTAGACCTAATCCCTTTCACGGACGCGGAAGAGGACAAGGAGGTTCAAGACCCTTCGAAGGACAATCCATCTCCACTTCCTGAGGGGGAGGTTCAGCAGGGAACTGACTCCTTTTCACTACAGCATGACTGGGAACTCCAGCCATTCCCGGTACAGACAAACCCGTAGGCGAAAGACTAAGGCTATTTGCAAGCAACTGGAGCATCCTTTGCAGACCCCTTCATGACACAGTTACTACAGCAAGGATATTGACAACCACTGACCTCGCCACCTCCTGTGACGTTCCAGCCCCTACAGAGAATGTATCCGGACAGGCAACAACCAACGTTGATCAACACTCTAGGTACGTTACTAGTAAAAAACGCAATTAAATGTCTTGGCCTGCTTCACGCAACTCCGGGGTTTTATTCACCCATTTCCTTGTCCCCAAAAAGGACAGTCTTAAACTCTGGCTCATCTTCAACATAAAGGTATTCAACACAACGTACTTAGAAGTCTTGCCACATTTTCGCATGACATCGATCTCGTTCCTTTGCATGCTCATTCATCCGACGATTTTATGAAAAGTCTCGACCTCCAAGCCGCTTATCTGCACGTTCCCATCCATCGGGATCACCGTCACTTCCTCCTGTTTGTTTTTCAAGTCCACCACTACCAATGGAAGGTGCTCTCATTTGGAATTTATTAGGCCCTGTGGCTTTTTACCTGCCTCACCCAGCCCGTCATGAAGTTCCTACATCTTAGCATGATCGTGTTTGATTCATATCTCATTCAAATTCACGTAGATGCCGATATCCTCTGTCAACAACTCAACTTCACATGTCGTCTTCTAATGCAACTTGGCAAGCTTATCAACGTAAACAAGTCTGAAGTCATTCCTACACAATATCTCCAATTCATAGGAGTCCTATTCGACACTCGGCAGGGTATGATGTTCATCCCGAACGTCTGGGGGGTAAAGATTCAACGATACTTTCTGTTGGCACTCAAACAACCGCTCCGACTCTGCAAATGGCAACAACTCCTGTGGTCACATCAATGTTTTCTCATGCCCTTTTTCTGGATCGATAACTCTATCTCCATCCTTGTCTTAAATGGTGGCTGGTCGCATCAAATGTTTGCGGAGGGGACGCTTTGAGGCCATTCGTCCCATCCCTCCATCTGTTCATCGATGCTTCAAATGTAGGTTGAAGAGATCACTTTTGAGATCTGCATATCTTGAATTCAAGGCAGCAATTCTAGCGGTCTCACACTGGTCAGAGCTCATACGCTCCTCTGCCCTCATGATCCATTCCGTCAACACTGCGGTCGTGAGGTACAATAACAGAATGGGATCCACAAAGTCGATGTCCCTCCTCTCCCTCGCTCTACAGTTCTTTCAACTAATTGACTACCTCAACATCCATGTCCAGGCTCCCCACTGCAGCCTGTGCTGGTGAAATTCATGCTTTGGATGTCACCAGGGTTCAGTTTGAGAGATCTAGAAGGGGTAGGGCATTCATGGGCCTTTGTTGGGATGTCGTGGTAAAGAGTCAACTTTCTGGCCAGCCTGACCGACTATTTACCTCTTCCTGTGCTCAGTTCGAGCATTTTGACTATATCTAGATATGTCTTGCCCCCACACAACGTTTCATCCTGTTGTCATCTGGTTCTACATCGGAAATCCTTGTACAACTATCCTTTTGGCTCTGTTTCATTATCATTCAAGCATATTCCTTCACCGGGCTGCCTCCACCTACTACGTCCAACCCTTATGAGACACTAGCGGTTGCTTCTACCATGGCCCTCCACAGTAACTGCACCCTTTCAGCTATCATGGAAGGGTGCTTTTGGAAGTCTGATACAGTTTTTGCGTCTCACTACCTTTCGCGACATCTCAGTCACAGACGTCCAAGGGTTCCACAAGTTCGGTCCTTTGGTGTTGGCACAAAAACTGTCTCGCCCCAGTTCATGCCGATAAAGCTGTTATGCATCGAGATCCTTGCTGGTTACGATTGTATATACAGAATAAATCACTGAACATTTACTTTGGTGTTATGTGTATTTTTATTGTTCAGGTTTTCCCAGATCAAGTCCCTTTTAGAGGGTGGATTAGCTCGTCTGTAGAGACTTTTTAGACTTCATCTATGAAGTCACCATTAGGTGCGGCCGTTCATAAACGTAGGAACCGTGTCCCGATCCTTTATTCCGCTCACCTTTGCTTTGGGTATTTGTAAAGTAGGGTTTTGGTTCAAAGGTCCTTGCTATGGAATTACGGTTAATCGTTCCTCTTCTCACCTTGGCTCGCTTCATGCTTGATGAAGCATTAAAAGAGTCTCTATGGTCCATTGGAGATAGTGTTGTGTTTTGTTTGAAGAATCGATGCCTATCCAGGATCGATTTTAAGTTGTAAGGTGTTTTGCTTATGTGTTTACAGCTACGCTGTCGCTCTATAAGAATGATGACATATGGGGAAAAAACTTTCGGAATGTATGCCCAATCATGGTGTTTCGTTTGAGTGACATATCGGGATTGTTAACACTGGTTGAACGTGTGTTTTTCCCGCTGACAAGTTCATGTCTTTAAGACGCTAGACAGTTTAATTTTTTTTAAACAAATTCAAAATTACACTGTCAAGATCCAGCTTCCTTGTGAATATCTCACAGTTATAGTGCATACAGGCTAGGGTATCTGCGGCCCACCATCCAACTGTGGGATAACATGCAAAGTGTGAGAATCTTTAAAAATTGGAATTTTTTGTATAAGTTGTATATTTATATTCTTATTCTATCTCACACATGAAAGGCCCAGCTGACAAGGTAAGGATGTCATCTTTGGGATGACTCCACGCCCTGCTACATAATCCTCCGTCAACAGGTGGCACGTCCCGGCTACATAATGGCGCCCCACGTTGGGCGCCATAAAATTTCCGAGTCCTGTGATGGAATTTGAATCACAGGCCTTCTGATCCGAGGTCGGACGCCTTGTCCACATGACCAAAGAGGTTAACCCCGTCAGCAAGCTGACAAGGTAAGGATGTCATCTTTGGTATGACTCCACGCCCTGCTACATAATCCTCCGTCAACAGGTTGCACGTCCCGGCTTCATAATGGCGCCCCACGTTGGGCGCCATAAAATTTCCGAGTCCTGTGATGGGATTTGAATCACAGACCTTGTGATCAGAGGCCGGACGCCGTATCCACATGACCAAAGAGGTTAACCCCGTCAGCAAGCTGACATGGTAAGGATGTCATTTGTGGGATGACTCCACGCCCTGCTACATACTCCCCCGTCAACAGAAGGCAAGCTGACAAGGTAAGGATGTCATCTTTTGGATGACTGCACGCCAGGGGTCTGGAAACGGTCATATGCGCCGGACATGTTCGATTGGGAATCTCAAATGTCCGGTTAAAAATATTGCTTACCAGACATTTAAATTTTTCTGTCTGGACATTTAAAAAAGTATTGTATTAGATCAGTTATTCTCCTCACGAGGTACATAAGGCTATCCATATTTTTTTCTGTGTTTTCCATCTCCCGCCCGCCCTGTATTTTCATTGAAATAAGTAAAATAAACAAGTTTTCTTATCGCTGTGGAAATGTGTGCCCCAATGTGATAACAACAACTCTCCTACCATTGCACACTCATCTCCCCAGGTCAGCTTGATTTTTCTTCAGCTATGTTTATTAAGAATTTGTTTCCAAAGCAAAGCAACTCAATCTATGTTAATGAAAAGACTGGTAACAAGTGTTCTGAACTTTAAGATGTCATTAAATATGTTATAAACAACTATTTTATTTTTGGCTTTTTTTGTTTATTTTCGCCCACCCACCCTCTTGCTGGTTGAAGTTGGAGATGAGAAACAGATAAAAAATATGGATGGCCTGATGCTTTAGAGTTAAAACTTTGTGTTAAGTAAATATAACTTGTGTACTGCAACAATGTTATACAAGAGTACTTTCAGTCTTTCAAATTGAGAAACATTGTAGAGATTTAAACATTTCACTTGATTAAAGCAATCAAATATATAATGTAGAGTTATCATGGACAGTTGATTCAGCCAGGCTCCATCAAATCATCATCTGCACATGAGTTTTATGACTTACCACATTTTTTAATTGGTAGGATAAAAGAATTGACTTATACATATGAATTCTGTAGCAGAATGTATTTGTCCTAACCCAAGGCAATAGGACTGGAAATTCCAGGTGGAATGTAGTGATTTCTCTTGGCAGTGAAAGGGCTGCTTCTGTTCTCAAACACTTGCCAACAGGCTTCAAGTTATAACTTAAGATACTAGCCTGGAGAACTGCAGAGGCTTTTACTAGTCAAGATGAAGGTATGTTTATGACATTTATCAAGTTCAGTGTTGTGTTTTCTTTCTGTGTAGCTCTGATGTGGAGATGCTGCGTGTTGGAGTAAGCATCAGTGCCTTGGGCCAGCACTCGCCACCTGGACCAACAACAGGAGGGAAAACAGTAAGCAAGTGTTTGTTACATATTACAGTACTGTTCATACATTCATTCATGTTTCAAAGTGAAGTATACTTGAAATCTTTATAATACAATATGCAGCTCATAAACAGCCCATTTGTTTGGTTAAGTTATGGGGGTAAATTAAGGCAGCATTGATGAAGAAGCTAATCATGTTGAGGTCACTAAATATTCAGTTTCATGTAAGGATCCCGAGTTAAAAAGGTTTCGGCCAAACTTCTCGGCACACAACTACCAGAAACGGCCATTGTTGACTTTTGGCACTTCACGTTGAGCGGCATGCACTCCGATATTTTCTTTATAATTTCATCATTTTTCCTTTTCGATCATAATTTTTTGTTTTCTGACGAAAGGAAAATATTATGATCCTTAATTTCTAAAAATTAGCAACTTTCGGTGTAACTAATTGTAAACAAAAACAATCTGAATCGTAACATCATCGATTGGATGGAACTTGTACGATCATGTCAAAGGCGGTAAACAAACAACTCCACATGCATAGTTATCCCATTAGACTATTACAATCATTTTGTTACATCTAACTTAATTTTCTAGAATTATTGACACACATGTATAAATCTTTGTAAAAAAATCATTTTTAAAGCATTTGTAAATGATTTCGTTTTTTAAACTTTCGGACACATTGATAAGCCGACAAACGTCAGTGACACGTTTGGGCGTTGCCTTACTTGCGATTTGTTGAGTTGAACAAAGTCAACAAACACTGCAAAAAATGACAAATATTGGATGATAGGCAAGACCTGAACTGATATACATTCTAGGTAAACCATTCAATAGCAAAATAGTGCTGTTTACGAGAAATAATCAAAATACTTGCAATTTTAGCTATCATTTCTGTAAGCGGAAGCACGTACCGCATGTGACACATGGAAGCAAAATATGCAAAAGTTGGTAAGCTATCATAAAGAAATTCCGAAATAGATTCAAATTAAAAAGAAAATACATAATTTACTATTTTTCGTCAACTATTATCTATTTATTGATCTTCACTCATATTTGTTTCATATTTCTTCGTGATTGTCGCCATCAAATGTGTCAGTCTAAATCCGAAACCGTAATGGATTTCACGCTCGGTGACTTTAATTTAAAATTATTTTCTGAAAACGAACGCAATGGAGAGCAATATAACGTATTGATATGCCATAATGATAACAACATAATATTGTTATTGGTCTAACATTACAAAAAGAACAATTTAGAATATTAAAAATGTTGTTGAAACTTTCTGAGAACCTCCCGTCCTCTGAACCGATTAAAATTTTGGTACACGACGACTGTATGGAGGTTGTGCAAATATATATAGGCTCCTATATATGTGATTTTGTACCCAAAACAAATTAAATTGTACCCAAAATACTTTTTGAATTTGTCCCTAAGAAAATAAGACAGTAGATCTATAATTATATTTACACACAATAAAATATTTCATCAAGTTCATAATATATGATTATGACTGTGATCCTTGAAATTGATTGTTTAGTTTCTTGTCACTGAAGAAGAGGCCAGTTAAGTTGGTTAAACCTAAGTTAGAATGTATTGTTTTGATAGTATGTTAAGTTTAAGACACCAAAATTAATGTTTATCTTTGAAATAATTCTAGGTAGATCTACAAAATCACATACCCATTTGGGTACGAAATCACGAGAAATTTTGGGTACAAAAGTCACTAGATCTACTGTACATTTCAACTGGTTTTCGGGAATCAATGGGATAAAAAATGTTTTTTGTCTGAATGATTCCTTTTCTCATTTTAAGACAAGAATTTGTTTTACGTAACATAACAGGCAGATCTACACGACACACATTTTGTCCTAAAAATATATAAAAATGTGAAAAATATTGACACCTCAGACCTCAGAAATGAGGGCTTTTAAAGTTATAATTCTACCTAACTTGTCACATGGTTTCACTAAGGTCTATCTTAGGAAAGTCCTTATGAAAATCTTTTTAAATTTTTTTTTTTATGACACTAACAATTTCTGGCACATAGACAAAGAGTATTCAAGGAAAGACAGATATGTTTTGAATTGTAAATATGACTTTCCTTTATTATTCCCCGCCCAACAAAGTTGGGGGGGGGATATAGAAACGGGCTCTGTCCGTCCGTCACATTTAGTTTCTGGAGCATAACTCAGAAACCGTTCAATATTTTTCCATCAAACTTTGCAGGTCTGTCAAGTACATGCTGAACTGGTGTCTTTTGCTATTTAGAAATTTTTGAAATTTTTATTACTACGTTTCCATGGCAACAAGATGGGCTTAGGTTCTGTGAGGGTAGAGTTCGTTTCCGGAGCATAACTCATAAACCGTTCAATATTTTTTCATGAAACTTTGTAGGTTTGTCAGGTACATGCTGAACTGGTGCCTTTTGCTATTTAGAAATTTTAGAAATTTTTATTTTTTACGTTTCCATGGCAACAAGATGGACTTAGGTTCTGTGAGGGTAGAGTTTGTTTCCGGAGCATAACTCATAAACCGTTCAATATTTTTTCATGAAACTTTGCAGGTTTGTCAGATACATGCTGAACTGGTGCCTTTTGCTATTTAGAAATTTTAGAAATTTTTATTTTTCCGTTTCCTGTGCAACAAGATGGACTTAGGTTCTGTGAGGGTAGGGTTCGTTTTCGGAGCATAACTTATAAACCGTTCAATATCTTTTCATGAAACTTTGTAGGTTTGTCAGGTACACGCTGAACTGGTGCCTTTTGCTATTGAGAAATTTTAGTAAATTTTTATTCTTTACGTTTCCATGGCAACAAGATGGACTTAGGTTCTGTGAGGGTAGAGTTCGTTTCCGGAGCATAACTTATAAACCGTTCAATATTTTTTCATGAAACTTTGCAGGTTTGTCAGGTACATGCTAAACTGGTGCCTTTTGCTATTTAGAAATTTTAGAATTTTTTTTTTTTACATTTCCATGGCAGCAAGATGGACTTAGGTTCCAAACTCTTCTTTTTTTTACAATTTCCATGACAAGTTCCACCTCGGTTAAAAAAGGTTAGGGTTTGTTTAGATTTAATTATGTCATAAATTCTGCAACAGGGGCGGGGGATATAGCCACGTTAGTGGCAAACTCTTGTAATTCTTGTTTCATGATAACAGGGGAACTTTTACAGACACCAGCTGAGGAAGTTGTGATACTGTGATTGCATACAAAGGAACAACAGGTTTGCAATAGTAACTGTATATGCAAAATAGACCACATAAGTGAACTAAAGTTATGGGGCGTGGCTGACCAGAAACAAATACATCTGGTAAGGGTAAACATGTATACAGGCACATTTCTTTTCACTCCAACCAGAAGACTGAGATAGCATTTTCTTAGAAAAATATGGCTAACTCACCAGCTTATGTGCCACCATGGTTCTTGTGATTAATCAAACAAAAATGTCATGTACTGTTACAAGTAAGTAATGTATCATATTCCTATTACAAATATATTTTAGAATTGGTTTTATTTGGAAACAAACCACTTAATGCACAAGATGAATGTCCATATGAGTTTAGTATGTATATGTTAAGGATCTGATCAATTTATTCATTATTCATAGAATACTAAAATTAAATGACATCAAATAGTTACTTATTCACATAATTGATGTTCACTGTGAAAGATAATAATTGTAGAATAAAATATCTTTAAACTAAAGATAATAATTGAAGTTTGATCAGTAACACTGTGCTGATGCATTGACCAGTATTTAGTGTCCATACACACAATAATTGTGGGGAAAAAATAATTACTAAATATAAAAATATAACATAAAATTTTAAAACCTGTAAACAGCTGTGAATAATTAAACACTTACAAATCTATAATCAATACGCAATCATGGCGTTCTTCATATTTTTGGAATAAATTTAGGTGTGCTTCGTGAAATTGTTCTAAAAATCATGCTAGAATTTATGAAAGGAAAACTGTCCCAAATGTAATGTGGAACTAACACCGAAAATATGTATGTAGCATTTTATTGCTTATATATATCCTATCATATTCAACAATGCAGGAATGTTATTTTGAACATGTTTTGTCAAGCCCATTTTCGCGCACCTGTTGTAGAGGGTGATCTTGCTGATCGACGATATCCATAGACGTATTGCATGGGATACACTTATAATAGTGAAACTTATCAGCATGTACATCGCAGAAATTTGAATCATGCCCATTTATATTCACCGTAACACTGAATGGTGATTCTTAAATATCAACAAAAGTTCAAATAAAAAATACCGAGAAACTTGCATGTGGCATGTTGATTTATCGTGTATTGTTTCCGGGTCACGGGAGCATGCAAAGTCAAACAGATCAAATAATACGTCAATTATATCGTCAAAGTCACATTTTTATTTCATATTAGTGGCGATTACTGATACTATGTATTGACTTATGTTTTTGCTGTATGTGATAGGCGAAATATTTCAGAATTTACTGTAATTGTTTTGGTACTAAAAATTATCAGGAGACAACTCCTGTCTGTGACATCACATCCGGTGACCTTTGCACTCACTGAAATATTGCTGTCAGAATTCACGATCTTTATTTTCGTTTTTCTCTCGTCATATTAATTGGAAAATGACAAATAAAACATCCTTCGAATGGGAAGATCATCACCTTTTGCCAAGGCATATTTTCAAAGGCAATGTAAACTTTGTTGATATTGAAATAGCAATAAGTTATTCAGAGGTCGGGCGAAGTGCGCCATGTTTGATTTTAGGACATCTGCTAGCATCATGACACAGGTTGTTTATTTTTGTATATCGTAAATATTCAACCCAAACGCTTGAAATAAGGATTAGTGAATATTTATAAGTCATTAATTGTTTCCTGCAAATTTTAGAACATGACACGTCAGATTAACCTGAATGTTCGTATTTCTGCAACCGACATGATGACCTCGAAAATTAAGTTTAAATTAATATTTCTTCAATTGGCGCTTGTTTAATGAGGCACTGACTGTTTGAAATCACCCACCCTCTTTAGAGCGCCTTATGCTAAAATTAATCCAGCAGGCAGGGGTAAGAAGCGTGAAAATAATTCAGCAGGCTAAAGGTTAAGGGTCTAGGTTATCTTCAAGGTCATAGCCAGAAAAAATCTTGGGTTCTTCCTAACTCGAGAAAGGTTTACTATAGTTCAATGAAACTTGGTGGGTCCGAGATGGTAAGTGATTTGTGTAAAGGTCAAGATAAAGTATGTATACTATTTTTATTCAAATGCCTGTTTCTGTAGATGATTTCATTACGTTTCATGTATGTAGTGGTTGATCACTAGAATACTTATGACATCTTCCCGACGCAGGGAGTTAACTGACTATAAAAGTCCAGTTTCCACCCATGCTGAACTAGGCTGGAATTATGGAGTCACCGGTATGTTTTGGCTGGACAAACAAGTTTATGCATAGTGTGTAATGCTGTGCAGCTTTCGGTTGATTGCAGGTGTAGCAGGGCGTGGAGTCATCCCACAGATGACATCCTTACCTTCCTTGTTAGCATGCACTTAAAGAAATAAGTGCCCCATTACTGCAGGATCTAGCATGGAATGCATCAAATAATCTGTACAATAGGTGGGCATATGAGTGTATTTGTCAGGAATTTGGTATTTCTACAAGTAAAGATTGGCATCGAGTGGAGTTAACCATGGTCTAGGTATTCCGTACGCTGGTGGCACACTCTGTTAAAGAAGTCAGCAATGATTTACTGAAAAGAGGTCGGCTTCTTCCGAGCTTTGCTGTCTCAAGTAACGAGTGGAGAGACGATCGTATGAACTTTAAGGGTGGTGTTGCTTTCACCGTCCAAAAGGTTGAGCAACCACCTGGAAATGCTTGGAATGAATTTCTTTTTGATAAAACAGAAAATAATTATACTAACCCAGGAGTTGTAAGAGTTAATGAATCAATAAGAACTTATGTATGGGCAATTCTTGGTGCACAATCGCAAACACAAACGGGAATAATTGGTTCTGGGACGGCGCTCGATGCACAAAAACGGTTTGTTGCAAATGTAGAGGATGCTATTAATTCACCAGTTGACATACCATCTTCTATAAAACGTTATCATGATGTATTACAGTACGCTCAATCCAAAGTAGACTACGTTTTATGGGGCAGGACTATACATGTCTCCGAGTAATATGGAACTTAAGATCGGTCAAGTGATCGGCTATAATAATAAACAAAAACAAAAACCAGGTATAAATTCAGATATCAACACCGAATTAATAACGCAAACAAACACAGGCGAAACAGGAATAGTAAAACCACAGTCACCGAAACAGCCGTCTACTGACGCACAACCACAAGTGCCACCAAATATTGAAGCCAGAAATCAACAACATATCGATGAAAAAACAGCGCTTATAGTAGGTGGAGTCGCGGCTGGTTTACTCATGATTTGGTTAAATAGTCTTTAACTAATAAGTACAACAGCCCGGCAATTGCTACGATCAGTGCCCACAAGTTTTGACTAAGCCAAGTGGCGGTCTTAGCTAATAAATTCAAGAGCCAGGAATCAATACTCCCTATTATACCGGGAAGTGCAGATGCAGCTTTCCCAGCGAGCTTTCCCAGTGCTTCTCCAAATGCTTTTAAATACTTTTTTATCCACTCTTTTACATCATTTGACGTGGGTGGTCCACCTCCACCGGTTAATGCGAGAGTCAAAGTCAATATAATGAATCCCAATGCAGTTAATATACTGGCAATGGTTTTCCCTGTTCTCTGAACAATGTTTTAATTTTATTGGCCAGTGTGGTATCATCGTTGAAGACTTGATCCATAGTTTCTCGAATTCGACTGAATACGCAATCTTTCCGCAATGCAGCGTGTACTGAATTCATCGCCCGCCTGTTCAAGTTTTGTTTTCTCATAAGCTATATGCTTGTCGAGTTCAGATAGCTTGGCTATATTATTGATGAGTTCTCCCCGTATTGTTTACATTGCCTTGTCAAGGCCAAGTAATTCCCTAATACTGAGCCCCGAGGATGGTGGTACCTGTAACGTGGAATTATCGTAGTAGGTATCCAAGATTTCTCAGAGTCCATCTAAGGCAGGCTTCGAGCTTTCTCCCAAATTATCTTTATCTATGGCACCGAGTTCAGTCCGCGCAGTCTTAAGAACCTTAGTAGTCTTCGCAGAAAGTTTTTCTTGTGAGTAGTCTACAAAACCTAATTCATTCCGAACAATGTTGATGCCATGTTTACTGGCTATCGTAGACAAGGCTAGGGCTTACGAGTACGAGAATTCATAAGATCAATATCCAGAGAGCCATGCAGTCGCAATATTCCTTTACTATCTATCGTAAACTTTGAATAGTCACGACCAATAGGAGTTTCTTTTAAGGCATCGTGATAATCATTAACGGCTGGTTTCAAAAGTTCCTCGTTAAGATTCATAAAGCTGGTTTCATCAGTACCCTCTTTGATTGTTATGTTATCTTGATAAAAATCATCCATTTTTTATATTAAACATAAGGTTACATAATTTCAATATAAACAATGTCTTCGCAATATGGACGCAAGTTAAACCCACAACGTAGACTTCGGGATCCATCAGGGGTTAAAGCTCTAACTATAATTAAAACAAAGTTACCGGTACATGAACTTTAATGACAGTTGGGTAAATGCAATCATTTTGCTAACACTCCAATAGTTTGACTATGGGTACTAAATCGTCCCATAGTTTTCCTTGAAAGGTTCCCCTCCTATAGTTAAAAAGAAGCGGTCACCCTCTCATAGTACAGCATGATTTTTGCAAAATTATTTTGTGATACATTCTCGGGAGAAGATACAGGAAATGTGTCCTATAATCTTCACTAACTTCAGCAAATATAACAAGATTATATCACTGTTGACCCAACGTTTATTCTCAGAATGTTAGAGACAAAACAACGCCATCCCTAAGAACCAATTTAAGATCACGTTCATTCCTCGAAGCTGTGTCATCATCAGTCTCTTTGGTACTGGTCAAAGTTGATGCCGTTGACTTAGATCTGATTACTGTCGACACAGTTGGGGATGCAGGTTTACTTCATTTTCTCCGCAGATGTCCTCTACGATTAAATAAATTAATGCATTTCGGTTATGGAAATTGTCTGGTTTGTTTAATCCGTGTAATGAACGATATTCATTCATATTTGGCCCCATCCAAAACATTTTCCTTTCAGTAACCACCATCCCTTATACTTAAACTAAATACTAGATTTTTCATTGTCATGTTTTAGATATCACACATATACGAAAATTTGTTCTTTTTCAAAGTGACCACCACACAACTGAGCTTTCCGTTCGATAACTTGAGGGCGTATTAATAATACTAGTAGTATTTTGCGGACAAGCATATAATACAAACCAGCGCAAATGTATCAACAAACCATACCTTGTAGCTTCGTATTGCCACAGACTTGTGCCCTGTCCTCTCAGCAATTAAAGCTGTTCGTCTAGGCCAGTCATACAGACGTGTTGCAGTGGTGGCCCTCAAGGAGTGGTTGGAATAAAAACCACTAAAACCTGCCACTTTATACAGTCTTCCGATAGTGCCTCTTAAAGGATGTAATCCAATCGGATTGTCAGCATACCATGTATTATCTCTCACAAATTTCAAGGGCTTCAAGTAAAATGCAGTGCATTTTCCGTCTTTAGGTCTGAAAATAACATAAAAAAAACAAATTAATATACACACATGTATTTTCAATGTCTTAACACGATTGAGTTAAAGTCAGTAATGACAATGCCCCGCGCACAGGGTTGTGAACTTCATTTTGTTAACGTCATTAAACTTAATGACGTCCCAATATAGTTTGACATCATAGTTAAATATTGTTTACGTTTACCATCGATGCTGAAATATGTATTGCTTCAACTTTGTTAAGTCAAGTGTACACCATTGGGATCAAATATAATTGGTTGGTCATGCCACTTTCAGCAATATTTCAGTTATATCGCGGCGGCCTATTAATGAATGTAAATGGGGAAAAAATATAGAGCATTTCTGGACCAGACAGCCATTGGCTGACGGCATGAGCAACGATCTACGAAGGCTCGCCAACAACCAGAACACATTACATGACCACTTACCCCACTCCTATTATGTAGCCTTTTAGGACAGCCAGGGTATACCGAGGACCTATTCTACCCCGGAAATTGCGTCACTAAATTGTTATGAAGTCATAATAATAGTTGACGTTTTATGAACACTTGAGTTGAAAATTCCAAAACAGTTAAATCAACTCTTAAAAATTACTTCACTGATATCATAACCATTTAATTTTACTGTCAAATTCATTGATAACTTACCTGAGTGACATGTACTTTTCATAAAGCCGAACAAGGCACCTCTCTGGACGTTCCAAGTTCTAGCCCACTTTGATGCATTTTCGTTCACAATGTCGATGTTTTAAGCCATCTCTGTTTGTTTTGGACACATCTTCCATATATTTTAGACATTTCAACCCATCAGCACCTACTGTTATTTCGAACTGTGAATTCGGACCCGTTCTAAGATATCTGTGCTCATCACCAGCCCTCAGAGCACAATTGAGGCCAATTAAATACACCATTGTATTTAATAGCTATTGGGGGTACCCTCCCCCAGCATCCCCTTCTCCCACAACATGTCTTCCTGGTCCACACTAATCACTTCAGCCTGCCTTTTCTCTATCCCGATTCCCTGTCTTGCCAAATATTTCATTTTCGCATCTCGCACGGACCTTATGCCTTGAAACATCGGAGATTCGAAAAAATTCAGTTGAGTGCCGTTTCTACTCATATAATATTGTAGGGATGAGACAATTTCATAAAGAGTATTTCCGCGATATTCCTCGCCCTTCTGATTTCTGACCTTAATCATAAAATACATCAATGTTTTATTTACGCTGTTCCTTCACCCACCCTTGAAACAAGCGAACTCCCCACATACTCTTGATTTCAGTATTCGATGAGTATGCTGAATCACACAACTTCTTAATGTCAATATCAGATGTTGGCTTGGCAAACCTTGCTGAACTTGAATCTACGCTTTGTTCAGAAGCATCACGTGATTGAGGTATTTCTGATGAAGTTAATGGCAAGCGAGTGTTACAAGGTAGCATATTAACAAGGTTAGATTCAATTGCTTGGCTTGCTTTGTACAGATCAGTGTCAGAACTTGAGGAAAACCCTTCGAGATCAATCAACTCACATTTACCAACATAAAAGTTTGGAAGTTCGTTTGAATCCAAATGTAGTAAAGTTTCAAAATCTGAATTAATGTCCACCTCAAAAGTGTTTATGAAACTATTTTGTGTGACAAATACATCGTTGTCGGAATCATTCGCACTCATGCTGACAACCCTGCCGAGTCGAACGTCGTTCATCGAAAATTGAAAAATATCATGTTGCATGTGCACCACACTCCCATAGTTTTGCACGTTTATTGGTGTGTTTTAGCTACTTGGTTTGTCATGACCATGTACAACTGAAACACACCTCCCTTAGTTTGGCACCTGAATATCACTTGAAGATTAGTTTGAGGCATCAACTTGATCAAACTTTGTTTTAAGTAGGAGAAAGTCCTCAATCTCGCGATTATTTTTGCACGTGAAACTCACGGCGGGGGACACCAGAAATGGGCTTCACACATTGTACCCATGTCGGGAATCGAACCCTGGTCTTTGGCGTGACGAGCTAACGCTTTAACCACTAGGCTACCCGACCGCCCCAGGAACTGCACGACTATCATTTACAATTAATTTGACTTCTGCCGATGCTAACAGAGAGCTTGTTCAGAACATAGGGCGTGCGATTGTGAAAAAAAATCACGATTAAAATTAACAGTAATGAGGTTTTGAGTATTGACGATAGCGATGTATACTTCTGTTACATGGATATCTGGAGAACGGCTAAAGAACGGGAAAACTTACAGTACAAAGGTATTTGTAATCAAAACACAATGAGACTACGTGTGGGTGCTGATAGTGGCAATAATACCATCGTAGAAGATAAGGCTGTTGCTGATGCATTAGGTAACCGATTCTATATTCTGCTCGACTTTGAATTACTAGATAGTCACATGCCCTGTTATCAAGCATCCCTAGGCGATAGGTTACAATACGAACTCACTTTTAGTAATCAAAGCCATTGAAGATGCTAGCTATTCTATTGATAATATCTCACTGGAGTATGATATGATAACAGATCCTGAATTAGCCAGACAAGTTCGTAACCAGTATACCGGAAGTTTAGCCATTTTGTACGATCACGTGCTTCGACACTGAAAGATCACCAGGAACAAAGAGCAGGGAATATCAATCTAAACGTCCCCGCTAGACCATTGAAGGATATTTTAATGTTGTTTGAGGATCCTTCTGAAGCATTTCAAAGAGATACCGAGAAGTTCTACAATCCCAAGATTACAAAAGTAGAATTGACTATCGAGGGCGTGCCTAATCAACTATATAGTCAAGGCATGCCAGCATATCAACAGTCGGATGAGATTAAAAAACTCTATAAAACTTCTATAAAACAAAGCCATGAAGTTAATGCGGTCGTGAATGATCTGTCTCTCGGAGATGTATCGCTGGCTGAATTCCTTACCACGAAGTATGCGCTATGGCTCGACATGCGAACTACAGATGATGACCAACTACACGGTAGTGGGCGGAGAATAGAAAATGCCAGCGAGGGTGTTACTATACAGATAACGAAGCTCTTTGGAATGGCTGGTGATTTAAACATATATTTGTACGTGATTATGGACGCTCAACTTAATATACAGAATTGAAGATTCGTGCAAGCGATCTATTAATAATCTTTTACCTAAAGAACCGCACTGCGCTATCATCTGCGGGCAAACGGGTTGAGAAAAAACAGCTTTTATTCTAGATATTTTACAAAGTCATTATTGGAATGTTTTCAGTCATACAGTGATCCCTCACTACAATGCTACCAATGGGGTCCAAATAATTGGTGGGCGTTATAGACGATGAGCCATTTAACCGAGGCGGAGGCAGGGGAGCGCGCTCGGCCAATCTCACGATCTTCGCCTTGTCTCGCACATTGCAATGATACAAGTTGTTTACCATTCATAGTGTAAAAATATATGTCCATTATGTTTTCACTGTTTGTTATTATTTACAAGCCTTAACTGTCACATTCAATGTGAATGTAGTCTACTTACATGAAAATATCGATCGCTAATGGTAGTAACAGACGCTATGAGTGAAGAGCCAATCACAATTCATTACACAAGTACAGAGTGATTCAGTGGCATTGATTGGTCATGTTGCTTAAAATACGGAAAACAAGAGTTTTGACCAGCACTACGCGCATTCATACACTTTCATGCAAATATAGATACACATTCAAGCCAGATTAATTGGTTTGATACGGTTACTTGATCCGAATCAAAAGGAATGACTGTTGTGTTGTGACAGCAACTACATGTGAGTTGACAGTGTCGCCTCAAATTGGATTGCCCACTAAATAAGAAAATAAACTTCGCTTGTGGTTCTCTTTTATTGCATGCATGCGCTTCTAAGATCAAAGGATGTATAGTGTGAAAAGTTAACTAGTAGAACAATCGTATTTCCGGGACTTGCCGTGGATGTTTTCAAACAGATAATTAGAACTCCATTCAGCGATAAATGGTTGATTATGCAATGAGAAGCTTTATGTGCAAATGAACAACAAACAACAAAACAATCACGGCTGTGTAAAACTCTCAGTATTAAAAGTGTACATAAATTTTGGGAGCCATGCGATACCACGCGTAGTAACCGAGGTAGCGCTTTATCGAAGAGCCCAATAGCGAGGGATCACTGTATTATGATTCTGTGTCCGACTATAAATGTTAATAAAACATACCTATCGAGAGATTGGGTAATGAATGATCCCGGGGTGTACAAAGTTGATCCGGGCGATCGTTTACAAGACTGTTTATGAGTATGTCATGAAAAATACAAAGGAGAATCAACCCTTTTCATAATAGACGACTGCAGTGCGAGTAAAGGACTTACCAAAAAGAAAGATATGCTTTCATATTTAGCATTCTCCGGACGACATATGGAGCATAGCGTTTGGGTACTTACTCAAAAATACAATTCTGTTCTGAAAGATCTCAGACAGAAGACCAAATGGGTAACCCTGTTTCATTGCATTTGAGGAATGTCAACGCGAAAATGATGTTATTTCTACCAAGCTCGAGCGAGATAAAGTCAGAAAACTTGTTAGCAGAAACGAAGCACTGTAAACTTGTATTAATAAACTAAACAACAAGCTGCTTATGCAATTGCTAAGCAAAATTATAGCAACTACTGAGCAAAATATAGCAACCGCTAAGCAAGATATATCAACTGCTGAGCAAAAATATAGCAAAAATAGCAAATTATAGCAAAAATATAGCAAAAATAGCAACAAAAAACAAAAAATGCAATGAATTGAACATTAGCGGTGATTATGTAATAATGTGGTTTGAAATACTTATTCTTTCGCAACAGTTTATTATTTCTGATGGTATTGGAAATGCAATATTCTATTATCCCCCGCCACGAAGTGGAAGGGAGATATAGGAATGGGTGCCGTCCTTTCGTCCGTCCTTCCGTCCGTCTGCAGTCACATTTCGTTTCCAGAGCAGAACACAAAAACCGTGAGAGATATCTTAACCAAACTTGGCACATATTAGGTCTTGTGGTGAACTGGTGCCTTTTGATAGTTTAGGATTTTTGAAAACATTATTTTTCGAGTTATTTTTCCATGGCAACGACTTTGACTTAGACTGAAAATGGTGGTAATCCTCGTTTTCGGAGCAGATCTTGAAAACCGTACAATATTTCTTCACCAAACTTGGCACATAGATAGGTCTAGTGGTGAACTGGTGCCTTTTGATAGTTTGGGATTTTTAAAAAAAAATGTTTTTCGAGTTTCCGAGACAACGACTTTGACATAGACTGAAATTGGTGGTAAACCTCGTTTACGGAGCAGATCTTGAAAACCGTACAATATTCCTTCACCAAAAGTGGCACATAAATAGTTCTAGTGGAAAACTGGTGCCTTTTGATAGTTTGGGATTTAAAAAAAAAATGTTTTTCGAGTTTCCATGGCAACGACTTTGACTTAGGCTGAAAATGACGGTAGTCCTCATTTCTGGAGCAGATCTTGAAAAACATGCCTTTTAATAGTTTGGGAGTTTTTACAAATGTTTCCTTAGCAAGAGCATAACTCAGTAACCGTTTACATATTCTACAAAACATCTACACAGGGTTGTCTGAGAACCGTTACCATAATAACCTAATTGAGATGTATACCACTTGACAAAGGGACTTTGACAAGGCATATTGTGAATTATTGTGAAAACACAATTTACAAGTGGCACCCGAACCAGCCTACTTCCTCACAGTGGGTACTGGTAACATGAACGGGTACACCCGAACCATCCTATTTCCTCTCAGCGCCTTGATGCAAGAAAGCGAAGTCCTGTCAATTTGAAACATGCAGTACCAATTACTGCTGTAACAGCCTTGTTCTCTGTGTCAGACAATGCTAAATCTGTCATGGTTGAAAGAAAACAGTATCCAGGAACTTGAGCATGGGGCCTCACAATCCACAAGTCACAAGGTAGCACCTATGAGCAGATGATTGGGAACATGACAATTGCACAAGGAAGTAAATTTAAAGCCCAGCCTCGTCAAGTGTATACGATGCTCAGTAGGGTCAAATCAAGGAAAGGCCTAAAGCTTGTAGGTTTTGATGAACACAAAATTGTAGTAAACAAAAAAGCATTGGATGAGATGACTAGATTGAGGAATGAAAAACTGTTCACCTGGACACACCCTGTAGAGAACATTCATGGTGATGGACTCAAGGTAACTCACTTGAATGTTCGATCCCTCAGTGCTCATTTCGAAGATGTGAAGAAGGACAAGTTTGTTGGTGTGCTTGATGTTTTGTGTTTCACAGAAACACACATCAATGATTACAGTAAAAGAGACCTGCCAGGATATAAAGTCTATCCAGGAGACACTACACATGGTATTGCTGTGTATGTTTCAACAAGTTTCAAGAACAGTGTCCAGCTGTGTAATGAAATGTCATCTCACAGTATTGAAAACATTTCCTTTCTTGTTGGCAAGTTTTGCATTGCTTGTGTGTATGTTCCTCCAAAAGTGTCATGGACACGGTTGTCGCATTCACTTTCTCATTTCATGCAGAAACTTCACGATCTCTCCAAGCAGCATGAATGTGAACATGTCCTAGTTACTGGGGATTTCAACTGTGATCTGAGTGAAAAACTCAAACTTGAAGATTTCTTTCATGTGCGGAAAATGACTCAACTCATTCACTCGTCAACTCACTGTCTAGGAGCTACACTGGACTTGTTGTTTACTGATCATGCCAGTGCTGTAGCATTCCAGACTCCAGTCTACTACTCAGATCATCAGATGATTGGTCCTGTACCTCTCAGTACACCTCATGGTGACCCCTGCTCTCAATGATCTCTAAGTAAAGCAAGAACTCCCTTACTTCTCTGATTATTGTTTAAGTTATAACACATCTCATTACAAATACAACTGTAAATGCATCTTAAACCTACTCAACTGTATAAACACTGACTGCATTGCATCCTATCCTGTATATATTCTTTTAAACCATATTCTGTACTTCACTTGCTTGATAACGGTGTTAGAACCTACACCGAAATGTCGCTCCTAATTGTAATAAAGAAGTTGTTCGACCATATGTCTCATCCTTACTCATTACAAATACAGTTACGTATTCTATCATAAACTGCAGATGGCAAAACAAGACCAGTAATAACTTTTTTAGTCCTGCAATTAGGCCATTACTAAAAGGTCCAGTGAACATATGTTCACAGGAGCTAATGCATTGCACACAACCGGACATGTCATATTGGCGGGGGATATGAGTATTTCATGCTTGTTATGTTAGACTTGAATATATCCGTAGATTTTACATTATGGAATGCGATGAACTTATCGAACAACTGCTCCAAGATGAGTCAGAACCTATGGTAAATAAATCTTTAGATAAACATAGAGATAGACTTGTGGCTTTGGTAGCTGGTGGAAAATGTTCCCAAAATTTTGGGGAAAATTATACCACTGAAAAAATTGATAACATGACCAATGAAGAATTTTAAAAAACTACGCGGGTTACGAGTCTAGACTGGGAGATACCATGACTAAAACAATAGGTTCGGCTATGTTACAACTATACACAGTTGTAGCTAGTATGTTTCTTCCTATCCTGGCAGAAAATCGCATGTATGTATGCGAATCTCTCAAGAGAGATCCATTCATCGAACATGCTATCAGGGCAGTAAGGTGTGAGTTTTATCATAGATAGGGAATGTTCTTAGCGCCACTTACCACCGCTTTAACAACGGCTAGGTATTGTCAATTTAAACATACGTCCCGGCTTACTAATAATGGAGACGGAAATACCGCATGTGAACGATGAAACACAAGCGATTGCACAATCACCACAAGAGATTGCACCACAAGTCAGAGTGACTAAGAATCCTCGAAAAGTAGCTGCTAGGAAAAAACTAACACACAATACTGAGCATAGTCCAATTAAAACTTGGGCTCCCTATATACTAGGGGTTGTTACTATAGCAGCGGTATGGTTTTATAAGAGAAAACACCACAAGTTCAAAAATTAGATGAGGTTCAATTAGAGTTAAGCCCTCATGTAATGTTATAAGGCAATGACTACTCCAGTTACAGACGGTAAAATGTTGGTAAATGCAACTTATCATTCAGCGGTGGTCAGCGGCTTGGCCATTGGCTATGCCCGCATAGCTAAAATGATTACTAAAGCCACACCACCCAAGCTAGATTTTAATGGTTATGATATCGGTATGGCCATTCTTGATATTGGATTGGCTATGGCAACAAAAGATATGCTCATCAAACAAGGGCTTATCCGGGAAGACATAATGAAGTAATTAAACATTTGAATATTTTATATTATTGAACATTTGAATATTTTATATTCATATGAACATGGCTTCAATTGTGATGATGATTGGTGGAGCTGTTGTTAATGCTCTAGCTTTTTCGGGGAAATTTTTTTATTTTCTAGTATGAGAGGTTCTGAGCAGAAAAGACATAATAAAGCATAAGAACAACTCGAAACAGCCCAGTCACAATGGACCCGACAGAGAATAGAGAGATTAGATTTTATTCATGAAGAACTGCATAGACAGGGACATTCAATTCAAACATTTAAGGATGTCGAAACTGCCATGCACGAATACTTCCTCGTTTATGGAAAAAAACTTGACCCTATGCCAAAACCAACAATGAGTCAGTTTTATACACCGTCAGAGGAACAAAAAGACCGCGAGATAAAATTTATCATGTTGGGGTTGACTGCTGTATTGATTTTAGGTTACACAATTCTAGATGTAGGCCTAGCAATGGCTACAAAAGATATGCTAATCAAACAAGGGCATATCCCAGGAGACATAATGAAGTAATTAAACATTTGAATATTTTATAAACATATAGTATGGCATGAATTGAGATGATGGTTGGTGGAGCTATTGTTAATGCTCTAGCTTTTTCAGGGAGTAATTATTTATTTTCTACTCTGAGGGAATCAAATGCTTAAGAAATTGAAGAGGAGCGTAACATTAGAACAACTCGAAACAGCCCAGTCACAATGGGCCAGGCGCAGAATGGAGAGATTAAATTTTATCAATGATGAGTTTAGAAAACAAGGACATTCAATTCAAATGTTTAAGGATGTTGAATCTGCCTTGCAGGAATACTTCCTTGTTTACGGAAAGACACTTGACCCAATAACAAGGCCAACACTCTCTCAGTTTTATACACCGTCAGAGGCTCAGACAGACCGCAAGATAGCGTTTATAATGTTGGGATTGACTGGTGTGTCCATATTTAGCTACATTATTATGCATAAGCTATGGCACGCATTTAGACAAATGATACTAGAAGTGTAATATTTATCACAATAGCGAGGGGCACATCAAGATGTAAATTTACACTCATGGGAAAACCAATTCAATGCAACAGGTGTTGCGTCGGTATATATTGTGGGAAACATGTCATTGCAATTAGAAAAGGGCATGTTAATTATACGTGTTCTGTATGTGGGATTGGGGTCAAAGGAAGGTTACTGTTTACAGTGCTGACAAAAAACCGTTTCAAATTATTTATGAGAGGAAAAAGGCTTACCTCGATGAGATAAATAGATTGGGTAGAATTTAAACTAATTAGAGATTTGTTCACATGTAGTTATATTTCACAATGGTTTTTGTCAGAGAGTTGAAGACTTTGGCAAAACAGCGTGGTCTACATGGTTATTCTCGAATGAGAAAAGCTGAATTGATTGATTTAGTCGGTTTGGAATACAACAAACCCCAGACTGTTAGAGAACTCAAAGCTCAAGCGAAAAAAAGTGGGCTGAGAGGTTATTCTCGAATGAGAAAAGCTGAATTGATTGATTTACTAGATGATAATAAACCTGCTGTTGTTGATAATAATCAACTGGTTGAGTTAAGATTTGTACCCACAGCTTGCGTTGGTAAATATCTAAGAGGTTGGAAGATGGATATTAATTCCAACATGGATGTTAATGATGTTAAACCCGTCGTATCGAGCAAAATTAACGAGGAGTTAGATGAATTAATTAGTATAAAATACCAGCTGACTGTTAAAATGTCATTGAGTAAAAATGACTCTGAATATACCAAACCTTTTTTCCGGAGCAACCAAGAAGTTATAACCGAATCTGATGCATCAATTCAGCGGATACAAGAAACTTTAGAATGATGGACTAATAGAGGTTCGGGTTGGGATGTGGATAGAACTCAACCTTGATGGTATAGATGAACCTACACTAATCTCACAAATTGATAAGGCAGAAGAGCAAAATAATTTAGCTATAAATGTTTTCGGACATTCTTCTAAAGGAATTGTTGTACCGTATATCGCTGTGTATAAGGCGAGTTTTTCGTACCTAAAATGAGGGGGTTAAGAAGGGGGGTCGTCTTATACACGGAGTCGAAGATCTCACATTTTTTTCCACTGGTGATGTCAACCAGCGGCCGATAGCCAGCCCAGCATTTGACAATAAAACTTTGCATTTCATCCTAAATAACTGTTCCAATAACTATTTACATACATAAACATGATTTGTATCTCTTTTCCTTGAATAAAGTTTAATAATTTCTGCAAATAAAGTTGAAATGACACTCGACTCGATGCAGATTGTCAAACCAGCTGACATGGTAAAACAATCAACATCCGTGAGTTGAGAGCCGGAAGTACCGTTAAGCATTTGCATATTGCACATGTGACCTAATATGTGATAACCGGTGAAGCTGAAATCAATTCCCGCTGTTTTTACAGTTGTATTAACAACTGTTGGAGACGGTGTGTATAAATGATTGTGGAATAAACACGCTGAATGTGAAGCAAACATAAGCCTAGATAGTTACAACATAGTTAATTGGCGATTAAATTACTCACCATTGTCTCTTATATGTTATATTGTTTTATTTTACAGGCACCAATTTGGTGTCGTACCGTGTAAACACAAAATGGCAACATGTGCTGTGGTTACACACGCGACCAATCATCGTAGATAAACAACACAAGATAAACATATTTTTATTGCATATATAAGGTTTGTGTGCGCACTTGTGATGTGCTTCATTCCAGGTCGCCTTATACACGGAGTATAGGACTTTGGGTTGATTTTTAAGGCGTGTACAGGGGGGTCGTCTTATACGTGGGGTCGCCTTATACACAGCGATATACGGGACACAGGATAAGCTCTGCCTCAGAATATATTCCCAGAATCAATTCATTTCTGATTGAAAAAGATGGTAAATATCATTATACATGGATAAAGAGTTTAAGCAGACTATTATAGGATCAAACAAAACATGAGAGAAAGAAATATTTCTGCGAAAGATGCCTGCATGGGTACAGCAGACAAGATCTATTAGAAGCGCATAAAGAAGACTGCAGAGGTGTTGGACAGACTGCTATCAGGATCGATATGCCTGAAGAGGGAAAAAATATATTAACATTGTTGTAATCAAATGCCAGTACTGTACATAATTTACGCTGACTTCAAAGCACTTATCAAACAGATAGAAAATATTGAACACAATACTGAATGTAGTTTAACATACAAAACTCAAAAACATATTCCTTGTAGGTTTGGATATATAGTTGTAAGGTATGATGTGAAAACAAACCCGCCCCTGATTTACAGAGGTTCCTAGAATAGCTACTAAAGGAAGAGAGAATAATCAGGGAAAATTTATCGCGTAAGAAACCCATGTGTATGACGAGGGATGATTGGAGGGCCTATAAGAAGTCGACGATTTGTCATGTTTGTAATAAACCCCTGAATGGGGATTCTGTAAGAGATCATTGCCACGTCACGGGTAATTATCGGGAAGCCGCGCATAGTGAGTGTAACTTGAAACTAAAAATGAATTCTCAAACAATACCCATCCCCGTTGTGTTTCACAACCTTAGAGGAATTCTCATCTCATTATGCAAGCTATCTCAAAGACCGATGGCGGCTTAACGTGTATTCCTAATAATATGGAAAAATACATATCATTCTCATTGACTAAAAACTATACATTACAAGGATTGGAAAGCCAGAACAAAGCAAAGTAATGGGCTTAGATTCATAGACTCCATACAGTTTCTGTTATCTTCCCTGGACAATTTAGCTAATGCAAACAATCCCGATGACTTTGCAATAACAAATCAATATACTAATCAGATAACTCGTCATTTGTTGTTGAGAAAAGGTGTATATCCTTATGAATATATGGATGATTGGACTAGATTTGACGAAACTAAATTACCCCCCCTTGAATCATTCTATAGTAACCTAACAGATTCTAAAATAACCTATGCAGATTATGAACACGCTCTGACGTTGTGGGATAAATTAGGTTGTAAGAATTTAGGCGATTATCATGATCTGTACTTAAACACCGATGTACTGTTACTCTCCGATATATTCGAGATATCTAGAAAGACATGTTTAAAACAATACGGCTTGGACCCGGCATGGTACTTTTCCAGTCCCGACTATCGTGGGATGCATTGTTGAAGAAGACCGGTGTAGAGCTAAAATTACTCACTGATTACGATATGCACTTGTTTGTAGAGAAAGGATTAAGAGGTGGTATATCGATGACGGCGAAAAGGTATTCTAAGATAATAATAAATTAGTGGAAGGATATGATCCGAGTAAACCCGGTACGCATATATTATATCTCAACGCCAACCATTTGTACGGATGGGCTATGCGTCACCCTTTACCCACGGGTGGTTTTGTGTGGGTTGATGTGAAGGATATCGATGTGATATAGATCCCCACAGATTACGATGTGATTAGAGGGTACACACCAGAAGTTGACTTGGAATATCCAAAAGAGTTGCACAAAGACCATAATAACAGCTAGCCCCTGAAAGATTAATGGTTAATAAAGATTGGATGTCAGAATATCAACACTCCTTGATGGGCAATGCTGGGTTAGCTAACGTAGAAAAACTCGTACCAAATTTGATGGATAAGACAAAATATATAGTTCACTACAGAAATCTCCAGTTATATCTATTGTTAGGCATAAAGAGTTCTAAAGTTTGATCAAAGTCCTTGGATGGAGCCCTACATAAGGCCGAACACAGGTTTAAGAAAGATTGCTACCAGCGATTTTGAAAAGAACCTATATAAGCTCATGAATAACTCAGTATTTGGTAAAACTATGGAGAATCTAATGAAGTGTGTTGATGTTAAATTAGTCAGGTCTAATGAGGAAGAAAGACTCAGGAAACTTATAGCCAGTCCAGCTTTTAACAGAAGAAAGATATTTGATAACGACTTAGCTGCACTACATATGCAGAAGAGTAATATAAAATTCAACAGACCGGTGTACGTTGGTATGAGTATTCTTGACTTGTCAAAACACTTAATGTATGACTTTTATTACAACGAACTTAAGAAGCAATAGGCGATAGGTGCGAGGTGTTATATACTGACACAGATTCTTTGTTGATGGAAATACAAACCGAGGATGTATATAAAGATATGGCAGAAAAAATAGATATGTACGACACGAGCAATTACCCAAAAGATAATCCACTGCACAGCGTAGTAAATAAAAAGGTGTTAGGTAAGATGAAGGATGAATGTGCTGGGACCCCTATTGCGGAGTACGTCGGATTAAGACCTAAGATGTATTCTATGAAAAAGTCTGATAATGGAGAGATAAGAAAAGCTAAGGGTGTTAAGAAGTATGTGGTAAAAAAGCATATCAAACACAAACAGTATAAAGAAACATTATTCAATGGTAGAACATTCAAACACGAGATGAACACTTTAAAAAGTGTCAATCACAGGATATATGGATTAAGAATGAACAAGACATCATTATCCCCCTTAGATACAAAGAGATGGATTGATAAGGATGGTGTAACTTCCTATGCTTATGGTTATGGTGGTAATACTGTATCGTTGGGAACTATGAGCAACTCTTCTCGTAAAATATCCCCTGCTCGGTCCATCTTTAAGATAATAAAGGATAGGCTCTCCTTCTTTCATAACCAACCGCAAATGTTATATATCTTTGGGGACCAAATCGGATCGGTTGCACGATGCAGACCGGGCTGGTATAAATATCTTAAGCTTACTCTATCCGGAAGTTTTTGTTCTTTGCTTCTCCTCGGTGCTGAAGATTCGGAAGTCACAGATTTCATTTTTATCGCATCGGATGGTTTCTTCCCGATTAATCTCGTTACTTCATTATTCAGCGCTGATACAACAGCTGATAATCGTGTCACCCATTCAGTTGATCTTAATCTATCTGATTTCATTTCAATCCCATACTGATATCCAAACAAATGTTCCGCTAGTTTCCAGTTAAATCTTTCAACGATAGCTTGACTACGGTGGGCCTCATTTTCACCAGGCCTGAGTGTGACATTGTGCTTTGTTAATAGTTTAGTTACTGATCCCATAAACTCGCGACCAGGATCTACTTGAAAGAACTTGGGCCATTTTAGTGGTCCGCGTTTATATATGCGGCTCAGTGCATTAGCTACTTCTGTTGAATCTTTCGAGGTTAATGGTTCAGCCTCCTTGTAGCGACTAGCCACATCCACTACGGTTAAAGCCTATTTATATGTTTTGCGTCTTATCTTATCGTGGGGAAGAAACAAGAGGTCAGCCTGATGAACTTCATTCGTTGTAAAAATATCAAACTTCTTCCTCGGGATATAACGTGGTGCCGGTAAGTATATTTGCCGCATCGCTTGTTTGTTAGCCAATCCTTGGCCACTTCTTTAGATACCTAAGCCGCAGTGGCTAATTTTTTTATTGCTCCTATACCTTTCCAATATCCTTGTGGGCTATAGTGAATTTTATCCATTATTAATTAATATTCATGATTCTTTTAATACGACTCATGACGATCGTTGAATCGCATCATCATTTTACATAATAAAATTCCCTCTGTAGTAGCAGTATAGGTATATAAATCTGGCTCCAGTGGAAGTGGTCCAGAACCATCATTACTTGTACTACTTCTCCAGAACATCCACATTTCCGTGCAGAACTTGTTAAGTATTCAATAACTCTCACCTTCTGAGTTAGTATTGCCTCAACCCATAATTGCTTGCATCTGTTTCCATCTCAAATTCACCTGGAAATCAGGATAAGATAGGAGTGTAGCAGCAGTTCAGTCCATATGAATGGAGTATTCTTCTCTGTTAGATGAATCAGTGGTCGAACAACATCATCAAAATCCTTCACAAATCGGTGACGTCAGTCCCATTTTCCGAATGAGGAAATTGTTTATTTGCTGATATGTTTGTTGGGTACATGCATATCCTTGTGACATCTAGAATATGGCCAAAGTACTTAACTCTTGTCTTGGCTGACATACATTTCTTTGCGTTCAACTTCAGTCCTGCCCATCATAACCTCTCAAACACTTTTTGAATGTGTTCCAGGACACTTCTGGAATATATGATGATGTTATCCAGATAAATCAAAAGTATCTCCCAGTTAAGATCACCAATAATAATCAACAGCGTTCTCTGGAATGTTTGAGGTGCTCCCTTCCGGCCAAATGGCATCACGTTGAATTCAAACACTCCCTTGTGTCACATAATCGCAGTGTTGGCTTTATCCTCTTTTTTCATGAGACCTGGTAATAGCCCTTCTTCATAACCAAGGTAGTGAACACTGTGGCCTGACTGAGATCTGCCGAACTCAATTCTTGGGATGGGAAAACTGTCTTCAACCGTTGTATGTAAATTGGTGCAATATCTTGTAGATGAGTCACTTTTCCCAACCCAAGCTATCCTATTTGCCCAACGACTGTTGCTTGGCCTGATCAATCCTTGTCTGGACTTTCCTAAACAAACTGTTCAATATCTTTCAGTCTGTTATGAGGTAGCCGACCTGGAGTCTGAGCCACTGGCATTGCATGTTCAATTACATTAGTTCATCCCAATTCAGCATCAACTGAGAATACATCTGAATTATGCCTGATGATGTTGTACAGACAATGCTGTTTATCTGCTGAAATGTCAGAATTGTTAGATAAAACTCTCAACATTTTATCAACTTTCTCTCTCATTTCATGTGATGTCTTGCTTGCTTCCCCGGGAATGCTAGGATCATCTACCAGATCTGTTGCAAATGTTCCTATCACAGTTCCCCATGTTCATATTTACCCCTGTTATTGAGTATTTGTCATGTGTATCACCCTTTGTCCAACACCTGACCACATCCTATTCCAAATCTTCCTGAACCGCGAAATCAAGCGGTTCAATCAGGCCTACTGTCCCTGACTTGCTATCTCCATTGCCCACTGTACTATGTACCACAACAATCTCTCATGGAAATAAATTAACATCCTTTATGGCATATATCAAGTTGACCTGGGGTGCATTTGATGTACCATTCTTTGAAACATTTCTCTTTCCACATAGAATATCAATTGTACCATTCCCTAATGTATACTTTGCACCCAGTTTGGAAGTGACTTCCATTCCAAGCATTGCTGGATAGGCTGACTTCCTTACCACAGTGAATCTGTGTGACACAACATAGTTTGAACCAACGTTCTAGTCAGTAGTAGCATCAAAAGCAACTGACATTTTCTCACCATTAACAGTCCTTGGTGAGAAATTTGATCCATGTAGTCTCCCTCTAACCTGAGCTGCTTAAAGTTCTGTAATCACACTTATCTGAGCTCCAGCTTCAAACAACCCTAAACACCTCACCCCACTTATATTCACTTTTCCACATTTTCCACAACAGCAGCTGATACAATTCTTTCTTTAGATGTCTTCTCACCAAACCCAGTCTCTAATAGTTTCCCTGGTAGCTCATACTCCTGTTTGACAACTTTATGTCCAAACTTTCCACAACTTGTGACATTGACCTGTGAATTTCCTTGAACAATCCCTTGCACTGACTGTTTTTGACATATTTCCTGCAGTTGTCAGATCACTATTGCTACGACTGTTTCTGACCATGATCGCTGATCTAGTGTAAGTTCCTCCAGTTTAGCAGTTATTCCCTTCCTTTCCATCATATCTGATCCTCATCTTGCCCAGATACCACACCAACAGTTGGAGAATTTGTTTCCTGAAATATTTGATTCTTTCTTTTGACAACTTCATCTGGCACAGCTTCTTCAGACCCAGACATAAACATTTAATGCCTTCCTAAAATGTGCAAGTACAAGTGACTCTTAGTCTTCTAGTTCCTTAATGTCAGGGAATGCTTTCTTACACAATGTTTCCATTGCAAATCATTATGCTTATGGTGTCTCACCTTCTCTCTGCATTCTATCTGCTGAATCCAATTGAAATTTGTGCACAGTTTGTTCCTTCCCAAACCTCCTTATCGATGATTTACTTGCGTCCTCGTAGCTTTCTTGATGAGCATTGGGTAGACTGTTATAGAATCCCCGTGCATTGCCCTTCAAGGAGATGCAGACTGGGCACCATATTTCTGTTATCAAATTCATCATGAAAAAACCTCTAATTGCTTCAAATGACTTCTTATTCCGTTATTTTCCCACTGTTCCACTGAGAAATGGCAATATCTGCCTTTATTTCTTCTTGTTTTTAACCGCTGTCAGCAGTGAAAGATTTTGACATGGCTCGTACAACAGGACTTGTTTTTTCAAGATCCAGACTCAAACTATCATCTCTACAATCAACGTTACCACCTTAACAGATATTGTAGAATGTGCTAAACATTCAGTCACTTATTATTACTTATCAGTTACTTAGCAAAGTTAGAATTTCTCCAACTCACTGAGTGTTTACCTTCCTAAATCTTTTTGAGGTCAATGCAAATGATGGTCACAGTGGATAGTGTCATTGTTATTTAAGTTGTTATACCACCCCTCTTTTAGGGTGTGTCTCCTGTTACCTTGTATAGGGGTTGTCAATGAATTTGTTATGATAACCCATTGATCAGACGAATGACCAAATAGTACGTAATTATTTTCAATAACAACATTTTACGCCACTTAATATGAAGCACAGTTACTTTTTTCCATTAGTATAGAATTGTTTATTGAACTTATTAAATCTTATAAAAGTGCTAAGATTAATGTTATTGTTTCATACATTTTATTCTTTTTCAATCCAAACACATACAGGAATACAGGATATTTTAAGACAGTAGACATGCACTGAAACACAAAAGAAACACAAGTTTTTGTAATAGTTCTAGTTTTTCTTTTAAGAGCAATTTTAATTTATTTCATGGATTGTAATGGTAAGATGTCCATTTTATGAGTTAAGATCCATTTTTTATGAGTTCCTTGATATTGCAAGCCTCCAATACGCAGCACCTCATCCAGTCATGGGGTGGATTCTAAGGTATCAATCTGGCAAAAGTGTTGAGAATTTTACTCATGTTTTCAATATACATATAACGTCTTAAAGACCGTTATGCGACAACCAACTGTATACTACTGACCTCCCGTGCATGTTCAAAGAGCCATTATTCTATGACCATACCAGCACATCTATCACCTACATCTCCCTGAGAAGTTTCTGCTGGCCACCCAAACAGCACAACAAACTATCACATTAACAAGTGCCCGATGTGCCCGTGGTGGTACTGTGAGGTGCCAGCTTGCATCAAACCACCTCAGTTGTTGTAGTCCATCCCAGACCTAGGCACCGACCGACAGAACTGTATGCAATGGGCTACTTTGCATCATACTGGTATTGTCAACAGTGGAGATGGGCTATGTTCTTGGATGAAAATAGTGTATGCATTTATCACGCTGATGGCAGAGTTTGAATGTGATGTGTGGTGTGGAAAACGCTGTGAACGTTGTGCTTATGAAAGTGCTAATTCATTTCATGTAATGAAGGTGTAATGCTGTAGTGAAGGCAGATGGTGATCACATGCTACTGAATCTCATTTATGGTTCTACAGTGATCCCTCGCTACAACGCTACCTTCGGGGTCCAAATAATTGATGAGTGTTGTACATGATCAGCGGTTTAACGAAAGTTGAGTCGTAGGTGGTAGATGAGCAACAAAACAGTATACATGCTCTGCCTACCTAACACGATCTACGTTGCACGTTTCAGAGTCTCAAAAAAGATTAGAATAGAAGTTGTTATGATTCATAGTGTAAAAAAAGATTTATCAAGTATTAATATACACTTTAAAAAAACAACACATATCCCTTCAGTGAACTCAGGTGAATAAACAGGTATAACAAACTTGGTCAATAAGAGTATGAAATTTGATATAAAACATCACTAGACATGATGATACACCATTTAAAATGTATTTCCTGCTCTCCAAGACATTGTTGTTATATGCAGAGATTAAGATTACCGTGTGTATTTTCTTGTAAACTAAGCTGGAAGTGGCAATCAGCTGTGCACACGTTTCCTCCCAATCTACCGGTGATTCAGTTAAAAAATACCCAATGATACAACTTCAAAGACTTTTGATGCAATGGCCGGAAGAAATTGTATCTGAAATTATTATTTTATCAGGAATAATATATTCCAATATTGTGTTATTTTAGTTGCAGCTTCCACCATGTATATATAGAATTATAAGAACCATAAGCGTTGCACTTTGGTTCAGATGGTATGCAGGATATTTTTTTACATATGGAAAATTTTTGACCAGTCACCATAGGGACTTCCCGCACTACATGTATTTCGATTGTGAAAACGTTATGTGGACATTTAATAGTCAAACTGCCTCAAACTGCCTGTAGTTAGAATGCAACTTTGCCTCTAATTGTTCATCAGTGTTTATTGAAATGTGAGAATAGTGTGTGCCATGTGTGTTTACCTCTGACATTTACCCAAGTGTATGCTTCATCTCTCAAAAATAAACAACTGAACTATTTGAATCTTCACTTGCATTTCTTTTGAATTTCAGTATATATTTATAATAGTGGAAACTGTAAATGGGATTCAAACATTCAAGATCGTACTTGTAACAGACTTATGATGAAGCACTTTTCTATTTCTAGTTGATGCCTCAAGCAGAGGGAGGAGGTCAGGATCTGGCAACTTCAGTGTCACTTCAGAAATGTAAGTTCACCTTTATACAACACCTTCTGTGCTCTCATAATCCAAGCCATTCTATCAAAATGAATAGTTTTGGTTTTATTATCCCCCGCCCAACGAAGTTGGCGGGGGATATAGAAACGGGCTCCATCCGTCCGTCCGTCACGTTTCGTTTCCGGAGCATAACTCATAAACCGTTCAATATTTTTTCATGAAACTTTGCAGGTCTGTCAGGTACATGCTGAACTGGTGCCTTTTGCTATTGAGAAATTTTAGAAATTTTTATTTTTACGTTTCCATGGCAACAAGATGGACTTAAGTTCTGTGAGGGTAGGGTTCGTTTCCGGAGCATAACTCATAAACCGTTCAATATTTTTTCATCAAACTTTGCAGGTCTGTCAGGTACATGCTAAACTGGTGCCTTTTGCTATTGAGAAATTTTAGAAATTTTAATTTTTACGTTTCCATGGCAACAAGATGGACTTAGGTTCTGTAAGGGTAGGGTTCGTTTCCGGAGCATAACTCATAAACTGTTCAATATTTTTTCATCAAACTTTGCAGGTCTGTCAGGTACATGCTGAACTGGTGCCTTTTGCTATTTAGAAATTTTAGAATTTTTTATTTTTTACATTTCCATGGCAACAAGATGGACTTAGGTTCTGTGAGGGTAGGGTTCGTTTCCGGAGCATAACTCATAAACCGTTCAATATTTTTTCATCAAACATTGCAGATCTGTCAGGTACATGCTGAACTGGTGCCTTTTGCTATTGAGAAATTTTAGAATTTTTTATTTTTTACGTTTCCATGGCAACAAGATGGACTTAAGTTCTGTGAGGGTAGGGTTCGTTCCCGGAGCATAACTCATAAACCGTTCAATATTTTTTCATGAAACTTTGCAGGTCTGTCAGGTACATGCTGAACTGGTGCCTTTTGCTATTGAGAAATTTTTATTTTTTACGTTTCCATGGCAACAAGATGGACTTAGGTACTGTGAGGGTAGGGTTCGTTTCCGGAGCATAACTCATAAACCGTTCAATATCTTTTCATGAAACTTTGCAGGTCTGTCAGGTACATGCTGAACTGGTGCCTTTTGCTATTTAGAAATTTTAGAAATATTTATTTTTTACATTTCCATGGCAACAAGATGGACTTAGGTTCTGTGAGGGTAGGGTTCTTTTTTTTTTTTACAATTTCCATGACAAGTTCCACCTCGGTTAAAAAAGGTTAGGGTTTGTTTAGATTTAATTATGTCATAAATTCTGCAACAGGGCGGGGGATATAGCCACGTTAGTGGCAAACTCTTGTTGTATCTACTTCAAACCTTTCTTCAGCATATTATAACTTCTACCTCTGTAGAAGCAGCTAGTATTATCACACATAAACAGAAGAAAAGTAAGGTAACAATTTCTTCAGATGATGACAGACAGATCCTTTGTGCTAGTGAACCTCTCACAGGTATCACACATGCAGACCTGCACACAGGACCAGGACTTCACGCAGCCCCAGACTTTTGCCCAGATGCAGGGCTTCACTCAGCCTCAGACCTTCACTCAACCCCTGCCATTCACGCAACCCACACCGTTTACGCAGGCTGCAGCATTTACACAGCACGGTCGTTCGTGCAGCCTCCTATGTTCACACAACCTTCTTTTTATAAGCAAAGTATCATGCCTCCTTCATCCATTGACATTGTAGTTAATGTTACTCAGCAAGTGATCCTTGCTATGCACCAACAATACATGCTCAACAATGCACCTACTCCGTCTACCACATCTACTCTTGTCTCTGACGACTTGTCGCACACTTCTCATTGCTCTCCTCACTCCAAACCCTCACGCCTTACAGGAAGAGTATGTGTTTGAGCCTTCTTTTGCTGGAACATCCTCACGTCATAAAGAAATACCTTCTATCTATGACAACCAGGAGTTGTTGATACATCCTCATGTCATGAGGAATACCTTCTATCTATGACAACCAGGAGTTGTTGATACATCCTCATGTCATGAGGAATACCTTCTATCTACATGGCCAGGAGTTGCAGATACATCCTCACGTCATGAGGAATACCTTCTATCTACACGGCCAGGAGTTGCTGATACATCCTCATGTCATGAGGAATACCTTCTATCTACACGGCCAGGAGTTGCAGATACATCCTCACATCATGAAGAAGTACCTTCTATCTACACGTCCAGGAGCTGGGATACATCTTCACGTCATGAGGAAGTACCTTCTATCTCCACGTACAGGAGTTGCGGATACATCCTCATGTCATGAGGAATACCTTCTAACTACACGGCCAGGAGTTGCTGATACATCCTCACATCATGAAGAAGTACCTTCTATCTACACGTCCAGGAGCTGGGATACATCTTCACGTCATGAGGAAGTACCTTCTATCTCCACGTACAGGAGTTGCGGATACATCCTCACGTCATGAGGAATACCTTCTATCTACACGGCCAGGAGTTGCTGATACATCCTCACATCATGAAGAAGTACCTTCTATCTACACGTCCAGGAGCTGGGATACATCTTCACGTCATGAGGAAGTACCTTCTATCTCCACGTACAGGAGTTGCGGATACATCCTCACGTCATGAGGAATACCTTCTATCTACACGGCCAGGAGTTGCTGATACATCCTCACATCATGAAGAAGTACCTTCTATCTCCACGTACAGGAGTTGCGGATACATCCTCATGTCATGAGGAATACCTTCTAACTACACGGCCAGGAGTTGCTGATACATCCTCAAGTCATGAGGAATACCTTCTATCTACGACAACCAGGAGTTGCTGATACGTACATCCTCACATCATGAGGAAGTACCTTCTATCTTCATGGCCAGGAGTTGCTGAAACATCCTCATGTCATGAGGAATACCTTCTATGTATGACAACCAGGAGTTGCTGATACATCCTCACGTCATGAGGAAGTACCTTCTATCTACACGGCCAGGAGTTGCTGATACATCCTCACGTCATGAGGAAGTACCTTCTATCTACACGGCCAGTAGTTGCGGATATATCCTCATGTCATGAGGAAATATCTTCTCTCTACGACAACCAGGAGTTGCTGATACATCCTCACGTCATGAGGAATACCTTCTATCTTCACGTTCAGGAGTTGCGGATACATCCTCACATCATGAAGAAGTACCTTCTATCTACAAGGCCAGGAGTTGCGGATACATTTTAATGTCATTTGGAATACCTTCTTTCTACACGGCCAATAGTTGCAGATACATCCTCATGTCATAAGGAAATACCTTCTATCTACACAGCCAGGAGTTGCAGATACATCCTCATGTCATGAGGAAATATCTTCTCTCTACGACAACCAGGAATTGCTGATACATCCTCACATCATGAGGAATACCTTCTATCTACACGGCCAGTAGTTGCGGATACATCTTCATGTCATGAGGAAGTACCTTCTATCTACACAGCCAGGAGTTGTTGGTACATCCTCATGTCATGAGGAAATATCTTCTCTCTACGACAACCAGGAGTTGCTGATACATCCTCATGTCATGAGGAAATACTAGGGGCGTTCAATAAGTTTTGCAACTTGGGCATTTCTGTCTACACAAACAATGTCAACTTGTGGCAGGTGTGACACTAGTCATAACATCAGGTTGACATGTGTCATAACAAGTTCCAGACACAACAATAAGTTAGAAGTGATGGTTTCATTCACCTAAGGATGGTCACAATCATGGATTCTCTCAATCATAACCATGCACTGTAATAAAGTTCCTCACAAAGGAGGGATGCACAGCAAAAGAAATCCATGATCGCATGTGTAAAGTGATGGGTAAAGATACTCCTGACTATTCCACAGTTTGCCGTTGGTCTCTACAGTTTAAAAGGGGTAGGGAGTCCATAGTTAATGACCAAAGGTCAGGCAGGCCTTGAGATACCACCCAACCGGAAACCCTTGCTGCTATAGAAAGAAGAATTTTGTCTGACCGACGAGTGAAAGTATCTGAACTTTCTAGGGAATTCCAAATATCAGTTGGAACTGTAGTAACCATTATTCATGAGCATCTTGGTATGTCCAAGGTATCTGCAAGATGGGTACCTAGAAACCTCAGAGCTCAAGATCGCCATCAGAGAACAGAAAGTTGTTGAGACCTCCTGGATCTCTATACTGCTGAAGAAGCCAGATTTCTTTCTTGTCTAGTGACAGGTGATGAAACATGGATCCACCACTGGGACCAAGAAACTAAATTGGAATCCATGCAATGGAAGCACCCCAATTCTTTGCCTCCGAGGAAGTTTCACACTCAACCATCGGCTGGCAAGGTAATGGCCCCCATAATTTGGGATGCAAGAGGCATATTACTGATTGATTACATGCCACCAAAAACTACAATCAATGGACAGTATTATGTCAATGTGATGAAAGAATTGCGAAAATCTATTCGCCAGAAATGCCGTGGGATGTTAACATGTGGTATTCTACTTTTGCATGACGCTCCGGTTCCCAAGTCGAGAATTGCACAGGCCGCCATATGTGAATGTGGATTTGAACAGTTAAATCACACACCCTCCAGCCCAGACTAAGCCCCCAGTGACTATTTCCTGTTCCAGCAAATGAAATCTGCCCTACGTGGAAGACGCTTCCTGGATGATGAGGACGTAAAGGCTGCCAAGGAGGTGTGGTTAGGGGGCCAATCTGCGGATTCTATAAAAGCGGTATTAAAAGCTTGAAGGACAAATGGAATAAGTGTATTGAGGTGAATGGAGATTATATTGAAAAATAAAAGTGCAAAAGATATTCTGCGAGTTGGTCTTATATTGAAGTTGCAAAACTTATTGAACGCCAGGAGTTGCTGATACATCCTCATGTCATGAGGAAGTACCTTCTATCAAGATGGCCAGGAGGTGCAGACATGGATCGCTGACGGTCTTCCCATCTCCTCTCCCTCCAAGGATCTACCTTCTACTGATACTTATGGTATCTATTGCGACAACCTCAAGTCTCTTACCCTGCCGCCAACTCAATCTACCATACAAGTTATAAAGAATATTAACACATCCTTCACCAAGTCTACCAGAAATCACCGTTTACAAACCCCTCATATCAACCCTAAGAAGTTTCCCTTGTATGGCATGACACTGTTCTTACGGGGTCCGGAGTTAGGACGAAAAACTGTAATTTATTATTGGACTCAAATAGTAAAACCTACAGAGTTGAGGACAAATAGCTCACACAACTGGACACAACAATCAGACGAGCTTTCCTGGGATTGACATGTTGCATTCTATTAATGAAGCAATGCCCTCTTGCCTCATGATCTACAATCCGACAGCGAGCGTATGCTACTGTTATCTATGGTCAACCATAGTTTCAGGGATCCATTTCTGACCAAATCAGTTCTGTTTCAACCTGACTTACACTGTTCCGTCGTCAAGGGTCTCTAACACTTCTGGTCAGACCTACATGAGGTGAAGTACAATGGGGTTTATTGTCGTATTCAAGATTATTGCACTTATATAGATACATGCATGTATGTGTGTGTGTGGCTGCTTGTACTAGTCCGGAATAAAGCCGATTTTATAGTGCTAGCCCACTGAGATACCATGCTGCAGTTTAACATGAATACCTCACCCAGACACAGTTTACTGACTCCCAAGCGGACCAGTCCTTGTTTTAGCCCGCATAAGAACAAGTACCATCTTTTAACGTCTTTTGGTGTGACATGGCTGGGGATCACACCCTGCACCTTCTGCTCTCCAGGTGGACGCTATACGACTAGACCACAATTTTAAGGCAGTCAAAACTCTAGATGAAGCCTCTCTTAGGCCAACCTTGGGTTTCCCCTACAATCTTCAACGGTCAGATCTGTGGTGTACAGGATTCCAAGGACCAGATGTTAATTAAGTCTGTCCAAACCATGACCTCTACAATTAAACAGTCCACACAAAAGACCCAATTCCAAGAGCTGTTTCTCGGGAATACAGAAGGCTAAAGACAAGAAATTCTCAGATATCAGTCTGGCGGTGGCTGCGGCTCCAGAGGAGGCCACCCCTACCGATGAAGAGGTGTTCTTGGGCAGTTTGGTCCTCCCACCTCCAATCGTTTTAAGTACAGGAATCAACTGTAAGTGAAGTGCTTTAAACATATTGAAGGAATTGGGGCCTCACAGACCACCCATTGGTCACAAAATCTCTAAAGAAAGGCTATAGTCTGTAGGTACCTACAGCAGCTCCTCTTACCCTCAATCTTCCACAGCTACAATACTTGGAGAAACTGCTCCTCAATTTAACAGAGGCAATCAATTCACTTCTCACCAAGGGAGCAGTAGAGCTTATTCTGACGGATGTCCTCACCCCAGGGTTCTATTCTCCAATTTTCTTAGTTCCCAAGAAAAGTTCAACAAAAAATTCAGACTGATCTACAACATGAAGACTTTCAACAAGTACTATCTACAAAAGCCAGAAAAATTCAGGATGCTTCATCTACCTCAGTTGCGACAGATGATAAGTCAAGCTGACTATCTAGCCAGCATAGATCCATGAGGTGCATATCTACACATCCTAATCCATCCGGGGTCCAAGAACTAGCTCCATTTTCTCTTGAACGACCGTCACTACCAATGGGCAGTCCTGCCATTTGACATACCTGGACGTAGGCATTCAGGCACATCAACAGACCAATCTACACAGATGGCAGTTGAACTTCACACTGAAATCATTAACCAAACTAGGATGGCTCATCTATTATCAGAAATTCGATCTTCAAGATCAACAGATGAAATCCCCACCATGGGACTTAAACATCTTACCAGTGACCCCTAGAAGAAACTGCATTCAACATCTGACACAGAAAACTTTGTTTTTACTGGCCTTAGCTATGCCTACCAGAATGTCAGAAATCCATGCCATAGGTTTCAGCCGCAGCTAGATTGACAATGGCGACAATTTATCAGCCCATCTTGATTTTATCATCAAGTATCAACTTCTAGGTTAACTGCTAGGTCCACATTCCATCTTTAACTTCTATACTTGGTTCTGAAGATACGGAATATTTATTACTGTGTCCAATCAGAGCCTTACATATTTATTTACAAAGGATGCACGAGGTCAGAGCTCTCGCTTCCACATTAGCTCTCCATGGCAAATGCTCCATTTCAACTAAAAAGCAAGGATGTTTCTGAAATCTGACACATTTTTTGCCAACCACTATCTTCCAGACATTGCCACAGAAGATATTCACCAATTCTGACTTTTAGTGGTCACTCAACAATTGACAGTACCCAATCAAAGATAGCCAAAATCTACTCTCCCAAAATCACGGTTGACTTATTGAAGGTTACCGACTTGCAGATTGTGTCAAGATTATGACCTTTTCTTAACACGAGAATTGTTCCAAGTAAGTTGGAATATAATTCTATGTAATTCTAAGTCCATGAAATCTCTTGATTTTCTCCTTCTCTCACAAGTATGGAGGTGGTGCCCCACTTCAGATTGATGTCCAAGAAGTAAGAAGACGTTCCCATGGGTTAATTGAACAATCATGATTAGAGTCAGGATAATGTAAAATATGTATTTTTTAGGGTAAAAATATCATTTAGATTTATCCTGACTCATACGCTACCTTTTCAGAATGAGATGAGATAAGCAATTCATATAAGTCAAGATGAAAAATAGGGTCGACTGCAGTATTTGTGTGCCCAAACCGGAACAAACGCTTTCACCTTTTTACAGAAGTTGTCAAATGAAAAATGTTCCACGCATGTGAAGTTTGTTATTTACAGTCAAAGCGAGAGGATTTGTAGGCTGCCATTTTTCCTTCGAACACTGTCTGCAGTTCAGTATTTTCTTACACAGATAACACACTGGGGGTTTAACTACCAAAGTAAAAAACGGGTGTTAAAGGGTGGTGTAACTCCCCTTTTTTCAAATACATCGCACAACAGTAAGTTCATTCTGTTTCTAGAACAATATATTTTCTTGGGCGAAAAATACAGCGGGGTTCAAGGCAGGTACAACTCCACCTTTATAAAAAAATTAAAGTAAAATACGGGGGGTAAATGGGGGCCGACCCCCCCCCCATTTGTCTAATAAATCGCACTACTGTATAACTTCATAGGAAAATGATCATCGATAGATACTTTCTTATTCAAACAAATAATTTGAGACTTTGAATTCGTCTTGACTGTCAAATAAGTCTGTGGATCCATCTAGACCTAGTTAAATTTCTTTTTCTGCTTCTTTTTCATCTTTTTCTTAAACGATCATTTTGCTTCTAAGTTCTGATAAATGTAAACACAGCTCATGAACTAAGAAACTGAATAAAATGATCAGCTGAACAACTGAAATATTTCTTTTCTGATAATGTGAACAAAATAATTGTCATACATTCCCGCATTCGTCCCATACCTATGCCAAGATGTCTTCACTGCTCTCTAAGTCGACTTTGCTTTATTTGTACAAGCCACAGTTTATGAATTTACAAGTTATGAGCGAAGTTGCTTTCGTAATAACGAGTCCAGATCAGACACATGACATCTTACGTCATTTATGTCCCGCCCATAAACAACACGAAGTCGACACCAAGTTAATTCGACTTCACTTTCTATCGTAAAACTCTTGGCCCCCCCAGGGGTGAAGTTTTAGACCATACTTTTCACATCCAGCTCATATTTGGTGTCCTTTTTGCTCACAAATGCCCCCAAACGGTTCTGGCACGCTAGCGAGTGCGCACTTATATGTAAGCAAAGCTGTTTTTCGGGAGCAGTTTCCATATGGAAACCCCCGAAGTGGGGACCCAAATACTGCAGTTGACACGAAAAATACATAATCTATTTGTCATTCAACTTATTATATCTTACCTTCTTTACAAATCCGTCATTTATGTCAAGGTAATTATGAAAAATAGTAGCATCATACTTTCTCATAAATCCATCACAGAGGTTATTGCAATCAGAGGATATCTATAATGTACAATGGGAATGCTTTAAAGCCCCACCCTGACTCTAAATAGCTTGTAAGGTGGCAATTTTGAACAGTGACTGACAATGTAAACACAACCGAGTGTCTGGAGAAGCTTTTTGAAAACTGTTCACAAACAAGATCACCATTGACCGTCAAACTTCGTATCAACTTGAATGACAAACCTTGGATACCACAAATGGCTCCATATCTAGATATAAGTGAATAATTTTTCTATAGTTTAATTATAGAAAATCGAATTGATCGTGTTTGATGGCTGCATCAATCACAGTGGGCGGAGCTTATTTTGGGTTGCGCTATAAATAGCAAAGTGCCACACAAAAATGTTTTGTTGCTCATACTGAAGACAAGTGAACTTGCAAAAGTCTTGAGAGTTGTAAGCAGCAGTCAAACTTGGAAGCGTTCATGGACCGTGTTTTAGAAATAAATAAAAGAAATCTGCAGTGCAATCAAAAAGTACCATGCACAGGATGTTTTTTAATAATTGTACATGTATTCACAAAAACATTTCTTTTCTAAAAATGCAAATCAATTTATTAATTCACCCAAGGTCGTAACCCTGATTACGTGGTGGGTATTTCGAAGGAATATTGTGATTACGCCTTGAATGAGGCTGTGTATTACATCGTTGAAATCAACTGACCAGGAAGATTGTTGAGGCATTGACATTATGACAGATCTTCGTCATGGATGGAGAAACAATGCATCCGAGAGAAACATTGTTGCTTTAAGCTTTGAGACCAAACATGTGTTCATGCCAAAGTAGTTTACAAGAGATGATCTGTGTAGCCAGCGACCTGAATAATCTTGATGAAAATAATGTTGATATCCATGTTCACGCACATGACAGAATGAATGTGAACAAATATTTATCTGAACATCGTTTCGAAGTGTGTGAGGCTGTCATGTTTTATCTCCATTCCGACGTGAAATAATATCAAGTTTTCGTGTCTCAATCTTTCCTGCAGCTGTGGAAAATTTTGCATTGATCAAATAAAAGAAATACTACTAGATCTACCATTGCATCGTCGTATAAGAACCAGGTCAACTTTATCTTTCTTCAGTTGTTGATTAAAGTTTTGTTTCTGAAGCAAAGCGACTCGATCAACATCATAAATTTATTCATAGACTAGTTTTTTTAAATGTCATAAAATAACTTACACAATCATTGAAAGACATTTTTTAATAAGTAATATATTTTATTTCGTCCGCCCGCTCTCTAGTTAGTTGAGGCTTCTGGGGAGAAACACATACATAAAATATGGATGGCCTTATGCAAATGACACTTTGCATGCCAATCAACTGGGAATCTGGGTCACTGGGAACCGCTAAGTTTCACGAAATCGAGTGACTTAGGCATGAGGAGCTTTCAGAAAAGTGTGAATCACATTGCTGGGCATTCTACCATGAATTTGGAATTTACTCGATTCTGATTGGTCAATCAGAGGCTATTAAATCACAATAAACCCCCTCTGATTGAAACAGCTGGTTTGACGGCAGCATCACCGCGGAAGCTAACATTCATAGAATAGTACTATTTTCAATCATTGTCGGTAGGCATATTTAAATAATTATATCTACAATTACCGGCTACAAAATTCACAGATGCGGTTACTACAATATTCAAAGGATGCGTGGCAATTCATTTCATGCAGAAAAACACGACAGAAATCAACAAAGGGAATGTATTTACGTTTTGGAGACACCAGAAAGCTTGGAATTTTGGCGCTTTTCTATATACGACTGTGACGTCATATCTTTTGCGTCACAATGAGCGATATGACATCATAATGGTGACGTGCGATTTAGAGCGAAAGCCTTTCAAAGCTTGCTTTGTTTTCTTTAGGGATGCCCACCTCATGTTAGCTTACCAAGTTGCCGTGCTTATATGCTTTCAATGCCTGTCATATGTTCGAGTGAAGTATTACGGTGTAAACAAACTGCTTGAGTATATACAGCACCATATTTTGTTCGGTGATTCTGTAATTCAGATCGATAACCCACTCAAAACACTGAACTCATGCCGCTTCACTCAGTATATTTGCTAACACCAAAGAGTTCGCATTTTATTTAGTCATGGTAGAATGGAGATAAACATACTGTGTTTTCAATGTAGAGCTAGGTTACCTGTAGATTTAACCGCGCTAAATTTAACATTTGAAACCTCGCGCTACCCGTTCGGTTCCAAATTCAATTAGCAGGGTTAAATCTACAGGTAACCTAGCTCTACATTGAAAACACAGTATGTTTATCTCCTAAATGAAAACGTGACGGAAACGACAAAAAAATGCTTTCATGATGCATGTCATCGACCCCAATTGCTTGGATTGATGCTCATGTTGTCAATCACTGGATTGTCTGGTCCAGACTCGATTATTTACAGACCGCCGTCGTATAGCTGGAATATTGCTGAGTGCGGCGTTAAACAAAAAAACAAACAAATATCATGATGTGTTGTTCAATTACCCTGCTCTTATTCATCACAACAAACATATTTCGTTATCATCCACAGAATAGTGCAGAACTATAATTTGTGTGTTGAACTGTGTTATATTAATCGTGGACATTCCACAGTATCATTTCATGAAGATGTGAAGACGATATGGCAGGTAGATTTTGAAACCAAAAACATACGTGTTTCTTGAAAAGTCTTGGAACCGTTTGATGGATATTTATTACCATTAAAACTTACGTCCGTGTTATCAAACGGCCCCCGTGGGTGGGTGTTTACATGACGTCACCCCTTTACGCATTAACAAATGAAATTTGTGTCTTATCATGACGTCATATTGAATTTCAGATCACTCGTATAAGCTCCGCCCACTCAGAGTACTCCAGATGCCCCTTTAAGGTTTTGTCTGAATTTGACTGCTGTTTCTCCTATTGTTTTTTAAAAAATGCAGTGCTTGGATATGATATCACCTCCTTTATAGCCCTTGCAATCAGTGAGGGCAAGTTGTGCAAAATGTCATCAGTTGTTAGCATCAAATGGATGTATGTTCTGATCCAAACTGCCTGGATGCACGAATGCCTGAGTGCCTGAGCCAAACTTCTTTAGATTATTGTGCACAGTAGAGACATGCATGGATGCCAGTCATGCTGTGCACACTCAGTCGTAGTTTTGTACCCATTTGTGTAGAGATGATGGAGGCTGTTTCTTTTGCCAATTTCTGACATGGTCGCAGACCTGAGAAGCTAGCGTCTGCTCATGCGTCATCATGCGACTAGCCCTAATAACAAGGGAGATGACTGCAGATGACCATGTGAAGCCTTACAAATGTTTGTGTGTGAAAACAGTTTCATACTAAGTATCAATCTTTTAAAAGGACACCATTTATTTCTGGATTTTTGTGCATAATGCTATATGTTGCATCCCTCATATTAAATATAAATCAAAGACTATAAAGTACCATTCCCTATATATATGTATTCCAGTGTGTGACATATGTGGAGCTCAAGAAGCAACAAAACTGTGCAGTAGTTGTGACTATAAGCTGCTCTGTGCGCAATGTGATGACATGTGGCACAAACATCCACGTCGACAGAACCACCAACGTGATCTCACCTCGCCTTCAAAGTCCAAAGAGAACCCCTTGCAGGCTTCTGCTACCATTCAAGGACCATATGGCATACAGGCCAGGTAAGTGCATAAGTCTTAGAATGCAAAATCTCTGTAACATCATCAGTACCAGAAATCTTGTACTTCTGCTGTATTCACACTGAACAGAATGTCATGAAAAGAAATCCTGTTAATGTCTACTATCCATAACCAGTTGAGATACCAAAAGTATCTCCCTTCATAAACCTTTCACTTCTTTCCTGTGTGTGCTAATGTCAACATAAGGAATATTAAAATAATATCATAGTGTGAAAGCTGGTCGTTTTCACTCTGTAATGTTTGAAATTTCAGTTTACAAGAAGATTAGATCGTGCTTCTTACTTGCAAGGATTAGTTTACCTGAGGTATTTAGTTTCATAGGTGTAAATATTTTGTGTGGAACAAGAATGGTGTCTCCTCCACCCAACTGTAAGGCGTGTTGGCACATTTCCTGCCAAAAGTGCCAATATGTTCAATGTTCAGAGGTGTCCAGATGCACCCAGTGTACTTCTCTCCCACGGGATGATTTTCTCAAGGTCACTAAATCCTGGATGATGTAAAAAAGGAATGAAGCAGCCAAGAAGAAGGTGGTGATTCTGACTACACACAGACCAGAATGTGGGCATCTTCATAGGAAGCAGGAGGACAAGCTCAATCCTCCCACAGACGGATGCCACACCTCAACTTTCTTGTGAGAGAGTAAATGAAAGATCAGCAGGAAAGCATGCAGGCTATGCTGGACAAGCACCTGGCCTCGGTCCACCAATGGGAAGTTACTTCACCATTGGATTGGGTCAAGAGTGGCAATTGGTTCCACAGATGAAAGTCTACCCACCACTATGATAGGATGTGGAGCTCGATTTTCTCTTTCAGAGTCAGTTTCTCATGGCCGACTAACACTTGATAGATAGGTGGGGCCACTTTCATAATTGAAAGACAGGGCATGGGGCAGTTTCCCACCACTTCCACAAGACCTCTAACAGTAATTACCATTGCTGCTTGGAGTGTCAGGAAACGACCCGTTAGTGCCACAGTCACCAGTATGGGTATCATTAGTTTGGATCCTGGCCTACTGTCCGTTTACCCAGAGACCCCCTCAGGTAGAGGACATGACATGCACTGTATACTAACCGTCAACAAGTTATTCTCATATTGCAATGGGTTTGGCTCAACACCTGTGAGCCAGCCCATGTATGTTTGGGAGGTCGGTCCTACTAATCCAGTCTAAAAGGTGACCTACTTTCAGTATTTAGCATATGCCATTTTTTTTCCGTTCTCACTCCGGAATTATATCAATAATCTTTGGTGGGTAAAGTCATGGATACATGTAAACTAACCCATCCAAGGTTACATGTAATTACTGCATATTTAAACAATAATTTTCTAACATTAATATGAATAATTTGACAGAGGATTAATAATATTTTTAAAACTATGTCTTATGTTTTGTGCTCACTCGAGTAAAACATGCACATCCCATTCAAGTACACGTTTGGTAACAATTGTTATTTTGTATTTCTTACACACCTGTGGGTGAGAATCCCATTTGAGATAACTGGTATCAAACATATGTGTGAGATCGAATTCAAGGCCCGTGATTGGCTACTCCATGGTGATGACCTGAGGTCAGATGATGACGGACTACTTTCCTGAGTATAAGTCATGCATAAGTTGCTCGTGCTTCAGTCGAATGTTCACCTACGTCTGTATTTATTTGTCTGTATTCATTAGTTATTATTATCAGTTACATTATCTGTTGTTATGTCAACGTTGTCGTTTTTTAGAGTGTAATGTCCCTCCTCTTCAACACTCACTTCAAAGTCGAATAAAATTCACATCGTAAAGCTTGCCAAATCACAAATCACAGCGTTATTTACCAGAGAGTGTTTAGAAATCTAAATAACGGATATTTACTCGAAAAATTAATGTAAAAAATAGCATATTAGTGATGTCGGGTATCAAATGAGTAATGATAATTTTGAAACGTCGCTGATAGCCTAGAATCGATCAGAATGTTTTAGAAATTTCGCATACACGAACGCCGAAGTGTACGTTCCGCCATATTGGAATGTGTTTACAAAATGCCGGTTATGAGGCGCCTATTCGATCAGGTATATTTCAAACTCAGCTGCTCTACATGCATCCCTGAAGTCCTCATACATTTTAGAAACAAATGTCACCAATGCAAATTATCTAGATGAAATCATTCGAAATAAATTAGGTGTGGAAACAAACACTGTGCTCGGAAAACTCTACTTGCTGAAATGCAAACAAGCAAAATTCAGATTTTACACTGTGTAGCATTTTTAGAGGTACTTTCGTCTAATTGTTGCATACATTGGCTAGATCACACGTTTGAGAATATTCATGGGAAGAGTATCGTTGCACTAATTATGGAATTTCAAATATATACATTTAATACAATGATGTGGTAAATTCTGTCCTGTGTGACGCCATGACTGACGCTAAATCACGCACAACGACGACGGCAGTTATCTGCATTTCTGACTAATTCTCTTTGTTACATTGGAAAACATGGTAAACCAATAACAGTACACAGATTGTCAGAATGTTTGTGATTACTTACGTATCACATTTATGTACACACGATCCCTCAATCAACGAAAACCCTAATCTAGAAATCCCGCGTACCGTTGTCAGTGAACACGCCATTTTGTAAAAGTCGGTCACCAGTAGTGATGTCATACAGAGGTAAACATTGTTGTACATATTTGGTAATTTCTTTGAGGTGTGAACTTTTAACTCGGCATCCAGCGTGTTCTTTGTTTTGTCATCGCCTTGATAATCCACAAATATGGCAGAAACCTTTTTGTGTAGGGTCACATTATTATGGGTAGTAAGCAATACATAGGATGTTTAGGGTTGTAAGAAACAGATTACTGCCCTCGTGCCTGTCAGATACCATTGATCTTACAACTCGTTGTAAGATCAATGGTATCTGACAGACACTCGTGTAGTAATCTCTATATATATTGTGTGCAGTCAGAAACATCATATCGCTTCAGGTGAAAAGGGGATAAACTTGCTAAAAATTTGAATTTACGATAAAACACCACAAGACATGATGATTTCATACATTGTTTTACATGCAGAGCCCACGAGGATATTGGAAAGGTATAGGAGCAATAAAAAAATTAGCCACTGCAGCTAAGGTATCTAAAGATGTAGCCAAGGATTGGTTAAAGAAACAAGCGATGTGGCAAATATACTTACCAGCACCGCGTTATTTACCGAGGAAGAAGTTTGATATTTTTACAACGAATGAAGTCCATCAGGCTGACCTCTTGTTTCTTCCCCACGATAAGGTAAGACGCGAAACATATATATACGCTTTAACCATAGTGGATGTGGCTAGTCGATACAAAGAGGCTGAGCCATTAACCTCGAAAGATTGAACAGAAGTAGCTAATGCACTGAGTCGCATATATAAACGCGGACCACTAAAATGGCCTAAGCTATTTCAAGTAGATCCAGGTCGCGAGTTTATGGGATCAATAACTAAACTGTTAACAAAGCACGATGTCGAAATCAGGCGTGGTGAAAGAGAGGCCCACCGCAGTCAAGCTATCGTCGAAAGATTTAACAGGACATTAGCGGAACATTTGTTTGGATATCAGTATGGGATCGAAATGAAATCCGAGCTATTGAGATCAACCGAATGGGTGACACGATTATCAGCTGTTGTATCAGCGCTGAATAATGAAGTAACGAGATTAATCGGGAAGAAACCATCCAATGCGATTAAAATGAAATCCGTGACTTCCGAATCTTCAGCACCGAGGAGAGGCAAAGAACAAAAAATTCCGGATAGAGTAAGCCTAAGATATTTATACCAGCCAGGTGAACTCGAAGGAGGCCTACGTCGCGCAACCGATCCGATTTGGTCCCTTAAGACATATAACATTAGTCGATTGGTTACGAAAGAAGGAGAGCCTATTCTTTATTATCTTAAAGATGGACAGGGCAGGGCATTTGTACAAGAAGAGTTGCTCATAGTTCCCGACGATACAGTATTACCACCCTAAATAACCATAAGCATAAGTACCATCCTTATCAATCCATCTCTTTGTATCTAAGGGGGATAATGATGTCTTGTTCATTCTTAATCCATATATCCTATGATTGTAACTTCTTAAAGAGTTCATCTCATGTTTGAACGTTCTACCATTGAATAATGCTTCTTTATACTGTTCGTGTTTGATATGCTTTTTTACCACATACTTTTTAACACCCTTAGCTTTTCTTATCTCTCCATTAACGGACTTCTTTATAGAATACATTTTAGGTCTTAATCCGACATACTCCGCTATAGGAGTCCCAGCACATTCATCCTTCATCTTACCTAACACCTTTTTATTTACTACGCTGTGCAGTGGATTATCTTTTGGGTAATCGCTCGTGTCGTACATATCTATTTTTTCTGCCATATCTTTATACACATCCTCCTTTGTATTTCCATCAACAAAGAATCTGTGTCGGTATATAACACCTCACATCTATCGCTGTATTGCTTCTTAAGTTTGTTGTAATAAAAGTCATACATTAAGTGTTTTGACAAGTCGAGAATACTCATACCGACGTACACCGGTCTGTTGAATTTTATATTACTCTTCTGCATATGCAACGCGGCTAAGTCGTTATCGAATATCTTGCTTCTGTAAAAAGCCGGACTGGCTATAAGTTTCCTGAGTCTTTCTTCCTCATTCGACCTGACTAATTTAACATCAACACGCTTCCTTAGATTCTCCATAGTTTTACCAAATACTGAGTTATTCATGAGCTTATATAGATTCTTTTCGAAATCGCTGGTAGCTATCTTTCTTAAATCTGTGTTCAACCTTATATAGGGCTCCATCCAAGGGCTTTGATCAAACTTTAGAACTCTGTGTATTTTCTTTAGATAGATATAACTGGAGATTTCTGTAGTGAACTATATATTTTGTCTTATCCATCAAATTTGGTACGAGTTTTTCTATGTTAGCTAACCTAGTATTACCAATCAAGGAGTGTTGATATTCCGACATCCAATCTTTATTAACCATTAATCTTTCGGGAGCTAGCGGATAACTGTTATGGTCTTTATGTAATGAATTTGGATATTCCACGTCAACTTCTAGTATGTTCCCTTTATTCACATCATTCACATTGATATCATTCTCATCGACCCACTCAAAACCACCCGTGGGTAAAGGTTGACTCATCCCATCCGTACAAATTGTTAGCGTCGAGATATAATATGTGCGTGTCGGGTTTACTCGGATCATATCCTTCCACTAATATATTGTTAGCCTTAGAATACCTTTTCGCTACCATCGATATACCACCTCTTAATCCTTTCTCAATAAACAAGTGCATATCGTAATCTGTGAGTAGTTTGAGTTCTACCCCAGTCTTCTTCAACAATGCATCCCATGATAGTCCGGGACTGGAATAGTACCATGCCGGATCCAAGCCGTATTGTTTTAAACATGTCTTTCTAAATATCTCGATATATAACAGTACATCGGTTTTTAAGTACAGATCGTGATAATCGCCTAAATTCTTACAACCTAATTTATCCCACACTGTCAAAGCGTGTTCATAATCGGCATGAGTTATTTTAGATTCTGTTAAGTTACTATAGAATGATTCAAGAGGTGGTAATTTAGTTTCGTCGAATTTAGACCAATCATCCATATATTCGTAAGGATATACACCTTTTCTCAGCAATAAATGACGAGTTAACCTATCGGTATATTGATTTGTTATCGCAAAGTCATCGGGATTGTTCGCATTAGCTAAATTGTCCAGGGAAGATAACAGAAACTGTACTGAGTCTATGAATCTAAGCCCATTACTTTGCTTTATTCTGGCTTTCCCATCCTTGTCCGTATAAGTTATAGTTTTAGTCAACGAGAATGATATGTATTTTTCCATATTATTAGGAATGCACGTTAAGCCGCCATCGGTCTTTGAGATAGCTTGCATAATGAGATGAGAATCGTATCCTCTAAGGTTGTGAAGAAACACAACGGGGATGGGTATTGTTTGATACTTCATTTTTAGTTTCAAGTTACACTCGTTATGCGCGGCTCCCCGATAATTACCCGTGACGTGGCAATGATCTCTTACGGAATCCCCATTCAGGGGTTTATTACAAACATGACAACTAGTTGACCTCTTATAGGCCCTCCAATCATCCCTCGTCATCCACATTGGTTTTTTTACTCGATAAATTTTCCCTGATTATTCTCTCTTAATTTTGTAGATATTCTAGGAACTTTCCCGCTGCATGGGGACCTCTGTAAATCACGGGCGGGTTTGTTTTCCCATCATACCTTACAACTATATATCCAAACCCACAAGGAATATGTTCTTGAGTTTTGTACGTATCTTGATTATTGCGTTCAGTATTTTCCATGGGTTTGATAAGCGTTTCGAAGTCGGCGTAAATTACGTACAGTACTGGCATTTGATTACAATAATGTTCAAATTTTAATATATTTTTCCCCTCTTTAGGCATATCGATCCTGATAGCAGTCTGTCCAACACCTCTACAGTCTTCTTTATGCGCTTCTAATAGATCTTGTCTGCTGTACCCAAGAAGGCATCTTTTGCAGAAATATTTCTTTCCTGCATGTTTTGTTTGATCGCATAATAGTCTGCTTAAACTCTTTATCCACGTATAATGATATTTACCATATTTTTTTATCAGAAATGAATTGATTCTGGGGATATGTTCTGGAGCGGAGCTTATCCTGTGTACAACAATTCCTTTAGAAGAATGTCCGAAAACATTTACAGCTAAATTATTTTGCTTTTCCACCTTATCAATTTGTGATATTGGTGTAGGTTCTTCTATACCATCGAGGTTGAGCCCATCGTTTTGAGGATAGCTAGAAGGTCTATTTGCAATTTTAGAATCTACGGGCAACAATGCAGATCTTATCATCATTCTTAAACAGTCATCGGATTTATTTTTTACATTAATTATGGCTTTTTTCTTTTTATAATACGGTGGTAAATCTATATAAGATCCACCTTTAAAGGGCATATAATTTGCTATATCTAAATATAAACTATCGATTTTATCCACACCCCAACCCGAACCTCTATTAGTCCAGCGTTCTAAAGTTTCCTGTATCCCCTGAATTGATGTATCTAATGATGCATTTATAGTATCGGATTCGGTTATAACTTCTTGATTGCTTCGGAAATATGGTTCGGTATATTCAGTGCTATCGTCTGCGCTACTTTTACTCAATGACATTTTAATCGTCAGCTGGTATTTTATGCTATTTAAATCATCTTACTCCTCGTTAATTTTGCTCGTATGATGGGCTTAATATCGTTAACATCCATGTTGGAATTAATATCCATCTTCCAACCTCTTAGATATTTACCAATGCCGGCGGATGTGGGTACAAGTTTTAATTCTTGTTGTTTTTTATCAACATCGTCAACTGATTTATTATTAACATTATTATCTAGTAAAGCGATCAATTCAGCTCTTCTCATTCGAGAATAACCTCTCAGCCCACTGTTTTTTGCTTGAGCTTTGAGTTCTCTAACAGTCTGGGCTTTGTTGTATTCCTAACCGAGTAAATCGATCAATTCAGCTTCTCTCTGACAACATAAGTCATTGTGATATATAAATACATGTGAACTAATGTCTAACTGGTTTGAATTCTACCCAATCTCTTTATCTCATTTCGGTAAGCCTTTTTCCTCTCATAAATAATTTGAAACCGTTTCTTGTCAGCACCGTGACTCTTACATAAACAGTAAATACCTTTGACCCCAATCCCACATACAGAACACGAATAATTAATGTGCCCTTTTCTAATTGCAATGGAGTGGATTCCACAAAAATCCGACATACAGCTCTTTCCACAAATTTGTGATCGGCCCATGCGTATGAATTTACATGTTGATCTGCCTCTCGCCATTGTGATAAATATACACTTGTAGTATCATTTGTCTAAATGCATGCCCAGCCTAACATAAGCAGTCAACGCTATTTATAGATTAGCAGTCATGGTGCTCTATTGATTAGCAGTCACTCTGGCGAGCAAGTCAGCTCTAACTAGGTCATGGTTTATGCGTAGTTGGTCTCGGCATTGGGTCAAGTTTCCCATAAACGAGGAAGTATTAAGGCATGGAAGATTCGACATCCTTAAACGTTTGAATTGAATGTCCTTGTTTACGCAGTTCTTCATGAATAAAATCTAATCTTAATATCCTCCGCCGGGTCCATTGTGACTGGGCTGCTTCGAGTTGTTCTAATGCTTTATTATGTCTTTTTTGCTCAGAACCTCTCATACTAGAAAATAAAAAATTACTCCCCGAAAAAGCTAGAGCATTAACAATAGCTCCACCGACCATCATCGCAATTGATGCCATGTTTATATGAATATAAAATATTCAAATGTTCAATAATATAAAATATTCAAATGTTTAATTACTTCATTATGTCTTCCGGGATAAGCCCTTGTTTGATGAGCATATCTTTTGTTGCCATAGCCAATCCAATATCCAGAATCATCATACCGATATCATAACCATTAAAATCTAGCTTGGGTGGTGTGGCTTTAGTAATCATTTTAGCTATACGGGCATAGCCAATGGCCAAGCCGCTGACCACCGCTGAATGATAGGATGCGTTTACCAACATTTTACCGTCTGTAACTGGAGTAGTCATGCTTCTTATAGCATTATATGAGGGCTAACCTCTAATTGAACTTGTTGTTGTGACATCGGGGGTGACGTTTTCTCTTCTCTGGTCTTATAAAACAACCATACAGCTGCTATAGCAACAACTCCTACTAGTGCCCAAGTTTTAATCGGATCAATATTTGAATTATTCATTAGTTCCGCTTTGCGAGCGAGTCCGCCCATCCTTCCTGCCACTATTTTGTGGGGGTTCCTCCTAGTAACTCTGGCTTGTTTTTGTGGTATTTCCTCATTCACTCGTTGTGATTGTATTTACACAATCTGTTGTGATTTTGCAATCGGGGTTATTATTTCCTCGTTCACAATCTGTTGTGGTGTCACCTGTTAGAGTCTCCATTATTATTAAGTGGGCAAGTATGTTTAAATTGACAATACCTAGCTGTTATTAAAGCTGTGGTGAGTGGAGCTGAAAACATTCCGTATCTATGATAAAACTCACAGCTCACTGAGCTTATAGCGTGTTCGATGAATGGGTCTTTCTCGAGAGATTCGCATAAATACATGCGATGTTCTGCCGGAATAGGGAGAAATGTACTAGCTACGACTGTGTATAGTTGTAATATAGCCGACCCTATCGTTTTAGTCATGGTAGCTCCCAGTCTAGACTCGTAACGCGCATACTTTTTTTAAATTTCTTCGTCGGTCATGTTATCAATTTTTTCGATGGTATAATTTTCTCCCAAATATTGGGAACATTTTCCACCGGCTACCAAAGTCTTTCTCTATGTTTATCTAAAGATTTATCTGTAACTACTTCTGCATGTTGATCAGATTCTTTGAGCATTTGTTCGATGAGTTCGTCGCATTCCATAATGTAATACCTAAGGAGATATTTAAGTCTAACATAATATAATATGGCATATCCAATACATCCCGTAATAATAAACTGTTGCGAAAGAATGAGGATTTCAAACCACATTATGTCATATTAACCACTAATGTTCAATTTATCGTGTTTTTTCGCTATATTTGCTATATTTGCTATAATTTTGCCACATTTTGCCACCTTTTTGCTATATTTGCTATAATTTTGCCACATTTTGCTATAATTTTGCCACATTTTCTATAATTTTGCTTAGCAGTTGCCATTATTTTGCTTAGCAGTTGCCATAATTTTGCTTAGCAGTTGCTATATTTGCTATAATTTTGTTTAGCAGTTGCCATAATTTGCTAAGCAATTGCATAAGCAGCTGGTTGATCTGTTTTTAATACGAGTTTACAGTGCTTCGTTGCCGCTAACAGTTTTCTGACTTTATCTCGTTTGAGCTTGGTATAAATAACATCATTTTCGCGTAGACATTCCTCAAATGAATCTCGGTCTTTGCAATGAAACAGTGCTACCCATTTGGTCTGCTCTCCAAGATCTTTCAGGACAGAGTTGTATTTTTGAGTAAGTACCGAAACGCTATGTTGAGTATGCCGTCCGGAGAATGCTAAATACGAAAGCATATCTTTCTTTTTGGTTAGTTCTTTACTCGCGCTGCAGTCGTCTATTACTAAAAGGGTTGATTCTCCTTTGTATTTTTCGTGACATACTCGTAAACAGTCTTGTAAACAATCGCCCGGATCAACTCTGTGTACCCCGTCGTCATTCATTGCCCAATCTCTCGATAAGTATGTTTTATTAACGCTTATAGTCGGGCACAGAATAATAATATGATCGAAAACGTCCCAATAATGACTTTCTAAAATATCGAGAATAAAAGCTGTTTTTCCACAACCCGTTTGCCCACATATGATAGCGCAGTGCGGTTCTTTAGGTAAAAGATTATTAATAGATTGCTTGCACGAATCTTCCATTCTGTATATTAAGTTGCGCATCCATAATCAGGTACAAATATATGTTTAATTTACCAGCCAATTCCTGGAGCTTCGTTATCTGTATAGTGACACCCTCGCTGGCATTTTCTATTCTCCGCCCACTATCGTGTAGTTGTTCATCGTCCATTGTTCGCATGTCGAGCCATAGCGCGTACTTCATGGTGAGGTATTCACCCATCGATACACCCCCGAGAGACAGATCTTTCACGACCGCGTTAACTTCTGGGCTTCGTTTTATAGAAGGGAGTTTTTTAATCTCATCCCACTGTTGATACGTTAGCATTCCTTGACTATATAGTTGATTAGGAACGCCCTCGATAGTCAATGCTACTTTTGTAATCTTGGGATTGTAGAACTTCTCGGTATTTCTTTTAAATGCATTGGAGGGGTCCTCAAACAACATCAAAATACCCTTTAACGACCTCGTGGGGACGTTTAGATTGTTATTCCACGTTGTATCTTTTTGGTTCCTGGTGATCCTTCGATTTCGAAGCATGCGATCGTACAAAATGGCTAAACTTCCTGTATACTGGTTACGAATTTGTCTGGCTAATTCAGGATCTGTTATCATATCATACTCCAGCGAGATATTGTCAATGGAATAGCTAGCCGTTTCATCCCCAGTGACTTTGGTTACTCTGCTGTAGTCATTAAAAGTGAGTTCGTATTCTAACCTATCGCCTAGGGATGCTTGATAAAAGGGCATGTGGAAATCTAGTAATTCAAAATCTAGGGGAATATAGAATTGGTTACCTAATGCATCAGCAACGGCCTGATCTTTTACGACGGTACTATCACCACTAGAAGCATCTACACGCAGTCTCAATGTGTTCCGATTACAAATACCTTGGTACTGTAAGTTTTCCCACTCTTTATCCGTTCTCCAGAGATCCATGTAACAATAGTATACATCGCTATCGTCGATACTCAAAACCTCATTACCGCTAATTTTAATCGCGATTTTAGCACGACCTATGTTCTGAACGGGCTCCCTGTTAACGTCGGCAGAAGTCAAAATAATTGTAAATGCTAGTCGGACAGTTCCCGGAACTAACACATCGTGTGCGCCGAGATTAGGCAAGCGAACCAGAAGCGTTTGATTCTGATCGATGGTACTAGGGTTATTAGTTACAGTTACAGACTGACGAATTGCTTTGACCCCTAATGGATCTCGAAGTCTACGTTGTGGGTTTAACTTGCGAATCTTAACGATGAACTTTTACAATCAACCGTTAATGATTATTACGATACCTTTAAAGAAACCCCAATTGGTCGTGACTATTCAAAGTTTGAATTAGATAGTAAAGGAATATTGCGACTGAGTGGCGCTCCGGATATTGATCTTATGAATTCTCGTACTCGTAAGCCCCTAGGCTTGCCTACGATAGCTGCTAAACACGGCATCAGCACTGTTCGTGATGAATTAGGTTTTGTAGACTACTCACGACGAGAAAACCTTTCCGCGAAGACTACTGTGGTTCTTAGGACTGTGCGTACTGAACTCGGTAACATAGATAATTTGGAAGAAAGCTCGAAGGTGGCCTTGGACGGACTCGGAGAAATCTTGGATACCTACTACGATAATTCCACGGTCAGTGTACCACCCTCGGAGTTCAGTATTAGGGATTACGAGGTCTTGACAAGGCAATGCAAACAATGCGGGGTGAACTCATCAATAATATAGCCAAGATATCCGAAATCGACAAGCATATAGCTTATGAGAAAACAAAACTTGAACAGGCGGGTGATGAATTCAGTAAATGTCGCGTTGCAGAAAGATTGCGTAACTTAGAAGACGAAAGATCGGCCCGCCTCGAGGCTGCTTCCAGTAATAGAAAGACACTTCGTTCCCAAATCAGTCGAATTTGAGAAACTATGGATCAAGTCCTCAACGATGACACTACACTGGCCGATAAAATTGAAACATTGTTCAGAGAACAGGGAATAACCGTTGCCAGTATTTTAACCGCGTTGGGATTTATTATATCGACTTTGACTCTTGCGTTAACCTGTGGTACAGGAGGTTGCACACCACCTAGGTCGGATGGTATAAAAGAGTGGATAAAAAAGCATTTAAAAGCATTAGGTTCAGCACTGGGAAAGCTCGCTGGGAAAGCCGCGTCTGCACCTCCCGGTATAATAGGGAGTATAGTTTCCTGGCTCTTGAATTTATTAGCTAAAACCACCACTTGGCTTAGTCAAAACTTGTGGGCACTGATCGTAGCAATTGCAGGGCTGTTGTACGTATCCGCTAAAGACTATTTAACCAAATCATGAGTAAACCGACCGCGACTCCACCCACTACAAGCGCTGTTTTTTCATCGATATGTTGTTGATTTTTAACAGCAATATGTGGTGGCACTTGTGGTTGTGCGTTAGTAGATGGTAGAGCAGATATCTGTGGCTTGACTATTCCCGTTTCGCCTGTGTTTGTTTGTGTTATTAATTCGGTGTTAATATCTGAATTTATACCTGTTTTTTGTTGATCGGTAGCAATAACAATTTTATTATTATAGCCTATCACTTGACCGATCTTAAGTTCCATATTACTCGGAGACATGTATAGTCCCGGCGCATAAACGTAGTCTACGTTGGATTGAGCGTACTGTAATACATCTTGATAACGCTTTATAGAAGATGGTATATCAACTGGTGAATTAATAGCATCCTCCACATTTGCACCAAACTGTTTTTGTGCATCGAGTGCCGTCCCAGAACCAATAATGGACGTTCGTGTTTGCGATTGTGCACCGAGAATTGCCCATACATAAGTTCTTATTGATTCATTAACTCTTACAACTCCTGGGTTAGTAAAATTATTTTCTGTTTTATCATTAAGAAATTCATTCCAAGCGTTTGCGGTATCGTTCAGTTGTACAAATTTTGTAACAATATAAGCCAAACCACCCTTAAAACTCATAAGAGAGCCTCTCCAATCGTTACTCGAAAGTTCCCAGTCATGAATAAGATTATGCAATCTTACAAAAAGATTGTTTTTCTGTAACAACTTAAATGGATCGAATGGTTGATGAGTTTTTTTAACTAAATCATCGCTGACTTCTTTAACAGTTTTTTACACCTAGACCATGGATAATTCCTTTAATATGCCAATCTTTTTTCGTAGAAATATTAAATTCCTGACGAATACGTTCGAATGCCTACCTATTGTACGGATTATTTGATGCATTCCATGCTCGATCCTGCGGTAATGGAGCACTAATTTCTTTAAGTATACGTCTAATCTGATCGTACACGTGAAATGATAAAACAGACTTATTTAGTTCAAATCCTTGGGCATAAAGAGATACACCACATCCCGTTGTGGCACACCATATGGCAAAGTTTAACTGATTCTGCCAAAATTGCATTGGATTGTGAAACCAATCGTGCACCATTTTATCGCTAGTTGCCGTGAACCTGTATTTTTCAAAGATATCAGGGAATTTAACAAAAAAATCAGCACCAGAGGCACTTACTAAAATCGACTGATTAGTAATGTAAGTTGATTTCATATTTATGTTATGATATAGTATCTTTGTATATTTAATATGTATGTTACACTCCCTGGAATAGCATGGTCAGTCTATTCAACTGCTTAATACTATCGATAACTCGGCTGGACAACTTGAAGTCGCTCTATGCGATGTAACGTATTACCCGCGGTGGACCAATATAAATGCTGTGAGAAATAATAATGAGATGGTTACATTTGAAGAGAGTGGTCCTAAGAAATACATTATACCTGATGGGTATTACAGCGTATGCTCACTCAATGATGAAATTTTTAAGCCTCACACATGGAGCAAGTCTCACACAAAATGAGTCGAATGGGATGCTGATTTTGAACGTTGGAGAAAAGGATGTACAGCTTTTCGAGAACTTAGCAGTTACACTTGGATGGAGAGGAGCAATAACATTTGTCGGTGTAACATCACAGGGAGATAAATTACCCGATTTAGTTCCCTATAAAGAGTTGTGCATCCATCTTGATCAAATAAGCACGACGGATAATATTCAACTAGAAAGTCATTCAACTCTGCTCAGATCTGTTCCAGTGACAGATGAAAAATACAATAGCGGTAGAACAGACTCTTTCTCATCATTACAATATAAAAAATTAAAGCGTGGTATTATTTCAGACCTCAAAATTTCTGTATTAGATGTAAAACACCAACCTGTACATGTAGGATACTTAAGTGTAACACTCCATATTATAATTAATGGTTGATGCATCAGGCCCAGGAACGCTCAGACAATGTAATTCCAATCTCGGAGACACAGAAGGATTCGGTAAATCCGGTACGGATGGTAAGTTATACACTTTACACTTACAAGATAATGTATACAAGCGGAAAGAAGTTACATTCACAGGTAATCTAGGAGATTTAAGCGATGTCGAAGTTGTTAGTAGACTCCTTAAAAAAACCACTTCGTACAATCTTACAACGATGATAATAAATGGACTATGGTCGAAGCAAACAACGAGTGGCTACTGAATATCGTCATTACCCCACCGTATGTGATGATGGGTAAGGCACATAATTTAAACAAGATAATAAATAGTGGGATCGTACTCGGGGCTTATATCCCATCAAAACGAAAAAGTGTGTTAATCTTTCCCCTGCCAGAAAACCCAGGTCATATGTAATATAGTCGTCCAGCAGTAAAAAATGTTAGTTTAAATTTGGTTACTGAATTCAATGATATTAAACAGAACTTGTGTGCAATACCTAATCTTTCTATGCTTATTATTGAAGTCTTGTTCGGAGAAGTACCGGTAGATGCCTTCAATATATTACCAGGTCTATCGATTAAATGGCTCAAGAAACATGAGCGTTGACATTGTAGTATTATTCATATTGGAGCATCACCCGTTGCAACCCTTGAGGGGGTACAAATTATTAAAAGTGACAGCATTTCTCTTACTAAGATATTCTTGCCGTATAATATTCATTTGATAAGGTTGATGTATACTCTCAAAACATTTAAGCAAGATCAATTAAAGACTATTATATGATCGTAATATACACTATGAGTTTATATCCAGCGCTCGATGAGGCATTTGAAAAGATGGATACTGTTGATGGATTTCGATTACATCAAATAAGTGACATAAAACATCAAATAGAAAAGGAGAGGAGTTTAGACCTAGATTGTATAAAAAGTATCGCAGAGCCGTGAATGCTCTCGACAGAGTTGACATCGCACTTGTAACAGCTGGCATGGGACTCTGTGTAGACGGTGTTGGTTTATTATCAACTATAATCGCCGCGCCTATCGTACTTGGTATGGAAATAGCTGCCGGAGTCTCAGGACTGGCAGGAATAACGATAAAATTCATTTCTCGTAAGTTGTAAAAGAAAGCATTAAAACACGATAATATTCGGATACTCGCCGAAGCAAAGTTGAACAGCATTGAGGATCATATTTCAACAGCAATGGCTGATTGTAAGATATCCGAGGAGGAGTTTCGTTTAGTGCTGTCGGAACTCACCAAATACAACGTAATGAAGCAGGAGATTCGATCCAATTCTCGTAAGACCAGTGGTATTAGCGAAGATGAGAAAAAAAAGTTCATAGAACAGGGGAGACAACAAGCTCGTCAATTATTCCGTGCCAAAACCAAAGAACTGGTTGGAGATTAAAAATAGATTGCTTACTATCGTTAGATCACATTTAGAAGAATGCTTACATAAGTACATAATAATGGAGAATTACAAACCAACAAAGGAAGAACTCGAAAAAGCTATCAAAACATTTATGTTCAGGGACAAAATTATCAAATAGAGAGAATTACCACAAGGTATATATTATATCAGTGATGTCAAACCAACGAAATACGGTCATCAATTGTTTCTTTCCAATTACCAAGAAGAGTATATAGTCTGGTCTCGTAGTAAAATGAACGAAGAACTTAGTAAAAATGTTGAATATCACTTCGTTCAAAATAATGGTACGCGTATTAGTAAAAATAATAGAGAATATTTTCATTACAATTTAGTTTAGTCTCATCTTCGTTTTGGTACTAATGGTATCATTGATTGACTCCAGGTGGTGGTGAGCTAGAGTCAATTTAACTTAACATCATGACTATCGTTGAATCGCATAGTCATTTACACATAAAAAATGCCACCTGTAGTGGTGGTATAGGTATATAAATCTGGCTCCAGTGGGGTTGCGGCAGAATCACCATTACCTATACTACTGGTATTCTTACATACATATGGACTCAGGACCCCTCCCCCTAGAGGTGTTACAGACTATCATCTCAGCTGATGTCTTAATTGGAAGAGCGTGGCTGTGACACATCTCGCCAGGCGATATCTGCCCATTGATCATGAGACCCATCCTTTGATTCCCAGTGTCAGCGGAGAAATTGTTTTCCAGTTAGTAGAGGGCGCCTGGTGCCTAACACACCAGCAAGAACTCTGCACCTAATACACCAGATGCAAGACGTTCAACACCATGTCATCAAGCAAGGCGCCCATTCTCCATGTCTGACAGGCACTCAGAGCTGGAGAGGCGCTCGGCCTTGGACAGGCGATCTATGCTGGGCAGGTGTTCGGAGCTGCAGAATTGCCCAACCGGGAGGCGCACTGCGCATCACCCGCCTACTACACCTGACAGGTTATGTCTTGATCATCATGATGTTTGACCATCTACTTCATCTTTTAGATCTTCCGACCCCTCGCTGTTCTACTTATTCAGAACAGTACTTCTGCCCAGATTATGAAGAAGAAGATAATCCCACCTCTTACAATGTGCAGGATTAGCAGATAATGCCGATCAATATAGAATTACACAGAGCACTCATACAAGCGACTCAGTTGAAGAATATGGGGACGCAAGTCTTCGTGTTCACTGCTTTACTGCAGAGACAGGGGATGCTGAATTCACCAAGCACCAAGTGAGGCAGCTATGGACAGCACCTAGTTTGTTCAATGGACAAGTCATTCCTATTTCCAAAGAGGTGACATTACAATGTTCTACAGCTAGCCGAGTGCTAACCTCTATGGCTACTAGATTCGCAGCGATTACTACTTCAACCGTACTGTCTACAGCCACACACATGGCCAAACATGTTCTTCCTGCATGTTTGGACTGTTTACAGGCAGCTTTAAAGAAGAAAAGTTAATCTCTGCGGGCAGCACAGGCGGTAACTGGGATCTGAACATTGTGCTACAGCACTTGCATCAGCAGCCATATGAACTGTTTTAAAAGGCATCAAAGAGAGCCTCACCAGGAAAACTCTTATTCTGTTGGCACTGGTGACAGCGGCATGGGTTGGAAAAATCCATGCCATGGATGTCACCAAAGTCCATTTTGACCAAGCCTGATGCGGCGCAGTCCACTTTGTGGTTTGCTGGGATTTCATTGCCAAGAACCAGCTACCAGGTCAACCTGAGGGACCTTCAATTGAGGGATTGGAAGATGAACTGAGCTTTACAAATTGACCTCGACCACACGCAATCTAAGCCAGAAGAGACTGTTTCATCCTACAAAGCATCACAGCAAGGCCGAGGTCAAGAGGAAGACCATCACCTTTTGGCTTCGATCTACTATAATACTAGCCTATGATGCATTGAGTTTACAGCATCCTCAGGCCAGCAACCCTTACAAGATCCAGGCAATCGCCTCCATTTTGGTTCTCCATGGCAACTGTACAATCGCAGATATTTTGGAGGGATCTTTTAGGAGAATAAACACTGTGTTTGCCAGTCATTATTTTAGTGATAAAGCTGTTGAAAACGCTGTGGGTTCCATAGTTTTTGGCCATTGGCACAGCAGATTGCCAACCCTAAATGACGCTGCTAGTGTAACCCGGAGACTACCACCTGAGCCTCCCCCTCTTGAGGAGTGTCCAGGGGACAAAATGGTTATGACATTCATGATGTTGTCTAGCCAACATAATCATTTTTGTCTGTGAAACTTGGAAGTATGATCATTTAAACCTCTCATTACATCCACTGCACTGATGCTATTTGGCCGTAATACGACTCATGTGAGTTCCCATAGGAAACATCCTTCGCAGTATACCCAGCACTTGAGGGTACTGTTGCAGTTTCCAACTGCTTGCAGATTGCAGTAGCTGTTGGTGGGCAAAGAAACTTGCCTGATGCTACTACACCTACCCACACTCAAGGCTCGGATAACCAGTCTACACTGAAGGTACGCCCTTCTCCGACCGTCAGATAAAATGCAGGATAAGGTCAAAATTTATTGATATGTAATATATTTTACATTTAATACTTTTTATGCTGCATTACATGACGAATGGGCCCACCCGGGATGGCCCGTGGACATTGCTGCTTTCTCTAACAGAAGAGTGACTTGTATGCTGGAAGGTTCGTTGAGGGCAGGATGTGTTTGGGTGTACATTTTCAACTGTGTTCAGGAGCAGGTTTTCTCTTAAGAGATGACGTTTCCAGTCATGTTTTCTCAGGAAATAGAAGGGAATGCGGAAGGGAATCAGATCATGCGTACACTTACTTTACAAGACAATTACACAAACCTCATTATTAATATCTAACATATTTTATATTTAATATTTATCCTGCATTATATATAATATATAATGCAGGATAAATATTAAATATAAAATATGTTAGATATTAATAATGAGGTTTGTGTAATTGTCTTGTAAAGTAAGTGTACGCATGATCTGATCGTTTCATACATGTATCTAATTGTTGCTCAATGTATATTGAGTGAGTTTATAATGATAAGTTAAACTGCTGTGTCGTTATTTTCTCATATCTTCCGAGTTCAAAATATAGCATACAAGTATATTTTAATGTTGGGATTAATTCCAACATTGTTTGATATTAGCATGCATTAATCATAATTTATGGCTTCATTATTAGGTAAATATAAAGTAAACATTATTAGCCAGAATACAATCTTCTTGCAGTTAAATACCAGATAAGTGTAACACAAACCACCCGGTTATGTATTAATATTATTATAAGAATCTATAGTAAGTCAAACTTCAGTAATGCATACATGTATCATGCGCGATGCTATTTATAATAACTTTGATAACGCAACTTCCCAGCATGCCTAGGTACGAGCATGCGCAGCAGCCCTTCAATATCAGCCATCTTGTACCTGTTTCGTAAACAATGACAAGCAATTTTGCTCCCATATGTACGAGCAATTAGTAATAATCAAGTGTTCCAGTTTCTCTCCGGGGTAAGTCAGTATGGTTCCTAAAACCCATAAGAAGCAAACGTGAACGTCAAGCAGGATATCCAGGCAGGATACTCATGCAGTCAATTGTTTACTTTGATTTTGGGTATATTTACCCCTGCAGTCATTAGGATGCCTGTTGTAAAAACACAGGTTAGGCTTGACCTCCATGGTATTTATCATCCAATGTGTTCTATCTGTAGTGTAGAATAATAGATGTGTAGTTAATTGTTGAAACCTGTTTGTATTCTATGTCTCACTCCCAACCAATCTTATTAAAATCAGATCTTTGTACTCTCTACCGCTCAACAAAGATCTGAGGACATCCCAGTAGGGGTCACGTCAGAACGACCTTTCATCCGACCAATCAGAGTGTCGCTTACCAGATCATGAAAGTGACAGTCGGAATGTGATTCCTAAACATGCAGCCTCGAAAACTTTAACAGGGGTTAATCCGAACGATAGTTACAGGCTTTACAACTGAATCCATACAAACTAGACCTTCTATTAGCCATCCCAGAATGTTTTGTTCAGGTTTCAATTTTTTAATCGAGAATTTGTCAAAATATGTTTTGAAGCGTAGTCGCCAATTAGACATTAGAGACGTAAAGCATGAGAAAGCTGTTTTCTGATTGGCTAATGTCTACTTCTTGTCAATCATTCCATTGGTCGGACATAGGTCGTAAAAGGTCGGTCTGACGTGACCCGTAATAGGGTGTCCTCAGATCTTTGTTTAGCAGTAGCGAGAACTAAGATCTAATTTTAATGAGATTGCACTCTCGACAATTGATCCCAACTGAGCATCAGTCATGTACATGTACCAATAGCTTTTCTAGTCACATGTGTATAATTTGCAGTGAGAATCCCCTTACGCAAAACTTTGTTAGGTATGTATTATATTGAATGTGTCTCAGGTATTAAATCATTGTTGCAAGTTTTGTGTTGAATCGTCATTATAAAATAGTTTTGCCAGGGCTACAGTCAAACTGTTTCTATCTGAACATTCTGAATGTTTGTTTAGTCCTGTTCACCACCCCTGTGTTGTGGCTCTAGTTGGTCTTTTTGTTTCAGACCTACACACAGTCGAATCCCAAGTCCAACCTATAATGCTGTTCAGCCAGGTCGCAACAAATCAGATTTGGCCTCATCTGCAACTGATAAGGTATTTTTTAGTATATATATACGTTAACAGCCCATTGTCTTGAGCTAGTGCCTCGCACCAAAAGCTTCCATGATATTTACTATTACCTTTTAGAGCTCCTGCTAGACTTGTCTTGGTCATCAAAACCAAAGAAAAGATTTTGCCTTAACTCTTCAGTCTACTCAGTCATAACCCCCCTTTATTCATGCATTTGGTTTTGTTTTATGTTTCGTACACAATGGCTGGTATTTGTCCCCACCTGTTTTGAATGTTCTGTCATGAGAAATACAAATGTGACCTTATTAAAGTGTCAGTGTACAGCAAAAACCCAGTTTACTCACAAGACCAAGGAGCGTCCATTCCAATTTGGAATGAACGTTGGATTGCTTTGGAAAGATCGCTCATTCAAACTTTTCCAAAGCTTGGAAGGATCGATCTTTACAGAAAATCCAAAATTGGATTGGCAACATTTCTAAACATATTTCCAACACAGGAAATGTTTGGAATGACTTGGAATGTTTTGGAATTGTTTGGAAGTATGTTTAGAAGGAACAAGTTAAAATATGTTTTATTAGTAATTTGAACAATAAAAAGACTATGAATTATCTAATGAGTTTAAACTATATATAATAAATAATAAACTTATCTCAAACATTCACTACTTGTCTGTCTAGCGAGGGGCTTTTACAGTCGCATTCTCCCTAAGGTGAGAGAGAGACCTGCACTTGACTCGACAAAACAATAATAGGTCTCAAGATTAAGTATTCGGCTGGATGGCAGCTGCCATTTAATTATAAAACAGACAGTCGTCTAGACGGCTCACATGTAAGTGCGCCGACATGTGCCTAAGATCATAAAATGGACAATCTTTGGTAAGATCTAATTTAATATTGTCTCACGCCAGAGCTTTGAATAATTCTGTTCATTGAACAATTGGAATTCAGGAAGTTATCAATAATTGTTTTACTTAACATAAGATAAGATAAGTTGTTTAGGTGTAATTATTTCGGGAAAATTCAGATTTAGTCCCATTTTTGGAGTCAAAATCTGAAATTTCGCACCCGCCCTAAATTTGTTGATGGCACCAAGCCAATTTTTAACATAACTCCTTTTTATACACTTTGGTAACCAAGGACTTTCATTGCGAATTAGAGGCCATTATTGAAAATCAACATCTGCACTTTTGCCGATTTTACATTTGCGCCATTTTGTTCTCTCGGACAAAGACAAAGCGTGATCACAGTCATCAAATACAGTGACAACGACATGCTTTAGGGCACCAACAAATCTCAGTTGTAATGTTAACAATGTTAAGAAATACATGAGTGTAAATATGTATTGTGAAATATATCTTTTGCATGGGAAAAAAAGGCGACAACAATGACTGCAGTGAACGCGTTTCTGCTCGCTTCCGGACAGGCTGCGCAGTACAAGCCGTAGCACTGATGGTTTCCCTCATAGGCTAGAGGGCCGTCCCTCTATTATATGGTCTCTGGGCACAGTAGGTGTTCCAGAAGGTACTCTACCTAGAAGCAACTGGAATGTAGACATATCGATGGAAATGACAACTCTTAACGGTGGAGCTCCCGAACACTGGGAGGGTAATACAGATGTCAACCGCTACACAGGGTGCTAAGAGTATAAACAAACAGAGCCATGGTGGTCACTCTATATCAAGGTCACAACCTCAACATAACATTGAGCAGCTGTGGAATTATCACCATAGGTAAAGAGAACACTTTCCATTTATCATGATATGACATTTATACTAAGTTTTCATATAATAATTAGATCCACAACAAGTGCTTTTATGAGTTATCATGGTGTAACATTTATACAAAATTTCATATAATTATAGTTTGGCAAGTAATACATTAATCAAGGTAAAATACCTATACAAAATATCAGTAGTTTCAGTTATAGTTTTCAGATAGATGCCAGCCTCAGGTAACAAGACCCTGTCTCCTAGACATACTATTCAATAAGACAAAAGTTATGTCTACATAATTTAATAGACTTAAAGCTTTTAGATAAATACTAGCCAAAGGTAACAAGAAGTCTTCTCCCAGACATACTAATCAATAAGACAAAAATTAGGTCTACAAAGATTGTATACACAAAGAAAAAAGTAAAGCACACCCAAATATATTTCATTATTGTTTGGTCCCAATATTTGTAACAGTCATGAAAGATATAATTACGGGAAGAATTATGTTTTCTCGAGATGATGTAATCAGTCATGGATGACGAAAACTCACATGCCAGACATGGTATGCCCGTGCAGCATGCTACCCTCAAGTATCCCCAAAAGCAGTACATACAAATGTTAAAATTGCTTTCTTAAGCTCGGTTTGAAACAGTTATTCCATGACATTGTGTGACCATGGCACAAAGGCGATTATCAAACGCCACAAGATGGCAAATAATCGGCATGCAAAATGCAGGAATGTGGTTTGAATTTGGGGTATCATCACACTGTCGTAAGCTGTTTAGTCGAGAAACATGCTCAGACCAGTGATGTGCAGGACCGTCCCAGATCCGGAGCACCTCCTGTGAAGACATATCACGAAGACAGGGACCTTCTTTGTCTCATACGCCGAGAACCCTTTTTAACAACTACTCGTCTGAAACAGTTGCCCAATCGTCGTTTCAGCACCAGAACCGTCAGGAACTGGCTGAAAGCAGCAGGACTGAGGTCTAGACGTGTCATAAAGTGTCCCTTATTGAGATATCACCACAAAGCTGCTCGTTTAGAATGGTGTATGGCACGACAGAACTGGAATCTGAGAACTTGGAGGCGGATCCATTGGTCAGACGAAAATCACTTTCTGCTCCACGTCACTGATGGAAGAACAAGAGTTTGGAGGCACCGGAGCACGCCCTACACCCCCAGGAACATTAAATCAACTGTTGCATACGACGCGGGCATGGTAATGGTTTCGGGGTGTATCTCTCATGATTGCAGGTTGGATTTGGTCACCATAAAGGGCAACTTAACAGGGATCAGTACATCTTGGACGTTTGGGGGCCAGTCGTTGTTCCTCATTTTGACAACCACCCTCTTCATACTCGACCTCAGTACATGGATGACAATGCCAGGCCTCATCGTTCGCATGCAGTCATGGATTACATGAGGGCCAATGCAATAACGATTCTACCCTGGCCAGCAATGAGCCCAGATGTGAACCCCCTTGAACATGTTTGGGATATTCTGGGGCGGCGCATACAGGCAGGAGATCCTCCTGTACAAGATTTACGCCAATTGGAAGCAGCATTGCATCAGGAGTGGTTGTTGTTGACCCATCAACAGATCCAACATCTGACTGGAGGCATGAGACATAGGGTGGAATGCGTCATCCGGGCATGTGGCAGTTATACCCACTACTGATATGTTTCACATGTCATGTCAAGTAGAGACTTTAAGGAACATTTTCACAGGAAACATCAAACGTAACTCGTTTATTTAATCCTGCAGCTCCATACTTTTTTAGGTATTGTCTTAGGTCAAATACAGTACCTTTGTTACCATGATGTTTTTGTCAGTAAATTTCAATCACAACTCACCAATATCTTTATTATTTGTTGTCAAATGTTTGTTCTATCCGATGACATTGGTTTATGCCAATTTGTCATGGTTCAGAAATAGGGGTGTACTTAACTTTTTTCTTTGTGTATATGTTCTGCCTACACTTCCAAAGGCAGTGATACTATAGTCTGGAAGGTAATTTAAGGTACCGATGTTTACTACGTATCTGAAAAACAATTGGACCCACTCCAGTCAAAGCTGGTATGAGATTATTAAACAGTCATACATAACTGGATATTACATTTAAAGACAATTGGTGCGTGAATGAAAAAATCTGTCTATTTAGCTATCACTATATTTCATCAACAACCAGACCTGTTCATCACCGGTGGAACGAGCATTCATTGAAACAGCCATCTGCATAATGCTATACCTGCGTCACAGGGCCATATGACACAGTTGAACCAATCAACTCAACTCGAAAGGGTGCAGGGGAATCACGCCTAACGCTAACACTGTATTCGTGCGTCCCAAAACCAAACTACTCCAAACTCTTCTAAAACTCTATAACCTCATACATGTATATCTAAACGGACAGGTCCCATCACCTTGGAAACAAGCCCTGATCATACCAATCCCAAAACCCAATAAACCAGCTGACCAGGCTAATTCATACAGACCAATCTCCCTAACCTCTAACTTATGCAAAGTAATGGAATCAACGGCAAAAAAACAGGCTACAACACTACTTAGAACAAAACAACATAATAAATCCAGACCAAAGCAGTTTTACCTCCTGGACGCTGAACCTTAGATAACCTCGCCCGACTAGAGCAGGACATTAAAACAGGCCAACTTAACAAACAATATACTACAGGCATCTTTCTAGACTTCTCCAAAGCATTCGACATGGTTTGGCATAACGGGCTAATACAAAAACTACAAAAAATAGGTCTTAAAGGTCAAATAATTAACTGCATCCAAAGTTTCACCTTAGGCATAGACCAAACGCTATCGGACCAATGTCCCCTAGAAAATCGCACTCCCCAGGGCAGCATCCTCAGCCCCACACTCTTCAATGTTATGATTAACGATCTATTCGAGGGACTATCCCCCTAAGTATCGCGGATGATGGAGCCCTCTGGATCCGCACTAAAAGCATTAAAATGGCCCAAAACTTACTACAAAAATCTCTAAATAAAATACAAAAATGGGCTGACAAATGGGGCTTCTCCCTAAACTCAGAAAAAACCACAGGAATAGTATTTAAACACAAAAATATGCAATCCGCCTCTCTAAACCTCCAACTAAACAACAAACCAATCAAATTTAAAAAACAAACCAAATTCTTAGGATTAATCTTCGATGAACATCTCACCTGGGATGCTCACATTAAAAACCTAGTAACCAGTTGCAGCAAAGACCTAAACGCGTTAAGATGCCTAGCCGGCTCCAACTGGGGGGCCTCTAAAAACACCCTCCTCTCACTCTATATATCACTAATTAGATCCAAACTAGACTATGGCAGTGCCATTTATGACACCCTAAACAACTCTCTCATTAAAAAACTAGACTCAATCCAGTATCAGGCCCTAAAACTAATCACATGAACTCAACATGGCACCTCCTCCACCTCACTCCAGGCCTTAACAGGAGAAATGCCACTTAAACTATGTAGGGAACAACTTATCCTAAACTTCTAGGCCGCGTCCCAATCAAACCCTCTAATCGAAAACTTAATAAAAAACAATATTAGCACTACACAATCAGCAATCTATAAAACACCAAAAAATCCTCATCCTAACCGACTCCCTCAGTGGACTACAAGCCCTCACAAATAAAAATAAATACTAAACTACAAAAAGGCCACACCAAACTAAATAATCACCGTAAAATAGCTAATCTACACACAACAGGAAACTGCCCATATTGCAAACAACAAGAAACACCCGAACACGTACTCATTCACTGCACACACTACCAAACACACCGAACAACCAAAACTATCTAATCAAATAACCACCCAACACACACAGCACCCTTAGTTCGTCCTCCACCCACACTTGGCATTCATTCCAAATCTCAAAATTTCAAAATTACTATACAAGCAACCCCTAAAGCCCCCCCCCCCCCCCCCCCCCCCCCCCCCCGGGTTGCACACGTGCACAAACTCACCTTTCCCCTTTTCGGAAACACATTAAATGGCCTGGCCGGGCCCGTGTGCGACATACGCTTGCAGTCGGAAAGCGCACGTTAAATCTCCAATATAAGTAAGTAAGTAAGTAAGTAAGAGATTGAGAGGAAGGAGAAAAAGAAAGGTCTTACCCTTAGCCTAGCTAGGGTTAGGCTGGGTGCTCCGGGGCACCTAGATAACAACCACAACCACTATGTGCTGAACTGTATATACCGCAAGCCATCGTCTCCAAGTTGTCACTTCCTACAGGAACCATACGTCGGCCCCTTGCATATACGAGTATGCAAATTATTCATTAATCAACGCCAGACCAACGCGTTGTTAATTTGGTGGAGCTATCGGGTATGACAGACTTCTTAGTCTGTCCTTTCCTGTACCTCTTTGCAGCAAGGCATATGGTTCACAAAACTCTATGTAGGAAGTGACAGTCTCTTATTAAAAGTATTCTACCTTCCTGGAGGCCAATCACCAAGAACGAAGAAACGGCCTGTAACAGGATTGAAGAAAGAACAGGAACTACTCCGATCAAGTAGTATAGGTAATGATGGTTCTGGCTCACTTCCACTGGAGCAGGATTTATATACCTATACCATCACTACAGATGGAATTTTTTATGCCAAAATGATTATGCGATTCAACGATAGTCATGAGATTCAGCTAAATTGGCTCCAGCTCACCACCACCTGGAGTCAATGATATAAATTTTTATAGGTAATAGGGGTTCTGACTCACTTCCACTGGAGCCGGATTTATATACCTATACTGCTACTACAGGTGGCATTTTTTATGCCAAAATGATTACGTGATTTAATGATAGTCATGAGATTGGCTCACCAATACCTGGGGCCAATCATTGCTTTAGATGAGTCTAAATGGTAATAAAAATATTCTTTATTATTTTTATCGATAAAGCGATATTCAACATTTTTATTAAGTTCTTCGTTCATTTTACTAGGAGACCAGACTATATAACTACACTCTTTTTGTAAATTGATAAGAAACAATTGATAACCGTATTTGGTTGGTTTGACATCACTGATATAATAAAAACCTTGTGGTAATTCTTTCCATTGAATAGTTTTCTCCATTATTATCCCCTGCCGCGCGAAAGCGCAAAGCGGGGGATATAGTATTCACGACCGTCCGTACGTACGTCCGTACGTCCGTATGTCCGTCCGTACGTCCCACCTGTTTGTTGCCGCGATATCTCAAGAACTAAACACTGGATTGTCTTCATATTTGGAACTATGGTGTATATACAGACTCCGCAGACACCAGTCGGTTTTGGTGACCTTGATCCCATTTTCAAGGTCACAGCAGACAAATCTGCTTTTAGAGTTGGAAAACGGTGTTGCCGCGATATCTCAAGAACTAAACACTGGATTGTCTTCATATTTGGAATTATGGTGTATATACAGACTCCGCAGACACCAGTCGGTTTTGGTGACCTTGATCCCATTTTCAAGGTCACAGCAGGCAAATCTGTTTTTGGAGTTGGAAAACGGTGTTGCCACAATATCTCAAGAACTAATCGCTGGATTGTCTTCATATTTGGTACTATGGTGTACAGGCGGGGGATATTTCGTCACTCTGTGACAAATACTTGTTATATATTTATGTTAGCATTTGTCTAAATGTAATCACACGATAGTAAACAATCTATTTTTAATCTCCAACCAGTTCTTTGGTTTTGGCACGGAATAATTGACGTGCTTGTTGCCTCCCCTGTTCTATGAACTTTTTTTTCTCGTCATCGCTAATACCACTGGTCTTATAGATTTTGATCGAATCTCCTGCTTCATTTCATTGTATTTGGTGAGTTCCGACAGCACTAAACGAAACTCATCCTCGGATATCTTAAAATCGGCCATTGCTGTTGAAATATGATCCTCAATGCTGTTCAACTTTGCTTCGGCGAGTATCCGAATACTATCGTGTTTTAATGCTTTCTTTTGTAACCTACGAGAAATGAATTTTATCGCTATTCCTGCCAGTCCCGAGACTCCAGCGGTTATTTCCATGCCGCGCATGATAGGCGAGGCGATTATAGTTGATAGTAAACTGACACCTGCTACACCGAGTCCCATGCCAGATACTAAAAGCACGGTGTCAACTCCGTCCAGAGCATTCACGGCTCTGCGATACTTTTTATACAATCCAAGTCTCAACTCCCTATCCTTCCCTATTCGATGTTTTATGTCGCTTATTTGATGTAATCGAAATCCATCAACAGTTTCCATCTTTTCAAATGCTTCACCGAGCGTCGGTATAAACTCATAGTGTATATTACGTTCATATAATAGTCATTAATTGGTCTTGCTTAAATGTTTTGAGACTATACATCAACCTTATCAAATGTATATTATACGGCAAGAATATCTTAGAAAGAGAAATACTGTCACTTTTAATAATTTGGACCCCCTCGAGGGTTGCAACGGGCGATGCTCCGATATGAATAATACTGCAACGTTGACGCTCGTGTTTCTTGAGCCATTTAATCGATAGACCTGGTAATATATCGAAGGCATCTTCCGGTGCATCTCCGAACAAGACTTCAATAATAAGCGTAGAAAGATTAGGTATTGCACTCAAGTTAACTTTAATATCTTCGAATTCAGTAACCAAATTTAAAGTAACATTTTTTAAGGCCAGACGACTATATAACATATGACCTGGGTTTTCTGGCAGGGGGGTAACTTACACACTTTTTCGTTTTGACGGGATATAAGCCCCGAGTACGATGCCACTATTTATTATCTTAGTTAAATTATGTCCCTTACCCATCATCACATAAGGTGGGGTAATGACGATATTCAGTAGCCACTCGATGTTTGCTTCGATCATAGTCCATTTATTATCGTCGTTGCGAGTAATATTGTACGAAGTGTTTTTAAGGAGTCTACTAACATCAACATCGCTTAAATCTCCTAGATTACCCGTGAATGTAACTTCTTTCCGATTGTATACATTATCGTGTAAGTGTAAAGCGTATAACTTACCATCGGTACCGGGTTTACCAAATCCTTCTGTGTCTCCGAGATCGGAAAGCGCAATTGTATTACATTGTCTTACTGTTCCAGGGCCTGATGCATCAACCATTATTTTTAATATGGAGTGTTACACTTAAGTATCCTATATGTACAGGTTGGTGTTTTACATCTAATACAGAAATTTTGAGGTCTGAAATAATACCACACTTCAAATTTTTATATTGTAATGACGAGAAAGATTCCGTTCTAGCGCTATTATATTTTTCATTTTTCACTGGAATAGATCTGAGTAGAGTTGAAGGACTTTCTAGTTGAATATTATCCGTCGTGCTTATTTGATCAAGATGGATGAACAACTCTTTATAGGGAACTAAATCGGGTAATGCATCTCCATCAGATGTTGTCCTGAATATTGATAATATAAAGTCTCTTGATCTTTCTACCTGTGTAAATCCAAGTGTAATTGCTAAGTTCTCATGAATCCACATACCTTTTTCTCCAGTGCCAATTTTCACTATCCCATTCGACTCATTTTGTGTGATACTAATTCCATTAGGCTTCAAAATTTTATCATTGAGTGAACATATACTGTAATACCCATCAGGTATATTAATTTTTTTTTCAATAATATTTTGTTTATCTGTTATATGAAACTCATTATTACCTCTCGCAGCACTTATATTGGTCCACCTCAGGTAATTCGTTACATCGCATAGGGCTACTTCGAGTTGTCCATCTGAGTTATCGATAGTATGAAGCAGTTCAATAGACTGACCATTTGTTATTCCCGGGAGTGTAACATACATATTAAATATACAATGATACTATATCATAACTTAAATATGAAATCGAGATACATTACTAATCAATCGATTATAGTAACTGCCTCTGGTGCTGAATTTTTCGTTAAATTCCCCGATATCTTTGAAAAGTACAGGGTCACGGCAACTAGCGATAAAATGGTGCACGATTGGTTTCACAATCCTATGCAATTTTGGCAGAATCAGTTAAACTTTGCCATATGGTGTGCCACAACGGGATGTGGCATATCTGTTAATGCCCCAGGATTTATGCTAAATAAGTCTGTTTTATTATTTCACGTGTATTATCAGATTAGACGTATACTTAAAGAAATTAGTGCTCCATTACCGCAGGATCGAGCGTGGAATTCCACAAATAATAATTATGATAGGTCCGCGTATGAGCGTATTTGTAATGAATTTAATGTTTCTACGAGTAAAGATTGGCGCATTAAAGGAGCAAACCATGGTCTAGGTGTTCCGTACAGCGGACAAAGAACTGTTAAAGAAGTCAGCGATGATTTAGTTAAAAAAACTCATCAACCATTCGATCCATTTAAATTCTTACAGATAGACAATCTTTTTGTAAGATTGCATAATCTTAATCATGGCTGGGAACTTTCGAGTAACGATTGGAGAGGTTCTCTTATGAGTTTTAAGGGTGGTTTGGCTTATATTGTTACAAAATTTATACAAATGAACGATACCGCAAACGCTTGGAATGAATTTCTTAATGATAAAACGGAAAATAATTTTACTAACCCAGGATTTGTAAGATTTAATGAATCGATAAGAACTTATGTATGGGCAATTCTCGGTGCACAATCGCAAACACGAACATCCATTATCGGTACTGGGACGGCGCTCGATGCGCAAAAACAGTTTGTCGCAAACGTGGAGGACGCCATTAATTCACCAGATGACATACCATCGTCTATAAAGCGTTTTCAAGATGCATTACAGTACGCTCAATCCAAAGTGGACTTTGTTTATGCGCCGGGACTATACATGTCCCCGAGTAATATGGAACTTAAGATCGGTCAAGTGATAGGCTATAATAATAAAATTGTTATCGCTACCGATCAACAAAAACCAGGTATAAATTCAGATATTAACGTCAAATTAATAACGCAAACGATCACGGGTGAAAAGGGAATAGTCAAGCCGCAAACACCACATGTTTCACAACCATCTACTAATGCTCAAACATCTACTAATGCACAAGTACCACCACATATTGAGGCTAAAAATCAAAAACATATCGATGAAAAAACAGCGCTTGTAGTGGGTGGAGTCTTGGTTGGGCGGTGATCCGCCACCACCTGTACTGCCACCTGTTAACGAGAGAGTCAAAGTCGATATAATAAAACCCAACGCGGTTAAAATACTGGCAATTGTTATTCCCTGTTCTCTGAACAATGTTTTAATTTTATCGGCCAGTGTAGTGTCATCGTTGAGGACTTGATCGATAGTTTCTCGAATACGACTGATTTGCGAACGAAGTGCCTTTCTATTACTGGAAGCTGCTTCGAGGCGGGCCGATCTTTCGTCTTCTAAGTTACGCAATCTTTCCGCTACGCGGCGTCTACTGAACTCATCGCCCGCCTGTTCGAGTTTTGTTTTCTCTTTAGCTATATGCTTGTCGATTTCGGATATCTTGGCTATATTATTGATTAGTTCTCCCCACATTGTTCGCATTGCCTTGTCAAGACCTCGTAATTCCCTAATACTAAACTCCGATACCTGTAACGTGGAATTATCGTAATAGGTATCTAAGATTTCTCCGAGTCTGTCCGAGGCCACCATCGAGGCTGCTTCCAAATCATCTGTATTAACGAGTTCATCACGCACAGTCCTAAGAACCTTAGTAGTCTTCGCGGAAAATCGTCGGTAGTCCACAAAACCTAATTTATCACGAACAGTGCTGATGCCGTGTTTAGCGGCTATCGTAGACAAGGCTAGGGGCTTATGAGTACGAGAATGCATAAGATCAATATCCGGAGCGCCACGCAGTCGCAATATTCCTTTACTATCTATCGTAAACTTTGAATAGTCACGACCTATTGGGGTATCATCTTTTAAGGCATCGTAATAATCATTGACGGTTGATTGTAAAATTTCATCGTTAAGATTCGTGCCACCAAAGTTGGTTTCATCAGTATCTTCGATTGGATTCTGGTTATCAAAGTCATCAAAGGTACTTAGATCTAAGTCATTATGTTCAAAATTAGCCATTTTTATATTAAACATAGGGTACATAATTTCAATATAAACAATGTCTTCGCAATACGGACGCAAGTTAAACCCACAACGTAGACTTCGAGATCCATTAGGGGTCAAAGCAATTCGTCGGTCTGTAACTATAACTAATAACCCTAGTACCATCGATCAGAATCAAACACTTCTGGTTCGCTTTCCTAATCTCGGCGCACACGATGTGTTAGTTCCGGGAACTGTCCGACTAGCATTTACGATTAGTTTGACTTCTACAGACGTTAACAGGGAGCCCGTTCAGAACATAGGTCGTGCTATCGTTAAGAAAATCGCGATTAAAATTAGTGGTAATGAGGTTTTGAGTATCGACGATAGCGATGTATACTATTGTTACATGGATCTCTGGAGAACGGATAAAGAGCGGGAAAACTTACAGTACCAAGGTATTTGTAATAAGAACACATTGAGACTGCGCGTGGGCGCTGAAAATGGTGTTGATACCAACGAAAAAGATAAGGCCGTTGCCGACGCATTAGGTAACAGATTCTATGTTCCCCTAGACTTTGAATTACTAGATTCCCACATGCCCTTTTATCAAGCATCCCTAGGCGATAGATTAGAATACGAACTCACTTTTAATGACTACGGTAGAGTAATCAGATCTGCTAATGAAGATGCTAGCTATTCCATTGACAATATCTCGCTGGAGTACGATATGATAACGGATCCTGAATTAGCCAGACAAATTCGTAACCAGTATACGGGAAGTTTAGCCATTTTGTACGATCGCGTGCTGCGACATCGAAAGATCACGAGGGACAAAAAAGATACGATGTGGAATATCAATCTAAACGTTCCCACGAGGTCGTTGAAGGGTATTTTAATGTTGTTCGAGGACTCCTCCGATGCGTTTAAAAGAAATACCGAGAAGTTCTACAATCCCAAGATTACAAAAGTAGAATTGACTATCGAAGGCGTTCCTAATCAGCTATATAGCCAAGGAATGCTAGCGTATCACCAGTGGGATGAGATTAAAAAACTTCCTTCTATAAAACGTTCTCCGGAAGTTAACGCGGTCGTGAAAGATCTGTCTCTAGGGAGTGTATCGATGGGTGAATATCTCACAACGAAGTACGCGCTATGCCTCGACATGCGAACAACGGACGATGACCAATTACACGGCAGTGGGAGGAGAATAGAAAATGCTAGCGAGGGTGCCACCATACAGATAACGAAGCTCCAGGAATTGGCTGGTAAATTAAACATATATTTTTATGTGATTATGGATGCGCAACTTAATATACAGAATGGGAGATTCGTGCAAGCAATCTATGGATAATCTTTTACCTAAAGATCCGCACTGCGCTATCATATGCGGTCAAACGGGCTGCGGAAAAACAGCTTTTATTCTAGATATTTTAGAAAGTCATTATCGGGACGTTTTCGATCATATTATTATTCTGTGCCCGACTATAAGCGTTAATAAAACCTACCTATCGAGAGATTGGGTAATGAATGACGACGGGGTACACAGAGTCGATCCGGGCGATCGTTTACAAGACTGCCTCCGAGTATGTCACGAGAAATACAAAGGAGAATCGACCCTTTTCGTAATAGACGACTGCAGCGCGTGTAAAGAACTCACAAAAAAGAAAGATATGCTTTCGTATTTAGCATTCTCCGATCGGCATACTCAACATAGCGTTTGGGTACTTACTCAAAAATACAACTCTGTCCTGAAAGATCTCAGAGAGCAGACCAAATGGGTAGTCCTGTTTCATTGCAAAGGCCGAGATTCATTCGAGGAATGTTTACGCGAAAATGATGTCATTTATACCAAGCTCGAACGAGATAAAGTCAGAAAACTGTTAGCGGCATCGAAGCACTGTAAACTCGTATTAAAAACCGATCAACCAGCTGCTTATGCAATTGCTTAGCAAAATGTAGCAAAATTATAGCAATTATAGCAAAATGTAGCAAAAATGTAGCAAAAATGTAGCAAATTGAACATTAGCGGTTAATATTACATAAAATGTGGTTCGAAATCCTCATTCTTTCGCAACAGTTCATTATTACGGGTTGTATTGGATATGTCATATTATATTATGTTAGACTTAAATATCTCCTTAGGTATTACATTATGGAATGCGACGAACTCATCGAACAAATGCTCAAAGAATCTGATGTTGATCAACATGCTGATAAATCTTTAGATAAACATAGAGAAAGACTTGCCGCTTTGGTAGCCGGTGGAAAATGTTCTCAATATTTGGTAGGAAATTATACCATCGAAAAAATTGATAACATGACCGACGAAGAAATTAAAAAACTGTACGCGCGTTACGAGTCTAGACTTGGAGCTACCATGACTAAAACGATAGGGTCTTCTATATTACAACTATACACAGCCGTAGCTAGTACGTTTCTCCCCATCCCGGCAGAACATCGCCTGTATTTATGCGAATCTCTTGAGAAAGACCCATTCATCGAACACGCTTTAAGCTCAGTGAGCTGTGAGTTTTATCATAGATTCGGAATGTTCTTAGCTCTGTTCACCACAGCTTTAATAACGGCTAGGTATTGTCAATTTAAACATACGTGCCCACTTAATAATATAAAGAACGAAGTTCAAATTAATAATGGAGACACAACAGATTGCGGAAACACAATCACAACAGGTGACACCACAGATTGTGAACGAGGAACAACAGATTGTGAACACACAACAACGAGTGAATGAGGAACCACCACCAGTGAATGTGAATGCACCACATGTGAATGAGAAAACAAAAAAACAACCCAGAGTGACAAAGAATCCTTTGAAAATAGCCGCAGGAAGAAAGGGAGGGCTGGCGCGCAAAGCGAAATTAATAAATAATTCAAATATTAATCCGATTAAAACATGGGCACTAGTAGGAGTTGCTGGTATAGCGGCTGTATGGTTCTTTTATAAGACCGGAGAAGAGAAAACGTCACCCCCGCCGCAACAACAAGTTCAATTAGAGGTTAGTCCTCATATAATGCTATAAGAAGCATGACTACTCCAGTTACAGACGGTAAAATGTTGGTAAATGCGACGTATCATTCAGCGGTGCTCACCGGCTTGGCCATTGGCTATGCCCGTATGGCTAAAATGATTACTAAAGCCACACCTCCCAAGCTAGATTTTAATGGATATGACATTGGTATGACCATTCTGGATATTGGATTGGCTATGGCAACGAAGGATATGCTCATCAAACAAGGACTTATCCCGGAAGACATAATGAAGTAATTAAACATTTGAATATTTATATTATTATACATATGGCATCAATTGCGATGATGGTCGGTGGAGCTATTGTTAATGCTCTAGCTTTTTCGGGGAGTAATTTTTTATTTTCTAGTATGAGAGGTTCGGAGCAGAAAAGAAATAATAAAGCTTTAGAACAACTCCAAGCAGCCCAGTCACAATGGGCCAGAAATAGGACATTAAGATTAGACTTTATTCATGAAAAACTGCTTAAGGAAGGACATTCAATTCAAACGTTTAAGGATGTCGAATCTGCCATGCACGAATACTTCCTCGTTTATGGGAAAAAACTAGACCCAATACCGAGACCAACAATGAGTCAGTTTTATACACCGTCAGAGGAACAAAAGAACCGAGAGGTAAAATTTATCATGTTGGGATTGACTGCTGTATTGATTTTCAGCCAAACCATGAATACGCAGTGACAGCTGTGGCCATGACCTAGTTTAGAGCGATCTATAAATAGCATAATCAATATCTCGCCTAGTGTAGATGTGATTTGCATTTAGACAAATGATATGATAGATGTATATACCATGAATAACTGCAAGTTTACACTCATGGGGAAGACTACTCTTTGTAATAGACGCTGTGTTCAAATTTACTGCCGCATACACAATTATTACATCAGGCGCGGAAACATAAACTATAGGTGTTCTGTATGCGGGATAGGGGTCAAAGGTCGTTATTGTTTATGTAAGGAACACGGTGCTGATAGGGTCAGGAACCAGATTATTTATGCTAGGAAGAGAGATTACATCAATGAGAGGAATAGGTTGGGGAGAATATGTATTTAGATATATGAAAACAACCAATTAGACATTTGTCTCATTTTGCATATACCATTCAACCACAATGGTTTTTGTCAGAGAATTAAAAGCTATGGCAAAGCAAAGTGGACTGCGTGGATATTCTCGTATGAGAAAAGCTGAATTGATGGATTTACTCGGTTTGGAATACAACAGACCCCAGACTGTTAGAGAACTCAAAGTTCGAGCGAGAAACAGTGGGCTGAGAGGTTATTCTCGAATGATAAGAGCTGAATTGATCGCTTTACTAGATAATAATCAACCTAATGATAATGTTGATATTGATAATGATGATAATGATAATAAACAACAAGAATTAATATTTGTACCCACATCCGCCGGCGTTGGTAAATATCTAAGAGGTTGGAAGATGGATATTAATTCCAACATGGATGTTAACGATATTAAGCCCATCATATCGAGTAAAATTAACGAGGAATTAGATGATTTACATAGTATAAAATACCAGCTGACGATTAAAATGACATTGAGTAAAAGTAACACAGACGATAGCACCGAATATACCGAACCATATTTCCGTAGCAATCAAGAAGTTATAACCGAATCCGATACTATAAACTCATCATTAGATACATCAATTCAGAGGATACAGGAAACTTTAGAACGCTGGACTAATAGAGGTTCTGGTTGGGGTGTGGATAAAATCGATAGTTTATATTTAGATATAGCGAATTATATGCCTTTCAAAGGTGGATCTTATATAGATTTACCCCCGTATTATAAGAAGAAAAAAGCCATAATTAATGTAAAAAATAAATCCGATGACTGTTTAAGAATGATGATAAGATCTGCATTGTTCCCCGTAGACAAAAATCCGGATAGACCTTCTAGCTATCCCCAAAACGATGGACTCAACTTCGATGGTATAGACGAACCTACACCAATATCACAAATTGATAAGGTGGAAAAGCAAAATAATTTAGCTATAAATGTTTTCGGACATTCTAAAGGAATTGTTGTACACAGGATAAGCTCCGCTCCGGAACATATCCCCAGAATCAATTCATTTCTGATTGAAAAAGATGGTAAATATCATTATACGTGGATAAAGAGTTTAAACAGGCTATTATACGATCAAACAAAACATGCTAGAAAGAAATATTTCTGTGAAAGATGCCTGCATGGGTACAGCAGACAAGATCTATTAGAAGCGCATAAAGAAGACTGTAGAGGTGTTGGACAGAATGCTATCAGGATCGATATGCCTAAAGAAGGAAAAAATATATTAAAATTTGAACATTATTGTAATCAAATGCCAGTACCGTACGTAATTTACGCCGACTTCGAAGCGCTTATCAAACCCATAGAAAATACCAACCATAGCAATACTGATAGTAGTTTTACGTACAAAACTCAAGAACATATTCCTTGTGGGTTTGGATATATAGTTGTAAGGTATGATGGGAAAACAAACCCGCCCGTGATTTACAGAGGTCCCTATGCAGCGGGAAAGTTCCTAGAATATCTACAAAATGAAGAGAGAATAATCAGGGAAAAATTATCGTGTAAGAAACCCATGCGTATGACGAGGGATGATTGGAGGGCCCATAAGAAGTCAACGATTTGTCACGTTTGTAACAAACCCCTGGATGGGGATTCCGTAAGAGATCATTGTCACGTCACGGGTAATTATCGGGGAGCCGCTCATAACGAGTGTAACTTGAAACTAAAAATGAACTCTCAAACAATACCCATCCCCGTTGTGTTTCATAACCTTAGGGGATACGATTCACATCTCATTATGCAAGCTATCTCAAAGACCGACGGCGGTTTAACGTGCATTCCTAATAATATGGAAAAATACATATCGTTCTCGTTGACTAAACCTATACATTATAGGGACAAGGATGGGAAATCTAGAATAAAGCAAAGTAATGGGCTTAGATTCATAGACTCCGTACAGTTTCTGTTATCTTCCCTGGACAATTTAGCTAATGCGAACAATCCCGATGACTTCGCGATAACAAATAAATATACCGATAAGATAACTCGTCATTTGTTGCTGAAAAAAGGTGTATATCCTTACGAATATATGGATGATTGGTCTAGATTCGAAGAAACTGAATTACCAACCCTCGAATCATTCTATAGTAACTTAACAGAATCTAGAATAACAGATGCCGATTATGAACACGCTCTGACGGTCTGGGATAAATTAGGTTGTAAGAATTTAGGCGATTATCCCGATCTGTACTTAAAAACCGATGTACTGTTACTCGCCGATATATTCGAGATATTTAGAAAGACATGTTTCAAACAATATGGCTTGGACCCGGCATGGTACTATTCCAGTCCCGGACTATCGTGGGATGCATTGTTGAAGAAGACCGGCGTAGAACTAAAACTACTCACAGATTACGATATGCACTTGTTTATTGAGAAAGGATTAAGAGGTGGTATATCGATGGCAGCTAAAAGGTATTCTAAGGCTAATAATAAATAAGTGGAAGGATACGATCCGAGTAAACCCGACACTCATATATTATATCTTGACGCTAACAATTTGTACGGATGGGCTATGAGTCAACCTTTACCCACGGGTGGTTTTGAATGGGTCGATGATATCAATGTTATTAATATCCATAATATCGAAGTGAATAAAGGGTACATACTAGAAGTTGACTTGGAATATCCAAGTTCGTTACATAAAGACCATAACAGTTATCCGCTAGCTCCCGAAAGATTAATGGTTAATAAAGATTGGATGTCGGAATATCAACGCTCCTTGATGGGTAATAGTAGGTTAGCTAACGTAGAAAAACTCGTACCAAATTTGATGGATAAAACAAAATATATAGTTCACTACAGAAATGAAACAGGTATGAAACTTAAGAAAATACACAGAGTTCTAAAGTTCGATCAAAGCCCTTGGATGGAGCCCTATATAAGGTTGAACACAGATTTAAGAAAGATAGCTACCAGCGATTTCGAAAAGAATCTGTATAAGCTCATGAATAACTCAGTATTTGGTAAAACTATGGAGAATCTAAGGAAGCGTGTTGATGTTAAATTAGTCAGATCTAATGAGGAAGAAAGACTCAGGAAACTTATAGCCAGTCCGGCTTTTAACAGAAGCAAGATATTCGATAATGACTTAGCCGCGTTGCATATGCAGAAGAGTAATATAAAATTCAACAGACCGGTGTACGTCGGTATGAGTATTCTCGACTTGTCAAAACATTTAATGTATGACTTTTATTACAACGAACTTAAGAAGCAATACGGCGATAGATGCGAGGTGTTATACACCGACACAGATTCTTTGTTGATGGAAATACAAACCGAGGATGTGTATAAAGATATGGCAGAAAAAATAGATATGTACGACACGAGCGATTACCCAAAAGATAATCCACTGCACAGCGTTGTAAATAAAAAGGTGTTAGGTAAGATGAAGGATGAATGTGCTGGGACCCCTATAGCGGAGTATGTAGGATTAAGACCTAAGATGTATTCTATAAAGAAGTCCGATAATGGAGAGATAAGAAAAGCTAAGGGCGTTAAGAAGTATGTTGTAAAAAAGCATATCAAACACGAACAGTATAAAGAATCATTATTCAACGGTAGAACGTTCAAACACAAGATGAACTCTTTAAGAAGTTACAATCATAGGATATATGGATTAAGAATGAACAAGACATCATTATCCCCCTTAGATACAAAGAGATGGATTGATAATGATGGTGTAAATACCTATGCTTATGGTTATGGTGGTAATACCGTACCGTCAGGAACTATGAACAACTCTTCTCGTACAAATGCCCTACCCGGTCCATCTTGAAGATAATAAAGAATAGGCTCTCCTTCTTTCGTAACCAATCGACTAATGTTATACGTCTTAAGGGACCATATGGGATCTGTTGCGCGATGTAGGCCTCCTTCGAGTTCACCGGCCTGGTATAAATATCTTACGCTTACTCTATCCGGAAGTTTTCGTTCTTTGCCTCTCCTCGGTGCTGAAGATTCGGAAGTCACTGATTTCATTTTAATAGCATCGGATGGTTTCTTCCCTATTAATCTTGTTACTTTATTATTCAGCGCTGATACAACGGCTGATAATCGTGTCACCCATTCGGTTGATCTCAATCGCTCGGATTTCATTTCGATCCCATACTGATAGCCAAACAAACGTTCCGCTAATGTCCTGTTAAATCTTTCGACGATAGCTTGACTGCGGTGGGCCTCTCTTTCACCACGGACGATTTCGACATCGTTCTTTGTTAACAGTTTAGTTACCGATCCCATAAACCTCGCGACCGGGATCTACTTGAAATAGCTTAGGCCATTTTAGTGGTCCGCGTTTATATATGTGGCTCAGTGCATTAGCTACCTCTGTTGATTCTTTCGAGGTTAATGGCTCAGCCTCTTTGTATCGACTAGCCACATCCACTACCGTTAAAGCGTATTTATACGTTTTGCGTTTTACCTTATCGTGGGGAAGAAACAAGAGGTCAGCCTGATGAACTTCATTCGTCGTAAAAATATCAAACTTCTTCCTCGGTATATAACGCGGTGCCAGTAAATATATCTGCCACATCGCTTGTTTCTTTAACCAATCCTTGGCCACATCTTTAGATACCTTAGCCACGGTGGCTAATTTTTATATTGCTCCTACACCTTTCCAATATCCTCGTGGGCTATAGTAAATTTTATTCATTATTAATTAATATTGATATTTCGTTTAATATAAATCCAGCTCCAGTGGAAGTGAGTCAGAACCCCTATTACCTATAAAAATTTATATCATTGACTCCAGGTGGTGGTGAGCTGGAGCCAATTTAGCTGAATCTCATGACTCGTTGAATCGCATAATCATTTTGGCATAAAAAATTACTCCTGTAGTGGTGGTATAGGTATATAAATCCTGCTCCAGTGGAAGTGAGCCAGAACCATCATTACCTATACTACTACTGATCAAGAACAAGTTCTCCAATCCCAAACCTTTCCTGCTCGAATATCTTAGCAACACTGCTAAGACTTCCGCTTCAAGATGTCGTTCCTGCACATGACCTAAGAAAAGAAGTATACACGCCTATCCTACAGAGACCCGACCACAGCCATCTTCATGCAGACCCTGCACAATACAGAAACCGCCTCACGGGCACCTACAAGATGGACACTGTGTACAAGATATCTCATGGGGACTTACTAATTTGTGTTTACTTACATGGACTCAATCAAGGGTATATATTGTGTGACTGTTGAATACTGCAACCAGGTATGTTTTATCAAAGCCAGTATATTAATGGCAAAATGAGTCTTTCCAAAATTCAGTTTTGTATATGTGCAATATACTATTATGGACTGTTATGGGATGAACAAAACCTTCCAAATGGCGTGCTGGTTTTCTTGGGGGAATCAGTCAGCAAAGAGCCGGAGTCACAGGAGGCTAATCACAATTTTATTTACAAAAACAATTAACAATGAGCAATTTACAATATCTTAGAAAATAGCTGAGGGTGCCACAGAGAGTCGGTACAACCCTCTGGGCTGTGAGAGAGAGATCTGCTTGGTATGAGCGTCAAACCCCTTCTGCTTAACATTTGGTTTCTGTATGTATTTAACAAAAATTAGAACAATAAAATGGAATATGATTGGTTGATACACGATGGGCTGTGCCTTATGGTTAATGAATGGCTAGACAGAGGGGAATACTGTTAATCCTGTTGGACTGGCACTAATCCTGCTGACATATTTACTGGGTGCTTGGAAAGAGATTATGGTGTCACTATAGATGACCTTGTATTGGGGCTAATCCTTAATGAGTCTAAATTGAAGTAATTGCTGAATGTTATTCTAATATAGGTGATGACAGATTTACTTAAATAAAATAGTTCAAGGCAATCTATAAGACTATGTAGACATAATTTTTGTCTTATTGATTAGTATGTCTGAGAAATGAGATCTTGTTAGTATTTATCTAAAGGCTTTAAATCTATTAAACTATGTACACATAACTTTTGTCTCATGTTATCATGGTGTAACATTTATACAAAATTTCATATAATTATAGTTTAGCAAGTAATACATATAATTATATGAAATTTTGTATAAATGTTACACCATGATAACTCATAAAAGCACTTGTTGTGGATCTAATTATTATATGAAAACTTAGTATAAATGTTATATCATGATAAGCGCCTCAATAAATTGCTGTCAGTTACATTCATCACAAATAAAACTTCCAGTACAATATACAAAATACAATATGCACAACCACATAACAACAACAACAACAACAACAACACACACACACACATACACACTTCTCTTTAATCTGATTATCTGATTTAATTCCACAGTGCTCTAGATAAGTAAAATACACAATAATATCTCGAACACCATTACCCAATAATTTTGAGTTGCTTGTGTACAATTATGCATGCAAAAATGGAAATAAAAAAGATTTGTACCAAACATTTCACTGTTAACTAATATAGCCATTTCAAGTGGTGCCCCAGTATTTCCTGACTTGTCTTGACTTCAAATGCAGGTATTGTAATATCAATGATGCAGAGCGAATGGTTTCAGATGAGGTTTTAATACAAGACATAGTTTCTTACAGGAGGCGGCTATGTTTTATTCTGCTAACTATGTCATCACTATGTCATCACTGTATGTGGTGACATCATCAGTCCATGAGTACTTAGGTTAACAAGGCACAACATATAACAGTAGTAATAACCTAACTGTTATGATACTCTGATGACTATGTTGGTACTACAAGTATCCACATTAGTAGTCAAGGTCTAGATGTTAAATCTTGTGTGTTGTGTGAACATGAGACATTTGTAAGTTTTGTGTTTAGCTATTTGAATGACCTCACTCAAAACTTCTAGGACTACGGGCTGGCTAATTTTATGCTAATGCTTCTCGAGCATATACAGTCAAGTCTCGTTAATCCGACAATTGGCTTTATCTGACACTAATGATGGGAACCAAATAATCAGTGCTATTAAGACCTGTTAATCTGACAGTCTCGCACTCCGACTCCGACACACCAAATTTGCAACGAATTACAGAAATCACTCGTGAATCAGTCTTGTTAATCCAACACAGTGATCGGCGTACTCCGTGGTCATCTGCCAGTGAGTACACAGCCCCGTGTTTTGATGCGAGACGAGTCGTCGAGTAACTGCATATTTCAACGGCTGCAGAGATAAACTTTCTTAACAATAAACAATTACTGCTTTAAATAAACAAAACATGCCTAGATTACCTCAATCTCTTAAAATCGGATTCAAGTTCTCGCTACCGCTGAGGACATCCCATTAGAGGTCACGTCAGAATGACCTTTCGCGAACTTTGACCAACCAATGAAATTATTAACAGGAAGTTAACATTAGCCACTAAGAAAGCAGATTTCTTAAGCATTGTAGCACTAGTTTCAAATTGGCAACTACCATTCCAGACTATGCTTTAAAAGTATTTTGAATCAGTCATACATTGTGTTAAACTTTAGACATTGCATGATTAGAAAACATATTCTGCTAACAATGTAACATGACAATATGAATACAGTAAACTACGTTTTTAACGAACACGCTTATAACGAACTGACGGATACAACGAACTTACTTTTTTGTCCCAACTATCTGCTGTATTATGCTGTATATATGCTTATAACAAACTACGGTTATAACGAACTAAAATTTGTGGTCCCTTTGAGTTGCTTATAACCGTAGTTTACTGTATTGCCTTTTCCCGCTTTTTTTTCTTACAATGTGTTTGAATCGTTATCTATCATGTAGTTGTCCAGTTTTCGATCACAAATGTTGATACTACCTAATTTCATTTATCTGACATACTCGTTAATCCAACATAATCATATGCAACCAAAAATGTTGGATTAACAGGATTTGACTGTAGTTTGTTTCCTGATATACTCATTGATCTCCTCTATTTTGTTTACCAGACTGAGCAACATGCAGGACAGAATCCATCATCAATGCTGCAGAACATTCTCAATCTTGACTCAATCTTGACTCCCAAGAGCTCTAGTTGTGCTTATGGTCAACTTGAAGAAAGTTGTACAACAGCAGCTCCACATGAAGTGCCCCAGATGAAAGAACACCCACCCCCTATACCAGATAGGAAACTGAAACCTATGTTAGTGTCCCAGACTCTGGTTTCAGGGAAGCAGCAGTTGTTACAAGAGAGTGAACCAGTGCATGTGTTCTTACCCTCTGAGAACATCAGTTCATCCCCTCTAAATTTGAGCATGCCAAGGCAATCTGCCAGAATGTCTGAAATTGATCAGTCAGCATTGACATCTAAACTTTTGCCAAAGATTAAAGAAGAATCAAACTTGGAAAAACAAAAGGCAAAATGTGAAATTCATATCATTTCACTAACTGAAGAAATCGAGGAAATTGAAGTGCAGTTAAATCATTTGATTGAGATGAATGGGAAATTTTATGAGCAAGATGAATTTTTAGCACTGAACAAGAAGAAAGGTTTATTGAAAAGAGAAAAACTAATTCTTGAAAAACATAGAAGTAGACTTGAATCCAACTCAGATAAGCACTCCCAGGTATCATCAGATGTTTATTATCCACCGTCTCATGTAGACTTTAGCAGACTTGAAAACAACACCTTGCCAACATCCAGTGTTAATAAGCCTGTTTGTGTTTATCAGGCCCAGCATACAGGCAGAACCCATAACACATCTGTTGCAAGCCAAATTGGCACAAAGGTCGTAAGTAATGTAGATGAAAACATGCACCAATCATCTGTTATCCAACCAGGTAAAATCCAACAGCCACAGGTTCTACAGGATTCACAAGTTGTCTCTACAGAAACCACCTCTTTGGCAGTTGTACAAAAGAACCAACAGTCAAGTCCTTCAATTAAGCCTGAAGCTGAAGAAAACATAGAATCCATCACAAATAATTCAAAACAAACAGTTGGTAAGTTTGAATGAATTAGTGGTTGGGCTCAACACATGTGATCTGTTTTTCAGGATATCACATATTTTAAGCTTGATTTGAACATTCTATTTTTTACTCTTAAATTCTCTCAAAATAAAGTGAAATTTTGTTCTGTGAACATCATCTCAGAATCTACTGGACCTATAATACTGAAAATTCACATGCTTGTTTCCACCATTGATGACTCTCCAATTTGAAAGTTTTCAAATCCAATTTTCAAAATCATTATTTATTGAAATGACACATGTGAATTATGTTTTCCTTAATAATAACTATGAGGTACTGGAAATTGTTAATGCGAGTTGTGATTTGGAAGACATTTTGATGAATAAATTATATCAGGTGAGTATTTGTGAGGTTATAACATAATAATAAAATAATACAGCATCATATTAGTCATGGACAGTCCTATTTTGCCATCTGTTAATTGCAGCCTGCAGGAGTAACTCAAATAGACAACCAGATCATGGCAGTCAATGGCAGTGTGAACACTGCACCATGTTCAATGACAGCAACACAAGGATATGTGACATGTGTCATCGTACAAGTGACAACCCAGTGTTTGTCCATGATATCTGCCCAACTGAGGAAATAAAAGAGAGTGAAGAAACTTTTGTTGTATCTCCAAATATACCCATGGTTGGGACAAAGATTGCACAGGAACAAGACCAGGTAAATCTCTTTTTTTTTCATTTTGCTAACCTGATCCTGAAGGCCTTATCCGTAACTTGTGTATTTAACTGTGCTTTAAAGGGGCTCATAATTACAGTTGTATGAGGATGATTACACAACCATGTAAAGTAAGTAATATCAATGTAAGGCTTTTTGAATAGGCAAAGTTTATAGATCAATGTATCCAAAATTTAGACATTAGTTTAAAAAAAAACCCAGCTTGTTTAGACTATCCTTACCACTCAAAGTTTTATTTGTCAATTAAAAGTGGCATTCTTCAATACATTGTTTTAATGAAATATTCATGTGTAATCTGCTGGACTATTGCTTGGAGTGGTGTTAATAAACAAACAAACAAACTTATTTGCAGTCAGAGGCTAGTGAAGACTTTTTTATCGTGTAAAATATGGTTGTTTATGTTTAGTTAGTCATGGGATTCCCATGTGTTCTATTTTTCATAGTATTTTATATTTGGACCTTGCTTTTAAATTTGTGTTTTTACAATGCTCATGGATTCTCTCAAAATGCATTTTTGGCTCTGTTTAAACATCATCTCTGAAATTTCCAGACAGGAAATTGATATTTGGCATGCATGTTTCTCCTTTTGATTGTGGGATCACAGGTGGCCCAGTTGTCAAAGGCGCAGCAATTCACTGAGCAGTGAGTCAGAAACTTTTTGATCATGGGTTTGAATCCCGGTTCACCCTGATGATGTTTATAGGTTTGTCTGCACCGTACCCGTGCATGTGAGTTTCACCTAAGTGTTAAACATCTGAGACCTGCATAACTCCAGACTTTCCGACCACATCATGCTGACATGCAATGATATAACAAGAATACTGTTCAATGAGACATTAAACATACTCACTCTTTTGATTTCACCATGTTTTGTCCAGATCTATTGAATTTTGTGTTGGTTTTCATCCTCAGTAATAATATAATTTTGTACTTACCCTGCATTACTCCTTAATGCATATTACTGCTTGTTTCTTGACAGAGAAAAGAGCTGTGTGAGGGTCTTTGCTTGAAGAAGTTGCTCCATCTAGCTGAGAGGCCAGCCCATCACGCAGCTCCCACGTGACCACGGATCCACACATTACTCTTGTCACTTGATGAGAGAAGACCTGTTTTTTTTTGCTGTAACATAAAACTGATTCAAACCCTCATGTGTTTGCTATCTGAGTTAATGTTGTTTTGTCTATGTGTTGTGCCTACGGTTTGTATTTTGTACATTCTATGTTTGATAAACATGTGCATAACGTTATCAGACACTTACTGGCGTTTTCTCAAAAGAAAACATAAGGCCAGGTGTCTTGTTGCTCCAAGTAGCCATCTTGAATATTTTGCGTAGCCAGCAGTTTGTGAACTGGTTTGCGTTCTATATTCTTTTGCTTGGTACCCCACGATTGGCGTATCCTCGCAAGCATTGTTTGTTTTGTTGTATGTTGTCTTACGTTTGTCGTAATATTTGTTTCATGAACCCACATAGTGGGATAAACAAATTATAGCCTACATAATCGGGCGGGGACGATTGTGATTTTACACTGCTTCGTTGCAGATATCATGCCCTCCTGCTCAAAGTGCCGGCGTAATATGTCGGCAAGGGATCCCCACCCCCTGTGCCTTAATTGTACATCTCAATGCCTCCAGGGTCACCGATGTAAAGACTGTTTACTGCTTTCACCCACAGCTTTCAGACAATACCTCCGTGTGTGTAAAAAACGCAGAACACAGCAGGCCAGGAAACACCGGCGCACGATATCCGACTACTCCGAGGTCTCGCCTTCTAGATCGGCTATCTTGGATGACCACCCCCCGACCTCAACTGCTACCTTGATGTCAGACCCCATGGTTGTAGCCTCTACCCAGAGCACTTTGACAACCACGACAGCGTCTATCTTAATGGCGGTGACCACCGTAACGCCCGGCGTGGCGTTCACGTACCAGATGGCGCCTATACTATCCTCCGGACAGACACTCGGTCTCCCACAGGCGCCCCCGCCTACGGCACAGACACTTGGTCTCCCACAGGCGCCCCCGCCTACGGCACTGACGCCCATGATAGACGCCTCCCTCCTCCAGTACATTCAGTACTTACAGGCCAGACAGCGATCGACGCTAGCGCCTCTACAAGCGCCTCCCATAGCGCCCCTGCAGACGCCTCTACTAGCGCCTATACAGATAGCGCCTATCCTTAAACAGCTCTGATACAGGTGCCAGCGCCTCGTCGGACGCCTATACAGACGCCAGCGCCTCGTCGGACGCCTATACAGACGCCAGTGCCTCGCCGGACGCCTAAGGCACTGACGCCCATGATAGACGCCTCCCTCCTCCAGTACATTCAGTACTTACAGTCCAGACAGCCGTCGACGCCAGCGCCTTTACAGACGCCTCTACTAGCGCCTATACAGATAGCACCTATCCTTAAACAGCTCTGATACAGACGCCAGCGCCTCTTGGGGTGCCTATACAGACGCCAGTGCCTCGTCGGATGCCTAAGGCACTGACGCCCATGATAGACGCCTCCCTCCTCCAGTACATTCAGTACTTACAGGCCAGACAGCCGTCGACGCCAGCGCCTTTACAGACGCCTCTAAAAGCGTCTCCCATAGCGCCCCTGCAGACGCCTCTACTAGCGCCTATACAGATAGCACCTATCCTTAAACAGCTCTGATACAGACGCCAGCGCCTCGTCGGACGCCTATACAGATGCCAGCGCCTCGTCGGACGCCTATACAGACGCCAATGCCTCGTTGGACGCCTAAGGCACTGACGCCCATGATAGACGCCTCCCTCCTCCAGTACATTCAGTACTTACAGGCCAGACAGCCGTCGACGCTAGCGCCTTTACAGACGCCTCTACAAGCGTCTCCCATAGCGCCCCTGCAGACGTCTCTACTAGCGCCTATACAGATAGCGCCTATCCTTAAACAGCTCTGATACAGACGCCAGCGCCTCGTCGGACGCCTATACAGATGCCAGTGCCTCGTCGGACGCCTAAGGCACTGACGCCCATGATAGACACCTCCCTCCTCCAGTACATTCAGTACTTACAGTCCAGACAGCCGTCGACGCCAGCACCTTTACAGACGCCTCCAGAAGCGCCTCCCATAGCGTCTCTGCAGACGCCTCTACTAGCGCCTATACGGAGAGCGCCTATCCTTAAACAGCTCTGATACAGACGCCAGCGCCTCGTGGGGCGCCTATACAGACGCCTTTAAAAAAGCACCATCTACAGCGTCCATAAAGGCGTCTATCCTGGCGTCTCGTGTTGCGCCTATCCTTGCGCCTCTCCCAAGTGCGCCTCTACAGACGCACGCCCCGGACAACCGCGTTGATAGGCGTTTAGCCATTCCACGATGTCCTTGTGGCTACCTGCTGTCATTCTACAGGCCTATGAGATCAGCTCCCCAGGGCCTACTACCTACCGAGACCAGAGCGGTCGCTGGACACTTGATTGGCGTCCATACAGCGGCGCTCCAACATTGACACTTGATGGGCATCCCTACAATGGCGCTCCAACACTCCCAAAGGTCCTGGAAGCGCCTAATCTCGTGGTGACAGTTCCGTGGAAATCTCCCGACAATTCTCCTTGTCTATCAACGTTGTTTGAACGTTTCTTCGGAGAAAGCGAACTGGACTCTCAAAGATGTCCCTACCCACGGCGTCTGGTAGATATTATCTGCACCACAGTTGACGATCACAACCCAATGACAGATTTGTTAATCAACAGAATCGTCATATGCTTCCGGGTACCCAACTGGGTCATCGTTCTCAACACCGGACCAGTCGTCACTCTTATCATGGGGATCAACTTGCCCTTACACCTGCAACGTCACAGATCCTGCTCAGAACTTGGACACACCACTGGTCTATCAACCACAGGGTTCACAGGGGATTGGCCTTGTGTGGAGCTTGAACTAGTCCACTCATCATACTGGGTTACAGTTTACTGCGCAGGACGACATACATGTCACGTGTCAAGACCTACGACTGTAAACATCGTTGACCGTAATCAGGTCAACCGACCTTATGGGATTCGTGCAGTGTATTTGTACAGACTGGCTTGCATGAACGCTGCAACCACTCGACCAGACGCCTGTCGCTGTACATCAATGTGTAAAATGTTAGGTTTTGTTTGATATATTCTGATGGTAAACAGAAGTCGTTCATGTAATGTTATCAGTGGTTCGGAAAACGTTGTTACGTAACGCCCGTGCAATCCGTGCTCGGGCTTGGCTACCAATTGTCACTTGTTGTCTGATGAATAAACGAAGTGGGAAGTTGGCAGGTTGTCTCTTGGTTATTGACAGAACACTACACAATGACTCAATCCCTTCGCCCGAGACGAGACAGCTCTCAAGACCCTGGCTAGGGTGTCACAGCCAGCCTTTGCTGAGGCGTCCCAGCCTGGCTCATACAAGCTGCGACGCAACACCCTCCAGCCCCAGTGGCACGGCACCACCTCAACCTCTCGGGGTAGAGGAAAAGGCAGGGCATCGGGCGCATAACAGTCCCGCCGCGGCCACTCCAACGGAGGTAACAACGACCGCAGGGACTTCCAGTGAATAGCCAGACAAGCACGACTGGGACTTCACCCCCAGCCGTCCAAGTTGTCGACACTCCAGTACGTGGGAGACATGCACCCAGTTCAGATGTTCCATCGTCCTCCCGGATCATCTCAAGCAGCATCCCCGGTGGTGGACGGTGGAATCGAATGTCTTAGGCGGTGTCTCCTTGACAGGACTTACGACCTCTCTGCGCCTATTCGTAGACGCGACCTTACAGTGATGGGGCACACACCTGGAGGGACAGGTTACCTCGGGTCTGTGGTCCGCCTATCAGCACCTATGGTGATCAACAACCTCGAACTGGAAGTGCTTATCTTGGCCTTCACTCACTGGAAGCAGGCCCTCAGACACGCCCGGCTCTCCATCCCGACGGACAACATCACTGTCATATGGTGCCTTCGGAACCAAGGAACGACTCACTCGACTTCGCTCCTTCAACAGACGTTCCGATTGTTTCACCTGGTGGATCATCTGGGGATTCAGTTCCAGGTCCACCACATCCCGGGCTGCCGAAACATCCTAGCAGATGCCCTCTCTTGGCCAGGCAAAGTGTCTCCCACAGAGTGGAAACTTCACCCAGATGCCTTCGCTCTTGTTTGTCGAATTCACGGTCTCCCCAACATAGACCTATCGCCACCAGCCAGAACTACCAGATCCACGACCTACATATCTCCGGTGCCAGATCCACTGGCTTGGGCAGTCGACACTTTCAGTGTCCCCTGGGAAGGACTAAAAGCATGGGTTTTTCCGCCACCTGTACTCCTCCCCAAAGTCGTCCAGAAGATCAGATCGACACGGAACCTCCATCTGACTTTGGTCACGCCCTAGTGGCCACTGAGGGCTTGGTTCGTCGACCTCAGAGAGCTGTCCGACGTCAACCCACTGCCACACCCAGATTGGCCAAATCTGCTGATCCACCCTCACAGCAGACAGCCACACTCAGGACCAGACCGGTTATGCCTTCACGTCTGGTCCATTTATAGAGAGCACTGAACGCCAAAGGCTACTCGGCCAGAGCGGCTAGGGCCATCAGGATGGCACATCACCCAACCACCAGGCGCCTCTATGATGACAAGTGGCAATCCCTCGAGAGCTTTTGCAGGGGCAAGCACCTAGACCCCACATCTGCATCGCCTCAATTCCTGTCCGAGTTCATGCTCCATCTCAAGGGCAGTACCATCATGACCTACTTTGTGTCGCTCAACTCTGTCCTGACAGTTTCGGAAGATCGGCGCATGACGTAAATCCCGGAGCTACAGGCTCTGCTCCGCTCATTCAGGCTGGAAGACCAAAAGGCGAAATCTCGTACACCAGCTCGGGGCTTGAACATCATTATCACCTCGCTGAGAGATGCGCCTTTCGAGCTACTCGAAACGTCGTCATTCTACAACCTGACGAAAAACACGGTCTTCCTACTGGCGCTCGCCACAGCAGCCAGTGTCAGTGAGCTACATGCCCTAGATGTCACACAGGTCCGCTTTGAGCAGGGAGCACACGGAGCCTGTGCAAAGAATCAGCTCCTAGGCCAGCCCGATAGATCGTTCCTCATCCCCCATCTTTCATCGATTGTGGGCGCGGAAGATGAACTAGAGCTCCGTCTTTGTCCGGTTAGAGCGCTTCGTTGCTACATCCGACAAGCCAAGGAACGCCATAGACAACGACGACGCTTCTTCGTACCGGTATCTGCGACCGCACGAGCAGAAGTCAGCTGCAACACGATCGCCCTCTGGCTATGAGCCATCATCCTCGAGGCCTACGAGGCAGCGGGATTGAACCCCCCACACTCCCAACAACCTGCATGAGATCCGGGCGGTCGCCTCCACCATGGCGCTTTACAGCAACTGCTCTCTACGCGCAATCATGGAGGGATGTTTCTGGCGATCCAACACGGTCTTCGCCAGTCACTACCTGCGAGACGTCGCTTTGGAGGATGTGCAAGGCACGCACAGCTTTGGTCCGTTGGTAGTGGCCCAGCGGGTCACCACTACTACACGTCATTGACCACGCCTCCAAGTCCAGAGCCGGCCTTTCGACCTCCCCTGGCGTAAGCCCTGGACTAACCGAGTGCTATTGTCAGGCTGCGCAGTACTAGGACACAACGCATACCTGACTCTTCCCATCCATGTCATGGTCATCCAGGCCGACCACAGCCGAAGACGGGCTGACGGAAACGGAGTTTCCTATACATGGAGTGGTCACCCGATGCCGACCACACAGCCGAGGATGGGCTGAGGGAACAGAGTCTGGAAATATCAGATGGAAGTCCCCATCTGAAGGTATGCCCATCTCCGGTTCCGTCCGATAAAGATGTATTAGTAATGCAGGATAAGTTAAAAATCCAGTAAAATCCTAGATATTATTTATATTTGTATACTTATCCTGCATTTCTGCATCTAAAGGGACCTGCCCATCGCAGATCTACCTCCCCACGATGCCTTTCGGACTACAGAGTAATGTGAGGATCCGTGACGTCACTTCCCTTGGTCACGTGGGAACTGCGTGATGGGCTGGCCTCTCGGCTAGTTGGAGCAACTTCTTCAAGCAAAGACCCTCACACAGCTCTTTTCTCTGTCAAGAAACAAGCAGTAATATGCATTAAGAAGTAATGCAGGATAAGTATACAAATATAAAAAGTATCTAGGATTTTACTAGTATGTGAATACTGACAGTAACTTTTATTAAGTGTGAAACATTCAGGGAATTTAAGTTTGGAGCACCAGCAGCATATCAACAAGCTGACAAGTAAAATTGAATAACCAGCTAAGGTGAGGTAATGCTGCCATTAAACAGTAGTTTCTGGATGGGATGCATAAATCTGACAAATGTGGATGCACTAAAATAAATTCAAATTTTAGATAGATCATTACTGAAGACATGTCTTCCTTGAATAGAATGATCCTCGAAAAAAGATAACAATGACTATATGAGGTACAGAGAGTAATTGTTTGATGGCTGTTGTCTTAGTGTTGATATTGGGTTGTTGTTATACATGACACATTGACGTTACACATTGCTTCTCTTGGGTCACAGGTGTACCTGGAGAAGCAGGAAGCTCATCGTCAGTATGAAGAGAAGTTACTTCTGGGTGCCATGGGGAAACAAGTGTCAGAATCAACAAAACAGTCAACAAACAGCAGCATGAACAGTTCTCAAACAGGCATGCTTGGCAATAATGTGTCTCTACAGGCATCTGATTATCAAAAGTCAGCAATAAATGATTGTGTTAGTCAAAACCAGTCACATCCTATTCATGAGGAAGTTAGCAGTGAACACAGTTTTCAAAGTAGACAATCCACATTCCAAGAGACAATGGAGAACATCAATGAACAAAGACATATGAAAAAGACACAGCTTGATGGGGCTGATTTATTGCAGATGATAAAGGTAAGCATCAGTCTGTGGCCATCATTTCACTTTTCTGCCTTTTTGAGACAGTTCAGATATTGTCAGTTTTTAATATGATGGCAACATTATTTCTTGAAGGATTTGGCCCCAAATCTGCAGTAAATGACAGTAGAAATTCCCAATTTGACATAAACATATTTATCATATAACGGGTAGGTTTCTCGGCAGGATAAAGCCAACGGATAAAAACGATATCCGTTAGGGTCATATGCGGATAGAGATGCAAATATCAAAGGTCAAGTAGGGACTACTTTCACTGTTTATAAACAAACATGGCGTCGCCCTCGTCAACAGGGGATCGAGTCAGAATTAACCATCGGCAATCTGGATAAACTACAGGGATAATTGCTATCATTATCAAAAGAACAGTCTAATATACTGAAAGTCTGTGTCGAGCTGTGACGTAGATAAGGCATTTTATAAGTTTGGGCAACTTTGGAGATATAAATTTCGAAACAATTTTGCGAGGGCACGAGGCCTAGCCAAGCGGGATCAGTAGCCATATCTGTGCTTGTAGACCTCTGCGGCTTGAAACCTTCACAACAAATTAAAATAGTTGGATTTGGCCGAAATATAAGTGAATTGTTACCTTGTTGCGTTTTGTCGCTGTGTATACATCTGACTACACTTCTTAACGTTATGACAGGACAGACCGACTGTCAACAAGGTCTGACCGTGGCCGTGACGTCTCAGACTAGGGTTAGAGTAGCTTCCCTTTGACAAAGGGCAGTTACTCTAGCGAACAGACCGATGGATTGCCGCAAAAGGCAATTAAAAACAATTGTTGTTTTGCATTTATGTTGCTTCGCCACTGTATAAGAAACAGATTTCAGTTGGAACTATATTGGCTACTGTCACTGTCCGACTGACACGTCACTTACCCTCTGACGTAATAAATAATAATGCGCGCATTGCAGGAAAACTCGCAATGTTTCGGTTATGTTTGTGAGAGAGGGAAAGCGATTTTTAAGCACAGAATTAAAGAATGACATTATATGATAAAGAGGTTATCACGCTTGTGTGTTTGGGGATGGTAATATCCTGTATTAGGAATAAACACTATGTATTTAGCTCGCCAAGGCTCGCTAAATACAATGTTTATTCCTAATGCAGGATATTTACCATCCCCAAACACACTCGCGTGATAACCTCTATTTATATTCACAAAAATGTGAAAATGGATTGGTAAACAAGCAAAGTGCTTATGTTAATACTGCTTTTTTACACATACCGTATTCGACGTAATAAGCGCCCCGCTCTAATAAGCGCCCACGGCGATATTTGCTAATATATTGGCTAGTGAACAATCCCAATTGGCACCCCTTCCGATTGATCAATGTACACAAGACTTATTTTTTCGCGAATAATACGCACTCGCGTGTTATATGCACCCTAAATTATGGGCAATTAATACATAAACATCAGGCTGTCAGCATGAACCAAGAAATTTATCTCTCAACTCCGTTTTTTTTTTCACCAAAATAATATTCTAATAAGAGCCCCCTATTTCTAATTTTGAGAGCGCCCTGGGCGCTTATTACGTCGAATACGGTAAGACATGATACAATAAATACATCAATGAAGGTTAGATGTAACAAGTGATGTATATATAATAAATATATTTGCAGTTTATGTTAAACAATTTATTTACTTAACTGAAAATCTGCCAGTATTTAATATGAAGTTTTGAATAGAATCTAATGTTTGGATTTGCTCTTCCTTACACAAATGTGAATTTCCACATAGCACTTGTTTGTAAAGAATAACAATGTTGGTAAAAAGAACATTGTAATTTGTACACACAAAAAGCACCTTCGGTATGATATCCACAGGAACAAGTTTTAGTATCCAAAATATGTCTGTCATACTGATCTACGTTAAGATCGCTGCAGCCAGCCTGAGGCGACTGTGAATAATTTGACGTAACCTGTTTTCTGGGAATGTATTCCAAACTTGTGTTGTAGCTGGTATAAATGAATCTGCATGAGCTTTTGTTTTACACTTAAATGTTTGAAGATTAGTTTTATTAGTTTTATTCCCAATTTGAATAAACAAATCCTAATATCTCAGAATTTACTAAAATAAAAACAAAAACAAAAATCAATTTTGAACAATATCTCATTCCCTCTCCCCCTTCCCCCCCCCCCCACCACCAATAATGCATGTTTCTTTAATCAAATTGTCCCAATTGGCTGACATTGCAATAATGTTTGAAAATCACATCTTTTGTGTAATGGGCCTAAACATCTATCAATAGCATCTTTAGATTTCTATTTGTTCTTTAATACATGACTTTTAATTATCTCTTCTTAATGTTTCAGTTAGCTGATCAAAAGGGGTACGGTGTTGAGGAAGTCCATATTGCCCTTGAGCAGTGTGGAAAAGACACAAAGGTAGTCATTGACTGGCTGAAGAAGATTTGGGAGAAATGTATTGATGATGTGATTTCAAGGGTTGCTCATGCAAGCCAAGCATCCCAACAGAATGATATCGGTGTTATATCTACAGTGGAAGCTAAAAGAGCATTACAAGAATCATCGGGCAGTGTCGAAAATGCTGTTATGTATTGTATCAACACTCGGACAAAATTGGTATGTTAATATTTTCGGTAACTTGTTTATACCAGAGACCATAAAACAGAGGGTTGTCCCTTCCCACCTCATAAGCCATCAGCGCTACAGCCTGGCATGTAACTGGTACATCTGGACACCCTGCTGTTACCCTCCCAATACCGCTGCAGATGCACAATATATGCGCAGACATTCACAACTTACCATTCTTGTAACCATGTAAACAATATTACATAATATCTGGGGCTAGAGTTAATTCCCTTAGCTGAGATTTCTCCAACCACAACCAATGACAGTCCAATAAAAGGACGGCTCTTAGCCAATTACAGTAATCTTGATCTTATCTCTCATTAGCACATGTCAGTTGGCTGTAAAGTATTTGCTGAAGATATGCGTCTTCCAGAGAAATATGTGTAATAACAAGCCCAGGACATTTATTTCAACTTATATTCGGCACAGCCATGGACGACTTCATTCACCAAGACGATTTCGTCTTGGACCTAGATATTTCACTTGGAGAAAGATTCCCACACTACTATCAGGGGTTGGTTTCGGATGACCGTTGTACTGAAGAGAATGACAGTGATGTTACCGCAGCCAAGCTGTCGGATAAATCTCCCAAAAAGCTTCAAAGAAAAAGATTGGAAAAGGAAATATGACAGCTGTCTACGATTGTAGGTTTTTGAGGGCATGTGAAGAAAAAGCATAACCGATCCAATATCAAAAGTGTTTTGTAATTTATTCTATTAATTAGAAAAAGTCAGTTAATCTATCTATCTTATTTTACGCTGCAAATGTGTAACTATTATAAATAAACCAAGTTACCTCAAACGCCACAGAAATATACAATCTGGTAAACTGCACAGGAACTCATTAAGTGTAAATAAAACTCGTCGCAAGCAAGACAGTTGTAACAGTTCAGCATATTCCCAATGTTCACAAATAAATTTCCAGATGATATTAATATCATATAATAAATCCTGGCTAGATTTACTTGCAAATATGCATGGCCATTGACTGGTGAAAATGCTTTACTATTAGCCAGAAAAAATGACTATATTAATCAACGGATCTTGTCTTCGTCTCATGTAAAATTGCTACTATTTTATGATGCTAATAGTTTCAATAAATTAAAATTTCATATTTAACTACGAGTCTTGTTAAATGAATTTTGGATGTGACCGAGAATGCGCTTTGCAATGAAATCAAGTGTTATGAGTTATGCAAGTTTGGGGCTAGCAGTGATAATGCTATTTGCCGGAGTCATTTTTTTCAAAGGGAGGCTACACTTAAATTGTACGATTGTAATTTATTAAATATTAAATATTATTGTCGTTTTTTAATATTATCTGATTAGTTTGAATTGTTCAGCATACAAATAATTTAACAGTATAGCTGCAACAAGCATGGAACCTGATATATAATTTATATTTTATGTAGGCAGTAGTAACATTTGTAGTTTTCTAAATTGTTTTGCCATGGTTTTCTGTTTATTTCTGATCAATCAAATACAAACTTTAAACTTTAACCTGGGACAAGTCATGCAATTATTACTATTAAAACAAAATAAAACATCACAAACTCTGATATGTAGATGTATTTATTATAGAAAAGGACAATAGACCATCTATATGTTTTATTAAATGACACCTTCTTGTTGTCTTGAACTTCTCTTGAAGATCTGATGACTGCCGATGTAAACCTTCTTTTTTCTTGACATTGACCAAGCATATTTCATAATACAGATATTTCATATAATGGACTTACATTTTTGTATGATTATTTCATTGTTTTCTAAATACACAGAGTCAGTCGTACTTTAATCATATTTACATTATCATGATGGTGTTTAGGCCCAGAACATATACCTCATAATTTATATTTTCACGGCATAAAATAAAAAAATAATTAACTGTAGTAATGATTAATAAAGTCCAAATCTGCAGAAGATAACAAGTATAATCATCATGACAACATATGTACAGTTTTCTTCAGCGGGCTATGTGACAGAACCCTAACTGAAACAAAGTTAATAGGTATGTTAAATTTACGAGGAGATGGCGAAAACAATGGTAAAAAATATATACCGTATTCGACGTAATAAGCGCCCCGCTCTAATAAGCGCCCACGGCGATATTTGCTAATATATTGGCTAGTGAACAATCCCAATCAGCACCCCTTCCGATTGATCAATGTACACAGGACTTTTTTATTCGTGTATAATACGCACTCGTGTGTTATATCACCCTTAATTATTGGCAATTAAATTCTGGAAAAATACATCCGTCGCATGTAAACATTTCAGGCTGTTAGCATAAACCACGAAATTTACGATCTTTCAACTCAAAATAATATTCTAATAAGCGCCCCCTATTTCTAATTTTGAGAGCGCCCTGGGCGCTTATTACGTTGAATACGGTACATATATAAGAAAAATAATTCTGATATCAATAAAACTTAGAAACTTTGTTGAATGTTTTAAAAGATATATACCGACCATAATCACAGACAATATGCATGTTATGTTGTCTGCTATATGGTAATTTAAATCAGTATATCACGTAAATATGGGTTTGTGCCAAACATCATAAAATAATAACTACCAATCGTACCTAAATAATGTTGGTACCGAGCAAATGGGGAAATCATGATGAATGTAAAAATATTAGTTTAGGGCAGACAATAGGAAAATGTTTTTCTGAAAGCATGTGGAAAAAAAGTTGTGTAATTATTTTGGAACAATTCATATTTAGTCGCATTTCTGGAATCAAAATCAGAAATTTGGCGTTCACCCCAGGGTTTGTTAACGGCACAAACTAACTATTAACTTACCTGCTTTTTATACACCTCGGTAACCAAGGACTTCCAGTGCGAATTAGTATTGAAAATTGCAATCTGCACTTTTTTCTGATTTTAAATGTGTGCCATTTTGTTCACACAGACAAAGACAAAGCATGACCATATTCATCGAATACCAGGACAACGATATGCTTTAGGGTACCAACAAATCACAGATGTAATGTTGACAATGTTAAGTAATAGATGACTGTTAGTATATATTTTGAAATATATCCTTTGCATGAAAAAAAAGGTGACAATGATGACTACAGTGAACGCATTTCCGCTAATTTCCAGGCTGCACGGTAAAAGCTGTAGTGCTGATGGTTTCGTGCATAGGCTAGAGGGCCGTCCCTCTCTTTTATGGTCTCTGTTTATACTAATTTACTTGTATCCAACCAAACATATAAAGTATTTGGGGCACCAGAGTATTTGGTGATGATAATTTTGAATTATGGTGATTATTCATTTGATAAATCATGGATCATGTGTTGCACAATGTAGCCTTTCACTGAAGGATATACTTTATGGACATATTTAAAATTTTAAGTAGAAAAATCATAGCTGTCTAAAACATATTCTTTGACTAACAAGTATTAGTTACTACTTAATTTTTGTAATATCTTGTACAAACTATAAATATTAGAGACAATGCTATGCTATAAAGCAAAAAAATTGACATTTTCACTTGTATGGCATTTAAAGTTTATTGAAAATGTATATGAAATGGAGTTAATTTGACCAGTGGGATTTGTATCACAGTTTGAAAAATACTTTTGATGTTTTTAAGTAACACTGGTAATAAATTTATTACAATTCATGAATAAAAAAGAATATGAGCAAACAGTACAAATCAACCATGTGACTAGATTCTCATTGTGCAGGCTGTACATCATGTTAACTTCACATCAGAAAATTATTTATACAAATACAAAATATCTATTAAATCAGTGAGAGAAATCCTGTATTTCGGCTGTCATCACTCGATAAAATCTTTAGATTTTCAACAGAAATCCTCTTCACTGTCAACTATTCATGATCAGTTGTGATACTAATATTTTTTAAACTTATCCTATGTCACACAATGCATAGCTCTTTCTTCTTTTGATCCTTTTTGATGTTTTGAAACATGTCTGAAACAAAGGTTTCCAGCTGTATTAATTCACCTGTACACACCTCACATCAGCAAATGAATCTCCCAGAGTGGCCATACTGCGAAGACCAACACACCTCTAAGGTTTGTCTGCATGCATCAAGCACTGAGCCTTCGACTAAGGTTCAGCGAACCTCTCGGCATCGATGAACATCAGTTGATTGGCAAATCTCGAAGGTACGTCAAACCTCAAGGGTACGGCGAACCTTGAAGGTTTGATGAACTTCTAAGGATTGGCGAACATCCTGAAAGCTACACACTTCACAGGATCGGCGTGATTCTTCAGACCGTTTGTCTCCTAAGGTTCGTCGAACCTTCACCGTACAATACTCATCGGGAGTTTGATCTTCTACTTGTGCAGGGAAACTTAAGATTCTTCTTGTTTTGATATGGAGGATGGACATTATGAAGATTCATTGGGTAGATCGTCTCATTTGGCTGTTTCTTCCTCTTCTAGTTATCCGGACTCGCACTTTCCGGATCGATCACGTTCCTATGACTACCATTACCAGCGTCGTGATCTATCTTGGGTCCCGGCTTCGTATTTATGGACACCCTTACCCCTTGGCAAGGATAATCTCATGATCTACTGAGACTACCTTTCTCACAGAGACAACCCTCGCTGCTCTTCCACTGTTAGCAGACTCCTGAAGACACTCATGACATTTCTGCTACCTTACTATTTCTGGGTTCTCCATTTCCTCCTTGGGTTTGTCGTACCCATATAACATCTGTATCAGAGTCCATGGCGACTTTACAGCTTTCTACATCGTTCCTTCCTACTTTGTCAAATCCTACCAATTATAGTCACTTTTTCTAAAAATTGGCGCTCATCCCGGGATCAGCGCACTTCCAAGAATCTGCATTTTTTCAATTTGGCGTACTTCCAAGGCTCCACGAACCTCTCAAGATCAGCAAACCTCTCAGGATTGGCTCACTTCCATGGATTGGCAAACTTCTCAGGTAATGCGCCCCTCCAAGATTTGGTGAACATCCCAGGATTGGCGAACCTCTCAGGATTGGCGAACCTCTCAGGATTGGTGCACATCCCAGGATTGGCGAACATCCCAGGATTGGAGAACCTCTCAGGATTGGCGAACCTCTCAGGAATGGCGAACCTCTCAGGACTGGCGCACATCTCAGGATCGGGGCACATCTCAGGATCGGGGCACCTCCCAGGATTGGCGCACCTCTCCGTATTGGCGCACCTTCAAGGTTCGGTAAACACATCAGGATTGGCGCTCAACCAATGATCAGTGAACTTCCAGGTTCGGCGCTCCTCCACTGAATGGCACTCATCTAAGTATTGGCGATCAAGGGATTGGTCATCTTGTTTTTTTGCCATGTTCAGCAATATTTCAGCTATATGACGGCGGTCTGTAAATAATAAAGTCTGGACAAAACAATCCAGTGATTGACATCATAAGCGTCGATTTATGCAATTGGGATGTGATGACATCAACCAAGTCAGCGAGTCTGACCACCCGATCCTATTAGTCGCCTCTTACGGAATAGTCTTCTCTTTCGGCAAGCATGGGTTTATGAAGGATCAGTCATCTACATATCATCTGTCACGAAGATACACTTAATTTTCTATGGAGTTTCTTTGGTTTCTGAGGATGACTTACCAACTGATTTTCGATGGGACATTCTTCAAACTTAGATCGCTTCTCTTCCTCTATTTATTGTCCCCCGCCGCGCGAAACCGCGAAGAGGGGGATATAGTATTCACGACCGTCCGTACGTACGTCCGTCCGTACGTCCCACCTGTTTGTTGCCGCGATATCTCAAGAACTAAACACTGGATTGTCTTCATATTTGGATCTATGGTGTATATACAGACTCCGCAGACACCAGTCGGTTTTGGTGACCTTGACCCCATTTTCAAGGTCACAGCAGGCATATCTGCTTTTGGAGTTGGAAAACGGTGTTGCCGCGATATCTCAAGAACTAATCGCTGGATTGTCTTCCTATTTGGTACTAGGGTGTATATACGGACTCCGCAGACACCAGTCGGTTTTGGTGACCTTGAGCCCATTTTCAAGGTCACAGCAGGTAAATCTGCTTTTGGAGTTGGAAAACGGTGTTGCCGCGATATCTCAAGAACTAATCTCTGGATTGTCTTCCTATTTGGTACTAGGGTGTATATACGGACTCCGCAGACACCAGTCGGTTTTGGTGACCTTGAGCCCATTTTCAAGGTCACAGCAGGTAAATCTGCTTTTGGAGTTGGAAAACGGTGTTGCCTCGATATCTCAAGAACTAATCTCTGGATTGTCTTCCTATTTGGTACTAGGGTGTATATACGGACTCCGCAGACACCAGTCGGTTTTGGTGACCTTGACCCCATTTTCAAGGTCACAGCAGGCATATCTGCTTTTGGAGTTGGAAAACGGTGTTGCCGCGATATCTCAAGAACTAATCTCTGGATTGTCTTCCTATTTGGTACTAGGGTGTATATACGGACTCCGCAGACACCAGTCAGTTTTGGTGACCTTGAGCCCATTTTTCAAGGTCACAGCAGGTAAATCTGCTTTTGGAGTTGGAAAACGGTGTTGCCGCGGTATCTCAAGAACTTATCTCTGGATTGTCTTCCTATTTGGTACTAGGGTGTATATACGGACTCCGCAGACACCAGTCGGTTTTGGTGACCTTGAGCCCATTTTCAAGGTCACAGCAGGTAAATCTGCTTTTGGAGTTGGATATCTCAAGAACTAATCTCTGGATTGTCTTAATATTTGGAACTATGGTGTATATACAGACACCGCAGACACCAGTCGGTTTTGGTGACCTTGACCCTATTTTCAAGGTCACAGCAGGCAAATCTGCTTTTGGAGTTGGAAAACGGTGTTGCCGCGATATCTCAAGAACTAATCGCTGGATTGTCTTCATATTTGGTATTTTGGTGTATATACAGGCGGGGGACATTTCGTCACTTCTGTGACAAATACTTGTTTTAGACAATGTCAACGGGATTGGTCTCACTCTTATGACTATTACCATCAACACCCGAGATTTTCCTTTGAATCATTACAGTGCTTACACAAACCCTCCACATGATTGGGAATGGTACACCCAGCACATGCACTTGTACCCTCCATTGAGTGGATACTCTTATGATCTTCTTTATCTGGGTTTTCTCGATCTCCTCGCAGAGATTTATCTGATCTCTTTCACCTGAATAATCCTCACGGTGTTACAAGATTGTAACTAGAGCCTTCTCGTGACATTTTGTCGATTGTCGATTCCTGCACAGGTTGTTCCTCCCGCTTCCTTTTAACCTGACAAGCGTTCGATGGATCGGTGTGTCAATGCATCGTTGAATATTTCTGTACTATTATCAACCAAGAAACCTAAGCAGACAGGCTCTTCCTCTTTATTGTTCCTCCCTTGGTATTTTTCCCAGACCATGTCAACCATCACTCCCCTTTGATGAAGGAGGACATACTATCAGTTTCAGTTTTCACAGCTGATATTTCCCCTCCTTACGTTGACCACGACTTGTGTGCACAAGGATACACGTTCGCGTGCTACAGTCGTCCCGCATTCAGCCTACCATCCACCGTACCATGATGTACGGTAAAATCAAGTTTGGTTATTTCTATTGCATGGACATTACTAGAAATACCAAAGTGTTTCTGTTGGAATATTGCTACAAGCAACGTATAACCATACTCGCTTACTCACTTACTCATTTACCTAAGCATTGCTTTGATTTGATTAACTATGCTGGTCTGGAGGCGTTTTGTCAGTCTACATTGGCATTACCCTCCCTTACCTTCTTCACGGTTTCACTGGACTTGGCGTTTTCCTTCCAACTGTTGCTCAAGAAGATTGCCTACTTATTAACGTGGAGTTTTTTCACCATAAGCAAGGTTAAGCTGGTTCCTTGCTCCCTATGCGCATCATCACCTTGTGATATGAGAGATGGGGTCCAGCTAATTTGCCTGCCCTAGAGCGCTTGCGACCATCGGCACAATACAAGCTTTGAGCAGCCGTGAAAGGAGAGGTTACCAGTCTAGGTTAGGATACAGTATTCACTGCGCCTTCACATGGATGTTTTGCATATCACGTGTCAGGTTTTTTTCTCAGGTATGTAGACAAACCTGCCGATCTTGGAATTAGGTACCGACAGACATAATGTGAACTGGTCGGCGGTCCTTATTTTCTGTCGTACATGTGACAGTAAGTAGATCTACATTGATTTATACCTTACAGTGTCTGAATCACTAACTTTCAGTTCGACCTTGATGGCGTGATGACGTTTCACTATGCTGAGTTTGAAACACTTCCTCACTTTCTCAGAATTATTTTATGAGCTTCGGACTACATGATGCAACTTCAATGTTTACATTTGTTTTTATAACTGTCCTGCAGAAAGACCAAGGAGTGATGTGAAATTGTTCCCACCATCGCCTGACCTGACAAACAACCTTTTTTCGAAGCCTCAAACGTGGGTTTGGGAGCTCATTAACAGGATCTACACGTGGCAGGGTGGTGGTCCGCCAAAAACAGCCCTCCACACATCAATAACTTTCAAAGCAATTATCTTGGCAGTGTCTCATCAGCAACACTTCTTCAGGACTCCAATCTGATGATTCAGGTGGACAACTTATCTGTCATCTGGTACATAAAGATGGGCTCCACCAAGTTGATGTCACAACTGTCTCAGACGTTCGACTGTTTTTACTGATCAACTCACTCAACATACAAGTTCGGGCAAGACATATCCCCAACCTCTCCTACGTCATAGCAGACTTCATGTCCCGACCTGACAAACCATCTCTCACAGAATGATGCCTACATCCAATGATTTTCAAGTGTATTTGCAATAGCGACAGTCATGGGATGGCTCTAAACTACAATCTCTGCTATTTACCGGCATGCGGACCCAACAACTCCTGTCTTCAGGCAGGGAGGGGTACTTCCTGTATCCTGGAAATGTAGGTTACATAGGATAACTGATCACACTCAGAAGTTACGGGACTGGTTTCAAGACCACTGAAAGTGACATCATAACCAGAAGTGACGTCATCAGAGCTGGTAGGGACGTCATGGGTGTCACAGTTTGGAAGGTCATGAGATTGATGATGTGACAATTGGGGAATTGGACACAAATAAAATGGTAGTTCTATCAAAGTTAACCACATATTTGCATGTCCTTGGTGGATGACAAGACAATGACTTTTGTTGGAAAGGCTCTCGTGAACCCATGGACATATCAACAAAATCCTCACACAGGGAAAATTAAAAACAACTAAAAGTTTCAGTTAGTGGGTCAGTTGATATATTTGGAGGAACATTTTTCAAGGTTTTCAATATTTAAGAACAATTTCAAAAACAGACTTGTCAAACCCTCTAAGATTGACGAGCGCACCTAGAGGAAATTATTCAAGCATTGGAAAACGTCTGCTCGAGCTTATTTGGTCAGTAAGTGGTGAAATACAACTATCAATAAAATCAGTGAAATTAGAAATATCAGAGATAGAACATCAGGATACCGCGACATACCATAATGTATATTGCAAAACAAGGAGGATATCATTGTCTTGAAAAACAATTCCTCATGAAAGACATACATGACGGGAAAACAAACTTCCCTTTCTATTAAACATCCTTATATCCTCAGGAAAGTACTTACTTGGCTCTCAGAAACTTCCTCATCGACACCCGGAATTTTGACAGTGTGAGAGTATATGATATGTTCCTCATCATATCCCACAGACTTCCAATCTTAGAATATCAGAGAAAGAACCACACAAACCTCATTTAGCAGAATTGCCACCTTTGTTTACTTGCCCAGATCAAGAAGCATTATATGACCCAAGAAAACCTGCAGACTGACTGGCCCCACCCCAACCCCACCATGCTCTAGAAGAGGTGAGCCATCCTGAGTCGACAGCTGAGAACCTACCACCTATTGATACAACGAGTTTGTTTTGCTTGTGTGTGCTCTATGTTCTGTATTATGTGTCTTTCCTGCAACAACTTTTGTGGAGAATCCATACAAAAGAGTCCCGTCCCATTGATGACATGTGTCAAACCAAGGCAGCGAGCCTGACCACCCAATCCTGTTAGTCGCCTTTTACAGAGGACTTCTGTTGAAAATCGGAAGATTTTATAATGTAATTACAGTTGAAATAATCAATTTCTGGCACTGATGTAATAGAGGTCATATTCTTAGGATTATTAACAATCACTGTTTTTACACAATTGGAGCTACCAAACAGCACAACCACTACCTGGTTATGTTGTTTCAGTTTACCTAGGTGTCATTTGTTTTTCTTCTGTGAATATATGTCCCGCAATCTGAAACTGTAAGAGATTATGCAGGCTGCACTTTCAAAAAATATATACACAAAGAAAAAGGTCAAGCACACACCTATTTCAGAACCATGACAAATGGCAAAAATCATGGCATGGGATGACTGACCACAGGAGCTGGCCGTAAACCAATGTCATCGGATAGAACAAACATTTGACAACAAATAAAGAAGATATTGGTGTGTTGTGATTGAAATTTACTGACAAAAACATAATGGTAACACAGGTACTGTTTTTGACCTTAGAAAATAGCTAAAAAAAAGTATGGAGCTGCAGGATTAAGTAAATGAGTTACGTTTGATGTTTCCTGTGAAAATGTTCCTTAAAGTCTCTACTTGACATGACATGTGAAACATATCAGTAGTGGGTATAACTGCCACGTGCCCGGATGACGCATTCCACCCTATGTCTCATGCCTCCAGTCAGACGTTGGATCTGTTGATGGGTCAACAACAACCACTCCTGATGCAATGCTGCTTCCAATTGGCGTAAATCTTGTACAGGATGATCTCCTGCCTGTATGCGCCGCCCCAGAATATCCCAAACATGTTCAAGGGGGTTCACATCTGGGCTCATTGCTGGCCAGGGTAGAATCGTTATTGCATTGGCCCTCATGTAATCCATGACTGCATGCGAACGATGAGGCCTGGCATTGTCATCCATGTACTGAGGTCGAGTATGAAGAGGGTGGTTGTCAAAATGAGGAACAATGACTGGCCCCAAAACGTCCAAGATGTACTGATCCCTGTTAAGTTTCCCCTTATGGTGACCAAATTCAACCTGCAATCATGAGAGATACACCCCCAAACCATTACCGAGCCCCAGCCATGTGCAACAGTTGATTTAATGTTCCTGGGGGTGTAGGCCGTGTTCCTGTGCCTCCAAACTCTCGTTCTTCAATCATGCAGTGACGTGGAGCAGAAAGCGACTTTCATCTGACCAGTGGATCCGCCTCCAAGTTCTCAGATTCCAGTTCTGTCGCACAATACACCATGCTAACGAGCAGCTTTGTGGTGATCTCTCTACAAGGGACACTTCATGACTCGTCTAGCCCTCAGTTCTGCTGCTTTGAGCCAGTTCCTGACGGTTCTGGTGCTGAAACAACGATTGGGCAACCACAGCTGTTTCAGACAAGTACTTGTTAAAAAGGGTTCTCGGCGTATGAGACGAAGAAGGTCCCTGTCTTCGCGATATGTCGTCACAAGAGGTCTTCCAGATCTGGGACGGTCCTGTACATCACTGGTCTGAGCATGTTTCTCGACTAAACGGCTTACGACAGTGTGATGATACCCCAAATTCCGACCAATGGCATTACAACACATTCCTGCATTATGCATGCCGATTATTTGCCATCTTGTGGTGTTTGATAATCGCCTTCGTGCCATGGTCACACAATGTCATGGAATAACTGTTTAAAACCAAGCTTAAGAAAGCAATTTTAATGTCTGGATATACTGCTTTTAGAGATACTCGAGGGTAGCATGCTGCATGGACATACCATGCATGGCACGTGAGCTTTCGTCACGCATGACTGACATACATCATCTCGAGAAAACAATTCTTCCTGTAATTATATCTTTCATGACTGTTACAAATATTGGGACCAAACAATAATAAAATATATTAGGGTGTGCTTAACCTTTATCTTTGTGTATATGTGCTCACTGCATTTGTGTTATCAATGACAGTTATTTTTGTCTATCCCATGTCATTTTAGAAAGAGCAAAACAAATATATCATGATGCAGCTTTTTACATGGCTGGCCCTTTATTAAGTTCTGAGGAAAGAGGGAATTCCTTTCACACCTTGCAAACTTGTGATGTATTAATACTTTTATTGTGATGTTATAAGAATGAACAATCATCCAAGTAAGAATAAAAGATTAGCATTTGATGCAGTTAAGATTAATTTCCTTATGTTCATCCATTTCAGTACACTGACGTGAATAGTGAGACTTTGTATGCCAGAGAAGATGTTCTGGAGGCAATGCACGAACACGAAGGAAACAAGGAGCATGTTATACATCACTTGGACATGATGAGGCTAGCCCCCTTCAAACATCGTATATGGGTTGGAAGTGACAATCCAGAACCTGACATGATGCAACTTGCACTGAACATCAACTGTAACAGTGTATCCACAAGTGTCATATCACATCAAGACTTTCAGGACATGGTCTGCAACAAAGATATTGATTTGGAGGTAAGTGAAGTTGTAAGAAGATGTCATATACATGACAAATAGGAAGTACAAGGTTAATATGTACACGTCTCTGTCTCTGTCTGTAGCTGCCATAACATATCTAAAATTTGTATTGGGAGTTGAACTAACAAGCAGGCTGACAAGGTAAGGATGCCATCTGTAGGATGCAACATCTAGATACAAAGTATTCATCAGGTAAAGGATGAGGTCAGATAAAGGGTCTTTTAGCACAACTGCCTGAATGACTTGTGTCTTTCTGCTATGGTCTGTTTGTCCATCATGTGCTACCTGTAAACATCAAACAATAGTTATCATTGTTAATAGTTCAAGAATACCACCTCTGTTACATCAGTGCCAGATATCCTGTATTTTGACTGTCCTAACATTATAAATATCTCCAGAATCTCCAGAAGGCCTCTTCACTGTCAACTATCCATAACTATACTTTCCAAAATATGCTAAGGATCAAGTTTTGATAATATAAAAAAATCCAACAAATAAAGATTAAAATATGATCTGGTACACAATGTTGGTTAACCCCTATGGGACCTCAATTTCATGATGAATGGACAGAGGCATTCAGTCTTTGGCCAATGTGCACGAGGTACTTTAAAACCTGTATTTGAATATATCATGACAGAATATTGCACATCATTACCAGAGAGCACAACATTTGCTTCTGAGGATTGCAACAACCGAATGCTGTTCTGCCCTCTCAGCGTCAAATATGTTGTTTGACAACTGAAGAATTAGGCAGATGCTTAGGCATGCTTGAAACTGGGTCAACACAATGTCACGTTGCAAACGTCTTTGGAGTCAGCCAAAGATTGATCAGCAGGGCATGGAATCGATACAAGATGTTTGGATCAGCTACCCAGCGACATGCAGGTTGTCGACAGCATTCCACCACACAGTGAGAAGACAGGTTTTTCTGATTGCAGCATGACATCATCTTTTGTGACTGTCACTACACTCAGAAATGACCTGCGGAATGCCAGTGGAGTTAAGGTTTCTGTCCCAACAGTGTGTAATTGTCTCTGTGAGGCTGTTCTCAGGTCATGGAGGGCGTGCATTTGCCTCCAACTAACCCAACATGACAGGCAGTCACGTTTGGATTATGCTAAACATCCAGGACAGACCAGGACTGGGCTCCAGTACTTTTCACTGATAAATCGAGATACTTTCTGACTTTGCAGATTGTTGTTCCCGAGTGTGGAATAGACAAGGAAAAAGATTTCAGGATTCCAACGTAGTTGAAGATGACGTAATATAGATAGGATTCTTAGGATTATAAACAGTGTTAACTATTGTTTGATTTTGTATTCCTAATAATATATGAAACAATAGTTAACATTGTTTATAATTCAAAGAATACTGCCTCTATTCCATCATGAGTTATCCCACCCACGTACCTCTCCAATTATCTGCATCTAGGTTGGTGATGCTGGAAAGAAGTGAGTACTTCCAAGCTGTGCATGCGCAAGAGGCTCAGAAAGAAAGATACTGTTAGTATTACTAGTTATGGATAGTTGACAGGGGACTTCTATTCAAAATCTGAAGGTTTTTATTGTGTGATGACAGCCATAATATATTTCTGGATTTCTGGCACTGTGTAATAGACATGGTATTCTTTGAATTTTTAACAATGATAGTTATTAATTGATTGGTCAGGATCAAACATTAATTGGTAGCTCCAATTACTCTGAAGGTTACACACAACCAAATGTTTTCCCATAGACTTCTATAGTAACGTTATATTTTTTTAAAAATAACTAAGCATTCAACAGCTATTACCTGTACGTGTATGCAGAGTTTGGCCTTAGAGCAGCAATAAAAACATAAAAAATGACTAGCTTACCCAGCTCCTTTTCCGAGTACAGGAAGCTAAACACACCACCCCCAGTTTCGCACAAAATGTCACCTACTTGAAAATAGCTGTGGTCACATTCAGCATAATTCATTATGTTGAAAAAGACAGTACTAAATAAAGAAAAACATGGTCAGTTTTAATAACTGGATGGATGTACATTTAAAAGACATAAAAATATTACAGAATATCCTCCAATCACAGCCTGCAGATATCTCTCGATCTGCACTGAAGGCCCCCCTCGAAAACCCTACGAAAACCGCCCTGTCCCAACTGGTTCCGATTTGGTGTAGTAGAACCTGAAAATGGCATACATGTATCATACATCTAAAGTTGCATTTGTTCCCAATGACTTTGTGAGTACTCAGTATTACACACTCTTTATATCTGGAAACAATTATGAAATGCTGCCATCATATAGCTTGGATAATGTTTAATGCAGCAATAACAACATACAGTCAAAGAAGGGATTAATTTATGTTTCCAAAACAGTTGCATATATAGATGATTATGAGTTGGTGGAATATAAGCCCGCTTGTAAAACTCACTGTCCTAAAGTCATTTGTTTTATCATATATTACTCATGTATTCATTGCCTTGCCTTATCCATCATAGTTTGGCCACATCAAATTTTTGACAGGACAGGCAAGTGTTTGCAGTTTCTTGCCCTGTGGTCTGCTTAGTTTGATCGGGGAGTTTCTTACACTGATAATACAAAGAAATTAGTTAGGATGTGATTAATAAATAGTAAATGGATATGTGATGCTCAGTGTTGAATGTCTGTGCAAGTACAGACCATGGATGGGAATAAGTCAGTATCTGGTTGGATGAGAAGAGCAAGGGGTATTTAGCACACAATAGTCTTGTTTACAATACAGAAATTACTGCAGAGTCTCCACTGGCTCATTTCTGATTGGTTAAAATAATTAAGTCAAGAATATTTAACAATAAAATGATTTGATGAATAAAATATGTAGCCTTTGATGAAATAGATATCTGTAAGTGAGTACTATGATAATATGTTTATTTGCAATCTCTATTTACAGAGAAGAATACGTACTGTGTTGGTTGAAGCAAGGCTTCAGAGTTGGGGAAGAGCAGAAACTGTTGTCAAGATCCTTGACAATGACCTTGAAACACTGAAGCAAGAGAGCGACTATGACTACACTTTAGAGGATGTGGTGGAAGCAGTGCGGAACTGCCAGGATAGACGCAGCTCCATTGTATACCTGCAGAGAGAATGTGTCATCTGCATGTCCAGGTTTCCAATGAGCAAGGTATTTGACATACTCAATAAATATTTAATGAAAAACTTTCTGTGTGCCTCTGCACATGTTTTGATACATTGTCAGCACATCATGGACCGTATTTGATATTCCGCTTAATTCGGGAATCAGGTGACAAAGGACATGCTAAAGGACAAAATGTCATCTGTCAGACTCCTCGTCGTGATATCTCACGAAGTTAATGGAGTGTACCCCGAGACAAGCTGGGAGCAAAGCAGTGTGCAGACACATCAAATGATGCCTCATACACGGTCAGCATGTTATCTGAGGAAGAAATCCGTCATAACCATGCATCAGTACCATCAACACTTGACTTAACTCCTTAAACCTGAAGACATATCCATTCCTCTTTTGTATTGGATTCCAAAGCTCCATATAAAAATATGTACAAACAGATATATGTATTGCTGGGTCCAGCTAATGTATCTCCAAGTACCCATATCAAAGATTACGCAATAATCCCCAATGAAATCAATGAAGGACTGTATTTATATTCTCAGAAAGTATGAGTAAATTGGAATTTACCATGCTTGAATTTTTGCAATTTCAGAAAAGAACCAAGTTCAATTCTGTCAAAATATTTGATTTTTCAAGTTTCTACCTCAGTATTCCCACATAATAATGTATTTCACCAAACCAATGGTTATGGTATGACAGTGGATACTTGTACTGTACTGGGGACTTCTAGAAATGGCACTAAAGGCACTGCTTCTGTGTTTTACAGTACTTGCAAACACTTTTCTAGTTGAATCTGGTATGAGGTTTGTAGGAGGCATTTATTTTTCAAAACCCTCTAGAAAGGGCATTAAAAGGTCTGCTTCTGTTTTTGACACTTTTTTTTGTCATTGTCAGATGTTTGGTGAATGTCTCTTGTGTTCCGTTGCAGAATTTGAACATGTGTCATTGTCAGTTTACTGAGAAAACAATATGTGAAATGCTGGACTTCCTTATTGGTAACGTCTTTGTAAAATTTGTGGGTAAGACATTTAGGCAAGAAGTACACTACATTTCATAAGTAACTTCCCCTATTTTCGCGAAAATTTCTCGCCACTATTGCGGCACTAACGCGGAATTATCGCGCCACCTTTGAGCCTTTCACGCCACTATCGCGACACTTTCGAGACACTTTCGAGACAGAATAGTCACGCTATCTTATGACAGTTGTGCTAAATGTACGGTACAATATATTGTATTACTTTTTTCCTTGACTGATTTTGAGTTACGTTTTCCATGGCATGCTACTCTGCATTATTTAAGATAATAGTGTAAAGCTTCTTTTCCTTTTACCAATTCCGATATCTATACTTTATTTAGACTTCAAATGTAAGGTGATCTTGTGGTCATGACACCAATCACAAATACTCGTACACACATTAGCTGAGGTGATTTTCACGGCAACAAATAAGATAGAACAGAATCAAACACTATCATGTGTCGGCCAAAATGACCGTCAGGAAACCTCATAACCAACTAATGTTTTGTGCATGTCTAGTATCCCATAATGTTTCGTGATAAGTTTCATTCTGAATATAATGTGAAATAGTCTGGACAAAATCGTTTGGTTATTAAAGATTTTCTATGGTAAATGAAGTCCGTCACAAATATTACGTTGTTAGGTATTTGTATTACACAGTGACTTGTTCTTGATGTGTGGACGACTATTTACATTGTAAAAGAATACGCTTTTTATTGGAAACAAAATAAACAAAACCATTTCCATAATTTACTTCTTTTCCATTCCATTCCGACTATATCATAAGCATGTGTTAATGAATCATACTCATGAATCAGGTTAGAGCGTATCCACCACAAACACATGCAAATGCAAGTCAGGTATTTGCAAGTCAAAGACATACATGTACAGTTACCACATTGAAATAACACAACTTTATACGAAGCTTCTGAAATAAACTTAGGGAAGAGCTGGTTTCTTGTTTTAGAGGAAGACACTAGAATATACATGTATGTATTTACATAGACTTATCAGGCTGATTATAACTAGATTTGATTGGGAAATTTTAATCAATTTTTTTTTTTCAAGTACATTTCTTAGAATTCATGAGAAAATGTAAATCTTCCATGAACTGCTATTTGAGCGTCTTCAGGATTTATAACATGGTGCCCCGATTTTGATTTCAGTGGGGGGCACGGGTGGCCCAGTCGTCTTAGGCGTTGCGATTCGCTGTGCATTGTTGCGTCCCTTGGGCACGCCAGAAACCTATGATTGTGGGTTCGAAACCCGGTTCGCCCCAATTAAGTTTCTAGGTTTGTCAGCACCATACCCGTGCTCGTGGGGTTCACCGAAATGGTGAACGTCTGAGACCTGCATCACTTTGGGCTTTCCTCCCACATTAAGCTGACACGCCGTGATATAACTTGAATACTGTTATATGGGCAGTTACCTAAAGCAATTCCCCGAGAGTTGTTGCCTTTGTTATTGTTTTTTATTGAGTACCCGGATGATATAGCAGAGATCTAGACTAGTTCGTGGCCTGTGCTGCGCCATTCGTAAGCGCAGTTGTCACTTTTATTGACAGTATAAGGGCGTATGGTCACATTTATCAACAAAATGAAATACAGTTTTGGAAATAATAAGGAAATGTAGGTATCTTTGTGGGTAGCATCATTAATGGTGACTGTGTTTTGATAAGTCACTTGCTTGGTAATTGTGTGATTTTCGTTTACACTATTTTGACTTGCAACACAAAGAAAATATTTCACCTGCCCATTGCTTATTTTATGGTGTTTATTTTTTTACAGTCAAAATGTGCAAACGTTTCACTAAGGAAATTTATTAAACGCCTAAATATTCAGTTATTTCACAAATTGACTGAAAAATATGCCCATCCGTATTATTATGATGACGAAATCCAAACATTTTTATGTTTAATATCATCACCAAGTGACTGAAAATGTAAGGATATTAAAAGTACATTTCTATATTGTTTGGATTCTAATCCCAGCATAATTAATCTATTGTGATGTTTTTAAGCCCTTTTGACAGTCTTAGTCATTCTTAGTCAATCTGTTAAATAAATGAACAGATTTTTCAGTCAATCACCTGAAATATTTAGACATTCTATAAATTGCCTGAGTGAAGCATATTTTACACATTGACTGTAACATATACATGCATACAAAGGAAAAGACTTGTGAAAAACAACGTCTATCGCGCATCGAAGAACTTCTCAACCAAGACGTAGAGGAACAAGAATGATTCTGTTCAAAGCTACAGCAAATGAATGAAAACAAAATGCAAATATCATAATTACAACCTACCAAAGTTATATGTATATGTTTAGTCAGCTGCCTTGTTCGAGGAATGCAACCGTAAATATTCACATAAATAAACAATATTCCACACATCTGCAGCTGTACAAAGAAACTTATTGGATGTCACGTGTCTCTGTAACAATCAAATATTTCAAAATATATTTATCGTTTCGGGATATTATAACCCGTGTTTGGTTTCTCAACTGATCACTTAGTTTGTTTCAGTTGTTTCACATAGGTGTCAAGTCTCAAAGGTCAGCTGAGAAAGCCCACGTGACAACTGTTTTCATAATGTCCACAGTTCTTTAAAAAAATCCATTGAGTTAGATAACAATGAGCAATCAATCAACGTTATATGGGCTTTGAACAAAGTATGTTGTTTTCACATCGGCACTTCACGCCCAGATATTGGGGTATTTCGTCTGCTTTAGTAAACATACACATCTAAACGCTTACTTTTGACAAATCCACTGCGCAAAATAACAGTGATTATTCAATCAACGTAATTTCTGCTGATCCTTTGATGGCGAGGAATGATGGTGATCACTCCTCTTGCTGGGCTGAACATGCATATTATATGACATACATTTCACCTCACTTCAAACCGGGATTCTGTTTAAACCTGGATTTGAATTGAATAAATACCCAGAACACACGAAATGCCTAATGGGAACCTTTATCAGTTAATCTGAGTGGTGCCTCCAGTAATTATACCTGTAATAAATTAACTGAGCATCAATTGAATGACGACAAATACACAATTTTCGGTTATACCAGAAAACATTGATGACAACTAGGGAGTAGTTTACCCACGCAATCCGAAATCCGAAAATGCTTTCACTGCAGGGATACTTTTCTTATTATAAACTATAACCACCAGGGGTATATTTCCAAATAACGACATCCGATGAGCTTCTGTCGTTCTTTTTGTCTGTTTGTTTAGGCTGAAGAAATTTATTAACATGCGCCCTTTGTCCAAATCTTCATAGATCACAGGTAACCAATCAGTGTTGAAAAATGCGTAAAACAAATATTGCCTCCAAGTGTTTTTAGCTGTCCTTGCAGACGGTAGCCCAGTCTCTTGTCACGCTCAGTTGCATTTGCGAGCAAAATCGACTCACGGCAGCTAGTGTGACCAAGCGGCTAATGTCAGACTGCCGAGAAGAAACTAGAGATTATAGAAACCCAACTCACTCACTGATTTCAGTGATTAGTGATAAGTAGTGCCCCTTCTAACTATTCACTTATTATACCTCTTGTCAGTGTTAGAAACATTTAAATGTTCTAAAACAGATAATTAAATAGTTCGTTCACATACGCATCGACCCGTTGGACGCGGACATTTCGCAATTTCATAAATAAATTCCTGAAGTGGTCTAACGGGTTCATTTTGTGACACGTGTAAGTAGCAAAAGTGTCAGTTTAATGCTTTGCCTTAAATATATGCAATATTTATTATTAAAGCAATACACAGACTTCTTTCTTTAGATACGCATGTATGTGTTTAAAAGAACATCCTTGAAAGGGGCCCGCTGGAAATATTATCTGGGATGGTAGGAGGCAAGATGATTGTGTTGTATTATTTTCCACTTACATGGAATTAACGTTTCACGAACACCCGATACCATATTTGATAGTGATTTATAAACACATGCTCAAGATACAGTCGGAATGCTTTTAGCAGAGATTTTCTTTTGAATATGGAAAGGATTGTGTCGCTTTTATTATGAAACTGTAGCATATTAAATATTTCACTAACATTGTTGGCGGGTGTTAGTGCAGTCAGTATAGACGCTTGAATTTCGAAATATACCATTTGAAGTTTGAATCCATCTGTCGACATATCCGATAATACACTCGCGAGTAATCAGAACCTCTCTTACTTTCTTACGAGCTCAAATTAATGAATTGAATTGTTTACAAATATCAAACGATGCTTGGAACCCATGTCGCCAATATCTTCTCTATCCAGGGAATATTTACCAGAAACAGTGTCAAAAGAAAACCAAATCACTCTATTGCGAAAAGCGTTTTTGTAAAACGATAGCCAATGAAGCGTGTTGATTGGTAAAACAATAGAGGATTATAGGGGGCGTCTCACAGGCAAGCGAGCGAAGCTCAAGATGGTGAGCAGAGGTTTCAGCTCCACAGGATCCCAAACAACCAACCAGGTCGAAGGCTGGCATTCTAATAAAAGTAAGCGTGGTCCGTCCAGACACGCATTTATAGACGGAACAAAAAGCTACAGAAACCCTGATCATGCAGCTGAATGCCGGGGGTCGCCTGACACCTAAGGAGAAAAAATAGGGCGCCTGATAACGCCCTGCAGACCACCCAACACCTGCTATGGGTGGCCAAGCAACCATTCAGCAATATCATGACACTGTGTCAAAATTATGTTTGCTTATAAATGTAAATGTGCTTATTTAGAAAGAGCAACATATGTACATTCGTATTTGAATTATCGCTTCAGGACCATCACTTATGTATCATTGACTTGATCATCATGCTTGTGACAACCGTTACGTTTGGTAGTAAACCCTCCATTATATCTAAAATGTTAACTGTTCTTTAAACACGACCAGGTGCTATAAGCGTACGCTTAGCCAACAAAGGCACATATTTGAACCGACTGTCGCCGCTTAGTTATCGTCATGCATATCATGAAGTAATTAGGGTATTGTCACTAAAGCTTCGCGCCCGTCTGTTAGTTCTGATAGTGATTACATAAGCTTTGTATTGATATGTTTATCGAGACGAGTCAAAGTACGTGAGGGGTGTAAGAATGTTTTAATGCCTCACCGTCACACGAAATGAAAACCGGAGTCACTCGAATGGTTTAAGTAAGACAGTGGCAATAAATAAGGGCGTCATGATGGTCACACTTTACAGACAGGCGATAGTCAATTTACGTCAGACCTCTATACAACGTTAGCATATGCTCCGATTAAATCCGGGGCGCATTCAAATATTATTGTCTTATCAGCAACATATTGGGTGAATTATAACTATAATTGTCGGATGCTTAACATAAGTTAGGGACATATTCTAGAATATTTAAGACTTTAAAAAAGATAATTTAGTTGATTTATTTCGATAATAATTTTTATTATTATGAATATCTCCTTAACGAATATCTAATATCAGAAAGAAGATTGCAGCTCGCTTTAAAGTGCATTCTATCCTCAGCAGTTTGATTTTTGCAATTTTTGCATTTACGAATGCTGGTCACCACTCCGTAACAATTGATGCGATGGTATTTGTGGATTAGCCTTCAAATGTTATTACTGTAGAATATCACTTTTTGTAAGTATTATGAAGTGGACATTTGGAGGCGTCTCAGGATATCTTCCAGGATGTGTTTTCTAGCATTCACCACTAATTATAACAGTGTATTGGAAACATGTATAGATTGCCTGGCTGTAGATAGGATTTGTGATCTTAACAATTACCGGGTGTGACAAAGTATACAAGATCTCATTAGGGGATAAACAAGGGTATCAGTTTAATATTAGAGGACGTTGGTAGTGAATACGTAATGGCATGTCAATTTCTAATCCTTTCTTTCTCTGTGGGTAATCCTTTCAACCTGATGAAAGGAGGTCACTCAACCAGTTTGTGCTTTTTTTTGTTGTCAAATGTGTCTTTAAATGAAGGACAGCTGAACAAAGAGTAAAATCTATTTCCCATGTCACTTCCAGCTGGTGACATGTAGTGAACTTGGCATGTTATGATGACTTTTCATGTTTATATTATAATAGTTTGTCAAACTGTAATATAAATTATTAATTTATTCAATGTGAGGAAATGTCAGTACGGGATATTGTCCGAGTAGGGGACTGTCGGTGTGGGGGAAATGTCCTACACTCCTTAAATATATGGTGTGGTACATAATAAATGAGCAAACAATCCCGCGTTGTAAATGTTCCTATTTTAGAACGTAATATGTGGCAATGAGTATGATAACCTTTTTATTCAGATCTTCGGAGAGGCAGCAGCAGAAGCCAGCACTGGCTTGTTTTGTCCTATCCGTTTTACAAAACGTTCTAAAACAGTGTCAAACCATACCTACATTGTTTTGTGTGATGGATGATACAGGTACATGCTATCTCGTCTTCTTAACATTCACTTACTTCATTAGTGCAGGCGCACACGTATAACTAAACACAACGACATGAGAAACATATTTTCATGACCTGTAGCCTAGAGGTCCTTGTCAATTGTAGCCCTCCCTCCTTTAGTGAACATTAATAAACAACCGGTATCGATACATAACATGTTCTCTGGTCTCTAACCAACGTAACAAGTTAATTAAATACTGCGTAGCAATCCTATTTCAGTGAAGGAATGTTTAGAACAAGACGACAAAATGACTGCATAGTGTAATGTGTTTGAAGTCATTGTTCTATATTCTAAGCAAACACGATACCACAGGATATGTGAGATGTTGCTGACGAAGAAATATGATCTTGTGTCAACTCAATTTAATTCTTTATTTCAATTCAATTCTTTATTTTTCAGTATAAAGACCATAGGCCCACGTACAAATACTCACTGAAAAATACAGTATACATGTAGATCTTGTGTCACAAATATATGGTAATCCTTGCTCCTCGCACAAACCTATCGATATCATTCATATCTGTTGCGCTTCCGTCCAATACCATGAGTATTACATATGTTCTTAAATGTAAAAACGTCTTAAATGCCACTGGTTAACGCTACTATTCAGTTGCCTGCACAGCTGAATCTGCCCTACTCCTACAATTCGCTGGAAGGTGGATTTCATCCTCCACGTTTATGATGTTATATAACGCATGACTCTTCCAGTAGTATAGGTAATGGGGGTTCTGGCTCACTTCCACTGGAGCCGGATTCATATACCTATACTGCTACTACAGATGGAATTTTTTATGCCAAAATGATTATGTGATTTAATGATAGTCATGAGATTGACTCTAGCTCACCAATACCTGGGGCCAATCAATGCTTTAGATGAGTCTAAATGGTAATAAAAATATTCTTTATTATTTTTATCGATAAAGCGATATTCAACATTTTTATTAAGTTCTTCGTTCATTTTACTAGGAGACCAGACTATATAACTACACTCTTTTTGTAAATTGATAAGAAACAATTGATAACCGTATTTGGTTGGTTTGGCATCACTGATATAATAAAAACCTTGTGGTAATTCTTTCCATTGAATAGCTTTCTCCATTATTATATATTTATGTTAGCATTTGTCTAAATGTAATCACACGATAGTAAACAATCTATTTTTAATCTCCAACCAGTTCTTTGGTTTTGGCACGGAATAATTGACGCGCTTGTTGCCTCCCCTGTTCTATGAACTTTTTTTTCTCGTCTTCGCTAATACCACTGGTCTTACGAGATTTTGATCGAATCTCCTGCTTCATTTCATTGTATTTGGTGAGTTCCGACAGCACTAAACGAAACTCATCCTCAGATATCTTACAATCGGCCATTGCTGTCGAAATATGATCCTCAATGCTGTTCAACTTTGCTTCGGCGAGTATCCGAATACTATCGTGTTTTAATGCTTTCTTTTGTAACCTACGAGAAATGAATTTTATCGCTATTCCTGCCAGTCCCGAGACTCCAGCTGTTATTTCCATGCCGAGCACGATAGGCGCGGCGATTATAGTTGATAGTAAACCGATACCCGCTACACCGAGTCCCATGCCAGATACTAAAAGCACGGTGTCAACTCCGTCCAGAGCATTCACGGCTCTGCGATACTTTTTATACAATCCAAGTCTCAACTCCCTATCCTTCCCTATTCGATGTTTTATGTCGCTTATTTGATGTAATCGAAATCCATCAACAGTTTCCATCTTTTCAAATGCTTCACCGAGCGCCGGATATTAACTCATAGTGTATATTACGATCATATAATAGTCTTTAATTGGTCTTGCTTAAATGTTTTGAGACTATACATCAATCTTATCAAATGTATATTATACGGCAAGAATATCTTAGAAAGAGAAATACTGTCACTTTTAATAATTTGGACCCCCTCGAGGGTTGCAACGGGCGATGCTCCAATATGAATAATACTGCAACGTTGACGTTGGTGTTTCTTTTGCCATTTAATCGATAGACCTGGTAATATATCGAAGGCATCTTCCGGTGCATCTCCGAACAAGACTTCAATAATAAGTGTAGAAAGATTAGGTATTGCATTCAAGTTATCTTTAATATCTTCGAATTCAGTAACCAAATTTAAAGTAACATTTTTTAAGGCCGGACGACTATATATCATATGACCTGGGTTTTCTGGCAGGGGGGTAACTAACACACTTTTTCGTTTTGATGGGATATAAGCCGCGAGTACGATGCCACTATTTATTATCTTAATTAAATTATGTCCCTTACCCATCATCACATAAGGTGGGGTAATGACGATATTCAGTAGCCACTCGATGTTTGCTTCAACCATAGTCCATTTATTATCGTCGTTGCGAGTAATATTGTACGAAGTGTTTTTAAGGAGTCTACTAACATCAACATCGCTTAAATCTCCTAGATTACCCGTGAATGTGACTTCTTTCCGATTGTATACATTATCGTGTAAGTGTAAAGCATATAACTTGCCATCGGTGCCGGGTTTACCGAATCCTTCTGTGTCTCCGAGATCGGAAAGCGCAATTGTATTACATTGTCTTACTGTTCCAGGGCCTGATGCATCAACCATTATTTTTAATATGGAGTGTTACACTTAAGTATCCTATATGTACTGGTTGGTGTTTTACATCTAATACAGAAATTTTGAGGTCTGAAATAATTCCCCGCTTTAATTTTTTATATTGTAGTGACGAGAAAGATTCCATTCTTCCGCTATTATATTTTTCATTTTTCACTGGAATAGATCTGAGCAAAGTTGAAGGACTTTCTAGTTGAATATTATTTGTCGTACTGATTTGATCAAGATGGATACACAACTCTTTATAGGGAACTAAATCGGACAATGTCTCTCCATCAAATGTTGCCTTGAATATTGATAAAATTCCGCGTGTAAATCCAAGTGTAGCTGATAAGTTCCCTACAATCCGTACACCTTTTTCTCCAGTGTCGAATTTCAACATTCCATTGGACTCATTTTGTGTTAGACTAATTCCATTAGACTTAAAAATTTCATCATTGAGTGAGCATACGCTGTAATACCCATCAGGTATAATAATGAATTTTTCAATAATATTTTGTTCATCTAATATCCATATCTTATTATTACCTCTCACAGCACTTATATTGGTCCACAGTGGGTAATACGTTACATCGCATAGAGCTACTTCGAGTTGTCCATCCGAGTTATCGATAGTACGAAGCAGTTGAATAGACTGACCATTTGTTATTCCCAGGAGTGTAACATACATATCAAATATACAATGATACTATATCATAACTTAAATATGGAATTAACCATTATATAATATGGAGTGTTACACTTAAGTATCCTATATGTACTGGTTGGTGTTTTACATCTAATACAGAAATTTTGAGGTCTGAAATAATTCCCCGCTTTAATTTTTTATATTGTAGTGACGAGAAAGATTCCGTTCTACCGCTATTATATTTTTCATTTTTCACTGGAACACATCTGAGCAGAGTTGAAGGACTTTCTTGTTGAATATTATCCGTCGTGCTGATTTGATCAAGATGGATGAACAACTCTTTATAGGGAACTAAATCGGGTAATTTAATTCCCTGTCGTGGTTTGTTAGAATTTATAATTCCTATTCTATGATGAAATCCAAGTGTAACTTCTAAGTATGGGATAAGAATTACAGTGTTTTCTCCAGAGTCGATTTTCACTGTCCCATTCGACTCATTTTGTGTTAGACTCATTCCATTAGGCTTAAAAATTTCATCATTGAGTGAGCATACGCTGTAATACCCATCAGGTATAGTAGTAATGGCTCTGTCAATACCATTGTTTTCACCTATTATATGTATCTTATTATTATCTTTCGCAGCACTTATATTGGTCCACAGTGGGTAATACGTTACATCGCATAGAGCTACTTCGAGTTGTCCATCCGAGTTATCGATAGTACGAAGCAGTTCAATAGACTGACCATTTGTTATTCCCGGGAGTGTAACATACATATTAAATATACAATGATACTATATCATAACTTAAATATGAAATCGAGATACATTACTAATCAATCGATTATAGTAACTGCCTCTGGTGCTGAATTTTTCGTTAAATTCCCCGATATCTTTGAAAATTACAGGGTCACGGCAACTAGCGATAAAATGGTGCACGATTGGTTTCACAATCCGATGCAATTTTGGCAGAATCAGTTAAACTTTGCCATATGGTGTGCCACAACGGGATGTGGCGTATCTGTTAATGCCCCAGGATTTATGCTAAATAAGTCTGTTTTATTATTTCACGTGTATTATCAGATTAGACGTATACTTAAAGAAATTAGTGCTCCATTACCGCAGGATCGAGCGTGGAATTCCACAAATAATAATTATGATAGGTCCGCGTATGAGCGTATTTGTAATGAATTTAATGTTTCTACGAGTAAAGATTGGCGCATTAAAGGAGCAAACCATGGTCTAGGTGTTCCGTACAGCGGACAAAGAACTGTTAAAGAAGTCAGCGATGATTTAGTTAAAAAAACTCATCAACCATTCGATCCATTTAAATTCTTACAGATAGACAATCTTTTTGTAAGATTGCATAATCTTAATCATGGCTGGGAACTTTCGAGTAACGATTGGAGAGGTTCTCTTATGAGTTTTAAGGGTGGTTTGGCTTATATTGTTACAAAATTTATACAAATGAACGATACCGCAAACGCTTGGAATGAATTTCTTAATGATAAAACGGAAAATAATTTTACTAACCCAGGATTTGTAAGATTTAATGAATCGATAAGAACTTATGTATGGGCAATTCTCGGAGCACAATCGCAAACACGAACGTCCATTATCGGTTCTGGGACGGCGCTCGATGTACAAAAACAGTTTGTCGCAAACGTGGAGGACGCCATTAATTCACCAGTTGACATACCATCGTCTATAAAGCGTTTTCAAGATGCATTACAGTACGCTCAATCCAAAGTGGACTTTGTTTATGCACCGGGACTATACATGTCTCCGAGTAATATGGAACTTAAGATCGGTCAAGTGATAGGCTATAATAATAAAATTGTTATCGCTACCGATCAACAAAAACCAGGTATAAATTCAGATATTAACGTTGAATTAATAACTCAAACGATCACGGGCGAAAAGGGAATAGTCAAGCCGCAAACACCAACTATCGCTAAAACTTCTACTAATGCACAACCATCTACAAACGCACACGCACAAGTACCACCGCATATTGAGGCTAAAAATCAACAACATATCGATGAAAAAACAGCGCTTGTAGTGGGTGGAGTCTCGGTTGGTTTACTCATGATTTGGTTAGCGAACTGATTTGGTTAAATAGTTCTTAGCGAATACGTACAGCAGCCCTGCAATTGCTACGATCAACCCCCACAAGTTTTGACTAAGCCAAGTGGTGGTCTTAGCTAATAAATTCAATAGCCAGGAAACAACACTCCCTATTATACCGGGAAGTGCGGCCGCGGCTTTCTCAGCGAGCTTTCCCAGTGCTGAACCTAATGCTTTTAAATGCTTTTTTATCCACTCTTTTATACCATTTTTATCGCTAGGAGGTGATCCGCCTCCACCTGTACTACCACCTGTTAACGAGAGAGTCAAAGTCGATATAATAAATCCCAACGCGGTTAAAATACTGGCAATGGTTATTCCCTGTTCTCTGAACAATGTTTTAATTTTATCGGCCAGTGTAGTGTCATCGTTGAGGACTTGATCGATAGTTTCTCGAATACGACTGATTTGCGAACGAAGTGCCTTTCTATTACTGGAAGCTGCTTCGAGGCGGGCCGATCTTTCGTCTTCTAAGTTACGCAATCTTTCCGCTACGCGGCGTCTACTGAACTCATCGCCCGCCTGTTCAAGTTTTGTTTTCTCTTGAGCTATATGCTTGTCGATTTCGGATATCTTGGCCATATTATTGATGAGTTCTCCCCGCATTGTTCGCATTGCCTTGTCAAGACCTCGTAATTCCCTAATACTAAACTCCGATACCTGTAACGTGGAATTATCGTAATAGGTATCTAAGATTTCTCCGAGTCCGTCCGAGGCCACCATCGAGGCTGCTTCCAAATCATCTGTATTAACGAGTTCATCACGCACGGTTCGAAGAACCTTAGTAGTCTTCGCGGAAAGTCGTCGGTAGTCCACAAAACCTAATTTATCACGAACAGTGCCGATGCCGTGTTTAGCAGCTATCGTAGACAAGGCTAGGGGCTTACGAGTACGAGAATGCATAAGATCAATATCCGGAGAGTCACGCAGTCGCAATATTCCTTTACTATCTATCGTAAACTTTGAATAGTCACGGCCTATTGGGGTATCATCTTTTAAGGCATCGTAATAATCATTGACGGACGATTGTAAAAGTTCATCGTTAAGACTACTAAACCTGGTTTCATCAGTACCCTCTTCAGTTCGATTCGGATCATCAAAGGTACTTAGATCAAAGTCATTAATATCAAAATCAGTCATTTTTATATTAAACATAGGGTACATAATTTCAATATAAACAATGTCTTCACAATACGGACGCAAGTAAAACCCACATCGTAGACTTCGAGATCCATTAGGGGTCAAAGCAATTCGTCAGTCTGTAACTATAACTAATAACCCTAGTACCATAGATCAGAATCAAACGCTTCTGGTTCGCTTTCCTAATCTCGGCGCACACGATGTGTTAGTTCCGGGAACTGTCCGACTAGCATTTACGATTAGTTTGACTTCTACAGACGTTAACAGGGAGCCCGTTCAGAACATAGGTCGTGCTATCGTTAAGAAAATCGCCATTAAAATTAGCGGTAATGAGGTTTTGAGTATCGACGATAGTGATGTATACTATTGCTACATGGATCTCTGGAGAACGGATAAAGAGCGGGAAAACTTACAGTACCAAGGTATTTGTAATAAGAACACATTGAGACTGCGCGTGGGTGCTGAAAATGGTGATGATAACTTCGTAAAAGATAAGGCTGTTGCCGACGCATTAGGTAACAGATTCTATGTTCCCTTAGACTTTGAATTACTAGATTCCCACATGCCCTTTTATCAAGCATCCCTAGGCGATAGGTTAGAATACAAACTCACTTTTAATGACTACGGTAGAGTAATCAGATCTCCTAATGATGATGCTAGCTATTCCATTGATAATATCTCTCTGGAGTACGATATGATAACGGATCCCGAATTAGCCAGACAAATTCGTAACCAGTATTCGGGAAGTTTAGCCATTTTGTACGATCGCGTGCTGCGACACCGAAAGATCACGAGGGACAAAAAAGATACGATGTGGAATATCAATCTAAACGTTCCCACGAGGTCGTTAAAGGGTATTTTAATGTTGTTCGAGGACCCCTCCGATGCGTTTAAAAGAAATACCGAGAAGTTCTACAATCCCAAGATTACAAAAGTAGAATTGACTATCGAGGGCGTTCCTAATCAACTATATAGCCAAGGAATGCTAGCCAGTGGGATGAGATTAAAAAACTTCCTTCTATAAAACGTTCTCCGGAAGTTAACGCGGTCGTGAAAGATCTGTCTCTCGGGAGTGTATCGATGGGTGAATACCTCACCACGAAGTACTCGCTATGGCTCGACATGCGAACAACGGACGATGACCAATTACACGGCAGTGGGAGGAGAATAGAAAATGCTAGCGAGGGTGCCACCATACAGATAACGAAGCTTCAGGAAGCGGCTGGTAAATTAAACATATATTTGTACGTGATTATGGATGCGCAACTTAATATACAGAATGGGAGATTCGTGCAAGCAATCTATTGATAATCTTTTACCTAAAGATCCGCACTGCGCTATCATATGCGGGCAAACGGGCTGCGGAAAAACAGCCTTTATTCTAGATATTTTAGAAAGTCATTATCGGGACGTTTTCGATCATATCATTATTCTGTGCCCGACTATAAGCGTTAATAAAACATACCTATCGAGAGATTGGGTAATGAATGACGACGGGGTACACAGAGTCGATCCGGGCGATCGTTTACAAGACTGCCTCCGAGTATGTCACGAAAGATACAAAGGAGAATCGACCCTTTTCGTAATAGACGATTGCAGCGCTAGTAAAGAACTCACAAAAAAGAAGGATATGCTTTCGTATTTAGCATTCTCCGGTCGGCATACTCAACATAGCGTTTGGGTACTTACTCAAAAATACAACTCTGTCCTGAAAGATCTCAGAGAGCAGACCAAATGGGTAGCACTGTTTCATTGCAAAGACCGAGATTCATTCGAGGAATGTTTACGCGAAAATGATGTCATTTATACCAAGGGGGAACGAGATAAAGTCAGAAAAGTGTTAGCGGCAACGAAGCACTGTAAACTCGTATTAAAAACCGATCAACCAGCTGCTTATGCAATTGCTTAGCAAAAATGTAGCAAAAATGTAGCAAAAATGTAGCAAAATTATAGCAAAATGTAGCAAAATGTAGCAAAATTATAGCAAAATGTAGCAAAAATGTAGCAAATTGAACATTAGTGGTTAATATTACATAAAATGTGGTTCGAAATCCTCATTCTTTCACAACAGTTCATTATTACGGGTTGTATTGGATATGTCATATTATATTATGTTAGACTTAAATATCTCCTTAGGTATTACATTATGGAATGCGACGAACTCATCGAACAAATGCTCAAAGAATCTGATGCAGATCAACATGCTGATAAATCTTTAGATAAATCTTTAGATAAACATAGAGAAAGACTTGCCGCTTTGGTAGCCGGTGGAAAATTATACCATCGAAAAAATTGATAACATGACCGACGAAGAGATTAAAAAACTGTACGCTCGTTACGAGTCTAGACTGGGAGCTACCATGACTAAAACGATAGGGTCTTCTATATTACAACTATACACAGTCGTAGCTAGTACGTTTCTCCCCATCCCAGCAGAACATCGCCTGTATTTATGCGAATCTCTCGAGAAAGACCCATTCATCGAACACGCTATAAGCGCAGTGAGCTGTGAGTTTTATCATAGATACGGAATGTTCTTAGCTCCGTTCACCACAGCTTTAATAACGGCTAGGTATTGTCAATTTAAACATACGTGCCCACTTAATAATATAAATGGAGACACAATCACAACAGGTGACACCACAGATTGTGAACGAGGAACAACAGATTGTGGAAACGCAACAAGAAGTGAACACACAACAAGTGAATGAGGAACCACCACCAGTGATGTGAATGCACCACATGTGAATGAGAAAACAAAAAAACAACCCAGAGTTACTAAGAATCCTTTGAAAATAGCTGCAGGAAGAAAGGGAGGGCTGGCGCGAAAAGCGAAATTAATAAATAATTCAAATATTAATCCGATTAAAACATGGGCACTAGTAGGAGTTGCTGGTATAGCGGTTGTATGGTTCTTTTATAAGACCGGAGAAGAGAAAACGTCACCCCCGCCGCAACAACAAGTTCAATTAGAGGTTAGTCCTCATATAATGCTATAAGAAGCATGACTACTCCAGCTACAGACGGTAAAATGTTGGTAAACGCGACGTATCATTCAGCGGTGGTCACCGGCTTGGCCATTGGCTATGCCCGTATGGCTAAAATGATTACTAAAGCCACACCTCCCAAGCTAGATTTTAATGGATATGACATACCAATGATGGTTCTGGATATTGGATTAGCTATGGCAACGAAGGATATGCTCATCAAACAAGGACTTATCCCGGAAGACATAATGAAGTAATTAAACATTTGAATATTTTATATTATTATACATATGGCATCAATTGCGATGATGGTCGGTGGAGCTATTGTTAATGCTCTAGCTTTTTCGGGGAGTAATTTTTTATTTTCTAGTATGAGAGGTTCGGAGCAGAAAAGACATAATAAAGCTTTAGAACAACTCCAAGCAGCCCAGTCACAATGGGCCAGAAATAGGACATTAAGATTAGACTTTATTCATGAAAAACTGCTTAAGGAAGGACATTCAATTCAAACGTTTAAGGATGTTGAATCTGCCATGCCTTAATACTTCCTCGTTTATGGGAAAAAACTAGACCCAATACCAAGACCAACAATGAGTCAGTTTTATACACCATCAGAGGAACAAAAGAACCGAGAGGTCGCATTTATTATTATTGGATTGACTTCTCTATTGATTTTCAGCTATACCATGCATAAGTCAGAGTGACCTAGTTTAGAGCGATCTATAAATAGCATAATCAATATCTCGCAGTGTAGCTGTGATTTGCATTTAGACAAATGATATGATAGATGTATATACCATGAATAACTGCAAGTTTACACTCATGGGAAAGACTACCCTTTGTAACCGACGCTGTGTTGATTTTTTTTACTGCGGCATACACAATTATTACATCAGGCGCGGAAACATTAACTATACGTGTTCTGTATGCGGGATAGGGGTCAAAGGTCGTTATTGTTTATGTAAGGAACACGGTGCTGATAGGGTCAGGAACCAGATTATTTATGCTAGGAAGAGAGATTACATCAATGAGAGGAATAGGTTGGGGAGAATATGTATTTAGATATATGAAAACAACCAATTAGACATTTGTCTCATTTTGCATATACCATTCAACCACAATGGTTTTTGTCAGAGAATTAAAAGCTATGGCAAAGCAAAGTGGACTGCGTGGATATTCTCGTATGAGAAAAGCTGAATTGATGGATTTACTCGGTTTGGAATACAACAGACCCCAGACTGTTAGAGAACTCAAAGTTCGAGCGAGAAACAGTGGGCTGAGAGGTTATTCTCGAATGAGAAGAGCTGAATTGATCGCTTTACTAGATAATAATCAACCTAATGATAATGTTGATATTGATAATGTTGATAATGATGATGATAATCAACAACAAGAATTAATATTTGTACCCACATCCGCCGGCGTTGGTAAATATCTAAGAGGTTGGAAGATGGATATTAATTCCAACATGGATGTTAACGATATTAAGCCCATCATATCGAGTAAAATTAACGAGGAATTAGATGATTTACATAGTATAAAATACCAGCTGACGATTAAAATGACATTGAGTAAAAGTAACACAGATGATAGCACCGAATATACCGAACCATATTTCCGTAGCAATCAAGAAGTTATAACCGAATCCGATACTATAAACTCATCATTAGATACATCAATTCAGAGGATACAGGAAACTTTAGAACGCTGGACTAATAGAGGTTCGGGTTGGGGTGTTGATAAAATCGATAGTTTATATTTAGATATAGCAAATTATATGCCTTTCAAAGGTGGATCTTATATAGATTTACCTCCGTATTATAAGAAGAAAAAAGCCATAATTAACATAAAAAATAAATCCGATGACTGTTTAAGAATGATGATAAGATCTGCATTGTTCCCCGTAGACAAAAATCCGGATAGACCTTCTAGCTATCCCCAAAACGATGGACTCAACTTCGATGGTATAGACGAACCTACACCAATATCACAAATTGATAAGGTGGAAAAGCAAAATAATTTAGCTATAAATGTTTTCGGACATTCTAAAGGAATTGTTGTACACAGGATAAGCTCCGCTCCGGAAAATATCCCCAGAATCAATTCATTTCTGATCGAAAAAGATGGTAAATATCATTATACGTGGATAAAGAGTTTAAACAGGCTATTATACGATCAAGCAAAACATAAAGAAAAGAAATATTTCTGTGAAAGATGCCTGCATGGGTACAGCAGACAAGATCTATTAGAAGCGCATAAAGAAGACTGTAGAGGTGTTGGACAGAATGCTATCAGGATCGATTTGCCTAAAGAGGGAAAAAATATATTAAAATTTGAACATTATTGTAATCAAATGCCAGTACCGTACGTAATTTACGCCGACTTCGAAGCGCTTATCAAACCCATAGAAAATAATCAAGATAATAATCAAGATAGTAGTTTTACCTACAAAACTCAAGAACATATTCCTTGTGGGTTTGGATATATAGTTGTAAGGTATGATGGGAAAACAAACCCGCCCGTGATTTACAGAGGTCCCCATGCAGCGGGAAAGTTCCTAGAATATCTACAAAATGAAGAGAGAATAATCAGGGAAAAATTATCGTGTAAGAAACCCATGCGTATGACGAGGGATGATTGGAGGGCCCATAAGAAGTCAACGAGTTGTCACGTTTGTATTAAAACCCCTGGATGGGGATTCCGTAAGAGATCATTGTCACGTCACGGGTAATTATCGGGGAGCCGCTCATAACGAGTGTAACTTGAAACTAAAAATGAACTCTCAAACAATACCCATCCCCGTTGTGTTTCATAACCTTAGGGGATACGATTCACATCTCATTATGCAAGCTATCTCGAAGACCGACAGCGGTTTAACGTGCATTCCTAATAATATGGAAAAATACATATCGTTCTCGTTGACTAAACCTATACATTATAGGGACAAGGATGGGAAATCTAGAACAAAGCAAAGTAATGGGCTTAGATTCATAGACTCCGTACAGTTTCTGTTATCTTCCCTGGACAATTTAGCTAATGCGAACAATCCCGATGACTTCGCGATAACAAATAAATATACCGATAAGATAACACGTCATTTGTTGCTGAGAAAAGGTGTATATCCTTACGAATATATGGATGATTGGTCTAGATTCGAAGAAACTGAATTACCAACCCTCGAATCATTCTATAGTAACTTAACAGAATCTAGAATAACAGATGCCGATTATGAACACGCTCTGACGGTCTGGGATAAATTAGGTTGTAAGAATTTAGGCGATTATCACGATCTGTACTTAAAAACCGATGTACTGTTACTCGCCGATATATTCGAGATATTTAGAAAGACGTGTTTCAAACAATACGGCTTGGACCCGGCATGGTACTATTCCAGTCCCGGACTATCGTGGGATGCATTGTTGAAGAAGACCGGTGTAGAACTAAAATTACTAACAGATTACGATATGCACTTGTTTATTGAGAAAGGATTAAGAGGTGGTATATCGATGGCAGCTAAAAGGTATTCTAAGGCTAATAATAAAATTAGTGGAAGGATACGATCCCAGTAAACCCGACACGCACATATTATATCTCGACGCTAACAATTTGTACGGATGGGCTATGAGTCAACCTTTACCCACGGGTGGTTTTGAATGGGTCGATGATATCGAAGTTAATGATATCCATAATATCGAAGTGAATAAAGGGTACATACTAGAAGTTGACTTGGAATATCCAAGTTCGTTACATAAAGATCATAACAGTTATCCGCTAGCTCCCGAAAGATTAATGGTTAATAAAGATTGGATGTCGGAATATCAACGCTCCTTGATGGGTAATAGTAGGTTAGCTAACGTAGAAAAACTCGTACCAAATTTGATGGATAAGACAAAATATATAGTTCACTACAGAAATCTCCAGTTGTATCTATCGTTAGGTATGAAACTTAAGAAAATACACAGAGTTCTAAAGTTTGATCAAAGCCCCTGGATGGAGCCCTATATAAGGTTGAACACAGATTTAAGAAAGATAGCTACCAGCGATTTTGAAAAGAATCTATATAAGCTCATGAATAACTCGGTATTTGGTAAAACTATGGAGAATCTAAGGAAGCGTGTTGATGTTAAATTAGTCAGATCTAATGAGGAAGAAAGACTCAGGAAACTTATAGCCAGTCCGGCTTTTAACAGAAGCAAGATATTCGATAACGACTTAGCCGCGTTGCATATGCAGAAGAGTAATATAAAATTCAACAGACCGGTGTACGTCGGTATGAGTATTCTCGACTTGTCAAAACACTTAATGTATGACTTTTATTACAACGAACTTAAGAAGCAATACGGTGATAGATGCGAGGTGTTATATACCGACACAGATTCTTTGTTGATGGAAATACAAACCGAGGATGTGTATAAAGATATGGCAGAAAAAATAGATATGTACGACACGAGCGATTACCCAAAAGATAATCCACTGCACAGCGTAGTAAATAAAAAGGTGTTAGGTAAGATGAAGGATGAATGTGCTGGGACCCCTATAGCGGAGTATGTAGGATTAAGACCTAAGATGTATTCTATAAAGAAGTCCGATAATGGAGAGATAAGAAAAGCTAAGGGTGTTAAAAAGTATGTTGTAAAAAAGCATATCAAACACGAACAGTATAAAGAATCATTATTTAACGGTAGAACGTTCAAACACGAGATGAACTCTTTAAGAAGTTACAATCATAGGATATATGGATTAAGAATGAACAAGACATCATTATCCCCCTTAGATACAAAGAGATGGATTGATAATGATGGTGTAAATACCTATGCTTATGGTTATGGTGGTAATACTGTACCGTCGGGAACTATGAACAACTCTTCTCGTACAAATGCCCTACCCGGTCCATCTTGAAGATAATAAAGAATAGGCTCTCCTTCTTTCGTAACCAATCGACTAATGTTATACGTCTTAAGGGACCATATGGGATCGGTTGCGCGACGTAGGCCTCCTTCGAGTTCACCGGGCTGGTATAAATATCTTACCCTTACTCTATCCGGAAGTTTTCGTTCTTTGCCTCTCCTCGGTGCTGAAGATTCGGAAGTCACGGATTTCATTTTAATCGCATCGGATGGTTTCTTCCCTATTAATCTCGTCACTTCATTATTCAGCGCTGATACAACAGCTGATAATCGTGTCACCCATTCGGTTGATCTCAATCGCTCGGATTTCATTTCGATCCCATACTGATAGCCAAACAAACATTCCGCTAATGTCCTGTTAAATCTTTCGACGATAGCTTGACTGCGGTGGGCCTCTCTTTCACCACGGACGATTTTGACATCGTTCTTTGTTAACAGTTTAGTTACCGATCCCATAAACTCGCGACCGGGATCTACTTGAAATAGCTTAGGCCATTTTAGCGGTCCACGTTTATATATGCGACTCAGTGCATTAGCTACCTCTGTTGATTCTTTCGATGTTAATGGCTCAGCCTCTTTGTATCGACTAGCCACATCCACAACGGTTAAAGCGTATTTATACGTTTTGCGTTTTACCTTATCGTGGGGAAGAAACAAGAGGTCAGCCTGATGAACTTCATTCGTTGTAAAAATATCAAACTTCTTCCTCGGTATATAACGTGGTGCCGGTAAATATATTTGCCACATCGCTTGTTTCTTTAACCAATCCTTGGCCACATCTTTAGATACCTTAGCCGCGGTGGCTAATTTTTTTATTGCTCCTACACCTTTCCAATATCCTTGTGGGCTATAGTAAATTTTATCCATTATTAATTAATATTGATATTTCTTTTAAAACGACTTTCGTTGAATCACATCATCATTTTTATACTAATAGAAGCAATGATTGGCCCCAGGTATTGGTGAGCTAGAGTCAATCTCATGACTATCATTAAATCACATAATCATTTTGGCATAAAAAATTCCATCTGTAGTAGCAGTATAGGTATATGAATCCGGCTCCAGTGGAAGTGAGCCAGAACCCCCATTACCTATACTACTCTTCCTGTTATTTCGTGCACCTGCTTAGCATTGTGAGTAGACAATGTAATTAACTATCCGAGTTGTCTCGCTATAAGTTACATAATAAACTGTGGGGTGCTTTTTTTTATTGGAGTAGATACTCTGAGTATATTCATTGTGAATAATGTTGCAGTCTGGTTCGCTCTCGAATGTCTAGAGAATAAAGAATTCATCAAATCACAACTATATCTGCAGACCCCGCCACCAAAAACCCTAATCCTTTCAGATTCATTAAGTGGGCTCCAGGCTATAAAAAAACTAAAACACAAAAAAACGCCCAAAACTAGTACAACAGATAATTAAAAGCGCCAACAATCTACTTAAACTAGGTGAAGACATAGAAATAGTACGGATCCCTGCCCACGTTGGAGTGTTTGGCAACGAACACGCAGACAAAGCAGCCAAATCTGCACTAAAATTAGAAGAAGTAAGCATCAACCTACAAATGTAAAAAGATTAAATTAAAAGTAATACAAAAGTGGCAAAATAACTATCAGAAATAACTAAACTACAAACAGGCGACACTAAGTTAAACTCCCACCTACACCAAACTAAAAAAACACCAATCCGGGAAATGCCCCCACTGCAACTTAAAAGAAACTCCTGAACACATAATACTATATTGCACACAGTACCAGCAACATAGAACAACACTCCAATCCACTCTAAACTGCAACAATCAAATGACACTAGCAACGGTACTAAACCCCCTAAATAACTTACAAACCTTTAAAGCACTAGGCATATATCTAATCAAAACAGGCCTACTCGTCCGCATCTAACAAAGTACAACAAACAAGCTGCCGATAAACCTTAAAATTCTAGATCTACAAAAAAATATTTTTAGAACTACATCTACTAAAACTACATTTAGTCCCCCCTCCATCTTTTGCATGGCATATTTCAAAATTCCAAATTTGTTATCCAAATTAAGTAAACAACCCTAAAAGCCCCCCTAGGTTGCCCCACCTTCTCGGACATACCCTTTTCGACCAAACACTAAATGGCCTGGCGGGCCCGTGTGCGAAATACGCACGTTAAAGTCCCAATTTAAAAAAGTAAATAAGTAGACCCCGCGTATCTGAGACACTCGACATGTGTATACGTGCATCAACTTTTGCACAAACCAAGTGTAGCAGTAGTTTGTCTGATTAACGAGCAGAAACTCATCTTACAACTTACCTCTATGTGGAACAGATAAACAACACAGTATTTGACCTATCATTTTAAAACCGTCTATGGATCATGTCTTTGAAAATCATTTACAAGTTCAACACATAAGCAAGGCATCTTTAATTTGGGGAACACAATGTTTTGGAGTGTATACTTACTCCTTCACCTGATGAAAGAGTAAATATTACTTCGAAACATTGTGTTCCTCATAATAAAGTTACCATCCATAAATTCTCTTCCTTACATGTATGTATCATCCGTGTATCACCTGGTTTCTACTTCGTTTTGAGGAAAGTTATTTCGTTTTCATAAGCACATCAAAGCGAAATGTATTTTCATATATTTAATCCTGAATGCTAAATGCTAAACAGAGACTTTGATGGCCGCTGTTAACACTCAGCATTTCAGGCATTTACGGACGAACGCAAGTCCTTATTGTGTATGAATCAGATGAACTGAGGACCAAAATCGGGATTGAATCTAGAAAAAAAAGTGTATTCAGGCACCACTGGGAAATACAGTTTTAAGAACATAATTTTTATCCATGTAAAGCTTTATACTGTTAATGGACCTACCACCTACACCTCTTTAAATATAACACGAGCAACATGCTTATATAGCTCCAGGTTAGATTGAACATACATCCGACATACATGGGGAAGTAACGCACGACAGCATTTCTGAAGTGTACATGCAGTGTACCAATATGCCGCCATTTTCTCGGCACTTTTACCGAATTTTGCGGCACTATCGCGCCACAATCGCGCCACTTTCACGGCACTGTCACGGCACTTTTGCGCCACTTACACGAAACTTCGCGGCATTAGCGCGCAACTTTCACGGCATTTTCTAGCCACTTTCGCGGTATTATCGCGCCACTTTCGAGTCACTTTCGCGATACTTTCACGGCACTATCGCGAACGTATAGCGAAATAGTTTCGCGATACAGGGGAAGTGACTTTTGAAATGTAGTGTAGGCATCCCCATGGGCCCCATTTGGGCTCCCATTCTTGCTGATCTGTTTTTTTATGAATGTAAATCAGATTTTCTGCTCAGATTGGCAAAATCAAAACAAGGCAATTTGGCCTGGAAGATTAACATAAGATTCAGATGTATATCAATGATCTGATATCTATCACTAATGGTCAAATAGATAATTCCCTGCCACTTATTTGAGCACCTGAACCAGAAATAAAAGAATCCAGTGAAACCGCCTTCATCTGTTCATATTAAGATGAAAGCATAAACTTTTAGAGTGACAAAACAAATTTAACAAGACTGTTTGAAATTGAGATGGCGTCAACATTCCAATGCTCCAGTTTCCCTTAATGTTGAGCAATATTGCAGCAGCTCCAGTTTTTGGTGTCTACATTTCACAACTTTGAGGTATGATCTTGCATGTCTTTCTACAAAGATTCAAAGAGCATCATATGACTCTTGTTCAAAAGTTCAACAATGTTACAACAGAAAAGTTTTCAAAATGTTCCATGGTAGCTTTTGCAGGTGTTTGTGATGGGTGCCATCGGTAGGGCAGGTATTTCATGAGGTACGCGTTTTCCAAACTGGAAGTGACATCATTAGACTTGAACTGATGAAAATTGCTTTGGTCTCCCTTTATGCAAGCTAAAGTGTTTGCAGTTTGCGATGAAGTTGAAGAAGTCATGTATTTCACCAAACCAATGGTTGTGGTATGACAGTGGAACCTTGTACTGGTTATGTCATTATTTCTGGGGACTTCTAGAAATGGCACTAAAGGCACTGCTTCTGTGTTTTACATTATTTGCAAACACTTTTCTAGTTGAATCTGGTATGAGGTTGTTGGAGGCATTTATTTTACAAAACCCGCTAGAAAGGGCATTAAAAGGTCTGCTTCTGTTTTTGACACTTGTCAGTGGCAGATGTGTGTTGAATGTCTCATGTGTTCTGTTGCAGATGGTGAACTTGAACATGTATCATTGTCAGATGTGTGGTGAATGTCTTTTGTCTTCTTTTGCAGATGGTGAACTTGAACATTTGTCATTGTCAGATGTGTGGTGAATGTCTTTTGTGTTCTGTTGCAAATGGTGAACTTGAACATTTGTCATTGTCAGATATGTAGTGAATGTCTCTTGTGTTCCGTTGCAGATGGTGAACTTGAACATTTGTCATTGTCAGATGTGTGGTGAATGTCTTTTTTGTTCTTTTGCAGATGATGAACTTGAACAATTGTCATTGTCAGATGTGTTATGAATATCTCTTGTGTTCTGTTGCAGATGGTGAACTTGAACATTTGTCATTGTCAGATGTGTGGTGAAGGTCTCTTGTGTTCTGTTGCAGATGATGAACTTGAACATCTGTCAGTGTCAGATGTGCCGTGAATGTCTCAGTAGGCACTTTGAGATCTCTATTAAGGAAAAGCATGTTCGTAACTGGACCTGTCCAGTATGCAGTCTGCCTGACTTCAATGATGAAAATGTGTCTGACTACCTCAATCTTCTTGGACTCATGGTATGTCTTTATCAGCTTACCGCTGTTCTTACTACTAATAGTCATTTGTTATCATCTTGTTTGGGATACTAATTGTACATATTATCTAATAATAATAAGCCTATCCAGCCTGACTGTGCCAGGATCACCCTCTTTGCTGCATTTTATAATAATAATAATAATAATAATAATAATAATAATAATAATGCAGAAGGCTGCAGTGTTGGGGAGTCTTCACATTCTTCGAAAAGTTCTGGGTGGGTTTGACTAGGCAGTGCTTTCTGGGAGAAGTCCCATTCGCTGTCTGGACTGCGTGTAGAGGGGGCAAGGGCCCTGAGCTGATGATAAGCCTCACCAGCCTGACTGTGCCAGGATCACCCAAACCCTCTTTGCTGCATTTTCTATTTTAATCTGTAAATAATAATAATAATAATAATAATAATGCAGACCTAGCTTTTGAAATGTCTCGCTTGCATCCTAAGTACCAAGTTGTCTGACTCCCCATTGTCCTCGGTGCTTTAGGTTTGGTACCTCCCAGTCTGTTGACTGACATCGGGAGAGTACCCGGGTTTGCTACCAGGAATACAGCCCTTCTGACAATCTGGGTAATGCAGAAGGCTGCAGTGTTGGGGAGTCTTCACATTCTCCGAAAAGTTCTGGGTGGGTTTGACTAGGCAGCGATTCCTGGGAGAAGTCCCATTCACTGTCTGGGCTGCGTGTAGAGGGGGCAAGGGCCCTGAGCTGATGATGAACCTAACCAGCCTGACTGTGCCAGGATCACCCAAACCCTCTTTGCTGCATTTTTTATTTTAATCAGCATATTCACTCCACCACAGTCAGGAACCACTTGCATCATTACGGTTTATGACCACGTCGTCTCGCATTAGACCTATCTTGACGCAACGCCATCGACCAAACTGTCAAAGGTAGTGCTGAAATCATGTCCCTTAACCTCGGTTGTGATGGAGGACAGTTGTTTTTGCAGATGAGCCCAGATTTAACATTTCCCATAGTGACGGACATCAATGTGTCTACAGACGTCTTCGGAAGTGTTATGCGAGGCCTGTGTCATGGAGATGAATCCCTTTGGGGGTGGTTTCGTGGTGTTCTGCCATCTTATGATCTCAAATTCCATCTATAATAGTTTACATGGAAACTTTTCATTGTTATATTTTTAAATTTCAAAAGAATTTTAACAATGCACTGTTTTTTTTTGTGGCTGGTATATATAGATATACTACTACAACTGTGACAGTGAGCTGCATGACTATATGGTTTTAAACAAAGGAACTCTTGGTAGTAGAGTGGTAGACCGTGGTATATTTATGTTGTAATCTAGGCCTTGATACGGTGTCTAGCCGGGAGCGCCACATTTCAGAAATGGCTATTGCCGGTAGGGCCACATTTCCAGCTGAGTGCATTTCACCTATTCTAGCGGGTAATTAATTAATCCGATTACCGATACCTTTAAATGAGTGTCCCACATTTAAATTACTAAGCGTGGTGTTCTTTAGAGATACCTTTAAATGAGTATCTCACATTTAAATTACTAAGCGTGGTGTTCTTTAGAGATCAAAGGCCGTCTTAATTGACATTGAGTTCATCCTGTTATTCATAACATATTTAAGTGATGTCGTGTTCACTCCATATCATAACCATGGCAAACGCACAAGTTCAAATAAAGTTCATTGAAAGTGTCAGAGGAGGCGTACATTTATACTATGATGGCTTTAAGTTTCGGTGTAAGAGCAGTCGTGGTGAAAGAAGATACTGGTCCTGTATTGTCAAGGAGTGCACTGCAAGGATCACAACTCTGGGTGAGTTGCTCCACGCCATTGAGATCATGGATCACTCCCACGACCCACAACCATTCGAGTTTGAGGTTGATGCCTTTAAGGCTAGACTGATGGAGAGAGCGAGGACAGAAACGACCCCTATACCCACTATCTACGGAGAGGAGATATCCAGACTACGCCAACATCACGACATCGTCTCAGATGACCTCCTGAAGCAGATACCAGCCCTGAAGTCTCTCACCACTATCCTCTACCGCCAGAGACACAAGACCTTGCCCCGCCTTCCTGACAGCAGACCACAGATCCAGCTGGAGGAGAAGTACTCCCAGACTGAGGGAGGCGACCAGTTCCTACACCGTGTTAGTGACGACATCCTCATCTTCACCACAGACAAGAACATTGAACATTTGTGTACTGCAGACATTGTATTTTGTGATGGTACATTTTATGCCTGTCCCAAGTTGTTTGATCAGATTTATTGTTTACATGCTGAGGTGTTTGGCCATATGTTTCCATTAGTTTACTGTTTGTTGTCCAATCGAAAAAAAGAGTGTTATGTCAACATGTTTCAGTACCTTTGCGATTTTGCTAGTAGAGGAGGTCTAGAGTTTATGATATTCATATGCTATTCAATATATATCCTTGTTGAATAAGAAATGAGAAAACAAGACTTGTTTTGTTATATACGGTAACCTGTTAGAATCACAAAGCATGTTTTGACAGCATAGCCGTGAGAGCCACATTATACAATCACGCAACCATAACCATTGCCGGGAGCGCCACATCAATTTGGGCTATCTATTTTCGAAATGTGGCGTTGCCGGCCTGTAACCCTTGATACACACTAGTTTCTAATCAAATCAAGCTGGCAATTAGTATTTTTGTAACTCAGACGTAAGAAAAAAACACACGCTTTCTCTTCAATTTGCCTCCATCAAAATACAAGACTGCAGCCAGTTCACTCTGCACAGCTCATTCATTGTCGGATTTGCTGTGCAGAGCTCTATTGTTGGGGTTTGAGAATTGAATCAGGCATGTGACGTCAAACTTGGAAATTATTTCATGCATGATTTGATAAGACACAGAACAGTTGACATACTGTCCCTTTACAATAACTTAAGAAGCATGTATTGTTGGCCACTATCTGAAAAGGTTCTGCGTGACTTCCATGCACCATCAAAGTATGTTTGATGTTTTCTCTAATGTGCCTTGTTCAGCAGATATGTTTTTAGGTTTTAGAATGTTTTCGGGGGTTGAAATATATGTAAGTCCAACATCAATGACGCATGACATTTTAAATTTGTAGGCAGAAAAAAATCATAAAAAGTCCGCTGATGTACACATTTAAGAATCGATGTGACCAAATGTAGTAAAATAATGGTATATGAACAGATGTGTTAGTCGATCGATTCACTATTGATGTCATTTCACGGATAAAATCGATATGTACAAAAGTCAAATTCCTAAAAGAAGCAAATTCTGTTTGGGTTCTGCACACAGATTTTGTAGAATTTAACTCATGTTTGGTTACAAAATACTTCCAAATAAATATCAAGTCTGCTTATCCTAACGCAACATCATCGCCTGTTATTATGTTCACAAAATAATGCGTTTCTGTCAGATTTGATCTTGTTGATTGTCTGACTACATGTTCTATTGTCATTTTATAAAGATTTATGAATAAATTGTGTCTTCTTGTCATTGTTGACCTGTCTGATCTTTACGTGTATTAATGTCGTCCCTCCACTTCCACTCATGTACCCACCTGAACCAGAAATAAAGGAGACAAGTAAGACCACCTCATCTGTTTCATATTTAGATCTCAGCATAAACATTCAGTGAGACAAAACACAAGTCTCATGACAAGAGGGATTGCTTCAGCTTTCCCTTTGTGTCCAGCAATAATCCAGCAGCTTCAGCCTGTTGTGTTTACATTTCACCACTATTTCTACCAAGATCTGAAAGAGTGCCTTACAGCTCTTGTTCAGAAGAGTTGCAACATTCAAGGCCTCAGTAAAGTTTTCAAAAAGTTTTTAATAGACATGTGGAGAACATTTCCAAATTTGATGCATCTGTGACAAAAATAATGTTGGCAATTACCTATTTTGACTTGTACCGTATGTTCCTATGTTTTTTTTCAGGTGAACAATTGACTTGTCTTTGCATGTGTTTGTGATGGGTGCCACAGGAAGTTAGTGTAGATATTGGCAACAATTGTCAGACAAAACAGGAACTTTCACCTGAACAGTTGGTAACTGTGGAAAGTCGTTTACAGACTTCAAACTTTTGTGTACTGTACAGGACATAAATCTGGTTGACCTTGGGAAAAACTGCACATAAATGCAAAAGTTTGTAAACTTTTCATGAAGCAGATAGCAGAAACATTGCAACATGAAATTGTAAGAGATGTCTTGGCATGTGCCTACATCTGTGTCCTAGCTGATGGAAGTGACAGAACAAGAAACTATGAAAACATAAACAAAAACAAGCCAGCGGCTACACTTTGTTCACTTGAGACATGCAGGAATGAACACAACTGAACATATTTCCTGGCCTGAAAACTATGTACATTTCTCTTGCTGACTTAAAACTACACTCTTATATGAGGCCCAGTTTTGGTCGGTGCAAGCTTTGATGGAGAAGGAAAGACAGTGTTGTTAGAAAACATCAGAACTCTGTCCCAGAGCTGCATGTGTGGCACATAAATTCGAACTGGCAGTGCTTGATTCAGTTAAGAATTCAAACTACAGTTTGAAGATACAATGAAACGTGTGTATGGTTTTTGTAATTTCCCTCCCAAAAGAAGAAGAGAATTTCAAGAAATTGCTCTGATATTTAGTAGAAGACTTGTCCCACTTCTCATCAGTGAAACAGATTTGTTGGTTGTCCTCCTACTCTACCAATTGTGGACAATCACCTTCAACATGACTGTAGAAGGGACAACAGCAGATGATGCAAATCATGCAAATTGATATGAATCTCAAGTAAAACGTATCTCTACTTCAGGATGGACTTTCTGCCTATTTTATTAAGCCTGTCTGGGGCATTTAGTTGGTTGATCTTATGATGATAGAACTGCCTATGGCTACTGAGAGACCTGCTGTGATGTGAACAGCCTGAAATAACATTGGCCAAATTGATCGCTAAAGACTAAGGAAAGTGACTTCCAGGAACTGCACTCACTGACTGATGACACAGTGTCATACATCAAAGTCTACTTCAAGGACTTACTTTGAAACCCCATTTTCAAATTCCATTTCACCTTACCTATTTCTGAATCCTGCAGATATATGCTTTTGACCATTGTATTGAAGAGAATTGAATGTAATGCTAATTTCACCATTAATTTCTAATGAATATTGATGGATTTCCATTAAGTTCACTTAATAGGTTCTCTGATTTTATTTGCAGTTGAACACCTTTGTTGAAAAGGACATTCAAGATTTATTTGAAACCAAAGTTCGAGATTGGCATCTCCAAAACGACCCCAAGTTCAGATGGTGTGCTCATGTAAGTCTGGCAATACCTTGACCTTCCATGCACTGTGTGGGTTTGTATCAGATGTTACATACATTTCTTTGTTCATGTATGTGTCAAAACATAATTTTCAACCTCGTTGGACTGGTATGCCATCTATTATTTAAGGTTTAGACTTAATGCAAGAAAAGATTCTTAACATGAATTCTGGACAGGAATCAGTTGATAATAAATGAATGGTTTGTTTTGTTAGGAATGGAGAAAGTTGACAACAATCCATCATGAAAAACATATTCCCGTAAAAAAAAATATTTTTTAGCTTATCCTGCATTACTCCTTAATGCATTTACTGCTGTTTTCTGACAGAGAGACAAACTGTGTGAGTTCCAGTCACATCAAAACACATAACTGCTTTGTCACCTCCATGGACGGATACTTTGTATCCCTTGTGGAAATTAAAGCTTATTGTTTCTATACTTTGCGTGTTTCTGCATTCATGGTATGCTGGTATATTGTTACCTGTTTATGGTCTGTTACCTTTGGGGTCTTCCCATCCGTAATTTGTAATGTTAACGCTCGTTTTGTAGTCACAGTAATTTACAGGTGTATTGTTGTTCCCACCATTTTTTCCTCAACATTTTTGCGATTCACCAAGTGGTCACGTACCTTCGTGTTTCGCGTTTAGAATTCTTTATTTGGCTTGGGTAATACACTAAATTTATATTTTTTTGGTGTTTGCATGTTTAAAGCTTTTCTTTTTCACTACCTTTTAACGTAAATGTTTTCTCTCATAATCTAAAATAAAATAAAAAGTTTTTGAGTTACATTATGCTTCCCATTGTGTGTTTGCCACATTGTTATGTTTTTGCTTATATTCCAGACTTTATGCCTTGCCGCTCTTGCTGCCGCGGGAACAAATCTGGTCGGGGCCCGCCCCTTCTGCCTTGATTGTACGAGGCCCTGTACTTTCACAGCGCAGTGGCGATATTGCAGTCCTTCGTCGCTGTGCTACTTCAACTCTTATGAGTATCCAGGACACGCCTCACTCAACATGGGCGTCAACACCCTGATATGGCTTACAACTCGGAGACTCCCTCCCTCATCTCGACCGATGTCTCTTTCTTGTCTTCTACGCCTACCTTGCCATCACCTTTATCGTCCCCTCCTCCGGTGATGCCCGTTACGTGACTGGCTTTCTGTCTCCTCTGCCATCAATGTCGACAGCAGAGGTGCGGCCGGTGTTTCAAAGAAGCGACGCCAAAGGTGCTCCCCGCCCCTCAGGCACCTGCTATCCTCTGCTCTACTTTGGCATCAGCGGCGCCTTCGGCGCCCTTGTCTTCCAACAGTGCCGATGGCGTCATTGGCAATTGCTTCAATGGTACTGCCTTCTATTTCTCTCGTCGGTCTAGATCATCACCGAGCGGCAAGGTGAAGCCATGTCTTTTCCATCTTTGCCGCTCCTGTAGCTGCTCTCCTGTACATCACCTGGAATCGTGAATATCGTTCAGATTCCTGGGAGGAATCTTTTCAAACCAGTAGACATTTGGTCTGATTCAACTTGCCGACCGGTTGTCTGGATGAGGTTTGGTTTTGCGACATTCTCCTTAACCCCTGTCGTTTAAAGCGCCATGTGCTAGGAGAGATGACCTGCAGGTTCACTCCTTGGATAAAGCTGAAGGAGCTCCCATGTTCAATGAAGCCGTTTCTTCAAAGCCTCCTACGATCGGATTGGCCAATACGTGCTAGGTTTCCATCAAAACATGGCTTCTGGAGGGCAGGGTCTGTATCAGCACTTGCAGATCTTCACTGTTCATGCTCATTTTGTTTGACCTCTTTGTCTCATATCGCGGTGGTCTTCTTCATCGACATTGCCGGCACCAACTCTCCTTTACTCTGCCTTAGCGCCAGCGTTCCTCAAAGCGGCTCTTCCACCTCGCTCCCGGTTTTTCCACGGTGTTCACGGTGCTCCCGCATTTTTTCGCAGAACTCGGGCACAGCACTTGTTTGTCTACCACACAGTTCCTTGGGGACCTATTTGGAGCAGTGCAATATATTTCTACAGACTGGTTTACATGCTTGCTTGTACACATGGTGCTACGAATTCAACCAGACACCTGTTGTTGTTCATCCATGTGCAGAGGATGGAAACTTTAGACCTCCACTACCAACACGGTAGCCCCCTTGCTATAAGAACAGGAGCGCTTATACTGCATTTAAGGGATGGAAAATATCTCCTTATTTATGGACATTGCTTCGACTTCCGACTAACCAGTTAAGTCAATGCCTCAGCGATCGGTTGTGGAGCGGATTTGAACACTGTTGTTGACTTTTCAACTTTGCAGTCTTGTAGTCGACCTCATCAACCATGGCTTCCCGCTCTACCACTGCCGCTTCCACTTTGACAGTGGCTAGTGCTTCTGGGATTCCTCTTTGTGACTGGCTGTGGTCCGGAGATCAACTCCATTGGCACAGCAACAGCCTCAAGCTAAGAGCTCTTATCCTGGCCGTCACTTGCTGGCACGGCATTCTAGGTCACGCCCTGTTGATCATATCCATGGACAACATCACCATGGTTTGAAACCAGGGTACTCTCCACTCTCCATCCCTGCTAAACCAGACCTCCTGCTTCTTCTGACTTTGTGGTCAGCCTGGACCTGTAATTTCTCGTTCAGCACTTACCAGGTTGAGAGCATGTTCTGTCACACGCACTGTCCAGGCCAGACATGTTGGGTCCCTCGGGTGGTAGCTCCACTCAGACGTGTCCACCTTGATTTGCCGAAAGATGATCTCCCCCAACATCGATCAGTTTTCCACATCCCAGAACTGCCAGCAGACATCCTACATCTCACTGGTCAGGATCTGTCAGCTATTGCAGTCAATGCCCTCAGCGTTCCCAGGGGAGGTTTATCCCCTTACGCTTTTGTGCCTTCGGCTCTCCTTCCCAGGGTTCTTCAAATATTCCAGGCCCCTCGACCACTGATTTTGGACGCGCCCTGGTAGCCAACGACGTACTGGTTTGTTGTCCTCCGAGCCCTTATTAGAGGCAACCCCCTGGACCTTCTGCTGAGTGCCCTAGGAGCCTCAGTTTGAATGGCCAAGGCTATTGCTTTAGCCCATCGTCCGTCTACACGGGGACTGTATGTCAACAAAGGGTGCTCCTTCCAGGCCCACTGCTCAAACGAACGCCAGGATCCTTTGACAGCGCCACCTCCATTTCTGACTAAGTTTCTCCTTTTTTTGCACAGCACTCTTCGGTTGAAAGGCTCTACCATCTCTAGGTACCTGGTCGCCATTAACTGTGCTTGCCTTCTTGGTCGAATGGAGAAATCTCCGAAACAGTTTTGAAGATCAGTAATCCAAGTTCAGACCGCCTGTGTTGGATCTGTACATGGTTTTACTGGCTCTTCAGACGGCTGCCTTCGAACCACTCATCTTCCTTCTATGACCTTACAAAGATGACCATTTTTCCACTGGCTCTGACAACCGCTGCACAGTGAGCTTCACGCTACTAAGGTGTCCGATACAACGCAGTACTCATGGCTTTGTGTGTCTTGGGCTGTGTTGGGACTTCATTGCCAAGAATCTAATATCCCAGGACAGCCTGTCAGATCATTCACCATCCCCCCTCACATCCATTGTGGGTGCCGACAAAGAGGCAGGGTTTTTATTATGGTTTATGAGGGTTTTCCTATGACGGTCTTAAGTTTGCCGCAAGTCTAGGAAACGCTTTTTCCTGCCGGTCTCCCCTTGTCACAGTCAGAGGTCAGTCAGAATACTATTTCCTTGTGGCCCCAGGCAGTCATCTTACAAGCTTATAAAGCAGCTGGATTGGACCCCCCAAGGCTAACAATCCACATGAAATCGCATGAAGTCGCATCTACCATGGCTCTTCACAGTAACTGCTCCATCAAGTCGAAGATGTCGCCGGCGTTCACAGTTTTGGTCCCCTGGTTGTAGCCCAAAAGGTCACCAATCCCTAATGCCACTGATTCTCCGATACCCTGAGCGGGGCCTGTCGTCCTCTCGGGTGTTTATCACCCCAAACTAGAGGGCTCTACTGCTTTCACATTCGCTCTTAGGTCAGTTCTAGTTTTGGGCTACCTACCTCATTCTATTTCTGTCACCTATTAGGGTTTTCCTTTTTGCATAGACACTCGTTTTTTGATGACAGGAATGGTCATAGATGTTGATGTCGACACCGCTGATTCTTCGATAACACGAGCAGGGCCCGTCATCCTCTCTGATGTTTACCACCCCAGACTAGAGGGCTCTACTGCTTCAGCATTCGCTCTTAAGTCAGTTCTAGTTTTGGGCTACCCGCCTCATTCTATTTCTGTCACCTATTAAGGTTTTTCCTTTTTGCAGTGACTCTCGTTTCCTGAAGACAGGAATGGTCGTAGATGTTGACGCCGACACCGCTGATTCTTTGATAACCCGAGCGGGGCCCGTCGTCCTCTCTGATGTTTACCACCCCAGACTAGAGGCCTCTACTGCTTCAGCATTCGCTCTTATGTCAGTTCTAGTTTTTGGCTACCCGCCTCGTCTATTTCTGTCACCTATTCGGGGTTTTCTTTTTTGCATCGACTCTCGTTTCCTGAAGACAGGAATGGTTGTAGATGTTCCAGTCATCACTTGTATGAGGAGCGGGTTCATTGGACCTTGACGAGGCTTTATTATGGATCACATCTGAAGGTATGTCCACCGTAGGTGGCGTCTGATAAAGATGCATTCAGGAGTAATGCAGGATAAGTTAAAAAAATTCTTAAAATCTAAATATTGGCGGGGAAAAAATGTCAGGAACAACAATATGCCCCTAAATTACTGTGACTACAAAACGAGCGATAAACATTACAAATTACGAATGGGAAGACCCCAAAGGTAACAGACCATAAACAGGCAACAATATAGCAGCATACAATGAATGCAGAAATACTCAAAGTATAGAAACAATCAAATTTAATTTCCACAAGGGATACAAAGTATCCGTGCATGGAGGTGACGAAGCAGATATGTGTTTTGATGTGACGTCATGACTTCTGGGTCACATGCTGATTGTGCGAGGGTGCTGCCTCTACTGGTTGGAACTTTTCTTCAGCAGCTGGATCTCACATGGTTTGTCTCTCTGTCAGAAAACAGCAGTAAATGCATAAAGGAGTAATGCAGGATAAGTATACAAATGTAAAAATTATTTAGATTTTACTCATTTGTTTATTTGATAATTAGAGAATCACATATTCTAGTTTAAGGCCACTGGTCATAGCTCAAGGTCAGGATTGCCTGAGCAGCACTACCACATCCTGGCTAGAAGAAACCTCTTGGCATTTGTTCATTTCTTTCCAGGAACACGCTGTCAACTTTATCTAGTGCTTTTGATGACATACAAGTGTGTCATATAGGGTCAAGGTCATGAGGGGTCACATATAACATGGCTCAAATTTCAGGTTAATTCATAAAATATATATATCAAAGCATTTTGTGAAAACTTGAACGTGTATCATTGGAAAATGATAAAACTTTACACACCTAATGTTGGGTGGTGTCTTTTTTGAGGAAATGACCCCTGATGAAGGTCTGGGTCTCCAGAAATCTTACATAGTCAAAGCAATGAAATGCATAAGCACTATCTTCTATGTCAGGTTAATATAAAATATCAAGGTCATTTGCACATTGACTTATGGACAGTTCAATTCAGACTGAACGATTTACAGTATATATGCTACTTTAACTTTACATTTGTAACACCACATATGCTTCCAATTTATCATATTCTGACTGCTTATGGCTGAGTTTGAAACGTAATTGCCAAGGATTTGATGGCACTGGGAACGGATTCCCATGGTTAATACAACAGCATGCTAAAACACAACTTAAAGTTCATTGTCTTCAACCATCACAGGGAACCTTGTGTCACTGCACAGGTAGGAACATACTACAGTAGTTTTATTTATGTCTGGCTATTTCTGACAGAGTTGACGTTAACCGTTGGTATTAACAATAAGTATTTCATACAGAAAAGAATAACCACTACAGTTGTTGTACTCTGTTTCTTTGCCTCACTCACTCACTCACAAACACACACACAGAGCTAAGCTTATTCAATATGTAAAGCATACTTTTAAACCCCCCGAAAGAAACAATAATTAGATAATTAGATTTTTTCATCCCAAATTTACAAAACAAATGTGAGACATTATATTTTTTAAAGTTTATTATTTGAAGAAACTGTTCAAGGTAAATGTGCACATGAGCTGTTGACTTTTGTGACTCACATCTTGACAAGTCTTTTCCCTAGAATTTCAACAGTTGTGACTGTGTTATAATTATAGCCACATGCTGAATGTGGATTGTTGCCATGCCTGACTATATTTTAATAATTTTATGATGTAAAGAAATAACGCATCACATGTTGCAAAGCAATTGTCTATTATTGTCTAGAGGTACTTGGGAACAATAAAATGTGAGATGGGTGGGAATGAAAATCTAACAATTAATTAATTATAACAAACCAAAATTCCCATAAAATTCAGATTTTTTACTTATCCTGCATTTGTCCTTAATGCATATTACTTCTTGTTCTTGACAGAGAAAAGAGCTGTGTGAAGGTCTTTGCTTGAAGAAGTTGTTCCAACTAGCTGAGAGGCCAACCCTGTCACGCAGCTCCGACGTAACCAAAGGAAGTGACGTTACCGATCCCCACATTACTCTTGTCACTTGATGAGTGAAGACCGGTTTTTGATCTGTAGCATAAAACTTGTTCAAACTCTCACATGTTTTGCTTCTTGCGTTAATGTTCATTGTGCTTGTGTTGTGCATACGGTTTGTATCTTGTAAAACATTGTATGTTTTAACATGTGCACAACTCTTTTACACCTGCTGGCGTTTCCTTCAAAAAGATAACGATGGTAAACCCAGGTGTCTTATGGTTTCAAGTAGCCATCTTGAATATTTAAGGTGGCCACGAGTTATGAACTGGCTTAAGTTCTGTATTCTCTACGTGTCATCAGCTAGTTGGAACAACTTCTTCAAGAAAAGACCTTCACACAACTCTTTTCTCTGTCAAGAACAAGCATAAAGGAGTAATGCAGGATAAGTATACAAATATAAAAAATATCAAGGATTTTACTAGTATCATGTTTTGGGGGATTTCTTTTCAGTGTGGCAATGGCTTTCTATATCAAGGTTGGCAGAATGGACGAGGTCAGCTTTCTATGACATGTCAGCAGTGCTTCAAGAAGACTTGTTTCCTTTGTAAAAAACAGGTATTTCATTTATTCAACTTTTATGATCTGTGGTATATGATGACATACATGATTAGATCAACTGGTGGTAGAGCATATACAATAGAAATCCTTACTTTGTATGTGTAATCTTTGTTTTCATATGAAATAAATTTTTACTAGGAGTGCAGGACATTCATGACAGTTTCCAAAAGTAGTCCCAAAAGTATATCTATGTCCAAGTGATGGAAATGAAGATCAGTGGACATCTTTGTCATACTACTCAAGTGAAACAATGGTGACAGGCTGTTCTTCCTTAATTATTGACAGTTCAAACTCCATCCCAAAATAATACAGGAAATCCAAAATGGTTCCACACAGCTGACTTAAAAACATTTGGCTGCTGCTGTGTTTCCAAGTCATTTGAAGCACAAGCCGGTCATCGTGACACGCTTAATTTAAAGCCTTCTGGTTGGCTGTTCAATGAATGTCAACCAATGAAACAATAGGACACATTCAGTTATGTAATAGGACCTGTTTGATTGGTTAATATATTCAGTGAGCACACAGAGCCAATCAGAGAGCCAATCGCAAGGCTTATTAGGTAATGTAAACCAGGATGGAGACAACAATACATGTTCTGCCTACCCAACACAATCTATGTTTCAGAGTTTGAAAAAAGATAAGAATATGAGATGTTTATGATTCATAGTGTGAATAAAGATTGATAATTATGCGCTTTGAAGAAACACATTGAGGTAAATCTATATTAATAGGTCTATAAGTTGTAAAAATATGAAATTTACTAGACAGGATGATTTACCATCTACACTGTATTTCCTCTGACCAAGGCATTATTTAATATGCAGAGATTAAGATAACCGTGTGTATTTTCTTGGGCACTAAGCCAGAAATAGCAATTGGCTGTACACACGTTTTCTCCTAATCTACCGGTGGTTCAGTTGAAAAGTACCCAATGATACAACTTCAAACAATTTTGATGCAATGGTCCGAAAAAATTGTGTCTAAAATTATTGTTTTATCAGGAATGATATATTCCAATATCTTGTTATTTAGTTGCAGCTTTTACTATATATATTATGAAAAAATTATAAGAGCCAGAAACAAATGTGGTACACTGCAGTGGACAAGCTTACATTGGAGAAACATATAGGCCCCTCAAAACCCGAATTAAAGAACATCAAACCTCAGTCTCCAAAGAGGACTCGAAATCAGCTCTATCAGACCACATCCGTGACAACCCAAGCCACAGCATATGACTTTATCCCACTGAATGCTGTGTATCCCACTGAATGCTGTCGGATAAAGTCTATGCCCTCACCACCAACCTCAAGGACTTCAAAAACAGGAAACTACAAGAAGCCATCAACATCAAAACTCACCAACTGTCAATCAACCATGACCAAGGCTATTACATTCTCTTCCCCGTGTGCGAAATACGCTACAGTCGGAAAGCGCACGTTAAGTCTCCTATATCAGTCACTCAGTCTGTACATCACTTGCTTGATAACGGGGTTAGTTCTCCAACTTCTAAATGCCTATCAAAGAAGTCACTTTGGGACAGGTGATGCTATTGCAAGATATTATTATATGTGTGGAACAATTTGACCAGTCATCGTAGGGACTTCCCGCACTACGTACACGTATTTCAATTGTGAAAACGGTATTTTGACTTATAATAGTGAAATTGCCACAAATATGACGTTTGACGAGTCGAAGTATGACATTGACAATATTTGTATCAATTCTCTGGCAACTTAAGTTTGTTTCAAGGCATCAATTGCGGTAATCTGACCGTGGTTGCTGTAAATAACGGTGAGTTGTGCGATCTACAGATCACTTCACATTTTGCCTAAATTAATGTAAACATGAAAGTTTGAATAAGATTGATAAAATATGTTACAAACATAAATCCAGATATACAGTGAACACTTTTATAACCAGATAGTATAATAAAGGGATTTAATTGCGTACTTCAGTTCTGATTTGTTGACTGGTATTTCCCGTGTTATAAGCTCGCGATGATCAGCTGATCATGGTTTTTTTAGATTGGGGGTTTTGAGGGAAACATCATATCAGTGTAGAACATAGAGGATATTTCATGTGTCGAGTGAAATATCATGTTTCTCTTATCTCGTGACGGGGGGAATAGGAGATATTTACATAAGTGGCGTAGCCATGAGTGAAAATATCTCCTTTTCCACATCAGGAGATGAATCTGTCAGCCAGCCAGGCTCTAGGCTTACGCTAAAGGTTTACCCCCTTGGGCTTCAACACCTTATGCAACTTCAGCAAGATGTTCACAGTTTGGATTCCCATCCGGGTTCCTATATGCCTCTACCTGGGTCCTGCTATGACCGCACGGGCTGTGAGACCCTATTACGTCATCCAACGTTCATCCTCTGTGGCCTAGTTATACTCAAAAGATTATCGATCAGACAACAGACTAGTTATGTAACTCGAGCATGATGACAGACTTCCTCTACCTCAAATAAAGAGGAAAGCATATTATACTCATGATTTACCGTTTCCAGATTCCACTCTTTTAGATGAAGAATTTCTGAAACTGGTTAAGGGTCCAAACATGAGGCTCTCTCTACCAGCCAGCTGAGTTAAGGATGTTTCCACAATAAACAAATACTCATTGGATGGATATCAGCGCCTACATCAATTGATTTGTGGCCAGCATTTGTTCACACTATTCCACCATTGCAAGCTTCACGCACCCTCTTACATTCATTTGGAGATGCGTTTTGATCACCCACAGCCTGCTCAACGCTATTGTGCATATGCAAGAGGAGCTTCTCTCTATGTAAGTTTAGACCTCCCAACTTCAGTGGATGCAATGGCAAGTCTGTTTCGTCTCAAGCCAAGATGTTGATGACGCAACCTATAAAGGCCCACAAACTTATAAACAACCAACTTGGGACCATCATAGCAAAAGTCAGACAAGATACAACCAAGCGTTTTCAGGTCTCTTCTATCAACTTAGCAGTAAAGGCCCATAGCTCATCACGGTCATCGTAAATGACTTCTCCCCCTGCTCACTTCCGTCCTAGGCCCTTTCGACTTAGTATGTCCACAGACCTGCGACTTCCGCCTTTCCCTATACAACCAACTACCGGTCACAGGATATGACTTACAGGGGCAGGTTACAGTTGATAAGAATAACAGGAAGTGATGTCACAAGTGGGAGAATTGAGACCAGAAGTGTCATCACGACTGGATGTGAGATCATAATTGGCATAAATAATACCGGAAGTGAGGTCATAGATGACCTCATTATCACTTTTAAGCGACTGGAAATGACACCTAGAAAGGAAATAAAGTCATTCTGACAAATTGAAATCACACCTGGTAAGAATGGAACTGGAAGTGACATGAGAATCTAAATTAACAAGATAATGATGTCTTAGAAGATTCTAGAGACAATCATTAACAAGAATATCAGCAATATAATGGTAGTGAAGACAGACAGACAGTTTACTGTAAAACAGGAAATTAATGTGAGCAGAATATTAATGCGAAAAATGCGAGTGACGGAAGGTCGTATTAATTTTATGCGCATTAATTTTGTACCATCAAAATAAGGAAACAATCAACAAACGAAATAAATCACTTTAGTACTATTTACTAGTATTACATCAAAAACAATGATATCAGATCATTACAAGTTGATAGCACCCACTAGACAAAATAACAAAGTCACCTACACAAAGTGAAGTTGAGTAGTGGTCAGTTCGCATCCTGTCAAGCAGCCGAGATTGGCGCCAGCCACGAATTATCCCATCAGTGTCCTTTACAAGCTTGACAAGAGCAGACACGAGCCAACGCGCATGAATGGGTTTCATGACACTAATCCGCAGGTCAACAGGAGTGTGAGGATTGTCACCTGATCGAAGATTAGATGAAATGTTGTTGGCATACCACTCAGTGAATTGTTCCATAATAATAATCCCCTTAATCCAGCATAATCCCCTTATTTGATACACTGATCTGTTCTACTTCTTTTCATCAAAGGGCCAAACGTATATACTAGTACCAACAGACTGTCAACTAAAACAACACTAACACAATGATAGCTGCAAGGAAACCATTCTCACACTTGGCCATCAAACATACGGGCAATTAGTTTAAATAATATTAAAATAAGGAAGGAATCTCACACTGAAAACACATGGACAGGGGATTAAATGTGCACAGTTATTTTATTTATCTCTGTCTACTCACAGTTCCTGCTCAAAACGTCATTTGAAACAAACAAAGCGTTTTCAGCTAAGGCTTTTGTTTACATAGGTTACATTAATTAAAATAACACAGAACATAAATCCAGTGCATTTATGTCTAAAATCAACCTATAAATTCTCAAAAAAATCCAAATTCACACTACCTAACTACAACTCAGTTAGAACTGACAGAGCTAAACCGAAAACAAGAAGAGCCGCAGGAGGACTAATCATATTTATCAGGGAAGATATACATTACGAAGAAATAAAAATAGACACGCCAAACCTAGAAGCCAACGGCATTAAAATCACATTAAATAACCGAAACATAAACATCATAAATATTTACCACTGGGCGGAACAAAAAGTCCAACCTGAGGATCTAAACAAACTACTCCAAATAAGCGATAAATCTACTATATTCCTAGGAGACTTTAACGCTCACCATCCTACATGGAGCATAGATGATAAAATAGATAATCATGGCAAATTAATCTCCGAATGGATAGAAACAAACGACCTAGTACTCCTTAATAGCAACCAACCCACGAGGTACGATAAGATAAACCAAAAAATGTCGGCTATCGACCTAACCATATGCACCGCAGATCTAGCCCAAAGTACTCAATGGGAAGTGCACGACGTCCCGCTAGGTAGTGACCACTTCCCCATAAACATAACCATAGGAAATACAAACGTACCAATCCAAACAGAAAACCAAGAACCAAAATTCCATTACAATAAAGCTAACTGGGACCAATTCCAAGATATCTGCAACGAAGCTAACCTAAACGAAATAGAAAATAATGATCCAGAAACCTATTGTAAAAACCTAACAGACTATATAATAAACGCAGCCAAAACCTCCATCCCCTTCAAAACATCTAAGACAGGCAAACCGACGGTACCATGGTGGAATGAGGAAATAGAACAGACTAGACGAAAACGTAAATCAGCCTTCAATAAAGCAAAACGCGACTACAAATATTTAAACATAGCCCACGAACTAAACCACCAGGTTCAAAAACTAGTCCAAATAGCCAAAAGAAGAGACTGGAAAAAATTCTGCGAAGGTATAAATAACCGTACAGATGCCAGAACGGTCTGGCGCAAAATCCACGCCATCAGAGGCTTAAAACGACATAAAAAAACCCCTAACATTGACAACTCAACCAACCCCGCCCAAAAAGCAAATAATCTCGCCAACCACTTTTCGGCCGTTAGCAGTAACACCAACTTCAGTAAAAAATTCCAAGATAAACTTAAAACAGAAAACAAACCCACAAAAGAACCAAACAATAACAATCTAGAAATAAATCAACCCTACACAATGGAGGAGCTCCTCTACGTAATCCAAAACAGGAAAAAGGGCACAGCCCCAGGATTAGACCTAACTTCTTACCAAATAATTAAAAAACTCCCCCTAAAACTACTCCAGGCACTACTCAAACTATACAATCTCATCTACCTAAACGGACAGGTTCCTACTCCCTGGAAACAGGCCCTAGTCATACCAATCCCTAAACCTAATAAACCAGCTAATCAAGCTAACTCATATAGACCAATATCCCTAACTTCAAACTTATGTAAAGTAATGGAATCAATGGCTAAAAATAGATTACAACATTACTTAACCCAAAATAACATCATAAACCCAGATCAAAGCGGTTTCACTCCTGGCCGCTCAACCCTAGATAACCTCACCCGACTAGAACAAGATATTAAGACAGGACAGCTAAATAAACAATATACCACAGGCATCTTCTTAGACTTCTCTAAAGCTTTCGACATGGTATGGCACGATGGGCTAATACAAAAACTTAAAAAAATAGGACTCAAAGGTCAGATAATAAACTACATCCAGGACTTCCTAAACAATCGTAAAATAACCGTGGGTATAGACCAAACTCTATCGGACCAATGTCCCCTAGAAAATGGTACTCCACAGGGCAGTATCCTCAGCCCCACCCTCTTCAATATAATGATAAACGATCTATTCGAGGGCCTATCCCCTAAAGTAAACACATCAAAATTCGCGGATGATGGAGTCATCTGGATCCGCACTAAAAGCATGAACATGGTCCAAAATTTACTCCAAAAATCTCTTAATAAAATACAACAGTGGGCTGACAAATGGGGCTTCTCCCTTAACTCAGAAAAAACAACAGGAATAGTATTCAAACATAAAAACATGAAACCCGCCTCCCCAATCCTCCAGCTAAACAATCAAACAATCAAATTTCAAAAACAAACCAAATTCTTAGGACTTATTTTCGATGAACATCTCACCTGGGATGCTCACATCCAAAACCTAACAACTAAATGCAGTAAAGACCTAAACACCCTAAGATGCCTAACTGGTTCTAACTGGGGAGCATCCAAAGATACCCTCCTCTCTCTCTACATATCACTAATTAGATCAAAACTAGACTACGGCTGCGCCATATACAACACCCTAAACAACTCTCTATCTAAAAAACTTGACTCAATACAATATCAGGCTCTCAAACTAATTACACGCACCCAACATGGCACCTCCTACACCTCACTTCAGGCCTTAACAGGAGAAATGCCACTAAGTCTACGCAGGGAACAGCTAAGCTTAAATTTCTGGGCCGCGTCCCAATCAAACCCTCTCATCCAAAACTTAATAAACCAAAACATCAGCCCCAAAAACCAAGCTCTAGCTCGTAAACACCCCTTACTTACCCCAATATCCCAAAGAATAACAAACTACCTAAATGAACACCAAATTAAAAATCTTAAACAAAACTGCAAACAATCAAATATCTTCACCCCTAAACTTAAAATACCCAAAATAGACACAACACTAGCTAGCCAAATAAATAAACAAACCGACCCAAACATAGCTAAAACTACCACACTAGCATACATACACGAAAATTGGCCAAATTGGTGTCACATTTACACAGACGGATCCTCAGATCCGACCTCCAAACACACAGGTTTCGGAGTCCATACCACACAACCAACTAAAACCACACAATCCTTCCGACTCCCAAACAACCAATCAATATTCACGGCAGAACTAATGGGCATGGCCTCAGCCCTCCATAATCAAGAATCCAAAAACCACAAAAAAATCCTAATACTTACCGACTCCCTAAGTGGACTGCAAGCCCTCCAAAACAAAAATACCAAAAACCGACCTAAATTAATAAATCAAATACTTAAAAGCTCCAACGACCTAACTAAGGCAGGCAAACAAATAACCTTCTTGTGGATACCCGCCCACGTAGGAATATACGGTAATGAAAACGCCGATAAAGCAGCTAAACTATCCCTCAAAATTCCAGAAATAAGCTTAAACTTACCCATCTCAAAATCAGAAATTAAAAGTGTAAACAAGCAAAAAATCACCAAAAAATGGCATAACCTATATCTAAACTCAAATAGCCAAATCAAAAAAGTGCTCAGCAAACCACTAACCAAACCAAAAATTCTCCATCCATCCAAAAAAATCGACAGAGTAATCACTAAACTCCAAACAGGACACACCAACCTAAATAACCACCTAAAAAAATTTAAAAAACACACTACAGGTAACTGCCCACACTGCAAACAACCAGAAACCCCAGAACACGCACTCATCCACTGCACACACTACCTAACACATCGAACCGCATTACAAACCACCCTCAATCTAAACAAGGCTCTAACTCTAGAAGCAATACTAAACCCACAAAATAAACTAGAAAACTTCAAGGCCTTAGGCGTATTCTTAATCAAAACGGAACTAATAAAACGCATCTAAAAACGCAATAACTCACCAAATCAAAATCACATAAACAAACAAACATCCACCATACCCAGCTCCCTTAGTTCTCCTCCCCAATCCCATCGGAATCTATTCCAAATCTCAAAATTCCCAAATTCTATATAAGCAACCCCTAAAACCCCCCTCTTGGGTTGCACAGACCACCTTCGCCCCTTTCGGAAACACATTAAATGGCCTGGCCGGGCCCGTGTGCGAAATACGCATCAGTCGGAAAGCGCACGTTAAATCTCCAAAGTAAGTAAGTAAGTAAGTCTAAAATCAAGAGCTCGCATTATTTTCATGTCGCATTAAATTCCTGTTTTACAGTATTCGGTAATTTAGGCATCAAGGCCCAGAGTACAATGCAGATTGGATATCAATATTTGTCACGTGATGTACATGATTAGATACATAGTCAAGATACAGGAGTCACAACAAACAATCCATTTGAACACCAAATATAATTAATTAAAGCAAAATATATCAATGTGGGGTTTTGCTTTTGTCGCGACATCATCCTTCCATTAGTTGGGAGTTACATCCAGGGATAATTCCAGGGTGGGGCCTTGTGCTTTTAGCCCCTAAATTTGAAAAAAGGCCCACATTTGCAAATACAATGAGGCATTTTAACATTGTGCTGTATGGGCGTACCTCTGGAATATTTGACATTTTTACATAAAGGGCCCATGTCAGAAAATTCCAAGAGTGAACCCTGTACATCCCTTGAGTGAACCCTGTACATCTGATTATGTACATCTGACAAAAGTCACAAAATGGGGGCTTCATTCTCTTGAAATAGAAGTTGCGCCCAGTAAAGTTGGAATTCGGAAAACCCAATGATAAAAATAAGATGAAATTGTATCTGAAACTATTATTTTACCAGGGATGATATATTCCAATATCTCGAGATTTTAATTTGTAATAATAATAACCATAAGGTAATACTTTGGTTCTGCTGATTCTCGGATATTTTGTATAATAGGAATAGTTTTACCAATCACCGTTGAGGCTTCCTGCAGTCTTGTTACCTAAATCGAAAGTGTCATGTTGACTTATAATGGTCAAACTACAACAAATATGACTTTCAATGAGTCACTATTTGTCATTTATGATAAATGTATCCATTCTCTGTAAACTAAGATTCATTCAGATAGAAAGGTCTTCAAAATCTTCTTGTTGGACTATCCTGAATTGCTCATTTCCTGCAGTATCAGGTTAACAACCGTCTGCTAAATCATCTCGCATACCTTTTAATTCGAAGTAAGGTGGGATGCTGTTTCAGATGGCGTTTCCACATTCAGTGATCATAGTGGTGCTTGATCTAAGCAATGTAACAGCAATTGGAATATCTCCAAAAGATCCAATGACACAAGGAGGCTTGTGGTTTCCCATGAGACCTTTTTCATCCAAATTGTGCATGTTTTGGATTGTTTTGAGGTCATGCTTTTTAAAGTATAAGTTTGCTGCAGTCTCCTCTGATGTAGCGTTAGCTCTTTGACATTCAAAGGCCCTTGGCTTCTGCACTTTAAGGTCCGGCCATCTCTTTTCGTGAAACCATTGAACCAGTTCAAGGAAAGTGAGTTGTCATCTTTTGATTTCCACCTTAAGATGATGGCAACAGCGAACTTGGCAAGTTGAGGTTCTGGTCCATATTTAGTACATGAACTCTCAATCATACCACTTCAACTGTAATAAAGACTTGTGATTAGCACAGACAAGATTCTGGCAATTTGAATGCTAATCCCATCCTTTACCACAGTGGAGTGAGCTTCTTGACAAGGCCTCATCAGAATGCATCCAATAAATCCGAAAATTAATAAATTAAAACATAAAAATCTAATAAGTAATTACCCGAATAGGTTTGCATACTTTTGAAAAAATGATGTAATTTGCTTCTAGTTTAGGTCACATGTTCAATAAGCAGACGATATTTCCTGCAAATAATTAGAAGATAAACATACTGTGTTTTCAATGTAGAGCTAGGTTACCTGTAGATTTATATATAACCATGCTAAATTAAATTTGGAACCGAACGTGTAGCCAATAATTATTTAGATACGCCTACCGACAGTGATTGTAAAAGCAGTACTATTTTGAAATATTAGCTTCCGCAGTGATGCAGCTATCAAATTCAATCAGAGTGGTTTATTGTGATTTGATACCTCTGAATGACCAATCAAAATCAAGTATTTTCCAAATTCATGGTAGAATCTTGAATTTACTATGTTACACATGTTGTTTTTAGATGCAGGTGCAGAAGGTGTTAGAGAAGTTAATATGGTAGACTTACCCCTGGAGTCTGACATGGAGCATTTTTGTAATCAATGATTGCAGAGATGTTACCTATCAAATCAGCAGCTTCACACTTCTCTTTATTACAAGAGAATCACAATCAATATGGCTGTTTGAAAACAGGTGTCGTTTGAAAACAGGGCATATATGCTGCCTTGTTGTGTATTTGGTTCAAATGCAGCTTGTAAGCATGGAAAGTACTTCATACATGCAAACTGATGAAGTTGTACTATACATCCTTTGTAGTTAGACCCACCAAATTTTAGCCTCCCCTCATATCAGAAATGCTCCTTAACTGTTTGATGTTTTGGGAATTATGGAATATACTCTTCTCTGTGTTTACCAGTGGGAAGATCAGCATGAAGGTCTAACCTGTGAAGAGTTCACACAGTGGAAGTTTGACAATGATCCAGAAAACCAAGCCGTTGGACTAGCCAAGGTATTGGAAGAGAGTGGGATAGGTGAGTATCACCATACATTGTTATATGGGTTGAAATACAAGTCTGACTTAAGAATGGCCACGATATAGAGGATGCATGTCAAGCATAATCTGGCTGAGCAAGAGCCTTAATCATGTTAATTAACAAATGGGAATGCTAAGTATACTCAACAACAATAGTTCCTGTGACACCAATATGTTAGTGTATTTTTCAAACAAGTAAAGTTTGGTTTTCAATAATGTAGTACATGTATGGAATCAAGTCACAAAAACGCAACTACTACAGAAAAGCATGCATTCCATGCAAAAGTTGACTTTTATGCTAGCCCCATGCATTTCACTACCCAAGAATGGGTATAAAAACGTGCGTTAACAGGATTCCATATGTATTGTTTAGCATCATGCCGACAACAACCACTCAGAAAAACAACAAAATTACGCAATTATTCAACATTATGAAATGCCACGCCTGTCCGAAAATAAGCCTCTGCGAGCCATTGGTATGCTTGAAGCAGGATCGAATCAACGTGATGTTGCAAGACAATTTAACATCCACAGAAACACCATTTGGTGTGTATGGCAACGTTGGCAACAGACGAATGCAATCAGAGACCATCCTCAGAGTGGCAGGCCACGCGTAACCAATAATCGACAAGACAACTGGATTCGAACAACACACCTACAAAATCGTTTCCAGCCAGCAACAGTGACTGCAAGAAGGATCCCTGGCCTTCGACAAATATCTTCACAAACCGTACGTCGTGGCCTCATATGTGCCTCAGAAGACCCGCCATACGTCCCATTTTGACAGGAAACCACCGTCAAGCACGTCTACAGTGGTTCAGACAGCGTCTATGCTGGACGGCCATTCAGTGGGGACAAGTTCTATTCACTGACGAGTCTCGTTTTCATCTCAGCCACAGCGATGGAACGGATTCGAGTGTACCGACGTCGAGGTGAAGGTTCCATCAATCATTGTGTCATGTAAGAAGATCGGTTCGGGGGCGGCAGCGTTATGGTATCGGATGGGATTACAGCATAACAGAGGACCCGTTTGATAGTGGTAGAGGGAAATCTCAATGGACAGCACTACCGCAACGAGATCATTGGCCCTGCTGTTCTACCGTTTTTGCGTCGTCATGGCCCAGGCATTACCTTTCAACACGACAACGCCCGGCCTCATATTGCGCAACTTGTTCAGAATTCTCGTCAACAAAACAACGTGAATGTCATACCCTGGCCGGCTCGCTCCCCTGATCTCTCACCAATCGAGCACATGTGGGATGAGATGGATCGGCGCCTTCGACGTCAACCATGTGTTCCACAGACACTCCAGAAACTTCGAAACATGCTCCAGCAGATATGGACAGATATCCCACAGGACTTTGTGCGACGCCTGGTCCATTCCATGAGATGAAGATGTGTTGCTTGCATCGCAACCAGAGGTGGACACACACGCTATTGATTTGTAAATCGACATTTTGGCATGTTCATGTTTTTGGTGAAATCACGCATTTTCTGAAGTCAGTATGGCAAATTAAACCATTTAAGTCTTTTATCTGTTGCAAACCCAAATTTGTTTCAGATTTGGTAAAAAACATAACTTTGCATTAAATCTTATTCAATGTCACAGGATCTTTTGTTGTTCAGTACAGATATCATTGGAAAGATAACAACTATGAAAAGTGGGACACATAACCCATTAATCCACAGACAAGTCAGGCCCAAATCTTCAACATTTCTAGATACTGATAATTCGGCCTACCAAAATCTCTGATAGGCAAAAGCCAGCGATGGCTACCAGGTTTGTCATAAAGTCAAGAAAATATGATCACATAAATAAAGCGACTAAACCTTTTTAGAAACCCTTTCGATTGTCGATTGTACAATTCCAACTATATAATGAGCATGTGTTTATGAATCACTATCAAATAGTAATGGTACCAGGTGTTCGCGAAAAAGGTGAGCGTAACATGTCCCATGGGTGGCACCCATCACAAACACATGCAAAGGCAAGTCAATTGTTCACGTGAAAAAACATGGGAACATATGGTACAAGTCAAAATACGGACTTTTGTTACATCAAATTTGGAAACGTCTTCAACAAAACATTTTGAAAGCTTTACTGAGGCCTTGAATGTTGTAACCTTGATCAAACAACTTCTGAGCAAAAGTTGTATGATGCTCTTTGAAATCTTGGTTGAAAGAGCATGCTCGCTTGTATCTCAAAATTTGCGAAATGTAAACACCAGGCTGGAACTGCTGGAATATTGCTCGACATGAAGGGAAAGTTGACTATTGGAAAGATGAAGTCATCCCCCTTGTCATACAGTCTTGTGGAGACTGTTTTGTCACTCTGAATCTTTATGCATGGATCTAAATATGAAACTGATGAGGCGGTCTCACTGGTCTCCTATATTTCTAGTTCAGGTAGGTAAATCAATGGAAAGGAATTGTCTATTTTATTGTTATAGGAACGATATCAGATCATCGATATACTGTAAATCATGAAATTAATGCGTCTACAAAAGAATGCGACCGCTGGTCCCTAGCCAAAAATGCGACTCAATATGAATGCGACACCCCCTCCTCTCAAGCATCAGTGGATGTATATCTAAAGAAATGTCCTCTGTCAGGTTTACAGGAGAATCCTCACTTGAAAGGAGTGACAATTCACAGGATGTAATTAGAGTTTGAATGACATTTGTTACAAATTCTGCTCAATAAACAGTGATGTTGAATACATAGTTGTTTCTTTTCAGCATATGTCTAAGTTGGTATTTCTGCTATCTAAAATGTCTTATTGTTGATATAAATGCGATGTTTTTCGCATTTAATTCAAGCTCGTGTTAATTTCAAGATTTACAGTACCTAAAGCTTAAGTTAAACTTCTTGACCAAATTACCTTGTTTTGACTTTGCCAATCTGAACAGAAATGCCGATTCATATGCATAAAGAAACAGATCCCCAAGAAGGGGAGCACAAGCCTTGTTTTAAAAGATCTTCACTGGGTCAATGTTGTTACCAGATAACGGTTCCTGATTCTTGTATTGCTTTTGAAGTAAGACAATGACTAGCACCAGCATCTTTAAGAACGTATCAACGATCACCAGCCTGTCCACAGGAACATATCCACGAGCACTAGCCTATCTTCAGGAACGTATCCACGATCACCAGTCTATCTTCAGGGCCGTATCAAGAAGCACCAGCCTATCTTCAGGAGCACCAGCCTATCTTAAGGAACGTACTAGGAGCACCAGCCTACCTTCAGAAACGTATCAAGAAGCACCAGCCTATCTTCAGGAATGTATGCACGAGCACCAGCCTATCTTCAAGGCCATATTCAGGAGCACCAGCCTGTCTTCAGAGCCGTATCAAGATGCACAAGTCTATCTTCAGGAACGTATCCAGGAGCACCAGCCTACCTTCAGGAGCACCAGCCTATCTTAAGGAAAGTACTAGGAGCACCAGCCTACCTTCAAAAAAGTATCCAGGAGCACCAGCCTACCTTCAAAAAAGTATCCAGGAGCACCAGCCTACCTTCAAAAAAGTGTCAAGGACCACCAGCCTATCTTCAGAAACGTACTAGGAGCACCAGCCTACCTTCAGAAACGTATCAAGAAGCACCAGCCTATCTTCAGGAGCACTAGCCTATCATCAGAGCCGTATCCAGGAGCACCAGCCTATCTTCAGGAACGTATCCAGGAGCACCAACCTACCTTCAGGAACATATCCAGGAGCACCAGCCTACCTTCAGGAGTACCAGCCTATCATCAGAGCCGTATCCAGGAGCACCAGCCTATCTTCAGGAGCACCAGCCTATCTTAAGGAACGTATCCAGGAGCACCAGCCTATCTTCAGGAACGTATCCAGGAGCACCAGCCTGTCTTCAGGAACGCATCCAGGAGCACCAGCCTACCTTCAGGAGCACCAGCCTATCATCAGAGCCGTATCCAGGAGCACCAGCCTATCTTCAGGAGCACCAGCCTATCTTAAGGAACGTATCCAGGAGCACCAGCCTATCTTCAGGAACGTTTCCAGGAGCACCAGCCTACCTTCAAAAAAGTATCCAGGAGCACCAGCCTACCTTCAAAAAAGTATCCAGGAGCACCAGCCTACCTTCAAAAAAGTATCCAGGAGCACCAGCCTACCTTCAAAAAAGTATCAAGGAGCACCAGCCTATCTTCAGAAACGTACTAGGAGCACCAGCCTACCTTCAGAAACGTATCAAGAAGCACCAGCCTATCTTCAGGAGCACTAGCCTATCATCAGAGCCGTATCCAGGAGCACCAGCCTATCTTCAGGAACGTATCCAGGAGCACCAACCTACCTTCAGGAACATATCCAGGAGCACCAGCCTACCTTCAGGAGTACCAGCCTATCATCAGAGCCGTATCCAGGAGCACCAGCCTATCTTCAGGAGCACCAGCCTATCTTAAGGAACGTATCCAGGAGCACCAGCCTGTCTTCAGGAACGTATCCAGGAGCACCAGCCTATCTTCAGGAACGTATCCAGGAGCACCAGCCTGTCTTCAGGAACGCATCCAGGAGCACCAGCCTATCTTAAGGAACGTATCCAGGAGCACCAGCCTACCTTCAGGAGCACCAGCCTATCATCAGAGCCGTATCCAGGAGCACCAGCCTATCTTCAGGAGCACCAGCCTATCTTAAGGAACGTATCCAGGAGCACCAGCCTGTCTTCAGGAACGTTTCCAGGAGCACCAGCCTATCTTCAGGAACGTATCCAGGAGCACCAGCCTACCTTCAGGAGCACCAGCCTATCATCAGAGCCATATCCAGGGCACCATCCTCCCTTCAGGAACGTATCTAGGAGCACCAGCCTATCTTCAGAGCCGTATCCAGGGCACTAGCCAACCTTCAGGAACGTATCCAGGAACACAAGCCTATCCTCAGGAAGAAGCATATCATTGGAAAGGACATATCCTAATGATGATTATCTTACTGAGTCAATTGTGTCCACTAGCCTGTATCAAAGTTGTAGATTTCACCCTTGCCTACTTTCTTGGCTCAATCATGATGCCACCCCGTGAAGAGTTGTGACCTTGTGATGAAAATGAGATTTCCCATCAGAAAACTGTTCTTATTTCGAATGGCTTCATAAATAAGACTACCATGATCTGGCCAATCAGATAACAAAAGACCACCTCTGTGGTCTAGTGGTAGAGCATCGTCGGGGTTCAATGCCCAGCTGTGACATACCAAAAGACGTTAAAAAGATGGCACTTGTTGTTACCATGCCTGGTGCTTGGCATTTAGGGGCTAAAACAAGGACTGGTTGGCTCGGAGTCAGAACACACACACACACACACACACAGCTAAATAAGTGCAATAATCTTGAACATGACTTCATCCCTGACCGACAAACAAAATGAAAGATTACCACAGTACAGATACTTTTCACTCATGCATTACTCCCTTAAAATAACAGAGGCATACAGACTACACAGTATCAAGTATCACTGCACTTCATAATATAGACCATCCCCACCACGATAATTCCTGGCAACAAACCAAAATGCTTTATACTAATATCAGTCATGGAAATAAAAATGAAACTTCAAGAAACTTGAAAATACAAAGAAAGAAGCAAGCCATTCTCACTGACCAATGACTACTGAAACTATCATTTCTATGTCATTTAAAGATTCCTAATATTAAGAAAATCCTTATCACCACAATCGTGATGGGTACACTATCATAAGGCACTGAAGTTTAGTGCAAAAGTAAGATCTCTTAATTGATCAAATTCCTTGTAAATAATTTTCATCCTTAGGGTGAAATTTACACTGCTAAATATGTTACAAAGATTGTGGTACAATCAGTGAAATGTGTTTGTCTACAATCTTTTCTGGTTACCCACCATGGCCCTAATGGCAATAAAAATTTCTGAGAACATTAGAGACACTGAACAATAATTAATTGTCATGTTCAGGGTCAAATGGGTTCAAACACATGTTTCATGTTTCATTTGACAGTAGAAAGTGGTATTTCTGTACATTAGTTAAAAGACAGTATTTGTAAAACAAGCTAAACATTCAAGATTATAAGATGGCATATGGAAGTTTTGGTGAATGATAATGCTTGAATAAACACCCTTATCTACGCAATTCAAACAGCGGCATTCAGCTTTGTTATAAGCGACTGGAGCGTGTACTTGCTCGAAGATATATCAACCTAAACATCTACGTCTTAGCTCATGCAAATCAAGGGCAGATGAGTTGGTTTCTAATAGAGCATACATCATATGTTAATGATAATCATATTTAATATGTTCTCTTTCAGACTGCCCAAGCTGTAAGATGCGCTACTCACTTGCGAAAGGAGGATGCATGCATTTCAAATGCCCTGAATGTGCTCATGAGTTTTGTAGCGGCTGCTCTCAACCCTTCTACAAACAAGGAGTAAGTGACCACACATTACATGTAAATGCATGTTTTACATAATTCCTGCATATACCCTCCCCATTTACATAACTGCAATAAATCCTGTAATACACACATTATGTCAATCTTTCCTCTTCAATGTCAACTATCCATAATCAGTTGTACTGCCTCACTTCATTCCTGCTACAATGAAAATGTTTGTCCAGCACACTATAGTAGTTTGTCACACTGTAGTTAATCTATACTTTCAGTTTAACTTTTCTAGATACATATACTTTAATATCCTATTTACAGCTGATTAGTTATTGAATCTGGTCATGTGAGAATGGTTGAGGTTGTGGGACAGAATGGCATCTCTTTCACCGTCATCTGCAGCTGACTGCAAAAGTATGGGTAATTTAGACCAGTGGAAATCCATTTTCTTCATGCTGCCTAGATGCTTGGAAGAAGGCCAGATAGAAGCAGGCTGCTAGAAAACCAGTGAGGTTTTTCGTCTGTCTCTACAGCTTTGACAGAGATATGCACCCACTCTATTGTGGAGTCTCCAACTGCACTAGCTGAGATTCAGAAAAGTATCCAGCAGCACAAGTTGACCCAGAATCATCCCCCGGCCAAGAGGCCTTAGGGTTGTCCCCCCTCTTTGTACATCACTGGTTTAGGCTTGGCTGACTAACAAGCATGGTTTCCATGCAGCAAGCACCAGTAGAAGCCCTGATCCACATCCATCCAAGCTCATCAAGAATTGGAAAGCAGCGTCCAGCCGTGACCATCAGTCACTGCATGGTTACCGTACAGACTCTACACAAGTCATGGATACCACTGGAAACACCCAGCAGTGGTTCCTAAGAAGCAGCCTGTCTCAGGTACCATCACCAGAGAGGCCACAGCTACACTAGACCCTCAGCTTGCTTCAGTCAGTCATTTTTTTTCTTTGTTGTTTAACGTCACACTCAGCAATATTCCAGCTACATGACGGCGGTCTGTAAATAATCAAGTCCAGACCAGACAATCCAGTGATTTACATCATAAGCATCGATCCACTGAGTTGGGATACGAGGACATGCACCAACCAAGTCACCAAGCCTGAACACCCGATCTCGTTAGTCACAAATTGTTTGATAGGCATTACTTAGATTGATTGAATATGGTTTTACGCCGCTTTTAGCAATGTTCCAGCAATATCACGGCGTGGGACACCAGAAATGGGCTTCACACATTCTACCCATGTCGGGAATTGAACCCGGGTCTTCGGCATTACGAGTGAACGCTTTAACCACTGGGCTACCCGACTGCCCGGCAATACTTAGAAGTTGACGGATGTCAAGATAGACACAATTGTATGGATAACATAGTCACTTTTTACGACAAGCGTAGTTGCCTTTGAGATTTATCACCTTAAACCAGATCTGCAACCTAAAGGAGAAGAACAAACTGCACTTTAAATGCTGTAGTATTCTGGTTGTTGAGGTCCATTGTCTTCGGCTTACAGGCGTCATACTCTCCTGTGGCCATCAAGCCAATGAAAATTTGCAGTAGTTGAGTAGTGATAAATTGCCTCTGCCTCAAATGTAAAGTTGCATCTGCCAGATGGAAGGTTGTCCTTTTCTAGACCCTTCATCTATTGATGAAGATTACATCAAGTTAATGAGATCTCCCAGTATCAAGATGTCTTTGCGTATGGCCAGGATCAAGGAGCTAGATACACCTCTTCATGAGTCCTATGAGGGCATCTCAGGGGATACACCAGTCATTGTGCTGATTGATCAAGTGGGCTTCATCCATAGCCTTTGTACAGCATAATGAAGATGTAGGAAATTCTCTTGACTTCCCAAGTTTGGATGTCAAGCCAGGCAACATGTTATCTCACAAGTTCCCAGCAATAAAGTGGTGTCTGAACTAACCAAGAGGAAGCATATCATGACTGACCGCAAAGTTCTTGAAGTTGTGAAAAACGGATATAAGTTGCATTTGTTGTAGCTTAAGTTGCATAAGCAACAACTACAGCTTGTATCCCATCCCGAGAGACGCAGACTTCTTCTGGAACGGACAAAGTTAGCAGAGTTGGCTGTACATGCGTTATTAGACAAGAGAGCTATTTGGGAATTACAGAACACAGGTCTCAGCGGTCTTTTTAGTAGGGTGGGAAAAGTACATAGAATCTGGTTCATCTCCAGCATGGGTGGGTTTCCATCTCAACACATAACAACCTCACTCTGTAATGATTGAGTGACAGATTATAAGAGTACGGGACTTCATCGATTCATTCCACAAGAGGAATTCTCATGACAAATGCCAGTTATCATCTGTACGGACTGGGTTAGTGTGATAAACAGTTTTCTTGATAGCATTGTTAAATGCAGGAAGAGTCTTTACCAGATATGAATGTCCAGCCAATTCACTTGGTTACAGCGACAATATTTTCCCACCCAAGTTCGGACTGAGGCAGTTTTGGAACTAACTAGGATGAGGAAGTCGACCTTGACTGTCTGGGAACCCTATCGTCATAATTATCTCTATGGTCTTAGATTCTTAACTACTGAAGGTTTATCTGACACTTACTCCTAATGATTGGTGGAAATTTAAAATACATCACGAGATTGTGATGCAGTGTACAGCAACAATTTCTTTTTTGTTACAGGCATGAAATTCACAGACAGCCAATTGCTTATGTATGGGTGAAGTGCAATTGGTTTATGCAAGAGTGAAGTGATTCATTCTACTGTGCAACTACTCTGACCAGTGAGAACCATGATTTCAAGTTTCCATTACCCAATGATACATGATCGGTGATTTGTTGTTATGCACTTGTTCATAGAGCTGAAGTTTCTCAACAAGACATATTGGTTACATCCACCAAAATTCCAGATGGAATCAGTACAGTAACTTTGCACTTCAGTCTACGTTCATTTTTACAATTTTTCTAGTTACTGTTCACTTGAATTACGGTGCTATCAGAATTGTTTCTCATCCAGTTAGTGCATCTATATGGATACAACAAGTTTTCTTTTCATCCGATGAGGACAAGAATCAGCTTGTGCCACTTTTTCTCATGCACCACTTATCCCTATGCTCGATGTTTGTTGCCACAGACAACAACAGAACTGTTTGTCCATTTCTTCATTGGATAATATTGGTGTAGGACATACTTCACATTGTTCGTCACATTTCAACAACAGGTTTCCAGGGTACATTTTACGGTATTGGACCTCTCAAAGTTAATGCATTCTTTATGATTTTGGACATGGATATTGTGCACGTCTTTTCCTCCTTGTTATGCCGCAAAAGATGCAAACTTGTGGTTACACCAAATCGGTCTCCTATGCCCAATCTTAATAGTAAAAGAATCTCACAGAGAAAACAGGAGGTGGTGTTTATCTCTTGCAAGACATTATCAGATAAAGATTTCACAGAAGCCAATTTTCAGGGGATGGTTGAAGTCCACCATCACAGACAGCCATCGTCATCCACAGCTGTCTACTCCATGTTTGGACCCATGAGACAAGATAGGAGTTCTGTCAACTATGCATGTATACTGGGTGCCATTGTACAAAGCAGTCTTAGCCCTAAGGTGATCGTAACTCCTATACCTTAACATAGACTTACGACAGTCATAGCACTGAGGTTAATTGTTTTGTACAACGGGACCCTGGAACACACTGTCTGTGGATAGATGGTCTTAAGTTCACAGGGGAAGCCTCAAAACAAGTTTGTCAACCTATCGTTTCATGGGACTTAAAATCTAGGGCCAGTAGTGGCAGCCATTCTATCTCTTGCTAAGTAGTTTTCCCTGCAGGGGTGGTAGAGAAGACGGAATGAGAGTTCCGACAGCAGCAGCCTTGAAAGGTGGGTTAACCTTTGATCATTATTGTCTAATGGGTGTAAGACAGATCTCAGGTTATCTATCGCCAGGAATCATGCTTTGTAGTCATGGCAGTGATGTCAAAGTCACCGAAAGTGGTCTCATAACCGAAAGTGACATCCTCAGATCCGGCAGTGATGTCATCAGAACTGAAAGGGAAGCCATATTCGTCATGTTCTGGAAGGATAAATTGATTTTGGAGCATATGATGATGTCACAGTTGGGAAATGGCTGCAGATGTAACTGTAGTTTGTTGGAAGTGTATCATATCTTTGCTCATCCTTAATATTAGCCTCAATTTAGTCCTTTTGAGATGGGACGATTCATTCATTATGAAAATATATGTATCAGGTTATCAGCTGAGAGAGGATATGGGATTTGCATGATTTATATATTATTTACAAGAACTTGACCACAATGAAATTGACAGTAGCAAAATAAACATTCTAAAACCTTTACTGGTAATGTCTGATATCTGTGTTTGATGGATAATGAATCACTTAGATTTAATTTTAGTGCTGTAGTTAAGTCTATGCAAAATTTGCATTTCGTGCTTTCATGTGGGTATGTGTGTATATATGTTCATCCTGTTGTAGTACTGATGAGAATCACTGAAACATTACATACCTTTAGCAAAGGTGATAAAATGTTTTACATATTAAATTATGACATCCTTCTCGATAGAAATCATATAAAAATCAGACAACGCCAGATGGGAAAGGCACAACAACCAAAACACTTTCAATATTTCACCATGCTTTTACTCCAGCAAGGATAACATACATGATGGCCACCAGAAGTGGTCGTTGCCAAGTAACCGTAACGTTTTCCTAAAACTTATCCAAAGCCATACCAGCGGAACAACATTTTTTTCCCCTTAACATGAACATATATATGCAGAATGTTGCTCTCACACATGATGTGAACATCTGGTGAATATATCATGAGTAACTCTGTGTAACAAAATGACATAGAGGTCAATGCACCAGCATTGTGTCAAATTAGGCATTGATGAAATGTCAAAGTTCAGATAATAGTCTCTGTGACACCAACTTCAAGCTTCTCTTCGTTAAGCTTAATACCTTTGTCACGGGAGCGGGAAAGCATGTTCCGCAGGTTGTGATCATGCTCCTCGGGAGTACATCCATACACCAGAATGTCATCAACTATGGCTGCAACGCCATCTAGTCCTTCATAGGACTCGTCAATCCTTCGCTGAAATTCATCTTGCCCTGAACGTATCCCAAAGGGTAGTCTAAGAAATCTGTAACGTCCATACGGGGTGTTGAACGTTGTAAGAAATGAAGATTCCTAACCCAGTCTGATGGCCCAATATCCAGATCGAGCATCGAGTTTAGTGAAATAACGAGCCTGAAAGAGGCTTGGAAGGATGTCTTCAAGTGTTTTCATTGGGTAGTGTGGACGCTGTATAGCACGATTTAGGTCCAATGGATCTAGGCATATGCGCAGTTTCTTTGAGTGTGGCTTTTCAACGATTACTAAAGAGTTGACCCATTCAGTTGGTTCATCAACCTTTGTGATAATGTTTGACTTTTCCATTCGATCAAGCTCGTCTTTGAGTCTCTCATGAAGTGCGACTTGAACTTTTAGTGGTGGGTGAACTACAGGGATAGCACACGGATCGAGGTTTTCCAGATTTCTTACTCGACCCATAAATATCAACTGCACAGGTAAGTTGGATAAGCTCCAATTCAAGGCATGTTTTGAGACAGGGTTTGATTCTGTCTCTACAACGTCATACTCATCAATCTGACAAGGTAAGCTACATGCACCGCTTAGAATGTGATCGACCACAGTTTCTACACTGACTATGTGTTTTGTCATCACTGTTTGATGATCTCCTATTTGGTGTGTTGTGAGGTTTTACAGGTTGTGATTTCTGCCGGGAGTAATGATACTTTTTGTGTCGATGGGAATTATCACTGGCTGAAACTGTATGTACTTCAGGGTTGGCCATTGTTTTCAACTGTTCCTGAGAGTATTCCAAACTTTGTCCCATTTGAATTGCTTTCTCGAGTGTCAATTTCTCCCCTTCATTTATCAATTTAAACAAAGTTTAGTAGATGATGTGTGCCGAACACTATGCGGTTCCTCACCGTTTCATCAGACATATTAAATGTACAATCTGTAGCTAGCAGCCTTAATCTAGTCACAAACTGATCAAAGTGAGATGACCCCTGAACTTCGTAATTGAATTTGTACCTTGCGAAAACAGGATTCAACTTTGGCTGGAAAGTGCTGCGTAGCGAGTGTAGTAAGTTTGAAGTAATGCAGTACGATAGCAGTACAGTAAGCACCAATGAAAGACCTCAACCCACTCACTTGATCAGGCGGTGGACACGTGGATAACTTAGATGTTCTATGCGGGCTAGCTCTGATTGTGCCTTGTTGCCATATCCATCCAAGTATAGTAACTGAGGACGGACCGATGAATGTCTTTTTGGCAGACAGTTTAGGTTGAGTTTGTTGATGTACAGTGCATCTAGGACACGCCGCCAGTATGTCAAAAGCTCTGGAAGAGAATCAGCCCCACAATAGAGGTCATCTGCAAGTTTAGCAACCATCCCTTCCTGCTGAAGATCATCCAAAACAGGACACAAGAGCTCCTCGAGTGCTGTTTCAGAACCTGGCATTTCCAAGGCACTTCTTGTGTAGACACAGACTCCCATAAAGGGGTTTATCACACAAGGCCTAGTAAAGTTAGGATGTGGCCTCCAAATCTTGAAGTGGCAGTTCTCATGACCTTGACCTCTTCGGAAGTGCTGACCTCATCTAGAAGAGATGTTAGTGCCTGTGATATTTACGGTTTAACAGAGGATATTGTTCTTGAACGTAACTTTATGTGCCATAAAGTTGTTTGACCAATCGTGGCAAGTCTTGGTGGAGCAACTGGAGCCATGTAAGGACGATGAAAGTCTCTAGTGAAGGAGTCAATTCCCCATCTTCCTCATTGTTCCTGACAAGGGCTTGTTTAAATCCACTGGCTTTTCATCGGGTTGAAGGTGTATATCACTGAAGTCAGGGAAATGCCCACCTGTTGACTGGAATACGTAGAGGAGACGTATAGTCTGCCAAATATTTTCAATGGAAGTGGAGGTTTTAACTATGATTCTCCACGAAATGGAGTCATCGTTCACAACACCAAACCAGTCATCACTTTTTTCATGGGGATCAACTTGCTCCTACACCGTCAACATCACAGTTCCTACTCAGAACTTGGACACACCACTGGTCTGTCATGTGTAGAGCTTGAAACTAGTCGACTAAAGATACGGGATTACAGTTTACTGAGCAGGAAGAATTATATGTCACATGTCAAGACTGACTGTAAACATCCTTTGACCGTAATCAGGTCAACTGACCTAGTGGGATTTGTGCAGTATATTGTACAGACTGACTTACATGATCACTTGTGCTTAACACTACAACCACTTGACCAGACACCCATCACTGTACAATCATGTGCCGATTCACAACTACAGCGATGCCTGCATGCACAGTGAACACACACTAAGCACCATCGTCCCCCGATATAATGGGAACACACAAAGCCCAAGAGATGGAAATGATCTTTTAGACCAAGTAATTTTTTATATTCAACCTGTCCTATGTGATACAGAATTGGTGCGCCTATACGTCTACCAGGGATTTGGCATTGGTTTGCTGACAACACAGTTTTCACATTTTGTCATGTCCGTGAAGATCGGGGGTATAATAGGTCTTCAGCAACCCATGCTTGGCGGAAAAGGTGATGATGATTGTCGTAAGAGGCAACGAACTGGATCGGGTGGTCAGGCTCACTGACTTGATTGAAGCATGTCATCGATCCCAATTGCGTGGATCCATGCTCAAGATATCAATCACTGGGTTGACTGGTCCAGTCTTGATTATTTACAGACTGCCGTCATATAGCTGGAATATTGCTGAATGCGGTGTAAAACAACAAACCAAACCAAGCCAAACCCGACATCAGCGCAGAATTGACTGAAGTGGACAAGCTGACTCCATCAGTTGTCGGATGGAAGCAAGACATATTCACGGGAATCAGTAAATAATGGTTTCCAGAAGAGGATTGCTGTCAATTACGCAGGGTGTTACTAGAACCGAATTGGACTTGGCGTTTCATACTACCAAATTTAAGAGATTGACACAACATTCTTTCCATTCACTGTCATTGAGGTTTTGTGTCAGTCCCAGAAGATCAGAATGTTACTAGCCCTTGGGAGCATTGTTTTTGTTTTCGACCAAGCATTTTATGCAAAGGCCACTGAAAACATTTTGAAACAGAAGAAGCTATTCTCTGAATTGTTCCTTTGTTAGACGTATTTCACACAGTGTGCACACTGTTAGTAGTGGTAGACAAACACTTTCTGGGTTAAGAGACCTCTGCATAGAATCTGGAATGAACCCTGAAGGTTCTGTTGAAGGAGTACTTGATGGTCGAAGATACAACCGTGCTGTTAGATTCCACAAATTGCTATAGGAGGCTCTGCAACGGCTTGTTTGGAATGGGTTTAACTGATGGAAGGCCTCCAAAAAGATAAAAGAGATGATCAATGTGTTTTCACAAGACATATGGCAGGAGACCTTCCATGAAGCACTTCATGCAGCAATCAGCAAGTTAAGGACGAGGTTGAATTTGAAGCGAGTGATGTTGATCATGGTCCAGATGATGAGTCATCAACAGTGTACTATATTGTAGCAGACTCGTATGTAACCACCCTTGTTTCGGTCTACAATAAACAAGACTTAAGTTTCTAACACTAATGTGATACAAATAGTTTTTGACAGTCTAATTGTGTCATCTTATCAAATATTAATATTCATTATGCAACAGATAACTGCAGTTTATGTTATTGCGGTTAGCATATCCAATTTGACCCCAATTTGACCTTCAGTTTAATCTTGTGAGCCCGAAAAACAGAACAATGTACATTCAAAACAGCTTCTGACTACATCTAGCACATGGCCGTTATAATTTGGAGTTGAGAGTTATAAATTCATGTGAACTTATTTCAAGCAGCCCAACTTCATACAATTTTACATGTTTTTAGCACATGATGACATTTGTTTTAAAATGCACCAAAAACTGTTCTGTGCCACACCACAAAAGACAATAATGTTCCTTTTATCAGACTTTTAATAGACTTAGGTACTTCTTCGCTTCAATCATAGCCAATTGGGTTAAGGAAGTCCCAATGGTGTGGCATCTGCAATATATTTTCTGACAGGTGGTAATATTTTAAGCAGGAGTCAAATTTCATGACATTTTGACCTCTGATGACCTACATTATTACTGCATTAGCCCAAAATTACATACCAACATGTAGAGCATCAGGTTACCAACATTTTGAGTGGTCATACTTCACCATATGACTATATTGCTTGTAAGGTTATTCCACTTTCTGGTTTCCCCTATCCTGAAATCTAGTCCCATGGATTTGACTCTGGGGTCCCCCTATATGTGGTGATTACTACCTCTTAGCTGTGAGTCCCAGATTGCCTTCAAAGTTTTTTTTCCTCTATGGATATGTGACTTTCAAAAAATCATACTGAGATTTTACCACCCCAGGTGGTACCAATATCTGGTCTGGCTCATGGACTAAAGTGATCTTCTACTGTGGCACATTGTCTGGTTGTCCATTCGTTGTTAAGTTTTGCATTTTCAACAACTCTAAAACAACAATGATCCCAGCTATGGTGTCTCTAAAGCCTGCTCTCAGAATTCTGATCTTATTTTAAATATGGCCACCTTTACAGCAACATTAAAATATTAAAATGTGTCTTCCATTTGTAAAAAAATATATTTTACAATATTATGAATTACAACCTTGATTCAACCTTTACAGAATGATGTCACTAAAATGAAAATACTGTCATTGGCATTATAAGTCAAACTTGGGGCAAAATTGGAAAACCATATATAGACCCCACCGCACACTTGCCTGCCATCATGTTTCATCAGTATCAGTGCCATGGACAACAAACCTGACTTCAAAAAGAAATTGTTTGGGAGAGACATTGGGAGTGGTTGTTGGTAGGATGATACAGGCAAAGTTTCACCATCATTCTTTTGATATAAGAGAAAATAGTGAAAGAACTTAAAGCAGGCTCAAATTATTGACGGATGACACGCCAGCATGTTTTTCAATTTGACTAGTGTGATAGTAACCCCATGGCTGGCCAAAGACAAAACAGTCATTGCTTTGGCCCTTGAGGCAAGGATAGAAACATACAGCACTTAAAAGAGTCTTTTGTGATGGACTTCATGGGTACAATGTGTGAAGCCAATTTCAGAGAGATAGAACGGTTTCAAAACCAAAACATAACACCTTGGTCATTCTTTATTTTGACACTTCAGTGGTCATCAAATCGCTCTGAGCCATTACTATTGTTGAATTTTGTTATCCACAGTAACACATAATAAGCTCTCTACTCTTGCTTTAATGCAGTATTTGTGTCTTAAACGTGCTTGAACACCTTAGGCCTATTGACATGCATCAAACTGTAAGAACTCAGCAATAAGTAGACAATATGTTCAGTGTGTCTCAGTCTGTGATTTGCGGACTTTTGAACAGGATTTGCAGACACAGAAAAGAGTTCATCTTACTGACCAGCCCATTAGAGTTTTTCAGAGGCAGCTAATCTGCCAGCATTAACAAAGCGTCACATTCTAGGCAGAATGCCAATGGTGTTCAGAGTGTATGGTCTTGTGTAATGTATTTTAAATGACTACCTGCAGCAGAAAAAAATGACAATAATGCAATGGTCAGCCTTGTGTCATGACCTTTCCCAATATTGTCTGGTGCATGATTGGGAGATGTCAACATCCAAGGCCAACCACTACGTTAGACAAACTGGGCCATGTGCTGTAAGAGGAGTGGACAAGACTCCCTCAAATTGTTATTGTCATTGTCAAACGAAGTTGCCGAAGTACTTATTATTATTTTACCCAAGAATGTTTTGCATCAATTTTTTTAACCGCATGATAGATATCTGTTGCATTGTAAGTTACAGAGCCCTGTGGATCTATCATTTTGAACTTTGATTGGCAGCAAGTGGATGCCTATATTATACATGTACATGTACACACAATACAGGCTGTGAAACAGTAATGTACAACACTATATATACATTATTGTTTCAATGTGCCTTGGAAAACCTGGATAAATAACATGGATACTTACTTTATACCTTGTACCAAGAAATGTGCCTTGGTACTATCTTGGCATTAACAATTAAAACAAATTAATAATAGTCAATAGACTACTAAAATTGCATTAAATGTACCATCATCTTGTTTGCGAACCACATGCCAATACAATGTTCCTTCAAACAAGTCCAAAAAAACCCACTCAGGTCGAATTTAGTGATTAGTCGTCATCTGTAGGTACATGTACGTCTTCTATTGAGTTGGGATTTGTCATTACAGACCTGCACAAAGTTCACACAGTGTGTTACACAAGGACTGCACTGCCATCATCCCCGCGACTGCTTCTTCTACCTGAGGGACAATGATATTGTTGAGTTACAGAAGTTGCTGCAGGTAGGAATACACATGATGAGAACTTTTTTTATCCCACCATTTGCCATCGAAATACTTTTAGGAATAAGTTAGGAGTTGTAGAATATGTTTTTATTATTTAACTAAAGTATTTATCCATGACATAAGCTTATGACATTAAAACTTTAGGTGAGTAGGTGTTTACAAAACAACATGGATACCTGTGATGTTGGAGGCAATGTTTTGATAGATGAAAGGGGAAGAGCTACAGTGCTATCAGTGTTGCCAAATGGATATTACAGGTTACCGGTACAGGTTGATGGTATCCAATATGTATTTGACTGTGATGAAGGCAGATTATGTAAAATTCCCTGTGACCAACGTTTCGTCATCAAAATACCATTGTAGAGCATGGCGAAGCAGATGGCAAACACAAAGCCTAAAGATGCCCGAGATAGATTTGTCACTGTTTTGGACAGCATGATCGATGGCGTGATCCTAGACAATCAAAACAAAAACACAGCCAAGAAAACTTTGTATGATTTGAAACTGTTTGATAACTTTCTAAAAGTCCCAAAAGAAATTCACCAAATGCATGAATTACCCCCAAACGAACTAAACACACTTCTATGCAAGTTTTTCAATTTAGCAAAAAACATTTGGGGTAAATTATGAACCAAACAGTCTCACAGGATTTCAGAGCAGCATTGGGAATTCACTAGAACTAAGGGTATGGCTATTCCCTCACGTCATCCTTAGAAATTTTGAGATCACATGAGGTATTAAAGGGGAGGAAAATTGAACTATAGAAAGAAGGGCGTGGCAACTTACCAAGGCGAGCCTATCTAATAAGGAATGAAGAGATCGCGTCCCTGTGGCAGTCCAGATCAATTGGAATCAAGAATCGAATGAACATAATAAACTGTCCATGGCTTTACAACACAATCCATTTCGTGAATTGTTTGATAGCCATTATTTGACCGATGACAAAGTAGAGACAATTTATGGATAACAACAGTAAAAAAGTTGTTATCCATAAATTGTCTCTACTTTGCAATCCATTTCAGGTTAAGAGGTGTCAATGATCACTACAACATGTGTTGGGGGGACATCACCTTGCATGTTGATCACAAATATCTTGAACTGTCCATGAGACAAGAAAAGAATAGGTCTGATGAGAATCCTCGTGATTGTGACGTAAGGCCCAAAATGTGGTCTAATCCCTCTCGGTGCCCTGTGCAGGTGTATATGTTGTATGCCTCCACGTGTCCGCTCGATTTCTGTCGAGATGACGATCCCTTTTACATCGGCACACACACTAAAGGCATGCCTAAACCTGACGATCAGTGGCTTATCTTCTACCGTATTGGGAAAAACAAACTTTCCTCTCTCCTGAAAAACATGTGCGATGCCGCTTGTCTCCAAACATCGAAACCACTCACTAATCACTCTGCACGCAAACACCTTGTGCGAAAGTTGAATGACAATAATGTTCTGCCAAATTAAATAATGCAGATAACTGGTCACAAAAACTTCCATTCTATGAACAATTACTGCCATATTAATCCTGACGAGCACAAGCAAATATCAAACAATAATTTGCGAAACACTCCATCCCAGACTGTGACATCCCAGCTTGTTGATAAAACTCCCGTCATGCAGAGCGGCCCCTCACGTAATGTCCAAATCGCAAGTAGACAACACTCTGGTGGTGTCAACATGGTGGTTTGTTGGCAACATTACTGGTGGAAACATAACGATTGATCTTGTTAACCTCCAAGCCCGGTCCCAGTCAAAAGACGCCGGATTGTCATTGAAAGTGACATCAACTAAAGCATACTCTGACCTCTCCTCGCATGAGGCATTCTTCAAGTGAGATAAGTGAGCAGTTTGATTCGAAAGCTATGTATCAGTGAAATTACACCAGAGATATAATCATATGACACAGAATAGTTGTTGTTACCGATCATAAAGTTTCAATTATTTTGCAAAACTCTGTTCAAGTGTTTTGTTTTTTTTGCCCAGCAAAGGAATATGCCATGAAGGAGTTGAGAGGGTGTTTATTTTGGTTCACAGTAACTTCACACGGCAATGGAAAACATGTATCACTACACATGATCTATATATAAGATTTCAACAAGTTTCTGATGTTACTTTTAATGCATTTATTTCTTGAAAGGGAAACAATAATGTGAAAATGATAAACAGAATTCATCACGAGTGTTTTTTTTTATATGGGAAATTTTAACTGAGTTTTAGTAAATCAGTATTTGCCGAGCCCTGGTGATGAATCCTCAGTCAGTTATCTCATCTGAGTTCACATTAGCCATACTTTTAAACATGTTAAAGCAAAATATTTACTTGGACCTGGTCTCAGCCACCATTGATGCATGCACATCACCAGGGACTTCACATCATGACCAAGCCATGCACATCACCATGTACTTCACTTCATGACCAATGCATGCACATCACCAGGGACTTCACATCATGACCAATGCATGCACATCACCATGTACTTCACTTCATGACCAATGCATGCACATCACCATGTATTTCACATCATGACCAAACCATGCACATCACCAGGGACTTCACATCATGACCAAGCCATGCACATCACCATGTACTTCACTTCATGACCAATGCATGCACATCACCAGGGACTTCACATCATGACCAATGCATGCACATCACCATGTACTTCACATCATGACCAATGCATGCACATCACCATGTACTTCACATCATGACCAATGCATGCACATCACCATGTACTTCACATCATGACCAATGCATGCACATCACCAGGGACTTCACTTCATGACCAAGCCATGCACATCACCATGTACTTCACATCATGACCAAACCATGCACATCACCAGGGACTTCACATCATGACCAAACCATGCACATCACCAGGGACTTCACATCATGACCAATGCATGCACATCACCATGTACTCCACTTCATGACCAAGCCATGCACATCACCATGTACTTCACATCATGACCAAACCATGCACATCACCATGTACTTCACATCATGACCAATGCATGAACATCAACATATACTTCACATCATGACCAAACCATGCACATCACCAGGGACAACACATCATGACCAATGCATGCACATCACCATGTACTCCACTTCATGACCAAGCCATGCACATCAATATGTACTTCACATCATGACCAATGCATGCACATCACCATGTACTTCACATCATGACCAATGCATGCACATCACCATGTACTTCACATCATGACCAAACCATGCACATCACCAGGGACTTCACATCATGACCAATGCATGAACATCAACATATACTTCACATCATGACCAAACCATGCACATCACCAGGGACAACACATCATGACCAATGCATGCACATCACCATGTACTCCACTTCATGACCAAGCCATGCACATCAATATGTACTTCACATCATGACCAATGCATGCACATCACCATGTACTTCACATCATGACCAATGCATGCACATCACCATGTACTTCACATCATGACCAAACCATGCACATCACCAGGGACTTCACATCATGACCAATGCATGCACATCACCATGTACTTCACATCATGACCAATGCATGCACTTCGCCATGTACTTCACATCATGACCAATGCATGCACATCACCATGTACTTCACTTCATGACCAAACCATGCACATCACCAGGGACTTCTTATAAATATGATCAGGCTAGCCCTACCTTTCAAAAATAAACACACTATCTCCTCAATCAACAAAGCAATCCAAACTGAAGACATAGAATACAGCGATGTAGTATGGAATAATAAAGTAGCTTGTTTGAATTAAAGCATTTACAATTCTCACAAAATTGAGTGAGAAGAGGCAGACATTTTAAACATGATGAATATTATATTCTCTTAAAAATAAAGTAGGGAATCATGAAATATAATGTTAATACCAAGTACAGTACAGTGTGAACACGCTTGTAATGAACTGACGGATATATCATACTTTTTTTGGTCCTGGGCTTTTGCTGTTAATTTGCTGTATATTTGTTCAGAACTATGGTTATAACGAAACTAAAATTAGTGGTCCCTTTGAGTTTGTTATAACCATAGTTTTCTGTATTAGAGCAATGATAAGTGTTTACGCAAGAACATTAATGTCCAATAGTTTGCACGTGCCTCATTCCTGGTTTTGACACTTTCAAGAAAGGTAAATTAATCTCTGTGGACCATTAAGTCTGTCAATCTTCTTGATTCTGCTTATCATACAGTTGTTATTTACTTGATTTATTCTTTGTGTGTGTATAAAGTAGCGATGTGGCGCCTGCAATGTGTAGTTCGAAACTGGCAGATATCAGTGTCGCAAGGTTAGAGGGTGTTATATCCTAACTGGAGTAGTGGCAGCGCAAAATGGACCAGCGCCTGACAAAGAAGACATTTAACAAACACATCTTCTAGTCTTGTGTTCCACAAAATGTAAATGCCCTCATCAGGCACAGAATTTTGCCTGGAAAATGGAGGAATCTGTAACTATGGCCAATGCACAACAAGCCCCCAAATTGTTGTGCCTGAGCAAGGCGACGTTTTTTTTATTTCTTGGTTTATGGATTTCAACTCATTTCAAAAGTGAGTGAGGTAGACTAATTTTTTTTAAAAAAGAGAGAGATTTTTTTTACTTGAATTTTGTCCTGAAAAGTTAGGTAGTTATAAGAAAAATATTCTGGAGTAACAAAATTAAAACAACTCAATTTTTCAAGAACATTTTATAATATCCCTGGCACTCAGCTTGTGCACAAATGGCAATATAACAATATTCCTGCTATTTTGGCAGCATGGGCAACATTTAACTCTTTGAACACCAGCCAACCAGAAGATTACTGCTGTGACACCAAATTCCCAGAGACTCTTGTGTGATAGATGAAGACATTTATCAAGGAAATTATCTCTTTGCTACTACATGTTTGGCCATACACTATTTGAAAGGTCTTATTAATCCTATTGTTTATAAATATGATAGTTATGTGTATTACATTATTTAAATAATTCATTAACACCTTAATAAAGTTCGTTTTAAATATAAATAATGTAAGCTAAAACATTCATAACGTCCAGATTAAGGACCAATAAAATGAAAATTTAACGATTTTCGGCAAATATAAGATTTCATAAAATCCATATACCTATTTCTTTTTTATTTTCATTTTTTTACGTAGTCGAAACATTATTTCAAATCAACCATTTCCCAATGATAGTGGCTGTCCGCTCACTAACATGAGGAAATACCTCCATTTTCGAAGCTTCGTATGAATAACGCATACTGCCTTGTCAGTATACATTATAAAAACTTATATTGTTTCACCAACATAATCTGCTACAAGGTTCGTGATTGGTCAAATTTAAACATGTGACCTAAGGCAGCCAATCAAATTATAGCAACGGTCGTGTCCTCAGGTATGATAATTTTCAGACTTTGACGAAAGGTTTGGGTTAAATCATATTATTCTGAACGTTTTAAAGGGGCACTGATCAAAGGAATTCCCCGGGACTGGCTGTTGCCTTTGTTATTGGTTTTTCCCATGAGTACCCGGATGATACGCAGAAACCCAGATTAGTTCGCTGCTCAATTCGTAAGTGCATTTGTCACTTTTATTGATAGTATAAGGCGTATGGTCACATTGATCAACAAAATGAAATACAGTTTTGGAAATAATAAGGAAATGTAGGTATCTTTGTGGGTAGCATCGGTAATGGTGACGAAGTTTTGATAAGTCACTTGCTTGGTAATTGTGCGATTTTCGTTTACACTATTTTGACTTGCAACACAAAGTAAATATTTCTCCTGAGCATTGCTTATTTTATCGTGTTTATATTTTTACAGTCAAAATGTGCAAAATTTTCACTTAGGAACTTTATTAAACGCCTGAAAATTCAGTTATTTTACAAATTGACTGAAAAATATATCCATCTGTATTATTATGACAACGAATTCCAAACATTTTTATGTTTAATATCATCACCAATAGACTGAAAATGTTACAATGAAAAGTACATTTCTACATTGTTTGGCTTCTAATCCTACATAATAATCTATTGTGATGTTTTTAGGCCCTATTGATGTCTTAATCAATTTTGGTCAATCTGTTAAAGAAATGGACAGATATTTCAGTCAAAATGACTGAAATATTTACACATTTTATAAATTGCCTGAGAGAATCACATTTTACAAATTGACTGTAATATATAAAGGAAAAGACTTGTGAAAACAACGTCTATCGCGCATCGAAGAATTTCCCAACCAAGACGTAGAGGAACAAGAATGAATCTGTCCAATGCTACTGCAAATGAAGTAAAACAAAATATCATAATTACAACCTACCAAATTTATGTGTTTAATTTTAGGCAGCTTCCTTGTTCGAGGAATGTATCCGTGAATATCCACACAAAGGAACAATATCCCAAACATCTGCAGCTGTACAAAGAAACATATTCGATGTCAGGTGTCTATGTAACAATCAAATATTTTAAACTATATATATCGTTTCGGGATATTATAACCTGTGTTCGTTTCTCAATTGATCACTTAGATTGTTTCAGGTGTTTCACATAGGTGTCAAGTCTCAAAGGTCGGCTGAGAAAGCCCACGTGACAACTATTTTCATAACATCCACGGCTCCTAAAAAAATCCATTGAGTTAGATAACAATGAGCAATTAATTAACGTAGTATTGGTTAACTGTTTGAACAAAGTATGTTGTTTTTACATCGGCACTTCACGCAATGATATGAGTGTATTCCCTTTGTATTCCCGACATGTAAACACTCACTTTTGAGATATCCACCACGCAAGATAACAGTGATTAATCAATCAATGTATTTTCTGTTAATCCTTTTATGATTACGAACGATCAGCTGATTTACAAAAAAAAGTAAATCAACTGATTATTCATCTCTTGCTGGGCACACATTTCACCTCACTTCAAACTTGGATTTAGATTGAATAATTACCGGAGACACAATAAATGCCAAATGGGAACCTTCGTCAGGTATTCAGAGTGGTGCTACCACTAATTATACCTGTAATAAATTCATTAACAGAGCATCAAGTGAATGACAACAAATACACAAGTGTAGGGTTATACCAGAAAACGTGGATGACAACAAGGGAGTAGTAATCGTATTATCGACGCAATCAGATATCCCAAAATGCTTTCACTGCATGGATACTTTTTTTTAAACTATAACAATCAGGGGTATTTCCAAATGATGACAACTGATGAGCTCCACCGTTCTTTTTGTCTGTTTGTTTAGGCTGAAGAAATTAATTAACATGCGCCCTTTGTCGAAATCTTTATTGGTTAACCAGTCAGTGTTCAAAAATGGGTAAAACAAATATTGTACCAAGTTTATTTTACTGTCCTTGCAGACGGTAGCCCAGTCATGCTCAGTTGCATTGCCTATCATACGGGTACTCACTGGGAAAAAACAATAACAAAGGCAACAACCAGTCCCGGGGAATTGCTTTAGATCAGTGCCCCTTTAAGCATGAAATCGCGATCTATATTAAAAATATGGAACTTCATGGATAACCAGTCAGCATATTTGATAAAATCTCCACCAAGGCTCAGTCTTTTATGTGACAGTGATTTCTGGCATATGAAAAAGGAATATTGCCAACAGCAGATCACACTGTGAATCACATGGGATGCTGACATTCTATACCTGATTGACATTATAATTGGTCAAGATGGACACCAATTGATTAGTCTTGAGGCAAACACCTTCCACAGGCTAATGAAACTTTGGATTCACAAGATATGGATACATGACTTCTTTCCTCCTGTGTATGCTGAAGTAAACATAAAAGAAAGATTGTTCAGCACAAATTTTGGATATGTTATCACACTGTAACTAGATTGTTGTTCAAGACATCATACACTCTCTCGCCATCACCATCTGATATCTTCTCTGGGTGTGGCATTGATCAGGTCACCTGGGATCCTCTCCTAGATGCCGCAATTGCGGAAAGAGTATGTGTACACCCAACTCATTATGTATGTACTGCAACAAACTGCTTTAAGGAGAGTTTGAGAAGCTCCATAATGGCTGGGAACACTCAAAAGTATAAGCAAAATTGGTCAGCTACAAAGTTGTCTGATATAGTATTACCTAAAGCAAATACTTAGTTGTATGAAGTGTCCTTCATTGATGCCAAGAGGCTGCTGCATAGGAACTCCCTTTGTCCTGATACAGACAAAGGGTGTGCCTTGTCCCACCTGCCCAAAGCAAGAAAGGAACAGACCTCCCTCGTTGGATTGAGCAGCTTTGGCCGCTCTGTTTATATATGTTCAAGTAGCTGTCCATCTCTCAGAAATAGGTGAGGTGAAATGGGGTTTTACGTCGCGTCCAAGATTATTGCACTTATATAGCGACGTGCATGTACGTGTGTGTGTTTGTGTGGCTGCTTGTACTACTCCAGACTGATGCCGATTGATAGTGCTAGCTCACTGAGATACCATGCCGCAGTTTAACATGAATACCCCACTCAGACACAGTATACTGACTCCGAGTCGACCAGTCCTTGTTTTTGCCCCTTAATGCCAAGTGCCAGACAGGGTAACAACAAGTACCATCTTTTAACGTCTTTTGGTATGACGTGGTCGGGGATCGAACCCCAGACCTTCCACTCTCCGGGCGGACGCTCTACCACTAGACCACGAAGGCGGTCTCTCAGATATAGAGTTAGTTTGGCCTTGGCTATTGCATCTCTTGGCTTTAGGAGATCCGTTGACAGATTCTTGTAATTCTTGTTTTAACCGAGCCAGGCTGGGGCATGGTCTTAACATTCAGGTTGATTGCAAGATGTGCTATTTGTGACCGAGTCTGTGGCATGAGATGGCTATTTCCTTTTGTTAATGCTTTTGAGCATGTCAGTTGATTCTGTGAGGTTTGCCCCGAGAACAACATGGCCTCTTCCACACTTTTTTATTCTGATAATATTTTTGTGCTTCACCTCTTTGGAAATATCTTGAGTTGTTAGAATCTAAAGATCTTGGGAGAAGTCTGTGCTAAAGACTACTGTTTCCCATTTGGTTTGTGGTCTTCTAGTCTGTTGTGTTTTTGACTCTGATGAGACCATTCTTTGTCTTTTCGGTTCTATTCTAGCCTTGGGTGGGCTGAATGAGGCTGTTTTCGTTTAAGCATGCCTTGAGCCCAGAGGGCACCAGGATCGTTTTTGCTTTGTTTTAAGTTCCGGAGAACGTGAATCTGTCCTGAAAATGGTCAGGGACATTTAACGCGGCTTGACTATAAGTCATGTTGTCTGTTTTTTGGCAGTTTTTCTGGTAACCAGAGTGAAGGGATTCCCTTCATTTGGGTTGGGCTGACCCTTTTGAGAACTGGGTTGGTTTTCTTGAGAGTTGGATGGACTCTCAGCAATTTTAATTTCTGGACATAAGTGCCCTATCCCCATTTCCAAGTTCATATTTGTCAGTCTCAGGGACCGACTTTATGCGTTTATCGCATATAGGCCAGCCAGGCCAATCGGTGGTTTTGCTGAGGAGGTTATGTCCAAAAGGCAACTATAACATCTGGTTTGTACAAATTGGTTTCTAACTTAACAGTGAAGCGTCATAGATATCATGGGTGTGTCCAGCGAAACATGGAGAGCGAGAATTGGTCGTTTTTCACACCCTCGTGGGACTCGTCAAATCCGCCATGTTGGACAGTATACACCATGGACGAAATGGTCGCTAAACACTGAGATGGGCTATCGGCTTATAGGAACATTTTCATTTCTATACACTTTGGTGCAGTTAAGTGCTGTAGCAATAGTGATTCAAAAAGGTTTGTTACTGTCTGGTAATGTGGAACTAAATCCGGGCCCCCAAAAAGTTTGTCATAGCAACTGATTTACGACACCCATTGTCAAAAGAACATTTAATTGCAAAGGCTCATTACCCTGGAGCCATGACATCTACATGTATATGCCTTGATACACTTAATTGCTGTTATTTATAAGATGCTAATCGACTGACATTTAGTAAGTAATAAATATAAATGTAAACAGTAAATCATCAGTGACATACTTGCACATCTCGTTCAGGATGGCAGACGGCTGATGTACACAAAAATGGGGATTAACAATTAGGATTAGCATCTTATAAATAACAGCAACTGAGTGTTTCAAGGCATATAGATGTCATGGCTCCAGGGTAATGAGCCTTTGCAATTAAATGTTCTTCAGACAATGGGTGTTGTAAATCAGTCGCTATGACAAGTTTATAAAAATCAGATAGACTTTGACATCATGCAAGAAATTCGAAAAATGAAAAATGAACTGTCAAGAGAGATCCGTGATGAACATTTCTATGGAAGAGTTGCAGTCAAGTTTAGAAAAAATTAAACAGATGCAACACACTATGAGACTGGATATTGATGCCATATCGGACTGTCTGGACATCGTGGAAGAACATGCCCATTCTGCTACCAACGACACAGGATGGTCAACGAAATTACACGATGTAGAAAATAATATTGAACCGCCTTGAACAATACAGCAGAAAACAAAATGCTCTCCTCTATGGTGTTTCCGAATCAAGCATTGAAAATTCAAAATCTTTCAAGTTAACTGTATGTGAGGCCTTGAATTCTGTAGATAGTGATTCACCTATATTTACTGTCACTGATATTGTGAATGTGCATCGCATGAAAACGCCCGGAACAAAGTGACCCCGCCCACTTATTGTTCATTTCACAAATCTGGATCGTAAGATACAGGCTATTTCATTACGATCTGTACTCAAAGATTCTCACAAAACGCCAGAGACAAACCCTTCAACAATTGAAACTACAAAATAAAAGAGGTTATTATAAAAACAGGGAGTTAATCATCTCAAGCTTAACAAGCCACAAGACTGACTCTGTTGTGTTACCTGAAATGGCACAGTCGGCATCATCTCAAACATCAGCGTCCATCCCATCCGACAACCTGGAACTGTCAACTTCTAACACAGACCACAGCTAGGGGTGTGGCCGCGGCCCTACACGCTCCGATGACCACAGCCATTCAATCAACATATTATTTTGGAACATATCAGGACTTTCAACAAAAATTGATGATCTACATTTCATTGAATTCATTAAACGGTACGACTTTATTTCACTTAGTGAAACATGGTGTAAGAAACATCTTTGCGATCAATATTTTTCTGATTACCAGCAATACGTTTTATCAGCTAGTAAAGTTTCCTCATTTGGAAGACTGTCTGGGGGTATTGTGGTATTGATTAAAACTTCACTTATTCAATACGTGAAAAGCCATGTTATTGGCCTGAACTGTATATTCCTTATCTTAGATAAATCTTTGGTCAATCTGGAAAATGATATTTTGATGGCCTGTACTTATGTAAGCCCTATTTGGTCGTCTTGGTATACTAACAAACCATCCAAGTGTGGTATAAGCCTACTGTTTGACTCTCTAATAAATGTACTAAATGACTATGGTGATTTACACCTGTTGATTGGAGGCGACCTCAACGCCAGAACAGGTACAGATCCAGACTTTATCTCCGATGACATTGCTGAACGATTAAGCATAGAAGATTTCTCTGATCTCGATGACAACGTTAACATTACACGATATTCATGTGATAATATAGTGAATCAATTTCGGAAGAACACTACTAAACTTTTGCAGTGCCATGTATCTAAATTTATTAAATGGCAGATGTGGTGATGATGCGGGGAAAGGTGAATATACATTTATTGGTGCAAATGGTGCAAGTGTCATTGACTCTATCATCTCAACAACTCCTCTGTTTGCATTTTGTTCTCACTTCAACGTTAAAACTAGGTCAGAATCGGAACATGCGCCAATCACTTGTACATTGCAGTCATGTGACCTTGATCAACGGGAGCGTCTCGAACAAGACGCACGTGCAAATAATGCATATCGCTTCATCTGGAATGACAACAAAGAATCTATATTTAGGGATAACCTCTGTAACACTGACTCAGCATCCCAGTTTGAAAAGTGCACGGAAGATATATGTTCTGGTAACATTGATGATGCGGTTCATACTTTGTCCGAAGCCATCAGTTCTGCTGCAGAGTGCATGAAAAGTCCTTGTGGTACTGACATTTATGATCAACCCTGGTTTGACAAAGATTGTCGTTATCACCGTTTGGAGAGACTTAGACTACTTAAATCCTTTAAACGAGAAAAAGATCAATCATCGTTAAATAATTATATAAGACAAAGAAATCAATATACAAATGTTACTCGTGAAAAAAAGAGACAATACCAAGAAGACATCAAAAGCGCAATAGTTAATAATATACATAATGGTAAACTGTTCTGGTCTTCGTTGAAGCGTTTATCTAACGATCAGCCTACTCCAAAACCGGACATTAACATAAACAAACCAATGGTTCAAATACTTTCAGGGTATGTTTGAAACTAAATCTGATACAGTCACCGGAGATGAATGTATAAATACGAACACCGATCAGCTTGCAGATTCTATTCTTGACTCTCCAAATACTCCAAGAGGAAGTTATTAATTCTATTAATTCTTTAAAATATGGTACATCAGCTGGTGCAGATAAACTTAAAACTGAAATGTTTAAATATGCCCAGGATATACTATGTCCAATCTTGACTTTATTATTTAATGCAATGTTTGATACTGCATACTTTCCTTCCATGTGGACACATGGAGTTATTGTTCCCCTTCACAAAAAGGGTGATACTAAAATACCAGCCAACTACAGAGGTATAACAATATTGAGTGCTTTCAGTAAAGTCTACACTAACATATTAAATAAGAGATTACAATTTTGGGGTGAATCATGTGATAAATTTGTCGAATCCCAGGCTGGCTTTCGTCGGGGCTACTCTACAGCTGACAATATTTTCATATTGCAATCTATCATTCAGCGATATTTATGTAAAAAGAGAAGTAAAGTGTAAACACTTTTTGTAGATTTTTCGAAGGCTTTCGACTCGGTTGATAGATCAAAATTGTGGCGTGTATTAATGTACATGGAGTCTCGCCAAAGATGTATAAAAATATCCAATCTATTTATAAATATGTTATCTCTTGTGTCAAATATGGAAACCAACTTTCAGATTATTTTCCGTGTAATACTGGAGTCCGTCAAGGCTGTTTACTAAGTCCCTTCCTGTTTAATATGTTCATTAATGACTTGGCTCTAGAAATTGAATCTAAATGTGAACCAGGAATCCAGTTTCATCCAGAACTTCTTCAACTGTTTTTATTATTGTTTGCGGACGATGTCACTCTATTTGCTGATACTGTATTTGGCCTACAGAAGAGCATTGATGTTCTTGAAGATTATTGTCATAGATATTCATTAACTGTTAACTTTGACAAAACTAAAGTAATGGTGTTCAGTAAGGGAGGAATGTTGTCTAAAAATGAAAAATGGTATTATGGAGATGTTAGATTAGAATGTGTTTCTTCTTATAAATGGGGGCTCCACGATTTGCTGTGCAGAGTTGTGTCCCTTGGGCACGCCAGAAACCAATGATTGTGGGTTCGAATCCCGGTTCGCCCCGATTATGTTTCTAGGTTTGTCAGCACCATACCCGTGCTCGTGGGTTTCACCGAAGTGGTAAACGTCTGAGACCTGCATCACTTCGGGCCTTCCTCCCACATTAAGCTGACACGCCGCGATATAACTGGAATACTGTTAAAAGCGGCATAAAACCCAACTCACTCACTCACTCACTCACTCACTCACTCTTATAAATATTTGGGTGTATCATTCTCAAAAACTTTAAATTGGTCTAACCATGTATGCAATGCTGCACTTCAGGCCAAAAAAGGATTGTTTGGTATTTTAAAATCACTGAGGAATGTAAAACCATTTGATTATAATGTATTTTTCAAGATATTTGATACCAAAATAGCACCAATATTGTAAAATGGAGCTGAAATTTGGGGCTTAAATAAATACAAAGAAATTGAACAGATCCATTTATTAGCATGCAAACAATTTTTAGGCGTTCAGTTTTTGGTCACCTGATCAGGTCGTAAGAGGCGAGTGCGGTCGATATCCTTTGTACATTTCAGCATATAAGCGTTGTATTACTTACTGGCGTAAGATTATATCTATGCCGAATAGTCGTTACCCAAGAAAGAGCTATAATCTCTTGTTTAAAGAAGCTGTAAATGGCAAGATTAATTGGGTATCCAAGGTTAAAAATACCTTATATAAATTTGGTTTGGGGTATGTTTGGGAAAACCAATCAATTTCTTATCCAAAACTATTTATATTTGAATTTGTTTCACGATTGAAATATATACATGAACAAGAATGGCATTCAGATATTGCTAGTAGTCCGAAAATGTACACCTATTCTTTATGAAATTAAATTTTTGTGTTGAACCGTATCTTCTTAATATCAATATTGGTAAATGTCGTACTGCGCGTTCCCGCTATCGTTGTAGTTCGCATACACTCCATATTGAAGTGGGTAGATATTATAATGTCCCAAGAGACCAAAGACTTTGTAACCTCTGTAACATTGATCTTATCGAAAACGAATACCATTTTCTGTTAATTTGTAAAACATATAATAATCTTAGAAACAAATATATTCCAGGAAAATATCATGTCCATCCTACATTACATAAATTTAACCTATTGTTGTCATTATGTCATGCTGAAACCATTAAAAACCTTTCACTATATATATTCCATGCCATGAATATCAGAAGCTCAATAATGTCCATTGTGAACCTGACTATCTAAATGTACAATGGGCTGATGGCCTACAGTGCGAAATGAATAAAGAAATACATCACAATTTATTATACTCCCGACAAAATGTCAGGGGTATATAGTTATACCAAGATTCCGTTTGTCCGTCCGAAAACTTTGTCCGTGCAATTTCTCTTAAACTATTCAGTGGATTCATCTCAAACTTAGTACATATAATCTGTGTCATATGGAGGGGTGCAGTCATAAGAAAAAAATTATTTTTATGAATTTTCCATTTTTTTATGAATTTTTCAAACCCTAACGTCCGTCCGAAAACTTTGTCCACGTGATTTCTCTTAAACTATTCAGTGGATTCATCTCAAACTTAGTACATATAATCTGTTTCATATGGAGGGGTGCAGTCAAAAGAAATTTATTTTTTTTTATTAATTTTCCATTTTTTTATGAATTTTTCAAACCCTAACCTCCCTCCGAAAACTTTGTCCACGTGATTTCTCTTAAACTTTTCAGTGGATTCATCTCAAACTTAGTACATATAATCTGTGTCATATGTAGAGGTGCAGTCAAAAGAAAAAAATGTTTTATTAATTTTCCATTGTTTTATTAATTTTTCAAACACTAACCAGGGTTTCCCCTGACGCAGTATTCTTGCGTATATGACACTCAATTAAGGAAAAATAGGTCCAGAAATTAATGACTGCGTCATGACTGACGCAATTTCAAAATATCTGTGTTGTTGTTTACCAGCTTTGGAATGAAAATATTACAACTACTCACCTGAACTTAATTTATAAACATTTTCTGAAGACAATTTATGCAAACATCTTAAAATTTACGTCTAGTTTTAAATTAATTGTCGTTTCAAAATATATTTATGCATCAAAGTGAACGTAACTCTCACACTCCATGTGGCTTCGATGACAGCACGTGATGTAAACAAAGGAAAATTCCGCAAATAGACAAGGTTTTTCATGTTTCGGCATATTTTCTCACTTAAAGTTAACCATGACATATGTTTATCTAGATGTGTAGACTCGTAAAAAATGAAACAGAAGAAATATTATCATTGTTGCGGTGAATAATGTGATTTGGCACGGTTACAGTATGTGGTTAAGCAGAACCTATGGAACGGGGTAAACAGAAGTTGTAAGTATCAGAGGGACACATGTTTTTGCCGAAATTTAGGTAAACATTATTGAATGAAATTTTAAATAAAATTAATAAAATGGATGACAAACATAGGGTCAGATATACAGAGAACACATTTTTATTACCAGATAGTGTAACAACAGGATTAACTTGCGTAATTCAATTTGGATTTGTTATGCTATTTCCGATGACTGATCATGACAGCCTGAAATAAGACTGAAGAAAAGTCTGTGCGTATTATACACGAGAGATATTTTTTTCAGGATTTTATAGCCCATAATTAGGGGTGTGTATTATACACGAGTGTGTATTATACGCGAATAAATATGGTATATACGAAATGTAAAGCTTTTGGCGTGTTTGTTGTTGCTAATAAAACTGTATTCAACCAGAAAATATTACGAGTGTTCACAAGTCTTCAGTTCATCTTCACTGTTGATAGATAATACAAGATAACTAGATAAAAGATGTAAATGAGCTAGTGGTATTAGATTATAATCTGACATGAAATGTATTTTAATATCCATCCATGATTAAAAATTATGTCTCACAGTTGGGACTGATGTTATTTATTCATCCTGTATTAGTGTCACTGTAAATTGTTTCATGAGCTGTGAAGTAATTAAAGATTGTGAAAAGATAAAACCAACAAACTTTGTTTTTCATTCATATATCCTTTATTTCTCTGTAGTACAATCAGCTGAGAACATTAATTAGCACTTGTTAACTTAAACTAAAGACATATAATATTTAAAAGATACTTAACTTTAAGTGTAACATTAACAGTGAACACTTTAAATTTCATTAATCATACAATAAAACATTTGACTCTCAATAAATATTTTTGACTCCCAAAAATTCATAGGCTGAGTCAAGGTGACTCTCAGATATTGGAGTCTAGGGGGAACCCTGCCTAACCCTATCCTAGCTATCTAATTTGTAACTACTGACACTAGCAGGGTATGGGTATTAGTGAGCCACGCTCACTTTTGCACTTGTTGTTAACTGTTCTCGGCGCAAATCCAGGGGAATTTCGCCGGTAATGGCCTGCAGTGAGGTAAGCGAGGTGCACTGTTGTGTGCGAGTGATTATCTTAAGTGCTTGGTATTGGATTGAATTTAGTTTATCGTTTAGTGTTGTGCTTAAGGTATTGTAAATTGGGCATCCATAGTCTATTTTTGATCTAATTAATAATGATTAATAGTGATAGTAGGGTCTCCTTGTAGGCCCCCAATTGGAACCTGTCAGGCAGCGTAGTGTATTTAGGTCTTTACTGCATCTATTTATTAGGTCTTTAATGTGAGCACCCCAGGTTAGATGTTCCACAAAGATTAGTATTAGAAATTTTGTCTGTTTTTGGAAATGTATAGGATTATTGTTTGTTTGTAGTTTGGGGATGTTTGCGTGCATATTTTTGTTTGACAACTATCCCTATGGTTTTTTAGCATTTAGTGAGAAGCCCCGTTTGTTTGCCCATATTTGTTTAATGCCTTCTGTAATAATTTTTGTGTTATATTTAGACTTTTGGTGCGGATCCAGAGGGCTCCGTCATCTGCATATTTAGACATTTGAACTTTATTTGATAATCCCTCGAATAAGTCATTTATCATAATGTTGAAAAGTGTTCGGCTTAGAAAGCTGCTGGTAGCTTTTGATCGATTCCCACAGTTATTTTGTGGTTTGTTAGGAAGTCTTGAATGTAGACCCTTCTTCCCAAACCGATATTTATACTAACCTACATGATTACTTATTATATCATTGGTTTGGGTAAGTTAACCAATCACAACAAGCTTAGGTTTTGGGGACGAACCATATTCGGGTTTAACATTTAAGGTTTTGAACTATTTGGAACTTTAAGATGTGTATCCTTTGACACAAACTAGAAGGTGGTGACTTCTATTGTTTTATGTAATTAGCCCCAGGTAATTAGGGTGCTGTCTCATTGATACAGAGGTTATCAAGTGGTGTCGACAATGTTATTTTAGGATAATATTTTTATTGTTGGAATATAGGGTTTAAGGTTTGTTTACATTGATACTTAGACACTACAAATTAAGTCATAGTTTATATGGCATTTAGATTAAACATTGTTTCAATATAGATAACTATTTAATGTTTTGGTTCATGTGACTATGTACCATATTTTCTTGTGTACAGTGTGCACTTTTTTCCAAAAAACACAGCTGTCTAGAAGGGGGTGCACATTATACTTGCCATAATGAGTTTTGATTGTTTTTTTCCCCCAATGCAAAGACATTACCGTGAGCATTTAAACAACGGAAATACCATGTCAACAAATCCATACTGAACTACTCAAATTAATCATGTAATTACACTGTCTGGTTATAAAAAGTGTTCTTTGTATATCTTGACTTATGTTTGTAACTTATTTCATTAATTTTATTCAAAATTCCTTTTAATATTGTTTTAATTAATTTCGGCGAAATCGTCTGTGAAACGATCAGAAGATCACACAACTCACTGTTATTAACAGCAACCACTGTCAGATTACCACTAATTTGCTGAATGGGTACAGTGTAATTTATTTTTTGTGCATAATATTTGAATATTTTTTTTTCCAAAATACTGAAGCTGCTAGAGGGGGTTGCGCATTATACTTGGGTGCACACTATACTCAAGAAAATATGGTATTGTATGGTTTAATATTTAGAACATCACAGTGCTATTTTGATACCTTAGTTATTGATGTTTATATATATATATATAATGTATAATGTTGGAAACTACCAGTTTCTAACAGTTATTTTGGTTTTAAACATTAAAGATTATTACAAAACTCATGTTTAATGCCCATGATATCTCACCAGTCACGATAACAGTGTTGGGGATCGTGTTGATTAAAACATAAATGGTGTGGCTGACATGTTATTGTGGTAGATTACATATGCATGAGTAAGTTCTGTTGTTGTTGAACAAACTAAGATATGAAATGACCATTTATTAAGGTAACGACACCGTAATATGCTTATAACTTGTTTTTAAGGTAGCTAGAAGCATAGAACTAAAGTACTGCATTAGACATCATTAGGGTGAACAAAGATGAATACAGGTTGATACTGGTCAGGGCAACTGTCACCTCATTTGGTGAGTGAAAATGGCTTTCTAGTGGGACAGTTTTGGGGCATTCAAGACATGGTGAGGATATAGGGTTGCTTCTGTATTTTTGCATGTAAAGCAGATATATTTCCAGTTACAGGCCACCATTGTATAGCTGTAGCTGAATGTTTCAATAAACATCAAACAAGGAAGTAAACATGCTGTAAGTTCCAGAAGCATGCAGCCAAATCTGTCCGACTATATGGGTGAAAGACCACATGATGCTGTAGACAAAACTGACACAACATTATGGATTTTAACTAACATTGAAAGAATTGTCAAGTCCAAACATTTGAAATTGGAAAGCCCAATGTGGTAAATGTCTAAGAGATCAGTGATGGCTTACTCATGTTCAACCAGTTGAGTAGAAGTTCTGGTTTCAATTATGGTTTTGGGTGTTGTATGACATAATATGTTCATTATTTGTAATGCATATGTTTCCAAGATTGGCCATGTGCAGTTCAACACAGAAGGACCAGGTCAGACCCTCAGAGCATGTCCTGTAATGGAGCAGAAGGATGGTGAAGTTGGCAGTCGTCAGGATGAGGCCTGTGGCAAAGAGGTGATGGAGGGAAATGCAGGACTATGCAGGTTTGGAATACATCCTTTGTCTGCTAATGACATGTCTAATATGTCAGTTGATAAATATATGTATTCAAATTCACACCATGGTTAAACTGATATAAGACTGGTTTCTGAAGAAACACCTTGAAATATGTTCATGGATTACAACACGCTAGCTTGTTGTACTGCATTGGTCTTGACTTTAGATTTCATTAGACAACATTAGGGATTAAGATGAATAGGTAGATATTGGTAAGGTCATGTGTGACTTGATTTGTCTGTTGTTTCTATGCTACATGTTTCTGGGTGGTAATTCAGGAAAGGTAGGGGATGGGGCTGCTTCTTGCTTCATCTTTCTAGTTATTCATACTTCTAAAAGCATATAATTCACATTAACCGTAACATAAAGACAGAGAGAAGATATATTGAAACATTTCCTGGAACCTTGGCACAGCTGCCATGGAGGCCCCTGGTTGAGTGTGAGAGTGTGTTTGAAGTATTTTCTTTTCTTGTTGCTCCTTTGTTATACCTCCTCAACCACTATAAATATGTAAATAGCAAGACAGGCAGTCTTGATGTTTTTTCAATAGTCGACTGCAGTATTAAACATCATTCAGTCACTCATCCAGTCTGGGACATAATGCAAAAAAAATAATCAAATTTAGCACATTCTAGTCAGGTGGTAATTCCTTTAGTAATGTGAGGTTCCATCCGTGTTGTGCCCTGGTGATTTTGGCCACACTCCCATGGCACTTGCAACATATGATATCATACCAGTAGATAATCTGCTTTTCCCCTGTGAAAAATCTAAGTTTGGTATGGATTGACATTTCAGTGTTCACTACAAAGAGTATTTGGTTGGCCTGATTAACCGACACAAACTAGACCCAGTGAACATCATGACTTCTGAGCAGATGCATCGACTTATTTCCCGAACAGAGATAGCAGAACAGAAGAAGAATGACACAGAAACCCAAATCCAGTTCAACAACAGGTTGACAACGGTGAGAGCAAAGGATGTTTATCTAAAATGAAATTTTCCACTCAAAATCTCACAACCCACCTAAAGGTCACATGTGAAGTCTGATCTAAACAATCTGATTAAGGATTCATCGGTTCTTGAACCACTCAGATGTCAGCTTTCTAAAATGATTCGGGCTTCAATGCTTTTACTACCTCAATTTGGAAAATCCCCACTGAGCACAATTAATCCTTCCATAGTACTCCCTACTGGGTGTAGCTGCCACGGGGCTCAGAAATGAGTGTATAAAATATCCATCTCAATGATACTGCTTTATTGATATACCCTAGTCCTGAAAGGGCAGGGGTGAATACTTATGCCAAGGAATTCTGTATGTCCGTCTGTCTGTCCGTCCTTCCTTCCACCTGTCTGTCCATCCTTCCGAGGACACTTTTTGTGCAGCCTATAACTTAAACACTACTGAGATTCTTTTCAAACTTGGTGAATACCTTGTATACCGATAGGAGAGGTGCAGTGCAAAGTTTGAGTTCAATATTTTTATTTTCTGACAAAATACAGCTATTTTTCCTTTTTTTACTTACAAATTTGTGCGACCTGTAAATTGAAAACTACTGCATGTATTCTTTTCATTTGTAGTGAACAGTTTCCTTAGAAAAGGTGCAAAATTTGATTTTGATAAGTGTATTTTCAGAGAAAATATGAATTTTTACATGTTTTGCACCTATAATGTATTTTTTTTACTTCAACATTTGTGCAAACTTGAGAACTACTAGATGGATTCTTTTCAAATTTAAGCAACACTTTCTATACAAATAGGAGAGGCGCAGTGCAAAGTTTTATTTTGGTAGATTTTCGGAGAAAATAATGGGTATTTTTTCATGTTTTGAACTTTGAAATATTATAGACCTATATAGACCTAAAAGAGCAAATCTTGCTGATGATGCACCAGTGAATCTTTGAATTATGCCATTACTATGTTATGTTATTGTGCTTTTTAAGATCAAACCAGCTCAAACGTAAAGGCATCAATATATTTCCTATTTCAAAATTGTTCTTCAGCTGATGATGTCGGGGATATTGTCCTTATTTACATTCAGTTTTTGGTGTTAAAGTTCATGTTCCAGATAGATCAAAATGCTGGTCTGAATTCTCTGCTCTCTTGTACCTCCTGGCTGATTGTGTGATAAGATAGTTGACATGATACAAGATAGTTGACATGATGCAACCTCCCATAGGTGAGTGAGTTGGGTTTAACGCCGCTTTTAAAATTATTCCACTTATATCACGGCGTGTCAACTTAATTTGGGAGGAAAGCCCAAAATGATGCAGGTATCAGACGTTTACAACTTTGGTGAAACCCATGAGCCCGGGTATGGTGCTGACAAACCTGGAAAAATAATCGGGGAGAACCAGGATTTGAACCCACAATCTTAGGTTGTCTGGCATGCCCAAGGGACGCAACTCTGCACAGCAAATAGCGGCGCCTTAGACAACTGGGCCACCCGTGCCCCCAACCTCCAATGGAGGGGTTGTCAGATCTTCATGCAGAGAACTATAGTATTGGAGTAAGAACATGACATTTTAATGAGATTGATCCATATGGTTTACAAAAGAAAATTTATTATAATGATCAGAGAAACAGGTGTATAAACCATTTCATACTCAGAATTAAATTGATGTTCTATTATTTGACCAAAAACATTTACATTAAGCAGACCTAGACGAAGTTACACAGCCAACAAATATGAAATGATTAAAAATCCCTCACTGCACAAAACTATCAGTTCACCCAGCTCACCCAGCTCACCCAGCTCACCCGCTAAACTAAACTAAACTGTTTTAGTTCACCTTTCTTAAAAACCAATGAGCTTTTGTGGTGGTGTGTTGTCCGTCATCTGTCTACAGTAAAATAAGCTTTAGCATTATTCACATTGTCCCTGAAACTACAAGGCCTTGGAAGATGAAACATTATGTGAAAGATCCCAGCTATAGTCTAACTAAACTGTGCTCAAACATTCTTTAACTTATCCTGCATTACCTGCATACTATTATTATATTACACTATATATCCATTATTTTGAACTTAAACTTTGTTTGTTCTCTGTAATTGGGTATCCTTCTCTTTGCACCTTCACCATAAATTGTTTCAATTTATACAAGTTGCTTGCACTCTTAGCCGTTTTTTCAGTTGTTTAGTGTAATACAATTCCTATATTATAACATAAATCCATTATTTTGAATTGAACCTTTGTTTGTTCTCTATAATTGGATAATTAGTTTATGGCTTCAACTTAAATAGTTTTTTCAGTTCATGCTTACTTGTTGTACTAATAGCCGTGGTAATAAGCCTATTAAAGACCCTCACCGACTGTGTCTAAGGCTAAAAAAAAATATTCTTGGTTCTCAGGCACCGCCGCATCATCAAAAAGTCTGCCGCAAATTTCGTTTTAATTTCCTTTTTCAAAAAAAATAAAAATCCTAAAATGTTCCGCGTCTCGAACACACGACCTCAACTGTGAAATGCTACAATACTTAAAAACAATGCGATCCAACATAACGTGCAGTTACTTCCCTTTTCATGGACACTGATTTAGTAGTATAGGTAATGGGGGTTCTGCCGCAACTCCACTGGAGCCGGATTCATATACCTATACTGCTACTACAGGTGGCATTTTTTATGCCAAAATGATTATGCGATTCAACGACAGTCATAAGATTAAGTTAAATTGGCTCTAGCTCACCAATACCTGGGGCCAATCAATGCTTTAGATGAGCCTAAATGGTAATAAAAATATTCTTCATTATTTTTATCGATAAAGTGATATTCAACATTTTTATTAAGTTCTTCGTTCATTTTACTAGGAGACCAGACTATATAACTGCACTCTTCTTGTAAATTGATAAGAAACAATTGATAACCGTATTTGATTGGTTTGACATCACTGATATAATAAAAACCTTGTGGTAATTCTCTCCATTTAATAGCTTTTTCGATCTCCATTATTATATATATGTATGTAAGCATTTGTCTAAATGTGATCAAACGATAGTAAGCAATCTATTTTTAATCTCCAACCAGTTCTTTGGTTTTGGCACGGAATAATTGACGCGCTTGTTGCCTCCCCTGTTCTATGAACTTTTTTTTCTCATCTTCGCTAATACCACTGGTCTTACGAGAATTGGATCGAATCTCCTGCTTCATTGCGTTGTATTTGGTGAGTTCCGACAGCACTAAACGAAACTCATCCTCGGATATCTTACAATCGACCATTGCTGTTGAAATATGATCCTCAATGCTGTTCAACTTTGCTTCGGCGAGTATCCGAATACTATCGTGTTTTAATGCTTTCTTTTGTAACCTATGAGAAATAAATTTTATCGATATTCCTTCCAGTCCCGAGACTCCAGCGGCTATTTCCATACCGAGCACGATAGGCGTGGCGATTATAGTTGATAGTAAACCAACCGCGACTCCACCGAGTCCCATGCCAGCTACTACAAGCGCGGTGTCAACTCCGTCCAGAGCATTCACGGCTCTGTGATACTTTTTATACAATCCAAGTCTCAACTCCCTATCCTTCTCTATTCGATGTTTTATGTCGCTTATTTGATGTAATCGAAATCCATCAACAGTATCCATCTTTTCAAATGCTTCATCGAGCGCTGGATATAAACTCATAGTGTATATTACGATCATATAATAGTCTTTAATTGGTCTTGCTTAAATGTTTTGAGACTATACATCAACCTTATCAAATGTATATTATACGGCAAGAATATCTTAGAAAGAGAAATGCTGTCACTTTTAATAATTTGGACCCTCTCGAGGGTTGCAACGGGTGATGCTCCGATATGAATAATACTGCAACGTCGACGTTGGTGTTTCTTGAGCCATTTAATCGATGGACCTGGTAATATTTCGAAAGACATTTTCCGGTGCATCTCCGAACAAGACTTCAATAATAAGCGTAGAAAGATTAGGTATTGCACTCAAGTTAACTTTAATATCATCGAATTCAGTAACCAAATTTAAACTAACGTTTTGGATTGCCGGACGACTATATAACATATAACCTGGGTTTTCTGGCAGGGGGGTGACTAACACACTTTTTCGTTTTGATGGGATATAAGCCGCGAGTACGATGCCACTATTTATTATCTTAGTTAAATTATGTCCCTTACCCATCATCACATAAGGTGGGGTAATGACGATATTCAGTAGCCACTCGATGTTTGCTTCGACCATAGTCCATTTATTCTCGCCGTTGAGAATAATATTGTACGAAGTGTTTTTATTGAGTCTACGAACGTCGACATCGCTTAAATCTTCTAGATTACCCGTGAATGTAACTTCTTTCCGCTTGTATACATTATCGTGTAAGTGTAAAGCGTATAACTTACCATTGTAACCGGGTTTATCAAATCCTTCTGTGTCTCCGAGATCGGAAAGCGCAATTGTATTACATTGTCTGAGCGTTCCAGGGCCTGATGCATCAACCATTATTTTTAATATGGAGTGTTACACTTAAGTATCCTATATGTACTGGTTGGTGTTTTACATCTAATACAGAAATTTTGAGGTCTGAAATAATACCACGCTTCAATTTTTTATATTGTAATGACGAGAAAGATTCCGTTCTACCGCTATTGTATTTTTCATCTTTAACTGGAATAGATCTGAGCAGAGTTGAAGGACTTTCTAGTTGAATATTATTTGTCATGCTTATTTGATCAAGATGGATACACAACTCTTTATAGGGAACTAAATCGGGTAATTTAACATCCAGATGTATGCTAATTAAGCGACTAAATTCCCATGTAGCTGATTGTTCCAATAAAAATATATTTTGATTTCCAGTGTCTAATTTCACTGTCCCAGTCGCCTCATTTTGTGTGAGACTAGCTCCATTAGGCTTAAAAATTTCATCATTGAGTGAGCTTACGCTGTAATACCCATCAGGTATAGTAATGGATTTGCCAGTACCAGTTGTAGTTAATAACCATATCCTATTATTATCTTTTGCAGCATTTATATTGGTCCACCGTGGGTAATACGTTACATCGCATAGAGCGACTTCGAGCTGACCATCCGAGTTATCGATAGTACGAAGCAGTTGAATAGACTGACCATTTGTTATTCCCAGGAGTGTAACATACATATCAAATATACAATGATACTATATCATAACTTAAATATGGAATCAACCATTATTTATAATATGGAGTGTTACACTTAAGTATCCTATATGTACAGGTTGGTGTTTTACATCTAATATAGAAATTTTGAGGTCTGAAATAATACCCCGCTTTAATTTTTTATATTGTAATGTTGAAAAAGATTCCGTTCTACCACTATTGTATTTTTCATCTTTAACTGGAACACATCTGAGTAGAGTTGAAGGACTTTCTTGTTGAATATTATCCGTTGTACTGATCTGATCAAGATGGATGCACAACTCTTTATAGGGAACTAAATCAGGTAAATCGAGTCCCTGATCTGATGTCTTGAGTACTGTTATTTCTCCTCTCCATCCAAGTGTGTATGCTAAGTTCTCGTAAAGCTTTACATCCTTTTTTCCAGCGTTTAAAATCAGTAACCCATTCGACTCATTTTGTGTTAGACTAACTCCATTAGGCTTAAAAAATTCATCATTGAGTGAGCATACGCTGTAATACCCATCAGGTATAATGTATTTTTTACCATTTATTTCTGTCTCATTATTATAACCCCTTGTAGCATTTATATTGGTCCACCGTGGGTAATACGTTACATCGCATAGAGCTACTTCGAGTTGTCCATCCGAGTTATCGATAGAATGAAGCAGTTCAATAGACTGACCATTTCTTATTCCCGGGAGTGTAATATACATATAATCTATTACTAATCTATCGATTATGGTAAATTCCTATGGTGATGATTTTTTCGTTAAATTACCCGATATCTTTGAAAAGTACAGGGTCACGGCAACTAGCGATAAAATGGTGCAAGATTGGTTTCACAATCCGATGCAATTTTGGCAGAATCAGTTAAACTTTGCCGTATGGTGTGCCACAACGGGATGTGGTGTATCTGTTAATACCCCAGGATTTAAACTATATAAGTCTGTTATAATATTTCACGTGTACTATCAGATTAGACGTATACTTAAAGAAATTAGTGTTCATTACCGCAGGATCGAGCGTGGAATTCCACAAATAATAATTATGATGGGTCTGCGTATGAGCGTATTTGTCAGGAATTTAATGTTTCTACGAGTAAAGATTGGCGTATTAAAGGAGCAAACCATGGTCTAGGTGTTCCTTACACAGAGGAAAATATATCCCTCAAAGAAGAAAGCGATTATGTATATAAAGAACTTAATAAACTTCATGTTCATTTGGTAAGTTGCGGCAGGACAGCAAACTTTACTCAAGATTATATGATAATCGGTATAAAACCGGTCATTGGTATAAAGGCTGGGAACTTTATAGTAACGATTGGAGAGGGGATATTATGAGTTTTAAGAGTGGGTTAATTTATATTGTTAAAAAATTTGTACAACTGAACGATGACGCTTGGAATGAATTTCTTAATGATAAAACGGAAAATAATTTTACTAACCCAGGATTTGTAAGATTTAATGAATCGATAAGAACTTATGTATGGGCAATTCTCGGTGCACAATCGCAAACACAAACGTCCATTATCGGTACTGGGACGACGTTCGATGCGCAAAAACAGTTTGTCGCAAACGTGGAGGACGCCATTAATTCACCAGTTGACATACCATCGTCTATAAAGCGTTTTCAAGATGCATTACAGTACGCTCAATCCAAAGTGGACTACGTTTATGCGCCGGGACTATACATGTCTCCGAGTAATATGGAACTTTAGATCGGTCAAGTGATAGGTTATAAAAATAAAATTGTTATCGCTACCGATCAACAAAAAACTGGTATAAATTCAGATATTAACGTCGAATTAATACGCAAACAATCACGGGTGAAAAGGGAATAGTCAAGCTGCAAACACCAACTATCGCACAACCATCTACTGACACACAAGTGCCACCACATATTGAGGCTAAAAATCCAAAACATATTGATGAAAAAACAGCGCTTGTATTAGGTGGAGTCGCGGTTGGTTTACTCATGATTTGGTTAGCGAACTGATTTGGTTAAATAGTTCTTAGCGGATACGTACAACAGCCTTGCAATTGCTACGATCAGCCCCCACAAGTTTTGACTAAGCCAAGTGGTTGTCTTAGCTAATAAATTCAATAGCCAGGAAACAACACTCCCTATTACACCGGGAAGTGCGGCCGCGGCTTTCTCAGCGAGCTTTCCCAGTGCTGAACCTAATACTTTTAAATGCTTTTTTATCCACTCTTTTATACCATCCGACGTAGGCAGTGATCCGCCACTACCACCTGTACCACCTGTGCCACCGGTTAACGTGAGAGTCAAAGTCGATATAATAAATCCCAACGCGGTTAAAATACTGGCAATTGTTATTCCCTGTTCTCTGAACAATGTTTTAAATTAACGGCCAGTGTAGTGTCATTGTTGAGGACTCGATCGATAGTTTCTCGAATTCGACTGATTTGCGAACGAAGTGCCGCTTTATTATTGGAAGCAGCCTCGAGGTAGGCCGATCTTTTGTCTTCTAAGTTACGCAATCTTTCCGCTATGCGGCGTCTACTGAATTCATCGTCCGCCTGTTCAAGTTTTGTTTTCTCGTAAACTATATGCTTGTCGATTTCGGATATCTTGGCCATATTATTGTTGAGTTCTCCCCGCATTGTTCGCATTGCCTTGTCAAGACCTCGTAATTCCCTAATACTGAACTCCGAATATGGTGATACACTGACCGTGGAATTATCGTAGTAGGTACCCAAGATTTCTTCGAGTCCATCAGAGGCCACCTTCGAGGAAGCTTCCAAATTATCTGTGTTACTGAGTTCTTCCCGCACAGTCCTAAGAACCTTAGTAGTCTTCGCAGAAAGTCATCGGTAGTCCACAAAACCTAATTTATCACGAACAGTGCCGATACCGTGTTTACTGGCTATCGTAGACAAGGCTAGGGGGCTTACGAGTACGAGAATGCATAAGATCAATATCCGGAGCGCCACGCAGTCGCAAAATTCCTTTACTATCTATCTCAAACTTTGAATAATCACGACCTATTGGGGTAACATAATTTTTTATCATCTTTTAAGGTATCGTAATAATCATTGACGGACGATTGTAAAAGTTCATAGTTAAGATTCGTAAAGCTGGTTTCATCAGTACCCTCTTCGTTTGGATTATCAAAGTCATCAAAGGTACTTAGATCTAAGTCATTATGTTCAAAATTAGCCATTTTTATATTAAACATAGGGTACATGTTTTCAATATAACAATGTCTTCGCAATACGGACGCAAGTTAAACCCACAACGTAGACTTCGAGATCCATTAGGGGTCAAAGCAATTCGTTAGTCTGTAACTATAACTAATAATCCTAGTACCATCGATCAGAATCAAACGCTTCTGGTTCGCTTTCCTAATCTCGGCGCACACGATGTGTTAGTTCCGGGAACTGTCCGACTAGCATTTACGATTAGTTTGACTTCTACTGACGTTAACAGGGAGCTTGTTCAGAACATAGGTCGTGCTATCGTTAAGAAAATCGCGATTAAAATTAGCGGTAATGAGGTTTTGAGTATTGACGATAGTGATGTATACTATTGTTACATGGATCTCTGGAGAACGGATAAAGAGAGGGAAAACTTACAGTACCAAGGTAATAAGAACACATTGAGACTGCGCGTAGGTGCTGAAAATGGTGTCGATACCAACAAAGAAGATAAGGCCGTTGCCGACGCATTAGGTAACAGATTCTATGTTCCGCTAGACTTTGAATTACTAGATTCCCACATGCCCTTTTATCAAGCATCCCTAGGCGATAGGTTAGAATACGAACTCACTTTTAATGACTACGGTAGAGTAATCAGAGCTGCTGAAGATGCTAGCTATTCCGTTGACAATATCTCTCTGGAGTACGATATGATAACAGATCCCGAATTAGCCAGACAAATTCTTAACCATTATACGGGAAGTTTAGCCATTTTGTACGATTGCGTGCTGCGACATCGAAAGATCACGAGGGACAAAAAAGATACGATGTGGAATATTAATCTAAAAGTCCCCACGAGGTCATTGAAGGGTATTTTAATGTTGTTCGAGGACCCCTCCGATGCGTTTAAAAGAAATACCGAGAAGTTATACAATCCCAAGATTACAAAAGTAGAATTGACTATCGAGGGCTTTCCTAATCAACTATATAGTCAAGGAATGCTAGCGTATCACCAGTGGGATGAGATTAAAAAACTTCCTTCTATAAAACGTTCCCCAGAAGTTATCGCGGTCGTGAAAGATCTGTCTCTCGGGAGTGTATCGATGGGTGAATGCCTCACCACGAAGTACGCGCTATGGCTAGACATGCGAACAACGGACGATGACCAACTACACGGCAGTGGGAGGAGAATAGAAAATGCTAGCGAGGGTGCCACCATACAGATAACGAAGCTCCAGGAATTGGCTGGTAAATTAAACATATATTTGTACGTGATTATGGATGCGCAACTTAATATACAGAATGGGAGATTCGTGCAAGCAATCTATTAATAATCTTTTACCTAAAGATCCGCACTGCGCTATCATATGCGGGCAAACGGGCTGTGGAAAAACAGCTTTTATTCTCAATATTTTACAAAGTCATTATCGGGACGTTTTCGATCATATTATTATTCTGTGCCAGACTATAAGCGTTAATAAAACATACCTATCGAGAGATTGGGTAATGAATGACGACGGGGTACACAGAGTCGATCCGGGCGATCGTTTACAAGACTGCCTCCGAGTATGTCACGAAAAATGCAAAGGAGAATCAACCCTTTTCGTAATAGACGATTGCAGCGCGAGTAAAGATCTCACAAAAAAGAAAGATATGCTTTCCTATTTAGCATTCTCCGGTCGGCATACTCAACATAGCGTTTGGGTACTTACTCAAAAATACAACTCTGTCCTGAAAGATCTCAGAGAGCAGACCAAATGGGTAGCACTCTTTCATTGCAAAGACCGAGATTCATTCGAGGAATGTTTACGCGAAAATGATGTTATTTATACCAAGCCCGAACGAGATGAAGTCAGAAAACTGTTAGCGGCAACTGTTACACTGTAAACTCATATTAAAAACCGATCAACCAGCTGCTTATGCAATTGCTTAGCAAAATGTAGCAAAAATGTAGCAAATTGTAGCAAAATTATAGTAAAATATAGCAAAATGTAGCAAAATTATAGCAAAAATACGATAAATTGAACATTAGCGGTTAATATGACATAAAATGTGGTTCGAAATCATCATTCTTTTGCAACAGTTCATTATTACGGGTTGTATTGGATATGTCATATTATATTATGTTAGACTTAAATATCTCCTTAGGTATTACATTATGGAATGCGACGAACTCATCGAACAAATGCTCAAAGAATCTGATGCAGATCAACATGCAGATCAAAATGTAGATAAATCTTTAGATAAACAAAGAGAAAGACTTGCGGCTTTGGTAGCCGGTGGAAAATGTTCCCAATATTAGGGAGAAAATTATACCATCAAAAAAATTGATAACATGACCGACGAAGAGATTAAAAAACTGTACGCGCGTTACGAGTCTAGACTGGGAGCTACCATGACTATAACGATAGGGTCTTCTATATTACAACTATACACAGTCGTAGCTAGTACGTTTCTCCCCATCCCGGCAGAACATTGCATGTATTTATGCGAATCTCTAGAGAAAGACCCATTCATCGAACACGCTATAAGCTCAGTGAGCTGTGAGTTTTATCATAGATATGGAATGTTATTAGCTCCACTCACCACAGCTTTAATAACGGCTAGGTATTGTCAATTTAAACATACATGCCCACTTAATAATAATGGAGACTCAACAGGTGACACCACAACAGATTGTGAACACACAACAACAAGTGAACGAGGAACAACAGATTGCGGAACAACGAGTGAATGAGGAACCACCACATGTGAATGAGAAAATACAACATGTGAATGCACCACAAACACAAAAACAAGCTAGAGTTACTAAGAACCCCCCAAAAATAGCTGCAGGAAGAAAGGGAGGACTGGCGAGGAAAGCAAAATTAATAAATAATTCAAATATTAATCCGATTAAAACATGGGCACTAGTAGGAGTTGCTGGTATAGTGGCTGTACGGTTCTTTTATAAGACCGGAGAAGAGAAAACGTCACCCCAAATGTCACAACAAGTTCAATTAGAGGTTAGCACGCATATAATGCTATAAGAAGCATGACTACTCCAGTTACAGACGGTAAAATGTTGGTAAACGCGACGTATCATTCAGCGGTGGTCACCGGCTTGGCCATTGGCTATGCCCGTATAGCTAAAATGATTACTAAAGCCACACCTCCCAAGCTAGATTTTAATGGATTTGATATAGGTATGGCCATTCTGGATATTGGATTGGCTATGGCAACGAAGGATATGCTCATCAAACAAGGGCTTATTCTGGAAGACATAATGAAGTAATTAAACATTTGAATATTTTATATTATTAAACATATGGCAACAATTGCGATGATGGTTGGTGGAGCTGTTGTTAATGCTCTAGCTTTTTCGGGGAGTAATTTTTTATTTTCTAGTATGAGGGAATCAAACGCTAAAGAAGTTGAAGAGGAACGTAAACGACATAACGAAGCAATGGAACAACTCCAAGCAGCCCAGTCACAATATACGCGGCAGAGAATGAAGAGATTAGACTTTATTCATGAACAACTGCTTACGGAAGGACATTCAATTCAAACGTTTAAGGATGTCGAATCTGCCATGCACGAATACTACCTCGTTTATGGGAAAATAATCGACCCAATACCGAGACCAACAATGAGTCAGTTTTATACACCGTCAGAAGAACAAAAGAACCGCGAGGTCACATTTGTGATTATGGGATTGACTTCTGTATTGATTTTCAGCTATACCATGACTACTCATAAATAACCACAGCTGTGGCTATGCATAAACCATGACCTAGTTTAGAGCGATCTATAAATAGCGTTGGCTGACTGCCTAATCAATATCTCACCAGTGTAGATGTGATTTGCATTTAGACAAATGATATGATAGATTTATAACCATGAATAATTGCAAATTTACACTCATGGGTAAGACGACTCTATGTAACCGACGCTGTGTTGAAATTTACTGCGGTATACACAATTAATACATCAAGCGCGGAAACATAAACTATATGTGTTCTGTATGCGGGATAGGGGTCAAAGGTCGTTATTGTTTATGTAAGGAACACGGTGCTGATAGGGTCAGGAACCAGATTATTTATGCTAGGAAGAGAGATTACATCAATGAGAGGAATAGGTTTGGGAGAATACATATTTAGATATATGAAAACAACCAATTAGACATTTGTCTCATTTTGCATATACCATTCAACCACAATGGTTCTTGTCAGAGAGTTGAAGGCTATGGCAAAGCAAAGTGGTCTACGTGGATATTCTCGAATGAGAAAAGCTGAATTGATTACCTTACTCGGTTTGGAATACAACAAACCCCAGACTGTTAGGGAACTCAAAGCTCAAGCGAGAAACAGTGGGCTGAGAGGTTATTCTCGAATGAGAAGAGCTGAATTGATCGCTTTACTAGATAATAATGATAATGATGATAATAATAATGTTGATATTGATAATGATGTTGAGAATAAACAACAAGAATTAATATTTGTACCCATATCCGCCGGCGTTGGTAAATATCTAAGAGGTTGGAAGATGGATATTAATTCCAACATGGATGTTAACGATATGAAGCCCATCATATCGAGTAAAATTAACGAGGAGTTAGATGATTTACATAGTATAAAATACCAGCTGACGATTAAAATGTTATTGAGTAAAAGCACAGACGATAGCACCGAATATACCGAATCATATTTCCGTAGCAATCAAGAAGTTATAACCGAATCAGATACTATAAACGCATCATTAGATACATCAATTCAGAGGATACAGGAAACTTTAGAACGCTGGACTAATAGAGGTTCGGGTTGGGGTGTGGATAAAATTGATAGTTTATATTTAGATATAGCAAATCATATGCCTTTCAAAGGTGGATCTTATATAGATTTACCACCGTATTATAAAAAGAAAAAAGCCATAATTAACGTAAAAAATAAATCCGATGACTGTTTCAGAATGATGATAAGATCTGCATTGTTCCCCGTAGATTCTAAAATTGCAAATAGACCTTCTAGCTACCCCCAAAACGATGGACTCAACTTCGATGGTATAGACGAACCTACACCAATATCACAAATTGATAAGGTGGAAAAACAAAAAAAATTAGCTATAAATGTTTTCGGACATTCTAAAGGAATTGTTGTACACAGGATAAACTCCGCTCCAGAACATATTCCCAGAGTCAATTCATTTCTGATCGAAAAAGATGGTAAATATCATTATACGTGGATAAAGAGTTTAAACAGGCTATTATACGATCAAACAAAACATAAGGAAAAGAAATATTTCTGCGAAAGATGCCTGCATGGGTACTGCAGACAAGATCTATTAGAAGCGCATAAAGAAGACTGTAGAGGTGTTGGACAGAATGCTATCAGGATCGATATGCCTAAAGAGGGAAAAAATATATTAAATTTGAACATTATTGTAATCAAATGCCAGTACCGTACGGCGTACGTAATTTACGCCGACTTCGAAGCGCTTATCAAACCCATAGAAAATACCAACTGTAGCAATCAAGATAGTAGTTTTATGTACAAAACTCAAGAACATATTCCTTGTGGGTTTGGATATATAGTTGTAAGGTATGATGGGAAAACAAACACTCCCGTGATTTACAGAGGTCCCTATGCAGCGGGAAAGTTCCTAGAATATCTACAAAATGAAGAGAGAATAATCAGGGAAAATTTATCGTGTAAGAAACCCATGTGTATGAGGAGGGATGATTGGAGGGCCCATAAGAAGTCAACGAGTTGTCACGTTTGTAATAAACCCCTGGATGGGGATTCCGTAAGAGATCATTGTCACGTCACGGGTAATTATCGGGGAGCCGAGCATAACGAGTGTAACTTGAAACTAAAAATGAATTCTCAAACAATACCCATCCCCGTTGTGTTTCACAACCTTAGGGGATATGATTCACATCTCATTATGCAAGCTATCTCAAAGACTGACGGCGGTTTAACATGCATTCCTAATAATATGGAAAAATACATATCGTTCTCGTTGACTCAACCTATACATTATAGGGACAAGGATGGGAAATCTAGAATAAAGCAAAGTAATGGGCTTAGATTCATAGACTCCGTACAGTTTCTGTTATCTTCCCTGGACAAGTTAGCTAATGCGAACAATCCCGATGACTTCGCGATAACAAATCAATATACCGATAAGATAACTCGTCATTTGTTGCTGAGAAAAGGTGTATATCCTTACGAATATATGGATGATTGGTCTAGATTCGAAGAAACTGAATTACCAACCCTCGAATCATTCTATAGTAACTTAACAGAATCTAAAATAACAGATGCCGATTATGAACACGCTCTGACGGTCTGGGATAAATTAGGTTGTAAGAATTTAGGCGATTATCCCGATCTGTACTTAAAAACCGATGTACTGTTACTCGCCGATATATTCGAGATATTTAGAAAGACATGTTTAAAACAATACGGCTTGGACCCGGCATGGTACTATTCCAGTCCCGGACTATCGTGGGATGCATTGTTGAAGAAGACCGGCGTAGAACTAAAACTACTCACAGATTACGATATGCACTTGTTTATTGAGAAAGGATTAAGAGGTGGTATATCGCTGGCAGCTAAAAGGTATTCTAAGGCTAAAAATAAATTAGTGGAAGGATACGATCCGAGTAAACCCGACACGCACATATTATATCTCGACGCTAACAATTTGTACGGATGGGCTATGAGTCAACCTTTACCCACGGGTGGTTTTGAGTGGGTCGATGATATCGAAGTGAATGATATCCATAATAATGATGCGAATAAAGGGTACATACTAGAAGTTGACTTGGAATATCCAAGTTCGTTACATAAAGATCATAACAGTTATCCGCTAGCTCCCGAAAGATTAATGGTTAATAAAGATTGGATGTCGGAATATCAACGCTCTTTGATGGGTAATAGTAGGTTAGCTAACGTAGAAAAACTCGTACCAAATTTGATGGATAAAACAAAATATATAGTTCACTACAGAAATCTCCAGTTATATCTATCGTTAGGTATGAAACTTAAGAAAATACACAGAGTTCTAAAGTTTGATCAAAGCCCTTGGATGGAGCCCTATATAAGGTTGAACACAGATTTAAGAAAGATAGCTACCAGCGATTTCGAAAAGAACCTATATAAGCTCATGAATAACTCAGTATTTGGTAAAACTATGGAGAATCTAAGGAAGCGTGTTGATGTTAAATTAGTCAGATCTAATGAGGAAGAAAGACTCAGGAAACTTATAGCCAGTCCGGCTTTTAACAGAAGCAAGATATTCCATAACGACTTAGCCGCGTTGCATATGCAGAAGAGTAATATAAAATTCAACAGACCGGTGTACGTTGGTATGAGTATTCTCGACTTGTCAAAACACTTAATGTATGACTTTTATTACAACGAACTTAAGAAGCAATACGGCGATAGATGCGAGGTGTTATATACCGACACAGATTCTTTGTTGATGGAAATACAAACCGAGGATGTGTATAAAGATATGGCAGAAAAAATAGATATGTACGACACGAGCGATTACCCAAAAGATAATCCACTGCACAGCGTAGTAAATAAAAAGGTGTTAGGTAAGATGAAGGATGAATGTGCTGGGACCCCTATAGCGGAGTATGTCGGATTAAGACCTAAGATGTATTCTATAAAGAAGTCCGATAATGGAGAGATAAGAAAAGCTATGGGTGTTAAGAAGTATGTTGTAAAAATGCATATCAAACACGAACAGTATAAAGAATCATTATTCAACGGTAGAACGTTCAAACACGAGATGAACTCTTAAAGAAGTTACAATCATAGGATATATGGATTAAGAATGAACAAGACATCATTATCCCCCTTAGATACAAAGAGATAGATTGATAAGGATGGTGTAACTACCTATGCTTATGGTTATGGTGGTATTACCGTACCGTCGGGAACTATGAACAACTCTTCTCGTACAAATGCCCTACCCGGTCCATCTTTAAGATAATAAAGAATAGGCTCTCCTTCTTTCGTAACCAATCGACTAATGTTATACGTCTTAAGGGACCATATGGGATCGGTTGCGCGACGTAGGCCTCCTTCGAGTTCACCTGGCTGGTATAAATATCTTACCCTTACTCTATCCAGAAGTTTTCGTTCTTTGCCTCTCCTCGGTGCTGAAGATTCGGAAGTCACGGATTTCATTTTAATAGCATCGGATGGTTTCTTCCCTATTAATCTCGTTACTTCATTATTCAGCGCTGATACAACGGCTGATTATCGTGTCACCCATTTGGTTGATCTCAATCGTTCCGATTTCATTTCGATCCCATACTGATAGCCAAACAAACATTCCGCTAATGTCCTGTTAAATCTTTCGATGATAGCTTGACTGCGGTGGGCCTCTCTTTCACCATGCCTGATTTCGACATCGTGCTTTGTAAACAGCTTAGTTACCGATCCCATAAACTCGCGACCGGGATCTACTTGAAATAGCATAGGCCATTTTAGCGGTCCGCGTTTATATATGCGACTCAGTGCATTAGCTACTTCTGTTGAATCTTTCGAGGTTAATGGCTCAGCCTCATTGTATCGACTAGCCACATCCACTACGGTTAAAGCGTATTTATACGTTTTGCGTTTTACCTTATCGTGGGGGAGAAACAAGAGGTCAGCCTGATGAACTTCATTCGTTGTAAAAAAATCAAACTTCTTCCTCGGTATATAACGCGGTGCCGGTAAATATATTTGCCACATCGCTTGTTTCTTTAACCAATCCTTGGCCACATCTTTAGATACCTTAGCTGAGGTGGCTAATTTTTGTATTGCTCCTATACCTTTCCAATATCCTCGTGGGCTATAGTAAATTTTATCCATTATTAATTAATATTGATGTTTCGTTTAATACAACTCATGACTATCGTTGAATCGCATAATCATTTTGGCATAAAAAATGCCACCTGTAGTAGCAGTATAGGTATATGAATCCGGCTCCAGTGGAGTTGCGGCAGAACCCCCATTACCTATACTACTGCTTTACTGCGCCTCTCGTGTGTTGTGGTCATGGTGGCAATAGGAGTTTGTGTGCTTGCTTTGCTGTTTGCAAATTTGGTCAATGAAAACATTAAATTTGCAATACAACATCACTAGACATGATGATGGTATTCAAATACAAATTCAATGGTATTTGTGTACTGTATGAGGGACAATGCAGAGGTTTTTTGTCTCGTAAAATAAGCGGGAAATCAATGCTAATTTATATACCCCGGCTATAAAGCGAATCAGAATATAGCACAACACTAGTGCATATAAAATCTCTACATTTCTTCCGCAGAAAAAAAAAAATACATTGTAGCCCTTCAGCGAATTCAGGGAAATGGAACAGATTATATGAATTAAACTTGGTCAATACAAATTTGAAATTTGAGATAAAACATCACTAAACATAATGATTAGCCGATTAAATTGTATTTCCTGTTCTGATTGGCATTGTTTTATATGCAGAGATTAAGATAACCATGCGTCTTGTCTCGTAAACTAGGCCTTCAGCTATATACACTTTTCTCGAAACCCACCGGTGATTCGGCCAATAATATTACTTTAAAGAATTTTGATACAATGAGTGGAAGAATTGTATCTGAAACTATTATTTTGTCAGGAATAATTTATTCCAATATCATGTGCAGTTGCAGCTTTACTATATATATGTGAAATAAATTAATAACCATAAGCGTAGCACTTTGGTTCAGCTGATCGCTATTGCCGGAAATGTTTTCGAATGGAAGAATTTGACCAATCACCATCCATGCGCCCGTGATTGCAAAAACTTAATGTTGACATATAATAGTCAAACTACAACAAGTATGACTTTCAGTGATTCAATGTATGGCATTTATGATATATATATATCCATTCTCTATCAATAGCGGTAAAATGACCGTGGTTGCTGTAAATAACGGTGAGTTGTGCGATCTTCCAATCACTTCACATATGATTTTGCCGAAATGAATTGAAACAATATTGAATGAAATGTTGAATAAAATTATTAAATAGATTACCAACAGAAGTCCAGATATATTATGAACTCTTCTACAACCAGACATGATTTGAGCATTTAAGTACGGATTTGTTGACATGGTATTTCAGGTGTTCCGTGCTTACAGTAATGTCTATGTGTTGCGGGAAAAAACCAATAACATACTCAACCCTGTGTATAAGACGACCCCCCCAAAACCACACACACACATACTTTGAAAGCCTCCTAATTCTAGTTATGAAAAACTCGCCTTATACACAGCAATATACGGATTTGGATTCTTACCAGTGTGTACACAACCCCCCCCAAAAAAGAAGGGCCTCCCACCCGCCCGCCCGATATTTTCAAAAGCTATTGCCTGAGAACCAATTTTTATTTTTCAGCCTAAATTGTACTCAACTTTGTACGTCTGGGTTTAAGTGTAATTTTTGTTTACCTCTCCCCCTCAAGCTTCAACATGAATCAGCAGTTATCATCCACGCTCCTGGCTCAGCAATCTCTGAGGCACTTCAAGATGATGTCGGACTCCCTTGGTGATTACCACCTAACCTACTTTGGGTTGGGCGCTATCCATGCCCTCGATGACCATTGACATCCTGAATGTTTAATTGACCTGTGCCTTCAGGCATCTCTACCTTGTCGGTGCCTGCAGACACTTCTACAGTGCCTGATACCTGGCAACTCTTTCTGACTGGGCTTCGGGCATCACCTCCACACCTGCATTGACCACCTATCACGTCCAGTTGTTATCTGCGCCTCCCGGGTTTCCGACAGCTCCACAAGCACATTTCCTGCTGCTGGCCTACATGGAACCTACTTGGATGCAGACTTTTAAGCAGCCCATGTTTCAGCAGGCGCCTGTGTCCCCCCTGTCACAAGCGCCTGCGCCTGCCTACCAGCAGTCAACACTAGCGCCTTTGGCGCCTTACATACTGCTTGCACGACAGCACTTGCAACGCCTCATGTGCTTGTAGTCCCTCAGCTCCTCCTGCTCACCAGACAGTGGCGACTGTTTCAGCCCCCTCTACATCTATGGCAGCACCCAGGGTGGGCTTAGGTATCCTTGTCATGGATTAGGTCACAGGATTCATCTCCAGGCATGTCTTTAAGCCGATCCTCCAAAGTGCCATGATCCAAGTAACGTTCCAGGAGCCACTCTCCTGTCTGCCGCTCAGAGCACTACTTATCAGATTTCTCGAAGGGGTCATTATCCAAGTCACTTGACAAGTCCTTGGAGTGGGGTACTCACCTCGGTCCTGCTCAGATGCTATTTTAGATGGTAGACTGCTTTTCAGCGGTAGCACCTTCACCCGGCTCAGGTGTTAACAAGAGGGACACCCTATGGTCGCACCCTATACCTCCATCTATGCCTTTGGGGTTGCAGACCATGTGCACGACTTGGACGAAGATCTCCTTTGCTGGCATTGGCCTCATGATCTCGGACGATGGATCAAAATCTTACTGAGATTAATGCCAGCAGGATTGATCACTTCCAGACATTCGTGGATTTCCAACAGAAGCAGATTGACCACATGCGTAAGGTGACTCCAGCTGAAATCACCGCAACCTCCCATATGGGATATCTGGCCTTGTCAACGTGGGATTCTGAGTTTATTTCTTTCACCACCAGTCAACCAGAAGCTTTTACTGCAGTAACACTTAGTTCCCAGAGACTCTAGTGTGATACATGAAGCCAACTTTTATCAAGGAAAATATCTGCATGTAAAACATCTTTGCTACTGCATGTTATACACCATTCGAAAGGTCTAATCCTACTGTTCATACATATGAAAGCTATGTTTATCACATTATTTAAATAATGCATTTACAGCTTAATTAAGTTAGTTGTAAATAAAAAATGTAAGCTAATACATTCATAATGTCCAGATTGAGGACCAAGGAAGTGAAAACTTGACGATTTTCGGCAAATATAAGATTTAATAAAATCCACTTTTATGAAATAGAAACAATTCATGTAAGTCCTCTTCGGCAAGTATCAAGAATTTCAGTGACCAACTCATTTATGAAAAGTGACTTTCATTGGACTTAATTCACAGCCCTGTTTTTGTCCAAAAAGTCAGTAGAAACACTCTGTAAAACCACATTACACTGCACATATGCTGTAACAGATGAGTACATAAACTGAATCATATTCAGCATTTTAACTGTCAGGCCTCATTTGTGGAGAACATAAATAGTTTTTTTCTGTCTGCAGTCTACAAATGCAACATAAAATCCACCTCTATTTTTGTATCAATAGGCCTATAACCTGCTTGTTCCTCACATATTTTGTTTTTATTTTCGGCCAATGTTTTCAATCTTAAGTAAATTATTGTTGCAAATATCTTTCCGAAAACACTTTAAACTTAATCCCCTGTAATTATTAGGCTCATCACTTGGGCCATTTTTATTAATTGGCACTATATTTGTACCTCTACTCCACGCAAGTGGAAACTGGCCTGTTAAATAACTAAATAAAGTATCCATGTACCCTGTAAGGCATAATTATTTTACATGATGATTTGGACATTTCCAGTAATAACATAATTCCTTTGAATACCCTACCTCTCTTACACCATAAATTCCCGTTTTGTTTATTATAGACATAAAATGGTTTTCCTCTTTCTGCTTCACATTGACAAAAAAACATACGCCTTAAAAATCAACTGTTTCACATCAACGGAGTTGTGCATCTTGTCAGTCAACAATGACGTACGAGGGCTGGTCAAAAAGTTTTAAGCCTAAAAAACAAAACCTACATTAGTGAAAGTGTTTTTAATTTTTATCAAAATCTCATATCGATAGTGAAGCTTTTCAATTCCAGTCAGGAAGAAGTTTCCCAGAGCCACCCTGAAATACCCATTCACGTCAGCTTTAAAGTCATCGTTGTCTTCACGAAGGTGTTCTTTCAGTTTAGTTCATTGTTTATCCTACCAAGCCAGAGTTTCGTCCTGTACAGGGCATCATCTACATCGAGCCACATTCCAGTTACACCACGGTATCCTGGGCCCCCCATGAAGTCACAGGAGATGATCGTGGAAGCAGTCAATCAGCCATGCTGATCTGGTCATTTTTGGATGACACTAACATCCCTCCAAGTTCTCATGTTGAAAGGTGGACTTCTGCTCATCCCTCCTCATTCTTATAATTATACACAAAGATAACCATTGTGTGATTTTTAGTTCATCTCAGGATCATCAAAGTAATGTCCATCTGTCAATGCTTCTGTCTGTTCAAATAGAGCATAAAGACATCTGCTTTACAACTACTGAACACATTCATATCATGTGAGAATAAGCAGGTTTAGCTTGTCCTTTAGATGCCGCAGCACATGATAATGAAGAATATAGCCCTTCTGTACTCTATACAGCCTATACATGTCAAGGTTATCATTACAGGTATTTCATTGTCTGACTTTGAAGTTGAAGGTCACTACTTTTTTAATAAACATACAAACTGGTTATGACCCCAATGACATCTGTGACCTCTCAGAAAAGGGCTCACGCTGTATAGAGTACCACCGATTTTTGTGAAAGATCAAAGATTATCAAACTTAAGGTTTTGAAAATAGATAAGTTTTAATGCCTATTTGATAATTTGAAACATGAGACCATCTATGTCTATAACTTATATATGTATAAGTTATAAAATATCAATGTTAGGAAAAATTCATTTCTTAAGTGTAGTTGCTTCTTTTAATTCCTATTTTAAACAATGAAAAAGTAGTGTATTGAAGCAAAAGCTAATACATCATCAAATAAGACTTCTAAACATAACAGAGAAAATCCAAAATATTCAAAGACGTAGGGCTCCAAGTTCACTATTTTAATTACTTGTTGACAGCTAAGTAAATATATTAAATCATTAGCCAAAATGAAATGCAAGTGGCCATGCTAATATTGGCATGCAACTTTGCCTCTTACAATTGTGAGGAATAAAAGATTATGGTAAATTGAAAGCTGTTTGTTATTTATTATAATTTATTACTGTTAAAGATATCTGATTTGAACACAATGTTACAATTGTAACAGTGTTAAAAGTTTGTGCAATTATATATTAGCTGACTCTCAATTTGATCTCACTCTATAGAGAACTGCCAAACATGAAATGATGACGATCATGGATATTCCTATTAGTGTGATACTTTACTTCAATCTCAAATTTGAACACAATGGTGTATGAGTAGATATGAGTGCTCAGTTCTCAACCTGAGTTTAACCTTAAACAAAGTCAGCAACAAAATTTAAAAAACTAAACTGTCACTAAAATTGATTACTGAATTCATGATTTTTCCACACTCGCCAAGAGATTGCATTTCACAAACTTCACTCACAAATGCAAGCAAAGCACTTGCAGCTTGAGCAGTGCAGAAGAGGTATCACAATAAAAACTCACATTATAGTATGGTTGTAAGACAATTTATTTGGGTTAGCAAATCCTCACATGTTTCGTATCAATGAGGTGAGCTTCTGTACTTCTGGTACACTGGTTATTATCAGAGTTAACTTTGTTGGATGTGGACTTGAACTGTATCTCTTGGTATATTTTCTCTCTTTTGTTTGCAGTTCATAAAACAGAAAATACCCTTGAAGAGATGAATGTGTACAGTGTGCTGCTGTGAAATGGGAAAACACCACACACATTAACTGCCAACAGGAAGCTATAGTGTGAATCATGGAATTCAAGAGTGGAGGAAGGATGACATTGACATACAACTGCATTTTGTGATATGTTTTAGTGAGACATTTAAGTAAATTGATTAGTTAATTGCTAAGAAATATTTATGTCATGCACAATATTTTTTCACAAAACATGGGTAAACATTTGACAAAAATGATTTTTTTTCTGTATGGCTAATATGGCTGTCTCAGCCTGAAAGTCTAGTGAGCTTATGTCATAGCCTACTTGTCTGGTATCTTCAAGAAGTAGTAAGTACACTTTTCCCAGTTTCCGCCACCAATTAACTCTGAAAAAGTGGATACCTGGAAAATAGCTGAGAAAGACAGATAACACTGTTTTGACAGTCTTTTCAAGTAAAATTCCCATCATATAATCAATATTATCCAATTATCTGTCAGTGAACATGTTACTTAAAATCAAACCAAACATACTAAGTACTTGATGATAAAAAATGTACTTTCAACTTTCAAATGAAGGTAAGGATAAGGTAAGTGCTTGATAACAGTGTTAGAACCTACACCGAAACGTAGCTCTTTATTGTAATAAAGAAGTTGTTCATCCATAAATTCTTATCCTTACTCTCTGTTTTAAAAATATTTTTATTTCAATTCAGTAGACATGAATGTAACATTGGTACATGAGGTATATACATGTAGCAAATCATAGAATCTTAAAACATGATCAGATATGGGTAAGTACATATATTGATTGACTGAGAAATTGTAATAAGTAGGCTGATAATTCCTTCCATTTTCTGTCGAATAGCTAAAATTGCAAGTACTTTGATTATTTCTTGTAAACTGCATTATTTTGCTATTGAATGTGTCCGAAAGTTTATCAAACGAAATCATATGCAAACTCTTTAAAAATGATTTTATTTACAAAGAATTATACATCCGTGTCAATAATTCTAGAAAATTAAGTTAGATGTAACAAAATGATTGTAATAGTCTAACGGGATAACTATGCATGTGGAGATGTTTGTTTACCGCCGTTGCCATGATCGTACAAATTCCATCCAATCGATGATGTTACGATTCAGATTGTTTTTGTTTACAATTAGTTACACCGAAAGTTGCTAATTTTTAGAAATTAAGGAACATGAGTGTTTTCCTTTCGTCAGAAAACAAAAAATTATGATCGAATAGGAAAAATGATGAAATTATAAAGAAAATTTCGGAGTGCATGCCGCTGAACGTGAAGTGCCAAAAGTCAACAATGGCCGTTTCTGGTAGTTGTGTGCCGAGAAGTTTGGCTGAAACTTTTTTAACTTGCGATATTTTCTTTTTTGAGGTAAATAAATTACTGAAAGTTTTTATATTGAGCAAGCTGAGCATTTATGCATGTCATACGTAATTTCAATGTTACGCATGGCCTTCTTGGTAAATAGATATGGCGAGTTTTATTTTGGGGTGTCGTTATGCTATCCGCCTGTCGAATAGGTTCGACATCAGATGCACGGGAAGTGACACCTCTGTCGAATGGGTTTGACTATAGCGTGCAGAGCTGTAATACTACTATTTTTCATTGCGATGAATTTTTCTAATTTACATACATCTTTCAATATTTTTATGAAAAAAGGGAAAGCATAATGGAGTTTTCTTAGTGCTTGACTGGTGAATGTATTTTTTTGCAAGAAGAATTATGTGGTTGAAAAGGTAGTTGTTTTTGTTGTTGCAAAATAACTTATCCAGAATGGTAATATGAATATCATATGCAAGTTTCGAGTTTAGGTACATTTCAATTTCTAACCAAAATTCCTTTACAAAAACATTCTACATACACATGGTATAAGTCGTCAGATTCAGAGACACAAAATGAGCATATATCATCATCTATTAACTTCATTTTCAATAATTCCTTTTTGGTATATAGAGCTCTGTTTATGAATCTGTACTGGAAATCTATTAGTTTAACATCATTGATACACAATCTACAATTAGAGAAAACACTATTCCATAAAATACTTTGATTCAGTTCATTTTCCTATTTATCACACACCAGAGGAAAGTTGGTTGTAGCTATCAGTTTATCATAAAATATTCTGGAGCCCTTTGTTCTTATCAACAAGTCTCTCAAAATGTTATTTATGTATAAGTTAGCTGTGATAGAAGATCTGCCATTTATTGCTTTTTTTCATGATTTAGGAATATTTAGCATTACTCTGTTGTAGTCAAGTATAGTACCTTTAATTTGAAATTGGTTTGGTAATTCTTCAAATGTTAAAAATCTGTTGTTGCTACATAAATCTTTTAAACTATGAATACCCTTATTAAACCAATGTTTTAGAATGAAATTATTTTTAAATTGGTGATTGAACCATAATGGTTCTGATAAAATTTTGTCAATACTTTGTCAACTTTATGTTTTCTGTAGTAATTACCCCAAATATTCAATATATCCCTCCAAAAGGGATTTTTCAAAGTAATAAACTTATCAACATTTGCTCCCATTCTTATCCTTACTTAGTACTCCAACTTCTAAATGCCTATCAAAGAAGCTTCAAATGAAGGATACAGATTTACACCATCATCACCCGCTCCAGTCATTTTCATGACCAGATGGAACACAACAGATAAATACTCTAAAACAACTGTCTATTTTATATGGCATAATTCTAAAATTGACAGAGATCATCAATTCTGTGAGAAACATTATATTATTCCAAAGAAAGCATAAATTGCAAGTGACATACACGTAATTGGCAAATCAAAATGTCCTATTATCTCCCCTTGAATGACAAGTAACAGGACCAGTAAGTAAGTTTCAGTTCGAGAACCCGAAATATAGTTAAATAAAGTGTATAATTCTTACAATTCTTTACTTTTGTGTCCTTAAACATTGACCAAATGTGCAGGAACAATGTATCTTTTTGAGGATACACAATGGCAGGACCAGCTTCTGATAAATAGTGGAAATGTACTAAACATTACTGCAAATATTGCATTGCATATAAACTGTTTTGCAAGTTCACCTGTGACCCCCATATACAGTTGAGCAACCAAATAATAAATCAACTGGTACCTGACGGTTTCAGCAATAGCTCACTGTTGAAATGTTTTGGCAACTACTCATGACTGACTACTATTACCATTTTTCAATTTTTATACAGGAACACAGTAATTTAAACAACTATCCAATCCTAACAAGGTCACACATATTTCATTGGATTGTTTTTCTCTCAGCAAATCGAGTGCATGTTGGCTCAATAACAAGATATGTGTATACACAGTTGGTGTCTTGGATCAACATGAGGCTATGACCATGTAGCCTACAAATAAATTACTGTAGACTCATTAGCAACATAGTTACAACAGCAGTTTGGTTTTCAGTTGATATTTGTCATTTGTGTGATTATAAGCCTGGGCCCCGTTCCTCAAAACAATCGTAGCGCTAAGGTAATCGTAAGTCCAATACTTTAACATAGGCTCACGATCAATGTAGCGCTAAGACCGCTTTGAGGAATGAGGCCCAGGGCCTACATTTTTGAAATGATCTTAGCTAAGATAAATTTTAACAACTTACGTTCAAAGATAAGATATCTAAGGTTAAGATAAGATAGATTTTCGAAACTATCGTAAACCTGTCGCAGATCTTCAGAGTTACGATACCTATCGTAACTCTGACAGAGAACTCATTTGTGTTAGAGATTGAAAAAGCGGGGTGTTTCCCAATGACGTCACGAGGATTTCCCAGGTGCTGACAATGACAACAACATAGATAAGTGACACGGAATTCATGATCACATTGTCAGGTCACATTGTTTAACATGCACATATTTGAGGGAAATTCTGTAGAATCCTACATGTAGACGTTTTGTTCTTACGACAAATGATGCCATGACTACCCGAACACAAATAGTATTCGTGTGCCATGCAATAGCATTTTTCAAAACCGATAAATGTTATAATCAATAAGTGTAGTGTTACCACACTTTAGCTATTAGAATTGAAATAATGTGCGAAAAGATACTTCACTATTTTCCCTTCAAATGGTCCTCCCGTGAGCGCGCAGAACTGTATGATATAAACACATTGCGTACAAAGTCAAGGACGAAAGTAAGGGACGTTATTCTAAATGACAATGACGAGACCTTTGATCGAACTGCATATGCGTTCAGCATTTAACATGCGTGTTCAAGTCTGATGTTAAGTGATGTATACTGTATATTTTTGTGTTTATGTCAAAAGTCAAGTTTAGTGTAAACACTAACATAAAACGTGGAAACACTCAAAACAAAAATTGTTAAGGAAGCAGCGCACCTACAAGCAAGTTTTTATAACAATCTAAGCCTGTTAAGTTTGTTTTGTTACTTATGTATCCAATATATTTCACGAATTAACCAAGGACTTAAATACAATATCAAGCTGTTAGTATTTAGATGATGAAATTATTTTTTTAACTATCTAGATCCATAATTATTTTCAAAATTTAAAAGTGACACTAATTTTCGTTCGCAGAGAGAGATAATTTAGGAATTGTCAAGTTATGTTGTCTCATGGAACACGCCACAAGTTAACGTGAACATACATATAATGTGGTCATTTTCTATCCTTTTAAATTAAGTAGAGGTAATAAACTGATTTGTCTGATTTAAATCTGGCTGAGGAGCGAAATACTTTGTAATTTTAAAACCGGTTTATTGAATGCAAAGATTATTGTGTTGAAAATGTGTATTTTATATTGATCAGTAAATTTCATTCAATAAACTTTTTTTCTGCGAACATATATTGGAAAGTGAATTTTGGACAATGTGCAAACTATGCTACATTTGGATGAGAACCAGAACGAGCATGGGAACCCATTTTTTATTTGATTTGTCGATAGGAAAATCTGTGCTTAACTTTTGCTGTCAAAATTTCAGTAAATTGATATAATTATAATGGAAAACATCTATATGCCGTTAATCACCTGTTTTTAAAGAATGCAATTGTTCAACAGACAGTTTTTAATCACTTTTTATCAAATATTTGTCTTTCAAGAGGATATAGATAACATAGGTATTGAATTTAAAACGAAATAAATTACAATTACTTTTGCAAGAAGAAAAATATTAGATATTGTATACAGATATTTGATCACATGTTTTTCCTTGTTAAGTCAATAAAATGCGAAAATAAAAACTAAAGCATTGACACAAATGCGATCCAGAAAATATAACAGCGGAACTCTGGGCTTCATGAAAACTGTAACATTGAGCAAGGTGTCCCGGGCGAATACAAAGGGAAACCACTCTCAACTAGGGTTTGAACTAAGATTAGCTCCCCCTGTGTTATCAATGAGGTCACGGTCATTACTGTAGCCTGCCAACACCTTCCGTTTTTATCCTTCCCAAATTATCGAAAAGGTATGTTGTTTCACACTTCTTCAGCATGGACTCGGATAGAAATATATTGTAAGCTATCGACTCCACAGTTATGTGGATCGCTGTCGCGATTAAGAACATTTTTGACGTGAAATCCTTGATGCTTTCTTCGTGTTTTCAAAGTGTCAATTTGAATCACTCAGTTTTACAAAATGAAATGTCCATGTTTGAACGTAAAGCAGACTAATTGTTTGGCAAAATATCTATGGAAAAGTATGCCACCATCTTGGATGAAGATAAAATAAACTTACGACAGGTATGGGGCTATCTTAGATTTACGACATCTTAGGGCTACGATAGTTTCGAAAATATGCTACGATAGCCTACGATTTCCTAACGATAAATTTACGATAATTTTAGGGCTATGATCATTTCGAAAATCTAGGCCCTGTAACATTGAGCAAGGTGTCCCGGGCGAATACAAAGGGAGAACTAAGATTAGCTCCCCCTGAGTTATCAATAAGGTCACGGTCATTACCATAGCCTGCAGATACCTTCCTTTTTTGTCCTTCCCAAATTATCAAGAAGGTACGTTGTTTCATACTCCTTCAGCATAGACTTGGATAGAAATATATTTTAAGCTATCGACTCCATAGATATGTGGATCGCTGTCGCGATTAAGAACATTTCTCACGTGGAATCATTGATGCGTTCTTTGTGTTTTCGAAGTGTCAATTTGAATCACATAGTTTAACAAAATGAAATGTCAATGTTTGAACGTAAAGCAGACCAATTATTTTGCAAAATATCTATGGCAAAGTATGCCGCCATCTTGGATTTACGACAAACTTAAGATATCTTAGGGCTACGATAGTTTCGAAAATATGCTACGATAGCCTACGATTTCCTTATGATAACTTTACGATAATTTTAGGGTTACGATCGTTTCGAAAATCTAGGCCCTGCACAAAAGATTATCAGGAATGATGTGTGTTTAGTAAATACCTGCATGAACAAGATGGAGTCCATATCAATCATTGTATTGTTTTACTCAATTAGGCCTTATAAATTCTATTTATTCAAGTATGTACATCAGTAAGGCTTTATACTTCAACCTGATCTGTTGTGTAAACATCAATCTATCAACATTTGACCTTGTATAAACATCAGTTACTCACATGTAGATAACCTTCCTTTTTCACCTTTCTGTACATCACTTGCTTCATAACATTTTTTCACACCAAAACGTCACATTCATTATAATATAGGTTGGATATTCATAAAACTATCTCCCTTTATCTGGAAATGCATGTGTTAATTAGAAGAATATCAAGGCAGTTTTAGCAAGGACCATTCAACAGTGGACAATATTTTTATATTGCAAAGTGTCATCCAGAAATACATCACCAGAAGAAAACGAAAAGTATATTGTGTATTTACAGATTTTAAGAAGGCATTTGATATGGTTATCCGAAACAAGCTTCTATACTCCATGCTTCAGAATGGAATTCATGGCCAATACTGCAAGGTTGTAAAGAATATGTATGAAAATGTAATGCATGTTTACCAATTAAAAGTGTCAATGCCTATAAATATCTTGTCATGACTCCAAAGTTAGTATGGTCAAAACCTGCAACACATTATCTGAACAAGCCAGTAAAGCAGTCATTCCTATGAAATCTCTTTTATGGAAATAGCATCTGGCTGTTTTCCAGATGTTTGACAAGAAAATTACATGTAATCCTACTCTGGCATATTGTTCAGAAATTTGGGAATTTACTTTTGATGAAAATATTGAAAATATATCTTGGGTGTAGGGTGTAGGGTGTAGAAGCCCAAACTGTGTTACACATTGGGAAACTTGTAGACATCCACATTTACTTTGTATCTTGAAAAATGTGAGGCACCCATATCAATGATATAAGATATATATATATATATAAGATAAATATATAATTGATAGAAATCGCCCAGATTGGGCTTCCAACTTCCAACAAATTTAATATCCTTCTTGGTATATGTAGCAGCAGTGGGGGGAACGGGTATTATATTTCTATTTGACATTACTCACTTCCGCCATGGTCAGTGTCATGGTTGCCATTTTGAGACAAGGATACGATTATTGGCTTTGTAACATTGTTATTGTTATTTTCATGACTAACAAAATTATGAACTTAGTTTGCAAGTGTAAAACAAGATTTGTTTCTTTTATCAATTACTATTTATTGTATTGTGTAAATAAACTTAAAATGCCACTGGCAATCATTATATGTTATCTTTCTCCAGCATTGTTTATTTGTTTATGTCATTTGTTATTTGCTTTGCAAAGTGTATTCAGCAGCTTTCAACAGGGACCACAGAATGACCAGGATACGAATCTTTATTAAAGTGTAGTAAAACCTACTACAAGCTTAGTAGGCGAGGTGAAGTGTTGTTTACGTCATGTCCAAGATTATTGCACTTATGTAGGGACGTGCATGCATGTATGTGTGTATGTGGCTGCTTGTACTAGTCCAGACTTATGCCTATTTATAGTGCTAGCACACTTAGATACCATGCTGCAGTTTAACATGAATACCCCACTGAGACACAGTATACTGACTCTGAGCCGACCACCAGTCCTTGTTTTAACCCTTAATGCCGAGCGTGGGACAGGGTATCAACAAATACCATCTATTGACGTCTTATTGACTGTGTTGATTTTTCCATCACAAGGGATACTTATTTCAAATCATCATCTATTAAGGATCTTTTTAATAGTATTAGTTCTCATTTCATTATTTTATTTTTTAATATATATTGAACTTATTGATAAATATTTTATAAATATTATATTTTATAATATTGGTATTGTATTATTTGTTACTCCATGGTTAGTGGCTATATCTTCAAGGAGATTGAAGTAGTGTAAAATTATTGTTCCCCTGAGAGGATACGTAATACCACATCCTTCAAAGTACCTTTTTTCATACGACAGATAAAACGTAGTATCTTTGTGATTTTTAATTAATGACTAACTTGCATATCATGGCCAGCAGCTAAAGGGATGGTGTAAATCCTGCTCGAGAACTGTTTAGGTTAGCAGAAGTATCCAAAGTCCCCACGGTCCCTAGTATGGTGGCCTTGATATATCTAGTTATTTTATTGTCTTTGATGACAGGTTTTATAGAGTCTAACTGTATTTATTATGTATAACATTTTATAGTCACGATATTCTGAAATGTGACTTTAAATTTTGGAATATTGCTGATGCGGCTGAAAGCAGCATTTGTTACTCACTTGTTGGGTCAAGACTAAGGTCGTTTGACACAAAATACTTGAGGTGTATGAAAATAAAACATCAACATTCAAAGAAAAGCTATTTGAATGTATACACCAAAACTGACGGCGTTGAGTGATGCAAATATTTTCCTGCACTGTAGAGCCTTGCTTGACCACCGGAGCTGTCCAAATAAAACCCTGGCTCATCTGTGAAGAGTATAACTGTCCCAGTCTTGTCTTCGGACCATCAGATGCTGTACACACCAAGCTAGGCGTGCCTAACGGTGACGTTGAACCATAATTGCAACTTTGCTGAACATCGGGCCAGCTATTTAGCTCCTTCAACCGGTTGAGTACGGTTTCGCTACTAACTGATCTCAACCCAGGAATTATCGGATCTGTTAATGTGGCAGTTTGGTAACAATTCCTAAGATTTAACAACCAATTATGAGTGTCTTGTTGATGTGACGTCACACTTGGACGACCTGCCCATGGCAAGTCAGTTGTGTAGCTCCCTGCTGTTACAGTTAAACAAAACTGTTTTATGAGCAACTGGTAGCCAAAGAATAATTATGTTGCTGTTCACACTGAAAAACCAGGTGTGTTAGTGTGTGTATTATGGAAACAAAAGATGTCTTCATGAATGTGTATTGAACGATGCATTATTCAATGTTAGAATATATTTCTTTTTATTAAACTTTCATATGAAGTAGTTGCTATTTCACGTTAGTATATGTCATAATAAGATTTCTTGCCAGATTCAGTACTTCCGGATGAAAGCACACTTCTTTTGAGTACATGTTCACAGAGGCAGAATAGAGGAGAATAAAGCTGTTTTTGCAATAAAATGAGCTGCAAATGGCGTCATTAGTGGAACAGTTTCAGATACATGTTGTTTAACGCCGCACAGAGCAATATTCCAGCTATATGACGGCGGTCTGTAAATAATCGAGCCTGGACCAGACAATCCAGTGATTGACATCAGCATCGATCCGCGAAATTGGGATATGATGACATGCATCAACCAACTCAGCAAGCCTGACACCCCGATCCCATTAGTCGCCTCTTACGACAAGCATAGTTGCCTTTTACTGCAAGCATGGGTTGCTGAAGACCTATTCTACCCACGGATCCATAAGTAGAGCAAACGAGAAAGATGTGACTTCCTAAACCACACGGAATCAGCCACTGATCTCGGCAATTGAGTGCACCCAGATACATGTCATTTCACACACATTTGCAGAATATCCCCTGCAATATGAACACAGAAGGCCTTCCTTCACAAAGAGGTTAGTCTCCAAGACACAGAATCCAGATTGATACAGGGAGTCAAAGTATGCACACTTCCTATTTCCATAAAGGTGTTCATGAAGACTGTTTTAACATTAGTGGGGCACCGTGTCCGGTTGCCTAAGGCACCGCAATTCGCTGTGCAGAGTTGTGTCCCTTGGGTATGCCAGAAACCTATGAGTAGTATAGGTAATGGGGATTCTGGACCACTTCCACTGGAGCCAGATTTATATACCTATACCACCACTACAGGGGGAATTTTTTAGGTGTACACGCTGATGCGATTTAACGATCGTCATGATTCGTATTAAAAGAAACATCAATATTCATTAATAATGGATAAAATTTACTATAGCCCACGAGGATATTGGAAAGGTATAGGAGCAATACAAAAATTAGCCACTGCAGCTAAGGTATCTAAAGATGTGGCCAAGGATTGGTTAAGGAAACAAGCGATGTGGCAATTATACTTACTGGCACCGCGTTATATACCGAGGAAGAAGTTTGATATTTTTACAACGAATGAACTTCATCAGGCTGACCTCTTGTTTCTTCCCCATGATAAGGTTAGACGCAAAACGTATAAATACGCTTTAACCATAGTGGATGTGGCTAGTCGATACAAAGAGGCTGAGCCATTAACTTCGAAAGATTCAACAGAAGAAGCTAATGCACTGAGCCGTATATATAAACGCGGACCACTAAAATGGCCTAAGCTATTTCAAGTAGATCCTGGTCGCGAGTTTATGGGATCGGTAACTAAACTGTTAACAAAGCACGATGTCGAAATCAGGCGTGGTGAAAAAAAAGCCCACCGTAGTCAAGCTATCGTTGAAAGATTTAACCGGACATTTGCGGAATGTTTGTTTGGCTATCAGTATGGGATTGAAATGAAATCGGAACGATTGAGATCAACCGAATGGGTGACACGATTATCAGCTGTTGTATCAGCGCTGAATAATGAAGTAACGAGATTAATCGGGAAGAAACCATCTGATGCGATTAAAATGAAATCTGTGACTTCCAAATCTTCAGCAGCGCGGAGAGGCAAAGAACAAAAACTTCCAGGGATAGAGTAAGCGTAAGATATTTATACCAGCCAGGTGAACTCGAAGGAGGCCTTCGTCGCGCAACCGATCCGATTTGGTCCCTTAAGATATATAACATTAGTCGATTGGTTATGAAAGAAGGAGAGCCTATTCTTTATTATCTTAAAGATGGACCGGCCAGGGCATTTGTACGAGAAGAGTTGCTCATAGTTCCTGACGATACAGTATTACCACCATAACCATAAGCATAGGTAGTTACACCATCCTTATCAATCCATCTCTTTGTATCTAAGGGAGATAATGATGTCTTGTTCATTCTTAATCCATATATCGTATGATTGTAACTTCTTAAAGAGTTCATCTCGTGTTTGAACGTTCTACAATTGAATAATGATTCTTTATACTGTTCTTTTTTTATATGCTTTTTTACTACATACTTCTTAACACCCTTAGCTTTTCTTATCTCTCCATTATTGGACTTCTTTATAGAATACATCTTAGGTCTTAATCCGACATACTCCGCTATAGGGGTCCCAGCACATTCATCCTTCATCTTACCTAACACCTTTTTATTTACTACGCTCTGCAGTGGATTATCTTTTGGGTAATCGCTTGTGTCGTACATATCTATTTTTTCTGCCATATCTTTATACACATCCTCGGTTTGTATTTCCATCAACAAAGAATCTGTATCGGTATATAACACCTCACATCTATCACCATATTGCTTCTTAAGTTTGTTGTAATAAAAGTCATACATTAAGTGTTTTGACAAGTCAAGAATACTCATACCAACGTACACCGGTCTGTTGAATTTTATATTACTCTTCTGCATATGCAACGCGGCTAAGTCGTTATCAAATATCTTGCTTCTGTTAAAAGCCGGACTGGCTATAAGTTTCCTGAGTCCTTCTTCCTCATTAGACCTGACTAATTTAACATCAACACGCTTCCTTAGATTCTCCATAGTTTTACCAAATACTGAGTTATTCATGAGCTTATATAGGTTCTTTTCGAAATCGCTGGTAGCTATCTTTCTTAAATCTGTGTTCAGCCTTATATAGGGCTCCATCCAAGGGCTTTGATCAAACTTTAGAACTCTGTGTATTTTCTTTAGTTTCATACCTAACGATAGATATAACTGGAGATTTCTGTAGTGAACTATATATTTTGTCTTATCCATCAAATTTGGTACGAGTTTTTCTACGTTAGCTAACTAGAGCGGCAGCCCAAAGCACTTTGGTCAAACGAACAAGGTACCAATATCCGAACACAGGAACATTTACTGTGTAACCCAACATATTCATATATAGATGTCTGCCGGGGACCCCCTGCTGCGTGTGGCCCCTGGCCCCCCAAAAGAAGGGGCCATTCAAGGGCTGGATCAAACATTGGAGGTACCACATGAAAGTAAGTGTAAATGAACTGGTACATCTCACAGAGTACAGAATGGGCCACGCCAGACAAATCTTCCTCTGCAAAAGGCCTGCCAGACACCCCCAAAGAGGGTCCCAAAATTTGGGCTGGGTTAAACATTTGAGGTACCACATGAAATCAACATAAAATTAACTATTTCACTCTACTAAGAATAAAAACCCCATTGCCAGACAAATCGTCTGCTGCATAAGGCCCGCCAGACACCCCCAAATGTTGACCCTTAATGCACTCAGTGGACACTGGTAAAATTTGACCAGAGTATACATTCAAAGTACCAGATGAAAGTAAGTTTAGATCAACAGGTACATGTTACTGAGTACAACACGGCCCATACCTGACAAATTGTCCTCTGCATAAGGTCCGCCAGACCCCCCAGAGAGGGTCCCAAAATTTGGGCTGGGTTAAACATTGGAGGTACCACATGAAACCAACATAAAATGAACAATTGCACTCTACTTATTGCATAATACCCATTGCCAGACAAATCATCTTCTGCATAAGGCCCGCCAGACACCCACAAAAAGTTGACTCTTCAGGTATACACGGGTAAAATTGGTCTGGAATATATATCGATTGTACCACATTAAGGTACGTTTGAATGAACAGGTTCATATCACAGAGTACAGAATGGGCCACACCAGACACATCTTCCTCTGCATAAGGCTTAAACATTGGAGGTATCACATGGAACCAACATAAAATGAACTATTACACTCTTCTTATTACAAAATACCCATTGCCAGACAAATCCTCTTCTGCATAAGGCCCGCTAGACAGACCCACACCCCACCCAACACAGTTGACCCTCTGTAATCCCAGTGTGCATAATGAAACATTGGACATCAACTCTGAGAGTCAACAGATGGTCAAATTTATGTTTTGTTCTTAAAGGTGGAAGGATTTTATTGAGATTAAAATCACGTATTTATAAAACCAGGTCTCTGAATACTGGTATTGATATCATAGATTAGGCCTATCGTTGAAATGTAATAAAAAAGGCATGAATCTGATTCTTGTGAATATATATCTGATCAGCTATAAAGTCCTCAAAGCCTGCTATAGCCTGATAGCTTGGCTATGGATTCCTACAAACCCAAACATGCTTAGGTAGTCCTCAAAGCCTGCTATAAGAATGGTAAATGACAGTCCCTAATACCATTTGGAAATCTGTTGGTGATAATTGTGTTTAAAAACCTATGATCTCCGTTTATTTAGCAAGTTTTATCATCTAAAAAGCTGAATTCCGGCCAAATATTTCCATATTTATCAATTTTACATTAACGTCCTCTCTTCCTTGACGAGATACTATTGCGTCAGAAAAATCAAGTCTAACGAATGCAATGTAAATGATTGGTTGCATAGTTCTCGCTCGATCGTAGGTCTACCTTGTCGCACAAATTCTAAAATGGCTTGAAAGTTCACAAATACGTTCGTATGAGTAAGCTTCAGAAGAGGAGCGCAAATTAATAAGGTAAGGGTTTTAGAAAACGCTCTTTCTTGTTATCGTGGCGAGAAGATTTCTTTCAAAAAAGTTCAAGTCAGATCTCCTTTGTGTTGACATTCCTGCAGGTTATGTGTCATCAAGCATTGTTTTGTCCATGCAGCATCCATTGATACAATGAGCTAGTCTAATCTCGATGTCTCGATAGGCCTAGCCTTTGATATAAGTCTAATGTTACCATTGCATTGGGTTAGACTTGATCTCGTCAACAAAGAAAAGACGTCTATGTAAAATTGATAAATATGGAGATATATTTGGCCTGAATTCAGATTTTTAGATGATAAAACTTGCTAAATAAATGGAGATCATAGGTTATTAAACACAATTATCACCCCGAATTTCCAGATTACCATCCTAAAACATTTCCAAGTGGCATTAGGGGCTATCATTATCCATTCAGCAACACTCAACAACAAAAGTGTATAGTGTATTTTTCAAACAAGTAAAGTTTGGTTTTCATTATTGTAGTACATGTATGGAATCAAGTCACAAAAACGCAAATGCTACAGAAAAGCATACATTCCATGCAAATGTTGACTTTTATGCAAGCCCCATGCATTTCGTGTGCGTTAACGGGATTCCATATGCTTTGTTTAGCATCGTGCTGACAACAACCATTCAGAAAAACAACAAAATTACCCAATTATTCAACATTATGAAATGCCACGCTTGTCCGAAAACGAGCGTCTGCGAGCCATTTGTGTGCTTGAAGAAGGATCGAGTCAACGTGATGTTGCAAGACAATTTAACGTCTACAGAAATACCATTTGGTGTTTATGGCAACGTTGGCAACAGACGAATGCAGTCAGAGACCATCCTCGGAGTGGCAGGCCACGCGTAACCAATAATCGACAAGACAACTGGATTCGAACAACACACCTACGAAATCGATTCTATCCAGCAACAGTGACTGCAAGAAGCATCCCTGGCCTTCGACGATTATCTTCACAAACCGTACGTCTCCGCCTCAGATGTGCAGGGATTGTCTTCATTGTGTCATGGAAGAAGATCGGTTCTGGGGCGGCAGCGTTTTGGTATTGGGTGGGATTACAGCAAGACAGAGGACCCGTTTGATAGTGGTAGAGGTAAATCTCAATCTACCACGACGAGATCATCGGACCTGTTGTTCTACCGTTTTTGAGTCGTCATGGCGCCTTCGACGTCAACCACGTGTTCCACATGCTCCAGCAGATATGGACAGATATCCCACAGAACTTTGTGCGACGCCTGGTCCATTCCATGAGACGAAGATGTGTTGCTTGCATCGCAACCAGAGGCGGACACACACGCTATTGATTTGTAAATTGACATTTTGGCATGTTCATGTTTTTTTTAATGAAATCACGCAAGTCAGTATGACGAATTAAAACCATTTGAACACTTACAGGAGTCTTTTATCTGTTGCAAGCCGAAATTGTTTCAGATTTGGTAAAAACATAACTTTGCATTAAATCTTATTCAATGTCACAGTAACTTTTGTTGTTCAGTATATAAAAATCATGGCACATAGCATCATATGCCTATCTGGCTTGTAGGAATCCATAGCCAAGCTATCAGGTTGTAGCAGGCTTTGATGACTTCATAGCTGATCAGATATATATTCACAAGATTCAGATTCATGCCATTTTCATTACATTTCAACGATAGGCCTAATCTATGATATCAATACCAGTATTCAGAGACCTGATTTTATAAATACGTGATTTTAATCTCAATAAAATCCTTCCACCTTTAAGAACAAAACATAAATTTGACCATCTGTTGACTCTCAGAGTTGATGTCCAATGTTTCATTATGCACACTGGGATTACAGAGGGTCAACTGTGTTGGGTGGGGTGTGGGTCTGTCTAGCGGGCCTTATGCAGAAGAGGATTTGTCTGGCAATGGATATTTTGTAATAAGAAGAGTGTAATAGTTCATTTTATGTTGGTTCCATGTGATACCTCCAATGTTTAAGCCTTATGCAGAGGAAGATTTGTCTGGTGTGGCCCATTCTGTACTCTGTGATATGAACCTGTTCATTCAAACGTACCTTAATGTGGTACAATCGATATATATTCCAGACCAATTTTACCCGTGTATACCTGAAGGGTCAACTTTTTGTGGGTGTCTGGCGGGCCTTATGCAGAAGATGATTTGTCTGGCAATGGGTGTTATGCAATAAGTAGAGTGCAATTGTTCAATTTATGTTAGTTTCATGTGGTACCTCCAATGTTTAACCCAGCCCAAATTTTGGGACCCTCTCTGGGGGGTCTGGCGGACCTTATGCAGAGGACAATTTGTCAGGTATGGGCCGTGTTGTACTCAGTAACATGTACCTGTTGATCTAAACTTACTTTCATCTGGTACTTTGAATGTATACTCTGGTCAAATTTTACCAGAGTGTCCACTGAGTGCATTAAGGGTCAACATTTGGGGGTGTCTGGCGGGCCTTATGCAGCAGACGATTTGTCTGGCAATGGGGTTTTTATTCTTAGTAGAGTGAAATAGTTAATTTTATGTTGATTTCATGTGGTACCTCAAATGTTTAACCCAGCCCAAATTTTGGGACCCTCTTTGGGGGTGTCTGGCAGGCCTTTTGCAGAGGAAGATTTGTCTGGCGTGGCCCATTCTGTACTCTGTGAGATGTACCAGTTCATTTACACTTACTTTCATGTGGTACCTCCAATGTTTGATCCAGCCCTTGAATGGCCCCTTCTTTTGGGGGGCCAGGGGCCATACGCAGCAGGGGCTCCCCGGCAGACATCCATATATGAATATGTTGGGTTACACAGTAAATGTTCCTGTGTTCGGACATTGGTACCTTGTTCGTTTGACCAAAGTGCTCTGGGCTGCCGGTCTAAACCTAGTCTTACCCATCAAGGAGTGTTGATATTCCGACATCCAATCTTTATTCACCATTAATCTTTCGGGAGCTAGCGGATAACTGTTATGATCTTTATGTAACGAATTTGGATATTCAAAGGCAACTTCTAGTATGTCCCTTTATTCACATCATTCACATTGATATTATGGATATCATTCACTTCGATATCATCGACCCACTCAAAACCACCCATGGGTAAAGGTTGACTTATAGCCCATCCGTACAAATTGTTGGCGTCGAGATATAATATGTGCGTGTCGGGTTAACTCGGATCATATCCTTCCACTAATTTATTATTAACCTTAGAATACCTTTTCACTACCATCGATATACCACCTCTTAATCCTTTCTCAATAAACAAGTGCATATCGTAATCGGTGAGTAGTTTTAGTTCTACACCGGTCATCTTCAACAATGCATCCCACGATAGTCCGGGACTGGAATAGTACCATGCTGGATCCAAGCCGTATTGTTTTAAACATGTCTTTCTAAATATCTCAAATATATTGGCGAGTAACAGTACATTGGTTTTTAAGTACAGATCGTTATAATCACCTAAATTCTTACAACCTAATCTATCCCACACCGTCAGAGCGTGTTCTGATCGGCATCTGTTATTTTAGATTCTGTTAAGTTACTATAGAATGATTCAAGAGGTGGTAATTTAGTTTCGTTGAATCTAGTCCAATCATCCATATATTCGTAAGGATATACACCTTTTCTCAACAACAAATGACGAGTTAACCGATCGGTATATTGATTTGTTATTGCAAAGTCATCGGGATTGTTCACATTAGCTAAATTGTCCAGGGAAGATAACAGAAACTGTACTGAGTCTATGAATCTAAGCCCATTACTTTGCTTATTCTGGCTTTCCCATCCTTGTCCGTATAATGTATAGTTTTAGTCAACGAGAATGATATGTTATTTTCCATAATATTAGGAATGCATGTTAAGCCGCCGTCGGTCTTTGAGATAGCTTGCATGATGAGATGTGAATCATATCCTCTAAGGTTATGAAACACAACGGGGATGGGTATTGTTTGATACTTCATTTTTAGTTTCAAGTTACACTCGTTATGCGCGGCTCCCCGATAATTACCCGTGACGTGGCAATGATCTCTTACTGAATCCCTATTCAGGGGTTTATTACAAACATGACAACTCTTTGACTTCTTATAGGCCCTCCAATCATCCCTCGTCATACACATGGGTTTCTTACGCGATAAATTTTCCCTGATTATTCTCTCTTCGTTTTGATGATATTCTAGGAACTTTCCCGCTGCATCGGGACCTCTGTAAATCACGGGCGGGTTTGTTTTCCCATCATACCTTACAACTATATATCCAAACCCACAAGGAATATGTTCTTGAGTTTTGTACGTCAAACTATCTTGATTGCTTCGGTTGGTATTTTCTATAGGTTTGATAAGTGCTTCGAAGTCAGCGTAAATTACGTACGGTTCTTGCATTTGATTACAATAATGTTCAAATTTTAATATATTTTCCCCCTCTTTTGGCATATCAATTCTGATAGCATTCTGTCCAACACCTCTGCAGTCTTCTTTATGCGCTTCTAATAGATCTTGTCTGCAGTACCCATGCAGGCATCTTTCGCAGAAATATTTCTTTTCCGTATGTTTTGTTTGATCGCATAATAGCCTGCTTAAACTCTTTATCCACGTATAATGATATTTACCATCTTTTTCGATCAGAAATGAATTGATTCTGGGAATAAGTTCTGGAGCGGAGCTTATCCTGTGTACAACAATTCCTTTAGAAGAATGTCCGAAAACATTTATGGCTAAATTATTTTGCTTTTCCGCCTTATCAATTTGTGATATTGGTGTAGGTTCGTCTATACCATCGAGGTTTAGTCCATGGTTTTGAGGATAGCTAGAAGGTCTATCCGGATGTTTGTCTACGGGGAACAATGCAGATCTTATCATCATTCTGAAACAGTCATCACCTTTATTTTTTACATTAATTATGGCTTTTTTCTTTTTATAATACAGGGGTAAATCTATATAAGATCCACCTTTGAAAGGCATATAATTTGCTATATCTAAATATAAACTATCGATTCTATCCACACCCCAACCCGAACCTCAATTAGTCCAGCGTTCTAAAGTTTCCTGTATCCTCTGAATTGATGTATCTAATGATGTGTTTATAGTATCGGATACGGTTATAACTTCTTGATTGCTTCGGAAATATGGTTTGGTATATTCAGTGCTATCGTCTGTGTTACTTTCACTCAATGACATTTTAATCGTCAGCTGGTATTTTATACTATTTAAATCATCTAAATCCTCGTTAATTTTGCTCGATACGATGGGCTTAACATCATTAACATCCATGATAGAATTAATATGCATCTTCCAACCTCTTAGATATTTACCAACGCCGTCTGTGGGTACGAATTTTAACTCATCAACAGTGGGTTTATCAACATCATCGGGTTGATTATTCTCTAGTAAAGCGATCAATTCAGCTTTTCTCATTCGAGAATAACCTCTCAGCCCACTGTTTTTGCTTGAGCTTTGAGTTCTCTAACAGTCTGGGCTTTGTTGTATTCCAAACCGAGTAAATCAATCAATTCAGCTTTTCTCATTCGAGAATATCCACGTAGACCACGTTGCTTTGCCAAAGCTTTCAGCTCTCTGACAACATTGTGATATATAAATACATGTGAACTAATGTTCATTATGTCTTCCATAATGTAATACCTAAGGAGATATTTAAGTCTAACATAATATAATATGGCATATCCAATACAGCCCGTAATAATAAAATGTTGTGAAAGAATGAGGATTTCAAGCCACATTATTACATAATAATAACCGCTAATGTTCAATTTATCGTATTTTTGCTATTTTTGCGATATTTTTGCTATAATTTTGCTACATTTTGCTAAGCAATTGCATAAGCAGCTGGTTGATCTTTTTTTAATACGAGTTTACAGTGCTTCGTTGCTGCTAACAGTTTTCTGACTTTATCTCGTTCGGGCTTGGTATAAATAAGTCATTTTCACGTAAACATTCCTCACATGCATCTCGGTCTTTGCAATGAAACAGGGCTACCCCTTTGGTTTGCTCTCTTAGATCTTTCAGGACAGAGTTGTAGTTTTGAGTAAGTACCCAAACGCTATGCTGAGTATGTCGACTGGAGAATGCTAAATATGAAAGGATATCTTTCTTTTTGGTTAGTTCTTAACTCGCACTGCAATTGTCTATTACGAAAAGGGTTGATTCGCCTTTGTATTTTTCGTGACATACTCGTAAACAGTCTTGTAAACGATCGCCCGGATCAACTTTGTACACCCCGGGATTATTCATTACCCAATCTCTCGATAGGTATGTTTTATTAACGCTTATAGTCGGGCACAGAATAATAATATGGTCGAAAACACCCCGATAATGACTTTCTAAAATATCTAGAATAAAAGCTGTTTTTCCACAACCCATTTGCCCGCAGATGATAGCGCAGTGCGGATCTTTAGGTAAAAGATTATCAATAGATTGCTTGCACGAATCTTCCATTCTGTATATTAAGTTGCGCATCCATAATCAGGTTCAAATATATGTTTAATTTACCAGCCAATTCCTGGAGCTTCGTTATCTGTATAGTGACACCCTCGCTGGCATTTTCTATTCTCCTCCCACTACCGTGTAGTTGGTCATCATCCTTGGTTCGCATGTTGAGCCATAGTTTTTTAATCTCATCCCATTGTTGATACGCTAGCATTCCTTGACTATATAGTTGATTAGGCACGCCCTCGATAGTCAATTCTACTTTTGTAATCTTGGGATTGTAGAACTTCTCGGTTTTTCTTTTAAATGCATTGGAGGGTGTAATGATAAGTGTTAATGTCAACAGAAGTCCATTAATCTATATTAAGTAGTCATACCCAAGCAGTATCTAGTAGCTAAGCCAACGAGAGTGCTCTCCCTTGAGCTGTAACAAGATGGCCACCATGCTGACCACATGGTCTGAATAAAAGGGCTTTTTAACACGAAGTAACTTTCTTCAGTTATTGTTACAAACCACTACATGGTGTCAGAAGTAAGTCTACCCATCAAAGAAGTTACTGACAACGATAATGAATAACTTGGAGCCTCCCAAACCTTTGGAACTTGCTGGAAATGTGAGTGAAAACTGGCGCCGTTTCAAGCAAGCATGGGAATGCTACTACACCATTACTGTTGATGGTAAAAACAAACCTGATGTCTACAAGTCATCTTTATTGCTGCATAGCATTGGAGAAAATGCAAGAGAAGTATTTAATTCTTTTTAATGGGCTGAAGAGGAAGATGAACAGAAAGTTGAAAAAATCTTAGAAAAATTTGAGCAGTACTGTGTTCCCAAAAAAAATGTGACATTTGAGGGATACAAATTTTTTACATGTTCACAAAAGGCAGAACAGACAATAGATCAGTATGTTAGTGAATTGCAACAAAAAGCTAAATCTTGTGAATTTGGACAACTCAAAGACAGTTTGGTTAGAGACAGAATAGTGTGTGGCGTGTACAACAGTGCTTATTGAGAGAAATTACTGCGTGATGATAGATTAACTCTTTCAAAAGCAATAGACACATGTCGTGCTGCAGAAATGGCAAGTTGTCAAGCTAAAGAAGTACGAGAAGATTGTGCAGTTCATTACATAAAATCCAAACCAAAGTCAAAACCAAAACAGAAAATGAACTACAAGCAAACAAGTAAACAAGAAACAGTAAAACAAGAGCTTTGTGGACGGTGTGGAAGAAATCATACCCCAAAACAGAAATGTCCAGCATCTGGTCAAAAGTGTTTGAAATGTGGTCTTCTCGGACATTTTGCTACACAATGTAGATCTCATTCAGGTCGATCCTGACGTGTCTATGATATTGATGCAGAAGCATGTGATTATCCACCAGAAGATGCAGAATTCTTCGTTGATGTTGTGGATACAGACAGTCAGAGGGTCTCTAACTTAAAGGCTTGGATGATGTCACTTGACATAAATGTAACACAGGTACCCCTCAAACTTGACAGCGGCTCAGACATGATCCTCATCAGCTTGTCACAGTGGAATAAACTAAAATACCAGCCACCATTTGAACCTCCTAAGATGAGCCTAAAAGCTTATGGTGGAATTGACATACCTGTTGAAGGACAGGCAGAGCACACAGTCACCTACAAAGGTAAACCAAACAAGACTGTATTCATGGTAACGCCAGACAACAATAGATGTACCCTTGGTGTGGAGGATTGTGAGAGACTGAACTTGGTTCATAGAGTTTACAAAATCAATGTTTACAAAATTTGAACAGCCAGAATTCTACAAATAAGTGAATATCAAGATGTATTCAAAGGGCTTGGATGCTTGCCTGGTGAACATACCATAACAGTTGACAAAGAAGTCACACCAGTCATAGAAGTTTGTAGAAAAGTGCCGTTTGCTCTCCATGATCAACTTAAAGAAGAGTTGAACAGAATGAAATCACTTGGATTGATCACAGAGGTTACAGAACCTACTGAATGGGTTAGTTCGATGGTGATTGTACACAAGAAACAAGGGAAATTGAGAATATGCCTAGATCCTCGCAATTTGAATCTAGCAGTTCAGAGAGAACACTATAAACTCCCAACTCGTGAAGAAGTGATGTCGCAGTTTGCTGGTGCTAAAGTGTTTAGCAAGCTGGACGCCTCCTCAGGCTTTTGGCAAATGAAGCTAGATCATGCCAGCTCAATGCTGACAGCATTCAACACACCATTTGGGAGATACCGTTATCTCAGACTCCCATTTGGTATTTCAAGTGCGCCAGAAGTGTATCATCGAACCATACATCAACTCTTCGAGCACATTAGAGGTGTAGACACCAGTATGGATGACATGATCATCTTTGGTAAAGACACCAGAGAGCACAACGAGCGACTGAAAGCAGTACTTCAGAAGTGTAGAAACAGTGGTCTGAAATTGAATAGAGAGAAATGTGAAGTGGGTGTCACAGAGCTTACCTTCCTGGGAGATAGAATTTCTGTTGATGGACTCAAACCAGACCCTAACAAGGTGAAAGCCATCATGGATCTTCAGAAACCCACAGAAAAGAAGGAACTGCAACGGTTCCTTGGGATGGTTAATTACCTAGGAAGGTACATTCAAGACCTCTCAACAAAATCAGCACCACTTAGGCAGCTGTTGGCAAAAAGACAGTCATTGGTCTTGGTCTCATGAACAGGACAAATCATGGGAAGAACTTCGAAACCTCATTTCACAAAGACCGGTTCTTCAATTCTATGATACCAAGAAACCCATCAAAGTGTCTACAGATGCATCAAAACATGGACTTGGTGCCATACTGCTGCAACAACATGAAGATGCATGGATGCCAGTAGCATATGCGTCAAGGGCGATGACCACTGCAGAGACTCACTACGCACAGATCGAGAAGGAAGCACTAGCAATGTGTTTTGGAGCTGAACGGTTCCATCAATATGTGTATGGGAGAAAGTTTCTCGCAGAAACTGACCATAAACCACTGATTCCCATCTTCAAGAAAGCTCTGAATGACTGTCCTCCACGCATTCAACGTTTCCGTCTTCGCATGCAGAAATATGACATGGAGGTAATGTACACTCCTTGTCGAGAGATGTATGCAGCAGATACCCTGTCAAGGAACTTTCCTAGTGATCAATCACCCACCAGTACAACTGAAGCAGATGTACAAATGTATGTTGACAGTATCTTGTCAACAGTGCAGGTGTCAACCGACAGATTCGCACAGATCAGAGCAGAAAGCAACATAGATCCAGAAATGACAGCTCTAAAAGCAATCATCTTGACAGGTTGGCCTAATGAACATTCACAGTGCCCAAGAAACCTGGATGATTTCTGGAATTATCGAGATGAACTTTCATGTATTGACGGAGTAGTCTTCAAAGGCAACCGCATCGTCGTGCCCAAAGGTATGCGGAAACTGATGTTGCAGAAAATACATGCAGGACATCTGGGTCAAGAAAAATGCAAGCAGAGAGCTAGAGAAGTTCTATTCTGGCCTCGAATGAATCATGACGTAGATGTCATGGTAAGTGGATGTGAGACCGTCTTTAGAAAGACAGCCTTAACAGACCATGCAGGCAGCAAAGATCACAACGTCGCTTTGCTTTCTGAAGCAAAGTCGGCAGATGAACCACTCCAGGCTCTATTTGACAAGGTAAATTTAATATGTTTATATAAAACGTATATATAAAAACGAATATGACTATCTTTACTGTCTTCAATTATATTATGATATAATAATAAAATACAATCGTTCGTGAGATTTATATGACTATCGTTACTGTCTTCAATTATTTATATAATAATAAAATACAATCGGTCGTGAGATTTATTTTTACAAATATTTTGACAAATATCATTTTTAATTACAGAGTACTGAGGAAGCCGACAAGGCAGTGATCACCCTGTTAAGGAACGTTTACTTCGTTGCTTCGGAAAACCTGCCCCTCCAGAAATTTGAATCTCTCAACAACCTTGCTGAGTTACACGGGGCAAAATCACGTCAAAGCTCTACAGAGAGGATACGGCAGCGTCTGAATTCGTTACTATTATCTCGGATCTCATTGAGGAGGAACTGCTTGCGGAGATTTGTGCGAGTCCAGCGATTGCTATCATAACTGATAAAAGTACCGACCTATCCAGTGAAAAACATTTAATACTATATATCTGTTATTTGAAAGATGGTGTCTTGTCTATCAAATTTGTCAAATTGTTACGTGTGCATGCTGCTGATGCTCAGAGCATTACTTCTGCATTGTTGGCTTTTTTTAAGACTTCTGGTGTTGCGTTGGGGAAAGTGTATGGGATGGGCTCAGATGGTGCTGCTGTTATGTTAGGCAAACGGGGTGGTGTGGCTGTGAACATCAAGGATTTCTGTCCTCATCTTGTTGAGATGCATTGTGTTGCACACAGACTGGCTTTGGCATGTGTGGATGTTGCGAAAGCAGTGAAGGAGGTCTCATATTATGAGAGTACATTGAACACCATTTTTTTCATTTTTCAACCGTTCGCCAAAGTGTTTGTCGAATCTCCAGATGTGGCAGGATCTCCTGGACGAACCTCAAGTAAGACCATCGGAAGTACATCGTGTGAGATGGTTGTCCATGACATGAGCAATTGACAACTGTTCTAAAGCTTTGCCTGTCCTTATTGCCATGCTTGAGGATAATAGTGACACGGACATGATGGCAGACTCTTTACTGCGACAATTGACTACCTACAAATTTAGATTTTTGACAGCTTTCTGACAGGACGTTTTTGGTATGATAGGGACTGTAAGTAGGGCTTTACAGACACGTGACTTGACCTACGGTGACATATGGAGGACTTTCGACGCTTTTCTAGATGGACTTAAGGGACAGTACCTGACCGAAACTCCGACGTATGGACCGAAGTTACGAGAATTTCTGGCGAAGACTGACGATTCTGACGAGTTTGAAAGTGTCAAAATGACGAGATCACATCATGACAGAACACTGACTGATAGGGCTAGGGACTGCGTACAGGTTTTAGTTGACAATGTGATGGACAGATTCCCCGACAACGAACTATACAGTGCATTTGGTGCACTTGACCCAACAGGCTTCCCTGACAACACACGTGACTTGGCAAGTTATGGGGACGAGAGTATAGCGACTTTAGGACGCCATTACGGTAGCAGACGACAAGGACATACACCTGTTGACAAAGACGCTCTGGAGAGAGAATGGGGGATATTTTGGCCTTTGGTGTACAACAATTACAGACAGTTGACATATGGACAGATGTTAGTTACTGCCTATGCTTCTAAATTGACGGAACAATTCCCTAATGTAGTGAAACTAATGGAAATTGGACGCATTTTGCCTGTATCCAGTGTAGAGTGTGAGCGAGGTTTTTCCAAACAAAACCTCATCAAGACTCGACTAAGGTGCTCTTTGACGACGGAAACATTGGACAGACTGATGCGGATTTCAATTTGCGGACCAAGACTGAAGGACTTTGACCCTAGACCGACGCTACGACGATGGAAGGGCAGACGACATAGACATTTGTACAGCTGCAACGAATCGATAGCCAAGATATTGAAACCAACCTGTCGATAGATGATGCGGGAAAAGTATGGCATTGTTATTATTAATATTTATATTTATGCATGTAAATAAAACTACAAAGAACATGTATATCGTGTTTTTATTGTTTATATATTATGAATACGTCATATACATATGAAAGGTCTTACTGAAATACGCTACGCGATTTGAAGGGGGCGTGGCCTAAACACAAATGTCCGATTGGGATTTTAAATTTTCCGGACCCCTGGTGAGACGTGCTTGAACTATCATCATCGTCATCAACCTGAACCACTATCACCTCACCCAGTAGCTACTCAGCCATGGCAGTATGTCTCCACTGATCTTTTTGAACTCTACTCAAAAGACTATCTATTAGTTTTGGACACATACTCTAACTTCCCAGAAGTCATTGCTTTGCCAAAACAGTCCAGCCAAGCCGTCATCAAAGCACTACGATCCATATTTGCCAGACATGGTTCACCAGTTGAACTGTTCAGTGATAACGGACCATGTTATGCGAGTGCAGAATTTGCAGATTTTGCTGTTGAATGGGACTTTAAACACTCTACATCTAGTCCTAAATACCCCAAGTCAAACGGTCTTGCAGAACGCACAGTCCAGACTGTCAAAAACATCATGAAAAAGTGCATAGACAGTGGTGAAGATCCTCATCTAGGACTGCTCACCTATCATACCACACCTCTAGCTGGTAGTTTCTCTCCATCGCAGCTGTTAATGAATCTCCCACTGAAGAAAGATCTCCTTCAGTCAAGTACACCTGATCCAGATCAAGTCATCAAACACAAGCTGGTTTCGAAAGAGGAACAAAAGTACTACTTCGACCAGAAAGCATCTCCTCTACCTCTACCCCAGTTAGAACCAGGTAGCAGTGTGAGAGTGTATCAAGACACAAGTAATGACTGGAAAACAAAAGGTAAAATAGTGCAAAAGGTAGCACCAAGATCCTACCTTGTGCAAACAGAGGGAGGTGGAAGACTGAGAAGAAATCGCCGTGATCTCCTCCTTACTCCTCATGACAACACACCTCGCATTACAACTAACCAGCCTGCAACAACAACAACTACTACAACTTGCTTGACAACTCCCGAAGCACAGCAGAATGGTACTACAACACAATCTGGCCGAGTCATCAACAAGCCATCTCGTCTGATCGAAACTGAGTGATGTGTGAATTCTGAACTGTTAAAGTTTCATGTTTCGGAAGTTGATTTTCAGTGGACTAGGTTTTTGTCAGAGACTTTAATTTTAAGTTCTAAAGTTAAGAGAATGGCAAGCCATCATAAATGTGCAAACTGAATGACAAGAAGAGACACTCATCAGGAAGGAACTGAACATGATCAATTTGACATGATGTGTCATTTCAAGCACTCATTGATAAAAAAAGAAAAGAAATTAAACTTATCTATTGTTGATGTGCTTAGCCAGGCTTTTAAGTGTTTACATTGTTACCAGTTTAATTCAGAGTTTATATAATGTTAATTTCAACTTAGAAAGGGAGATGTAATGATAAGTGTTAATGTCAACAGAAGTCCATTAATCTATATTAAGTAGTCATACCCAAGCAGTATCTAGTAGCTAAGCCAACGAGAGTGCTCTCCCTTGAGCTGTAACAAGATGGCCACCATGCTGACCTAATGGTCTAAATAAAAGGGCTTTTTAACACGAAGCACCTTTCTTCAGTTATTGTTACAAACCACTACAGAGGGGTCCTCGAACAGCATTAAAATACCCTTCAACGATCTCGTTGGGACGTTTAGATTGATATTCCACGTCATATCATTTTTGTTCCTTGAGATCTTTCGATGTCGAAGCACGCGATCGTACAAAATGGCTAAACTTCCGGTATACTGGTTACGAATTTGTCTGGCTAATTCAGGATCTTTTATCATATCATACTCCAGTGAGATATTGTCAATGGAATAGCTAGCATCTTCAGCAGCTCTGATTACTCTACCATAGTCATTAAAAGTGAGTTCGTATTCTAACCTATCACCTAGGGATGCTTGATGTGACTATCTAGTAATTCAAAGTCGAGTGGAATATAGAATCGGTTACCTAATGCGCCGGCAACAGCGAGATCTTTTACGACGGTATTATCACCACCCACACGCAGTCTCAATGTGTTCCGATTACAAATACCTTGGTACTGTAAGTTTTCCCGCTCTTTATCCGTTCTCCAGAGATCCATGTAACAATAGTATACATTGCTATCATCCATACTCAAAACTTCATTACCGCTAATTTTAATTGCGATTTTCTTAACGATAGCACGACCTATGTTCTGAACAGGCTCCCTGTTAACGTTGGTAGAAGTCAAACTAATCGTAAATGTTAGTCGGACAGTTCCCGGAACTAACATATCGTGTGGGCCGAGATTAGGAAAGTGAACCAGAAGCGTTTGATTCTGATCAATGGTACTCGGGTTATTACCGGTAGTTATAGTTACAGACTGGCGAATTGCTTTGACCCCTAATGGATCTCGAAGTCTACGTTGTGGGTTTAACTTGCGTCCGTATTGCGAAGACATTGTTATATTGAAATTATGTAACCTTATGTTTAATATAAAAATGGATGATTTTAATCTAGATGACTTTGATAACCCTAGTACAACCGAAGAGGGTACTGATGAAACCAGCTTTACGAATCTTAACGATGAACTTTTACAATCAACCGTTAATGATTATTACGATACCTTTAAAGATGTTAGCCCAATTGGTCGTGACTATTCAAAGTTTACGATAGATAGTAAAGGAATATTGTGACTGAGTGGCTCTCCAGATATTGATCTTATGAATTCTCGTACTCATAAGCCCCTAGCCTTGTCTACGATAGCCAGTGAACACGGCATCAACATTGTTCGTAATGAATTAGGTTTTGTAGACTACTCACGAGAAAAACTTGCTGCGAAGACTACTAAGGTTCTTAGGACTGTGCATACTGAACTTGGTAACATAGATAAAGATAATTTGGAAGAAAGCTTGAAGCTGGCCTCGGACGGGCTCGGAGAAATCTTGGATACCTACTACGATAATTCCACGGTCAGTGTATCACCATATTCAGAGTTCAGTATTAGGGTATTACGAGGTCTTGACAAGGCAATGCAAACAATGCGGGGAGAACTCATCAATAATATATCCAAGCTATCCGAACTCGACAAGCATATAGCTTATGAGAAAACAAAACTTGAACAGGCAGGTGATGAATTCAGTAGACGCCGCGTTGCAGAAACATTGCGTTACTTAGAAGATGAAAGATCGGCCCGCCTTGAGGCTGCTTCCAGTAATAGAAAGGCACTTCGTTCACAAATCAGTCTAATTCGACAAACTGTCGATCAAGTCCTCAATGATGACACTACACTGGCCGATAAAATTAAAACATTGTTCAGAGAACAGGGGATAACCATTACCAGTATTTTAACTGCATTGGGATTCATTATATCGACTTTGACTCTTGTGTTAACCGGTGGTACAGGAGGTGGCACACCACCCAGTGATAAAAAGGGTGTAAAAGAGTGGATAAAAAAACATTTAAAAGCATTAGGTTCGGCACTGGGAAAGCCGCGTCTGCACTTCCCGGTATAATAGGGAGTATTGTTTCCTGGCTCTTAAATTTATTAGCTAAGACCACCACTTGGCTTAGTCAAAACTTTTGGGCACTGATCGTAGCAATTGCAGGGCTGTTGTACGTATCCGCTAAGAACTATTTAACCAAATCAGTTCATTAAGAACTATTTAACCAAATCATGAGTAAACCAGCCGCGACTCCACCTACTATAAGCGCTGTTTTTTCATCGATATGTTGTTGATTTTTAGCTGCAAGATGTGGTGGCACTTGTGGTTGTGCATTAGTAGATGGCTGTGAAACGTGGTGGCTGTGGCTTGACTATTCCCGTTTTGCCTGTTTGTTTTCGTTATTAATTCAGTATTAATATCTGAATTTATACCTGGTTTTTGTTGATCGGTAGCAATAACAATTGTATTATTATAACCGATCACTTTACCGATCTTAAGTTCCATATTACTCGGAGATATGTATAGTCCTGGCGCATAAACGTAGTCTACTTTGGATTGAGCGTACTGTAATACATTTTGATAACGTTTTATAGAAGATGATATGTCAACTGGTGAATTAATAGCATCCTCTACATTTGCAACAAACCGTTTTTGTGCATCGAGCGCCGTCCCAGAACCCATTATTCCCGTTCGTGTTTGCGATTGTGCACCAAGAATTGCCCATACATAAGTTCTTATTGATTTAACTGATTATAACTCTTACAACTCCTGGGTTACTAAATTCTTTCTGTTTTATCATTAAGAAATTCATTCCAAGCATTTCCAGGTGGTTGCTCAACCTTTAGGACGGTGAAAGCAACACCACCCTTAAATTTCATAGATCATCTCTCCACTCGATACTCGAGAGAGCAAAGCTCGGAAGAAGCCGACCCCCATCGCTGACTTCTTTAACAGAGGAGTGTGCACCAGCGTACGGAATACCTAGACCATGGTTAACTCCACTCAGACGCCAATCTTTACTCGTAGAAACATTAAATTCCTGACAAATATGTTCGAATGCCCACCTATTGTACGGATTATTTGATGCATTCCATGATCGATCCTGCGGTAATTGGGCACTAATTTCTTTAAGTATACGTCTAATCTGATAGTACACATGAAATGATAAAACAGACTTATTTAGTTCAAATCCTGGAGCATAAAGAGATACACCACATCCTGTTGTTGCACACCATATGGCAAAGTTTAACTGATTCTGCCAAAATTGCATTGGATTGTGGAACCAATCGTGCACCATTTTATCGCTAGTTGCCGTGACCCTGTATTTTTCAAAGATACCAGGGAATTCAACAAAACAAATTAGCACCAGAGCCACTTACTAAAATCGACTGATTAGTAATGTAAGTTGATTTCATATTTAAGTTATGATATAGTATCTTTGTATATTTAATATGTATGTTACACTCCCAGGAATAACAAATGGTCAGTCTATTCAACTGCTTCATACTATCGATAACTCAGATGGACAACTTGAAGTCGCTCTATGCGATGTAACGTATTACCCACGGTGGACCAATATAAATGCTGTGAAAAGACATAATAAGATGTTTATAATAGGTGAAAACAATCATATTGACAAATACATTACTATACCTATTGGGTATTACAGTGTATGCTCACTCAATGATGAAATTTTTAAGCCTAATGGAATTAGTCTCACACAAAATGAGTCGAATGGGATGCTGATTTTAAGCGCTGAAGAAAAGGAAATATTTCTTGAAAAGAACTTAGCAATTACACTTGGATTTAGAGGAGAAATAACATTAGTCGAGACAACATTTGGGGGATATGAATTACCCTATTTAGTTCCCTATAAAGAGTTGTGCATCCATCTTGATCAAATAAGCATGACGGATAAAATTCAACTAGAAAGTCCTTCAACACTACTCAGAGCTGTTCCAGTCAAAGATGAAAAATACAATAGCGGTAGAACGGAATCTTTCTCATCATTACAATATAAAAAATTAAAGCGTGGTATTATTTCAGACCTCAAAATTTCTGTATTAGATGTAAAACATCAACCTGTACATATAGGATACTTGAGTGTAACACTCCATATTATAAATAATGGTTGATTCATCAGGCCCTGGAACACTCAGACAATGTAATACAATTGCGCTTTCCGATCTCGGAGTCACAGAAGGATTCGGTAGACCCGGTACCGATGGTAAGTTATACGCTTTACACTTACAAGATAATGTATACAAGTGGAAAGACGTTGTATTCACAGGTAATCTAGAAGATTTAAGCGATGTCGACGTTTGTAGACTCAATAAAAACACTTCGTATAATCTTACTCGCAAAGATGATAATAAATGGACTATGATCGGAGCAAAAATCGAGTGGCTACTTAATATCGTCATTACCCCACCATATGTGATGACGGGTAAGGCACATAATTTAACTAAGATAATAAATAGTGGGGTCGTACTCGGGGCTTATATCCCCTCAAAACGAAAAAGTGTGTTAGTCTCCCCCCTGCCAGAAAACCCAGGTTATATGTTATTTAGTCGTCCGGCATCAAAAAATGTTAGTTTAAATTTGGTTACTGAATTCAATGATATTAAAGATATCTTGAGTGCAGTACCTGATCTTTCTACGCTTATTATTGAAGTCTTGTTCAGAGATGCACCAAAAGATGCCTTTGAAATATTACCAGTTCTATCGATTAAATGGCTCAAGAAACACCAACGTCAATGTTGCAGTATTATTTATATGGGAGTATCACCCGTTGCAACCCTTGAGGGAGTCCAAATTATTAAAAGTGACAGCATTTCTCTTACTAAGATATTCATGCCGTATAATATACATTTAATAAGGTTGATGTATACTCTCAAAACATTGAAGCAAGACCAATTAAAGACTATTATATGATATAATAATAATATACACTATGGGTTTATATCCGGCGCTCGATGAAAAGATGGACACTGTTGATGGATTTCGATTACATCAAATAAGCGACATAAAACATCGAATAGAGAAGGAGAGGGAGTTGAGACTTGGATTGTATAAAAAGTATCGCAGAGCCGTGAATGCTCTCGAAGGAGTTGATACCGCGCTTGTAACGGCTAGCATGGGACTCGGTGTAGCCGGTGTTGGTTTATTATCAACTTTAATCACCGCGCCTATCGTACTTGGCATGGAAATAGCCGCCAGAGTCTCAGGACTGGCAGGAATTACAAACCAACAAAGGGAGAACTCGAAAAAGCTATCGAAACATTTATGCTCAGGGACAAAATTATCAAATGGAGAGAATTACCACAAGGTATATGTATTATGTCAGTGATGTCAAACCAACCAAATACGGTTATCAATTGTTTCTTTCCAATTACCAAGAAGAGTATATAGTCTGGTCTCCTAGTAAAATGAATGAAGAACTCAGTAAAAATGTTGAGTATCACTTTGTTAAAAATAATGGTATACGTATGAATAAAAATAATAGAGAATATTTTCATTACAATTTAGTTTAGACTCATGACGATCGTTGAATCGCATCAGCGTTTACACATAAAAAATCCTCCCTGTAGTGGTGGTATAGGTATATAAATCTGGCTCCAGTGGAAGTGGTCCAGAATCCCCATTACCTATACCACTCTATGTTTGTGGGTTTGAATCCCAGTTAATCAAGTTTCTAGGTTTATCAGCACTTTACTATGCCCGTGGGTTTCACCAAAGTGGTAAATGTCTAAGACCTGCATCACTTTGGGCTTTCCTCCCACATTTAGCTGACACACCTTAATATAACTTAATATAACTAATACTCTTAAACACAACTCACACACTCACTATCTGTGTAACATCCGATGACCACAACAATGAGCTATCATATTGTAGATTCAGAAATCGAACAATAGTTTATCATTGTTAATAATTCTAAGAATACTATCTCTATTATATTTGTGCCATAAATCCTGTATTTTGGGCAACAACAAAATATTCTTGGTTCTCAGGCACCGCCGCATCATCATAAAGTCTGCCGCACGTTTCGTTTTTATTTCCATTTTCCAACGAAAAAAATCCTTAAATGTTCCGCGTCTCGAACACACGACCTCAACTGTGAAATGCTACAATACTTAAAACAATGCGATCCAATATAACTTGCAGTTACTTCCCTTTTCATGCACACTGCCAAGCTCCTTCCCAGCGCGTGACACCTTCGTTACACTCACGGTTACATCGCTGCCACCAGTGGGCGCGGCCATTACAAGAATCTTGAAATTTGCCCTCTAACCCCAAACGTAGTAACGTTGATATTTTTGTTTATGTCTTTGGGAATGCCATCATATTTCATTTTGAAAAGGTTTACGACTGACCATGTTTTCCAGATGAATTTACTTTGTTGTTTTAATAATCAAATTGGTTCGAGATTGCAGACTAACGGAAAATCAACCAACTTCTCCGTTACATTCTTACTATATCAATAACACGATAGTTTAAATGAAACAGAAATTCAAATTGACAAACGAAGAAAGTAATTTAGCAGCGATAAGTGTATTCGGCGTCACGACAGTCGTCACTTGTTTGTAAACATAGCGGTCATTCGGTTGCGAGTTCAACTCCAAGCATGGTTGTGGCCACCTATTCAATGTGGGGAGTTTTGACTGGTGGCAGCGATAGTATAGAGGAGCTTGGCACACTGCTTTACTGCGCATCTCGTGTGTTGTGGTCATGGCGGCAATAGGAGTTTGTGTGCTTGCTTTGCTGTTTGCAAATTTGGTCAATGAAAACATTAAATTTGCAATACAACTTCACTCGAAATGATGATGGTATTCAAATACAAATTCAATGGTATTTGTGTACTGTATGAGGGACAATGCAGAGGTTATTTGTCTCGTAAAATAAGCGGGAAATCGATGCTAATTTACATACCCCGGCTATATAAAGCGAATCGGGATATAGCACATCACTAGTGCATACAAAATCTCTACATTTGCAATAAAAATGTGTTTGTCTTCCGCAGAAGAAAAAAATTACATCGTAGCCCTGAAGCGAATTCTCAGAACACGGAACAGATTATATCAACACATAATCAAATTCAAAATTACAAATTAGAGTCCTACAAGATGTGAAACAGAATCTGGATATTGTACTGGTGTCTTTATATGGGCCAGGGGCGGTCGGGTAGCCTAGTGGTTAAAGCGTTCACTCGTCATGCCGAAGACCCGGGTTCGATTCCCGACATGGGTAGAATATGTGAAGCCCATTTCTGGTGTCCCCCGCCGTGATACTGCTGGAATATTGCTAAAAGCGGCGAAAAACCATACTCACTCACTCAAATACATGGGCCAGAAGCTGGTCCTTTTCGCGTTGGAGACGGTGTTCTAAATCTCTATTCTTCTTCTTTCGGGGAGGCTGACGGCTGACTGATGGTTATTTCGGCATGATTCTGCTCTTTCTGGAGGATGCTGATGAACTTGAACAGATTCTGACATGGATGACCAGTCTTGTTCATTTTTGCATGCCAACCCTCTACATGATTTGTGGTTCTGCTTGCTTGCTTGCTTTGGAGATTTAACGTGCGCTTTCCGCGACTGATGCGTATTTCGCACACGGGCCCGGCCAGGCCATTTAATGTGTTTCCGAAAGGGGCGAAAGTGGTCTGTGCAACCCAAGAGTGGGGTTTAGGGGTTGCTTATATAGAATTTGGGAATTTTGAGATTTGGAATAGATGCCGATGGGGTTGGGGAGGAGAACTAAGGGAGCTGGGTATGGTGGATGTTTGTTTGTTTATGTGATTTTGATTTGGTAGGTTATTGTGTTTTTAGATGCGTTTTATTAGTTCCGTTTTTATTAAGAATACGCCTAAGGCCTTGAAGTTTTCTAGTTTATTTTGTGGGTTTAGTATTGCTTCTAGAGTGAGAGCCTTGTTTAGATCGAGGGTGGTTTGTAATGCGGTTCGATGTGTTAGGTAGTGTGTGCAGTGGATGAGTGCGTGTTCTAGGGTTTCTGGTTGTTTGCAGTGTGGGCAGTTACCTGTAGTGTGTTTTTTTAGTTTTTTTAGGTGGTTATTTAGGTTGGTGTGTCCTGTTTGGAGTTTAGTGATTACTCTGTCGATTTTTTTTGATGGATGGAGAATTTTTGGTTTGGTTAGTGGTTTGCTGAGCACTTTTTTGATTTGGCTATTTGAGTTTAGATATAGGTTATGCCATTTTTGTGTGATTTTTTGCTTGTTTACACTTTTAATTTCTGATTTTGAGATGGGTAAGTTTAAGCTTATTTCTGGGATTTTGAGGGATAGTTTAGCTGCTTTATCGGCGTTTTCATTACCGTATATTCCTACGTGGGCGGGTATCCACAAGAAGGTTATTTGTTTGCCTGCCTTAGTTAGGTCGTTGGAGCTTTTAAGTATTTGATTTATTAATTTAGGTCGGTTTTTGGTATTTTTGTTTTGGAGGGCTTGCAGTCCACTTAGGGAGTCGGTAAGTATTAGGATTTTTTTTGGTGTTTTTTGGATTCTTGATTATGGAGGGCTGAGGCCATGCCCATTAGTTCTGCCGTGAATATTGATTGGTTGTTTGGGAGTCAGAAGGATTGTGTGGTTTTAGTTGGTTGTGTGGTATGGACTCCGAAACCTGTGTGTTTGGAGTAAATGTGACACCAATTTGGCCAATTTCCGTGTATGTATGTTAGGCATCTTAGGGTGTTTAGGTCTTTACTGCATTTAGTTGTTAGGTTTTGGATGTGAGCTTCCCAGGTGAGATGTTCATCGAAAATAAGTCCTAAGAATTTGGTTTGTTTTTTAAATTGATTGTTTGATTGTTAAGCTGGAGGATTGGGGAGGCGGGTTTCATGTTTTCATGTTTGAATACTATTCCTGTTGTTTTTTCTGAGTTAAGGGAGAAGCCCCATTTGTCAGCCCATTGTTGTATTTTATTAAGAGATTTTTGGAGTAGATTTTGGACCATTTTCATGCTTTTAGTGCGGATCCAGATGGCTCCATCATCCGCGAATTTTGATGTGTTTACTTTAGGGGATAGGCCCTCGAATAGATCGTTTATCATTATATTGAAGAGGGTGGGGCTGAGGATACTGCCCTGTGGAGTGCCATTTTCTAGGGGACATTGGTCCGATAGAGTTTTGTCTATACCCACGGTTATTTTACGATTGTTTAGGAAGTCCTGGATGTAGTTTATTATCTGACCTTTGAGTCCTATTTTTTTAAGTTTTTGTATTAGCCCATCGTGCCATACCATGTCGAAAGCTTTAGAGAAGTCTAAGAAGATGCCTGTGGTATATTGTTTATTTAGTTGTCCTGTCTTATATCTTGTTCTAGTCGGGCGAGGTTATCTAGGGTTGAGCGGCCAGGAGTGAAACCGCTTTGATCTGGGTTTATGATGTTATTTTGGGTTAAGTAATGTTGTAATCTATTTTTAGCCATTGATTCCATTACTTAACATAAGTTTGAAGTTAGGAATATTGGTCTATATGAGTTAGCTTGATTAGCTGGTTTATTAGGTTTAGGAATTGGTATGACTAGGGCCTGTTTCCAGGGAGTAGGAACCTGTCCGTTTAGGTAGATGAAATTGTATAGTTTGAGTAGTGCCTGGAGTAGTTTTAGGGGGAGTTTTTTAATTATTTGGTAAGAAGTTAGGTCTAATCCTGGGGCTGTGCCCTTTTTCCTGTTTTGGATTACGTAGAGGAGCTCCTCCATTGTGTAGGGTTGATTTATTTCTAGATTGTTATTGTTTGGTTCTTTTGTGTATTTGTTTTCTGTTTTAAGTTTATCTTGGAATTTTTGACTGAAGTTGGTGTTACTGCTAACGGCCGAAAAGTGGTTGGCGAGATTATTTGCTTTTGGGGCGGGGTTGGTTGAGTTGTCAATGTTAGGGGTTTTTTTTATGTCGTTTTAAGCCTCTGATGGCGTGGATTTTGCGCCAGACCATTCTGGCATCTGTACGGTTATTTATTCCTTCGCAGAATTTTTTCCAGTCTCTACTTTAGGCTATTTGGACTAGTTTTTGAACCTGGTGGTTTAGTTCGTGGGCTATGTTTAAATATTTGTAGTCGCGTTTTGCTTTATTGAAGGCTGATTTACGTTTTTGTCTAGTCTGTTCTATTTCCTCATTCCACCATGGTACCGTCGGTTTGCCTGTCTTAGATGTTTTGAAGGGGATGGAGGTTTTGGCTACGTTTATTATATAGTCTGTTAGGTTTTTACAATAGGTTTCTGGATCATTATTTTCGTTTAAGTTAGCTTCGTTGCAGATATCTTGGAATTGGTCCCAGTTAGCTTCATTGTAATGGAATTTTGGTTCTTGGTTTTCTGTTTGGATTGGTACGTTTGTATTTCCTATGGTTATGTTTATGGGGAAGTGGTCACTACCTAGCGGGACGTCGTGCACTTCCCACTGAGTACTTTGGGCTAAATCTGCGGTGCATATGGTTAGGTCGATAGCCGACATTTTTTGGTTTATCTTATCGTACCTCGTGGGTTGGTTGCTATTAAGGAGTACTAGGTCGTTTGTTTCTATCCATTCGGAGATTAATTTGCCATGATTATCTATTTTATCATCTATGCTCCATGTAGGATGGTGAGCGTTAAAGTCTCCTAGGAATATAGTAGATTTATCGCTTATTTGGAGTAGTTTGTTTAGATCCTCAGGTTGGACTTTTTGTTCCACCCAGTGGTAAATATTTATGATGTTTATGTTTCGGTTATGTAATGTGATTTTAATGCCGTTGGCTTCTAGGTTTGGCGTGTCTATTTTTATTTCTTCGTAATTTATATCTTCCCTGATAAATATGATTAGTCCTCCTGCGGCTCTTCTTGTTTTCGGTTTAGCTCTGTAAGTTCTAACTGAGTTGTAGTTAGGTAGTGTGAATTTGGATTTTTTTGAGAATTTGGTTTCCTGTATACAAGCAATGTGAGGGCCTTTATTTAGTTTAAATTTAGTTTTTAGTTCATGGCCGTGGGAGGTGAGTCCGTTGGCGTTCCACTGAAAAATATTTAGTCCTTCCATTATTGGGTTCGGGTGATTGGTGATTTAGTTTTTATTTTTTTATTTTTTTCGGTGAGTTCTTTTAGATGGAGGTTAAAGAGGAAGGAGGGAAGATCGGTTAATTTTAGATTGAAAGCTACTTTGTGGAAGGATTTCGTGCTAGCTTTTGGTGAGTTTTGACTATGCATGTATGCTAGGAGTAAGGTGAGGTTATTTAGGTTTTGGGTGTTGGCTGGTTGGGGAGTTTGGTTTGTTTTAGTTGGAGTAGTTTAATAGATTTGAAGCTTTTAGATAAATGCTAGCTTGAGGTATCAAGATCCCATCTCCCAGACAAAAGATATGTCTACATAGTCTAATAGATTACCTTGAACTATTTTATTTAAGTAAATCTGTCATCACCTATATTAGAATAACATTCAGCAATTACTTCAATTTAGACTCATTAAGGATTAGCCCCCATACAAGCTCCTCTATAAGGCATTAAGGATTAGCCCCCATACAAGCTCCTCTATAAGGCATTAAGGATGAGCCCCAACACAAGCAGTGACACCATAATCTCTTTTCAAAGCATCCAGTAAATATGTCAACAAGATTAGTAATAATAATAATAATAATAATAATATAGTTTATCACAGTGTCATGTGTTACAAAGCAATACAAGATTTAGCACATACTTAAAATACAAACACCAGGCCACAGTGGGCCGAAATGACACCTTAAGGTATTACAAATATTAAAATACAATTAGATATAAAAAGTAATCATGCACATTCTTAATATCTACATATACACATATTCACTAACACAATCACATAATGCATTCATGCATACACACATATATACATACGCACTCACGCACGCACGCACACAATCAATCATTCTACATACTAAAACACATACTAAACAGACACGCAAACACATTCAGATATCCCCCACCCCGTCACTCGAGACATACACGCACGCACACATACACACACACACACTCAACCTCACTCACAAATACACCCATACCCAAATTCATGCATCTACACACACTCCATATCCTTTCTTCTGACCGTACCAACATTCATATCCCCTCCCCACACACACCCATAACCCATAACCTCACACACTCAATTACACTTTTCATATAAAATTCATATTCAATAGTTAAGTTATTGTACACCTTGCAGCCTTTTGTGATACATTTTCTGAACACATCTCGCCAATTCTAGCTGGATACGTTCAGTGTTCATCAACCACTTATATTTATCTAACGTGGACAGTTCACAGAAACTACTGAACTGATTATTGCATGTATCAAATAAACATTTCCTTAGAACATTGTAGAATTTGCACACCACAACAAAGTGTACTTCATCTTCGATTAACTGTTCCTGACATAGTTGACAAAGTCTATTTACCAAGGGAGTCACAGGCTTGGTATTCCTGCCACTTTCTATAGCCAGAGGAAGGTTTCCACAATGTAATGAGGCTAATATACTTCTTTGTTGTCTGGGTAGAGACATTTTCATATAGTGAGAAGTTTGGATAGTTTCTTTATATTTCCTATATGTTCGTAATTTATTTCCATTGCAATTACCTTTGTCATTAAATATATCCGAGAACCACTTTTGTATGTCTCTTGTATCTAACACTTCAAGGCATGCTTTGAGAAATGATGCACGTTTAGCCTTGACACAAAAATCTAAAACGTCCATATTTCCATGAATATCTATATTTTTCACAAATTCACACACCCTATAATCCCAGGAGGATTTTCTTTTAAATGACCATTTATGGACTATGGCACACACAGATGTTTCACAGGAGGTGATGATTTTATGGAAACTTCGAAGAACTTCAATTTTAATTTTAGTATTTTGGCTTCTCCACCCCATCTCTCCTCTGACGGCAACATTAGAGGCATTCGTTCTCACTCCCAAGAAGAATCTGGAGGCTTTATTCTGAATATAACTTATTTCTTTGTACATACTTATGCCCCACACACTTGCACTATAGTTAAGAACTGGTTGCACATAACTATCAAATAATTTTGTGAACACTGCATGGCTTAAACCTCCCAAATGGTTGAACTTACTGAAAATAACTCCAAGTGCCCTGTTTGCCGCTTTACATATTTCTTTAACTGTTTTCCTGTAGTCACAATGTTCGTTGATCCACATTCCTAGATATTTATATTCTGTACAATAATCGATATTGACATTTCCACATTTGAACTGAATATCACATCTAGGTGTTGATGCTGTTCTACAGTGCATGATGTTTGTTTTGTCTCTATTCACTGCTAGCTTCCATTTGGTAGACCACTGATGTAAACAATCGAGTAGCTTTTGTAAGTTATCTTCATTAGGTGCGATGAGGACAATATCATCCGCATACATTAGGAATGAAATGTTGAAAGAGACAATGTTTATTCCACACTGAAGTTCACTTAAAGCATCTGCTAGATCATTTATATACATAGAAAATAGTGTGGGTGACAAGCAACAGCCTTGCTTGACCCCAACAGTAACATCAAACCAGTCAGTTTTGTCAGAACATTGCACATCCTGGTAGAGAGATTGAATAGATCTCAAAATATATCCTTGAACTCCAAATTGATGTTGTAGTTTATGCCACAACATATTTCTCTGTATAGAATCAAAGGCTTTACGCATGTCAACAAAACATACATAAGTAGATAGTTTTGACATCTTCCTATTGTATATTATTTTAGTGAGAGTTTCTAGGTGATCCTGACATGATCTACCCTTGCGGAAACCATTTTGGTAAGGTGTAAGCAGATCATTAGTCTCCAGCCAGGTGCTGATTCTGTTGTTGAGGACTTTGGCATATGCTTTATAAGTCACACATAGAAGAGTGATGCCTCTATAATTAGTTGGTAATCTTGGGTCACCTGCCCCAGATTTGGGGATTGGATTAATGACTCCCTTCTTCCAAATATTGGGGACCAGACCTGATTTAAAGATCACGTTGTACAAACGGGTTAAAATGTCTATAGATGGCTGATTCTTTATCACCTCAGCTGGGATGCAGTCCATACCAGAAGCTTTATTTGATTTCATTGAGATTATAGCAGTACTGACTTCAAACCTGCTAATTGGTTGATTCAAGACATCACAATTGACTACATTGTCACTGATATTACTATCATTTGTCACACTTAGTTCACACTGCTTACTTGTATTTATACAAGGATTATACAGATCACTGAAGTCATTCTTCCATTTCTTCATTATCTCCGCATGGTCTGTGCTGATTTCCTTGTTGTCAAGTATTACCTCATTTGGGATGATAGGCTTCCGTTCATTTTGTATTCCGATTTTTCCTATGTCTTTCCAGAATATTGATGGATTTGATAATGATTCAGTGAGTTTATCTTGCTTTGTCTTTTGATGCATTCTCTTGTGTCTTCTATGCAATCTATCAAAGTGTTTCCTTGAATTACAGAATTGTTCCCTTAGTTTTCTTCTTTCTTGTTTTGAACTGTGTTTACTTTTAACCCATAATGTTTCATTCTTACAGACTAAGTCCCATTTATGTTGCAAATCATCACACCAGTAGGGTTTTCTTCTGGACTTATTATTTCTTCTGTGTGAACTGTGGGTGACATACTTGTGGGGTAGAGAGTTCTTCATTTCTTCTTTCACTTGCTCAACAAAACTGTCATACATTCCATCTAAATCAGTCTGTTGTAACATGTTATCTTCTATATTTCGTATCCAATTCTGCAGCAGTGTTACATTATCATTGCAAGCTAAAAACATATTTTGTGCTGTTTAATAGATGTTGGGTTGAGTGAAGATTTGATTTTGTGGTGGTACTTTCATGTTCTAGTTCTAAGTTCACATCAATTACACATGTTACCACTGAGTGGTCAGGCGTGCTGCTTGGTACTTTCAGATTGTTCACATTGATCAATTCAGTCATCCTGTGTACAAGGAAATCACTTACAAACGGGAGTTGTTCATATGGTGTCACAATGTAGTCAATCACAGACGTGCCAGTCCAACAGGATTAACAGGATTAAGTAGCCCCCTCTGTCTAGCCATTCATTTAGCTTAGGGCACAACCAATCGTGTATCAACCAATCATATCCCATTTTATTGTTCTAATCTTTGTTAAATATATACAGAAACCTCTTGTTAGGACAGGTAGTGATGATGAAGATGATGTATCTGATATGTCTTCGTATTCTGGTAAGCTATTGTATGTTTGTATAAGTCTGGCCGGTTTGGGAAGGTGTTCTTGTTTAATGTGTTTGTTTAGCCGAAGGATGTGTTTTTGTTTTACTTAAACGTCATCAATCTATTGGGCTGGGGCACAACAAAATACCATGTACAAAGAAATACTCCAAAAATACAAAAACTCAAGACCAGCTACCATCAAAAAGTTCAAAAACAACAAAAAAACTAGCCCCCTTCATTATACACCTTCACAATCTCATTAAAACCTACAATCTAGAACACATAACTCACTCGCCTCCAAACAACTCATACATTCTCGACCCCCCCCCCCCCCCCCTAAACAGACACATCTCTAACCAAAATACTCAGCAAACACAACAAACTCACAAACCTAGAAAAAGGTACCATATCACTAAACTACATCCAACAAAACTGTCCGGAACATACACACATCTACACAGATGCATCATATAACAGAAATAACAAAAAAACAGGGCTGGGTGTCCATACAACACAACCTATACCCAGCACAAAAAAATACCAATATGCAAATTATACACATACAAACACAGCAGAACTACTAGCCACTCTTCAAGCTTATCACCAAGCTGAAACATCAAACCAAAACAAAATCATCATCATTTCTGATTCACTTAACTCAATAAAACAAATTGCAGATAAACATTCCAGACCTGACCTAATCAAACAAATAGTAAACACCCACTCAAAACTCAAAATGGCAAATAAAACAATAACACTAGTATGGATACCCAGCCATACAGGCATACCAGGCAACGAAATAGCAGACCAATCAGCAAAAACAGCAGCAACTGACCAATTACCCACATTACAATTCCACACAAGCAAAGCCGAAACAAAAACATTAATAAAACAAAATATAAGACAACAAAGCTTTATTAATAACATTCAAAAATGTAAATCACAATGGATTAAGACACTGTTTACTAACCCAATCACTAAATGCAAGAACTACACAAAATCCATACTAGCAGATAAAATTATAAACAGAATACAAAGCAATCAAACAAACTTAAACGATACACTCTATAAACAAAACAGACATCCAAACCCAAACTGCATACACTGTAATACCACAGAAGACATAAACCACATATTCACTACATGTAGTAAATATAAACAACAACAGCAAAAACTATATAATTCTCTCCCGCCTAACTACAAAAACAATGTCACCATGCTATTCAAACCAAACAACCCACCAGCTACCTACCTACAAATAGCCACCTTCCTTAAAGACACAAACTTACTAGCAAAAATTTAGACCTTCCCAAACAGGTTAGGTTAGGTACCTAGGAGATTTAACGTGCGCTTTCCGACTCAAAGCGTATTTCGCACACGGGGAAGCACTTTATACTATTGGGAGAACTTTAACGTAGTACCAAATACATGGATTTTGTAGCCTGTTGACATAGATTAGCAATGGATGCTTTAAAAGAACACTTTGTATCAAATATAACACCAAGATAATTGTATTTGTATTCTAAAGGAACACCATGGAGATAAATATCTTTACTGATATCATTTTTATTACCACCAAATATTAGAACTTTAGTATTATCAATATTTATAGTTAATTTCCACATTTTGCAATATGATTAAAAATGCTTGATAGCTTTTTGGAGACTCGTTTTTGAGGAAGTGAGAAGGACAGTGTCATCGGCATATAAAAGAGCAAACAATTTAATAGATAAATCTAGCATGGAATGTGTTATTTCTGAGTTAATTAATAGACCTGGACAGTCTGTGGACATTAAAAATGTTTCAAAGTCATTTAGAAACAAAGAAAATAGAACACGTGACAAGTTTTCTTCTTGTCTAACTCCTACAAGGCAAGGGAAAAAATCTGATTCAATGCTATGTACCTTTACACACGATTTTATACCACAATACATGGATTTTAAAATTCTGAAACATTTGCCATCTATACCTTGGCTGAACAGTTTACTCCACAAGGCAGTCCTTCTTACATTATCGAAAGCCTTTTTAAAATCAATAAAACAACAAAATAATTTCTTTTATCATGACTTAAATAAATCTACAAGGTATTTAAGGGTGAATATGTGATCAGGAAACCATCGTGCGTGTTGTCCTTGACATTGGATGGATGGCAGTTCAGTTCAGTTCAGTTCAAACTAGGAGATTTTACGTGCGCTTTCCGACTAATATAGCGTATTTCGCACACGGGGAAGAAGCACTTTATACTATTGGGAGAAAAAAAGCGTAATGAATAAAATAAAGAAGTGCGACCCAAAAGAAATGTAACTTTTACAGACCTAATCTAATAAAGCTGCGGGGGGAGGGGGTTTGGCTGGGTGGGTGTGGGTGATAAAAAAGTACTCAATAATATGGTAAAGTTTGGGCGTGGGTTGGAGGGGAGGGGTTCAAGCATGGGAAGGCACGGCGTCGGCGGGCGAGCGTGGTGTTTACCGGCGATGTCCTGCTAGAAGCCTCTTGGCAAGGGCTTCATCCTTAGGATTTGGCGACTTGTAGAGGTTCTTGGTGAGGAGGGCGGCACAGTTTGCGACGAAGTGCTTGGTGGCTCTTACGTCGCAGTCCATGAAGAAGTGGGAGAGATCTTGGTAGCTGAAGATCTCGTGTTGAAATGACTCCGTTCCTAGCAGCTGCGTCAGCGTGAAGGGGGCTCCGTTGGTGTCGGTTGAGGGCGTCATTTCTGTTGTGCCGACGTGGAGGTAGTCGGCACAAGGCGTGTTGGGAGCCTTGTAGTATCGGACTACCCTGTGAGCTTCCTCCAGAAGCCTGGTTCTGAGGGAGTTATCCTCTACCTGGACCGGGGTGGTCTGGGTTTGACCGTGGCTACGGGAGGGGGGCTCTGGTGGACTGGTCTGGACGCAGCTGTCGCTCAGGGAGGGCGGCAGGGTCTGACATTCCGTGGACGCAGTGGTGATGGTTGGACGGGAGGCTGGTTCGGGAGAGGGGATTTCTCTCCTCTTCCTCTTCTTTCTCCCGTGGCCGGTGCCCTCGGGCGAGCGGAAGGGCTCCTCCCCTCTGGATTCGAGGGGAGCGAGTTCCAATCCAGCTGCCGGGAGAGGCGGGGTGGTGGGGAGGGAAGTCTCGATCTCCATGTCTAGGACTGGAGGAGGGGTCTTCTTTTCCCGAGGGGGCAACCATACATAACTTAAACCAATATTGTTTAGAACATTTTGAATACATGAAATCCAGTCATAGTTGTAAACACCTGTATTATAGATGTTATATACAATGGAGTAAATGATTGAAGATATTTTGCTGCATTTATCTGTAAGTAATTTCGACCAAAAGGTTAACATACAGGTTTTAACATCAACAGATAACGGAACTCTACCTAGTTCACCGTAAAGCATGCATAAAGGGGTACTCTTTTTAACAGGTAATAATTTTCTCATGAAACAAATATGTACATTTTCAATTTGTTTTAGATTAACAAAACCCCATAATTCACAACCATATAATAAGATTGGTTTTACCATTGTGTCAAAAAGATATAATTGGCATTGAATTGATAAATTAAGGTTTCGGCTTTAACGTAGTACCAAATACATGGATTTTGTAGCCTGTTGACATAGATTAGCAATGGATGCTTTAAAAGAACACTTTGTATCAAATATAACACCAAGATAATTGTATTTGTATTCTAAAGGAACACCATGGAGATAAATATCTTTACTTAAAAATGCTTGATAGCTTTTTGGAGACTCGTTTTTGAGGAAGTGAGAAGGACAGTGTCATCGGCATATAAAAGAGCAAACAATTTAATAGATAAATCTAGCATGGAATGTGTTATTTCTGAGTTAATTAATAGACCTGGACAGTCTGTGGACATTAAAAATGTTTCAAAGTCATTTAGAAACAAAGAAAATAGAACACGTGACAAGTTTTCTCCTTGTCTAACTCCTACAAGGCAAGGGAAAAAATCTGATTCAATGCTATGTACCTTTACACACGATTTTATACCACAATACATGGATTTTAAAATTCTGAAACATTTGCCATCTATACCTTGGCTGAACAGTTTACTCCACAAGGCAGTCCTTCTTACATTATCGAAAGCCTTTTTAAAATCAATAAAACAACAAAATAATTTCTTTTATCATGACTTAAATAAATCTACAAGGTATTTAAGGGTGAATATGTGATCAGGAAACCATCGTGCGTGTTGTCCTTGACATTGGATGGATGGCAGTTCAGTTCAGTTCAAACTAGGAGATTTTACGTGCGCTTTCCGACTAATATAGCGTATTTCGCACACGGGGAAGAAGCACTTTATACTATTGGGAGAAAAAAAGCGTAATGAATAAAATAAAGAAGTGCGACCCAAAAGAAATGTAACTTTTACAGACCTAATCTAATAAAGCTGCGGGGGGAGGGGGTTTGGCTGGGTGGGTGTGGGTGATAAAAAAGTACTCAATAATATGGTAAAGTTTGGGCGTGGGTTGGAGGGGAGGGGTTCAAGCGTGGGAAGGCACGGCGTCGGCGGGCGAGCGTGGTGTTTACCGGCGATGTCCTGCTAGAAGCCTCTTGGCAAGGGCTTCATCCTTAGGATTTGGCGACTTGTAGAGGTTCTTGGTGAGGAGGGCGGCACAGTTTGCGACGAAGTGCTTGGTGGCTCTTACGTCGCAGTCCATGAAGAAGTGGGAGAGATCTTGGTAGCTGAAGATCTCGTGTTGAAATGACTCCGTTCCTAGCAGCTGCGTCAGCGTGAAGGGGGCTCCGTTGGTGTCGGTTGAGGGCGTCATTTCTGTTGTGCCGACGTGGAGGTAGTCGGCACAAGGCGTGTTGGGAGCCTTGTAGTATCGGACTACCCTGTGAGCTTCCTCCAGAAGCCTGGTTCTGAGGGAGTTATCCTCTACCTGGACCGGGGTGGTCTGGGTTTGACCGTGGCTACGGGAGGGGGGCTCTGGTGGACTGGTCTGGACGCAGCTGTCGCTCAGGGAGGGCGGCAGGGTCTGACATTCCGTGGACGCAGTGGTGATGGTTGGACGGGAGGCTGGTTCGGGAGAGGGGATTTCTCTCCTCTTCCTCTTCTTTCTCCCGTGGCCGGTGCCCTCGGGCGAGCGGAAGGGCTCCTCCCCTCTGGATTCGAGGGGAGCGAGTTCCAATCCAGCTGCCGGGAGAGGCGGGGTGGTGGGGAGGGAAGTCTCGATCTCCATGTCTAGGACTGGAGGAGGGGTCTTCTTTTCCCGAGGGGGCAACCATACATAACTTAAACCAATATTGTTTAGAACATTTTGAATACATGAAATCCAGTCATAGTTGTAAACACCTGTATTATAGATGTTATATACAATGGAGTAAATGATTGAAGATATTTTGCTGCATTTATCTGTAAGTAATTTCGACCAAAAGGTTAACATACAGGTTTTAACATCAACAGATAACGGAACTCTACCTAGTTCACCGTAAAGCATGCATAAAGGGGTACTCTTTTTAACAGGTAATAATTTTCTCATGAAACAAATATGTACATTTTCAATTTGTTTTAGATTAACAAAACCCCATAATTCACAACCATATAATAAGATTGGTTTTACCATTGTGTCAAAAAGATATAATTGGCATTGAATTGATAAATTAAGGTTTCGGCTTTAACGTAGTACCAAATACATGGATTTTGTAGCCTGTTGACATAGATTAGCAATGGATGCTTTAAAAGAACACTTTGTATCAAATATAACACCAAGATAATTGTATTTGTATTCTAAAGGAACACCATGGAGATAAATATCTTTTCTGATATCATTTTTATTACCACCAAATATTAGAACTTTAGTATTATCAATATTTATAGTTAATTTCCACATTTTGCAATATGATTAAAAATGCTTGATAGCTTTTTGGAGACTCGTTTTTGAGGAAGTGAGAAGGACAGTGTCATCGGCATATAAAAGAGCAAACAATTTAATAGATAAATCTAGCATGGAATGTGTTATTTCTGAGTTAATTAATAGACCTGGACAGTCTGTGGACATTAAAAATGTTTCAAAGTCATTTAGAAACAAAGAAAATAGAACACGTGACAAGTTTTCTCCTTGTCTAACTCCTACAAGGCAAGGGAAAAAATCTGATTCAATGCTATGTACCTTTACACACGATTTTATACCACAATACATGGATTTTAAAATTCTGAAACATTTGCCATCTATACCTTGGCTGAACAGTTTACTCCACAAGGCAGTCCTTCTTACATTATCGAAAGCCTTTTTAAAATCAATAAAACAACAAAATAATTTCTTTTATCATGACTTAAATAAATCTACAAGGTATTTAAGGGTGAATATGTGATCAGGAAACCATCGTGCGTGTTGTCCTTGACATTGGATGGATGGCAGTTCAGTTCAGTTCAGTTCAAACTAGGAGATTTTACGTGCGCTTTCCGACTAATATAGCGTATTTCGCACACGGGGAAGAAGCACTTTATACTATTGGGAGAAAAAAAGCGTAATGAATAAAATAAAGAAGTGCGACCCAAAAGAAATGTAACTTTTACAGACCTAATCTAATAAAGCTGCGGGGGGAGGGGGTTTGGCTGGGTGGGTGTGGGTGATAAAAAAGTACTCAATAATATGGTAAAGTTTGGGCGTGGGTTGGAGGGGAGGGGTTCAAGCGTGGGAAGGCACGGCGTCGGCGGGCGAGCGTGGTGTTTACCGGCGATGTCCTGCTAGAAGCCTCTTGGCAAGGGCTTCATCCTTAGGATTTGGCGACTTGTAGAGGTTCTTGGTGAGGAGGGCGGCACAGTTTGCGACGAAGTGCTTGGTGGCTCTTACGTCGCAGTCCATGAAGAAGTGGGAGAGATCTTGGTAGCTGAAGATCTCGTGTTGAAATGACTCCGTTCCTAGCAGCTGCGTCAGCGTGAAGGGGGCTCCGTTGGTGTCGGTTGAGGGCGTCATTTCTGTTGTGCCGACGTGGAGGTAGTCGGCACAAGGCGTGTTGGGAGCCTTGTAGTATCGGACTACCCTGTGAGCTTCCTCCAGAAGCCTGGTTCTGAGGGAGTTATCCTCTACCTGGACCGGGGTGGTCTGGGTTTGACCGTGGCTACGGGAGGGGGGCTCTGGTGGACTGGTCTGGACGCAGCTGTCGCTCAGGGAGGGCGGCAGGGTCTGACATTCCGTGGACGCAGTGGTGATGGTTGGACGGGAGGCTGGTTCGGGAGAGGGGATTTCTCTCCTCTTCCTCTTCTTTCTCCCGTGGCCGGTGCCCTCGGGCGAGCGGAAGGGCTCCTCCCCTCTGGATTCGAGGGGAGCGAGTTCCAATCCAGCTGCCGGGAGAGGCGGGGTGGTGGGGAGGGAAGTCTCGATCTCCATGTCTAGGACTGGAGGAGGGGTCTTCTTTTCCCGAGGGGGCAACCATACATAACTTAAACCAATATTGTTTAGAACATTTTGAATACATGAAATCCAGTCATAGTTGTAAACACCTGTATTATAGATGTTATATACAATGGAGTAAATGATTGAAGATATTTTGCTGCATTTATCTGTAAGTAATTTCGACCAAAAGGTTAACATACAGGTTTTAACATCAACAGATAACGGAACTCTACCTAGTTCACCGTAAAGCATGCATAAAGGGGTACTCTTTTTAACAGGTAATAATTTTCTCATGAAACAAATATGTACATTTTCAATTTGTTTTAGATTAACAAAACCCCATAATTCACAACCATATAATAAGATTGGTTTTACCATTGTGTCAAAAAGATATAATTGGCATTGAATTGATAAATTAAGGTTTCGGCTTTAACGTAGTACCAAATACATGGATTTTGTAGCCTGTTGACATAGATTAGCAATGGATGCTTTAAAAGAACACTTTGTATCAAATATAACACCAAGATAATTGTATTTGTATTCTAAAGGAACACCATGGAGATAAATATCTTTACTTAAAAATGCTTGATAGCTTTTTGGAGACTCGTTTTTGAGGAAGTGAGAAGGACAGTGTCATCGGCATATAAAAGAGCAAACAATTTAATAGATAAATCTAGCATGGAATGTGTTATTTCTGAGTTAATTAATAGACCTGGACAGTCTGTGGACATTAAAAATGTTTCAAAGTCATTTAGAAACAAAGAAAATAGAACACGTGACAAGTTTTCTCCTTGTCTAACTCCTACAAGGCAAGGGAAAAAATCTGATTCAATGCTATGTACCTTTACACACGATTTTATACCACAATATATGGATTTTAAAATTCTGAAACATTTGCCATCTATACCTTGGCTGAACAGTTTACTCCACAAGGCAGTCCTTCTTACATTATCGAAAGCCTTTTTAAAATCAATAAAACAACAAAATAATTTCTTTTATCATGACTTAAATAAATCTACAAGGTATTTAAGGGTGAATATGTGATCAGGAAACCATCGTGCGCGTTGTCCTTGACATTGGATGGATGGCAGTTCAGTTCAGTTCAAACTAGGAGATTTTACGTGCGCTTTCCGACTAATATAGCGTATTTCGCACACGGGGAAGAAGCACTTTATACTATTGGGAGAAAAAAAGCGTAATGAATAAAATAAAGAAGTGCGACCCAAAAGAAATGTAACTTTTACAGACCTAATCTAATAAAGCTGCGGGGGGAGGGGGTTTGGCTGGGTGGGTGTGGGTGATAAAAAAGTACTCAATAATATGGTAAAGTTTGGGCGTGGGTTGGAGGGGAGGGGTTCAAGCGTGGGAAGGCACGGCGTCGGCGGGCGAGCGTGGTGTTTACCGGCGATGTCCTGCTAGAAGCCTCTTGGCAAGGGCTTCATCCTTAGGATTTGGCGACTTGTAGAGGTTCTTGGTGAGGAGGGCGGCACAGTTTGCGACGAAGTGCTTGGTGGCTCTTACGTCGCAGTCCATGAAGAAGTGGGAGAGATCTTGGTAGCTGAAGATCTCGTGTTGAAATGACTCCGTTCCTAGCAGCTGCGTCAGCGTGAAGGGGGCTCCGTTGGTGTCGGTTGAGGGCGTCATTTCTGTTGTGCCGACGTGGAGGTAGTCGGCACAAGGCGTGTTGGGAGCCTTGTAGTATCGGACTACCCTGTGAGCTTCCTCCAGAAGCCTGGTTCTGAGGGAGTTATCCTCTACCTGGACCGGGGTGGTCTGGGTTTGACCGTGGCTACGGGAGGGGGGCTCTGGTGGACTGGTCTGGACGCAGCTGTCGCTCAGGGAGGGCGGCAGGGTCTGACATTCCGTGGACGCAGTGGTGATGGTTGGACGGGAGGCTGGTTCGGGAGAGGGGATTTCTCTCCTCTTCCTCTTCTTTCTCCCGTGGCCGGTGCCCTCGGGCGAGCGGAAGGGCTCCTCCCCTCTGGATTCGAGGGGAGCGAGTTCCAATCCAGCTGCCGGGAGAGGCGGGGTGGTGGGGAGGGAAGTCTCGATCTCCATGTCTAGGACTGGAGGAGGGGTCTTCTTTTCCCGAGGGGGCAACCATACATAACTTAAACCAATATTGTTTAGAACATTTTGAATACATGAAATCCAGTCATAGTTGTAAACACCTGTATTATAGATGTTATATACAATGGAGTAAATGATTGAAGATATTTTGCTGCATTTATCTGTAAGTAATTTCGACCAAAAGGTTAACATACAGGTTTTAACATCAACAGATAACGGAACTCTACCTAGTTCACCGTAAAGCATGCATAAAGGGGTACTCTTTTTAACAGGTAATAATTTTCTCATGAAACAAATATGTACATTTTCAATTTGTTTTAGATTAACAAAACCCCATAATTCACAACCATATAATAAGATTGGTTTTACCATTGTGTCAAAAAGATATAATTGGCATTGAATTGATAAATTAAGGTTTCGGCTTTAACGTAGTACCAAATACATGGATTTTGTAGCCTGTTGACATAGATTAGCAATGGATGCTTTAAAAGAACACTTTGTATCAAATATAACACCAAGATAATTGTATTTGTATTCTAAAGGAACACCATGGAGATAAATATCTTTTCTGATATCATTTTTATTACCACCAAATATTAGAACTTTAGTATTATCAATATTTATAGTTAATTTCCACATTTTGCAATATGATTAAAAATGCTTGATAGCTTTTTGGAGACTCGTTTTTGAGGAAGTGAGAAGGACAGTGTCATCGGCATATAAAAGAGCAAACAATTTAATAGATAAATCTAGCATGGAATGTGTTATTTCTGAGTTAATTAATAGACCTGGACAGTCTGTGGACATTAAAAATGTTTCAAAGTCATTTAGAAACAAAGAAAATAGAACACGTGACAAGTTTTCTCCTTGTCTAACTCCTACAAGGCAAGGGAAAAAATCTGATTCAATGCTATGTACCTTTACACACGATTTTATACCACAATACATGGATTTTAAAATTCTGAAACATTTGCCATCTATACCTTGGCTGAACAGTTTACTCCACAAGGCAGTCCTTCTTACATTATCGAAAGCCTTTTTAAAATCAATAAAACAACAAAATAATTTCTTTTATCATGACTTAAATAAATCTACAAGGTATTTAAGGGTGAATATGTGATCAGGAAACCATCGTGCGTGTTGTCCTTGACATTGGATGGATGGCAGTTCAGTTCAGTTCAAACTAGGAGATTTTACGTGCGCTTTCCGACTAATATAGCGTATTTCGCACACGGGGAAGAAGCACTTTATACTATTGGGAGAAAAAAAGCGTAATGAATAAAATAAAGAAGTGCGACCCAAAAGAAATGTAACTTTTACAGACCTAATCTAATAAAGCTGCGGGGGGAGGGGGTTTGGCTGGGTGGGTGTGGGTGATAAAAAAGTACTCAATAATATGGTAAAGTTTGGGCGTGGGTTGGAGGGGAGGGGTTCAAGCGTGGGAAGGCACGGCGTCGGCGGGCGAGCGTGGTGTTTACCGGCGATGTCCTGCTAGAAGCCTCTTGGCAAGGGCTTCATCCTTAGGATTTGGCGACTTGTAGAGGTTCTTGGTGAGGAGGGCGGCACAGTTTGCGACGAAGTGCTTGGTGGCTCTTACGTCGCAGTCCATGAAGAAGTGGGAGAGATCTTGGTAGCTGAAGATCTCGTGTTGAAATGACTCCGTTCCTAGCAGCTGCGTCAGCGTGAAGGGGGCTCCGTTGGTGTCGGTTGAGGGCGTCATTTCTGTTGTGCCGACGTGGAGGTAGTCGGCACAAGGCGTGTTGGGAGCCTTGTAGTATCGGACTACCCTGTGAGCTTCCTCCAGAAGCCTGGTTCTGAGGGAGTTATCCTCTACCTGGACCGGGGTGGTCTGGGTTTGACCGTGGCTACGGGAGGGGGGCTCTGGTGGACTGGTCTGGACGCAGCTGTCGCTCAGGGAGGGCGGCAGGGTCTGACATTCCGTGGACGCAGTGGTGATGGTTGGACGGGAGGCTGGTTCGGGAGAGGGGATTTCTCTCCTCTTCCTCTTCTTTCTCCCGTGGCCGGTGCCCTCGGGCGAGCGGAAGGGCTCCTCCCCTCTGGATTCGAGGGGAGCGAGTTCCAATCCAGCTGCCGGGAGAGGCGGGGTGGTGGGGAGGGAAGTCTCGATCTCCATGTCTAGGACTGGAGGAGGGGTCTTCTTTTCCCGAGGGGGCAACCATACATAACTTAAACCAATATTGTTTAGAACATTTTGAATACATGAAATCCAGTCATAGTTGTAAACACCTGTATTATAGATGTTATATACAATGGAGTAAATGATTGAAGATATTTTGCTGCATTTATCTGTAAGTAATTTCGACCAAAAGGTTAACATACAGGTTTTAACATCAACAGATAACGGAACTCTACCTAGTTCACCGTAAAGCATGCATAAAGGGGTACTCTTTTTAACAGGTAATAATTTTCTCATGAAACAAATATGTACATTTTCAATTTGTTTTAGATTAACAAAACCCCATAATTCACAACCATATAATAAGATTGGTTTTACCATTGTGTCAAAAAGATATAATTGGCATTGAATTGATAAATTAAGGTTTCGGCTTTAACGTAGTACCAAATACATGGATTTTGTAGCCTGTTGACATAGATTAGCAATGGATGCTTTAAAAGAACACTTTGTATCAAATATAACACCAAGATAATTGTATTTGTATTCTAAAGGAACACCATGGAGATAAATATCTTTTCTGATATCATTTTTATTACCACCAAATATTAGAACTTTAGTATTATCAATATTTATAGTTAATTTCCACATTTTGCAATATGATTAAAAATGCTTGATAGCTTTTTGGAGACTCGTTTTTGAGGAAGTGAGAAGGACAGTGTCATCGGCATATAAAAGAGCAAACAATTTAATAGATAAATCTAGCATGGAATGTGTTATTTCTGAGTTAATTAATAGACCTGGACAGTCTGTGGACATTAAAAATGTTTCAAAGTCATTTAGAAACAAAGAAAATAGAACACGTGACAAGTTTTCTCCTTGTCTAACTCCTACAAGGCAAGGGAAAAAATCTGATTCAATGCTATGTACCTTTACACACGATTTTATACCACAATACATGGATTTTAAAATTCTGAAACATTTGCCATCTATACCTTGGCTGAACAGTTTACTCCACAAGGCAGTCCTTCTTACATTATCGAAAGCCTTTTTAAAATCAATAAAACAACAAAATAATTTCTTTTATCATGACTTAAATAAATCTACAAGGTATTTAAGGGTGAATATGTGATCAGGAAACCATCGTGCGTGTTGTCCTTGACATTGGATGGATGGCAGTTCAGTTCAGTTCAAACTAGGAGATTTTACGTGCGCTTTCCGACTAATATAGCGTATTTCGCACACGGGGAAGAAGCACTTTATACTATTGGGAGAAAAAAAGCGTAATGAATAAAATAAAGAAGTGCGACCCAAAAGAAATGTAACTTTTACAGACCTAATCTAATAAAGCTGCGGGGGGAGGGGGTTTGGCTGGGTGGGTGTGGGTGATAAAAAAGTACTCAATAATATGGTAAAGTTTGGGCGTGGGTTGGAGGGGAGGGGTTCAAGCGTGGGAAGGCACGGCGTCGGCGGGCGAGCGTGGTGTTTACCGGCGATGTCCTGCTAGAAGCCTCTTGGCAAGGGCTTCATCCTTAGGATTTGGCGACTTGTAGAGGTTCTTGGTGAGGAGGGCGGCACAGTTTGCGACGAAGTGCTTGGTGGCTCTTACGTCGCAGTCCATGAAGAAGTGGGAGAGATCTTGGTAGCTGAAGATCTCGTGTTGAAATGACTCCGTTCCTAGCAGCTGCGTCAGCGTGAAGGGGGCTCCGTTGGTGTCGGTTGAGGGCGTCATTTCTGTTGTGCCGACGTGGAGGTAGTCGGCACAAGGCGTGTTGGGAGCCTTGTAGTATCGGACTACCCTGTGAGCTTCCTCCAGAAGCCTGGTTCTGAGGGAGTTATCCTCTACCTGGACCGGGGTGGTCTGGGTTTGACCGTGGCTACGGGAGGGGGGCTCTGGTGGACTGGTCTGGACGTGGACGCAGTGGTGATGGTTGGACGGGAGGCTGGTTCGGGAGAGGGGATTTCTCTCCTCTTCCTCTTCTTTCTCCCGTGGCCGGTGCCCTCGGGCGAGCGGAAGGGCTCCTCCCCTCTGGATTCGAGGGGAGCGAGTTCCAATCCAGCTGCCGGGAGAGGCGGGGTGGTGGGGAGGGAAGTCTCGATCTCCATGTCTAGGACTGGAGGAGGGGTCTTCTTTTCCCGAGGGGGCAACCATACATAACTTAAACCAATATTGTTTAGAACATTTTGAATACATGAAATCCAGTCATAGTTGTAAACACCTGTATTATAGATGTTATATACAATGGAGTAAATGATTGAAGATATTTTGCTGCATTTATCTGTAAGTAATTTCGACCAAAAGGTTAACATACAGGTTTTAACATCAACAGATAACGGAACTCTACCTAGTTCACCGTAAAGCATGCATAAAGGGGTACTCTTTTTAACAGGTAATAATTTTCTCATGAAACAAATATGTACATTTTCAATTTGTTTTAGATTAACAAAACCCCATAATTCACAACCATATAATAAGATTGGTTTTACCATTGTGTCAAAAAGATATAATTGGCATTGAATTGATAAATTAAGGTTTCGGCTTTAACGTAGTACCAAATACATGGATTTTGTAGCCTGTTGACATAGATTAGCAATGGATGCTTTAAAAGAACACTTTGTATCAAATATAACACCAAGATAATTGTATTTGTATTCTAAAGGAACACCATGGAGATAAATATCTTTACTGATATCATTTTTATTACCACCAAATATTAGAACTTTAGTATTATCAATATTTATAGTTAATTTCCACATTTTGCAATATGATTAAAAATGCTTGATAGCTTTTTGGAGACTCGTTTTTGAGGAAGTGAGAAGGACAGTGTCATCGGCATATAAAAGAGCAAACAATTTAATAGATAAATCTAGCATGGAATGTGTTATTTCTGAGTTAATTAATAGACCTGGACAGTCTGTGGACATTAAAAATGTTTCAAAGTCATTTAGAAACAAAGAAAATAGAACACGTGACAAGTTTTCTCCTTGTCTAACTCCTACAAGGCAAGGGAAAAAATCTGATTCAATGCTATGTACCTTTACACACGATTTTATACCACAATACATGGATTTTAAAATTCTGAAACATTTGCCAACTATACCTTGGCTGAACAGTTTACTCCACAAGGCAGTCCTTCTTACATTATCGAAAGCCTTTTTAAAATCAATAAAACAACAAAATAATTTCTTTTATCATGACTTAAATAAATCTACAAGGTATTTAAGGGTGAATATGTGATCAGGAAACCATCGTGCGTGTTGTCCTTGACATTGGATGGATGGCAGTTCAGTTCAGTTCAAACTAGGAGATTTTACGTGCGCTTTCCGACTAATATAGCGTATTTCGCACACGGGGAAGAAGCACTTTATACTATTGGGAGAAAAAAAGCGTAATGAATAAAATAAAGAAGTGCGACCCAAAAGAAATGTAACTTTTACAGACCTAATCTAATAAAGCTGCGGGGGGAGGGGGTTTGGCTGGGTGGGTGTGGGTGATAAAAAAGTACTCAATAATATGGTAAAGTTTGGGCGTGGGTTGGAGGGGAGGGGTTCAAGCGTGGGAAGGCACGGCGTCGGCGGGCGAGCGTGGTGTTTACCGGCGATGTCCTGCTAGAAGCCTCTTGGCAAGGGCTTCATCCTTAGGATTTGGCGACTTGTAGAGGTTCTTGGTGAGGAGGGCGGCACAGTTTGCGACGAAGTGCTTGGTGGCTCTTACGTCGCAGTCCATGAAGAAGTGGGAGAGATCTTGGTAGCTGAAGATCTCGTGTTGAAATGACTCCGTTCCTAGCAGCTGCGTCAGCGTGAAGGTGGCTCCGTTGGTGTCGGTTGAGGGCGTCATTTCTGTTGTGCCGACGTGGAGGTAGTCGGCACAAGGCGTGTTGGGAGCCTTGTAGTATCGGACTACCCTGTGAGCTTCCTCCAGAAGCCTGGTTCTGAGGGAGTTATCCTCTACCTGGACCGGGGTGGTCTGGGTTTGACCGTGGCTACGGGAGGGGGGCTCTGGTGGACTGGTCTGGACGCAGCTGTCGCTCAGGGAGGGCGGCAGGGTCTGACATTCCGTGGACGCAGTGGTGATGGTTGGACGGGAGGCTGGTTCGGGAGAGGGGATTTCTCTCCTCTTCCTCTTCTTTCTCCCGTGGCCGGTGCCCTCGGGCGAGCGGAAGGGCTCCTCCCCTCTGGATTCGAGGGGAGCGAGTTCCAATCCAGCTGCCGGGAGAGGCGGGGTGGTGGGGAGGGAAGTCTCGATCTCCATGTCTAGGACTGGAGGAGGGGTCTTCTTTTCCCGAGGGGGCAACCATACATAACTTAAACCAATATTGTTTAGAACATTTTGAATACATGAAATCCAGTCATAGTTGTAAACACCTGTATTATAGATGTTATATACAATGGAGTAAATGATTGAAGATATTTTGCTGCATTTATCTGTAAGTAATTTCGACCAAAAGGTTAACATACAGGTTTTAACATCAACAGATAACGGAACTCTACCTAGTTCACCGTAAAGCATGCATAAAGGGGTACTCTTTTTAACAGGTAATAATTTTCTCATGAAACAAATATGTACATTTTCAATTTGTTTTAGATTAACAAAACCCCATAATTCACAACCATATAATAAGATTGGTTTTACCATTGTGTCAAAAAGATATAATTGGCATTGAATTGATAAATTAAGGTTTCGGCTTTAACGTAGTACCAAATACATGGATTTTGTAGCCTGTTGACATAGATTAGCAATGGATGCTTTAAAAGAACACTTTGTATCAAATATAACACCAAGATAATTGTATTTGTATTCTAAAGGAACACCATGGAGATAAATATCTTTACTGATATCATTTTTATTACCACCAAATATTAGAACTTTAGTATTATCAATATTTATAGTTAATTTCCACATTTTGCAATATGATTAAAAATGCTTGATAGCTTTTTGGAGACTCGTTTTTGAGGAAGTGAGAAGGACAGTGTCATCGGCATATAAAAGAGCAAACAATTTAATAGATAAATCTAGCATGGAATGTGTTATTTCTGAGTTAATTAATAGACCTGGACAGTCTGTGGACATTAAAAATGTTTCAAAGTCATTTAGAAACAAAGAAAATAGAACACGTGACAAGTTTTCTCCTTGTCTAACTCCTACAAGGCAAGGGAAAAAATCTGATTCAATGCTATGTACCTTTACACACGATTTTATACCACAATACATGGATTTTAAAATTCTGAAACATTTGCCATCTATACCTTGGCTGAACAGTTTACTCCACAAGGCAGTCCTTCTTACATTATCGAAAGCCTTTTTAAAATCAATAAAACAACAAAATAATTTCTTTTATCATGACTTAAATAAATCTACAAGGTATTTAAGGGTGAATATGTGATCAGGAAACCATCGTGCGTGTTGTCCTTGACATTGGACGGATGGCAGTTCAGTTCAGTTCAAACTAGGAGATTTTACGTGCGCTTTCCGACTAATATAGCGTATTTCGCACACGGGGAAGAAGCACTTTATACTATTGGGAGAAAAAAAGCGTAATGAATAAAATAAAGAAGTGCGACCCAAAAGAAATGTAACTTTTACAGACCTAATCTAATAAAGCTGCGGGGGGAGGGGGTTTGGCTGGGTGGGTGTGGGTGATAAAAAAGTACTCAATAATATGGTAAAGTTTGGGCGTGGGTTGGAGGGGAGGGGTTCAAGCGTGGGAAGGCACGGCGTCGGCGGGCGAGCGTGGTGTTTACCGGCGATGTCCTGCTAGAAGCCTCTTGGCAAGGGCTTCATCCTTAGGATTTGGCGACTTGTAGAGGTTCTTGGTGAGGAGGGCGGCACAGTTTGCGACGAAGTGCTTGGTGGCTCTTACGTCGCAGTCCATGAAGAAGTGGGAGAGATCTTGGTAGCTGAAGATCTCGTGTTGAAATGACTCCGTTCCTAGCAGCTGCGTCAGCGTGAAGGGGGCTCCGTTGGTGTCGGTTGAGGGCGTCATTTCTGTTGTGCCGACGTGGAGGTAGTCGGCACAAGGCGTGTTGGGAGCCTTGTAGTATCGGACTACCCTGTGAGCTTCCTCCAGAAGCCTGGTTCTGAGGGAGTTATCCTCTACCTGGACCGGGGTGGTCTGGGTTTGACCGTGGCTACGGGAGGGGGGCTCTGGTGGACTGGTCTGGACGCAGCTGTCGCTCAGGGAGGGCGGCAGGGTCTGACATTCCGTGGACGCAGTGGTGATGGTTGGACGGGAGGCTGGTTCGGGAGAGGGGATTTCTCTCCTCTTCCTCTTCTTTCTCCCGTGGCCGGTGCCCTCGGGCGAGCGGAAGGGCTCCTCCCCTCTGGATTCGAGGGGAGCGAGTTCCAATCCAGCTGCCGGGAGAGGCGGGGTGGTGGGGAGGGAAGTCTCGATCTCCATGTCTAGGACTGGAGGAGGGGTCTTCTTTTCCCGAGGGGGCAACCATACATAACTTAAACCAATATTGTTTAGAACATTTTGAATACATGAAATCCAGTCATAGTTGTAAACACCTGTATTATAGATGTTATATACAATGGAGTAAATGATTGAAGATATTTTGCTGCATTTATCTGTAAGTAATTTCGACCAAAAGGTTAACATACAGGTTTTAACATCAACAGATAACGGAACTCTACCTAGTTCACCGTAAAGCATGTATAAAGGGGTACTCTTTTTAACAGGTAATAATTTTCTCATGAAACAAATATGTACATTTTCAATTTGTTTTAGATTAACAAAACCCCATAATTCACAACCATATAATAAGATTGGTTTTACCATTGTGTCAAAAAGATATAATTGGCATTGAATTGATAAATTAAGGTTTCGGCTTTAACGTAGTACCAAATACATGGATTTTGTAGCCTGTTGACATAGATTAGCAATGGATGCTTTAAAAGAACACTTTGTATCAAATATAACACCAAGATAATTGTATTTGTATTCTAAAGGAAAACACCATGGAGATAAATATCTTTTCTGATATCATTTTTATTACCACCAAATATTAGAACTTTAGTATTATCAATATTTATAGTTAATTTCCACATTTTGCAATATGATTAAAAATGCTTGATAGCTTTTTGGAGACTCGTTTTTGAGGAAGTGAGAAGGACAGTGTCATCGGCATATAAAAGAGCAAACAATTTAATAGATAAATCTAGCATGGAATGTGTTATTTCTGAGTTAATTAATAGACCTGGACAGTCTGTGGACATTAAAAATGTTTCAAAGTCATTTAGAAACAAAGAAAATAGAACACGTGACAAGTTTTCTCCTTGTCTAACTCCTACAAGGCAAGGGAAAAAATCTGATTCAATGCTATGTACCTTTACACACGATTTTATACCACAATACATGGATTTTAAAATTCTGAAACATTTGCCATCTATACCTTGGCTGAACAGTTTACTCCACAAGGCAGTCCTTCTTACATTATCGAAAGCCTTTTTAAAATCAATAAAACAACAAAATAATTTCTTTTATCATGAGTTAAATAAATCTACAAGGTATTTAAGGGTGAATATGTGATCAGGAAACCATCGTGCGTGTTGTCCTTGACATTGGACGGATGGCAGTTCAGTTCAGTTCAAACTAGGAGATTTTACGTGCGCTTTCCGACTAATATAGCGTATTTCGCACACGGGGAAGAAGCACTTTATACTATTGGGAGAAAAAAAGCGTAATGAATAAAATAAAGAAGTGCGACCCAAAAGAAGTGTAACTTTTACAGACCTAATCTAATAAAGCTGCGGGGGGAGGGGGTTTGGCTGGGTGGGTGTGGGTGATAAAAAAGTACTCAATAATATGGTAAAGTTTGGGCGTGGGTTGGAGGGGAGGGGTTCAAGCGTGGGAAGGCACGGCGTCGGCGGGCGAGCGTGGTGTTTACCGGCGATGTCCTGCTAGAAGCCTCTTGGCAAGGGCTTCATCCTTAGGATTTGGCGACTTGTAGAGGTTTTTGGTGAGGAGGGCGGCACAGTTTGCGACGAAGTGCTTGGTGGCTCTTACGTCGCAGTCCATGAAGAAGTGGGAGAGATCTTGGTAGCTGAAGATCTCGTGTTGAAATGACTCCGTTCCTAGCAGCTGCGTCAGCGTGAAGGGGGCTCCGTTGGTGTCGGTTGAGGGCGTCATTTCTGTTGTGCCGACGTGGAGGTAGTCGGCACAAGGCGTGTTGGGAGCCTTGTAGTATCGGACTACCCTGTGAGCTTCCTCCAGAAGCCTGGTTCTGAGGGAGTTATCCTCTACCTGGACCGGGGTGGTCTGGGTTTGACCGTGGCTACGGGAGGGGGGCTCTGGTGGACTGGTCTGGACGCAGCTGTCGCTCAGGGAGGGCGGCAGGGTCTGACATTCCGTGGACGCAGTGGTGATGGTTGGACGGGAGGCTGGTTCGGGAGAGGGGATTTCTCTCCTCTTCCTCTTCTTTCTCCCGTGGCCGGTGCCCTCGGGCGAGCGGAAGGGCTCCTCCCCTCTGGATTCGAGGGGAGCGAGTTCCAATCCAGCTGCCGGGAGAGGCGGGGTGGTGGGGAGGGAAGTCTCGATCTCCATGTCTAGGACTGGAGGAGGGGTCTTCTTTTCCCGAGGGGGCAACCATACATAACTTAAACCAATATTGTTTAGAACATTTTGAATACATGAAATCCAGTCATAGTTGTAAACACCTGTATTATAGATGTTATATACAATGGAGTAAATGATTGAAGATATTTTGCTGCATTTATCTGTAAGTAATTTCGACCAAAAGGTTAACATACAGGTTTTAACATCAACAGATAACGGAACTCTACCTAGTTCACCGTAAAGCATGCATAAAGGGGTACTCTTTTTAACAGGTAATAATTTTCTCATGAAACAAATATGTACATTTTCAATTTGTTTTAGATTAACAAAACCCCATAATTCACAACCATATAATAAGATTGGTTTTACCATTGTGTCAAAAAGATATATTTGGCATTGAATTGATAAATTAAGGTTTCGGCTTTAACGTAGTACCAAATACATGGATTTTGTAGCCTGTTGACATAGATTAGCAATGGATGCTTTAAAAGAACACTTTGTATCAAATATAACACCAAGATAATTGTATTTGTATTCTAAAGGAACACCATGGAGATAAATATCTTTTCTGATATCATTTTTATTACCACCAAATATTAGAACTTTAGTATTATCAATATTTATAGTTAATTTCCACATTTTGCAATATGATTAAAAATGCTTGATAGCTTTTTGGAGACTCGTTTTTGAGGAAGTGAGAAGGACAGTGTCATCGGCATATAAAAGAGCAAACAATTTAATAGATAAATCTAGCATGGAATGTGTTATTTCTGAGTTAATTAATAGACCTGGACAGTCTGTGGACATTAAAAATGTTTCAAAGTCATTTAGAAACAAAGAAAATAGAACACGTGACAAGTTTTCTCCTTGTCTAACTCCTACAAGGCAAGGGAAAAAATCTGATTCAATGCTATGTACCTTTACACACGATTTTATACCACAATACATGGATTTTAAAATTCTGAAACATTTGCCATCTATACCTTGGCTGAACAGTTTACTCCACAAGGCAGTCCTTCTTACATTATCGAAAGCCTTTTTAAAATCAATAAAACAACAAAATAATTTCTTTTATCATGACTTAAATAAATCTACAAGGTATTTAAGGGTGAATATGTGATCAGGAAACCATCGTGCGTGTTGTCCTTGACATTGGATGGATGGCAGTTCAGTTCAGTTCAAACTAGGAGATTTTACGTGCGCTTTCCGACTAATATAGCGTATTTCGCACACGGGGAAGAAGCACTTTATACTATTGGGAGAAAAAAAGCGTAATGAATAAAATAAAGAAGTGCGACCCAAAAGAAATGTAACTTTTACAGACCTAATCTAATAAAGCTGCGGGGGGAGGGGGTTTGGCTGGGTGGGTGTGGGTGATAAAAAAAGTACTCAATAATATGGTAAAGTTTGGGCGTGGGTTGGAGGGGAGGGGTTCAAGCGTGGGAAGGCACGGCGTCGGCGGGCGAGCGTGGTGTTTACCGGCGATGTCCTGCTAGAAGCCTCTTGGCAAGGGCTTCATCCTTAGGATTTGGCGACTTGTAGAGGTTCTTGGTGAGGAGGGCGGCACAGTTTGCGACGAAGTGCTTGGTGGCTCTTACGTCGCAGTCCATGAAGAAGTGGGAGAGATCTTTTAGGGGATGTTGTTCCTCTCCCTCCTCCTCCTCCTCGTTTTCTTCACGGAGAGGCGTCATGTAACAGCGATGATCTGGGGTCATGGGTTCTCGGCACACCAAGCAGGGATGTTCTTCATCGAAGCACTCGTGGTGAACCATGGGGGTCTCCAAGAACTGAAAACAGTTCGGGCACCTGTGAATCGATTCACAGGCGCTGGGTTTTCCCTCTGACGGTGACTGGAGATGTCGGGTGTAACACGGTGGATTGGGGAACCAACCTTGACATGTCAAGCAAGGGATCCCGTGCTCTTCCTGGGGTCTGCAATAGCTAGAGTGGAAGCAGCGGTGACAGCAGTATTCCTTGGTGCAGGGATGTTTTTCGGGATGGTCGTAACGTTTGTCGCAGCGTTCGCATAAGACCCCTAGACCTCTTGGAGGCACACGTCTAAAAATAAAATACATAGATATAAATAGATATAAATAGAGTTAGATCAATAGATCAATAGAGACACGTAGTACACCACGTCAAACATCACGTGTGCATGAACACACGCGTCACAGTACGCCTGTCGACCTACACGAGTGTCAACACCTCGGTATCCTTAAATAATAATAATAATTTGAAAACACACACACGCACAGGGCACAACGTTTGCATGGCAACACACAAAGTACACACATGACGTTCACATCGCGACACGAAGTCCATGACGTGTGCAAACGTCACGCAGGTGTATCGATCTTTCTCTATTCATCTCAATACGACACTACTCAATACACACACAGGACACCACGTTTTGCCTGACCACACGCTATTCTATGCATCAACGTCAACGTCTGTTTGAAGACATACACACACACACACACACACACACGCACACACATGACATTCCGATTGGCATGGGAGTGACACAACGTACATCGCGTAGGCATTCCCACGTTCATGTCTACCTATGAAGGTCCACCTTCCTTTAGCATTCAGACGACCGTCTACCTCAAAAAATACCAAGGCTACCCAAGAAGAAAAAAACCGGATCGAAATCGGACCAATCCGAAGCCTGGGTGGTCGACCAATCAGAAGCGGCGCTCGGACCAGGCGGGGCTCTGATTGGCCGAACCGGGGTTGTGCTTTCTCTCCCATGGTAAAATCCATTTCCTATGGAAAAGAAACACAGGGGTCGGTCCGTTTTGGAAAACCGAGGTGCTGACCGGACCCCGGAACGAACCAATCGGAGCTGCTGCCTGGCGAACCAACCAGGAGGCAGGGTGTCAGTGCCTCTCCTATAAAACAAGCATGGATTCGAGTGGGTCAGTGTCACTTGTAAAAATTGATTCCTCATGATGAACAGCAGCAACAGCAACAGCACCAGCACCAGCAACAACTACCCCCTGAAAGAAAACTGGGATTTAGAAATCGCCAGAGTAACGCAACCTTTGCACGGGTGGAAAGAAACATCACCACCACCACCCCCACCACCATGGTCTCCAGCGTGGCAATGTGCCAGATGTCAAGGGGGTCTGCCCGTCTATGCCCTTGGTACAAGGGTACGGGATGGGACTTTCGAGTGCGTGTACTGCGGTACTGTGCTGAAAGACACCTACGTGCGTCGGTTAACGCACACCAGTAGGTGTCCTGTCAGACGCGAAATGAAAGCCCACCCGTGCCTTTGCACCATGGCATGTACATGCATGTAAGCATCAAAACGGCCCTTTTCAGGGCCACCCATCTCTCCCGAAAGACCGCTTTTCCTCCTTTGCTTTGACGACCCTCCAACCCACCCCCACCACACCGTGAACCCACCCCTCCCCTCCCTCCCTCCCTTCACCACCACCACCACCCCCACGTCTATTTTAAGAACAACACAAGAACAACAACCCTGTCGATCTTGTTCACCTTGTACGTGCGCTTCTCCGGGTTTTTCCCCATCCCTCCTCCCCGGAAACGGAGGCGACGCCCTCTTTCCATGCGTACGCCACCGGACACGGATGCGACGCCATCTTGCATGCGCGCGCCACCGGAAACGGATGCGACGCCATCTTGCATGCGCACGCCACCGGAAACGGAAGGGCCGCCCTCTTGAATGGTACCCATCATGCACTGCGCGCATGCGCAGGTCACGTGACCGGAAACGGATGTGCCGCCATCTTGGTTACCAGCCGCCATCTTGGTTACCAGAATCCTGAGGGGTTACAGCACTACTGTACGCAACTACTAACTACTACTACAGCTCTACAATCAAATATGGTCAACAGGCACAACACCACAAACATGGAAACACGCAAAAATCATCCCAGTCCTGAAGCCGGGCAAACCCCCCAATGACCCCGACTCCTTCCGCCCCATATCTCTCACTTCCCATATATGCAAAATCCTTGAATCCATTATTAATAACAGACTTAAGCATTACATCTCTACAAACAGACCTGGGGCTCTGAGGTGGAAAATTAAAAAAAAAGGTGTCTATTCTCTCTTGAAACCACAATTTGAATTAAAAAATTATCTGACGTCCCTACCCCTAAATAAAGCTATCCCTCTACTTTTACTTCGTACTTCATGCCACCACTTAATTACCAATTGAAAAAGGAAGATGGAATGGGATACCTATTTGTGAAAGAAAATGTAAACGGTTTTTATTGATGATATTGTAAATGAATTTCACTATATTTTTAAATGTCCATATTTTACTGAAGAAAGAATTTTGTAAAATCTTCCGGCTAACCACATATCCGCTATTATAATGTGTATTTTGCTGTCATTTTTGTACCTCATATGCCGAGGATCTCGGCCTGAGCGTAATAAAGTTCTGTTCTGTTCTGTAGTGAGCTGGGAGAAGAGTTTGGGGCATATACTGAAGGTATCATCGCAAAAGAAGGTATCAGCTGCTGCAAGGTGTTGTAGGTTGTCTGTCGTGGTGAAGATAAGCATCTTGTCGTCGCTGTGCAGAAGGAAGTTTGCCGTTGATGGTTGTAAATCACTCCAAATTCAAAATGTTTTCTAAATGATTTAATACTTTCATATAGTGAAAACTACTACCATCAACCTGCTGGCTCATGAGTTTAACCGTGGACCTATAGCTATTGATTGTCTAAGTGAGATCAGTTCACATGCCACTTTTGGACATGCTCCCTTTCCTTGTGAAAACACCACCACTGTTAATCCCCACCAGCCTGGTGGCAAAGTGAGGATAAGCCTCTTAAACTAAGCCAGAAGTAGCATTCTCGGAATCTACCGGTGATTCGGCCAATAATATAACTTTAAAGAATTTTGATATAAACAGTATTTTATTTCCATTAATGTTCAGATTTTACATTACATAACGTTACAAAATGGAAAAAGAATTAGCAAACAGGCCAAAAAGGCCTATATTAATGCTTCTCCTAATATTGTACATCAGTAGACACGTCAGTAGACACAGTTGTGTCACAGGTCCCGTACTGTACACAACCCTCCGCGCCTACCAAGCTCGGTTCGCTCACCAGCTTAAACTGCACGGTTGTCATTCACCCAGGCCCGTTGGGACTGACAAATATGAACTTGGAAAGGGAGATGGCGGACTTATGTCCAGAAATTACAATTGTTGAGAGTTCGCCCAACTCTCAAGAGAACCAGCCCAGTTCTCGAAAGGGTCAGCCCAACCCAAATGAAGGGTCACCAGAAAAACTGCCAAAAAACAGCCAACTTGACTTATAGCACTAAATGTCCCTGACCGTTTTCAGGACAGATTTACGTTCTCAGGAACTAAAAACAAAGAAAATATCGATTATAGTGCCCTATGGGCTCAAGGCATGCTGAAACGCAAACAGCCTCAATCTAGCCCACCTAAGGCTAAAATTGAACAGAAAAGACAAAGAATGGTCTCATCAGAATCAAAGACACAACAAAATAGAAGACCACAAACCAAATGGGAAAAAGTAGTCTTTAGCGCAGACTTCTCCCAAGATCTTAATAAGATCCTAACAGCTCAAGATATTGCCAAAGAGCTGAAGCACAAAAATATTATTCGAATAAATAAGTGTGGAAGAGGGTATGTTGTTGTCGGGGACAACCTTACAGAGTCAATTGATATGCCCAAAAGCATAAACGGGATCAAACTAAAATTAGGATACCCCAAAGTGGCTTAGCAATGTCAGATGTGTGGTACATCTAGACAAAAAAATTAATGACGACGAGCTTTATCAATTTGTCTGTCAAGCCCAAAAGAAAGTCACTCAACCTACAATCCTGTCGGCATTTAGGATCAAGTCAATGGGCACAAACAACACGAGAGTAGTAATACTCACATTACTTGGTCAGTCAGTCCCCAGCCAGGTGGTAAGGACATAGAAACTATGCCATACAGGAAAAGGCCAACCCAATGCACAAACTGTATGCTCTATGGACATACAAAAACATCATGTAACCAGCCACCCAAGTGCAAAAACTGCTCCCGAGTTTCTTGCAAAGAAAACTGCAACACATGGTGTACAAACTGCAGTAAAGAGGGTCATTCATCCTTGGCGCCGAAATGTCCCAAACGCTTGCTCATCAGCAAACGTATAAATAAAATACCTACTCAGCAATCTGAATCCAAATCTATTCAACCCACTGAGGTCGAAAAAACCCAAGCGACTACAAATCACTCTACTGAGCAAACAATGGAATCTGTGAGCACTGATCCGCCTGCTCACAGGCACAAAGCCACTGCAAAACGCAAGGGGAAAAAGACACAAGCTCCCCTATCAAACCCCATGCCTTCTAATCCTTAAACTGAGGAACACAGCAAACGAATCAGTCAGGCAAAGAAAACACCAGCTCATGGTAAACAAAAGGATCAGAACACAAACAAAGTTGTAGAGTTCATTGCCACGGCATTGATCCAAATTACAAGCAGAAAAATGAGTGTCAAAGCCAACTGCATCCTCAAACTGGCTTCCAAGATAATGAAATACAAAGGAACAAAGAAACAGTTCCTAAATAGGGTATGCCCTAAAACTAAATAAGCGTTCATCTATAAACAATCATTGACTTGCTTTTACTAAAAAAAATTAAAAAACACACTACAGGTAACTGCCCACACTGCAAACAACCAGAAACCCCAGAACACGCACTCATCCACTGCACACACTACCTAACACATCGAACCGCATTACAAACCACCCTCAATCTAAACAAGGCTCTTACTCTAGAAGCAATACTAAATCCACAAAATAAACTAGGAAACTTCAAGGCCTTAGGCGTATTCTTAATAAAAACGGAACTAATAAAACGCATCTAAAAACACAATAACCTACCAAATCAAAATCACATAAACAAACAAACATCCACCATACCCAGCTCCCTTAGTTCTCCTCCCCAATCCCATCGGCATCTATTCCAAATCTCAAAATTCCCAAATTCTATATAAGCAACCCCTAAAACCCACGGTTTCACAGACCACTTTCGCCCCTTTCGGAAACACATTAAATGGCCTGGCCGGGCCCGTGTGCGAAATACGCATCAGTCGGAAAGCGCACGTTAAATCTCCAAAGTAAGTAAGTAAGTAAGTTTTACTACATATAACCCTATAGCAATGTTCCACCAAATAATTAAAAAACTCCCGCTAAAACTACTCCAGGCACTACTCAAACTATACAAACTCATCTACCTAAACGGACAGGTTCCTACTCCCTGGAAACAGGCCCTAGTCATACCAATCCCTAAACCTAATAAACCAGCTAATCAAGTTAACTCATATAGACCAATATCCCTAACTTCAAACCTATGTAAAGTAATGGAATCAATGGCTAAAAATAGATTACAATATTACTTAACCCAACATAACATCATAAACCCAGATCAAAGCGGTTTCACTCCTGGCCGCTCAACCCTAGATAACCTCGCCCGACTAGAACAAGATATTAAGACAGGACAACTAAATAAACAATATACCACAGGCATCTTCTTAGACTTCTCTAAAGCTTTCGACATGGTATGGCACGATGGGCTAATACAAAAACTTTAAAAAATAGGACTCAAAGGTCAGATAATAAACTACATCCAGGACTTCCTAAGTAATCGTAAAATAACCGTGGGTATAGACCAAACTCTATCGGACCAATGTCCCCTAGAAAATGGCACTCCACAGGGCAGTATCCGCAGCCCCACCCTCTTCAATATAATGATAAACGATCTATTCGAGGGCCTATCCCCTAAAGTAAACACATCAAAATTCGCGGATGATGGAGCCATCTGGATCCGCACTAAAAGCATGAAAATGGTCCAAAATTTACTCCAAAAATCTCTTAATAAATACAACAATGGGCTGACAAATGGGGCTTCTCCCTTAACTCAGAAAAAACAACAGGAATAGTATTCAAACATAAAAACATGAAACCCGCCTCCCCAATCCTCAAGCTTAACAATCAAACAATCAAATTTCAAAAACAAACCAAATTCTTAGGACTTATTTTCGATGGACATCTCACCTGGGATGCTCACATCCAAAACCTAACAACTAAATGCAGTAAAGACCTAAACACCCTAAGATGCCTAACATACATACACGGAAATTGGCCAAATTGGTGTCACATTTACACGGACGGATCCTCAGATCCGACCTCCAAACACACAGGTTTCGGATTCCATACCACACAACCAACTAAAACCACACAATCCTTCTGACTCCCAAACAACCAATCAATATTCATGGCAGAACTAATGGGCATGGCCTCAGCCCTCCATAATCAAGAATCCAAAAACCACAAAAAAATCCGATACTTACCGACTCCCTAAGTAGACTGCAAGCCCTCCAAAACAAAAATACCAAAAACCGACCTAAATTAATAAATCAAATACTTAAAAGCTCCAACGACCTAACAAAGGCAGGCAAACAAATAACCTTCTTGTGGATACCCGCCCACGTAGGAATATACGGTAATGAAAACGCCGATAAAGCAGCAAAACTATCCCTCAAAATCCCAGAAATAAGCTTAAACTTACCCATCTCAAAATCAGAAATTAAAAGTGTAAACAAGCAAAAAATCACAAAACAATGGCATAACCTATATGTAATCTCAAATAGCCAAATCAAAAAAGTGCTCAGCAAACCACTAACCAAACCAAAAATTCTCCATCCATCAAAAAAAATCGACAGAGTAATCACTAAACTCCAAACAGGACACACCAACCTAAATAACCATCTAAAAAAAATAAAAAAACACACTACAGGTAACTGTCCACACTGCAAACAACCAGAACACGCACTCATCCACTGCACACACTACCTAACACATCGAACCGCATTACAAACCACCCTCAATCTAAACAAGGCTCTCACTCTGGAAGCAATACTAAACCCACAAAATAAACTAGAAAACTTCAAGGCCTTAGGCGTATTCTTAATAAAAACGGAACTAATAAAACGCATCTAAAAACACAATAACCTACCAAATCAAAATCACATAAACAAACAAACATCCACCATACCCAGCTCCCTTAGTTCTCCTCCCCAATCCCATCGGCATCTATTCCAAATCTCAAAATTCCCAAATTCTATATAAGCAACCCCTAAACCCCACTCTTGGGTTTCACAGACCACTTTCGCCCCTTTCGGAAACACATTAAATGGCCTGGCCGGGCCCGTGTGCGAAATACGCATCAGTCGGAAAGCGCACGTTAAATCTCCAAAGTAAGTAAGTAAGTAAGTAAGTAAGTGAGAGCGGAGTTTGTAACATCACAAAGCCGTGGCCAGCAAGTACTTAAAGCAGGCTATAGATACAGAATGAATGGTCGTCGTCATTATTTGTTTACATGTTTACATGTTGGAGTAGATAGACATGATCCCGGCACGGGAATCCAAACATCTGTCCTAGGACATCCACAAGTACCCTAACATCCTCAAAGTCGTTGCTATCAAATCCATAGCAATCAACATTGCCAACTGGGATATCAAACGACAACAAATCTCACAAGCCCAAGCCAGGGATTCGGACACTCAGTGCCATTACACCCGAACGCCTCAACCCCAAGCCCCCCCCCCCCCCCCCCCCACGGACTCTCGGGACAAACATCCAAGCATAGATAAGTTGCTATCTGATCTCCCCTACTTCATCAAAGTACTATATACCCTCCCAACTTTTATGTTCCCCATTGCTATGTTTGCGCTTCAACGCTCAATGCTCAATCCATATAAATAGATTGTAAATACCATCAATTTTTGACCATTGTTAACAGCTCCATTATTGCTTTGTTTTGTGTATTACCTTTGTCTTGTATATACCCCATCATCGTCCCACACGCCCCCCCCCCTCCAAACCATGGACACCACCTATTCGCCCCCCAGGGACCTTCCCTCCCCACTCCTATCCACCTCCATCTTTTCAACACCTGACCCCAAAGAATTTCCAGCCCTCCCAACTACCCAAACATCAATATAATCCCCCCAAATTTTGGACTAGACCTGGAAATCATCACCCCCTCCCGACCCATCACTAAACACCTACCCCCCCAAAAAAAAACAAACAAACACCAACAAAAATTACAAAAGGTCCATTGACTCCCCAACAGAAATCCAACAAAACACCCAAAAAACCTGTGACAAACAAACACCCCCCCAAAACAATACTGCCAAACAACCCCCCACAAAACAAATCCTTCTAGCTTTTCACGCAAACTCCACTACACCACTAAATGAAACTTACTCAGCCAATAAATTTGCAGTTTGCCTTAAAAAATCAGCCCTAAATTTCAAATTTATAAACTCCTGCAGGGGAGAGTTTTAAAATTATTTTCCACGACCAAGCCTCGCTCAACTTGGCTATCAGAACCCCCATAATTGATGGTTTAAACATCAACTGGCAAATACCAAAATGGCAAACAGAAATACAAGGAGTGATTTACCTCGACGCACGTGATACCCAAGACGACATACAAGACTACATCAACATATCCAACCAATTCCCCGCACAACCCCAAATCACCAACTTCAGAGCCATAAACAAACGCCAACTCACCCAGGGTAGACTCACCAAACAAACCATCTTTCTCACCTTTAAAACAACTTCACTACCAAACTACATTACCTTCGGAGCATTAAACTACAAAGTACACCCAATCAGAAAAAAACCTTCCCAGTGTATCTACTGTCATTCTTTCGAACACAAGTCCTCTGACTGCAAAAAAACACCCCTGTGCCCAAAATGTGGCTCTGAAAATCATGCCATTCAGGAATGTTCCTGGGCCCCATACTGCGTAAACTGTAAGGCAGAGGGCCATACTTCAAACCAAAATACCTGCCCAACCAAACAAAAATACATACTTAGTCTAAACAGAAACCTAAAGCAAGCCGACCTTCCTAAACCAGCCAAAATTCCCCTCCTACAATATTTCTCGGAAGACAACCCAGATGATCCCTACCCCCCCCTCCGACTACGACCTTGACTCGTCCTTCAGCTCATACACCCAACTACCCCCCTACCAGCAACCCCCCCAGCCAAAACCACCAACTACCTCCACACATCCACGGGCAAACATCCCAAAAGCAGTCCAACCAACACTACCCAATACCACCACAACTACAGCCGATGTCCATCCCATACCATCCACAACGTCAGCCATTCTCCTAAAACATCCAACCGCAAAAAAACTCCACACACTAGCCACCAAGTCCAAAATCTACCAGAAGTCCTTCGCATCTCTTCAAACAGCTACCCTCAAACTAAAAAACTAACTTCACAATCCCCCCCACCCCACCAGTACAATCACTGCACCGAACACAACCCCCTCTTAAACCTACCCCCCAAGCATGTCCATCCTACAATGGAACTGTAATGGTCTTTCGAACACAAGTCCTCTGACTGCAAAAAAACACCCCTGACTACGACCTTGACTCGTCCTTCAGCTCATACACCCAACTACCCCCCTACCAGCAACCCCCCCAGCCAAAACCACCAACTACCTCCACACATCCACGGGCAAACATCCCAAAAGCAGTCCAACCAACACTACCCAATACCACCACAACTACAGCCGATGTCCATCCCATACCATCCACAACGTCAGCCATTCTCCTAAAACATCCAACCGCAAAAAAACTCCACACACTAGCCACCAAGTCCAAAATCTACCAGAAGTCCTTCGCATCTCTTCAAACAGCTACCCTCAAACTAAAAAACTAACTTCACAATCCCCCCCACCCCACCAGTACAATCACTGCACCGAACACAACCCCCTCTTAAACCTACCCCCCAAGCATGTCCATCCTACAATGGAACTGTAATGGTCTTTCGAACACAAGTCCTCTGACTGCAAAAAAACACCCCTGACTACGACCTTGACTCGTCCTTCAGCTCATACACCCAACTACCCCCCTACCAGCAACCCAAAGAATTCCAAATCCCCGGGTTCCAAACGCTTCGGCAATACCGTCCCCGCCCACACAACACTCCCGGGCCCCCCCACGGAGGACTTGCACTGTTTATCCATAACTCACTAAACTTTAGCACCGTCTCTATTCCTACTCCCAATTTAGAAACCCTGGCAATCGACACAACTTTCCACAAATCTAATCTACGAATAATAAATATTTACCACCCTAAAACCCAACCGTTTAACTCACAGGACCTAGACATCCTCTCCCAGCACATCACTCAAAACACCATTATACTTGGAGATTTTAATGCCCATCACCCACTTTGGGGAACCAAAAACTATACAGATAAATTCGGGAGACTTCTGGTAGATTGGATAGACAAAACTAATCTCATCACACTCAACGATAATCAACCCACAAGATACCCAACATCCAGATTACAAAACCCTACCGCAGTCGACCTAACCCTAATAACCAACAAATACTCCAATCAAATCAGCTGGGATGCCCACACCGACACTTGGGGCAGCGATCACTGCCCCATTAAAATCGAAACTAATTTCACCCCAAATCCCCCCTCACACAATAACCAACCCCCTACCGAAATCACCCAACAAATAAAATTTAACTTTCAAAAAGCCAATTGGCAACTCTTCACTAAACTATGCAACCAAACGGACCCCCCAAAAATACAAAACAGCAACATCGACACTTTTAACTCCAACCTCACCAATACACTATTCGACAACGCAAGCCAATGCATCCCCACAACCATCCCCGCCCCAGCCCACAACCCTGTCCCCTGGTGGAATGACGACATCCAAAAAGCCAGGAAACTAAGAAAAAGAGCCCTAAATAAAAGCAAAAGGGACAAATCAAAAATATCGGAATTCATCCAACTTAGAAATCATACTAAACAGCTCATTAAAACGGCCAGAAAAGAACACTGGCAACTCTTCTGCAACACCCTCAAAATTGGGAAAAAGAACTCAAGAAAAATCTGGAATAAACTTAAATCACTAAAAGGGACTTTTCGGAAATCTGTTCAGCCCAACTTTAAAAATTGCCCATCTAACAAAGATAAAGCCAATCACTTAGCCACTCACTTTGCCAACACCAGCAGCACAGCCAACTACCCCCCCCCCCCCCCCCCCCCCCCCCCCCCCCCCCTCATTCCCACCTCCCCATCAACAAAGCCATCAATATAAATGAACTTCTACATGCACTACACAACAAAAACACAGCCTCAGCCACAGGAATCGATAACATAAGTTACATGATACTAAATAAAATCCCACCATAAATACAACAACTACTACTACAGCTCTACAATCAAATATGGTCAACAGGCACAACACCACAAACATGGAAACACGCAAAAATCATCCCAGTCCTGAAGCCGGGCAAACCCCCCAATGACCCCGACTCCTTCCGCCCCATATCTCTCACTTCCCATATATGCAAAATCCTTGAATCCATTATTAATAACAGACTTAAGCATTACATCTCTATAAGCCCAGACCAGAGCGGCTTCACAAATAACAGACAAACACTAGACCACATCCTTCACCTAGAACAAGACATTAGGACAGCTCAATCAATGAAACAATACACACTGGCCATTTTTATAGATTTTAGCAAAGCTTTCGATATGGTTTGGCATAACGGCCTTCTAAAAAAACTTGAAAACAATCAGATCAATGGGAGAATATTAAACTTCATCCACTCGTTCCTATCAGACAGACACATTACCGTTAAATCTCATCAAACCCTCTCTGACACTCACCCCATTGAAAACGGCACCCCACAAGGTAGCATCTTATCGCCAACGCTATTTAATTTTATGATTAATGACATCTTCTCAGACTCCAAAAACACAGAAACAAATCCCTACAGCAAAATTCGCAGATGACGTCTCCTTCTGGACCTCCTCGGCCTCCATCAATTTATTAAAAACTAGAATGCAATTTGCTTAAAACAACATTCAAAATTGGGCTTCCAACTGGGGATTCCAAATCAACACCAATGAAACCATTGGCATGCTCTTCAAAAAACAATATATGCAAAATTACACACCCAAACTTCACCTTAATGACAAAGTAATTACATACCAAAAAGAAGCCAAGTTCCTAGGGGTTACATTTGACCAACACCTTACATGGGGCCCCCAAATACTGAAACTGGTCAACTCTTGTGAAAAAGATTTAAACTTAATGAGAGCAATCAAAGGTAATAATTGGGGGTCTGACAAACAAACCCTCCTCAACATCTACAAAACACTCATTCAATCCAAAATCGACTATGCCGCTCCGGTCCTAAGCAGCATCTCAACTACTTATAACTATAATAAAATCAAATCAATCCAATACAAGGCACCAGGACTGGGACCTCACACCACGCCTTATTACTAATCACAAATACACTCTCCATTAAACACAGAATACAATAAACTATTCTCAACTACTGGGCTGGGGCACAACACAATCCAATTTTTAAAATAATAAAACAAAAATACAACATCAACAAACAGACGGCACACAAATTCAATAATTCCCCTGACCAAGCTCCATATATGACCCACCTACACAAGCTAATACTCACCCACAATCTAAGCAATATAATACACACACCCCCCTCCCTACAATACATAGCAGACCTCCCTTCCCCCCCAGTAGATACAACCCTCCACAAACTGTTTATACCAAGCAATGGCATCCCAGCTGAAAAAAAGACTAAAGTAACCCTTACACACATCCATAATAACTGGCCTACACACACTCACATCTACACAGACGCATCCCAATCAAATGGTAAGACAGGATTAGGAATACACATAGACCAAACACCCCCAGTCACTACCAACTTTCACTATAAAAATTTCACCAACAATAACACAGGGGAACTACTAGCAATCCTTACAGCAATACACGCTACCAAAACAATTAATCAACAAAAATTCCTAATAATATCAGATTCACTAACTTCACTCAAACAAATACAAAACAAACACTCCAGAACATGTCCAGACCTCATCAATAATATTATTACTCTCACTAACCAACTTAATAACAACAACAAACAAATCAGTCTACTCTGGGCCCCAGGTCACACAAATATACCAGGAAATAACAAAGCACATATAGCAGCCAAAATAGCCACCCAACAGCCATCTCTTGAAATTTACTTCCATACCTCTAAAGTAGAAATCAAGAATAAAATCAAAAAGTCTATAAAACTACAAAACTACAATAACATAATTCAAAACACCAATTCGCAATGGCTCAAAACAATTTTTACGCAACCCAATCTAAAATGTCGCAACTTTAACAACTCTAACCACCTGGACAATATTATATCAAGAATTATTAGCGGTAATACCAATCTCAACCATAACCTACACAAACAAGGCAGACACCCGGGCGGGAAATGCAAATACTGTAAACAACCTGAAGACTTGTACCATATTTTTAACAGCTGTCCTTTCTATAACACCCTTTACTCCGAACTTTACCAAGCTATCCCCCCTAACTATAAACAAAACCTCTCACTACTTTTCAACCCATCCAACCCTATCCACATCTTCAATGCAATAACACAATTTATCATCAAAGCAGACCTCTTAGACAGAATTTAGAATCTCCCAAACAAAACTATACAAAACTACTTCGCCCTAGTCAACAATCTCCCAAATTTTCGGATCGGGATCCAAATTTCCAACACGCGTCGTCCTCTCCGACGTCCGCGCCTAAAACCCAGTTATCCACACACTAAACCAAGAAACCCGTTAAGCCAGCCAGCGCCTACCACAAGCCCACACCGCTCGCCACCTAACCACGTCATAGTTTCAGTTTTTTGGGTATGGTGATTTTTATATTTAACCTTTTTATCATTACTTCCCCACCTACCCCGTCCACGAAATGCAATAAATGCGAAGCGGACGTAAAACCTATAAATCAGTCAGTCAGACAGACTGAATGTCAAGCGTCAAGTTGCTGTTCACTGGAAGTGTGTCCACACAGGTTGCAATGGTAGATGCAGCACTATTGCAGAACACGTCGTGTCTACAACTCCTCACAGCCACCCCCCTGTAGAGAATGAAGAACACATCAGACTCATTGGTCGACTCAAGCAGCGTGTCCAGACCGACATTTCTCCTGTACAGCAGATATACAACGCAGAACTGGATCAACTTGATGAAGAAGTAGTTGCGACTGCCCCTTCTTTTGCAAGTGATCAAGCTTCCCTGTACAGAAACAGAGCCAAACTATTCCACAAGTTCCAGAAACCAGAGCAGCAGTCAACTTGGAAGGAACGTGGACAAACACAGAAGATGGAAGAGACTGATTACGAGTCAGCAGTCATAAGTGCCATTGCAGAGGTTTTTCCTGATAGTAATGTGGGGGGTTGTCTGTTTCACTATTCACAAGCTTTGTGGCGTCAGGTAGTTGAGAGAGGTCTTGTACAAGAATACATGAACAATCCAGCAATTCAGTCCCATGTCCGACGTGCCGCAGCCACACCACTTCTCCCACTTGACCAGGTACAGAATGCATGGGTTGAGGTGATGGAGCAAGGACCTGATGATCAACAGATTGGAGATTTTAACGACTATGTCACCAGCACATGGATAGATGACGACGCTAGATCCCCCTGCCATATTTGGAACCAGCACGACAACACCGGTCCCCGATCCAACAACCATCTGGAAGGGTTCCACTGTGGACTGAAAAAGAGAATGCCCCGATCTCACCCTAACATCTATCAGTTCTTGAAGGAGATCAAGAAGATTGAAAAGGCAGACAGACGCTCCAGGAAACAAATTGATCTTGGAGGATCATGCAGACCCCGAGCTCGTGTTGACAGACAAAGGGACGAAAGAATTGAAAGACTAAAGACACAGCTCCTTAGTGGAAGAAAAACTGTAATGCAATTTCTTGATGCCAGTGGATACGTACTAAAGCTAGAGTAATCATGAGTCATTATTATTATTACTGCATAATGTAAATATCAGCTATTAAACAATGTATGAAGCTTCAAGATTGTCTTGTCTGTTTAACCTTCTTTTGGGTCAGTTCATTATTTTATAGGTAACACAGCACTTGACTTATGTGCAGTCAGCTGTAAATTTGTTTTGATAAGGGTGTAGGCGAAATGAGGTGTAGGCGAAATGAGGACAGGCCATATGTGGTGCGGAAAAAAACCCATAAAATACTCTGTGTATAAGACGACGACCACCCCCCCCCCCCCCACACACACACACAAACACACACATACACATACACATACACAAGGGCCGCCAACCCGCACGATATTTTCAAAAGCTATTGCCTGAGAACCAATTTTTCTTGTCAGCCTTGGCTTCAGTCACACTAACTAAAATATTCAGATTTTCAGCTGACGTCCTTTTCACTGTCAGTCACACAATTAGTTGCCGCCAAGTAGTCTTGTAACTACCCATGCCATGACGTCATAATGGTGGCCATATATCAGTGTTTTCCCTCATCTCCTACTAGAGGTAGAAGACTTGGGGAGATTGAAGGTGGGAGGTAGTAATTCGTATGTAATAGAGGTAGTATTCTTAGAATTATTAACAATGATAAACTATTGCTCGATAATTCTTACGAAACTTCTACTTCTATTACATATTTGCCAGACTATACCAGAGGGACCCCAGTGGGATCTGCCTATAGTAACCCCCTGTGTAATTGACAGCAATCCTCTTCTTGAAACCATAATGTACTGATTCGAATTCTACTTGAGTTCATTTCCTCTGAGGACTTGAAAATCAGAACTGTGTCAAGAATCAGTCAACTATGAGATATTTTCACTAGATTTACCGTTATATTTGCTGGTCTTGATTGTAATAAACCTGGATTTGTGACTTTTAATACCAACGATTACATCACTTCCGGTCTAATGGTGATCGTTGACATTTGAGGTGCTCCTAATCCATGCTACACCTAATAGGCAGAATATTCAAGGGTGTGCTCATCCTCTGAAGATGCTGGTGTCTGACGCCCTCCTCCCCTTTTATTCGATAGAAGGGGTAAAACTATGGCGGGCGATAGTTTGTGCCGCGACAACCGGATCGATGCAATATAGGCCCTAAAAGTCCTAAAAAGGTGTTTTGTGAGGCCCACTGAGAGCTAGAAACTACTTGTTCTACTGAGACATTTGTTCATGAAGCGAGACTTGTGGCTAGGGCTCTGATGTTGTGAGCTGAGCAGGATCCGAGACGTGGCATAAAATTCTGAGCCTGTGTATAACTTTGTGCAACTGTGGCTTTCAGCCACCTTGCTGAAAGGTTTCTAGGTTTGTCAGCTCTTTCCTATGCCCGTGGGTTTTACCAAAGTGGGTAAACGTCTAAGACCTGCATCACTTCGGGCTTTCCTCCCACATTAAGCTGACACGCCACGATATAACTGGAATACTGTTAAAAAACCCAACTTACTCACTCACTTACGGAGACTGTTTTCGTGAGCTGAGCAGGATCCGAGACGTGGCGTGGAATTCTGAGCCTGTTATAACTTGATGCAACTGTAGCTTTTAGCTAGCCTGCTATTGTAGCCTTGGTGATGTCCTTGTTGGAATTAATCTTACAAGATAAGAAGAGTCTCCTTTGATGTCATCTATGTGGGTCTGTAGCCGCGAGATAGAACTTGAGAAATCTGATTGGACATAAAAGTCTGTCTGGGTGATCCACTGTTGGTCCCAAGACAGGAATTGTATAGTGTCCATGACCCAACGGTCCCATTGTGGTAGATTGATTCTTGGCTACGAAGTCCGGGAGCGATCTTAGAGTTATTAAGGTCCAATGTTGATCATGGGTAAGACTAGAATAGTCTAAGGCATGTAATTCTGAAACTCTTGCTGCTGTTGTGAGTTTTCCTGGCTTTTTTTAGTAGGGTAGCCTTCGCCATGGGCTCGTAAGGTTCTGTTAACAGTGCCGATAGTACCACAGATAGATTCCACTTGGGGAAGATACGAGGAGTTATATCTTCTTGTAGAAAGGAAGTCATTAGTCTGTTGAGAATGGGGGGCACGGGTGGCGCAGTCGTCTAAGTCGCCGCGATTCACTGTGCAGAGTTGCGTCCCTTTGGGGACACCAGAAACCTATGATTGTGGGTTCGAATCCCGGTTCGCCCTGATTATGTTTCTAGGCTTGTCAGCACCATACCCATGCTTGTGGGTTTCACCGAAGTGGTAAACATCTGAGACCTGCATCACTTGGGGCTTTCTCACACATTAAGCTGACACGCCACGATATAAATGGAATACTGTTAAAAGCGGCGTTAATCCCAACTCTCTCACTTACGGGAGACTGTTGAGACGTTGGGATGGTTTCCGATTGATAATCAGTCATCCTCATGTACGGAATGAAGGGTTGAGTAACCTTCTATCGTCCCATATCAGAATGTATTGTCTTGACGTAGATGAAGTAGAAAATCCGCTTCCATAGGGATTAATATAGCATTAGTAATAAAATCTGTAGTCGTCTTCTCCACTGGACAAACTTGTCCCATCTGTTGTCATATATAAGTGAGGGTGAAGGTCCCCAAGATCTTGCCACAGCTTCTGAGGCAAGCTTAGAGTATGCGGATGTCTGCATTTTCTGCGTGATAACTGCCAGGCGATTTGATGTAGGCTGGGCAGATTTTCGTGAAATATGCTGGACTTGGGTTGTCGTAGCAGATCTCTACAAAGTGGTAATTGAATAGATTCCTCCAGTGTAGCTTTAGTAGTCTGGAGAACCATGCCCTGCTGGGCCATATTGGAGCTATCAGTATTATTACGCAATCTGTAGTGTCGGCCATTGACTACGAAGCTAGATGCTTCCGTGAGGATGGTGTATTGGGACGTGCATCTGTTAGGTCTAGGCTGATAAGCCAATCTCCTTTCTTGAACGTTGAATGTAATTTCCGTATGGACTCCATCTGGAATTTGGGTGAAGGTACCACATATCTCTTTAAATCTATAATCATCCTCAACTCAGTTGTCTATTTCTTTGGGGACTAAAAAGACTGGAGAGTAAAAACCCTTGGTGTTGTTGGTTTCTTTTAGTTCCTGACGGCCAACTCAGCAGCTGCTAACTTGGCTCCGGTCAGGTGAAATCTTTGGCCCATAGCGTGTGTATTCAGGATTGGGTGTTTCCTGAAGTGTAGCTTGTATCCGTGAGACACGACGTCTAGAATCCAGTGGTCGGGCTTAACTTGCTTCCAATTTTGGGCGTATGACAGAAGAGGCCCTGCCACTGGGTCCAGAGTCTGCATTATGTTGAAAGATGGTTGGCGTAAATCGCAAGCCATAGATATAACCAGGTCGAAAGGGTCTATAACGTCGGAGGGGTTGGTAAGGAAGTCTGAACTTTTGTTCACCTCTGCTTCCCGATCTTCCACAGCGATTATATCCCCGTATCTTGTAATCTGTTTGGCAAAAGGAATCCTGTGAAGACTGTCGTTTGTCGTACCTCTGCCTCCATTGGTATGAATCCTTTCCGGAGGGACAAACTTCTTCTTAGGAAACTGTTTGGACGCTGATGACCTATAATCCCATGGACACTTCTGTGAATAAGATGATTCATGAGCCTTAGCAGCTAGGTCTTAAGTTGAAGTTTGGAAACGTTCTGCTGTGTCTTGTTTAACTTCATCTGAGACATGTTTTAATTTCCCGTTGACTGTTGTGGTGGCTGATATAGGCTGCGTCATCATGAACTTCTTGGTTTGATTTGATATGGCTCTTGATCTGATCTGGGCTAAAAGTTGTTGACGTTGTAGCCTCAGTAGTTGTGTAGAAGTCCAGACTTGGGAGGAGAGTAAGTCTTCCTGAATCATTACAATCGAGTCTAGGAGGCTACGGATGAGTCCGACTTGATCAGTCCTAATAGACATGGGTGTTTCCGGTGCAATTCCTTCATAGGACAGTTGTAAAGGTGGTATGATGTGTCTGATTCCGGTGACAAACCAATTTATATAAGCTCCTATATCCATAGAGTATCTGGAGACAGATGTCAGATCCTTGAAACGTGATGCCGATAACATTACATTTGTGTCGGGATTGTGCACCATCTTGTAGAAGTCCTCATCTATACTTGGGAATTCCGGAAGTGTAGCATTGTGCGTCCTGTATAACTTCTGTTTCATAGGTGGTACAGGTAGTCGTTCATAATGCTTGAGCCTGTGAATGTTATCTGTCAACTGATCAACAACCTTGCCAGCGTAACTGGGCAAAGGTAATGTCTGATGAATATGTATGATGTAGGAGCATGACATCCCCCGTATTCAGGCATCTGAGGTGGTGAATCCTCTGTCACATGTGGCTGAAGCATAGGCATGAGGTGATAGAGTTCATCAATTAGTTCCACAAAAGTACCGGTATAGCCTTTGGTGTAATCCTGTTGGTGTGGGTTTCCTCAAAACTCTCTGACTCCGCCTCCGAATAGCCTTGGGTATCTCCCATGGGGGGTGGATAATCTTAGCCCTCCGCGTCTACCCCATAGGGTTTGTCATCCTCCGGTGATCATGATTCCGGTATAATCTGTCTCTGTGTGGCTTGTGGTCCATGGGTAACGGCAGCCAAGTGGCCTGTCCGTGGATACCGTTCGGCTCCCGTTCGGTATTGTCTCATGAATGGATATAGTCTGCTGGCTAATACCCGGCTGGTCTGTTGCTGGCTGGCCGGCAGGACGGGTGCAGGAGATGGTGGGTCGGCTGGAGAGGGAGGCGCTGGAGTCGAAACTGACTTATCAGTTATGATGTTTTCCATTTTTCCTTGGCAGCCTCCGCTTCTTGGGCTTAGTCATGGCCTCTGTCATCTTGGAGAAGATCATCTCTGGTGTGTCACTGCATTGCCCACATCTCTTCTCCTTGCTGAGGATCATGCCTCTGCACTTCATGCAGTTTTCTAGAGGATCTCCCTTGACCATGAATCGGCTACACTTCTTGCACCTGGGGGTAGAGGGAGACGACATGATGACCTCACAAAATCACCAAACACCAGCCATAATTACGTGCGTGTTTGACTCTCCAGCAGCACTATTAACTCATACTTATATGTCAGTTGTAGAAAACTTATTGGACTAATCTTTAGGTTAACGTGACTTACCACTAAGTGCTAGATTGTTACTACTATTATAGTAGGTGTTAACTGTAGCACACACAGGCCGCAGTTTAACATATATACCCCACTCAGACACAGTATACGGACTCCGAGCCGACAAGTCCTTGTTTTAGCCCCATAATGCTGAGCGCCAGACAGGGTAACAACAAGTGCCATCTTTTAACCTCTTTTGGTGTGATGCGGCTGGGGAACCCCGGACCTTCCGCTCTCCGGGCGGACGCTCTATCACAAGACCACCTCACACAGTATCATCTATTACATCAAATATAAACATTTGCGTATGACAAGCCCCAATCGTGCCTGGTCCTGTCAATGAATACGCCTTATCTGTCAGCAAAGTGAAGTTTTAAGTGAGGCAGTGAAAATGTTGATATTATCTACTAGATGAAATCTACATCCCCATGTTTTGTCCGAAGATATCCATGATGATGTAATTTTGGAATCAGAATGCATGCCTGGAAACAGTTTTGCGATTAATCTATGCCAAATTTCAATGCTTCCCTGGACAACCATGTGCTATCCGGTGCTGAGAAGAAACACATGCTGCCGAGGTTCACTGCCATGTGAAATTAGTCTCTTGACTCGTCAGGCATAAAAGGAAAAATAAGGTCAGTAAATGAAACATTAACATGTTAATCCACGATTTGAAATGTATATTATGCCATGGGAAATTATTTATAAGCATTAATTTTATGGTTTGATCAATGACACTTGGCATGTTGAACATGATCCTGACATCTGACACTCTTATTTTCACATCTAGCCAAATGGTAGTGACAACTGTAACTATCAAAGAATGATCCTGAACATTTCTTGAATAGTTGTTGCTTAAAAATATCTGGAAGAATTGTATAATTAGTGTTATAGATTGGCTTGTTTCGTGGTAACATAGATTGCAACAAATGGACCAATGTCTATGTTCTTGCGGTTTATGTGATTACTTATACATGATGTAATAAAGAGTCGTTGTAACACCGAGGAGGTTGTTGGCATCATCCTTCATGTTTAGGAGAGCCTTGCATCATGGTTATTGTACTTCAGGAAAAGTATGTGTTGAATCAAAAAGTAACATCAAGCCAAAGGCAAAGTATATAATTGGAATTCTATCCGAAATCGTGAACAATTTCAACACCTATGTTAAACGTTAAACATAGCAGTCATGTAGATTACCTGTGTTGTTTCGAGTTGACATATTTAGATATATATAACTTTAACATGATTGAAGTCAGAATTCTGAAATTTTGGACAAAGACAAACCAGACACTGAACAAATTTCACAGATATACGGTGGAATATTATTTTGACCACCTTGTTCATTGGATTGGTGAGCCAATTGGTGAGAAAATAAGGTCAAACGCATGCAGTAAATGACCTTCCATGGACGATAACCTGTGACATCAAAGCCTGAAGACGGCACTGCTTCGAATAGTACTGTCATGGTGACTGATTTACGACACCCATTGTCTAAAGAACATTTAATTGCAAAGGCTCATTACCCTGGAGCCATGACATCTATATGCCTTGAAACATTTAATTGCTGTTATTTATTAGATGCTAATCCTATTTGTTAATCCCCATTTTTGTGTACATCGACCGTCTGCCATCCTGAACAGGATGTGCAAGTATGTCACTGATGATTTACTGTTTACATTTATATTTATTACTTACTAAATGTCAGGTGACCTTGGCTTTATAAGCCTTGGTCCAGAGAGAAAAGAGAGAAAGAGAGAAAGAGAGAAGGGGTTTGACTCTCTTACCAAGCAGACCTCTCTCCCACAGCCCAGAGTGTGTACCGACTCTCTGTGGCACCCTCAGTTATTATCTAAGTATATTGTAAATTGTTAATTGTTCTTGTAAATAAAATTGTGATTAGTCTCCTGTGACTCTGGCTCTTTGCTGACTAATTCCCCAAGAAAACCAGCACGTCATTTGGAAGGTATTGTTCACCCAGAACAGTTCCATGATAGTACAATGACTGCCTGCAACGAGTCGTGTTCTGAATTAACAGTGGCTGTCCAATTGACATCTGTCCACCAGAACCATAAGGAACCGCTTAAGAGCACTAGGAATGACGCCACGGCGAGTCGTCAAATAACCCATACAGGCAGACGCAATCAGATGTTCCGTTTGGTAAGGTGTTTCCCACAACGGGCTTTATGTGAGTTGGGTTTAAGGACGCTTTTAACAGTATTCCAGTTATATTGCAGCGTGTCAGCTTAATGTGGGAGGAAAGCCCGAAAGTGATGCAGGTCTCTGACGTTTACCACTTCGGTGAAACCCACGAGCATGGGTATGGTGCTGACAAACCTAGAAACATAATAGGGGCGAACCGGAATTCGAACCCACAATCATAGGTTTCTGGCGTGCCAAAGGAACAACAGGCTTTGACTCTGAGTACCCTAAATGAGGGTATGGAGGTACAGAGATACTGCTTATAAACCCATGAATACCAGGACAACTGTCTCTTATCTCAAACGATTGCAAGCGGGTCCTGGTCACCTCAAAGGTAATCAATATATATCTGAGATGTCCTGGAACCAGTTGTTGTCCCCGTTTTCGAATCGCCACAAGACCTCAGTTAGGTGCGACAACGGAACCCAATCACTCCCGGGCAGTGACAGCCTTCCTCCTACAACGGTGACTCTGCCTTGGCCTGCCATGAGTCCAGATCTGAATCTGCTGGAGCACATTTGGGACATCTTTGGGCATTATATGCAGACACTGGGGTCTCCTGTACAGAAACTGCATCTAGAGTGGCTGCAGTTGCCCCTTCAACTGTTCTGACGTCTAACTGGAGGGATGAAGCGCAGGGTGGAGCCTATCATCTGGGCATGTAGAGTTTACACGCTATTGAACCTTTGAACAAGTGAGTCATCAAGGGACATTTCTATCCTGATATAGATTCCTGAATTTGTGGTGTGAACTCTACTGCTCCATACTTAAAAGTGATATTGTTTTGGAGTAATATCCGCGCTCATTTTCTCAATTATTTCAATCCAGCTTTGGGGATACTAATGCTTTCTCCAGGTATATCAATGAATGCTGTTCGTCCTTCACGTTTTGCTTCCAGAGCTTAACTCAAAGACCATTCAATATTTCTTGACCAAATTTTGTACTGATATCTGTCTCGTAATGAACTGGTGCCTTTTTCATTTTGGAAGTTTTGATTTTTTTCCAGTTTCCATGATAACAAATGAGGGTAAAGTTTGATTCTGGGGGATAAGTTAAAGATGGTTCAATATTTCTGGACTAAACGTTCTGCACAGACATCATGAACTGTCTACCCAGGAACTGGTGCCTTTTGGTATATAAGAATGGTGTTTAGAACTTTTCAAAAATGTTATTGTTTCCTGGTTTCCAAGACAACAAACTTTTTGTTAATTTAATTAAAGTGCTATGATTTTTAAACTGTACAAGAATCATGTGACATTGCAGGAAGAATGTGTTTTTTTAAAAACAGGACGTTATGTAAAATTTCTTAGTCATGACAAGGTTCGATTTAGCTATATAACACATGTCATCAAACTGTGGGTTCTTCAAGATTACGTGCACTTGTTCCTATTATGTTTTACATCAATACAACTATCATGTTCTGACTAAAGGGGGTAGCTTAGCCAGGTAGAACAAGACGACTAGTACAATATTCACAGATTTATTGCCATGATCATCATATATATATAGGTAGCTAACAAATATCGAACAATATTTATCATTGTTAATAATTCTAAGAATTCTACCTCTATTACATCTCTGCCATAAATCCTGTATTTTGGCTTCAGTCAAACTAACTAAAGTTTTCAGATTTTCAACTGACGTCCTCTTCACTGTCAATAACACACACAACTAGTTGCCGCCAAGTAGTCTGCTAACTACCCAAGCCATGACGTAAAAATAGTGGCAACGTCACTTTTTTCCCTCGTCTACGACTAGAGGTAGATGAATTGGGAAGATGGGAGGGAGTACTTTGGATGTAATAGAGGTAGTATTCTTAGAATTATTAACAACGATAACTATTGTTTCATAATTCTTACGAAACTTCTACCTCTATTACATCTCTTACAGAATATACCAGAGGGACCTGGTGGGATCTGCCTCAAGTAACTCCCTGTGTAATTGACAGCAATCCTCTTCGGGAAACCATTATTCTCTGATTCTAATCCTAACTCGAAATAATTTCCTCCGAAATTCCCCCTGAGGACTTGAAAATATGAAATGTGTCAAGAATCAGTTAAATATGTGATATTTTTCACTAGATTTACTGTTATATTTGATTATCTTGATCGTAATAATGATGTCATTTCCAATCTATTTCTGGTTTATGACGTCATTTCTTGTGTACTCACCCTCTGATGTTGCTGGCGTGGGATCCTGAGGTCCAATGTTGATCATGGGTGAGACTAGAATAGTCCAAGGCATGTAATTCTGAAACTCTTGCTGCTGTTGCCATGGATTGGAGGAAAGACACTTTCTTGGCTTTTTGGAGTAGGGTGCCTTGGGCTTGTAAGGTTCTGTTAACAATGCCGATAGTACCACAGATAGATTCCGCTTGGGGAAGATATGAGGTGTTCGAACATCTTCTAGTAGAAAGGATCTCATAAGTCTGTTTAGAATGGGATGGTTTCCGATTGATAATCTGTCATGTTGAAGTACAGAAGGAAGAGGTCTATAACCTTCTATCGTCCTATGCCGTAATTTGTTGTGGGAATTTGACGTTGATGAAGTAGAAAATCAGCTACCATAGTTAGTGAGTGAGTGAGTTGGGTTTAACTCTCCTTTTAACAGTATTTCAGTGATATAGTTAGCCTAGTGTGGGAGGAAAGCCCAAAGTGATGCAGGTCTCAAGACGTTTACCACTTCGGTGAAACCCACGAGCACGGGTATGGTGCTGACACACCTAGAAACATAATCGGACCCACAATCATAGGTTTCTGGCGTGACGAAGGGACGCAACTCTGCACAGTGAATCGCGGCGCCTTAGCCAACTGGGCCACCTGTGCACACACCAACACCGGTTTCCCAGGTATATGTCTTGCTTCCATCCAGTAATTGAAGGAGTCTGCCAAGGCAAACAATCGTGTAGTCTCCATCATCAGGGAGGTGGATCTGGTTCCTCCCTGCTTCTGAATATAGGGCACACTGTGGTCTTGTCTGTGGCTATGAGAATGGATGACTGGTAAAAATGCATGTTCCATTCCAGGATGGCATAATAGATGGCCTTCATTCCCCTGCAGTTAATATGAAGGTTCTTCTCTTTTTTGTTCAACAATCCCTGTACTGTGAGGTCGTCCATATGGGTTCCCAATCCCGAATCTGACGCATCTGTGATTGATGGTGTTCGGGCGTCAGATAAGTCAGAGGGATGCTGTTCATCACATGCTCTCTTTGATTCCACCAATGGAGTTGTAGTTATCTGGGAGGTAACTGAGTCTAAAACTCTAGGCCGTGAGATCGTAGAGAGTTGATCCATGTCTGTAGAGGACGTAGCATCAGCCTTCTCCTGAAGGTCATATCCTGTGGAGACTTTAAGTTGCCTCGAAGACACATCATCCACCACCTCAGAGACTTGATGGGTTGACTTGAGAGTGATTGAATCATCTTGATAGTCTTGTTGAATCGATCCTCTGGTGGGCATAGATATCCTCTGTCTAGCTGGAATCTTGCTCTGATGTATATGATGTCTTGAACCGGAGTAGTCTCGGACTTGGAAGCATTGACTAGGAAGCCTAGGTAGGTCATAAGTTGGACCAAGAATATTATCCAGGTAACCATGGATTCGGTGATCAAACTTGATGACTTGCGCTGTAATCCTGGTGAATAGTCAAGGGGCTATTGCTATCCCGAAAGGTAGGACTTGAAATTTGTAGCGTCACCCATTGATCGTGATTGATCGCGTTTATATTTCTGTGAGGATGGGTGTATTGGGACGTGAAGATAGGCATCTCATAAATCCTGGCTGATGAGCCAGTTTCCTGTCTTCAACTTAGACTGTAACTTCCGTATGGATTCAATCTGGAATTTTGGCAGAGGTACCAGATATCTCTTGTTGAGGGTCTTTAGGTTGATAATCATCCTCATTTCGGTTCTTTTCTTCTTCGGGACTAAGAAGACTGGAGAATACGGCTGGCGAAAGATTCCTAAGAAGATTGTCTCTTGTCGTACCCCCGACTTTGTTGGAATTAATCCTTCCTGGAGGAGACAAACTTCTTCTTAGGAGGCTGTTTGGATGACGAAGATTTGTATTCCCATGGATGCTTCTATGGATGGGATGATCCGTGGGCTTTAGCAGCTAAGTTGATAGTTGAAGTTTGGAATCGTTCTGCAGTGTCTAGTCTTACTTCATCTGTCACGTGTCCCAACTTTCTGTTGAATGTTGTGGTAGCTGATACAGGTTTTGTTATTATCAACCTCTTGGTCTGGTTAGAAAATAGCTCTGGATTGGATCTGGGCTAAAAGTTGTTGTAGCCATAGGAGTTGTGAAGATATCCAGACTTTGGAAGAGAGTAAGTCATCTTGCATCCTGACAATAGTGTCTAGAAGGCTATGGATGAGTCCGACTTAATCAGTCCTAATAGTCATGGGTGTGTCTCCAGTTATTCCTTCATAGGATGGTGGAATTATGTATCTGATTCCAGTGACAAACCAATTAATGTAAGAGCCAATATCCATAAAGTATCTGGAAACCAAAGTAAGATCCTTAATCCGCGAAGTAGGTAAGCGTGATTCTAGTGTTGGAGTTGCGTACCAACTTGTAGAAGTCTTCGTCCATAAATGACAATACTGGAAGTGGAGCCTTGTGCGTCCTATATAACTTCCATTTCAAAGGAGGTAAAGGTAGTCATTCATAAAGGTAGTGCTTGTGTAGACTATCAGACATCTGGTCTACTACCTTGACAGTGTAACTGGGCCAAGGTAATGTCTGATAAATGTGTTGGGACGATGTAGGAGCATGACATCTCTCATATTCTGGCCTCTGTTGGTGGTGAATTCTGTGTCACAGGAGGCTGGAGTACTCTGGATGGTAGAGTTCTTCGATCAACTCTACGAAAGTGTAGCCTTCGGTGTAGTCCCACTGGGGTGAGTCGTCAGTCTGATCTTCGACAACTAGTTGTGTGTCTAATTGACAGTGAAAAGGACGTCTGTTGAAAATCTGTAAATTTTAGTTAGTTTGACTGAAGCCAAAGTACAGGATTTATGGCAGAGATGTAATAGAGGTAGAAGTTTCGTAAGAATTATATACAACAATGGTGAACAACAACAGATTTCCGAGGGACCGAGCATGTTCCTAGGAAGGCGAGACACTTCTTCCGGACCAATATTTATCCTAACTTACAAGCATTATTGGTTTGGGTAGTGAGTGAGTGAGTATGGTTTTACGCTGCTTTTAGCAATATTCCAGCAATATCACGGCCCAATTGGTTTGGGTAAGTTCACCAATCACAACAAGCTTAGGTTGTGTGGACCAGCCATTTTTAGGGATTAACATTTATGAACTTACTTACTTAAATTAGGAATTTAACGTGCGCTTTCCGACATATGCGTATTTTGCGCACGGGCCTGCCAGGGCATTTGGTGTTTGGTCGAAAAGGGTTTGTCCGAAAAGGTGAGGCAACCTAGGTGGGGCTTTTAGGGTTGCTTACTTAATTATGGAGAACAAATTTGGAATTTTGAAATATGCCATGCAAAAGGTGGAGGGGGTAGGGGGGACAGATGGGTGGTGGGGTGGTGGTGGTGGACTTAAGGGAGTTTGTGTGTTTTTATAGGTTTAGAATTTTAGGGTTTATTGGCAGCTTGTTTGTCTTACTTTAATTTTTAAATGCGGCCAAGTAGGCCTGTTTTGATTAGATATATGCCTAGTGCTTTAAATGTTTGTAAGTCATTTAGGGGGTTAAGTACTGTTGCTAGTGTCATTTGATTGTTGCAATTTAGTGTGGATTGGAGTGTTGTTCTGCGTTGCTGGTAATGTGTGCAATATAGTATTACGTGTTCAGGCGTTTCTTTTAAGTTGCAGTGGGGACATTTCCCGGATTGATGTTTTTTAATTTGGTGTAGGTGGGAGTTTAACTTAGTGTGGCATGTTTGAAGATAGTTAATACTGTCAATTCTTTTGGTTTTATGATGGATTTTTGTTTTTTTTAGTGGCTTTTGTAGCAGGTGTTTTAGTTTGCAATCAGATTTCTGATAGTTATTTTGCCACTTTTAGAAGATTTTCTCCTTTGAGATACTTTTAATTTCGTTTTTTGATATTGGTAGGTTGATGCTTACTTCTTCTAATTTTAGTGCTGATTTGGCTGCTTTGTCTGCGTGTTTGTTGCCAAACACTCCAACGTGGGCAGGGATCTGAAGTATTTCTATGTCTTTACCTAGTTTACGTAGATTGTTGGTGCTTTTAATTATCTGTTGTATTAGTTTTGGGCGCTTTTTGTGTTTTGTTTTTTTATGGCCTGGAGCCCACTTAATGAGTCTGAAAGGATTAGGGTTTTTTGGTGTCTATTTATTTGATCGCTGTGCAGGGCTGTTACTATCCCCATTAATTCGGGTGTGAAAATTGATTGATTATTTGGGAGCCTATATGATTGTGTTTCTTTTTTCGGGTTCGTTGATATGGATGCTGAATCCTGTGCATTTTGAGCCCGGGTCAAAGGACCCGTCTGTTTAAATGTGACACCAATTTGGCCTTGTTTCGAGAATGTATGCTAATGTGATGGATTTAGCGGTATTTGGATCAGTTTCTTTATTTAGTCTGGTGGAGAGAGATATGTCGATTTTGGGGGTTTTGAGTTTGGGTGTGAAGGTGTTATTTGAGGCTGTATTTAACTGTAAGTTATTTAGGTTGTGTGTATTTAGGTAATGTATTATGCGTTGAGAGATTGGTGTTAATTGAGGGTTTTTGCGAGCTAGAGCTTGGAGTCTGGGGCTAATGTTAGTTTTAAGGATCTGTTTGGATTTGTTGGTTTTGTTGGGTTGAGGCCCAGTAATTTATTTTTAGATGTTCTCTGCTTAGATCCAGGGGTATTTCGCCTGTTAGTGCCTGTAGCAATATGTGCAGTGTGCCATGCTGAGTGCGTGTGATTATCTTGAGTGCTTGACATTGAATTGAGTTTAGTTTATCGCTGATTGAGGAGTTTAAGGTGTTGTATATTTAGCATCCATAGTCTATTTTTGATCACATTTATGTGAATGTTGTCAGGGTTTTAAAACTATTTGGAACCTTACGATGTGTATTCTCTGACACTAACTAGATGGTGGGTGACATCTATTGCTTTAGGCGACTAGCCCCAGTTAATTAGGACGCTGTCTAGACTCATTGTATACAGAGGTAATCAAGTGGTGTCAACAATGTTGTTTTAGGATATTATTCTTATAATTGGATAGGGTTTAAGGTTTGTTTACATTGATACATAGACACCACAAATTAAGCCATACCTTACATTGCATTTAGATTAAACATTGTTTCAGTATAGATAACCATTGAATGTTTTGGTTCATGTGGCAATGTATTGATGGTTTTATATTAAGAACATTAAGTTATTTTAGTTTTAAAACCTTAAACATTATTACAAAACTCATGTTCGTATTTAATGTCCTTGATACATCATTAATTTACGGGCAGCAAACCGGCCTATGTTTCAACTTCCATTAATGTACAGCTGGGACAATTCCTGGGTTGAGACAAATTAGTGGCAGAACTGTATGCAACTAGTTGAGGGAGCAAAACGTCAAGCCCTGACGTCCAGTGAAACGCCCAATTTTGCTTACACGTCACCATTGGACATGCCTAGCATGGTGAAGACAGCATCTGAGGTTCAGAAAACAAGACTGAGACAGTGTACTGTTCAAGGGTCAGGAGAACATTTCAGCGACGCTTGCATTACTCAATGTTGTCAGTGTGGGGGTGGAAGTGTAATTGGTACTGAGACGGCATCATAACTCATGGGGGAACACAACTCATCATTATTAATGGCAATTTGAATGGCACACACTACCGGACGACATCATTCCAGATCATGTTCCACCCTTTGTGCAAATGCAAGGATGTAATGTCATCTAACAGCAGGACAATCCACGTCTTGCAACAGATTTTTTGAGGTAGCATTTGATTGCTGTACCGCCATGGCCGGCTGTTTTTCTATACCCGTACCCCCATAGAACATGTCTGGGATGGGATGAACCATTGAACTATTCAACCATTGGACATTCTGGTTTTAACATCAAATATGTAATGATGTTTTGTGAAACATGAAGTTACTTAATGAGACCAGACATTTATATGTCTGTATGTTAAGTGAGTAAAAACCCTGAGCTATTTTGGCTCAGTGGTTTTGTTTTCTGTACAGCCAGGTGATAGACCATCCAAACAGATCATCAAACTTGATAATCCAATGCATAGAAGTATCACATGGAGCCCTATGTAGATGGTTTCACCTATATTTAAATGATGTAGACAATGTTTTATCAAGAGACTGGTTGTAGTTGGATTAAATTTTTTTGCACTTAAATTTAGACAATATTCAGTCCTAGTTTTCTTGGCATTTATATTAGATTGAAAGCAGTTGCATCATCTACCAATAGCATTTTTCACAATATCATGTTTGAGAATAAATAATTATTGTGAACACCCAGAATAATATACTCACACACAAAAGAAACGCAGGTGGTTTTAAGCAAATAGGTAACAAACACGGAACCATAAATTGATACGAGTTTTAGCATGTAGTGAAGCCTGATGGTGTTAACAATATTTTTGGTTGCATTTTGGAAGCCCCGAGTAAAAACGCAACATAAAAAACGAAAATCGCCAAAACGCACCATTTCAGTGAATATGTTGGTATCATGCACCCATTTCTCGCGAAATCGAAAATGCACGAACTGTCGCGAACTGTAGTGGGTATAAAACTGTGTCCGATTCTTGGACCTACCACTCCTTGGTCAACAATGCCACGCCTAACTCAAATTCAGAGAAACCAGGCTATCGGACGTTTGGAAGCTGGAGAGTCTGTCCAAGATGTTGCCCGTCATTTCAACGTTAACATAACCACAATTTACCGTCTCCTGCATCGATACAATGCTACACAGACCACAGATGACCTTCCTCGGAGCGGTCGTCCTAGGGTCACCACACCTCGACAAGATCAGCAGATTACCCGTCAATACCAGCGACATCCGTTCCAAGTGAAAGTGCTCGACAGACCATAGGAACACATAATCGACACATTAGCCGGGACACTGACGTCTCCGTTCCAACAACCTCAGATGTCGCCGACCAGCACGTCGTCCTGTTCTCCAACCACGGCATCGACAAGCACGACTTCAGTGGGCACAGGGTCAGCACAATTGGCGTCATCGTGAGTGGAGGCGTGTCATCTTCTCTGATGAAAGTTGCTTTTGTGTCTCCCATGCAGACAGAAGAGTCAGAATTAGGCGCCATCGAGGTGATCGTTTTGCTGACAGAAACGTTGGGGAAAGGGATCCATGGGGTGGACCTAGCGTCGTGATATGGGCAGGGATTGGACTTAATGCGAGACTTGGGCCCATGTGCTTTCTGAATGTTGGTCAAGGTCGGGGACACGGCGTCACTGCTCAGCGGTATATCGACCAAGTGATCAGACCCCACGTTGTTCCATTTTTTGCACAACATCAACAACACATTTTCCAGCAGGACAACGCTCGTCCCCATGTTGCCAGAGCTACCATGGCCTTTCTGCAACAACACAACATCCGTGTTCTACCGTGGCCAGCCCTCAGCCCTGATCTGAACCCCATCTAACACTTGTGGGATGAGGTTCAAAGGCGTCTGCACAATAGGCAACTGCTGATGAACTACGCACAGCTGCTCTGGATGTGTGCAGGAGGATCCCTAGGGCCTTCACAAATCGTCTGATCCACTCAAAGTACAGATGTGTGGCAGTGATCAATGCTAATGGTGGTCACACCAGGTATCGACTGACATTTTGGGTATTGACCCGAAACTGTGTAAGCCCTTAACATTTGAAAATAACAATTATGTCATCTGCCTTTTAATCCATTAAACTGTCTTCAGTCAAATTTTTGTCAATCTTGCCCTATTAGTATTTCTTGTCTTTACTGTTGAAAATAAATAACATGTATACTGCATACTCGACTTGCGTTTCTTTTGCGTGTGAGTATATTTATGCCCATGAGAGTATTTCCATTCTATCATGATAAATAATGTGGATGTTTGTCATTATCAAGAGATTAGTGTAGTGACATGCATAAGTTGTGTATTGTAACAATGTAATATTCATTGTTGGAGAAACATTAATGAAATTTATTGAATTGTCAATTTGTCTATATCTATATTAAACTATTCAATATCAATGCTGCTATTCAATGCTGCTTTTGGCAATATTTCAGCAATATCCCAGTTGGGGACACCAAAAATAGGCTTGACACCTTGCACCTGGGTGTTGGGAGTGATGGGCAAGCGCTTTAACCACTAGGCTAACCCACTACCCATAAAGTAAGTGAAACCTGGAATACATTTGTTTCGAATTAGACATACAGTTTTGACAGTTATCATTTAACATGGAATCTTTCAAATCATCTTATTACCTGTAATAAATTGTCATTCAATACACATTGATTAATGAAGTGAAAATGAAATAACTTTTTTAAAACTTTCTGGGTGAAGGTGGATAATAGATGTGTGGGTTCATTAGGTCTTTGTTAATGTTCTGACATCACGGAGACCAAATGTGATGAAGTTATCCAGTGAGTAAGTCTTAACACACATCACACAACTGGATCGATGCATCACACATTCAGCCTTTTTCATATTTATGTCATAGCGACTGATTTATGACTACCATTGTCTGCAGTACATTTGACTTCAAGGGCAATTTACCCTGTAGCCATGTCTCCATAACTTAATTGTCATTACGTTTTAGGCGCTAATCCCCGTTGTTAATCCTCACCAACATTTCATTGTATTTTGACTGTCAGTCAGCCTGGACTACCATATTACTTCCCTTTAACTACTGCTTTTTATAGTATGGCATTTATTGCCCTAATTGATCATCCCATGAACTGTGTTTGTTAGGTAACCTCCCAAAACCCCTACATCCCATTTCCCCTACAGCTTAAGACAACAAAGTTCACGGTCCATGGCACTGCTAATCCCTAGTCTGTTACCTATTTCATACTATGGAACAACCCAAGAAACTCGAATAGATTGAGATAAATATTTAATTACGATTACGATATTTTTCAAAATTCATAATACATTATAATAAAATGTTCATTTTTCAAAATTCATAATTATAGATTATAATAAAATGTTCATTTTTCAAAATTCATAATACATTATAATAAAATGTTCATTTTTCAAAATTCATAATACATTATAACAAAGTGTTCATTTTTCATGTCAACTGTAAATCGTCTCATCTCAGTTTCTCAGTGTAATAATTGTTTCTTCCTATTGTTATTTTTGTAATTTCTAAAAATTGTCTTCTCATCATACAGGCATCTTTCATTACACTTAGATTATTATTATTTTTTTTTAACTTTCCTTTAAGTCCCCTAATCCCCTAAAGCTCTACCCCTTTCATTTCTACTACCTCTACTCCAGACCTTAATCTCTCCTTTAGGTGAGTTCATAATGCCAGACAGGTAAATGCCGTGTGTTGTTTTAACTAATTGTAGGGGAACTGGGTTGTAGGGGAAATGGGATGTAGGGGTTTTGGGAGATAACCGTTTGTTAATCACGCCCACATGTCCAAAGCAACGTCGTTGTCTCTTTGTCTGTCCATTGTTGTTCATTACTATATATGTGCTACCATTACACAGTTACTACGGTGTTAGTCAGGCTTGGTATTCCGAGTGCTGGCATAGGGACGACCTCGAGCAGGATATGCTGCTCGTAGGAAACGCCCTGAGGTGAGCTGGAGCTCCGCTCACCTCTTGTACGCCGGAGCTGGAAAATCCACTCATTGCTGTGTTTGTGTTGTCAGAGCAGGTATTCCGCTCATTGTGCAATTGTTGTTTATTGTTTACATGTTGTGCATAAAGCGTTCCGGGACAGTGATGTCGATTTTGTCCTTTATTCCCCCAAGAGCTAATTCCCCGTCAACATGCACGTTGACAACTGGTGTTAGAATCCGGCTGGAGTAACTCTTGAGTTTACTCCCGATCCAGTAACCTCTCTGTATGCCTACCACCCTGAAGAACAATCATCAACTCAAGCTATGAAGAGCAAAGAAACAAGATTGAAGAAAACAACAAGAATCTCTCTGATGCCAACTTTCCTGTGAATTCCCCACTCAAGATTTCGTTCATACACAGGACCGAAGAAGTATACACGGCTATCCCACAGAGATCCTGACCACAGCCATCATCATGCAGATCCTGCACCATATAGAAACCGCCTCACGGGCAAATGCAAGATGGACACTGTGTACAAGATATCTCATTGGGGACTTACTAATTTGTGTTTACTTACATGGACTCAATCAAGGATATATACTGTGTGACTGTTGAATAGTGCAACCAGGTATGTTTAATCAAAGCCAGTATATTAATGCCGAAATGTGTCTTTCAAAAATTCAGTTTTATATATGTGCAATATATTCCAAATTACATTTTTAGTCAAGCTAGATCTTTGAAGTTATTGTGTAGGGAATCTTTGAAATGTCTCCAGGCAACGCCAGACATAATTATAGATACAGCTAGGGCCCAGACAAACCTAAGCTGTAGGGTTATCGAGTCACACCTTAAAGCTCGACTCGTAATTTCAAAAATCTAAACGACAAAATTTGTAATTTGTTACAAGTTATTAATGTGCACAGTTTTGTACAAAATTGAATGTATTGAATGTATTGTCTAGGACTTTGAATTCAGATTAGGGATATTCGTGGGTTACACATATGTTTATTGTATGTCAGTAACTAGTAATTAACAGCACAGCAGTATTTAGCATTTCAGAGTTTTGATGTCGGAATTAAGGATAATTATTTATTTCTTGGGCATCGCACCCGCAATATCTGGGCAAGATCCGTCAAAGATACGGGGAGAGCACCCATTGTACTTTAAAGGGCAAACGTACCCACAAGTAACGTTTGAGTCGCGCGGTAAAGTTAGACTCCTGGTTTCAAATTTCTTTATGTGAAATATTTGCTGAGATGTTTAATTTGTACTTTTTATGACATTACTCATTATCATTATTCAGTACTGAGTCGCACCGCCGAACCAGACTCCTGAATTCAAAGAACCTCAATAATATATTTATTGAATCTGTCCAAAGCGGTAATTAACTCGTAGTGAATTTGCACATTACAAACATCACTTTCAAACTGGCACTTAATCAAATTGGCTAGATGTTCACTTTCATACCGTCATTGCATAGGTATATTTGTTGCACAAGAATTTAACGATATCATGAATTCATCTAACTGATTTTGTTCACATTTTGCACTATTGTTTCCGTTGGTGAAAAAGTTCACACATATCAATTTGGACTTGTCAAAGCTTGGGGTCCAAGCTTCACGGAACGGAGGGAAGTTGTCATAGCGACTGATTTATGACTACCATTGTCTGCAGTACATTTGACTTCAAGGACATATTACCCTGTAGCCATGTCTCCATAACTTAATTGTCATTACGTTTTAGGCGCTAATCCCCGTTGTTAATCCTCACCAACATTTCATTGTATTTTGACTGTCAGTCAGCCTGGACTACCATATTACTTCCCTTTAACTACTGCTTTTTATAATATGGCATTTATTGCCCTAATTGATCATCCCATGAACTGTGTTTGTTAATCACGCCCACATGTCCAAAGCAACGTCGTTGTCTCTTTGTCTGTCCATTGTTGTTCATTACTATATATGTGCTACCATTACACAGTTACTACGGTGTTAGTCAGGCTTGGTATTCCGAGTGCTGGCATAGGGACGACCTCGAGCAGGATATGCTGCTCGTAGGAAACGCCCTGAGGTGAGCCGGAGCTCCGCTCACCTCTTGTACGACTGAGCTGGAAAGTCTGCTCATTGCTGTGTTGTGTTGTCAGAGCAGGTATTCCGCTCATTGTGCAATTGTTGTTTATTGTTTACATGTTGTGCATAAAGCGTTCCGGGACAGTGATGTCGATTTTGTCCTTTATTCCCCCAAGAGCTAATTCCCCGTCAACATGCACGTTGACAACTGGTAGCTCGTTAGTTTCGGCCCTCGGATGGTAGCTCAGGGTGATGACGGGAAGACAAAACTCAGGGGTGAAGTTTAAGACGACAGCAGCCATGTTTATTGTTGATGGTTTGGAATAAGTCGAAAAGGTACATGTTGATAAGAACGTGACAGAACGCACACCGGGACCGAGTGGCCAATGTTCCCGGGTGGGAGAACCGTTCTGTCACTTACACGAGTGGCTGTCTCCAGGCTGTCTCCCTGACTGATAGATATTTGGAGATTTTACGAGCGCTTCAGCCTCTGGCTATTTCGCACTCGGGGCAGACGGTTCTTATAAAATATAGAATAGTGGGAATAAATATAAACGTCTAGCCCAAAAAACTGTAAGTGAAGGGGGATAAAGTAATGAGAAGAGGGGTTTAGGATTTAGTGGCCATAGAGAGCCGTAGAGAGATAGTAAAGTTCTACATTAGCCAGGTTTATTGGGTTATAGTTACTAGGATAGATAGAGTGACAGAAGTAATCAGTTAAGCTGATGTATAGCTACTATTAATAGATAAATTAAATTAAAACAAATCAAGGGGGAAAAATAATGAATAAATATGAGTAACCTACGTTAGAAAACGGGGGCCTAGCGCGGGGGTGGGTGGTGGGGGTAAGGCTTGGTGTCGGCGTGATTGGTAGTGGGCTTGTTTGTGTCGGCTGATGGTGAATGGCTGGTTAAGCGGCTATAGAGTTACTGAGTATGGATATAGGAGTTTGTGGCGCGGACGTCGGAGTAGACAATCCGCGCTATAGGTTGAGTGCGCGGACGTCATTGTAGACTATCCGCTATAGAATTTTGAGGCGCGGACGTCGTAGAAGACAATCCGCGCTGAGAATTTCGATCCCGATCCGAATCTAGAATTTTGCTGTTTATGTTAAAGTTACTTGCTGGGTTTGTTTGGGAGGGTCTAAATTTTTTCTATTAGGTTTGTGTCTTTGAGGAAAGTGACTATTTGTAGGTAAATCGCTGGTGGGTTGTCGGGTTTGAATAGCAGTGTTATATTATTGTTGTATTTGGGTGGGAGTGAGTTGTAAAGTGTTTGTTGTTGTTGTTTATATTTACTACAGGTGGTGAATATATGTTTTATGTCTTCTGTTGTATTGCAATGAATGCAGTTTGGGCTTGTATGTCTGTTTTGTTTGTGTAAGGTTGCGTTTAAGTTTGTTTGGTTACTTTGTATTCTGGTTATGGCTTTGTCTGCTAAAATGGAGTTTGTGTAATTTTTGCATTTTGTTGTTGGTTTACTGAATAGTGTTTTGATCCATTGGGATTTACATTTTTGAATGTTATTGCTAAAGTTTTGTTGTATTATATTGTGTTTTATTAGAGTTTTTGTTTCGGCTTTGCTTGTGTGAAATTGTAAAGTGGGTGTTTGGTCATTAGTTGCTGTTTTTGCTGTTTGGTCTGCAATCTGGTTGCCTGGTATGCCTGTATGGCTGGGTATCCATACTAATGTTATTGATTTGTTGGATGTTTTGAGTTTTGTATGGGTGTTTATTATTTGTTTGATTAAATCGGGTCTGCATTTGGAAGATTTGTCTGATATTTGTTTAATTGAATTTAGTGAGTCAGAAATTATGATAATTTTGTTATAGTTTGATGTTTCTGCCTGTTTATAGGCTTGTAGAATGGCTAGTAGCTCTGCTGTGTTTGTATGTGAGTAGTTTGTATATTGGTATTTCTTTGTGCTTTGTATGGGCTGTGTTGTGTGGACACCCAGCCCTGTTTTTTGGTTTTTGCTGTTGTATGATGCATCTGTATAGATGTGTGTATGTTCCGGCCAGTTGTCATGAATATAATTAAGTGATATTGTTCCCTTTTCTATATTTGTGGGTTTGATATGGTTGTTTAGTAGTTTGGCTAGGGATATGTCTATTTCGGGGGGGGGAAGGTCAAGAATATAGGTGTTGTCTGGGGGTGAGTGAGTTATGTGTCCTAGATTGTGTGTTTTAATGAGATTTTGCAGGTGTGTTATGAAGGGTGCTATATTTGTCTTGTTTTTGAACTTTTTGAGGGTTGCTGGTCTTGAGTTTTTGTATTTGTGTAGTATTTCGTTGTAAATAGGGTTTTGTTGTGCCCCAGCCCAGTAATTGAGTATAGATTGATGTCGTTTGAGTTGAATTGATGTAATGCCTGTGATGATTTGCAGTGTATTAAGGGAGGTGCCATTTCTAGTCCCCAGGGCTATCTTGAGGGCCTTATATTGTATTGAGTTGAGCTTTTTTTCCAACTTATCTGTTAAAGAATGGAGGACCGGAGCGGCATAGTCTATTTTTGATTGAATAAGGGTTTTGTATATGTTTAATAATGTTTGTTTGTCAGCTCCCCAGTGAGAGCCGCTGATGGCTCTCATTAGATTAATATCTTTTTGGCAGGAGTTGACCACGTTATTGATGTGGGGAGCCCATGTGAGATGTTGGTCAAATGTGACTCCAAGGAATTTTGCTTCTTTTTGAAATTTAATATTTTCTTTAAGGAGTGTAAGTTTGGGTGTTAAATTTGTCATGAAAGTTTTTTTGAAGACAATGCCGATGGTTTTTTTGGTGTTAATTTTGAACCCCCATTGGGAAGCCCAGTTTTCTATTTTCGCAAGAGTTGGTTTAATTCTGTTTTCAATTTGTTTTATGGATGTTGATGACGACCAAAATGATATATCATCAGCGAATTTAGCTGTGGTGGTTTTTTTTGGGGCAGATGGGAATATGTCATCAATCATTAGATTAAATAGAGTGGGGGACAGGATGCTTCCCTGGGGGGTGCCATTTTCAAGAGTGTGGGGGTCTGATAGGGTGTTGCTTGATTTAACTGTTATGTTTCTGTTATTTAGGAAAGAGTGAATGAAATTTAGAATTCTCCCATCAATTGCTTTATTTATTAATTTTTGAATTAGGCCTTGTTGCCAAACCATATCAAATGCTTTAGAAAAGTCTATAAAAATGGCCACAGTGTATTGTTTTTGTGCTTGGGCTGTCCTAACATCATGTTCCAAATGTAAAATATGGTCTAGGGTCTGTCTGTTTGCTGTAAAGCCGCTCTGGTCCTCTTTTATCAGGCTATTGTTTTGTATTTTATGCTTTAGTCTGTTGTTTATTACTGTTTCCATGATTTTACATAGGTGAGATGTGAGAGAGATAGGGCGGTAGGAGTCAGGGTCATTTGGGGATTTCCCTGGTTTTAGGATTGGCACCACTAGAGCATTTTTCCATGTTTTGGGGAGGTGGCCAGAAGTCCAAATCTGATTATAAAGTTGAAGTATTAATTTTTGAATTTTGATGGGGACATGATTTAGAATTTTGTAACTTATATTGTCTAATCCAGTGGCTGGGGCTGTGTTTTTGTTTTTTAGGGCGTATTGGAGTTCGTGGATGTTAATGAGTTTGTTTATTGCGAGATGTGAGAGTGGAGATCTGTTTTGAAATGCAGGTTGTGTGTTTATTGTGTCTTGTATGTGTTTGGAGTGGTTGGCGGAGCTACTTACGGTCGAAAGATGGGCGGCCATGGCATTGGCCTTTTCTTTATTTGTTTTAAGTAAGGGAAAATTGGGCGAGTTGGAGGATTTAGCGATGCCTTTTATTGCTTTAAGTTTATTCCACAGAATTTTTGAATTTTGTTTGCCCATCTTCAAGGTTGATGTAAAAGTTTGCCAATGATTTCTTTTTGTTGCCATTATTAGTTCTTTGGTAAGATTTCTTTGTTTATGAGCCAAATGGAGTTTAGTTCTATCATGTTTTGCCTTATTAAGAGCTTTTTTCCTGAGTTTTCTAGATTGAATAATTTCAGGGCTCCACCATGGTACTGTATTATGTATGGGTTTTGTTTTGGTTGTGGGAATGCATTTAATGGATATATTGTATAGGGTATTGCTTAGATTTGAGTTGAAGGTGTCGATGTCAGTGCTATGTATATTGTGGGGGTCTATCTGGTTGCATAGTATATTGAATTCCTGCCAGTCAGCTTTGGTAAAATTGAATTTAGTTTGTGTGGGGTTGTCAGAAGTGGGGTTGGGGTCAGATATGGGTTTATTAGAAGGAATGTTTATAGAGATTTTTATGGGGAAATGATCACTACCCCAGGTGTCATTGTGGGGGTCCCATGTGAGTTTTTGAAAGAGTTGGGGGGTAGTGATAGATAAGTCTACTGCAGTGGGGGATTGTAGGTGGGTAATAGGAATTCTAGTGGCACTATTGTCGTTTAAGCTAATGAGATTTTTGGTGTCTAACCATTCAGTTATATATTTTCCAAATTTATCTTGATAATTTTTAGTGCCCCACAGTGGGTGATGTGCATTAAAGTCTCCTAGAATGAGGGTATTTGGGCCTATAAATTTGGAGAGGACTTCTAAATCTTCAGGTTTAAACGGTTTGGTTTTTGTGTGGTAGCAGTTAATTACAGTTATTTTAGTGTCATTAATAGTGATGTTGGCAGCCAGGACTTCTAGGTTAGGAGTGGGGATGGGTAGTTCTGAAAACTGTATGGTATTTTTGATAAACAGCCCTAGCCCTCCATGGGGGGGGCCTGGTTTATTGGGTGGTCTGACTCTATCTTGTCGAATGAAAGTGTAGCCCGGCAATTTGAAGGCTTTTTTGGGGGATAGTTTTGTTTCTTGTACTGCTATTACATATGGGACAATTTTGTTTAGGGCAATGAGGGCCTTAAGTTCATGCCCATTAGTATTGAGACCATTACAATTCCACTGTAAAAACACCATGTTCTGATTTGTAGATTTTTTGGGGATGTTAAAGCCAAATGCATGGTGCTATGGGGCTAATTTGGAAGAGGGGTTTTGGGACTAATTTAGCTTGTTATTTGAGAGCTCTTATTGCAGTTTGGAAGTGATGATATGGTTTTTGGTATAGGTTAGACACCAAGGCTATGTTGTGGATTTTTTTGGGGGAGGGGTTTTTAATAAGAAGAATTGCTGACAGGAATTCTATGATTTTGTTTGTGTTGGAGTGAAATTTTTGTGGGGTGATTGGTTTGGGTGTGGTGGACCTGAGTGATTGTATTTTCTGTGCGAGTAGTGGTTTTCTAGCTAGATGTGCTTTGGCTTTGTGTGTTTTAGACTGGATTTGTAGTTGGGTGGCTAGAATTGGTATAGCAGATCTGAAGAGTGTGTGAATGGGGGTTTGGATGGGTAGGGAGACAGGTTGGGTTGGAGGTGGGATGGACAGGGGGAGGGGAGTATGGCTGGGTTGTGGGGGGGGTAGGGTGGAGGGGTGGGGGGTAGGGGTGGGTAGCAGGGGGGTGGTGGTCTTGGGGAGGGTGTTGTATGCTGTGGGTGGGGGTACTGGTTGAAGGGGCCGTGCCTGTGTTGGGTTGTCTGTGTGGGGTGGGGCAGTGTTTACTGCTTGGGTGGGTGGGATGGAGTTTATTGGGAGGGGGAGGGTCTGTTGGGTTGGGGCTGGAGTGGAGAAAAGTTGTTTACGTTTGGACTGGGTGGGTCGGGTCTGGGTGGGGGGAATAGGGGGAGGGAATGATGTGGAGGATGCTGTATCTGATATATCTTCATAATCTGGAAGGCTGTTATATGTTTGTAGTATTCTGGCCGGTTTAGGTAGATGTTCCTGTTTGATGTGTTTGTTGAGCCGAAGGATGTGTTGTTGTTTGAGTGGGCAAGTATTTTGTGTGGCTGTATGTCCCTCGGTTTCGCACTGTATACAGTAGGCCGCCCATGTGCATTCTGGGGTATCGTGTCTGAGGGACCCACATTTCTGGCACATGGACGGTTGTCGGCATGTAGCTGTGGTGTGATTATATGAGTGGCATATGTTGCACTGTGGAGGGTTTTTTCTTATTGGATTGATTTTGTACCTAAGTGCCCCGAAAATGATGTGTGTTGGTAATGTGGTGCTCTTAAATGTAAGGAAGATAGTTTGTGTAGTGGTTCTGCCTGGTATGGGTGTTCTGTTGTTAATGCTTTTGTAGTCTGTGATTTGGGGTTGTGTGTGTAGTTGATTTGCTGTTTTGATGTATTCTAGTATGTCATCTTGTGTATCCCTATGGTCTATGTATATTACCCCCTGTATAGATGTAAGCCATTTTGGTGTTTGCCATGTAATGTTTAGACCGTCGATCATTGTTTGTCTGCGTGCTTGATTTAGTGTGTCTTGTGTTGGGAAGGTGATTTTAAACCCCCTGCCGCATCTGTTAATGTATTTGTATGTTACGTGTACTTTTTTCAGGCAGAGGGCGAATTTATTGTTGGAGAAGGTGTCGTTGAGTGGTGTAGTGTTTGTTGAAAAAGCCAATAATATGAGTTTGTTTTGTTCTGTTGCTGGAGATTGTTCGGATGTTGATGTGGTTGGGGGTGTTTGCTTGGCACATGTTTTCTTTGTAGTGAGTGAGGATTCTGCTGGGGATTGGTGAGGTCGTTTTGTGGGTTTTGGAGATGGGGGTTTGGGGGCTGTTTTGGTTTTGGTTTGCTGTGTTTGGGGATGATGGGGGGGAATTTGGGGTTGGCTGTTGGGGGATGTGATGCTGCTATGGGGTTGGTTGAAGGAGAATTCTTAATCAAATTGGCTAGATGTTCACTTTCATACCGTCATTGCATAGGTATATTTGTTGCACAAGAATTTAACGATATCATGAATTCATCTAACTGATTTTGTTCACATTTTGCACTATTGTTTCCGTTGGTGAAAAAGTTCACACATATCAATTTGGACTTGTCAAAGCTTGGGGTCCAAGCTTCACGGAACGGAGGGAAGTTGTCATAGCGACTGATTTATGACTACCATTGTCTGCAGTACATTTGACTTCAAGGACATATTACCCTGTAGCCATGTCTCCATAACTTAATTGTCATTACGTTTTAGGCGCTAATCCCCGTTGTTAATCCTCACCAACATTTCATTGTATTTTGACTGTCAGTCAGCCTGGACTACCATATTACTTCCCTTTAACTACTGCTTTTTATAATATGGCATTTATTGCCCTAATTGATCATCCCATGAACTGTGTTTGTTAATCACGCCCACATGTCCAAAGCAACGTCGTTGTCTCTTTGTCTGTCCATTGTTGTTCATTACTATATATGTGCTACCATTACACAGTTACTACGGTGTTAGTCAGGCTTGGTATTCCGAGTGCTGGCATAGGGACGACCTCGAGCAGGATATGCTGCTCGTAGGAAACGCCCTGAGGTGAGCCGGAGCTCCGCTCACCTCTTGTACGACTGAGCTGGAAAGTCTGCTCATTGCTGTGTTGTGTTGTCAGAGCAGGTATTCCGCTCATTGTGCAATTGTTGTTTATTGTTTACATGTTGTGCATAAAGCGTTCCGGGACAGTGATGTCGATTTTGTCCTTTATTCCCCCAAGAGCTAATTCCCCGTCAACATGCACGTTGACAACTGGTAGCTCGTTAGTTTCGGCCCTCGGATGGTAGCTCAGGGTGATGACGGGAAGACAAAACTCAGGGGTGAAGTTTAAGACGACAGCAGCCATGTTTATTGTTGATGGTTTGGAATAAGTCGAAAAGGTACATGTTGATAAGAACGTGACAGAACGCACACCGGGACCGAGTGGCCAATGTTCCCGGGTGGGAGAACCGTTCTGTCACTTACACGAGTGGCTGTCTCCAGGCTGTCTCCCTGACTGACCATGTCAGTCGGGTTTTGTAGAGCGAGGTATTACGTAACGTATGGCAAGGTCATTGTCCCACGTGTATGTATAGACGTAAGATCCGGCGACGTTAGGAGGTGTTAATTGAAATTTATACATAGCCCTGGAGATTAAGGGTCCTGCCCGGAGGGGCTTATGATAAGAGGGGATACGTCGAATGTTTGCTGAATATATTAAACAGACAAAGGGCATAGAAATTTCGGTGCACTTGGAAACACGTTGAACCAGTTAGGTATTTAGATAAATGAAATGTAAAATAAGTATTGAAATGGTTTGCACTATTTTAAATAGAACTATTTAAATGGTTTGCACTATAACAATACCCCTGAACGTCGTGGAGCTTTTGTCCTCAAAAGCTTTTTAAAAATAATGACAATATGGAGTACAAGTACAGATCAATGCAAATGACATCGACAGGTTGACAATTAGTTGCTTCATGCACTACACTTGACTGAGATGAATGAGATGACATTAGATAAGATATACAGGCGTGTAAAGTAAATAAGTGAATAACAACATTGTCAATATCGGTGAAACAATTATACATAACATTAACAAGTTGATCGGAGGTGCCGGCTCGTACGAACAAAATACAGGTGAGCGGAGATTCCGGCTCATACACAAAGAACCTTGGACGGGTTTCCACCGAGCAGCACATCCTGCTCGCGGTCGCCCTTGCAGTCGGAATACCAGACTGCTAGATCACATGTATCACATTGAAACAGGCAATACACATTTTTGAAGTAAAGTAGACGGATGACGTAGGGACAAAAACATAATGTGGGTAAAGCGTTGTCGTTTGCATATGAAAGTTATATTTTCACGATAACAGTAAGATCTTTGAAATTGGGAGTCTTATATTGTGAGCCTAGACTCGACAAGGCTAGCAGATGTGAAGTGTGATCTGCACTAAAAAGTAGAATGTGTATGCAAAACCTAACCAACTTCAAAAGTCTAAACTGGAATGTAATGAAAAATTCAATCATGTGAAATTGTCTCGAAGATATTTGAACGAATCGTATTTTGTGTGCCAGAGACCATTTACGGTTGATCGCACGAATATACATAATTTTCGCCGGTATCATAATTAAGCACAAAATCACGTTGGCAAAACGAAGAAGTAGGATATAGACTGTATATACAATCTCCACTGAATAAGCTTGGCAAGCAACGAGGCTCCCTAACTTATTATACTTCTACAATCGCTGCTACTACATCGATTTTATCAGTTTTCATAAAGAGTACAAATAATTTCAGTGCTTACATACCCAAAAAGGAATAAATGAGGATATAAGCAGGAAATTGTAGGGTATTGGAAAACTTTTTGAAAGCTGTTGTCTATAGTAATGGTTATAGGGCCACAAATTAAAGGAAAAATCCTTGAAACCGGGAGTCTGATTTGTATGGGACGACTCGGAACCCGCAGATATCGTGGATCTGCACTAAATGCGTATAAGCGTAGAAAAGAGTAAGAGCCTAGCCGATTTCAAAAACTTAATCTGATCAGGATGTACCTCTGATAACAAATACATAGATTGCAATACATACTCATTAAAGAGAAAAACATGACAAAATTTTAAGACAACGAAACAATAATGACTTGATTACATAACATACCTTATTTGAACAAGAATGTCCGTGAGAATACGTTTGAGCACAATACACGTTGAGAGTTGGAACGAAAGTTCAATTATATTGTCACACGCACATATATCGGTTGGTACTTGCTAAAGAATCTAGACGTGGTTTGACTTAATCTTGAGTGTTCGTAGCATGGTTACATGAATATTGTATGGATGTCGTTGTTGCTGACGTTCGGGTAGGCTGGGCTGCTGTTCGTTGCTGACAATCGGGTTGGCTTGGCTGCTGTCTGGTACTGACAATCGGGATGACTGGGCTGCTGTCTGTTTTCTTCTTCGCTTTCCCGTCAAGATGGCGGCTGCCTTGACGCTGCTTTTGTCTCCCATCACCTCTGAACTACCATTTGCTTTGCTGCGAGTTAGGGTAGGGGGATCGTGCGTGAGTCACAGCAAACTCACGCTACCCGGATTATTCTCCATCTGTCCAAGGGCGTTTCCTACGAGCAGCATATCCTGCTCGAGGTCGTCCCTATGCCAGCACTCGGAATACCAAGCCTGACTAACACCGTAGTAACTGTGTAATGGTAGCACATATATAGTAATGAACAACAATGGACAGACAAAGAGACAACGGCGTTGCTTTGGACATGTGGGCGTGATTAACAAACACAGTTCATGGGATGATCAATTAGGGCAATAAATGCCATACTATAAAAAGCAGTAGTTAAAGGGAAGTAATATGGTAGTCCAGGCTGACTGACAGTCAAAATACAATGAAATGTTGGTGAGGATTAACAACGGGGATTAGCGCCTAAAACGTAATGACAATTAAGTTATGGAGACATGGCTACAGGGTAAATTGCCCTTGAAGTCAAATGTACTGCAGACAATGGTAGTCATAAATCAGTCGCTATGACATTTAAGTGCCTGTCTTATGTGTCAAAAGTAATGATCACAGACAAGTATTGGGCAGTCTGTAAACTCAACAGTGTAGTCATAATAAAGCACTATCTCTTGAGGGTTGTCCTTGCTGCTTCCTGCATAGCCACAGTCCTCCAGTCTAAAATCAGGTGGCAGTCGTACATCCTTAGTGCGGCTTTTGTCCCGGAAGACAGCTATTTTTGTGGACTGGATACTTGTGAGATGCACCAAGAGCTGTACCAGACCAAACACTGGCAAGTGGGAGTGGACAAGAACATGCACATGGCCAGGGTGATGCTTGAACTTTTCAAATGTCACAAGTCGCAATTCAATCTGTAGGTATCTGCAACACATAATGAAAACTGTTGATGGCTCAACTGTTGATGTTCTATTATAATTTACATTTATTTCAAATTGATTTTACACACTACTGAGGACATAACTCTTAAAATGCTTACATTTAGAAGCTGCTTGAAAGAGCTAATTTCACACCTTTTTTCTGATAATACAAGTTGCAGAAGTATCACTCAGTATCTTTGTGGTTTTATGCATCCTCTATCAGGTTTTATACATCAAGTTTTATACAACAAATGATCTTAACATGTTTCAATCTGCCATTGCAAAAGAAATAAAAGAAATTGAAAATTGATAGGAAACAGCTATTCCATTGAGGTTGTGCTGTGTCACATGACTTTCATTGACTTGTGAACAACATGGAGCTTTTTGCTTCGTACAGGGGTGCGAGATATGTATTCTCCCACCAGAAATCAACATGCAGCCTACTTTCATTTTGGTGGGGGATAAGGGATTTATTCTCCTAGTCAGAAATATTATAGTAGTATTCACATGAACCGATCAGGACATGGACGTTAAATATCTGCTTTTGTGTTAGTTTTCACATTTTCAAATGAAAAACTTCCTTTCTGATAAAGAAGTCTTTTGAACATCATCATAACTTTTTCAGATCAATATGTCCATTGCTTTTTGGAGGAAATCTCTCTGTACTTGTTGACATTTTCATTCTTCACAGATGAATTTTCTGCAAAATGGTTGACCAACTTTGCAGTTCAAGGTCCCTACTGTTGTTATTACAGAGAGAGTTATCATCAAAATTGTTACCAGGCCCATCATGTCTCAGCTTGTCCACTTATATAAGCATGAAAAGATTTGTATTTTTGTTGTTGTTTGTTTCACCCCAGGTGACCATTACCACCACTCAGTACAACTGACAAGCAGGCCATGGAAATAAGGTCAACATATTTGTCAGTCAGGTGTTTTTAAAAACAATCAAAGCAAAAGGCACCATCTGCAGGGGAGACATGTGCAAAGTGTTTACAAAGAATTATCAAACACAAAATAAGCTCAAGAAATGAAATAATAAACAAACAGAAAGACATGCTGATCACAATAACCTCCATCAATATATACTGTAAGTATAACAATAGTTATAGATTGTCTTGAATATCCTACTTGGGATTCTTCTCTCTGTAAGGTTCATCAATTGCCATCTTGCAGCAGGCACACTTGGTTAATCTGGGATCACTTGGTATAAGAAACTGTTTTTCAGATTGAGGGGCATCAGTCTCTTCATCCTCCAATTCTGTGTTCTCTCTGACAGATTGAAAGGACAAGAATTAAAGTGAGGCTAATATCTAACATTAGGGGACACTCTAATAATTAAATACACATTTACAATCATTGAATTGTGTTTGTATCATGGGATAACATTTATACTAAGTTATCTTATAATAATTAGATCTACATCAAGTGCTTTTATGAGTTATCGTGGTGTAATATTTATACATCATTTCATATAATTATAGTTGACCAAGTAATAAATATCATTAGGTAAAATGCATATATAAAATATCAGTAGTTTCAGTTAAAGCTGTTTTAGATGGTTGCTAGCCTAAGGTAATGGGAGCGCGTCTTCTAGACATACTATTCAATAAGACAAGAGTTACGTCTACATAGTTTAATTGATTTGAAGCTTTTAGATAAATGCTAGCCTAAGGTATCAAGATCCCATCTCCCAGACAAAGGATATTTATTTAAGTATATCTGTCATCACCTACCGGGGTATATTAGAATAACATTACTTCAATTAAGACTCATTAAGGATTAGCCCCCATACAAGCTCGTCTATAGTGCATTAAGGATTAGCCCCCATACAAGCTCGTCTATAGGGCATTAAGGATTAGACCCCACACAAGCTCATCTATAGTGACACCCTAATCTCTTTCAAAGCATCCAGTAAATATGTCAACAAGATTAGTGCCAGTCCAACAGGATAAACAGGATTTAGTATTCCCCTCTGTCTAGCCATCCATTTAGCTTAGGACACAACCAAGCGTGTATCATCCAATCACATTCCTTTCTATTGTTTAATTTTTTGTTAAATACATACTGTAGGCAGGTTTTAAGCAGAGAAGGGGTTTGACTCTCTTACCAAGCAGACCTCTCTCCCACAGCCCAGAGTGTGTACCGACTCTCTGTGGCACCCTCAGTTATTTTCTAAGATATTGTAAATTGTTAATTGTTCTTGTAAATAAAATTGTGATTAGTCTCCTGTGACTCTGGCTCTTTGCTGACTAATTCCCCAAGAAAACCAGCACGTCATTTGGAAGGTATTGTTCACCCAGAACAGTTCCATGATAATTTCCCCTCAGTTATCATGGGATAACATTTATACTAAGTTATCTTATAATAATTAGATCTACATCAAGTGCTTTTATCAATTCAAACGATTGCCCCAAGGTTTGACAAATTCTCCACTTTGTTTTCAACAGCTCATGAGCAAAGTGCTACGAAAATTGCTTTTTAAGGTTGCGCTGATCTACATTGATGATTTGATAATTTACAGCAAAAACTTTGAAGAGCATCTTCAACATTTAGAGCAAGTATTTTACTATCTGAAACAGGCAAAATTAACACTAAAGCCATCCAAATGCAATTTTGCAACGGACAAAGTATCTTTTCTGGGTCATGTTTTATCATGTGGAGGTGTTCAAGTTGATGACAAAAAGATTGAAGCAATTAGAACCTTTCCAGTGCCCAAGTCACAAAAGCAGATTCGCTCCTTCTTAGGTCTCACAAACTTCTACAGGAAGTATGTGAAAAATTACGCTCACATAGCGCTTCCACTGAATGCCTTGCTAAAGAAGCATTCAGAGGCAGAAGTAGGAAAGAAACCAAAGTTCCAATGGTCACTTGAGTGTGATCAGGCATTCAACACACTCAAACATGCTATGAGCAATACACCTGTTCTGGTTTATCCAAATTTTGACAAAGAATTTCTTCTCGCAACTGATGCCAGTGATATGAGCATAGGTTTTGTTTTGAGTCAAAAAGACGAGAAGAATAATGAACATCCAATAGCTTTTGGTGGTAGAGCTCTTCATGGCAGCGAAAAGAACTGGAGCATTACAGAAAAGGAAGGCTTAGCTCTAGTTGAAGCCATTAGATCCTTTCGTCCATACCTTGCAAATTCCAAATTCACAGTCTACACTGATCATATAGCATTGAAGTGGCTGAAATCCATCAAGGATGCCACAGGTAGGTTAGGACGATGGTCTTTGGAACTTTCTACCTACACTTTTGACATTGTTCACCGCAGCGGCAAAGCCAATGGGAATGCCGATGCTCTCTCACGTAGGGAATATGAGGAAAATATTAACTGTAATGATCAGACAGAAGAAGATGCTGAGAAAACAGTCTTCTCAGTAACTTCAACTCAGCAAAGCAAATCAACTAGCAGTACCACAATCTTGCCAAACACCCATTCATCCACACAAGTCACACAGACAACTCAGACTGTGGATATTTGCACACCTATTGTCAATCACTTAGAATCAGACACACAGACAACACATTGGTCAGTCACCTTTGAATATGAAGAGGATTATCAGTCAGTACCAGTTAATGTTGTCGCAGCATTACATGCTACAAATGCTGATGTTACCCAAGACACATTGGTTGAAGTAAGTATAAAAGAACATCCAAATTTACGTCACCTACAAAGGATTTGTCCAGATTTCATCCAAATCTTTGACTACAAAGAGGATGAAGTCCTTCCACAAAATGAAAAGGATCGTCAAAAGATTCTTATTGAAGCCAATACTTTTGAAATTGATGAAGGCATCCTATACCGATTCGTTCCACAAAGACAGAAAGGCCACGCAGACAAGTTCATTAAACAGCTGGCAGTCCCAAGAACCCTCAGAAATCAAGTCCTGCAATCCTATCATGACTCAGAGTTTGGCGGTTGCCACCATGGGAAAGAAAGGATGCACAACACCATGAGACCTAAGTACTACTGGCCCAAAATGTACAGCGATATTGCTACTTATGTCCAGACATGTGAGGTATGTCAACAGACCAAGAGGCACTACCATGGCAAGAAGGCACCACTTCGTCCACTACCTGTAGAAGAGGTCTTCACCCGATGGCACATTGACATTCTCGGTCCCCTGCCAACAACACCAGATAAGTACAAGTACATTTTGGTGATCACAGATGCTTCATCTAGATGGTGTGAAGCCTTTCCACTTCGGACCCAAGAAGCCAAAGAAGTAGCAGATGTTTTCGTCAGAGAAATATTTTGTCGGTATGGCGCTCCAAGGACCTTAATTTCAGACAGAGGTCAGAATTTCATGTCCAAGCTTATCAAAGCAATTTGTGAACTTTTGGCAATTAAATTTACCCATACCAGCCCATACCATCCTCAAACAAACAGCTGTGTAGAAAGGCTCAACTCTTACATCAATCAATCACTAAGAGCCTATTGTAACAAGTCTCAAAATGATTGGCCCCGTTTTATTCCTGGCATCATGATGGCCTATCGGATGGCTCCAAATTCATCAACTCAAAAATCCCCATATGTTATGCTTTTCGGCCGCGAAATGAGAGCTCCACAAGATGTAGCATTAATTCCAAAAGAAAATTTAGGCCACAATAACAAAAGTTATCTTTCCAATTTGCTTGAGGAGCTTGAAATCACTAGAACAATCGCAGCTGAAAACACTGCTCGGGCTAAGGAGGTGTATTCAGAACAATATAATAGAAAGGCTAAAGAACCAGAATTCGCCCCAGGTCAAAGAGTTTGGCTCTACTGTCAAAAAGTTGAAAAAGGCCTTTCCAACAAATTAACCAAAAAGTGGTATGGTAGCTATTATATCATCCATACAGGTCCAAATTATACCTACAAACTACGCCGAAGTTCTGACGACAAAATACACAAACCACTGGTCCATGCCAACCGTCTGAAGCCATATTTTGATCCTGCTGATCGTCCACAGTATCCTCCAGAACCATACCTCAATAACCCCAGTGACATAGATTCAGGAGTCATGGATGACAACGAGGAACCAGTCAATGATACTCAGTTTGACAGCAACAATTCCCCATCAACAAGTTCAACTTACCAGGCTACTGATCAATCACCTCCACAACAGAAAGGTAAGAAGGTCAATTCCAAAACAAAGGCAGGTACTTCGAGCAACAAGAGTCAGAAGCAAAAGACCCCAACAAAGAAGAAAAACCCTGCTTCAAGTACAACAGAAAAACCTACCAGTCCCACGGCAACCATGAAGGAAAATCATGCCACACCAGGTCCTAGTGCTCCAACCAAGGTAAATGAAAAGGTAAATAAAGGGAAAAGAGGAGTGAATAGTAAGCATCACCAGCCCAAATCCAGAAAACAACCCGACGACAGCCAGGTACAACCTCCAAGTCCAACATCAGGTAATCAAACCAAGGACATCCCTCAGGTCTTCAATCCAGAGGACATCCACTCAATTGTTAGTTCCAAGAGAGCAAATGGCAAAATCTACTACAGAGTAAAATGGAAGGATCCAGAAAGAGGAAACACATGGGAGTATGGCAGCAGCATTCCAGACTCCATTCGGAGAGAATTTCACCTCAAAAGAAGTATGTCAGGAAAACGACGAAAACGTCCACTGAAGAATCATAAGTTTTTCGACCAAAAGGAATCAGCACTAGACAATAAATCAGTCAATGTTCTGTCAGGGAATACAATGTCAGGAAATGTCAAGCAAGACAACACCAAACCATGCATAGAATTAAATGTCAAACCACATCCGTTTTTTCCCAAACACCTACGAAGAGTAGAACATAAAATAGAAAGAGTTCTGGGCATTGAAATTATTCAAGGAGACTGCTATGTCAAGGTCTCATATAAAGAACATCCTGATACTGTCCACACATGCTATTTTGAAAGTGTTCCTCCCCACCTCATACAGCGCTACCTTGATGATAGCTGGCAGGATCTCCGAAATTGGTCCTGTCTAGAAGATAATCCTCCATACGATCCAGAGGAAGCACCAATTTATAAATCCAAAAGGGGTATTTTTCCACATAAAGACTTTGGAAATATCAACACCTTTTTCTACCGTGAATCATATCTGAATTACACAGAATGTGGTACCACTCAACCATACGGTGATCTACTCCCCATATATTCTGATATCTGCCAATTGCACATATTCTTGATCAAAATACAAAATCTCCTGAATAAACGGTGCAAATCACGAAACAGCTATTAGCCGTATCTTGTTATGTTTTCTTGTGTCCAGTCTTTTCACTATGGGTCGCCAGTTGAGAACAAATGGCATCAGCCTGATCATCTGAGTTATTTGTATCACAACAAATTTTGAGCATTGACCTGATCAACCAATCTCAAAAGCGAAGTGAAATGACACGAACCCAACCCGTACCGAAGCGAACCCAACCCAAAACGTACCGATGCAAACCCAAACCCCACCGAAGCGAACCCAACACGTACCGAAGCGAACCGAACCCAAAACGTACCGAAGCAAACCCAAACCCCACCAAAGCGAACCCAACACGTACCGAACCGAACCATACTGGGAATCGAACCCAAAATGTACCGATGCAAACCCAAACCCCACCGAAGCGAACCCAACCCGTACCGAAGCGAACCGAACCCAAAACGTACTGAAGCAAACCCAAACCCCACCGAAGCGAACCCAACACGTACCGAAGCGAACCGAACCCGTACCGAAGCGTACCGAACCATACTGGGAATCGAACCCAAAATGTACCGAAGCAAACCCAAACCGTACTGAAGCGAACCAAACCATCCTGGGAATCGAACCCAACCCGTACCGAAGCGAACTGAACCATACTGGGAATCGAACCCAAACCGTACCGAAGCAAACCAAACCATACTGGGAATCGAACCCAAAGCGTACCTAAGCGAACCAAACCATACTGGGAATCGAACCCAAAAACCGTACCGAAGCAAAATAAACTAAACCCTATCGCATTGAACCGAAGGAAAATCAAAGCGAAACAAACCAAATTCAAATAAAGTAAACTTAACAACCGAAATGAACCAAAACAAAAAAAAGGCAAACCAAATAGTTACGAAAACTAACGATGATATACACCTTTTGTATACCGTATTAATGTTACTAATCAGGGCACTTGTTATATGCACATGCACATATAATGTGTCTAATGTTTGTATCCAAAAGTAGAAGGATATTACTATTTTTTTCATGATAAACTTTTGTAATTTGCCGCCAATACATCCTTCCTGGTCATGACACCGTTTAGTAATAATTATGTACTGATCTTTTACATCATAATTATCATATTTGTTTTATTTTCTAGTTATTACAGACAAACTAAGGAAATATTTATATATGACATATTATTTGAACATGCTAACTCTCTTTTCTTTGTTTCCATGTAACACCTCCATGGACACAGCCTACTACCTTACAACCCCAATCCAGGATGTGGAACTCAAGGCCTCCTACATCACCCATAAAGCCACCAGTACAGAGTGCCAAGACAAGCCAGCTCCACATCCAGAACCCCTGATGACAACATTTTTATATTATGTTCCCTTATGTCAAAGAGACTCTATAATAATTATTATTCACTACTACCAGTTTAACTTTATACATTGTCCATCTAAGCCTTAATTATTTTTATTTTTACACGTTTGGGGTCCAAACTTTTTCAGACGGAGGGGAAGTTATCATGGGATAACATTTATACTAAGTTATCTTATAATAATTAGATCTACATCAAGTGCTTTTATGAGTTATCGTGGTGTAATATTTATACATCATTTCATATAATTATAGTTGACCAAGTAATAAATATCATTAGGTAAAATGCATATATAAAATATCAGTAGTTTCAGTTAAAGCTGTTTTAGATGGTTGCTAGCCTAAGGTAATGGGAGCGCGTCTTCTAGACATACTATTCAATAAGACAAGAGTTACGTCTACATAGTTTAATTGATTTGAAGCTTTTAGATAAATGCTAGCCTAAGGTATCAAGATCCCATCTCCCAGACAAAGGATATTTATTTAAGTATATCTGTCATCACCTACCGGGGTATATTAGAATAACATTACTTCAATTAAGACTCATTAAGGATTAGCCCCCATACAAGCTCGTCTATAGTGCATTAAGGATTAGCCCCCATACAAGCTCGTCTATAGGGCATTAAGGATTAGACCCCACACAAGCTCATCTATAGTGACACCCTAATCTCTTTCAAAGCATCCAGTAAATATGTCAACAAGATTAGTGCCAGTCCAACAGGATAAACAGGATTTAGTATTCCCCTCTGTCTAGCCATCCATTTAGCTTAGGACACAACCAAGCGTGTATCATCCAATCACATTCCTTTCTATTGTTTAATTTTTTGTTAAATACATACTGTAGGCAGGTTTTAAGCAGAGAAGGGGTTTGACTCTCTTACCAAGCAGACCTCTCTCCCACAGCCCAGAGTGTGTACCGACTCTCTGTGGCACCCTCAGTTATTTTCTAAGATATTGTAAATTGTTAATTGTTCTTGTAAATAAAATTGTGATTAGTCTCCTGTGACTCTGGCTCTTTGCTGACTAATTCCCCAAGAAAACCAGCACGTCATTTGGAAGGTATTGTTCACCCAGAACAGTTCCATGATATTTGTCTGCTAGGACATACCACTAACACTACTGAAATAATGATTATTTTCTCTTGACATGTAATATGGTCATATAACTTGAAACATAGTTCAGGACAGAGAAGACACTTTTGAACCTATAAAAGATGGTGCAATGGTACTGTAGCTCAACTGCATATATACTACTCAAAGTTTGCTAAAGATCAAGTTTTGATGATACCCAAAACTCGTCCAACAAATTAAGATTGGGTAACCCCTAAAGGACCTCCATTTCAAGATTGAAGGCATACAATTCCGTCATGGGCATGATGTACAAGAGGTGCTTGATAACATGTGTATGGATGTATCATGACAGAATCATTACACATCATTATCAGAGAGCACAACATTTGCAACTGAGGATTGCAACAACTGAATGCACTCATAAATCCCTTTGGTTACGATATTCCACTATCGAATGTTATCTGTGTGGTGTCAGATTTGTGTATGTAAAAACATGAGAATAATCCATTGATTTCAGGATACTTATGAGTCATTTTCAATATTTGTAAGATATTTAGTGCCTATGAATTTCAAAAAGCAAATATATTTTTTCCCTTGATTTTGGTTCATTTATACAAAAACAACATGTTTTAGAGTAAAGGTAGAGAGTTTGCAACCTTAATGAATCCTAATATTGCTTTTGTAGGCATTTAAAAACGAAAAATGCAAATTACAAGTCACTACTGTTACATGTTGTAAAGTAAGGATTTAAAAAAATTGTCATTTGAACTGGGCTTTTTAGTGATAATATCATTTTCTGTGAAGAGTTGTACACAGAAAAGTCAAAAGAAACAAAACTGAAGAAAATATAAAACAATGATGGTAAGCTTTGGTTTGTCAATTTACATTTTGATAATATTTTAAGTTACGACATATGTCTTCTTGTACTAAAACATTGTTTGTTCTGGCAGATTTCTTTCAGAAGATACAATTACATGCTTATCTATTATATAAAAACAGATAAAACAAATAACAAAAAGAAAGTAATGAATATTTACTATAATTTAGGCCGATAACAGTAGTGACATTAAATGTAACAGTTGTGACTTTTTGATGAAAGAGGAAATTTAATATGACTTCAACATTCCATCTGTCAATGCAACAAACAATGTTATCAAACACAAATACATCATATCAACTGAATAAGCTTTAATTTGAAATTTACCTTTACTTGGAAAAAACAAAACATAAAACATATATAGAAATAAAAATAGTTTATTGCAATAACCTAAACTGACAAGCAAAAGAAACGTTACCAACCAACACTGTTTGTTCCTTAAAACAGAACAGGACCATTGTCAAGGAAGATACTTGTATTGTCAAAAGACATGAATTAACAACATCATTACAAGTTATGCCATGAGAATCAAGATGGAGTAAAATGTACCGTTTTGCAGTTTTTTTATGTGAGGATGAAGGGTTTGTTTTGGTCGGAATTTGCAAGGATGGGAGCTGTTGTAAGGGCTTGTTTAAGCTTTTCGATTGTTGGAAATTGTTGGACCGCTTGAAATATGTGTCTTTTTTCAGAAGGTTGATAAGAGGGGTGGTGATGCCAGAAAAGTTTGCTCCCAATTTACAATTATACGATATGTAACGTCAATTCATTTCTTTAGTGCCTGAAATGGTTTGTTGAAATATGCCATAGGAGAATTGTTTAGGTCGAAAGGGAGACGATTCCATCCAAACACACCATGAAGGCCGACATGTGTTCGCCAAACGCCACTAGCACAATCAATGACACTAAAAATGTTGGCATGGCTGTCGCCTATATATGGCATCAGCGACATCTTCAAAACGTGGTAGAGGGAAAGAAAAGGCTTGGTAACTGCATTGAGGCGTCTATAATCTACGGCAAACCATGACAACAGGAGAGTGCCATTAAGATGAACTGTGGTGAATGATATTGGCTTTTAACATTTCTTGCACCTTTCTGAGTTTTGCTTATAAAAAGGGAATCTAATGAATCTGGCGTAAGCTGTTTCTATTTTGTGATGATGTAAGTGAGTATGTCCTAATCCAGACCCATCTGAGGCAAAACTGATCTTTGGGATTGGAGAATTGCATTTTACTGTGTACTTGTACTTGCAATATTGTAACTATTTTTAAAACGCTTTTGAAGACAAAAGCTCCACAACGTTCACAGGTATTGTTATAGTGCAAACCACTTCCATAGGTATCCCAAATACCTAATTGTTTCAACATGTTTCCAAAGTGCACTGAAATTCTATTTTCTTTGTTCTGTTTAATGTATACAGCAAACATTCAGCGTATCCCCTCTAATCATAATCCCCCTCCGAGCAGGACCCTTAATCAACACTGCCTTCTGTCATCTTATGTATGGTCCTTTATTATATAAAAATGCTTTATTATACTGTTATTTCATGGTTCTGTTTAAACATCACCTACATCTGTACAGTTATTATGTTTTAGTGAACAGTGAGAAAATTTTAACATTCTTTCCATAGGTGGAGTTTGAAATGTGCCAAAACAAATAAAAGAATCTCAGCTCTATTTTAAGAAAAAAAATCTGAGACCCTAAAAAATGAAGAAACAACATGAAGCTTCAAAAACCCTTCACTCAATAACTGAAAAGACTACTTGTTAGAGCTGGTATCAATACAGATGCATACAGATACATTCAATCACATTATCCAGACATTAGGACATTGTTAGAGAATGCTACATTCCCACCACGAACAGATCTATAGACACTCATGGCTAAATTCATACAGATCATATATATGCATTTATGATGGTGACACTTCTTGGACAAGCATATTCCATGATCAATCACTGCTGCCAGAGGATATCATTGTGCATGTTGTGCTCAAGTTTTGTCAGAGATGTACATGAGCCGGACAATCCCATGTACTTAAATCTTTGCAATGTTTAGTCAGTCAGTGAGTATGGTTTTACGCTGCTTTTAGCAATATTACAGCAATATCACGGCGGGGGACACCAGAAATGGGCTTCACACATTGTACCCATGTAAGGAATCGAACCCGGGTCTTCAGCGTGACGAGCAAATGCTTTAACCACTAGGCTACCTGACCGCCCTGCAATGTTTAGTTTGGTAATATGGTTCATCTAAGTGCAAGCCATAATCATGTGCATTGTGTATAGCTTGATTTATTATACCATCTAAACACTTTAGTTGCCAACAGGTATGCCGCAGAGCAGTAGTATTATTCCACACTGAAATTCTCAGTGGGAATTACACATTACACACTAATTATTTTGGCAGATACTCCACAGGTCGTTCATGGGGAGCACATTGTCTTAAATCAAGGTAAGTGGTCAGAGGCCCAAACTACCCCTTCATTGTGGCGATCAGTAGTTGCATGGGGCTGAGACTCCTGCTTGTGTTCCTTGACTGGGGGTGTCACAAGTCACCCAGTCATGGGTTTGTGCACTTCAATATTCAGCAACTACCCAGTACAGTTATACTGGCAACCAGGAGCACAACAATCAGGGGGCCAAACTCCTGCTTGTGACTGAACAGGGATTACTGGGTACCAATAAAAAATGAGAATCCTTCTACCAGATAACTAATAAATGTTTGAAATCTATTCTGATTCTTCTGTTGTCTGCCATTATACACATTGACAATGCTGTGTTAGACATATTCATACCTCCCATAAGTAGTCACTGAGGAAGTCTTCAAAAAATTCTTTCCTACTACTGGAATGTACAAATATGGTATATTCATAAACTATTTATTTATTCATAAATATTTTTGCAACCCCATAATCGTCTGAATTAAAGTCTATTAAAGGCATTAAACTACAATTCTAACAAAGGAGAGGTAACTTCCAATTCATGTTACGTGGGAAATCTGAAGCCATTCAGTAGAAATTAAGTATTAAGTGCGGATATATTATCATCCGATTATTTATTCTCTGAGAAGCCAAGAACTGTACAAGTTTAGCACAAAACCCTGTGGAATAAAGAACTGTAGGAGGTATGGAATGTGTTTAAAGTATAGGTACTAGATTGCATTGAATTTTCACAACACAATATATGGGAGTGATGCATGAAATGATGAGAGATCCCAAAGCACTTCTGGTATACATATAGAGAGAGCAATTTAACAGTAAACATTTCATTATTTTAATCAGAACTTCTAGTTACTGTTTCCTAACACCTTGATGTGGTCTCTCAAAGACTTATTCACCCATCTTGTAAACTTGTGTGATAGTCTTTAACTGCTTTGGTTGATAAGAAACTGATAGCCAAAGCTCAGCTGACAGGTGTTACAAGATGATATTACCTTAAATGCTGTAAGCCATTTCCCAGCTCTGTGTAGTCAATCTCATCACTGTTAGCTGTGTCCAAAAGCGTAGCAAGCAAATGAAGTTCTACCTTGTTCAGAGGCACATTCAGATCAAACATGCCTGCAACATTATGAGAACACTGTTCTATATAAAATCTGTCACCTGAAATACTCAGAGTACAGATCATTGTAGTTTGTCTGTTTAACACCTCAGATTAATGAAGAATAATGTTTCTTCCCAAATAACAAATTGTAACAAAGTTATGTGTCTATGTTTGTGTACATGTCATTTTGTGGCAATAAACGTATAATGTTAAACATGTATTATAGATTATCAAACAAAAATAACAACTGACTATTAGACTCATCATTTTTTAATGCAGGGGCAACATATACCTACTACAAGCTCATACCAGTAAAAGGACCAAGCAAAACATAAGGAGGAACCTTTTGCATTTCCACTCTGAGGACATCATTTCCGGTTTAAGAAATGTAGGCCTATTTCAATACAGTTTCAAACAAGGAACACATACACCTTTATAATTACAATAACAAAATATAGCTGTAAGCAGCAATGCCGGGCTCCAAGTAACACTGCACGGAAAAAACGTCCATGTTCGAATCCTCAAAGGGTTTCCTTGTACCAAATGCTTCAAATTTAGGCACCAGTTGCAGGGTATCACCGCTAAGAAATTGGCGTGTGCCGGAGTGTCCAAGTCTATTCTAAACCCATTTCCGACCTCGAACATGTTCGAATCCTCAAAGGGTTTGCTTGTACCAACTCCGTCAAAAGGTAGTCACCGTTTGCAGGATTTCTAATTCTGTGTACGGATATTTTCTCGTCTCCAATGACCAATCGGTAAAACAGACAAGTTTATGTTTTTTTGTTTTTCGTTTTATATTAATGTTTATGTTTTATGGTTTCTCAGAATCTTAGATTTTTGTTCACGATGCGATAGTGAAACGGGTTTTAGTTTGGGATTGATCGGGAGCTGTCGCGTTTGCTCTATGTAAGCGGCCACATCTGAGCAGGGTACTACATTGTTTTCATTGTTGCTAGATTCCTGTCATTTCCGAAAACAAGGCATCAAAGTCAATATCGCTCAATAAATATATTACGTTGACCTCAGTAATTTTACAGAATTAATTTTCTTTACTTGCGTTATTAGTATTGAAAGATAGCCATTCCATATCCAAATCACCGTAAGGACAATCCATTTTGTTTCATGCAGCAGCTAGACAACAACAAACACCAGAACCAAAGCATTTATTACTTATAAGTCAGATGAAATGTTACAAGACCAGGCAAACATACTGAATTAAATATATTGCTGATAAATGCAGGTATTAAAAAGAAAATAGAAAAAACGAGTTGATCGTAAACACCGATCGAGAGTTCGGGGAAACCCCAGAAAGTAGTTCCGGCAAAAGTTCACACCCTATTCTACCCTGGATCTTTACGGGTCGGACATTAGTAGTGGTGACCGTACCCTCTAAAGCATAAATTTGCCGAATGAACATTGTTATAATTGAAATGATGCGGAATGATGCAAAAATTGAAACTAGAATTTTCCCAATCCACAATCACAAACACTTTAATGTGAACAATTACCAACCTGTGACAATTGTATCAACTTGAGGGTTCCCGTAGCAATGAATGTGGATCTAAATTCACTACTGTTCTACTGTTGGTCAGTCCCAAAGTTTAGACACGACCCCAATGGTTCATGCATATAAGTCGAGCAACTGAACACTAGCGTAATAAAAATGGGCTGACCTTGTGTTTAGACCCGTGAAGATCCCGGGTTAGAATAGGTCTTCAGTAACCCATGCTTGTCATGAGAGGCGACTAACGGGATCAGGTGGTCAGGCTTGCTGACTTGGGTCAACCCATGTGCAACAAGTTCAGCAGCCGAGTGTGTCCCATGTGCGTAACACACATTCTCAACGAGTGTAAGGGGAATGAACTTCTGAGCAGTAGTGTAACAGGTTCAATAAAATTTTACTCATAAATCATTATTGTTTAGAAATGTTTACACAAGCTTTATTGACATCTATTTCATAATGAGTGACCTTGATCTTCAATGTCATCCAATCATATGTCAGAAGAATTCCCCTGTGGTACATAGGAGGCATATGAGGTTGCTATAGGTGCATGATATTACCGGTTTACCACAATTTGAAATACTAATGAATACATACATCATAATACGTTTGGAAACTAGCCTCATAAAGCGTTTTTCAAATTCATTCAAATTTTCATCTTGTTGGCAAAGTTAACATGCGAGATAAGTTGAATCAAAGTTGAAATTATGAAGTTCAGAAAGTAGCAATTGATTCCTGTGATCCAGCTTGCTGTATATTATGTGCAGGCCCACCACATTATTTTTAAAGAATGGAGAGTTACTCGGACATTCCCCTCTACTCACTCACTCACCAGATCAGGGAGCAAACTTCACCAGCAAGATAATGCGAGACTTGCCAGACACTGAACATCGACAAGTCCCGGACAACACCTTACCATCCAATTGGCAACGGGACATGCAAGCAATTTAATCGTACCCTATGTGGTATGCTTGGCACCCTCGATCAAGACAGGAAGAATGGGAAAACTCATGTAGGACCACTTGTCCATGGCTACAACTGTACCCGCCACAAATCAACATCAACAGCTCCATTCTATGTGATGTTTGGGAGACAACATGGACTTGTGGATTTAGCTTTTGGCATGGACATAGACACAAGATACCAAATCCACCACTGTGTGAACCAAATCATAGGGAAGATTGCCTCAGATAAGCCCATGAGTTAGCTACTACAGCAGCAAAGAAATTGTGATTCTTACAAAAGTTTGCACATCGGTTTTTCGATGTATACCTCAATGAACCGAAACAATTACACATTCAATCCTTATGTATTAAGTAAGCTTAATGTATGTAATCTAATATAAATGTAGGTTATGTCTAATTATTCAAATCTTTATAAAGTAGGCTAAACAAATAAATGTAGGTTATATCTAATTATTCAAATCTGAATATAGTAAGCTAAACATCCATAATTTATCACTAAAATATATTGCTTCAATGAAATATGAGTGTAAGTGTTGTTTTACTTCCAAAATGTTTTATAAGCTTTTCTAAATTGTGTTTGTAATGTATGGATTCAGATGTGATGCATGCGAATCATGGAATGTGTGTATTATTGTGGTCAATATGTTAAATGTCCATAGTGTATTTAGTATCTGTATTATTCATTCAGATCGATGAATATGGTGTTTCCATAAGTGTGGCAGTGGGGAGTCATGCCCTTACGTCACTCACCTACAGGGTATGCTTTGAATTGTTTATATTTGTCTAAGACATATTAATGTATAATCTACATGTTATGATCACATTTAATGAAATATTATATATCATTAATTTCTGTCTTAAAGTATTGCATACCTTCAATAGAATGTGTAAGCGTTATGTATTTATTTTGTGTATATATTATATAAACAATATCAAGTCAAGGAGTTATCTCCCTTGGATGTCAGTCATGCTGTCAGTATTGTGTAGCATGTTTATTACTGAATTTGCTCTAGTACAGTGTGTTCGAATTGTGTTGTGCTTGTGCGCTGCAAGAAGCGACACCTATCGGTGGATCAAAGAATGAGAAGCTGTATATCATAACAAAAGATATGCAATAAAGAGTTGCAACTAAAGAAACATGTTTTTGTTTGATTAATGCATACCCGATTTGAAAGTGTAAAATTTGAGATAAATTATCACGAGACATGATGATTTACCATTTAGGTTGAATTTTCTTTTGTTTTATAAGCAGAAATATTGATTGACCATAAACAAAACTGGAAGCAGCAATCAACTGTACCCACATTTTCTACCAATCTACTCTACATTTCATTAGTAACTTCCCCTATTTTCGCGAAATTTTCTCGCCACTATTGCGGCACTAATGCGGAATTATCACGCCACTTTTGAGATATCAACACGAAACTATTGCCCCACTATCGCTTTATTTCGCGATAATAATTGACAAGAATGCGGCACTTTCATGGCACTATCGCGCCACTTTCGAGAGACAATAGTCACGCTATCTAAATTTTCGGTACAGAATAATTGTATAACGTTTTTCTTTGACTGATTTAGGATTCTTGAGTTATATTTTCCATGGCATGCTTGTCTGCATTATTTAAGATCATAGTATAAAGCTTCTGTTCTTTTTACAAATACTGATATCTATATTTTATTCACACTGAAAATTTAAGGTGAAATTAGCTGAGGAGATTTTCACAGCAACAACTAGAATAGAACAGAATCAAACACAATCATGTGTTGGCCAAAATGACCTTCAGGAAACCTCATAACCAACTAATATTTAGTGCATGTCTAATGTCCGATTATGTTTCGTGATAAGTTTCATTCCGAATATAATGTGAAATAGTCTGGACAAAATTGTTGTGTTAATAAAGATTTCCTATGATAAACGAAGTCCTTTACAAATATTACGTCGTTAGGTATGTGTATTACACAGTGACTGGTTCCTCATGTGTGAACGATTATTAACATTGTCAAAGAATACGCTTTTTGAGATGGAAATAACATCAACAAAACCATTTCCGTAAGTATCCTCTTTCCCATTCAATTCCGACTATATCATAAGCATGTGCTTATGAATCATACCAGGTTTAGAGCGTATCCACCACAAACACATGCAAATGCAGGTCAGGGGCCGTATTTATCAAACAACTTAGTTTTGACTTAAGAAAAAACTTAAGTTGGTATTCATGAAGCGTCTAAATCAAAAACTTAGCTAAGTCTGCCGTGAGAAACTAAGTTGATTTCACCCAATGCAAACACGTGATCACTAAGGACTATCCCAGCTATTTTTAGCCTACCAGTGGAACTCTTTTCACTAAGAGAGAGAAAAATGTTATCGGGGAATTCCCGGACAGCGCAGACGATAATAAACACCGCTGCAAGCTCCAAGATAGGCCCCCGCCATGACCGAAGACGAGAAAAAGAGACGGCCAAACTTCACCAAAGAAGAATCGTTACTACTAGCAGAGCTGGTGGCATCAAACAAGGTGGTGATTGAAGAAAAGTTTGGCCCCGGTATCACCTCCTTGAAGCGACAGGAGGCGTGGCAGGTACGTGTTCGAAGTTCCGCGGTAGTGAGTGTTTATTTTTTATGGGTTTTGAGAGGTTTAGCTGCTTACATCATTAATTTTACATGCATATGTAGCAGACAAGGCCGTAGTGTGTAGCAAGGAATGCATGTGGTCGAATAATAACCAAGACGTTTTCCAAAAGTCCAGTACCACGGGAATGATATATTTTGGTCATATTTAGACATTGAGACCCAAACAAATATTTCCGTTTTTCTCAAGTTGCACTGTGTTTTTTATCTTCATCAGGGTAGGCCTATTGTCTGTAGCTTATACGGAATGTGGTGATTTTGTACCCCTAACAATTTTTACCCAAACTTTCCGGTGATTTTGAACCCAAACCAGTAGCCTAGATCTATGTCATTTTGTACTCGTTTTGGGGCATTTGGATTAGCTTCTAAAGTATACATTAGTCCTAGGCTTCATGTTAGTATCCTAGAGTTACATTACTATCACTTTCATGTCAAAAGCATACAATTAACTTAAGTTTAACTAATTTAACAATAACTTATTACAGGGTCAAGATGTCATTTCCATATCAAGACCAATCAATGTGTTCCTATGCATTAATTAGTAATAAATATATTGTGATGGATCTCATACAACCTCGATCTAGTGCTGCAAAGTCATATTATGAACTTGATGAAATGTTTTATTATGTTATGCACATATACTCTTGTTTTCAATATTAATGTAAAATATATATGACAATATACTGAAATATGTATTTATATTATTTTCTTAGGAACACAATCCCATAGGATTATAGGTCGAAATCGCTTTGGTAAAACTGTGCTTTGGATTCAAAATATGATACATGTCGCAATACTCAGTTCATGATACAATATGTATCACGATACATAATTCACTTCAATTTTTATATTTCAATGGACATAAAAACTATTAAAAGGCTTAAAACATCATGAATAATTAGTCTAATATGTAAAAATACAGATATCTCTTTTCAATCAGTACTTTATTTCAGAAATCAATTTGAGTGTTAATACCACTAAGGAAAAGACGGGGACAGAAATTAAGTCTTAAAACTGTGTACATTGTACAATGTGGATATACGGTAGCAAGATTTAATACGGACAAAAAATATTAATGTAATTTGATGTGTTTTTTATTTAAGTTGTTATGTTTACATTGCAGATGATTACAGACACCCTCAATGCAAGCTTAATGCACAGGAGGACCAAGGAGGAGGTTGAAAAGAAATGGAAAAACCTGAAGAGCCAGTCAAAGAAAGCCTTTTCTAATTTCAGGCAGCAAACCATTGCCACTGGTAAACATACTTATGGCTACATTAGTTTAGTTATTAAATAGTTTTGATAAAAAAGGTGACCTAAAATGAAATAGTTAATGTGAAAGTGGAAAAAGGATATTGTAATTCCTTCACAGTTATTATTAAGACCTACATTGTAACTTTTTGCTGTATATTTTGAGTAAAAATATACCAACACAAACCTTTCTCAATGTTTGAAGGTCAAAAGAGTACTTGTCTCTATATTTTGTTGGTTTTGTGATATGTTTCTAAATACTATAACACCATTCACACTATAATCTATACTGCTTCTTGCACTTACAGGAGGCGGACCACCTCCCATCCCTGTAAGTCCCGTCACAGATGCAGTTGTAGAGGCCAAAGGGAGGGACAACATGTCTTTGACAGGAATATCCAACTCCTGTGATGCAACAGCCCTACAACTGCTTGATGTCATGACATCAAGAGAGAGGTACAAATGACATAAATGTTAATGTTAATCATTTTGATATTGTACTAAAATTACTGCATCACTTAGTATTTCATGTTTGTCAGCTTTATTACATCAAGAAATCAAAATTTAAAGTATACTTCTTTCCCAATGTGTCTGCCACAGGCAGTCAATTTGCAATTATTGACAAGTCTCTGTATAAACATAAAACACAAGGTTCCGAATACACAAATAATATATATAAATATATTTCTTTCTATGAGATATTTTACAAATCATGTTCTCATTTGTTACAATCTGATCATGGTCAGCGGTGAAGTTGAGGACATGGCCAATGTGTTCCACCTGCTAGAGAGGATGACTTGCCAGTGCCAGAATCAGACTTCTATGGAAGCATTAAACAAAGAAAAACTTGTATTAGAAATTGAATGTTTAAAATTAAGAAAAAAGTATCTAACAAAGAAAATTAACAAACTAGAAGAATAGACTGTAAAGCTCATGTCACGCAAGTGGGGACCGACCATTTGATATTTGCTTGGGGGTAGGGGCTGGTATTTTATTTTCTATCAAATTTTAAGATTAGATATTTTTCAGCTACAGATACATAACCAGATATATTTTTATTTAAAACTATAAGCCTTAAAGGGGCACTGATCTAACGCAATTCCCCGGGACTGGTTGTTGCCTTTGTTATTGTTTTTTCCCAGTGAGTACCCGGATGTATAGCAGAAATCTAGACTAGTTCGCGACCTCTGCTGCGCCATTCGTAAGCGCATTAGTCACTTTTAAGGGTAGTAATAAGGGCGTATGGTCACATTGATCAACAAAATGAAATACAGTTTTCGAGATAATAAGGAAATGTAGGTATATTTGTGGGTAGCATCGGTAATGGTGACAAAGTTTTGATAAGTCACTTGCTTGGTAATTTTGCGATTTTCGTTTACACTATTTTTACTTGCAACACAAAGTAAATATTTCACCTGAACATTGCTTTTTTTATAGTGTGTATATTTTTTACAGTTAAAATGTGTAACATTTAAAAAAAATTTCAAACGCCTAAATATTCAGTTATATTACAAAGTGAGCGTTAAAATGTGTAACATTTAAAAAAAATTTCAAACGCCTAAATATTCAGTTATATTACAAAGTGACTGAAAAACATTTCCATCTGTATTTTTATGATAACGAATTCCAAACATTTTGATGTTTAATGTCATCACCAAGAGACTGAAAATGTTACGTTGAAAAGTACATTTCTATGTTGTTTGGCTTCTAATCCTACATGATAATCCGTTGTGATGTTTTTAGGCCCTTTTGATCGTCTTAATCAATTTTAGTCAATCTGGACAGATTTTTCAGTCAAAATGACTGAAATATTTAAACATTTTACAAATTGACGGTAATATATACACGCTCACAAAGGAAAAGACTTGTGAAAACAACGTCTTTCGCGAATTGAAGAATTTCCCAACCAAAACGTAGAGGAACAAGTACGAATCGGTTCAATGCTACAGCTAATGAAGGAAAACAAAATGCGAATATTATAATTACAACCTACCAAATTTATGTGTATACAATTTAGGCAGCTTCCTTGTTCGAGGAATGTATCCGTGAATATCCACACAAAGGAATAATATCCCACTTGTCTGCAGCTGTACAACGAAACTTATTCGATGTCACGTTTCTCTGTAAAAATCAAATATTTTAAAAGATATATATCGTTTCGGGATATTATAACCCGTGTTCGTTTCTCAACTGATCACTTAGATTGTTTCAGGTGTTTCACATAGGGTGTCAAGTCTCAAGGGTCGGCTGAGAAAGCCCACGTGACGACTATTTTCATAACGTCCACGGTTCCTAAAAAATCCATTGAGTGATAAATAACAATGAGCAATCAATCAAAGTATTATCAGTTAACCCTTTGAACAAAGTATGTTGTTTTTACATCGGCATTTCACGCCATGATATGAGTGTATTCCCTTTGTTTTAGTAAACCTAGACATGTAAACACTCACTTTTGACATATCCACTGTGCAAGATAACAGTGATAAATCAATCAACGTATTTTCTATTAACCCTTTGATGACTAGGAACGATCCGTTGATTTACAAAAAAAAGTAAATCAACTGATCATTCACCTCTTGCTGGGCTGCCACGTGCATATTACATAACACACATTTCACCTCACTTCAAACCTGGATTTAGATTGAATAATTACCCCAGACACAATAAATGCCAAATGGAAACCTTTGTCAGGTAATCTAAGTGGTGCTACCACTAATTGTACCTGTAATAAATTCATTAACTGAGCATCAAGCGAATGATGACAAATACACAAGTGTAGGGTTATACCAGAAAACGTGGATGACAACAAGGGATCGAGTAGTAATCGTATTATCGACGCAATCCGAAATCCGAAAATGCTTTCACTGCATGGATACTTTTTTATTATTAAACTATAACCATCTGGGGTATTTCCAAATGACGACATCCGATGAGCTCCGCCGTTCTTTTTGTCTGTTTGTTTAGGCTGAAGAAATTAATTAACACGCGCTCTTTGTCGAAATCTTTATAGATCACAGTTAACCAATCAGTGTTCAAAAATGCGTAAAACAAATATTGCCTCCTGCCTCCAAGTTTATTTAGTTTTCCTTGCAGACGGTAGCCCAGTCTCTTGTCACGCTCAGTTGCGTTGCGTATCATCCGGGTACTCACGGGGGAAAAAACAATAACAAAGGCAACAACCAGTCCGGGGAATGGCGTTAGATCAGTGCCCCTTTAATATTTTTAGAAAAACACCTTGCAACAATGTATTTTTCCCAGCCCCCCTCCCCTTTGAATATCAGGAAAATGTAAATTAATACTCAGTGCGTACTTAGAGTGCCAAATAATAGTAGCAGGAAATAACTTACATGGAAAGTAGGTGATTGCAAACTGTTCCCGATATCTCAATCCTGTTGCTGCAGGTGCAATGGCTGATAGACCTTGCATCTGTGCCCTTAGCTGTCCGGATTGGCTGTTTCCATTTACTACTGGCATTGGCACATTCCTGTTTTTGCTGATGTTATGCAGCACTGCACAGGCAGTTATTACCTAGAAAGATTTTAAAAAAAACATAACATACATAAAAAAAGAGCAATACTTTTTGGCTGATGTTCATATCTCCTATAATAGTAATTACATGTATATTGTACTCTTGAAAGTCCATTGATATGGTTATATCCCATTAGTTAGACATCCCATTAGTTAGACGTCCAAATTGTTAGACATGTTTAAAAAGGCAAAGAGGGAATATACCTACAGGTGTAATGGATCAGTCCTAATTAGATTAAAGTACTGGGTAGGGAAAGGGGATTTAGGGAGTATATATGTTATAATTTCGTTTAATTAACCTAAATTACCTTACTCTCAGCACAGGTTCAATAGGCATGAGATTAACTATGTAAACTATGGAGTAGCTTAATTGTCTTACTGTATGATCAGTTGAAGGAGTTGAGTTTAGATTATCTACTCATCAAACAAATAAAAATGATCTTGGGGTACGTATCGTTATCAGTATCGATATGGCTGGTTTAAGGAAAGTAGAGTATCTCACCTCTCGGCATGGAAGTGAGCAGTTGATATTAGATGGATATATTTGCAACAGAAACCGCGAGAGGCATACCTGCACACATTGGAGATGTGTCGTCAAGACGTGCAATGGGAAATGTACGACTGTCGGTGACTTTCTTTGCAATCAGTTGGAACATAACCATCCGCCTGAAGATGAAACCAGAGTGAACTTTGTCAGCAATCTTCGTAAAAGAGCTTGAGAAGAAACCACACAGATGCAGGCATTGTACGAGGAGCAAGTCACTCAAGTAGATGAAGCCAACATGCCAGCGATGCCATCATTTCAGAGCGTGAAAAGTGCACATTACAGGTAAATATCATCCCGTATTTTTGACTTGGTTAGAATTTGCTTCTTTTTTTTAGGTCCCACATAACTTGTTTCGCTCTTAAACATGTCAAGTTACTGAAATCATTATCAATATTTCATGTAACACATGTGTAACTGTTCCTTTGCTCTTGTTCAGGCGTTACATTCCAGCGTTACCCAGGTCGCGGTCAGCAGTAGACATTGAAGACAAATGGTCAGAGACAACAGATGGACGTCCCTTTCTACTGTTCAGTGACGGCGACGATGACAAGATCCTGGCTTTCTCCACTGCAGAACAGATACAAGCCCTCCAGGAAGCTGACACCCTTTACATGGATGGTACCTTCACAGCATGTCCAGGTTTATGGGATCAAGTATACATCATTCATGCCAGAGTTGGTCCCATCACCTTCCCTCTAGTGTTCGCCCTTTTGCCAGATCGCCAAGCAACAACCTATGGCCGGCTTTTTCGACAACTGAAGACAGAAGTTCAAGAGCGACTCAACAGACCTCTGTCACCTAGCACACTTGCTTCGTCTGGGATAAATAAACTGTAAAAGTTATTAAATGTAAAGTGTACATTACCAAAAACTGTCACAAAGTGTTGTTACAAACTGTATAAAATTTATCAAATGTAAAGTGTCATTAAATGTTAAGTATAATATTAAAGTATCTATTTAGCTGCTTTGCTTTGTTTGTCATATCTTATCTGGACTATTCCATTTTAAAGTCTGAGGTAACAAGCATAAGGATTAGTGTGCACTCAACCGTTTAAAGTGTTGTTATAACTATTGGGACGTCTAACTAATGGGAGGACACCATTGATATAGCTTACAAGAAAACTTATTATTATTCAATGCCCTTTCAGGAATTGATGTGGCCTTACTCTAACGACAAATATTTCTTAAATGTTATTCTGCCATCATATTTTATGTGTATAGTTTTAATTTTACGGCCATGATCTATGAGTCATAATATCTCATTGAAAGGAATAACTTGAACTCTAATTTGCCAATTCTCTCCTTTGGATGAAGAGGCTATTTCATTGTAATACTTCAATATATGCAAAATGGTGTCAGTTCATGATGTTCAAATTTGTTTGCCCTATTTTGCAGGGATAATGTGGTCACACTTCCAAGGCCCGTTTGCTTGTGAAATGTTTCCGGGATTTCCCAGTCCATGTTTTACATCCATTAATCTAATGATGAGGCATTTCCAAAACTCCACCTTACTAAACTGACAATTCGAGTATTTGAGCCTGGCAATATTGTCAATTTAATTTGGTTGCCATATAGAACATTTCTGTTTAGACCACTACTCAAATATTTGAATGTGTTGAATTTGACAAAGAGTGAAATGTATGGTCTGCATTTCAAATATGTCACTAGATACTGTTTGATCTCAGATATACTTGCCTAAAAGTATTTCCTTAAGCAAGATATGAAATAAGTCAAATGATAATGAATATTGAACATTAATACAGATACAGATTTGGAAATTGCATTGACTTTTTTTACAGTGATTGAGTGAGTGAGTTTGAGTGAGTGAGTTTAATGTCATGTTTATGAAATGTTACTGTCTTTATTGAATAAAAATTAATGTTCACTGTCTTGTGTTTGTTTATTTATCAACCTACAGTATATCTAGTCCTCACAATAATTATTGTGAAAAACAAATAATTTCACTAAAGTGTAAGTCAATTAAGACTCTCCATTTTTTACTGAAATTGAATAAAAAGAAAAGAAAACATTTTCTAATTTCTATACCTTGCAAGCCCTCTGTGGGGAAAGTCTGATTTCCCCATGTAATACATGAAACCGCCGTTTCAACTCCCCGATTCCCCTCTCCACACAACTCCTTGTTTTCTTATGTGATCTGACAATTGCAATGAATAATCATTATCAGCAGATAATCATATAAAATTAAAATTGGGAGTATAAGAAAAAGAAGAACAACTTGTGCTATGTTCTTAGCGATAGAAACTAACATTTTCAATCCATTTGTCATTATAATGACAACATATTGCAAACCCCTTATAGTGGCAAATTTCTATCCAGCCCTGATGATATCTTAGCTGTAGGTCAGTTTGACAAGAACTGTAGGAGTAGTGCCAATTTCTATCGCTGTTTCTTGTTATGTGTGGTTATATTTCATAGAATCAATGCTTCATACTAGTATGTTTTCATACTTAAAAGAGGTGAGGTGAGGTGAGGTGAGGTGAAATGGGGTTTAACGTCGCGTCCAAGATTATTGCACTTATATAGCGACATGCATGTACGTGTGTGTGTTTGTGTGGCTGCTTGTACTAGTCCGGACTGATGCCGATTATAGCGCTAGCTCACTGAGATACCATGCCGCAGTTTAACATGAATACCCCACACAGACACAGTATACTGACTCCGAGCCGACCAGTCCTTGTTTTAGCCCCTTAATGCCGAGCGCCAGACAGGATAACAACAAGTACCATCTTTTAACATCTTTTGGTATGACGCGGCCGGGATCGAACCCCGGACCTTCTGCTCTCCGGGCGGACGCTCTACCACTGGACCACAGAGGCGGTCTTACTTAAACGAGAAGTGAGATAAAATAATTATGATTTCTTTCTGATGTGCTCGAAGTGAACTGAACAAAGTAATGTTTATACCTGTTGTAGTTTGTCTGTGGTCCTTGGAGAGGACGCAAAAATGGTGTTAGGATCCATCTCCGACAAGGGTAGCCACTGTCTCCAAGCAGATGTCAAGTTACTGGTAGCCGGTTCCCCTCAAACATCCGACATAACCCACTTGTTGTCAAAATGCGGGAGTCATGTGTTGAGCCAGGCCAACATGCAACAATGTCGATGATGCGATTGTTGCTGTCAAACACTATTTGTGTATTTACACTATGGTAATTATGCCTGTTGACAAATTCATTCTCATTAACTGATGGGGCCTGAATCTGACTGTGGGTAACATCAATTACCCCAACAATACCCGGGAAGTTGGCAGTCTGATAGAAACGCTGTTGATGGCGTCTTATTTCTTGGGGTTGCACAGGAAAGGTAACAAATCTACGAAGGATACGGTGACTTGTGAGGGAGTCCAGCGTTTGGAAGATTACCCGAGAAATAGTGGGTTGGCTCAGACCATGGTCATCACCATTACACATTTGAAATTTGCCAGCAGCAAGATAGCGCAAAGTGACAAGCACCTTGGTAACGCAGGAGACGGCAAAACTCCGCTGTGTTATAGGACTCAACTCCTGCTCAAGTATATCACAAATATAAACAATACTGTTTCTGTCAAATCTGTAGCGCTGATTCAGTTCATTGTCATCTAATGAATGTAGTACATCTCTTCTCTCATTAAATATTCTTGGATTACGTCTGGCAGCCATTTTGTTTTACATGACTTAAGTCAAACATATATGATTTAAGTCTAGAAAGGTGAGTCTTAATAGTTAAGTCAGAAAATGACAAAACTTAAGTCTAAGTTCCACTAAACTTAAGTAAAAAAAACAAGAAAACTAAGGTGCCACTGAGCTGTCTCTTGAAAGCAGATATCTCCTGTATTTGCAAGTCAAAGACATACATGTACAGTTACCACATTGAAATAACACAACTTTATACGAAGCTTCTGAAATAGACTTAAGGAAGAGCTAGTATCGAGTATTAGAGGAAGGCACTGGGATATGCATGCATATATTTACATAGATTTATCAGACTGATTATAACTAGATTTGATTGAGAAATTTAAATCAATTAGACATATATTTCTTAGAATTGATAAGTACATCAATCTTCCATTGACTGCTATTTGAGTGTCTTCAGGGTTTATAACATGGTGCCCCAATGTTGATTTCAGTGGGGGGGATGGGGGCACGGGGGGGCCCAGTCGTCTAAGGCGCCGCAATTCGCTGTGCAGAGTTGCGTCCCTTGGGCACGCCAGAAACCTATGATTGGCTCGAATCCCGGTTCCCGGTTATGTTTCTAGGTTTGTCAGCACGATACCCATGCTCGTGGGTTTCACCGAAGTGGTAAACATCTGAGATCTGCATTACTTCGGGCTTTCCTCCCACATTAAGCTGACACGCTGTGAATACTGTTAAAAGCGTCGTTAAACACAACTCATTCACTGATTTCAGTGATTCGTTCTGATTATCAGTGTCCTCTTCTAACTATCCACTTACTATACCTGTTGTCAGTGTTAAAAATATTCTATTCTATCTAAAACAGATAATTAAATAGTTGGTTCACATACGCATCAACCCATTGGACGCGGACATTTCATAATTTCATAAATCAATTTCTTCACTGGTCTAACGTGATTTATTTTGTAAAACATGCACATAGCAAAAGTGTCAATTTAAGGTAGGTATATAACGTATGGACTTTGCCTTAAATGTATGCAACATATTATTAAAGCAATACACAGACTTTTTTCTTCAGAAACACATGTATATATTTAAAAGATTATCCTTGAAAAGGGGCCTGGGGTAATATTATCTTGGATGGTAGGTGGCAAGATGATTGTGTTGTATTACTTTCCACTTACATGGAATTAACTTTTCGTGACAACCTGATACTATCACTATTTGATAGTGATTTATAAACACATGCTCATGATACAGTCGGAATCGTACAATTGGCTCTGCTTTTAGCAGAGATTTCTTTTGAATATGGTAAGGATTTTGTCCCTAATATTATGAAACTGTATAGCATATTTCACCAACATCATTGGTGGGTATTAGTGCGGTTAGTATAGATGCTTGTATTTCAAAACATACCAATTCAAGTTCGAATCCACTGTTGGCGAAACATTTATGGCTTATGGTGTTGTTATGATATAACAAGCCAATTGCACTTATCCAATAACACACTCACAAGTAATCAGAATCTGTCTTACTTTCCTGAACTCAAAACGTTTAAACCTAATTAATGAAATTACTAATAAACATGTGATGATTGGTTGTCCAGAAAAGCGCAATGACCCTCTTAATATCATCTTTTTGATAACAAAAGATCTTATATTTAAAAGTAAGTTAAATAAAAGACTCCCGTTATTTCAAGTCTTTCAGAACGATATAAGAAACTACTACAACCTTACTAAATGTTCAGCGATTATTGAGTGTGACATTGGCCAGTAGTATAGGTAATAGGGGTTCTGGACCACTTCCACTGGAGCCGGATTCATATACCAATACCACCACTACAGGAGGAATTTTTTATGCCAAAATGATTATGCGATTCAATGATAGTCATGAGATTCAGCTAAATTGGCTCCAGCTCACCACCACCTGGAGTCTATGATATAAATTTTTATAGGTAATGGGGGTTCTGGACCACTTCCACTGGAGCCAGATTTATTACCTATACTGCTACTACAGGGGGGATTTTTTATGCCAAAATGATTATGCGATTTAACGATAGTCATAAGTTGTATTAAACGAAACATCAATATTAATTAATAATGGATAAAATTTACTATAGCCCACGAGGATATTGGAAAGGTGTAGGAGCAATAAAAAAATTAGCCACCGCGGCTAAGGTATCAAAAGATGTGGCCAAGGATTGGTTAAAGAAACAAGCGATGTGGCAGATATATTTACTGGCACCGCGTTATATACAGAGGAAGAAGTTTGATATTTTTACAACGAATGAAGTTCATCAGGCTGACCTCTTGTTTCTTCCCCACGATAAGGTAAAACGCAAGACGTATAAATACGCTTTAACCGTTGTGGATGTGTCTAGTCGATACAAAGAGGCTGAGCCATTAACATCGAAAGAATCAACAGAGGTAGCTAATGCACTGAGTCGCATATATAAACGCGGACCGCTAAAATGGCCTAAGCTATTTCAAGTAGATCCCGGTCGCGAGTTTATGGGATCAGTAACTAAACTGTTAACAAAGCACGATGTCGAAATCGTCCGTGGTGAAAGAGAGGCCCACCGCAGTCAAGCTATCGTCGAAAGATTTAACCGGACATTAGCAGAACGTTTGTTTGGCTATCAGTATGGGATCGAAATGAAATCCGAGCGATTGAGATCAACCGAATGGGTGACACGATTATCAACCGTTGTATCAGCGCTGAATAATGAAGTAACGAGATTAATAGGGAAGAAACCATCCGATGCGATTAAAATGAAATTCGTGACTTCCGAATCTTCAGCACCGAGGAGAGGCAAAGAACGAAAACTTCCGGATAGAGTAAGGGTAAGATATTTATACCAGGCAGGTGAACTCGAAGGAGGCCTACGTCGCGCAACCGATCCCATATGGTCTCTTAAGACATATAACATTAGTCGATTGGTTACGAAAGAAGGAGAGCCTATTCTTTATTACCTTCAAGATGGACCGGGTAGGGCATTTGTACGAGAAGAGTTGTTCATAGTTCCCGACGGTACGGTATTACCACCATAACCATAAGCATAGGTAGTTACACCATCATTATCAATCCATCTCTTTGTATCTAAGGGGGATAATGATGTCTTGTTCATTCTTAATCCATATATCCTATGATTGTAACTTCTTAAAGAGTTCATCTCGTGTTTGAACGTTCTACCGTTGAATAATGATTCTTTATACTGTTCGTGTTTGATATGCTTTTTTACAACATACTTCTTAACACCCTTAGCTTTTCTTATTTCTCCATTATCGGACTTCTTTATAGAATACATCTTAGGTCTTAATCCGACATACTCCGCTATAGGGGTCCCAGCACATTCGTCCTTCATCTTACCTGACACCTTTTTATTTACTACGCTGTGCAGTGGATTATCTTTAGGGTAATCGCTCGTGTCGTACATATCTATTTTTTCTGCCATATCTTTATACACATCCTTGGTTTGTATTTCCATCAACAAAGAATCTGTGTCGGTATATAACACCTCGCATCTATCGCCGTATTGCTTCTTAAGTTCGTTGTAATAAAAGTCATACATTAAGTGTTTTGACAAGTCGAGAATACTCATACCGACGTACACCGGTCTGTTGAATTTTATATTACTCTTCTGCATATGCAACGCGGCTAAGTCGTTATCGAATATCTTGCTTCTGTTAAAAGCCGGACTGGCTATAAGTTTCCTGAGTCTTTCTTCCTGATTAGATCTGACTAATTTAACATCAACACGCTTCCTTAGATTCTCCATAGTTTTACCAAATACCGAGTTATTCATGAGCTTATACAGATTCTTTTCGAAATCGCTGGTAGCTATCTTTCTTAAATCTGTGTTCAACCTTATATAGGGCTCCATCCAAGGGCTTTGATCAAACTTTAGAACTCTGTGTATTTTCTTAAGTTTCATACCTAACGATAGATACAACTGGAGATTTCTGTAGTGAACTATATATTTTGTTTTATCCATCAAATTTGGTACGAGTTTTTCTACGTTAGCTAACCTACTATTACCCATCAAGGAGCGTTGATATTCCGACATCCAATCTTTATTAACCATTAATCTTTCGGGAGCTAGCGGATAACTGCTATGATCTTTATGTAACGAACTTGGATATTCCAAGTCAACTTCTAGTATGTACCCTTTATTCACTTCGATATCATTCACATTGATATTATGGATATCATTCACTTCGATATCGTTGACCCATTCAAAACCACCCGTGGGTAAAGGTTGACTCATAGCCCATCCGTACAAATTGTTAGCATCGAGATATAATATGTGCGTGTCGGGTTTACTCGGATCGTATCCTTCCACTAATTTATTATTAGCCTTAGAATACCTTTTCGCTGCCATCGATATACCACCTCTTAATCCTTTCTCAATAAACAAGTGCATATCGTAATCTGTGAGTAGTTTTAGTTCTACGCCGGTCTTCTTCAACAATGTATCCCACGATAGTCCGGGACTGGAATAGTACCATGCCGGGTCCAAGCCGTATTGTTTTAAACATGTCTTTCTAAATATCTCGAATATATCGGCGAGTAACAGTACATCGGTTTTTAAGTACAGATCGGGATAATCGCCTAAATTCTTACAACCTAATTTATCCCAGACCGTCAGAGCGTGTTCATAATCGGCATCTGTTATTCTAGATTCTGTTAAGTTACTATAGAATGATTCGAGGGGTGGTAATTCAGTTTCTTCAAATCTAGACCAATCATCCATATATTCGTAAGGATATACACCTTTTCTCAGCAACAAATGACGAGTTATCTTATCGGTATATTTATTTGTTATCGCAAAGTCATCGGGATTGTTCGCATTAGCTAAATTGTCCAGGGAAGATAACAGAAACTGTACGGAGTCTATGAATCTAAGCCCATTACTTTGCTTTATTCTAGATTTCCCATCCTTGTCCCTATAATGTATAGGTTTAGTCAACGAGAACGATATGTATTTTTCCATATTATTAGGAATGCACGTTAAACCGCCGTCGGTCTTCGAGATAGCTTGCATAATGAGATGTGAATCGTATCCCCTAAGGTTATGAAACACAACGGGGATGGGTATTGTTTGAGAATTCATTTTTAGTTTCAAGTTACACTCGTTATACTCGGCTCCCCGATAATTACCCGTGACGTGACAATGATCTCTTACGGAATCCCCATCCAGGGGTTTATTACAAACGTGACAACTCGTTGACTTCTTATGGGCCCTCCAATCATCCCTCGTCATACGCATGGGTTTCTTACACGATAATTTTTCCCTGATTATTCTCTCTTCATTTTGTAGATATTCTAGGAACTTTCCCGCTGCTTCGGGACCTCTGTAAATCACGGGCGGGTTTGTTTTCCCATCATACCTTACAACTATATATCCAAACCCACAAGGAATATGTTCTTGAGTTTTGTAGGTAAAACTACTATCAGTATTGCTATGGTTGGTATTTTCTATTGGTTTGATAAGCGCTTCGAAGTCGGCGTAAATTACATACGGTACTGGCATTTGATTACAATAATGTTCAAATTTTAATATATTTTTTCCCTCTTTAGGCATATCGATCCTGATAGCGGTCTCTCCAACACCTCTACAGTCTTCTTTATGCGCTTCTAATAGATCTTGTTTGCTGTACCCATGCAGGCATCTTTCACAGAAATATTTCTTTCCCTTATATTTAGTTTGATCGTATAATAGCCTGTTTAAACTCTTTATCCACGTATAATGATATTTTCCATCTTTTTGATCAGAAATGAATTGATTCTGGGAATATGTTCCGGAGCGGAGCTTATCCTGTGTACAACAATTCCTTTAGAATGTCCGAAAACATTTATAGCTAAATTATTTTGCTTTTCTACCTTATCAATTTGTGATATTGGTGTAGGTTCGTCTATACCATCAAAGTTGAGTCCATCGTTTTGGGGATAGCTAGAAGGTCTATCCGGATGCTTGTCTACGGGGAACAATGCAGATCTTATCATCATTCTTAAACAGTCATCGGATTTATTTTTTACGTTAATTATGGCTTTTTTCTTCTTATAATACGGGGGTAAATCTATATAAGATCCACCTTTGAAGGGCATATAATTTGCTATATCTAAATATAAACTATCGATTTTATCCACACCCCAACCGGAACCTCTATTAGTCCAGCGTTCTAAAGTTTCCTGTATTCTCTGAATTGATGTATCTAATGATGCGTTTATAGTATCGGATTCGGTTATAACTTCTTGATTGCTGCGGAAATATGGTTCGGTATATTCAACCCTATCGTCTGTGTTACTTTTACTCAATGTCATTTTAATCGTCAGCTGGTATTTTATACTATGTAAATCATCTAATTCCTCGTTAATTTTACTCGATATGATGGACTTAATATCGTTAACATCCATGTTGGAATTAATATCCATCTTCCAACCTCTTAGATATTTACCAACGCCGGCGGATGTGGGTACAAATATTCATTCTTGTTGTTTATTCTCAACATCATTATCAATATCATCATCATTATGTTGAATATCATTATTATTATCATCATTATTATCTAGTAAAGCGATCAATTCAGCTCTTCTCATTCGATAATAACCTCTCAGCCCACTGTTTCTCGCTCGAGTTTTGAGTTCTCTAACAGTCTGTGGTTTGTTGTATTCCAAACCGAGTAAGGTAATCAATTCAGCTTTTCTCATACGAGAATATCCACGTAGGCCACTTTGCTTTGCCATAGCTTTTAATTCTCTGACAAAAACCATTGTGGTTGAATGGTATATGCAAAATGAGACAAATGTCTAATTGGTTGTTTTCATATATCTAAATACATATTCTCCCCAACCTATTCCTCTCATTGATGTAATTCAGAACACTTATAGTTTATGTTTCCGCGCCTGATGTAATAATTGTGTATACCGCAGTAAATTTCATCAACACAGCGTTGATTACATAGAGTCGTCTTCCCCATGAGTGTAAACTTGCAGTTATTCATGGTATATACATCTATCATATCATTTGTCTAAATGCAAATCACATCTACACTAGGCGAGATATTGATTAGGCTATTTATAGATCATGGTTTATGCATAGCCACAGCTGTCACTGCGTATTCATGGTATAGCTGAAAATCAATAGAGCAGATAACCCAATAATAATAAATGTGACCTCTCGGTTCTTTTGTTCCTCTGACGGTGTATAAAACTGACTCATTGTTGGTCTCGGTATTGGGTCTAGTTTTTTCCCAAAAACGAGGAAGTATTCGTGCATGGCATATTCGACATCCTTAAACGTTTGAATTGAATGTCCTTCCTTAATCAGTTGTTCATGAATAAAGTCTAATCTCTTCATTCTCTGCTGTGTATATTGTAACTGGGCTGCTTGGTATTGTTCTAAAGCTTCGTTATGTCATTTACGCTCCTCTTCAACTTCTTTAGCGTTTGATTCCCTCATACTCGAAAATAAATAATTACTCCCCGAAAAAGCTAGAGCATTAACAACAGCTCCACCGACCATCATCGCAATTGTTGCCATATTCAAATCTTTATATGAATATAAATATTCAAATGTTTAATTACTTCATTATGTCTTCCGGGATAAGTCCTTGTTTGATGAGCATATCCTTCGTTGCCATTGCTAATCCAATATCCAGAACCATCATACCTTTATCAAATCCATTAAAATCTAGCTTGGGTGGTGTGGCTTTAGTAATCATTTTAGCCATACGAGCATAGCCAATGGCCAAGCCGGTGACCACTGCTGAATGATACGTCGCGTTTACCAACATTTTACCGTCTGTAAACTGGAGTAGTCATGCTTATTATAGCATTATATGAGGACTAACCTCTAATTGAACTTGTTGTTGCGGCGGGGGTAACGTTTTCTCTTCTCCGGTCTTATAAAAGAACCATACAGCCGCTATACCAGCAACTCCTACTAGTGCCCATGTTTTAATCGGATTAATATTTGAATTATTTATTAATTTTGCTTTGAGCGCCAGCCCACCCTTTCTTCCTGCGGCTATTTTTTTGGGGTTCTTAGTAACTCTAGCTTTCAGTATTTTCTCATTCACATGTGGTGCATTCACATTCTCATTCACATGTGGTGCATCCTCATTCACTTGTTGTTGTTGTGTGTTCACAATCTGTTGTTCCTGGTTCACAATCTGTGGTGTCACCTGTTGTGATTGTGTCTCCATTATTATTAAGTGGGCACGTATGTTTAAATTGACAATACCTAGCCGTTATTAAAGCTGTGGTGAACGGAGCTAAGAACATTCCGAATCTATGATAAAACTCACTGCTCACTGAGCTTATAGCGTGTTCGATGAATGGGTCTTTCTCGAGAGATTCGCATAAATACATGCGATGTTCTGCCGGGATGGGGAGAAATGTACTAGCTACGGCTGTGTATAGTTGTAATATAGAAGACACTATCGTTTTAGTCATGGTAGCTCCCAGTCTAGACTCGTAACGCGCGTACAGTTTTTTAATTTCTTCGTCGGTCATGTTATCAATTTTTTCGATGGTATAATTTTCCCCAAAATATTGAGAACATTTTCCACCGGCTACCAAAGCGGCGAGTCTTTCTCTATGTTTATCTAAAGATTTATCTAAAGATTTATCTACATCAGATTCTTTGAGCATTTGTTCGATGAGTTCGTCGCATTCCATAATGTAATAGCTAAGGAGATATTTAAGTCTAACATAATATAATATGACATATCCAATACAACCCGTAATAATGAACTGTTGCGAAAGAATGAGGATTTCGAACCACATTTTATGTAATATTAACCGCTAATGTTCAATTTGCTATAATTTTGCTATATTTGCTACATTTTGCTACATTTTGCCACATTTATCTACAATTTGCTACATTTTTTGCTAAGCAATTGCATAAGCAGCTGGTTGATCGGTTTTTAATACGAGTTTACAGTGCTTCGTTGCCACTAACACTTTTCTGACTTTATCTCGTTCGAGCTTGGTATAAATGACGTCATTTTCGCGTAAACATTCCTCGAATGAATCTCGATCTTTGCAATGAAACAGCGCTACCCATTTGGTCTGCTCTCTGAGATCTTTCAGGACAGAGTTGTATTTTTGAGTAAGTACCCAAACGCTATGCTGATTATGCCGACCGGAGATTGCTAAATACGAAAGCATATCTTTCTTTTTTGTGAGTTCTTTACTCGCGCTGCAGTCGTCTATTACGAAAAGGGTTGATTCTCCTTTGTATTTTTCGTGACATACTCGGAGGCAGTCTTGTAAACGATCGCCTGGATCGACTCTGTGTACCCCGTCGTCATTCATTACCCAATCTCTCGATAGGTATGTTTTATTAACGCTTATAGTCGGACACAGAATAATAATATGATCGAAAACGTCCCGATAATGACTTTCTAAAATATCTAGAATAAAAGCTGTTTTTCCGCAGCCTGTTTGCCCGCATATGATAGCGCAGTGCGGATCTTTAGGTAAAAGATTATCAATAGATTGCTTGCACGAATCTCCCATACTGTATATTAAGTTGCGCATCCATAATCACGTACAAATATATGTTTAATTTACCAGCTGATTCCTGGAGCTTCGTTATCTGTATGGTGGCACCCTCGCTAGCATTTTCTATTCTCCTCCCACTGCCGTGTAGTTGGTCATCGTCCGTTGTTCGCATGTCTAGCCATAGCGCATACTTCGTGGTGAGGTATTCACCCATCGATACACTCCCTAGAGACAGATCTTTCACGACCGCGTTAACTTCCGCAGAACGTTTTATAGAGGGAAGTTTTTTAATCTCATCCCACTGGTGATACGCTAGCATTCCTTGGCTATATAGTTGATTAGTTGATATAGTCAATTCTACTTTTGTAATCTTGGGATTGTAAAACTTCTCGGTATTTCTTTTAAACGCATCGGAGGGGTCCTCGAACAACATTAAAATACCCTTCAACGACCTCGTGGGAACGTTTAGATTTATACTCCACATCGTTTCTTTTTTGTCCCTCGTGATCTTTAGATGTCGCAGCACGCGATCGTACAAAATGGCTAAACTTCCCCAATAATGGTTACGAATTTGTCTGGCTAATTCGGGATCCGTTATCATATCGTACTCCAGCGAGATATTGTCAATGGAATAGCTAGCATCTTAACCACCAGTTCTGATTACTCTGCCGTAGTCATTAAAAGTGAGTTCGTATTCTAACCTATCGCCTAGGGATGCTTGATAAAAGGGCATGTGGGAATCTAGTAATTCAAAGTCTAGGGGAATATAGAATCTGTTACCTAATGCGTCGGCAACGGCCTTATCTTTTTCATTGGTATCAACGCCATTTTCAGCGCTCACGCGCAGTCTCAATGTGTTCTTATTACAAATACCTTGGTACTGTAAGTTTTCCCGCTCTTTATCCGTTCTCCAGAGATCCATGTAACAATAGTATACATCGCTATCGTCGATACTCAAAACCTCATTACCGCTAATTTTAATCGCGATTTTCTTAACGATAGCACGACCTATGTTCTGAACGGGCTCTCTGTTAACGTCGGCAGAAGTCAAACTAATCGTAAATGCCAGTCGGACAGTTCCGGGAACTAACACATCGTGTGCGCCGAGATTAGGAAAGCGAACCAGAAGCGTTTGATTCTGATCGATGGTACTAGGGTTATTAGTTATAGTTACAGACTGACGAATTGCTTTGACCCCTAATGGATCTCGAAGTCTACGTTGTGGGTTTAACTTGCGTCCGTATTGCGAAGACATTGTTATATTGAAAACATGTACCCTATGTTTAATATAAAAATGACTGATTTTGAACATAATGACTTAGATCTAAGTACCTTTGATGACTTTGATAATCCAAACGAAGAGGGTACTGATGAAACCAACTTTGGTGGCACGAATCTTAACGATGAAATTTTACAATCAACCCTCAATGATTATTACGATTCCTTTAAAGATGATAGTCCTATTGTTAGTGAATATTCAAAGTTTGAGATAGAAAGTTAAGGAATATTGCGACTGCTTGGCGCTCCGGATATTGATCTTATGCATTCTCGTACTCGTAAGCCCCTAGCCTTGTCTACGATAGCCACTAAACACGGCATCAGCACTGTTCGTGATAAATTAGGTTTTGTGGACTACCGACGACTTTCCGCGAAGACTACTAAGGTTCTTAGGACTGTGCGTACTGAACTTGGTAATACAGATGATTTGGAGGCTTCCTCGAAGGTGGCCTCGGACGGACTCGAAGAAATCTTAGATACCTATTACGATAATTCCACGTTACAGGTATCGGAGTTCAGTATTAGGGAATTACGAGGTCTTGACAAGGCAATGCGAACAATGCGGGGAGAACTGATAAATAATATAGCCAAGATATCCGAAATCGACAAGCATATAGCTTATGAGAAAACAAAACTTGAACAGGCGGGCGATGAGTTCAGTAGACGCCGCGTAGCAGAAAGATTGCGTAACTTAGAAGACGAAAGATCGGCCCGCCTCGAAGCAGCTTCCAGTAATAGAAAGGCACTTCGTTCGCAAATCAGTCGTATTCGAGAAACAATCGATCAAGTCCTCAACGATGACACTACACTGGCCGATAAAATTAAAACATTGTTCAGAGAACAGGGAATAACAATTGCCAGTATTTTAACCGCGTTGGGATTTATTATATCGACTTTGACTCTCTCGTTAACAGGTGGTAGTACAGGTGGAGGCGGATCACCTCCTAGCGATAAAAATGGTATAAAAGAGTGGATAAAAAAGCATTTAAAAGCATTAGGTTCAGCACTGGGAAAGCTTGCTGAGAAAGCCGCGGTCGCACTTCCCGTATATTATAGGGAGTATAGTTTCCTGGCTATTGAATTTATTAGCTAGGACCACCACTTGGCTTAGTCAAAACTTGTGGGGGTTGATCGTAGCAATTGCAGGGCTGCTGTACGTATTCGCTAAGAACTATTTAACCACCAATTCATGAGTAAACCAACCGAGACTCCACCCACTACAAGCGCTGTTTTTTCATCGATATGTTGTTGATTTTTAGCCTCAATATGCGGTGGCACTTGTGCGTTAGTAGACGGTTGAGCATTAAAAGATAACTGCGGCTTGACTATTCCCTTTTCGCCCGTGATCGTTTGCGTTATTAATTCGACGTTAATATCTGAATTTATACCTGGTTTTTGTTGATCGGTAGCGATAACAATTTTATTATTATAGCCTATCACTTGACCGATCTTAAGTTCCATATTACTCGGAGACATGTATAGTCCCGGCGCATAAACGTAGTCCACTTTGGATTGAGCGTACTGTAATGCATCTTGAAAACGCTTTATAGACGATGGTATGTCAACTGGTGAATTAATGGCGTCCTCCACGTTTGCGACAAACTGTTTTTGCGCATCGAGCGCCGTCCCAGTACCGATGATTCCTGTTCGTGTTTGCAATTGTGCACCGAGAATTGCCCATACATAAGTTCTTATCGATTCATTAAATCTTACAAATCCTGGGTTAGTAAAATTATTTTCCGTTTTATCATTAAGAAATTCATTCCAAGCGTCTCCAGGTGGTTGCTCAACCTTTTGGACGGAGAAAGCAACACCACCCTTAAAGTTCATACGATCATCTCTCCACTCGTTACTTGAGAGAGCAAAGCTCGGAAGGAGCCGACCCCTTTTCAGTAAATCATCGCTGACTTCTTTAACAGAGTGTGCACCAGCTTACGGAATACCTAGACCATGGTTTGCTCCTTTAATACGCCAATCTTTACTCGTAGAAACATTAAATTCATTACAAATACGTTCATACGCCCCCCCTATTATACGGATTATTTGATGCATTCCACGCTCGATCCTGCGGTAATGGAGCATTAATTTCTTTAAGTATACGTCTAATCTGATAATACACGTGAAATAATAAAACAGACTTATTTAGCATAAATCCTGGGGCATTAACAGATACGCCACATCCCGTTGTGGCACACCATACGGCAAAGTTTAACTGATTCTGCCAAAATTGCATCGGATTGTGAAACCAATCGTGCACCATTTTATCGCTAGTTGCCGTGACCCTGTAATTTTCAAAGATATCAGGGAATTTAACGAAAAATTCAGCACCAGAGGCAGTTACTATAATCGATTGATCAGTAATGTATCTCGATTTCATATTTAAGTTATGATATAGTATCATTGTATATTTAATATGTATGTTACACTCCCTGGAATAACAAATGGTCAGTCTATTGAACTGCTTCATACTATCGATAACTCGGATGGACAACTCGAAGTAGCTCTATGCGATGTAACGTATTACCCGCTGTGGACCAATATAAGTGCTGCGAAAGATAATAATAAGATATTAATAATGGGTGACAAAGATAGAATTATTACTATACCTGATGGGTATTACAGCGTAAGCTCACTCAATGATGAAATTTTTAAGCCTATGGGAGCTAGTCTCACACAAAATGAGGCGACTGGGAGACTGAAATTCTACCCTGGAGAACATGGTGTACTTCCTTACGTGAACTACTTTGCAATTACAATTGGATTTGTAATCGGTGATATAATAGTAATCGATTCATCAAATGATGGATCTAAATTACCCGATTTAGTTCCCTATAAAGAGTTGTGTATCCATCTTGATCAAATAAGCACGACAAATACTATTCAACTAGAAAGTCCTTCAACTTTGCTCAGATGTGTTCCAGTGAAAAATGAAAAATATAATAGCCGTAGAACGGAATCTTTCTCGTCATTACAATATAAAAAATTAAAGCGGGGTATTATTTCAGACCTCAAAATTTCTATATTAGATGTAAAACACCAACCTGTACATATAGGATACTTAAGTGTAACACTCCATATTATAAATAATGGTTGATTCCATATTTAAGTTATGATATAGTATCATTGTATATTTGATATGTATGTTACACTCCCGGGAATAACAAATGGCCAGTCTATTGAACTGCTTCATACTATCGATAACTCGGATGGACAGCTCGAAGTAGCTCTATGCGACGTAACGTATTACCCGCTGTGGACCAATATAAGTGCTGCGAAAGATAATAATAAGATATGGATATTAGATGAACAAAATATTATTGAAAAATTCATTATTATACCTGATGGGTATTACAGCGTATGCTCACTCAATGATGAAATTTTTAAGTCTAATGGAATTAGTCTAACACAAAATGAGTCGAATGGAATGTTGAAATTCGACACTGGAGAAAAAGGTGTACGGATTGTAGGGAACTTATCAGCTACACTTGGATTTACACGCGGAATTTTATCAATATTCAAGGCAACATTTGATGGAGACACATTGTCCGATTTTGTTCCCTATAAAGAGTTGTGTATCCATCTTGATCAAATCAGTACGACAAATAATATTCAACTAGAAAGTCCTTCAACTCTACTCAAATTTGTTCCAGTGAAAAATTAAAAATATAATAGCGGTAGAACGGAATCTTTCTCGTCATTAAAATATAAAAAATTGAAGCGGGAATAGCGATAAAATTCATTTCTCGTAGGTTACAAAAGAAAGCATTAAAAAACAATAGTATTCGGATACTCGCCGAAGCAAAGTTGAGGATCATATTTCGACAGCAATGGCCGATTGTAAGATATCCGAGGATGAGTTTCGTTTAGTGCTGTCGGAACTCACCAAATACAACGAAATGAAGCAGGAGATTCGATCAAAATCTCGTAAGACCAGTGGTATTAGCGAAGAGGAGAAAAAAAAGTTCATAGAACAGGGGAGGCAACAAGCGCGTCAATTATTCCGTGCCAAAACCAAAGAACTGGTTGGAGATTAAAAATAGATTGCTTACTATCGTGTGATTACATTTAGACAAATGCTTACATAAATATATAATAATGGAGAAAGCTATTAAATGGAGAGAATTACCACAAGGTTTTTATTATATCAGTGATGTCAAACCAACCAAATACGGTTATCAATTGTTTCTTATCAATTTACAAGAAGAGTGTAGTTATATAGTCTGGTCTCCTAGTAAAATGAACGAAGAACTTAATAAAAATGTTGAATATCGTTTATCAATAAAAATAATAAAGAATATTTTTATTACCATTTAGACTCATCTAAAGCAACGATTGGCCCCAGGTATTGGTGAGCTAGAGCCAATCTCATGACTATCGTTAAATCGCATAATCATTTTGGCATAAAAAATCCCCCCTGTAGTAGCAGTATAGGTAATAAATCTGGCTCCAGTGGAAGTGGTCCAGAACCCCCATTACCTATAAAAATTTATATCATAGACTCCAGGTGGTGGTGAGCTGGAGCCAATTTAGCTGAATCTCATGACTATCGTTGAATCGCATAATCATTTTGGCATAAAAAATTCCTCCTGTAGTGGTGGTATTGGTATATGAATCCGGCTCCAGTGGAAGTGGTCCAGAACCCCTATTACCTATACTACTTGGCCTATTCTATAAATTTTGGTCAACTTGCCATCATCTATTTCGATGATTAATCAACTATGTACAGGAACGTCACATTGTATTAAATAAATGTAAAATGATTGAAAAAATAAAAAAATATTTATGAATTGAATTGTTTAAAAATATCAAACGATGCATGGGACCAGTATCGCCAATATCTTCTCTGTCCAGGGAATATTTACCAGAAACAATGTCAAAAGAAAACCAAATCATTCTGTTGCAAAAAGCATTTTTGTAAAAAGATAACCAATGAAGCGTGTTGATTGGTAAAACAATAGAGGATTATAGGGGCCGTCTCACTGCTTATATACACCCTCCTCCCACCATGTATCAGTGCATACATACATACACCCTCCTCCCACCATGTATCAGTACATACATACATACACCCTCCTCCCACCATGTATCAGTGCATACATACATACACCCTCCTCCCACCATGTATCAGTGCATACATACATACACCCTCCTCCCACCATGTATCAGTACATACATACAAACACCCTCCTCCCACCATGTATCAGTGCATACATACATACACCCTCCTCCCACCATGTATCAGTACATACATACATACACCCTCATCCCACCATGTATCAGTACATACATACATACACCCTCCTCCCACCATGTATCAGTGCATACATACATACACCCTCCTCCCACCATGTATCAGTACATACATACATACACCCTCCTCCCACCATGTATCAGTGCATACATACATACACCCTCCTCCCACCATGTATCAGTACATACATACATACACCCTCATCCCACCATGTATCAGTACATACATACAAACACCCTCCTCCCACCATGTATCAGTACATACATACATACATACACCCTCATCCCACCATGTATCAGTGCATACATACATACACCCTCATCCCACCATGTATCACTGCTTACATACACACACCCTCCTCCCACCACGTATCAGTGCTTACATACATACACCCTCCTCCCACCATGTATCAGTGCTTACATACATACACCCTCCTCCCACCATGTATCAGTGCATACATACATACACCCTCATCCCACCATGTATCACTGCTTACATACACACACCCTCCTCCCACCATGTATCAGTACATACATACATACATCCTCCTCCCACCATGTATCAGTGCATACATACAAACACCCTCCTCCCACCATGTATCAGTGCATACATACATACACCCTCCTCCCACCATGTATCAGTACATACATACATACACCCTCCTCCCACCATGTATCAGTACATACATACATACACCCTCCTCCCACCATGTATCAGTACATACATACATACACCCTCCTCCCACCATGTATCAGTACATACATGCATACACCCTCCTCCCACCATGTATCAGTGCATACATACATACACCCTCCTCCCACCATGTATCAGTGCATACATACATACACCCTCCTCCCACCATGTATCAGCGCTTACATACACCCTCCTCCCACCATGTATCAGTACATACATACATACACCCTCCTCCCACCATGTATCAGTGCATACATACATACACCCTCCTCCCACCATGTATCAGAGTTTACATACATACACCCTCCTCCGACCATGTATCAGAGCTTACATACATACACCCTTCTCCCACCATGTATCAGAGCTTACATACATACACCCTCCTCCCACCATGTATCAGAGCTTACATACATACACCCTACTCCGACCATGTATCAGAGCTTACATACATACACCCTCCTCCCACCATGTATCAGAGCTTACATACATACACCCTCCTCCCACCATGTATCAGTACATACACTACATTTCAAAAGTAACTTCCCCTGTATCGCGAAACTATTTCGCGATACGTTCGTGAAAGTGCCTTGAAAGTATCGCGAAAGTGACTCGAAAATGGCGCGTAAATGGCGTGAAGTTTCGCGTTAGTGGCGCAAAAGTGACGCGATAGTGCTGTGAAAGTGGCGCGATAGTGCCGTGAAAGTGGCGCGATAGTGCCGCAAAAGTGGCGCGATAGTGCCGTTAAAGTGGCGCGATAGTATCGCGATAGTGCCGCAAAAGGGGGTAATAGTGCCGCAAAAGTGGCGCCATATTGGTACACTACATGTACATGTACACCTCAGAAATGCTGTCGCGTGTTACTTCCACATGTATATAGGATGCGAAGATACATGTACATGTACATGTACATGTATATTCATTCTAACCTGGAGCTATATTAAGCGTGTTCCTCTTGTTATATTTAGAGAGGTGTAGGTGGTTACGTCCACTAACAGTACACTGCTTTACATGGATGTTCTTAAAAAGTGTATTTTTCGTGTATGAGAACGTAATTCCCAATGGTGCCTGAATACACTGTTTTTTCTAGATTCACCCCGATTTTGGTTCTCGGTTCATCTGATTCATACAACTAAGGATTTACGTTCTGAAATGCTGAATGTTAACAGAGGCCATCACAGTCTCTGTTTCATTTCATTCAAGATTCAGGATAAACCACATTTCGGTTTGATGTGCCTATGAAGCTTATACTTCTGATATTGGGGTCTTTAAGTTTCCTTAAAACGAAATAAAAATCAGATGATACACGGATGATACATACATATGCAAGGAAGAGAATTTATGGATGACAACTTCTTTAATATTAGGAACACATTGTTTCGGAGTAATATTCCTCGAGTGAAGGAATAAGTATACACCCCGAAACGCTGTGTTCCCGATAATATACAATGTAGATGATTCCCTTATGTGTTTCACTTCTAAATGCTTTTCAAAGTCATCATACATACATGGTTTTAAAATGATGGGTCAAATACTGCGTTGTTTATCTGTTCCACATAGTGGTAAGTTGTAAATGAGTTTCTGCACGTTAATCACTTGGTTTGTGCAAAGGATGATGCATGTACATGTATACAAATGTCGAGTGTTTGCAATCAGAGCTAGGTAACTGTGGTTGTGATTGGATGAATTCTTTATTCTCGAGGGTAGATCGGACCGAAGCATTAATCACAATGAACAATATACTCAGAATATCTACTCCAATAAAAAAGCAACCCACGGTTTATTGTGTAACTTATAGCGAGACAACTCGGATAATTAATTACATTGTCTACTCACAATGCTAAGCAGGTGCACGAAATAACAGGACCACTTATATAACATCACAAACGAGGATGATGAAACCCACCTTCCAGCAAATTGTATTCATAATGCCTATCAAAGAGACGCTTGTATATTGGAGTAGGGTAGATTCAGCTGTGCACAGAATTGAATCACAGCGTTAACCAATGGCATTTAAGACGTCCTTACACTTAAGAACACATGTAATGCTCATTAGGACAGAAGCGCAACAGATATGAACGATATCGACAGGTTTGTGGGAGGATCAAGGATTCCCAGCTATTTGCGACACAAGATAATACTTCTTCGTCAACAACATCTCACATATCCTGTGATACAAGCGAGATTGCTACAAGAAGATATGTGGAAAGTCTCAATAAAATCACTTCAGATGACCTCCAGAAGATACAAGGAAACCGGTCGTGTTAGTGACAGGGCAAGGAGCGGCAGACCTCGCATCTTGACGGATTCTGACATCAGCTACATAGACGGCGTTATGCACTCAGATGACGAAACGTACTCTCCTGAGTTACAACGTCTGCTTGAAAGTAAAAAGGGTAAATCTGTTTCAACGGTTACAATTTGTCGTGAACGGAACAGACTCGGCTGGGTTCAGAAACAGACTCGATACTGTCAACTCATTCGCCAACCGAACCGGGTGAAACGAAAACACTTTTGTGAGCAGGTCATGACGTCGAATGATACATTTGATGATGTCATATTCACGGATGAGTGCACAGTGAAGCTAGAGTCAACGCTAAAGAAATGTTTTCGGAAGAAAGGGAGTCCACCAAAATTTAAAAGCCGCCCAAAACATCCATATCAAGTACATGTTTGGGCAGGGATTTCAAGATGTGGCGCAACAGATATTTGTCTCTTCACGGGGACTATGGACAGCGAGGCTTATCAAGACATTCTAAAGGAGTTCTTAGTGCCTTTCATTCAGGACAAATACCCAGATGGTCATAGACTAATGCAGGACAACGATCCCAAGCATACCAGTAGGAGTACAACACAGTGGCTATCTTCAAACGGGATTCACCACTGGCCAACGCCTCCAGAATCTCCAGATCTCAACCCAATCGAGAAAGCTTGGGCTTCGTTGAAATGGCATATTAGACGTCGGGTGAAACCGCGAACAAAGGATGAACTTATAAATGGCATTAATGCATTCTGGGCAACGATGGATCCAGGAGCATGCTGCAGACTTATCCGTGGTCTCGACGCAGTTCTACCAAGGGTGTTAGAAGTAGATGGCGCTGCGTCTGGGTTTTGAACGCACTTTTGTATTCCTTATTTTTCAAAGTGCCAGCTGTAAAAATGCGTTAGGAATTAATAATGAATGCAATTAAGAATGCGTCTAAACAACTATGATACCAAATAACCAATAGAAGTATTGGTTGTTATTAAATGTTGATTACCATAATGAATATCATCTGTCTTTATTGTGCCAAGACTAAAGTCTATTCTTTTTACACAAAATACTTGGGACCGTATAATAACACATTACAATGGACGCTAGTTCATGTATATGAGGCGCAGTGTAGCAATCACACGGTTTTTTTATTCCGTGGAAAAGAATTCCAGTTATCAGGGATCAAATATATTAATGTAGTTTCTGTTATTAGGATATGGAAATAAAACGAACAAGTTTAACAGACGGACAAACATTATATTTTCGTATATCATGCTCAAAATAAGAGCTATACATAAAAAATAGTATAGCGACACGCATGTGCCGATACAAAACTTAAGGATACAAAATACTTTAATATACAAAAAGGTCAGTTTTTATGTACACATTAGCCACTAGGGGTCGACAAATAAGCGACAATGACGTTTTCGGCTGTTAATGAAAGTTCATTTTCTTATGGACTGTGCTCACTACCGGGCGTTGTTTTGAGACGATCATGGTTGATGTTTGCACACGATTCCGCCAAAAGACACTATTACATGAAGTGACGAATAAAACTGATTTCAAGGGATTAATTTTAACAAGAATTCTATGTACACGGGAAAACTGGGAATAACTGACTTACCTAAATACACTTGTATTGACATGTTACTTGAAAGCATTGATGGGTTTGCATTTGAGAGTAACTAAATATATTTAGCATGGAAAATAGCACAGTCGAAGTCCCGCCATCCTATATATATATATATTCAAAGGCAATTGCATATATCTCTACAGAGGTGGAAATGGACATTGAAAACCAACGTGACGCTACTAATTGAACAATATTTAAAGTTGAAGATAAAGTTAAAGTTGTGAATTATTAACAGCAGATACATAGGATAAGTAACATTACATTTCATTTATATCATTGGTGGAATTTCAATTCCTTTCATTCGCCGACCCCACACGTATCTGTTTACTTGATTGATGGCGTCTACACATTCTTGTTTTTCCTTTGCTTTGTCCTTGGGTGGGAAGGTATTGAATACGACATCAAATATCATGGCCATCTTTGCGATGTCAAATGGCTGGACAGTGACGTTCTGGCCTGACTTTATCATCCCGTACACATTTCTTTTATACGTTTCTCGCAGGGTGAAAACAGTTTTATAAAGTTCTTTTGCCAGCTGCTTACGGCTCCGTCCACCTCGCTGCCTTGCTTCTTCTACTACGTCCTGTTGAGTATTCCGTGAGTCCAGGGAGGTTTTAATGTTGATATCGCATATTTTGCATGGCAAATCTGCTACCCGCAGATCCCAAAATCTGCTTTCTGTGATGATGTTAGAGTGCGTTGATGTTATGGACGTGGCGGATGGCTTTAGAGTGAATGTCGTTGAGAGGGGAGATGATGACAGTGGTGGTGACGACAATGCATTGTTTAACGGAGACAGGGCAGGTAATGGAAGGACTGATATTGGTGAAGGCGGCGTGGTGTCAGAAACCATCGACTCTACCAACAGTCGCAATTCCTTGATTTCCTTTTTGAGGCTGGCGACTTCAAGTTTCAGTGTGACGATATCTGCGTCACTGGAAGGGTCAGACAGTCCTGTTGTTGAGGTAGATGCATGGCGTGGTGATCGTGTTGTGCACAGCGTCGTTTCAGGCGATGCAAGTGGGGAAGTTGGAGGAGACGATGCATTCGTCGACTTGCCTGATGCCGGTCCTCTTCCAAGAATCAGGAACTATAACGATGTGAAGAAGATTGTTAGGTCATACAACATACATGCACGGGCAACTCAGGTTATAACTTAGCTACCAACTTGCTCATACTTTCTCAGAAGTCTGGTTAATAAGACGAGATAAATTCTTTACTAAAATAATTAGTCATGACAGTGATGAGAAGGAAACCTAAATTCACCTTCTTCGCAGGATTTGTCCTTTTCTTGGTTCGCTCTTGCTCTTGCTGCATATCCTATGAGATACAAAATTAATATATATTACGAAATGTTTTAGGACATCATTTGCAGAGAAACGAAAAGAGAAAGTGAAAATTTATATATAACAGTTACTAAATATAATCCACACAACCATGCAGTAATGTAAACGCTACAAACCTCTCGTTTCCTCTTTCTTATACTGGTCGTGCGAGTACCCTGAAATTAAAATGAATCGGAATAAAATGCAAAGGTTATCAATGGTGAAAAAACATCGTATGTTAAGTTCGTCAATCAATAAGTTATTGCCATTTTTTCACAGCTGTATATAATTCACTGTGTAACGTAAGTTATCATTCGTTTCATGGGTCATGTCTGTTCAGGTGTAAACACATCAATTTATGACATATATACAGGCCGCTTTCTGATGTAATTACATACTTGCATATGTAGCTGTTGAAATCATTGTCAAAGTAAGTCAAATGGATTACATGCACAGATAATCTATGCAATTTGCATTAAATTCCAATTGGAACATTGGCATGAAATATTGTTGCTGAATTGAATAATGCCAATTTAAGATCTACTAGTATTTTATAATCAGAGCTTCATTGTACCTCCAGATTATTTCATTTATAACAGTTTTCCGTGAGTGACATATTTTCTTATTTTAATTGACATCCTCCCTTTGTATCTCTAAATCAAACAAATGTACGTCTAACGTGTACATTTTCAGTTATTCAGTCATTACTATGTAATATTTACCATTGTAGAAGGTACAACAACCTCTGGCGGAGACTTGGGGGGAAGTGTCCATGTTGGATCACGGCCTGTATCACTTTCATTCCCGCTCTCACTGAGGTACAGTTGAAAGCTTTCAACCTGAATGAAAGATTAATCATTAGTCAATGGAGATAGAACAGTATTATATTAGGTGAAGTTCTTGTCATCGAAAGGTATTAAAAACTAATATAGAACTGTAGGGTGTACGCCACGGCGTGTATAGTTACCTCTGAACCTGTCTCTTCTGGTGTACACGAAGCTGTGTGTCTGGATTGCTGGTAACCCTGGAAAACAATGTCAACTGTACATAAGCATATACGAAGCCAAGGCTACAAATGTGTGTATTGTAGTTTACACAATACTATTTGCAAACAAATTGACATTTCAGTATAGAATTCGATATAAATATTTTTTTTACAAAAGTTACATTCGTGCTTCTCGACTACCTACAAATTGTCATTTAGAAAGTGGTCACAAATGAAACAAATGTTATATTTGGGAAACAACTCTCTTAGTACAGATTATCCTACTTTTTGGACAGGTATTTTATATATTATGATGGTATTACAGGAACTGGCGTTGTACTAGGAATACAATGATAATCTTGAAATGAAGACCAACCAGACAGAATTGCACAAGATTAACGAGAGCCATCCTGCATCTATATATGTACAAGGCTACTCTTGTTTTAATAACGATTTGGTACACGTGGACATTGTTTGCACTTACTGTTAAGACAATGTCCTCGTACGGAATGCATCGCTTGTTTGACGTGATGATCATTCCTAGGAAAGGGTCATTAACGTACACAGATGCATCGAATATCCTCCCATTGACACGATGAAAAAAGCAATCCCCTCCAGTCAATTTACGCGATTCTTCGGATGCCTGTGTTCCCTTTGGTTGACGACGATCAACCAACCGTTCAGGTACGATGGTCCTTGTGAATCCTGAACATTCAAAAGTAAGTTATATATTGGAGTTATTCTAATAGTATAATAATCGTATGTACGTGTACAAAACGAGTGATAAGACTATAATATTTGTGTGCTTACACTTCCTTGTTTCAAATGTTCCATGCAGTGTCATGGTGAAGGTCGTAACATAGATATGTTAAGAAACCCATTTCCTGCTCATATTTAAAACGATTGCCATGAAGCAAAGAAAAACTCTTGATTTACGTGGCGTAAAATACATTGGTATATGTATTGTTGATTGGGGATACATTTTAGAGAATACTCGATATGATTTGCTTACCTTTATCTAAACAATAGAGATGGAAATCCCAAACAAGAATCTCCATGATTCTAATGAGTGATTCGCCCTGCATTTGTTGTTCTCCAGCAGTCAATCGGCTCAAAACTCCTTGAGACAATACGTTGTTCTGGTCGTAGATTTCAAGGAGCAGCACAGCAAGTTTTTGTTCGACTGTAGGGCTAAACAGCCTGGGTCCAGGTAAACAGTTCCTGCTCTCTCGGTTTCCCCGGATAGTCACTGCACTGAAAGTGTCATCGTCCAGCTGACTAAGGAATGACGAAACTTCATCTTCCATGTTGCCTGTAATTGACATATCATATTATAGTGATCCCATTGTCTGGTATGTCGCAAATGCCAAAATGACAGAGCAATATTCTCTGAAGTATAAATAGTTTAGGGTTTTCACGCATCTACAGGTTCGTCGTGGTCATGACATAACTGATCACCTGTATGGCCTTCTTTTACACATTATTACACATTATTATTGATTTTATACACCCGTGAAAAACACCGCCAGACGTACTGTGGTACTGATGGCAAACCTTTTACCACGCCTCCCCAATGTCTACATGTGTAGACTATAGAATCAGATTGTTAGCTAAGGATCTGACCTAGTGTAGCATGTACATGTTATGTCTCTCATGTAATATATATTCATAACAATCTGGGAATGTGAGCCATATCATCATAAGTACATACTGCATCGACTGTTGTGTTGATATTATGGCATTTAAAATTTATAGGTTAAATTATCATATTTTACCGTCTGGTTTTCGGTTTCCTGCAGCTATTTCAAACGTATCACTGTGTAATGTACGTATATTGTCTTATAAACATGCGAATAAACATTTATAAAACAGAAACGTACCTATGGAAATCCAAGTGTTCCATTTCTTGGGGAAGTTGTCGAAATGGACGTTGACTTTCCTCCAAACTAGGTCAACATCCACTACACACCCGGATCTCCACTTGCCGGATTCGGTGTCAAGAGCCTGAACACGAGTGCCAACACGTACGCTAGTTGTCTCCTCCATGGTTTGGGATGTTAAGCTATATTCGTTGAAACGTTATTTATAGTCATTTGACTCAAAGCCGTTGGTAAATAAGCCGTTACCAATCAGTGCCAATGACCACTGTTGTTGTTTTAAGTCTAGGGCAGCAAAGGTTTACTACAGACGGGGAGAAAACGATGTTGTTTCAGCACTTGAGAATACAATAGACACCAGTAAGATGGCACGCTTGGCGTCCTTTCGCAACGGCGTCGGCATGTCAAAGCCCCTCTATTGATGTCAAAAAGGAATTGAATGTTTTTTCTTGAAATCCGGATGATAAGTGTGAGAAGCCATCAAAGAGATGGCATCGTGTTTGCTTAGAATATAGAATAATGACTTCAAAGACATTGCACTGTGAGTCATTTTTGTCGTCTTGTTCTTAACATTCCTTCCCTGGAATAGGATTGCTATGCAGTGTATGATTTATTTGACGTTACTTTGAATTCGACACCAGAGGTTATGCCCGAACATGTTATGTATCGATACCGGTTGTTTATAAATGTTCAGTAAACTAATCTCAAAATTCCCAAATTCTATATAAGCAACCCCTAAAGCCCCCTCTTGGGTTGCACACACCACTTTCGCCCCTTTCGGAAAGACATTAAATACGCATCAGTCGGAAAGCGCACGTTAAATCTCCAAAGTAAGTACATGTGAGTAAGTGAGGGAGGGCCAAAATTGAAACATTCTCATGTCGTTGTGTTTAGTTATGCATGTGCGCCTGCACTAATGAAGTGAGTGAATGTTAAGAAGTTAAGAAGACAAGATCACATGTACCTGCATCATGCATCACAGAAAACAATGTAGGTATGGTTTGACACTGTTTTATAACGGGTTTTTTTAAAACGGATAGGACAAAACAAGCCTGTGCTGGCTTCTGCTGCTGCCTCTCCGAAGATCTGAATAATAAGGTTATCATACTCATTGCCACATATTAGTTCTAAAATAAGCACATTAACAACGCGGGAGTGTTGGCTCATTGTTTATGTACCACACCCTATATTAATGGAGTGTAGGACATTTCCCCCACAACGACAATTCCCAATTCGGACAACAGCCCGTAATGAAATTTCCTCACATTGAATATATTAATAATTTATATTACAGTTTTATTTACACTTTGATAAACTATTATAATATGAACATTAAAAGTCATCATCACATGTCAAGTTCACTAAATGTCATCAGCTGGAGGTCACATAGGAAATATGTTTTACTCTTTGTTCTTCATTTAAAAAAGAGAGGACACAACTCATTCATGAATATTCTTTTTTAAACGAAGGAAACAACTCATTTATGAATATTCTTATATTAAACGTAACATGTTTAAAATTAATCTTTTTTATAATAGTCCAAGATAAGGAACATTGAGCAAATTATCTATGTTGTGTAAAATAATCATGATCGAGTTCAAACCCGGAAAGACTATTTCGTAAATGTTTGTACAAATTTTTAGTTGTCTTTTTACCTCATCCGACTGCTCGGAAACTAGTCTCAGATAAACACAGATTCTAACCAAGTCTGATCTTCTTTGACAAAGAATGCATGAACCGGTTGAGTGACCTCCTCCCATCAGGTTGAAAGGATTACCCACAGAGAAAGAAAGGATTAGAAATCTACATGCTATTATGTATTCACTACAAACTTCCCCTTATATTAAACTGATACCCTTGGTATCCCCTAATGAGATCATGTATACTTTGTCGCACCCGGCAATTGTTAAGATCACAAATCCTATCTTACTTACTTACTTATATTAGGAGATTTTACGTGCGCTTTCCGACTGGAGCGTATTTCGCACACGGGCCCGGCCGGGCAAATCCTATCTACAGTCAGGCAGTCTATATATGTTTCCAATATCCTGTTATAATTAGTGGTGAATGATAGAAAACACATTCTGATAGATATCCTGAGACGCCTCCAAAAGTCCACTTTATAATTCTTACAAAAAGTAATATGCTTTAAAGTAACAGCATTTGATGGCTAATCCACTTATACCAATATGCTCATCGCATCAAGTGTTATAGCAAGTGAATAGCAATCGTATATGCAAAAATCAAACTGCTGAGGATACAATGTACTTAAAGCGAGCTGCAATCTTCATTCGGATATTATATATTCGTTATGGTGATCTGTAACTGATCAGGACGGATCCTCAGATCCGACCTCCAAACACACAGGTTTCGGAGTCCATACCACACAACCAACTAAAACCACACAATCCTTCCGACTCCCAAACAACCAATCAATATTCACGGCAGAACTAATGGGCATGGCCTCAGCCCTCCATAATCAAGAATCCAAAAACCACAAAAAAATCCTAATACTTACCGACTCCCTAAGTGGACTGCAAGCCCTCCAAAACAAAAATACCAAAAACCGACCTAAATTAATAAATCAAATACTTAAAAGCTCCAACGACCTAACTAAGGCAGGCAAACAAATAACCTTCTTGTGGATACCCACCCACGTAGGAATATACGGTAATGAAAACGCCGATAAAGCAGCTAAACTATCCCTCAAAATCCCAGAAATAAGCTTAAACTTACCTATCTCAAAATCAGAAATTAAAAGTGTAAACAAGCAAAAAATCACAAAAAAATGGCATAACCTGTATCTAAACTCAAATAGCCAAATCAAAAAAGTGCTCAGCAAACCACTAACCAAACCAAAAATTCTCCATCCATCCAAAAAAATCGACAGAGTAATCACTAAACTCCAAACAGGACACACCAACCTAAATAACCACCTAAAAAAATTTAAAAAACACACTACAGGTAACTGCCCACACTGCAAACAACCAGAAACCCCAGAACACACACTCATCCACTGCACACACTACCTAACACATCGAACCGCATTACAAACCACCCTCAATCTAAACAAGGCTCTAACTCTAGAAGCAATACTAAACCCACAAAATAAACTAGAAAACTTCAAGGCCTTAGGCGTATTCTTAATAAAAACGGAACTAATAAAACGCATCTAAAAACACAATAACCTACCAAATCAAAATCACATAAACAAACAAACATCCACCATACCCAGCTCCCTTAGTTCTCCTCCCCAATCCCATCGGCATCTATTCCAAATCTCAAAATTCCCAAATTCTATATAAGCAACCCCTAAAACCCCCCTCTTGGGTTGCACAGACCACCTTCGCCCCTTTCGGAAACACATTAAATGGCCTGGCCGGGCCCGTGTGCGAAATACGCACGTTAAATCTCCAAAGTAAGTAAGTAAGTAAGTGTAACTGATCATGAAGTTTATTGTACTCTCACCTACTGACCAGTCTTAATGCGTTCTGATGCCATTGTAAAATCCCTGGCTGCCTCTCTTTCTTTGATGTTTAGACGGAGAAAATCTATTGTTTTAGAACAATCTCTGTTTACTGATAGAAATGTACATACTATGATATATTTACCATATTTGACACATGTTATTGGATGCACGCAATGAATACATGGTTTAAACATATTTGTATTTCAACTGAAATTTGGGATTGGTAAACAAGACAACGCTTATTTGAATATCTCTTCCAACATAGAAATCTGATCTAGTTATGGTGTATACATAATATTTACAGAAAAAATACCTTGGTCTTCAGTTATCAAGAGTGACCAGTTGTGTCCAGGTTTATCGTCAGAATGATAGGGTTAAACGTGATATTACCTACTGCATAATGTACACAAGATACATGCATATTATATGCTAGGGTTTGGTGTATTATTTAAGTTAAAATCTTCAAGAATCCGTAAAGTACTGTATTAATATTATATCCTTTTATGTAATTTAATAAATTGCTTCTAATTTGATTATAATTGCAACAAACAAAGACGTAATGTAGCGGGTCTTCATAATGGTGACCACAGGATACATGAAGGCGGATAAAGTTATAGTGGGGCGTATGGTGAGAAGGGTGTGTATGTATGTAAGCATGAGTACGAGGGATACATGAGGGCGGATATAGTTATAGTGGGGCGTATGGTGAGAAGGGTGTGTATGTATGTAAGCATGAGTACGAGGGATACATGAGGGCGGATATAGTTATACTGGGATGTATGGTGAGAGGGGTGTGTATGTATGTAAGCATGAGTACGAGGGATACATGAGGGCGGATATAGTTATACTGGGATGTATGGTGTGAGGGGTGTGTATGTATGTAAGCATGAGTACGAGGGATACATGAGGGCGGATATAGTTATACTGGGATGTATGGTGAGAGGGGTGTGTATGTATGTAAGCATGAGTACGAGGGATACATGAGGGCGGATATAGTTAAAGTGTGATGTATGGCGAGAGGGGTGTGTATGAATGTAAGCATGAGTACGAGGGATACATGAGGGCGGATATAGTTATACTGGGATGTATGGTGTGAGGGGTGTGTATGAATGTAAGCATGAGTACGAGGGATACACCTTTAAAGGGGCACTGATCTAACGCAATTCCCCGGGACTGGTTGTTGCCTTTGTTATTGTTTTTTTCCCAGTGAGTACCCGGATGTATAGCAGAAATCTAGACTAGTTTGCGAACTCTGCTGCGCCATTCGTAAGCGCATTAGTCACTTGTATGGGTAGTAATAAGGGCGTATGGTCACATTGATCAACAAAATGAAATACAGTTTTCAAGATAATAAGGAAATGTAAGTATCTTTGTGGGTAGCATCGGTAATGGTGACGTAGTTTTGATAAGTCACTTGCTTGGTAATTTTGCGATTTTCGTTTACACTATTTTAACTTGCAACACAAAGTTTCACCTGAGCATTGCTTTTTGATAGTGTGTATATTTTTGTCAAAATGTGTAACATTTTAAAATTTATTAAACGCCTAAATATTCAGTTATTTAACAAAGTGACTGAAAAACATTTCCATCTGTATTATTATGATAACGAATTCCAAACATTTTGATGTTTAATGTCATCACCAAGAGACTGAAAAGTACATTTCTGTGTTGTTTGGCTTCTAATCCTACATAATAATCTGTTGTGATGTTTGTAGGCCCTTTTGATCGTCTAAATCAATCTGGACAGATTTTTTTAGTCAAAATGACTGAAATATTTACACATTTTATAAATTGCCTGAGAGAATTATATTTTACAAATTGACGGTAATATATACACGCTTACAAGGGAAAAGGCCTGTGAAAACAACGTCTATCGCGCATTGAAGAATTTCCCAACCAAGACGTAGAAAAACAAGGACGAATCGGTTCAATGCTACAGCAAATGAAGGAAAACAAAATGCAAATACCATAAGTACAACCTACCAAATTTATGTGTATAAATTTTAGGCAGCTTCCTTGTTCGAGTAATGTATCCGTGAATATCCACACAAAGGAACAATAGCCCACTCGTCTGCAGCTGTACAAAGAAACTTATTCGATGTCACATGTCTCTGTAACAATCAAGATATACATCGTTTCGGAATATTATAACCCGTGTTCGTTTCTCAACTGATCACTTAGATTGTTTCAGGTGTTTCACATAGGTGTCAAGTCTCAAAGGTCGGCTGAGAAAGCCCACGTGACAACTATTTTCATAACGTCCACGGTTCCTACAAAAATCCATTGAGTGATAGATAACAATGAGCAATCAATCAACGTATTATCAGTTAACCCTTTGAACAAAGTATGTTGTTTTTACATCAGCACTTCACGCCATGATATGAGTGTATTCCCTTTGTTTTAGTAAACCTAGACATGTAAACACTCACTTTTGACATATCCACTGTGCAAGATAACAGTGATTAATCAATCAACGTATTTCCTGTTATTCCTTTGATGACTAGGAACGATCCGTTGATTTACAAAAATAAGTAAATCAACCGATCATTCACCTCTTGCTGGGCTGCCACGTGCATATTACATAACACAAATTTCACCTCACTTCAAACCTGGATTTAGATTGAATAATTACCCCAGACACAATAAATGCCAAATGGGAACCTTTGTCAGGTAATCTAAGTGGTGCTACCACTAATTGTACCTGTAATAAATTCATTAACTGAGCATCAAGTGAATGACGACAAATACACAAGTGTAGGGTTATACCAGAAAACGTGGATGACATCAAGGGAGTAGTAATCGTATAATCGACGCATTCCGAAATCCGAAAATGCTTTCACTGCATGGATACTTTTTTTTATATTAAACTATAACCGCCTGGGGTATTTCCAAATGACGACATCCGATGAGCTCCACCGTTCTTTTTGTCTGTTTGTTTAGGCTGAAGAAATTAATTAACATGCGCCCTTTGAAGAAATCTTTATAGATCACAGTTAACCAATCAGTGTTCAAAAATCCGTAAAACAAATATTGCCTCCAGCCTCCAAAGTTTATTTAGCTGTACTTGCAGACGGTAGCCCAGTCTCTGGTCACGCTCAGTTGCGTTGCGTATCATCCGGGTACTCACGGGGGAAAAACAATAACAAAGGCAACAACCAGTCCGGGGAAATGCGTTAGATCAGTGCCTCTTTAAAGTGTGAAGGGTGTAAGGGTATGATGAGAGGGGTGTGTATGTATGAAAGCAAAAGGCATGAATACATGAAGGCTGACGTAGATATAGTGTGATGAATGCAGTGGAACTACGGGAGGGGTGGGAGAAGTGTGTATGTACATGTATGTTAGCACTGGCACATGGGGGCTGACGTAGATATCGTGTGATGAATGTAGGGGTATGGTGGGAAATGATGATGCGCGCGTGCATGGGGATACGAGGGTTGGCGTAGATATCGTGAGATGTTTGTGTAAGTATGCAAGTATTATGGAAACATAAGAGGACCGTCGGACTTAGGGTTGCGTGATTGGACGTGCTTGTATTGATGTTAATTTTAATAATGATGTTTTATGCTTTAGTGTATCAAACGTCATATTGGTCGGGCATTGTACATACCCACCCGAAATACCCGCAATATGCTGGCAGACTCACAGGATTTGCAACATTTACAAAATGAAATCATATTTGTATGATTTAAACAAAATTTATTTGAAAATGAAATGGGATTGCTCAACAGACATACACTTGCAAAAGTCCTCTCCCTTACAAAATAACAATAAGAAATGTAACATCTAACACAAATTTCTTTGTGAGGGTAATATAATTATGTACCGATTAAATAATGTTGATATCACCTTGTAGATTAGTATTTACAAACAACACGGTCTTGATATTAAAGCCCCTGATATGAGGGGCGGTCGTGTAGCCTAGTGGTTAAAGCGTTCGCTCGTCACGCCGAAGACCCGGGTTCGATTCCCGACATGGGTACAATGTGTGAAGCCCATTTCTGGTGTCCCCCGCCGTGATATTGCTGGAATATTGCTAAAAGCGGCGTAAAACCATACTCACTCACTCACCCTGACATGAAAATGGCCCCTGGTATGTTTATCTAATATCACAATAACTCAAACTTTAACTTTGAAAACTGTCTTCGTTATGGTTGTCACTGGATCATCATGAATAAATCTGTAATACCTGTGTTCGTTTAAATCGCTACAGCCCAGTCTTATGTTGATTAAATATATTACCAAATGATTAAAATAATCTATGGGAAGGGGAAATATTGTTTTTATAATTCAGTGCCGCAAAGAGGATTCTGGAGTATGTTGTATAATCTAGTATCGTATGTGGATCATCGTCTTTATACTGGGTCGATAATACATTCACTAGTCAGGAGGTTCTCTTGTCAATTGTATTTATATTAATATAAATTATTTTCAAAATAAATCAACTAAATTATCATTTTTAATGTCTTAAATATTCTAGTTTATGTCCCTAACTTACGTTTAACATCAGCCATGTTCAGATCAGAGAGTTATAATTCACCCAATATGCCGCTGATAAGAAAATAAATTTGAATGCCCGCCGGATTTAATCGGAGCATATATGTTAACGTTGTATAGAGGTCTGACGTAAATTGACTATCGCCTGTCTGTAAAGTGCGACCCTCATGGCGCTCTTATGTATTGGAAATATCAAGGTAGGTTTTTAAATGAACATGTAAAATAACATCAACATTATTTCTGAAATTACATTTGTTCGTCATTGAGAATATTGTGATTGTCATTGTCTTACTTAAACCAATCGAGCGACTCTCGTTTTCATTTCTTGTAACGGTGAGGCATTAATACATTCTTACACCCCTCACGTAATTTGCCTCGTCTCAATAAACAAATCAAAGCAAAGCTTGTATAATCGGTAATGATGTAGCCGCCCTAACAGACGGGCGTGACGCTTTGATGACAATACCCTAATTACTTCATGATATACATGACGATGAATGAGCGGCGACAGTCGGTTCAAATGTGTAATGTTTACATGTACTCATCAGTTCTAAGAAATATACGTCTGATCGATTTAAATTTCTCAATCAAATCTAGTTATAATTAGACTGATAAATCTATGTAAGAAAATGCATGCATATCCCCGTGCCTTTCTCTAATATACGAAACCAGCTCTTCCCTAAGTTTATTTCTGAAGCTTCGTGTAAAGTTGTGTTATTTCATTGTGGTAACAGTTCATGTATGTCTTTGACTTGAATTTGCATGTATTTGCGGTGGATACGCTCTAAACCTGGTATGATTCATAAACACATGCTTATGATATAGTCGGAATGGAATGGAAAAGAGGATAATTATGGAAATGGTTTTGTTGAATTTATTTCCATCTCAAAAGGCGTATTTGTTTACAATGTTAATAATCGTTCACACATGAAGAACCAGTAACTGTGTAATACAAATACCTAACGACAACCACTGTGTCTCGAAAGTGGCGCGAAAGTGGCGCGATAGTGCCGTAAAAGTGGCGCGAAAGTGCCGTGAAAGTGGTGCGAAAGTACCGCGATCTTGTAAAATGTTATCGCGAAAGTGGCGCGAAAGTGGCGCAATAGTTTCGCGTAAGTGTCTCAAAAGTGGCGCGATAATTCCGCGTTAGTGCCGCAATAGTGGCGGGAAAATTTCGCGAAAATTTCGCGAAAATAAGGGAAGTTACTTATGAAATGTAGTGTACATACATACACCCTCCTCCCACCATGTATCAGTACATACATACATACACCCTCCTCCCACCATGTATCAGTGCATACATACATACACCCTCCTCCCACCATGTATCAGTACATACATACATACACCCTCCTCCCACCATGTATCAGTGCATACATACATACACCCTCCTCCCACCATGTATCAGTGCATACATACATACACTCTCCTCCCACCATGTATCAGTACATACATACAAACACCCTCCTCCCACCATGTATCAGTGCATACATACATACACCCTCCTCCCACCATGTATCAGTACATACATACATACACCCTCATCCCACCATGTATCAGAGCTTACATACATACACCCTCCTCCCACCATGTATCAGCGCTTACATACACCCTCCTCCCACCATGTATCAGTACATACATACATACACCCTCCTCCCACCATGTATCAGTGCATACATACATACACCCTCCTCCCACCATGTATCAGAGCTTACATACATACACCCTCCTCCGACCATGTATCAGAGCTTACATACATACACCCTCCTCCCACCATCTATCAGTGCTTACATACATACACCCTCAAGCAATTAATATATACTCTTCAAAAAAGAAACTTGACACTGACTTTCAAAATGTAATATAATGCGATTGTTTCAAAATAGGACACAGAAACCATAATTGAAACACTGTTTGAAGATCAATGTACACAATGTTAAAAACATTAATCGTACACAGGTACATGATACAGTTAATGTCACAGGGGTACAGAAAATGTCAGTATCGGTTGTGCCCACCACATGCATCAATCACCGCTTGACACCGACGACCCATAGATGCAATCAAGCTGTCAATAACACGCTGTTGGATGTGCTGCCATTCATGCTGAAGTGCATCAAGAAGCGCCGGAAGTGTTTGACGGTGGATTCCTTCTGCGAACGCGTCGACCCAACTCGTCCCACGGATGCTCAAACGGGGACAAATCTGGTGACCAGGCTGGCCAAGGTAATGTCTGGATGTTGTTGTGCTGTAAGAAGTCCTGACAAACACGTGCAATATGCGGTCGAGCGTTGTCCTGCTGGAACTGTCCGCCATGAACGTTGACGTGAGGAAGAACGTAAGGCTGTAGGATCAAGTCTCTGTTAACGCACACCTGTCAATGCACCTGCCATATGCACGTGAGGCGTCCTACTATGACACTCCCGCCGCCAAATGGGACAACCTACTACACACAGTTGGGGGCGTAACGTTCACCCTGACATCTGTAGACACGTGCACGCCCATAAGCACGTGTGAGTAGGAAACGGGACTCGTCAGTAAACAGTACATTTCTCCACCTTGCACGTGCTCATCTAACCCTCTGTTGGCACCAAAGCAGACGGTCCGCCAGATGACGTGGGGTCAATACATGACATCGAACAGGTCTTTGTGCAAAAAGTCCAGCCTCCCTCAGTCTTTTGCGTACCGTTTGATCTGATATTCTGCGTACCCCAGGGATATCTGTGGTTGTAGATGTGGCTGTGGTAGTGCGGTCTCGGAGGTGTCGCAGCCGGATGTATCGATCTTGTGCTTGGGTTGTCACCCTTGGTCTTCCTGACCTTGGTCTGTCGTCAACTCTGTTGGTGTTGTTGTATTGGGTCCACAGTGCGGAGATTGTCTGTCTGGATACGCCAAAGTGCCTGGCCACTTCTTGCTGTGTTGCTCCAGCTTGTAATCTCCCAATGGCGTTGTTCCGTTGAGCTGCATTCAAGTCTTGGCATTCTGTCACCGCTTCTACTGCTGTTTTAAGGACTGTATGAACAGCCGTTGATGTGGATTTTTATACCCATTCAGCAGGGGGGCCTGCATGCCTAAAATGCAGGATCCTGTGCTGCACGTTTTTTACAGGCGGTTGCTGTAAAATTGATCCCCAAACGCTATGTTTATGTGCTTTGCATGTGTTTTCACGAATTAAAGACACATCATCTTTCTGTTTGACTTATTTGGTTCTCATTTAATGTAATTATTTTAGATATTTGGCAAAAAGTGGTTTTACATCTATGTCAAGTTTCTTTTTTTGAAAAGTATATTACATAAAAGGATATGATATTAATACAGTACTTTACGGACGTGAAGCCCTATCTTCTGAAGCAAATCAATCAATTTTCCTGTATGTCCATACTTTCATCATAAATTCTGGTAGATATAAACTTACATAATAAACCAAACCCCCATATAATATATGTGTATCTTGTGTACATTATGTAGTAGTTAATATTACGTATAACCCCATCATTCTGACGATCAAAACCGGGCACAGCTGGTCACGCTTGATAACTGATCACCAAGGTATTTTTTCTGTAAATACACCTTAACTATACCTGATTTCTATGCATGGGAGAGGTATTCAAATAAGTGTTGTCTTGTTTACCGGTCCCAAATTTCAGTTGAAATAAAAATATGTTTAAACCATGTATCCCGTATTCATTGCATTCATTCAATTACACGTGTAAAATATGGTAAATGTATCATAGTATGTACATATTTTTTTCTTAAACAATAGATTTTCTCCGTCTAAACATCAAAGAAAGACAGGCAGCCAGGGATTTTACAATTGCATCAGAACGCATTAAGACGTTCAACTGGTCAGTAGGTGAGAGTAAATAAACTTCAGTTACAGATCTCCATATCTAATATCCGAAAGAAGATTGCAGCTCGCTATTATCCTCAGTAGTTTGATTTTTGCATAATTATACAATTGCTAGTCACCACTCAATAACACTTCATGCGATAAACCATAACATGTTATGGCTTGTTTTGTTCTATCCGTTTTAAAAAATGTTATATGACAGTGTCAAACCATACCTACATTGTTTTCTGTGATATATCATGATATAACATTTATACTAAGTTTTCCTATAATAATTAGATCCACATCAAGTGCTTTTATGAGTTATCATGGTGTAATATTAATACATCATTTCATATTTTAGATAAATACTAGCCTAAGGTATCAAGATCCCATCTCCCAGATATAATATTCAATAAGACAAAAGATATGTCTACATGGTCTTATAGATTGCCTTGAACTCCTGTTGGACTGGCACTAATCTTGTTGACATATTTACTGGGTGCTTGGAAAGAGATTATGGTGTCACTATAGATGACCTTGTATGGGGGCTAACCCTTAATGAGTCTAAATTGAAGTAATTGCTGAATGTTCTAATATAGGTGATGAAAGATTTACTTAAATACAATATTTTGTTAAATACATACAGAAGCAAAATGTTAAGCAGAAGGGGTTTGACGCTCATACCAAGCAGATCTCAATCCCACAGCCCAGAGGGTTGTACCAACTCTCTGTGGCACCCTCAGCTATATTCTAAGATATTTTAAATTGTTCATTGTTAATTGGTCTTGAAAATAAAATTGTAATTAGTCTCCTGTGACTCCGGCTCTTTGCTGACTAATTCTCCCAAGAAAACCAGCTCGCCATTTGGAAGGTTTTGTTCATCCGTACAGAACCATAATAATACCATGATAATTTGGCGGAGAATCATAGATTTCGGAACCACGGAGCCCAGGAACTAACTACGACCAGCTACAAGAACCCATTGATCATCTGATGGAATAACAAGCAAGCTGCATCCACCTCTGACCTCAACACTGGATTAAAGACAACCAACTCCTCAAAAGAAACCAACAAAGGAAGAAAAAGTCTTCAAATATTGTAAGTTCTTCAATACATTGTTGATTACTTTGACCAATCCACAACTGACTCCAGACCAACGACACAGACTACCTAGATTTTTGGGACAAAATAGAGACATATTTTCAATGAGTCTTGCAGACTTAGGAAAGACTGACATGCACCACCATATTATTGACACTGGCAACCATCCACCCTTTAAGTGTAGACCATATCGCCAATCTCCTCATTTCCAAAAAGTCGCTGAAGAACTTATTGATGATTTTCTGAAGTATGATTTGATCGAGGAGTCTACTTCTGTGTATTCAGCTCCCATTATCCTAGTCAAGAAACGTGATGGCTCATATAGATTTGTTTGTGACTACAGAAAGTAGAATTCTGTCACTTTACCAATGTCATGGCCTCTTCCTTGTTTTTGATGATGTTGTTGATCACATCGTCAATGCACAAGCTAAGATCTTCTTAACTTTAGACCTTGCTAATGGCTTCTTCCAAGTGCCATTACATGAAGATTCAAAAGCATAAAACTGCTTTCATCACCCATCAAGGCCTTTATAAATTCAAACGCTTGCCCCAAGGTTTGACAAATTCTCCACTTTGTTTTCAACAGCTCATGAGCAAAGTGCTAAGAAAATTGCTTTTTAAGGTTGCGCTGATTTACATTGATGATTTGATAATTTACAGCAAAAACTTTGAAGAGCATCTCCAGCATTTGGAGCAAGTATTTTACTATCTTAAACAGGCAAAATTAACACTAAAGCCATCCAAATGCAATTTTGCAAGGGACAAAGTTTCTTTTTTGGGTCATGTATTATCATGTGGAGGTGTTCAAGTTGATGACAAAAAGATTGAAGCAATTAGAACCTTTCAAGTGCCCAAATCACAAAAGCAGATTCGCTCCTTCTTAGGCCTCACAAACTTCTACAGGAAGTATGTGAAAATTATGCTCACATAGCGCTTCCACTGAATGCTTTGCTATAGAAGCATTCAGAGGCAGAAGTAGGAAAGAAACCAAAGTTCCAATTGTCACTTGAGTGTGATCAGGCATTCAATACACTCAAATATGCTATGAGTAATACACCTGTTCTGGCTTATCCATATTTTGACAAAGAATTTCTTCTGGCAACTGATGCCAGTGATATGAGCATAGGTTTTGTTTTGAGTCAAAAAGATGAGAAAAATAATGAACATCCAATAGCTTATGGTGGTAGAGCTCTTCATGGCAGCAAAAAGAACTGGAGCATTACAGAAAAGGAAGGCTTAGCTCCAGTTGAAGCAATTAGATCATTTCGTCCATACCTTTCAAATACAAAATTCACAGTCTACACTGATCATATAGCATTGAAATGGCTGAAATCAATCAAGGATGCCACAGGTAGGTTAGGGCGATAATCTTTGGAACTAGTCTACCTACACTTTTGACATTGTTCACTCCAGCGGCAAAGCCAATGGGAATGCTGATGCTCTCTCACGTAGGGAATATGAGGAAAATATTAACTATATTGATCAGACAGAAGATGATGCTGAGAAAACAGTCTTCTCAGTAACTTCAACTCAGCAAAGCAAATCAACTAGCAGTACTACAATCTTGCCAAACACACATTCATCCACACAGGTCACACAGACAACTCAGACTGAGGATATTTGCACGCCTATTGTTAATCACTTAGAATCACACACACAGACAACACATTGGTCAGTCACCTTTGAATATGAAGAGGATTATCAGTCAGCACCAGTTAATGTTGTTGCAGCATTACATGCTACAAATGCTGACGTTACTCAAGACACAATGGTTGAGGTAAGTCTGAACATCCAAACTTACACCATCTACAAAGGATTTGCCCAGATTTCCTCCAAATCTTTGACTACAAAGAGGATGATGTCCTTCCATAAGATGAAAAGGATCGTCAAAAGATTCTTATCGAAGCCATAACTTTTGAAATTGAAGAAGGCATCCTATACACAATCGTTCCACAAAGACAGAAAGGCCATGCGGACAAGTTCATTAAACAGCTGGCAGTCCCAAGAACCCTCAGGAATCAAATCCTGCAATCCTACTGTAGCGGCCATAAAATTTCCGAGTCCTGTGATGGGATTCGAACCACGGACCTTCTGATCAGAGGTCGGACGCCTTGTCCACATGACCAAAGAGGTTAACCCCGTCAGCAAGCTGACAAGGTAAGGATGACATCTGTGGGATGACTCCACGCCCTGCTACATACTCCCCCGTCAACAGAAGGCACGTCCTGGGCCGCATAGTAGGGTACTGAGGCTTATTTTGCTCAAATTTAATATGAACGTGCTCAGCCCCACGTTGGGCGCCAATGTAGCGGCCATAAAATTTCCGAGTCCCGTGATGGGATTCGAACCACGGACCCTCTGATCAGAGGTCGGACGCCTTGTCCACATGACCAAAGAGGTTAACCCCGTCAGCAAGCTGACAAGGTAAGGATGTCATCTGTGGGATGACTCCACGCCCTGCTACACTACCATGACTCAGAGTTTGGCGGTTGCCACCACGGGAAAGAAAGGATCCACAACACCATGAGACCTAAGTACTACTGGCCCAAAATGTACAGCGATATTGCTACTTATATCCAGACGTGTGAGGTATGTCAACAGACCAAGAGGCAATACCATGGCAAGAAGGCACCACTCCATCCACTACCTGTAGAAGAGGTCTTCACCCGATGGCACGTTGACATTCTCAGTCCCCTGCCAACAACACCAGACAAGCAAAATACATTTTGGTCATCCCAGATGCATCATCTAGATGGTGTGAAGCCTTTCCACTTCGGACCCAAGAAGCCAGAGAAGTAGCAGATGTTCTCGTCAGAGAAATATTTTGTCGGTATGGCGCTCCAAGGATCTTAATTTCAGACAGAGGTCAGAACTTCATGTCCAAACTTGTCAAAGCAATTTGTGAACTTTTGGCAATTACATTTACCCATACCAGCCCATACCATCCTCAAACAAACAGCTGTGTAGAAAGGCTCAATTCTTATATCAATCAATCACTAAGAGCCTATTGTAACAAGTCTCAAAATGATTGGCCCCGTTTTATTCCTGGCATCATGATGGCCTATCGGATGGCCCCAAATTCATCAACACAAAAAAACAACATATGTTATGCTTTTTGGCCGAGAAATGAGAGCTCCACAAGATGTAGCATTAATTCCAAAAGAAAATTTAGGCCACAATAACAAAAGTTATCTTTCAAATTTGCTTGAGGAGCTTGAAATCACTAGAACAATTGCAGCTGAAAACACTGCGCGGGCTAAGGAGATGTATTCTGAACACTATAGTCGAAAGGCTAAAGAACCAGAATTCGCCCCAGGTCAAAGAGTTTGGCTTTATTGTCAAAAAGTTGAAAAAGGCCTCATCAACAAATTAACAAAAAAGTGGTTGATAGCTATTATATCATCCATACAGGTCCAAATTATACCAACGAACTACGCCGGAGTTCTGACGACAAAATACACAAACCACTGGTCCATGCCAACCATCTGAAGCCATATTTTGATCCTGCTGATCGTCCACAGTACCCTCCAGAACCATACCTCTATCATGGGATAACATTTATACTAAGTTATCTTATAATAATTAGATCTACATCAAGTGCTTTTATGAGTTATCGTGGTGTAAAATTTTATATATGCATTTTACCTAATGATATTTATTACTTGGTCAACTATAATTATATGAAATGATGTATAAATATTACACCACGATAACTCATAAAAGCACTTGATGTAGATCTAATTATTATAAGATAACTTAGTATAAATGTTATCCCATGATAACTCAATGACACCAGTAACATAGATTCAGGAGTCATGGATGACAATGAGGAACCAGTCAATGATACTCAGCTTGACAGCAACAATTCCCCATCAACAAGTTCAACTTACAAAGCCACTGATCAATCACCTCTACGACAGAAAGGTGACAAGGTCAATTCCAAAACCAGGCAGGCACTTCCAGCAATAAGAATTCGAAGCAAAAGACCCCAACAAAGAAGAAAAACCCTGCTCCAAATACAACAGCAAAACCTGCAAGTTTCAGCACGACAATTACCAAGGAAAATCATGCCACACAAGGTCCTAGTGCTCCAACCAAGGTAAATGAAAAGGTACACAAAGGGAAAAGAGGAGTGAATAGTAAGCATCACCAGCCAAAATCCAGAAAACAACTTGACAACAGCCAGGTACAACCTCCAAGTCAGAGTCCAACATTAGGTAATCAAACCAAGGATATCCCTCAGGTTTTCAATCCAGAGGACATCCACTCAATTATAAGTTCCAAGAGAGAAAATGGCAAAATCTACTACAGAGTGAAATGGAAGGATCCAGAAAGAGGAAACACATGGGAGTATGGCAGCAGCATTCCAGACTCCATTCGGAGAGAAATTCACCTCAAAAGAAGTATGTCAGGTAAACGAAGGAAAAAGCCCCTCCAAAAGCATAAGTTCTTCAATCAGCCTATTCAAGATTCCAATGTTAATTCCATTCAACCCTGCTCACAAACACCTTGTTTCCAACCATACCCTAAACATTTAAGACAAATATCTCATGCTGTGGAAGAAGTAATAGGAATCAAAATTACCACTGATAATGACTGCTATGTAAAAGTACGTACTTCGGTTTCCCACATCTTCACCTTCTACGGTTTACTTTGAATCTGTCTGCCCATGCCTTATAGCAAATTACCTAACTGAAAGTTGGGATGATCTCCTTGAAGTCACAGATGGACTAATGCCAGAGCTTTTTGACCCATTCCCTAGACCATACCCACCCATTCATGTCTATGCTTCCAAGAAGGTAAATGACCGACAACTAGACTGTGATGTCATAGTGTACAAAACATATGATGATACGAGCCCATTCACACCTTATCATTTGGATTACACAAATCATGTTTAAACAAGACAGGAAGGTGACTTCCTGAGAAGGAATACAAGCAATGAACAAAGAGAGTTATGGGCATTGAAATTATTCATACTATTTTGAAAGTGTTCCTCCCCACCTCACACAGCGCTACCTCGATGACAAGGAAGGATATTGCTGAGTGGTTAAAACTCTGTGGACACAAACCTCAACATTATGCTCCGTATCATGTGTCTCAACTGCCAATCTATAAATCCTAAAGGATTATTTTTTCACATATAGAAAGGGGCAACATCAACACATTTAGATACACCATACTGCTTATCTAACTGAAACCGTACTGAAGCGAATCAAACCATGCCAAAGCAAAATAAACCGAATTGATCCGTACAAAACCGAACCGTATCTCATTGAACCAAATTGAAACGAACGAAAATCAAAGCGAAACGAAGAGAAACAAACCGAACTGAAATAAAGCAATCCTCACAACCGAGATGAACCAAAGCAAAGAGAAGGCAAACCAAAAAGTTACGAAAACTAACAAATAATTCTAAAAAGTATATACATAAGTTCTAACACTTTACTAATTGTATTCCTTATTAGTGTAATTGATCAACGCACTTGTTATATGCACCTGCACATATATGTATATATAATGTATCTAATGATTGTATCCAAAAATAGAAGGATATTATTAATCTATGATATACTCAGTGTAATTTGTCGCCAATACATTCTTCCTGGTCATGACACCATTTGGTAATAACTATGTACTGATCTTTTACATCATAATTATCATATTTGTTTTATTTTCTACTTATTACATTAGTATGGGTAATTTTTATATATGACATATTATTTGAACATGCTAACTCTCTTTTCTTTGTTTGCCATGTAAAACCTCTATAACGGATAATGGACACAGCCAACTATCCTAAACCTCAAACCAGGATGTGGAACTATCTCAAGGCCTCCTACATCACCCATAAACCACCAGTACAGAGTGCCAAGACAAGCCAGCTCGACATCCAGATTCCCTGATGCCAGCGGAAAGGACTTTTACATTATGTTTCCTTATACCAAAGAGACTCTATAATATTTGTCATTTACTATACTACCAGTTTAACTTAATACATTGTCCATCGAAGCCATAATTATTTTATTTTACACGTTTGGGGTCCAATTTTTTGGGGGGGAGGGGAAGTTATCATGATATAACATTTATACTAAGTTTTCCTATAATAATTAGATCCACATCAAGTGCTTTTATGAGTTATCATGGTGTAATATTAATACATCATTTCATATAATTATAGTTTAGCAAGTAATACATATCATCAGGTAACATGCATATATAAAATATCAGTAGTTTCAGTTATAGTTTTTTAGATAGATGCTAGTCTAAGGTAACGAGAATAGATTTAAAGCTTTTAGATAAATACTAGCCTAAGGTATCAAGATTCCATCTCCCAGACATAATATTCAATAAGACAAAAGATATGTCTACATAGTCTTATAGATTGCCTTGAACTATTTTTTTTAAGTAAATCTTTTGTCACCTATATTAGAACATTCAGCAATTACTTCAATTTAGACTCATTTAGGATTAGCCCCCATACAAGGTCATCTATAGTGACACCATAATCTCTTTCCAAGCACCCAGTAAATATGTCAGCAAGATTAGTGCCAGTCCAACAGGTTTAACAGGATTAAGTATTCCTCTCTGTCTAGCCATTCAATAACCATAGGGCACACCCCATAGTGTATCAACCAATCATATTCCTTTTTATTGTTCTAATTTTTTTTAAATACATTCAGAAGCAAAATGTTAAGCAGAAGGGGTTTGACACTCATACCAAGCAGATCTCTCTCCCACAGCCCAGAGGGTTGTACCGACTCTCTGTGGCACCCTCAGCTATATTCTAAGATATTTTAAATTGTTCATTGTTAATTGGTCTTGTAAATAAAATTGTAATTAGTCTCCTGTGACTCCGGCTCTTTGCTGACGTATTCTCACAAGAAAACCAGCACGCCATTTGGAAGGTTTTGTTCATCCGAACAGAACCATAATAATACCATAATAGATGCATGATGCAGGTACATGTGATCTCGTCTTCTTAACATTCACTTACTTCATTAGTGCAGGCGCTAGTCCTGCACCATGACTGTGGAATATGTATTCTATGAAAAAATAATAATCTAGAAATGCATACCAAAGCAACCCTAGCCAGCTCTAGGTAGCTCTATTCCACATAGGGAATTTAAAAAAAAAATTGGGAGTCAAGAAGGATATTGTGTAATTTGTAAGATTTCATAGACTAAATGTTAGTCTATGCAGGCACACACGCATAACTAACCACAAAGACATGAGAATGTTTCAATTGTAGCTCTACCACCTTCAGAGACCATTTATAAACAACCGGTATCGATACATAACATGTTCACTGATCTCGAATCCAACGTAACAAATTAATTCAATACTGCATAGCAATGCTATTGCAGTGAAGGAATGTTAAGAACAAGACGACAAAATGACTGCCTAGTGTAATGTGTTTGAAGTGATTATTCTATATTCTAAGCAAACAGGATACCACAGGATATGTGAGATGTTACTGACGAAGAAATATGATCTTACATCGCAAATAGATGGGAATCCTTGATCCTTTAACCAAACCAATCGATTTCGTTAATATCTGTTGCACTTCTGTCCTGATGACCATGAGTATTACATGTGTTCTTAAATGTAAAGACGTCTTAAATGCAACTGGTTAATGCTGCTATTCAATTGTCTGCACATAATCTACCCTACTCCAAAATACAAGCGTCTCTTTGATAGGCATTATGAATACAATTTGCTGGAAGGTGGATTTCATCCTCTACATTTCTGTTGTTATATAACGCATGGCTCTTCCTGTTATTTCGTGCACCTGCTTAGCATTGTAAGTAGACAATGAAATTAACTATCCGAGTTGTCTCGCTATAAGTTACATAATAAACTGCTGGTTGCTTTTTATTGGAGTAGATATTCTGAGTATATTCATTGTGAATAATGCTTCAGTCTGATTCACTCTCAAATGTCTAGAGAATAAAGAATTCATTAAATCACAACTCTATCTAGCTCTAAAACCTGCAGACCCTGCGTATCTGAGACACTCAACATGTGCATATGAGCATCAACTTTTGCACAAACCAAGTGTAGCAGTTGTTTGTCTGATTAACGAGCAGAAACTCATCTTACAACTCACCACTATGTGGAACAGATAAACAACAGAGTATTTGAACTATCATTTTAAAACCGTGTAAGTATCATGTCTTTGAAAAGCATTTACAAGTGAAACACATAAGGAAGACAGTCATATTTATCTTGGGGAACACAACGTTTCGGAGTGTATACTTACTCAGAACAAAGAAACTTCATCGATGTCACATGTCTTTGTAACAACATAAAATTTAAAAATATATAGCGTTTTGGGATATTATAACCCGTGTTCATCTCTCAACTGATCACATAAGTTTGTTTCAGGTATTTCACATAGGTGTTAAGTCTCACTGGTCAGCTGAGTCAGCACACGTGATAACTAGGCCCACGGCTCTTTACAAAATCCCTTGAGTTATATAACAATGAGAAATCAATCAACATATTGTCGGCTAATCCTTCGAACAAAGTATGTTTTTGCAAACCTACATATATAAACACTTACTTTTGACAAATCCATTGTGCAACATGACAGTGATTAATCAATAGACGTATTTTTGGTTAATCCTTTGATCAACGTTTTTTTGCAGCTAAAACAAATATTTCCTCTCTTGCTACGCTGTCATGTGAATATTACATACCATGCAATACATTCACCACATCAGACCATATTTTATACCATCAGCCAATCAGCGAAGGCTGTTGATCGACCATTTCTGTTGACAGGGAGGGAGTTAGGTAGGAGTGATATCCAGGTATCAAAAGCAATCATAGAAGATAACTGAAATTAAAATCTACAAGCAATTTGTTCACAAATCATTAAATTCGAGAAACTATTGATCAAGTCCTCAATGATGATACTACATTTGGCCGAAAGAGTTAAAACATTGTTCAGAGAACAGGGGATAACCATTACCAGTATTTTAACTGCATTGGGATTTATTATGTCACCTTTGGCTCTCGCGCTAACTGTAGGCGGTGGTACAGGTGGTGGCACACCTCCCAGTGATAAGGATGATGTAAGAGTGGATAAAGGCATTAGAGGAAGCACTAGGAAAACTTGCTGGGGAAGCCGCATCTGCACTTCCTGGTATAATAGGGAGTATTGTATCCTGGCTCTTGAATTTATTAGCGAAGACCGCCACTTGGCTTCATCAAAACTTGTGGGCACTGATTGTAGCAATTGCCAGGCTGTTGTACGTAGCTGCTGAAGACTTTTTATCCAAATCATGAGTAAACCTGATGTGTCTCCACCTACTGTAAGCGCTGTTTTTTTCATCGGTATGTTGTTAATTTTTAGTTGCAATATGTGGCTGTTGCACTTCTGTTTTTGGTGGTTTGGAAGATGACTGTGGCTTGACTATTCCTGTTTCGCCTGTGTTTTTGGTGTTAAGATCTGAATTGAAACCTAATGTTTGTTTATCGGTAGTAACCACAATTTTATTATTATAACCTACCACTTGAGTTGCATGTTACTCAGTGACATGTACAGACCTATTCCCAAAACATAGTCTACTTTAGATTCAGCATACTGTAGTACATCTTGGTATCGCCTTATAGCTGAAGGTAGGTCAACGGGTGATGAAATAGCATCCTCTACGCTTGCAGTAAACTGCTTTTGCGCATCCCAAACTGTCCCTTCACCAATGATATTTGAGCGTGTTTGTGACTGAGCTCCAAGGAGAGCCTGTACATAAGGTCTGATTGAGTCATTAATTCTTTCAACGCAGAGTAAAACCTTCTGATTTATTTAAAATGAATTTTTTCCAAGCATTTTAGGCATCTAGTGGTTGTTCAACCTTTTGGTGAAAGCAACACCACCCTTAAAGTTCATACAGTTATCTCTTCACTTGTTACTCGAGAGAGCAAAGCTCGGAAGAAGCCGACCTCTTTTCAGTAAATCATCGCTGACTTCTTTAACAGAGTGTGCACCACGGTATGGAATACTTAGACCATGGTTAACTCCACGCAGATGCAAATCTTTACTCGTGGAAATAGCAAATTCCCCAAAAATATGTTCATATGCTTGCCGATTGTATGGATTGTTTGATGCATTGCATGCTTGATCCTGCAGTAATGGTGCACTTATTTCTGTAAGGATGCGCCTAATCTGATGGTACACATAAAAGAAGAAAACCGACTTACTTAGCTTGTCACGATGGTTACTAATAGATACTCCACAGCCTGTTGTGGCACACCATATAGCAAAGTTTAGCTGGTTTTGCCAGAACTGCATTGGATTAGAGAACCAATCATGAACTGTTTTAACGTTCGTTGCTGTGAACCTGAAATTTCTAAAGATATCAGGGAATTGAGTTTTAAAATGAGCACTGGAGACATCAACTAAAATCGTTGGGTGTGTAACGTGGGTTGCTTCGATACTACTGTATTAACACCTCCCATACTAAAGTTATAATATGGTATCTTTGTATATTTAATATGTATGTTACACTCCCGGGAATAACAAATGGTCAGTGGACTGAAGAACTGTTTGTGGATAGTCGGTTGTGTAGTAAAAATACAACCATGTCATTTACTTCGCGGAATGACGTTTACAGTGCACGTGAATTCAGCGTATCGGAGGAACGTTCAGGAGGAATGTTCAGTGACTTATGTTTTCGGGAAATGAACTCTAAAACGCATTCAGCTTCGCGGAGAACACATGAATGTTTGATATAAAAGCATGTTAATAATGCTTTAAAGGAGTCTAGCACCAACCATCGTGGTGGCTAGATGTTAGAACACATGGTTAGGCAGACATCGTTGGTTGCAGTTTAACCGTCAGTCACATTAGGACTGCATTAGAAAAAGGAAATACTACAATATTCGTGTAGTGCTTTGCCTTTAATTGCTTGGTCTGTAAATACTAATTGTGGGATAATAAAAGGTGATTACAAAACTTTATTTTTCATTTATTTAATTCCACTACGAAACAGTCAGTCTATTCAACAGGTTCACGCTATTGACAACTCGGCTCTCTGCGATATAACGTATTACCCACTGTAGACCAATATAAGCACTGCAAGAGATGATAATAAGTTATATAGAGATACGGACCGTCGCACTATATCTGATGGGTATTACAGCGTATGTTCACTCAATGATGAAATTTTTAAGCCTTTTGGAGCTAGTCTCACACAAAATGAGTCGAATGGGGTGCTGATTTTAAGCAGTGGAGCACATGCTATAAAACTTGAAAGGGGCTTTGCAAATACACTTGGATTTATAAGAGGAGAAGTGACACCCATGTTAACAGAAATGCATAAATTACCTGATATAGTTCCCTGTCATCTTGATCAGATTAGTACAACGGATAATATTCAACCCGAAAGTCTTCAACTCTGCTAAGAGCTATTCCAGTCAAAGATGAAAAATACATAGTGGTAGAACAGAATCTTTCTCATCAATACAGTATGAGAAGTTAAAGCGGGGTATCATTACAGATCTCAAAATTTCTGTATTAGATGTAAAACATCAACCAGTACATATAGGATATTTGAGTGTGACACTCCATATTATAAATAATGGTTGATTCTTCAGGTCCTGGAATGCATAACCTTAGACAATGTAATACAATTGCGCTTTCTGATCTAGGAGACACAAAAGGATTCGATAAAGCCGGTATCGAGGGCAAGTTCTTTGCTTTACACTTACAAGATAATGTATACAAGCGGAAAGAAGTTATATTCACAGGATCAGCACCTTATTTAGGAGATTTAAATGATGTCGACGTTAGTAGACTCCATAAAAACACTTTATACAATCTTGTTCGCAACGATAAAAAATAAATGGACTATGCTCGAAACAAAAATCGAATGGCTCCAGAATATCGTCATTGCCCTACCATATGTGACGACGGGTAAGGGACATAATTTAACTAAGATAATGAACAGTGGGATTGTACTCGGGGCTTTTATTCCCTCAAAACGTAAGCGTGTGTTAGCCGCTCCCCTGCCAAATGAACCAGGTCATATGTTATTGAGTAGTCCAGCATTAAAAGATGTTAGCTTAAATTTGGTTACTGAATTTGGTTACTGAATTCGATGATGTATCGATGATGTATTAAAAAACTTTAAGGATATACCCAATGGTGCTACACTTATTGTGGGGTTCTTGTTGGGTTGGGGGATGCGCCAGAACATGTCCTCGAGATGTTACCGGGTTTATCAATTAAATGGCTTAACTAACACGAACGTCAACGTTGTATTATTCAATCAGAAATAGGGCTCTCTACAAACATTCTAAATGTCCAAGTTAATGGCCCATGGGGGAAGCATTTCGCTTACTTGGATATTTTTGCAATATAATATACATCTAATAAGGCTGAAGTATGCTCTCAAGACATTGTTGGCCGATCAGTTAAAGACTCTTATACAATATGACTCTTATATATTATGAATTTATATCCAGCGCTTGATGAAGCATCTGAAAAGATGGATACACGGAGTTGATACTGCACTTGTAACAGCTAGCATGGGACTTGGTGCAGCCAGTGTTGGTTTATTATCAACTATAATCGCACCTATCATACATGGCATGGAAGTAGCAGCCGGAGTATCTGGCAGGAATAGCTCTTAAATTTATTTAATGTAAGTTACAAAAGAAAGCATTAAAACATGATAGTATTCGTGTACTCGCTGAATCAAAGTTAAATAGTATTGAGGATCATATTTCAACAGCACTGGCTGATTGCAAGATATCCGAGGAGGAGTTTCGTTTAGTGTTGTCAGAACTGTTGTTACAACGCAATGAAGCAGGAGATTCGATCAAATTCTCTTAAGACCAGTGGCATTAGTGAAGACGAGAAAAAAAAGTTCCTAGCACAGGGGAGACAACAAGTGCGCCAAGTATTCCGTGCCAAAACCAAAGAACTGGTTGTAGATAAAGAATAAATTGTTTCCTGGATATGCATCTTGATCCATGATGATCATTGGATCGCATCACGTGTTTTGCATAAAAAATTACCTCTGAAGTAGCATTATTGGGGGGTGAATCTGGCCTAGGTGGTAGTGAGCTAGAACCCCCATTCCCTATACTACTAGACATATCACGCCGAATCCGTGTAGCATGTAGCCTTCTAGTCAAAGGTGGATGTACTGGAGAGGTCGAGATGCCGGCTCTGGATAATCGAAGATGGCAGTGGTGCTAAGTAGTGGTGACCTGTTTGGCCACCACTAAAGGGCCAAAGCTGTGCATGCTTTGCACGTCTTCTAAGGCAAAAATAGTGTTGGAACGCCAGAAAAAACCTTCCATAATGGCGGGTATGGAGCAGTTACTGTGAAGAACCATGGTGGAGGCGACCGCCAGTATCTCATGTGGGTTGCTGGCTCTCGAAGGATCCAGTCCCGTGGACTCATTGGCCTGGAGAATGACAGCTCAAAGCCAAAGGGTGATGGTATTACGGCTGACTTCTGTCTGCGATATCGCTGATACTGTAATGAAGAGGCAACGGCATTATTTAGGACAATCCTTGGACCGGCGGATGAAACATCGAAAAGTATAAAGTCTCAGCACAATCCGAGGCGAAGGTAGGGGTGAACATTTTCCGTGCGCTCCTTGCTCAAACCTGACCCCTGTCATCTCCAGTGCGTGGATCTCGCTTACACGCACTTCCATGGCTAGAGCCAGGAGGAAGACTGTTCTTCTTTGTAAGGTTGTAGAATGCCGCCGAATGGAGGAGTTCAAAGGGCACGTCTCTCTGGAGGGTGAGGGTGATCCCAAGCTAGAGGTCTGAACTTAGCCTTCTGGTCTTCCAATCAGAAGGAGTAAAGCAAGGCTTAGCGATCCGGGATCTTTGTCTTTTTCCGTTCTTCCGAAACTGCCAAAACAGAGTTGAGGGCCACAAGGTACGTTGTGATTGTACTTCCCTTCGGGCGACGCTTGTGACGCAGGAAAAGAAGGAACTCGGTCAGGAATTGAGGAGACACAGGTGGGATTCTGGTAGATGGTCGATGTGCTAATGTAATGGCTCCGTCCGAGTATCCCCTGGCACTAAGGGCTCTTTAAAGATGTACCTTACGTTCTGTCTGGTGCTGGATGTGGTCGTTTACTGTGTGGATGAAGCAGAAGATTCAGCCAGTCTGGGAGTTGGAGAGGGTTGTCGGCGGCTATCTCTCTGAGATCGACAAACTAACCCCTCGCTGGCCACGATCAACTTAAGTCAGATCGAGGCTCTGCAGTGATGGTGATCCGCATATGCTGGAGGGTCTGCTTCCAATGTCAGAGGTTGTTGATATGCCAATGCTGTTGAGTGGCGGACAACAGCCCCGAGGCGACTTGCCCTTCCTGGTGCGCCCCCCATCCTTGAAGAGAGGAGTTGACGAATAGGTGTAACAAGGTTGTAAGCTGTCAAGGAGACGCCGTCTAAGACGTTCGATTCCACCGTCCACCATAGGAGATGGGGCTTGAGACGGTCCTGGAGGACGATGGACGCCGACAGGTCTTGGCGCCTGATGTAGGGGGCCAGGAACGTATCAGTGCAGTTGGAGCCTTCCTCTGGAGGTCAGGTCCTGTGCTGATGTTAGGAGACCTAAGAGCACTTGCCACTGGCAGAGAGTGTGTGATTGATGGATTGCCGGGAGCAAGTGGAGTTGGAGTTTGTCCTACCTGTCTCTGGGTACAGAGAGGAGGTCTCGGTCGGCTTGAAAGAGGCCCCCAATGAATTACAGACGGAATGAAGGCGCGAGCTCTGACTTCTGTTGATTGATCATCCATCCCAGACCACCACTGGTGAAGAGGCTTGAGACGGTCTGGGAGGACGATGGACGCCAACAGGTTTAGGGCGTGATGTATGGGGCCACATCAGTATCTGGTATCAGTTGGAGCCTTCCTTTGGAGGTCAGGTCCTGTGCTGATGTTAAGAGACCCAAAAGTGCTTGCCACTGGCACAGAGTGCGTTATTGGTGGAGTAACAGGAGCAAGTGGGGTTGGATTGGGTCCCACCTGTCCCTCAGTCCAGGGAGGAGGTCTCGGATGGTTTGAAAGAAGCACCTTATGAATTGAAGATGGAATGAAGGCGTGAGCGCTGTCTTCCGTAGATTGATCATCCATCCCAGATGAAGGACGTTGTGTGAAGTCCCTGTGACCATGTCCTGGTGGTTCTGGTGGTCGTCTATATATAGTTGGAGGAAGAGGCTATTGGCTTGGTGATGCGTGTAAATCGCTACGGGGACTAGGAAATTTCAAATGGGAGCACCGCCCATGAAGATGAAGTGGAGGATCATAGGATATTACAAAGGAGCCCTCTGGGCCTGACTGGTTTCCACTAGATCGGTGAACCGGAGAGCGGCTCCGGGACCAGAGGACTTGCTTGAATGAGAGGAATTGCTGCTGCTGTGTTGTGAGGAAGTTCAAGGTGAAGACAAGGCACAAGACCGGGTGGACCTGGAGGTAGACGCACTGCTAGGTGTGTGTGAGGGCACCTGTAGAGAGGCTTGTAGAGGCTCTTGTAGGGACACCAGTAGAGACGCCTCTGAAGACGCCAGGGTAGGCAGCTGGAAAGGCGCTTGTAGAGACACTGAAGGAGCTGGGGGAGCTGAGATCTTGGCCGAAGCCCAAGGTTCCAGGAACTGAGGCAGGGAGTGCTGGAGCAGCTCTAGATAATGGAGCCATGGAGAAGAGTCAATGTACGCCATCTGCTGAGGGGGACAGCTGTTGGTAGACGGGAAGCCCAAAGCCCAGCGACGCTTGTAGTGTAGACTGTATAGGCGCCGTGGAGTACTGGAAAGTCTGCTGCTGTAGAGGTGCAGTGTGATCCATAGATGCTGCACCAGGTGTCATCATGCAGGCCACAGTCGAGTCGTTGGGGTCAGCATGAGTGTCAAGGTGGAGACGACAACTGAGGTGGAATGTCTGCATGCGTCGAGACCAGGCTAACAGGTGACGTGGCCAGCCGGGTAGCAGGCTCAGAAACGTCTGACATTTTTGTCTGACATTTTTTGCTTGCGTTTACAGGCCAGCTAGGTCTTTCTGTAAGAGATAATTGCTGAAAGCAGTGGAGGAAAGCGGGAGACAGTCTTTACATTTTGTAGACTGGGAGCACACAGACGTACAATTTAGGCACATGGGATGGGGATCCCACGCCGATTTCTTACGTCTGCACTTGTTACAAGATGGCATGTTATCTGCAATGAAGCCAAGTGTAATCACAATGCGTCCCCGCCCGATTATGTATGCCATAATCTTTTTTTCAGCCATGTGGGTTTATGAGAAACAAGTTTTAAATACGCAAACACGTGAAACAACACCACTTTAATAAACAATATAATTGCAAGAATACTTCAATAATTAAGTACCAGGCAAAAGAATACAGAACGCAAGCCATGAGATTGCGGGGTCACATAAAATTTTCAAGATGGCTACTTGAAACAAAAGGACACCTGAGATCACCAATGTGAAAAACGCACCACCAGGTGTCAAATAATTATCCTATGGCATGAATCAATACAAATTGGAGGCACAATATAGTCACATGAGAAATCACTAAAGATATCAAGCACAAAAGTATTACATGAGTTTATGAGAGAGTTCAAAACACAGGTCTTCTGTGAATGACAGCAGTAATGTGCTGTCATCACTTCCGTGGCCACGTAGGAGCTGCTTGATAAGGTTGGCCTTTCAGCTGGTTGAAAACAACTTCTTCCGTCAGACTTCACTGTCAAGAACAAGCAGTAGATGCAGGATAAGTTAAAAAATTAACATTTTCATTGACTAAGTTTGTTTTGACCTGTTTGTTGACCTGAATTCTCTGAAGGATATAATGTAGGTTTTCACTGTGCATAATATGATGTTTACCGATGACTTGTCATGTATGCATTCATTAACAAACAAAGAAACATGTTATGATATACAGCTTCTCATTCTTTGATCCACTGGTGGATGTCAATGTTGGAGTGTTGTTCCCCTTTAACTTTAGTCAGATGAGTTAAAAGTGACACAGTGAGTTTGAGTTTTGAGTACTTGGTCAAGTTGGTGATTCAAAGATGAACAACTTCTTTGAAATGGACAGAACAAAGTACTGATTTACCCAAATAAATTCCTCCTGTGTTTGTTTTGTTAATAGTTTACTGTATAAGAATTTACCTGATTTAAATAGGCTATAGGAGATTATTCCCTCTCCTTCAGTGTCGATTTTCTTAAACATTTCTACAGCACAAGAGGTTTTCTGCCTTAGCCATCTGTCCATGCGGTCCACAAAGTCATTAAACATCTCTGGATTGTTTCTGATCTTGTCTGTATTCTTTTCAAGTTTTTCCTGAAATGAAATTGATATAAGATTGAGAAAAGCCGATCATGATACTTGATCATAGATTTGGTTACTAAAATAGTGCTACTCTTGCACATAGGGTACATACATACAGAGTGATACAGTTGTAGTAGATGTTAATTCTGCAGCTTGTAAATATGTAAGTATTTTTAGTGTAGATAAGGTATCATGTCTTTTCTATTTCAACTTGTTGATTCAACAGAGGGTTGTGTCATTTCCTGGTTTCCTGTCTATCATTAGTTGTGTCCTTATCAGTATTTGCTACTGATAAGTTTCTACTGGGTGAAAGGTCAATGGTTCAGTCTATTTTACTTCCAAGGGTGTTTTGTTCTATTGTTTGCTCGTCATTAGGGTTACCTCTTGTTAGCCAATTAGTATACCTTTCAATTCAAATCCCTTTCTCACCTGCCATTGCTAATCTTATGCTGCACACACACCTGCACTGCACAGCAAGTCATAATGGATGGAACATCAAGTAATCAAGGTTAGTAATCATAATTAATCTGTATCAATCTAAACATTATGCTTTCAATCATTAGTTTAAATCAAGTACATAAGTAATAAAATAGGTTTTAAATAACTTGTAAACATAAACAAACAATAGATTGAGTGAATGAGGTGAATGTGATGAGATTAGGGTCTGATTCATGAGTATTGCTTATCTATACATATATTTTATATTTCAATGCATTGGTTATTTGGTATTTTGTGTATTTTGGTATTTGATGCATATTTGCTATTATTTAATAAATCTGGTGTATTTCTAGACTTTGTACATATCTCTCTAGATGTATGAATGTATTTATTGATAGTTGTATGAATGACTGAAGTTGTATTTCAGTGATGCATGTATATGCCGTGATTATATATGTTATTTACAATATTATAATTAATATTGTGTCTGTTTTTAGGGTCATGTGACTGTCGAAAGAGACGACTGGCGGAAGGCATCTTACACTCTCGTGTCACACACAGGGTATGTTTTGTATATATTTTATCTGTATAATATGTTCATGTTGTGCATTCATTATGCATAATATGATTATGTGATGATTTCCTCAGTTATGCGTTTAATAATGTGTAATTATATTGTCTTTGTATATGAAGGTACATTTGCACTGAATAGATATCGAGGCAGAAATATATTTGTGTATCTGTTGTTATGATGTAATGAGTTATTAAGAAGCAGATCGATACTTTACATTTAATGTGTTATTGTACATTTATTCTGAAACAAGTGATATATTGTGATTATAAATTGTTTCAGGAGGGTCTTCTTTATACCTTTGCTGAATAAACTGATATTCTCACAACCCCGTGGAGGTGAGGTGAGGTGAAATGGGGTTTAACGTCGCGTCCAAGGTTATTGCACTTACATAGCGACGTGCATGCATGTGTGTGTGTGTGTGGCTGCTTGTACTAGTCCGGACTGATGCCGATTTATAGTGCTAGCACACTGGGATACCATGCCGCAGTTTAACATGAATACCTCACTCAGACACAGTATACTGACTCCGAGCCGACCAGTCCTTGTTTTAGCCCTTTAATGCCGAGCACCAGACAGGGTAACAACAAGTACCATCTTTTAACGTCTTTTACAACCCCATGGACTGTAATCACTTGGCGACTAAGGGTTACACATAACGTCTACAACATTGGAGCCCCCAGTGAGGATTCAGCGGTGTTCCAGCGTCTCAACAGTGACCAACATAGACTTGATGATGTGCTGCTAGGTATATTTTTGTGATGTACTTAAAAGAGACAAACTGATATATCAAATTGATATCAATTTAGATAACTGATTTGATTTCCATCATTTATCAATTACTGGATAAGTGATTGACTTGAGTAGTATAAGTAATAGGGGTTGTGCCGCAACTCCACTGGAGCCAGATTTATATACCTATACCACCACTACAGAGGGAATTTTTATGCAAAAATGACTATGCGATTCAACGATAGTCATGAGATTAAGTTAAATTGACCACCACCTGGAGTCTATGATATAAATTTTTATAGGTAATGGGGGTTCTGCCGCAACTCCACTGGAGATGGATTTATATACCTACTACAGGTGGCATTTTTTATGCAAAAATGACTATGCGATTCAACGATAGTCGTATTAAAAGAAACATCAATATTAATTAATAATGAATAAAATTTACTATAGCCCACCAGGATATTGGAAAGGTATAGGAGCAATAAAAAAATTAGCCACCGCGGCTAAGGTATCTAAAGATGTGGCCAAGGATTGGTTAAAGAAACAAGCGATGTGGCAAATATATTAACCGGCACCGCGTTTTATACCGAGGAAGAAGTTTGATATTTTTACAACGAATGAAGTTCATCAGGCTGACCTCTTGTTTCTTCCCCACGATAAGGTAAGACGCAAAACGTATAAATACGCTTTAACAGTAGTGGATGTGGCTAGTCGATACAAAGAGGCTTAGCCATTAACCTCGAAAGATTCAACAGAAGTTGCTAATGCACTGAGCCGCATATATAAACGCGGACCACTAAAATGGCCTAAGCTATTTCAAGTAGATCCCGGTCGCAAATTTATGGGATCAGTAACTAAACTGTTAACAAAGAACGATGTCAAAATCAGGCGTGGTGAAAGAGAGGCCCACCGCAGTCAAGCTATCGTTGAAAGATTTAAACAGGACATTAGCGGAACGTTTGTTTGGCTATCAGTATGGGATCGAAATGAAATCCGAGCGATTGAGATCAACCGAATGGGTGACACGATTATCAGCCGTTGTATCAGCGCTGAATAATGAAGTAACGAGATTAATAGGGAAGAAACCATCCGATGCTATTAAAATGAAATCCGTGACTTCCGAATCTTCAGCACCGAGGAGAGGCAAAGAACGAAAACTTCCGGATTGAGTAAGGGTAAGATATCTATACCAGCCCGGTGAACTCGAAGGAGGCCTACGTTGCGCAACCGATCCCATATGGTCTCTTAAGACATATAACATTAGTCAATTTGTTACGAAAGAAGGAGAGCCTATTCTTTATTATCTTCAAGATGGACCGGGTAGGGCATTTGTATGAGAAGAGTTGTTCATAGTTCCCAACGGTACGGTATTACCACCATAACCATAAGCATAGGTAGTTACACCATCATTATCAATCCATCTCTTTGTATCTAAGGGAGATAATGATGTCTTGTTCATTCTTAATCCATATATCCTATGATTGTAACTTCTTAAAGAGTTCATCTCGTGTTTGAACGTTCTACCGTTGAATAATGATTCTTTATACTGTTCGTGTTTGATATGCTATTTTACCACATACTTCTTAACGCCCTTAGCTTTTCTTATCTCCCCATTATCGGACTTCTTTATAGAATACATCTTAGGTCTTAATCCGACATACTCCGCTATAGGGGTCCCAGCACATTCATCCTTCATCTTACCTAACACCTTTTTATTTACTACGCTGTGCAGTGGATTATCTTTTGGGTAATCGCTCGTGTCGTACATATCTATTTTTTTCTGCCATATCTTTATACACATCCTCGGTTTGTATTTCCATCAACAAAGAATCTGTGTCGGTATATAACACCTCGCATCTATCGCCGTATTGCTTCTTAAGTTCGTTGTAATAAACGTCATACATTAAGTGTTTTGACAAGTCGAGAATACTCATACCGACGTACACCGGTCTGTTGAATTTTATATTACTCTTCTGCATATGCATTGCGGCTAAGTCGTTATCGAATATCTTGCTTCTGTTAAAAGCCGGACTGGCTATAAGTTTCCTGAGTCTTTCTTCCTCATTAGATCTGACTAATTTAACATCAACACGCTTCCTTAGATTCTCCATAGTTTTACCAAATACTGAGTTATTCATGAGCTTATACAGATTCTTTTCGAAATCGCTGGTAGCTATCTTTCTTAAATCTGTGTTCAACCTTATATAGGGCTCCATCCAAGGGCTTTGATCAAACTTTAGAACTCTGTGTATTTTCTTAAGTTTCATACCTCACGATAGATACAACTGGAGATTTCTGTAGTGAACTATATATTTTGTCTTATCCATCAAATTTGGTACGAGTTTTTCTACGTTAGCTAACCTACTATTACCCATCAAGGAGCGTTGATATTCCGACATCCAATCTTTATTAACCATTAATCTTTCGGGAGCTAGCGGATAACTGTTATGATCTTTATGTAACTTGGATATTCCAAGTCAACTTCTAGTATGTACCCTTTATTCGCATCATTTACATTGATATTATGGATATCATTCACTTCGATATCATTCTCATCGACCCACTCAAAACCACCTATGGGTAAAGGTTGACTCATAGCCCATCCGTACAAATTGTTAGCGTCGAGATATAATATGTGTGTGTCGGGTTTACTCGGATCGTATCCTTCCACTAATTTATTATTAGCCTTAGAATACCTTTTAGCTGCCATCGATATACCACCTCTTAATCCTTTCTCAATAAACAAGTGCATATCGTAATCTGTGAGTAGTTTTTGTTCTACGCCGGTCTTCTTCAACAATGCATCCCACAATAGTCCGGGACTGGAATAGTACCATGCCGGGTCCAAGCCGTATTGTTTTAAACATGTCTTTCTAAATATCTCGAATATATCGGCGAGTAACAGTACATCGGTTTTTAAGTACAGATCGTGATAATCGCCTAAATTCTTACAACCTAATTTATCCCAGACCGTCAGAGCGTGTTCATAAACGGCATCTGTTATTTTAGATTCTGTTAAGTTACTATAGAATGATTCAAGGGGTGGTAATTCAGTTTCGTTGAATCTAGACCAATCATCCATATATTCGTAAGGATATACACCTTTTCTCAGCAACAAATGACGAGTTATCTTATCGGAATATTGATTTGTTATCGCAAAGTCATCGGGATTGTTCGCATTAGCTAAATTGTCCAGGGAAGATAACAGAAACTGTACGGAGTCTATGAATCTAAGCCCTTTACTTTGCTTTATTCTAGATTTCCCATCCTTGTCCCTATAATGTATAGGTTTAGTCAACGAGAACGATATGTATTTTTCCATATTGTTAGGAATGCACGTTAAACCGCCGTCGGTCTTTGAGATAGCTTGCATAATGAGATGTGAATCGTATCCCCTAAGGTTGTGAAACACAACGGGGATGGGTATTGTTTGAGAATTCATTTTTAGTTTCAAGTTACACTCGTTATGAGCGGATCCCCGATAATTACCCGTGACGTGACAATGATCTCTTACAGAATCCCCATTCAGGGGTTTGTTACAAACATGACAACTCGTTGACTTCTTATAGGCCCTCCAATTATCCCTCGTCATACACATTGGTTTCTTACACGATAATTTTTCCCTGATTATTCTCTCTTCGTTTTGTAGATATTCTAGGAACTTTCCCACTGCATCGGGACCTCTGTAAATCAGGGGCTGGTTTGTTTTCCCATCATACCTTACAACTATATATCCAAACCCACAAGAATATGTTCTTGAGTTTTGTAGGTAAAACTACTATCAGTATTGCGTTCGGTATTTTCTATGGGTTTGATAAGCGCTTCGAAGTCGGCGTAAATTATGTACGGTACTGGCATTTGATTACAATAATGTTCAAATTTTAATATATTTTTTCCCTCTTTAGGCATATCGATCCTGATAGCGGTCTGTCCAAGACCTCTACAGTCTTCTTTATGCGCTTCTAATAGATCTTGTCTACTGTACCCATGTAGACATCTTTCGCAGAAATATTTCTTTCCCTTATATTTAGTTTGATTATATAATAGCCTGTTTAAACTCTTTATCCATGTATTATGATATTTTCCATCTTTTTCGATCAGAAATGAATTGATTCTGGGGATATGTTCCGGAGCGGAGCTTATCATGTGTAAAACAATTCCTTTAGAATGTTTATAGCTAAATTATTTTGCTTTTCCACCTTATCAATTTGTGATATTGGTGTAGGTTCGTCTATACCATCGAAGTTGAGTCCATTGTTTTGGGGATAGCTAGAAGGTCTATTTGCAATTTTAGAATCTATGGAGAACAATGCAGATCTTATCATCATTCTTAAACAGTCAGCGGAATTATTTTTTACGTTAATTATGGCTTTTTTCTTTTTATAATACAGGGGTAAATCTATATAAGATCCACCTTTGAAGGGCATATAATTTGCTATATCTAAATATAAACTATCGATTTTATCCACACCCCAACCTGAACCTCTATTAGTCCAACGTTCTAAAGTTTCCTGTATTCTCTAAATTGATGTATCTAATGATGCGTTTATAGTATCGGATTCGGTTATAACTTCTTGATAGCTACGGAAATATGGTTTGGTATATTGGGTGCTATCGTCTGCGCTACTTTTACTCAATGACATTTTAATCGTCAGCTGGTATTTTATACTATGTAAATCATCTAACTCCTCGTTAATTTTACTCGATATGATGGGCTTAATATCGTTAACATCCATGTTGGAATTAATATCCATCTTCCAACCTCTTAGATATTTACCAACGACGGCGGATGTGGGTACAAATATTAATTCTTGTTGATTATTATCAACATCATTATTATCTAGTAAAGCAATCAATTCAGCTCTTCTCATTCGAGAATAACCTCTCAGCCCACTGTTTTTTGCTCGAGCTTTGAGTTCTCTAACAGTCTGGGGTTTGTTGTATTCCAAACCGAGTAAATCGATCAATTCAGCTTTTCTCATTCGAGAATATCCACGTAGACCACGTTGCTTTGCCATAGCCTTCAACTCTCTGACAAAAACCATTGTGGTTGAATGGTATATGGAAAATGAGTCAAATGTCTAATTGGTTGTTTTTCATATATCTAAATACGTATTCTCCCCAACCTATTCCTCTCATTGATGTAATCTCTCTTCCTAGCATAAATAATCTGGTTCCTGACCCTATCAGCACCGTGTTTCTTACATAAACAATAACGACCTTTGACCCCTATCCCACATACAGAACACGTATAGTTAATGTTTCCGCGCCTGATGTAATAATTGTGTATGCCGCAGTATATATCAACACAGCGTCGGTTATATAGAGTCGGCTTACCAGTGAGTGTAAATCTGCACTGATTCATGGTTTATACTCTATCATATCATTTGTCTAAATGCAAATCACATCTACACTAGTGAGATATTGATTAGGCAGTCAGCCAACGCTATTTATAGATTAGCTGTCGCTCTAACTAGGTCATGGTTTATGCGTAGTTATGGTATGGCTGAAAATCGCAACAGCTGATAACCCAATTATCACAAATATGACCTCGCGGTTTTTCTGAGCCTCTGAAGGTGTATAAAACTGACTCATTGTTGGTCTCGGTATTGGTTTTTTTCCCATAAACGAGGAAGTATTCGTGCATGGCAGATTTGACATCCTTAAACGTTTGAATTGAATGTCCTTCCTTACGTAGTTCTTCATGAATAAAATCTAATCTATTCATTCTCTGCCGCGCCCATTGTGACTGAGCTTTTTGAGTTGTTCTAATGCTTTGTTATGTCATTTACGCTCCTCTTCAACTTCTTTAGCGTTTGATTCCCTCATACTAGAAAATAAAAAATTACTCCCCGAAAAAGCTAGAGCATTAACAATAGCTCCACCGACCATCATCGCAATTGTTGCCATATAAAATATTCAAATGTTTAATAATATAAAATATTCAAATGTTTAATTAATTACTTCATTATGTCTTCCGGGATAAGCCCTTGTTTGATGAGCATATCTTTCGTTGCCATTGTAATCCAATATCCAGAATCATCATACCGATGTCATATCCATTAAAATCTAGCTTGGGAGGTGTGGCTTTAGTAATCATTTTAGCTATACGGGCATAGCCAATGGCCAAGCCGGTGACCACCGCTGAATGATATGTTGCGTTTACCAACATTTTACCCTCTGTAACTGGAGTAGTCATGCTTCTTATAGCATTATATGGGGGCTAACCTCTAATTGAACTTGTTGTTGTGGCATCGGGGGTGACGTTTTCTCTTCTCCGGTCTTATAAAACAACCATACAGCCGCTATACCAGCAACTCCTATTAGTGCCCATGTTTTAATATTTGAATTATTGTTTAGTTTCGCTTTCCTCGCCAGCCCACCCTTTCTCCCAGCTTCGATTTTCAAAGGAATCTTTGTCACTATGGCTTGTTTTTGTGGTTCCTCATTCACTATCTCTTGTGCAGTTATTTCCTCGTTCACAATCTGTTGTGGTGTCACCTGTTGAGTCGCCATTATTATTAAGTGGGCACGTACACTACATTTCATAAGTAACTTCCCCTATTTTCGCGAAAATTTGGCGAAATTTTCTCGCCACTATTGCGGCACTAACGCGGAATTATCGGGCCACCTTTGAGCCATTAACGCGAAACTATTGCGCCACTTTCGAGACACTTTCGCGATAACATTTTACAAGATCGCGGCACATCTTGTGACAGTTGTGCTAAATGTATGGTACAATATATTGTATTACTTTTTTCCTTGACTGATTTTGAGTTACGTTTTCCATGGCATGCTACTCTGCATTATTTAAGATCATAGTGTAAGCTTCTTTTGCTTTTACCAATACCGATATCTATACTTTATTTAGACTGCAAATGTAAGGTGATCTTGTGGTCATGACTCCAATCACAAATACTCGTACACACATTAGCTGAGGTGATTTTCACGGCAACAAATAAGATAGAACAGAATCAAACACTATCATGTGTCGGCCAAAATGGACGTCAGGAAACCTCATAACCAACTAATGTTTTGTGCATGTCTAGTATCCCATAATGTTTCGTGATAAGTTTCATTCTGAATATAATGTGAAATAGTCTGGACAAAATCGTTTGGTTATTAAAGATTTCCTATGGTAAACGAAGTCCTTCAAAAATATTACGTCGTTAGGTATTTGTATTACACAGTGACTTGTTCTTGATGTGTGGACGACTATTAACATTGTAAAAGAATACGCTTTTTATTGGAAACAAAATAAACAAAACCATTTCCATAATTTACTTCTTTTCCATTCCATTCCGACTATATCATAAGCATGTGTTAATGAATCATACTCATGAATCAGGTTAGAGCGTATCCACCACAAACACATGCAAATGCAAGTCAGGTATTTGCAAGTCAAAGACATACATGTACAGTTACCACATTGAAATAACACAACTTTATACGAAGCTTCTGAAATAAACTTAGGGAAGAGCTGGTTTCATGTTTTAGAGGAAGACACTAGAATATATATGTATGTATTTACATAGACGTATCAGGCTGATTATAACTAGATTTGATTGGGAAATTTTAATCAATTTTTTTTTTCAAGTACATTTCTTAGAATTGATGAGAGAATGTAAATCTTCCATGAACTGCTATTTGAGCGTCTTCAGGATTTATAACATGGTGCCCCGATTTTGATTTCAGTGGGGGGCTTGCGATTCGCTGTGCATAGTTGCGTCCCTTGGGCACGCCAGAAACCTATGATTGTGGGTTCGAAACCCAGTTCGCCCCAATTAAGTTTCTAGGTTTGTCAGCACCATACCCGTGCTCGTGTGGTTCACCGAAATGGTGAACGTCTGAGACATGCATCACTTTGGGCTTTCCTCCCACATTAAGCTGACACGCCGTGATATAACTTGAATACTGTTACATGGGCAATTACCTAAAGCAATTCCCTGAGAGTTGTTGCCTTTGTTATTGTTTTTCCCCGTGAGTACCTGGATGATATAGCAGAGATCTAGACTAGTTCGCGGCCTGTGCTGCGCCATTCGTAAGCGCAGTTGTCACTTTTATTGACAGTATAAGGGCGTATGGTCACATTTATCAACAAAATGAAATACAGTTTTGGAAATAATAAGGAAATGTAGGTATCTTTGTGGGTAGCATCATTAATGGTGACGGTGTTTTGATAAGTCACTTGCTTGGTAATTGTGTGATTTTCGTTTACACTATTTTGACTTGCAACACAAAGAAAATATTTCACCTGCCCATTCCTTTTTTAATGGTGTTTATTTTTTTACAGTCAAAATGTGCAAACGTTTCACTTAGGAAATTTATTAAACGCCTAAATATTCAGTTATTTCACAAATTGACTGAAAAATATGCCCATCTGTATTATTATGATGACGAAATCCAAACATTTTTATGTTTAATATCATCACCAAGTGACTGAAAATGTAAGGATATTAAAAGTACATTTCTATATTGTTTGGATTCTAATCCCAGCATAATTAATCTATTGTGATGTTTTTAAGCCCTTTTGACAGTCTTAGTCATTTTTAGTCAATCTGTTAAATAAATGAACAGATTTTTCAGTCAATCGCCTGAAATATTTAGACATTCTATAAATTGCCTGAGTGAATCATATTTTACACATTGACTGTAACATATACACGCATACAAAGGAAAAGACTTGTGAAAAACAACGTCTATCGCGCATCGAAGAACTTCTCAACCAAGACGTAGAGGAACAAGAATGATTCTATTCAATGCTACAGCGAATGAATGAAAACAAAATGCAAATATCATAATTACAACCTACCAAAGTTATATGTATATTTTTAGTCAGCTGCCTTGTTCGAGGAAGGCAACCGTAAATATTCACATAAAGGAACAATATTCCACACATCTGCAGCTGTACAAAGAAACTTATTGGATGTCACGTGTCTCTGTAACAATCAAATATTTCAAAATATATTTATTGTTTCGGGATATTATAACCCGTGTTTGGTTTCTCAACTGATCACTTAGTTTGTTTCAGTTGTTTCACATAGGTGTCAAGTCTCAAAGGTCAGCTGAGAAAGCCCACGTGACAACTGTTTTCATAATGTCTACGGTTCTTTAAAAAAATCCATTGAGTTAGATAACAATGAGCAATCAATCAACGTTATATCGGCTATGTTGTTTTCACATCGGCACTTCACGCCCAGATATTGGGGTATTCCGTCTGCTTTAGTAAACATACACATGTAAATGCTTACTTTTGACAAATCCACTGTGCAAAATAACAGTGATTATTCAATCAACGTAATTTCTGCTGATCCTTTGATGGCGAGGAATGATGGTGATCACTCCTCTTGCTGGGCTGAAACGTGCATATTATATGACATACATTTCACCTCACTTCAAACCGGGATTCGGTTTAAACCTGGATTTGAATTGAATAAATACCCCAGACACACGAAATGCCTAATGGGAACCTTTATCAGGTAATCTGAGTGGTGCCTCCAGTAATTATACCTGTAATAAATGAACGGAGCATCAATTGAATGACGACAAATACACAAGTGTAGGGTTATACCAGAAAACATGGATGACAACTAGGGAGTAGTTTACCCACGCAATCCGAAATCCGAAAATGCTTTCACTGCAGGGATACTTTAACCACCAGGGGTATTTCCAAATAACGACATACGATAAGCTTCTGTCGTTCTTTTTGTCTGTTTGTTTAGGCTGAAGAAATTTATTAACATGCGCCCTTTGTCCAAATCTTCATAGATCACGGGTAACCAATCAGTGTTGAAAAATGCGTAAAACAAATATTGCCTCCAAGTTTATTTAGCTTAGGTAGGTCAGTGTTAGAAACATTTCAATGTTCTAAAACAGATAATTAAATAGTTGGTTCACATACGCATCGACCCGTTGGACGCGGACATTTCGCAATTTTATAAATAAATTCCTGAAGTGGTCTAACGGGTTCATTTTGTGACACGTGTACGTAGCAAAAGTGTCAGTTTAATGCTTTGCCTTAAATATAGGCAATATTTATTATTAAAGCAATACACAGACTTCTTTCTTTAGATACGCATGTATGTGTTTAAAAGAACATCCTTGAAAGGGGCCCGGTGGAAATATTATCTGGGATGGTACGAGGCAAGACGATTGTGTTGTATTATTTTCCACTTACATGGAATTAACGTTTCACGAACGCCCGATACCATCACTATTTGATAGTGATTTATAAACACATGCTCACGATACAGTCGGAATGCTTTTAGCAGAGATTTTCTTTTGAATATGGAAAGGATTGTGTCGCTTTTATTATGAAACTGTAGCATATTAAATATTTCACTAACATTGTTGGCAGGTGTTAGTGCAGTCAGTATAGACGCTTGAATTTCGAAATATACCATTTGAAGTTTGAATCCATCTGTCGACATATCCGATAACACACTCGCGAGTAATCAGAACCTCTCTTACTTTCTTAAACATATGTTCGAGCTCAAATTAATGAATTGAATTGTTTACAAATATCAAACGATGCTTGGAACCCATGTCGCCAATATCTTCTCTATCCAGGGAATATTTACCAGAAACAGTGTCAAAAGAAAACCAAATCACTCTATTGCGAAAAGCGTTTTTGTAAAACGATAGCCAATGAAGCGTGTTGATTGGTAAAACAATAGAGGATTATAGGGGGCGTCTCACAGGCAAGTGAGCGAAGCTCAAGATGGTGAGCAGAGGTTTCAGCTCCACAGGATCCCAAACAACCAACCAGGTCGAAGGCTGGCATTCTAATAAAAGTAAGCGGGGTCCGACCAGACACGCATTTATAGACGGAACAAAAAGCTACAGAAACCCTGATCATGCAGCTGAATGCCGGGGGTCGCCTGACACCTAAGAAGAAAAAATAGGGCGCCTGATAACGCCCTGCAGACCACCCAACACCTGCTATGGGTGGCCAAGCAACCATTCAGCAATATCATGACACTGTGTCAAATTATGTTTGCTTATAAATGTAAATGTGCTTATTTAGAAAGAGCAACATATGTACATTCGTATTTGAATTATCGCTTCAGGACCATCGCTTATGTATCCTTGACTTGATCATCATGCTTGTGACAACCGTTACATTCGGTAGTAAACCCTCCATTATATCTAAAATGTTAACACATTTGAACCGACTGTCGCCGCTCAGTCATCGTCATGCATATCATGAAGTAATTAGGGTATTGTCACTAAAGCTTCGCGCCCGTCTGTTAGTTCTGATAGTGATTACATAAGCTTTGTATTGATATGTTTATCGAGACGAGTCAAAGTACGTGAGGGGTGTAAGAATGTTTTAATGCCTCACCGTCACACGAAATGAAAACCGGAGTCACTCGAATGGTTTAAGTAAGACAGTGGCAATAAATAAGGGCGTCATGAGGGTCACACTTTACAGACAGGCGGTAGTCAATTTACGTCAGACCTCTATACAACGTTAACATATGCGCCGATTAAATCCGGGGCGCATTCAAATATTATTGTCTTATCAGCAGCATATTGGGTGAATTATAACTATAATTGTCGGATGCTTAACGTAAGTTACGGACATAATCTAGAATATTTAAGACTTTAAAAAAGATAATTTAGTTGATTTATTTCGATAATAATTTTTATTATTATGAATATCTCCTTAACGAATATCTAATATCAGAAAGAAGATTGCAGCTCGTTTTAAAGTGCATTCTATCCTCGGCAGTTTGATTTTTGCAATTTTTGCATTTACGAATGCTGGTCACCACTCCGTAACAATTGATGCGATGGTATTTGTGGATTAGCCTTCAAATGTTATTACTGTAGAATATCACTTTTTGTAAGAATTATGAAGTGGACATTTGGAGGCGTCTCAGGATATCTTTCAGGATGTGTTTTCAGAATGTGCATTCACCACTTATTATAACAGGGTATTGGAAACATGTATAGATTGCCTGGCTGTAGATAGGATTTGTGATCTTAACAATTACCGGGTGTGACAAAGTATACAAGATCTCATTAGGGAATAACAAGGGTATCAGTTTAATATTAGAGGACGTTGGTAGTGAATACGTAATGGCATGTCGATTTCTAATCCTTTCTATTTCTCTGGGTAATCCTTTCAACCTGATGAAAGGAGGTCACTCAACCAGTTCGTGCTTTTTTTTGTCAAATGTGTCTTTAAATGGAGGACAGCTGAACAAAGAGTAAAATCTATTTCCCATGTCACTTCCAGCTGGTGACATGTAGTGAACTTGACATGTGATGATGACTTTTCATGTTTATATTATAATAGTTTGTCAAACTGTAATATAAATTATTAATTTATTCAATGTGAGGAAATGTCAGTACGGGATATTGTCCGAGTAGGGGACTGTCGGTGTGGGGGAAATGTCCTACACTCCTTAAATATATGGTGTGGTACATAATAAATGAGCAAACAATCCCGCGTTGTAAATGTTCCTATTTTAGAACGTAATATCTTGCAATGAGTATGATAACCTTTTTATTCAGATCTTTCGAGAGGCAGCAACAGAAGCCAGCACTGTCTTTTTTTGTCCTATCCGTTTTACAAAACGTTCTAAAACAGTGTCAAACCATACCTACATTGTTTTGTGTGATGGATGATACAGGTACATGCTATCTCGTCTTCTTAACATTCACTTACTTCATTAGTGCAGGCGCACACGTATAACTAAACACAATGACATGAGAAACATATTTTCATGACCTGTAGCCTTCTCAATTGTAGCCCTCCCTCCTTTAGTGAACATTAATAAACAACCGGTATCGATACATAACATGTTCTCTGGTCTCGAATCAACGTAACAAGTTAATTAAATACTGCGTAGCAATCCTATTTCAGTGAAGGAATGTTAAGAACAAGACGACAAAATGACTGCATAGTGTAATGTGTTTGAAGTCATTGTTCTATATTCTAAGCAAACACGATATCACAGGATATGTGAGATGTTGCTGACGAAGAAATATGATCTTGTGTCAACTCAATTTAATTCTTTATTTCAATTCAATTCTTTATTTTTCAGTATAAAGGCCATAGGCCCACGTACAAATACTCACTGAAAAATACAGTATACATGTAGATCTTGTGTCACAAATATATGGTAATCCTTGTTCCTCGCACAAACCTATCGATATCGTTCATATCTGTTGCGCTTCCGTCGTAATGACCATGAGTATTACATATGTTCTTAAATGTAAAAACGTCTTAAATGCCACTAGTTAACGCTACTATTCAATTGCCTGCACCGCTGAATCTACCCTACTCCTAATGAATACAATTTGCTGGAAGGTGGATTTCATCTTCCACGTTTATGATGTTATATAACGCATGACTCTTCCTGTTATTTCGTGCACCTGCTTAGCATTGTGAGTAGACAATGTAATTAACTATCCGAGTTGTCTCGCTATAAGTTACATAATAAACTGTGGGGTGCTTTTTTACATCTTACATCGCAAATAGATGGGAATCCTTGATCCTTTAACCAAACCAATCGATTTCGTTGATATCTGTTGCACTTCTGTCCTGATGACCATGAGTATTACATGTGTTCTTAAATGTAAAGACGTCTTAAATGCAACTGGTTAATGCTGCTATTCAATTGTCTGCACATAATCTACCCTACTCCAAAATACAAGCGTCTCTTTGATAGGCATTATGAATACAATTTGCTGGAAGGTGGATTTCATCCTCTACATTTCTGTTGTTATATAACGCATGGCTCTTCCTGTTATTTCGTGCACCTGCTTAGCATTGTAAGTAGACAATGAAATTAACTATCCGAGTTGTCTCGCTATAAGTTACATAATAAACTGCTGGTTGCTTTTTATTGGAGTAGATATTCTGAGTATATTCATTGTGAATAATGTTGCAGTCTGGTTCGCTCTCGAATGTCTAGAGAATAAAGAATTCATCAAATCACAACTATATCTGCAGACCCCGCCACCAAAAACCCTAATCCTTTCAGATTCATTAAGTGGGCTCCAGGCTATAAAAAAACTAAAACACAAAAAAACGCCCAAAACTAATACAACAGATAATTAAAAGCGCCAACAATCTACGTAAACTAGGTGAAGACATAGAAATAGTACGGTTCCCTGCCCACGTTGGGGTGTTTGGCAACGAACACGCAGACAAAGCAGCCAAATCTGCACTAAAATTAGAAGAAGTAAGCATCAACCTACCAATGTAAAAAGATTAAATTAAAAGTAATACAAAAGTGGCAAAATAACTATCAGAAATAACTAAACTACAAACAGGCGACACTAAGTTAAACTCCCACCTACACCAAACTAAAAAAACACCAATCCGGGAAATGCCCCCACTGCAACTTAAAAGAAACTCCTGAACACATAATACTATATTGCACACAGTACCAGCAACATAGAACAACACTCAAATCCACTCTAAACTGCAACAATCAAATGACACTACCAACGGTACTAAACCCCCTAAATGACTTACAAACCTTTAAAGCACTATGCATATATCTAATCAAAACAGGCCTACTCGTCCGCATCTAACAAAGTACAACAAACAAGCTGCCGATAAACCTTAAAATTCTAGATCTACAAAAACATACTTAGAACTACATCTACTAAAACTACATTTAGTCCCCCCTCCATCTTTTGCATGGCATATTTCAAAATTCCAAATTTGTTATCCAAATTAAGTAAACAACCCTAAAAGCCCCCCTAGGTTGCCCCACCTTCTCGGACATACCCTTTTCGACCAAACACTAAATGGCCTGGCGGGCCCGTGCGCGAAATACGCACGTTAAAGTCCCAATTTAAAAAAGTATATAAGTAGACCACGCGTATCTGAGTCACTCGACATGTGTATACGTGCATCAACTTTTGCACAAACCAAGTGTAGCAGTAGTTTGTCTGATTAACGAGCAGAAACTCATCTTACAACTTACCACTATGTGGAACAGATAAACAACACAGTATTTGACCTATCATTTTAAAACCGTCTATGGATCATGTCTTTGAAAATCATTTACAAGTTCAACACATAAGGAAGACATCTTTAATTTGGGGAACACAATGTTTTGGAGCGTATACTTACTCCTTCACTTGATGAAAGAGTTAATATTACTTCGAAACATTGTGTTCCTCATAATAAAGTTACCATCCATAAATTCTCTTCCTTACATGTATGTATCATCTGTGTGTCACCTGGTTTCTACTTCGTTTTGAGGAAAGTTATTCCGTTTTCATAAGCACATCAAAGCGAAATGTATTTTCATATATTTAATCCTGAATGCTAAATGCTAAACAGAGACTGTGATGGCCGCTGTTAACACTCAGCATTTCAGGCATTTACGGACGAACGCAAGTCCTTATTGTGTATGAATGAGATGAACTGAGGACCAAAATCGGGGTGAATCTAGAAAAAAAGTGTATTCAGGCACCACTCTCAATTCCAAAGACTATTGATAACATATACAAATGAGTTACACACATCCGGGAATATAAACATTTGTCCATTAATTTCTTATTGATAAATATAGAATAGGTCATGCATCCTTGCGGAAAAAATACAGTTTTAAGAACATAATTTTTTATCCATGTAAAGCTTTATACTGTTAATGGACCTACCACCTACACCTCTTTAAATATAACACGAGCAACATGCTTATATAGCTCCAGGTTAGATTGAACATACATCCGACATACATGGGGAAGTGACGCACGACAGCATTTCTGAAGTGTACATGCAGTGTACCAATATGCCGCCACTTTCTCGGCACTATTACCGACTTTTGCGGCACTATCGCGCCACTTTCACGGCACTATCCAACACTTTCACGGCACTATCACGGCATTTTGCGCCACTTACGTGAAACTTTCGCGGCATTTTCTAGCCACTTTCGCAGTATTATGGCGCCACTTTCGAGTCACTTTCGCGATACTTTCATGGCACTATCGCGAACGTATAGCGAAATAGTTTCGCGATACAGGGGAAGTGACTTTTGAAATGTAGTGTATGTTTAAATTGACAGTACAGTTTCTTCGTCTCTCATGTTATCAATTTTTTCGATGGTATAATTTTCCCCCAAATATTGGGAACATTTTCAACCGGCTACCAAAGCCGCAAGTCTTTCTCTATGTTTATCTAAAGATTTATCTACATGTTGATCAGGCTCATCTTTGAGCATTTGTTCGATGAGTTCGTCGCATTCCATAATGTAATACCTAAGGAGATATTTAAGTCTAACATAATATAATATGACATATCCAATACATCCCGTAATAATGAACTGTTGCGAAAGAATGAGGATTTCAAACCACATTATGTCATATTAACCGCTAATGTTCAATTTATCGTAATTTTGCTATATTTTGCTATATTTGCTATAATTTTGCCACATTTTGCTATAATTTTGCCATAATTTTGCTACATTTTTCTAAGCAATTGCATAAGCAGCTGGTTGATCGGTTTTTGATACGAGTTTACAGTGCTTCGTTGCCGATAACAGTTTTCTGACTTTATCTCGTTCTAGCTTGGTATAAATAACATCATTTTCGCGTAAACATTCCCGAATGAATCTCGATCTTTGCAATGAAACAGTGCTACCCATTTGGTCTGCTCTCTGAGATCTTTCAGGACAGAGTTGTATTTTTGAGTAAGTACCCAAACGCTATGTTGAGTATGCCATCCGGAGAATGCTAAATACGAAAGCATATCTTTCTTTTTTGTGAGTTCTTTACTCGCGCTGCAGTCGTCTATTACGAAAAGGGTTGAGTCTCCTTTGTTTTTTTCGTGACTTACTCGTAAACAGTCTTGTAAACAATCCCCCGGATCGACTCTGTGTACCCCGTCGTCATTCATTACCCAATCTCTCGATAGGTATGTTTTATTAACGCTTATAGTCGGACACAGAATAATAATATGATCGAAAACGTCCCTATAATAACTTTGTAAAATATCTAGAATAAAAGCTGTTTTTCCACAGCCCGTTTGCCCGCATATGATAGCGCAGTGTGGTTCTTTAGGTAAAAGATTATTAATAGATTGCTTGCACGAATCCATTCTGTATATTAAGTTGCGCATCCATAATCACGTACAAATATATGTTTGATTTACAAGCTGTTTCCTGGAGCTTCGTTATCTGTATAGTGACACCCTCGCTAGTATTTTCTATTCTCCTCCCACTGCCGTGTAGTTGGTCATCGTCCGTTGTTCGCATGTCTAGCCATAGCGCGTACTTCGTGGTGAGGTATTCACCCATCGATATACCCCCGAGAGACAGATCTTTCACGACCGCGTTAACTTCCGGGCTTCGTTTTATAGAAGGATGTTTTTTAATGTCATCCCACTGGTGATACGCTAGCATTCCTTGGCTATATAGTTGATTAGGAACGCCCTCGATAGTCAATTCTACTTTTGTAATATTGGGATTGTAGAAATTCTCGGTATTTCTTTTAAATGCATCGGAGGGGTCCTCGTACAACATTAAAATACCCTTCAACGACCTCGTGGGGACGTTTAGATTGATATTCCGGAACGTATCTTTTTTGTCCCTCGTGATCTTTCGGTGTCGAAGCACGCGATCGTACAAAATGGCTAAACTTCCTGTATACTGGTTACGAATTTGTCTGGCTAATTCAGGATCTGTTATCATATCGTACTCCAGCGAGATATTGTCAATGGAATAGCTAGCATCTTCACCACCGGTTTGGATTACTCTACCGTAGTCATTAAAAGTGAGTTCGTATTCTAACCTATCGCCTAGGGATGCTTGATAAAAGGGCATGTGGGAATCTAGTAATTCAAAGTCTAGGGGAATATAGAATCGGTTACCTAATGCGCCAGCAACGGCCTGATCTTTTACGACGGTACCATCACCACTAGAAGCATCTACGCGCAGTCTCAATGTGTTCCGATTACAAATACCTTGGTATTGTAAGTTTTCACGCTCTTTATCCTTTCTCCAGAGATCCATGTAACAATACTATACAACGCTATCGTCGATACTCAAAACCTCATTACCGCTAATTTTAATGTTATAATCAAACAGGAAGTTGATCTTGGAGCTAGTGCTTCAGTGGATGATGTTGCTCCGACTAGTAGTACTACACAACAGAAGACTGTCAGTACTCACGCATATCACAGCTTCCCTAAACTTACAGTGTTTAGTGGGGAGCCAGGCAAGGATAGTGAATATGACCTTTGGCGATATGAGGTTGACTGCTTGCTTGAGGCCAAGACACACAGTAATGAGGTGATTCTACAAGCCATACGAAAATCCCTCAAGGGTGAAGCTGCTCTTTCAACAATGAAGCTTGGTCACAAAGCTTCAATTACAGACATCCTATCCAAGTTGAAGAGTGTTTTGGGGACACTTCGGAGATGTTCTGTACTCATGTCCAAGTTTTACAGTGCCACTCAGAAGGATGATGAAGTTGTCACTGCTTGGAGCTGTCGTCTTGAGAGATTACTCTACCAGTTGGTTTGTCAGAAGTCTATATCCCATGTAGAGCAAGATGAGATGTTGAGCTCAAGGTTGTGGGATGGCTTGAATCCTACTCTTAAGGGACTAGCAGGCTACAAATATGAGTCTCTCAAGAATTTTGATTTTGATTGAGCAAATGAAGTCGGAGATTACTGGCATAAAGGATCATCAAACTCAAATGACGACACAGATCAATCAGCTTCAGTCAGGGCAACCAGATGTTAGGCCTAGAGGTCGTGGTAGATCAGGATATCGAGGTGCTTATGGTTCCACACAGGACACATCAGCGTCAGTGAATCAGTCTGAGAGTGCTTCTGGATCAGATATTCCTCCATCTCAAGAGAGTACACAGCAACGACCACTCCCTGTTTGTTGGAATTGTGGTTATCCTGGTCATCTTTCATATGGTTGTGTGTCCGACAGGATCATCGCCGGAGACCTTTAAACTCCAACAGGCTTATGGGCAGGGGGCACTCCTAGGCCAAGATCTACGCCCCAGAGGAAGACATGTCATGGACAAGCTTGTGGGTCATGCTAATGAGGTCGAGCTACAGGTTGAGGGTGTCACAACCAGAGCTTTACTTGACACTGGAGCGACAGTGTCTCTTGTGTCTAAGTCTTTTTATGATTCCTTCTTGAATCATTTACCAATTGAGCCTTTCGATTGCATGTTGAATATCGAACATGCCTGTGGTGATTCTTTGCCTTACATAGGTTTTGTTGAGGTTGGAGTCAGTTCCGGTGGTTGTGGTCTTGGCGATTGTGTCACTTCTTGTTTGCTTCGTGTTGTACATGATACTAAGTACAACAATAAGGTACCTATTTTACTTGGCGCAAATGTACTTTCACATTTGTTGGGCGAGTGTAAGTCTGCTTATGGTGTTCGTTTTCTTCAATGTGCTGTTTTGTTTACTCCTTGGTATTTGACATTTCGGAGTATGGTTGTTCAAGATAAGGAACTATCGAGGAATGGAGGAGTACTTGGCTACTTGAAGTCATCCGAGATAAGCAGTGTGATGATTCCACCCAACTCACATGTCACTATTAAGGGAAAACTATGCCATAGCGTACCATACCGTCAAGTATGTGCCCTTATACAAGCTACTCAAGACTCAGTGTGACCCGGGGATCTTGATGTTGCACCTACTCTTTTGACCTATGATCACACCAAGCCATATGACATTGATGTACTTGTGTCAAATGTTACAACTCAGACAGCTGTTGTACGTCCTAAGGATCTATTATATGAGCTTCTGCCCGTCTCCATAGAAGGAATGACACCCACTATGCCTTCAGATCCTGATACTTTGCTTGACCAGATAGAGTTTAACCGTGATGGACTTACTGAAGATGAGATAGATCAAGGACTTGGAGTTATTCAGCGCTTCAGTAATATATTCTCCAAAAGTGAAGATGATCTTGGTCACTCGTCACTTGTCAGACATAGGATAGACCTCGTAGACGACACACCTTTCAAACAACGGCATCGTCGTATTCCTCCTGGAATGTTTGAAGATGTAAAGCAACACTTGAATGACCTTTTGTCTGCTGGAGTGATAAGGCCCTCACACAGCCCTTGGGCATCCAACATTGTTCTGGTTAAGCGCAAGGATGGTCGTTTACGACTATGTGTTGATTACCGTCAGTTAAATCAGAGGACAATAAAGGACAGTTATGCATTACCCAGTATAGAAGGGCTTCTTGACAGCCTTGGTGGGATGAAATTTTACTCAGTGCTGGACATGAAAAGTGGATACTACCAGGTGGAGCTTGAGGAAGAACATAAACAGCGCACAGCATTTACTGTAGGCCCACTTGGGTTCTACGAGTATAACCGAATGCCTTTCGGTCTGTCATATGCGCCCGCCTCCTATCAGCGCCTCATGGAGAAGTGTTTGGAAGGTCTGCATCTCCGTATTTGTCTCATCTACCTGGATGACTTAATTATATTCTCCAAGACCTATGAGGAGCATGTAGAACGCCTCAGACTAGTCTTCTAGCGTCTCCAGGAGTGTGGCCTCAAACTTGCTACTAAGAAATGCAAGTTTTTCAAACGGAAGGTCAGGTATGTGGGATATATAGTGTCAGCAGATCAATCTCGTAGTCAGCAGAAAGATTTCTACGACAAACGTGTGAGAGCTGCAGTTCTGGATGTTGGCGATAGGGTGTTAGTACGAGTTGTGGCTTTTGAAGGATGTCATAAGATCCAGGACAAATGAGAAGGTGACATTTATGTTGTGATCCATCAGCCTAACCCTGATGTACCTGTCTACACTTTCAGGAAGGAAAATGGACAAGGACGCACCAGGACAATGCATAGAAATTTGTTACTTCCTGTGATTTCTCTTCCACGTCAAGATGTCACACCCCCTTAAGCCTGCTCCCAGAACTAGTATTTCTAGACAAACAGTAGTTCCTAGAAGATCAAGGACAATTCAAGGACAAGACCCAGATTCTGATGAAGATGAGGATGATGACTTCATAGTTGTTTCCACTCCATCACAGCCGTCAGAGTCAACTTTTAGAGGAGTTGATAGGCCAACTGAGGTTAGAGTAGATGAAGATAGAGCTTCTACTTCAAGTGATCAGGATGTGGAAGAGCCTGCAGATTCTGTTCAGAAACAGGATCAAGAGTCCGATGTGGATCAGGCTGGGGATCAGTCATCAGAATCTGCAACCTCAGACACAGCTTCTGTACCAGAGGATGCCACTCCTGCAGTTCAAGAGCAGGATCTAGAACCAGTAAGAGGATGTGACAACTCAGTTCCCCAGGTAGCTCCTAGACGCTCTACCCGAGAACAGAGAAAGTCTCAGTGGATGCAATCTGGAGATTACTTTATGTCTGCTATCACTGATGTTCCAGAGGACTGGAGAAGTCGAGCTGATTATCTACTTTCACTGATAGGTACAGGAGTTGTAAATGATGTCACAGCCAAGAGTATGCTTCTGTCCCTTATTTCTGGTCACGACAAATGATGAGGACATCATTTTGCCGAGGGGAGGAAGTATGTAGTAGGTGTTAATTCTGCAGCTTGTAAATATGTAAGTATTTTTAGTGTAGATAAGGTATCATGTCTTTTCTATTTCAACTTGTTGATTCAACAGAGGGTTGTGTCATTTCCTGGTTTCCTGTCTGTCATTAGTTGTGTCCTTATCAGTATTTGCTACTGATAAGCTTCTACTGGGTGAAAGGTCAATGGTTCAGTCTATTTTACTTCCAAGGGTGTTTTGTTCTATTGTTTGCTCGTCATTAGGGTTACCTCTTGTTAGCCAATTAGTATACCTTTCAATTCAAATCCCTTTCTCACCTGCCATTGCTAATCTTATGCTGCACACACACCTGCACTGCACAGCAAGTCATAATGGATGGAACATCAAGTAATCAAGGTTAGTAATCATAATTAATCTGTATCAATCTAAACATTATGCTTTCAATCATTAGTTTAAATCAAGTACATAAGTAATAAAATAGGTTTTAAATAACTTGTAAACATAAACAAACAATAGATTGAGTGAATGAGGTGAATGTGATGAGATTAGGGTCTGATTCATGAGTATTGCTTATCTATACATATATTTTATATTTCAATGCATTGGTTATTTGGTATTTTGTGTATTTTGGTATTTGATGCATATTTGCTATTATTTAGTAAATCTGGTGTATTTCTAGACTTTGTACATATCTCTCTAGATGTATGAATGTATTTATTGATAGTTGTATGAATGACTGAAGTTGTATTTCAGTAATGCATGTATATGCCGTGATTATATATGTTATTTACAATATCATAATTAATATTGTGTCTGTATTTAGGGTCATGTGACTGTCGAAAGAGACGACTGGCGGAAGGCATCTTACACTCTCGTGTCACACACAGGGTATGTTTTGTATATATTTTATCTGTATAATATGTTCATGTTGTGCATTCACTATGCATAATATGATTATGTGATGATTTAATGATTTCCTCAGTTATGCGTCTAATAATGTGTAATTATATTGTCTTTGTATATGAAGGTACATTTGCACTGAATAGATATCGAGGCAGAAATATATTTGTGTATCTGTTGTTATGATGTAATGAGTTATTAAGAAGCAGATCGATACTTTACATTTAATGTGTTATTGTACATTTATTCTGAAACAAGTGATATATTATGATTTTAAATTGTTTCAGGAGTGTCTTCTTTATGCCTTTGCTGTATAAACTGATATTCTCACAACCCCGTGGACTGTAATCACTTGGCGACTAAGGGTTACACATAAGGTCTACAACACAGTTATATGATGTCATGCTAAGATTTTTTTGTTTATCACTGCACACAGCATTCTGTAAATTATCAAGTCTGTGCAAGACAATCCATGAGTAGTAATTATCTTCTTGGCTCATTTCCACTTTCCTGTACCCCAACAACATGTCCAAAGGTCAACAGAATTTGCTTCCAACCAAACAATCAAATGTATCTCACATGCTTGGAATTGGGCAGGCATTTTTCTTTTAAGTAAAAATTCAAATGGGGATAATCCTTGTAAAATCTCCCTGCAGACCAATTCTTTTTAGTCACACACACAATTGGTGCTGCTCAACATCTTCATGAGTAAAATCTTAACATCTGCCTGTTTGGTGGATGAGCATGACCTGGCAACAACTTGGATGGGATGGATACCGCCAATATCGATAGGATTGGTCTCAGAGCAAGCACATCCTGATACCTGATATTCAGATAACAAATTTATCAACTTTTTCTTTTCTGCTTTGTCACCTGTCTAAGAGAGCATGATGTTGATAACTGAGGACTGTCATGTTAGCTACGTTATCTGATCTGTCCAATTCACTATCCGTTTTTAAAGTTCCTACATTTGAATTCTTATAAAAAGTCAGAGGCTCATCTGCAGTGTTCCTAATCCTCAGGGGAATCTTATTATTGTCTGAAAACACAACTCTTCTTGCAAAGTCCAAAGTCTCCCCATTTGTGGAAACAACATTTTCTTTAAACTGATTGATTATCACTTGCTGACATACAACCCATACCCTCAGGTGGCTCTAGTGTAACTTCTAAGCATCTAAACAGTCATATTGTTTGTGTTCATATCTTTAACATATTCTGCCATTAACATGTTTCCTGCAACGAAGGACAAGAAGACATGTGTAAGACGTCTACCAGACTGGCTTTATTGAGATGTTGTAAAGGACCATGATTACAATACATGTTGTAAAATATAATGCATACGTTACATTTCCTTTCCAGACATTGTGACCAGTTTTGTCACACAGCCAGCACTTGCCCTCAGCTTGTAGATACATCCTAGCATACAGTAAGCATTAATTTTAAGAATACTACCTCTATCAAATCTTTGACATAAATCCTGTAATTTGGCTTTAGTCACACTAACTAAAATTTTCAGATTTTCAGCAGACATTCCCTTCACTGTCAATCACACACTCAGTGAGTGAGTGAGTGAGTGAGTTTGTTGTTTAATGCCGCACTCAGCAATATTCCAGCTATATGACGGCGGTCTGTTTATAATCGAGTCTGGATCAGACAGTCCAGTGATTGACATCATGAGTATCGATCCATACCATTGGGATCGATGACATGCATCAACCAAGTCAGTGAGCCTGACCACCCGATCCCGTTAGTCGCCTTTTACGGCAAGCATGGGTTGCTGAAGACCTGTTCTACCCCGGATCTTCACGGGTCACACACAATCAGTTGTTCCCAATATAGCACTTTAGTAACCCAAGCTATGACATGCGTAATGGCAGGAATCTCACTTCTTTCCCGCATCTAACCTATGGAGGTAGATAAATTGAGGAGGTGGGTGGGAGTACTTCTGATATAATAGAGGCAGTATTCTTTGAATAATTAACAATGATAACTATTGTTTGATAATTCTTGTGAATCCTCTACCTCTATTAGATCTTTGCCAGAATATACCAGAGGGACCCGGTATATTTCTACCCGATGACGACATTTCTTATTAAATTGGATTTGTGACACTATTACTGGTACTGACGTCACTTCCGGTGCTGACGTCACTTCCGGTTTGTCACTTCCCTTTCATTGGAAAATGACGTCTCTTATGGTCTATTTGGGGACATGGGGAGAAATTCTGTGCCTGCATATATCTTGCTGCAATGGTAGACTTAAGCCAGCCCGCTATGCTAGCCTTGGTGATGTCCTTGTTTGAATGAAGCGTGAGGATATAAAGAGTCTCCTTCGATGGCGTCTATGTGGGTCTGTAGCCGAGAGATAGAATTTGAGAGCTTTGATGGGACATCTAAGTCTGTCTGGGTGATCCAGTGTCGGTCCCAAGGCAGGAATTGTATAATGGCTATGGCCCAACGGCCCCATGGTGGTAGATTGATTTTTGGGTACAAAATCTTGGAGAGATCTTAGAGTGATTGAGGTCCAATGTTGATAATGGGTGAGACTAGAATAGTCCAAGGCATGGAGTTCTAAAACTCTAGCTGCTGTCGCAATGGCTAGGAGGAAGGATGCTTTCCTGGATTTCAAGGTTTCGTTTAAAGTGCTGACAACACAACGGATAGATTCCACTTGGGGAAGATACGAGGTGTGTGAACATCTTCTAGTAGAAAGGATCTCATTAGCCTGTTTAGAATGGGATGGTTTCCGATTGAGCGAGTGAGTGAGTATGGTTTTATGCATATTTTAACAATATTCCAGCAATATCACGGTGGGGGACACCAGAAATGGGCTTCACACATTGTATCCATGTCGGGAATGGAACTCGAGTCTTCAGCGTGACGAGCGAACACTTTAACCACTAGGTTACCCGACCACCCCTCTGATTGAGAGTCTGTCATGTTGAAGTACAGAGTAAAGAGCCGATCTGTAACCTTCTATTGTCCCATGTCGGAACTTATTTACCTGACGTAGATGTAGTAGAAAGTCCGCTACCATAGGGATGGATATAGTGTTAGGTATAATCCCTTGTCGTCTTCTCCACTGGACGAACTTATTCAATCTGTTGTCATATATAAGGGAGGATGAAGGTCTCCTTGATCTTGCCACAGCTTCCGAGGCAAGCTCAGAGTCCGAGATGTCTGCATATTTTGCATGAAACTTCCAGGCGGTTAGGCTGGCCAGATTGTTGTGGAAAATGTTGGACTTGGGTTGTCATAACAGATACTGACGGGGAGGTAACTGGCCAGGTTCTGCCATTAGTAGACTTAATAATCTGGTGTTCCCCATTCTGCTGGGCCAGATTGGTGCTATCAGGATTATCATGCAATCCGCCTCCTCCACCTTGTGGATGACCTTGTCCAGGAGAGACCATGGTGGGAATGCGTATGCAAATAGACCCGTCCAATCCATCAATAGCGTATCAATCTGGTGAGCCCTTGGGTCGGGAACTGGACTGACATAAACCGGAAGTTGATGGTTCTGTCAGGTGGCAAAAAGATCTAGGTGTGGTGTGTCCCATAACGTGGTTATCCAAACAAAGATCTGGGGATGTAAGGTCCATTCTGTTGCCACTATTATCACCTGGCGGGAAAGGCTGTCAGCAAGGATGTTCAGGTTCCCGTGAATACTGTATTTTCTTGAGTATAGTGCGCACCCATGTATAATGCGCACCCCCCTCTAGCGGGTTCAATATTTTGGAAAAAAAGAAATTTGAATATTATGGGCAGAAAAAATTTACACCATACCCTCTCAGCGAAGTCCGGCAAACGAACGGGTGCTGAGAAACTTCGTCAGTACAAATTCGAAATTTGAGATAAAAAATCACCAGACATGTTTATTTACCGTTTAAATAGTATTTATTGTTCTGCTAGGCATTGTTTTATATCTAGGGATTAAGATTACCTTGTGTATTTTCTCGTAAACTAAGCCGGAAACAGCAATCAGCTGTACACACGTTTTCTTGGAATCTACCGGTGATTCGGTCAAGACACACCCAATGATATAACTTTATAGGATTTTTAATGCAAGGATCGGCAACAATTGTATCTGAAACTATTTTTTTTTATCAGGAATAATATATTCCATTATTTTCTTATATAATAACCCTAAGCGAAGCAGCTGATCGCTATTCCCGGGTATTATTTTTTACATGGAACCAGTCTGAACAGTCACCGTCAAGGCTCACGCACAAGTGATCGTGTGATCGCGAGAATTTCATGTTGACATAGAATCGTCAAACAAAAACAAATATGACTTTTAACGAGTCAAAGTATGTCATTTATGATATATGTATCCATTCTCTGTCAACTGAAGTTCGTTTCAAGGCGTCAATAGCGGTATTCTGACCGTGGTCGCTGTTAATAACGGTGAGTTGTGCGATCTTCCGATCGCTTCACACACGATTTCGTCGAAATTAATAAAAACAATATTATAAGGAATTTTGAATAAAATTAATGAAATAAGTTACAAACATAAGTCCAGATATACAAAGAACACTTTTTATAGCCAGACAGTGTAATTACATGATTATTTTGCGTACTTCAGTATGGATTTGTTGACATGGTATTTCCGGTGTTTCGTGCTCACGATAATGTCTTTCCATGGGGGAAAAAAACATCCAAACTCATAATTCGTGTATAATGCGCACCCCCTTCTACACAGCTGTGTTTTTTTTAAAAAAAGTGCGCACTATACTCAAGAAAATACGGTATGTCTCGCTTTCATCCGGAGAGACGTATCTTCCATGACAGGATGGCGTAATACTGTAAATCGTGAAATTAATGTGTCTCCAAAAGAATGCGACCCCTGGACCCTAGCCAAAAATGTGACACCCCCTCCTCTCAAGCATGAGCGGATTTCTATCTAAAGAAAATGTCCTCAGTCAGGTTTAGAATCCTCACCTTAATCCAACCTTACATTAATCCAATCACACACCAAATAGCAACGCTTATTAGCACTGAGTAAAGTACTTCCGCTGGCTTGTGTTGGCCTTTGCCGCAGTCGCAAAGAACAAAGGGTGGCGTCTGTCTGGACTTGCAGGTGTGATCAGTGATGACGTAAGTGAGTAGAACTCTTGTCTTGACTCCAGCAGTGACAATTCACAGGATGTAATTAGTGTTTGAATGACATTCTTTATATACTTTATATACAAGTGCTGCTCAATAAACAGTGGTGTGGAATACATCAGCGTATGTCTAAGTTGGTATTTTTGCTATCCAAAATGTCTTATTGTTGATATAAATGTGATGTTTAAAAATGCGAGCAAAGACCACTCGCATTTTTCGCATTTAATTCACGCTCGCGTTAATTTCAAGATTTACAGTATATGGCCTTCATTTCCTTGCAGTTGATATGAAGGGTTCTCTCTCCGGAGCTCCAAGATCCTTGTCCTGTGAATCTGATGCGTCTGTGAATAGATGGTGTTCAGGTGTCGGAGAAGTCGGACGAATGCCGCTCATTGCATGTTCTGTGCGTTCACCAATGCAGGTCCTGTACTAAGTTGGTAACTGAGTCTTGAACTCTAGGGTGTGGGATCGTAGTGAGTTCCTCCATGTCTGTAGAGGACGTAACATCAACCTTCCTCTGAAGGTCATATCCTATAGAGACGTTAAGTTGCCTAGAAGAGACATCAACCACCTTAGAGACCTGCTGGGTTGACTTGATAGGGTTTGAATCATTGTAATAGTCTTGATGAATCGATCTTCTGGCGGACATAGATATCCCTTGTGTAGTTGGAAATGCGCTTCGATGTGTATGATGTCTTGAACCGGAGTTGTCTCGGACTTGGAGGGATTGACAAGGAAAACTAGGTAGGTCATAAGCTGGACCAGAAATATATTAGAAACATATTCTGGTGTAACTGAGCTTTCTCTAGACTTGGTCTGCAGCCAGTAAATCGTCCAGGTACCCATGGATTTGTACAAGCTGGAGGTTGGCAAATCTGATGACTGGCGCGGTAATCCTGGTAAACAGCCAATGGGGCTAATGATATCCCGAATGGTATGACCTGGAACTTGCAACATCAACCATTGATTGCAAAGTGCAGGTATTTCCGTGAAGATGGGTGAATTGGGACGTGAAGATAGGCATCTTGTTGGTCGAGACTGATGAGCCAATCTCCTGTCCTGTCGACAGTAACTTCCGTACGGATTCCAACTGGAACTTTGGCCGAGGTACCAGGAATTTCTTGTTGAGGGTCTTTTAATATAGGTTGATTATCATCCTCATGTTGGTCGTATTCTGTTTCTGAACTAGAAATACCGGAGAATAAAAACCTTTGATTTTTTTGGTCTCTGCTATACTTCGAATGGCTCGCTTCTTAAGAAGCTTCCTGACGGCCGCTAGCTTGGCTCCAACTAAAGTACTGTCAAAAATGCTAGAAAACTACTTTTTTGGCTTTATATAATAAATACGAGTCATAGGACTATATAAAAAGAGCATATATCAAAATAACTGACATTGTGATTACCCTTAAAATGTACTTTACAGGTAAAATGATGATAAACTTAGAAAATATTTGTGTGTTGTCATGCATGTATGAAATGGCCTTTAACCTGAGGTAATTACCTAACACCTGTCCCGAGGTGATGACCTCACACCGTCCCCTGCATTCTCCCAGGTGTCACCAAGTTAGGGGTGGTCTCAAAATATTGCTGTTATTGTACTTAATTGGCATGCATTGATGGGGTAGCAATTTAGTATATGTACTGGATTATATTTGTTTGGAAACATGATGGACTAGTTAAGAGCTATGAAACGGCATGAGTATTGGAAGGTTGTGGTTTTGGAATCCAGAAGTATTTGTTGTTGTACAGATGGTTTCTGGAGGTAGCATTTATCTCTGCTGATGACGTACATATGAATCTGTACTTTCGAATGTTGTGTTGTCTTGCTATGAACCCGTTACACTTAGCCAAGATGGACACAACAAGGTTGAGCTCACAATGTCTGACTGGTGTACGTAAGACAAGGTAACCGTGTTGTGCCGCCAGCACACATGTCTTGTACTTTACTACTTTTCTTATATAGCCAAATTTTCTCCATGAGTTGAACTTTCATTTCATATGGTCTGAAGTCGACAATGTCATATATTCCTGTAAGGTCACCTTCAGACTACTCATGGTTTGGGCGACAGTATCTGATTTCCGGACGTTATATTAACTGGCGTTATCCATGACAATAACACTGGTGTTGTTTAAAATGGACAACAACTGTAGTTCCAACCAGTCTATGGACACATCACCTCCTATAATTTCCTTATGAAAATCACCAGTTTTCTTTTTCGCCTCGAAAACTAGCACACATCCATCAATAAGCCCCATGTCATGTGTTGCAGTGTGCAAAACAACGACACTATTACCTATTACTATTATGGGTGCTTTTTGTCCATATGCCGATAGTCACATGTAGTCAGTGGAATGATTCATCAAGGTAAATTATCTGGACTCCCGGACTGTGATAGTTATGAATGGTTTTGGAGATAATGTGACAGGATGGAATATTTTCTTCTGAAAAGTGCTCGGTCATCGCCCCACGCAGTGTATCGAAATCCCATCTCTTTGAGAGCAATAGTTACTGCAGTCCGGGAAACATTAATTGTATCTCTAATACCTCCCAAATTCTACTCCAAGTCAGGGTTACCTTCTGCTCATAAAGCTTGTACACTATACGCCTAATCACCCTGTATCAAAGCTGTCTAATATCCTTTTACTTCCCAGTTTTGTTTTTGAGACCACCCCTATACCTGTTTTGTTTTCTTATCATACCGTAGACTTGATGGCATGAATTGAAAACCCCATAGCTTGGGCAGTTCAGTAATTCACCCTATCTAAATTAATAAATGTTTTCCCTCTATCTCTCTAAAGTGTAAAGAACTTGTATACATTTCCCAGTACAGACTCCATATTGTGTACCATGGTTATGGCTATGCAAGTGTAATGTAACATGCATCATGGGAGCAATGTTAACAAAAACAAAACGCTGCACCATTTTGTCATTTTAGAAGATGCACATCTAGAATTTTTGCAAAATGATTTTTGTGTGTGGATTGGATGTTTTATGAAGACAACATTATTATCATTATAACAGAGTCATGTGTGCATATTTCTATAGTCCGTTTCTGACTGTCATCATTGGACTTAGAATAAATGTGAACTTCCTGTTTTCGTTCGAATTTGTGTTCTGTAAACTTGTCGATAGGACTCCTTGTGACTGAAATACTTCAAACCACAGGTAGGGCGATCGGTAATTACTCGATATTTCAATAACAACAGTCTGTGAAAAATTATATCCTTTTTTAACAGGCAAAAAGCAGTTTTCTAGCATTTCCGACAGTACTTTAGATGAAGCCTGCGTTCGACGGCTAGAGATCTCAAGATAGGATGTTTCTTGAAATGCAGTTTGTGTCTGTGAGCAACATCTAGAATCCAGTGATCAGGCATAATCTGCTTCCAATTTTTGGTGTATGACAGAAGATGCCCTCCCACTGGCCCCAGAGTCGGTATTATGTTGAAAGACGGTAGGCATAAATCGCAGTCCTTAGACATACCCAGGCCGAAAGGGTCTATAACGTCGGAGTGGGTGGCAAGTAAGTCAGAAACTGCGTTCACCTCTGCCACCCTATCTGCCCCGATGATAGGATCCTCGTTTCTTGTAGTCGTACTGACGAAAGTATTCCTGAGGAGACTGGCGCTTATCATATCCCCAGAGGGAACAAACCTCTTCTTAGGAGGCTATATGACGAATCCTTCTGATCACAGGAATGCTTCTGGGGATGGGAAGGTCCATGTATGTGCCTTGGCCACTAGGATGATAGGTGATACTTGAAAACATTCCGTTGTATCCTGTCTGACCTCATCGATGATATTTCCCAATTTGCCATTGAATGTCTTGGGAGCAGATATTAGTTGTGATGTTATCAGCCTCTTAGTTTGGCTGGAAACAGCTCTTGAACGAATCTGTGCTAGCAGTTGCTGACCCTGAACCCATAGTAACTGTGAAGACATCCAGACTTGGGTGGAGAGTAAGTCTTCCTGCATTCTGACTATGATGTCTAGCAGGCTGTGGATGTGTCCAATTTGATCTGTCCTAATAGTCACAGGAGTCTCTCCAAGTATGCCTTCATATGATGTCTGTAATGGCAGAATGATGTGTCTGATTCCGGCAACAAACCAGTTGATATAAGCCCCAATGTCCATTGAATATCTGGAAGCAATGGACGGGTCCTTCATCCTGGAAGCAGGTAGCAAGACATTAGTATTAGGGTTGCGTACTAGCTTCGTAAAGTCTTTGTCCAAAACTTGATGATCAGGAAGTGGAGAGTCATGGGTTTTACACAACTTCAGCTTTAATGTAGGTAAGAGTAGTTGGTCATCATGTCTGAGCTTGAGTAGAATTTCCGATGCCTGGTTTACCACCTGCATATATTGCCTGCAAACCTCGGCCATGTGGTTGTGTTGAGATGATGTAGGAGCATGACACTATTGGCACTAGTCCTGTAGTCCAATAGTAAAGGTATCCTAAGGACCAGTAGAAATTTGCCATTATTAAGTGTTTTTCTATATGTTATCATCATGAAACTGAACTGAAACTATTAGTTTCTACCACTGTAAACCTCATCCTGTTCAGCTGGCCGGTCGGTAGGATGGTCCTGTGTGGTCAGAGCAGATAGCTTGGGTACCGTTGGTTGATGGCGACCATACGGTAAGCCGGACAGCTGGACGGTCGGCTAGGTTACCGTGGAGTCTGTGTGGTGACCGTACGGTGTCTTAATGGTTGGCTGGACGGTCTGGCTGTGGCATAGACAAATGGCTGTCCCCCATGCAGCCTCTTGGCCGGAGGACTCTTCTTAGCCAATACTGTCTGTTTCTTCATAATCTCCATATCCTTGTTTAAGGCAGAGAACCGTGTCTCAAACATCGTTTTCATCATCTCCTGCTGTTGCTTCAATAGTTGTTGTATCAGACTCATGGAGAGAGCAGGAGATGATACTTCTGCTGGAGTAGGTGTAGGAAGCTCTTGGGTAGAGTCAGAGGCCTTATCATTGTCAGCTGCCGTTATGACTTCAACTTTCTTCTTGGCCGCTTCACGCCTTTGAGCCTTAGTTACAGCCTCAGCTAACTTTAAGAAGGCTTCCTTGGATGTTTTGGTGCACTGCTCGCATCTTGCCTCCTCTTTGCCACCTCTTTGCACTTCCAGCAGCTATTATGAGGATCTCCCGTGATCATGAAATGACCATACTTCTTGCAACCCGGAGTAGAGGGAGACCTCACAACACACCTGACACCAGCTTATACTCATGTGTGTACTATCGTCACTCTAATTAGCAGCTATTAATATTGACTTACTGTGTCTGTTTTATAGAAACTGTCAGAATAATCTTAGACTAATGTGACTACTACCAAGTGCTAGATCGTTACAACTATAACAATAGTTGCACACAGAAAAGAAGTGAGATTCCCGCCATTACGCATGTCCCGCTTGGGTTGCTATAGTGCCATATTGGGAACAACTGATCGTGTGATTGACAGTGAAGAGGACGTCTGTTGAAAATCTGAAAATTTTAGTTAGGGTGACTGAAGCCAAAATACAGGATTCATGGCAAAGATGTAATAGAGGTAGAGGATTTGCAAGAATTTTACAGTGTAGTGCATTTAGAGTATAAGATATAGTGACACAAATAAATCATAATACTTTCTATCAAAGTATCCTTTGTTAATCCATACCTGTACTTATGATCATGGTTTTCCATTAGTTCTTCAGTCACACCATTTGGTGACCAGGAGTCAAGGTTCCATTTTTATCTCTCAGCTCAAAAATAAATAAAGAGCTTAAGGAGGTCTTTTCATATTTGCAATCTTTCATCAGGAACAAACCTTTTGGTAATTCTGTCCATTTCATAACTGGGAAACTTTTTTCAACAGACTTTCGTATTTCCATTTCATTGAGCAGTTTCAGTTAGCATTATATATGCGCTACAACATTTTTCTCTCTCTATTATAAAGTAAAAGCATACTGAAAACTAACAGGATAAATATGTACAAGTCCATCAATTTTAACTTGCAATGTAATTGTTCTGGTTGGAACAATTGCTCCATGTGTGAAAATTCCTGTTTGACAATTCCATTAATATTTTGAAAAAAACAAAACAAACAACAAATTTATAAAATTTCTTAATTTATATACTGAACAACAAAAGTTCCTGTGACATTGAATAAGATTTAATGCAAAGTCATGTTTTTTACCAAATCTGAAACAATTTCGGTTTGCAACAGATAGAAGACTCCTGTAAGTGTTCAAATGGTTTAATTTGCCATACTGACTTCAGAAAATGCGTGATTTCATAAAAAACATGAACATGCCAAAATGTCAATTTACAAATCAACAGTGTGTGTGTCCACCTCTGGTTGCGATGCAAGCAACACATCTTCGTCACATGGAATGGACCAGGCGTTGCACAAAGTCCTGTGGGATATCTGTCAATATCTGCCGGAGCATGTTTCGAAGTTCCTGGAGTGTCTGTGGAACACGGGGTTGACGTCGAAGGTGCCGATCCATCTCATCCCACATGTGCTCGATTGGTGAAAGATCAGGGGAGCGAGCCGGCCAGGGGATGACATTCACGTTGTTTTGTTGAACAATCCTGAACAAGTCGAGCAATATGAGGCCGGGCGTTCATGTTGAAAGGTAATGCCTGGGCCATGACGACGCAAAAACGGTAGAACAACAGGGCTGATGATCTCGTCGCGGTAGCGCTGTCCATTGAGATTTCCCTCTACCAATATCAAACGGGTCCTCTGTCTTGCTATAATCCCACCCCTTACCATATTGGTACACTCGAATCCGTCCATCGCTGTGGCTTCAGTGAAAATGAGATGCGTCAGTGAGACCTTGTCTCAACTGCATGGCCATCCAGCTTAGATGCTGTCTGTACCACTGTAGACGTGCTTGACAGTGGTTTCCTGTCAAAATGGGACGTCTGGCGGGTCTTCTGGCAACAATCACTGCACTTCTGAGGCGACGACGTATGTTTTGTGAAGATATTTGTCGAAGGCCACGGATGCTTCTTGCAGTCACTGTTGCTGGCTGGAATCGATTTCGTAGGTGTGTTGATCAAATCCAGTTGTCTTGTCGATTATTGGTTACGCGTGGCCTGCCACTCCAAGGATGGTCTCTGACTGCATTCGTCTGTTGCCAACGTTGCCATATCTGTGGACGTTAAATTGTCTTGCAACATCACGTTGACTCGATCCTGCCTCAAGCATACCAATGGCTCGCAGATGCTCATTTTGGGACAGGCGTGGCATTTCGTAATGTTGAATAATTGCGTAATTTTGTTGTTTTTCGGAGTGGTTGTTGTCAGCACGATGCTAAACTATGCATATGGAATCCCGTTAACGCACATGTTTTTATACCCATTCTTGGGTTGTGAAATGCATGGGGCTTGCATAAAAGTCAACTTTTGCATGGAATGCATGCTTTTCTGTAGCAGTTGAGTTTTTGTGACATGATTCCATACATGGACCACAATATTGAAAACCAAACTTTACTTGTTTGAAAAATACACTAAAATATTGGTGTCACAGGAACTTTTGTTGTTGAGCATATATCTCTGTTACCATGGTAAACACAATTCTCCTTTTCTCATTTTCTGTTAAGTCTTCAGGATACTTCATCCTGACAGCCGTAGTATTCACTGTCAACTGCCCTTTTTGTTTAATTTATTTGACATGGTCATTTCATGGAATTCCCGTGCAGGAGTACTTCCGTTTGCATTTTTGGGTCTGCATTCTATCTGTTTCTGTCATAATTACATGTTTTCACATTTGCCTTTATCATTAATTAACTATCAGGATTTGTTTCATGCTTTCCTTTTTCATCATATTGTTTTGTTTTTCTTTTAGATTATGTTTATTTGTATTGTGATTGTATCTCTTAGTTTCCCTGCATGTTGCACATTAACAATATACAGGAACATCGCTCATAAACACACCCAAACATTTGTTCCTGTCAATGGGAACTTTTCACTACTGGGTGGTAACATTTTCACTGCAATTATATGTATTTAACCTTTAGCCTGCTGAATTGTTTTAGCATAAGGCACTGTAAAGAGGGTGGACGATTTCAAACAGTCGGTGCTTCATTATAAACAAGGGCCAATTGAAGAAATGTTTTGCACATTTATTCCTGATAGAAAACTACATATTACTATGTAAAAATTGTCTGATGTTTTCAATCATACCAAGGTTTAGACCAAAATGAACACAGCATTTGTAAATTTTCATGAACTTACCTGAATTACGTTATTGAAGGTGGTTTACTTTTCATGTTAGGAACCTTTTTAAATTGTTATATTTGTGCAAATTGATTTCAATAATCTTATCTCCGAGTTATCTTAATTTTAATTCAGTATAAATTCTATGTTTTATATTGGCAAATACCAGCGCCATGGTTAATTATGAACCATTTCAGTCAATTTATTATCCAAACATTAAACAGAAATAAAACCAACCTCAATTTTAGAGGTCATAATGTCAGTTGCAGAAATGCGAACATTTGGGTTAATCTAATGTGTCACGTTATAAAATTTGCAGGAAACAATTAATGACTCATAAATATTCACTAATCCCAATTTCAAATGTTTTGGTGAAATATTTACGAAATGTGAAAATACAAATCCTGTGTCATGATGCTAGCAGACATTAAAAAACCCAACATGGCTTGCTTTGCTCCACCTCGGCATAACTTATTGCTATTTCAATATCAACAAAGTTTACATTGCCTTCATATATATGCTTTTGCAAAAGTTGACGATCTTCTCAATCGAAGAATGTTTCACCATAAATCATAAATCAACACATATTATCAGTAATCATCACTTATATGAAATAACAAAGTGATTTTCACAATATAATTCACATATTTTTTAATCCGTTTGACCATGCATGTTCCCATGACCCGGAAAAGGTAGAAGATGAATCAGCACGCCACATGCAAGTTTCTGTTTTATTTGAACTTTTGTTGATATATAAGAATCACCATTCGATGTTACGTAGAATATAAAGGGATATGATTCATGTATCTGTGATGTACACGCTGATGATTTTGTTTTCACTATAATAATTGCATTCCAGGCAATTTGTCTATAGAAATCGTTGATCGGCAGTGATCACCCTCCACAACAGAAGCGTGAAAATAAGTGTGACAAAATGCGTTTCAAAATAGCATTCATGCGAGGCCGAATATGAAAGGATATACGCAAGTGCGAGATGTATACTCTTCAAAAAAAGAAACTTGACACCATCTTTCAAAATTTAAGATAAAAACAATGTCTGAAAATAGGACGCAGAAACCATAATTGAAACACCGTTTGAGGATCAATGTACACTATGTTCAAAATATTAATCGTATTGCACAGACAGACACATGTACACAATAGAGTTAATGTCACAGGGTTACAGGAAATGTCAGTATCGGTTGTGACCACCACTTGTATCAATTACCGCTTGACACAGACGACCTATTGATACAATCAAGTTGTGAATAACACGCTGTGGAATGTGCTGCCATTCATGCTGAAGTGCCACAAGAAGCGTGGGAAGTGTTTGGGGTGGTAGAGTCCTTCTGCGCAGGCGTCGATCCAACTCGTCCCACAGATGCTAAATCGGTGACAAATCTGGTGACCGCGCTGGCCAAGGTAATGTCTGGATGTTGTTGCGCTGTAGAAAGTCCAAGCGGTCGAGCGTTGTGTTGCTGGAATTGCCCACCGTGAACGCTGAAGTGAGGCAGAATGTAAGGCTGTAGGATCAAGTCTCTGTAACACACGCCTGTCAATGTACCTGCCACATGCACGAGAGGCGTCCTACCACCATGATAAATTTTGGCCCATACCATGACACTCCAGCCGCCAAACGGGACACCCTGCTGCACACAGCTGGGGGCGTAACGTTCACCCCGACGTCTGTAGACACGTGTGCACCTATCAGTGTGTGAGTAGAAAACAGGACTCATAAGTGAACAGTACATTTCTCCACCTTGCACGTGCCCATCTCACCCTCTGTTGACACCAATGCAGACGGTCTGCCAGATGACGTGGGGTCAATACATGACGTCGAACAGGTCTTCGTGCAAAAAGTCTGGCCTCCCTCAATCTGTTGCATACTGTTTGATCTGAAATTCTGCATAGCCAAGGGATCTGTGTGGTTGTAGACGTTGCTGTGGTAGTGCGTTCTCGTAGGTGTCGCAGCCAGATGTATCAATCTTGTGCTGGCGTTGTCACCCTTGGTCTCCCTGACCTTGGTCTGTCGTCCTCTCTGTTGGTGTTGTTGTACCGGGTCCATAATGTGGAGATCGTCTGTCGGGATACGCCAAGGTGCCTGGCCACATCTTGCTGAGTTGCTCCAGCTTGTAATCTGCCAACGGCGTTGTGATGTTGAGCTGTATTCCGGCTTGGCATTCTGTCACCACATCTACTGTCGTTATAAGGTCTGGATGAATGCCCATTGATGTGTTTTTTTATACCCCTGTAGCAGGGGTGCATGCATGCATAAATGCAGGATCCTGTGCTGCACGTTTTTTACAGCCGGTTGCGTTTGGATGAATCTGTAAAACTGATCCCCAAACGATTTGTTTATGTGGTTTGGATGTGTTTCGGCTAATTATGGAAACCTCATCCTTCTAATCACATTTCATTTAATGATTTGGGATATTTTGAGAAAAGTGGTTTTGCATATATGTCAATTTTCTTTTTTTGAAGAGTATATACACTACTGCCTAGAAGTTCATTCCCCTTACACGCATGGGCAACGCGTTACGCAACCAGTGTGCATCGGGTTGGTCACGCGTGTGATACCCGTGTGCAACCCGTCCGCCACTCGTGTGCAAAGCGTGACACACTCATTAGAGGGGGAACAAACTTTTGCCCAAAGGAGGACCCATGTTAAGCTGAACCTGGAAGTGGTAACAAGGAGAGAAAATTTTGTTATCCTGACGAAAAATGATAATACACATGTATTTGCTAATGTCTCCTTTCTTTATGTGATTTTGATGGAATAACATGAATACTGTTGTGATTAAATAGATCTGTCTTGTTTTATATGACCATTGCGTCTAAATCTGATGGCGTTAAGAGAATACATGGTCCTGGAACATGTTATTGCAATTGAAATGCTTTTATTGTGATTTGACATTAACCGTCTGTAGTACGACTTTCAGTGATAATATGTATGAGGTTTGGCGGCGCATTGTTTTTATTGGACCCTAATTACTTTATGATGACTTGGACTCATTATCTCAGCTCCATAGCCGTGAGGCTGGAAAAGAGCAGCATGTAATTAATGAGGGTGGGTTATATCATTGAGGATACACTTGAGGGAGAGAATACTAATTACCGTACTACAGGAAGAGACCTGTAGACGTAAGCGCGGGGTTGTGTTTTAGCTGGCCGTTCGATAATGGCCGCCAGGAGAAGTGAGCTTGGACTGCGTCATCTTAAAAAAATAATAAGATACAGCAGTGTTATTTTCACGGGTCTGTTGAATAAACTCCCAGCGCTACTGTCAATGTATCTTCTACTTGATCCTTGACACATCATTTTGGCATTCACAATATATAGTATTTCAACGTACAAAGGAGCACTGATCTAAAGCAATTCCGCGGGAGTTACGTTGTTACCTGTGCATTACTGTATTTTCCCAGTTAGTACCCGGATGATATAGCAGAAATCTAGACTTGTTCGCGACCTGTGCTCGCCATTCGTAAGCGCATTTTTATTGATATTAGAAGGACGTATGGTCACATTGATCAACAAAAATGAAATACAGTTTTGGAAATGTAGGTATATTTGTGGGGAGCATCGGTAATGGTGATGCAGTTTTGAGAAGTCTCTTGCTTGGTAATTGTGCGACCTTCGTGTACACTATTTTGACTTGCAACACAAAGTAAATATTTCATCTGAACATTGCTTATTTTACCGTGTGTATATGTTTACATTCAAAATGTAAACAGATTTCATTAAGGAAATTTATTAAACGCCTAAATATTCAGTTTATTTTACAAATTAACTGAAAAATATGTCCATCTTTATTAATATGATAACGAATTCCAAATATTTGTTTATGTTTAATATCATCACCAAGTACAGTTCTGTATTGTTTGGCTTCTTTTCTTAGCATAATTAACATATTGTGATGTGTTTAAGCTCTTTTGATCGTCTTTATCATTTTTAGTCAGTCGGTTAAATAAATGGACAGATTATTCAGTCAATTTGTAAAATGATTGAAATATTTAGATATTTAATAAATTGCCTGAGTGAATCATATTTTACACATTGACTGTAACATATACACGCTTACAAAAGAAAATACTTGTGAAAACAACGTCTATCGCGCATCGAAAAACTTCCCAACCAAAGGGAAAGGAACAAGAATGATTCTGTTCAAAGCTGCAGCGAATGAATGAAAACAAAATGCAAATATCATTATTACAACCTACCAAAGTTATAATGTATCCGGGAATATCAACATAAAGGAACAATATCCATTGCATCTGCAGCTGTACAAAAATACTTATTCGATGTCAAATGTCTATGTGAGAATCAAATACTTTAATAATAATTATTTGGAAACAATATTTGGAATATATATGAAATATATTAAAATATTTAAATATATCGTTTTTAAACGTTATTTAAATGTATCGGATATTATAACCCGTGTTCGTTTCTTAACTGATAACTTAGTTTGTTTCAATTGTTTCACATAGGTGCCAAGTTAGCTGAGAAAGCCCACGTGACAACTATTTTTATAATGTCCACGGTTCTTAAAAACATACATTGAGTTCGATAACAATGAACAACCAGTCAGTGTATTATCGGTTACCCTTTGAACAAAGTATGTTGTTTTTACATCTGTACTTCACGCCATGATATGAGTGTATTCCCTAGGTTTAGTAAACCTACCTTCACATGTAAACACTTACTTTTGACATATCCACTGTGCAAGATAACAGTAATTAATCAATCAACGTATTTCCTGTTGATCCTTTGATGTCTGGGAATGATCAGTTGATTTACAAAAAAAGTAAAGCAACTGATCATACATCTCTTGCTGGGCTGCCACGTGCATATCGCATAACTCACATTCCACCTCACTTCAAACCTGGATTTAGATTGAATAATTACCCCAGGTACAAGAAAGACCAAATTGGAACCTTTATCGGGTAATCTGAGTGGTGCTACAACTAAGTATACATGTTATAAATTCATTAACTGAGCAGCAAGTGAATTACGACAAATACACAAGTGTAGGGTTATACCAGAAAATGTGGATGACAACAAGGGGGTAGTAATTGTATCATCCACGCAATCCGAAATCCGCAAATGCTTTCAGGGATACTTTTTTATTATTAAACTGTAACCATCAGTGGTATTTCCAAATAACGACATCCGATGAGCTTTCGCCGTTATTTGTCTGTTTGTTTAGGCTGAAGAAATTAATTACCATGCGCCCTTTGTCGAAATCTTCTTAGATCACTGGTAACCAATCAGTTTTCAAAAATGCGTAAGTTTATTTAGCTGTCCTTGCAGACTGGTAGCCCAGTCTCTTGTCACGCTCGGTTGCGTTAACGAGCAAATTGACTCACGGCAGCTAGTAAGCCCAAGCGGAAATCCAAAGGTCGTATTACCTGAAGAATCAACCTTCATTTGAGAAATATCTACTGCTCTCAAAATCAATATTTCTCCCAATACTAAAAGTCAGACCTTTCTAACCAAGGATTACCAGTTGAAACTGGTCGATGGCTGAACATTCCCAGGGAAGACAGCCAGTGTCCACTCTGTGATTCTATCGCTGTGGGAGATGAATTGCATTATTTATTCCGATGTGAAGCTTTTCACCAACGGTGATATGAACTCTTAAATAAGCAATATCTTAAGTTTCCAAACATTTAAGAAAATTATGACCACTAACAGTGTAAGAAATCTAAAAGGCCTATCTAAATTCCTTAACAATGTGTACAATACAATTGGTAAATTGTATTAGTATCCACATATCCTATTTTTATTATTTTTGTTAAATTGTACATAATAAAAATTGTAGATAATTGTATGTCATGTTATTCTAAGAATAAATGAGTTTGAGTTTGAGTCAGACACCCGAGAAGAAGCCAGAGATTAGTGCCTCTTTTTGAATATAGTTTACAATCATGTGTTTTAGGGTTAGCTGTGTTGGCTTTAACGTACTTTTATTTCAAAAGAAATCTGGATCGGTAAACAAGCAAAACTTGCTTATGTAATACCTCTCCATGTAACAACTTAACAACAGCTGGATATATATAAGAGAGTGATGAACATAAACATACAAAATGCACAAATGAAATACACGAAGCCAATACACTGAAGCAAGTGGTGTCTGTGAAATAAGGTAATGCAGTTTTCCTTTACTACATGCATAAAATTAAGCTACTCAAACCTTTTGCTTTTGACAATAATGTCGTGAACTGATTTAAGAAGAGTCATGTTTGTAGAACTGCTTAACTACTGCCATGTAATATCATTTTTAGACCATACCCATGTGTGTAGAAATACACAGTGTTTCTGATATTATCGTATTTTTTGACAGCTATAGAAAAAGTGAATTGCATCTTTAAGGTGATATCCACAAGTGCAGTCTGGTATGTCTGATACATGTCGTCTAAACTTATCAGCGTTTAAGTCACTGCAGCCGAGCCTAAGGCGACAGTGGACAATTTGGCAAGATCTATGAAAATATTTGAAGTCAAAATTATTAATAATTGCATCAGAACGATTAATTAAGGATTTGATTTCTTTTACTGAGTGAGCATTAGTTACTTCATCGGATAGAGGGTTCCGCAGGTTGATCATATCCAGAAGAAATGATTAAGCATAGGTCTGTGTTCTACATTTGATTGTTTGTATGTTGAATCTATTTCTAAGGTTATATTTGCTGTTATCAGAGAATTGAATATACACTTTTCAAATATTTTGGCTAAGCAACTTGTGAGTGCTACAGGTCTATAATTTGAGCATTCATGTTCATCGCTGACACTGACACCGCATCAGCCCGGCAGTGGACTTGACACAGTTATTTGCGCACCGATTATATATCTCCTACAGACAGGGTGGGGTGGTTGTTCAAAGCGAAACGGACGACCCCGTCTGTTATCTAATAAATGCTGTGCGGCGCCTTTGATCTTGCCTCCAACCATACACCTTATAGTAGTAAACGACGATCAGGATGGCCTGGAAATAAACACAATTCTGTCTGCCCAGTGTATCCACAATTAACTAGAATGCTTCATATCCACAAATATATATAGAAAATAGATATTTGCCCACAGCAAATATTCATTTGCTTAATTGCATCAGTGTGGTTTATCAGAACATGTATAATGCTTTCTTACGCTTGGAGAGGCAGACTGAGATTGGACATTAGGATAACGTCAGCAGGGATAAAAGAGGTCATACCAAAGAACTTTATTTACTAGTGGAAAAGTCAGACATTCCGATCAACCACTACATTTTTAGGCCCGGCCGGATCTCAAGGTTGACCAGATCAACACCCCAAAGGAACATCTCTACACCAAACAAGGAGTCCCTTTCGTCATGGAGCACAAGAAGGGGGGACAAGACATCGAGTACGACATCACAAACCACACAAACTTGTACCACTTCTTCCAGAGTAGTGGCGTACCGACCTCAAACCACTTCGTCGCCAATACCGCCGCCCTCCTTGCCAATAGTCTCTACCAGAATCCCGACCCCAGGATGAGAAGCTGACCAAGAGACTACTACAAGGATACCGCCACTAGACTTCTAGCCACACACGCTCGCCAGCTGATACCGTGCCTTCCCACGCTTGCCCCCCCACCCCAAGGCCCAAACTTTTCCATATTATATAATATTCTTTTATCACCCACTCCCACCCAGCCAAACCCCAACCCTTAACTTTATTAGAATAGGCTGTAAACTTATATTTTTGGGGGGGTTGCACTTCTTTAATTAATCATTACGCTTTTTTACCCTAATAGTATAAGTGCTTCCCCGTGTGCGAGATAGGCTTAAGTCGGAAAGCGCAAGTTAAATCTCCGAGGTACCTATCTACCAGAACTTTATTTGCTGTTCTGGTCATACATAAATATATGTAAGTTACGTACATGGGGAGGCTAGATTATTTACAGCTTACAGCAATATAGTGCAAATATTATGTTCAATAAAAGAAAACGTTGATAGATCTATAACACACTTTTTGTACTATTAAACAAACTGTGGACTTTTAAGACATTTTCGCTTATTGTAATAACATCTAGCTAACAAATCATGTCTATCTCTGAAATCCACAAGCATAGTTGCTGTCAAACCTAAAAAACATATTCAGGGAGGTCAGTTTTGACTTGCCAAGCACCTTAAGGTGAGTTTATTTTTAAACTGTCAAAAGCGATTGTCCCTTCAATACTAGTATATGGCTGGAAGCTGTCTCTCGGACTGTTATGAGTTATGATGTATTTTATGATATTACTGGGGAATGTTCAAATTAGTTACTGTCATTTAATCCAACGTTCTACCTGTCAACTGTCTCAACACGATTTCATTGTCAAAAGCAAAAGATTCGAGTAGCTTAATTTTATGCATGTAGTAATGGAAAACTGCTATATCTTATTTCACAGACACCACTTGTATTGGCTTCATATATTTCATTTGTGCATTTAGTATGTTTATGTTTAGCACTATTTTACATATAATCTGATATATAACCAGCTGTTGTAAAGTTATTACCTGGAGAGGTATTTACATAAGCAAGTTTTGCTTGTTTACCGATCCAGATTTCTTTTGAAATAAAAATATGTTTAAACCACAACTGTCTCAACAGGACCATAGGTTTGTTTATTTATCTCCTCCCTGTCTCTATGTCTTAAGTTGTTAATCAGTAACTGCGGTCCAAATGTATCAACTTATTCATCTATTGTTGCAAACTTGACTGATTTAAACATATCTAATTGATCATGAACTACTCAGTCAGTCAAGCACCTGTATCAGAAATGTAAAACAAGCCATGTTTCATGTAGTCCTAATATCACTGAAAAATGCCGATGTAACGTGACATATAAATTTACTCACAGACAATATATTTTGCGTGAGAGTGAAGCACAATTTTATTAAAGTTTTATTAACAATTTCATAAACTATAATAATATTAATATTAAAATTCATCATCACTTGCCAAGTTTATGAAAATGTCGCCATTTGGGAGATGTCACATATAAACAAGGATTCGAACTAAGTTTGATCGTCTTTGACATTGAGGTTTATCCCCACTTTGCCAGCAAACTGCAGAAGATTAACAGTGAGTGAGTGAGCATCGTTTCTATGTTTATACAAGAAAAGATGTCATGCCATAAACGCTCACAGTAGTTAGTGAGTAAACTCACGACCTGTCATGACCTGGTTGAGTGACTTCCTCCAATCAACGTGAAAGGATTACCTATCTACGTGGTATAGGTACTCACAACCTCTAATAATAAACTGGTCGTTTGGTATCCCCAGCAATACTCACTATGGTCATTGGGCAAATGTAAAAATCACAAACCCTAACGAGATTCTGTCTACATGGTCACACCCGGTGATTGTGAAGATCTCAAATTCTATCAACAGTCAGACAGTATGGCTGTTCATATTCATTTACAACATCCTCTTATAATTAGTATAAAAATGTCCCACACAAAACCTTCTTTTATTTATTCTTTCAAAATACAAAACAGAAAGTGGGGTGTGGGGAAATGGGACATATTCCTACGTGAAATAATGAGACATTAGTAGTGGTGACGGCTATATCATAATTGTATTGTCTAAAGCATAAATTTGGCGAACGAAAAATGTTATATTTGCAATCAAGTGGAATGACTCATGTGGGCAAATGAATATGTTTGCAATCCACAAACAATCATTTTATTAATGGCGAACATTTACCAACCCGCGACATTCGTGTCAACAAGGGGGTTCCCCTAGCAATAAACTCGCATCTAAATTCACCACTGTTCTACTGTCGGCTAGCCACAATGGCTAGACTGGACCCTAGTGGAATGGTTCATGCCATAAAAGTCTAGCAACCGAACATTAATCAAGACGGGCCGACCTTGTATTTACGGTCTGGTGAACACAGCTCAATGGCCGCTCATTTATTCAAATTTCACATCTCACTGTTTTGTTTTATCTCACTATTCATTTGATAAATTTGTCAACTTCAACTGGAACCCGGTCCCGTGTTACATGCATGTGCAACGGGTTGCACACGCGCTGCACACCCGTTGCACACCCATGTCCAACGGGTGCTCACCCCGTGTGCAACCCATTGAGCACCCGTGTCACATGCGTGTTACACACGTTCTCAACGCGTGTTAGGGGAATGAACTTTTAGGCAGTAGTGTATATCAATAAATACTACATACATATTTTCAGTGTTAGTTTCAAAATAATTGAGGGATAGTTAAAGAAGTTTTCCTTTTATAATAAATTTATCGATTCTAGCAGGATTTTAGAACAATTTCACGGAGCATTTCAAAATTTATTCCATAAATATGAAGACTGCCATGATTGCGTATTGACAATAAATTTGTTAACGTTTAATTATCAGCTTCTAAAATATTAAGCTATAATTTTTATAATTAGTAGCTGCTTTTTTTCCCACAATGATTATGTGTATGGACACTAAATATTGGTGTTTGCATCAGCACAGTGTAAGTGATCAACTTTTTTTTATTATCTTTAGTTTAAAGATATTTTATTCAACAATTATTATCTTTCACCTGAACATCAAATATGTGAATAAGTAATTATTTCACAAAAAATAAAGAAATAGGTAAGATCCTTCTGGAATTTTTTACATACACAAGTCATATGGAGATTTATCTTGTGTATGAAGCAGTTTGTTTCAAAACAAAACAATTCTTAAATATAATTGTAATATGAATACGATTAATAGATTTCTTGTAAAAGAACATGATTTTTTGTTTATTTAATCACAAGAACCTGGGTGGCACTTAAGCTGGTGAGTTTGCCATATTCTTATAAGAGAATGTTATCTTTTGAAAAAGGAATAGGGCAGTTCTGTAAAAAAAACAAAATTGTACCCAAAGTAATCGATGACTATGTACCCAAGAAAACTAAATCTGTATGATTATATCTATTTTTTCATGTTTTTTTGTGCAAATAATGAGGTGAACATTATGATAAAACATTCCATCAAGTTCATAATATGACTAACCTAAATGTACATCGTCCCTTGAGTGAAGTCAGTGCACATTGGCACAACTCAAATCGATTGATTGTGATAGGAAAGTAATAAATTCTTGTCACTGCAGAAGAGGCCAGTAAATTGATGAACTGTAAGTGTAAATATGTAGTGTTCTGACAGGAAAGTGATAATAAATTTACTTTTTCATACAAAAAGGAATGTGTAGCTTTGAAACTACAAAACTGTTATATAAAATTATTCTGGGTACATACCACTTTGGGTACAAACTCTCAAGAAATTATTTTGGTATGTTCGGATGAACAAAACCTTCCAAATGGCGTTCTGGTTTTCTTGGGGGGAATTAGTCAGCAAAGAGCCGGAATCACAGAAGACTAATCACAATTTTATTTACAAGAACAATTAACAATGAACAATATCTAAGAATATAGCTGAGGGTGCCACAGAGAGTCGGTACAACCCTCTGGGCTGTGTGAGAGAGATCTGCTTGGTATGAGTGTCAAACCCCTTCTGCTTAACATTTTGCTTCTGTATGTATTTAACAAAAATTAGAACAATAAAAAGGAATATGATTGGTTGATACACGATGGGGTGTGCCCTATGGTTAATGAATGGCTTGACAGAGAGGAATACTTAATCCTGTTAATCCTGTTGGACTGGCACTAATCCAGCTGACATATTTACTGGGTGCTTGGAAAGAGATTATGGTGTCACTATAGATAAGCTTGTATGGGGGCTAATCCTGAATGATTCTAAATTGAAGTAATTGCTGAATGTTCTAATATAGGTGACGACAGATTTACTTAAATAAAATAGTTCAAGGCAATCTATAAGACTATGTAGATATATTTTGTCTTATTGAATATTATGTCTGGGAGATGGAATCTTGATACCTTAGGCTAGTATTTATCTAAAAGCTTTAAATCTATTCTCGTTACCTTAGACTAGCATCTCTCTAAAAAGCTATGACTGAAACTACTGATATTTTATATATGCATGTTACCTGATGATATGTATTACTTGCTAAACTATAATTATATGAAATGATGTATTAATATTACACCATGATAACTCATAAAAGCACTTCATGTGGATCTAATTATTATAGGAAAACTTAGTATAAATGTTATATCATGATATCTTCCCCGCCGTCTGAAAAAGTTTGGACCCCAAACGTGTAAAATAAAATAATTATGGCTTAGATGGACAATGTATTAAGTTAAACTGGTAGTATAGTAAATCACAAATATTATAGAGTCTTTTTAGTATACGGAAACATAATGTAAAAGTTCTTTCTGCTGTCATCAGGGAATCTGGATGTGGAGCTGGCTTGTCTTGGCACTCTGTACTGGTGGTTTATGGGTGATGTAGGAGGCCTTGAGATAGTTCCACATCCTGGTTTGAGGTTTAGGATAGATGGCTGTGTCCATTATCCGTTATAGAGGTTTTACATGGAAAACAAAGAAAAGAGAGTTAGCATGTTCAAATAATATGTCATATATAAAAATTACCCATACTTATGTAATAAGTAGAAAATAAAACAAATATGATAATTATGATGTAAAAGATCAGTACATAATTATTACCAAATGGTGTCATGACCAGGAAGAATGTATTGGCAGCAAATTACACTGAGTATATCATAGATTAATAATATCCTTCTATTTTTGGATACAATCATTAGATTATATATACATATATGTGCAGGTGCATATAACAAGTGCATTGATTAATTACACTATTGAGGTATACAATTAGTAAAGTGTTAGAACTTATGTATATCCTTTTTAGAATTATTTGTTTGTTTTCGTAACTTTTTGGTTTGCCTTTTCTTTGTTTTGGTTCATTTCGGTCGTGAGGATTGCTTTATTTCAATTGGGTTTGTTTTGCTTCGATTTTGGTTCTGTCCAATTCAGTTTATTTTGCTTCGGTATGGTTTGATTTGCTTTGGTACGGTTTTGGTTCAATTCGCAGTATGGTTTGCTTTGGTTTGGTTCATTTTGATTCGATTCGCGATACGGTTCGGTTTCGTTCGGTTCAGTTTTTGAGATTGGTTGATCAGGTCAATGCTCCAAATTTGCTGTGACACATATAACACCGATGATAAGGTTTATGCTATTTGTTCACAAGTTGTGAGGCTAGATAACCAAAGTAAAAAAACTTGACACAAATAAACATAACAAGATACAGCTCATAGCCATTTAGTGATTTGCACCGTTTATTCAAGAGATTTTGAATTTGGTCAAGAATATGTTCATTTTGCATCTACAGACATATATAGGGAATTGATCCTGGTATGGTAGACTGGGTCTATGGTATGTGGTTGTAGCACGGTATCTAAATGTGTTGATGTTTCCCCTTTCCCATATGTGGAAAAATAACCCTTTAGGATTTATAGATTGGTAGTTGAGACACATGATACGGAGCATAATGTTGAGGTTTGTGTCCATAGATTTTTAACCACTCACTGATATCCTTCCTTGTCATCGAGGTAGCGCTGTGTGAGGTGGGGAGGAACACTTTCAAAATAGTGTGTGGGGTAATCATGGTTATTTTTGTTATGGGTATGTGAGGTCGTAACGTAGCAGTCTCCTTGAATATTTTCAATGCCCATAACTCTCTTCATGCATTGCTTGTATTCTTCTCAGGAAGTCACCTACCTGTCTTGTTTAAACATGATTTGTGTAATCCAAATGATAAGGTGTGAATGGGCTCGTATCATCATATGTTTTGGACACCATGACATCACAGTCTAGTTGTTGGTCATATACCTTCTTGGAAGCATATATGGGTGGGTATGGTCTAGGGAATGGGTCAAAAAGCTCTGGCATTAGTCCATCTGTGACTTCAAGGAGATCATCCCAACTTTCAGTTAGGTAATTTGCTATAAGGCATGGGCAGACAGATTCAAAGTAAACCTTAGAAGGTGAAGATGTGGGATCCGAAGTACGTACTTTTGCATAGCAGTCGTTATCAGTGGTAATTTCGATTCCTATTACTTCTTCCACAGCATGAGATATTTGTCTTAAATGTTTAGGGTATGGTTGGAAAAAAGGTGTTTGTGAGCAGGGTTGAATGGAATTAACATTGGAATCTTGAATAGGCTGATTGAACTTATGCTTTTGGAGGGGCTTTTTCCTATGTTTACCTGACATACTTCTTTTGAGGTGAAATTCTCTCCGAATGGAGTCTGGAATGCTGCTGCCATACTCCCATGTGTTTCCTCTTTCTGGATCCTTCCATTTCACTCTGTAGTAGATTTTGCCATTTTCTCTCTTGGAACTTACAATTGAGTGGATGTCCTCTGGATTGAAAACCTGAGGGCTATCCTTGGTTTGATTACCTGATGTTGGACTCTGACTTGGAGGTTGTACCTGGCTGTTGTCAAGTTGTTTTCTGGATTTTGGCTGGTGATGCTTTCTATTCACTCCTCTTTTCCCTTTGTGTACCTTTTCATTTACCTTGGTTGGAGCACTAGGACCTTGTGTGGCATGATTTTCCTTGGTAATTGTCTTGCTGGAACCTGCAGGTTTTTCTGTTGTATTAGGAGCAGGGTTTTTCTTCTTTGTTGGGGTCTTTTGTTTCGAATTCTTGTTGCTGGACGTGCCTGCCTTAGTTTTTGAATTGTCCTTGTTACCTTTCTGTCGATGAGGTGATTGATCAGTTTCTTGATAAGTTGAGCTTGTTGACTGGGAATTATTGCTGTTAGGCTGTGAATCATTGACTGGTTCCTCATTGTCATCCATGACTCGTGAATCTATGTTACTGGTGTCATTAAGGTATGGTTCTGGAGGATACTGTGGACGATCAGCAGGATCAAAATATGGCTTCAGACGGTTGGCATGGACCAGTGGTTTGTGTATTTTGTCGTCAGAACTCCGGCATAGTTTGTTGGTATAATTTGGACCTGTATGGATGATATAATAGCTACCATACCACTTTTTGGTTAATTTGTTGGACTTTCGACTTTTTCAACTTTTTGACAGTAAAGCCAAACTCTTTGACCTGGGGCGAATTCTAGTACTTTAGCCTTTCGATTATATTGTTCTAAATACACCTCCTTAGCCCGCGCAGTGTTTTCAGCTGCAATTGTTCTAGTGATTTCAAGCTCCTCAAGCAAATCCGAAAGGTAACTTTTGTTATAGTGGCCTAAATTTTCTTTTGGAATTAATGCTACATCTTGTGGAGCTCTCATTTCTCGGCCAAAAAGCATAACATATGGGTTTTTTTTGTGTTGATGAATTTGGGGCCATCCGATAGGCCATCATGATGCCAGGAATAAAATGGGGCCAATCATTTTGAGACTTGTTACAATAGGCTCTTAGTGACTGATTGATATATGAATTGAGCCTTTCTACACAGCTGTTTGTTTGAGGATGGTATGGGCTGGTATGGGTAAATGTAATTGCCAAAAGTTCACAAATTGCTTTGATAAGTTTGGACATGAAGTTCTGACCTTTGTCTGAAATTAAGGTCCTTGGAGCGCCATACCGACAAAATATTTCTCTGACGAGAACATCTGCTACTTCTTTGGCTTCTTGGGTCCGAAGTGGAAAGGCTTCACACAATCTAGATGATGCATCTGTGATGACCAATATGTATTTGTACTTGTCTGGTGTTGTTGGCAGGGGACCGAGAATGTCAACGTGCCATCGGGTGAAGACCTCTTCTACAGGTAGTGGACGGAGTGGTGCCTTCTTGCCATGGTAGTGCCTCTTGGACGTCTGGACATAAGTAGCAATATCGCTGTACATTTTGGGTCAGTAGTACTTAGGTCTCATGGTGTTGTGCATCCTTTCTTTCCCATGGTGGCAACCGCCAAACTCTGAGTCATGGTAGGATTGCAGGATTTGATTCCTGAGGGTTTTTGGGACTGCCAGCTGTTTAATGAACTTGTCCGCATGGCCTTTCTGTATTTGTGGAACGAATTTGTATAGGATGCCTTCATCAATTTCAAAAGTATTGGCTTCGATAAGAATCTTTTGACAATTCTTTTCATCTTGTGTAGTCAAAGATTTGGATAATTGGACAAATCCTTTGTAGATGACGTAAATTTGGATGTACTTACTTCAACCAATGTATCTTGAGTATAACATCTGCATTTGTAGCATGTAATGCTGCAACAACATTAACTGGTACTTATTACTTAACTCTTCATGTTCAAAGGTGACTGACCAATGTGTTGTCTGTGTGTCTGATTCTAAGTGATTAACAATAGGTGTGCTAATATCCTCAGTCTGAGTTGTCTGTGTGACCTGTGTGGATGAATGTGTGTTTGGCAAGATTGTGGTACTGCTAGTTGATTTGCTTTGCTGAGTTGAAGTTACTGAGAAAGTTTTCTCAGCATCTTCTTCTGTCTGATCAATATAGTTAATATTTTCCTCATATTCCCTACGTGAGAGAGCATCAGCATTCCCATTGGCTTTGCCGCTGCAGTGAACAATGTCAAAAGTGTAGGTAGACTAGTTCCAAAGACTATCGCCCTAACCTACCTGTGGCATTCTTGATGGATTTCAGCCATTTCAATGCTATATGATCAGTGTAGACTGTGAATTTGGTATTTGCAAGGTATGGACGAAATGATCTAATTGCTTCAACTGAAGCTAAGCCTTCCTTTTCTGTAATGCTCCAGTTCTTTTCGCTGCCATGAAGAGCTCTACCACCAAAAGCTATTGGATGTTCATCTTTTTGACTCAAAACAAAACCTATGCTCATATCACTGGCATCAGTTGCCAGAAGAAATTCTTTGTCAAAATTTGGATAAGCCAGAACAGGTGTATTACTCATAGCATATTGAGTGTATTGAATGCCTGATCACACTCAAGTGACCATTGGAACTTTGGTTTCTTTCCTACTTCTGCCTCTGAATGCTTCTTTAGTAAAGCATTCAGTGGAAGCGCTATGTGAGCATAATTTTCACATTCTTCCTGTAGAAGTTTGTGAGGCCTAAGAAGGAGCGAATCTGCTTTTGTGATTTGGGCACTGGAAAAGTTCTAATTGCTTCAATCTTTTTGTCATCAACTTGAACACCTCCACATGATAAAACATGACCCAAAAAGGAAACTTTGTTGCAAAGTTGCATTTGGATGGCTTTAGTGTTAATTTTGCCTGTTTGAGATAGTAAAATACTTGCTCCAAATGCTGGAGATGCTCTTCAAAGTTTTTGCTGTAAATTATCAAATCATCAATGTAAATCAGCGCAACCTTAAAAAGCAATTTTCTTAGCACTTTGCTCATGAGCTGTTGAAAACAAAGTGGAGAATTTGTCAAACCTTGGGGCAAACGTTTGAACTGATAAAGGCCTTGATGGGTGACAAAAGCAGTTTTATGCTTTGAATCTTCATGTAATGGCACTTGGAAGAAGCCATTAGCAAGGTCTAAAGTTGAGAAGTGAGTGAGTGAGTATTGTTTTACGCCGCTTTTAGCAATATTCCAACAATATTACGGCGGGGGACACCAGAAATGGGCTTCACACATTGTACCCATGTCGGGAATCGAACCCGGGTCTTTGGCGTGACGAGCGAACGCTTTAACCACTAGGCTACCCGACCGCCCCTAAAGTTGAGAAGATTTTAGCTTGTGCATTGACGATGTGATCAACAACATCATCAAAAACAGGAAGAGGCCATGACATTGGTAAAGTGACAGAATTCAACTTTCTGTAGTCACAAACAAATCTATATGAGCCATCACGTTTCTTGACTAGGATAATGGGAGCTGAATACATAGAAATAGACAGGTCGATCAAATCACACTTCAGAAAATCATCAATAAGTTCTTCAGTGACTTTTTGGAGATGAGGAGATTGGCGATATGGTCTACACTTAACGGGTGGGTGGTTGCCAGTGTCAATGATATGTTGGTGCATGTCAGTCTTTCCTAAATCTGCAAGACTCGTTGAAAACATGTCTCTATTTTATCCCCAAAATCTAAGTAGTCTGTGTCGTTAGTCTGGAGTCAGTTGTGTGTTGGTCAAATCACTTCCTAATTCTTGTGCAATTTCAACATAGTCCCTGGTGTTATTGTCTCTCTTCACATTGTCAGTGTTAACGGTATTTATCGATGGTTGGTCAGAGTCGATTTCAAAAACAATGTAACTAAATTTTCCTACAACTGTACCCTTGTCTAGAAGGATTCATAAGCCTAAATGTAGCCATTTTGCTTTTTGCTTTAGAAAGAGTTCTACCACCTGCTACTTCAGAATGAGCAGTGAGGGAAGCAATGGGTTCAATGAGGATGAGGGAATCCTCTTTGGCCTCTGATAGTCTAACCTTGAAATGAATTTCACTCTGATGGGGGATGTAAATCTGATCTATTGTTTCTGCTAATCCACAAATCTCTTGCACTGAATTGGCTATGAAATTGATATATTGCCTATCTGAGGTGCTGTTGTTGAGCATCAAGGAATGACAGCTATAATCTAAGACTGCATCATTGTCATCAAGGAAGTTCTTACCTAGTATCACTGCCTTTGGTAGTGTAGGCAGAACATAGAATCTTTGAGAAAATTCCTGATCCTCAATGACAAAATCTAACACAACTGAACCTAACACTTTATGCAATTCGCAGCCAACACCTTTAACCTGTAGAAAGGGTGAGTTTCCAAGAGTAAGGTTTAAGAAAAGCAGACGAAATACAACCAATTGATGGCCCTGTATCTACTAAACAATTTGTTCTTGTTGTGCCAAATTTTGCCTGAATTACACTTTTGGCAAGGGGCGTAACTAAAGACACTGTTGGAATTTCACTTTCAAAGTAACTTTCCATACCAGACTCCATATTTGCTATGACACCTGTTAGTATGTACCGTACTAAATAAAAGAAAGACAAGTAATCAACAATGTAATGAAGTACTTACAATATTTGAAGACCTTTTCTTCCTTTGTTGGTGTCTTTGGAGGAGTTGGTTGTCTTTAATCCAGTGTTGAGGTCAGAGGTGGATGCAGCTTGCTTGTTATTTCATCAGATGATCACGGTTGGACATGTCCTCCAATGTGTTCTTGTAGCTGGTCGTAGTTAGTTCCTGGGCTCCATGGTTCCGAAATCGATGATTCTCCGCCAAATTATTTTGCAAGAATATTTGTGAGCTGGTGAGATGTGAATATCATGCTTATCTTTTACCCAAGAAAACTTGTTAATCATAGACTACAAGTGAGTGTTACAAGATAACTTAGTGAAGTATGGTTTCCTCAAGGATACGGATTGACATCAAACTACTGTAAAACAAGAGGACAGATGGGGTTTTGGCCTCAAGGACTGTCTGTTTAGTGTTGATTTCACGGCCTCTTCTCCCCTTTTCTCCCCTTTTCTCTTCTCTCTCAATCTCTCTTTCTCAATCATTCTGGACCAAGGCTTATATAGCCAAGGTCACCTGACATTTAGTAAGTAATAAATATAAATGTAAACAGTAAATCATCAGTGACATACTTGCACATCCTGTTCAGGATGGCAGATGTACACAAAACTGGGGATTAACAATTAGGATTAGCATCTTATAAATAACAGCAATTAAATGTTTCAAGGCATATAGATGTCATGGCTCCAGGGTAATGAGCCTTTGCAATCAAATGTTCTTCAGACAATGGGTGTCGTAAATCAGTCACCATGACAACTTCCCTCCGTCACGTGAAGCTTGGACCCCAAGCTTACATGAGTCCAAATTGATATGTGTGAGTTTTTTCACCAACGAAAACAACCATGCAAATGTGATCAAAATCAGTTATATGAAATCCTTATGCAACAAATATATCTATGCAATGACGGTATGAAAGTGATCATCTAGCCAATTTGATTTAGTGCCAGTTAGAAACTAACCAAGTGATCTTTGTAATGTGCAATTTCACTACAAGGTAATTACTGCTTTGCACAGATTCAATAAATATATCACAGAAGGTTCTTTGAATTCAGGAGTCTGGCTTGGCGGTGCGACTCAGTACCGAATAATGATAATGATTAATGTCATAAAAAGTACAAATTAAACATCTCAGCAAATATTTCGCATAAAGAAATTTGAAACCAGGAGTCTAGCTTTACCGCGTGACTCAAACGGTACTTGTGGGTACTATTGCCCCTTTAAGTACAATGGGTGCTCTTCCCGTGTCTTTGACGGATCTTGCCCAGATATTGTGGGTGCGATGCCCAAGAAAAAAATATCCTTAATTCTGACATCAAAACTCTGAAATGCTGAATACTGCTGTGCTGTTAATTACTTAATACTGACATACAATAAACATATGTGTGGGGGTGGCTCACCCAAGAATAACCCTAATCTGAATTCAAAGTCCTAGACAATACATTCAATTTTGTACCAAACTGTGCACATTAATAACTTGTAACAAATGACAAATTTTGTCGTTTAGATTTTTGAAATTACGAGTCGAGCTTAGAGGTGTGACTCGATAACCCTACAGCTAAGGTTTGTCTGGGCCCTAGCTGCAACTATATGTCTGGCGTGGCCTGGAGACATTTCAAAGATTCCCTACACAATAACTTCAAAGATCTAGCTGACTAAAGATGTAATTTGGAGTATATTGCACACATACAAAACTGAATTTTGGAAAGACACATTTTGGCATTAATATACTGGCTTTGATTAAACATACCTGGTTGCACTATTCAACAGTCACACAATATATATCCTTGATTGAGTCCATGTAAGTAAACACAAATTAGTAAGTCCCAATGAGATATCTTGTACACAGTGTCCATCTTGTAGGTGCCCGTGAGGCGGTTTCTGTATTGTGCAGGGTCTGCTGGAAGATGGCTGTGGTCGGGTCTCTGTGGGATACGCATGTGTACTTCTTTTCTTAGGTCATGTGCAGGAACGACATCTTGAAGCGGAAGTCTTAGCAGTGTTGCTAAGATATTCGAGCAGGGAAGGATTGGGATCGGAGAACTTGTTCTTGATCGGAGAGGTTCTTGTTAAAGGCCATTTCTTCGTTCTTGGAAGGTAGTATATCCTTTTAATAAGAGACTGTCACTTCCTACAGTATTGTGAACCATATGCCATGCTGCAAAGAGGTACAGGAAAGGACAGACTAAGAAGTCTGTCATACCCGGATTCTCCACCAAATTAACAACGCGTGGCGGTCCGACGTTGATTAATGAACGATTTGCACACTCGTATATGCAAGGGGCCGACGTATGGTTCTCAGTGGGAAGTGACAACTTGGAGACGATGGCTTGCGGTATATACAGTTTTACTTTATACATGTAGATAGATACACACAAATGACACTATGTGCCAAGTCAGCACATAGTGGTAGTGCTTGTTGTCTTGGTGCCCCGGAGCACCCAGCCTAACCCTAGCTAGGCTAAGGGTAAGACCTTTTTTTTCTCCTCTTCTCTTCCTCTCCTCTCTTTTTTTTCTCCTCTCCTTCTTCCTCTCTGGACCAAGGCTTATATAGCCAAGGTCACCTGACATTTAGTAAGTAATAAATATAAATGTAAACAGTAAATCATCAGTGACATACTTGCACATCCTGTTCAGGATGGCAGATGTACACAAAACTGGGGATTAACAATTAGGATTAGCATCTTATAAATAACAGCAATTAAATGTTTCAAGGCATATAGATGTCATGGCTCCAGGGTAATGAGCCTTTGCAATCAAATGTTCTTCAGACAATGGGTGTCGTAAATCAGTCACTATGACACTATGTTGGTTCCAATACCAAAGCGTTGGACTCGGAGTTCAAAGAGCCGTCAAGATATGTGTTACTTTGTTCTAGTTGGTTTACATTGAAACTGATATTTACCTTACTGCCCCTGTTGACAACTCTTTTGTATAATTTGTTGTCGTTGCTATATGGCTGAGATAGTGACAATGCAACATTCAATCTGAACGCACTCACTCCTGGAGTCTGGGGTACTGGATTAATAAGTCAAATAACAGTATATGGTCACAACTCCTACTTAATTTCACACGGAAGGCTGGATTTCCAGACTAAAAGGATTGCATTGTAGTTTCATACACAGCAAAAAAAATGCAGTTTCCGGTATCCGGATACCTGCCGGATACCACCGGACACTTACCCAAAACGCGTCCGGGTATCCGGTGGCAGATACCTTGCCGGATACCAGATCTGTGGTATCCGGCATGGACACCTCACCGGAAAGTATGTCACCTGGAATCCGGGTATCCGGCACCGGATACCTCACCGGATACCTCAATCTGGGTGTCCAGGGATACGGCACCGGATACCTCATTCTGAGTTTCCAAAAACATGTCACAATTTGGGGGGTGCATTTTGTTCAATTAAGTGTGAAACACCTAAAAATATATTGGAAACTAACCATGAAAATTGAACATTGCTGAAGGTATCCGGCAGGTATCCGGCAGGTATCCGGATGCAATTTTTCGAGATGTCTTTCTCCTAGTAAATAATGTTAGCCTGGGCATAGCAGATAGCTGTAGTAATATTCTGTGTTATTTTAGTTGTAAATATCCCCTTGAAGTTGAGATCTATGGGCATGTACTTTTGGTGAAAACATTTTTCAAGTTCATATATATTTCAATGTTCAGCGTATTAAATGAAAAGCATTCAGTCCTGGTATGATGGTATCCTTACATATCATCTTCATATTCCCAGTTTGTTTTAGCCTAGTGGTTGAAGCATTCGATTCACCACATCAGGACATTGCTTGGTGTCACCCATCATAATATTGTTTGAATTTTGCTCATAAAGTGGCATAACACCATACTCACTCTGACAAAAAATGAAAGTCATTGGCTATGTGCTCACTTGGGCCTTTGTTCCTGGTGAGATTAAAAGTTTATTTTGGAACTGTATCAATACTTGTTACATCTTGACAGACGAGTTTCATTGAAGTTCGAAACAGAATATCATTAACCCAAATGGGTGCATAAGACTAATGGCATCCACAGAAAACACCTAATAAAGTACTGGTACATAAAAATATCAATGTAACTTTTCTACTGACATGGAACTAAAAACTTTGTTCAGTGAGCTGTATTAATTGTAGGAAAACATTCAGGGCATTAGTATATTTGATATATGTTAGCACCTATGTTATGAATGATCAATATCATATTTCTTTAAAGAAGCAAAACAAAAAAATTGTTAAGATAAAAAATCATATTTATTGATTTTATGACATTTCATTGGTTCAGTAACCAGAGGTGTTTGCAAGAACATTCAAAAACAGAAACAGATGCTTCAATGCCATTTTCTAAATAAACAAATTAGTCAAATCTCAGAAGAATTTAAAGGTAGAAGAATATCTAAAGTCAATTATGTTTGTGCAGTAAACCACAAAAGTCATTCAGATTTGTATAGTCAGCGTCAGTGTACACCACATAAACAGTCTCACTGCTGTGGTATTGATTCCTTTAGACTTGATTAATGTCGTAATAAAACAACCTACAGAATCACACTGATGAGGCATTATTCATTCAGAATCATCACTTTCTGAGGTGAACCTGTTAGTTGTTCTGGGGAGGATTATTCATCATCCGGAGAGTCCTTTGTATGACTTGTCTGATCTGGTGTCATTGTGAAATCCAGGTGCCTGAAACAATTTATAACATCTTTAAAAGCTTGTTATTAAAAATATAAGAAACACACATATATTGACAAAGGGTAAAAATTTGGTTTCTCAATGAGTAAGGTAATGACAATTTATCAAGCAACTGTTAACCAAACCATGTTAACCAATGTAAAAAAGCCATAGCAAACAGTAAATTGTACAGAAAATACAAAATTGTAATTGATCTTCTGAAAACAATTCCTGTAGTGCCATAAGGCAGGCTCACCTGAATTTTTCTCAAATGTTTGCATTACATCAAAACATAAGGAAAGGTAAACAAGGCAATGCAAATTGCATAAAATAGGTTCTTATACATAAAAACAGAACTAAAGTATTTGACGTAATAAGCGCCTCGCTCTAATAAGCGCCCATGGGAATATTTGCTAATATATTGGCTAGTGAACAATCCCAATTAGGACCCTTTCCAATTAATCAATGTATACAAGACTTATTTATTTGCGTATAATACACACTTGTGTGTGATATGCATTATCATATTTTTATCATTTATCCTATCTTTAATTCAGATTAACAATAACGGCAAAAACTGCCAAATATATTGGTCAAGTGTAATCATAATTTAAGTAGTTCCATTTGGTTTTGGAACTTTTCAAGGGTAATTGTAAATCATTTGATTGTTATAAAGTTACACAGTATTGCATCTATCGTCTGTTTCTAAATACAGTGGAACCTATCTTTGACTTGTGTGACATAATTGAATCATACCCCAAGTTCATTATGCATTGTTATGCATCTGCACAGAGTGGTCAAAGTCCTTGTCACACACATAGTTTGCTACAAGGCAGAATCCAATAAGTACAGTTGAGACATCAGGCTGTATCCAGACAAACTGTCTGATAACCTCAAGTACGGTCTTGGTCGCATCAAGGGATGTAGCTAATCCTAAATAAACATTAAACAAGTGACATCATCTCTTCTACAGAACACTTGATCAAAGCCTGCCCCACCTTTGATGTTTATCATCTCGTTACGCTCACAACAGCTCATTAGCAAGATGAGCTCAATGTCAACTCATGGTGGATTAGGGATTAACAGGGCAATTAGTGTCAGGTGGGTATTATCACTTGCAATTGTCTGTTAATTACTTAATTGAGTAGTGACGGCTTAATTAGGTTCCAACCACACTGACTGTTATGCTACTTATCAAGTCAGTTTACTGGTAACATGTGTCTGTGGACCAAGGAAATGTATCATGCCAGATACTTAAAAAGTTCTACTCATAAGTAATAAAATAATGACAGTTTTGATATGCAATTCTCCCTACAAAGACATTTAACATTTGATATACATAAACTGTCTGTTGAAACTATGATGATGCTAATATACAAGTCGCACTAAACAACCTATTCATATACTGGTACCTAGCCAAACAAACATAATTTTTTTTATGTGTATGCACATGCTTGTACACATATACCTCTACTGGCATATCACACATACAAACAATCATTAGATGGATGTAATCGTTCAAAAATATTTTACATACAAAAACAAGTGAACAGATTCTGTAATAGCATGGTTAATATTGGGAGATGTTTTAGCATTTCCATTTTCACAGAATCGAAGGCATATCCTTTCATGACTCAGATCAGCTTGTAGTGATTTAAATTCACATAAAACTGATTCATGTCAAATGACCTATCCCGCATGTTATAAAAATACCATTCATTACTTATTTGTGTGTCCAAATTATGCTATTATTAGAAATAATAGGTATTATTATACAGCATGGATATGATATAAGAAAGCTTTATATGGAATTGTTGAAAATTATGTACAGGAAAACATTGAAATAAATCAATCAATACGTGCATTTATCTCAGAATCTGGTAGATTTAATCAATATGGACTTCTCCTTCATTATCTACTTATAATCAGATGATTACATTATTGCTCAACTGATAGTTTGCAATAGTATAGAATTAGTATTTTATTAATACTTATTTTGTATTTCAGCATCATTTAGATAAGCCATCGGCTTGTTTGCAAATCCAGTTCACTATAAAAAAAATATATGTTTAAAACACATGTAGTAGAACATATTGCAATAGTTAAGACCCGAAAAGAAGTTATGTGTAGGATCTTCAAAATGGTATCCACAAGAGCAGGTTGTAGAATCATGTTGGTGTTTGTTGTTTAACTCTGCACTCAGCCATATTCCAGCTATATGACGGCGGTCTGTAAATAATCAAGTCTGGACCAGTCTATCCAGTGATTGACATCATGAGCATCGATCCACACAATTGGGATACAATGACATGGATCAACCAAGTCAGGGAACCTGATCACCCGATCCATTAAGTTATCTCTCACAACTAGCATAGGTTGATCATGTTGATGGGGACTAACTTCAACCTGGAATCCCCACGTGAGTAAGTATGCGGCTGTTAGCTTTGTTTGATGTTTAACGCCACACTCAGCAATATCGCAGCTATGTGGCAGGAATCAAACCTGGGTCTTCAGCACGAAGAGTGAACGCTTCAACCGCTAGGCTACCCCACCACCAAAAATTCCCCCATGATAAAGTTGTCATCATGGTTATTGTTCAACTAGTTCAAGTGAAAATGTTCATACCCTTAAAATGTCTTTTCTTCCACTTCACGATGATCTCTGATGCAAAACTTCTCTGTTATTACAGCTGTTCTTGATTCTTCACATCTGGAAAAATATGTTGAGGCTATTAATCATTCTCAAAGAGTACAGGGAGTATATGAAATAAGACAGTGAGTCACATTAGCATACAAATTATCCAGTTAAAGTAAACATATTTCTACATTATATACATAAGCAAATACTAACATATGATAGACAGGCTACTTGTCATATAAAAATATAATTATACATTTACTTACATGTTGGCTATAAAAGTTAATGTGTCACATGTGACAGGCTTACATGTGGTAAATTACTTTAATACGTGATCATTGTAATATTCACATATTCCTTACCTTAATGTGTCACTTCAGCTGCCAGCATGACCTCAGCTGCAATCTCAATATTTGGCCAGTTTTGACGAAATGACCGATCGTGTTCAGTGTATAAGCTGGGCCTCGTCTCTAATATAACTTGGCGCAAGTTGACGACGCGCATAGAGAGCCGGGAACCAGCTTATGTCGTGTTAACCTGGTTCCCGGCTCCCTATGCGCGTCGTCAACTTGCGCCAAACAATAATGTGATATTAGAGACGGGGCCCAGCTTAGTGTTAACCCGGAACAAGCCATTTTACCCATATTCCCCTACGGTCCAGGGCGCCATTTTAGAACATGGATGTAAACAAACCTCGTGTCTCGATATACACTGTGATTCTTGATTACGATAAGCTTACCTCGTGTATCGATACATTGTTCTCATTCACCTCCACCACGGAAATGCCGGCCGAAGTTCCTCTCAGCCATCCACAACGCGGAAGTCAACAGTATTTGGAAAGGCGATTGGCATTGCCAGGTACGTAGCAGGGCTTCGAGGCCTTATGATTTCTGTGCAGAGATCTTATGGAACGGATTGATGTAGATATTTTCCTGCTCTACGTACTTTACCGTAAACGCCAAGGGTCCTTTTTTTAGTATTATGGTCAACTGTTTGTTAGCATAAGAGGCGTAATGGATTTGTGGTCAAAACAAGATGATCCAAATTAGATCCGCTTTTTTATAGATAATGAAGAACAGTACCAAGATCTAGGAACGATTATTAACTCTTAACTTTCGTGGGATGCTAATACAGATTATAATTTACAATAATGGCCACCAAAGACTTTATATTTTTTACGCTTAGGATATTGTTATAATTACACTGTTATGTCCTTGTTTTGTATAAGCTTCATAACTTAATCATTCAATATTTCATGGAATGACTCTGACCTTGGCGAGGATCTTTTTTGCAACAAGTGATTCCTTATGTAAAGTGTATGTTGAATGACCCTGGCTTTGTTGTCAAATAATTGTTTGACAGTTGTTAAATATGGGGTTATGTTTTATCTCTGAATGTTTGGGATGAAATATTTTAATAAGGACAGTTCTAAGTTGGAAACTCAACTGGGGCCTTTTCAATTGAATTCAATGTACAGCATGTACAGTTTGGACATTTCTCTAATGTGAATGCTACTTATGTTTGCAGAATGTCTGGATGAATGAATGAGTCAGTCATCTGCACAGCATCAATGGAAAAAGGGAAGCAATGAGGAACAAGAGAAGAGTAGCAGTGAGTGGTAAATATTTGAAATTATTCTGTTTGGTTCATCATGTTCATGTAGCTATTCTGCAAATATTTCTTCAGTTTGCTTGTTCTTTATCACCTGTTGGCATGGATGGCCTAATTATCAAAGGCACTACAACTTGCTGTACATAGTTGCATCTCTTGGGCTTGACAGAAACCGATGGTCGTGGGTTTGAATCGAGGGTAGCATCATACACTTGCTTGTGGGTTTCATCAAAGTGGTAAACATGTAAGACCTGCATCACTTCGGGCTTTCTTCCCACATCAAGCTTACATGCCGAGATATAACTGGAATACTGTTCAAAGAGGCGTTAAACCCAATTCACTCATTTAACACCACATCCAGCAATAGTTCGGCTAAATGACAAGGATTATAAATTAATCAAATCTCAAATCTCAACTAGACAAACCAGAGATTAATGTTATGAGCTCGATCCAGACGCACCGATGATGACTGTTATGGACAACATCCCATGTTATTGGGTACGATTACGAGCTTTCAATGAGCCCACTTGCTACCTCATCTATTACTTTGGCTTGTATGGCAAGCATAGGTTGCTAGGAACATTTTTAAGAGATGTCAGTTAATGATTGTTTCAACTCATCAGCATGGAACAATATATATCTCAAATGTTTGGTATATAACAAAACTCAAAGATGATAAATTAAGTGAATTTGCTGCCTTTTATCTGTAAGTACATGTTGCAACAATTCTTTTCTTTTGCTACAATCTTTATACATAATTTTGCAGAAACTGAAGTCCAGCTTGAGATACCCGGATGACAGGTTGACAGTCTGGAAGGACCCTTCCAGATATCCGAAGTGATTGGCAGACAGCGATGAGGAGAGTCCTGTTATTTCAATGGGAGCCTACCGAGAAGTTATATGCCAATTGACACTGGGACACACTCACAAAGGGTGGTCAGGCAAATGTGAGAAGACCAACCAATGCCAAGTCGGAGTGGGATCCTTCAAGGACCTTGAAGAAATTATTGTCTTTTGCCATGTGGTAATCACTTGAAAGGAATGATGTTTGCGACTACTTGTCTATAAATGTGGACCCAAACACCAAATAGAATGTTCACAATTCTACTAACACAATGCAACAGGGATAGAGCCCATCTGGCCTCCCCTCATCCTGGTTCCTGTTTTTCCATGGCAATATAGAAGGAAAAGGATGTTTGAGGGCAAGTAACTCTGAACTGGTGAGCATGGTCTGCTGATGCTTTCAAGCGAACAGTTATCCCGCTCTGTTATGAGTATTGAAGAATAGGAGGAAAGTGCATACTGCATCAGGAACCATTACATGAACACTGTTCAATGTGTGATATATGCATATAAATAAAAGAAATTGATAATTTGTTTGTTGTTTGTTTCTTTAGCCCGCTGTGTAAATGGGGATTTTCCAATATTTTGCCTCAGTTTGATAGCCACAGTTATCGTATAAAACCATGCATTGCTTGGACATCTTTGGAATAACACATTGATCTGCTATGTCAAAGGTCAATGTCACAGCCAGTCAAAAAAATTGTTAATGGCCAAACTCTTCCTTAGGGCAGGGATAGAAGTAGGCAACAGGTCATACACTTACTTTTTATCCCCCGGCATATAATACGGGGGATATAGTGATCAGCCTGTCTGTCCGTCTGTCCGTCCGTAATCATTTCCTTTTCCGGGGCAGGATTCCCAAACCATTCAGTGTATTTGATCGAAACTTGGCAACTCTTATCAGGCACATTCTGAAGTGGTGCCTTTTGATATTTTGGGATTTTTCTAATTTTTATTTTTTAAAATTTTTATGGAATGAAGTTGGACATAGACTCAATTGGGGATGGGGTTCGTTTCTGGGGCAGAATTCGAAAACCATTCAGTGTATTTGATCGAAACTTGGCAACTCTTATCAGGCACATACTGAAGTGGTGCCTTTTGATATTTTGGGATTTTTCTAATTTTTATTTTTTAAAATTTTTATGGAATGACGTTGGACATAGACTCAATTGGGGATTGGGTTCGTTTCCGGGGCAGAATTCGAAAACCATTCAGTGTATTTGATCGAAACTTGGCAAAGCTATCATGCACATACTGAAGTGGTGCCTTTCAAATTTTGGGATTTTTCTAATTTTTATTTTTAATTTTTTTTTAATGGAATCAAGTTGGACATAGACTCAATTGGGGATGAGGTTCATTTCTGGGGCAGAATTCGAAAAACATTCAATGTATTTGATCGAAACTTGGCATTCATATGGATGCGACCATGGTGGATCTTTTGTGGGTAAACAATGTATGCTTCTTAAAGAACATTCAACTGTTGACTCATTACATACAGAAATGCACTAGTGGTTACTTTACAGACATTAGCTTTCAATGTCTTTCAGTAAAAATGTTCACAGTAACTGAGGAACAGCTCTCTGTAGTGTGATGAAATCTGGTACATGTCACCCTCAGAGTGAGGCATATTGTGTTTCAAACTTAAATGAAGCTGGTATGCTCATAACAAGTACTTGTACCTTTACAAATAATCATATTATCATCTCACTAGGACCAAAGGCCCAAGTGAGCACACAGTCGATGAGTTTATACTTTCACTCAGAATAATCTGGAAGTCTGAACATGAAATTTAAGGATATCATCATACATGTATTAGAACTGATGTTTGTTCATTAAACAGCTTAACATCTAAAAAGAATTATAGATGAAATTGAAAAAAATTGTCTTCTCCAAAAGTACATGCCCATAGATTTCAACTTTAAGGGGATATTTACAACTAAAATGACACAGAATATTACTACAGCTATCTGATATGCCCAGGCTAACATTATTTACCAAAAATAAGACATCTCGAAAAATTGCATCCGGATACCTGCCGGATACCTGCCGGATACCTTCAGCAATGTTCAATTTTCCTGGTTAGTTTCCAATATAATTAGGTGTTTCACACTTAATTGAACAAAATGCACCCCCAAATTGTGACATGTATTTGGAAACTCAGGATGAGGTATCCGGTGCCGGATTCTTGGTATCCGGTGCGGATCCTTGGACACCCAGATTGAGGTATCCGGTGAGGTATCCGGTGCCGGATACCCGGATTCCAGGTGGCATACTTTCAGGTGAGGTGTCCATGCCGGATACCACGGATCTGGTATCCGGCAAGGTATCTGCCACCGGATACCCGGACGCGTTTTGGGTAAGTGTCCGGTGGTATCCGGCAGGTATCCGGATACCGGAAACTGCATTTTTTTTGCTGTGATATGAATTACTGCATGATCTTTCATGACGACAAATATCTTTACTTAGATTAAAAGACAATAAATGTTATCGCTGCAGTTGCATGGCTGCTTCAAGATAAGGATGACATTCACATCTCACCAGCTCACAAATATTCTTGCAATTTGTTAATTCCAACAAATATGCTACGAAAGAGGTGTCTGGATTAAAAGGGTTTCAATTCTTGTATTAATTCTATCCTATCACCTCAGAACAAACAGAATTTTGTGATTCACAGTATTTATATGTGAATTGAACCCTTGGTTGGTAAGAATACCATTTTACCTGATGATATGTATTAAATGCTAAACAATAATTATATGAAATGTTGTATTAATATTACACCATGATAACTCATAAAAGCATTTGATGTTGATCTAATTATTATAGGAAAACTTAGTATAAATGTTATATCATGATAACTTCCCTGCCGTCTGAAAACGTTTGGACCCCAAACGTGTAAAATAAAATAATTATGGCTTAGATGGATACAAACACCAATATTTAGTGTCCATACACATAATCATTGTGGAAAAAATAGGTACAAAATATAAAACTATAACTTAATATTGTTCAAGCTGTCAATAACTAAACATTAACAAATCTTTAATAGTATAAGTAATGACAGTTCTGCCGCAACTCCACTGGAGCCAGATATATACCCAATACTGCTACTACAGAGGGAATTTTTTATGCAAAAATGATGATGCGATTCAACGATCGTCATGAGACTAAACTAAATTGTAATGAAAGTATTCTCTATTATTTTTACTCATACGCATACCATTATTTTGAACAAAGGGATATTCAACATTTTCACTAAGTTCTTCGTTCATTTTACTAGGAGACCAGATTATATACACTTTTTGTTAACATTATTATAGACTTATGTAATCATTCGTTTAAATGTGATCAAGCAATCTATTTTTAATCTCCAACCAGTTCTTTGGCACGGAATAATTGATGCGCTTGTTGTCTCCCCTGTTCTATGAACTTTTTTCTCTCGTCTTCGTTAATACCACTGGTCTTACGAGAATTTGGACAAATCTCCTGCTTCATTGCGCCGTAATTGGATAGTTCTGACAACACTAAACGAAACTCATCCTTGGATATCTAACAATCAGCCAGTGCTGTTGAAATATGATCCTCAATGCTGTTCAACTTTGCTTCGGCAAGTATCCGAAATTACCGTATTTTCTTGAGTATAGTGCGCACCCATGTATAATGCGCACCCCCCTCTAGCGGGTTCAATATTTTGGAAAAAAAGAAATTTGAATATTATGCGCAGAAATTTTTACACCGTACCCTTTCAGCGAAGTCCGGCAAACGAACGGGTGCTGAGAAACTTCGTCAGTACAAATTCGAAATTTGAGATAAAAAATCACCAGACATGTTTATTTACCGTTTAAATAGTATTTATTGTTCTGCAAGGCATTGTTTTATATTTAGGGATTAAGATTACCTTGCGTATTTTCTCGTAAACTAAGCTGGAAACAGCAATCAGCTGTACACACGTTTTCTTGGAATCGACCGGTGATTCGGTCAAGACACACCCAATGATATAACTTTATAAGATTTTTAATGCAAGGATCGGCAACAATTGTATCTGAAACTATTTTATTTATCAGGAATAATATATTCCATTATTTTCTTAATTATATGCAACCTTTAATAAACATATTTAAAATAATAATAACCCTAAGCGAAGCAGCTGATCGCTATTCCCGGGTATTATTTTTTACATGGAACCAGTCTGACCAGTCACCGTCAAGGCTCACGCGCACATGATCACGTGATCGCGAGAATTTCATGTTGACAGAATCGTCAAACAAAAACAAATATGACTTTTAACGAGTCAAAGTATGTCATTTATGATATATGTATCCATTCTCTGTCAACTAAAGTTTGTTTCAAGGCGTCAATAGCGGTATTCTGACTGTGGTTGCTGTTAATAACGGTGAGTTGTGCGATCTTCCGATCGCTTCACACACGATTTCGCCGAAATTAATAAAAACAATATTATCAGATTATAAGGAATTTTGAATAAAATCAATGAAATAAGTTACAAACATAAGTCCAGATATACAAAGAACCCTTTTTTATAGCCAGACAGTGTAATTACATGATTATTTTGCGTACTTCAGTATGGATTTGTTGACATGGTATTCCCGGTGTTTCGTGCTCACGGTAATGTCTTTTCATGGGGGAAAAAAACATCCAAACTCATAATTCGTGTATAATGCGCACCCCCTTCTACACAGCTGTGTTTTTTCGAAAAAAAGTGCGTACTATACTCAAGAAAATACGGTATAATGTTTTAATGCTTTCTTTTGCAACTTACAAGAAATAAATTTTATCACTATTCCTGCCAGTCCTGAGACTCCGGCTGCTACTTACATACCAAGTATGATAGGCGCAGCAATTATAGTTGATAATAAAACCAACACCGGCTACACCGAGTCCCATGCAAGCTTTTACAAGCGCAGTGTCAACTCCATCGAGAGCATTCACAGCTCTGCGATACTTTTTATACAATTGAAGTCTCAACTCTCTCTCCTTCTCTATTCGATGTTTTATGTCGCTTATTTGATGTAATCGAAATCCATCAACAGTATCCATCTTTTCAGATGCTTCATCGAGCGCCGGATATAAACCGATAATGTATATTATTATATCATATAATAGTCTATAATTGATCTTGTTTAAATGTTTTGAGAGTATACATCAACCTTATTAAATGTATATTATGTGGCATAAATATCTTAGTAAGCGAAATGCTGTCACCTTTATTAACTTGGACAACCTCAAGGGTTGCAACGGGTGATACTCCCATATAAATAATACTGCAACGTTGACGCTCCTGTTTCTTAAGCCATTTAATTGATAGACCTGGTAATATCTCGAAGGCATCTTCTGGTGCATCTCCAAACAAGACTTCAATAATAATTGTAGAAAAACCAGGTATAGCATTCAAGTTCTGTTTTATATCATTGAATTCAGTAACCAAATTTAAACTTACATTTTTTAATGCTGGACGACTCAATAACATATGACCTGGGTTTTCCGGTAGGGGAGTGACTAACACACTCTTTCGTTTTGTGGGGATAAAAGCCCTGAGTACGATCCCACTATTTATTATCTTAGTTAAATTATGTCCCTTACCCGTCATCACATATGGTGGAGTAATGACGATATTCAATAGCCACTCGATTTTTGCTTCGACCATAGTCCATTTATTATCATTGTTGCGAGAAAGATTGTATAAAGTGTTTTTATTGAGTCTACTAACGCCGACATCACTTAAATCTCCTAGATTACCTGTGAATACAACTTCTTTCCGCTTGTATACATTATCTTGTAAGTTTAAAGCGTATAACTTGCCATCGGTACCGGGTTTAACGAATCTTTCTGTGTCTCCAAGATCGGAAAGCGCAATTGTATTACATTGTCTGAGTGTTCCAGGGCCTGATGAATCAACCATTATTTATAATATGGAGCGTTACACACAAGTATCCTGTATGTACAGGTTGATGTTTTACATCTAATACAGAAATTTTGAGGCCTGAAATAATACCTCGCTTTAACTTTTTATATTGTAATGATGAGAAAGATTCTGTTCTACCGCTATTATATTTTTCATCTTTGACTGGAATAACTCTAAGCAGAGTTGAAGGACTTTCGAGTTGAATATTATCCATTGTACTGATCTGATCAAGATGGATGCACAACTCTTCATTGGGAACTAAATCGGGTAATTTAACTCCATGCAATGTTTCGTCGGGTAATATATATTCTCTCGGTAATCCAAGTGTATTTATTCCTAAGTTCCTGTGAAGATATATATCCTTTTCTCCAGCGCTTAAAATCAGCATCCAATTCGACTCATTTTGTGTGAGACTAGCTCCCAAAGGCTTAAAAATTTCATCATTGAGTGAGCATACGCTGTAATACCCATCAGATATAGCGTGCCTGTCGCCACCTAGTATTGATATATTATTTTTTCTCGCAGCACTTATATTGGTCCACTGCGGGTAATACGTTACATCGCAGAGAGCGACTTCAAGTTGACCCCCTGAGTTATCGATAGTATGAAGCAGTTGAATAGACTGGCCATTTGTTATTCCTGTGAGTGTAACATACATATTAAATATACAAAGATACTATATCATAACTTAAATATGAAATCAACTTTTTTAGTAAGTACCTCAGGTGCTAAGTGTTTTGTTCATTTCCCTGATATCTTTGAAAAATACAGGGTCACGGAAACTAGCGATAATAATCTTTTACCTAAAGAACCGCACTGTGCTATCATCTGCGGGCAAACGGGTTGCGGAAAAACAGCTTTTATTCTAGATATTTTACAAAATCATTATCGGAATGTTTTCGACCATATTATTATTCTGTGCCCGACTATAAACATTAATAAAACATACCTATCGAGAGATTGGGTAATGAATGATCCCGGGGTGTACGAACTTGATCCGGGCGATCGTTTACAAGACTGTTTACAAGTATGTCACGAAAAAATACAAAGGAGTATCAACCCTTTTCATAATAGACGACTGCAGTGCGAGTAAAGAACTTACCAAAAAGAAAGATATGCTTTCATATTTAGCTTTTGGGTACTTACTCAAAAATACAACTCTGTCCTGAAAGATCTCAGAGAGCAGACCAAATGGGTAGCCCTGTTTCATTGCAAAGATCGAGATTCATTTGAGGAATGTCTACGCAAAAATGATGTTATTTCTACCAAACTCGAGCGAGATAAAGTCAGAAAACTTTTAGCGGAAACGAAGCACTGTAAACTTGATCAACCGATCAACCAGCTGCTTATGCAATTGCTTAGCAAAAATATAGCAAAAATATAGCAAAATTTAGCAAAATATAGCAAAAATACGATAAATTGAACATTAGCAGTTATTATGTCATAATGTGGTTTGAAATCCTCATTCTTTTCAACAGTTTATTATTTCAGGCTGTATTGGATACGTCATATTTCATTATGTTCCTTAGGTATTTCATTATGGAATGAGATGAACTTATCGAACAACTGCTCCAAGATGAGCCAGAACCTATGGTAGATAAATCTTTAGATAAACATAGAGAAAGACTCGCGACTTTGGTAGCCGGTGGAAAATGTTTCCAATATTTGGGGGAAATTATACCACTGAAAAAATTGATAACATGACCGACGAGGAAATTAAAAAACTATACGAGAGTTACGAGTCTAGACTGGGAGCTTCCATGACTAAAACAATAGGTTCGGCTATGTTACAACTTTACACAGTTGTAGCTAGTATGTTTCTTCCTATCCCGGCAGAAAATCGCATGTATTTAGGCAAATCTCTAGAGAAAGACCCATTCATCGAACCTGCTATAAGCGCAGTAAGCTGTGAGTTTTATCATAGATACGGAATGTTCTTAGCGCCACTTACTACCGCTTTAATAACGGCTAGGTATTGTCAATTTAAACATACATGCCCACTTACTAATAATGGAGATGGAAATACAAGAAGTGACACCACAAGTGAACGACGAATCACAATCCCCAATTGCACCACAAACACAAGCGATTGTGGAAACACCACAAGTGATTGCACCACAAGTCAGAGTGACTAAGAATCCTCGAAAAGTCGCAGCTGGTAGGAAGGGTGCGTTAGTGAGGAAGGCAAAGGCCTACAATTCAAACAGTGAACATAGCCTGATGAAAAACTTGGGTTCCCTATGTACTAGGGGTTGTTGCTATAGCAGCGGAATGGTTTTATAAGACCGGGGAAGAGAAAACACCACAAGTTCAAAAATTAGATGAGGTTCAATAAGAGTTAAGCCCTCATGTAATGTTATAAAGCAATGACTGCTCCAGTTACAGACGGTAAAATCTCTAGAGAAAGACCCATTCATCGAACACGCTATAAGCGCAGTAAGCTGTATGTTTTATCATAGACAGTGTTTGCGTTTACGGCGTCCCATATACAAAAATACGCACTGAAAAAAAATAGGACGCAAAAAAACCAACCTTCACGCGTCCCCTTACGCGTTTTTTATTTTGAAAAAAGTTCACTTCACGCATAACTTATTGTTGTTTTGTTTCGTGTTTCTCTCGCTCCCAAAACCCATGTGATAATGTGTATCCAATATTCGCTGGGTTCCGGTGGCATTGCCGAAACTTTGTCAAAAGAAAAATAGGTTTCAAGAAAGTTTGCTTGAAGAGCCAATATACTCTTTCAACACCGTAGGCCGGTAGACCAGCCATGTTGTAGTCACGTCAAAATAAAGGGTAGATCTATATAATTTTATGAACCTACCTGTCATATCATTCATTTATTAAATCAATCACATTTCACAATGTCTGAAATACGTATTCCATTTCAATTTATCATTTTTTATTGAAAGATTAAATGATTCACTATTTCCCGCGATGTTATTGAAAATATAATTCCCGGACACACACTTCGACAACGGTCCACATCGAACATGTCAAAGAGCAAAACAAAGACGTTTCAAGCAAATCTTTAAATCTAGTATACAAAGTAATAAATAACATCAACAAAAATATATGTATAAGTTGTCAAAATTACAGCTAAGTTATTATTTCAATCTTTTCGTGCGATCGCGTATAATGTAAATCAAATGATATCTCGGCTTTCGGCGCCTCGATTTCTCGGCTCGGATACGATGTTTCCAATATGCCTGAAAAACCTTTGTTACAGCTCCTAACCTAGAATGATACATCCACGAAGTTCCATGTTTTTAATATAGATCGCGAGTTTCCTGCTTGAAACGTTCAGAATAACAAAAAACTTTCGTCAAAATCTTTGATTACACACGTGCCATTGCTGTAATTTGATTGACAGCCTTAGATCACGTACTCTAGTTTGACCAATCACCACCCTCGTAGCGGATATTGTCAAGAAAGCACGTGACAAACTTACAGCGACGAAAAGACTTGGTGAGGTTAGTGTAGATGAAAAAATAAACTTTCTAATACGAAGCTTCGAAAACGGACGTATTTCTTCATTTACTGACAGCCGCAGGTATCGAGAAATTGGTGATGACAGATACTATTTACAATCATTTATAAAATACTTTTCCGATCAGGTAAACAATGAAAATAAAAAAGAAATAGGTAAGTGGATTTTATGTTTGTTTATATTTGACAAAAATCGTCAAATTTACCCTTCCTTGGTCCTCAATTTGGACGTTTGAATATGTTAGCTTACATTTGTTTTTATTTACAACTTACTTAAGTTGTAAATGGTTTATTTAAATAATGTGATAAACATAAATATGTATAAACAGTAGGATTAGACCTTTCTAATGGTGTATAACATGTAGTTGCAAAGATGTTTTACTAGACTAACATTTAGTCTATGAAATCTTATATTACACAATACCCTTCTCGACTCTAAATATAAATATATAATTTCCCCTATGCTGATTTCCTAGCTAGAGCTGGCTTGACTTGCTTTTGTATACGTTTCTAGATTGGTGTTGTTTTCACAAAATATATATATTCCACAGTCATGGTGCAGGACTAATGTTTTACAAGCAGATATTTTCCTTGATAAATGTTGGCTTCATCTATCACACAAGAGTCTCTTGGAACTTGGTGTCACAGCAGATAAAGCTCCTGGTTGACTGGTGTTGAAAGAGTCAAGTGGCTAATCTATGAAGATTTCAAAGATGTTTTGTGTACACACATAAAAACTGAGACTTAAAGATTTTAACCACACACTTATTTATGCTCAGAATGGCCTAAAGTTCACCATTTCAGGTCCACATTTAACAAAAAACCCGAGAGCTTCACAGGGGGACCCCGTTATTTTGAAACACAACACAAACACTGATAGATACGGAATGTTCTTAGCGCCACTTACCACCGCTTTAATAACGGTTAGGTATTATCAATTTAAACATACATGCCCACTTACTAATAATGGAGATGGAAATACAACAAGTGACACCGCAAGTGAATGACGAATCAGTATTGGGTATAAATCTGGCTCCAGTGGAGTTGTGGCAGAACTGTCAATACTTATACTACTTCTTTCATCAATATGCAATCATGGGGGTCTTCATATTTATGGAATAAATTTTAAAATGCTCCATGAAATTGTTCTAAAATCATGCTAGAATCGATAAATGTATTATAAAAGGAAAACTTCTTTAACTATCCCACATTTAATTAGAAACTAACACTGAAAATATGCATGTAGTATTTTATTGATATATACATCACGCACTTGCATTTATCCTATCATATTTGGCATTGCATGAATGCTATTTTGAAACAGGCTTTGTCATGCCTATTTTCGCGCACCTGTTGTGGAGGGTGATCATTGCTGATTGACGATATCTATAGACGTATTGCCTTGCACACAATTATTGTAGTGAAAACAAAATTATCAGCATGTACATCGCAGATACATGAATCATATCCATTTATATTCATTATAACATTAAAAAATATGCCAGTTATATTGTGAAAATCACTTTATTTCATATTAGTGGTGATTACTGGTAATATGTGGTGATTTGTGTATATTCTGTATGTGACAGACGATATATTTCAAAATTGACTGTCATTGTTTTCTAGCCAAAGATAATAATCAGACTACCCGTCTGTGACATCCCATCCGGTGACCCTTGCACTTACTGAAATATTGCTGTCAGAATTCACAATCTTTAATTTTGCTTTTTTCTTGTCATATCAAATGGAAAATGACAAATGAAACATTCTTCGATTGAGAAGATCCTCAACTTTCCCCAAGGCATATATATGAAGGCAATGTAAACATTGTTGATATTAAAATAGCAATAAGTTATACCGAGTTTGGGCTAAGCGCACCATGTTTGATTTTCGATCGTCTGCTAGCATCAAGACACAGGCTTTGTATTTTCTCATATCGTAAATATTCCATCAAAACATTTGAAATTGGGATTGGTAAATATTTATGACTAATTAGTTGTTTCCTGCAAATTTTATGATATGACATGTTAGATTAACCTGAATGTTCATATTTCATCTGACATGATAACCTCGAAAATCTAGTTTTTTTTCTGTTTAACGTTTTGATAATAAATTTACTGAAATGATTCATAATTTACCATCGCGATGTTATTCATCAATAAAAAACATCTAATTGATACTCAGTTAAAATTAAGATATCAAAGATAAGATTATTGAAATCAAATGTAACGATTTAAAAACATTCCTAACATGAAATGTAAACCACCTTCAATAACGTAAATTTTGTGTTCGCTTTGGTGTTCACCTTGGTATGATTGAAAACATCAGACAATTTTTACATAGTAATATGTAGTTTTCTATCAGGAATAAATGTGCAAAAAATTTCTTTAATTGGCCCTTGTTTATAATGAAGCACCGACTGTTTGAAATCGTCCACCCTCTTCACAGTGCCTTATGCTAAAACAATTCAGCAGGCTGAAGGTTCATCAATTTGATCTCCTGAAGCCAAGAGATGCAATAGCGAGGGCCAAACTAACTGTATTTCTGGAAGATGGTCAGCAACTCGAATGTATCTAAACAGAGCAGCCCAAGAAATTTCATCAATTTCTAAAAATCTAAATTCAATTCACATGAATACCAAAAAAGAAATCTTATTGATACTAAAAGTCTCAATAGATATATGTACCCAACTCTCACATATGAGTCCAAAATAGGGGCAGGTCTGCCGAAATTGCTAAACTGCTAAGTGACATTAGTCAGAAGGCAAGCCCATGTGACAGTGTGTGGCAAGCCGTGCCGCTACGGTCTAATCCATTTCTAAATTTCAAGACTTTAAGTAGTTTATGTACCTGAAAAAATAACAACCTGCAAGTTAAAAAGGTATCCATAAAATATTTCGGCACACAATCACCCGTTACAGCCATTGTTAACTGGAGGCCTGCAGTCACATATTTATCTCTTTTTTTTCATTTGATGATAATTTATTGTTCGTTGATGACAAGAAAACACTCCTGTTTCTTAATTCTAAAAATATGCGACTTTAGAGTCAATTAATTTCAAACAAAAACAATCTGGATCGTTTCATCCTCATTTGGATGAAGCAGACATAATCATGGCAATGGTGTTAAACTTCACATCCTTCGTGATCCCATAAAACTATTACAATCCTTTTGTTACATCCAGCTTGATTTTCTAGAATTATATACACAAATAATTTATTTTGGTAAAATTAATCTCCTATTTGTTTGCAAATGATTATCTATTCATATTATCCATTCATCATCATGCTGTTGTCGCGTTAAAAAGAAGATGCATAAAAATTCAATTAAATTCGAGATATTGGTGATGTTAATATATAAATATCTTCTGACTCATGAAAAAATTATTCTATTTTAGTCATTCAGTGTTTTCGTACTTGAATGTTGTAAGACCAGTCCACTGGGGGATAAAGGGAACAGGCAGGGGTTTAGCTGCCCACTGGACCATAAACTTTGTTGTTTTAGGCTGTATTGATATTTGCATGTAGTTCTTTAGGAGGTTACTGCTGCCACATATTCCACCCATTGTATTGCCTTTTGTGATTGGAAACCTAAAACTGTTTCAATAAAATTTATTTATGATTCATTGATCTTGTGGTCATTTACTGATTTCACAATTTCATTCTTTACGAATTGATTTATGGGTTAATTAACCTTTGTGTTTCAATTTGGAAATCAACTCATAAGAATATCAAAGTGCTACATTGAGGATTATTTTCATTTAAAGTTCAACTGACTGAAAGTCAAGTGAGCGTATATAGTATGTGTTGTCGTCTGTCGATAACTTCTGCATTTTTCAATACCTCCTCTGAAAGAACAAGATGTATCAAGCCAAAACTTTGCATGAATGATGCCAGCAGCTTCACCTGTGCTCTCTCTTCTTTTGTCATCTTTTTCTTCTTCCCCTTTTTCTTTTGGGCCTTAGAAGTCTGTGTAGTGTCTGAGATGAGTGTACTTGGTTCTCTGTCTGCATCCTCAATGCCATCCTGGTCATGCCCAACAGTCTTAGATGATGTGGACTTCTTTCTGAAAATGGGAGAGAAAAAAGCCTATACTTCCTGCTTCTTTCAAAATGATGAAGATGAATATTGTGTGATTATTACAAAGAACAATCTTAAGTCAACAAGTAACTGCAATTTATTGCACAACTTACCTTTGTTCATTTATCATGCATTAAAAGAGAAACTATTGTACTATGGGTCTATGGCCTTTAGTTCAGAAATAAACAAACTGTGACATTTTCAAAATAAGTTTCCAATTCCATTTGTGTGGTGAGAGCATGTTGCAGCCTTCATGACATGGTTACATCCCTATCATCACTTTGTCAGACTTCACCCCTGTCCTCTGTCTCCCTTGTTAATCTCTGTATATCTAATCTTAGCCATATTAAACCATGCATGCCCAGTAGGTGATTGCTTGCTTGATAAAGGTACCAGCAGACAAAAAGACAGACACAATTTATTCCAGTCTCACCTCAGATATAATACAAATCAAACACAATAAAATATGATTTGATATAAAAGCTGAGCCAGTCCACATGGAGTTAAGAGAGACTTTTAAAACGATCAATGATAAGAAAACATGCAAGATAAAATACAATAAAATATATACTCACACGCAAAAGAAACGCAAGTGGTTTTAAGCAAATAGGTAACAAACACAGAACCATAAATTGATACGAGTTTTAGCATGTAGTGAGGCCTGATGGTGTTATCAATATTTTTGGTTGCATTTTGGAAGCCCCGAGTAAAAATGCAACATAAATAACGAATCGCCAAAACGCACCATTTCAATGAATATGTGGGTATCATGCACCCATTTCTCGCGAAATCGAAAATGCACGAACTGTCACGAACTGTAGTGGATATAAAACTGTGGCCGATTCTTGGACCTACCACTCATTGGTCAACAATGCCATGCCTAACTCAAATTCAGAGAAACCAGGCTATCGGATGTTTGTAAGCTGGGGAGTCTGTCCAAGATGTTGCCCGTCATTTCAACGTTAACATAACCACAATTTACCGTCTCCTGCATCGATACAATGCAACACAGACCACAGATGACCTTCCTCGGAGCGGTCATCCTAGGGTCACCACACCTCGACAAGATCGGCAGATTACCCGTCAACACCAGCGACATCCGTTCCTAACTGCAAGTGAAAGTGCTCGACAGACCATAGGAACACATAATCGTCCCATAGCCGGGACACTGTGATCCGACGTCGCCGTTTCAACAACCTCAGATGTGGCTGACCAGCACGTCGTCCTGTTCACTAACCACGGCATCGACAAGCATGACTTCAGTGGGCACAGGGTCATAAAAATTGGCGTCATCGTGAGTTGAGGCGTGTCATCTTCTCTGATGAAAGTCGCTTTTGTGTCTCCAATGCAGACAGAAGAGTCAGAATTTGGTGGTGTCGAGGTGATCGTTTTGCTGACAGAAACGTTGTGGAAAGGGATCCATGGGGTGGACCTAGCGTCATGATATGGGCAGGGATTGGACTTAATGCGAGACTTGGACACATGTGCTTTCTGAATGTTGGTCTAGGTCAGGGACACGGTGTCACTGCTCAGCGGTATATCGACCAAGTGATCAGACCCAACGTTGTTCCATTTTTTGCACATCAACAACACATTTTCCAGCAGGACAACACTCGTCCCCATGTTGCCAGAGCTACCATGGCCTTTCTGCAACAACACAACATCCGTGTTCTACTGAGGCCAGCCCTCAGCCCTGATCTGAACCCCATCTGACACTTGTGGGATGAGGTTCAAAGGGGTCTGCACAATGTGCGCCCAGTCCCTACAACTGTCGATGAACTACGCACAGCTGCTCTGGATGTGTGCAGGAGGATCCCTAGAGCCTTCACAAATCGTCTGATCCACTCAATGTACAGGAGATGTGTGGCAGTGATCAATGCTAATGGTGGTCACACCAGGTATTGACTGACATTTTGGGTATTGACCCGAAACTGTGTAAGCCCTTAACATTTTAAAAAAACAGTTATGTCATCTGCCTTTTAATCCATTAAACTGTCTTCAGTCACATTTTTGTCAATCTTGCCCTATTAGTATTTCTTGTCTTTACTGTTGAAAATAAATAACATGTATACTGCATACTCGACAAATTTCATATAATGTAGGGCATGACAAAATGAAACACTTTCTCTTCATCTGTAGCATACCTAAAAGCATCCAAGCATTCCACACTGTTCTTAAACAGATATTCCCTCAAGTTGTTATATCAAGGACAGTTTATACAGGGTTGTTTATACTGCCAGTGTAATACTGAAGAGTGACCCTGGGTCATTATTCAACACGCAAGCTATAGCGTCCAAATAGCCCTTAGCGCTTAACTCCTTTTTAAGACAAACCAAGTGTGCAGATGAAACCTGCCTGGCGTTGGGTGAGGTAGATTGCTGTGAGGGTGGATGAGTAGTTTGGACCAGTCTGGGAGGGGTATTGGATTGTCTTCTGCAAGATTTTTGAGATCGATGAACCATCACCTCGTCAGCCTCCAAGGCACAACCAAAGTCAGATCAAGGCTCTTTGTATGTTTGATCTTTAGTATCACCCTGGGAAGAAATACAGGAGGCGGAAAAAGCGTATACTTTAGCCCAGGGGATGCTGAATGTGTCTACCATCCAAGCCTGCGGAACCGGGAGCAGGGAGACATATGTCATAAGTTGGTGGTTCTGGTGAGTCGCAAACAGGTCAATGTTTGAACGCCCCTGAGTGAAGTTTCCACTCCATGGGAACCACCCTGTTCAGCCAGGATGTTCTGACACCCGGGGATGTGCTGTGCTATGAATTTTAGTCCAACATGATCCACTAGATGAAAGAACCTAAACGTCTGGTGCAGACGGGAGTGAGTGCATTGTCTATTGATTGCATAGGCACCACACCAGTGTGTCGTTGTTGTTTGATTTTTGCGAGTTGGGTGGACTCTAGCTGCTCCTGCCAATGTGAGATGGCCAGAATGAGCACTTCCTAACTCTAGACTGTTCATGTGCCAAGTTTGCTGTGCGCCGGACCACCACTCTGTAAATAAGCACCCCACCGTGAAACAGAAGAGTGATGGCTGCATAAACAGGTCTTGGCGTCTGATGTACGCAAACCCTGCAACACTTGCCACTGACAAGTATGTGGCTGTTGAAAAGTGGGTAGTAGTCTGTTGTCTTCAAGTTTGTAAAAGTTGCTAAATCAACTATGGGAGGATTCTAGTTGTGTCATGTCTGGACAAGACGTGAAAAATAGTCTTCGGACCACTACCAGCTACCATAGACTAAATAAAAGCACTCCTAACCGATTGCCAAGGTATGAAGCCGCACAAATGCTCTTATATTGAGGGGACGAAGAAGGGAGGTGCCTCGATATTGCTCATGTTGACACCAGCGGTCTGCTAAAGACCTGACCACTCGGTCAGATTGATATACAGCGACAAGCGTCTGACTGAAAGCTTACAGCATTACGTACCAGTAAGCATGCAAACCAATCTGGTACAATGGCCTTGCACCGCTCCCATTAGCTAAGTTGATCTAATTCTGGTGTCTACATTCAGAGTTCTTGACCCATGATATTTTAATCACCCAGGGCATTAACCTCGAATCCCGCAATAAGTCGGAGGTGAGGTACGAGCTCTACACAACGGACAGTCCTTTGTGAACTGTGTAGTAAACTGCCAAGTGGTGTTTCTGTGTTACTTGGCCGGTGCAAGCGCAAATTGATCTCCCTGCAATTTGCGAAACCTGGACCTGACCTGTGTACGAAGATCCCAACAGGTGGGTACCCGGTAGCAATCTAGAAGGTGTGAAGCTCTTCAAATTCGATACAGCCATGTCTACGCCACATGAAACAAATTCAACAAGAGTACTAACGCCTCCCCGTGGAATTGTTTAGCCAACATTGAGCGTACTCCTCTATATGGGAGAATTGGCTGGAAATCTCACAGATCCCTCAGCATGAAGCCAGAGGCTCTGTTGTATACAGAAAAGTTTACCACAGTCCGTAAGTGGTGTAGCCAATTGTCTTTATTCTCAATCAGGTCTTGTTGTAAGGCCCAGAATGGGAAAGCCAAAGCTTAAGTGAGTGTCTGACCTTGGCCTTAAATGAAGATGAACCTAACATCTGGGATGTTAAGTATGGTCTACTTGTATGACCCACTCATCCTCTGATTATAATTGCCCGACCTGCCCGCATGCTGGGAGAAACTGAGACACATGCTCCCATGCCTTAAGAGCGGTCTCAACCCAAGTGTAATTGGACATTAGAGTGCGTTCCTCTGACTTGGTCACTGAACGGAACGCTAGCTGACCATGGTTGACGGAGGAGCCTGCACTTAAACTCCGATCCCAGGTGGAGAGCGCTAAGTGACCAAGCCTGTGCGTAGCGGTGATCTCCGCTGAGGCTGCTCGGAGGTGGTTCCTCATGTGGTCAATGTGACGTTGTTGAAAGTCAACCACAGTATGAAATTGGTATATGCGTTTCAGGTTAATCTCAGATAAATCCTGCTTCATCGCACGAGTTGTGGATGCTAGTGCAGATAAAGTTTTTAGTACGCACCTGATTTTGGTCTCAATGAAAGCGAATCTGGCGTCTTTGACTTTGAGTGGGGTGTGCCTGATCCACTACAGCTAAAGCATGGACAGGAAAATCATTATTCCTGAATTTTGTGCTGTGAATGATGGTGCAAGCATAAGCCTTGAAAAAACCTCGTCTAGCGCCCTTGAACATTGTGTTAAGTAGGGTCAAATAGGTATCAAAAGGAATCACGCACCTCATGGAACTTGGAATCAATAGGAATCAGGTAATCACGAAACGGAATCGGAATCAAGGCGCTTCAAACACTTTCTCACAGCCGCCCCCAAATATTGTTACAAATTTGAGGTGCAAAGTCACTTGACATTGTCTATTACCATGATTACGCGATACATCAGTAAACATAAACAGTCAATTGTTGTCAAGGTTTGGAAGTTGGACGAGTCTTGACACGGGTCTGGTGTATTCCTTATCATCAACCCAAACTTTTACTGTTCAAACTCTACCATCCGCACTCACACAGGTCTCAACTACACGTCCAACTAACCATTGAGCCCGAATCTGCTGAGGGCCAACCATTAGCACCACATCATCATCACACAAGTCACTTCTTTCAGTTCTCCATTTTTGTTGAATTTGAAGATTGGGCAAATAGTACCTCACATATCTCTTTCAGAACTGATCGGCAATCACCTGACTATGCTGCCAGCGCTTCCTTCCCAAAAGCTCCTCGGAATCAAGGCGCTTCAAAAACTTTCTCACACATAGGATCCATTGGTATCGAAGTGGGCTGTGACCAAATGGTATCCCTCTTACCGACCCCGTTACATGAGGAGGGCTACACTGACACAAGACGGTCTGCTAGGCTAAGGTGAGTATTCCATTCAACAGATGAATCTCCATCCTTGCCGCCTGATACGTCAATGAATCAGAATGGTGGTGACACGCTTTCTTCATAGGTGAGCGACTTCTACTACGGTGTGTAGGTCTTGGTCTAGCTGAGTGCTTTGAAGAAGCGCCTTGTGCCAGTGAGCCGTGCGACAACATCCACGTATGAGCTGTGGGGTTGGCGCTAACCGAAGGCATACTCGTTGTAGCAGATCGCGCATCTGGTGTCTGATAAACGTTAGACACCGGTGTAGGAGCTAGTGCCTGATGAGGCTGAAGCATAAGCATTGTAGCTGACACTGGAGGCTGGTACCTATGTGCAATGGACTGCTGCAACATGGATTGCATTAAAATTTTGCATCCAATTGTTCCCCTGGTACGGCACTGAAGGCTGCGCATACATCTGATACACTACTGGGTAGGCAGGCAGGCGCTAAGCTCACCTAGCGTCAATGACATCGCAGGATAAGCTGGAAGTCCTGAGGCTGGGGTCATCATAGAAGCACCCAGAAGGGCGTAGGCAGATGATGCGCTCAGTGCAAGCCTTAGTGATGACACAAAAATTTATTCTGGTTTGAAAAACAGCAAATTTCTCCACTTTTTTTGTACACCGATAAAAGTACTGTGTGATGATTTTTTTTCATTTAGCCCCATTTTTACGGAAACTATGAGAAAACAAAATACTAAAGGAAGAGAATATATAGATGTCAACTTCTTTATTATGAGGAACACAACGTTACGGAGTATATGCTTACTCCTTCATCAGGTGAATGAAAGCCATGAGGCAGAGAGATGTATATGTACATGTAAGGACAACAAAATTATTACATATGCTCAACAACAAAAGTGTTTAGCATCGTGCTGACAACAAACACTCCGAAAAACAACAAAATTACGCAATTATTCAACATTACGAAATGCCATGCCTGTCCAAAAATGAGCATCTGCGAGCCATTGGTATGCTTGAAGCAGGATCGAGTCAACGTGATGTTGCAAGACAATTTAACGTCCACAGATACACCATTTGATGTTTATGGCAACGTTGGCAACAGACGAATGCAGTCAGAGACCATACTCAGAGTTGCAGTAACCAATAATCGACAAGACAACTGGATTCCAACAACACACCTACGAAATCGATTTCAGGCAGCAACAGTGACTGCAAGAAGCATCCCTGGCCTTCAACAAATATCTTCACAAACCGTACGTCGTCACCTCAGGTGTGCAGGGATTGTCGCCAGAAGACCCGCCAGACGTCCCATTTTGACAGGAAACCACCATGGACGGCCATGCAGTGGAGACAAGTTCTATTTACTCACGAATCTCGTTTTAACCTCAGCCACAGCGATGGACGGATTCGAGTGTACCTACATCGAGGTGAACGTTACGTCAATCATTGTGTCATGGAAGAAGATCGGTTCGAGGGGGCGGCAGCGTTATGGTATGGGGAGGGATTACAGCAAGACAGAGGACCCTTTTGATAGTTGTAGAGGGAAAGCTCAATTGACAGCGCTACCGCGACGAGATCATCAGCCCTGTTGTTCTACCGTTTTTGCGTCGTCATGGCCCAGGCATTACCTTTCAACATGACAACACCCGGCCTCATATTGCTCGACTTGTTCAGGATTCTCTTCAACAAAACAACGTGAATGTCATCCCCTGGCCGGCTCGCTCCCCTGATCTCTCACCAATCGAGCACATGTGGGATGAGATGGATCGACGTCTTCGACGTCAACCACATGTTCCACAGACACTCCAGGAACTTCGAAACATGCTCCAGCAGATTTGGACAGATATCCCACAGGACTTTGTGCAACGCCTGGTCCATTCCATGTGACGAAGATGTGTTGCTTTCATCGCAACCAGAGGTGGACACACACACTACTGATTTGTAAATTGACATTTTGGCATGTTCATGTTTTTTATGAAATCACACATTTTCTGAAGTCAGTATGGCAAATTAAACCATTTGAACACTTACAGGAATCTTTTATCTGTTGCAAACAGAAATTGTTTCAGATTTAGTAAAAAACATGACTTTGCATTAAATCTTATTCAATGTCACAGGAACTTTTGTTGTTCAGTATATATATGCTCTGTGCCTCATGGGGGTGTGTGTGTATGGTTTTACGCCGCTTTTAGCAATATCCCAGCAATAGCACGGCGGGGGACACCAGAAATGGGCTTCACACATTGTACCCATGTCGGGAATCGAACCCGGGTCTTCGGCGTGACGAGCGAACGCTTTAACCACTAGGTACCCGACTGCCCCTGTGCCTCATTGCATTCATGGCATTCATTCATCTTCAGGAGTAAGCATAGAAAAGGGGCATTAACTCAACTATGCTTAAAACTAGTTTATTGTAAGTCAGTTCACTTGATGAGAATTAGCTGTGGATAAGGACAATATATTTTTGTGGTTTCTTGTTCAGGAGGAACCAAACTATTCCAACGCAAATATTGATATTGAAACTGTATATGTTTAGGAAAACAAACCCATAAGAAATGATGAAATCGTAGTTCATAAAAAAGGAAGTTATAGTGAAATGGATGGCTCTATCTAACCCATAAATTAGTCTTTAGTTTCCAACATTCTCCTGATTGTGCAAGTGTAATTTGATTAAAATGTTGCCCCATTATAAATGGAGCAATAGCCTTATCATCAAATGAAATGAATGACTAAAAAATGACACCATTCTATTTGACATCATGGCTGGTATTATGTCTTTGACAACGTTGGAGAAAGACGACATTGGCATTTTGATTAACAAATATCTTCCTAAAGCGATCTTTTTCAATTTATCTTCCCTTCACTAATCCGCTAGGTGCGCTGACCCGGATAGTCTCACCTTAACCTGACGGCACATGTGGCATGCGCGATACGAGAGGTACATGCTACCATCACACCTATAGACAGTTAACCAGTATAGCCTTCACCTCTATCGGCAACGGGCACGCTGGTGAATGGACAATACCGTATTCAACAGAACAAGCGTTCAGGGCGCTCTCAACATTAGAAATAGGGGTCTCTTATTGGAATATAATTTTAGTGAGAAAAAAAAACAGACTTGAAAGATCGTAAATTTCGTGGTTAATGCTGACAGCCTGAAATGATACAGAAGAAAAGTCTGTGCATATTATACAATGACAGATATATTTTCCAAAATTTAATTGCCCATAATTAAGGGTGAATATAATACACGAGTGCGTATGATACACGAATAAATAAGTCTTGTGTATATTGATCAATCAGAAAGGGTGCTAATTGGGATTGTTCACTAGCCAATATTAGCAAATATCGACGTGGGCACTTATTAGAGCGGAGCGCTTATTACGTCGAATATGGTATATCTTTTCGCCTAAACAATGATCTGTCTATTGTTATGTCCGGAAATAGATGTTCCGTGATTCAATGATACATCAGGGATTACAACAACTGCTTATATTATACATAGTTAACCACTTGATAAGGCATTTGAATATGACACAATCACACTCTTAAAAATGAAGTTGAAGTAGAAGTTCATATACATATGTATCAAATTAATTTTTGGTGTAATTAAATGGACAATTAGCATGTGCTATTTACAAATGTACACTTGTTTACAATATATACACCGTTTAGTATAAGCAGCTTCGGATGACTTCATCCCACTTTTTAACTGCACCACCAATATTTATCATGCTTTCTGGCCATACAATGTAGTCTAATTCAACTTCAAGTTGTTCAGGTAAACCGCCAAGTAGAAAAGACAGGAAGGTATCATCGTCTGTCCAGATTCTCACAAATATTTTAACAGCAAGCAAATCAATGATTTTATCAAATATGATATTTCTTTCTTCTAAATTCTTTTTACATGACATGAAAACATGTTTCACAATATCATTCGCAACTGTTCCACAAATACATTCCTTTGATTTTATTGGCATTGAACCTAAGCGAACTAGTCTAGCTGAGGAAGTAAAATATTCTGGTGTATCGAGAGGAAGTTTCCATAACCTATGTTCTCGTCCATATCGTATTGGTAGATATCTAGATAGAGATAATCTGCTCAGAAGCGCATTGTTTAGTAATTGTTTTTCGTGTAGGTGAATCTTTCCTTTCACCAGTTTCAGTGACCCAATGGTTTCTTGATGAAATTTGAACACATTATATAATCATTAACCTCGTCAGACAAGTTATATTTTGAGACAAGACATAGCATGCTAAAAATAGGTGATTTCGTGTCCCACTAGTTCTTATTAACTAGTGTTGCTTTATATCTATACTGTCCAAGTCGGACTGGAAACATTTGTTTGAAAATATACATTAGGTTTGAATTACATAGCTTACCAAGGAGCAAAAGCTTTTGTTGATCAATGTTTCCTTGTCTGAATATAACACCAATTGTGTCTCTCTCTATTTCTTTGGGCATACGCTTATTAAAACCCTGGATTTTCTCACAGAAATAGCGTTGAGTGATTTCGAGCATCTTATTTTTCTTTTAAGGATAGTTTTCCCCACACATTACATCCATATAAGCCACAGGGTAATACCACTCGTTGCCAGAGGCGCACGGCGGCTATAGGATTAAGTCCACCAAAGTACAGGCCAGAATCATGGTTTACATTTATCAATTTTCTCAGTTTTTCACATACTAACCTCGTTCTTTCTACAGAAGTTTTAACAGTACTTATGTACACTCCTGCATGGACAATTGCCTTTTGAACAGATTAATTTATCTTACCAATATATAGATGTTCAGGCGACACTGTATATTTACTACATCCAAAAGTTAGGACAGCACTTTTGAGCACATTGTATTTTAACTGCCACTTGTTAGCATAATTTTCTGCAACATTTAGGAGCATTTGAAGACCTGTTGTGTTACAGCTGATCAAGGTCGTGTCATCTGCTAACAGTATTCCTGGCATCGTCCCCATGGGAGACATAGTCCACAACTGGAATTGCTTAGTTCATGAAGTAAATTGATATAAAGAGTAAATTGATATAAAGAGTATAGAGCCATGCTGATATGACACGACCCTGACCTCCACACTGTTTAACAGGGAAAACATCAGATTTGAAGCCAGCAAAGCTAACACATGGGTACATAGAATTGTAAGATAGACGTGGAATTCTCCATAATTTACCATTGATACAAAATTTATGTAATTTATAAAAGAGACTGTCAAGCTAAACATGATCGAAGGCTTTCTCGCTATCAAGAAAGGCATCATAAACTGGTGAGTTTCTTTCGTTAAAGTATGAAATACTTTCTAGAAGAGTGAGAGCCGCCATTTCAGCACCAGCATTTTTCCTGTAGGGGGTGAGGAAAGGCTACATTGTCGCTTGTCCATTTTTCGATTCTGTTGAGAAGCATTCTTTCGAAAAGCTTACTTAGGACTGAAGTTAGTGTTATGCCCCTGTAGTTAGATGGATCACTTTTCCTTTTTCCTCGTCCCTTATGTAATGGTAAGATTTCGCCAATATGATACACTTTTGGTATATATTAATGTTTAATAATAACATTGAATAATACCATAATATGCTTCAATTAAGATCTTCCTGCATACTTAATATGTTCATTTGTGTGCCCATCAGGTCCTGGAGATTTATTGTATTTTAGTCCTTTATTTGAACTTAATACCTCTGAAATGGTGAATGGTCTCTTCATGGGATAGTTAGTAGTTACATCGTTATCAGCATCAGAGGTTTCGTTGTTATCAATATTTTTGACTTAGCATATTACTTCATCAGCAAAAGAGCAGTCAAAATTACTTTCCATGGTTGGGATTGAGAGTCTCAATAGTATTTACCAAAGATTCCACAAAGCCTTCCACGTAACTACTTTGATTACATTTATAAAGAAGTTTGTGTACTTGACCCTTAGTTTTGTTATATTGTTTAGCAGTTTTAAAATATTCATGTACATCTATTTCAGCTGCCTCATAGTTTTTTCAGTCTGCTATCTATGAGCGATTGTTTGGATCTACGATGCTGTCTTCTAAAAGTATGCTTTGCTTCTTTATATTTAACAAAGTCATCATCGTTCTTAGCATGTGATCTGCCATTCTCTGGCCAATGTCGTCTTTTACTTTGCATTTCATCATGTAATAACTTCAGATTGTCTTTTTATCCCCCCGGCATATAATGCAGGGGGATATAGCGATCAGTCAGTCTGTCTGTTCATCCGTCCGTCCGTCCGTCCGTCCGTCCGTCCGTAATCATTTCCTTTTCCGGGGCAGAACTCGAAAACCATTCAGTGTATTTGATCGAAACTTGGCAAATCTGTCAGTCACATACTGAAGTTGTGCCTTTTGCTATTTAGGAATTTTAGAAATTTTTATTTTTTACGTTTACATGGCAACAAGTTGGACTTAGGTTCTATAAGGGTGGTGTTCGTTTCCAGGGCGTAACTCAAAAACTGTTAAATACTTTCTTACAAAACTTTGCATGTCTACCAGGCACATACTGAACTGGTGCCTTTTGCTATTTATGAATTTTATAAATTTTTATATTTTACGTTTCCATGGCAACAAGTTGGATTTAAGTTTTAATATAGGGTGGGTTCACTTATGGAGTATAACAAATAAACTGTTAAATATTTCCTTGCCAAACATTGCATGTCTATATATAAAGCACATACTGAACTGGTGCCATTTGATATTAGGAGTTTTAGAAATGTTTATTTTAGAATTTCCATTGCAGCTATTTTGACAAGGGCTAAGAGAAATGTTGGGTTAGTTACCTGGTTTGGGACCATAACGTGTTAAAATGGGCAGGGGATATATAGATGACTTTGTTGACTATACGCTTGTTTAGTTATTGTTTCTTGTAATTTGTCATTTGTTTGCATAAAAAAACAACACAGAAACACACTTGTTTTACTTTCCATTTCATATGGATGCGACCATGGTCGATCTTTTGTGGGTAAACAATGTATGCTTCTTCAAGAACATTCAACTCTTGACTCATTACATACAGAATTGCACATTTACTTGTGGTTACTTTACAGACAGCTGCCAGGGGGATATGTCATCTTTCTGATGACTCTTGTTTCCAGTATGGTTTGAGGTAGGGTTTAAACTTCGTTGATGGGATACTTACTGCAGTAGATGCATGGAGGGCTTCTGTAATGTACTTATTAAACGTTTCATTATATTCATGGGATGGGAATAGGGACAAATTGCATATGTCTTTACGAAAGTAATTTTCAGTTTCATAACGATACAGCATAAGATCAGCTTTCTTCCAATTGAGCTCATATCTTATACAAAGAAGGATAGGCAGATGGTCTGAGACACTATATGGTACATGAGTATCAATGGTATAACCAATAACATTATTCAGATAATCAACACTCACAAACACATTGCAAAAATCTACATCATAATTGAAACTGTAAGTGTAAACAGCAGGATACAATGATCGAGTGTACTTTCATTTAAGGACCTTGACCTCAAAGAAATTACAAAATATGTACAACATTGTTGACGCATGACATCACAACAGGTGACTGACTTTTACAAAATAGCGTGTTCACAGATTTTACGAGGGGACTTTTGTTGATTCAGGGATTGTATATACATATTTGTTGTTATATATTTCATTGAAACCAAGAGAAATAGTCAGAATTTCCGATAAATACTGCTATCATTGTGCTTGATTTTGCGTCTGTCATGGCGTCACGCAGGACAGAAACTTTAACAATTTATGTAGAATCTATTAACATTGCAATGTGTCTACTTGTAATTCCCTAATTCTTCTTACGATTCTCTTCCCATGCATATTCTGAAAATGTTGAGCCATAGTACCGGTATGCAACAAATAGATGAATGGGTAGCTCAAAAAAGTGTAACCTTAGGAGTCGGGTAATATATACCCTTCTACCTTAGGTCACTTATACTTATCAACCATGGCAACTTCTTGGTTCTGGGAATGATGTAGCTCAAAAGTACAAGTCAGCTTGTTGCTCAAGTCCTTTTATTTATGATGGAAGTTGTCATAAATATACACACAAGGTCCTCAGATAGTTTCTTGTAGCCTGACTTACTTAAATACAACACATACCTAAGGGATGCATCGAAGAGCCTGATAGTATTTCTTATCAACTCTTAACTCTTATACTTTTTCTGATCCGGACTTCCAATATACAGAGAGAACCTCTCTGTTCAGCTGTGAGTTTCCTAATCCCCGCACCACTCCCGGACAACTAACAAAATACTATCCATGATAACTTTAGCTCCTCCCACTGAAATAATGTAAGACTTCCTGTGAAAGGGGTCCTAACGCTCACCTCCATATGAACCCCCCAATTTCCATTCCAATCAGTGGTACTATCAAACTCCTATGACTAAACCGACTCAGTTAATTACCTAAGGTCATTGGTCAACCGAACATACTCATAATTCAAGCAATTTTAAGATGAAAACCATCAGGCTGGAAAAGATTTAATTAGACCCTTCCAATCAAGCAGGATTTAATCAGTCCCTACCAATCAAGCAGTAGTACTCAGAAATATTTGGTTACATCAAGACTGATAGTTTATTCCATCTTTTCATCTGCTCTCTTGTACTTACATTAAAAGACCTGATCCTGCTAATTCTCTTTTACTTATGAGAAGTTGTCACTAAGAGCAACAGAATCGATAACCTTTCGACTTCTAGGTTGAAGCCTCACCCAGTACAGTCACCTCCCACATGTCCATTTCGTATTTTATCCTAGAGCCTACTGGTAATAGAATTTCATAAGCCACATTTTAAGTTAATATTAAAAACACTTTTTCCAAAATACCCGGGCTATAAAAGGAGAAAATGCTACACTGTTTAAGTAGTATAGGTAATTGTGATTCTGGACCACTTCCACTGGAGATTTATTTACCTATACTGCTACTACAGAAGGAATTTTTTATGCAAAAACGCTAATGCGCATCAACGATCGTCGTGAGTCGTATTAAAAGAAACATCAATATTAATTAATAATGAATAAAATTTACTATAGCCCACGAGGATATTGGAAAGGTATAGGAGCAATACAAAAATTAGCCACTGTGGCTAAGGTATCTAAAGATGTGGCTAAGGATTGGTTAAAGAAACAAGCGATGTGGCAAATATACTTACCGGCACCGCGTTATATACCGAGGAAGAAGTTTGATATTTTTACAACGAATGAAGTTCATGAGGCTGACCCCTTGTTTCTTCCCCACGATAAGATAAGATGCAAAACGTATAAATACGCTTTAACCGTAGTGGATGTGGCTAGTCGGTACAAAGAGGCTGAGCCATTAACCTCGAAAGATTCAACAGAAGTAGCTAATGCACTGAGTCGCATATATAAACGCGGACCACTAAAATGGCCTAAGCTATTTCAAGTAGATCCCGGTCGCGAGTTTATGGGATCAGTAACTTAACTGTTAACAAAGCATGATGTCGAAATCAGGCGTGGTGAAAAAGAGACCCACTGTAGTCAAGCTATCGTTGAAAGATTTAACCGGACATTAGCGGAACGTTTGTTTGGATATCAGTATGGGATCGAAATGAAATTGGAACGATTGAGATCAACCGAATGGGTGACACGATTATCAGCTGTTGTATCAGTGCTGAATAATGAAGTAACGAGATTAATCGGGAAGAAACCATCCGATGCGATTAAAATGAAGTCTGTGACTTCCGAATCTTCAGCACCGAGGAGAGGTAAAGAACAAAAACTTCCGGATAGAGTAAGCGTAAGATATTTATACCAGCCCGGTGAACTCGAAGGAGGCCAACGTCGCGCAACAGATCCGATTTGGTCCCTTAAGATATATAACATAAGTCGGTTGGTTATGAAAGAAGGAGAGCCTATTCTTTATTATCTTAAAGATGGACCGGACAGGGTATTTGTACGAGAAGAGTTGCTCATAGTTCCCAACGATACAGTATTACCACCATAACCATAAGCATAGGTAGTTACACCATCCTTATTAATCCATCTCTTTGTATCTAAGGGTGATAATGATGTCTTGTTCATTCTTAATCCATATATCCTATGATTGACACTTCTTAAAGAGTTCATCTTGTTTTTGAATGTTCTACCATTGAATAATGCTTCTTTATACTGTTCGTGTTTGATATGCTTTTTTACCACATACTTCTTAAAGGGGAAGTGTACACGCAAAAATCACTTTCTTTCTTTTTCTAAACAAAACGCATTTTTAGAATTAGTTAGTATCTGTGTTTGAAAATATACGCTCATTTTTTTTCACAGTGAAAGTAGGAAGCTCACAATAGTGTTAAAATGATATGTCGTTATGAGGCCTTCGTTTTACGAGCGAAATAGGCCTGAGTTATCCCCCTTAGATTATGACGTAATTGGTGCCAATTCAACTGGGTCCCTGTCTATTCTCAACGCAAAAGATATCAAGGACCAGTTTGCGGTAAAACAACATGGTCTACGACACACTCCGGCGCAGTGGTGACTCAGCATAACACAATTCTGGCTGGCATCTGAGACGCTAGAATCACAAAACTGTACCTACACCACGTGAAGCGGCTCTAACAAAGCATGATGACGTCATAATGTTTATCAATTGGCACCAATGACGTCATATTGCAAGGGGCATAAGCCATGGTGTTTTTGTTATGGAAATAGAACACTTGGTAAATGTGAAATATATAAATCGTTTTAATGCAAAAAATATGTAAATTAAATATGATGTTTTTATATTTTTGTCTATGACACTTCTATGTTAACACTTTTAATGTGGAAAAAGTACAAGAAAAATTGGTTCATTTCCGTGTGAACTTGCCCTTTAACACCCTTAGCTTTTCGTATCTCCCCATTATCGGACTTCTTTATAGAATACTTAGGTCTTAATCCGACATACTCCGCTATTGGGGTCCCAGCACATTCATCCTTCATCTTACCTAACACCTTTTTATTTACTACTCTGTGCAGTGGATTATCTTTTGGGTAATCGCTCGTGTCGTACATATCTATTTTTTCTGTCATATATTTATACACATCCTCGGTTTGTATTTCCATCAACAAAGAATCTGTGTCGGTATATAACACCTCGCATCTATCATTGTATTGCTTCTTAAGTTCGTTGTAATAAAAGTCATACATTAAGTGTTTTGACAAGTCAAGAATACTCATACCAATGTACACCGGTCTGTTGAATTTTATATTACTCTTCTGCATATGCAACGCCGCTAAGTCGTTATCAAATATCTTGCTTCTGTTAAAAGCCGGACTGGCTATAAGTTTCCTGAGTCTTTCTTCCTCATTAGATCTGACTAAATTAACATCAACACGCTTCCTTAGATTCTCCATAGTTTTACCAAATACTGAGTTATTCATAAACTTATATAGGTTCTTTTCAAAATCGCGGGTAGCAATCTTTCTTAAATCTGTGTTCAGCCTTAAGCCCCTATCTCACATACACGATTTAAGAAATTGCGAACAAGATTTAAGAAAAGTTGAAAAATCATGTTGATTCGTGCCTGACCTTGTGGTTTTTGCAAATTTCTTAACCAGACACGACCCTCATACAACCTTCCTACGACTGAACACGACACTCATACGACCATCATAAGATATTTATACGATACAACACGATTTAACCTCATTTAACACGACCCCAAGACGACTGTCATACGACCAAACACAACTGTCATACGACGCCCATACGACTTAACACGACCGCCATACGATTAAACCCGAATCATTACCATGTCCATACGACTACAAAAATAAGCACGATCTCCATACCACTGAGCAAGACCTTCATACGACATATTTTTGTTTATTTTGGTCACGTGGGTCATGTAGTATATAAGGTGCATTGTAACAGCATTTCTGTGTCAGTCTTCACCATGTTCAACAACGAACACGACCCGCAAGAAGCAGCTTTGGAGGAGGAGGAAGTACTTCTTGTAGCTGGTGAGGAGTAGGAGGCAGCGTAGGCGTCGCAGAGTGACGAACAGGAAGAGATTCTGGGTTCGACCATGGTTGTCGAGGAGACCTGTGTATGGGCAGTATGAACACCTAATGCAAGAACTGTATCGTGAAGATGTGAATACATTTACCAATTTCTTGCGTGACACTCCGGAGATGTTCATGGAACTAGTAGAACGTGTTGGTCCTCGTATTGAAAAAAAGGACACCTTCTGGAGAAAAGCCCTAGAGCCTGGGCTTCACCTAGCTATAACACTGCGTTATATGGCCACTTGAGACTCCTACCGATCACTTCAATATGGTTGTAGAGTGGCTGCTAATACCATCTCTACGATTGTCTACGAAACATGTGATGCTATTGCACAAGAGTACACAGAAGAGGTCATGCCGCCACCAAAAACCCCAGAGGCTTGGAAGGAGGTGGCTGATGAGTTTTCAACGAGATGGAACTTTCATAACTCTCTTGGTGCAATAGATGGAAAACATGTAGCTATAAAATGTCCACGAAATTCAGGCTTTTTCTATTATAACAATAAGGGTTTCTACTCTATCATACTCCTCAGCGGTACCAGCAACACCATCATGATCTGGCCCGGTTAGCAAAGTGGTAGATTCAGTGGTAGATTGATGTGAAATGTCTTCAGATGGAGATGAAGGTGGAGGTGGTGGTGATGGAATGTTGAATGGACTATCCTCCTGCTCAATTGGCTGCTGAGATGGCTGGATGTCAGTTTCAGTTGTTGTTTTTGTTGTTGTTGGCGATTTTGGTGGTGGTTCAGATGTTTCAGCTGGCTCATCTTGTCCCTGGGTACCGGGTGGATGTTCATCCATGGTTGTGGTGAAGAATGTTTCTCTTTCGAAGGTTTTGCTTGGAGGAGCTTCCGTTTTGGCCGCCTGAGGTTTGGCATGGCTGTAGAATGAGCTTTCACTTTAAGGGGGTTTCCCACGTTCTCACTCAGTCACGTGATGGGCTCTTTCGGTCGTATGACAAACGTAGGGATTTCGTGTTCAGGCGTATGGGAGTCGTATGAGGTGAGGTGAAATGGGTTTAACATCGCGTCCAAGATTATTGCACTTATATAGCAACGTACAGGCATGTGTGTGTGTGTGGGTGTGTGTGTGTCGCTGCTTGTACTAGACCGGACTGATGCCGATTTATAGTGCTAGCTCACTGAGATACCATATCGCAGTTTAACATGAATACCCCACTCATGAGTCACAGTATACTGACTCCGAGCTGACCAGTCCTTGTTTTAGCCCCTTAATGCTGAGCGCCAGACAGGGTAACAACAAGTACCATCTTTTAACGTCTTTTGGTATGACATGGCCGGGGATCGAACTCCGGACCTTCCGCTCTCCGGGCGGACGCTCTACCACTAGACCACGGAGGGGGTGGGAGTCGTATGAAAGGCGTGTTTAGTTGTGTTAAAACGTATGAAGGTCGTATGAGTTTCTTCCCACGCTCCCCAACACGGCTGAAAGTGACTGAACACGATCTTCATACGATTGAACACGACTGTCATACGACCTTCATACAACTGAACACGATGTCGCAGCTCTGCTTAAATCGTGCTATAAATTTTTGCATTGCAAAAATTTATAACACCATTTAAGCCGAGCTGTGACGTCCATACGACCGATTTAAGGAAAAACGTTAAATCGTGTTCATTCGTGTTCAGATTCGTGAATGTGAGATAGGGGCTTTATATAGGGCTCCATCCAAGGGCTTTGATCAAACTTTAGAACTCTGTGTATTTTCTTTAGTTTCATACCTAACGATAGATATAACTGGAGATTTCTGTATTGAACTATATATTTTATCTTATACATCAAATTTGGTACGAGTTTTTCTACGTGAGCTAACCTAGTATTACCCATCAAGGAGTGTTGATATTCCGACATCCAATCTTTATTAACCATTAATCTTTCAGGAGCCAGCGGATAACTGTTATGATCTTTATGTAACGAAGTTGGATATTCCAAGTCAACTTCTAGTATGTACCCTATATCGGAATCTGAGGAGATATCATTCACTTCGATATCATTCACATCGATCCACTCAAAACCACCCGTGGGTAAAGGTTGACTCATAGCCCATCCGTACAAATTTTTGGCGTCGGGATATAATATGTGTGTGTCGGGTTTACTCTGATCATATCCTTCCACTAATTTATTATTAGCCTTAGAATACATTTTCGCTACCATCGATATACCACCTCTTAATCCTTTCTCAATAAACAAGTGCATATCGTAATCTGTGAGTAATTTTAGTTCTACACCGGTCTTCTTCAACAATGCATCCCACGATAGTCCGGGACTGGAATAGTACCATGCTGGATCCAAGCCGTATTGTTTTAAACATGTCTTTCTAAATATCTCGAATATATCGGCGAGTAACAGTACATCGGTTTTTAAGTACAGATCGTGATAATCGCCTAAATTCTTACAACCTAATCTATCCCACACCGTCAGAGCGTGTTCATAATCGTCATCGGTTATTTAAGATTCTGTTAAGTTACTATAGAATGATTCAAGGGGTGGTAATTGAGTTTAGTTGAATCTAGACCAATCATCCATATATTTGTAAGGATATACACCTTTTCTTAGCAACAAATGACGACACCGACTGGTATATTGATTTGTTATTGCAAAGTCATCGGGATTGTTCGCATTAGCTAAATTGTCCAGGGAGGATAAGAGAAACTGTACAGAGTCTATGAATCTAAGCCCTTTACTTTGCTTTATTCTGGCTTTCCCATCCTTGTCTGTATAATGTATAGTTTTAGTCAACGAGAATGATATGTATTTTTCCATATTATTAGGAATGCACGTTAAGCCACAGTCGGTCTTTGAGATAGATTGCATGATGAGATGTGAATCATATCCTCTAAGGTTGTGAAACACTACGGGGATGGGTATTGTTTGAGAATTCATTTTTAGTTTCAAGTTACACTCGTTATGCGTGGCTCCCAGATAATTACCCGTGACGTGGCAATGATCTCTTACGGAATCCCCATTCTGGGGTTTATTACAAACAAGACAACTAGTTGACTTCTTAAAGGCCCTCCAATCATCCCTTGTCATACACATGGGTTTCTTACACGATAAATTTTCCCTGATTGTTCTATCTTCGTTTTGTAGATATTCTGGGAACTTTCCCGCTGCATCGGGACCTCTGTAAATCAGGGACGGGTTTGTTTTCCCATCATACTTTACAACTATATATCCAAACCCACAAGGAATATGTTCTTGAGTTTTGTACGTAAAACTACTATCAGTATTGTGTTCCGTATTTTCTATAGGTTTGATAAGTGCTCGAAGTCGGCGTAAATTACGTACGGTACTGGCATTTGATTACAATAATGTTCAAATTTTAATATATTTTCCCCTCTTTAGGTATATCAATCCTGATAGCATTCTGTCCAACACCTCTGCAGTCTTCTTTATGCGCTTCTAATAGATCTTGTCTGCTGTATCCATGCAGGCATCTTTCACAGAAATATTTCTTTCCTGCATGTTTTGTTTGATCGCATAATAGTCTGCTTAAACTCTTTATCCACGTATAATGATATTTACCATCTTTTTCGATCAGAAATGAATTGATTCTTTGAATATGTTCCGGAGCAGAGCTTATCCTGTGTACAACAATTCCTTTAGAAGAATGTCTGAAAACATTTATAGCTAAATTATTTTGCTTATCCACCTGATCAATTTGTGAGATTGGTGTAGGTTCGTCTATACCATCAAGGTTTAGTCCATCGTTTTTGGGATAGCTAAAAGGCCTACCCGGATGTTTGTCTACGGGAAACAATGCAGATCTTATCATCATTCTGACAGTCATCGCCTTTAATTTTTACATAAATTATGGCTTTTTTCTTTTTATAATACTAGGGTAAATCGATATAAGATCCACCTTTGAAAGGCATATAATTTGCTATATCTAAATATAGACTATCGATTCTATCCACACCCCAACCCGAACCTGTATTAGTCCAGCGTTCTAAAGTTTCCTGTAGCCTCTGAATTGATGTATCTAATGATGAGCTTATAGACTCAGATTCGGTTATAACTTCTTGATTGCTTCGGAAATATGGTTCGGTATATTCAGTGCTATCGTCTGCGGTACTTTTACTCAATGACATTTTAATCGCCAGGTGGTATTTTATACTATTTAAATCATCTAACTCCTCGTTAATTTTGCTGGATACGATGGGCTTAACATCATTAACATCCATGTTGGAATTAATATCCATCTTCCAACCTCTTAGATATTTACCAACGCCGGCTGTGGGTACAAATTTTAACTCATTATTATCAACAACAGTCGGTTTATTTTTATCATCGGATTGATTATTATCTAGTAAAGCAATCAATTAAGCTTTTCTTTGCATGAGCTTTGAGTTCTCCAACAGTCTGGGGTTTGTTGTATTCCAAACCGAGTAAATCGATCAATTCAGCTTTTCTCAATCGAGAATATCCATGTAGACCACGTTGTTTTGCCAAAGCCTTCAACTCTCTGACAAAAACCTTTGTGATTTAATGGTATATGCAAAATGAGTCAAATGTCTAAATGGTTGTTTTTCATATATCTAAATACGTATTCTCCCCAACCTATTCCTCTCATTGATGTAATCTCTCTTCCTAGCTTAAATAATCTGGTTTCTGACCCTATCAGCACCGTGTTTCTTACATAAACAATAACCACCTTTGACCCCTATCCCAAATACACAACAAACGTAATTTATGTTTCCCTGTCTGATGTAATAAGAGTGGATCCCACAGTAAATACCCACACAACGTCGGTTGCATTGAATCGGCTTCCCCATGAGTGTAAATCTGCACAGATTCATGGTTATACATCTATCATATTATTTGTCTAAATGCAAATTACATCTCCACTAGTGAGTCAAAGTTGTCATCGCTATTTATAGATTAGTTGATTCGTAATAGATCATAGCTTATGTGTAGCTAAAAATAGACAACAGTCAGCCTGACATAACTGAACAGCCAGTCAGCGCTATTTATAGATTAGCAGTCAGGGTGACATAGCTGATAAGACTCAGCCTGACATAGTGTGTTTACAGATCATAGTGGCTCATATGCAATAGATCATGGTTTATGTGTACATGGTGTAGTTATTGTATAACTGAAAATTACAATGACTGATAACCCAAACATTATAAATGCTATCTCTCTGTTTTTTTGTTCCTCTGATGGTGTATAAAACTGACTTAATGTTGGTCTCTGTATTGGGTCAAGTTTCTTTCCATAAAGAAGGAAGTATTCATGCATGGCAGATTCAACATACTTAAACGTTTGAATTAAATGTCCTTGCTTACGCAGTTCATCATTAATAAAATCTACTCTTAATATCCTATTTCTGGTCCATTGTGACTGGGCTGCTTCGAGTTGTTCTAATGCTTCATTATGTCGTTTACGCTCCTCTTCAACTTCTTTAGCGTTTGATTCCCTCAGAGTAGAAAATAAATAATAGCTCCCCGAAAAAGCTAGAGCATTAACAATAGCTCCACCAAGCATCATCGCAATTGTTGCGATATTCAAATGTTCAATAATATAAAATATTCAAATGTTTAATTACTTCATTATGTCTTCTGGGATAAGCCCTTGTTTGATGAGCATATCTTTTGTAGCCATTGCCAATCCAATATCAAGAACCATCATACCAATATCATAACCATTAAAATCTAGCTTGGGTGGTGTGGCTTTCATAATCATTTTAGCCATACGGGCATAGCCAATGGCCAAGCAGCTGACCACCGCTGAATGATACGTTGCATTTACCAACATTTTACCGTCTGTAACTGGAGTAGTCATTATAACATTATATGGGGGCTTACCTCTAATTGAACTAGTTGTTGTGTAATCGGGGGTGACGTTTTCTCTTCTCCGGTCTTATAAAACAACCATACCACCGCTATAGCAACAACTCCTAGTGCATAGGGAGCCCAAGTTGAATTCGGACGACTATGTTCAATATTTGAATTATGGACCTTTGCCGACTTCCTTGCTAACGCACCCTTTTTACTAGCGGCGACTTTTCTGGGGTTCTTAGTCACTCTGGCTTGTGATTTCGCAATCGCTGGTATTTCCTCATTCCCTTGTTGTGACTATGTTTCAACAATCTGTGGGGTCACTTGAGTCTCCATTATTAGTTAGTTGGCACTTATGTTTAAATTGACAATACCTAGCCGTTATTAAAGCGGTGGTTACCGGAGCTAAGAACATTCCATATCTATGATAAAACTTAATGAGCTTATAGCGTGTTCGATGAATGGGTCTTTCTCGAGAGATTCGCATAAATACGGGCGATGTTCTGCCGGGATAGGAAGAAACGTACTAGCTACGACTGTGTATAGTTGTAACATAGCTGAACCTATTGTTTTAGTCATGGTAGCTCCCAGTCTAGACTCGTAACGTGCGTACAGTTTTTTAATTTCTTCATCGGTCATGTTATCAATTTTTTCGATGGTATAATTTTCCCCAAAATATTGGGAACATTTTCCACCGGCTACCAAAGCCGCGAGTGTTTCTCTATGTTTATCTAAAGATTCTGCATGTTGATCTGGTTCTTTGAGCATTTGTTTGATGAGTTCATCGCATTCCATAATGTAATACCTAAGGAGTGAGTGAGTATGGTTTTACACCGCTTTTAGCAATATTCCAGCAATATCACGGCGGGGGACACCAGAAATGGGCTTCACACATTGTACCCATGTCGGGAATCGAACCCGGGTCTTCGGCGTGACGAGCTAACGCTTTAACCACTAGGCTACCCGACCGCCCCTAATACCTAAGGAGATATTTAAGTCTAACATAATAAAATATGGCATATCCAATACAGCCCGTAATAATAAACTGTTGCGAAAGAATGAGGATTTGAAACCACATCATTACATAACCGCATGTTCAATTTATCGTATTTTTGCTATTTTTGCTATCTTTTTTGCTATATTTGCTATATTTTGCTATATTTTTGCTATAATTTTGCTATATTTTTGCTATTTTTGCTAAATTTTTGCTTAGCAGTTGCTATATTTGCTATATTTTTGCTTAGCAGTTGCTATTTTTGCTATATTTTTGCTATAATTTTGCTTAGCAGTTGCTATTTTTGCTAAGCAATTGCATAAGCAGCTGGTTGCTCGGTTTTTAATAGGAGTTTACAATGCTTCGTTTCCCCTAACAGTTTTCTCACTTTATCTCTTTCGGGCTTGGTATAAATGACATCATTTTCGCGTAAACATTCCTCAAAAGAATCTCGGTCTTTGCAATGAAACAGGGCTACCCATTTGGTCTGCTCTCTGAGATCTTTCAGGACAGAGTTGTATTTTTGAGTAAGTACCCAAACGCTATGCTGAGTATGTCAACCAGGGAATGCTAAATATGAAAGCATATCTTTCTTTTTGGTGAGTTCTTTACTCGCACTGCAGTCGTCCATTAGGAAAAGGGTTGATTCTCCTTTGTATTTTTCGTGACATACTCGTAAACAGTCTTGTAAACGATCGCCCAGATCAACTCTGTGTATCATTCATTACCCAATCTCTCGATAGGTATGTTTTATTAACGTTTATAGTCGGGCACAGAATAATAGTATGGTCAAAAACATCCCGATAATGACTTTGTAAAATATCTAGAATAAAAGCTGTTTTTCTGCAACCCGTTTGCCCGCAGATGATAGCGCAGTGTGGTTCTTTAGGTAAAAGATTATTAATAGATCGCTTGCACGAATCGTCCATTCTGTATCAGTGTTTCCGGTCATATTTTTATCTGCCGGACAATGTAATGTACCAAAATACCGGTCATTTGTGATTTTTGTCAGTCGTTAATAAATTCAATAAAATACAACATAAAACATACTGACTTGTTTATTAAAGTTTGCTTTTCTTTCTACGAAAGATCTTCGTAGCTTGTTTGACAGTATTGTTGACGTCTGCGTGTAGATTCAACAGCATCAGGTTGTTTATCCGTTGTTGGGAAAGACGATTGCGACTGGCAGAGTGTATCCTGTTTTGCAAACTGAATCCACGTTCAGCATCAACGCTGCTAACTGGGATAGCAAGTGCTATCGAGGACAGAGTGGAAAAGTCGGGATAAATATCTGAAAGTTCAGAAATCACTGTCTTGCAACTTTGTTCGAACGAGTCGGCTCCTATGTTGTTGACCGCCATCTTGAAGGGTGTGAAATCCTGCTGCGCCCGGATGCGATTGATGAAGTCATTTTCAGCTGGACCAATCGGGAGGCAGAATTTGTCCAGTAATTTCTCGAGGGATTCCCTTCCGTGAGCTGTCAGTTCCTCTTGCGTTTGGGGAAATCTGCTTGGGTTGAGCACTTTGTCCAGACAAGTAACGATATCAAGCGAATCGGGAAATCTTTTTCTCAGAGAGTTACAGAGTTCCTCAATAAACCCACAACGGGTTTTCACAAACGCACCGATAGATCGCGGGTCCCCATATGTGACCTGAATTCCACGAAATTCCCAGTTGTTCAAATTATCCAAGAAATGCTGTTCATTTTCACCTGCTGTGTTTTCTAGACTGGCAAAGGAGTCAATCGTAGAATTCACAATTGGCATAATCATGCCCAAGTTGATATTCTCTCTGTGAAAAAGAGTAACAATTTTGTCCATCACATGGAGCACGTCAGTCATCATGTAAGTAAGTCGGATAAAGGAGTACGTTGAATTTTCTTCTGAATATTCGTGGCAACAGCGTTGTTTCGCTCGGCAGATTCTTCTTCAATTTCGAGAACAAGAGCTGGCCAGTTAGATTTCACTGCTTTGACCGCCCGTCCCATGGAAAGCCAATGAACACTGCATGGTTGTTTTAAACTTGAAAAGTCAGAATCTTCAAGGACCTCTCAAAGTTCTCGCAATCTGTTGTATCGCGTTGCTGAATATTCAAACAGTTGTAGACTGATGTAGATGTAGATATCATTCAATGTCCTTCTATAGTCCTTCGAAATCTTCGCTGCATCCTCTTCCCAACTCCTGAGTGTTTCCCGGTCATAACAGACGCACCATCCGATCCTAGACCGACAACTTTTTTCCAAAGGAATGTTCCATTGAGGCAAAATTCAAGAATTTTTTCCATGATACATTCGGCTGTACGACTATGAACTGAAAAATTTCCTAAAAACACTGTTTCTGCCTTTCCGTCGTTAACGATTTTCACAAACAATATAAGTTTTTTTTCAACCGTGATATTTACAGTCTCATCGATAATGAGTCCAATAAACTTGCTTTTTTCAAGTTTAGATTTTAAATGTTCTTTAGTACTCTCAACAAGTGCATTCTCCATCGCGTCTATCGAGTCCGAATGAGTGTACGTTTCTCCCTGTAAATGTTCACATCCATTCCGCTGCTGCAGTTCGATTAGTTTAGAAAACTTGGAGGTAGCAATATTTTCTTGAGACATGAATAAAACTGTGTTTAACATTGCTGTTAATTTCTCATCAGATTTGTCTGCTGCCACCTCCATATGCGCTGCCATTGCATTTTTGTGATACATCGTTGTAACGGCCTGATGATGAGAGGCACTGTCTCTATGATCTTTCAAAGCAGATTTCTTGAGATTAATACAACCTTTAGTGAAACCGTTAGATTTTTTTGCTGCCTCGCAGATTCGGCAAAATATTATGATTTTGTCGCACTCCTCCTCAAAACAAAGCCACTTGAATTCATTCGACCACTCTGCATTAAACTTTCGCAGTACAGATTTTTTTTTCTTTTTCAAGTCTGGTTCGCTAGGCATTGTGTCCGAAGATTTCGAGGTCGAGGGAGTGATTGATTCAATACATTCGCTCGCGTCAGCCGCATGTTTCCGCATGCACTAGACGTCTCCACCCCAAAGAAAGTGGAAAGATTCGCCTGCTTCGCCTTCGACATGTTTAATCTCGTGCCACGAGGTGTCAGAGATCACGTGATTACCAACGTCATCTATCAAGACATTATTATCCAATCAAAGCGAAGCACGTTAATTGGTGCGGGATAGTCATGCTATTAATAGATGGGGGGTTCCCTGGAATGCGAGACAGACGCTTGCATTTCTGTGTTTGATGAATAAGCCTATCAATTTATATGAGGCAAGTAACTGTTGACATGATCATATCTTTAAACAAACAATGTTTTATTGGACATGGTAGCCGACAACGTTCATATTTATGGGCTTGTTGATATTTTTATCGCTAAAAAGCCGGCAATTACCGGAGACCGGCAACACTGTGTATATTAAGTTGCGCATCCATAATCACATACAAATATATGTTTAATTTACCAGCCGCTTCCTGGAACTTTGTTATCTGCTTAGAAATACCCACGCTAGCATTTTCCATTCTCCGCCCACTGCCGTGTAGTTGGTCATCATCCGTGGTTCGCAAGTCGAGCCATAGCGCATACTTCGTGGTAAGGAATTCAGCCATCGACACCTCCCCGAGAGACAGATCTTTCATGACCGCGTTAACTTCTGGGCTTCGTTTTATAGAAGGGATTTTTTTAATCTCATCCCACTGTTGATATGCTCGCATGCCTTGACTATATAGTTGAATAGGCACGCCCTCGATAGTCAATTCTACTTTTGTAATCTTGGGGTTGTAGAACTTCTCGTTATCTCTTGCAAATGCATCGGAGGAGTCCTCGAACAACATTAAAATACCCTTCAACAATCTAGCGGGAACGTTTAGATTGATATTCCACGTCATTTCTCTTTTGTTCCTGGTTATCTTTCGGTGTCGAAGCACGTGATCGTACAAAATGGCTAAACTTCCAGTATTAAGTTACAAATTTTTGTCTGGCTAATTCAGGATCTGTTATCATATCATACTCCAGTGAGATATTTTCAATAGAATAGCTAGTACCATCTTCAGCAGCTTTGATTACTCTGCTGTAGTCATTAAAAGTGAGTTCGTATTCTAACCTAGGGATGCTTGATAGAATGGCATGTGACTATCTAGTAATTCAAAGTCTAGCGGAATATAGAATCGGTTAACTAATGCATCAGCAACAGCCTTATTACGGTATTATCGCCACTATCAGCAGTCTCAATGTGTTCTGATTACAAATACCTTGGTATTGTAAGTTTTCCCGTTCTTTAGCCATTCTCCAGAGATCCATGTAACAGAAATATACATCGCTGTTGTCAATACCCAAAACTTCATTGCCGCTAATTTTAATTGTGATTTTCTTAACAATTGCACGACCTATGTTCTGAAGAGCTCTCTGCTAGCATCGGTAGAATTCAAACTAATTGTAAATGATAGTCATGCAGTTCCCGGAACTAACACACCGTGTTCGCCGAGATTAGGAAAGCAAACCAGAAGCTTTTGATTCTGATCAATGGTACTCAGGTTATTAGTTATAGTTACAGACTGGCGAATTGCTTTGACCCCTAATGGATGTCAAAGTCTGCGTTGTGGGTTTAACTTGCGTCCGTATTGCGAAGACATTGTTATATTGAAATTATGTAACCTTATGTTTAATATAAAAATGGATGATATTAATCTAGATAACATAACTGATACTAGTACAATCGAAGAGGGTACTGATGAAATCAGCTTTACGAATCTTAACAATGAACTTTTGAAACCAGCCGTTAATGATTATTACGATGCCTTAAAAGAAAGCCCAATAGATCGTGACTATTCAAAGTTTACGATAGATAGTAAAGGAATATTGCAACTGAGTGGCTCTCCCGATATTGATCTTATGAATTCTCGTACTCATAAGCCCCTAGCCTTGTCTACGATAGCCAGTAAACACGGCATCAACTTTGTTCGTAATGAATTAGGTTTTGTGGACTACTCATGAGAAAAACTTTCTGCGAAGACCACTAAGGTTCTTCGGACTGTGCGTACTGAACTTGGTAACATAGATAAAGATAATTTGGAAGAAAGCTCGAAGCTGGTTTCGGACGGACTCGGAGAAATCTTGGATACCTACTACGATAATTCCACGTTACAGGTACCATCCTCGGAGTTCAGTATTAGGGAATTACAAGGCCTTGACAAGGCAATGCAAGCAATACGGGGAGAACTCATCAATAATATAGCCAAGCTATCCGAACTCGACAAGCATATAGCTTATGAGAAAACAAAACTTAACAGGCGGGTGATGAATTCAGTAGACGCCGCGTTGCTGAAAGATTGCGTAACTTAGAAGACGAAAGATCGGCCCGTCTCGAAGCGGCTTCCAGTAATAGAAAGGCACTTCGTTCACAAATCAGCCGAATTCGAGAAACTATCGATCAAGTCCTCAACGATGATACTACACTGGTCGATAAAATTAAAACATTGTTCAGAGAACAGGGAATAACCATTGCCAGTATTTAATGGCATTGGGATTTATCAAATCGACTTTGACTCTCGCGTTAACCGGTGGTACAGGCGGTACAGGAGGTGGCACACCGCCTAGGTCAAATGGTGTAAAGGAGTGGATAAAAAAGCATTGAAAAGCATTAGGAGAAGCACTGGGAAAGCTCGCTGGGAAAGCCGCGTCTGCACTTCCGGGTTTAATAGGGAGTATTGTTTCCTGGCTCTTAAATTTATTAGCTAAAACCACCACATGGCTTAGTCAAAACTTGTGGGCACTGATCGTAGCAATTGCAGGGTTGTTGTACTTATCCACTAAGAACTATTTAACCAAATCAGTTCATTAAGAACTATTTAACCAAGTCATGAGTAAACCAGCCGCTGCTCCACCTACTATAAGCGCTGTTTTTTCATCGATATGTTGTTGATTTTTAGCTGCAATATGTGGTGGCATTTGTGGTTGTGCGTCAGTAGATGGTTGTGAAACATGTGGTGTCTGTGGTTTTACTATGCCCGTTTCGCCTGTGTTTGTTTGCGTTATTATTTCGGTATTAATATCTGAATTTATACCTGGTTTTTGTTGATCGACAGCAATAACAATTTTATTATTATAGCCGATCACTTGACCGATCTTAAGTTCCACAAACTGTTTTTGTGCATCGAGCGCCGTCCCAGAACCGATTATTCCTGTTCGTGTTTGCGATTGTGCACCAAGAATTGCCCATACATAAGTTCTTATTGATTCATTAACTCTTACAACTCCTGGGTTAGTAAAATTATTTTCTGTTTTATCATATAGAAATTCATTCGAAGCATTTCCAGATGGTTGCTCAACCTTTTGGACGGTGAAAGCAACACCACCCTTAAAGGTCATACGATCATCTCTCCACTCGTTACTCGAGAGAGCAAAGCTCGGAAGAAGTCGACCTCTTTTCAGTAAATCATCGCTGACTTCTTTAACAGAGTGTGCACCAGCATACGGAATACCTAGACCATGGTTAACTCCACTCAGACGCCAATCTTTACTCGTAGAAACATTAAATTCCTGACAAATATGTTCGAATGCCCACCTATTGTACGGATTATTTGAGGAATTCCATGCACGATACTGTGGTAATGAGGCACTAATTTCTTTAAGTATACGTCTGATCTGATAGTACATGTGAAATGATAAAACAGACTTATTTAGTTCAAATCCTGGGGCATAAAGAGATACACCACATCCCGTTGTGGCACACCATATGACAAAGTTTAACTGGTTCTGCTAAAATTGCATCGGATTGTGGAACCAATCGTGCACCATTTTATCGCTAGTTGCCGTGACCCTATATTTTTCAAATATATCAGGGAATTCAACAACAAAATTAGCACCAGAGGCACTTACTAAAATCGACTGATTAGTAATGTAAGTTGATTTCATATTTAAGTTATGATAGAGTATCACTGTATATTTAATATGTATGTCACACTCCAGGGAATAACAAATGGTCAGTCTATTCACAGGGTATGAAACTCCCAAAAATTTCAGCCAGACCACAGGACTGGCTAGCTGAAATACTTGCCACCCCTGACCAAAACCTGCCTGCCCACTATAATCATATGTTTCTCAGGATAAGCTAACGGGATTTCTTTTTGGTTACATTTTATCATTCATCTTTACATGTGAATTAATGATTATCATCGGGAAATATTTAGAATATTGTCACATATGAAATATAACCCGACCGTCAGGCAGGGGGATTTGAAAATCTGGCAGCCCGAGTTGAAATCAACCCGTCTCGGACGGTCGGGCAGGCAGGTATTTCGAACACTGCTATTCAACTGCTTCATACTATCGATAACTCGAATGGAAAACTTGAAGTCGCTCTATGTGATGTAACATATTACCCGCGGTGGACCAATATAAATGATGTGAGAGAAAATAACAGGTTTTCAATAGGTGAAATAGGTATTGATCACACTCACATTGTTATACCTGATGGGTATTACAGCGTATGCTCACTCAATGATGAAATTTTTAAACCTTTGGGAGGAGCTAGTCTCACGCAAAATGAGTCGAATGGGATGCTGAAATTTAGCGCTGGAGAAGAGAAGTTACTTCTTACCAAGATCTCAGCATATACACTTGGACTTGAAGGCAAAATGGGAATGATACCACCCAATGATATAGTGTATGGAGTTAAATTACACGATTTAGTGCATCCATCTTGATCAGATCCCCAAACCAACAAAGGAAGATCTCGAAAAAGCTATCTAAGTATTTATGCTCAGGGACAAAATTATCAAATGGAGAGAATTACCACAAGGTATATATTATATCAGTGATGTCAAACCAACCAAATACGGTCATCAATTGTTTCTTTCCAATTACCAAGAAGAGTATATAGTCTGGTCTCCTAGTAAAATGAAAGAAGAACTTAGTAAGTGTTGAATATCACTTTGTTAAAAATAATGGTATACGTATGAATAAAAATAATAAAGAATATTTTCATTACAATTTAGTTTAATGTTATGACGATCATTAAATCGCATCATCGTTTTTGCATAAAAAATTCCCTGTGTAGTAGCAGTATAGGTATATAAATCTGGCTCCAGTGGAAGTGGTCCAGAATCACCATTACCTATACTACTGTTTAAAATCTGAATTTTGCTTTGTTTACATTTCAAGCAAGTACAGTTTTCCAAGTACAGCGTTCATTTTCACACCTAACTTATTTTGCTTGATTTCATCTGGACACTTTGTATTGGTGACAAAGACTATTTGTCATTTGTTTCTAAAATGTACAAGGAAATCAAGGATGTATGTATGCATATTTTCCAAAACATTCTAAATGATTCTAGGGTTATTGGTGATGTTTTGGAATGATCATTGGAGATTTGATAAAAGACAGATAACCATGATCACTAATATGCTATCTTTGAAATTCATTTCTCCGAGTAAATATCCGAAATTTAGATTTCAAAACATGCTGTAAATAACACCATCAGTGGTGATTTAGTCATATGTAAAAAATGGTGACATTTACTGTGAATGCAGCTGAAGTAGCTGAATGTAAATTCTGCAGGACTTCTCATGAAATGAAGAAAGGTGTATATCCAGCATGGGGAAACAAAATGTGGTAAATGTGGTGCTAGTAACCATTTTGCTGTTAAATGTCGCAGGTCAGGAAATGTGAATGCTGTTGCAGAAGATTCGGACAGTGATCAAGATGGTCTCCATTGGATCTGCTCAGTAGAAACCCAGACCGGAAATGACAGTCAGCATACTCACAAACCTATCAAATGCAGAATGATAGTGGACAATATCTCAGTAATATTCCTCGTCGACTCGGGAGCATCACCAAATATTATCCCGAAACAGAAAGTGACAGACATGACTCGAATTGTAACAACTGATCGTAAGTTGCTGACGTGGAACAAGACACCACTCACTCCTATTGGAACTTACCAGGCTGCAGTCCTGAATCCGAAGAATGACAGTCTGTATTCCATCAACTTCATAGTAGTTGAAGAAGATTTGATACCTCTTCTTGGAATGGAAACTGCTTGCAAGATGAAGTTAATTGATGTGAAGAGATAGTAGCTGCAGTATCATCAAGTGAATCCAAATTTGATGAAAAGTACAATCCTCTATGGGATGAGAAGATTGGTAAATTTGAAGGTGAAGTACACTTGGAAACAGATCCAGATGTAAAGCCAGTAATCATGCCAGCTAAACGAATACCTGCAAGTCTGAAGGAGAAACTTCTAGCAGAGCTACAGAGACTAGAGCGTCTAGGTGTGATAGCCTCAGTTGATGAACCGACACCATGGGTTAATCAGATAGCCATAACTGAGAAAAATCTGGAGCTATTAGAATTTGCCTTGACCCCCAGCAGCTCAACAAAGCTCTCAGAAGAGAACATTTCATGCTTCCAATATTAGAAGACAAGCTTCATGAGTTAAGTTCATCCCGAGTGTTCTCCAAAATTGACTTGGCTTCAGGGTATTGGCATGTTGAGTTAGACCATGATTCTAGCTTAATCACTACATTCCAGACAGGTTTTGGATACTGTTGGATTCGACTCCCATTCGGTCTATCAGTTTCATCAGAAATTTTCCAGAAGAAGCTCCTGGAAAACCTACAAGGCTTGAACGGCGCTGAATGTGTGGCAGACGACATACTGGTCCATGGTCAAGACGACGAGAGACATGAAAGTGCTCTGAACTGCCTACTTGAAAGATGTCTTGAAAAAGGAATTTATCTCAACAAAGACAAAATGGAGACAAGATCTCGTTCATAGGACATCAAATAACCAGTGAAGGTCTCCAGACTGATCCAGAGAAGGTGAAAGCCATCACTGAATTTCCTGAACCCCACAATGTTCAAGAACTACGTCGTTTCTTGGGTATGAGCAACTATCTTGCTAAATTCATGCCTAACCTAACAGAGGAAACAACATGTCTCAGGAACCTCACAAAGAAAGAAGTACCATGGGTGTGGAGTCAAGCACAACAAACAGCATTCAACAATGTGAAGAACATTATCACTAATGCACCAGTACTTGCATACTATGATCAAAAGGAAGAGCTGTGGCTTGAAAATGATGCTAGTGAAAATGGACTGGGCTCAGTGATAATCCAGAAAGATAAACCTATAGCCTTTGCGAGCCGATCACTATCTGACGCAGAAACCAGATATGCACAGATAGAAAAGGAGCTACTTGCTGCAGTCTTTGGACTCGAGAAATTTCACTATTACACCTATGGCCGACCTGTCTTTGTAGTAACTGACCACAAGCCTTTGGTGGCTATCATTAGTTAACCATAATAAAAGTAAAAGGCTCCATCGAGGTTGCAGTCACTAATTCTGCGAACTCAGAAATACAACATCACGCTGGTATACAAACCAGGGAAGGACATTCCATTCGCTGATGCTCTTTCACGTGCGCCAATAGACCAACCTCCACAAACAGAAACAATGGAAGTCAACAACGTGTCTTTCTGTGACATCAAGCAGACACAGCTGGATACCATAATGAAAGGATGGCCAAACGACAAAACTGCCTTACCACCTACAGTTGTACCTTACTTTCCTTTCTGTGATGAGCTCACAGTTCAAGATAGTCTCATCATGCGAGGTGAACGGGTTGTGATTCCAACATCACTTCGTCAAGAAATGAAGCAGAAAGTTCATGCAGGACATCTCGGTGTGAACTCCTGTCTAAGGAGAGCAAGATCTCTAATCTACTGGCCACACATGTCTAGTGACATCAGACAATACATTGTATGTGGAATCGTGTGATGTGTGTGCTACCTACAGCAGTAAACAACCTCAGGAAGCACTGCACATGAGAGAAACACCAGAATGACCGTGGGAGACGGTTGGTTGTGATCTATTCTCACTTCAAGGTCGCAACTACATGGTAACTGTTGATTGTTACAGTTCTTTCTTTGAAGTGGATTATCTTGGAAAAAATACAACATCCGAAGCAGTCATCACTAAACTTAAACATCATTTTGCCAGACATGGATGTCCGGAGAAGTCATATCAGATGGTGGTCCTCAATTCACGTCTGACAAGTTCAAACAATTCTCTGAACAATGGGGATTTCAACATGACAAGTCAAGCCCTGGGAACAGTAGATCAAATGGTGCAGCTGAAGCAGCTGTAAAACCTGCTTAGAATCTCATGAAGAAATGCAAGGCAGAAAGTGAAGATCCATACATAGGACTTACAATACAACCTCCGCAATACTCCGACTGAAGGACTCGACACAAGTCCAGCTCAGAGACTGTTAAACAGGCGTACCAGAACAATGTTGCCAACAGTCAAATCTAAACTTGCAATTCCTAACAGTCAGAAAAAGCTCATCGACACTCTGAAACAGAATATGGCTTTGGTAAAAGTCACAAATCACTCTCAAAGGGTGAACAAGTACGAATGCAGCCAGTCAACAATACGATGAAATAGTGGAAACCAGCTGTGGTTACCAAATAACTTGGTTCAAGAACATATCAAGTCACTGGTGGAGACAGAACAACGTATCAGAGAAATCGTCAACAGCTCAGAAAGACAAGATGTGCACAAACTCTCAATCAGTGTAATATGCCATACTTTAGAGTTTCTGATAATGTTAATGTTGAAAGTGACAAGTGTGTGCAAAATGACATTAACTCTCCTAAAGTATCAGTCCATCCAGTCAGTCCAGTGTCCAATAACAATAAGCAATATACAACAAGATCAGGTAGAGACGTGAAACCTGAATTTGTAATCAATATTGCTACTTGTCAGATTGTTCAAACGAGTTAAATGTTTGATTAGAATGGGTGTGTGTGAATTTAGTTATCTTGTCCATTGTCAAAAATTGACAATTTAGTAGTTTCATTTAAATGGTCATTTGGGCTGCTTGCTATTGTTTTATTGTATCATTAGTTTGTCTTTTCTTAAAAGAGGGAGGATGTTACGTGAATGAGTCATTACTGAATATTATAGGGTGCTTCACTCAATATCATGCTCATATCACATGTACTGTTCTGTAAGTAAATTCAGAGTTACTTCCCCTAAACATTGTGTTGTTGTTCATTGAAGTCAGTGACATCATAAGTGCTTAAAAACCACACGGAACATTTACGATGTACCTAATTTTCAGAGGTCATTTTCAGTACTTTGCTTGGCCTACAATGCCAGTGGATGATATCACAGAACAAGGAATTTCCCACCTTATTCAAAACTGTGAAGTGTATTTGTGTGGGTGATGCATTTTGAATTATATTCGACTTCTAAGTGAGGGTTGTAGAGGAGGGACATATATGTCCCTGTGTCATCCAGGGGGTTATGCAGTTAGTGTAGTAATTTTTCCTTCACATTTTTCCTTCTTATTTGTTTGGAGCATGAACAATACCATGGGCGGATACAGGGGGGGGGGGGGGCACAATTAAGATCTATTTATTGTCTTTGGTGGTAATTTATACAGAAATAAAGATTTTTTTCGAAATAAAACGAGGGGGCGCGCACACACACCCCCCCCCCCCCCTCTGTATCCGCACATGGATACTCCAATGTCTCAGAAATGTTAGAAATCATTGCTTAGTGTAAAATTCTATCACGACATCCTGATATGGAAAATAACTGACTAAATATGACGCCATTTTTTCTAACATACCAAAAGAACAACCATGAATGTAAATACAAACAAGAAATCAGTTCCATATACTTTTTGTGTTTGTTTCAATTTTGATGTATTTTTCCCTGAATGTATCCTCATAGATTTGGGAACACTTGTATGTGCTCGGTTATGAAAAGAAGCTGTCTAAATACTGCAGTTTACTCATGGAGATATTTATAGAATAACCCACGAGGTACGAGTGATTACGGAAAATATGTCACGAGTGAAATTAATGTTTTAAGTTCCGAGCTTTAGCGAGGAACTTAAAACATTAATTTCATGAGTGACATATTTTCCGTAATCACTCGTACCGAGTGGGTTATTCTATTTATTACCCATATTCATATTAAAGACATGTTTCAAGAAAAAAACAATCAACTGTCGCCGATCAAGAATCAGCTGTTTTGTATCAATCCGCGTGTGAAAAAACACTGTCTACTCATTCAAACCACATTACTCAATTAACGTGCTGTTACTCGTGAAAAATAATAGTTCTGTTAAAAAATTGTAAAGATCACATTATTGCAGTTATATTTCTGTCCGATTTACACAGTGTACACTATCTAGCATTGATAAAGAAGACAGGTTCCCAAAAAGGTTCATCAGGTTTTTTAATCAAAGCTTGTTTTGACAAGATCTCATCACTGACAGACAGCCCCCGTCGTGCATCGGCAGATACATGTATGCATTTCACATTGAGAAGAGGAAACACGGAAAACCTGTCAATTTTTTTATGTGTCATTTGACAAAAATGCCAAAACCTATAACAACAACATAGACGGAATGTACAGAAGTCTTGTTTGTTGGAGAAAAGTTACGAAAAGAAGCTAAACTTTGAAAAGTACGATTGCTGTCACAGTGTCGGAATGAATGACCCGACTTGACCCAGATATGAGACAGCCGAAACCAGGAATGACAAGAGAACCGGTTACAGTTTAATCCGGACAACAAGTTGAATTAACATCGTATGTGATTTGAGACAAGTGTCACTGATGGGAAACATGTGCATGTGGGATTTCAGGAGGATTTGTCAAACGTGGAGTGGACACAGTCAGATGACAGGAGTTTGTTGATATTTTGATGTGATTCATAATGGTCGAATACCTGTTGATAGACAAACACAGTATCTGGGGATTTGGTGCTAAGCTGTCCGCATTCACGGAGTTCATTTAGTTCAATATCGGACACAGGATCAGCTCACTGGGGTAAGTTTTCCTTTCCTTGTATTTTTAATTATTTTTGTTTTGATTTCAAAACCTCCGAGTTCAGCAAAGTGCATCGATTTTGCAACCAGATGCTGGTAATCATGTCGCTAAGGTAACACTCTATGCTACCCTTGATCTCCTTCAAAGTAGACAGTTCGAATCCTGAACTGTCTGATGTGCATGCCGAAATGATAAATTTGCAAATAATAATGTTTAGTTGCACCTTTCCTGTGTCATTAACCCTCATAGTCATACGGTCAGCGGACGTCAGTCAGCCTGCATACCGCTCAGCGCCGAACTTTGCAGACGTCGCGGTTACGAAAAACGTATCCATTGTATAAAAAAGTGTCACGTCCTTATTTCTTCACACAACGTTACAAAATTGTACGAAATAGTGTATCTTTATGATGTCTTTCGGAAAGTCTAAATGTCGTTGCAAAATGAATTTGTTTTTATTCTCATGCCATCGTTGAAAGTGTGAGTAGTCTTATTTTTCGTGCTTTTCTTACCTTTATACATTTGTGAACGAAGTTCATGTCAACTTGTCAAGTTTAGTCTTTTTCATTGTGTATTCATTTTCATTGGCAGTTATCGATGTCATCATCGTTCACAAAGGCAAACCTGTCTATACAAAGTCCGGTTTTTGGATTCGGGTGGTCGAAAATTTCATCACACGGCAAGCCCTCTAACACTGACGCAAACCAGGACTTGGTGGTGATGATCTTGGCGCCCTAGAAACAGTTCCTGGCAACATCACAATCTAAATCTTTGAACTTCAATCTGGCCATATGCAGTTTTGACAACAAAGACATGAAATGTGTTCAGAGGTTGAATTATACGAATAACTTTTCATGTCAGTCAGATCTCCGTCCGCTTTAACGAGGTCATTTACTTTGACAGGTCTCAAATGGCCAGCCATGTTTGTTTACAAACGGGGACGTAGTTTTGGTTTTTACTGTAAAATGAAAATCATGTGAAATAAATGAAAAAAAATGATAATGTGAAATCATGTTGTTGATATGAAACTATGTGTCTTGTCTTAAAAATCTCGAATCAGTGAGATTGTAGCATGTAAAACATCTGAAGGGAAAGGCGTGGATTTGTGAATGAATGGGATGAGAAAAAAATAGTTCCGTTGTCCAATGAAAATTGATCTTTGTTCCACTGACCAATCAGCTTCAAGAATCACTAATTGCACACTGTGCAAATATCAAAAAGTTATTACACTGCATATTTGAGCCCATATGGGTAATAAAGGCTAAAACACGAGGCCAAGATAATCGAGAATGATCATATGCCTGGAAATAGTATAATTGTGTATTTGTTTTCTCGCTTTGCAATCTCTATAAACTCATTAATAGGGTTATTTCAAGCCATATTAAACCTTTATATTGGATGGGGAGTCTTATGAACTCTAAAAATGCATTATGTTAGAATAGGACATCAAATGGCAATGCTTGGTTTTGACTGCCTAGTTAAAACGTGTGATGGCGGCCACTGTCACTGTCAAGCTAGACTAGTAGTGTTGTCAAAACCTCAATTTATCACATTTATGTTTTTGGGATATTGTATAGTTAACAAACAGTTCAGTAAGTTACCGTAATACGTTCTGACCAAACTTATGATTCACTTTTGGGTTAGTCCTTTGAGTTGACCTTATCTCATTATAAAATGACGGGATTGACCCTGGAATGCTAGCCTATATTCACAGGCCAAGTTATGAGTTGTTTGGATATCAGGATCGGTCTTTTCCCCATATTTAAACAGAATTAGGAATTACAGGTAGAACTTACTTCATCGGTCTATTTTTCTTCTTTTTCTTTAACACCATTGTCACCCTAATTTGGCAGCTTGTAATGGGCTAGAAAGGCCTGTTTATATGTGGTATCCAAGGGTAGTCAAGATTTCAAACTCCTCACAGCGATAGACCATTCGCGGAGCCCGGAAGGGTTACGAATGCGTCCCGCATTTTCGTGTGTTTTGTGATCAACTCGTCCCGTTCCGGGACAAAACGAATGTAGAGCCTTGTTGTAGGTTACGGAAACATACGAGTGGTGACGAATGTCTCTCCAAAAATATTGCCTCCCTTTTAAGATGGGGACTCTGTACGAGGTTCACTGCACATATTATCGGCATTCGTCTGAGCAAAATAAACATATAAACTTTGAGATGACGATGTTGTTGATGATGATGGTCATGTTGATCATGATGATCATCATTACATTTATAGAAAACATGTTAGACCTGATTTTAATCCCACCGACGCATAACGACGGGGGATATATAGTCGTCATTATGTCAGTTTGTCTCTCCGTCCGTCATTTATTTTCCGGAGCATATATCACGGACACTATACAATCTGGTGCCTGTTGCTATTTTGAGATTTTCCAAAGTTGTATGTTGGACATTTTCCGTGGAAACGTGATGAACTTTGAAACGTGACGGGTAGCATATCTCTTAAATTCACTTTCAGAATACTAACTGCACTTTGTAATGCCAGTATTGATGCCTTTGCAATATTTTGAGCATTTATAGAATTATTATTGACCATTTGTGGGTGTTATCCAAAACTTAAAAAGTGTACCCCTACGTGACAACTTCATAAGCTTTAAAGTCAGAATTCAGAGATGTAACTTCTAATTTTTATTGTTTTTATTTGGAAACAATTACAGACAATATTATAGAGTAGAATGTTGTAGAGGTAATGTATTTGTATTTAGAAATTATATACGTTAAACAGTATACATATATTTCTTCATTCATATGTGTAGTGGATGGGGATTTATAGGTAGGGTTGCCCCATAAATAACTGTCCCCTTAATACATTACTTCACACATTGTACAGTTTATTAAACTTACTTTAGCAAAATAGAAGTGGTATTCAAATACGTGTACTATACATAAATATATACATGTACATAGGCATTCCAAAGTTTTACTGATAAATAATAGTAGTTGGTAGCCCCGCTCTGGGACCGCTCCTGGCTACTGATAGGTCGGTTTCTGTGATGACGTCACTTCCTGTTTCATGACGTCATTAGAGGTCACGTGAACTGCGCAGGGCATTGTGGGTCATGCGTGACGTCAAGATGACGTCACTTCTGGTTCCGGTGGCGCACGCCTCCAAGATGGCGGCACGTCCGGTTCCGAGGGGCCATCTCCCCATCCAAGACGGTGGCACGGCGCCTCCAAGATGGCGACGGTGGGAAGGCGGGAGAGCGGGAAGGTGGAAAGAAGAAGGAGGGAGGGAGGAGGAGGAAGAGGGGTTTTTTTTGTTTTTTTTGGTGGGTGGGTGGTGAGAGGGTAGTCAATGCAAAGGATGAAAAGCATTCTTTCGGGAGAGATGGGTGGCCCTTAAAAGGACCGTTTGATAGTGGAGACTAACTCCTCGTGTTGCTCGTGCTTCAGTCGAATGGTCACCTACGTCTGTATTGAACAACAGGACCGTGTAATTAATAATAAAAATAAACAAACTCGCCCTCGTCTGCGAGTTTGTTTGTTATTATTATCAGTTACATTATCTGTTGTTATGTCAACATTATCGTTTTTTTCACAGTGTAAACCCCCTGGATGCCACAGCGACACATATGTCACTTCTCTTCAACCCTCACTTCGAAATCGAATAAAATTCAAAACACATCACGCATGCAGACACTTCACAGTTTTGAATTCCCCCTTCTGTTTATCAATTACTGTCATTTTAGGCAATTCGAAATTACCGAAAGTGACTGAAAGTTAGGTACATGTACATTGTAAATCTCGCCAAACACAATTCACGGCTTTATATAAATATTCACTGTGTGTTTAGAAATCTAAATATCGCATATTTACTCGAATAATTAAAGTAGAAAAATAGCAAATTAGCGATCACGGGTATCAAATAACTAATGATAAATCTGAAACGTCGCTGATAAGCCTAGAATCGTTAAGAATGTTTTGGAAAATACGTATACACTAACGCCGAAGTGTACGTTCCACCATATTGGATTGTGTTTACAAAATGCCGGTTATGAGACGCCTATTCGATTATTTCAAACTCAGCTGCTATACATGCATCCCTGAATTCCTCATACGTTTTCGAAACAATGGATAAATGGTCTTTGTCATCAATGCAAATTATTTAGATGAAATCATGCGAAATAAATTAGGTATGGAAACGAAAACTGTGCTCGGAAAATTGTACTTGCTGAAATGTAAACAAAGCAAAATTCAGATTTTACACTGAGTAGCATTTTTAGAGGTACTTTCGTCTAATTGTTGCATACATTGGCTCGATCACGCGTTTGAGGTGAGGTGATAGTCAGTTGGCCAGGGGTGAAAAACAAGATTTTCGTTCCCACATTTTCCTGTATACCTTAAACCTTTTCTATTGCATAAAGGAGGTATCTGTACACAATTTCCATTGGGTAGTAAGCTTGCAAGTGTGTGCAGGAATTTTCAGGGGCTCAAAATTGCATAAAGTGAAGGAAAAATGCATAATTTGACAAAATTGGCTGTAACATTTTTATTAAGTCATTAAACTATCCAAATTATGTCTTTGATTACAGGTAATATGTTCGGTTATCTGAATTTGGCAAACATTTTGTTTCATTTAACTAGATCTGTCTGAGGCTGAAGATCTAGAGCGTGAAACGACAGATGTTGATGATGAAGAGACAGACAATGAATATCTTATGATATACATTTTCATTATGTAAGATACTGTCAGGATATCCCTCAAACCTTGATTAGTATCTTGTATATGATAGAGGGAAATAAATTCATTATAGCATCATAGTTATTATGTTTTCAATTTCAGTTATTGAATGAGTCGTATTTCAGTTGTCATTTTTCCTGGTAGGAGATATACCTCCAGTGTGGTTATGTGAACCCTACTAACGAATAAGCGTTACTGCAGTGCAGTAATGTGTCATGTCTGTTTGTGAACAGTTCTCTTGCATTTGGTTATAAGTCTTCTTGAGAAAACAATGACAAACAACTCTCTAACTCTAAGGACATTTATTAAACGCCTAAATATTCAGTTATTTTACAAAGTAACTGAAAAATATGTCCATCTTTATTAATATGATAACGAATTCCAAATTTTTGTATATGTTTAATATCATCATCAAGTACAGTTCTGTATTGTTTGGCTTCTTTTCTTAGCATAATTAACATATTGTGATGTGTTTAAGCCCTTTTGATCGTCTTTATCATTTTTAGTCAGTCGGTTAAATAAATGGACAGATTATTCAGTCAATTTGTAAAATGATTGAAATATTTAGATATTTAATAAATTGCCTGAGTGAATCATATTTTACACATTGACTGTAACATATACACGCTTACAAAAGAAAATACTTGTGAAAACAACGTCTATCGCGCATCGAAAAACTTCCCAACCAAAGGGAAAGGAACAAGAATGATTCTGTTCAAAGCTGCAGCGAATGAATGAAAACAAAATGCAAATATCATTACTACAACCTACCAAAGTTATAATGTATCCGGGAATATCAACATAAAGGAACAATATCCATTGCGTATGCAGCTGTACAAAAATACTTATTCGATGTCAAATGTCTCTGTGAGAATCAAATACTTTAATAATAATAATTTGGAAACAATATTTGGAATATATATGAAATATATTAAAATATTTAAATATATCGTTTTTAAACGTTATTTAAATGTATCGGATATTATAACCCGTGTTCGTTTCTTAACTGATAACTTAGTTTGTTTCAATTGTTTCACATAGGTGCCAAGTCAGCTGAGAAAGCCCACGTGACAACTATATTTATAATGTCCACGGTTCTTAAAAACATCCATTGAGTTCGATAACAATGAAACAACCAGTCAGTGTATTATGGGTTACCCTTTGAACAAAGTATGTTGTATTTACATCTGTACTTCACGCCATGATATGAGTGTGTTCCCTAGGTTTAGTAAACCTTCACATGTAAACACTTACTTTTGACATATCCACTGTGCAAGATAACAGTAATTAATCAATCAATGTATTTCCTGTTGATCCTTTGATGTCTGGGAATGATCAGTTGATTTACAAAAAAAGTAAAGCAACTGATCATACATCTCTTGCGGGGCTGCCACGTGCATATTACATAACTCACATTCCACCTCACTTCAAACCTGGATTTAGATTGAATAATTACCCAAGGTACAAGAAAGACCAAATTGGAACCTTCATCGGGTAATCTGAGTGGTGCTACAACTAAGTATACATGTTATAAATTCATTAACTGAGCAGCAAGTGAATTACGACAAATACACAAGTGTAGGGTTATACCAGAAAATGTGGATGACAACAAGGGAGTAGTAATTGTATCATCCGTGCAATCCGAAATCCGCAAATGCTTTCACTCAGGGATACTTTTTTTTTATTAAACTGTAACCGGGGCGGTCGGGTAGCCTGGTGGTTAAAGCGTTCGCTCGTCACGCCGAAGACCCGGGTTCGACATGGGTACAATGTGTGAAGCCCATTTCTGGTGTCCCCCGCCGTGATATTGCTGGAATATTGCTAAAAGCGGCGTAAAACCATACTCACACTAAACTGTAACCATCAGGGGTATTTCCAAATAACGACATCCGATGAGCTTTCGCCGTTATTTGTCTGTTTGTTTAGGCTGAAAAAAAATTAATTACCATGCGCCCTTTGTCGAAAATCTTCATAGATCACGGGTAACCAATCAGTTTTCAAAAATGCGTAAGTTTATTTAGCTGTCCTTGCAGACTGGTAGCCCAGTCTCTTGTCACGCTCGGTTGCGTTAGCGAGCAAATTGACTCACGGCAGCTAGTAAGCCCAAGCGGAAATCCAAAGGTCGTATTACCTGAAGAATCAACCATCATTGGAGAAATATCTACTGCTCTCAAAATCAATATTTCTCCCAATACTAAAAGTCAGAACTTCTAACCAAGGATTACCAGTTGAAACTGGTCGATGGCTGAACATTCCCAGGGAAAACAGCCAGTGTCCACTCTGTGATTCTATCGCTGTGGGAGATGAATTGCATTATTTATGCCGATGTGAAGCTTTTCACCAACGGCGATATGAACTCTTAAATAAGCAATATCTTAGGTTTCCAAACATTTAAGAAAATTATGAACACTAACAGTGTAAGAGATCTAAAAGGCCTATCTAAATTCCTTAACAATGTGTACAATACAATTGGTAAATTGTACTAGTATCCACATATCCTATTTTTATTATTTTTGTTAAATTTGTTAAACAATCTTCCTGGTTGAAGCCTTTCATTGCTTTTAACACAGAGAAGAGGTAACATGCTAAAAATGAAGCAGACAAAGCACTGCGGAAGCTTTTGAACAACAGCTGTTTTTGGCAGGTCTATGATGAACGCTCGAAAGCATGTGAATGTTGAATTGGTGAATTCAGCTAAGCGCTTCAAGAAACTCTGTTCCAAACTTTCTTTTGAGGCCTTTAAAATATTTAACCCTGATCTGGCAGCTGTCCACTTAAAAAAACCTACTCTCGTTTTAAATCAGCCCATGTATGCAGGATTCTGTATTCTAGATCTTTCCAAAATAGTGATGTATGATTTTCATTACAACTTTATCAGAGTAAACTATGGAAAAAGAGCCCAGTTGTGCTTCACTGACACAGATTCACTGTGTTATGAACTCGAGACAGCAGATATCTATGCTGACATGAAAGAGCATGCTGACTTGTTTCATACTAGCAATTATGATACTTCCCATCCACTCTATTCTAAAATGTACTAGACGAACTAGGAGGAGTTGTGATGGAGAAGTTTGTTGGTCTACAACCTAAAATGTACTCTCTCTGTTATAATGGAAAGGAAAAAAACCAGCCAAAGGTGTTTCCAAAACAGTCACCAAGAAACCTTTGAGACATGACATGTACAAGACATGTTTATTTGATCAGGTTCAATTGAGGCACACAATGCATAGTATTCAGAGCATGTGTCATCAACTCCAAAGAGTAGCTGTGAACAAAGTCAGTTTGAGCTCTTATGATGACAAACGTTATGTTCTCGAGGACGCAGTTCACACTTTAGCGCATGGTCACTACAAAACACGACAAACACTTGAATAAAGCACTGAGTACCATTTCTTACCTGTTATATACCAAGTATTTAAACCTTAGTTATATGTGTTTGTGCTCACTGTCTATGTTAAAAATAAACCATGTGAACTTTATATTTTACTTTAATGCACTCGTGTTATTGTACACATGAACTATTGTTAACTTTTGCTTTATCAAGTGTAACCATACAGTGATAGATTCGTTTTATTATATATTAATATAGTGCTTGTCCAGTTGAGTACCAAGTTTTATCAAACTTGAGAAGTTTATCCATGTCCTATACGTGCACTGTTCTGTTAGAACTTGAGATGTATATAATACTGAGCAATTGATTTGATGTTGATAAATGAATAAACATATTGACTGTAAGAGTGTTGTTTGTCATTGTTATCTCAAGAAGACTTATCACCAAATGCAAGAGAACTGTTCACAAACAGACATGACACATTACTGCACTGCAGTAACGCTTATTCGTTAGTAGGGTTCACATAACCACACTGGAGGTATATCTCCTACCAGGAAAAATGACAACTGAAATACGACTCATTCAATAACAGAAATTGAAAACATAGTGACTATGATGCTATAATGAATTTATTTCCCTCCATCATATACAAGATACTAATCAAGGTTTGAGGGATATCCTGACAGTATCTTACATAATGAAAATGTATATTATAAGATTATTCATTGTCTGTCTCTTCATCATCAACATCTGATGTTTCACGCTCTAGATCTTCAGCCTCAGACAGATCTACATGCGATAAAATGTCTTTCACAATAGGTTTCATCCGCTGGTAGAATTTAGTGGAAAGTTCTTTGGGATCTGTATCAGGGTCCAATGCCCTCACTTTCTCCAAAATTGGCTTGAAAAGGGGTCCATACCAAAAGTAGTTGACATATCTGATAGCTTGTGAGAGTCGATCTAGGAAAGTTGATTCCCAGCATTTCTTGAGCTTGTTTTCAATCCATCTGTCACTATTTTCTTGATCTTCATGCTCTTCTTTTTTCTTAAAGACATCATCTTGACAGTACTTTATAGTTTGCTCCCACATGTGTTCTAAGCCTTTCACCTCCAACTCTTTATCAGCCTCACTGATTTTATGGGTAATTGTAGGCCATAGGACATCGCTTTCATCAGCTGTCGTTTCCTTAGGGGTTCCCCTTCATTCTCAGGGCACCACGATCTGACATGACGCTGGAGGTCATAATTATTTTCAAACACAATACCACACTCGTCACAGGAAGGCATTGTTATATCACTAGTGTCGTCTTCTGATTCACTGTCCACTGGCGGAGTCTCTTCTGTGATGTGGTCTCTTCTGGTGTCTGGCTTCAAATGATACTGGTTGACAGTAAGCTCCTCTTTTAAGGCTGTATGGTATTGACTGTGTCAAGTACATTAGGTTGTAGTCTCCCTGATTCCATTGTGGCAGGGCGCAAGTCGATTTTTGAACAGCTTCTTTATACTCTGACATAAACCGGTCAGTGTTGGTTGGGATAGATACGCCTGGCAAACAAGTTGACTTGATGTCTGTCCACAGGGGAATTAAACTGTGTCACGTAATGAGAATTCAAAGCAATGTCACGTGACTCTTTACCTCTAGGAAATAGATTTTGCAACAGTAGGAAGATGATGACATTCTTATGGTGAGAGGTACGGGTAAACAGCTGAGAGATGTGTTTGTCATCTTTAGCTTCAGATTGTCCAGTACAATCATGTTGTTATTGTGAGCATTCAGATAGTTATCCTCATGCAGGTTGTAATGAATTCCCTTCACAAACTTCACATAGGGCAAGGTTTTGAAGATAGTGTCATAGAGAGGCTGCCACTCCGTATAACACCAGATGATGTTATTGGGTACTGGTTGGATGATAAAGTAGAACGGTTCGTTTAGTGTTGGAGGAAGAGGAGGAGGAGGAGGAAGAGGAGGAGGAGGTGAAGGAGGAGGAGGAGGTGGGGTGTAGGAGGAGGAGGTGAGGTTCCCGGAGGAGGAGGAGGAGGATATGAATGCATCTGCCTCATATGTCTATGCATATTATCATGTCTAGAGAACTGTCTCCCACAATCAGGACACGATGTGGACTTCATGATGAGCGGAGAGTAAATGAACATTTTCCAAAGAGGAAGACCCTTATATACTCTGAAGATCAGCTTCTGGGATCCAACAGTTAAACTTTTTAGGAAAGCTCATCCATTTCACAAACACTTCATTCTGACCAAATACACAAGTGTAGGGTTATACCAGAAAACGTGGATGACAACAAGGTAGTAGTAATTATATCTTCCACTCAATCCGAAATCCGAAAATGCTTTCACTGCAGGGTACTTTTTTATTATTAAACTTTAACCACCAGGGGTATTTCCAAATAACGACATCCGATGAGCTTTCGCTGTTATTTGTCTATTTGTTTAGGCTGAAGAAATTAATCACCATGCGCCCTTTGTCGAAATCTTCATAGATCACGGGTAACCAATCAGTTTTCAAAAATGCGTAAGTTTATTTAGCCGTCTTTTCAGACTAGTAGCCCAGTCTCTTGTCACGCTCGGTTGCGTTAGCGAGCAAATCGACTCACGGCAGCTGGTGAGCCCAAGCGGAAATCCAAAGGTTGTATTACCTGAAGAATCAACCTTCATTTGAGAAATATCTACTGCTCTCAAAATCAATATTTCTCCCAATATTAAAAATCAGAACTTCTAACCAGAGATTACCCCTTGAAACTGGTCGATGGCTGAACATTCCCAGGGAAAACAGCCAGTGTCCACTCTGTGATTCTATCGCTGTGGGAGATGAATTGCATTCCGATGTGAAGCTTTTCACCAACGGCGATATGAACTCTTAAAAAAGCAATATCTTAAGTTTCCAAACATTTAAGAAAATTATGACCACTAACAGTGTAAGAGATCTAAAAGGCCTATCTAAATTCCTTAACAATGTGTACAATACAATTGGTAAATTGTATTAGTATCCACATATCCTATTTTTATTATTTTTGTTAAATGTTGTCATTTTGTACATAATAAACATTGTAGATAATTGTATGTCATGTTTTCTAAGAATATATGAGTTTGAGTTTGAGTCCGACAGCCGAGAAGAAGCCAGAGATTAGTGCCCCTTTTTGAATAGTTTAAAATCATGTGTTTTAGGGTATTTGTTAGCTGTGTTGGTTTAAACATATTTTTATTTTAAAAGAAATCTGGATCGATAAACAAGCAAAACGTGCTTATGTAAATACCTCTCCGGGTAACAACTTAACAACAGCTGGTTATATATAAGATAGTGCTAAACATAAACATACTAAATGCACTAATTAAATACATGAAGCCAATACATTGAAGCAAGTGGCGTCTGTGAAACAAGATAATGCAGTTTTCCATTACTATATGCATAAAATTAAGCTACTCAAATCTTTGCTTTTGACAATAATGTCGTGAACTGATTTATGAATAGTCATGTTTGTAGAACTGCTTAACTACTGCCATTTAATATCATTTTTAGATCATATCCATGTGTGTAGAAATACACAGTGTTTCTGATTAATCGTATTTTTGACAGGTATAGAAAAAGTGAATTGCATCTTCAAAGTGATATCCACAAGCGCAGTCTGGTATGTCTGATGCATGTCGTCTAAACTTACCAGCGTTTAAGTCTCTGCAGCCGAGCCTAGGGCGACAGCGGACAATTTGGCATGATTTATGACCGTATTTTAAGTCAAAATTTAATAATTGCATCAGAACGATTAATTAAAGATTTGATTTGAGCGAGCATTAGTTACTTCATCGGGTAGAGTGTTCCGCAAGTTAATCATATCCAGAAGAAATGATTAAGCATAGGTCTGTGTTCTGCATTTAATTGTTTGTATGTTAGATCTATTTCTAAGGTTATAATTGCTATTGGCGGGAAGGTTTTGTTTTTAAGCGACAACTTAAATAATTTTGTCAGGAGCGGAGCTAGACGAGTCGCTGTTATATTAAGTAACTGTTAACCTATACCATCTGGCCCTGTTGCCTTAGTCGTATCTACAGAAACAAGAATATCTCGAATTTCTTCTGGATTTAGATTTACAGACAGTAATTCACAGTGACATATAAATATAAAACGTCTTATGTAAAACATGTAGTTAGTAAGACTGTAAATAACAAATACAAATCGCATTAAAATACAATGATAACAATACATTTTTGTAATCCTATAGCATGAGTTCCGGATGCAGACCCAGGAGAAAAACTGATTAAATAAAGGAAAGAAGCATGCCCTTATATATACTACTATGTAGAGACGTCATCTGAATATATGTAAATATCACGATACTGTACCTATCTACACGAACTATTCAAAATGTGCATAAGGTCATGGAGACAAAGGCTATAGATATCCTACCATCAGGTACAATTTTTGTGGTCATTATTTATCCCCTGAAAGAAACACTAAACCCCAGTAAACGTTGAGTGAGTAACCTATACTCACCAGTAGAGTAGGAGGTGTGTAAATACATACATAACCCCTTCAATGACATCTACAGATAATGCTGGAACCCGTTGACAAACAACCAAGCGGATGTAATTTTCACATTTATTAACACCAAAACCTACTTTTGATATTTAAAATATCACAATACGATTTTTTATATGATCTAATACATTATTTGATATAATAGATTCAGTAATCGATATCTATAAATCGATTTTGCGATGTCAATAAATATTTCTGGATATAATAAAATCAAATGTATGATAAAACTTCATTCTTTGGTATCCAATGTGGATTGTATCCCGGTTATAGTGTTGATTTGCTAGTCTGTTTATGCACCATCATTTCTTTCATATTATGGAAGACTGTTTTAAAAATGGCATCAACTACATCAAAACTGGACTTGTGCGAAACGAAATTTATTCAAGGTAGCACCAGATACATATAATAAACAAAGCTTATCACTAGTAACTAGGGGGTTCTTTTATCAGTATATCATCGATAACAATTACCATGATTACTTGTGGGTATTATGTAAAATGTTAAATATTTTATTTGTACTGAAATACTCGTTGAATGGTGCCCGTTTGATCATATCATATGGAGGACATTTGAAGTATTTGTCTTGTCATACATTTATTTGAATAACAGGAAACAATAAATACCCTCTTAAGTTATTCCTTGCCGCGTTTCAGTGAACCCTGTACAGTGTTCCATACGTTTAACCTTGTTCGCCTCGCTTATGACTTGACTGTAGTGGTGATTACCTGCATCTCAATTTCGGGAAGATCAGTGAAAAATCTGATGACAATTTGGGATAGGTCCACCAAATAGCTTGGTTGGCAGATTTATTGCTAGTTGAAATCTGCGGTCGGTCAATTAAGTCGCTCTTTTCCGATTCTTTAACTACATACATTGCAATAAGCCTTCAGTACACACACCTGTATATCCATACAGCTCTTTAAAGGAGAACTAATTAGCTGCATATAAGTTGCGTTCGTCGTATTGTTGGAAGACTAAGAAAATCAACCTCCCGATGACATTATTTAAAGACTGTATAGTCAATATGTCATTATCATACGAGCCGCGATATTGGTCACAATGGAGAAGAACGAACGCAAGGGGAGGACGATACCAATCATCATTCGACATAAGATCGCTCGACTTAGGAAAGAGGGTTTGACGTTCCGTGACATACAGATGCGGTTGGAGGCTGATGACAAGCTAGCCTTTTCAGTAAAGTCTATAAGATTAACCGCCAAGAGAGTGATTGAACGCGGAACTGTGGCTGACCTGGTTAGGTCAGGTCGACCTCGAAACAGTTAATGATGCCCAACGTCAAATGATCGAAGAGCAGATGGAAAAGGACGACGAAACATCATCACTCGACCTTCAGCGTTTACTCTGGCAGAAATCCCCAGTCACAGTTTCCACTTTTACAATCCGCCGAGAACGCCAAGCACTCGGGTGGGTGCAGGAAAACACTCACTACTGCCAAGTCATACGCGAGGCGAACAAGGTTAAACGCATGGAATTCTGTACACGGGTAACTGAAACGCGGGAACAATATGAAAATGTCATTTTCACGGATGAGTGTACGCTGAAACTGGAGTCGTGTCTTAGCAAGTGCTACAGGAAAAAGGGCACACTCCCAAAACTAAAATGTAGACCAAAGCACCCATACCAAGTACATGTGTGGGCAGGAATATCCCGAAGAGGTACCACAGATATCTGTATGTTCACGGGCACGCTCGATAGTTGGGGATATCAAGACACTTTGCGTGACTACCTGTTACCCTTCATATCACGCGCTTACCCTGAAGGTCATAGACTTATGCAAGACAATGACCCGAAACATACCAGCCGCAGTACCTCGGACTGGTGTCTCCGACATAGTGTTAACCACTGGAAAACACCGCCAGGATCTCCTGACCTGAATTCAATCGAAAAGGTGTGGGCTAAGATAAAGAGACATTTGAGGCGCCACGTGAAACCAACAACTAAGGATCAGCTGATCTCTGGGATACAAGAGTACTGGTCATCACTTGATGCACCTGGCTGTAACAGGCTCATTGGTTAAATCGTGTGGTTGCTCAGGTTATCAAAGTCAACGGTGCAGCTTCTGGGTATTAATCATTATTTGGACGAAATGGGAAATGATAATGTTAACAAGTTATTGTCCACCTCATCATGCATTACCAGTTTACATGCCCTTGTCATATGCATTTCATGTAAGCATGTTGGAATCATTGTTTCGTTGGCTATATTGTCTGTTCCGATAATACACCGAAATGTTGCATCATTTCGAATGTTGTAGTGCAGTTATTATGTTCATTTCCAATACATAAAAAACCCATTTGTATTTACTGGGTTTTTGGTTTTTCATTTATCTGTTTTGATTTCGGTAGAGTTTGGATCCTCAGAAAAACACTGAAATTAAATTGCCTTGACATGCATGACACCACACCAAATATCACATTCAGTTAAGAACAGAAACATACACAGATCAGCAAGCAATGTAATATATACATGTCATAATTTCATTTTAACAACTTCCTATTAAGTACACCTTTTCAATGCAGAGTTTACAGTTCTGGGAACTGGATTAGCTTTAATTCCCACAAGGATCCTCGTGTCTTCGGGAACATGTTGGGAGGGGAAAAACTTGAAACAAATTCCAAAAAGCATGTCCATTTTTGTCTTGACAAAAGCTTGGCGTGCCCGTCCACACTTTACATGCCCTCTGACGTTTCTTTGATATACTTCACGAAGTGTGAAAATCCATGTGAATACTTCACGGGCAAGAGCATCCCTGGTTGTTGAACCTCGAGAAAGACATTCAGCCTCCACGTCCGCAAAACGCCTATTCATGATGACCTCACTTATGGTGTCATCGCTTATGTTCAGAGGGATGTCTACTGGCCTCAAATCCCAAAACTGGCTGTTGGTGATTATTTTCCGTTGTTCTTGTTCATCGTAGTGGGATGGAACCGTCAGCTTAAGGGCAAATAAGACCTTAGTGTTGGCATTGAACAATACGCTCAGCCGATCAACAGCCCCTTCCAGTTTCTCCAAACGTTCTTCAACGGACGATTCTTCGGTGATGTATGGAGATGTATGACTCATATGTGATATACGTTCATTAATGGCGTGCAGTCTACCAAAGACGGACCTGGAAGACGACGGCGTTGTGGCGGGAGTTTCGTGGGTTGATGACGTCAAAGGGGGGGTTGAAGCCACGAGGTGAGGAAGGCAGAGGCACAGACATTTCCAGTGGCGGCGGTGGCAGGGGAGACCAATGAAGTTCACCTTCCAAGGGGGGTAGGAAGAGTCCATGTTCATATGGTGCAGGTGGTGGCGGGAGGTCATCTGGGTAGGTGGCGGCTGTCGAGGTGACGGCTGTGCAGGTGGCGATGACTAAATCATTTGAAGATGTGGCTTGTTTCTGTTCCGACTGTGGTGGTGACTGTTGGAGCGACGCTTGTGCTGGTGACGGCTGTACGAACGACGCCCACTGAGGAGGTGACGGCTGTACGAGCGACGACGACTGGTGTGGTGACGGCTGTACGAGCGGCGACGACTGAGGAGGTGACGGCTGTTCGAGGGGCGACGACTGGGGTGGTGACGGCTGTACGAGCGACGACGACTGGTGTGGTGACGGCTGTATGAGCGACGACGACTGGTGTGGTGACGGCTGTACGAGCGACGACGACTGGTGTGGTGACGGCTGTACGAACGACGACGACTGAGGAGGTGACGGCTGTTCGAGCGGCGACGACTGGACTGGTGACGGCTGTACGAGCGACGACGAATGGGTTGGTGGCGGCCGTACGAGCGACGACTGGGGTGGTGACGGCTGTACGAACGACTCCCACTGAGGAGGTGACGGGTGTACGAGCGTCGACGACTGTGGTGGTGACGGCTGTACGAGCGACGACGACTGTGGTGGTGACGGCTGTACGAGCGACGACGACTGGCGTGGTGACGGCTGTACGAGCGACGACTGGGGTGGTGACTGTCTGGTAAGGCTACCACGCCCAATTCCAATAACTAGTATCTGTAATAGGGGACATGCACATGAAACCCATGGTTGCCGTTTCGCATCATGTTACTGTTAAAATACTGGATCCAATAGTATACTTATCCGGGCACTTTTGAATAACTTACACCAATTGCTTTTGCTGTCTTGCGCTTGCTCCTTGACTTGGACGTCCTCGTTTCTCTCTGAAATATGTTATCATTGTTAGCGACGGGAAACGATGGCTTTTATATTCACAACTGGATGTGACAAATTTACAAAGCGTGCAGAGCAGCGATGACATAACATAACATAACGATACATAATTCATGTCAAAATGTTCACTTATTCAACATGATTTTATCATTCAAATCAGGTCTATATTTTCCACGGTTCTCCGACATTATGCCTTGTGAGAAGGGAACATTAAGAATTACGATGTCGATGATAACAGCTAATCGTACAAAACGTCGGGATCTAACTTACCTAAATCTTTCCTTTAGCAGCAGGGCTTTTCTTGCCTTTGACAGTGCTTGAGATGGGTGCTTTATTAATCGTGGTAATTGCAGAGCGCAGCCTCTTCGTGCGAGTGGCAACAGGGCCAGTTGCTGTCTGAAATAGAGTTTAGAGTTTTTTAAATGTTGAGGCGATTTTTGCGGGACTAGCTTAATTACAAGAGGTATGTGTATGCCGTGTTAGTATTATCCCGTTTATTTAGATAAAGGTTACCTTCGGTGGACTTCGAAGCTCTGGAGACAGGTTTACATAAGATGTTCCAGGCGTTCTCGTAAAAAATATTTTAATTAAATGTATTTACTATGGAAATGATCGATGATAACACAAATTTTGGAATACGTTACCATAAAACCTAAAGGGGACGGAGACCGTTACACAATTTAAGAAAATTAAAGAAATACACTGTATACACTGGGATTTAAATTATCGAAGTAGTCGCCTCATGCTTGGCTGCAGCGATTTTAAGCGGTACATACATTTCTTGGATACAAAAACTTGTTCCTATGGATATCTTACCGAGGATGCATTACACTTCTTTTTTGCGTGTACAAATTACTATATTCTTCGAAATGAAATGTATTTTTACCAACATGGTTATTCTTTGCAAACAGTGATGCGGAAATTCGTATTTGAGTAAGGAAGAGCAAATCCTAATATTAAATTCTATTCAAAACTGGCAGATCAGTTAAATGAATTGTTCAGTATAAACTGCAAATATATTTATATACATACACATCTAGCTTGGCATGTAAAATTCATTTATTTGTTACATCTAATCTCCATTGATGTATATATTGCACAATGTCCTATGTGGAGCGGTATTAACATAAGCGCTTCGCTTGTTTACCAATCCATTTCACACTTTTGTGACAATAAATATGTTTAAACCATAATCGATAATTCACGCTGGGTAAGGCATTGAAGGGGTTATCAAAAACTAATTTACTAAAACTAGGTTTACATGACAGTACCTTGTCGCAAGCAGGATTTCGTTGTGGCTATTCCACAATTGATAATATGTTTATTTTACAGTCAGTTATACAGCGTTATTTTGGGAAGAAGCGAGGTAAACTATATGCTTTATTTGTAGACTTCTCCAAAGCGTTCGACTCTATAAGCAGATCAAAAATATGGATAGTTTTGAATGACAGTGGTGTGTCACCTAAAATGTTTAAATGTATACAAACCATATATACGACTGTACGTTCCTGTGTAAAGTTTAACAATAGCTTCTCAGATGTATTCGATTGTGACTTGGGTGTCCGTCAAGGCTGTGTACTGAGCCCGTTTTTGTTTTCATTGTTTATCAATGATCTAGCTGTTGAAATTGAGGCTAACTGTGAACCCGGAATTCAGCTCCATCCAGACATAATTCAACTATTCCTGCTACTCTTTGCTGATGATGTAATTCTTATATCAGATACTGTATATGGCCTCCAAAAACCCATCGATGTACTCGAACACTATTGCCAGAATTATTTCCTAAAGGTAAATCTTGATAAATCGAAAATAGTAGTTTTTAAGAATGGTGGAGTACTTTCTAGATCTGAGAAATGGTATTTCAGTGGTTGTCAGTTGGAATGTGTATCATCGTACAAATATTTGGGAGTTGTATTTTCAAAGAATTTGTCATGGTCGAAACATACTTACAATGCTTCATTACAGGCTAAACGGGTATTGTTCTCGGTTCTAAAATCCGTTTCATCACTTAAACCTATTCCACCGAAACTATTAAAAAAAATATTCGACACTACAATTGCTCAAATTATGTTATATGGGGCTGAAATGTGGAGTTTTGAAAACTGTAAAGAAATAGAAAGTATCCATGTACTTGCTTGTAAACGTCTGCTAGGTGTTAAAACGTCTACTCCCAATCATGTTGTGCGAGGAGAGTGTGGAAGATACCCACTGTTCGTGTCTGCGTATAAACGCTGTATAAAATATTGGTGTAAACTTATGTCCCTCCCAAATTCACGATATCCTAAGAAAAGTTATGATATGTTATTTCAGCTAGCCACACATGGTAAAACAAATTGGGCTACAAAAGTCAAAACTCTTTTATACAGCCTTGGATTTGGATATATATGGGAGAACCAATATGTTATTTGCCCCGAATAATTTATTTCCGAATGTGAAGATCAGTTAAAATTTGCTTACGAACAGGATTGGCATTGGTCTTTAGCAAATAGTTCTAAAATGTTCCATTATACACTTTTCAAAAATTCATTTAGTCTAGAGTTGTATTTGTCTGCTATCACTATCAACAAATTTCGTGTTGCACTAGCCCAGTTTCGCTATAGTTCCCACACTCTCCACATTGAGACTGGTAGATACGTTAATACTCCACGAGAGCAGAGATTGTGCAATAGTTGCAACCAAAGATATGTCCAGAATGAATATCATTTTTTATTAATTTGTAACGCTTATGATGAACTTCGTCTTCTGAATTTACCACAGAAATATTTTGTACATCCTACTCTTGCTAAATTCAATATACTTATGGCGGTAAACAATGAAACTGTTATTAGAAATGTTGCAACTTTTATATACCACGCTATGAATGTTAGACTCCAAACACTAAGCATATAACTGTCAATGATGGACCAAATATTGTACAATGGGCCGCTGGCCTACACATGTACATGAATAAAGAATTGACAGTATCTTGACAGTGTTATATTGATTGGTCATCTGTCTCTTTTTCATCCAGTCCTGGGGGCGGTCGGGTAGCCTAGTGGTTAAAGCGTTCGCTCGTCACGCCGAAGACCCGGGTTCGATTCCCGACATGGGTACAATGTGTGAAGCCCATTTCTGATGTCCCCCGCCGTGATATTGCTGGAATATTGCTAAAAGCGGCGTAAAACCATACTCACTCACTCACTCATCCAGTCCTGTAAACAAACAAGTACATGATATTATCTAACATATCTGGCATCCAAGAGATGATCAGCGGTGGTCTTTTTTTTAAAATTCGATGTGTTCGATGCTTCATGAATGATCGGAGAAACGTACTGCACTGAAACCAAGAGTCATCAATATAAAGCTTCTTGTCTACATACATCTAACGAAGTAACTTAATTGTAACTTACCTTTGTAACTAGGTCTTCATACTGTTTCTGACAGCGTTATACATCCAAGGTAAGGGTCGTTAGTGCGGACTGTCCCTTCATCAGCGGAAGTACAAGCTCGGAACAATACCTTGTCCCCTTTCCTGAGCTTTTGGGCCAAACTGGTTGATAGTGTACCTACTTCCTGACGTCTGTGGAATTCTTTCTCAGCTATGGGCAGCCTGAGATAACCTGAAAATGAACACAGTGCTGGACAAATTACGAATAGGCATAGTAATACAATATAAGGGCAGTATATACTTTTTTGTAGATTCACACAAACGCACTGAAAAATCAACATTTTGAATATTATTCTCAATTGGGTGGTCGGGGTTGATACTACGGCAAGTGAATCCCATACGCGTGAAACCCGACAATTCTTAACATGTTTGTTTTAGACAGTATTGAGTAGTTTGTATTTATGTAAAGTAGCTATCAGACACGCACTTTTGCTTACATTATCTTCGGCAGTTTCCGACTGTGCTCGGAAATGTTTGTAAACATTCCTGATTAAGAAGTTATTTTATATGTCACATTAATGTAACCATATCCTTTTTAGATTTGTTTATTTCCTACAAGTTCACAAATACGTTTCTGGCCTTAGTTAATTACTGTGGGATATCCCAAAATCCTCTGCTTATCACTCCATCTCGCGCTCAGGCCAATTCCATTGTTTTAGCCAGCCAGCCGAGCACGTTGTTTCAACACAGAGCACATTGTTTTGGACCAGCTCTAACCAGCTCTAATTAGCTATCATATCAATGATTACGTCCTACTAGGCCTGGAAGCCCATTCCAGTCGTTTACAGATGTAACAGAGGTAGTTGGGGGTCTACCATCTTCAGTATTAATAAAATACATGGACCCAGAGAACGACTTTGTCCAGCTTTTACATGGTGCCAGAAGTGGGATGAAGACTCAAGGTGGACCCCAGCTGCCGGATTGGTTCGATCGGTTTGAAGCACAGTCTGTGAATGCATCCCAGAAGAGCTGTTCAAGTCCAGGAACAGCATTTCAAGTGTCTGATGTTCAGTGACTGTAACTGATATTTCCTACTGGTGTTGATGGTGAACTTTTCTTGAACAGTGAAGATGAATATCATTATGTCCAAAGTCTAAGAAACTGTTGTTATTAGCCCTATCAACAGTTTTGTAATCTCATGTTACGTTAGGTTGCCCCTTAACATGTTGTAATAAGATAACTTTCATTGCCTTGTTTACCTTAGCATTTTCAAAGGATTTCAGCATGCCGGGAGACACGGAAAATCCCAAGAGCCCCGAGGAAAAAGTGACTGAATTGGCTAACGAGCTGGAGCAGCTTCGAGAAAGGTTAAAGGACCAAGATGCCTGGATTCAGAATCACGAAAAGGAAGCTCCAAAACCTGTCATGATGGTTTCAGGCAGACGTGTGGACAGATTCAGGGGACGGCCAGAGAAATCAGGCGATCCGTCTGTCTCAGACTGGATTGCAGATGTCAGAAGCCATGCTGACGCCAGGAAAATGACCAAGCAAGAGTTTGGAGCACATATTGTGGATAACTTGGCAGGAAAGGCCAGACAGGAGATTCTTGGTCGGGGAGATGACCTGAAGGACAACCCTGAGGAAATCCTGAAAATCCTGCTCAGGGTATTTGGAGATGGTGACTAACTTCCCATTCTCCAACAGAAGTTTTATTCGCTGCATCAAGGGGATGATGACATTGTCACCTGTTCCCTCAATATGGTTGAACTGTTCGATCGCATGGTGGAGTTGGACCCAACACTCAAAGTAAGAAGAACAGACACCCTAAAGGGGCGCTTTGCAGAGACTGTTAACGAAGAAGGACTAAAGAGGGAACTGAGAAGATTAAACATGGAGATCCCAAGTTTGTCCTTCTTCGACTTTAGGGACAGGGCTGTCAGTTGGCTGGGACAACCAAAGAAGCCAAAGTCTGTCCACTCCCAAGAAGCTGCTGCCACGAGAATAGAGGAGACCACGATCCAGAAACAGCAAGCCATGATTGACCAGCAACAAAAGCAAATTGACAGCCTACTTAAAGCTCTTGACGTAAACCAGTCAATAGGGCGATGAAAGGGTACCAGCCAAAGCAACAAGTACTAGCACAAAATGATCGATGTTGTTGGATCTGCAGATCTCCGGATCACTTCAAGAGGGAATGCCCACGCTGGTGGTACAGCAACAAGGAGCACAAACCACAGGGAAATGCCTAGTCTGCAGTGGAGAGTCTCACAGCAGGCGAGGACGACAAAGGCTCATTCTTATTTAGAGCGGTGGGGAAATGTCCAGAAGTCATGGTAACATTGAATAACATTGAAACAAAATGCTTGGTTGATACTGGAGCACAAGTGTCAACAATCACGGAATCCTTTTTCCAGAAACACTTTCTGCTAGAGGATTTGAGGGATGTTTCAAGCTACATTCATGTGAAGGCGGCTAATGGACTGGACATCCCCATCCTGGGCTATGTGGAGTTCTCTTTACAAGTTTTTGGCCTTGAATTCACAAACTTAGGATTTTTGGTAGTTAGGGACCCAAAGGATGAAAGCACAAGATTAAGAAAGCAAGAAGTTCCAGGAGTTTTGGGTTCTAATGTCTTCAGGGATATGAAATTAAGCACTCCTACAGAAAACTTCCCTAAAGACTGGCAGACCATTTTGGCCCTCTACGAAGAAGTCTGTGCAGAGAGAAAGAAAAATGTTATAGGTAGAGTCAGGGTAGCGGGCAGAGCACCTGTACTAATTCCAGCACAATCCATCCACATCATTGAGGGGAGTTGTCGGCAGATTAAAGAGTCTTGTACAGCTATTGTGGAGGAACTTGATGCGGACTCATTTCCACTGCAGAAAGGTTTAGCAATCGGCCCATCATTTGTTAAAGTATCAAGCTCAGGTTGCATCACAGTACAAGTCGCAAACTTCAGCAACAGTGACTTGTATCTCAAGCCAAGAACCCCAATAGCCACACTAAAGCATGCTTCTTTGGAGCCACAGTTCGAAATTGTCAATATCAGCAACAATGAAATTCAAGTCAGGAATGTCAAGGAGGACCTGGTCGCAAAGGAAATATCCAGAAATCTCATTGAAAAGATGGATCTTGGAAAGAACATCAGTGACCAGTGTCATGAAAAGTTGTCTGAAGTTATTTTCCAACACCACAAAACTTTTAGCTCATGTGATGAAGACATCGGATTTTGTAATGCAGTTCAGCACAAGATCAGAACCCTGGATGAAGTCCCAGTCAAGGCCCCTCATAGACGGATTCCACCCCAGCAATGGGAAGAAGTCCGGGAATATATCGCAAAAGCACTAGATACTGGCATCATAAGGGAATCCTCAAGTCCTTATGCATCACCAGTGGTTCTGGTCCGCAAGAGTAATGGAAAGCTGAGGATTTGCTGTGACTACCGTGCTTTAAATGCGAAAACACGCAAAGATGCGTATCCTCTGCCAAGGATTGAAGAAGCATTAGATGTCTTGAAGGGTGCTAAGTACTTTTGCAGCCTGGACCTGGCGCATGGCTTCAACCAAATTCCAGTTGCTGAGGGAGACATCGAAAAGACTGCCTTCAGGATAGGTACTGGCGGACTTTATGAATATACCAGGATGCCCTTTGGACTAACCGGTGCACCAGCAACATTCATGCGCCTAATGGACAAGATCTTCGGGGACCAAAATTTTCAAACCCTCATTGTCTTCATGGATGATATCTTAGTATTCGGTTCAACGGAAGAAGAGGTCATTGAACGACTCGACAGGGTTTTGACCCGACTGGCATCTTACAATCTCAAAGTTCGCCCAGAAAAGTGCCAACTCTTCAAGGAGAAGCTGAGATACCTGGGGCACCAGATATCCCAGGAGGGCATTCTTCCAGACCCAGATAAAACCAAAGCTGTGTTGGATTGGGAAACTCCAAGAACTGAAACGGAAGTGAGAGGATTCCTAGGACTGGCAGGTTATTACAGGAGGTTTGTCCGGGATTTTGCAAAAATAGCTGCCCCCACTTCATGCACTCCTGCAAGGTACCAACCCTAAGAGGCATGGAAGGAGGAGAAAATCGAACAAAGGACTCGGAATCAGTGCCTGGGATGCCTCCTGCGACAAAGCCTTTCAAGAGCTGAAGACAAAACTCACCACAGCACCAGTCTTAGGATTCCCCGACTTCACAAAACCATATATTTTGGAGATGGACGCCAGCTTTATGGGATTAGGAGCAGTCCTGTCACAGGAACAAGACCAAGGGAAAGTTGTACTGAGTTATGCCAGCCGATCCCTGAGGCCCAATGAAAAGAACATGCAAAATTACAGCAGCATGAAGTTGGAATTATTGGTGCTCAAATGGGCAGTTACAGAAAAATACAGAGATCTCTTGCTCGGAACAGAGTGCCTGGTGCTAACAGACAATGACCCTCTCAGCTACATACAGACATCTGCCAAGCTTGGAGCTACAGAGATGAGATGGGTTGGGGAGCTTGCCATCGTTCTGGCAAAGAAAACAAGAATGCTGACTCCCTAAGTAGAAAATCTCATCATTCCCCAGAATCCGCTCGCTTAGAGGAAGTATTTATTCAGTCTCCATTCCTCAGAATGGAAACCTCCTCACAACTTCCGGGAGAGTTAAGGTCATCTGCACAAGCTATCACAGAGATGGTGTGGGTAGAAGAATTCCAGACGACCGCAAAGAGACAGGTTCCTATGATGGTCACTCACATGCCTTCACTGTCACTGGAAGATATGTCAAAATTACAGATGGAGGATCCATACATTGGTAAATTTAGAAATTACTGGGACAAGGATAAAAAGCCATCTAATCGTCAACTCCTCCGAGAACACCCTAGGACCAGGCGATTGTTCAAGTACTGGAAGCAGATAGTGGAGGATAAAGATGTCCTGTACCGACAGATACAGACAAATGGAACAGTAATCAAGCAATTCTTACTACCAGATTGCTTGAAGACAAAGGTGTTGAAGTCGGTACATGATGACCATGGACATCAGTGTTCTTCAAGGACATTTTCCTTGTTGCAGAGTAGGTTTATGTGGCCATACATGTCAAAAGATGTAAAGGACTACTGCACAAAATGCTCAAGGTGCATGTTAGGAAAACATGGGGAGGTAGTCAAGCCAACCATTGGATCCATTGTTGCAAGGAAACCAATAGAAATCCTGGCAATCGATTTCACAGTCCTCGAACCAGGAACAAACAAAGTTGAGAATGTGCTTGTCATGACAGATGTGTATACCAAGTTCACCCAAGCCATACCCCTGAGAGATCAGACAGCAAAGAGGGTTGCACGTACATTGGTCAAGGAATGGTTTGTGCACTATGGAGTTCCACTTCAGCTGCACAGCGACCAGGGTAGGAACTTTGAAAGTAGAGTCATTCACGAGCTGTGTAACATCTTGGCATCCTAAAAACTAAAACAACGCCTTACCATCCAGAAGGAAACGCCACATGTGAACGATTTAACCGAACACTGCACAATTTACTTCGAACCCTACCCTCAGAGAAGAAGAACCATTGGCCTGAACTACTACCAGAGCTCATGTATGCATACAACTCAACTCCCCATGCGACCACTGGATACTCGCCTCACTATTTGTTCTTTGGCAGGGAACCTAGGGTTCCAATTGACATGTTGATTGGTGTAAGTGACGAAGAGCAAGAGGAATGGACTGCAGAACACCAGAAGAAACTGCAAGATGTTTACCACATGGTATCTGAGAGAACAGAGCATGAAGCCTTAAAGAGAAGAAATAGAGTCAACATAGATGCCAAGGACAAAGAAATCTCCATAGGAGCAAGAGTCTTCCTACGAAACCACCCCAAAGGCCGGAACAAAATTCAAGATGTATGGAGCCCGGCACCATACAAAGTAGTGGAAAAGAAAATGTTGAATCAATATGTCATTCAGGCACTACAAGGGGAGGAAAATAGGAAAACTGTACACAGAAAGGAGCTTCTAGACTCAAGAACATTAGTAGAGGACATCCACAGAGAGTCTTCTCGGGAATACAGTGTTACAACTGAATTACCTTATCGGGTTGAGCTGAGCAGCGAAGAAGACGATGATATTGGGAGTGAAAATGATTTCTATATCATCGGTGAAATTCCTGGTGTGGAAACAGTGGAAGCCGGGACCAAGGGCGGAAAAGTGCCACAGGACACAGATACTGCAGAATCTGTGGGTCCGGATGAAGCTTCAGCTGTGGAAGTTCTCAGTGAAGAAGACACACCAGTGGGACCTCAAGATGAGTCCGAGGGTACTGCTTCATATGAAGCAGGGGAGGAGAAGAGCACAACTTCATCCAAAGCGGGGTAGCTAGTGGCAGAACCTTCTGAGTTGGAGACAACACCGCCACGGAGGTCCACCAGGAGCACAGCTGGAAAACACCCTAATCCCCTTAATTTCCCGAGATCAGTCCTCCAACAAGAAGCGACCAATAACACTACGATGCAGTTGGATCCATCTGTGATCGGCCACATCACAAGGACCCAGTTACTCTGGTTCAACTGCTATCAAACTCCGTCCAAAAGTGACGAAAGACATCTGAGATGAAATTTCAGTTGACATACAGTATTTACCAAAACAGTATTTCAATTGTGGTGCAATTTTATTACTGTTATATCCAAATATATTTTTCTATGTATATTTTTAAAGGAACATTATTTTGTATGTTAGTTTGAGATTCACAATGTCCTTGCAGTGTATCATGTTGTCATAAGGTATCTGGTCTTGATGCTGATAGATGAGTACCACAATGTCTTTGACGAAATACCTTTTCTCGGGACCATCTTGTGTTTATCATGGTAGAAAAGTAGTTAGTTTTGTTTAGCGTCTAGTTGCCAGGAGTCAACTAGGAAGCAGGCGAGTGTAAAGTAGCTATCAGACACACACTTTGGCTTACATTATCTTCGGCAGTTTCCGACTGTGCTCAGAAATGTTTGTAAACATTCCTGATTAAGAAGTTATTATATATGTCACATTAATGTAACCATATCCTTTTTAGATTTGTTTATTTCCTACAAGTTCACAAATACGTATCTGGCCTTAGTTAATTACTGTGGGATATCCCAAAATCCTCTGCTTATCACTCCATCTCGCGCTCAGGCCAATTCCATTGTTTTAGCCAGCCAGCCGAGCACGTTGTTTCAACACAGAGCACATTGTTTGGACCAGCTCTAACCAGCTCTAATTAGCTATCATATCAATGATTACGTCCTACTAGGCCTGGAAGCCCATTCCAGTCGTTTACAGATGTAACAGAGGTAGTTGGGGGTCTACCATCTTCAGTATTAATAAAATACATGGACCCAGAGAACGACTTTGTCCAGCTTTTACATTTACCTTTTGCATTCCATTCAGCGTAAACTTTCCACACCAAAATCTCCAGTGTTCTAATAAAACTGTCCCCTTGAGTGACAATGCGCAGTGATGACATGGTTTGTAAAACATGGTCCGAGAGTTCACCTCCTTTATCCTGCCATTCCAATAAGATTACTGTTTTAGTCTGCTCTGATGTTGGGTCAAAATGACGCGGTCCTGGCAAACAGTTGTTACGTTCCAAATGGCCTTTCTTACAGATACTTCGAAATCTAACTTCTCCTAATTGGTCGAACACACCTACAACCTCTTCTTTAATGCTACCTGCAAATAATTTAAAGAATTGCTTTTCAATTGTCCTTTGGTCAGAAAAGTTACTGTGATTCAATATAAATGATCGAGGTATTTTCGCTTATAGTATGACCTGCCAGTATTGCTATCTATATATTTTAAATACAAAAATAAGAACGCACACACGTCTACGCTACCCTATGGCAGCAAACATGAGACTGTACAGTAGAACCTATACACTTTCAGGTCATGAATATACCTTATGTACGCCACCATGGCGCTGTGAATGCTGGTAATGCGACAACATTCATAGTTTATACTATTACTTCTCAACCAAAGTCGACTAAAACATAATGAATTCTACATATGATGCCGTATATGTTAAATGGAATAAATTGGAAATGTTTTACTGAACGCATTCGTCCACAAATTATTACTTACCTATCTTAATCCAATGATTCCACTGTGATGCCCAACCATTGTAACTGATGAACGCTTGTCTCTTACGTGGATCTACGTCCACTACCCGTAGCCCTCGTACAAAGTCCTGTATCATGGTCTAATGCTTGAATTTGTGTACCCTTCTTTAGACAGTCAGCCATAGTTGAGAGTGATAGTCAGACATACTTACTTACTTTCTTACATGTACTTTTGAGATTTAACGTGCGCTTTCCGACTGATGCGTATTTCGCACACGGGCCCGGCCAGGCCATTTAATGTGTTTCCGAAAGGGGCGAAAGTGGTCTGTGCATCCTAAGAGGGGGCTTTAGGGGTTGCTTATATAGAATTTGGGAATTTTGAGATTTGGAATAGATGCCGATGGGGTTGGGGAGGAGAACTAAGGGGGCTGGGTATGGTGGATGTTTGTTTGTTTATGTGATTTTGATTTGGTAGATTATTGTGTTTTTAGATGCGTTTTATTAGTTCCGTTTTGATTAAGAATACGCCTAAGGCCTTGAAGTTTTCTAGTTTAGTATAGCTTCTAGAGTGAGAGACTTGTTTAGATTGAGGGTGGTTTGTAATGTGGTTCGATGTGTTAGGTAGTGTGTGCAGTGGATGAGTGCGTGTTCTGGGGTTTCTAGTTGTTTGCAGTGTGGGCAGTTACCTGTAGTGTGTTTTTTAAAAAAATTTTGGTGGTTATTTAGGTTGGTGTGTCCTGTTTGGAGTTCAGTGATTACTCGGTCGATTTTTTTTTATGGATGGAGAATTTTTGGTTTGGTTAGTGGTTTGCGGAGTACTTTTTTGATTTGGCTATTTGAGTTTAGATATAGGTTATGCCATTTTTTGGTGATTTTTTGCTTGTTTACACTTTTAATTTCTGATGTTGAATTGGGTAAGTTTAAGCTTATTTCTGGGATTTTGAGGGATAGTTTAGCTGCTTTATCGGCGTTTTCATTACCGTATATTCCTACGTGGGCTTCGCTCGTCACACCGAAGACCCGGGTTCGATTCCCGACATGGGTACAATGTGTGAAGCCCATTTCTGGTGTCCCCCTGCCGTGATATTGCTGGAATATTGCTAAAAGCGGCGTAAAACCATACTCACTCACTCCTACGTGGGCGGGTATCCACAAGAAGGTTATTTGTTTGCCTGCCTTAGTTAGGTCGTTGGAGCTTTTAAGTATTTGATTTATTAATTTAGGTCGGTTTTTGGTATTTTTGTTTTGGAGGGCTTGCAGTCCACTTAGGGAATCGGTAAGTATAAGGATTTTTTTTGTGGTTTTTGGATTCTTGATTATGGAGGGCTGAGGCCATGCCCATTAGTTCTGCCGTGAATATTGATTGGTTGTTTGGGAGTCGGAAGGATTGTGTGGTTTTAGTTGGTTGTGTGGTATGGACTCCGAAACCTGTGTGTTTGGAGGTTGGATCTGAAGATCCGTCCGTGTAAATGCGACACCAATTTGGCCACTTTTCGTGTATGTATGCTAGTGTGGTGGTTTTAGCTATGTTTGGGTCGGTTTGTTTATTTATTTGGTTAGCTAGTGTTGTGTCTATTTTGGGTATTTTAAGTTTAGGGGTGAAGATATTTGATTGTTTGCAGTTTTGTTTAAGATTTTTAATTAGGTAGTTTGTTATTCTTTGGGATATTGGTGTAAGTAAGGGGTGTTTACGAGCTAGAGCTTGGTTTTTGGGGCTGATGTTTTGGTTTATTAAGTTTTGGATGAGAGGGTTTGATTGGGACGCGGCCCAGAAATTTAAGCTTAGCTGTTCCCTGCATAGACTTAGTGGCATTTCTCCTGTTAAGGCCTGAAGTGAAGTGTTGGGTGCGTGTAATTAGTTTGAGAGCCTGATATTGTATTGAGTCAAGTTTTTTAGATAGAGGGTTGTTTAGGGTGTTGTATATGAGGCAGCCGTAGTCTAGTTTTGATCTAATTAGTGATATGTAGAGAGAGAGGAGGGTATCTTTGGAGGCTCCCCAGTTAGAGCCAGTTAGGCATCTTAGGGTGTTTAGGTCTTTACTGCATTAAGTTGTTAGGTTTTGGATGTGAGCATCCAAAGTGAGATGTTCATCGAAAAAAAGTCCTAAGAATTTGGTTTGTTTTTGAAATTTGATTATTTGGTTGTTTAGCTGGAGGATTGGGGAGGTGGGTTTCATGTTTTTATGTTTGAATACTATTCCTGTTGTTTATTCTGAGTTAAGGGAGAAGCCCCATTTGTCAGCCCATTGTTGTATTTTATTAAGAGATTTTTGGAGTAATTTATTTTGGCCATTTTCATGCTTTTAGTGCGGATCCAGAGAATCCGCGAATTTTGATGTGTTTACTTTAGGGGATAGGCCCTCGAATAGAGGGCCTTTATTTAGTCTAAATTTAGTTTTTAGTTCATGGCCGTGGGAGGTGAGTCCGTTGGCGTTCCACTGACAAATATTTAGTCCTTCCATTATTGGGTTCGGGTGGTTGGTGATTTAGTTTTTATTTTATTCGGTGAGTTCTTTTAAATGGAGGTTAAAGAGGAAGAAGGGAAGATCGGTTAATTTTAGATTGAAAGCTACTTTGTGGAAGGATTTCATGCTAGCTTTTGGTGAGTTTTGACTATGCATGTATGCTAGGAGTAAGGTGAGGTTATTTAGGTTTTGGGTGTCGGCTGGTTGGGAAGTTTGGTTTGTTTTAGTTGGAGTAGTGTCTATTGTTTCCTCAGTAGTGGAGAAATGTTCGTCATCGGTTAGATTAGGTTTAGCTGATTGAGTTTCCATGGGGGAGGCATGTGATGTGGAGGGTTGTGTAAGTGTTTGCGTGATGGGTGTAGCTGATGATTTCTTAGTGTTTGTGTTTTGTTGTGCTTGCTTGTTGTTGCCATGTGGGCTTGTAGGGTGCTTGGATGAGGGTCGTGTTGCGGCGGTCGTTCTGTGGTTTGTTTTGCATGCGGGGGTTGATGTTTTGGCTATGCGAGATGTGGGAGGGTTCGTGGTTGGTTGAGTGGCTGCTTGTGTGTGTGAGGTGGGTGCGGTTTCTCGGTAGGGGCCCCAGACAGAGCTGTCGGTTATGGGTGTGGTGTTTGTTTGTGGGATGGTGTTTGGGTGTGGTGTAGGGAGTAGTGGTTTGGATTTAGGTGTAGCAAATTTTCGTGTTTGGATTTTAGCCGTGTCTATGTTTATGTGTTTGTTGGCCTGCTGGGTGAGTGTGTGTCTGTGTGGGCATTGGTTTGAAAGTGAAGTGTGTTGGGTGGATTTGCAGTGGATGCACCAGGGTGTGCATGTGCCTGGGCAGTCTGTTTGTGCGCATTTTTTTACATTTAGTTTTAGGGTATGTGCATTGGGAGGCAGTGTGGTTGTATTTGAGGCACTTTGAACATTGCTTAACCTGCTTTATATAGGGTTTGACTTTTAAGTTGGTGTGGGCTCCGAAGGATATGTGTTGGGGGCTTCAGGGAATTTAGCGGGTTTTTTAAGGTTGATTATGACAATGGAGGTTGGGACCGTTTTTCCGTTTCTAGTTGAGGTAATTCTACGCGTGCTGGTGATTAGGGGTTGAGGGTTTTGGTCTTGGTTTATGTTAGCTTCTAGAGAGTATAATTGTAAGTCCTCAGTTGTTTCCCTTGGGTTAACCCTAATTACGCCTCGTGTATATTGTTGCCAATTAGGTGTTTGTTTTTTTATTACCGTGACGTGGAATATTTGAGTTATTTTATTTGCTGCGTTGTAAGATTCTCGGTTAGGGAAGATTATCTGGTATCCTTTGTTGGCTTTTTTAATATTGTTGTAATTTATTTTTTCTCTTTAAACCAGAGTCTTATTTTATCTGCCGAAAGTTCTAGTGAGAGAATGGTGCTTGAGCCTGCTGAGAAGAAGTAGATGGCGAAGGTGGTGATGTAGGCGGCCGGAGAGGGTATGGGCGATGGAGGTGGAGTGGAGGTGTCAAGTTTGCGCTTTTTAGTGTTTGCGTTTTGAGGTGGCGAGTCGGCTGGTTTGGTGGGGGTGGTATGTACCGTGTTTTCGCCATACTCGGTAGGGACGATGTTTTGAAGTGACCTCCCGGAAATGTTGTGTGCTTCCGCGGGCGTGGGTGAATCAGGAGCTGGGATGTTTGCAAGTGTGTCTCTGCGGGTGTCAGTCATGTTGTTTTGGGTGTTTGAGTTGGAGTGTTTGTAGGCGTGAGTTGTAGTGACTGGTAATGGGGTGGAAGCTGGGAGGGTTGTTTTGGGAGGTGAGTAGATTACAGCGGGGTTTGTTGGTTAATGTGGATGAGTTGTGTTTAGGTGGTAGAGGTGGGCTTGGGTATTAAGTTTAGGTGTTGTTTTGCGGTTTTGTGTTGTGTAGAGGGTGTTGTTTTTAGAGGTTTTAACTTATTTGAAAGGTGGCTTGGGTGTGAGTGTTGTTTGTGTGGAGTAAGCTTTGTATGGAAGGATGGATGAGTGAGATATTTAGTCGAAGGAGTAAAACCCAGGAAAACCCACTGTCCCTTGGTGGAATGAGGAAATTGAGCTAACTAGACCAAAACGCAAATCAGCTTTCAACAGAGCCAAACAAGACCCCTCTCATCTCAAAACAGCCCATGAACTTAACCACCAAGTCCAAAACCTAGTTTAAACTGCTTAAACCAAAAACTGGAAAAAATTCTGTGAGGAGCTAAACCACCACACCGACGCTAGGAAGGTGTGGCGCAAAATTCATGCCATCAGAGGCATCAAACGGCACAAAAAAAGCCCCAATATAAACAATTCAACTAACCCCACCCAAAAGGCCAACAACCTAGCCAAACACTTCTCTAAAGTTAGTAGCAACAGTAACTTCAGTAAGAAATTCCAAGATAAACTAAAAAAAGAAAACAGACAAGACGACCTAGAAATAAACCAACCTTACACCATAGAAGAACTAAATCACGTACTAAACAATAGAAAAAAAGGAACAGCCCCTGGCCTAGACCTCACCTCTTACCAAATAATCAAACATTTACCTACCAAACTACTCCAAACTTTACTTAAACTATACAACCTAGTCTACCTAAACGGACAGGTCCCATCCTCATGGAAGGAAGCTCTAGTAATCCCAATACCTAAACCAAATAAACCAGCAGATCAGGCTAACTCCTATAGGCCCATCTCCCTAACCTCAAATATCTGCAAAATAATGGAACTTATCAACCGATCAACTCTCGATAACCTCGCCCGACTAGAACAGGATATAAAAAACAGGACAACTAAACAAGCAATACACCATAGGCATATTCCTCGACTTCTCTAAAGCTTTCGACATGGTATGGCACCACGGGCTAATACAAAAACTAAAAAAAATAGGACTAAAAGGCCAAATAATAAACTTCATCCAAGATTTCCTAAAAAATCGTAAAATAACCGTAGGTATAGACCATACGCTATCGGACCAGTGTCCCCTAGAAAATGGCACTCCCCAGGGCAGCATCCTCAGCCCAACCCTCTTCAATATAATGATAAATGATCTATTCGAGGGCTTATCGCCTAAAGTAAACACATCAAAATCCGCGGATGACCGAGCCCTATGGATCCGCACTAAAAGCATTAAAATGGCAGAAAACTGAATCCAAAAATCCCTAAATAAAATACAACAATGGGCAGACAAATGGGGCTTCTCCCTTAACTCAGATAAAACAACAGGAGTAGTATTCAAACATAAAAACATGAAACCTGCCCACCCAATCCTCCAGCTAAACAACCAAACAATCAAATTCCAAAAACAAACCAAATTCTTAGGACTCATTTTCGATCAACACCACACCTGGGAGGCTCACGTCCAAAACCTAAAAACTAGATGCAGCAAAGACCTTAACACACTAAGATGTCTCACCGGCTCTAACTGGGGAGCCTCCAAAGATACCCTCCTCTCACTCTATACAGCACTAATTAGATCAAAACTAGACTACGCCTGCCCCATATACAATACCCTAAACAACTCTCTAACTTAAAAACTTGACTCAATACAATACCAAGCCCTTAAACTGATTACACACACCCAACATGGCACCTCCTTCACCTCACTTCAGGCCCTTACAGGGGAAATGCCACTAAATCTATGCAGGGAACATCTAAGCCTTAATTTCTGGGCCGCGTCCCAAACAAACCCTCTCATCCAAAACTTAATTAACCAAAACATTAGCCCAAGAAACCAAGCTCTAGCACGCAAACACCCCTTACTCACCCCAATATCCCAAAGAATAACTAACTACCTCAATGAACACCAAACTCAAAATCTTAAACAAAACTCCAAAAAATCAAATATCTTCACCCCTAATCTTAAAATACCCAAAATAGACACAACGCTAGCTAACCAAATAAATAAACAAACCGCCCCAAACATAGCTAAAACCACCACACTTGCATACATACACGAAAATTGGCCAAATTGGTGTCACATATACACTGACGGATCTTCAGACCCGATCTCCAACCACACAGGCTTCGGAGTCCATACCACACAACCAGTTATATCCACACAATCTTACCGACTCCCTAACTACCAATCTATATTCACGGCCGAACTTATGGGCATGGCCTCAGCCCTCCATAACCAACAATCTAAAAACAACAATAAAATGCTAATTCTCACCGACTCCCTTAGTGGACTACAAGCCCTCCAAAACAAATATACAAAAAAAAGGACCTAAATTAATAAACCAAATACTTAAAAGCTCCAACGACCTAACAAAAACAGGCAAACAAATAACCTTCTTGTGCACTCATCCACTGCACCCACTACCAAACACACAGAACCACACTACAAACCACCCTCAATCTAAATAAGGTTCCTACTCTAGATGAAATACTAAACCCTTAAAATAAACTCGAAAACTTCAAGGCCCTAGACGTATTCCTAATCAAAACAGATCTAATTAAGCGCATCTAAAAACTCATCAATCTACCAATCCAAAATCCAATAAACATACAAACACCCACCTCACCCGGCTCCCTTAGTTCCCTCCTCCACCCACCTCAGCGTTTATTCCAAGTTTAAAAATTCCAAAAATTCAATATAAGCAACCCCTAAAAGCCCCCTCTTGGGTTGCACACACCACTTTCACCCTTCTCGGAATACACTAAATGGTCTGGCCAGGCCCGTGTGCGAAATACGCTACAGTCGGAAAGCGCACGTTAAATCTCCTATATCAGTCAGTCAGTAGTGTTTTGATTTCAGACTGACCCGTTGTTGTGAATATGGTGTGCATGGCATATTTCAAAATTCAAAATTTGTTCTCAAAATTAAGTAAGCAACCCTAAAAGCCCCACCTAGGTTGCCACACCTTTTCGGACATACCCTTTTCGAGCAAACACCAAATGGGCTGGCAGGCCCGTGCGCAAAATACACATTTGTCGGAAAGAGCACGTTGAATTCCTAATTTAAGTAAGTGTAATATAGCGTACTTAAGTAAGCAGCAATTAGTGTGGTGTCCATACTTCAGTCATACATCTTTTTTTATGAAAAAAATAGATCTCCTTGGAAGGATAGGCTAAGTATACGTGGTTTAAACATATTTCTGTTTCAAAAGAATTCTGGATCGGTAAACAAGCAAAACTTGCTAATGTAAATACCTCTCCGTAATAACTTAACAACAGTTGGATATATATAAGATAGTGCTAAACATAAATATACAAAATGCACACATCAAAGACATGGAGACAAAATAGTCAGTGGCGTCTGTGACATAAAATAATGCAGTTTTCCATTACTAAATGCATAAAATACAGGTTATATGCATAAATAATAGCTACTCAAATATTTTGCTTTTGACAATGATGTCGTGAACTGACTGAAGAATTTCCATGTTTGTGCAACTGCTAACTGAACTATTGCCCGGACAGGGTGGGGTGGTTGTTCAAAGCGAAACGGACAAACCCGTCTGTTGTCTAATAAATGCTGTGCGGCGCCTTTGATCTTACCTCCAACCATACACCAAATTGCAGTAAACGATGATCAGGATGGCCTGGAAATAAACACAATTCTGTCTTGCTGACAAGGCACCAAATCATACGGTCATACATAAATATATGTAAGTAACATGGGGAGCAGGCTAGATTATTTACAGCTTTCAGCAATATAGTGCAAATATTATGTTCAATAAAAGAAAACGTTGACAGATCTATAACACACGTTTTGTACTATTAAACAAACTGGGGACTTTATAGACATTTTCGCTTATTGTAATAACATCTAGGTAACAAGTCATGTCTATCTCTGAAATCCACAAGCATACTTGCTGTCAAACCTAAAAAAACATATTCGGGGCGGTCAGTTTTGACTTGCCAAGTACCTTAAAGAGAGTTTATTCTTAAATCGTCAAAAGCGATTGACCCTTCAATACTAGTATATAGCTGGAAGCTGTCTTTCGGACTGTTATGAGTTATGATGTATTTTATGATATTACTGGGGAATGTTCAAATCAGTTACTGTCATTTAATCCAACGTTCCAACTGTCAACTGTCTCAACAGGACCATAGGTTTGGTTATATATCTCCTCCCTGTCTCTATGTCTTAAGTTGTTAATCGGTAACTGCGGTCCAAATGTATCAACTTATTCATCTATTGTTGCAAACTTGACTGATTTAAAAATATCTTATTGATCATGAACTATTCAGTCAGTCAAGCACCTGTATCAGAAATGTAAAACCAGCTATGTTTCATGTAGTCCCAAAATCTGGTAATTATTTCTTCGCTTTATCACTGAAAAATGCTGATGTAATGTGACATATAAACTTACTCACAGTCAATATATTTTGAAGAGTGAAGCACAAGTTTATTAAAGTTTTATTAACAATTTCATAAACTATATTATATTAATATCAAAATTCATCATCACTTGCCAAGTTTATGAAAATGTCACCAGTTGGGAGATGTCACAGATAAACAAGGATTCGAACTAAGTTTAATCGTCTTTGACACTGAGGTTTATCCCCACTTCCCCAGCAAACTGCAGAGGATTAACAGTGAGTGAGTGAGCCAAACAACTTCATTGTAAATAGACAAATGCACCTGTGACTTGTATAGCCTTGTGGTGGCCGTACCCTTGTATATCAAGGTTTTAAGTGCCGATTTAAACACAGACGAGGTTCCCGTTCCCGCATACACAGGAAATGCTGCATGTCCAGCCTCCATCAACACCTCTAGTGATCTTTTCGCGATCCCGAGCCTTGCGCATAGCCATTGTCATGACCTGGTTTGAGTGACTTCATCCCATCAACGTGAAAGGATTACCCACAGAGAAAGAAAGGATTAAAATCACCCATAAATCTTATCATAACGTAGTACTCCAACTTCTAAATGCCTCTCAAAGAAGGATTAAAATCCTAAAGACATCCTATCTACATGATATAGATACTCACAACCTCTGATAATAAACTGTTAGTTTGGTCATTGGGCAAATGTAAAAATCACAAACCCTAACGAGATTCTGTACATGTCTACATGGTCACACCCGGTGATTGTGAAGATCTCAAATTCTTTCAACAGTCAGACAACATAGCTGTTCATATTCATTTCCAACATCCTCTTAGAATTAGTGTAAAAAGTGTCCCACACAAAACTTTCTTTTATTAATTCTTTCAAAATACAAAACAGAAAGTAGGGTGTGGGGAAATGGGACATATTCCTACGTGAAATAATAAGACATTAGTAGTGGTGACGGCTATATCATAATTGTATTGTCTATAGCATAAATTTGGCGAACGAAAAACGTTATATTTGCAATCAAGTGGAATGACTCATGTGGGCAAAATGAATGTGTTCGCAATCCACAAACAATCATTTTATTAATGGCGAACATTTACCAACCCGCGACAATCGTGCCAACACGGGGGTTCCCCTAGCAATAAACTCGCATCTAAATACACTACTGTTCTACTGTCGGCTAGCCACAATGGCTAGACTGGACCCTCGTGGAATGGTTCATGCCATAAAAGTCTAGCAACCGAACATTAATTAAGACGGCCGACCTTGTATTTATGGTCTGGTGAACACAGCTCCATGGCCACTCATTAACTCAAAAATTCACATCTCACTGTTTTGTTTAATCTCACTATTCATTTGATAAATTTGTCATCTTCAACTGGAACCCGGTCCGTGTTACACGCGTGGCACACACGTGTGCAACGAGTGACCCACACGTGCTCAACGGGTTGCACACGCGCTGCACACCCGTTGCACACCCGTGTCCAACGGGTGCTCAACCCGTGTGCAACCCATTGAGCACCCGTGTCACATGCGTGTTACACGCGTTCTCAACGCGTGTTAGGGGAATGAACTTCTAGGCATTAGTGTATTTATACCAGCCCATGAACTCGAAGGAGGCAACCGTCGCGCAACCGATCTGATTTGGTCCCTTAAGATATATAACATCAGTCGGTTGGTTACGAAAGAAGGAGAGCCTATTCTTTATTATCTTAAAGATGGACCGGGCAGGGCATTTGTACGAGAAGAATTGCTCATAGTTCCCAACGATACGGTATTACCACAATAACCATAAGCATAGGTAGTTACACAATCCTTATCAATCCATCTCTTTGTATCTAAGGGGGATAATGATGTCTTGTTCATTCTTAATCCATATATCCTGTGATTGACACTTCTTAAAGAGTTCATTTCGTGTTTGAATGTTCTACCATTGAATAATGCTTCTTTATACTGTTCATGTTTGATATGCTGTTTTACCACATACATCTTAACATCCTTACCTTTTCTTATCTCCCCATTATCAGACGTCTTTATAGAATACATCTTGGGTCTTTAATCCAACATACTTCGCTATAGGGGTCCCAGCACATTCATCCTTCATCTTACCTAAGTAGTAGTGGATTCTCTTTTGGGTAATCGCTCATGTCGTACATATCTATTTTTTCTTCCATATCTTTATATACATCCTTGGTTTGTATTTCCATCAACAAAGAATGTGTGTCGGAAAATAACACCTCACATCTATCACCGTATTGCTTCTTAAGTTCGTTGTAATAAAAGTCATACATTAAGTGTTTTGACAAGTCAAGAATACTCATACCAATGTACATCGGTCTGTTGAATTTTATATTACTCTTCTGCATATGCAGCGCCGCTAAGTCGGTATCGAATATCTTGCTTCTGTTAAAAGATGGACTGGCTATAAGTTTCCTGAGTCTTTCTTCCTCATTAGATCTGACTAATTTAACATCAACACGCTTCCTTAGATTCTCCATAGTTTTACCAAATACTGAGTTATTCATCAGCTTATATAGGTTCTTGCCGAAATTGCTGATAGCCATCTTTCTTAAATCTGTGTTCAGCCTTATATCTTGCTTCTGTTAAAAGCCGGACTGGCTATAAGTTTCCTGAGTCTTTCTTCCTCATTAGATCCGACTAATTTAACATCAACACGCTTCCTTAGATTCTCCATAGTTTTACCAAATACTGAGTTATTCATCAGCTTATATAGGTTCTTTTTGAAATCGCTGGTAGCCATCTTTCTTAAATCTGTATTCAGCCTTATATAGGGCTCCATCCAAGGGCTTTGATCAAACTTTAGAACTCTGTGTAATTTCTTTAGTTTCATACCTAACGATAGATATCACTGGAGATTTCTGTAGTGAACTATATATTTTGTCTTATCCATCAAATTTGGTACGAGTTTTTCTACGTTAGCTAACCTAATATTACCCAACAAGGAGTGTTGATATTCCGACATCCAATCTTTATTAACCATTAATCTTTTGGGAGCTAGCGGATAACTGTTATGGTCTTTGTGCAACTATTTTGGATATTCCAAGTCAACTTCTAATATGCATCCTTTATCAGAATCTGTGGGGATATCATATCGACCCACTCAAAACCACCCGTGGGTAAAGGTTGACTCATAGCCCATCCGTACAAATTGTTTGCGTCGAGATATAATATGTGCGAATCAGGTTTACTCGGATCATATCCTTCCACTAATTTATTATTAGCCTTAGAATACATTTTCGCTGTCATCGATATACCACCTCTTAATCCTTTCTCAATAAACAAGTGCATATCATAATCGGTGAGTAGTTTTAGTTCTACACCGGTCTTCTTTAACAATGCATCCCACGACAGTCTGGGACTGGAATAGTACCATGCCAGATCCAAGCCGTATGGTTTTAAACATGTCTTTCTAAATATCTCGAATATATTGGCGAGTAACAGTACATCGGTTTTTAAGTACAGATCGTGATAATCGCCTAAATTCTTACAACCTAATTTATCCCACACCGTCAGAGCGTGTTCATAATTGGCATCGGTAATTTTAGATTCTGTTAAGTTACTATAGAATGATTCAAGGGGTGGTAGTTTAGTTTTGTCGAATCTAGACCAATCATCCATATCTTCCAAAGGATATAGACCTTTTCTCAACAACAAATGACGAGTTAACCGATCGGTATATTGATTTGTTATTGCAAAGTCATCGGGATTTTTCGCATTAGCTAAATTGTCCAGGGAAGATAAGAGAAACTGTACGGAGTCTATGAATCTAAGCCCATTACTTTGCTTTATTCTAGCTTTCCCATCCTTGTCATATAATGTATAGTTTTTAGTCAACGAGAATGATATGTATTTTTTCATATGGTTAGGAATACACGTTAAGCCGCCGTCGGTCTTTGAGATAGATTGCATGATGAAATGAGAATCATATCCTCTAAGGTTGTGAAACACAACAGGGATGGGTATTGTTTGAGAATTCATTTTTAGTTTCAAGTTACACTACTTATGCGCGGCTCTCGATAATTACCCGTGACGTGGCAATGATCTCTTACGGAATCCCCATTCAGGTGTTTATTACAAATATGACAAATCGTTAACTTCTTATAGGCCCTCCAATCATCCCTCATCATACAGATGGGTTTCTTACACGATAAATCTTCCCTGATTATTCTCTCTACGTTTTGTAGATATTCTAGGAACTTTCCCGCTGCATCGGGACCTCTGTAAATCATGGGCGGGTTTGTTTTCCCATCATACCTTACAACTACATATCCAAACTCGCAAGGAATACTTTCTTGAGTTTTGTATGTAAAAGTACATTCAGTATTGTGTTCGGTATTTTCTATTGGTTTGATAAGCGCTTCGAAGTCGGCGTAAATTACGTACGGTACTGGCATTTGATTACAATAATGTTCAACTTTTAATATATTTTCCCCCTCTTTAGGCATATCGATCCTGATAGCATTTTGTCCAACACCTCTGCAGTCTTCTTTATGCGCTTCTCATAGATCTTGTCTGCTGTACCCATACAAGCATCTTTTGCAGAAATATTTCTTTTCCTTATGGGTTGTTTGATCGTATAATAGCCTGCTTAAACTCTTTATCCACGTATAATGATATTTATCATCTTTTTCTATCAGAAATATATTGATTCTGGGAATATGGGGCGGAGCTTATCCTGTGTACAACAATTCCTTTAGCAGAATGTCCGAAAACATTTATAGCTAAATTATTTGCTTTCCCACCTGATCATTTTGTGAGATTGGTGTAGGTTGGTCTATACCACCAAAGTTGAGTCCATCGTTTTTGGGATAGCTCGAAGGTCTATCTGGATGTTTGTTTGTGGGGAACAATGCAGATCTTATCGCAATTCTTAAACAACCATCGCCTTTATTTTTTACATTAACTATAGCTTTTTTCTTCTTATAATACAGGGGTAAATCTATATAAGATCCACCTTTGAAATGCATATAATTTGCTATTTTTAAATATAAACTATCGATTTTATCTACAACCCAAACCGAACCTCTATTAGTCCAGCGTTTTAAAGTTTCTTGTATCCGTTGAATTGATGCATCTAATGATGTGTTTATAGTATCATATTCAATTATAACTTTTTGATTGCTCCAGAAATAAGGTTCGGTATATTCATTTTTACTCAATGACATTTTAACCGCTAGCTGGTATTTTATACTATTTAAATTATCTAACTCCTTGTTAATTTTGCTCGATATGATGGATATTAACATCCATGTTGGAATTAATATCCATCTTCCAACCTCTTAGATATTTACACACACTGTCTGTGGGTACAAATTTTAACTCACCATCTGGTTGATTTTTATCAACATCATCTGGTTGATTTTTATCAATAACCGGTTCATTTTTTCTAGTAAATCAATCAATTCAGCTTTTCTCATTCGAGAATAACCTCTCAACCCACTGTTTTTTGTTTGAGCTTTGAGTTCTCTAACAGTCTGGGGTTTGTTGTATTCCAAACCGAGTAAATCAATCAATTCAGCTTTTCTCATTCGAGAATAACCACGTAGACCACGTTGTTTTGCCAAAGCTTTCAGCTCTCTGACGAAAACCATTGCAGTATATACAAAATGAATCAAATGTCTAAATGGTTATATTTCCATATATCTTATTCTCCCCAACCTATTCCTCTCGTTGATGTAATCTCTCCTCATAGCGTAAATAATCTGTTTCCTAACCCTATCAGCATCGTGTTTCTTACAAAAACAATAACGACATTTGACACCTATCCCACATACAGAACACGTATAATTTACATTTCCTTATCTGATGGAAAAAGCATGAAAACCACAATATATACCAACGCATGGTTTCTGACATTGAATTGACTTTCCCATGAGTGTATATCTACACAGATTCATGATTATACACCTATCATATCATCTGTCTAAATGCAGAATAACGTAGCTAAATATGGACACACCAGTCAACCCCAAAACTATAAACGCTATCTCGCGGTCTTTCTGAGCCTCTGACGGTGTATAAAACTGACTTATTGTTGGTCTCGGTATTGGGTCAAATTTCTTTCCATAAACAAGGAAGTATTCGTGCATGGCAGATTCAACATCCTTAAACGTTTGAATTGAATGTCCTTGTTTACGCAGTTCATCATTAATAAAATCAAATATCTCCATTCTGCGCCTGGCCCATTGTGACTGGGCTGCTTCGAATGTTCTAATGCTTTATTATGTCTTTTCTGCTCCTCTCCTTTCAAAATAAAAGATTACTCCCCGAAAAAGCTAGAGTTAACAATGGCTACACCGACCATCATCGCAATTGATGCCATACTATGTTTATAAAATATTCAATTGTTTAATTACTTCATTATGTCTTCTCGGATAAGCCCTTCTTTGATTAGCATATCTTTTGTTGCCATTGCTAATCCTATATCGAGAACCATCCTATCAATATCATAACCATTAAAATCTAGCTTGGGTGGTGTGGCTTTAGTAATCATTTTAGCAAATCGAGCATAGCCAATGGCCAAGCCACTGACCACCGCTGAATGTATGTGGTGCGTTTACCAACATTTTACCATCTGTAACTGGAGTAGTCATGCTTTTAAAACATTACATGAGGACTTAACTCTAATTGAACCTCATCTAGTTTTTGAACTTGTGGTGTTTTCTCTTCTCCGGTCTTAAAAAAACATACCGCTGCTATAGCAACAACCCCTAGTAAGTAGGGAGCCCAAGTTTTAATCGGGCTTTGTTCAGTATTGTAGGCCTTTGCCTTCCTCGCTAGTGCACCCTTGCTACCGGCTGCGACTTTTCGAGGGTTTTTAGTCACTCTGACTTGTGGTGCAATCACTTGTGGTGTTTCCACAATCGCTTGTGTTTGTGGTGCAATGGCTTGTGTTTCCTCGTTTGCTTGTTGTATTTCCGTCTCCATTATTAATAAGTGGGCACGTATGTTTAAATTTACAATACCTAGCCGTTATTAAAGCTGTGGTAAGTGGCGCTAAGAACATTCCGTATCTATGATAAAACTCACAGCTAAGTGGGCTTATAGCGTATTCGATGAATGGGTACTTCTCGAGAGATTTGCATAAATACGGGCGATTTTCTGCCGGGATAGGGAGAAACGAAGTAGCTACGACTGTGTATAGCTGTAACATAGCCAACCTTATTGTTTTAGTCATGGTAGCTCCCAGTCTAGACTCGTAACGCGCGTACAGTTTTTTAATTTCTTCATCGGTCATGTTATCAATTTTTTCGATGGTATAATTTCCTCCCAAATATTTGGAACATTATCCACTGGCTACCAAAGCAGTGAGTCTTTCTCTATGTTTATCTAAAGATTTATCTACATGTTGATCAGGTTCTTTGAGCATTTGTTCGATAAGTTCGTCGCATTCCATAATGTAATACCTAAGGAGATATTTAAGATTAACATAATAAAATGTAACATATCCAATACAGCCTGAAATAATAAACTGTTGCGAAAGAATGAAGATTTCAAGCCACATTATTACATAATAACCGCTAATGATCAATTTATCGTATTTTTGCTATATTTTTGCTTTTTTTTGCTCAGCAGTTGCTATTTTTGCTATATTTTTGCTAAGCAATTGCATAAGCAGCTGGTTAATCTGTTTTTAATATGAGTTTACAGTGCTTCGTTTCCGCTAACAGTTTTCTGACTTTATCTCGTTTGAGCTTGGTATAAATAACATCATTTTCCTGTAAACATTCCTCAAATGAATCTCGGTCTTTGCAATAAAACAGGGCTACCCATTTGGTCTGCTCGCTGAGATCTTTCAGGACAGAGTTGTATTTTTGAGTTAGTACCCAAACGCTATGCTGAGTATGCCGTCCGGAGAAAGCTAAATATGAAAGCATATCTTTCTTTTTGGTAAGTTCTTTACTCGCACTGCAGTCAACTAATATGAAAAGGGTTGATTCTCCTTTATACAGTCAAGTCTCGTTAATCCGACAATCGGCTTTATCCGACACTAATGATGGGAACCGATTAAATCAGTGCTATTTAGTCCCTTTAATCCGACAATCTCGCACTCCACAACACCTAATTTGCAACAAATTACCGAAATCACTCATTAATCAGTCTCGTTAATCCGACACAGTGATCAGCGTACTCCGTGGTCATCTGCCCGCGAGTACACAGCCCGTGTTTTGATGCGAGACGAATCGGCTGGTATCTGCATATTACAACGGCTGCAGAGATAAACTTGCTTAACAATCAACAATTACTGCTTTAAATAAAGAAAACAGGATAATTCGCATGCTTAGATTACCTCAATCTTATTCAAATCAGATACAAGTTCTCGCTCTCGACGAGGACATCCCATTACAGGTCGACACGTCAGAACAACCTTTCGCGAACTATGACCTACCAATGAAGTGACCAACAGGAAGTCGACGTTAGCCACTTAGAAAGCAGCTTTTTTAAGCTTTGGGTACCAGTTTCAAAGTTGCGACTTCCATTCCAGACTATGCTTTTTAAAGTATTTTGAATCGGTCATACTGTCCGTAAAAGTTGTTTTGTGTTAAACTTTAGAGGTTGCATGATTAGAAAACATATTCCGCTAACAATGTAACATAACAATATGAATATTTATTTTATATTTTTTATTACGTGTTTGAATCCTTATCTATCGTGTTGGCCTAGTTGTCCAATTTTCGATCACGAACGTTGATACTACTTAATTTCGTTTATCCGACATACTCGTTAATCCGACATAATCATATGCAACCATCGATGTCGGATTAACCGGACTTGACTGTATGTTTCATGACATACCCGTAAACAGTCTTGTAAACGATCGCCCTGATCAACTCTGTACACCCCGGAATCATTCATTACCCAATCTCTCGATAGGTATGTTTTATTAACTTTTATAGTCGGGCACAAAAATAATAATATAATATAACATCCCGATAATGACTTTGTAAAATATCTAGAATAAAAGCTGTTTTTCCACAGCCCGTTTGCCCGCAGATGATAGCGCAGTGCGGTTCTTTAGGTAAAAGATTATTAATAGATCGCTTGCACGAATTGTCCATTCTGTATATTAAGTTGCACGTCCATAATCACGTACATATATAATATTATGTTTAATTTACCAACTGCTTCCTGGAGCTTCATTATCTGTATAGTAACACCCTCACTGGCATTTTCTATTCTCCGCCCACTGCTGTGTAGTTGGTCATCGTCTGTGGTTCTCATGTTGAGCCATAGGCATACTTTGTGGTAAGGAATTCAGACATCGATACATACCTGAGAGACAGATCTTTCACGACCGCATTATCTTCTGGGCTTCGTTTTATAGAAGGGAGTTTTTTAATCTCATCCCACTGTTGATATGCTCGCATACCTTGACTATATAGTTTATTAGGCACGCCCTCAATAGTCAATTCTACTTTTGTAATCTTGGGGTTGTAGAAGGCGTCGGTATCTCTTGCAAATGCTTCAGAGGGGTCCTCGAACAACATTTAAATACCCTTCAACGATCTCGCTGGGACGTTTAGATTGATATTCCACGTCATATCTCTTTTGTTCCTGGTGATCTTTGCAAATAGATATGGCGAGTTTTGTTTGTGGGTGTCCTTATGCTATTCGCCTATCGAACTGGTTCGACAGTAGCAACATGGCTAGTGACACTCTGTCGAACTGTTTCGACAGTAGCGTTGAGAGCTTTAATGAAGACACTGACATTAAGGCATCATTAGATAATGTTATGCTAATAAACGTTTGATACAACCGATTTTAATGATGCCATTAACTAATGGTGCATTAAGAATACATTCTTAATGCACCATTAGTTAATGGCATCATTAAAATGTATCATTAGGGTTTAATGTAGCCATTAGTTAATGAGGCTTTGATACAACCGGGTCCTGGTCCTGAGGTAGACACTTAAATATTTGCGAAACATTAAAATATTGCTGGAGCTCTGCACACTCTGATGGCTGAAGTAGGACCAAGGGGTATTGGGTTCATCGTCCTTACAGTGAGCGCCCTTTCAGTGTGCGAGCTCAGCCTATGTTACCGCTTATAGATGAAAACCAAGCCTCGCTTTCACACAGGTTATAAATAGATTCAATGCTAAAGGCCCCATAGTGACGTCACAGCCCCTGTCACAGGAAGTGAAAAATCCTGGGCTCTACACCTACCTCATATAAACCTTTTATTACAAATCCTATATGTACATGTAATGTTTTCATATATTTCCTATTTCGACATATGTCAATTTACCAAAATAATACCTAAATATAACCCATCCATGCACTGTAGAGGCTGTGAGAACATGTTTATTGAAGTCACGTGACCTCAAAATATTCTCTCACAGGGTAGAAGTCATTCACAAAAATATGGGTTCCATCTATCTTAAAGGGAGGAGGGGCCAATTCCTATGTTTCCTGCAATCACTGATCACTAAGCTTACTATATCCAACTTAAAACAGGAGGAGCTACAAATGTAAACATGTTTTTAATTGGATAAAAGACAGTCCCCAGTTTCCCCCTCGAAGTGACCAAGAAGTCCCACACAGAGCGGCCAGAAACATAAATAAATCTGGCATCTTACTGATAGCATCACATTCTAGTGACAGATATGTTACTTTAGGGCAGTTTAACACCGTTTGTTTAAAATTGAGTTGACTGATATGTCATTGAGGGACTAATTTGTGTGTCAGGGGTCTAAACTGATGGTTTACAGGTTGTGGTGTTTGACATTTGGTTCTTTCTGTCTTAAGCTGTCTGGACATAGTTTGTCAGTGTTATCACACTGAACAGACATTTGCACTTAAATAAATCAGAACTTAAATCTCAAATATGTATTGGTTTGTTAGTTTTAATTAGGGAAAGTAACCCTTCACACCACCGGAAGTAGTCAAGATTTTAGTCACGTGACCTCTATCAGTAAAATGATTGGCTCAAACCTATCGTCTGCTGTAGCAGTATACTACTTTAACTGCTGTGGTGGACGATTACTTTTGGATTATACCTTGGCTATTGCATTTTTATGCTCGGTCATGGCTAAATTGTGTGTTTCAACTGTTATTTTCTTGGAACTCACTTGGAATACCAGTCTCTTACTAACTATTTATCATGATGCGACTTCCAAGTGACACCACTGGAGATTTGTCAAGAAAGGTATGAACATATTGGAATTCTGGCACCTCTATAACTAATGAATTTTCAAGTGGAAAATATCAAGAGTACATTTATACCAATAAGGCTTGTGTATGCATTAATATTATATAGAAGTTTAAACGCTAGTAGAATTTTGCATCTTGTGAATATATGTGCATTTATGCCATCCAACAAGTCAGAAAAAATAGAAACAAAAGAAAAAATAATGGCATTCTTCCTGAGAAAAATGTAAGACATCGTATCATAATGGTAGCCAATGTCGTCCTTGTCAGGTATGCATACAGTTGGGACAATTTTAAAAAAGATGATCCTCATCATGAAATGAATAAACCTTATTATCCAGGTGAAAAGCATTAATATCCAGTGAATATATTTTGTAACATGGAAAGCTAATAAAAGTACAAAAAAGTTGTTTCAGTAGAAACCTCTGTTTAAAAACTCCAGTTTACAGAGACTATAGAGTGAATATGTCATCTGCTAGCAAATTGTATTTACTGTTTGTAGGTCGCACTTGAGAACGAGGCTTGGTTTTTACGGGAAAAGATATCAATTACAAAATTGAGGCTAAGCTCGCACACTGTTTTAGATTTTCACATATTTATTTATTTTAGGTGTGATGGGTTCACACATATATTTTTTCAGTGTGTGTGATGGGTTCGACATATATTATTTCAGTGTGTGTGATGGGTTCACACATATTATTTCAGTGTGTGATGGGTTCACACATATATTATTTCAGTAGTGTGTGCTGGGTTCACACATTTATTATTTCAGTATGTGTGATGGGTTCACACATTTATTATTTCAACATATGTGGTGGGTTCACACATTTATTATTTCAGCAAGTGTGATGGGTTCACAATTTATTATTTCAGCAAAGGTGATGGGTTCACAATTTATTATTTCATCCACGGACCTACATACATATTCTATATACGTCTTTGTTTCATCATAAGTATGATGGGTTCATACTTTGATGTGCATAATAACAAAGTGTATGTTTTTAATAATGAAATGAGATGTAACAAGTATTTGTCACAAAGTGACGAAATGTCCCCCGCCTGTATATACACCATAGCACCAAATATGAAGACAATCCTGCGATTAGTTCTTGAGATATATGGCGGCAACACCGTTTTCCAACTCCAAAAGCAGATTTGCCTACTGTGACCTTGAAAATGGGGTCAAGGTCACCAAAACCGACTGGTGTCTGCGGAGTCTGTATATACACCATAGTTCCAAATATGAAAACAATCCAGTGTTTAGTCCTTGAGATATGGCGGCAACACCGTTTTCCAACCCAAAAAGCAGATGCCTGCTATGACCTTGAAAATGGGGTCAAGGTCACCAAAACCGACTGGTGTCTGCGGAGTCTGTATATACACCATAGTTCCAAATATGAAAACAATCCAGTGTTTAGTTCTTGAGATATCGCAGCAACAAACAGGTGGGACGTACGGACGTACGGACGGTCGTGAATACTATATCCCCCGCTTCCCGCTTTCGCGCGGCGGGGGACAATGAAGCTTTTGAATGGTAGTCTGACAGATTAATCTATAGACATCAGTTCGATCCCGGTCAAAGGCAAACACATCGAGAATCCTTATTCACTGCTTGCTTTGTGAGTTAGTGTTCTAAATATGATATAAGTGTTCTTTGTTTTCTAAGAACAAATTATATGTAATTACATTAGGGCAAAAATAACTATCATTTTTAGCATTTAAATTTTGATGTTATTGAGACACCTTTGCTTAAATCACTGATATGTTGCACTTACATGGAAACTACAGACCTTATGTTATGTGAGCTCTTCCGGAAATATACCATGAAGTATTCGGACAATAGCTATACGATTATCATGTATGTCATATTTGTAGTTGTTCACTGTGCACAAACTAGGAACAGGTTATATATGCTAGATGTATGCTCAGGACAGCAGCTATTGGCATAGTTTTAAAGTGGGTAATTCCAGAATTTGTGCCACTACAAACACTAATATCACATCACAAACTGCTAAATTGTTGTGTGGCTCTGCCAGTAGATCCGTCCTGATACTTTGAATGTCCTTTAGGAAGCATAACCTTTCGAACAATTTAGGATTTCACACCAAATGTGTATTTTTTCTTAACTTACACCTTGCTTAATTCTACAGTGATGAGTAAAAATACCAAAAATTATGACATTTGTTACTGCCAATCACTAGATGTTCATGCAAAAAATTATATTGACTCTGAATGTTTTAGAAACACTGCACGCCTCATCACTGATGAAGCAGACGACAGCAATGATGATACTTTCTTAGACAACCCACCACCACGAACTCTGCAGCAGCTGCAACCCATCTCAGCTCCCCAATTCACAGTCACCAATCGCTGGCTACCAGTCCCACCAAGTGTTCCGTCTTCGAGGAGTGAACAAGTGCCACACAATTCATCGACTGTAATTAACAACTCACCAATCAATGGTATGTCCAATTTCTACTGTCTCAACTTGCAGTGCAAGATGCTTCCTTGAAAGATCAAAGGTGCCGACTGCTGTACTTTATCCAGCGATTACGCAGGAAGAAATATAGCAAGATGATGTCAACAGTGTTTCACAACATTTGGTTTTCCCAAATATATTCATATAACTGAACTTTTGTTATTACATGTATGTATGTTTAGCAGTGATGCATATGAGACTCTATGAGCCCTTGAATACACAGTTTAAATACAGTTAAAAGAGGTATGTCATATTTTCCTTTTTGCATGTCTAGAAATAGCTTTTCTTGAGATGGTAAACAGAAAAACATTATTGATTTCGCCCCCCTGATCATGAACCACCCCATGGGGTTCCACCAATGACAAGGCTTGGGCCTCCAGGCCCTGGACCCTGGCTCTCATGCCCTGAATGAACTTAAATGGGGCTGGAAGCCCTGTATCCGGTCTTGCAACCAACTTGGTAAGCACACTATTTCATGGCTTGCAGTGGCTGCAGTTCGCTACTCCCAACAGTTGTGTGTGACAAGTAATTTCATTGGGTGATATGTGGACTACCTACTGTATCTTGTGATGCTTAGTAGCCTTAAATTATTCTTTTGGAAAGAATATGAATGTTTTGCTTTATTCTGGCACTATATGGCATTGTGTAACACATACATATTTATCACATAACCAGGGGTTGATTTAACTGCTGGCTTTGGATCATCTCAGTTAGAATGACCATCAGCCGCCATTTTGTGATGTGTTCAGCAACTTCTTAATTTGCTCATAAATCCCCATGAATGAGGCAATTGGAAGGCAAGATTTAATCTCAAAGTGCAGGAAAAAAGGTTATAGGGGGCCGAGGGGTTCTTAAATTTTCAGAGGCGTTTAGTTGTAGGCCAGTTAATTTGGAGAAGGGCAAGTAACTTTCAAAATTTGTTGTTAAATCTACCTCTGATGACATACGTTGTTTACTTAATGATCTTGTAATAAATATTATGTTTGCTTTCTTGGAATATGCTTACATATCCTTTTTTTACTTATATCCAGGAATGAATTTGCGAATTTTTAGGACGATAGACCACGTGCGTGCAGATGTTGCACACCTGTCTATAAAAATGGACAGGGTTTTAGCCCGTTTGGATCAAATGGCAAGCAATGGGAAAGAAGTCGGACAGGAGCTTCCTGAAGATGTTTCTCTGCCTCTTGCAGGCTTGGCTGCTTTCGGTGAACCTAAATGGTTGCTTCAAAATGAAGCTAGGTGAAAAGGTAGGTGAAATCATTTTATATTATACTGGTAAGTGTTTTGCTGTTAAATTTAAGACTGATAGTCATATAATTTTAGGAATATTTCATAACAAAACCTACTCTAGTCTTCCTTATATAGTATAATCAGGGATAATTCTGGGAGGGGGGGGGGGGGGGAGGGGATGCTTTGCTTTTAGGCCCTAAATTCTCAAAGACAATGGGTCATTTTAACATTGTGTTGTATGAGCAAGTATAGGTGTACCTCTGGAATATTTGAAATTTTTAAGATAAAGGGTCTGGAAATTCCTAACGTGAAGTGAACCCTGTATAATCATAAAACAAAGATGCTTGTAGATAGTCATTGTACATATCTGATCTCGTTAATTACTTTCAGTTGAAATTCCTTGTTGATCCCATATTCTTTTAGTCAGTTAAATCACATAACCTAATGTGAGACTTTTATTTTTCTCTGTAAGTCTCAATTTGAATATAAATCAAAGATTTATTGTGATATGTACTGGATTGCATATTTCAAAACATTTTAGCTATATTTCGTTATGCTGTGAAAAATGATAGTAACGCTACAATGCTTTGTGACTCATGGTATTGTTTATTCTGTCAACTGTTTAATCTAACCATAATGATGATGAAATTGCTTTGCAAAAACCATGGATATGCCAATGAGTCCATTCAAAATCAATTTTATAACAGGTGCATTATAGGAAAATACCGATAAACAGGGCACTATTGTGATACTTGTTTTGCCAAAACCTGTATTAATATACCAGTCCTTACACACTCTGCTACTTTGTGATTACGAGTTTAGTCACAGAATAATGAATGCAGAAGTTACGGTCATCTCTACAGGTTCTGTGTTCAGCTTTCTTCTGATCTTATAACAAGTTGCATATAACTCTATGTCAGGTGTTTTGTGTACAGGTGTCTAGGCTTGGACTCACTGGTGGTGAATCAGTCAAAGATACAACAAGAAGAATTATGACTTCTGTGGTTAGCCATCCACGGGCATTGCAACTCATTTGGATGGGCAAAGGAGAAAAAACAGGCTTTTCGACTCTTATGTCTTAAAGAAGTTATTTTCAGTAAGTAAAATTTAACTCAAAAGATCATATGTATCCCTCACAAAACTGACATGTATCATAATGCCATATGATATGGAAACATTTGTGGTTAATCGTCGAGAACACAACGTGATATTTGGAATTATTTGCGAAACATTAAAATATTGCTGGAGCTCTGCACACTCTGATGGCTAAAGCACTGAAGGGTATTGGGTTCATCGTTCTTTACAGTGAGTGCTCTTTTAGATCTGATACATATATTGTTTTAGCAAGGGCAGGGGTTGAAAAATATACAGGTCAGAGAGACCAAACAATATTATCACTAAAAAGTCCAACGGACTAGCTGATTGCATTCATTGATGTTCCAGAAAAGTCTGGATTTGGTCTTACCTTGTTTCAATCTAAATTGCACAAATTATTAAAGTGCAGATGGTGTAGCTGTCAGTTCTTTCATAAAAGATGGTGTAGCTGTGTCAGTTCTTTTATACCAGATTGTGTAGCTGTCTGTTCCTATATTCCAAATGGTGTGGCTTTGTCATTACCTTTATACCAGATTGTATAGCTGTCAGTTCTTTTATACCAGCTTGGGAAGCTTTGGAGCATTGAGCATTCAGTGTATTTACAAAGATGGTGAATAATAGCTGATTCACAGGTAATAACTGAATATTCAAGTCATGTAGAGGTATAATATAGTTGTGTCATGTTTCAACAGAAGCTGTGAGAAGAAATCCTGAAATACACAAGGCCTAAGACAACGACAAGGAGAAGTGCACCAAGGATTGACTCCGTGGCGCATATGATAGAAATGGGGCCTGGAAACTAAGAAATATGCGGGCTGCAGCTGCAGCTTCTGTTTCTTCTTCTACTAAAGAGATGCCCGAGGAATAAACTGCATATGTTGTAGGCACAACAAAAGGGCATTGATTCTTGTACTCGATATTTTTTCTTCCTCTTCACATTTTTGTTTACACTGCAGTGTTTTACACGTGTACATTGTACATATTCCATGAATAGTCGTCGGTTCAAGCTAAAACAAATAAAATGTTTCTACTCAGTCTAGATATTCAAATATCATTAAATATGCAAGATACTGAAAGCTTTACCTTGAATGTAATTACCTAATAATAATAGTAATATTACCCACAGTGAACTGTAGTGCTTCTTAGGTAAAACTAACGAAAACATGTAACCCCATTTCAGGCTAACCCACGTGGTCTAGACATGTTAGCACGGTTAGATATAACTGCACATCATTGTTGAATTTGGCAATGTCAGGTTGATATTATACAATGGTTGGATAGATGAACATGTTGCTCACTTAACATTAGTATACTTACAAAATGTCTGACCCCAAAATGCCTACAATGTGGTTACTTCACCGCAGCGAAGCACACTGGTCACCTCGAACCACCTTTCCAACTTCGATGTTACCTCCCTTCCCTGTGAAGTCTTAAAACTTAGATCGCAATCCGAAATAATCAAATCTTTCAGTTACATTCCCGGCCCCTAAATGTGCAGCTAAATCCAAACGCAAACATTTATCCTTTCAAATAACAAAACATTCTTTAAATAAAAAACATATGTCGCGAAAACAAAATGTCTTCGCTGTCTCATTGTCATAGTGCAATACACTTGGTATCTGGTGTATTTCATTCAACATGTTCCAACACACACAGTTTGTGAATGGGTCTTAACAACAGTGAACCCCTCAATTTCACTTCCACATATCTCACAAACCCGTCCTTTTCAGGAAATGTCCTGGTGACCCGAGCCAAAGGCCACATCTTCCGAGGTGTGTTTTCTTCCATCACTAACACAATGTCACCGACACTCATGTTCTCACAAGGCTTTAACCACTTCTGCCGTAACTGTAAGCTTGGTAGATACTCTTTTATCCACCGTTTCCAAAAACAGTTTGAGAGAAACTGTACATGTCTCCACATTCTACCATAAACATCTTCCATTCGAAAGTTACCTGGTGGTAGTGAAATGTTTGAGCGAAGTAGCAGTAGGTGATTTGGAGTAATTCACATTATCTGACACAACAGTGATTGGTCGGCTATTGACTATAGATTCAGCTTCACAAAACAATGTGTTGAGACCTTCATCACTGAGGCCATTCTGTTTGTTAAGCAGAGCAGACAAAACTTTGCGAACTGTCCTAATTTGTCTTACCCACACACCTCCCATGTGTGAGGCAGTGGCAGGATTAAAGAACCACTGTATGTCCCTTTCCAGCATAGAGTTGTAGATCTTTGTCTGATCCAACTCCTGAATAGCTTGTCTAAGCTCTTGATGTGCCCCTTTGAAGTTTGTCCCGTTGTCTGATCTAATAATCTCTGGTTTCCCCCGACGTGCCTCGAATCTTATCAATGCATTGATGAAGGAATTTGTATCCATAGAGTCAAGTTTTTCTATGTGTATTGCTCTCACTGTTAGGCACGTGAACAAGCATCCGTATAGTTTTACCAAACTTCTGCCCCTTTTTACAAAAAACTGGCCAAAACAGTCAACCCCAACATAAGTGAATGGCGGGTTATGAGGAGTCACCCTTTCCTTGGGTAAACTTGCCATTCGCTGTGAACTCTGGATGCCTTGATGTCTCAGACAATGGACACACTTCCGCAATATCCTATTTATTGTGATAAGCCACAACTTCTGCCGCTTGTGAGACAAAACATGTTCTCGTTATGAATGTCCAAGGATCTCATGGTAGTGAGATGATATCAGATTTCCAACATGATGATTCTTCGAAATGATCATAGGATGTTTGGACTCTTCTTGAATAGGTGCGTTACTCAAACGACCCCCAACACACAAGACACCAACATTATTCAAAACAGGCTCAAGTTTGTAGAGTGTACTTGATTTCTTCACTTGTTCACTTCTTCTCAGACAATCTATTTCCTCATGAAAATGAGTGAGTGAGTGAGTGAGTATGGTTTTACGCCGCTTTTAGCAATATTCCAGCAATATCACGGCGGGGGACACCAGAAATGGGCTTCACACATTGTGCCCATGTCGGGAATCGAACCCGGGTCTTCGGCGTGACGAGCGAACGCTTTAACCACTAGGCTACCCGACCGCCCCTCATGAAAATGACATCTCTGCAAATACTTCAGAAGCTCAACTTCTGCAGTCTTTAGTTCTTGTACTGTCAGATGACGTGGAGAAACATTTGAATCAAATTTTGTTCCCTTCGTTCTTTGAAGCAACCACTGTTTGAATCGTAAAAGCCATGCCGTGGCTTTCTTCAGTTTCAGCCATGATGAGAATCTCTCCAGTAATCTGTCCATTACACACACAGGGGTATGTAGTTGTACAAAACATTCTGCCTTCTTTGTTTCTAAAGAACTCTCAGATACCTGTAATACTTCTGGCATCACTGGCCATCTGTGCTCCTCTTGCCACAAGAAACTAGGACCTTGAATCCATCGATCATGATGTAGGATCTCATCGGCATCTAAGCCTCGGGATGCGTCATCAGCTGGATTTATATTTGATCCAATATATCGCCAACTGTCCGGTGAAGATCCTGAATGAATAGCACTCACTCTATTTGCCAAAAAGGTCATGTAACGCTGGGATTCATTCTTGATGTAATGCAATACTGTCATACTATCTGACCAGAACATGGACTGATCAATTTCCAATCTCAGTTCTCTGCGCAACAGTTGATCAATTCTAACTGCCATGACAGCAGCTGATAATTCCAGTCGAGGAACTGTAAGTTGCTTCAAAGGTGCAAGTCTCGACTTTCCCATCACAAAAGCACAATGGATATCTACTTCATTGTTTGACTATCCACAGATAGGATACTGTGCCATATCCAACCAATGATGCATCTGCAAAGTGATGCAAATCACATTTCAAGTTTTCAAACTCTAAGGGTATCAAACATCGGTCAGCCAAGAAAGTCTCAATCATTGGCAATTGTTCCAGCTAAACATACCATTTTCGGGCATTGTTCTGTTCCAATGGCTCATCCCATCCTTTGTGTAGTCGGCATTCACTTTGAAAGATAATCTTTGCCTTTAAAATAACTGGACAGATAAACCCCAAAGGATCATACACTGAACCAATGATGCTTATTAATCCTCTCTTGGTGGCTGGTTTTGATTTACAGGTGATTCGAAACCCAAGCGTGTCATTTTCTGTGCTCCACTTTACTCCAAGAGCTCGCCCTTGTGGTAGAAGGTCATTAGTTAGGTCAATGTGCATTATTTCTTTTGCTCTTTCTTCACACGGAATTGAATCTAACACTGTTCTGTTGTTGCTGACCCACTTTGTCATCCTGAAGCCTCCCTTTGCCAGTAGCTCACATAGTTGCTTAATGAGGTGAATGCCCTTGTCTTCTGCTGGTACGGACTTTAAACAGTCATCTACATACAAGTTTTCAAGCACCGTTTGAACTGTTTCCTGATCAAAGTCATCAGCATTATTTTCTGCTGTACGCCTAACTGCATATGAAGCACAACTAGGGCTCCATACTATGATGTTTACAAGTTGGTAAACTTGTATGCAATTAATATGAGTCGATGGACTCGATGTTCGATGGAACAACGTGTTGAAGAAAACGTGACGCAGCGGTAACCATGCTTGATTGTTTACTTGCTATCCCATAATATTGTAAAAGGGACATAACCTCGGTAATACTGCTAGTAAACATACCGCTAAACAAAAGGCTAAACACTACAACCTCTCCCCTCCTTGGATACTTATTGAGGCATCAATAATTAGACTGGCTAAATGACTTAGTTTAACCATGAGTTAACTTCAAGAACTTGTGACAACATGAAATTGCCAAGACAAAATATACCTGTGAAAATCTTCACATTATTGCAAATATAGTCTCTTTGCTGAAAGTAATAATACTGATAACTATTGACTAGATCTTAAAACATAATCCAGCTTTCAATTAATGAATTAACTGAACACATAATTTCAAACACAGTTCAGGCTTCAGTTCACATGTGCACACATTTGCACATTGCACTTTACATGAAAAAGTCCTTGTATTTACTCGGAGGTCTTCGATCTCTTGTTGGATATCTGCGCATAGGTTCATTTGGTTCAACATGTTCAATAGGATCAATCACTGCTTGATCTTCATTGTCACTGACTGGAACTTGTTGACCATCACATTCAGGTGTGTCAACTGTGTCCTGAATATTGGAGTGAGTAGGATGTTGGGGTGACTTCTTAAAGAAACTGCTGTTTCTTGTTACCTTCCTCCCCCCACACTCTGCACTGATCATCGAGCCTTTTGTGGATGTTACTGTTAAAGGCACAGGCTCATATGGGGTGTTGGACTTCCTCATGGACGTGTCTTTCAGGAGAACTGCATCCCCTTCCTTGAAACTGTGTGGATTGACATAAGCCTTTCTGTCAGCATACTGCTTCATTGCATGTTTAGCTGCCATGTCTCTCTGTCTCATTTTCCTGTTTCTGGATTTTGATGACTTGGACAAACTAGGCAGACGATTTCGCAGATTTCTGTTAAACATGGCGGTTGCTGGAGGAACACCTGTTGACGTGTGTGGTGTTGTCCGATAAGACAACAGGAATCGATACATTTCCTGTTTCCAGTTTTGTCCTTGTGCAATAGCACCTTTAATGCACTTTTTGATGGTACGCATGAAGCGTTCAGTTTCTGCATTGGCTTGCGGCCATAATGGAGTTATTTTCCGATGTTTGAATCCAGTGTGTTCTGCATATGTACTGAACTCGTAGCTATTAAATGGTGGGCCGTTGTCCGTCTTGAGCTGATGTGGTATCCCAAACTCTGAAAAGATTTTCTCAAGTCTTGGAATTACATTGCGACCAGAGATGCCCTTAAGTATGTCAACAATGACATAACGTGAATATTCATCTTGCACCACCAGCAGATATTCACCAGTTGATATCTGACCGAAATCAGCACTAAGCTCTTGCCATGGTCCATCTGGCAATTCTGACATTTTGAGGGGTTCACGTGCTGGCAAATCAGTTGTGATTTGACATGTCATGCAGTTTTTAACCACATGTTCCACCATATTGTGCAATCCACGAAACCATATCTTCTCACGAAGCAGGGAAACTGTTTTCACGATGCCCTGGTGACCAGCATGAGCTAGATCAACAGCTTGTCTGCGTAAGCTTGGTGGCAACACAATTTGAGCACCTTTCAACAGTATTTGATTGTTCATGGCGACAGACAGTTCATTACGACACTTGTACAAAGAGTCATACACCTTGTCTACATTATTGCTTGACTTCCAGTTGCCTGTGTTCAAGGCCTGAATAACAGCTTGTAATACTGGGTCATTCCTTGTTGCCTTAGCAACATGGTCTGTCGTCATGGTTTTAGGGATTGCTGTGGTACCAACATAGTTAATGTATTTTTCAGCAATCTTCTCTTCTCTATGACTTGCAGATTGCTGGACTGGATGTCTACTAAGATAATCTGCCGGATTATCTGCCCCTGGTCTGTAGACAATCTTGAATTGATATTGCTGAATCCTCATCACCCATCTTTCAATTCTGGGAGGTAACGATGCCTTTGGGTTCCCGAACAGTGTAGTTAATGGCTTATGATCGGTGAATATGGTAAACACTGATCCAAACACATATATGTGAAAATGTTCACAAGACCAAGTGACAGCCAAAGCTTCCCGTTCAGTTTGAGAGTACCTCTGTTCTGTGGGTGTGAGCGATCTGCTTGCAAACTGAATCACTTTGGGTTTTCCATCTGAATCTGGTTGAGTAAGCACCGCACACAAACCAACAGGGCTTGAGTCAACATACAGCTCTGTATGTTTTTGTGGATCAAAGAAACTCAGTGTTGTCGCTTTACACAGTTCAGATTTCAGGTTGTCAAGGGCTGTTTGGTGTTTCTCTGTCCAGTCCCACTGAGCATCCTTGCGAGTCAGCTGGCGGAGTTCATAGGTGAGTGTCGCATAATTTGGAACATGACGAGCACAACAGAAGTTCATCATTCCAAGCAAGCTCCTCACTTCCGAAACATTCTTGGGTGGTGGCATATCTAGGATCGCAGACAGTTTTGCCTGGCTTGGTGTTATGCCGTCAGCACTGAACACATGTCCAAGAAACTCAATGGAATGCTTGTTGAAAACACACTTGTCACTGTTTAAGGTTAGTCCCATTTCACGGGGACGTTCAAACAAGGCATGTAGATTTGTGTCATGTGACTGTTGATCACCCCCATGGGCCAGAATGTCGTCACTGATATTGATGACACCATTCAAACCACTGACAGCTTGTCTAATGGTTTCTTGGAATACTTCAGCAGTACTGTTGATTCCAAAACTCAAGCGTTTGTACGTGAATAATCCAAGGTGTGTGGCAAAAGTGGTGATATACCGGGATTCTTCGACCAATTCAAGCTGGTTATAACCCTGATTAAGGTCAAGTTTGCTAAAAACTTTAGCCCCTGTGAGAATAGTTGTGTGTTCTTCCAGTGTTGGTGAGTTGTGTCTTTCTCGCTTTATGGCTGTATTTGGACATCTCATGTCAACACAAACTCTCACATTGCCAGGACTACTTGGTTTAGGGACTACCACTAAAGGAGACACCCAGGGTGTTGGACCTGAAGCTCGTTCAATGACGTCACGTTCCAAATCAGATTTGATCTGGGTTTCTATGTCCTTCCTGACATGAAATGGTACACGTCTGTACTGTTGAGCCACTGGTTGAACATCTTTGTCGATATGCAACTGTACTTTCACATCTTTCAGCTTGCCGAGTCCCTTGAACAAATCACTGTATTCTGTTATCAGATCTTCAGATTTGCAAGAATACACGGATTCATGTATTTTTAGCAGATGAAGTTCCTGTGCCATTTGCCAACTCAACAAACACTCATCAACGTCAGACACGACACATATTTTCGCTTCAGCAGATGCGGTCTTCGATGCAATCGTGGCTGTGAAACGTCCTAGCACATGCACTGGTTCCTTCTTTCCATAAGGAAACACCTTTGTTCTGCATTCTTGTAGATTGGGTTTAGGTCGGAGGGACTGGTACACAATTTTTGAAATTGTGTTGATAGATGCACCTGAATCTGCTAACATGATAACAGGTTGTCCATTAATCTTCATGGTGAACTTTGGAGATTTGGTTTTCTCACCTTGTGACAGAAAGACAAACTCATTGTTTTCCAATCGGGAGCGCCACTTATTCCACCTCACTAACTTCCCATCCGACTTGCAGTCAAACAGAGGATAACTTGGTAACGATACAGTCACCGGTCCCGCGGGCGCAGGCGGTTGACGAACCTCACCGTCTTGATTATCTGCCATCGCTCGTCGCCAATATGATGTTTACAAGTTGGTAAACTTGTATGCAATTAATATGAGTTGATGGACTCGATGTTCGATGGAACAACGTGTTGAAGAAAAAGTGACGCAGCGGTAACCATGCTTGATTGTTTACTTGCTATCCCATAATATTGTACAAGGGACATAACCTCGGTAATACTGCTAGTAAACATACCGCTAAACAAAAGGCTAAACACTACACATACCCCACCGAATAGATGCACAGTCATTCAATACACTTTAGGAGGTCTAGTTCTGTCCATATTGGGCCACCATAAAAATCTCAGTGCATCCTTATGCTTCTCACTCACCTTCACTTGGTGAAACATAGCCTCTATGTCTCCCATAAAGGCCACTCTATATTGACGAAATCTCAGAAGTACACCAATAAGTTTGTTGGTAAGATCAGGTCCCTGTAACACTTCAGTGTTTAAACTTGTACCTTCACACTGTGCTGAACAATCAAACACAATTCTTAGCTTGTCAGGTTTTTGTGGCGTAACTACTGCATGATGTGGAATGTACCAAACTGGCCTACCTCCTGCAATGATTTCATCATCGGGCACCTTTTCTGCATATCCCTTCTCCAATAACTCTGTAATCCCCCCTTCATATCTTTCATACAAGTTCTGGTCCTTTGAAAATCTATTGTACAAAGATTCCAATCTTGCTTCTGCAATGGCATAATTGTTTGGCAATTCTGGATTATCAGACTTGAATGGAATGTCCATTTTATAATGTCCAGACGCTCCTCTACGAATGTCAATTGGTGCCAGTGCCGACGGATTGTCTTGTCTGATTAGAAGATCAACCTTAGCCCCTTCCAGTTCAGACAGATTAATATCTTTCAAATGAGGCCATTTGTCTAAATCACTTTGAGATGCCACACTGTTTCCATAAACTGGAATTTCAGGAATCACAAATACATGATGCATCTTAATGCAGTGCATCCCACTCAGGTCAGCAACATTCAGAGTTACCATACTTGTGTAAGATTTGGAGTTATCACTAGTGAGTGTTGTTAGTGACAAAGTTGTTTTACTACCCTGTAGACCAAGCTGTTTAACCAGTTCCTGTGTACAGAATGTGTTTGTGCTTCCAGGGTCAAGTAAGACGTATGTTCTGATGCACTTACTCTCACTGCCTTGAATCACAACTGGCACAATGGGAAGAGCTATCCTGCTTATGCCGGCCCCATTAACTTCACTAACTGAATTGTGGAGAGACTAGACTGTTGTTTGCGTAGAGATTTCTTGAGTTTTCTTTTTAGCCTCATGAGCCTGAGTCCATCGGCTTCCGCTGAAGTGCAACAGTCTGGAATGCTTGCGTGTACATCCATCTACACCACATTTGCTTGGCTGTAAACAATTGTACGACATATGTTGATTGGAGAAACAGTTATAACACAAATGCTTCTCAGTAACAAACTCATGCCTTTTTTCTGGACTCATCTGTTTGAATTGTGTACAAGTGTATATGGCATGATCATCACCACAATACTTGCAGTCAGACATCTTCCTCCTTCCAAACTGTGTCTGCCATCCACTTCCTCTGTAACCAGCTTTGGTTTGAATATTAAAGTTAGAAGCAAACTTCCCCATTGAATTCTTTTCATTTTGTCATCTCTTGAAATATTGATAGTTCCAAAAACTGGGTCATTCACTTCCTCCGCAGCAGTTTCTATGAATCCAGCCAGGGGTGTAATATCAGGGTAATATCCAGTAGCCTTCAGAACACCAACAGCTTCTTTCCGCCATCTTCTTTGAAGAAAGGGTGGTAACTTTTTCACTATCTTTCCCATTCGCATTTGATTATCAATTTCGTTGAGGCGTCCCATTGTTGTCAAAGTCATGACACAACTCCGTACATTGTCTGCATATCGTCGCAGTTCTGCACTATCTCCAAATCTCAAACAGGGTCTCTCAGTAACCTTCTGTATCCAGGCCTTTGAGATGACAAACTGATTTCCAAAGCGCTCCCTCAACAGTCTCCTTGCTTCGGAATACCTAACTTCAGGTTCCATAACTGCGCAACATTCAATGACAGTCAAGGCCTTCCCAGTGCAATACTGTAGCAGACGATTTAACTTGACACTGTTATTGACACAAGAATCTCCAAAACTATTCTCAAATGAACGTACAAACATCCAGTATTTTAATGGATCTCCGTCAAATGTCATTAGTTCTGTTTTAGGCAACTGAAGAATGTTGAGCATCTGCCTCTGCATTGACAGGAATTGCTCACCACTATCATGACTATCAGACTCACCTCGCTTCTCAACATGATCCAAATTATCCTGACCAACGGCAGTATAAGGCTTCGGTAGAAATTCTGGTTGAGTCCAAACACCCGTTTGGTGCTGTTGGAGAGCTCTTATCTGCTGTTCTTGTTCATGAATAACATTCAGTAACGCTGCATGCCTCAACCTTTCTTGCTCCATCTTCTCACTTGAAGCCTCATTATCATTTGGATTCAGTGGCTGATTACCATGTTCAACTGTCTGTTGCAAAGTATCAGTCCTTTCAGGTTTATGCTGAGATTCCTGCTTTATCTGACGAGATAACTCATTAAGTTTATCGGCTGATAAAGTACCTCCACCAAATGATTCCACATCATGATGAAGATGTGTCAGGGTTCAATGGTGGAGATTCCTCCTGCGTGGCGCTGAAGACAAGCTCTGCAGGTTGATTGATTTCCCTATGTTGGCAGTATATCCTGTTTGCTGATTAACTGCAGACCTCAATGCTCCTGCCAGTTGTAAAAATTCATCCCACCTGGATTGATTTGCATATATGTGGCAACGAATGGCTTGCAGGAGGGTGCGATTAAATCGCTCCACTTGTCCTTTAGCAGAGGGATGATATGGGGTTGTCCTGGTTTTATGTATCTGTAGTAGGGTGCAAAGTTCAGTGAACAATTTGCTCTCAAAGTTTCTTCTGTAAATACTTGGAAAGGGCAACCAAATCTAGAGAAAAAAACATCTACGGCAGGTTTGGCTGTCACCTCAGCCGTTTGGGTAGGCAAAGCTATGCACTCCACCCATTTGGTGAATTGGTCAACCATCATCAAGATGTATTGATTACCCAACTTGCTTTTGGGCAAGGGGCCAATGAAATCAAGATGAACTCTTTCCATGGGTGCCCCTGCATGAAAGTTGATCATTTGTGACCGGGTATGTCGTACTGGTCCTTTGTTTCGGCTACATGTTGAACATGTGCTTACATACAACTTGATATCTTGTACCATGCCATGCCATGCCAGTAAAAACGGGTTTTAACTCTATAGATTGTTTTATCCATTCCCAGTTGTGCCGCAGCCATGACATCATGATTTAACCTTAGCACTTCTTGCTGTAATGATTTCGGGACCACCAGGGATGCCATGCCTGGTGTTGTCTTTTCTTTTATGAGAGGATCAACACGTAACAATCCCTGCTTGTCAATCCGAAATAGAGTTCGGTTCAACCAACAGTGTTTTGCTGCGGGACTGGCCAAGAAGAGACTTGATTCACTCGTCTCCTCAGCAGTTTGAATCCAATCCATTATAATGGTTAAGTCTGGATCAGATCTCTGCTGATTTGCATATTTCCTCGGATGAATACCCAAATTGTTCTTTCTGCCCGTCATCAGTCACAACAAGTCTTACGGCCACGGGGGTGGTGTTCAGTTGGAAACCCGAATCCCCATTGGATTGTATTTCAAGACAGGAGACCGGCAGGCCACAATCATCAGTGAGTCATCATCGGAGAGGCAATCCCGCCCAACATGGGCCAGAGGAATGGTGTCATCCACATCCCTGAAGAACCTACTCCAATTTTCATGAGCCTGAGTGCAATATTTGCATCCTCCACATGGCAAACTTTTCAACATTACTTCTGGTTTGTAGTTGTGGCATTGGCCTCCTTGTGGAATACGTGATATACCGTCCGCATTGGCATGCAGTTTTCCTGGGGGATGTTTCACCATCATGTCATATTGGCTCAATTCTTCCAGCGACCTGGCCAATTGGCCATTTGGATTCCGTAAGTTTAACAGCCATTGGAGACCGCTGTGATCAGTCCTAACAGTAAAACGCCGTCCCAGCAGATAGTGTCGAAACTGCCTTCTAAATCTGATTACTGCTAATAGTTCTTTTCTGGTTGTGCAGTATCGTTTCTGCTCGGCGGTCAGGCCAAACTGCCAAAACAAACTACTCTCTCTTCTCCATTTTGAACTTTGATCAGTTCTGCTCCTATGGCTTCGTCCGAAGCATCTGTATCCAGGATGAAGGGGTCCTCCTTGGTAGGTAATGCGAACACAGGTGTATGGGTAAGAGCATGCCGCAAGGACGAGAAAGATTGCTCCTGCTCATCATACCATTGGAATGCCTTTTTCTTACCCATTATTTGATACAACGGGACTGCCATAGAAGCATAGTCCCTGATAAACATCCTGTGGTAGTTGGCAAAGCCAAGGAACCTTTCAACATCCTTGGTACAGGTGGGGCGGGGCCAGGCCAGGCCAGGCCAGGTTATTACCACTTTGAGGCCATCGTTGTTGGCCTCAAGGCCATCTTGGCTAACTACGCGACCGAGAAACTCAACCCTCTGCTGAAACAGTTCACATTTGCGAGGTTTCAATTTGAGTTGATAACTTCGGAATCTCTCAAAGATGGATCGGAGATTAGTCAGATGGTCTTCAACATTGGTACCCATCACCAAAATATCGTCCAAGAATGCCAGTGCGATATCCCAGGTCAATCCTCGCAACACGAGGTTCATTACCCGTGAATATGTTGCTGGAGCATTAATTACCAAATCCCATTCGAAAATGTTCGAATAGACCATACTTGGTGATGAAAGCATTTTTTTTGCGATCCTTTGGAGAGATTTTCACTTGCCAATAAGCTGAATTTGCATCTAGCTTAGAGTACCAGAGATTACCGGCGAGTGTATCAAGACAATCTTCCACCAGGGGCAACGGAAATACATCTTTTTTCGTGACGTCATTCAGACCGCGATAATCTATGCACCAACGTACTGTGTTATCGTGTTTGCGTATTAACAAAGGGGGTGCAGCCCATTCTGATACAGAAGGTTGAATGACTCCGGCATCTAACATTTTCTTGAGATGTGTCTCTTCCTCCTTCTCGAATCCAAGTGGTGTTCTTCGCATACGCTGTTTAATTGGTTTAGCGTTTCCAGTATCAATGGAATGTTCAAGTTCAGTAAAGTTCCCCAAATCCATGTCATCTTTGGCAAATACATCTTGATAGTCTGTAAGTAGTTGTGCCAGTTGGTGCACTTCATGTCAACATGATAAAGAAATACCATGAAAGAGGACAGAATAGTGTACCAATGTGTGTAGGGAATGTCAGTGAAAATTAAATGAAGAAAAATTTCACTTTGAAGGTGCTGATGCACCAGCAGTTAAATTAAACAATTCATAAATTTTGAACAATTTGGACGAGAAACTATCCCATATGATCGGAAGTGAGAAACAGGAAATGAAAGGGTTGATTATGGAATTTGAAAATCTTTTTCCTGACACACCATCTCACACAAACTTGATATAGACGTGGGGGAAGCTCTTCCAGTTAAGCAACATGCTTATAGGTGTAATCCAATCAAACTAGAGCAGTTGAGAAAAGAGATAGATTACATGTTGACGAATAACATCATACAGCCTAGCAATAGTCCTTGGAGTTCTCCATGCATCCTAGTACCTAAACCAGATGGATGTGTACGATTTTGTACAAACTTTAAAAAGGTCAGTGCCATTTCAAAATCAGATTCATACCCTTTAGGATAGACGATTGCATTGATCGAATAGGGCATGCTAGATATGTGTCAAAGTTTGATTTGTTAAAAGGTTACTGGGGCATTCCATTAACATCTAGAGCAAGGCAAGTAAGTGCATTTTGTACACCTGAATGACTGTTCGAATATAATGTGATGCCATTTGGTCTGAAAAATGCGCCAGCAACATTTCAGCGTTTGATAAATGGGGTCATCTGTGACGTGAAACACTGTTACGCATTCATCGATAACATCATCATTGCTACAGACACGTGGGAGGAGTATAGGAGAGCCAATAGACAATTGTTTGATGGGTCATCAAGAGCTCAATTGACCATAAATTTGAGCAAGACGGAATTTGTGAGAGCAACAGTAACCTATCTCGGTCACGTGGTAGGTCAAGGTCAAGTGAAACCAATTCAAGTCAAAGTCGAGGCGATTGTGAATTTTCCAGAACCGAGAAACAGAAAACAACTAATGAGTTTTCTAGGAGTGGCGGGATATTACCGCAAGTTTTGTCGAAATTTTGCCCAAGTAGCATCGCCTTTTGACAGGTTTGCTTCAGAAGAACATATCTTTTCACTGGAAAGAACAAGAAGAAGAAGCGTTCAAGAAAGTCAAAGCCATATTAACAAACTCTCCAGTGCTGATAGCTCCTGATTACCAGAAACAATTCACCATTCATGTGGATGCGTGTGACCTTGGTCATGTTGGTGCGGGGGGCAGTGCTACAACAAAAAGATGCCATGGGTATTGAACACCCTATATGTTACTTCAGTAGGAAGTTTAACAAACACCAAAAGAATTATTCCACCATCGAGAAAGAGACACTTGGACTAATATTGCCATTAGAACAATTCGACATATATGTGTTTACAGTGTGGCCAGTGTTAGTATACACAGACCACAATCCACTTGTGTTTGTAAGCAGAATGAAAAACAAGAACCAGAGACTGATGAGGTGGAGCATTGCTTTAGAAACATACAACCTGGAAATTATGCATATCAAGGGTAAGGATAATATCATCACCGACGCACTTTCCAGAGGTTTCACTACGTGAAGTGTACTTAGAGTATGTGGAGTACAGAACAGTATACGTGTGAAAATGAACAATGAGTAGGTGAACAAAAACATGGTGTTGAAACAAGAATAGTAGTATAGGTAATGGGGGTTCTGCCGCAACTCCACTGGAGCCAGATATATATACCTATACCAACACTACAGGGGGAATTTTTTATGTCAAAACACTGATGCGATTCAACGACCGTCATGAGATTAAGTTTAATTGGCTCTAGCTCACCACTACATGGAGCCAATTAATGATTCCATTAGTACAAAAAACGATGATGAGACTAAACTAAATTGTAATGAAAATATTCTCTATTATTTTTACTCATACGTATACCATTATTTTTAACAAAGTGATACTCAACATTTTTACAAAGTTCTTCGTTTATTTTACTAGGAGACTATATACTCTTCTTGGTAATTGGAAAGAAACAATTGATGACCGTATTTGGTTGGTTTGACATCACTGATATAATATATACCTTGTGGTAATTCCTCCATTTGATAATGTTGTCCCTGAGCATAAATGCTTCGATAGTTTTTTCAAGTTCTTCCTTTGTTGGTTTGTAATTTGGCATTATTATATACTTATGGAAGCATTCATTTAAATGCGATCTAATGATAGTAAGCAATCTATTTTTAATCTCCAACCAGTTCTTTGGTTTTGGCACTGAATAATTGACGCGCTTGTTGTCTTCCCTGTTCTATGATCTTTTTTTTCTCGTCTTCGCTAATACCACTGGTTTTACGAGAATTTGATCGAATCTCCTGCTTCATTGCGTTTTATTTGTTGAGTTCTGACAAAACTAAACGAAACTCCTCCTCGGATATCAAGCCAAGACAATCAGCCAGTGGTGTTGAAATATGATCCTCAATGCTGTTCAACTTTGCTTCAGCGAGTATCCAAATATTATCATGTTTTAATGCTTTCTTGTGCAACTTACGAGAAATGAATTTTATCGCTATTCCTGAGACTCCAGCCGCTATTTCCCTGCCAAGTACGATAGGCGCGGCGATTATAGTTGATAATAAACCAACACCGGCTACACCGAGTCCCATGCCAGCTGTTACAAGCGCGGTGTCAACACAGTCGAGAGCATTCACGGCTCTGCGATACTTTTTATACAATCCAAGTCTCAACTCCCTCTCCTTCTCTATTCGATGTTTTATGTTGCTGATTTGAGGTAATCGAAATCCATCAACAGTACCCATCTTTTCATCGAGCGCCGGATATAAACTCATAGTGTATATTATTATATCATATAATAGTCTTTAATTGGTCTTGCTTCAATGTTTTGAGAGTATACATCAACCTTATTAAATGTATATTATACAGCAAGAATATCTTAGTAAGAGAAATGCTGTCACTTTTAATAATTTGGACCCCCTCAATGGTTGCAACGGGTGATACTCCCATATAAATAATACTGCAACGTTGACGTTGGTGTTTCTTTAGCCATTTAATTGATAGACCTGGTAATATTTCGAAGGCATCTTCTGGTGCATCTCCAAACAAGACTTCAATAATAAGCGTAGAAAGATCAGGTATTGCACTCAAGTTATCTTTAATATCATTGAATTCAGTAACCAAATTTAAACTAACATTTTTTTATGCCGGACAACTATATAACATATGACCTGCGTTTTCTGGCAGAGGAGAGACTAACACACTTTTTCGTTTTGATGGGATATAAGCCCCAAGTATGACCCCACTATTTATTATCTTAGTTAAATTATGACCTGCGTTTTCTGGCAGAGGAGAGACTAACACACTTTTTCGTTTTGATGGGATATAAGCCCCAAGTATGACCCCACTATTTATTATCTTAGTTAAATTATGTGCCTTACCCGTCATCACATACGGGGACGATATTCAGTAGCCACTCGATGTTTGCTTCGACCATAGTCCATTTATTATCATCGTTGCGAGTAAGATTATACGAAGTGTTTTTATTGAGTCTACTAACGTCGACATCGCTTAAATATCCTAGATTACCTGTGAATACAACTTCTTTCCGCTTGTATACATTATCTTGTAAGTGTAAAGCGTATAACTTACCATCGGTACCGGGTTTACCTTATCCTTCTGTGTCTCCGAGATCGGAAAGCGCAATTGTATTACATTGTCTGAGTGTTCCAGGGCCTGATGAATCAACCATTATTTATAATATGGAGAGTTACACTCAAGTATCCTATATGTACAGGTTGATGTTTTACATCTAATACAGAAATTTTGAGGTCTGAAATAATACCACGCTTTAATTTTTTATATTGTAATGATGAGAAAGATTCCGTTCTACCGCTATTATATTATTCATCTTTGACTGGAATAGCTCTAAGCAGAGTAGAAGGACTTTCTAGTTGAATATTATCCGTCATACTTATCTGATCAAGATGGATGCACAACTCTTTATAGGGAACTAAATCAGGCAATCTAGTTCCATGCATTTTTTCGATTGTGTTGTATTATTATTGTTACTCCATTTATAAATCCAAGTGTAACTGCTAAGCCCCCTCCAAAAAGTATTTCCTGTTCTCCAGCGCTCCAGACTCATTTTGTGTGAGACTAGCTGCCAAAGGCTTAAAAATTTCATCATTGAGTGAGCAAACGCTGTAATACCCATCAGGTATAATAATGGGTTCGCCAATTACACTGTTTTCAATTATAAATATCTCATTATTACCTCTCGCAGCATTTATATTGGTCCAACGCGGGTAATACGTTGCATCGCATAGAGCGACTTCAAGTTGTCCCTCCGAGTTATCGATAGTATGAAGCAGTTCAATAGACTGACCATTTGTTATTCCTGGGAGTGTAACATACATATTAAATATACAAAGATACTATATTATAACTTAAATATGAAATCGACTTACATTACTAATCAATCGATTTTAGTAAGTGCCTCTGGTGCTATTTTTGTTGTTGAATTCCCTGATATCTTTGAAAAGTACAGGGTCACGGCAACTAGCGATAAAATGGTGCACGATTGGTTCCACAATCCAATGCAATTTTGGCAGAATCAGTTAAACTTTGTCATATGGTGTGCAACAACAGGATGTGGTGTATCTCTTTATGCCCCAGGATTTGAACTAAATAAGTCTGTTTTATCATTTCATGTGTACTATCAGATTAGACGTATACTTAAAGAAATTAGTGCCCCATTAGCATGGAATGCATCAAATAATCCGTACAATAGGTTGGTTAAGATTGGCGTCTGAGTGGAGTTAACCATGGTCTAGGTATTCCGTACGCTGGTGCACACTCTATTAAAGAAGTCAGCAATGATTTACTGAAAAGAGGTCGGCTTCTTCCGAGCTTTGCTCTCTCAAGTAACGAGTGGAGAGACGATCGTATGAACTTTAAGGGTGGTGTTGCTTTCACCGTCCAAAAGGTTGAGCAACCACCTGGAAATGCTTGGAATGAATTTCTTAATGATATAACAGAAAATAATTTTACTAACTCAGGAGTTGTAAGAGTTAATGAATCAATAAGAACTTATGTATGGGCAATTCTTGGTGCACAATCGCAAACACGAACGGGAATCATGGGTTCTGGGACGGCGCTCGATGCGCAAAAACAGTTTGTCGCAAACGTGGAGGATGCTACTAATTCACCAGTTGACATACCATCTTCTATAAAACGTTATCAAGATGTATTACAGTACGCTCAATCCAAAGTGGACTACGTTTATGCGCCGGGACTATACATGTCTCCGAGTAATATGGAACTTAAGATCGGTCAAGTGATCGGTTATAATAATAAAATTGTTATTGCTACCAATCAACAAAAACCAGATATTAACACCAAATTAATAACGCAAACAAACACAGGCGAAACGGGAATAGTCAAGCCACAGTCACCACATGTTTCACAACCATCTACTGACGCACAAGTGCCACCACATATTGAAGCTATAAATCAAAAACATATCGATGAAAAAACAGCTCTTATAGTAGGTGGAGTCACGGCTGGTTTACTCATGATTTGGTTAATTATAGTTCTTAGCGGATACGTACAACAGCCCTGCAATTGCTACGATCAGTGCCCATAAGTTTTGACTAAGCCAAGTGGTGGTCTTAGCTAATAAATTCAAGAGCCAGGAAACAATACTCCCTATTATACTGGGAAGTGCAGACGGGGCTTTACCAGAGAGCTTTCCCAGTGCTGAACCTAATGCTTTTAAATGCTTTTTTATCCAATCTTTTACACCATTTTTATCACTAGGGTGTGTGCCACCTCCTGTACCGCCTGTACCACTGGTTAACGCGAGAGTCAAAGTCGGTTAAAATACTGGCAATGGTTATCCCCTGTTCTCTGAACAATGTTTTAATTTTATCGGCCAGTGTAGTATCATTGTTGAGGACTTGATCGATAGTTTCTCGAATTCGACTGATTTGTGAACAAAGTGCCTTTCTATTACTGGAAGCCGCTTCAAGGCGGGCCGATCTTTTGTCTTCTAAGTTACGCAATCTTTCCGCTACACGGCGTCTACTGAATTCATCACCCGCCTGTTCAAGTTTTGTTTTCTCATAAGCTATATGCTTGTCGAGTTCGGATAGCTTGGCTATATTATTGATGAGTTCTCCCCGAATTGTTTGCATTGCCTTGTCAAGACCTCGTAATTCCCTAATACTGAATGGTACACTGGCCGTGGAATTATCGTAGTAGGTATCCAAGATTTCTCCGAGTCCGTCCGAGGCCAGCTTCGAGCTTTCTTCCAAATTATCTATGGTACCGAGTTCAGTACGAACAGTCCGAAGAACCTTAGTAGTCTTTGCGGAAAGTTTTTCTCTTGAGTAGTCTACAAAACCTTATTCATCATGAACAATGTTGATGCCATGTTTACTGGCTATCGTAGACAAGGCTAGGGGCTTATGAGTATGAGAATTCATAAGATCAATATCTGTAGCGCCACTCAGTCGCAATATTCCTTTTGCTATCTATCATAAACTTTGATTAGTCACGACCAATTGGGCTTTCTTTTAAGGCATCGTAATAATCATTAACGGCTGGTTTCAAAAGTTCATCGTTAAGATTTGTAAAGTTGTTTTCATCAGTACCCTCTTCGATTGTACTAGTATCAGTTAATTGTTATCTAGATTAATATCATCCATTTTTATATTAAACATAAGGTTACATAATTTCAATATAACAATGTCTTCGCAATACGGACGCAAGTTAAACCCACAACGTAGACTTCGGGGTCAAAGCAATTCGTCAGTCTGTAACTATAACTAATAACCTGAGTACCATCGATCAGAATCAAACGCTTATGGTTCGCTTTCCTAATCTTGACGCACAAGATGTGTTAGTTCCTGGAACTGTCCGACTAGCATTTAGGATTAGTTTGACTTCTGCCGACGTTAACAGGGAGCCTGTTCAGAACATAGGTCGTGCTATCGTTAAGAAAATCGCTATTAAAATTAGTGGTAATGAGGTTTTGAGTATTGATGATAGCGATGTATACTATTGTTACATGGATCTCTGGAGAAGGGATAAAGAGCGGGAAAACCTACAGTACCAAGGTATTTGTAATTGGAACACATTGAGACTGCGTGTGAGTATTGATAATGGTGATAATACCGTCGTAAAAGATATCGCTGTTGCCGGCGCATTAGGTAACTGATTCTATATTCCGCTAGACTTTAAATTACTAGATAGTCACATGCCCTTCTATCAAGCATCCCTAGGTGATAGGTTAGAATACGAACTCACTTTTAATGACTATGGTAGAGTAATCAGAGCTGCTGAAGAAGCTAGCTATTCCATTGACAATATCTCACTGGAGTATGATATGTTAATAGATCCTGAATTAGCCAGACAAATTCATAACCAGTATACAGGAAGTTTAGCTATTTTGTACGATCTCGTGCTTCGACACCAAAAGATCATAAGGAGCAAAAAAGATACGACGTGGAATATCAATCTAAACGTCCCCACAAGAGCGTTGAAGGGTATTGTAATGTTGTTCGAGGACCCCTCCGATGCATTAAAAGAAATAACGAGAAGTTCTACAATCCCAATATTACAAAAGTAGAATTGACTATCGAGGGCATTCCTAATCAACTATGTAGTCAAGGAATGCTAGCGTATCAACAATGGGATGAGATTAAAAAACTCCCTTCTATAAAACGAAGCCCAGAAGTTAACGGGGTCGCGAAAGATCTGTCTCTCGGGGATGTATCGATGGGTGAATACCTCACCACTAAGTACGCGCTATGGCTCGACATGCGAAACACGGACGATGACCAACTACACGGTAGTGGGCGGAGAATAGAAAATGCTAGCGAGGGTGTCACTATACAGATAACGAAGCTCCAGGAATCAGCTGGTAAATTAAACATATATTTGTACGTGATTTTGGATGCGCAACTTAATATACAGAATGGAAGATTCGTGCAAGCAATCTATTAATAATCTTTTACCTAAAGAACCGCACTGCGCAATCATTTGGAGAATCAACCCTTTTCATAATAGACGATTGCAGTGCGAGTAAAGAACTCACCAAAAAGAAAGATATGCTTTCATATTTAGCATTCTCCGGACAGCATACTCAGCATAGCGTTTGGGTACTTACTCAAAAATACAACTCTGTCCTGAAAGATCTCAGAGAGCAGACCAAATGGGTTGCCTTGTTTCATTGCAAAGATCGAGATTCATTCGAGGAATGTCTACGCGAAAATGATGTTATTTATACCAAGCTCCAAGGAGATAAAGTCAGAAAACTGTTAGCTTTAACGAAGCATTGTAAACTCATATCAAAAACCGATCAACCAGCTGCTTATGCAATTGCTTAGCAAAAATATAGTAACTGCTAAGCAAAGAATATAGCAAAAATAGCAAAAATATAGCAAAAATAGCAACTGCTAAGCAAAAGATATAGCAAAAATAGAAAAATTATAACAAAAAGAGCAAAATTATAGCAAATTATAGCAAAAATATAGCAAAAATAGCAAAAATACGATAAATTGATAAATCCTCATTCTTTCAAAACATTTTATTACTACGGGCTGTATTGGATATGCCATATTTTATTATGTTGGACTTAAATATCTCCTCCGGTATTACATTATGGAATGCAATGAACTTATCGAACAAATGCTCAAAGATCTAAATCAACATGCAGATAAACATAGAGAAAGACTCGCCGCTTTGGTAGCCGGTGGAAAATGTTCCCAATATTTGGGGGAAAATTATACCATCGAAAAAGTTGATAACATGACCGATGAAGAAATAAAAAAAATGTACGCGCGTTTTGAGTCTATACTGGGAGCTACCATGACTAAAACAATAGGGTCGGCTATGTTACAACTATACACAGTCGTAGCTAGTACGTTTCTTCCTCATTGCCAGTACTTATACGAATCTCTCGAGAAAGACCAATTCATCGAACACGCTATAAGCTCAGTGAGCTGTGAGTTTTATCATAGATACGGAATGTTCTTAGCTCCACTCACCACAGCTTTAATAACGGCTAGGTATTGTCAATTTAAACATACGTGCCCACTTAATAATAATGGAGACTCAAGTGACAACACAGATTGTGGAGATGCAACAACAAGTGAACTAGGAAATACCAGCGATTGCACAATCACAACAAGTGAATGAGGAAATACCAGCAATTGTGAAATCACAAGCCAGAGTTACTAAGAACCCCAGAAAAATCTCAGCCGGTAGGAACTTGGGCTCCCTATGCACTAGGTGTTGTTGCTATAGCGGTGGTATGGTTGTTTTATAAGACCGGAGAAGAGAAAACGCCACCCCCGATTACACAACAACAAGTTCAATTAGAGGTTAGCCCCCATATAATGCTATAATGACTACTCCAGTTACAGACGGTAAACGCAACGTATCATTCAGCGGTGGTCAGCAGCTTGGCCATTGGCTATGCCCGTATAGCTAAAATGATTACTAAAGCCACACCACCCAAGCTAGATTTTAATGGTTATGATATTGGTATGATCATTCTTGATATTGGATAAGCAATGGCTACAAAAGATATGCTCATCAAACAAGGGAGAACAACACCATCAGAGGAACAAAAAAACAGAGAGATAGCATTTATAGCTTTGGGATTGACTGGTGTGGCTATTTTAGGTTATACAATAACTATGCATAAACCATGACCTGTAAACAACCCTGACTGCTAATCTATAAATAGCGCTGACTGCTAATCTATAAATAGCGCTGACTGGCTGTTAAGTTATGACTGGCTGACTTTTGTCTATTTTTAGCTACACATAAGCTATGATCTATTACGTGTCAACTAATCTATAAATAGTGATGACAACTATGACTCACCAGTGGAGATGTGATTTACCTTTTAGACAAATGATATGATATGTGTATAACCATGAATCTGTGCAAATATACAGTCATGGGGAAATCGATTCAATGTCAGAAGCCATCTGTGGGTATTTACTGTGGGACCCATTCTTATAACATCAGAAAGGGTTTTAAAAATGACGTTTGTTCTGTATGTGGGATTGGGGTCAAATGTAGTTACTGTTTATGTAAGAGTCACGGTGCTGATAAGGTCAGGAAGCAGATTATTTACGCTAGGAAGAGAGATTACATCAATGAGAGGAATAGGTTGGGGAGAATACGTATTTATATATGAAAAACAACCATTTAGACAATTGATTCATTTTGTATATACCATTAAATCACAATGGTTTTTGTCAGAGAGTTGAAGGCTTTGGCAAAGCAACGTGGTCTACATGGATATTCTCGAATGAGAAAAGCTGAATTGATCGATTTACTCGGTTTGGAATACAACAAACCCCAGATTGTTAGAGAACTCAAAGCTCAAGCGAAAAACAGTGGGCTGAGAGGTTATTCTCGAATGAGAAAAGCTGAATTGATCGCTTTACTAGATAATAATAAATTAGTTGATGTTGATAAAAATAATGAGTTAAAATGTATACCCACAGCCAGCGTTGGTAAATATCTAAGAGGTTGGACGATGGATATTAATTCCAACATGGATGGTAATGATGTTAAGCCTATTATATCGAGCAAAATTAACAAGGAGTTAGATGATTTAAATAGTATAAAATACCAGCTGACGATTAACATGTCATTGAGTAAAAGTAACACAGACGATAGCACTGAATATACCGAACCATATTTCCGGAGCAATCAAGAAGTTATAACCGAATCTGATACTATAAGCACATCATTAGATACATCAATTCAGAGGATACAGGAAACTTTAGAACGCTGGACTAATGGGTTGGGATGTGGATAAAAACGATAGTTTATATTTAGATATAGCAAATGATATGCCTTTCAATGGTGGATCTTATATAGATTTACCCCCGTATTATAAAAAGAAAAAAGCCATAATTAATGTAAAAAATAAAGGCGATGACTGTTTGAGAATGATAAGATCTGCATTGTTCCCCGTAGATTCTAAAATTGCAAAAAGACCTTCTAGCTATCCTCAAAACGATGGACTCAATTTTGATGGTATAGACGAACCTACACCAATATCACAAATTGATAAGGTGGAAAAGCAAAATAATTTAGCTATAAATGTTTTCGGACATTCTAAAGGAATTGTTGTACACAGGATAAGCTCCGCTCCAGAACATATTCCCAGAATCAATTCATTTCTGATTGAAAAAGATGGAAAATATTATTATACATGGATAAAGAGTTTAAACAGGCTATTATACGATCAAACAAAACATAAGGAAAAGAAATATTTCTGCGAAAGATGCCTGCATGGGTACAGCAGACAAGATCTATTAGAAGCGCATAAAGAAGACTGCAGAGGTGTTGGACAGAATGCTATCAGGATCGATATGCCTAAAGAGGGGGAAAATATATTAAAATTTGAACATTATTGTAATCAAATGCCAGTACTGTACGTAATTTACGCCGACTTCGAAGCACTTATCAAAACTATAGAAAATACCGAACACAATACTGAATGTAGTTTTACATACAAAACTCAAGAACATATTCCTTGCGAGTTTGGATATATAGTTGTATGGTATGATGGGAAAACAAACCAGCCGTGATTTACAGAGGTCCCGATGCAGCGGGAAAGTTCCTAGAATATCTACAAAACGAAGAGAGAATAATCAGGGAAAAATTATCGTGTAAGAAACCCATGTGTATGACGAGGGATGATTGGAGGGCCTATAAGAAGTCAGTGAGTTGTCATGTTTGTAATAAACCCCTGAATGGGGATTCCGTAAGAGATCATTGCCATGTCACGGGTAATTATCGGGGAGCCGCTCATAACGAGTGTAACTTGAAACTAAAAATGAATTCTCAAACAATACCCATCCCCGTTGTGTTTCATAACCTTAGAGGATATGAATCACATCTCATTATGCAAGCTATCTCAAAGACCGACGGCGGAGACCAAATAATATGGAAAAATATATATCATTCTCGTTGACTAAAACTATACATTATACGGACAAGGATGGGAAAGCTAGAATAAAGCAAAGTAATGGGCTTAGATTCATAGACTCCGTACAGTTTCGCTGGACAATTTAGGCGATTATCACGATCTGTACTTAAAAACCGATGTACTGTTACTCGCCAATATATTTGAGATATTTAGAAAGACATGTTTAAAACAATAAGGCTTGGATCCGGCATGGTACTATTCCAGTCCCGGACTATCGTGGGATGCATTGTTGAAGAAGACCGGTGTAGAACTAAAACTACTCACCGATTACGATATGCACTTGTTTATTGAGAAAGGATTAAGAGGGGGTATATCGATGGTATTGAAAAGGTATTCTAAGGCTAATAATAAACTAGTGGAAGGATATGATCCAAGTAAACCCGACACGCATATATTATATCTCAATGCCAACAATTTGTACGGATGGGCTATGAGTCAACCTTTACCCACAGGTGGTTTTGAGTGGATCGATGATATTGAAGTGAATGATATCCCCTCAGATTCCGATAAAGGGTACATACTAGAAGTTGCCTTTGAACATCCAAATTCGTTACATAAAGACCATAACAGTTATCCGCTAGCTCCCGAAAGATTAATGGTGAATAAAGATTGGATGTCTGAATATCAACACTCATTGATGGGTAATATTAGGTTAGCTAACGTAGAAAAACTCGTACCAAATTTGATGGATAAGACAAAATATATAGTTCACTACAGAAATCTCCAGTTATATCTATCGTTAGGTATGAAACTTAAGAAAATACACAGAGTTCTAAAGTTTGATCAAAACCCTTGGATGGAGCCCTATATAAGGCTGAACACAGATTTAAGAAAGATAGCTACCAGCGATTTTGAAAAGAATCTATATAAGCTCATGAATAACTCAGTATTTGGTAAAACTATGGAGAATCTAATGAAGTGTGTTGATGTTAAATTAGTCAGGTCTAATGAGGAAGAAAGACTCGGGAAACTTATAGCCAGTCCGGCTTTTAACAGAAGCAAGATATTTGATAACGACCTAGCCGCGTTGCATATGCAGAAGAGTAATATAAAATTCAACAGACCGGTGTACGTTGGTATGAGTATTCTTGACTTGTCAAAACACTTAATGTATGACTTTTATTACAACAAACTTAAGAAGCAATACGGCGATAGATGCGAGGTGTTATATACCGACACAGATTCTTTGTTGATGGAAATACAAACTGAGGATGTGTATAAAGATATGACAGAAAAAATAGATATGTACGACATGAGCGATTACCCAAAAGATAATCCACTGCACAGCGTAGTAAATAAAAAGGTGTTAGGTAAGATGAAGGATGAATGTGCTGGGAACCCTATAGTGGAGTATGTTGGATTAAGACCTAAGATGTATTCTATAAAGAAGTCCGATAATGGAGAGATAAGAAAAGCTAAGGGTGTTAAGAAGTATGTGGTAAAAAAACATATCAAACCTGAACAGTATAAAGAAGCATTATTTAACGGTAGAACATTCAAACACGAGATGAACTCTTTAAGAAGTTACAATCATAGGATATATGGATTAAGAATGAACAAGACATCATTATCCCCCTTAGATACAAAGAGATGGATTGATAATGTTGGTGTAACTACCTATGCTTATGGTTATGGTGGTAATACTGTATTGTTGGGAACTATGAGCAACTCTTCTTGTACAAATGCCCTGCCCGGCCCATCTTTAAGATAATAAATAATAACCTCTCCTTCTTTCATAACCAATCAACTCATGTTATATATCTTAAGGGACCAAATCGGATCGGTTGCGCGACCTAGGCCTCCTTCGAGTTCACCGGGCTGGTATAAATATCTTAAGCTTACTCTATCCGGAAGTTTTTGTTCTTTGCCTCTCCTCGGTGCTGAAGATTTGGAAGTCACAGATTTCATTTTAATCACATCGGATGGTTTCTTCCCGATTAATCTCGTTACTTCATTATTCAGCGCTGATACAACAGCTGATAATCGTGTCACCCATTCGGTTGATCTTAATCGTTCCGATTTCATTTCGATCCCATACTGATAGCCAAACAAACGTTCCGCTAATGTCCGGTTAAATCTTTCAACGATAGCTTGACTACGGTGGGCCTCTTTTTCACCACGCCTGATTTCGACATTGTGCTTTGTTAACAGTTTAGTTACCGATCCCATAAACTCGTGACCAGGATCTACTTGAAATAGCTTAGCCCTATTTAGTGGTCCGCGTTTATATATGCGACTCAGTGCATTAGCTACTTCTGTTGAATCTTTCGATGTTAATGGCTCAGCCTCTTTCTATCGACTAGCCACATCCACTATGGTTAAAGCGTATTTATAGGTTTTGCGTCTTACCTTATCGTGGGGGAGAAACAAGAGGTCAGCCTGATGAACTTCATTCGTTGTAAAAATATCAAACTTCTTCCTCGGTATGTAACGCGGTGCTGGTAAGTATATTTGCCACACCTCTTGTTTCTTTAACCAATCCTTGGCCACATCTTTAGATACCTTAGCTGCGGTGGCTAATTTTTGTATTGCTCCTATACCTTTCCAATATCCTCGTGGGCTATAGTAAATTTTATTCATTATTAATTAATATTGATGATTCTTTTAATACGAATCATGACGATCGTTGAATCGCATCAGCGTTTTGACATAAAAAATTCTCCCTGTAGTGTTAGTATAGGTATATAAATCTGGCTCCAGTGGAGTTGCGGCAGAACCCCCATTACCTATACTAGTAGAATTGTTTGCATTTGTACAGAAGGGAAACGAACCCTATAATTATATATGTTGACAAAGATTATGTGTTTGGTAAAATGTGTGTATATAATTTGTACTTTTGTATGAAATTGATAAAATATGTATTACTGCATTTTAGAAGTTTTCCATATCACTGTGAAGCTCTGTAAAACATTCCTTTTTAAGGGGGAGAGTGTTATGAGTGACGTTGTATATTTGTGTGGTTCACAAGGGGTCCAGTTTGGGTGGACGGCGTCATGCTTGATTGAGTTAAGTAAGCTGCCTGATGGGGAGAAGCGTGCTTGTGGGGTGATTGGAGTTTGAGTTGGCTTGGTAACTGATTGGTGTGGGCCGATCAACCTTTTGTTGTGCTGAAGTAGATAGCTTACTTGGAAATTTGTTTACTATATGAGGGCAAGTTATCGAACAGAAAGGGGAAAGGAAAAAGAATTGGAGAGGGAGAAATATGGTTTAACTGAACGAGGGAAGTTCAGCCCAGCGTTATGTCCGGAGACAAAGTTAGAAGGTCATGTCGACGCTTCGAAGGAGGAAACTGTTGTTACCCAGTTATCCTGTGAACTGTGATTCATAAGTTTGTGATGTAATGTTTGTGATATGATGTGAAATGGAATTCATTGGGAATGTGATGTCAAGAAATCTGAGGTGACTATTATCTATATTGCACATTTGCCATATTGCTTTGCCTAAATAGATGTGTATGAGTGCCTTGCCCAGTAACTGAGAATTGTTATATACTTATCTTTGTTTTGATTATTAAATCTAGCTTCAAACTTCAGAGATTGTTGTGTGATTCTTGTAATTGTTATTTGTGGTATTAGCGGGAACCCCTGCCGTTCATACCACACGTAACAGTGTTAACCCTTTGGCTTAACATTACAAGGACATTCTATCTGTACCGGGGCTAAAAAAGCTTCAAGTTTATAGTTCTAACCTTGTTACCTCATCAAAATCCTGCACAATTCAGTTAGACACATCACAGATCCATACCAGTTTGTTGGTGATGTCATTTGCATGAAATGACTGAGTTATGTCCCTTGCTTGTTGCCATTTAGAAGTTGGGGAGCGGGGAGCTGGCTTGGATTTTATTGGAAATATTGTATGTCGTAGAACATTCTTGAAAAAAATAATAATAAAATATCTGTTTTTGTACCTGTAGACAAAATCACAGCTCTCTCTCCTTTGAGTATCAAATTGTCGTATTCCAATTGCATAAATCGATGCTCATTCTTTTGATGTCAATTACTGGATTGTACAGACCAATGTTAAATAGCTTGAATAGTGCTGAAAGCTATGTTAAACAGCAAACACACAATCAATCATACACCTTGTGAGAGTTGACAGTATATGTAATGGATTTTGGTGGATTGTGAGACAAATATCCAGGTTCAGAGATTTGTAAGTTATGTTTCATGTAATTATATTATTACTCTGACAAATCTTATGAAAGATATATCTATTTTTTACTAATTCTATGTATTCTATTGACATTACCTGAAGATGGTGTCTCATAACTGAAACTTTTTGGCTCGTGAACTGCCGAAAAATGGTATGTAACAGAATAAACTCAAAATTCAAATGTAATTGACTTTGATGTGTTTGTCTGCACCGTCTTAAATGTAGTTTTTAACAATTATTAACTGTCAGATTCAATCAGCAGGAAACACAACACTGGTTAGGTGAAACCTGCAAACATGTACGACTGAATCAGTTTTGAATGGTTCTCTACCGTGGAGACGTGAGCCACTGATAATAAATATGGCAGACAGTGGGCAGTGCTGATGAAGTTTGCAGATGTTGGGCTGATGATGTAGCTGACGGTGGACCGATGCAGGGCTAGTGCCGGGCCGATGCAGCCAGATGCAGGGCCGATGAAGTTTGCCGACGTTGGGCTGATGTCGATCCGATTAGCAAAACTTCATCGGCCTGATGAAGTTTGCCAACGTTGGGCCGATAATGTAGCCGACGTTGGGCCGACGCAGGGCCGATGATGGCATGCTACCTGGGCCATGAACGAAAAATAGGGGAAATGTATATTAATCAAAACCCTAGTGTCGTCTTTCTCCGACGTTGACGAACACATAAAACCAGCCATGACGTCAAATAGGATGGTGCTATTTTTTGGGTATTTCATTACATTTGATGATAAGGCTAGTGCTCCATCAATAATGTTGCAATATTAGTCAAATTACACTTACACAATCAGGAGAATGTTGGAATCTAAGGACTAAGTTATAGGTTAGATAAGGCCATCTATTTCTCTGTTACCTGATTTTGATGAAGTACGATTTTCATCATTTATTATGGGTTTTTTTTATGCCTAAACGTATACAGTTTCAGGCCTACCTTTAGAATACAGTACCACAAACTTTTCAAACACGTGATCATACCCTATGGCGTAATTTGTAGTATTTTGTTGCCAGTCACACCGGCGAAACAATGCCCTGTGACGTCAGGGGTCATCGAGTGTGCATAAGCTCCTCCCAGTGATCTATCATCTCTACACGCAATGTCATAGAATACGCCCTGCGTTGTTGAGAGTTTTGAGTATTTGTTTACTAATTATAGCCTGCGACGGCGCATTTTAGAGCAAGTGCTAGTTTACGAAAGCACTTTTATTTTCTATATATTTTTTATTTCGTTTTCCTCGTAATTGAAGTGGATAAAATGGTTATAAATGGGAACTAATACACATATATTATTTTTTCGGTTCATTGATTTTCATTACTATGCACAAGAATGCAGTTTATTAGGGATAACACATCCAAATGTCACCAGTGTTAGGGTAGGTTACCCCGAACTCTCTATCCTTAGCCCTTGGATCCCCTTTACGATCAATCACCCCTTTACGATCATTAGGGTTAGGAACCCGTTCAGTGGCTATTAGATTACCGGAAGTCTATCCTTAACCCTTGGATCCCCTTTACGATCAATCACCCCTTTACGATCATTAGGGTTAGGTACTCGTTTAGTGGCTATTATAGATTATATAGCGGCTCCTAATATTCTTCACACAAAAACGTCGAGTACAAAGGATGAAATGGTTTTGTGTCAAATATTTTGGCTACTGGAAACTATCCTGGAACATTGACACAAGCCACTTTCACCGGCTACATTTTTTCAGTACTGATTGAAAAGAACTCACCGTTGTGTCGTCACTAGTCATGCTTATTCCTCCCTCGTACCTCACTATTTTCCACATTATCCTTACAAAAAATCTACCCGACGAAATATTAAATACCATATCATTCGTGCGTACTCGCGAGTTCGACGTCTGACGTCTGACGCTGTTTTCAATTTGCGGCATATCGGATCATTCCTCACCACTCGGTATCTTGTAGATTACGGAATGGGACGAGTGTGCCAAATGGCATCGGGATCATTCGTAAGTGTCCGTAGACTCAAGTCACGAGACACCATGCCTACCCGTAACCTTCGTATAGGTGTCCGTCACCTATTCGACCCTTTTCGTTCAGTTCCGTAACGTCATAGGCATGACTAGGTAAATTTGCACTAAGTTTAACAGTGTGGACGTAGCTCAGTCGGTTAGCTGTCAGGCTAAACAATCCGAAGGTCGCGGGTTCGCGTCCGACGGATTCTCACAAAAACTGGTTGCTTGTCTTGAGAAATGTGACTTACGGCAGAGATCGTCCTCACGAGAAGTTGTGGTACTGTATTCTCCGAAAGATCAGTTTTCGTCATTTACGGCATGCTATTTTTGGCATTGAATGTATGTCGTTTTATCATATAATGGGTAGGTGTCTCGGTAAGATAAAGCCAACGTATAAAAACGATAACCGTTGGGGTCATATGCGGAGAGAGATGCAAATATCAAAGGTCAAGTAGGGACTACTTTCAGTGTTTACAAACAAACATGGCGTCGCCCTTGTCATTTGGCGATCGAGTCAGAATTAACCATCTGGAATCCGGATAAACTACAGGGATAATTTGGCAACTTTGGAGTTATAAATTTCGAAACAATTTTGCGAGGGCACTAGGCCTAGCCAAGCGGGATCAGTAGTCATATCTGTGCTTGTAGACCTCTGCGGCTTGAAACCTTTTCAACAAATTCCGAAATATGTTTGAATTGTTACCTTGTTTCGTTTTGTCGCTGGGTGTACATCTGTCTGCACTTAATGTTATGACAGGACAGACCGACTGTCAACAACGTCGTAACGTGGCCGTGACGTCTCATAGAGTAGGGTTAGAGTGGCTTCCCTATGACAAAGGGCAGTTACTCTTGCCGACAGACCGATGGATTGCCGCGAAAGGCAAGTAAAAACAATTGTTGTTTTGCATATATGTTGCTTCGCCACTGTATAAGAAACCGATTTTAGTTGGAGCTATATTGGCTACTGTCACTGTCCGACTGACACATCACTTACCCTGTCACGTAGTAAATATTAATGCGCACATTCCAGGAAAACTCGCAATGTTTTGGTAATGTTTGTGAGAGAGGGAAAGCGATTTTCAAGCACAGAATAAAAGAATGACATTATAGGATAAAGAGGTTATCACGTTTGTGTGTTTGGGGATGGTAAATATCCTGTATTAGGAATAAACACTTTGTATTTAGCTCGCCAAGGCTCGCTTAATACAATGTTTATTCCTAATGCAGGATATTTACTATCCCCAAACACACTCGCGTGATAACCTGTATATACATACGCGGCCTACCGTTAGAATACAGTACCACAAACTTTTCAAACACGTGACAATACTCGATGACCGCAGCTAGGAGATTTAGGCCAAGGGTGAATACTGACGGTGGACAGCCGACCCCAAGCACCAATTAACGTGGAGGAGACGTCACAACCCCCACTTAGAATTAACGGTGACGCTCCTGAATAGGGGTGTGGTCGTGGCCCAGAGCATCCTCCCGCAACAATCCTTAACAATGCCTTAGCAGATGAGTGTTTACTCACACATAACCTTAAAGTTCTATCCTGGAATATTAACCGGATATCATCTAAACTCGATGATTGTGAATTTCTGAAATATTTATCAGAGTTTGACATGGTGTCTTTACTGGAAACGTTCAGCGATAAGTTATTATCAATTCCACATTTATCAGAGCATACCCCTTATTTAGCAAAGGCACATAAAACTGCCCGTCATGGAAGACTGTCAGGTGGTATGTATGTTGTTGTCAATAAGTCATTAGATGCATTGTGCACACAGGTAATGCTTGGTATTGACATTTCTGTTGATCTAGGAATATCTAAACGGGTACTGCAAAGCAAAAAGGATATTTTCTTGATAGGTAAGTAGTATAGGTAATGGGGGTTCTAGACCACTTCCACTGGAGCCAGATTCATACACCTATACTGCTACTACAGGAGGAATTTTTTATGCCAAAATGATTATGTGTTTAATGATAGTCATGAGATTAAGTTAAATTGGCTCTAGCTCACCACCACCTGGAGTCTATGATATAAATTTTTATAGGTAATGGGGGTTCTGGACCACTTCCACTGGAGCCAGATTTATTACCTATACTGCTACTACAGGTGGCATTTGTTATGCCAAAATGATTATGAGATTCAATGATAGTCATAAGTCGTATTAAAAGAAACATCAATATTAATTAATAATGGATAAAATTTACTATAGCCCACCAGGATATTGGAAAGGTGTAGGAGCAATACAAAAATTAGCCACCGCGGCTAAGGTATCTAAAGATGTGGCCAAGGATTGGTTAAAGAAACAAGCGATGTGGCAAATATACTTACCGGCACCGCGTTTTATACCGAGGAAGAAGTTTGATATTTTTACAACGAATGAAGTTCATCAGGCTGACCTCTTGTTTCTTCCCCACGATAAGGTAAAACGCAAAACGTATAAATACGCTTTAACAGTAGTGGATGTGGCTAGTCGATACAAAGAGGCTGAGCCATTAACATCGAAAGAATCAACAGAAGTAGCTAATGCACTGAGTCGCATATATAAACGCGGACCACTAAAATGGCCTAAGCTATTTCAAGTAGATCCTGGTCGCGAGTTTATGGGATCAGTAACTAAACTGATAACAAAGCACGAGGTCGAAATCGTCCGTGGTGAAAGAGAGGCCCACCGCAGTCAAGCTATCGTCAGTAGATCCTGGTCGCGAGTTTATGGGATCAGTAACTAAACTGATAACAAAGCACGAGGTCGAAATCGTCCGTGGTGAAAGAGAGGCCCACCGCAGTCAAGCTATCGTCGAAAGATTTAACCGGACATTAGCGGAACGTTTGTTTGGCTATCAGTATGGGATCGAAATGAAATCCGAGCAATTGAGATCAACCGAATGGGTGACACGATTATCAGCGCTGAATAATGAAGTAACGAGATTAATAGGGAAGAAACCATCCCATGCTATTAAAATGAAATCCGTGACTTCCGAATCTTCAGCACCGAGGAGAGGAAAAGAACGAAAATTTCCGGATAGAGTAAGGGTAAGATATTTATACCAGGCCGGTGAACTCGATGGAGGCCTACGTCGTGCAACCGATCCGATTTGGTCTCTTAAGACGTATAACATTAGTCGATTGGTTACGAAAGAAGGAGAGCCTATTCTTTATTATCTTCAAGATGGACCGGGTAGGGCATTTGTACGAGAAGAGTTGTTCATAGTTCCCGACGGTACGGTATTACCACCATAACCATAAGCATAGGTAGTTACACCATCATTATCAATCCATCTCTTTGTATCTAAGGGGGATAATGATGTCTTGTTCATTCTTAATCCATATATCCTATGATTGTAACTTCTTAAAGAGTTTATCTCGTGTTTGAACGTTCTACCGTTGAATAATGCTTCTTTATACTGTTCGTGTTTGATATGCTTTTTTACAACATACTTCTTAACGCCCTTAGCTTTTCTTATCTCCCCATTATCGGACTTCTTTATAGAATACATCTTAGGTCTTAATCCTACATACTCCGCTATAGGGGTCCCAGCACATTCATCCTTCATCTTACCTAACACCTTTTTATTTACAACGCTGTGCAGTGGATTATCTTTAGGATAATCGCTCGTGTCGTACATATCTATTTTTTCTGCCATATCTTTATACACATCCTCGGTTTGTATTTCCATCAACAAAGAATCTGTGTCGGTATATAACACCTCACATCTATCGCCGTATTGCTTCTTAAGTTCGTTGTAATAAAAGTCAGACATTAAGTGTTTTGACAAGTCGAGAATACTCATACCGACGTACACCGCTCTGTTGAATTTTATATTACTCTTCTGCATATGCAACGCGGCTAAGTCGTTATCAAATATCTTGCTTCTGTTAAAAGCCGGACTGGCTATAAGTTTCCTGAGTCTTTCTTCCTCATTAGATCTGACTAATTTAATATCAACACGCTTCCTTAGATTCTCCATAGTTTTACCAAATACCGAGTTATTCATGAGCTTATATAGATTCTTTTCGAAATCGCTGGTAGCTATCTTTCTTAAATCTGTGTTCAACCTTATATAGGGCTCCATCCAAGGGCTTTGATCAAACTTTAAAACTCTGTGTATTTTCTTAAGTTTCATACCTAACGATAGATATAACTGGAGATTTCTGTAGTGAACTATATATTTTGTCTTATCCATCAAATTTGGTACGAGTTTTTCTACGTTAGCTGATCTACTATTACCCATCAAGGAGCGTTGATATTCCGACATCCAATCTTTATTAACCATTAATCTTTCGGGAGCTAGCGGATAACTGTTATGATCTTTATGTAACGAACATGGATATTCCAAGACAACTTCTAGTATGTACCCTTTATTCTCATCATTATTATGGATATCGATATCATCGACCCATTCAAAACCACCCGTGGGTAAAGGTTGACTCATAGCCCATCCGTACAAATTGTTAGCGTCGAGATATAATATGTGAGTGTCGGGTTTACTCGGATCGTATCCTTCCACTAATTTATTATTAGCCTTAGAATACCTTTTAGCTGCCATCGATATACCACCTCTTAATCCTTTCTCAATAAACAAGTGCATATCGTAATCTGTGAGTAGTTTTAGTTCTACGCCGGTCTTCTTCAACAATGCATCCCACGATAGTCCGGGACTGGAATAGTACCATGCCGGGTCCAAGCCGTATTGTTTTAAACATGTCTTTCTAAATATCTCGAATATATCGGCAAGTAACAGTACATCGGTTTTTAAGTACATATCGTGATAATCGCCTAAATTCTTACAACCTAATTTATCCCAGACCGTCAGAGCGTGTTCATTATCGGCATCTGTTATTCTAGATTCTGTTAAGTTACTATAGAATGATTCGAGGGGTGGTAATTCAGTTTCTTCTAATCTAGACCAATCATCCATATATTCGTAAGGATATACACCTTTTCTCAGCAACAAATGACGAGTTATCTTATCGGTATATTGATTTGTTATCGCGAAGTCATCGGGATTGTTCGCATTAGCTAAATTGTCCAGGGAAGATAACAGAAACTGTACGGAGTCTATGAATCTAAGCCCATTACTTTGCTTTATTCTAGATTTCCCATCCTTGTCCCTATAATGTATAGGTTTAGTCAACGAGAACGATATGTATTTTTCCATATTGTTAGGAATGCACGTTAAACCGCCGTCGGTCTTGCATAATGAGATGTGAATTGTATCCCCTAAGGTTATGAAACACAACGGGGATGGGTATTGTTTGAGAGTTCATTTTTAGTTTCAAGTTACACTCGTTATGAGCGGCTCCACGATAATTACCTGTGACGTGGCAATGATCTCTTACGGAATCCCCATCCAGGGGTTTATTACAAACATGACAACTGGTTGACTTCTTATGGGCCCTCCAATCATCCCTCCTCATACACATGGGTTTCTTACACGATAATTTTTCCCTGATTATTCTCTCTTCATTTTGTAGATATTCTAGGAACTTTTCCGCTGCATCGGGACCTCTGTAAATCACGGGAGTGTTTGTTTTCCCATCATACCTTACAACTATATATCCAAACCCACAAGGAATATGTTCTTGAGTTTTGTACGTAAAACTACTATCTTGATTAATATGGTTGGTATTTTCTATGGGTTTGATAAGCGCTTCGAAGTCGGCGTAAATTACGTACGGTACTGGCATTTGATTACAATAATGTTCAAATTTTAATATATTTTTTCCCTCTTTAGGCATATCGATCCTGATAGCATTCTGTCCAACACCTCTACAGTCTTCTTTATGCGCTTCTAATAGATCTTGTCTGCTGTACCCATGTAGGCATCTTTCACAGAAATATTTCTTTTCCTTATGTTTTGTTTGATCGTATAATAGCCTGTTTAAACTCTTTATCCATGTACAATGATATTTTCCATCTTTTTCTATCAGAAATGAATTGATTCTAGGGATATTTTCCAGAGCGGAGCTTATCCTGTGTACAACAATTCCTTTAGAATGTCCGAAAACATTTATAGCTAAATTATTTTGCTTTTCCACCTTATCAATTTGTGATATTGGTGTAGGTTCGTCTATACCATCGAAGTTGAGTCCATCGTTTTGGGGATAGCTAGAAAGTCTATCCGGATGCTTGTCTACGGGGAACAATGCAGATCTTATCATCATTCTTAAACAGTCATCGCATTTATTTTTTACGTTAATTATGGCTTTTTTCTTCTTATAATACGGGGGTAAATCTATATAAGATCCACCTTTGAAGGGCATATAATTTGCTATATCTAAATATAAACTATCGATTTTATCCACACCCCAACCCGAACCTCTATAAGTCCAGCGTTCTAAAGTTTCCTGTATCCTCTGAATTGATGTATCTAATGATGTGTTTATAGTATCGGATTCGGTTATAACTTCTTGATTGCTACGGAAATATGGTTCGGTATATTCGGTGCTATCGTCTGTGTTACTTTTACTCAATGTCATTTTAATCGTCAGCTGGTATTTTATACTATGTAAATCATCTAATTCCTCGTTAATTTTACTCGATATGATGGGCTTAATATCGTTAACATCCATGTTGGAATTAATATCCATCTTCCAACCTCTTAGATATTTACCAACGCCGGCGGATGTGGGTACAAATATTAATTCTTGTTGTTCATTCTCAACATCATTATCAATATCAACATTATTATGTTGAATATCATCATCATTAGGTTGATTATTATCTAGTAAAGCGATCAATTCAGCTCTTCTCATTCGAGAATAACCTCTCAGCCCACTGTTTCTCGCTCGAGTTTTGAGTTCTCTAACAGTCTGTGGTTTGTTGTATTCCAAACCGAGTAAGGTAATCAATTCAGCTTTTCTCATACGAGAATATCCACGCAGTCCACTTTGCTTTGCCATAGCTTTTAATTCTCTGACAAAATCCATTGTGGTTGAATGGTATATGCAAAATGAGACAAATGTCTAATTGGTTGTTTTCATATATCTAAATACGTATTCTCCCCAACCTATTCCTCTCATTGATGTAATCTCTCTTCCTAGCATAAATAATCTGGTTCCTGACCCTATCAGCACCGTGTTTCTTGCATAAACAATAATGACCTTTGACCCCTATCCCGCATTCAGAACACTTATAGTTTATGTGTCCGCGCCTGATGTAATAATTGTGTATACCGCAGTAAATTTCAACACAGCGTCTATTACATAGAGTAGTCTTACCCATGAGTGTAAACTTGCAGTTATTCATGGTATATACATCTATCATATCATTTGTCTAAATGCAAATCACATCTACACTAGGCGAGATATTGATTAGGCTATTTATAGATCATGGTTTATGCATAGCCACAGCTGTCACTGCGTATTCATGGTATAGCTGAAAATCAATAGAGCAGATAATCCAATAATAACAAATGTGACCTCTCGGTTCTTTTGTTCCTCTGACGGTGTATAAAACTGACTCATTGTTGGTATCGGTATTGGGTCTAGTTTTTTCCCAAAAATGAGGTAGTATTCGTGCATGGCATGTTCGACATCCTTAAACGTTTGAATTGAATGTCCTTCCTTAATCAGTTTTTCATGAATAAAGTCTAATCTCTTCATTCTCTGCTGTGTATATTGTAACTGGGCTGCTTGGTATTGTTCTAAAGCTTCGTTATGTCATTTACGCTTCTCTTCAACTTCTTTAGCGTTTGATTTCCTCATACTGGAAAATAAATAATTACTCCCCGAAAAAGCTAGAGCATTAACAACAGCTCCACCGACCATCATCGCAATTGTTGCCATATAAAATATTCAAATCTTTATATCATTATTACTTCATTATGTCTTCCGGGATAAGCCCTTGTTTGATGAGCATATCCTTCGTTGCCATTGCTAATCCAATATCAAGAATGGCCATACCTATATCAAATCCATTAAAATCTAGCTTGGGTGGTGTGGCTTTAGTAATCATTTTAGCCATAAGAGCATAGCCAATGGCCAAGCCGGTGACCACTGCTGAATGATACGTCGCGTTTACCAACATTTTACCGTCTGTAACTGGAGTAGTCATGCTTCTTATAGCATTATATGAGGACTAACCTCTAATTGAACTTGTTGTTGCGGCGGGGGTGACGTTTTCTCTTCTCCGGTCTTATAAAAGAACCATACAGCCGCTATACCAGCAACTCCTACTAGTGCCCGTGTTTTAATCGGATAAATATTTGAATTATTTATTAATTTCGCTTTGCGCGCCAGCCCTCCCTTTCTTCCTGCAGCTATTTTTGGGGGGTTCTTAGTAACTCTGGGTTGTTTTTGTGTTTTATGTGCATCCTCATTCACATGTGGTGGTTCCGCAATCTGTTGTTCCTCGTTCACTCGTTGTTGCGTTTCCACAATCTGTTGTTCCTCGTTCACAATCTGTGGTGTCACCTGTTGTGATTGTGTCTCCATTATTATTAAGTGGGCATGTATGTTTAAATTGACAATACCTAGCCGTTATTAAAGCTGTGGTGAACGGAGCTAAGAACATTCCGAATCTATGATAAAACTCACAGCTCACTGAGCTTATAGCGTGTTCGATGAATGGGTCTTTCTCGAGAGATTCGCATAAATACATGCGATGTTCTGCCGGGATGGGGAGAAACGTACTAGCTACGACTGTGTATAGTTGTAATATAGACGACCCTATCGTTTTAGTCATGGTAGCTCCCAGTCTAGACTCATAACACGCATACAGTTTTTTAATCTCTTCGTCGGTCATGTTATCAATTTTTTCGATGGTATAATTTTCTCCAAAATATTTGGAACATTTTCCACCAGCTACCAAAGCGGCGAGTCTTTCTCTATGTTTATCTAAAGATTTATCTAAAGATTTATCTACATCAGATCCTTTGAGCATTTGTTCGATGAGTTCGTCGCATTCCATAATGTAATACCTAAGGAGATATTTAAGTCTAACATAATATAATATGACATATCCAATACAACCGTAATAATGAACTGTTGCGAAAGAATGATGATTTCGAACCACATTTTATGTAATATTAACCGCTAATGTTCAATTTGCTATAATTTTGCTACATTTTGCTACAATTTGCTACATTTTTTGCTATAATTTGCTAAGCTGGTTGATCGGTTTTTAATACGAGTTTACAGTGCTTCGTTGCCGCTAACACTTTTCTGACTTTGTCTCGTTCGAGCTTGGTATAAATGACGTCATTTTCGCGTAAACATTCCTCGAATGAATCTCGATCTTTGCAATGAAACAGGGCTACCCATTTGGTCTGCTCTCTGAGATCTTTCAGGACAGAGTTGTATTTTTGAGTAAGTACCCAAACGCTATGTTGAGTATGCCGACCGGAGAACGCTAAATAGGAAAGCATATCTTTCTTTTTTGTGAGTTCTTTACTAGCGCTGCAGTTGTCTATTACGAAAAGGGTCGATTCTCCTTTGTATTTCTCGTGACATACTCGGAGGCAGTCTTGTAAACGATCGCCCGGATCGACTCTGTGTACCCCGTCGTCATTCATTACCCAATCTCTCGATAGGTATGTTTTATTAACGCTTATAGTCTGGCACAGAATAATAATATGATCGAAAACGTCCCGATAATGACTTTCTAAAATAACTAGAATAAAGGCTGTTTTTCCGCAGCCCGTTTGCCCGCATATGATAGCGCAGTGCGGATCTTTAGGTAAAAGATTATTAATAGATTGCTTGCACGAATCTCCCATTCTGTATATTAAGTTGCGCATCCATAATCACGTACAAATATATGTTTAATTTACCAGCTGATTCCTGGAGCTTCGTTATCTGTATGGTGGCACCCTCGCTAGCATTTTCTATTCTCCTCCCACTGCTGTGTAGTTGGTCATCGTCCGTTGTTCGCATGTCTAGCCATAGCGCGTACTTCGTGGTGAGGTATTCACCCATCGATACACTCCCTAGAGACAGATCTTTCACGACCGCGTTAACTTCCGGAGAACGTTTTATAGAAGGAAGTTTTTTAATCTCATCCCACTGGTGATACGCTAGCATTCCTTGGCTATATAGTTGATTAGGAACGCCCTCGATAGTCAATTCTACTTTTGTAATCTTGGGATTGTAGAACTTCTCGGTATTTCTTTTAAACGCATCGGAGGGGTCCTCGAACAACATTAAAATACCCTTCAACGACCTCGTGGGGACGTTTAGATTGATATTCCACACCGTATCTTTTTTGTCCCTCGTGATCTTTCGATGTCGCAGCACGCGATCGTACAAAATGGCTAAACTTCCGGTATACTGGTTACGAATTTGTCTGGCTAATTCGGGATCCGTTATCATATCGTACTCCAGCGAGAAATTGTCAATGGAATAGCTAGCATCTTCACCACCGGTTCTGATTACTCTTCCGTAGTCATTAAAAGTGAGTTCGTATTCTAACCTATCGCCTAGGGATGCTTGATAAAAGGGCATGTGGGAATCTAGTAATTCAAAGTCTAGGGGAACATAGAATCGGTTTCCTAATGCGTCGGCAACGGCCTTATCTTTTTCATTGGTAACAACACCATTTTCAGCACCCACGCGCAGTCTCAATGTGTTCTTATTACAAATACCTTGGTACTGTAAGTTTTCCCGCTCTTTATCCGTTCTCCAGAGATCCATGTAACAATAGTATACATCGCTATCGTCGATACTCAAAACCTCATTACCGTTCATTTTAATGGCGATTTTCTTAACGATAGCACGACCTATGTTCTGAACGGGCTCCCTGTTAACGTCTGTAGAAGTCAAACTTATCGTAAATGCTAGTCGGACAGTTCCGGGAACTAACACATCGTGTGCGCCGAGATTAGGAAAGCGAACCAGAAGCGTTTGATTCTGATCGATGGTACTAGGGTTATTAGTTATAGTTACAGACTGACGAATTGCTTTGACCCCTAATGGATCTCGAAGTCTACGTTGTGGGTTTAACTTGCGTCCGTATTGCGAAGACATTGTTTATATTGAAATTATGTACCCTATGTTTAATATAAAAATGGCTAATTTTGAACATAATGACTTAGATCTAAGTACCTTTGATGACTTTGATAACCAGAATCCAATCGAAGATACTGATGAAACCAACTTTGGTGGCCCGAATCTTAACGATGAAATTTTACAATCAACCGTCAATGATTATTACGATGCCTTAAAAGAAGATACCCCAATGGGTCGTGACTATTCAAAGTTTGAGATAGATAGTAAAGGAATATTGCGACTGCGTGGCGCTCCGGATATTGATCTTATGCATTCTCGTACTTGTAAGCCCCTAGCCTTGTCTACGATAGCCACTAAACACGGCATCGGCACTGTTCGTGATAAATTAGGTTTTGTGGACTACCGACGACATTCCGCGAAGACTACTAAGGTTCTTAGGACTGTGCGTACTGAACTCGGTAATACAGATGATTTGGAGGCTTCCTCGAAGGTGGCCTCGGACGGACTCGGAGAAATCTTAGATACCTATTACGATAATTCCACGTTACAGGTACCATATTCGGAGTTCAGTATTAGGGAATTACGAGGTCTTGACAAGGCAATGCGAACAATGCGGGGAGAACTGATAAATAATATAGCCAAGATATCCGAAATCGACAAGCATATAGCTAAAGAGAAAACAAAACTTGAACAGGCGGGCGATGAGTTCAGTAGACGCCGCGTAGCGGAAAGATTGCGTAACTTAGAAGACGAAAGATCGGCCCGCCTCGAAGCAGCTTCCAGTAATAGAAAGGCACTTCGTTCGCAATCAGTCGAATTCGAGAAACTATCGATCAAGTCCTCAACGATGACACTACACTGGCCGATAAAATTAAAACATTGTTCAGAGAACAGGGAATAACAATTGCCAGTATTTTAACCGCGTTTGGATTTATTATATCGACTTTGACTCTCTCGTTAACAGGTGGCAGTACAGGTGGTGGTACACCGCCTAACGATAAAAATGGTATAAAAGAGTGGATAAAAAAGCATTTAAAAGCATTAGGTTCAGCACTGGGAAAGCTAGCTGAGAAAGCCGCGGCCGCACTTCCCGGTATAATAGGGAGTATAGTTTCCTGGCTATTGAATTTATTAGCTAAGACCACCACTTGGCGTAGTCAAAGCTTGTGGGGGTTAATCGTAGCAATTGCAGGGCTGTTGTACAGATTCGCTAAGAACTATTTAAAGGGCAAGTTCACACGGAAATGAACCTAATTTTCTTGTACTTTTTCCACAATAAAAGTGTTAACCTAGAAGTGTCATAGACAAAAATATAAAAAATATCACAATTAATTAACATATGTTTTGCATTAAAACGATTTATATTTTTCACATTTACCAAGTGTTCTATTTCCATAACAAAAACACCATGGCTTATGCCCCTTGCAATATGACGTCATTGGTGCCAATTGATAAACATTATGACGTCATCATGCTTTGTTAGAGCCGCTTCACGTGGTGTAGGTACTGGTGTGTGATTCTAGCGTCTCAGATGCTAGCCAGAATAGTGTTATGCTGAGTCACCACTGCGCCGGAGTGTGTCGTAGGCCATGTTGTTTTACCGAAAACTTGTACTTGATATCTTTTGCGTTGAGAATAGACAGGGACCCAGTTGAATTGGCACCAATTACGTCATAATCTAAGGGGGATAACTCAGGCCTGTTTAGCTCGAAAAACGAAGGCCTCATAACGGCATATCATTTTCACACTATTGTGAGCTTCCTACTTTCACTGTGAAAAAAATGAGTGTATATTTTCAAACACAGATACTAACTAATTCTAAAATTGCGTTTTGTTTAGAAAAAGAAAGATAGTAATTTTTGCGTGTACACTTCCCCTTTAACCAAATCATGAGTAAACCAACCGAGACTCCACCCACTACAAGCGCTGTTTTTTCATCGATATGTTGATTTTTAGCCTCAATATGCGGTGGTACTTGTGCGTTAATAGATGGTTGTCAAACATGTGGTGTTTTTGGCTTGACTATTCCCTTTTCGCCCGTGATCGTTTGCGTTATTAATTCGACGTTAATATCTGAATTTATACCTGGTTTTTGTTGATCGGTAGCGATAACAATTTTATTATTATAGCCTATCACTTGACCGATCTTAAGTTCCATATTACTCGGAGACATGTATAGTCCCGGTGCAAAAACGTAGTCCACTTTGGATTGAGCGTACTGTAATGCATCTTGAAAACGTTTTATAGACGATGGTATGTCAACTGGTGAATTAATGGCGTCCTCCACGTTTGCGACAAACTGTTTTTGCGCATCGAACGCCGTCCCAGTACCGATGATTCCCGTTCGTATTTGCGATTGTGCACCGAGAATTGCCCACACATAAGTTCTTATCGATTCATTAACTCTTTCAAATCCTGGGTTAGTAAAATTATTTTCCGTTTTATCATTAAGAAATTCATTCCAAGCATCTGTTGTATCGTTTGGATGCACAAACTTTGTTATAATATAAGGAATGCCACTCTCAAAGTTCATACGATCTGCTCTAAACTGTTTACTCGAGAGAGCAAAGCCTGAAGGGATCACACCCTCTTTAATTAAATAATCGCTTTTATCTTTAATAGTTCTTTGTCCATTGTACGGAATACCTAGACCATGGCTAGGTCCTTTAATGCGCCAATCTTTACTCGTAGAAACATTAAATTCATTACAAATACGTTCGAAGGCCCTCTTATTATAATGATTATTTGCGTGATTCCATGCTGGATCCAGCGGTAATGGAGCACTAATTTCTTTAAGTATACGTCTAATCTGATAGTACACGTGAAATAATATAACAGACTTATATAGTTTAAATCCTGGGGCATTAACAGATACACCACATCCCGTTGTGGCACACCATACGGCAAAGTTTAACTGATTCTGCCAAAATTGCATCGGACGGTTAAACCAATCTTCCACCATTTTATCGTTAGTTGCCGTGAAACTGTATTTTTCAAAGATATCGTGGAATTTAACGGTAAACTCAGCACCGGAGGCAGTTACTATAATCGATTGATTAGTAATGTGAGTCGATTTCATATTTAAGTTATGATATAGTATCATTGTATATTTAATATGTATGTTACACTCCCTGGAATAACAAATGGTCAGTCTATTGAACTGCTTCATACTATCGATAACTCGGATGGACAACTCGAAGTAGCTCTATGCGATGTAACGTATTACCCACGGTGGACCAATATATATGCTACCAGGGGTTATAATAATGAGACAGAAATAAATGGTAAAAAATACATTATACCTGATGGGTATTACAGCGAATGCTCACTCAGTGATGAATTTTTTAAGCCTAATGGAATTAGTCTAACACAAAATGAGTCAAATGGGTTACTGATTTTAAACGCTGGAAAAAAGGATGTAAAGCTTTACGCGAACTTAGCATACACACTTGGATGGGGAGGAGAAATAACAGTACTCAAGACATCAGATCAGGGACTCGATTTACCTGATTTAGATCCCTATAAAGAGTTGTGCATCCATCTTGATCAGATCAGTACGACGGATAATATTCAACAAGAAAGTCCTTCAACTCTACTCAGATCTATTCCAGTTAGAGATGAAAAATACAATAGCGGCAGAACGGAATCTTTCTCAACATTACAATATAAAAAATTAAAGCGGGGTATTATTTCAGACCTCAAAATTTCTGTATTAGATGTAAAACACCAACCTGTACATATAGGATACTTAAGTGTAACACTCCATATTATAAATAATGGTTGATTCCATATTTAAGTTATGATATAGTATCATTGTATATTTGATATGTATGTTACACTCCTGGGAATAACAAATAGTCAGTCCATTCAACTGCTTCGTACTATCATAACTCGGATGGACAACTCGAAGTCGCTCTATGCGATGTAACGTATTATCCGAGGTGGACCAATATAAATGCTGCGAGAGGTAATAATAGGATAATGATATTATCCGTACTTGGTACTGTCAAATCCATTACTATACCTGATGGGTATTACAGCGTAAGCTCACTCAATGATGAAATTTTTAAGGCTAATAGAATTAGTCTCACACAAAATGAGGCGACTGGGACAGTGAAATTCAACCATGAAGAAACTATAATTGTATTGGGTCAACCAGGTAGAGAGGAATTTAGTCGCTGAATTGACACACATCCTTATGTTAAATTACCCGATTTAGTTCCCTATAAAGAGTTGTTCATCCATCTTGATCAAATAAGCACGACGGATAATATTCAACTAGAAAGTCCTTCAACTCTACTCAGATGTGTTCCAGTGAAAAATGAAAAATACAATAGCGGTAGAACGGAATCTTTCTCGTCATTACAATATTAAAAAATTGAAGCGTGGTATTATTTCAGACCTCAAAATTTCTGTATTAGATGTAAAACATCAACCTGTACATATAGGATACTTAAGTGTAACACTCCATATTAAAAATAATGGTTGATGCATCAGGCCCTGGAACACTAAGACAATGTAATACAATTGCGCTTTCCGATCTCGGAGACACAGAAGGATTTGATAAACCCGGTTACAATGGTAAGTTATACGCTTTACACTTACACGATAATGTATACAAGCGGAAAGAAGTCACATTCACGGGTAATCTAGGAGATTTAAGCGATGTCGATGTTAGTAGACTCCTTAAAAAAACTTCGTACAATATTACTCGCAACGACGATAATAAATGGACTATGGTCGAAGCAAACATCGAGTGGCTACTGAATATCGTCATTACCCCACCTTATGTGATGATGGGTAAGGGACATAATTTAACTAAGATAATAAAAAGTGGCATCGTACTCGCGGCTTATATCCCATCAAAACGAAAAAGTGTGTTGGTCACTCCCCTGCCAGAAAACCCAGGTCATATGTTATATAGTCGTCCGGCCTTAAAAAATGTTACTTTAAATTTGATTACTGAATTCGAAGATATTAAAGTTAACTTGAGTGCAATACCTAATATTTCTACTCTTATTATTGAAGTCTTATTCGGAGATGCACCGGAAAATGCCTTCGAAATATTACCAGGTCTATCGATTAAATGGCTCAAGAAACACGAGCGTCAACGTTGCAGTAATATTCATATCGGAACATCGCCCATTGCAACCCTTGAGGGGGTTCGAATTATTAAAAGTGACAGCATTTCTCTTTCTAAGATATTCTTGCCGTATAATATACATTTGATAAGATTGATGTATAGTCTCAAAACATTTAAGCAAGACCAATTAAAGACTATTATATGATCGTAATATACACTATGAGTTTATATCCGGCGCTCGATGAAGCATTTGAAAAGATGGAAACTGTTGATGGATTTCGATTACATCAAATAAGCGACATAAAACATCGAATAGAGAAGGATAGGGAGTTGAGACTTGGATTGTATAAAAAGTATCGCAGAGCCGTGAATGCTCTGGACGGAGTTGACACCGCTCTTGTAGTATCTGGTATGGGACTCGGTGTAGCGGGTATCGGTTTACTATCAACTATAATCGCCGCGCCTATCGTGCTCGGCATGGAAATAACCGCTGGAGTCTCGGGACTGGCAGGAATAGCTATAAAATTCATTTCTCGTAGGTTACAAAAGAAAGCATTAAAACACGATAGTATTCGGATACTCGCCGAAGCAAAGTTGAACAGCATTGAGGATCATATTTCGACAGCAATGGCCGATTGTAAGATATCCGAGGATGAGTTTCGTTTAGTGCTGTCGGAACTCACCAAATACAACGAAATGAAGCAGGAGATTCGATCAAAATCTCGTAAGACCAGTGGTATTAGCGAAGACGAGAAAAAAAAGTTCATAGAACAGGGGAGGCAACAAGCGCGTTAATTATTCCGTGCCAAAACCAAAGAACTGGTTGGAGATTAAAAATAGATTGCTTACTATCGTTTGATCACATTTAGACAAATGCTTACATAAATATATATAATAATGGAGAAAGCTATTAAATGGAAAGAATTACCACAAGGTTTTTATTATATCAGTGATGTCAAACCAACCAAATACGGTTATCAATTGTTTCTTTTCAATTTACAAAAAGAGTGTAGTTATATAGTCTGGTCTCCTAGTAAAATGAACGAAGAACTTAATAAAAATGTTGAATATCGCTTTATCGATAAAAATAATAAAGAATATTTTTATTACCATTTAGACTCATCTAAAGCAATGATTGGCCCCAGGTATTGGTGAGCTGGAGTCAATTTAACTTAATCTCATGACTATCGTTAAATCGCATCATCATTTACGCATAAAAAATTCCATCTGTAGTAGCAGTATAGGTATATGAATCTGGCTCCAGTGGAAGTGGTCCAGAACCCCCATTACCTATACTACTTAGGTATGTACGTACCACCAGAGGGATCCACATACTATACATCAAGTGGAAAAGGTAATGGTATTGAACTCCTTGAACAGTGGCTGGTTGAGAACCCAGATATCTTAGCTGACTGTTACGTGATTATCACCGGTGATCTGAACGCCAGAGTTGGACAAAGTTACAACCCGCCTGTGAATTTATCTGACTTTACGGTAACGTTTTTCCCCAAGAAGAACCGGTACCACTTAAAAATCGCAAGTCAAGTGACAATGTTACCAATAGATTTGGAAGAATATTGCTTAACTTGTGTTATACTTTTAATATATATATTCTCAACGGTCGAGTGTCTGGGACGCCGACGGAGAATTTACCTTTATATCTGAGCAGGGTTCAAGCGTAAATGATTATTTTATCGCTGGAGTTGATGCTTTACAGCTAATGGAGTCATTGTGTGTAAACGACAGGGTTGAATCGGATCATATGCCATTAGAAATGTCTCTCATACATCAAGAAAAGCCACTGAAAATGTATAATCAGCAACATTCAGATGTATGTAGTGATAATTACAAATACACCTGGAATCCAACTCTAGCTAATGCATATATTGAAAATATCCTCTGTGCCTCCCGATCATCTTTGTTAGCAGCAACACAGCTCGTGGATATAAGCATCGATCGCGCCCTCGAATCATTTGTCCAGGCCGTTTTAAAAGCAGCCGAATGTATGAGAAAGCGTAAATTTACAGGCGCTTCTAGTGGCTTTTTTATATTCACTGTAAGCGAGCAAAGTATCGAACTCGCAAGACTTTAAGACACTTTCGGAAAAGCAAATCTGTTCAAAATAGGCATCTTTATGGTGATGAAATAAATAAATACAAAAGCATTTGTTGGCAGACAAAACAAGCTTATCAAGTAAAAAAAGCAGATATGTTAAAACAAACAACAAATAACCCTGCTACATTTTGGAGGGTACTTAGGGGTATATCTACAGTACCCCGTCATTTTAACACTATCAGTCAGAATATGTGGTTTACATATTTCAGTGAAATGTTTCAGTCCGACAGTATAAACCTCAAGGACGATCAGATTAACATTGAAGACCCGCCTTTAGATGAAATTGATGATATTATACTAGAATCGCCTATTACAGAGGAAGAAATAGATAAGGCTCTTCATCATATACAAAATGGCAAATCTGCGGGTATAGATGAGATTTTGATTGAAATGTTAAAAAGTACATCAGACAGTTTTATGCCATTTTTTATTTGCCTCTTTAATAAGATCTACAACTCTGGTATATTTCCTTCAGTTTGGACCCAGTCTATTATAGTACCGCTACATAAGAAGGGAGATACGAAGATTCCAGACAACTACAGGGGAATTTCACTATAAAGTGTTATGAGCAAGATATATACGGGTGTTCTCAATAACAGATTTTCCAATTGGGCAGAACTAAAGGACAAAATACCAGAGTCGCAGGCAGGTTTCCGATCTGGGTATTCCGCTATCGATCATATTTTTACTTTACACTCTATTATAGAAAAGTGTTTGATTAAAAAGAGGGAAAAAACTATATGTTGCATTTATAGATTTTAAGAAAGCATTCGACTATGTAAAAAGAAATAAACTATGGTACTGTTTGCAATGTAATGGCCTGGGTGGAAAAATGTTATCAGCCCTAAAAGCCATTTACTCTTCTGTTAAATCTTGTGTTCGACAAACTTCCTCATGTACCGATTTCTTTGACTGTCTAAATGGTGTACGCCAAGGTTGCATACTCAGCCCTTTGCTATTTTTTTTATTTATAGGGGAGCTTTCAAAAGCTATAAATGAAAACGGTAAACATGGCATACAATTATTTCCAGATATGTATGAAATTTTGTTACTGTTATTTGCAGATGACGTCATCCTTGTCTCAGAATCTATTGCGGGCTTACAGACTCAGCGTAACATCCTTTGGGGGTTTACGGATACATGGGGATTAACTGTTAACATACAAAAATCAAACGTAGTTGTTTTCAGAAGGGGAGGCACCTTATCTGCCAAGGAGAAATGGACATACAAAGACACCCCCTGCCCATAGTTAACAGTTATAGGTACTTAGGTGTAATATTTTCTTTAACTTTCAAGATGACAAAGTGTATTGCTGATCTATCAAATCGTGGAAAACGGGCTTTGATGGCAATAAATATAAATTTGAATAAAATAGGAATGATTGATCCAAAAGTATATTTTAAAATATTTGATACACAGGTATAACCAATACTTTTATATGGGTCGGAAGTATGGGGTTACCAGCGGTGTGATCAATTAGAACGAGTTCACCTTTTGGCATGTAAAAGATTTGTAAAGGTGTGAAAACAAACGCCAAATGCCATTGTCTATGGTGAATGTTGTCGCTACCCGCTTTATGTCAATGAGCAGGTCCGCATTATAAAGTATTGGTTAAAATTAACCCGAATGCATGAAGGGCGTATCCCAAGAAAGGTATATAACATGTTGATGTATTTCGACAACATTGGTCGTATTACTTGAGTAGCATCTGTTCGTAACATTTTATTTTCGCATGGTTTGGGATTTGTATGGTTAAACCATTGTTGGGGACAATATAGCTTTCATTGGGGTGCTTAAAACGTGTCTTGTAGATGAATTTCGTCAAAACTGGATGTCAACACTCAACAGTAGTACCCGATATATGATGTATAAAGATTATAAAACACTGTTTGAACCTGAAAGATATTTGAGCATTTACAATGGCAAACATGTACGCAGTGTTTTTATTAAATTAAGATGTAACGTTTTACCTTTACGACAGAACGAGGGAAGATGGCAATCTATTGAATCATGTTTACGTATGTGTCCTGTTTGCAATATGTCTGTTGAAGATAAATATATCATTTCGTATTGATCTGTAAACATTATACTGAGCTGCCTAAAGTTTATTTGCCAGAATTGTATTGGAAGTTTCCAACTATATATAAATTCAAAAAAATATTGTGTACAACTCAGGATGAGTTATTAAAACGTCTGCAATATTTTGTATATTATGCGTATAAACAAAGACATGAAGTCGTAAAATCTATGTAATGTGCTTCACATTGTCTTATTGGCACTGCATTTTCTTGTATATAGGTCAAAGGCCTACACACAAATAAACTAATTTTGACTTTGGCGTAATTTGTGGTATTTTGTTGCCAGTCACACCGGCGAAACAATGTCCTATGACGTCAGGGGTCTTAAGCTCCTCCCAGTGATGTATCATCTCTACATGCAATATTATTGAAGGCGCCCAGCGGTGTTGAGAGTTTTGAATATTTGTTTACTAAATATAGCCTTCGGCGGCGCATTTTATAGCAAGCGATAGTTTACGAAGGCACTTTTATTTTTTATTTATTGGAAAGAATGCATTACACCGGATACCTTCCGCAATCTTTTATTGTGCTCACAAAATGTGCGCGAACTACTTCCTTAGCAACCAAGGCGTCTCATTTTATAGCAAGCGCTAGTTTACGAAAGCACTTTTTTTTTCTTTCGTTTTTCTCGTAATTCAAGTGTCTAAAAAGGTTATAAATGGGAACAAATATACATATATTATTTTTTCGGTTCATTAATTTTCATTATTATGCACAAGAATGCAGTTTATTGGGAAAATTATATTAACGCTGAACACATCGAAATGTCGCCAGTGTTAGGGTAGGCTACCCCAAACTCTATCCTTAGCCCTTGGATCCCCTTTACGATCAATCACCCCTTTACGATCATTAGGGTTAGGTACACGTTTGGCTATTGGATTACCCAAACTCTATCCTTAGCCCTTGGATCCCCTTTACGATCAGTCATCCCTTTTACGAGCATTAGGGTAAGGTACCCGTTTCGTGGCTATTATAGATTCTATAGCGGCTCCTAATATTCTTCACACAAAAACGTCGAGTAAAAAGAATGAAATGGTTTTGTGTCAAATATTTTGGCTACTGGAAACTGTCCTGGGACATTCACACTGGCCACTTTCACCGGCTACATATTTTCAGTCTGATTCAAAGGCGAACTCACCGTTGTGTCGTCACTAGCCATGCTAATGCCCCCCTCGTTCCTTACTATTATCCACATCATCGTTAAAGTGTTCCCTGCCACACTTTTCTGTCACAAAATCTACCCGACGAATTATTAAATACCATGTCATTCATGCGTACTCGCGATTTCAGTTCGCGGCATATCGGCTCATTCCTTACCACTCGGTATCTTGTAGATTACGGAATGGGACGAGTGTGCCAAATGGCATCGGGATCATTCGTAAGTGTCCGTAGACTCAAGTCACGAGACACCATGCCTACCCGTAACCTTCGTAAGTGTCCGTCACCTATTTGACCCTTTTCGTTCCGTTCCGTAACGTCGTAGGCATGACTAAGTAACTTTGCACTTTGTTTCACAGTGTGGACGTAGCTCAGTCGGTTAGCTGTCGGGCTAACAACCCGAAGGTCGCGAGTTCGCGTCCGACGGATTCTCATAAAAACTGTGGTTGCTTGTCTTTGAGACATGTGACTTACGGCAGAGATCGTCCTCACGAGAAGTTGTGGTACTGTATTCTAAAGGTGCTCCACATACGCATATAACTCCATTTGATATGTAGTTATGTCGTTCAGATACTAGGCAGTATATTGTTCGCTCAGTTTCCGTAAAGCTTCTAAATAAAAAACGTCGTCGTACAGTACTTGTATCGGTGTACGATAAAAAGCGGAGAAATTTCCTGTTTTTCGACGCAGAATAAATTCTCGGACAACACTTAGAATTGTCTTTTTTTAAAACCGGTTTAATATTTGCAGTTTAATTTACACCATCAATTAGGAACATTAATATTCATAGCCGGAGGTAGATCCAGTGCCGAGTGAGCGCAATTCTCGCACAACCTTCACTTTTCCGAAATGTGCGTCAGAAAAAAACACTCGGCATCCAGAGGGTTTACGGACATTTGAGTGACATCACGAACCCGGAAGTGAACTTGTTCTATTATTACTTGCCCGTGAAGAGATCACCCGTTTAATAAACATATAGCTGTATTACACATTGTGTAATAACAAAACGCGTGCTTGTGTACTCTCGGGACACGTTTCACGAACAAACATTGAACGCTCTCAACATCCCTTGGCTTATTCAACGACATTGCGCGTGGAGATGATAGATTACTGAGTGGAGCTTATGCACACTCGATTGACCCAAGCAACCTTGTTGCTTGTCTGACGACCAATGGCATTGTTTCGCCGATGGATCTTGCAACAAAATTCCACAAATTACGTTATCGGGTATTGTGACGTGATTGTAAACTTTGAGGTGCAAGGCCCCGTTCCACAGGGCGATCGTATTGTAGCGCAACGACAGTCGTTAGTCAAGTTAAAGCATGTGAGTTGCCATAACCTTAGCGCTACGATAATTTTCTGGAAGGGACGCCTATATTCTAAAGGTGGACCGTTGTATGGTATTAAATCCATACGTTTCAACTTTTTGCGTGTTTGAAGTATTATTCTGTTAAAACTCAATTGGACCATGCCGTGGATCGTGTAGGTGTCAGTCTATTCACACTCAACAGTAGAATGGTAAAAACGTTATAAATGGCAAGTAATAAATAAAATACAAAACTCGCTCCCGTGTAAAACCAATTTTATGGAACTCGAGAATAGTTGTGGTATCTGACGAGCGAAAGTGAGTCAGATACCAGAACTATTCACTCTTCCATAAAATTGGTATTACACGGGAGCTCGTTTAGTATTCTATATTTTGTTTTTGCTCGCCGAAGACAATATATAAAACTGACATACCTAATATTTGGGGATGTAGCCCTTTGCTGTGTAATGCTGGTGTAAAAGGTTTTGGTTTTGATTTAATCAACCGTCAAAGATTCCCATATGTCATGAATCTCTTCTTGCAGATCTTCGGTAGTGTCGATATTATGAACAGGTGTTTTCAACTCTCATTTGATACGAAGCCAGATGTTTTCTATAATGTTCATATCTGGAAACTGTGCAGTCCCAGTGAGTGACTGAATTTGGTTGTTGAGTACATAATTTATTACGGACGTGCACGCTGAATAGCAGCATTGTCATCTTGAAAATTTCGAGCAATTACTGGCCACAAATTTTCATCCAACACTTCTTGATATTTCTGGGCATTTACACTCCCTTCCAGGAATGTTTATGTCCTCACACCCTCAAACGCTATGAATCCCCAAAGCATCACACTCAGACGTTTGCCAGGGGGTAGACTGAGGCGTCCTGATGCGTTTGCGAACAACCCTTCCGTGATAGCCTTCCCCCTAATAATTTACCCTGAATAGTTCTCCTGAATAAAGAAGAAGGCCTGTTTTCATTAATGTTGTTAGTAAATTCTGTAAGCGATGATCGTCTATTGACTTTGACACTACGAATCAACACCCCTCTGTCACGGTTGCTCAGAATCCTCAGTCTGCCAGTTCGTTGCTGATTTTCCAGCGATGAATCAAACCATGTTCTTTGTTCTTGGGTAGATCCAGAAGTTGACTTACTTCTCTGCAGGATTTACCATTCAAATGCAGGTGCATGATAACTTCCTTCTTGTCCGGCGCTAGAATATTCCTTCTCCGAACCATCACAAAGTCAGTGGCAGAAATCGTGAGAAACGGAGCAGACGACAACAAAGCACGTGGCACGCGATACTTGACGACGTCATCAATCTGTGGGCAAAGTTTCGCATTATAACATTTCGCGGGTCGAAAGTTAGACGTGCTAAACCAAAAGCGATGGTCTCTTGGCAAACATGCAACGTCTCAAATGTCCCTTAACTTATGGCACGGTAGTGTAGTTAGCTTAGTAATCCAAGATGCCGTAAGATGCGACTGTGTTTTTCGTAACCCAATTGCGTAGATCGATGCTCATGATGTCAGTAACTGGATTGTCTGGTCAAGACTTGATTATTTACAGACCGCCGTCATATAGCTGGATTATTGCTGAGTGCGGCGTTAGTTCTAAACAACAAACAAACAAACACATTTTGGATGCTGTGCCGCGAGAGCGAGTACGCGCATATTGCCTCGCTGTGCGCTCGCCCGCCCTCCTGACACGCCTCAGGGTTAGAATTGGTCCCCAGCACGATATTTCGTGTATCAGGTGGCATCAATTGGTGGCTTTTTTGATTACGTGGAATCGTACCCCAACGGAGTTAAACGTTGCTCATAATATCAACAACTGCATGGTGTGTCTGACACAGACTCAATTTTTAACAGGCCGCCATATAGGTGGAATACATTTGACTGCGGCGAAAAACAAATCATGCTGATTTGGTTGATTTGTTAAAGGTGGCGATGATATAGGTGTGTCGAATTGTGAGTAAGTAATCTCAAGAATTAATTCTGAACACTGTTGACTGACACTGCGTCCATCGCTTGTTATGCGCATATTTGCGTTGTGTTCACTAGAATGCATATGGACGTAGGGACGTTTCCAACAGAGATTGAAGAGACTTCATTAACTTCTGTATACACACGAGGAAATTCCCGGGGCTTTTAATGATTGGGAAATCAGAACATCATATTAAAAAAAATATATTTGTACAATCGATTGCACCTCAGAAACCGATGCATCTTTAATGGGAGCAGTGGGAGAGCTAACAAAACTAGACAAGTAAGCAGGTTTATCTTATCTTATTGTATTACTATTCGATAATAATGATAGGGAACTAATACTACTACTTCTGTTTCCGAGCGGACGTTGTTCTGAAGGTGCTGCTACTCCCTGTAGAACGGAGCCCAGTGTTGTGAGCTGACTTCAGGAAGGTAGTACTGCCACTGGCATCACGGGTCAGGCCTCGGCGTATGGCTGATAAGCGTTTTTCTGAAAGAAAGGATTAAAGTTTACATTATCATGTAAATATAATAGATAAATAATGTTTTGGAAAAACATGAATTCATGCCACAGCACCGTGGAATCTCGCAGCCTCCACTTTCAACTGAAGTATGATATCCCAGCATTTGCACACTGACGTAAAGAAACATGGCTTCTGAGTGTATCCTCACGGCTGTATCGACTAGCGTCCGTGTAAAGGCGCCTCACGAGTCAAATGATGGGTCGATGATTACTGTTCATCTATTTAGGAGAAAACAATAGCAACTTAGATGAGGAGACACTCGACATCTTGCAGATAGAGAGTAAAGCCAACACTGCGGTGATGTGCAACGTTCAGACAGAATTCTGATACTCTGAACTTCTTTGCATGTGTCAGAATCAATCATTTCTTTGTCAATTAATTCTCAATCAATTTTAATGTCAATATTCATCAAACACCGAAAGTTTATCCAACTTCGAGTGTTATTAGCGAGTGGATAAATATCTGATTCTGTTCGAAACTCATTCCGTTCGAAGCAGGCCAGAAAGGAAAGCAAAGAGGAGAAGAAAATACAGAGAGATCGACACCCGCCTTGCATCATTAAAGCGTGACCTTGGTGCAGGAAACATAGACATTGTATTTTTCGCAAGATCAGCTTCACATGCCATACATCTAGATTTAGAAAATTAAGTGTGGTGTATTTAGTGATTGTATATATGTATCTCAGTCAAACGCATATATATATCCATGTATCTTTGTCCCTGACTGTGATATGATAATGATATATAAAATGGAAAATAAAAATCAGAAATGCCACAGTTTTGTGTTTGAGATGTGTGTTATCCGGACTTACGGTTCACAACAACATGCGATATGGTCTGTTGTACCGCTAAGCCTTTATTTGCCAAAATCTCACGAAGTCGACCAGGGGGATTAACTTACCCTTGTCCAGTCATTGGAAACTCGACTTCGTGTGCATAAACCCATGTATTTTTAGTATTGGTGATATTTCGGAAAAGTCATAAATGTAAAACGTTTATGGACGACGACGGAAGACTAGCTACGACATAAAAGGTCAGGCCCCGGGATCATGAAACAAACTTAAGACCATATTTTTCTTAACTCTTAAGATTTAGACTTAAGGCCAAATTTTGTCTTAAATCCGGGATCACGAAGCACAATCTATGAGAATATCTTAAGCCTAAGACAAAATTCCTAAGACTGCCCCTGAGTAGAAAATTTGTAGCAAGAAAGATGGCGGGGGTTGTTCGCCTCATGCGTCGCCTAAGGACAAAAAGGACAAAATAGCAATTCATCGGACATTTCGAGACCGATTCAACCCTCTTGATCTGTACAACGACGAAGAGCTCTTTGAGAGATATCGATTTCGTCGTTTCACCATTTTTTTCATCGTTGGTCTAACCGGTGATGAACTGGCATAGATTCTACCCCACTCAACTTTCCCACAGTCTCCCACCTATCATTCAAGTTTTGATATTCCTTCCGTTTGTTGCCACTTGGGCTTTTCACCTTTAGTTGCTAGGTCGTTTTGTGACAGCCATATTGGGTAGTGTTTACAAAATCACGTTATACGTACACTGGTAATGAGACGCAAATATCATCACGTATGTTTCAAAATCAGCTGCGATACATACATCCTTGAATTCCTCATACAATTTCAAATCAAATGCCAAATGGTCTTTGTCACCAATACAAATTGTCTAGATGTAATGAAGCAAAATAAATGAGGTGTGAAAACGAACGCTGAAAAAAGTGCACTTGTTGGAAATGTAAACAAAGCCATTCGTCTATTCGTTGAGTAGATCTACATTGGCTCAGCATTTTCAGAATATACACGGGAAGAGAATCGTATGTCACATGCTTTCTGCCTTCGAACCGTTTTTAACTTTTAATCTAATTGTTAAATCAAGTGTTAACTTTGGAATTTTCAAAGGCACATTAGAATTTTCAACTATTAATTTTCCGAATTTAGCAAAATGCGTTCTGTGTCCAGTTGTTTTGATTGTTTGACAGTTACATTGTAATCTTTTAATAAAGTTATAAACATATCTATTGTTTTTTGTTGTTTATTTACGTTATTACTCTTGAACACTGTGTACAACACTAAAGAAACATTGTTGTAAGTTTGAAATTTCTCAAACTAGGAGGCGGGGCTTGCTGATGTTGGCATCTGCCAATGGTAATAATCTTTAACAAACCGTGCTCTTACTACCATGATACAGCACGGGTAAGATCAAAGCTACCGCTCGCAACCCGTGCTACAAATGCATATACGAACCCTGAATCAACGAAAGCCCCTTGTAAAAAAAATCCTGCGTACTGTTGACACTGAACACGCCATTTAGTAAAAGTCGGTTACCGGTAGTGATGCCATACGTCAACATATGTTGTACATATTAAGTAATTTCTTTGAGGTGAAGGTCCTTGAATGAAAGTACACACGATCATTGTGTCCTGCTATTTTTGTTTCAATTATGATGTAGATCGTGCATGTCTTGTGTACATTTTTTCACACATTTAATTTCACTTTGGATAATAATCAATGTTTAATATGATATCATAGGTAGATATAGGCCACAACATGTATGAACCTTTAATAATATCCTGTTTGTTTGAACAATGTTTACATATGAAATTGATAAGTTTATAGTGTCGTATACGATATTTCTTTTTTTGGACAAGTGATACTTGATGAAATGTAAATGCAACTGCAACATGTATGTATTTCTAGGGAGTGTAATAGTCAATATTATAAGTTCATATAAACAGTGTCCACGAATAGCCGTATAACTAAACTGAAGATATAACTTAAAGAAAATTGATATTATTTTTCGTTAAAATATATGCACACATTTCTAGAAGAATTGTCTTTGTCTTGGATTTTTTTTATGCCGTTTGATACACAGAACAGTGATATCTAACGATTCGCCAGGTGCGCGTTAGTCACAAACGACTTATGAATTATTCCTCTAGTTTTGGATTATATAATCAATGGGTTCATCCTTTATCAAATATTGTGACCACAGGATATTAAACTAAAATATAACCCGTGCCATGTACCCGTGGACGATTATCCATATACGATTATCCTGATAATTCTATACCAAGAGAGCTTTCTTCGCATCTTTTATGGTATAATTTTGAGACAAGATGATGAGAAATAATTACATAATAATGAACAAATACATGTCCAATATTGAATAATAATTTTGTATGGTTTGAAATAGTCTTTTGAGTACTTGATTACGTAAAATTGAAGCCAAACAGGTGCGTGTCTTGTCCAATTAAGATACACTGTACATTATCGAATTGTTTATCTATTCAAGACATCATTTACATAGTAAACGCAGTCTTTTTATGTAATACCAGTGTCGTCTTTCTCCGACGTTATCAAAGACATACAAGCAGCCATGACGTCAAATAGAATTGTGTCATTTTCTTAATAATTCATTACATTTGATTTGATTTGATCCAATTATATAGGTGCAACATTAGTCAAATTACACTTGCACAATCAGGAGAATGTTAGAATCTAAGGACTAATTCATGGTTTTTCGCTTTCACTCATTTTTATGCAGTACAATTTCATCATTTCTGATGGGTTTTTTATGCCTAAACGTATACAGTTTCAATATTGATATTTGTGTTGGAATAGTTTGGTTCCTCGTGAACAAAACACCACGAAAATACACTGTCCTTACCCACAGCTAATTCTCACCAAGTGACCTGAGTTACAATAAACTAGTGCTAAGCATAGCGGAGTTATGCCCCCTTTCCTTTGAACGTGTGTAACCTTTCTGTCGCCTTTTGACGTCATAGAGGTAAATCAGTTTTCGTCATTTACGGCAGGCTATTTTTTCCATTGAATTTATGTCGTTATACATACTCATATAACTCCTTTTGAAATATATTTATGTCGTTCAAATATTAGGCAGTATTTTATTCGCTCACAGTTTCCGTAAAGCTTCTAAATGAAAAAAAATGTTGCACAGTACTTTTATCGGTGTACGCTAAAAAGTGGAGAAATTTCCTGTTTTTCGACGCAGAATAAATTCTCGGACAAAACTAAGCAGCGTCTTTTTTTCAAACCGGTTTAATATTTACAGTTAAATTTACACCATCAGATAGGAAATTTAATATTCTGCATCGCTGCGTACTTTTATAGCCGGATGTAGATCCAGTGCCGAGTGAGCGCAATTCTCGGACAACCTTCACTTTTCCGATCTTAGGAAAATGTGCGTCAGAAAAATAACCTCGGCATCCAATGATTACCGTTGTGCGATATTACGTACGCGTGTCCCTATGACGACGGTCTTAGCTAAGATTTGGCTGAGACCGTTTCAAGATCCAGCCTTAGACCGAATCTTAGCTAAGCAAAATCTTAAAAACTTAAGACAAAATTCGTGCTTAGCAAAATTTGAGCTAAGAACACTTTCATGATCCCGGGGCCAGGTGAGCTGAAATATCCCCCAAGAAGAATATAATACCGAATCGTATCTTGAAATTTCAACTAAGTATCTTGAAATTTCAACTTCTATATCTTGAAATTTCAACTTAGTATCTTGAAATTTCAAGATAGTATCGAAATTTTTTTAAAACAACCAAATGGCCCAAAAGGCTTCCGTAGGATCTTGATATTTCAAGATTATTCACTTCAAACGTATTTTTTACATCTTAGGATGTTAACTTAGTATCTTGAAATTTCAACTTCTGTATCTTGAAATTAAAACCAAAGAAACAAATGGGCCCAAAAGGCTTCCGTAATATAAGGCTCAGAGTTGAACTTTGTGTAAAGTAGGTTCAATTGTGTGTATTGCAACAATCTTATATACTACAACATTCTTGGACATTTAGAATTATTGTGGAAATTAAGTTACTTGTTTCATATTTGTTAATACGTTTTAATAAGTACATTTGTATATAAGCAAGAACTATTTGAATATCAATGCTGACAGCAACTTTTGTTTAACTGCTGACCACATATCCAGCAGACCAACAGTGTCCTGACATAATATTTTTATAAGTATCCAAACGGGTATGGTTTTGTTTTCATTTCTCAAATTTTCAAATTTCTAAAGCAGCATTCCGTACAAAAATATATTTCCCAGAAAAGCGACTGTTGCCAGATTGTATCAGAAGAAACTTCAATTCATTCTCTATATATCAATTGTTGAAGCATAAGGCGTTATCCATTTAGGAGATAAACCTGCCGTGTTTTGAAATTCGAGGTAATTTTAATTTGGAACCGAGCTCTAAGTGTTCTCAAATAGATTTCATCATGTTTGATAAGGTGTTGTGACAAAGTGCTTGTGTAGTGTAGCAATGAGTGGCAAAATCATCAGATAATATTCCGATACTGATCGTATACAGTTCTAATGGGTTATCGGCGGCCATTATTATATGCACCGATAGCCACGCAAGTATTTGTGTGAAAAAGCATGTTAATTTTGAGGTATCGAACGGAATTAAACACCTGATTTTACTCCTAGTTTAGCCAAACTGAATCAAGCAATCTTTAGTGTCATGGTTGAATGTATCATGGCATTATGAGTGTTAGATGCGCGGAAATGGCTACATTTGGAAATGCAAAATATGACAGTATATTCCGCCCCTTCCTGTTTTTTTCTCTATAAATGTCCGATCTTTCTGCTCCACATTAAATACTGAAAGAATAAATGTCTGAAGGCCCTTGACATTAAGAGTTGTCTCTAATTCCAAGTGGTGAGGGTATCAGAAAACCTAACTGTGCAGAACACTGATCCGCTTTAAACTTGATTACGGCTCCATCATGTATGGTGGGACTTTTAAAAGCAATTTGAAATTAATAGATACGGTTCATCATCAAGGCCTCATGAGCCATCCTTAAACAACGTCGCGTTAAATTGCCATTATTGTATATTTCTAAACTACATTCCACTAAATCCAATCCAGACAGTGTTTTTAATCCTCTTTACGCAAATCTCAACCATAAAAAAATCATCTCGTATTCCACCTCTTGGTATCAGAATGAAATCTGATATTTCTGCTGCGCAAATAAATCTTGGAAACATTGCCCCCACTCAGCTATTCTCTTCACCACCATAGCAGTTAGTGAAGCTAACTAAACTAAAGAAATCTGACACAAATCAACTAATTTATCAACAACATTATAATGAATTACGAAGCACATATACTATATTTACAGATGGATCCAAGGATGGTGACGCTGTTGCCAGCGCCATTGTAATTGGATCCAGGACTATCTCATGCAGATTACCCGATAACTGTTCTATTTTCCCAGCAGAAGCAAATGCTATTTTAACAGCACTAAACACCTACTTGGGTTGTCAGTCCAGATTCGAAGAGGCCATTATGCGACGATGTCATGTTGGCCATTCGAGATATACAAACCAGTATTTGTTAAAAGGTGAGGATCCTCCATACTGTATCCCTTGTGATATAAGAATCACAGTCAAGCATGCCCTGCTTGACTATTGATTTTTCCATCACAAGGATCAATATTTCATCAATAAAGGATCTTTTTAACAATTTATCTTCCCTTCACTAACCCGCTAGGTGCGCTGACCCGGACGGTCCAACCTTAAACTGACGGCGCATGTGGTATGCGCGATACGAGCACTACATGTTACTATGTAGCGTATAGACGGTTAACTAGTATAACCTTCACCTCTATCGGCAACGGTCATGCTTGTGTGTGGACAGCGTATCTTTTCGCCTTAACAATGATTTATCTTTCGTCATACCCGGAAATAAATGTTCCTTGATTTAATGATACATCAGGGATGACCACGACTGACTATATTGTATAGTTAACCACTAGATATTCATTCGAAGCGAGGCGGTGAGATCAGCTGATCGTACATTCCAGTTCGCTTTGTTGACGTTTTGCAATCGGTACTGAAAGTGTTGCCCTTGATGTATGAATATCACACTTTTAAAAGTTAAGAAGATTTTGTATACGTTCCTATGTCTATGTTGTAGTATCGCCGAGCAGGCTGCATCATATGCATGCATTCCAGTTTGTAGAGCGGTACGCGAAATGTGAAGGTCTTATGCAACGTAAAGTTGCCCGTAGCCCCAATGTTGTGAATATTGACAGCAACACATGTAAGTATTTGTCAGATATATAACTGAGAGCAATGAGAAATGTTCTCAAGAAATTGTAAGAGTAACAGGCACTGTAAAATTATGTCATCAACTAGATATCATGATACAATGTTCAAAATAAAAGAAATGGAAATCACTGAAATCTGTTTTGATATTTAAGGGTTAATTGGTGCATGTTGTATAAAAGGATTTTATGTGTATGAATGGCAGCAGTTTGTTGCCAGATACTACCATGATTATATTTCAATATGATCAATGAAAGATAAATATTATTTTGGCCTTTTTGAATTTTACAAAGTAGAAAAACAAAATATTCAGACACATATATTAGTTAAAATACACATTCAAGAGTATTTGTACCAACTACAATTTTTATAAAATGAAACAATATATTCATACTAATTGCCAATCTCTATAATGTTGATTGTATTAACAATGCAGTGTCTACATCCAGTTTGCATTGACAATAATCATATGATTGTGACACAGATAAAGCTGATTCTTAACTTCATTAGGCCTTGCTTTTTATGTTTCCTTGTTCTAAACTGATGTTTCAAATTCCAAAGATATCTGCATTGCACAATGACTCTTATTATTTTACTTAATATCTTGGCATACTTGTGCATGTGTACTAGTATTTGATTACACATGCATGACTTTTTAGCAGTCATCTGTTTCTGAACTGAATAGTATGCTAATAAAGATAATTAACATAAATAAGGGTCTGGTATTCTTTCAGGTTTAGAGAATCAATCAATTCATTGTGAACACATTTTTAATTTCTTACATAAGTTACTTTGATCTTGATAAGATCAAAATAGATCCAAATTAAATTGAGGAGATTAAATTATGCAGTCTAATTCATGTCAGCCAGTCTGTCTAATATCCGGCCCTTTTTTTCAGGCCATACTAAATGAACATTTAAGAAAAAATATACCTTGCCTGAGTGAATCAGTCAATGGGCATATTGACTGAAATTTTCAGACAAAATACATATTTGGCCTGATTATAGACACTGACTGTAACATATGTAAGTATAATCTGTTATATGCAAAAACAAATACCATAAATAAATCCATTTATCTACATGGAATGACTGTGGGGTTCAATTTGCATTTATTTAACCATCAGAAGATTTGATGATGAACTTTCTAAATTCATATTTGCTAGATGATAATAAAAATACAAAATATACTTAATACTGCAGGTGTCTTGAAGTACTGTTGAATGAAAATCAGGATACTTAGATACAGCAGGATAGTGTGTGGGTTTGTATGGGAAATAATTTGTCAACATTAAAATAAATATAATGTTACTAAAACAAGAAGATAAAACTATTATTTAGATCTATTTATGCATCATACACATTTTGTGGGGTAGTCAGTATGATATGTTGTTTGTTGGGACAAATCTCTGTAATTTACTACTATTTTAAGAGCATGGGTATCAGAATTCTGCAAGAAATGATTTATGAGATCAATGAATTAACACCTGTGATGACTCTTAATGGTGGGACACTTAATGGTGGGACACATCGCGGACTTGTATAAAGTTATATAGGTCCGTGGACAAATGTTATAAGGGGCAGAATAATATGGGTAAATCTCTTATTTCAAAGTATGATGACTGGTATGTATATTGCAATGAGTAACTGAGTGCTTAATAGATGCATGGTAGATGTTCATTTGGCCTATTTCCAAAAAAATAATATAAATTTAAATATTCAGATGCAACTTTAATTTTGATATAAAAAGTAACATTTAAAATCAGTTATTTTATTATTTTGAACGTTATTTCAATATTTGTAAAGGCACAGATGTATCCTTACTAGATCATTGGTAAAGGCCTGTCAAAGATGTCTGTGTGCTGCAAATGTTGACGTATCACTAATTTTATTAAATTGAAGTCCATGGTAGTATTTGTTGTGATTTGAATGCTTGAATTGTTGTGGGAAATAACACAAAGACTGATAAATAAAATGAGTTTGCATTATTTCATCGATGCAATATGTTAGCCCAGACTGACAGAATGCCTCGCTGTTTTCTGACGTAGAAAAAACCCGTGGCAATATACCATTTTTCATGACGTTTTTCCCGCTATATTCCATAGTGACAATTCGTCTTGTAGTTGAAGTCTCAACAAATGTTGATATTATAAACTAATAATCACTACAAAATAAGTGCTAGTTAAAGGTATTCAGTTGTAAACGACCGTTTTTGAACGAAGGTGCAACAGGATAACTCTTTAGCTTGGCTCCGTCTCTACATGTCAGTAGTTGTCGCAGCGCGCATTGATCCGGGAACCAGACCGGAAGCGACAGTTTGGACCGTCGCTTACATCATTTCAAAAGGAGAGTTATTGCCCTTTGGAACAAAAAGATCGCCCAATCATTTGCTAGTATGTGATTATTAACTGAGAATGTTAGTGGCTGTACCCTTGATGGGGGTTGAAGTAGCGTAAAATTATTGTCCCCCTGAGAGGGTATGTAAGCCCACGTCATTCAAAGTATTTCATGTCTACCAGTGTTTTAATCGTAGAACATTTGTTTGTTTTAATCTTTGGCTAAACATTCTCCATAATCATCAGTGACTAAAGGGATGGTGTAAATCCTGCTGGGGTCCATGCAGGAAGCAAAGGTACTGCAAGTCCCCATGGTCCCCAGTTATGGTGGCCTAAATTTAGTTGCTGGTGATATACAGCCCGATTTTATACATTGCATTGTTATGAATAATAACTTTTTAAGGTTATATACTTGTTTTAAAGTTTTATCTGTGATAATCTAGTTCTTTTACTGTCCTTTGTCGACAGGTTTTGTATTCTAAATTCATGTGTTGTATTATCTGATTCAGTCACGATATGGCTGAAATATTGCCGATGTGACTTTAAATATTAACTCACTCACTCTCTATAAATTAACTGTAAAGAATACATATGCCATGAGAATGCGTGATACAATTGCGAAAACGTCAGTATCTGACCATTAACCTGTGTTACTGCTCTGCATCGCCTGTTCATGGAATGAATCAGTCTCTGGTTTTAACTTGTGCTATTCTTTCCATTTCACCCTGCAGTGCCTTTTGAAGTTGCAGGTGGGGTGGCGTTGTCGGACACTTTTATAGAGGTCATCCCATAAATGGCGTGGTCTGGAAACCATGGCAGCAGAGATATACTGGTTCCTCAGGAAATTCATGGTGATAGGCGCAATCTGAGGCCTGACATTATCCTGTTGAAAATATCTATCCGAGAGTCGATAACGGGAAGACGGTAATGTGGAAAAATACATCTCGGTACCGAAGGGCGGTCAGGTTTCCTTGCACGTGCATCTTGTTTGGCTTTGGTTATAATACATGGCTGCCCACATTATCACCCACCTCCACCCCGAATCTGTCGACTTCCACAGGTCAATTAGAGGCTCATTTGAACGCCTCTAAACGCAAGTTCTGCTGTCTCGTCGGTGCAATATAACTAATCCCCACTGTCTCAGATCCTAGCGTTGTACGTTAGCACATTACTGAACATGTAAACGTGTGTTCTGACGTCGCAATACGGTACCAGTATATGGTCTCCTAGCACAGTCCGTACTCAGGCAGTCGATAGCGATAGTTTTTGTTGCTGTCACAGTCTGATGGCGCAAGTGAAATACCAGGGTGTACCGATCCTGAGATGCAGTTGTGATGCGTGATCTCCCCGATCGTGTTCGATCTCGCGTCGATCTAAACGTTGAAGAAACGGGCAACTTCTATTTGAGATTCTTCCGTTTGCAGCCGTTCGATGTCGATGTTCGACATGAAAGGTTTAGTCTAGTCATGTAGAATCAGAGTAAAACATGTTGGACATACCAGCGGACGAATACTTCCTTTAGAAATCTTACATCCGTTTGTCACGAGCTTATTGAAATATTTTCGAGAAAAATGTGCCATGGTTCTAAAAAGTCATCAAATGTTCTATTTGAGCGCTAGGTTCAATTCAGAAAACTATTAACACTAACATTTGTGAAATCAATATCATGTAGGTGAATTTCATCACAATACACGATATTTCAGTCAGTAAGCAAGTTAAAATTCAAAAGTCACATCGGCAGTATTTCAGCTATGTCGTGACAATAGAAGATTATGAATTAACAAGATACACATTTAGACTATATAAAAACTTGTCAATAAAGGACAGGAAAATAACTAGACTATCGCCGACTTATATTTATAATTTTCATGCAACCATAAAAACATAACGATACATGATAAAAACGAGCTAGAGCTGGCAAGCAAAGTTAGCTGGGCCACACTATACTAGGGACCATGGAGACTTAGGGTACCATCTGCTTCCTGATTTACCCAACTGCTGGTGACTGTTAAAAACGTTAATCCAAACAGTTCAAACCAACACGTATACTACGATTACAACCATGGAGAGATGACAACTACTTTGAATGACAAGGAACGTATGTACCCTCTCAGGGGAAAATAATTTTACGTTGAACTCCCTTTGAAGGTACAGCTCCATACAATCTGAGTTATTTATTTAATCTACCAAACTGAAAGATTACTGACTTCTTATATCACATATTGTTATGAAAATTTATCAATTAACATAATTTTTTTTAAAAAGACCTTACTAACTTACACTGAAAATACCATTTATGGATGAAACTTGGAAACTCCCTCCCAAATATTGAAATTATTTGAACCTTGGTGACATTCTACAACATTTGATAACATCCTATTCTAGATTTAGATGTTGCAATTTCAAGCTTCCTGTCGAGACCAGCAGATATTAAAATATAATTTATAATGAAAGATATTGTCATTGTATGTCATGCAACTTAAAGGCTATTTTGCGAAAAAAGAAAGAATAGCACATATTCTATTATGTTATGCCTATTCTGAACTGAGAAACAATTTGTAACTAGATTATTTGTTTCTATAAACCAAACTAGTCGATTATTGATCATGCGTTCATTGTTTTGCTAAAGCACCTGGTTATTTAAATTGGAAGATAATTTGAAGGATCAGTATGATCACCTCCGAGTTTAGGTAACAGAACAACAATAGCATCACGCCATGATCATCAAACAATATTCAACAGTGTACTTAAACATGGATGCGGTAAGTGCTTCAGAAGTTGATAATGTATGTTATCAGCTCGTGTAACTGTATCATGAGCTTGCCCAAGGGCAGTATGGAGCCATTGAATGAGTAATGATTCCTTGTATTCTTCCACATTACCTAAATTGAAATGAATAATTTTCTTTTCTTGTTGGTTTTTAAATTATTGGAATTTAGGTACATCATTAGAGGAGGAAGAATGTTCAGCCAAACTTCAGTATGTTGATCTCCAAGCCCTCCATGACCAGTTTCCCAAGCACTGCATTATCATGGGTGATTCGAAACCCCATTGGGGAAGTACGCATACAAGCAGTAAGGGGATAGTGCTGCACGATTATATTTCTAACAACAATATATGTCTCTTAATGATAATTTCACATATTTACATCCTGTTACAGATACATATTCTTTCCTTGATTTGTCTATTACAGACTCTGATCTGCTCATAGGTCGTCATGGACTGACCGTTCTAATTCTATGTGGAAGAGATCATTTTCCAACCATTCTCAAAGCTAACTCCAACAAGATGGAACTTCACTAAAGTTCATGGCTGGCTGGTGTCTCCTGATGTCATTGGTTTCTTGTTTTGCTTTTTTGTCCTTTTCAGGAGACACCAGCCAGCCATGAACCGTGACCAGGGAACCTATCTGCCTTATGCTTGGAACTTATTACTTAACCTTTGTCGGTGCTATTTATCTAGCTGGCTTCCATTTGCCCGTTGCCTTTTCTATTCTTTTACCTTTCAGTGCTAATTACCCCCGGCCTCCCGTTTGCCCATTGCCAATCATTGATCGTTAAGTCCTGGCTTCCAGTTTTCCATAACTATCAGCACTAATTACTGTAAAGTTTTAGCCTCCATTGTCTATTGCTAATCACCTATCAGCGCACACTCCGTCGCAGTGGTGACTCAGCCTAACACCACTGCCACAGGCTAATTTGCATATCACGTGACCGGACTTTTCTCTTGTTTGTAAACAAACGCGCTTTTTCAGAAATCAGTATAGAACAGACTAATGCAAGTATTTGGGGGCGCTTCACATATTGTTTTGCATAACTATATAGATATGCTACTACAACTGCGACAGTGAGTTGCATGACAATATATATTTATGCATCAAAGTGACCGTGTCGCTAGCTCTCCGTTGGGCTTCGATGACAGCACGTGGAGCCGTACAACCAATGTAAACATAGGATAACAACGCAAAAACAAGTAGATTTTTACGTATTTGCATACTTTCTCAATGAAAGTTAACCATTCTTTGACATTTGTTTATGAAAATGTGTAGACTTGTCAAACATGAAACGGATGAAAAGCATATGCAATATCTTGAATGGACTGTGAAAGACGTGACGAATCGTCACCTGGCGCTGGCCTGTGGCAGAGGTACTATGCTAGCTGGCTGCCGGTCGCATGGAACTCTGGGTAGGAGAGTGCTATCAGCGCCAATTATCTGTTGGCTTTACTTCTTAAGTTTCCACCCGTTTGTTACCTTATTACTTTTGTTGTTCTTACATGTACATATATATATGCTCTTTATCATATAATGGGTAGATTTCTCGGCAGGATAAAGCCAACGGATAAAAACGATATCCGTTGGGGTCATATGCGGATAGAGATGCAAATATCAAAGGTCAAGTAGGGACTACTTTCAGTGTTTATAAACAAACATGGCGTCGCACTTGTCATTCGGCGATCGAGTCAGAATTAACCATCGTGAATCTGGATAAACTACAGGGATAATTGCTACAATTATCAAAAGAACATTCTAATATACTGAAAATCAGTGTCGAACTGCGACGTAACTAAGGCATTTTATACGTTTTGGCAACTTTGGAGACATAAATTTCGAAACAATTTTGCGAGGGCACTAGGCCTAGCCAAGCGGGATCAGTAGCCATATCTGTGCTTGTAGACCTCTGCGGCTTGAAACCTTTTCCACAAATAAAAAACATTGGATTTAGGCGAAATATGTATGAATTGTTACGTTTTGTCGCTGTGTGTCCATCTGACTGCACTCCTTTACGTTATGACAGAACAGGCAGACTGTCAACAACGTCAGAGAAACGTCAGAGTAGCTTCCCTATGACAAAGGGCAGTTACTCTACCGAACAGACCGATGGATTGCCGCGAAAGGCAAGTAAAAACATTGGTTGTTTTGCGTATATGTTGCTTCGCCACTGCATAAGAAACAGATGTCCGTTGGAACTATATTGGCTACTGTCACTGTCCGACTGACACATCACTTACCCTGTGACGTAATAAATATTAATGCGCGCATTCCAGGAAAACTCGCAATGTTTAGGTAATGTTTGTGAGTGAGGGGAAGCGATTTTCAAGCACGGAATTGAAGAATGACATTATATGATAAAGTGGTTATCACGCTTGTGTGGCTGGGGATGGTAAATATCCTGTATTAGGAATAAACACTATGTATTTAGCTCGCCAAGGCTCGCTAAATACAATGTTTATTCCTAATGCAGGATATTTACCATACCCAAACACACTCGCGTGATAACCTCTATCTATCTCATAGCATTCATTCATTCATTCATTTAGAGTAGGTTACCCAGCTTATCCCCATTTATTTTTTTTTATAAGTAAACACCTTATATACTAAATAAATACATCAGTCTAACTGATCTTATATTATTATCAGTAACACTATACTCTTTTTACTTATGCTTTTTACGTTACAGAATATGCCTCTCAACAGCCCTCCACTGCCACAAAACTGTCTTATCCCACTCAACCCTCTTTACTATTTTCCTTTCTACCTTTAATCCCCCTAATTTATAGTTTTTTGGGCCAGCCGATTACCTATTATTCCCAACTATTAATTTTTTACTTAACCCGTCTGGCCCCGACTGCGACATAGTCAACGGCTAAAGCGGTCGTTAAATCACTAAATATCTGATCTGCATTCATTCACCTGATGAAGGAGCAAGCATATACTCTAAAACGTTGTGTTCCTCATGATAAAGAAGTTGTTACCCTGCCTGGCGGTCAGCATTGAGGTGCTTAAACAAGGACTGGTCGGCTCGGAGTCAGTATACTGTGTGGGGCATTCATGTTAAACTGCGTCATTGTATCTCAGAGGGCTCGCACAATAAAATAAGCATGAGTCCCGGATCGTCCAGACTTGTAGAAGCATCCACACGCACACGCATACGCATACGCACACGCACACACACACACACACGTGCATGCACGTGGCTATATAAGTGGAGTAAACCCAATATCACTACCTACCTTATTATAGCAGGCAAGCATGGCTTCAGATTCAAGTTTGCGTCATCTTGGGTCTGGTTCTCTGTTCGATGAGGAGTCAGGGCGTGTATTGATGCCCATGGAAGGCATGTCCAAAACTGACTACATGAAATACGACTTCATGTTTTAATGCTACGTCATGCTTCATGCTACGTCATTGAATACTGATCAACTGACCCGTCTCCAAATTGTGCATCTAGATACTTTATCACGATTTGTCCCGATTGTGTTTCTAGGTTTGTCAGCACCATAACGGTGCTCGTGCGTTCGGTCATCTACCCACATAAAGCTGACATGCCATGATATAACTGAAATACTGTTCAAAGTGACATCAAAGCCAATTCACGCACTCGCTATTTTCACTGCTTGTGACTCGACACATTTGTTTCATGCTGATTGATGTCTAAAATACATATACATCTTTGACTTATCTTTCCTTCTTTTCGTTCTCTTCTGTCTTCATATAGTTTCTTTAGCCTATCAGTATTTAGCAACACTACCTCAACCAACACAATTCCTATGTACATGTATTACGTTTATATGAAATATATGCATGTTGTGACATTCACGTGTCCTTTTCAGTAATATTTATACTGTTAATAGCAGTATAATTGATAGTTAATACTTTGATAGCCATGTACACAATCAATATATCATACACCACTTTCAATGTCCGAAAGTGAATAGCTTTTAGATATGTGGTTACCCTCTGGATGCCGTTTTTTTTTCTGACGCACATTTTCCTAAGATAGGAAAAGTGAAGGTTGAGCGAGAATTGCGCTCACGCGGCACTGGATCTACCCCAGGCTATAAAATTACGCAGACGTTGGGAATATTAAATTTCCTATTTGAAGGTGTAAATTTCACTGCAAATAATAAACCGGTTTTATAAAAAGACACTTCCGAGAATTTATTCTGCGTCGAAAAACAGTAAATTTCTCCGCTTTTTATCGTACACCGATAAAAGTACTGTGCGACGATATTTTTAATTTAGAATCTTCACGGAAACTGTGAGCGAACAAAATACTGTCTAATTCCTGAACGACATAACTACATATCAAATAGAGTTATTTGCGTAAGTATAACGACATACATTTAATGCCTAAATAGCATGCCGTAAATGACGAAAACTGATTTTTTTCTATGACGTCAAAAGGCGACAGAGGTTTAACAAGTACAAAGAAAAGGGGGCATAACTCCGCTCTGCTCAGCACTAGTGTATTGTAACTCAGGTTAGCTGTGGGTAAGGACAATATATTTTCGTAGTGTTTTGTTCCCGAGGAACCAAACTATTCCAACACAAATATCGATACTGAAACTGTATACGTTAAGTTATATATATTTAAAAAAAGAGGAGGTAATAGAGAAATGGATGGCCCAATCTCACCTATAACTTAGTCCTTAGATTCAAACATTCTCCTGATTCCTGTAAGTGTAATTTGACTAATGTTGCCCCATTATTTATGGAGCACTAGCCTTTTCGTCAAATGTAATGAAATACCAAAAAAATAAAACCATTCCTGGCTGGTTTTATGTCTTTTTTAACGTCGGAGAAAGACGACACTGGTAAGTTGATTAATATATGATTAATATATATCTCCCCTAAATCTCGATGAGTAAAACGGAATTTCACGCTTTTTATATAAATGTTAGAAATCATTGCTAAGTGTAAAATTCTATCACGACATCCTGATATGGAAAATAACTGACTAAATATGACGCCATTTTTTCTAACATACCCAAACAACAAACATTTTGGGGGTTTCTGTATATATTGGGACCCGGTCAGTACCTCCTCATCTCTTCTGATGGACACATCATAGAAGATTGAGGTGAACATTGTTGTACATATTTGGTAATTTATTTGAGGTCAAGGTCCTTGAATGAGAGTGCACACGATCATTGTATCATGCTGTTTACAGTTTCAGTTATGATGAAGATTTTGCATATCTTTTATACATTTTTTCACACAATTGATTTCCCCGTGGATATTTGTCAACGTTCAAAATGATATCATACGTAAATATAGGCCACAACATGTATGAACGAACCTTTGATAATCTCCGGTTTGTTTGAACATTGTTTACATAAGAATTGATAGGTTTATAGTGTCGAATACGATATTTCGTTCCTTTGGACAAGTGTTACAAGATGAAGTATAATGTAACTGCAGCATGTACGTATTTCTTGGGATGTGTAATAGTCAATATTATAAGTTCATATAACCAATGTCCATGAATAGTCGTTTCATTTTATAACTAAAACTGAATATATTACTTTAACAAAATGGATAATATTTTTCGTTAAAACATATGCATACATTTCTGAAAGAATTGTCTTGGTCTTGGAATTGTTTTTATGTCGTTTGATACACAGAACAGTGATATCTAACGCTTCGCCAGGTGCGCGTTAGTCACAAACAATTTAGGAATTATTCCTCTCGTTTTGCATTATATAATCAATGGGTTCGTTCTTTTTTCAATATTGTAAACACAGAATATTAAACTATTTATTTTATTTCTCCAGGAATTGTAAAAAGTATAAAAATAAAACCCATGTCAGCCATTGCCAGGTACCCCGTTGGTTCAACCGTAAACGATTATCCTGATAATCTCTATACCAATAGAGCTTTCTTCGCATCTTTTTTTGTGTAATTTTGAGACGAGATGAAGAGAAATTATAACATAATAATGAACAGATATATGTCCAATATTGAATATAATTTTGGTTGTTTTGAAATATTCTTTTGGTTATTTCATTACGTAAATTGATGCAAAACAGGTGCGTATCTTATTCAAGACATTATTTACTTGGTGAAAGCAATCATGTGTCGAAAAAGCGTCCAATTCCGTTTTACACATCGAGATTTTCCATACCATGAACGAAAATTAGGGGAGATATATAGTAATCAAACTACCACTGTCGTCTTTCTCCGACGTTAAAAAAGACATAAAACCAGCCATGACATCAAAAGGAATGGATTTATCATTTTGGTATTTCATTACATTTGATGATAAGGCTAGTGCTCCATTAATAATGGTGCAACATTAGTCAAATTACACATACACAATCAGGAGAATGTTGGAATATAAGGACTAAGTTATAGGTCAGATAGGGCCCTCCCTTCATCTATTCCGTCTTTTTTATGAAGTACGATTTCATCATTTCTTATGGTTTTTTTGGTTGTCTATTTTTTATAACTAAACGTATACAGTTTCAATATCGATATTTGTGTTGGAATAGTTTGGTTCCTCGTAAACAAAACACCACGAATATATATTGTCCTTACCCACAGCTAATTCTCATGAAGTGACCTGAGTTACAATAAACTCGTGCTAAGCATAGCGGAGTTATGCCCCCTTTTCTTTGTACGTGTGTAACCAACCCCTCTGTCGCCTTTTGACGTCATACAGAATAATCAGTTTTCGTCATTTACGGCATGCTATTTTTGGCATTGAATGTATATCGTTATAGTGAGTGAGTGGGGTCTAACGCCGCTTTTAACAGTATTCCAGTTATATCACGGCGTGTCAGCTTAATGTGGGAGGAAAGCCCGGAGTGATGCAGGTCTCAGACGTTTACCACTTCGGTGAAACCCACGAGCATGGTGCTGACAAACCTAGAAACATAATTGGGGCGAACCGGGATTCGAACCCACAATCATAGGTTTCTGGCGTGCCCAAGGGCCGCAACTCTGCACAGCGAATCGCGGCGCCTTAGACGACTGGGCCACCCGTGCCCCCGTATGTCGTTATACATACGCATTTAACTCCATTTGATGTGTAGTTATGTCGTTCAGATATTAGGCTGTATTTTGTTCGCTCAGAATTTCCGTAAAGATTCTAAATTAAAAAAAATGTCGCACAGTACTTTTATCGGTGTACCATAAAACGCGGAGAAATTTACTGTTTTTCCTTGCAGAATAAATTCTCGGACAACACTTAGAAGTGTCTTTTTAAAACCGGTTTAATATTTGCAGTGAAATTTACACCACCGAATAGGAAATTTAATATTCTCCATCTCCATCAATGCGTAATTTTATAGCCAGAGGTATATCCAGTGCCACATGAGCGCAATTCTCGCACAACCTTCACTTTACCGATCTCAGAAAACAACAACATGGCATCCAGAGGGTTAAGCAATATTGCACCCCTCACTCGAAAATAACGCATTAATTCTTATATGGTCTGTATATAATTCGTTGTTGTAATCCTCTTTATGGACATAGATGATGCCTTTATTTGTCAGCGCTATATCTAATGCTAGAAATCAACAACTAACCAGTAGTGGAGACTCCTTCCATAGCTAGGGTCCGAGGAGATCCAGTGTTGGAGTGATGTGGGATGTCACAGGGTTTATTCCTCTGAACTGTGGTCAAATACAAACACCATCATTGCGGAGTAAAGCTAATTCATAGATCTATATATCTGCCTTTCAGAAACGTTTATTTATGTCTAAGAACGTCGAAATTAATTCTAGCCATCTTCTGGTTCACGCTCTACAATCGCCAGCTGTAGCCAGCGTGGCAACGTTAAGTTAATTTATCGAGATGATCGTGAAAAAACCCCATATATTTCACTTACTTAAAACGTTTGGAATATATAAGGTGCAATTCCAACCAGAGTTAACAATTATATTCACATCTTAAATAGATAATGTCTCAAGGCAGGTAAGATAATAACTAGCTTTACCTTCTTCATTGTTGGTAGCCTTCATCTCCTCCTCTTCCTCAGAGTCTGCTGCCTCCTCACCATCATCGCCCTGGTCCCCATGTTCTTCATTTTCGTCCCCTCTGTCGACCTCTGCCTCTTCACTATTTTCAGTGTTCTTTTCATCTTGCACCATATTCACCCGGATAACATCTTCCTTCTCAAGGTTTATGTCCACTTCGCCAACATCTTCTTCCTCTAACTGCAGGCGGATGTCGGTGATCTTAGTACATCTGTGCAGACCCATTCCACCAACATGGATGTGCCCATCACCAATATCTTCTTCCTCCTCAAACCAAGAGATGGACGTGTTTGTATCGCCCTGGATATGGTGCTGGTTGTCTGTAAGATCAACACAACGCGGTGCACTCTTCAGGAAGCTACCATTTGTCTCCCTGAAAACTCCTTGTGCGTTGGACAACTCCCTCTCCAAAGTTTCTATCTTAGATAGCTTTGCCTTCATCTGTGACATATTGAACTCAAGTGCCCTCTCAGAATTTTTCAATTCAAATTCAAGATCTCCGACCTGGGACAAAATACGTAAAATAATTTGAAAATAGTTGCTGAATCAGAATGTTATCACACACACACACACACACACACACGCACGCGGGTACGCACGCACACATACACACACATACAGAGAGAGAGAGAGAGAGAGAGAGAGAGAGAGAGAGAGAGCTCTAACTCTCAGGCACAATATAGTAATAATTAATTAAGTGGAGTATGGATTGGGCTCCAGTACTTTTCACTGATGAATCGAGACACTGTCTTGAACACAAAAGATGGTCTAGGGGGCCTTAATTTGGGTGGGATCAGTAGAGCTGGAAGAAGCGATCTGACCATCTGACCGGTGTGCGCTCCTGGGATGACTCTCAGGATGTGTACGTGAGACCGTATGCTGGTGAAATCGGACCGGGCTTCATCCTCACGTACGATAACGCACGACGTCATCGTGCCAGGGTCTTGGTGCCGACTTATAGCATTGTCCGTTTGGCCAGCCCGGTCACCAGACCTATCGAACATGCCCTGTCCTTCCGGCAACTCTATACGAACTCGGCAATGCTCTTACCGAAGAGTGGTCCGATCTTTCCTTGGTAACCACCAAGGGCCTAGATTTTCGAAACGATCGTAGCCCTAAAATTATCGTAAATTTATCGTAAGGAAATCGTACGCTATCGTAGCATATTTTCGAAACTATCGTAGCCCTAAGATATCTTAAGATTGTCGTAAATCTAAGATAGCCCAATACCTGTCGTAAGTTTATTTTATCTTCATCCAAGATGGCGGCATTCTTTTCCATAGATATTTTGCCAAACAATTAGTCTTATTTACGTTCAAACATTGACATTTCATTTTGTAAAACTGTGTGATTCGAAAACACGAAGAACGCATCAAGGATTTCACGTAAAAAATGTTCTTAATCGCGACAGCGATCCACATAACTGTGGAGTCGATAGCTTACAATATATTTCTATCCGAGTCCATGCTGAAAAAGTGTGAAACAACATACTTTTTCGATAATTAAGGTGTCGACAGGCTACAGTAATGACCGTGACCTTATTGATAACTCAGGAGGAGCTAATCTTAGTTCAAACTCTAGTTGAGAGTGGTTTCCCTTTGTATTCACCCGGGACACCTTGCTCAATGTTACAGTTTTCATAAAGCGCAGAGTTCCGCTGTTATATTTTCTGGATCGCATTTGTGTCATTTTATAAAATTATATCAATCTACAGAAGGCATATAGATGTATTCCATTAAATTTAACAATTTACTGAAATTTTGACAGCAAAAGTTAAGCACAGATTATCGTATCGACAAATCAAATAAAAAATGGGTTCCCATGCTCGTTCGGGTTCTCGTCAAAATGTAGCATAGTTTGCACATTGTCCAAAATTCACTTTCAAATATATGTTCGCAGAAAAAAAGTTTAGTGACTGAAATTTACTGATCAATGTAAAATACACATTTCCAACACAATAATCTTTGCGTTCAATTAACCGGTTTTAAAATATTTGTGATCATTTTAATATTTAAGTCTACATCTTCCCGTTTTATGTTTAAAAAACTATAGATATACTAGAGACCATTCAGACAATAAAATCGTTGTAACGAACAGGGTCAACGGACAAATACTAGTAAATGATCCTCAGCAATTCTGTCAGACAAGACAAACATCACTGAACTCCGTTCCGGAATAGATTTGACACATTACAAAGTATTTCGCTCCTCAGCCAGGTTTAAATGAAATCAGACAAATCAGTTTATTAGCTCTACTTAATTTAAAAGGATAGAAAATTACTACCTTATATGTATGTTCACGTTAACTTGTGGCGTGTTCCATGAGACAACATAACTTGACAATTCCTAAATTATCTCTCTTTGCGAACGAAAATTAGTGTCACTTTTAAATTTTGAAAATAATTATGGATCAAGATAGATAAAAAAATAAATATTTCATCATCTAAATACTAATAGCTTGATATTGTATTTAAGTCCTTGGTTAATTCGTGAAATATATTGGGTACATGAATAACAAAACAAACTTAACAAGCTTAGATTGTTTTAAAAACTTGCTTGTGGGTGCGCTGCTTCCTGAACAATTTTTGTTTTGAGTGTTCCCACGTATAATGTTGGTGTTTACACTAATATAAACTTGACTTTTGACATAAACACAAAGCTATACAGTATACATCACTTAACATCATCTTGAACACGCGTCTTAAATGCTTAACGCATATGCAGTTCGATCAAAGGTCTCGTCATTGTCATTTAGAATAACGTCCCTTACTTTCGTCCTTGACTTTGTACGCGATGTGTTTATATCATAAAGTTCTGCGCTCTCACGAGAGGACCATTTGAAGGGAAAATAGTGAAGTATCTTTTCGCACATTATTTCAATTCCAACAGCTAAAGTGTGGTTACAATACACTTATTGATTATAACATTGATTGGTTTTGAAAAATGCTATTGCATGGCACACGAATGCTATTTGTGTTCGGGTAGTCATGGCATCATTTATCATAAGAACAAAACGTCTACATGTAGGGTTGTACTGAATTTCACTCAAATATGTGCAGGTTAAACAATGTGACCTGACAATGTGATCATGAATTCCCTGTCACTTATCTATGTTGTTGTTATTGTCAGCAGCTGGGAAATCCCAGTGACGTCATTGGGAAACACCCCGCTTTTTCAATCTCTAACACAAATGAGTTCTCTGTCAGAGTTACGATAGGCATCGTTACTATGAACGATCTGCGACAGGTTTACGATAGTTTCGAAAATCTATGTTATCTTAACCTTAAGATATCTTATCTTTGAACGTAAGTTGTTAAGATTTTAAGGGCCTAGATTTTGAATCGATCGTAGCCCTAAAATTATCGTAAAGTTATCGTAAGGAAATCGTAGGCTAGCGTATCCTATTTTCGAAACTATCGTAGCCCTGCGATATCTTAAGTTTGTCGTAAATCTTAGATAGACCCATACCTTTTAAGTTAATTTTATCTTCATCCAAGATGGCGGCATACTTTTCCATAGATATTTTGCCAAACAATTCGTCTGCTTTACGTTCAAACGTTGACATTTTACTTTGTTAAACTGTGTGATTCAAATTGACACTTCGGAAATACGAAGAACGTATCAAAGATTTCACGTCAGAAATGTTTTTAATCGCGACAGCGATCCACATAACCATGGAGTGGAAAGCTTACAATATATTTCTATCCGGGTCAATGCTGAAGAAGTGTGAAACAACATACCTTTTCGATAATATGGGAAGGATGAAAACGGAAGGTGTCGGCAGGCTCTGTGGTAATGACTGTGACCTTAACTCAGGGGCAGCTAATCTTAGTTCACACTCCAACTGAGAGTGTTTTCCCTTTGTATTCGCCCGGCGAGACCTTGCTCAATGTTACAGTTTTCATAAAGCGCAGAGTTCCGCATTTGTGACAATACTTTAGTCTTTATTTTCGCATTTTATAAAATTATATCAATCTACATTTACATCTGAAATGCTGTGGGACGAGCGGTTTTAACAATTGAATGTAACTACACAGTGTAGTATTTATTGATCTAACAAGGAAATACATGTGATCAAATATGTGTATAGTATATTTGTATAAAGAGTATATTAAATCTTTTTCTAGTAAAAGAAATTGCATTGTTTTCGTTTTAAAGACAACACCTACATGTATGTTATCAATATTATAGAAAGACAAATGTTTGATAATAAGTGATTAAATATTGTCTGTTGAATAACTGCAATCTTTAAAAACAGGTGATTAACGGCATAGATGTATTCAATTAAATATAGGAATGTGTTGATATTTTCACAGCAAAAGTTAAGCAAATATTTTTGTATCGTATTTTCGAGATTGGAGATTTGAAAAATCAAGAAAAAATGGTCGTTTGGGTTTAAAATGTTGTCAAAAAGTAACATATTTTGAACACTGTCCAAAATTCCAATATTTTTTCGGAGAAAAACTTTATTGAATGAAATTTACTGATAGACATTGTAATCACAATAATCTTTGAATTTTGCATTCAATGGACCGATTTTATAATAATAATTGATGTTTGTCTTTTCTAAAATTTAAGTGTACATTTACCCGTTTTATTTTAAAAAGATATAAACACTTCAAACCATTTAGACAATAAAATAATTGTAAAGGATAGGGTCACCGGACAAATACTATTAAATGACCCTTAGCAATACAGCCAAACGTCATCGAACTATGTTTGGGAATAGATTTCACACATTTACAATGTAGATATTTCGCTCATCAGGCAGATTGAAATCAAATTAAAAATATCTGTTTATTAGCTCTACTTAATGTAAAAGGATAGAAAAGGACTACATTATATGTATGTTCGCGTTAACTTGTGGAGTGTTCCATGAGACAACATAGCTTGACAATTCCTTAATTATCTCCCTTTGTGAACGAAAATCAGTGTCACTTTGTAAAGCATTATGGATCTAAATAGATAAAAAAAATGATAACATCATCTAAATACAAACAGCTTGATATTGTATTTGAGTCCTTGGTTTATTCGTGAAATATACTGGATATACGATGGGTGTTCATTAAAGATTTCCCCTAAACCACTTAGGGTTATCATATTTGGTTGAAATTTCACACGTGTAATGATACATGTATCTATGGGTTATGTCTGAATTTGCAGCATCGAACTATTAATCTTACTTCTTTTACAGGTGTTATGATCGAGTAGGATGTGACAATGGAGCCAGTAGAATACCGAGCAGTGGTTAGGTTTTTATATTTGAAAGGTCGCACACCAAAAGAAACTTTCGATGAAATGAAAGGAACTTATGGAGAAGATGCCCCATCATATGACGTTGTTAAACACTGGCATCGCCAGTTCAAGTGTGGTCGGACATCTGTGGAAACAGCTGCCATTCCTGGTCACCCCCATTCAGCCATTGATGAGGACACTATCCATCAAGTGGAGACCGACATTTTGGCAGACCGACGTATAACTGTTCGCCAGTTAGCACAAGATGTCAAGATCAGTGTAGGGTCTGTGGAAAAAATCATCCATGACAAATTGAACATGCATAAGGTGTCTGAACGATGGATTCCCAGGTTGCTCACACCTTTCCAAAAGCAGGAACGAGTCAATTGCTCAAAGGATCTTTTGGACATGTGTCTAAAAAACCAGGCAAACTTTTTTGACAGACTTATCACACAGGATGAAACATGGGTCCATCACTATGATCCTGAGACTAAAGTTCAGTCGATGCAATGGAAGCATGTGGAGTCACCACCCCCAAAGAAGGCACGTGTCCAACCCTCTGCAGGCAAGGTAATGCTCACGGTGTTTTGGGACCAGCACGGAGTAGTGATGATGGATATCTTGGCAAAGGGTACCACAATTACAGGAGCTTATTATGCTTCACTGCTGCGGAAATTGCGGGACGCTATCAAGCTTAAGAGGCGTGGCATGCTGACCAAGGGTGTCCGTCTCCTGCAAGACAATGCTCCAGTACACAACTCTCATGTTGCCCAGACAGAAGCGCGGTCCTGTAACTATGCAATCCTTCCACATCCTCCTTACTCTCCTGACCTTGCACCATCTGACTTCCACCTCTTTCCAACCATGAAGTCATTTTTAAAGGGAAAACGTTTCACAGATGATGCAACACTAATTTCTGAAGTCAAGTCCTGGTTTGAGACGCAAAATGAGGGCTTTTACAAGCGAGGTCTCCATAGTTGCATAAAACGATGAGAGAAGTGTGTAACTCTTGGTGGTTCCTATGTGGAGAAAGACTAATACCTATGCCAAGTTTCATTCCACTAGGTCCATCGGAAGTGGGTCAGGGGAAATCTTTAATGAACACCCCTCGTATGAATAACAAACAAACTGAATTTAATCATACATTGTCATTATAACTCGCTCGTGGGTGCTCTACTTCATGAACAATTTTTGTTTTGAGTGTTTCCAGGTACAATGTTGGTGTTTTCTCTATGAACTTGACTTTTGACATAAACACAAAAACAAGCAGTCCAACTGACCCAGTATACATCACGTAACATCAGACTTGGACACGCATCTTAAATGCTTAACGCCTGCTTTTCGATCAAAGGTCTCGGCATTGTCATTTTAAAATAATGTCCATTACTTTCGTCTTTGACTTTGTACGCGATGTGTTAACGTAAAGTTCTGCGCGCTCTCGAGGGGACCATTTGAAAAGAAAAAAGTGAAGTATCTTTTGCACATTTGTTCAATTCCAATAGCTATAGTGTGGTAACACTACACTTATTGATTATAACACTTATTGGGTTTGCAAAATGCCTTTGCATGACACACGAATGATATCTGTATTCGGGTAGTCATGGCATCTTTTATCATAAAAAAACAAAACGTCTACATGTAGATTTTTCAATCGCACAAATGAGTTCTCTGTCAGAGTTACGATAGGTATCATAGCTCTGTACGAACTGCGACATGTTAAAGATAGTTTCGAAAATGCATCTTATCTTAACCTTTAGATATCTTATCTTTGAACGTAAGTTGTTAAGATTTATCTTAGCTACGATCGTTTCGAAAATCTAGGCCCAGGTCTGTTTATTGCCAAGTCACTGACAGGGTTGAGAGAAGCGTTTGGAAACTGTTTATGTTGCACAAGTAAGGCACGTCCTCCTTCAAACACACTACGTGATTGATTGATTGTTTGTTGTTTAACGCCGCACTCAGCAATATTCTAGATATATGACGGCGGTCTGTAAATAATCAAGTCTGGACCAGACAATCCAGTGATTGATATCATGAACATCGATCCTTGCAATTGGAATACGATGACATGCATCAACCAAGTCAGCGAGCCTGACCACCCGATCTCGTTGGTCGCCTCTTACGACAAACATAGTCAGTCGCCTTTCCCCCCCATGACATTTTTTAACAAGTGTCAAAACAATGCCGTTTAAGACCTTGCAAATCGACAATGGCTGCGTTTTGACGCACCGTTTGTCGAATATCAGGCCACCGACATTTTCCAATAACAAATATCCAATTATGTACCGGATTTTTTGTGTTGTCAGGTTCAATGAACTACAAACTACCTGTGCGTTTCTTTTTTTGAAGAGTGTATATATGTCCCTCTGGCATAGCAACTGCCTTTTGTGAAGGGACAGCTATATGTCCAAATGGCATCCGGTGAGGGGAAGCAGGACAATTGCCACCTAGGACCATTACAACCCATAAAAAAACCATTTCATTAACATGTTTATGATTGCTTTATTCGGGTTTATTATTTATAAAAGAAATAACACTGTACATTGTGGATAAAAGTCACAGTCCAAATGTGCAAGTAAAACGTCATCTGTCAGAAGTACAACAGATATAGTGGAGCCGTTTCGTATGGAATACTGTAAGGGACATTCTCGCGATCTCGACCTTTGGAAACGAGCTAAATATGCCCAAAACACGAGAATGCGAGATCGCGAGAACGCGAGATTTGGCCAAAATCTCGCGTTCTCGCGATCTCGCATTCTCGTGTTTTTGGTACTTGGCACTTTTTGTCAAAAGTCGACAACACGAGAATGCTACATTAGGACATGATGCAAAATCTCGCAATCTCGCAATCTAGACTTGTCAAATTAGGCCACAAAAACACGAAATCGCGAGAACGCGAGAATGCGACATTTCATTTTCTCGCGATCTTGCGATCTCGCGTTCTCGTGTTCTCGTTTTTTAGACGCTGTCCGTGCGCATGCGTAATATCATAAGGTCAAGGCGCATGCGCACGTTAGTAGTCCGGTGGGCATGCTTCTTTCATGCTCTTTATTCTCCAAGTAGCATTTAGCAAACTTATGACTTTAACTTGAAAATGCTATCATGTAATTTACATACACAAAGTCCTATGTAGCCTAGAGTAGAGTCCTCTCCCTTTAGTAAGTTTCCTATGTACTTTAAATTAAAATCCTCAACATGCTCAATATAGTTTAACACAAGAAATTGTGTACATGAATGTCCAGTGATATTGAAAGCATTAAAGTGTGAAGAAAGCTGGAAACAAAATATCACTCTCATTGAGAGAGTCAGTATTGCAGCTATTCGCGGCGACACCATCAGTCATAGAAATAATCACAGGCCAGGGGTTTCTCAATGAGGCAATATTATACGCAGCTAGCATATTCATCAAAACAAAATTCTCAAAGACCAATTTGTACCATTCGGCTAAAATGAGATTTTTACACGACACCAAAGTCGCTACTTTAGGCCATACAAAATTAATCAATAGATTTTCATCCTCTCCCACCTTGCTACAAAACATCCCGCCTTACATTATTCTATTGCCTCAAAGTTCCTAGAAATAGAAATATCGCTAATATGTGTGTTCCTACTCCCCACACATAGCCCAACTGAACACGCATGATGCATGTGATTTGCACCCTTCGACAGCAATTGTACACAGATGCCCTAAATAGTTCGATAAGAAAACAATAAAATGTTAAAAATTAAATGCGTTCCGTCTCCCATGTATTTTAAAATTCAATCAAACTCTAACTAATAATTCATTGCGGCCTTGACATCCACTTGATAGGCATGCTTATACTGGAAAAGTACCCCCAATATCCATCCTGAGGGACCGGCATGGCTCTGAATAAGTGAGTGGGTTTGGTTTAACGCCGCTTTGAACAGTATTTATATTTCAGTTATACCCTGGCTTGTCAGCATGAAATGGGACGAAACCCACCATCATAGGTTTCTGACGTGCACAAGGGACGCAACTCTGCACAGCGAATCGCGGCGCCTTAGACGACTGGGCCACCCGTGCCCCCCAAAAAAAAGCGCGAGATCGCGACACTTGACCAATCTTGCGTTCTCGTGTTTTTGAAAATAGTTACATATAACTGTATAGGCAAATAGCACAAAAGCACGAGATCGCGACACTTGACCAATGTAGAAGTCTCGCGTTCTCGTGTTTTTGAAAATAGTTACAGTTAACTGTATAGGCTATTAGCACAAAAAACACGAGAACCCGAGATCGCGACACTTGACCAATGTCGCAACCTCGCGATCTCGCGTTCTCGTACAGTTAAATGTAACTATTTTCAAAATCACGAGAACGCGAGAACGCAAGATCGCGACATTAATCAAGTGTCGCGATCTCGCGTTTTTCTGCCAATTACCCATACAGTCATCTTGTGGCTCACTCGTCTGAGTTGTCGTAATTCGGTGTGTAGAGTTGCGTCCCTTGGATGTGTCAGAAACCTACAATGGTAGGTTTCCTCCCATTTTAAAGGGGCACTGATCTACAGCAATGCCCCGAGACTGGTTGTTGCCTTTGTCATTGTTTTTCCCCTGTGAGTATTCGGATGATAAAGCAGAAATCTATACTAGTTCGCGACCTGTGATGCGCCATTCGTAAGCATGTATGTATTTCATTGTGGGTATATTGTTTAGCCAAAATGTATAAAGTTCCTCTAAGGCAATTTTTTAAACGACTAAATATTCAGTTATTTTACAAATTGACTGAAAATCAGTCCATTTATGTTATTGTTATTACGAATTCCATACGTTTCTATAGTTTTGGCTTCTAATACTAGAGGGGCGGTCGGGTAGCCCAGTGGTTATTGCTGGAATATTCCTAAAAGCGGGGTCAAATCAAACAAACTCACTCACTCTAATACGAAGATAAATAGTCCTCTTAAAAATGGTTAGTAAATCTGGACTTTGTTCCAGTCAATTTGTAAATTACTGAAATATTTAGCCATTTTATAAATTGCCTGAGTGAATCACATTTTACACATTGAGTGTAACATATACACGCCTACAGGAACAAGAGAAACAAAAATGATTCTATCCAATGCAACAGTAAATGAATGAAAACAAAATGCATATATCATAATTACGACCCACCAAAGTTTTATGTATAAATTTGGGCAGCTTCCTAGTTCGAGGAATGTATCCGTGAATATTCACATGTGGGAACAATATCCCATACGTCTGCAGCTGTATAGATAAACTTATTCGACGTCACGTGGCTCTGTTACAATCAAATATTTTAAAATATATGTATAGCATTCCTGGATATTATAACCCGTGTTCGTTTCTCAACTGATCACTAAGTTTGTTTCAGATGTTTCACAAAGGTGTCAAGTCTCATCGGTCACCTAAGATAGCACATGTGACAATTATGTTCATGATGTCCACGGTTCTTCAAATATATCCATTGAGTTAGAAAGCAATGAACAATCAATTATCGTATTATCGGCTAATCCTTTGAACCAAGTATGTTGTTTTTTCATCGGCACTTCACGCCATGATATGAGTGTATTCCGTCTGCTTTAGTAAACCTACACATGTAAACACTTACTTTTGACAAATCCGCTGTGCAAGATAACAGTGATTAATCAATGAACGTATTTTCTGTGGAACTTTTGATGGCGAGGAAAGATCCGTTTACAAAAAAAGTAAATGAACTGATCACTCCTCTTGCTGGGCTGCCACGTGAATATTACATAACATACATTTCACCTCACTTCAAACATGGATTCAGATGAAATAATTACCCCAGACACAAGACATGCCAAATGGGAACATTTGTCAGGCAATCTGAGTGGTGCTACCACTAACTATACCTGTAATAGGTTCATTAACTGAGCTTCTGATACTGATACTGATACTGTTCAAAGCGGTGTTAAACCAAACCCACTCACTTATTCAGAGCCATGCCGGTCCCCCAGGCTGGATATTTGGTGTACTTTTCCAGTATAAGCATGCCTGTCATTTGGATGTTAAGGCCGCAATAAATTAATATTTACAGTTTGATTGATTTTTTAAAAACATTGGAGAAGGGAGGCATTTAATTTTTAACGTTTTTTGTTTGTTCTTATCGACCTACGTAAGGCATACGTGTACATTTGCTGTCGACGGGTGCTATTCACATGCATCATGTGTGTTCATGAGGGCTACGTGTACGGAGTATTTCATCAGGTAAAGAAAGTAGGAACACTCATATTAACGATACTTCTATTTCCAGGAATTTGAGGGCATTAGAATAATGTAAGGCAGGATGTTTTGTTGTCAGGCGGGAGCGGATGAAAATCTATTAGTTAAAATAGCGACTATGGTATCGTATAAAAAAACATCGGACAATATCATTTTAGCCGAAAGCTACAAATTGGTCTGTAAGAATTTTATTTTAATGAATATTCTAGCCGTGTATAAAAATGTCTCATTGAGAAACACACTGGCCTGTGATTATTTCTGTAACTGAAAGTGTAGCCGCGAATAGCTGCAATACTGCTGATGCTGCTTTAAGCAATATTACTCACTCACTCACTGACGACGATAGTTTTATTTCCAGCTTTCGGACACATTAAGGTTTTCACTATCATTGGACATTCATGTACACAATTTCTTTTGTCAATTTATATTGAGGATGTTGAGGTTTTTAATATAAAGTACATAGGAAAGTGTCACAACGGTAGAGGACCCTACTCTATTCCACATAGGACTTTGTGTTTGTAAATTACGTAGCATTTTCAAGCTCAAGTCATAATTTTGCTAAATACTACTTGGAGAATGAAGAGCATGAAAGAAGCACGGCCACCGGACTACTTACGTGAGCATGCGCCTTGACCTATGATATTGCGCATGCGCACGGACAGCGTCTAAAACGCGAGATGGCGAGAAAATGAAATGTCGCATTCTCGCGATTTCGTGTTTTTGTGGCCTAATTTGACAAGTCTAGATTGCGAGATTGTGAGATTTTGCATCATGTCCAAATGTCGCATTCTCGTGTTGTCGACTTTTGACAAAAAGTGCCAAGTACCAAAAACACGAGAATGCGAGATCGCGAGATCGCGAGAACGCGAGATTTTGGCCAAATCTTGCGTTCTCGCGATCTCGCATTCTCGTGTTTTGGGCATATTTAGCTCGTTTCCAAAGGTCGAGATCGCGAGAATGTCCCTTACAGTATTCCATACGAAACGGCTCCACTATATCTGTTGTACTTCTGACAGATGACGTTTTACTTGCACATTTGGACTGTGACTTTTATCCACAATGTACAGTGTTATTTCTTTTATAAATAATTACCCGAATAAAGCAATCATAAACATGTTACTGAAATGTTTTTTTATGGGTTGTAATGGTCCTAGGTGGCAATTGTCCTGCTTCCCCTCACCGGATGCCATTTGGATCGCGAGAATGCGAGATCGCGAGAATGTCCCTTACAGTATTCCATAGTTTCGTGACAGATATGGGGTCAATTGTGCACTTTGCGATAAAGACATGAAACTTGGCACAGTTGTCGGTAATGTCAGATATGGGGCAACCCCCAAAATCCAATATGACCGCCATGGAAGAATGACATTCTAGTGTATAACATGATCCACAACCTAAGTATAAAAAGAAAAAAAAATATATTGGAATATATTTACCCAACACTACCCCTGTAAAGTAAATAATTTTATCACAATAGACTATTTATGTTGACTTAGGGAATCTAAAGAGTTAAAAAAAACTAATATAAAAATATGCATTTCTTACTTTTTCGCCTCTTCTTTAAGACATACTTCATGAAGGCCAATGAACTATACCAATACCGATACTCATATGGTGAAACAATGACAACAGAAAATTTAAAGAACAAAATAAGTATTTATTAATGGCTAATGGTTTTGATTGGTCAGGGGCAATTGAATGTGATCATAGTTGGCACCATATTTGCAAAGTAGTGAACCAATTAAATGTGCCACAGCACAGTCATACCTTGTTCTGCGCCCTCTCTCAAACTTACAACTCCGACTCAGAAACTCTTGGTATGAATTAGAAGCTCGTGTTAGTGTAGTCAACAAAGGGTCATAGCCATGTGCTACTGGTATTACCCATCCTCTCTCAGTTGGTGTGGGAAGGTCTGTTTCGGCCCCCAGTTCAATTGATCTACCTTTTTCAGTGAATAAGTCTCAAATACCTGTACAACTACTGGCAACAAAACGCTGAATGTTCGGTTGGTACATCATCAATGAGATTGAAAGCCTCTGTTGTTTCACCATACACATTCCATGTTTCCCACGCTGGAGTCTTGTGTCACCCATTTCAAGACAAACGCCGCATGGATCACTCATCGTCTCACGACTCAGTATTGGCGGTCCAAGTCATGACAACACAACACCATCTACTTAAAATGAACTTCCTGCGAAACTGCAAAACTGCGGTAATGTTTCGAAAACAATAACCACACAAGTTTAATCGTTCGTTGATAAGGCCAAGGTCACAACGTCACATGACCGTAGGCAGAGGCATTCCCCCGATGACAGTCTGATCTCAAACTTTCTATCACTGGCGATTCATGTCTGATGCTCTGGTTTAGAAAATTTAAATTTATCCCAGAATTGGTGATTGTACCGGCAAAGATAGAGCTGAGTGTGCGAGACTGGCTAGCTGTCACATCGAAAGTTTTGGATGGAGCAGAGACGGTCGACGGTTGGCAAGTCGGAACACAGAGCAGTGATTGTGAAGTGCAAGAATCACTAGGCCTGTCAATCAATTTACTCATTGGTTTGTGCTGCTCTTCAGAAATTTGTGAATAGTTATTGACACTCTGCACATTTCTATGGCCACTGATTTGCATTATCTGAGTAGGTGGAAGATTTTTCTCAGAAAGAGTTTGGACCAGATACTTTCGGGTGATATGATTCGTCAACCGTTTGGTAGATTCAAGTTTTGCATTCGCTGCCATGCGTTTCATAATGGAGCCAAGCTTGTTGATGCCAACAGGTTGTCGCCTAAACCCACGATGTGTCGGAGCGGGAGCAGTTTTAGAATTTGTTGCCAAGTAGAAAGGCGTGTCATGGCCACTGAAACCATTTGGTCTAAGGTTAGCATAGCGCTGGGATGGGATAGCGATTGTCACCTGTCGCCCAAGCTTTCGGCGTGACAGTCCGAACATCCCGGATGTTTACACCAGTGCGTGTTTAGGTTTGCCGCTCAACAAACTGCAGGTACTCCATTCCATTTCAATCTTGATTAACATCACGTCTCCCCAGTGCACAGTGTAAACTCTTTATTGTGCGTAATTGATTTCCCGTAAAATTTTGTTTTAAGGTGCCTGTCTGTACTGGCAATAATCCCCCTCAAACTTGTGGGCTCATAATCGGACCCATCACCCTTTGTGACGTTCATAAAGAATTTGCATAAAAGTTTACAAAGTTCATGGGCAGGAATGGCTCCTGGTTGTTTAACGTCATTCTGCTCGTGCATAAATCTAGTGATGATTTTCATGTCATAAGCGGTCTTCCTGAAAGTGTTTACATTCTGATTTGTTGTAATGAAATTCGGAATTTCGGAATCGTCACAGTAGGTTGGCGAAACAGGTATTTCATCCCCCTTTAGAGGCACAGGCACAATATAAAAAAAGTCATCTTTGAATAGATCATTAAGATCGAACAAACTGTTGTCATTATCAACAAAGGTGGATGGGGGTAACATGGCCGAAACTGTCTCCGGAATTCGTTGCGTTCGAGAGCGAGGTACCTGTTTCATGGAACCATCATCCAGTTTAACGTTGAACATGCTGTATGTCCCTAAAGGTTGAACAACCGATAGCACCCGTCCCTTCAGCTGACCATCAATTTTGACACAATCATATACTTTTATAGCTTCGGTTGCCATTGCGATAGGATCATTCACTTGACGATAGATTATTCATCGTGTGCTATATGTACTTTAATTTTCATGTCGTTTATTATTTCTAATTAATGAATATTTTCTCATCCGTACATTTAGAACATATTACTTTTTCGATTTCATGATAATTCATCTGAAGAAAAAGTATTTGTAATCACGCCCTGGTAAGAGAATCGGTACATTTTGACAGTAGCCATTTTGTTTGGTCATGTGATGTATCATGTGGCCGGCCAAAAATAGTTCCGTGTGCACGTGATGTTATTAAACAATGTGTAATACCGCTGTATGTTTATTAAACGGGTGATCTCTTCACGGATGAGTAATAAAACCGCGCAGCAAAGGATTCTTGAATCCAAATGAAAGTGATACTGGACAGAATGGGTGACAACAGTCTGTGGATGTCAGGCGGCAGGATACATAGGTTTTTGAGGACCAAACAACGAACAGCATTCCGACAGTGTCTACAGATCTGATCACCCAGGGCATCGCAGATACCGGACTCCGTCACCTTTACCGATCGCGCAACATTCTGCAAATGTTTTGAATACACAATGCCATTTAGAAAGTAATAACAAATGTTATATTTTGGATAACACTTTCTAAGTAAAGTACAGATTCTCATACTTCTTTGGGTTGAGTCCCGTCCGGGATTCGAACCCACACTGCAATCGCCAGCCCACAAAGTCAGCGATCTAACCCACACAGCCACCGAGGCTTCCACAACCGACAGTCCGACAACTGGTAGTCTAGATCACGTACTTTGTGTACCCCTCTGACAAGTTTAAATTGGCACGGCTCCCATGGCCGAAAGCTATGAATACACAATGCCAAAAGTACGAGAATCAGTACTTTACTCAGAAAGTGTTATCGAAAATATCACATTTGTTACATTTGACCATTTTCTAGATGACGGGAGATATTATATTAATCAAAATACCAGTGTCATCTTTCTCCGACGTTGTCAAAGACATAAAACCAGCCATGACGTCAAATAGAATGGTGTCATGTTTTTAGTAATTCATTACATTTGATAAGGCTAGTACACCATTAATATTGGTGCAACAATAGTCAAGTTACACTTGCACTATCAGATGAATGTTGAAATCTAAGGATTAAATTATAGGAGAGATCGGGCCATCGATTACTTTCTTTTTTATGAAGTACGATTTCAAAATTCCTTACGGTTGTTTTATAAACTTAAACGTATACAGTTTTAATATCGATATATCTGTGTTGGAATAGTTTGGTTCCTCGTGAACAAAACACCACAAAAATATATTGTCCTTATCCACTGCTGATTCTCACCAAGTGACCCGAGTTACATTAATCTATTGCTAAGCATGGCGGAGTTATGGCCTCTTTTTTGTACGTGTCGTCTTTTGACGTCATAGAGAAAAATCAGTTTTCGTCATTTACGGCAGGCTATTTTTTGTATTGAATGTATAACGTTATACATGAGCATATAAATCCATTTGATATATATTTATGTCGTTCAGATATTAGGCTGTATTTTGTTCGCTCACAGTTGCCTTAGGTTAACTGCTAAATAGGAAAAATCGTCGCACAGTACTTTTATCGCCGCGAAATTTGCTGTTTTGCAACGAAGAAAAAACTGGTTGGTTGTCTTTGAGACACGAGAAGATGTGGTACTGAATTCTAAAGGTGCTCCGGATGTATACCCTTTCTCAGCAACAAATGTCGAGTTTACTGATCAGTATATTGATTTGTTATAGGAAAGTCCATTACTTTGATTTGTTCTCGCTTTCCCCTCTTTGTCTTTAATATACAGTTTTGGTCAAAGAGAATAATATTATATATTCTACCATATTATTAGGAATACACGTTAAAACATCATCAGTCTTTGAGATAGCTTGCATGATGAGATGAGAATAATATCGTCTCAGGTATGTACAACAGTGATTGCTATTGTTTTCGGATTTATTTTAAGACTTAAGTTACACTCATCATGCGCGGCTCCTCTGCATTTACCTGTGACGTGGCAATGATCTCTTACAGAATCCCCATTCAGGGGTTTATTAGAAACATGACAACTGGTTGCTATCTCATAGGCTCTCCAATCATCCTTTGTCATACACATGGACTTCGTATGCGACAAATTTTCCCGGATTATTCTTTCTTCATTTTGTAGAGATTCTAGGAACGTTTCCGCTGCCAAAGGACCTCTGTAAATCACAGGAGCATTTGTTTTCCCATCAAATCTCCAAACCCGCAACCATTGTGATCTTTTATATATATATAACTGCGTTCAGTACTGTGTTCAGTATTTTCAATTTGTGTTATGAGGGCTTTAAAGTCAACGTAAATTATGTATGGTGCTGGCATTTGATTACAATAACGATAAAATTTTATTATATTGTTATCCTCTTGGGCATATCAATCCTGATAGCGGTCTGTCCAACACATCTACTGTCTTCATTATGCAATTCTAAAAGATCTTACCTGCTGTATTCATGCAGACATCTTTCACAGAGATATTTCTTAACCTTATCCAGGCATATCATCGGCTATATCTAAATATTAAGTATAAATTCTATCTACAACCCAACCTGAACCTTAATTTAGTCCATTGCTCTAAAGTTTCGTGTATCTATTGAAATGGTGAACTTATAGAACTCGATTCAGTTATTATTAGACGAAGACAGATTGCATCAAACACCTTTCAAGAAACATCCTTTTGCTGGATGTGAGAAGGAAATCGCATCCATCATGGATTAAATGATTTCCAAACAGCTGGCTATAGATAATCGACAAAAGTGCTCATTCCATTATATATGTCATACGTTGTACTCGTGGTCAAATGGAAACCACTCTCACTATCCAAATAAATTAACTGTACTTGACAAGTAAAGGTCACGGTCATTGCGATGGCATGCGCATATGCAGCTAGTGTTTCAACCGAAATAAATGAAAACGGTAGAGTAACATTTTGAATGGAATGATTGTTAAGCTATCCATCTGTTTTCGACTCGCAGATAGGCATACGGCATTATCGGTAAATATAATGTTACAGCTATGTTTGCTGCGATCTGTTGTTCGTGTTTTGAAAGTGCAAGTGGAAAACACCCCTTTTTGTGATCAGAAATGATAGTTTTCTTCAACATGTTGCCTTTTGCCCGCCATTGTACCCGTCGTAAGCTCAGAAGACCCATACCACCCTGTCATAACTTTTGTCGTAAACTTATGATAACTTTGCGCAAAGACAGCTTAGCTAATAGACTTAGCTGAGATCTTTTTCGCTACGACACCTTTACGGCACTCTTAGCGCTAAGACAGCTTCGTGAAAGGCCGTCTGGCTGTTTCACTCCAACCAAGAACAGACTAAATCCATTCAAATGCCCGTACGTGATCTGTGTCGAGACATCCATAACTAAGTGTCACTTTATATCTCATTTGAATATCTATTACTACCTGTTTATCATATGTAACTTTTTCTATGCGTGACTATTATTTACGTCAACCAATGGCATGTAAGAACTATATTTTGTTACCTATGACAACCGTGTAACTAACAATATTCTGAAAGATAATAATCACTCTTGCTGCCAAGAGGGTGCAAGAGATATCTGCATCCCTGCACAGTGTAGTTATGTATAAATAGCACATGTGTATACATGGATATCTGGAATCTTCATCTGCACTGTCAAACAAAAGTAGAAACCCATATACCCACGCTCACTATTTAAAGGAATATTTGTGAACATTGTATGTATATTTATTGTTAGTTTTGTCAGTTGTAAAAGGTTAAAATCACATTACAAATAGCACACTATACTTGATATTGAATGCACAGGAGAGGGCTTAACAGTCAGTATATAAATACTGCCTGGTGTATCAAAATATAGATCTACAATTTCGATTAAAGTGAAACTTCTTCAGCTATCGTCTTGGAAGTTCCAGGACGAAATACTGCAGGTCCATTGGCCGATACTCAAGAACAGACGAGTATGTTATACCGCTTAAGGTCACAAGCGAGGCGATTGGTGCTTTCGTTAATACTTCTTGCAGGTACGTGTTAGGAAGCACAAGCCAGACGCAACACAGCATTGTGTCCATAGGGTGTCGGAATACGTCCGATCTTCCCCCATAGCCAACATTACATTCTACTTACCTCATCGAACATTTGCCTATGTCGCGAGGCGTACTCCATATACTTGATCAGTTTCTGAGACTTCCCCATGTCTTCTTGAGAGATGAAGTCACCTGAAAACAATACAAGATTGCCATTGGTAAAACAGCCCAAGAGGTAAGATGCATGTCATCGTATCACAGTTGTGTAGATCGATGCTCATGATATAACTCACTGGATTGTCTGATCCAGACTCCATTATTTACAGACCACCCACGTCATATAGCTGGAACATTGCTGACTGCGGCGTTAAACAACAAACAAACAAAAACTCGTATGCGTTACTATCTGTTTCATGTCCACGTGTTGCTGTCTGTTTTATGTCCATGCGTTACTGTCTGTTTCATGTCCATGCGTTACTGTCTGTTTCATGTCTATGCGTTACTGTTTCATGTCCATGTGTTACTGTCTATTTCATGTCCATGCGTTACTATCTGTTTCATGTCCACGTGTTGCTGTCTGTTTCATGTCCATGTGTTACTGTCTGTTTCATGTTCACGCGTTACTGTCTGTTTCATGTCCATGTGTTACTGTCTATTTCATGTCCATGCGTTACTATCTGTTTCATGTCTATGCGTTACTGTCTGTTTCATGTCCATGCGTTACTGTCTGTTTCATGTCCACGTGTTACTGTCTGTTTCATGTCCATGTGTAACTGTCTGTTTCATGTCCATGCGTTACTGTCTGTTTCATGAGCATGCGTTACTGTCTGTTTCATGTCCATGCGTTACTGTCTGTTTCATGTTCACGCGTTACTGTCTGTTTCATGTCCATGCGTTTCTGCCTGTTTCATGTCCATGCGTTACTGTCTGTTTCATGTCCATGTGTTACTGTCTGTTTCATGTCCACGTGTTACTATATGTTTCATGTCCATGTGTTACCGTCTGTTTCATGTCCATGTGTTACTGTCTGTGTCATGTTCATGTGTTACACTCTGTTTGATGTCTCTGTGTTACTCTCTGTTTCATGTCCATGTGTTACCGTCTGTTTCATGTCCATGCGTTACTGTCTGTTTCATGTCCATGTGTTACTGTATGCTTCATGTAGGTGTGTTCATGTCTGTTACATGTAGGTGTGTTGCTCTCTGTTACATATAGGTATCCCGTGAAGAGCCGGGTTAGAAATGATCTTCAGCATGCCTTATAAATAGGAGGCAACTATTCCTGTCATAAGAGGCGACCAACGAGATGGGGTGGTCAGACTTGCTGACTTGGTTGATGCATGCCATCGTATCTCAATGGCGACTGAACGATGCTAATGCTCTCAATCACTGGAATGTCTGGTCCATACTAGATTATTTACAAACCGCCGTCATACGAAGGCGTGTTGATGTATGTTATGTATATGCGTTACTATGTGCTTCATGTAGGTGTGTTACGGATTGTTACATACGTGTGTTACTGGTTGTGACATGTAGGTGTGTCACGTGTAGGCGTGTTGCTGGATACTACATAAAGGTGTGTAACTGGTTGTTATGTAATATATATGTAACACACACAGTATGTGTTTTACTGTCTGTTACATAAATGTGTTACATTTATGTGTGTTACTGCCTCTTACATACTGTAAGTTGCATGTAGGTGTTACATGTATGTGTGTAACATGTAGGTGTTACATGTACATGTGTTACATGTGGGTGTTACATGTAGATGTGTTACATGTAGGTGTGTTACTGGTTGTAACATGTAGGTGTGTTGCATATAGGTGTTACATGTAGATGTGTTACATGTAAGTGTGTTACATGTAGATGTGTTACATGTAGGTGCTACATGTAGATGTGTTTCATGTAGGTGTGTTACTGGCTGTTACATTGGGTTTGTTACTGGTTGTTACACGAAGATGTGTTACATGGAGGTGTTTTATGGGTCGTTACATGTAGGTGTGTTACATATAGATGTGTTATAATTAGATGTGTTACTGTTTGTTACACGTAGGTGTGTTACATGTAACATACAGTATGTGTGTTGCTGGCTCTTACATATATGTGTTACATGTATGGGTGTTACTGCCTCTTACATGTTTAGTTATTACTGTAAGTTTCATGTAGGTGTTACATTTAGATGTGTTACTGGTTGTTAAATGTAGGTGTGTTACATGTAGGTGTGTTACATGTATGTGTGTCACTTGTAGATGTGTTACTGAGTGTTACATGTAGTTATGTTACTTATTATTACATGTAGATGTGTAACTAGCTGTTACATGTTTGTGTGTCACATGTAGATGTGTTACTGGGTGTTACATGTAGTTGTGTTACTGATTATTACATGTAGATGTGTGACTGGTTGTTACGTTTAGAGCTGTAACATGTAGATGCGTTACTCGTTAAAATATAGGCGTTATACATGTATTTGTTTTGCTCGTTGTTACATGCAGATGTGTCACATGTAGATATGTTACTGGTTGTTACATGTAGATGTGTTACTGGCTGTTGCAATGTAGGAGTGTTACACGTAGGTGTGTTAGTTGTTGTTTCATGCAGGTGTGTTACAAGTAGATTTGTTACTAGTTGTTAAGTGTAGGTGTTTTACATGTAGGTATGTTATTGGTTGTTACATGTAGGTATGTTACATGCCGTGTAAATCTAGTTTCGCCGGACACTATATCGATTTGCCAGTGGTTGTCCCCAAGAACTCCTAAAACGAGGGCGGAAGCTTGGGGGAGGGGCTTATCGGCCGGTACTGGATTGGTCTGTTTGCAAGTCTGAACGATAATAACAGAAATGCCTGAGCGTACTATCCCAGAAAATCAAAGATGGCAAATCATTGGCATGCACCAAACTGGCATGTCATGTTAGGCTATTTGCCTTCGTGTTGAACATAATCATTCTGTAATCCGTCGTTCCATTAGAAAACACACATTGACTGTAAATGTGAGGGACCTGTCGAGATCAGGATGTCCAAGGAAGACCAATGCCAGAGACGACAGGGTCCTTGCACGCGAGAGAAAACGGCTGCTAACCTCATCTTGCAATGTTCTTCGTCATCACTGGCATACCCAAAACAGAGTGTGCCTTAGCAACATCAGACGTCGACTCAATGCAGAAGGGTTAAGGGCCAGAAGACCAATAAAGCCTCCACCACAACACATGCGGGACCGTTACGCCTGGTGTCAGGCTAGAGCACACTGGAAATTGAGGTCATTGGTCTAACGAAAATCGGTAGGACTCGTATGGAGGCAAAGTTGAACATCTCATCAGTCCCAGGAAATAGGGGCATGTGGTGGCGGCTCAGTGATGTTATGGGGATGCCGCACCTTTGATTGTAAACTTGATTTGGTCACAGTTCAGAGGACATTAAATGGACAAAGGTACCAAGGTACCATATTGGACAGTTTTGGTGTGCCTCATTAGAATGACCATGCACTTGCCACACGGCCGGTCTACATGGACGACAATGCCGGACCCCATCTAGTACGAGCTGTGACTGATCATCTCCAGAAGAAGAACGCATTTAAGACTCTGCCTTGGCCTTCTCGAAGCCCAGAGCTGAATCAAATCGAGAATTTTTGGGATCAGATCCCTCAGTTGAGGATCAGGCGTCTGATTTTGAACATGAGGAGACATCTTGCGGATGTGATCCGTGTAGGGGGTGGCTACACCGGATATTGACTAATACAGTTAAGCATTTAACTGACATGGGTACAACGTTACTAAGCCAAGTACGTTTTGATCTGTCCATCTCATTCCTGACAGTTACCATACTTATACTACCTCTCTTTATCCCCAATTACAGTCCTTGTAGTCGCTGTCGAATAAAGTTGTTTTTTTCTTTGCTCATTTTCCCCATTATTCATAAAATTCCCATCTTATTTGACATTATGAAAACTTTTGATTTCTTTTGTTTCGCTTTCCAGCTTCTCCTTACCAATCTCTTTTCTAATTATCAAAATATCTTGGTGGTGCGATACTTTTGGCGAGGGGTATATATATTTATTATGTTTGTGCGCGTGAGCATGTGTGCTCACGTATGAAAGTCTGTGTGCGTGCTTACGTGTGTATGGAAAAAGACTTTGTCCATTGTGTTAAAACTGTTATGTTTTTTTCGAGCTGTGTAAATAATAGCAGATACAGGGCTTACTTCTGGTGAAGTATTTGAGTCTGGAGAGAGTGGCTTTATCACAAGTGTCGAGCTCCAGGATAAGGGGCCGTGCCTCGTGTCGATGTCGCTTCACGTCGTTCTTCAGACCCTCCTACATAAGAATGACAATGTGATTATTTTGCTCTTGGTCCCGCTGGTTCACAATTCAAACTTTGGTGGAGGCGAGATCAAAGGTGCTGCCCAATATTTATTTATACAACAGACAGTTTCGTATGTTTTCGCGTGAACTGTATTTCAATGTTCAGTTAGGTCAATTCGTGTCGATCGAAGATTATTAATTCAGAGTTATTAAAATTGCCCGTTCTGGGACCACTTGCACAGAACAGTCTCAGTTACAATTGATCTTAGGCACCTACAATCAACTTTACAATCACCATACAATTGTCCTTTACAACGTGCACAACCGATCTTAGCGCGATTTAAGATGCCGGGATCTTAGCTAAGATCGAAATCTTCAACGGTGGAGGTACGAATATCGTAAACTCGACTCCTGTCTACATTTGTCTGCAAACGCGCATAACTTGCTGAGCATACAATAAATGGAACCGGTTACGACCCACAACACGTTCATTCCTCCATCGCACCTTGCAGTTTTGAGAAAGGTTCCAATTATTTGAAGGAAACGATTACCAGAATGATTTTTGTCGGCATTGATACTGTCGTGAATTCATAAATTTGGCTCTAGATGTGGTGACATAATTATTATGTGAAAATTAAATAAACAATAATAATTTGTTCTTGTAAGATAACACGTAAATGTATGATCGTCATTTATTTGGGGGAGCCTTTCGTAATATATGAAATATATCCTTCATGTGGATTGTTATGACTACCTTTTCAAAACTCAGAAAAGACGGGAAATTTTAAGAATGAAAGGATTGGAAATAAGAATAATAATAAATATTCCGGGAAAGCAGTTGTTTACTATATTTTCAATGGCTATTGATGACATTGATTAGTATTTTTTAAAAGTCCTCATTTTTCTTTTGACATTCATATGATATTTTACACATACTTCAAATGACTCATCGTGTGTATTTCCTTGTTGATGACTACTTGTACATTTTAAAATTCATAAATTAAAATAGATCGTCCCTCGTCCCACTCGATTTTAGATATATACATCTATGATTTTGCTCTTCAACTTGTATCTAATTGTAGATTATTTTAATGATAAACTAAAGACAAAATCACTGACGCGAATGTGACCCAAAAGAAATACAGGCGGAGCTCACCGTTTCTACAATATTAATAAACTGGGCAAGGTAGATTCTACTCTACGGGCGACGACGTATACAAAGGGAAGCTACTGATGCCTGGACAGTCGCTCTCGCTGACTCATACGGACATTGAGGCTCATATAGACATTTTTACATTTCTATATTTCGGAATTAATTAGATTAATAATGTCACGAAGGTAAGTTAAAATTAGTCAGCTTAAAATATAGGCTTATATCTTTGCTTAGTTTGCTTGTGCACGGACTTCTCGCCCCACGTGGCAAGTCGCAATTTTCGCTGGTTGTGTCATGGGGAACTCGTCGTCATATGGATAGTGATATGGATGGGCATAGGGGATGATGATTATGAATGTGAACTAAATTCATTTGAGAAAACATCTACCGATGCAGAATTTGCCGGAAATTACATTACAATGGTGTAATGTAAAGCGCATACACGCATGACGTGTCTCAGGACGATTTGAATTAAGTTTCTGGTGTGCCAGTGAAACCTTTTAGTTATATTTTGAACAGATGACCCCAGATTAGCTTTAAAAACTTGAGCCCACTATCTTTGTCTCGTGACATCGAAACCTATTGATGATGTTGAAATTTGTGATAAAAACTTGAAAAGGTGACTTGGTGATTTACTGCAAATCTATTCAACAGTTAAAGGAGGCATGGTCCTAACATCAATCGGTGACATCCCTGCCAGGGGTAGTGTCTCGAAGAGCCTGAGACAAAGCAAGGGACAATTTCCAATGTTGAGTATGATGTGAATATAGGGTAAATAGTTCATCAACTTAAAGGTCAAAAGGTCTTTGAGGCAAAGCGTGGGCGGAAAAAAGGAGTTACCTCTTCTGTTTTGCTGACATTTGCAACCCCTCATCTTCCCGAACGGTTCAAAATGTACTTTCAATCATTCCGGGTGCGTCTTTTGTTCCCCCAGCTCTAAAATGCTACAATTGTCATCAATTTAGTCAAGTTTCATCCAGATGCAAGAGTATTATTCCTGTCTGCACACGATATTGTGCGGCTCATGAGGTTGATGATTGTGACGCTGAATTTGTTTCAAAATATCGAAATTACGGAGGTGATCACAGTACTTCTTATAAAGGCTGTCAAAAATACAAGGATGTAATGTCTGTCCAAAGAATCAGAATAGAAAAGATTGGTTGGTTTGTTGTTTAACGCCGCACTCAGCAATATTCCAGCTATATGACGGCGGTCTGTAAATAATCGAATCTGGACCAGACAATCCAGTGATTAATATCATGAGCATCGATCCACGCAATTGGGATCGATGACATGCATCAAACCAAGTCAGCGAGCCTGACCACCCGATCCCGTTAGTCGCCTTTTACGACAAGCATAGTCACCTTTTACGGCAAGCATGGATTGCTGAAGACCTATTCTACCCCGGAATCTTCACGGGTCGAGTAGAAAAGAAGGTGTCCTATGCTGAAGCTGCTCGAATTGTCAAGATCAATCCTTCACCCTCCTATGATTCTGCTGTGCCTAGTCATGTTTCTTCATCAGTAAACAAGACACCAGCAGATGTTCACACAAGTGCACCGAAACCACCTTCTGTATCAAATGCTGTCCCTGGATGTTTTTGCAACTGCTCTGTACATGGTTCAAATGTAGATGAAGCATGAGCCACTTAACCAGATGAAGCATGAGCAACTTAATTGATACTATTCCTTTAGCTCCAACTCCCATTCTAGGTAGCTCCCCTCAAAATTTCTTTGCCGGTTTTTCAACACAACTTGAAAATGGTATCCGCTGCAAAAATTCATTGACTTCTTGATGTGTAATGAGATATTTTGACTAATTTGCATGTTGATAAAGAATAATGGATAAAACTCTCGGTTTCCTTACTATCTTGCACATGGGATGTGAAGCCCATGAAGATATTGTTAAACACTTAATATCAAGCTTTTCACAACTGTCAGATATTATTTGCGCCTCTTACGACAAACATCGTCGCCTTTTACGGTAAGCGTGGGTTGCTGAAGACCTATTCTACCCCGGATCTTCGGGGGTTCAACTCATGATGTAAATTCAAGTAATTGTGACTGCCAAGACTCACCATACTGCCACCAACCTGTAGATGAAATAATGACAGGTGACTTATTTTTATTATTGACAATAACAACCTCCGTCGGTTAGTCCAATATGGACCACAATATCGTGTGCATCCTCCTACCAGCTGGTTTCATTATTGATGCTGTCGAAGCATGTGACAAAAAATGGGCCAAAAGTTAAGAAGAACCTGTCGAATGTCTTCCAGAGTGGGTTAAGTCAGTGCATGATGTTGGCATTGGTAGAATGCACAAACTGAAAAAGAAGAAACAGAAATGGAACAAAACCCATTCTGTCCCCGCCAGTTGTCATCCAAAGTTTGGCTGCCCAACATGAAAAGTCTGTAGTTGTTCCCACTGACAATGCCTCACATAATATCACCAAAATATGTAAGCATCACCACATGAATTGTTTTATCAAAGAGCTTGGTATAAGTGACTTATCAAGTAATGCAACATATAAGGCTAATATGTTGACTGAGGAAGAAATCTGCCAAAACCATGCTTCAGTAATATCAACTTTAAATTTGACTCTAAAACCTGAAGACATGTCCATTCCTCTTTCGTACTTGATTCCAAAGCTCCATAAAGAGAAATATATTGGTGGGTGCAGCAAATGTACGACCAAATCTGGTCTCAAAGACTAACCATAATCCTTAAAGCAATCAAGGGAGGACTTTCTTTATATTCACAGAAAGTACGATTTTCTCGTATTTGAGACAAGTGGAATACCATGTGGATTCTCAAAAACTCAAAATACTTGCAATCTTAGAAAAGAACCAAGTTCCATACTGTCAAAACATTTGATTTTTAAACTTTGCACACCACTTTTCCCACCTGACAAACTTACGGAAAAAAACATCATTCCTTGATCCATGGGACTTTTGGTTTTTATTCTGACGTCAAACGCTAGCCACAATCATTGGATGCTTTAAATGTCTATTGTATCAGGTGGAAACTTGAAGGAAATAGCGAGATAACTAAATTGTAAATTTTGGTAGTGGAATTTGACATTTACTTCAGTAAGAATAATCCAGAATAGTAAACAGCTATACTAACCTTGGTGTGAAGTTTCATGAGAACGAACGATTTGTCCAAGAATCTAATGGACATTGGTATGCTCTGCTTTATAAAATCCAGAAGTATTGATCTACCATTAGACTGAGCTATTAAAACATTCGAGGTTACAGTCTTACCAATTCTGATGTACGTAGCAGAAGTATGGGGTCAAGAAAACCGCAGTGATTGAAAATATGCATTTAATGTTCCTTAAGTTAGCTGCTCGTTCGACGTCCTCAACCCCACGCTTTATGGCGAACTAGGTAGGGTCCCCTTAGAAATACTTATCAAAAAGAGAATAATATATGTATCGTATATTTCTTACACTGGATTTCACCCTTTTGTTACATTCTCTATGTGAATGTTGTCATAAAGCTACTTTATATATACACTTGGCGCACTGACGTCACATAATAAAAGTTCTATTAGATAATTAAGCGTCACAGCTTGGCCTGTCCGTCATTGTGACACTGTCCGTCATTGTTAAGTTTCATAAAGTTTGCGGATTCATATAGTTTGCACATCAATGAACCGAAAATAATACACAGTCAATCCTTGTGTAAAACTGTATGTTTATGCTAGTATGAAAAAGGGACTCGGGACCCACGTTCCCGGGACCGCCGTCACACTCTTGGTCGATGCCAACCACTCTCCCTGAAATAAAGACTGGATTTACACTGAGCCTTAATACTTATGTATAACGATCCCCTTGCGTCAATTGGGTGGTGACGGTGACCCACCCAATGAGTAACACTGACGCACCCAGAAGTATTAATCACCCTTACCCTCTGGATGCCGATTTCTTTTTCTGACGCACATTTTCCTAAGATAAGAAAAGTGAAGGTTGTGCGAGAATTGCGCTCACGCGGCACTGGATCAACCTCTGGCTATTAAATTACGCAGAGGTGGAGAATATTAAATTTCCTATTGGATTGTGTAAATTTAACTGCAATTATTAAACCGTTTTAAAAAAAGACACTTCTAAGTGTTGTCCGAGAATTTATCTTGTGTTGAAAAACTAATTTTTTCCGCTTTTTATCGTACACCGATAAAAGTACTGTGCGACGATTATTTTTTTTATTAAGAAGCTGTATGGAAACTGTCAGCGAACAAAATACTGCCAAATATCTGAACGACATAACTACATATCAAATGGATTTATATGCGTTTGTATAACGACATACATTCAATGCCAAAAATAGCATGCCGTATATTGACGAAAACTGATTTTTCTCTATGACGTCAAAAGGCGACAGAGGTTACACACGTACAAAGAAAAGGGGGCTCCGCTATGCTCAGCACGAGTTTATTGTAACTCAGGTCACTTGGTGAGAATTAGCTGTGGATAAGGACAATATATTTTCGTGGTGTTTTGTTCACGAGGAACCAAACTATTCCAACACAAATATCGATATTGAAACTGTATACGTTCAGTTATTAAAAACCCCCATAAGAAATGATGAAATCGTACTTCATAAAAAAGAGGTAATAGAAGGATTGCCCTATCTAACCTATAACTTAGACCTTAGATTCCAATATTCTCTTGATTGTGTAAGTGCAATTTGACTAATGTTGCACCATTATTAATGGAGCACTGGCCTTATCATCAAATGTAATGAAATACCAAAATGATAAATCCATTTTTTTTGACGTCATGGCTTGTTTTATGTCTTTGATAACGTCGGAGAAAGACGACACTTGTATTTTGATTAATATATATCTCCCCTAAGTTTCGTTCATGGTATGGACAATCTCGATGTAAAAAACGGAATTTCACGCTTTTTCGACACAACATAAAATGGCTGCTTTCACCAAGTAAATAAGCCTTGAATATGTAAACAATTTGATAGTTTATCGTGTATCTTAATTGGTCAAGACACGTACCTGTTTGGCATCAATTTACGCAATGAAACACCCAAAAGAATATTTCAAAACAACCAAAATTATATTCAATATTGGACATATAATTTGTCATTATATATGTTAGTATTTCTCTTTATCTCGTCTCAGAATTACACAATAAAAGATGCGAAGAAATCTTTGTTGGTATAGAGTTAACTGGATAATCGTATAAGGTTGAACTAACGGGGAACCTGGCATGGGTATTTATTTTTATACTTTTTACAATTCCTGAAGAAATAAAGTAAACAGTTAATATCCTGTGATCACAATATTGAAAAAAGGATGAACCTATTGATTATATAATGCAAAACGAGAGGAATAATTCCTAAAGTGTTTGTGACTAACGCGCACCTGGCGAATCGTTAGATATCACTGTTCTGTGTATCAAACGACATAAAAAAACAATTCCAAGACCAAGACAATTCTTTCAGAAATGTGTGCATATATTTTACCGAAAAATATTATCCATTTTGTTAAAGTAATATATTCAGTTTTAGTTATAAAATAAAATGAAACGGCCATTCATGGACATTGGTTATATGAACTTATAACATTGACTATTACACATCCCTAGAAATACGTACATGTTGCAGTTACATTTACACTTCATCTTGTAACACTTGTTCAAAGGAAAGAAATATCGTATTCGACACTATAAACCTCTCAATTCTTATGTAAACAAGCTTCAAACAAACAGGAGATTATCAACGGTTCGTTCATACATGTTGTGGCCTATATTTACGTATGATATCATACCTTTTGAACGTTGACAAATATCCAAAGTGAAATTAATTGTGTAAACAAATGTATAAAAGATATGCAAAATCTACATCAACTGAAACTGTAAACAGCATGATACAATGATCGTGTGCACACTCATTCAAGGGCCTTCACCTTTACCAATTACCAAATATGTACAACAATGTTGACGTATGACATCACTACCTATGACCGACTTTTACAAAATGGCGTGTTCACTGTCAACAGTTCGCAGGATTTTACGAGGGGACTTTCGTTGATTCAGGGATCGTATATACATACATTTGACATGTAAGTAATCAGAAACATTCTGACAATCTTTGTACTGTTATTTGTTGCTATATGTTTCATTGAAACCAACGGAAAAAGTCAGAAATTCCCATAAATACCGTTGTCGTTGTGCGTGATTTTGCGTCAATCATGGCGTCACACAGGACGGTAACTTTGACAACTTTTGTTGAAAATATCAAATCATTGCAGTGTATCTATTTTAAATTCGCTAATTCTTCCTACGATTCTCTTCCCATGCATATTCTGAACATTTTGAGCTGATATCTTGAACGAATAGACGAATGGATAGCTCAAAATAGGAGAAAATGCTACACTGTTTGTAAAATCTGAATTTTTGCTTTATTTACATTTCCAACAAGTGCAGTTTTTCGAGTACAGCGTTCGTTTTCACACCTAACTTATTTTGCTTGATTTCATCCAACCACTTTGTATTGGTGACAAAGACCATTGGTCATTTGATTCTAATATGTATGAGGAATTCAAAGATGTATGTATTGCAGCTGAGTTTTGAAATATACGTGATGTTACAGGCGTCTCATAACCGGTGTACCTGAAACGTGATTTTCTAAACACTATCCAATATGGCGTAAAGTTCACTTCAGCGTTCGTGTTTGCGTATTTTCCAAAACATTCTAAACGATTCTTGGGTTATCGGAGACGTTTTGGAATGATCATTCGTGAATTCATAAAAGACAGATACCCGTGATCACTAATATGCTTTTTTTGAAATTCATTTTTCGATATTTAGATTTCAAAACATGCTGTAAATAACGCCGTGAGTGGTGTTTTAGTGATGTGTAAAAAATGGCGACATTTACGAAGTACCTAATTTTCAGAGGTCCTTTTCAGTACTTTTATTTTTTTGCTTCGCCTAAAATGCCAGTGGATGATATCACAGAACAGGAAATTTCCAACCTTATTATCCCCCGCAATGAAGTGGAAGGGGGATATAGGAATGCGTGCTGCCCGTCCGTCCTACCGTCCGTCCGTCACATTTCGTTTCCGGAGCAGAACACAAAAACCGTTGGAGATATCTAAACCAAACTTGGCACATAGATAGGTCTTGTGGTGAACTGGTGCCTTTTGATAGTTTGGGATTTTTGAAAGTTTATTTTTTACGAGTTTCCATGGCAACGACTTTGACTTAGACTGAAAATGGTGGTAATCCTCGTTTCCAGAGCAGATCTTGAGAACCGTACAATATTTCTTCACCAAACTTGGCACATAGATAGGTCTAGTGGTGAACTGGTGCCTTTTGATAGTTTGGGATTTTTGAAAAAAATATTTTTCGAGTTTCCGAGACAACGACTTTGACTTAGACTTAAAATGGCGGTAGTCCTCGTTTCCAGAGCAGATCTTGAGAACCGTACAATATTTCTTCACCAAACTTGGCACATAGATAGGTCTAGTGGTGAACTGGTGCCTTTTGATAGTTTGGGATTTTTGAAAAAAATATTTTTCGAGTTTCCGAGACAACGACTTTGACTTAGACTTAAAATGGCGGTAGTCCTCGTTTCCGGAGCAGAACTTGAAAACCGTACAATATTTCTTTACCAAACTTGGCAAATAGATAGGTCTTGTGATGAACTGGCGCCTTTTGATATTTGGAATTTAAAAAAAATATATTTTTCGAGTTTCCATGGCAACGACTTTGACTTAGACTGAAAATGGCGGTAGTCTTCATTTCCGGAGCAGATCTTGAAAACCGTACAATATTTCTTCACCTAACTTGGCACATAGATAGGTCTAGTGGTAAACTGGTGCCTTTTTATGGTTAGGCATTTTTGAAAAAATTATTTTTCGAGTTTCCGAGACAACGACTTAGACTGAAAATGGCGGTAGTCCTCATTTCCGGAGCAGATCTTGAAAACCGTACAATATTTCTTCACCTAACTTGGCACATAGATAGGTCTAGTGGTAAACTGGTGCCTTTTGATGGTTAGGCATTTTTGAAAAAATTATTTTTCGAGTTTCCGAGACAACGACTTAGACTGAAAATGGCGGTAGTCCTCATTTCCGGAGCAGAATTTGAAAACCGTACAATATTTCTTTACCAAACTTGGCAAATAGATAGGTCTAGTGGTGAACTGGTGCCTATTGATAGTTTGGGATTTAAAAAAAATATATTTTTCGAGTTTCCATGGCAATTCCCTTGACTTAGACTGAAAATTGTGGTAGTCCTCGTTACGGAGCAGATCTTGAAAACCGTACAATATTTCTTCACCCAAAGTGGCACATAAATAGGTCTAGTGGAAAACTGGTGCCTTTTGATAGTTCGGGATTTAAAAATAAATATTTTTCGAGTTTCCATGGCAACGACTTTGACTTAGGCTGAAAATAGCGGTAGTCCTCGTTTCCGGAGCAGATCTTGAAAACCATGCCTTTTGATAGTTTGGGAGTTTTTACGAATGTTTCCTTAGCAAGAGCATAACTCAGAAACCGATTACATATTCTACAAAAACATCTACACAGGGTTGCCTGAGAACCGTTACCATAATAACCTATTTGAGATGTATACCACTTGACAAAGGGGCTTTGACAAGGTATATGGTGAATTATTGTGAAAACACAATTTACAAGTGGCACCCGAACCAGCCTACTTCATCACAGTGCATGGTGGTAACATGAACAGTGGCACCTGAACCAGCCTACTTCCTCACAGTGGGTACCGGTAACATGAACGGGGACACCCGAATCAGTCTATTTCCTCTCAGTGCCGTGATGCAAGAAAGCGAAGTCCTGTCAATTTGAAACATGCAGTACCAATTACTGCTGTAACAGCCTTGTTCTCTGTGTCAGACAATGCTAAGTCTGTCATGTCATCTTTCAAGCCCAGCCTGGTCAAGTGTATACGATGCTCAGTAGGGTCAAATCAAGGAAAGGCCTTAAGCTTGTAGGTTTTGATGAACACAAAATTGTAGTAAACAAAAAAGCATTGGATGAGATGACTAGATTGAGGAATGAAAAACTGTTCACCTGGACACACCCTGTAGAGAACATTCATGGTGATGGACTCAAGGTAGCTCACTTGAATGTTCGATCCCGCCGTGCTCATTTCGAAGATGTGAAGAAGGACAAGTTTGTTGGTGTGCTTGATGTTATGTGTTTCACAGAAACACACATCAATGATTACAGTGAAAGAGACCTGCCAGGATATAAAGTCTATCCAGGAGACACTACACATGGTATTGCTGTGTATGTTTCAAGAACAGTGTCCAGCTATGTGATGTAATGTCATCTCGCAGTATTGAATACATTTCCTTTCTTGTTGGCAAGTTCTGCATTGCTTGTGTGTATGTTCCTCCAAAAGTGTCATGGACACGGTTGTCGCATTCACTTTCTCATTTCATGCAGAAACTTCAGGATCTCTCCAAGCAGCATGAATGTGAACATGTCCTAGTTACTGGGGAGTTCAACTGTGATCTGAGTGAAAAACTCAAACTTGAAGATTTCTTTCTTCAGCTCACTATCTAGGAGCTACACTGGACTTGTTGTTTACTGATCATGCCAGTGCTGTAGCATTCCAGACTCCAGTCTACTACTCAGATCATCAGATGATTGGTGCTGTACTTCTCAGTACACCTCATGGTGACCCCTGCTCTCAATGATCTCTAATTATTGTTGAAGTTTTAACACATCTCATTACAAATACAACTGTAAATGAATCTTAAACCTACTCAACTGTATAAACACTGCATGCATTGCATCCTATCCTGTATATATTCATGTCAACCATATTCTGTACTTCACTTGCTTGATAACGGTGTTAGAACCTTCACCGAAATGTCGCTCCTAATTGTAATAAAGAAGTTGTTCGTCCATATGTCTCATCCTTACTCATTACAAATACAGTTACGTATTCTATCATAATATGCAGATGGCAAAACAAGACCAGTAATAACTTTTTTAGTGCTGCAATTAGGCCATTACTAAAAGGTCCAGTGAACATATGTTCACAGGAGATAATGCATTGCACACAACCGGACATGTCATATTGGCGGGGGATATGAGTATTTCATGCTTGTTCAAAACTGTAATGTGTATTTGTGTGGGTGATGTATTTTGAATTTTATTCGACTTCAAAGTGAGGGTTGTAGAGGAGGGACATATATGTCCCTGTGGCATCCAGGGGGTTACGTTACAATATTAGTAAAGAATCCAAGCTTTAAAAATAGTTATCTGTATTTAAATATGATGGCTCTATGAATACAATCCGACCTCGACAATATTTTACGAATAGGGTCTATTCTACGAATAGGGTGTTTCCTTTTGATATTTCCCGCCGGATATTCTCACGTCGATTATCTGTAGCTTTTTCCCAATACCGATTGTCATATCTCTCCCAACTTTTAAATGCGAGCGTTCGGCCATTGCGTTTACATGCGTTGCATCACTAGGGAACAACTCACTTGAAACTTCCAAAAAATTGCGACGTCATTAAATTGCGAGCGCATGTTCGAATCTTCAGAAATGACGTCGTGACAGAACAATGTTTCGTCGTGAAATAAACGACGCTTCCTTCTTTATTGTAGCTATCTTATATTATCGAGAGAAAAAAAAACTCTGTTGGCCAGACATGCACGAATTCTTGACAAATGTCATCTTGACTCTTGTTGTTCCAATGAGTAGTTCAGGACTGGGTGCTAGCCATGGCATAACATGTTTGGCTGTTGGAGGCTGTTGGTGGAATTGGGTCACAGTCCTGGCACGATGAGCACGTGCATGATCATCTTGAAAGATGAAACGTTGCCCAACACGGTGGTGCAATGATGTCCCGATAGTATTGACCTGTGACGCTGCCATGGACAATATGGAGCGATGTTCGGCAAGTCACTGTGATAACACCCCACCCAAAAAACGATCATGTTGTAGGTCTTTAACGTCCAAACAACTCTTATTAAGACGTCTCCAAACTTGATTCCTTCGATCGAGAGTCATCCTCCATTCGTCAGAAAACGTGACATCAGCCCAAAGTCGAGTTTCCCAGAGCTGATGTTCCCTACACAACTGACGCCTCTAATTCAAATGACGTGCAGTAAAATGAGGGATGACACGTGAACGTCGTGCACGCAAATGCCATCTGTGCAGACGTTTTCATACAGTGTGGTCATGTTCTCTTACACCAGTTGTCTATTGAAACCGGTCCTTAACTAAGTGGCAGTTTGCACCGATTTCTTAAAGCCATCGTTCTGACTAATCAGTTCTTGGCTGGAGTCGTTGCCCTTGGGAGTCCAAAGAGGCGTCGATTATCGACGTTATGTGTTTGTTGGTATGGGGCCGACAATCTACTGATGACAGGTTGAGGAACATGCAGCGTTTGGGCGACAATATTTTGACGTGTGCCTACCTGCAACATGCCTGTGACCCGTAAACGTTCAGCACGTTGCAATGGCCGCGTGATCAAAGCTGTTGCTTCCTTAATGATCGTATGTAATCTGGCATACCACCCCTTGCACTTACTGTCCGACTGTCATAATATTGTGTTTCGGATCTTGATTCCTTCGGAAATGATCTTGCGACATAAATCACTCACTTTCATTGCCAGACATTTGGGGACTTTCCTATAGTTTCACCTTAAATATCCCCTACTTTACAGTAGATGGCCGCAAGGCTGAGGTAGGTGTTGCAAGGCAACTACTAATATTGTCGTTTACTGTGCAAAGTAAATCTGAGCGCTTATTTGTCGTCGGTCTCCCTCTCGCAGGAACCAGGCCGTGACTTGATTCGTTGGTTAAAATTAAAGACCAAACTGCTAACCATATGTATGCATAGGTAATGGAGGAACGTTGTATTTAAAACGTGTGATAGCAATAAAGGAACTCAACCTTGTTTTATCCGCACTATTTGGAACTTAAGTATTTCTAACGAGGTAGTAGTAGTAGTAGTAGTAGTAGTAGTAGTAGTTCTTGTGAATAGATAAGAGGCTGACTTAGGCAGTCTAAGGCTTATTTGCGCTCATCACAATATTGTAAGTAATATGTATGACCTGGGCACATTGAAAATGGGATGAGTATGAGAACACACAAAAGAGCATAAAGACGTGTATGCACAAGAATTGTATAAAACCATAGAATTGGCATAACTTGTACAATAAAATAGCTGATGATTTGAAATCAGTTAAAATCAACACAGTCTGACATGGCCACAAGACACAAGCTTCAAAGACATGCAATGTTTTTTCTCTGAAACGAGCGAACATTAATTTTGTGTGGTGTTAACTTGTGATATTGTCTTTTTGCCAGTATATTCTTAAACTTTGTTGCTGTTTTTCGAATTCCCAGCCTACATCATGTAATTTTTATGACATTTAAATGTGCAGTAACCATGCGGTTTAGGGAATAACTTATGATGTAGTTTGGGACCTATTTCGGTTTTTTTCTATGCCATTGCATTAGCCTTTTAAATACATCCATGCATATATTGATCATAACAGACATAATACACTGAAAATCAAGGATATGGGACATATGGAACTTACAAATATATTACACTCTCACATATTTCATTTGTTATCAGGTTAGCTATTATAAGTACTAATTTACTGTCCAAACACAATTAAGATTTTAATGTTTCTACTTAAAAGGTTTGAGTAAATGAGATTTGCATGTGTAACGAAACCCTAAGAACATACTACCTATCTGTATCCTTTTAGAATCTGTGTACACGTTACAGGAGTGGAGGAGAGCAGAGCATTGTACCCTTTGTACGCTTTTTAGCGTTTCATGTCGCCTATGTGCGCAATGTACGATAATAGACTGTTCTGGTTTCTGGATAATATTTGTATTATAACACAGCTGGTGGGTGTCATTGTTTATGTACATATTTCCGCCTGTCAAGATTGCACTACGTTCACGCTTAAAATGTAGCCCTAATACCGTCACACAACTGCCCCCAAATATTGTTTTATATACGGACATAAACCATGATGCGTTTTGTCTGGTTCTTTTGAAATTATATTTATATAAAATTAGTTCATGTCACATTAAACGTTGGAACTTTGCGCTGATACATGTATTTTGGTTTGGCGTTGAAGAAATTATTGTTTATTTGGTCTTCGTTACGGTACAATTATTACGACTGCTGTATTTTTTGTGTGGCCTTAAAAGATAAATACATTTCTGATCGTAGTACACAAATATTGCCCAAATGATCACACTGTCATGACCTCTCAGTTCTCGCAGGATATGGACAAAAAGGACAATATGGAACGAAAGTCAATTGGTAGGCTCTTATCTCATCCCTTATCTAAATTCTACCACTCACAAACTGCTTATAGAAGTTCATGTTTTGATCGTCAAGCCTCCTCTTTGCTATACCAAGCTCTTCCTCTTTCTTTTCCTTTTCCTCCCTCATCTCATCTGAAAAACATACATCATTGTTACCTTATCGACGCATGTTGATGAATGCAAAGTAAAATGGCCTTATATATGACATATTTGCTCACGTACCTCTCAGGAAGCGGGCACTGATGAGCTCTATCTCTTGATGCTGGTCCAGGACCTTCACCTTCCCCATGTACAGATCTTGTATGTGCACCTTCTGATACAGTTGGTGGCCTGCCTCGTCAAGGCATTCTGACACAGCAAACACGCAGTTTCACCATACGTCTGTGTAGCCAGCTCTGATGTAGTATGTGCATACCTATTGTAGCGGCGAATTCTAACCGTAGACATGTCTTATTACGACTTACTTCGTACCTAGAGATCTACATCTAGAGACTATCCACTATATGTGCTATACTGTAACGTAAATATAAATGGTTCAAAGAGGATGTATACGACTCTTGCTCAAAGTTTTTGATCATGGTTACAACATTGAAGACAATAGTAAAGCTTTCAAAGGTTTTGTTTTTAGACATGTGAAGGACATTTACAAACTAATAGACATGCATGATCTCACAAGGAATGGACTTGCAGTGGATAGCGTAGACGGTCATAGAAGTGGTCCCTTGTTTTTAGAAACAAGTAGTCGTCCCACCCTTCATTAAATGAGAACAAGGGATAGTATTGAGTTTCCACATAGTGCTTACTACAACCTCTGCGGTGACTCACGCTGTCCAGTTTGAAAAGCAGCGCTTCTTTCGGATGAATTGGGGCACCGTACCTCGCATCTTGCGACGACACATGCTGAAGTTATCAATGTCCAGGTAGGACATCTTAAATGCATAACACTGTTATTTTCGCTTTTGGGGGTTTACCATTGAAACTTATCTGATTTGTTAAGAAAACAAACAAGAGTTCTATGGATTTAAAAAATACAAATGACTGCCAATGAAATCGCTGTTCGTTTGCGCCAGGCTTCTGACCACACGATTAGAAATTGTCTGCATGCAGCTATTATGCGTCCACGGTGACCATGTGTTGTACCACCGTTAACAAATCGATACATTCTAGCCAGACGCAAATGGTGTTAGGGCGTTAGAAAGTGGGAGAATCACTAATGTTCGTGTGTAATGTTTTCAGATGGGTCCATATTCACTCTTGATTATCGGTTTTTGCGTGGATGTGTCTGGAGGCGTGCAAACGAACGTCATGCGAACGTCAACGTATTAGGCAACACGACAGACATGTGTCTGTTATGATATGGGGATCACTCTGAGGTTGGACTATTTAATTTCTGGGTGTTTTAAAAAAAAACCCAACAAAAACAGATCATAATTTTGTAAAAAAAACAACTCCTTAGCCTCCATCTGCTTGAAAAACAAGAAAGAAGTGAACACAGCTCACATACCCCCGTTATCCCCGCTGGTCAACAACAAATAGTAAATAGTTTGTTAATTAATGAAATATTACATATTTCTAAATGATTTTAACTTCAATGTTTTAAAAATTAGGATGGAGTTCCAGTGACAATTAACCCCCCCAAATCTCCCATGTTACCAGTGTTCACTACGAGGAAGTAGATCAACATGAACACCTTTGAATAAAAATTTGATTGAGGAGTTACATAAGAAGAATTATCAAAAGGACCAAAAATTGTTGATATAAAAACACATAAAAAATGGAACAATATCATATAACAAAATCAATAAATTAATAATTTCCATCTAGCCTTTAGAGATATGGTAAAGAATTCATAAATTCAAACTGACACAAGCACAGATACTTATGATGATCTACATGAGTGGAAACAATTTTGGAAAATATATTAGCTATACAAAACCAGTCATCAAAATTTCTAAATTCCATCATGTTTCCATGAAAACAGCAAAAGAGGAAACTTTCAGAATCTTATGAAAGATAAAAAAAAATCATAGTGGTTAATGTAGCAAGTTTGCTGAAGCTAGGATACATAATATTGTAAACATGGATCGTACAATAACTCTACCCAAAATGTATCTTTACCATGATTCCATGGAAACGGGAAAAATTAAAAAATTCTGAATCTTCAAACTAGCAAAAGGCAAAAGTACTCATTGTTGTACATGTGTGTAGCAAGTTTGGTGAAGCTAGGGTGCATGGTTAAAAAGATATGGGCCGTACAAAACACCCACCCTAAAAGTTTAAGTTTCTAATATTTCCATGGAAACGGCAAAAATTAAACAAAATCAGAATCTTCAAACTACCAAATGGCACAAGTACTCATTGTGGTTAATGTGTGTAGAAAGTTTGGTGAAGCTAGGGTGCATAGTTAAAAAGTTATGGGCCGTACAAAAGCTCGGACGGAACGCTATATACCCCTGATTTACTTCGTGAACGGGGGTATAATAATCTCAAAAGTCTCGGCTGCAATATGTCCGTCCTCATCAATACAGAGTATTTAGTGAGCAAGGCCAGGCCATTATCTTTGACATCGAGACATGAGCATGATCTACAGTATGACTGTAACACTTATCTTCCATTTCATGAGGCCATATCATGCAAGTCACTGTGTTGTATCCTTAGACAAGGTTATTGACTCCCCTTGTCCTGCTGTGATATGCCCAAAACGCATAATTAAACCTTCCTTGGTTAAAAACTTACGATATAAACATAATAGATTACTGCAATACCCTCAAATGACGCGCAAAACAAATGTTACCAACCAACTAACATTGTTTGCTCCTAATAACAGTACCAATGTCAAGAAAGATGATGTGTGTGCTTAATGATCCTTGTTAAATGGGCGACCTTGTCGTTTTCTAGCTTGGTGGTCCCACAAGTTGGATAAGTTGAGAAGTCTGGTGAGTGTGCTGGCCAAGGTAAGACGTTGAATGGGGCCTTGTGTTATTATGTTGAAAGAGGCCCGGTGATTCTGTTGGAAACACGTCGAGAGATTAGTCCATGTAGTGCTGTCAAATGATGTTCCCTTCCAAAATCACCAGATCTGTCTTCACTTGGCTACAAATGCCGCATCGTCAGGGCAAGCAGATGGCCTGTTACGACGTAAATTGTAATAAAAGGGTAAATTGTAATACTTGCAGCAAATTGTTATAATTTTGACGTAAATTGTAATAACAACGTAAATTGTAATACAATTTGACGTAAATTGTAATACGCAAATTGTAATAATAATTGACGTAAATTGTAATAATCTCAACTTGCGGTAAAATGTAATAACTTCTTACGTAAATTGTAATAACCTTATAAGTTTAGTGTCAAAGGCGTTAAATGACTAGAACCTATCCTTGTCAGGGTTGGTACAGGGTTTATCGTACAATCGTCATTAAGTATGACTTAGTGTGGGGTGTGGTACTTTTTGAAACTTGATATATCGAACATTGTTGTATATACATGAATATAAACTCACTGGAGTGTTATTTCTGTAGGTTAAGTACGTGGTTATCAACACAATGTATTTATATATCAAAATATATGTTTGGGATGCTTTCCTTGCATTTAAAGCGTGTTAGCAGTAGTTGAAAAGAGCGATTCAGCATGAAACCAAATTTGAAATGGGGTAAAACAGTTGTTACATAGTGTATGAAATACCCTCTGAAGACATATATTGCAGTCTCAAATTTAGAAGTTTTAACTCAATTTCAGAAAAAAAGTGATACGGGTAGGCAATTAGAACTAGGTAAAAGAAAATCGGAGCAAAATATAATTTGACTTTTTGGTAAGTCACCAGTCATTTCATTGGAATTTTAAGAGAGTATGTTATTACAGTGCTTGATGTTAGCCCAAATTACTTTAATCCTCTTAATCTTTCAGAGGAGGTTATGTTTTCAGGAGATTATTGTACGTATATATTTCGTATCAAGGTTTCTTGGCGCAATCCACCAACGATTGTCGAGTTTAATGATCTTCAAGTACGTTTCAAGGTCAAAGAGAAAATTTACTTTAGTGACAAACATATTTTCATTATAAATTTTCCATTCCTTTCTATTTGGATACAAGCAGATATATTTAAGCAATTGATTGCAAAAAAATTTATGATAATCCGTATACTCTTTGAAACTGTACAAGAGTTATCCGAAGATACCGGATGTTATTTGTGTATGCACGGGATCTGTCAACTCATTTGTTGTATTTGAATTCTTCGTCAAAATAAAATGAATTGTATAGATATGATTAAATTCCCTCGTTTGTTTCAAGAAAAGGATCATGTACTCCTTATCAACTCGTACAGCGTTTCCACTGCAAATCGACACACTGGTTGACCAGCCTGTGTTTGTACCCTTCGTCATCACTCGTTCAGTCGTGTCGAACTGGTTAACGTACTGTTGAAGCAAGTCATGCAAAATACATCTTGAATAGCCTTATAAGGGTATTGAACAATAGGTCACAATTAAGTTATTTGTCGAATATACGGTTGTGTCACCCATCATTTTGAACCCGATGATCGATCTTTCAGTCATTTAAATTTATCGATGTTGACACCACCCCTTAATGACGATTGTACGATGAAGCCTATACCAACCATCTAGTCAGTTGGCCAGGGGTGAAAAACAAGATTTTCGTTCCCACATTTTCCTGTATACCTTAAACCTTTTCTATTGCATAGAGGAGGTATCTGTACACAATTTTCATTGGGTAGTAAGCCTGCAAGTGTGTGCAGGAATTTTCAGGGGGTCAAAATTGCATAAATTGAAGGAAAAATGCATAATTTGACAAAATTGGCTGTAACATTTTTATTAAGTCTTTGACTACAGGTAATATGTTCGGTTATCTGAATTTGGCAAACATTTTGTTTCATTTAACTGTTATTCTAATTCTCAGTGGAAACATTGATAAAAATTATGTTTTTTTACTTCATTTTCAAATCTTGTGAGGAGGTAAAACACTAATTCCATTGAATTGTGACAATAAAACCACTATAACTGGGTATTAAAATCTGCCTTAACCATTATACTATCCTATACAAAAAACAAAATGAAAATATATTACATAGGGGTTGAGATATTGTATACAATGTTACCCCACCCCCCAAAAACCAATTTTGACAAAAATTGCTTATTGAAATATGGTTGTAGATGATGTTGCTGTAGTGGATGAGTGGGATAATTGCAACAATGCTTAAAAACACCAAAATAGTAAACTCATAAAGAAAAATGATGTTTCAAGTTTTTCTGCGTGCATTTATGGTGACCATCTTGAATTTCAAGATGGCCGCCATTTGGACCTGTTTTCAAAATCAAGATCTTATATAGTTCTTCAACATGGTCATGTAATATATCATATGAAAGCTTTTTACATTTTCCTTTCAATGATGTACATTATTCACTGACTCCTGTGGTAAATTGACCCCCAACAATGAAAAAAGGAAATATTGAAATCCAATTTCTCTCACGACTTCAACCCATATCAAAATTTAGATTTAAATTGAAATGGACATATTTTCACTCAAAATTGTAGATACACTGCACTTTAGTTCTACAACATGGTCATGTAATATATCATATGAAAGCTTTTTTACATTGTCTTTTCAATGATGTACCTTATTCACTGACTTCTGTGGTAATCGTATCCCCCAATAATACAATAAATGATATATCGAAAGCTAATTTCTCTAGCAACACCAACCAACCTCCAAAGTAGTATTTTAATAAAATGGACATCGTTTCACTCAAAATTGTGGATATACTGCACTTTTGTCTGAGCATTTCACTAGTTTATCGTTTGAGTGAAAAAAACATGAGAATACTTGTAGTATTATGAAGTATTAAAAATTACATCACAGATTCAAGGGCTGTGAAATAATGTCACCTCTAGTCACCGTCAGAGTCCATCTCTTCTGGAAAGGTAGGTAAGTTGTTTCTGTTTAGGCATGACATAGCACAACTGCATCCAGGGGAACATCCTATGATGTTCTTGGCGCAGCTCCAACTGGATGAGGAGCATCTGCCTGTTCATCTTCCCGAGGCAAGTGAGTTAACTGACTATAAAAGTCCAGTTTCCACCCTTGCCGAACTAGGCTGGTATTATGGAGTTAGATTTTGGCTGGACTAACGAGTCTATGCATAGTCCAATCAAAATTGCGCACCAAAATCGAAATCCGGTTCGTAAAGTGTAATGTAGATTTCGGTCGACTGCAGGATTTGCAAAGCATGTGCACCGCTAGCTCGTTGTCAACAGATATTTTCTAAATCTTTTCATGTTTTTAATCAAGGTGCTCACGTGATTTGATGCACTTCGCGATGTAAGACTCGTTTTATCACAATATAGATCTTGATTATCGTTTTGATTTACCGTTTTGTTTGAAACAAATGCAAGTGATGCGAGAGGTGGAATCTGATTGGTCCCTAGGAGAGGCATAGAAGGGACATAGCTCGTAATAGCCACTGGTGGCGCTACGATCGAGCCCAGGAATTCCAGCCTAGTTCGGCAAGGGTGGAAACTGGACTTTTAAAGTCAGTTAACTCCCTTGCCTCGGGAAGATGCTGCCTGTTGTGCATTTACAGGTGAGCAATTCTAGACACAGTGCTGGCATTCGTTTCTGGGTCATTGGGATGGGTTCTATGACATCCTCAGTAGACGACCACCGATTCTCTTTTGGTGGTGGAATGTCAGCCTTTCCTTTGTGTGCAGAACACCACGTGATGCACTGGTGCTGACATCTGAGTAGAGGTTGTGTGGTGGAAGTTCCTCTAGGTCTCCAACTCTGTGGAACATGTCAGCTGTAAGTGTATTAATGCTAGTTTAAGTCGATGCTGGATTGTACACTTTGATGACAAGTGATGACCAGTGCATCACGTGGTGTTCTGCACACACAGGAAAGGCTGACATTCCACCACCAGAAGGGTATAGGTGGACGTCTACAGACGATGTCATAGAACCCATCCCAATGACACAGGAATGAATGCCAGCACTGTGTCTAGAATTGCTCACCTGTAAATGCACAACAGGCAGATGCTCCTCATTCAGGTGTAGCTGCGCCAAGAACATCATAGGATGTTCCCTTGGATGCAGTTGTGCTATGTCATGCCTAAACAGAAACAACTTACCTACCTCTCCAGATGAGACGGACTCTGACGGTGACTAGAGATGACATTATTTCACATTTTATTTTTAATACTTCATTATACTACAAGTATTCTCATGTTTGTTTCTTCACTCCAATTATAAACTAGTGAAATGCTCAGACAAAAGTGCTGTATATCTACAATTTTGAGTGAAAATATGTCCATTTTAATTTAAATCTAAATTTGGGTATGGGTTGAAGTCGTGAGAGAAATTAGCTTTCAATATTTCCTTTTTTCATTGTTGGGGGTCAATTTACCACAGGTGTCAGTGAATAATGTACATCATTGAAAAGACAATGTAAAAAGCTTTCATATGATATATTACATGACCATGTTGAAGATCTTGATTTTGAAAACAGGTCCAAATGGCGGCCGTCTTGAAATTCAAGACGGCCACCATAAGTGCTCACAGAAAAACTTGAAACATCATTTTTCTTTATGAGTTTACTATTTTGGTGTTTTTAAGCATTGTTGCAATTATCCCACTCATCCACTACAGCAACATCATCTACAACCATATCTCAATAAGCAATTTTTGTCAAAATTGGTTGTTGTTTTTTTTTGGGGGGGGGGTAACATTGTATACAATATCTTAACCCCTATGTAATATATTTTCATTTTGTTTTTAGTATAGGATAGTATAATGGTTAAGGCAGATTTTAATACCCAGTTACAGTGGTTTTATTGTCACAATTCAATGGAATTAGTGTTTTACCTACTCACAAGATTTGAAAATGAAGTAAAAAAACATGATTTTTACCAATGTTTCCACTGAGAATTAGAATAACAGTTAAATGAAACAGAATGTTTGCCAAGTTCAGATAACCGAACATATTACCTGTAGTCAAAGACATAATTTGGATAGTTTAATGACTTAATAAAAATGTTACAGCCAATTTTGTCAAATTATGCATTTTTCCTTCAATTTATGCAATTTTGACCCCCTGAAAATTCCTGCACACACTTGCAAGCTTACTACCCAATGAAAATTGTGTACAGATACCTCCTTTATGCAATAGAAAAGGTTTAAGGTATACAGGAAAATGTGGGAACGAAAATCTAAACTAAGCCTCTTTTCCGCTGGTGGCCAACTGACTAATCCCTAACTTAACAGTTTTGTACGTTTGTCATCGATCATACAGAGTATTTCTCGAATTGTACATGTGAAACGCAAGCTCAACTGACAAAGATCATTTCTAGTCAATTGGCGTCTTGGACACTACGGTAGTAAGGTAATTACAATTTACGTAAGAATTTATTACATTTTACCGCAAGTAGAGATTATTACAATTTACGTCAATTTTTATTACAATTTGCGTATTACAATTTACGTCAAATATTATTACAATTTACGTTGTTATTGCAATTTACGTCAAAATTATTACAATTTGCTGCAAGTATTACAATTTACCTTTTTATTACAATTTACGTCGTAACATGGCCCAATGACAGGGTGACATATGCCTCATTGTTTGGCTACAGTGGCCGCAACCTTCAAACAGTTCGCAACATAACATTCGTTCTCCAGCAGTAACTCAACAACGTTACGTTCGTTCTCCAGCGGTAGAAACACATTCTTCCATCCTTTCCATAATCTAAGTTTTCAAATACATCACGAAATTTGAACTTTTTACCCAAATATATCACCATAAAGCTCCATAAAGCTTGTTGTGTATTGCATTGGGAAACGCAACCGTGCGGCATTCGGTGGTAATCCCGTCATCAGCAGCTCATCTTGCGTTGGTACGACTCAAAGACACACCCAAAGAACGTTCATTTTTATCCATTTTCAGCATAACCTAAACAAATGTTCTTTCCAATTCCAACTTCACTGAATGCAACGTCTATTTAAAGTGAATGACATTACTGTACCCGCAATTTTGAGACTAAAAACCAAGGGTTAGGTTTAGTTCGTTGTTTACGCACGATCGTTTCGAACATCTAGTCCCAGGTGAATATATGCCCTGTTCCAGGTCTGTTTATTGCCAAGTCACTGACAGGGTTGAGAGAAGAATTTGGAAACTGTTTATGTTGCACAAGTAAGGCACGGCTTTCTTCAAACACACTTCATGATTGATTGATTGTTTGTTGTTTAACGCCGCACTCAGCAATATTCAAGCTATATGACGGCGGTCTGTAAATAATCGAGTCTGGACCAGACAATCTAGTGATTGGCATCATGAGCATCGATCCACGCAATTGGGATTCGATGACATGCATCAACCAAGTCAGGGAGCCTGACCACATGATCCCGTTAGTCGCCTCTTTCGACAAGCATCGTCGCCTTTTACAGCAAGCATGGGTTGCTGAAGACCTACTCTACCGCGGATCACACAATATTCCAGCTATATGATGACGGCTGTATGTTAAAACTCGAGTCTGGATCAGAAAATCCAGTGATTGACATCATGAGGATCGATCAACGTAATTGGGATACGATGACATGCATCAACCAAGTCAGCGAGCTTGACCATCCGATCCCGTTAGTCGCCTCTTACAACAAGCATAGTCGCTTTTTAAAGCAAGCATGGGTTGCCTAAGACCTACTCTAGACCGGATCTTCTTACAATGAAGACTTGTAAGAAAGGAGGCGGGATCTAAACTGTACATTACCTGACAGGAAATGGGGCGCAGGATATGAATGGAACGATGTCGGCCTGCAACACATGTCTGTGATATATTTCGATGGGACATGAAACCTAAACTGAAAAGAGGAGTGGATCGACAGGAAACTGAAATAATACAGGAAAATAATTTTGCCAATGTGCGCAATTGTGTCACTGAATTTACACAAGTAGCTATTTCTAAGGAGCACCATAGTGTCATTCTATACTATATAGATGGATTGAGTTGCATAAATCCCACCTCAGATCCAGCAATGATCAAAGACAAGAAAGAACGTCTCTTTAAACCCATCATAAAAGACATTCTATCTCATACAGATATTACAGATGAAAACACCACAGGACGTCGTCTCATCAAGTAGTATAGGTAATTGGGGTTCTGGACCACTTCCACTGGAGCCAGATTCATATACCTATACTGCTACTACAGGGGGGATTTTTTATGTCAAAATGATTATGCGATTTAACGATAGTCATGAGTTGTATTAAACGAAACATCAATATTAATTAATAATGGATAAAATTTACTATAGCCCACGAGGATATTGGAAAGGTGTAGGAGCAATAAAAAAATTAGCCACCACGGCTAAGGTATCTAAAGATGTGGCAAAGGATTGGTTAAAGAAACAAGCGATGTGGCAGATATATTTACCGGCACCGCGTTATATACCGAGGAAGAAGTTTGATATTTTTACGACGAATGAAGTTCATCAGGCTGACCTCTTGTTTCTTCCCCACGATAAGGTAAAACGCAAAACGTATAAATACGCTTTAACAGTAGTGGATGTGGCTAGTCGATACAAAGAGGCTGAGCCATTAACATCGAAAGAATCAACAGAGGTAGCTAATGCACTGAGTCGCATATATAAACGTGGACCGCTAAAATGGCCTAAGCTATTTCAAGTAGATCCCGGTCGGGAGTTTATGGGATCGGTAACTAAACTGTTAACAAAGCACGATGTCGAAATCGTCCGTGGTGAAAGAGAGGCCCACCGCAGTCAAGCTATCGTCGAAAGATTTAACCGGACATTAGCGGAACGTTTGTTTGGCTATCAGTATGGGATCGAAATGAAATCGGAGCGATTGAGATCAACCGAATGGGTGACACGATTATCAGCCGTTGTATCAGCGCTGAATAATGAAGTAACGAGATTAATAGGGAAGAAACCATCCCATGCTATTAAAATGAAATCCGTGACTTCCGAATCTTCAGCACCGAGGAGAGGCAAAGAACGAAAACTTCCGGATAGAGTAAGCGTAAGATATTTATACCAGGCCGGTGAACTCGAAGGAGGCCTACGTCGCGCAACCGATCCCATATGGTCCCTTAAGACGTATAACATTAGTAGATTGGTTTCGAAAGAAGGAGAGCCTATTCTTTATTACCTTCAAGATGGACCGGGTAGGGCATTTGTACGAGAAGAGTTGTTCATAGTTCCCGACGGTACGGTATTACCACCATAACCATAAGCATAGGTATTTACACCATCATTATCAATCCATCTCTTTGTATCTAAGGGGGATAATGATGTCTTGTTCATTCTTAATCCATATATCCTATGATCGTAACTTCTTAAAGAGTTCATCTCGTGTTTGAACGTTCTACCATTAAATAATGATTCTTTATACTGTTCGTGTTTGATATGCTTTTTTACAACATACTTCTTAACGCCCTTGGCTTTTCTTATCTCTCCATTATCGGACTTCTTTATAGAATACATCTTAGGTCTTAATCCTACATACTCCGCTATAGGGGTCCCAGCACATTCATCCTTCATCTTACCTAACACCTTTTTATTTACAACGCTGTGCAGTGGATTATCTTTAGGATAATCGCTCGTGTCGTACATATCTATTTTTTCTGCCATATCTTTATACACATCCTCGGTTTGTATTTCCATCAACAAAGAATCTGTGTCGGTATATAAAACCTCGCATCTATCACCGTATTGCTTCTTAAGTTCGTTGTAATAAAAGTCATACATTAAGTGTTTTGACAAGTCGAGAATACTCATACCGACGTACACCGGTCTGTTGAATTTTATATTACTCTTCTGCATATGCAACGCGGCTAAGTCGTTATCGAATATCTTGCTTCTGTTAAAAGCCGGACTGGCTATAAGTTTCCTGAGTCTTTCTTCCTCATTAGATCTGACTAATTTAACATCAACACGCTTCCTTAGATTCTCCATGGTTTTATTCATGAGCTTATATAGATTCTTTTCGAAATCGCTGGTAGCTATCTTTCTTAAATCTGTGTTCAACCTTATATAGGGCTCCATCCAAGGGCTTTGATCAAACTTTAGAACTCTGTGTATTTTCTTAAGTTTCATACCTAACGATAGATACAACTGGAGATTTCTGTAGTGAACTATATATTTTGTCTTATCCATCAAATTTGGTACGAGTTTTTCTACGTTAGCTAACCTACTATTACCCATCAAGGAGCGTTGATATTCCGACATCCAATCTTTATTAACCATTAATCTTTCGGGAGCTAGCGGATAACTGTTATGGTCTTTATGTAACGAACTTGGATATTCCAAGTCAACTTCTAGTATGTACCCTTTATTCACATCATTCACATTGATATTAATAACATTGATATTATCGATATCATCGACCCATTCAAAACCACCTGTGGGTAAAGGTTGACTCATAGCCCATCCGTACAAATTGTTAGCGTCGAGATATAATATGTGGGTGTCGGGTTTACTGGGATCGTATCCTTCCACTAATTTATTATTAGCCTTAGAATACCTTTTAGCTGCCATCGATATACCACCTCTTAATCCTTTCTCAATAAACAAGTGCATATCGTAATCTGTGAGTAGTTTTAGTTCTACGCCGGTCTTCTTCAACAATGCATCCCACGATAGTCCGGGACTGGAATAGTACCATGCCGGGTGCAAGCCGTATTGTTTGAAACACGTCTTTCTGAATATCTCGAATATATCGGCGAGTAACAGTACATCGGTTTTTAAGTACAGATCGTGATAATCACCTAAATTCTTACAACCTAATTTATCCCAGACCGTCAGAGCATGTTCATAATCGGCATCTGTTATTCTAGATTCTGTTAAGTTACTATAGAATGATTCGAGGGGTGGTAATTCAGTTTCTTCGAATCTAGACCAATCATCCATATATTCGTAAGGATATACACCTTTTCTCAGCAACAAATGACGAGTTATCTTATCGGTATATTTATTTGTTATCGCGAAGTCATCGGGATTGTTCGCATTAGCTAAATTGTCCAGGGAAGATAACAGAAACTGTACGGAGTCTATGAATCTAAGCCCATTACTTTGCTTTGTTCTAGATTTCCCATCCTTGTCCCTATAATGTATAGGTTTAGTCAACGAGAACGATATGTATTTTTCCATATTGTTAGGAATGCACGTTAAACCGCCGTCGGTCTTCGAGATAGCTTGCATAATGAGATGTGAATCGTATCCCCTAAGGTTATGAAACACAACGGGGATGGGTATTGTTTGAGCATTCATTTTTAGTTTCAAGTTACACTCGTTATGAGCGGCTCCCCGATAATTACCCGTGACGTGACAATGATCTCTTACGGAATCCCCATCCAGGGGTTTATTACAAACGTGACAACTCGTTGACTTCTTATAGGCACTCCAATCATCCCTCGTCATACGCATGGGTATCTTACACGATAGTTTTTCCCTGATTATTCTCTCTTCATTTTGTAGATATTCTAGGAACTGTCCCGCTGCATCGGGACCTCTGTAAATCACGGGCGGGTTTGTTTTCCCATCATACCTTACAACTATATATCCAAACCCACAAGGAATATGTTCTTGAGTTTTGTACGTAAAACTACTATCAGTATTGCTATGGTTGGTATTTTCTATGGGTTTGATAAGCGCTTCGAAGTCGGCATAAATTACGTACGGTACTGGCATTTGATTACAATAATGTTCAAATTTTAATATATTTTTTCCCTCTTTAGGCATATCGATCCTGATAGCATTCTGTCCAACACCTCTACAGTCTTCTTTATGCGCTTCTAATAGATCTTGTCTGCTGTACCCATGCAGGCATCTTTCACAGAAATATTTCTTTTCTTTATGTTTTGTTTGATCGTATAGTAGCCTGTTTAAACTCTTTATCCACGTATAATGATATTTACCATCTTTTTCGATCAGAAATGAATTGATTCTGGGGATATTTTCCGGAGCGGAGCTTATCCTGTGTACAACAATTCCTTTAGAATGTCCGAAAACATTTATAGCTAAATTATTTTGCTTTTCCACCTTATCAATTTGTGATATTGGTGTAGGTTCGTCTATACCATCGAAGTTGAGTCCATCGTTTTGGGGATAGCTAGAAGGTCTATCCGGATGCTTGTCTACGGGGAACAATGCAGATCTTATCATCATTCTTAAACAGTCATCGGATTTATTTTTTACGTTAATTATGGCTTTTTTCTTCTTATAATACGGGGGTAAATCTATATAAGATCCACCTTTGAAGGGCATATAATTCGCTATATCTAAATATAAACTATCGATTTTATTAACACCCCAACCCGAACCTCTATTAGTCCAGCGTTCTAAAGTTTCCTGTATTCTCTGAATTGATGTATCTAATGATGAGTTTATAGCATCGGATTCGGTTATAACTTCTTGATTGCTTCGGAAATATGGTTCGGTATATTCGGTGCTATCGTCTGTGTTACTTTTACTCAATGTCATTTTAATCGTCAGCTGGTATTTTATACTATGTAAATCATCTAATTCCTCGTTAATTTTACTCGATATGATGGGCTTAATATCGTTAACATCCATGTTGGAATTAATATCCATCTTCCAACCTCTTAGATATTTACCAACGCCGGTGGATGTGGGTACAAATATTAATTCTTGTTGTTGATTATCATCATCATTATCATTATCAACATTATCAATATCATCAACATTATCATTAGGTTGATTATTATCTAGTAAAGCGATCAATTCAGCTCTTCTCATTCGAGAATAACCTCTCAGCCCACTGTTTCTCGCTCGAACTTTGAGTTCTCTAACAGTCTCGGGTCTGTTGTATTCCAAACCGAGTAAATCCATCAATTCAGCTTTTCTCATACGAGAATATCCACGCAGTCCACTTTGCTTTGCCATAGCTTTTAATTCTCTGACAAAAACCATTGTGGTTGAATGGTATATACAAAATGATTCATTTGTCTAAATGGTTGTTTTACATATATAAATACGTATTCTCCCCAACCTATTCCTCTCATTGATGTAATCTCTCTTCCTAGCATAAATAATCTGCTTCCTGACCTTATCAGCACCGTGACTCTTACATAAACTGTAACTACATTTGACTCCAATCCCACATACAGAACAAACGTAATTTTTAAAACCCTTTCTGATGTTATAAGCGTGAGTGCCACAGTAAATACCCACCGATGGCTTCTGACATTGAATCGATTTCCCCATGAGTGTATATTTGCATAGATTCATGGTGGTTATACACATATCATATCATTTGTCTAAAAGGTAAAACACATCTACACTATTGATTAGGCAGTCAGCCAACGCTATTTATAGATCGCTCATAGCCACAGCTGTCACTCCGACTTATGCATGGTATAGCTGAAAATCAATACAGAAGTCAATCCCAACATGATAAATGTGATCTCTCGGTTCTTTTGTTCCTCTGACGGTGTATAAAACTGACTCATTGTTGGTCTCGGTATTGGGTCTAGTTTTTTCCCATAAACGAGGAAGTATTCATGCATGGCAGATTCAACATCCTTAAACGTTTGAATTGAATGTCCTTCCTTAATCAGTTGTTCATGAATAAAGTCTAATCTCTTCATTCTCTGCTGTGTATATTGTAACTGGGCTGCTTGGTATTGTTCTAAAGCTTCGTTATGTCGTTTACGCTCCTCTTCAACTTCTTTAGCGTTTGATTCCCTCATACTAGAAAATAAAAAATTACTCCCCGAAAAAGCTAGAGCATTAACAACAGCTCCACCGACCATCATCGCAATTGATGCCATATGTATAATAATATAAAATATTCAAATGTTTAATTAATTACTTCATTATGTCTTCCGGGATAAGTCCTTGTTTGATGAGCATATCCTTCGTTGCCATAGCTAATCCAATATCCAAAACCATCATTGGTATGTCATATCCATTAAAATCTAGCTTGGGTGGTGTGGCTTTAGTAATCATTTTAGCCATACGGGCATAGCCAATGGCCAAGCCGGTGACCACCGCTGAATGATACGTCGCGTTTACCAACATTTTACCATCTGTAGCTGGAGTAGTCATGCTTCTTATAGCATTATATGGGGACTAACCTCTAATTGAACTTGTTGTTGCGGCGGGGGTGACGTTTTCTCTTCTCCGGACTTATAAAAGAACCATACAGCCGCTATACCAGCAACTCCTACTAGTGCCCATGTTTTAATCGGATTTGAATTATTTATTAATTTCGCTTTGCGCGCCAGCCCACCCTTTCTTCCTGCGGCTATTTTCAAAGGATTCTTTGTCACTCTGGGTTGTTTTTTTGTATTCACATGTGGTGCAATCGCTGGTGGTGGTTCCTCATTCACTTGTTGTGTGTTCACTTGTTGTTCCGCAATCTGTGGTTCCTCGTTCACAATCTGTTGTGGTGTCACCTGTTGTGATTGTGTCTCCATTATTATTAAGTGGGCACGTATGTTTAAATTGACAATACCTAGCCGTTATTAAAGCTGTGGTGAACGGAGCTAAAAACATTCCGTATCTATGATAAAACTCACAGCTCACTGCGCTTATAGCGTGTTCGATGAATGGGTCTTTCTCTAGAGATTCGCATAAATACAGGCGATGTTCTGCTGGGATGGGGAGAAACGTACTAGCTACGGCTGTGTATAGTTGTAATATAGAAGACCCTATCGTTTTAGTCATGGTAGCTCCCAGTCTAGACTCGTAACGAGCGTACAGTTTTTTAATCTCTTCGTCGGTCATGTTATCAATTTTTTCGATGGTATAATTTTCTCCCAAATATTGGGAACATTTTCCACCGGCTACCAAAGCGGCAAGTCTTTCTCTATGTTTATCTAAAGATTTATCAGCATTTTGATCTGCATCAGATTCTTTGAGCATTTGTTCGATGAGTTCGTCGCATTCCATAATGTAATACCTAAGGAGATATTTAAGTCTAACATAATATAATATGACATATCCAATACAACCCGTAATAATGAACTGTTGTGAAAGAATGAGGATTTCGAACCACATTTTATGTAATATTAACCGCTAATGTTCAATTTGCTACATTTTGCTACATTTTGCTATAATTTTGCTATAATTTTGCTACATTTTGCTAGGCAATTGCATAAGCAGCTGGTTGATCGGTTTTTAATACGAGTTTACAGTGCTTCGTTGCCGCTAACACTTTTCTGACTTTATCTCGTTCTCCCTTGGTATAAATGACATCATTTTCGCGTAAACATTCCTCGAATGAATCTCAGTCTTTGCAATGAAAAAGCGCTACCCATTTGGTCTGCTCTCTGAGATCTTTCAAGACAGAGTTGTATTTTTGAGTAAGTACCCAAACGCTATGTTGAGTATGCCGACCGGAGAATGCTAAATACGAAAGCATATCTTTCTTTTTTGTGAGTTCTTTACTCGCGCTGCAGTCGTCTATTACAAAAAGGGTCGATTCTCCTTTGTATTTTTCGTGACATACTCGGAGGCAGTCTTGTAAACGATCGCCCGGATCGACTCTGTGCACCCCGTCGTCATTCATTACCCAATCTCTCGATAGGTAGGTTTTATTAACGCTTATAGTCTGGCACAGAATAATAATATGATCGAAAACGTCCCGATAATGACTTTCTAAAATATCTAGAATAAAGGCTGTTTTTCCGCAGCCCGTTTGCCCGCATATGATAGCGCAGTGCGCATCTTGAGGTAAAAGATTATCAATAGATTGCTTGCACGAATCTCCCATTCTGTATATTAAGTTGCGCATCCATAATCACGTACAAATATATGTTTAATTTACCAGCCGCTTCCTGAAGCTTCGTTATCTGTATGGTGGCACCCTCGCTAGCATTTTCTATTCTCCTCCCACTGCCGTGTAGTTGGTCATCATCCGTTGTTCGCATGTCGAGCCATAGCGCGTACTTTGTGGTGAGGTATTCACCCATCGATACACTCCCGAGAGACAGATCTTTCACAACCGCGTTAACTTCCGGAGAACGTTTTATAGAAGGAAGTTTTTTAATCTCATCCCACTGGTGATACGCTAGCATTCCTTGGCTATATAGTTGATTAGGAACGCCCTCGATAGTCAATTCTACTTTTGTAATCTTGGGATTGTAGAACTTCTCGGTATTTCTTTTAAACGCATCGGAGGGGTCCTCGAACAACATTAAAATACCCTTCAGCGACCTCGTGGGAACGTTTAGATTGATATTCCACATCGTATCTTTTTTGTCCCTCGTGATCTTTCGGTGTCGCAGCACGCGATCGTACAAAATGGCTAAACTTCCGGTATACTGGTTACGAATTTGTCTGGCTAATTCGGGATCCGTTATCATATCGTACTCCAGAGAGATATTATCAATGGAATAGCTAGCATCATCATTAGCAGATCTGATTACTCTACCGTAGTCATTAAAAGTGAGTTCGTATTCTAACCTATCGCCTAGGGATGCTTGATAAAAGGGCATGTGGGAATCTAGTAATTCAAAGTCTAAGGGAACATAGAATCTGTTACCTAATGCGTCGGCAACGGCCTTATCTTTTTCGTTGGTATCAACACCTTTTTCAGCACCCACGCGCAGTCTCAATGTGTTCTTATTACAAATACCTTGGTACTGTAAGTTTTCCCGCTCTTTATCCGTTCTCCAGAGATCCATGTAGCAATAGTATACATCACTATCGTCGATACTCAAAACCTCATTACCGCTAATTTTAATGGCGATTTTCTTAACGATAGCACGACCTATGTTCTGAACGGGCTCCCTGTTAACGTCTGTAGAAGTCAAACTAATCGTAAATGCTAGTCGGACAGTTCCCGGAACTAACACATCGTGTGCGCCGAGATTAGGAAAGCGAACCAGAAGCGTTTGATTCTGATCTATGGTACTAGGGTTATTAGTTATAGTTACAGACTGACGAATTGCTTTGACCCCTAATGGATCTCGAAGTCTACGTTGTGGGTTTAACTTGCGTCCGTATTGCGAAGACATTGTTTATATTGAAATTATGTACCCTATGTTTAATATAAAAATGACTGATCTTGATATTAATAACTATGATCTAAGTACCTATGATGATCTGAATCCAATCGAAGAGGGTACTGATGAAACCAGGTTTAGTAGTCTTAACGATGAACTTTTACAATCGTCCGTCAATGATTATTACGATGCATTAAAAGATGATACCCCAATAGGTCGTGACTATTCAAAGTTTGAGATAGATAGTAAAGGAATATTGCGACTGCGTGACTCTCCGGATATTGATCTTATGCATTCTCGTACTCGTAAGCCCCTAGCCTTGTCTACGATAGCTGCTAAACACGGCATCAGCACTGTTCGTGATAAATTAGGTTTTGTGGACTACCGACGACTTTCCGCGAAGACTACTAAGGTTCTTCGAACCGTGCGTGATGAACTCGTTAATACAGATGATTTGGAAGCAGCCTCTAACGTGGCCTCGAACGGACTCGGAGAAATCTTAGATACCTATTACGATAATTCCACGGTCAGTGTATCACCATATTCAGAGTTCAGTATTAGGGAATTACGAGGTCTTGACAAGGCAATGCGAACAATGCGGGGAGAACTCATCAATAATACAGCCAAGATATCCGAAATCGACAAGCATATAGCTAAAGAGAAAACAAAACTCGAACAGGCGGGCGATGAGTTCAGTAGACGCCGAGTAGCGGAAAGATTACGTAACTTAGAAGACGAAAGATCGGCCCGCCTCGAAGCTGCTTCGAGTAATAGAAAGGCACTTCGTTCGCAAATCAGTCGTATTCGAGAAACTATCGATCAAGTCCTCAACGATGACACTACACTGGCCGATAAAATTAAAACATTGTTCAGAGAACAGGGAATAACCATTGCCAGTATTTTAACCGCGTTGGGATTTATTATATCGACTTTGACTCTCTCGTTAACAGGTGGCAGTACAGGTGGAGGTTCACCGCCCAGCAATAAAAATGGTATAAAAGAGTGGATAAAAAAGCATTTAAAAGCATTAGGTTCAGCACTGGGAAAGCTCGCTGAGAAAGCCGCAGCCGCACTTCCCGGTATAATAGGGAGTGTTGTTTCCTGGCTATTGAATTTATTAGCTAAGACCACCACTTGGCTTAGTCAAAACTTGTGGGGGTTGATCGTAGCAATTGCAGGGCTGTTGTACGTGTTCGCTAAGAACTATTTAACCACCAAATCATGAGTAAACCAACCGAGACTCCACCCACTGCAAGCGCTGTTTTTTCATCGATATGTTGTTGATTTTTAGCCTCAATATGCGGTGGTACTTGTGCGTGTGCATTAGTAGATGGTTGAGCGATAGTTGGTGTTTGCGGCTTGACTATTCCCTTTTCGCCCGTGATCGTTTGCGTTATTAATTCAACGTTAATATCTGAATTTATACCTGGTTTTTGTTGATCGGTAGCGATAACAATTTTATTATTATAGCCTATCACTTGACCGATCTTAAGTTCCATATTACTCGGAGACATGTATAGTCCCGGCGCATAAACGAAGTCCACTTTTGATTGAGCGTACTGTAATGCATCTTGAAAACGCTTTATAGACGATGGTATGTCAACTGGTGAATTAATGGCGTCCTCCACGTTTGAGACAAACTGTTTTTGCGCATCAAACGCCGTCCCAGTACCAATAATGGACGTTCGTGTTTGCGATTGTGCACCGAGAATTGCCCATACATAAGTTCTTATCGATTCATTAACTCTTTCAAATCCTGGGTTAGTAAAATTATTTTCCGTTTTATCATTAAGAAATTCATTCCAAGCATCTGTTGTATCGTTTGGATGCACAAACTTTGTTATAAGATAAGGAATGCCACTCTCAAAGTTCATACGATCTGCTCTAAACTGTTTATCCGAGAGAGCAAAGCCTGAAGGGATCACACCCGCTTTAATTAAATAATCGCTTTTATCTTTAATAGTTCTTTGTCCATTGTACGGAATACCTAGACCATGGCTAGGTCCACTAATGCGCCAATCTTTACTCGTAGAAACATTAAATTCATTACAAATACGTTCGAAGGCCCTCTTATTATAATGATTATTTGCATGATTCCATGCTGGATCCATCGGTAATGGAGCACTAATTTCTTTAAGTATACGTCTAATCTGATAGTACACGTGAAATAATATAACAGACTTATATAGTTTAAATCCTGGGACATTAACAGATACACCACATCCCGTTGTGGCACACCATACGGCAAAATTTAACTGATTCTGCCAAAATTGCATCGGACGGTTAAACCAATTGTCCACCATTGTATCGTTAGTTGCCGTGAAACTGTATTTTTCAAAGATATCGTGGAATTTAACGGTAAACTCAGCACCGGAGGCAGTTACCATAATCGATTGATTAGTAATGTGAGTCGATTTCATATTTAAGTTATGATATAGTATCATTGTATATTTAATATGTATGTTACACTCCCGGGAATAACAAATGGTCAGTCTATTGAACTGCTTCATACTATCGATAACTCGGATGGACAACTCGAAGTAGCTATCTGTGATGTAACGTATTACCCACGGTGGACCAATATAAATGCTGCGAGAGGTAATAATAGGATAGATATATTAGATGAAAGTTTTGGTATTGATAGATCCATTACTATACCTGATGGGTATTACAGCGTTTGCTCACTCAATGATGAAATTTTTAAGTCTTATGGAATGAGTCTCACACAAAATGAGGCGACTGGGACAGTGAAATTCGACGCTGGAGAAAATAATGTAAAGATTTACGAGAACTTATCAGATACACTTGGATTTGTACGCAGTGATATAACATTCCACAAGGGATCATTACAGGGAGCTGAATTACCCGATTTAGTTCCCTATAAAGAGTTGTTCATCCATCTTGATCAAATAAGCACGACAGATAATATTCAACAAGAAAGTCCTTCAACTCTGCTAAGAAGTGTTCCAGTTAAAAATGAAAAATATAACAGTGGTAGAACGGAATCTTTCTCGTTATTACAATATAAAAAAATGAAGTGTGGTATTATTTCAGACCTTAAAATTTCTGTATTAGATGTAAAACATCAACCTGTACATATAGGATACTTAAGTGTAACACTCCATATTAAAAATAATGGTTAATTCCATATTTAAGTTATGATATAGTATCATTGTATATTTGATATGTATGTTACACTCCTGGGAATAACAAATGGTCAGTCTATTCAACTGCTTCGTACTATCGATAACTCGGATGGACAACTCGAAGTCGCACTATGCGATGTAACATATTACCCACTGTGGACCAATATAAGTGCTGCGAAAATTAATAATAGGATACATATATTAGATGAAGATGCTCCTGACAAATACATTACTATACCTGATGGGTATTACAGCGTATGCTCACTCAATGATGAAATTTTTAAGCCTAATGGAATTAGTCTCTCACAAAATGAATCGAATGGGATGCTGAAAATCGACACTGGAGAAAATGGTGTAATTCTTATCCCATACTTAGGAATTACACTTGGATTTGAGCTTAAAATTATAAGTTCTAACGAAACACAACATGGAAATACATTGCCCGATTTAGTTCCCTATAAAGAGTTGTGCATCCATCTTGATCAAATCAGTACGACAGATAATATCCAACAAGAAAGTCCTTCAACTCTGCTCAGAAGTGTTCCAGTTAAAAATGAAAAATATAATAGCGGTAGAACGGAATCTTTCTCGTCATTACAATATAAAAAATTGAAGCGTGGTATTATTTCAGACCTCAAAATTTCTGTATTAGATGTAAAACATCAACCTGTACATATAGGATACTTAAGTGTAACACTCCATATTAAAAATAATGGTTGATGCATCAGGCCCTGGAACAGTAAGACAATGTAATACAATTGCGCTTTCCGATCTCGGAGACACGGAAGGATTTGATAAACCCGGTGACAATGGTAAGTTATACGCTTTACACTTACACAATAATGTATACAAGCGGAAAGAAGTCACATTCACGGGTAATCTAGGAGATTTAAGCGATGTCGACGTTAGTAGACTCCTTAAAAACACTTCGTACAATATTACTCGCAACGACGATAATAAATGGGCTATGATCGAAGCAAACATCGAGTGGCTACTGAATATCGTCATTACCCCACCTTATGTGATGATGGGTAAGGTACATAATTTAACTAAGATAATAAATAGTGGCATCGTACTCGCGGCTTATATCCCGTCAAAACGAAAAAGTGTGTTGGTCACTCCCCTGCCAGAAAACCCAGGTCATATGATATATAGTCGTCCGTCCTTAAAAAACATTAGTTTAAATTTGGTTACTGAATTCGAAGATATTAAAGTTAACCTGAGTGCAATACCTAATATTTCTACGCTTATTATTGAAGTCTTGTTCGGAGATGTACCGGTAGATGCCTTCGAAATATTACCAGGTCTATCGATTAAATGGTTCAAGAATCACGAGCGTCAACGTTGCAGTATTATTCATATCGGAGCATCGCCCGTTGCAACCCTCGAGGGGGTCCAAATTATTAAGAGTGGTAGTATTTCTCTTACTAAGATATTCTTGCCGTATAATATACATTTAATAAGGTTGATGTATAGTCTCAAAACATTTAAGCAAGACCAATTAAAGACTATTATATGATCGTTATATACACTATGAGTTTATATCCGGCGCTCAATGAAGCATTTGAAAAGATGGAAACTGTTGATGGATTTCGATTACATCAAATAAGCGACATAAAACATCGAATAGGGAAGGAGAGGGAGTTGAGACTTGGATTGTATAAAAAGTATCGCAGAGCCGTGAATGCTCTGGACGGAGTTCACACCGCTCTTGTAGTATCTGGCATGGGACTCGGTGTAGCGGGTATCGGTTAACTATCAACTATAATCGCCGCGCCTATCGTGCTCGGCATGGAAATAACCGCTGGAGTCTCGGGACTGGCAGGAATAGCTATAAAATTCATTTCTCGTGGGTTACAAAAGAAAGCATTAAAACACGATAATATTCGGATACTCGCCGAAGCAAAGTTGAACAGCATTGAGGATCATATTTCGACAGCAATGGCCGATTGTAAGATATCCGAGGATGAGTTTCGTTTAGTGCTGTCGGAGCTCAACAAATACAACAAAATGAAGCAGGAGATTCGATCAAAATCTCGTAAGACCAGTGGTATTAGCGAAGACGAGAAAAAAAAGTTCATAGAACAGGGGAGGCAACAAGCGCGTCAATTATTCCATGCCAAAACCAAAGAACTGGTTGGAGATTAAAAATAGATTGCTTACTATCGTTTGATCACATTTAGACAAATGCTTACATAAATATATAATAATGGAGAAAGCTATTCAATGGAGAGAATTACCACAAGGTTTTTATTATATCAGTGATGTCAAACCAACCAAATACGGTTATCAATTGTTTCTTATCAATTTACAAAAAGAGTGTAGTTATAAAGTCTGGTCTCCTAGTAAAATGAACGAAGAACTTAATAAAAATGTTGAATATCGCTTTATCGATAAAAATAATAAAGAATATTTTTATTACCATTTAGACTCATCTAAAGCAATGATTGGCCCCAGGTATTGGTGAGCTAGAGCCAATTTAACTTAATCTTATGACTATCGTTAAATCGCATAATCATTTTGACATAAAAAATCCCCCCTGTAGTAGCAGTATAGGTATATGAATCTGGCTCCAGTGGAAGTGGTCCAGAACCCCCATTACCTATACTACTCATCAAGAAGAAACTTAATAAATAACTGTATGTGAAGAGACGAGCCAATCTTGGTTCTCCAGGCGAAGTACAATTAAGAAATTGATATCTATAAAATTTATCTTCTTTGGATACAACGTCTTATGCTTGTTGAATCAAATTTTTCAACGCATTATTTATTGATTTTTTATGGGAAATGACTTTCACAAAGTCCTGTGATTATTTCGAAGGATAGTCCGAAGCAAAAGCAAAACCCACACAGCTCAAAGAACAGATTAATACATTACTGGTTAATGGTATAAGGATAAGTATCAACTTGAATCTTAAGTAGTACAGGTCCCGATTTCTTGAAACAAACTTAAGTTCAACAAGAGTGCTCTGAGAGCACAACATCCCCCCCATGAATTTTTGTAACGAGTTTATATTTTCTTGGTATTTTATGAAATAACAACAGTAGATGGTACTGCATTTGAAACAAACTGTGCGGAACATTTTGTTGGGAGTAATCCAGTCTGAATGCTAATGCCATAAGGATGTAGAACACCCACAAAAGCCTTATACAAGGAAACTAACTATAGTTATAGTTATAGTTAGGTATTGTGATAATCTCTGGAAACTGGAGGAGTAGATTTCATGAAGCTCCGTAAAACAGGGGCAGTAACTCTGTCAAAATTTGTCGAAATGAAACGGGACTGCGATATGCGTATCATCAACATGTCAACATCTTGTGTGTAGAGTGTCAGGGATATTCTCTGGAAACTGTAGGAGAAGTTGATTTCACAAGCTTAGTACCCTCTCTCACAATTAGGCAAATGAAGCTCCGTAAAACGGGCAGTAACTCTGTCAAAATTTGTCGAAATGAAACGGGACTGCGATATGCGTATCATCAACACATGTCGACATCTTGTGTGTCGAGTTTCAGGGATATTCTCTGGAAACTGTAGGAGGAGCTGATTTCACAAGCTTAGTACCCTCAGTGGGACGGACGGACGGACTGCGCCACGACATAATCCCCCTTCGGCCATTCTGGCCCGGCGGGGGATTAAAACTGACTTAAATCTGAGTTTTTACTCAAATTTGAGAAAAATCAGCAAAATGCATTTCTCAAACCATACTGAGTTCAATTTTTGACTCAAACTGAGTTCGAAACCACGTAAAACTGAAGTTTTTATACGGAGAAAAATGGCGATTGCTGTTGGACGTAAGCGGAGAAGGAGACAGGTTATATCCAGGCAGCTTACCGATCGTAAAAACCCACTGGCAGACATGTCGGACGAAGATTTGTTCCTTAGCTTTAGTTTTCGCGCGGAAACAATTCTTTACATCGTGTCACTCGTATCCAACAGACTGCATAGACCCACTCAACGTAACTGCCTCCTTCCGCCCCTAACACAGGCTGTTATACGCTGAGATTCCCTGCTACGGGGGGCTTTTATTCCCTCATGTCTGACTCCTTCTCGGCGTAAGTTGGTAACGGGACTTCCGGTGACAAACAACGTCTCGCGGCAATGGCGACAGCAGTGTTACGTCAGACAGGACCCGGCGAATCATATGTGTAACTAAGAAAAACATGACTTTTTCACAGGCATTAAAACACTCGAATTAGGTAGCATGAATAGCAAGTGTTGGCTTGTCAAAGCAGTTGCAGCGTTGTCAAGACGTCCTATGATCGATGTCAAACTGGCCGCTACCCTTTCATAAGTATTGAGGTAAGTTTTCACTCTTCTCACAATTCTGACAGGGTGGTATAATTGTCAGTGTTGATAAGGGACCATAAACTTGCGTTAACAGGGACCATAAAATAGCTATGGTCTCTGGTGTTAATAAAAAAAGATATGTGCCAATATCATGATGAATATGTTATGTGCACTGAAAAATCAGACTATTCACAGACTATTTATCATCTAATTCGTTAATAATGATGATTAAATCCTTGCAGTATTTGTTTTTAAGATCTCCGAAAAGGGACCTCACTTAAATGCATTCTGTATGATGTGAATAGACTTGATTATTACAACTCCATTTAGCATTTGTTCAGCATATTCAGTTGAAGATACAATGTACATGCTTACATTATCACTTGTATCTTGATGTAGGCAATGTATTTTAAAATATAAAGTCCAGTGTGAATCTTGATACTGACACTAGTAACAGTGCATTGTGTTGAAAATATTCCAATTCATATCAGCCATGATACTGACTTGATATTGAATATAATATCATAACAGTGCACATTGAGTGTAGGATAATAGTTTAACAGTTTATGGGTCAAAATCTGCCTAGAACCAATGACCAATGGCATAGCAGTTGTTGCTTTATGAAATTAATTCTTTGTTGAAATATCAACATGTCTTGTTCTTGCATCGGCTGTGTAGGGGTTCAAGCATTCAAATTCACTGATTCATTGGACAAAAGCCAATACACATTATTCTTGTCCAGTAATCTTAAAACAGATTGGTGAAAATGGATACTGGAAAATGTGAAATGTCAGTCACCTCATTTGTTTAACTTGGCTTTATTGACAGAATATTTGAAATACAAAAATATATGAAAAAATAGCTGCAATTGTTTATATCCCTGCATCAAGTCAATACCGTTGTACTAAATGGTGTTCATCAGTGTTCACTGAGTGATACTGTATTCGACGTAATAAGCGCCCTGGGCGCTCTCAAAATTAGAAATAGGGGGCTCTTATTAGAATATTATTTTGGTAAAAAAAACAGAGTTGAAAGATACATTTTGTGGTTTATGCTGACAGCCTGAAATGTTTATGTACGACAGATATATTTTTACAGAATTTAATTCCCCATAATTAACGGTGCATATAACACACGAGTGTGTATTATATACGAATAAATAAGTCTTGTGTACATTGATCAATCGGAAGGGTGCTAATTGGGATTGTTCACTCGCCAATATATTAGCAAATATCGTCGTCGGCGCTTATTAGAGCGGGGCGCTTATTAGGTCGAATACGGTATGTTAAATGTATTATTGTTTTGGACTTCTGGCAAGTTTTTTAACTTGGATCCTTTGAGCCTCACAGCCAGAAAAATTAATTAAAAAACCACTACCGTTTTTCACAATTAATCTTGCCCATGCTACCAATCACAGTATGCAGTGTTATAACAATTATATTGCTGACAAGGTGTAACACTTTTTATTTCTTCCCTCAGAATAACATTACACTTCATTTATTGGAAAGTATCTTTCTTAATGAAGGACATGTCATTGGTGATCGCCTCCATAATTCTGTGCATTTGCCTTGCATTTTGGCCACTTCTGACTTGAAGTTGCTGGATGCTGCTTCATCTTTTAGTTGCTGTACTGCAGAAATTCACATCGTCAGCAACAACATAGAACTAAGACATCAAGTACATGCACAGTGTAAAATTACCATTGTCCAACATTGTTTTATTCATCACTGGACTTAACAAATAATATTTACATAATTTGATAAATAAGTACATTACTGTGACTATTCATATAGTCCAGTAGAAATTGACGTCATAATTAATTAACCCGGACATTTGTGATAACAACCCAATTATTGCACAAAGTCAATCTTCAATGTGTCCTGGTTGTGTATACAAAACCTAAGAAAAATCAAGCTTGGGGAAATCAGTTTTTGAGGGTATCCAAAAAAGGGCCCTAGGCTTTGTTTTCAGCAAACTATATGAAAGCAGTTGTGGGAAGATAGTACCGTTGCCAAGTAAACAAACAGCTGTCAACTGTCAAGCTTCAGTCAGAATGGACCAAAACTAGGTATGTATGAATAAACTGGAACACAGTCAGTTGCCAAATACAGCTAAATATACCTTAGACACCATGTCCACACATTAAGTGATATAAATATATTAAATAAACAAGCAGAACATGACTTTGCAATCACTAAGCAGAAAAGATGACAGCATCAAACTCCCAGTGTTCTTTTTCTCAAAATAAGATTTTAAATGACAGTTACAGAGTTGCATGCAAATATAAATGATAGATTTATACTGTCAAGTCAACACTGGGTCGGTTTTTGCACTCAATATAGCAATACTGAAGAAATTTAGATCTTTTTCATGATGTTACTATAAATAGACTCCAGTCATCTATGTTTATTTTTCATAATAATTTGTTTGTATGAGATTATAACCTAACCCCAAGATGTATAGCACTTATTTAAATTTTGATACCAATAATGTTTTCAAATTTGGACAACATAAGTGCTCAAATAAAAATAATTTTCAAAGTAAAAAAAGGCTTGTATTTAGTGCCAAGGTCAAGGTCATACAAATCAGATAATGTTTTCTTGACAACATATTATGAATATGTGTATGTCAAAAACTTTTGGATGAAAATATATTGTTATAGGTAAAATATTAACTGCAAAGTGACTGATTTCATTATTAATGGTAATGGAACTTTCTAATTAATGAATGTAATAATTATAAGGGGATATTTCACTACTTTAGGGCCTAATATATATTTTTGAAGTGTAAGAATTGGGAATTTTCCATGAACCAGGTATATATCAATGTGGATACTTTGAGATAGTTTATGTGTAAGCTTGCTCTATCTTTATTTTAATCTTATATCAAAATTTTAAATTAAACATGATAATGTCAATGTGACTGTAATTGAATTAAAGTGAATAATACAAATTTGTCTTCAATTCATGGATAATTAATATATACATTTCTCAGAAAATTGGCTTTTATTTTGCCATGTCAAAATATGCTTAATATGAAATATTTTTTCTTTTATTTTTGTTTTATTTAATTCATAATTTTTTATAGATATATTAGAAAAATATTACATGTTCTATTTGTCAAAGCAGTGCAACAGATTTGAAAATAAGAATGGTAGTGTCAATTAGCCGGATGAATTGATGTAGATGTTTCTATCTATCTTACACACTTGATTAATACAAGACATAACAACCAGCATTAAAATTTTAAAATTTCTAATCCAATATTTACACTTTAAACTAAACATGATTATGTCAATTTAACTGTTTTTAAAAATACATTCTTTTCTCTTAATATTCACTTTTATAAAACTAAATATCTTGCCATGTCAAAATATGCTTATTTTAAATTACAAATTTCATTTATCCCTCCTTTTCTTACAGATATGTTTGGATCCCCATTATGACTTGTGTTATTTGTCACAATGGTTCTGGAGAAGTCAAACTAAGAGACAAGGGTGTCAACACTTTACTCAAAGTTTCAGTTCATCGCAAAGATTCACTGCAATCAACTCTAAAATCAAATGAAATTAACTTTGTTCATGAAAAATGCAGAAAGTCCTACACAGCATCATCAAATATACTGAAAGCTCAGAAAACAGAAAACCATGAAAATATCCAGCCATGTGTTTTAAGATCGGGAGATAATTCTTTTAACTATAGGACTCACTGTCTCATATGTGCAAATGAGATTGATTTTGAAGATCTACAAAAACATCCGAATAGGAATTCAGCAATCAGCAGTGTCGAAATTGTCAGCAGTGGGAAAAGAAGTATTCTGCAGGAAACCCTCCTTGGCCTCTGTGAGAGAAGATCTGATGACAAGGCAGCAGATGTTAAAGCTCGCATTATTGTTGCTGGTGACATTCGTGCAGTTGAGGCAATATACCACAGACACTGTATGCAGTGTTTTATGTATGAGCATGACAGGACAACCAGTGAAATCTCTGAGGCTTCAGCCAGAAATATTCAGAACACTGCTTTCACTACCTGGTGTGACCTACTGCCTGAGAGAATGCAGAATGGAAAGTTGTACACTGTACAAGAGCTGTTGCATCAGTATGCTGGTGTTCTGCCTTCTGGGATTCCACCCTATAGCCTGAAGCATTTTAAACGCCGCCTCCTTCAGTATTTCGAATCAAGGATCACCATTGCAGAAGTAGATGGAAGACCAAATGTTGTGACTTTAACAGATGAGGCATGCTCTATACTTCATGAATCATATCATGAATCACAAGTTGATAATACAGCCAATGAAGACCTCAAAGCAGCAAAATCCATTGGACGGACAGTCAAAAATCACTTGAAGGACATGGCACCAAACACAGATGTGTATCCACAACCAGGTGAAATTGATGTTGAGCTTCTTGAAAAACAAGTTCCACCACTACTTCTCATGTTGATGCAGAATATTTTTGATAAACCACGAAGTCCATCCGCCTGCCTCAGACAAAGGATCTTTATAGTTTCTGTATGTCACATACTCATGCAAGCTTCTCACCAGTCATATGTATCTCCACTGCTCTTGCCTACTGGACTATTCATTCATCAAACAACACGATCCCGTGTTGCCTTGAATCTTCTGTCTACCCTTGGAATCAGTGTCTCCTATGACCAGGTCTTAGATTTTGAAAAAGCTGCAGTACTTTCTCAACAAAGTGATGATATGCCTCAAGCCTCACAAGGAGACGTCTCATCAGGATTTTGTCAGTGGGTTGCTGACAATTTCGACTATAATGAAGACACATTGAATGGGCATCAATCAACTCATGTTATGGGAATTGTTACATGTCAAACTCCAGCTCATCAAAGTCCAGTACAGATACAAAGAAGAAAGGTGTCTTCATCTGATTTACTTTTGGCTGGGAACTTTGGAAATATGGTGCATCCATACAAGCAACCGGCAAAGAATCGTATGTTTGATGTGAATATTTTGGAATTACCTCAAATAAACATTTCAGTCAGTAAATTCCTTCAACTGGATTCAATGTGGCTCTTGTCAAGTCTTTACAGCCGTTCATCACCTAACTGGCAAGGCTTTATGTCCGAGATTGCAAGTGGTCAGTGCATCTGCACATCAGTCACCTACAACCCAATGATACCGTTGAATCCTCAAACAAATGAGGCAGTGTACAGCACCATGAGGTTTGTTGATTCTCAGAGAATAAAGCTTGGACAATGTTGTGCTCAACTGACATTTGATCAGCCCCTTTATGCCAAAGGCTACAAAATCAAGACCGACAACCCCAATGAGGTTTCTCACGTTCAGTTGAGGCTTGGAGGATTTCATCAACTTATGTCCTACCTGGGTGCTGGTTGCAAATGTATGGAAGACAGTGGCCTGGATGAACTTTGGGCAACTGTGTATGCAAGGAAGAGTCTCCCAAAGATGTTTGATGGCAAGTCCTATTCAAAGACCCTGAGGGCATGCCTTTTGACTGATGCAGCACTCCATGTAACACTACTGGAATCTGACAAACGTACAAGTGCTAATGAGTTTGATGACGATGATGAAGTGTCCGTGCCTGAAGAAGAGTCTATCATTTCCAAGGACACAGCAGATCAACTGAATAGGCTTCAGCAAGAAATGTTTAAGGGAGATCATGACACCTTTGACACAGATGAAACACTGAATCAGCTCCATGTGCAACTGGTTGAACTGAAAGAACAGAAAAGATCACTATCAAGGACAAGTAAGCTGTGGCTGATGTTCATGGACTTTGTTTCCATTGTAAGGATGTTTGTTAGGGCAGAGCGCACAGGTAACTGGCAGTTACATCTGAAGGCAACTGAAAGCATGTTGCCCCTGTTTGCAGCATCTGGTCACAACAACTATGCCAAGTTTTGCAGATTGTATCTTCAGGATTGTCTTTGTCTATGCTCTTGTCTGAAAGTACCAATGGAAGCAGGTCTGTTTACAATCCGAAGGAACTCAAAGCAATTTTGGAGTGGCACTTGGAGTGACATGATCATAGAGCAATGTCTTATGAGAGCAGGAAAAACTCAAGGAGGTTTGATCAACATCACTCACAAGGATTCAGCAAGAACAAAATGGCTGCTCTCTGCCCATATTGTGGCTCAGTACACAGATGCTCTACGACTGATGACCAACACCTCCTCAGAGATTGTTGATCACCACAGAGATATGAATCCAGGCCGGATAAAACAAGATTATGCTGATTTGCAGACGTTCCTTTCATTTCTTAGGAGTCACAACCCTTTCATGGCAGCTCCAGAACATCAACTGAGAAATATTGCCAGTGAAGTTGTTGCAGTTGACAAAGTGAATGTTGATGAAGCATTTGAGATTGGAACAAGGATTCAGTTAAATATGACAGGAATGAAGTTTGGGGATGTTGTTTTAAAGAAATCATCGCAAGTTGTCACGTTTGCCACCATGAAGAAGTCTATCCGCCTATCAGATGGAGCACAGCTGAGAATGTCATCAATGGAGCTTTATCAAAGATTATTAGCAATGACTCTAGTGAGTGGTCCCCCATCTCATGATGTGTTCTCGTTTGAACTTGCAGCAGTGTCACCAGCTCTCTTCTATGATGACGGATCTATGAGAAAATGCCAAAAGTCTGTCCTGGCCAAATATCTGCTTACACATTACCACAAAGAAGAAGCACACACCACAACGCCAGGCATAGTCATTGATGGATGCGCACTTCTTCAGCAGATACCCTGGCCAAAGATCGGTACGATTGAAGACATCTGCAAGATCTATGTTGAAAGTGTAATCCATCGGACAACACAACATCAGCCATGTTGTGTAGTGTTTGACACATATGAAGCCACGACCACCAAGGAGCTTGAACAGAAGAGAAGAAAGATTATGAAAGTATCTGCACCAGACATAATAGTGAAGAACTCAACACCAGTCCCTCAGGATAAAGCAAGCTTTATGTCAAACAAGCAGAACAAGCAGGCTTTAATCTACCTACTTGCAAAACATCTAGCAGCAGAAGGAATACATTTTGAACATGCAGCCGAAGAGGGCGATGCTGATGTTGTGGTTGTAAGTCAAGCTATCATGATGGCAGAGAGCACAGATGAAGTGGTTGTTTATGCAGATGACACAGATATCTTGGTGTTACTGATCCATCACAGCAAACCTGGAACCAATCTCTTCATGAAGTCAAAGGTACAACTAATTTCTATCAATCAGTGTAAACAAGGTCTTGGGGTAGACATGTGTAAATTTCTGCCTTTTGTGCATGCCATGTCGGGTTGCGATACCACTTCTGCCTTGTTCAGCCTTGGAAAAGTGAAGCACTTCAAGCTGCTGCAGTCAACAGACACACTTCATGATTCAGCATCGGTTTTTGGAGACGTGTCAGCTTCGAAAGACATGGTCACTTCAGCAGGTGAAAGATTTGTCAGTGCTCTGTACAACACAGTTGATGAAGGACGCTGCCTTGATGAACTGAGGTATTTGTTTGCTGTCTCCACTAAGTTTGTACCTGTAGAGAGAATGCCACCGACAAGCAGAGCATGTTACTTCCATTCTCTTCGTGTTCATCACCAGGTTTCCACATGGATTCACCTCAAAACTGTGTTGGACATGCATGGATATGGATTCCAAACTGTGGATGGGACCATCATTGCTACAATCACAGACAAACGTGCTGCCCCTGATAATCTTATCAAGGAAATTAATTGTACTTGCTCAGCAACTTCAAGACTGTGTTCCAACTGCAGTTGTTCAAAGAAGAGAATCCCATGTGGCATTCATTGCAAGTGCAAGGGCTACTGCTTAAACCCAACACCTGTGTTTTGTGATGAGGTTATTGATGAAGATTAATATGGACTATGGAACGCTTTGCTACTTCCTAAATTTAACATTGCAATATATTTCTTCGTCTCTGATTGTCTTCAATTGTTGGTGACTTATAGCAATATGTGTGTATTGACGACTGAAGAAGTACTGAGTGCTATGAAAAAGTGGTTAGTTATGTATGTGGAATGATTTGGGGACATTAACAGGATATGCATATTATGAATTAGATCCCCAAGAGTTGTACTTTGAACTGCACTAATGTAAGGCCAGGCGTTTTATATTTTTCTGATTACAGACACGCCGACTCTAATTTTTGCGAAAATGTAAAAAGAATTGTGTAAATATTGGCCACATAGTCAGTTATTTTATTTGTTATCATCACCTTTTAATAAAAAACATATGTGATGTTATAACAATATGTTTGGGGTTAAATGAGCAATGCCTTTTGTGGGTATTTTCCACATCAAGTCCAAAAATTATTTTTGAGTTTCATGAGACTGCCAGTAGCATAATTCAGGCAACTGAATCCAAATAAAGTATAAAACAAAAACTCTCTCAAAGATTACAAGAAACTGATGATAATGTTAAGTATTAAAAACTATTATTTATTGAACTTGTGCAATGTTAAGAGTAAGTTAATGAAATGCATAAGATAATAACTGCAATCATAAACTTTTGAGTTTCATAACAGCATTATATGTAGTAGAGTCAATTTAAGGTGACCATCTTGAATTCAAGATGGCCGACATTGACTATACGATAAATAAATACAAATATTTTGTATATGATCCAAGTAGGATTCCTAAGAAATGACAATACAGACTAGAATGAAGACCACAAACAATATTTTTACATGGTCTATGTATAACCATGACAAATGCATTCCTGCTGACATTTGTGTGAAAAAACAACAGACCCCACCCCCAGAACCATCCAAATAAAACATATTTCCCCAACCTTGATTTTCTTTAGGTTTTTTATGGTGACCAATAACACCCTTCTGGTGAGTTTAAACACAAATTTGGCCTGTTATCAGAAATGTCCGGGTCCAATGCAGTTTCTACTGGACTAATATGTGACTGTGACTGTGACTATTCCATTGTCTATTGCTGACCACCTATCAGCGCCAATCATCTGTTGGCATTCATTCACCTGATGGAGGAGTAAGCATATACTCCGAAACGTTGTGTTCCTCATAATAAAGAAGTTGAAATCCATATATTCTCTTCCTTATGTGTATCACTTCTAATTGCCTTTCAAAGACCAAATATTTATTTTGATCAATTTCTCAATGTCTTCAGTAGTCTCCATATTTATGATTATAAATTTGTCATGTTTCGTTATTGGACTATTCTTACAGAAGAGGCTCTTCCGGAAATTGGTCGATTGGGGAAGTAAAAAAGAAGTATCAGATTATTAAAAAGGTTTATTATTATTAAATTATTATTAGAAAGGTATTATGTTCAATTCAATTTTATAAACACATCCCATATATTAGATGTATATTTCAGTCCAACCTACTGACAATCCAACCGGAGCATACAGATTATGAAAAAAACCCTTTGTGACATTTTAATCAGTAACTGACTTTGTTATTGAAATGGGTTCCGTCCATCCGTGCGTGTGTGTGTGCATGTGTGCGAGCGTGCGTACGTCCCGAAATCGTTTCCAGAGCATAACTCAGAAACCGTTATATTTCTCTATGAAACTGGTGCCTTTTGCCATTTAGGAATTTTACATTTTTTTATTATTTATATTTCCGTGGCAACAAGTTGGACTTAGGTTCTATGAGGGTGGTGTTAATTTCTGGCGCACAACTCAAAAACTGTTAAATACTTTCTAACAAAACTTTGCATGTCTACCAGGCACATACTGAAATGGTGCCTTTTGCTATTTAGGAATTTTATATTTTTTTATGTTTCCATGGCAACAAGTTGGACTTAGGTTCTATCATGTCTATAGGGTAGAGTTCGTTTCCGGAGCGTAACTCAAAAACCATTAAATACTTACAAAACTTTGCATGTGGACCAGGCACATACTGAACAGGTGCCTTTTGATATTTAACACTTTTAGAAATTTTTATTTTTTACGTTTCCATGGTAACAAGTTGGATTGAAGTTTTAATATAGGGTGGGTTCACTTATGGAGTATAACAAATAAACTGTTAGATATTTCCTTGCCAAACATTGCATGTCTATATATAAAGTATATACTGAACTGGTGCCATTTGATATTAAGGAGTTTTAGAAATGTTTATTTTAGAATTTCCATTGCAGCTATTTTGACATGGGCTGAGAGAGATGTTGGGTCAGTTATCTGGTTTGGGACCATAACATGTTAAAATGGGCGGGGGATATAGATGACTTTGTCGACTGTACGCTTGCTAACAGTTATTTTAGGATTTATGACTGTAATACTTTACCAATAATCATCAATATTGGACAATGTTATCTTCATTGATTTTAATACAGAAACAAGTGTCATTAGAAAATTTTCTGATTTCATCAGCTTTTTAGAATAAATTGTTCTATATCTCATTAACAAGTTTATGAAATATCCCTAAGACATTTGCAAGACAGTCAGTCTATTCTTCGGGTGAGATTCTCTCTCTACATATACATATGTGATTGTGTACCAAAATGTTTGATTTGTGTAAGAAGATGTGTGCATTATTAAATGTCCAGTTGATGTGGTATAAACCCACTGTCTCCACTGTAATTTATCAGTATAGATGAATCTATAGTAATTGAAGATAAGAATATATTTGCTAGACTAAAATGGCCAACACTTATTGAAAGAATACCTCCAATAGTTTGGCCTTTTTCATCTGAATGACAGGTACACAGCACATTCTTATGTCCCCCTCCCACTTTGTAGCAGGGGATAATATGTAAATCCACAATAGTATTTCAAGTTCAACATTTATTAACAGTAAAACATTGATACAAATTAGTTTATCTGCCTTATCAATGTTATCCAAAGTAATAGGGCCAGACCAAACATATGAGTTCAGTTGCAAAGATAAGGTTACATATATTATAATGTTATGTAACTCAAAGATGAGGAAAATACCTTCTCATCATCACACCAGTTTTCATTTCTCTTAAAGAGTTCTTTGAAGGAAATTGGCAAAAGTAGAGTTGAAATAAGGCTTAGAGTGACACAAATTTAGGGCAAAAGGTGAAAAGTAAATATTTCTCTAGCCCCTATTAGTACTCAATGTACACAGAAGTCATTGAGATACATGTAGTCACTCACAGTCTAGTTTTCTCTTACTTGGATTAAGTCATGTAAATATTGTCACGCTAGTTACTTTATCATGTTCATTACATATGTAAAAAATATTGCTTTTTCAGTGAGACTGCTTGTCATTTGAGATTTTCAATAGCCTCAGTCTCAGATTAGTTCCTCGTGTTTGTTCAGGGATATTTATTTGCCTATTTGCCTACTATTTGTTTCACATACTATAAAATGGTGAGAAGTCCCATTTGATTGCCGGTCCACAGGGACTGGTAGTTACATGAATTACCGGTCCAAGCTTAATTTTACCGGTAAAAAAACTGGTAATTACGGGTAAATGGGAACACTGAACTTATCTACCTTCAGGGTCAATTCCACAAGCTGACCTTAGGCCTCCTTATTGTATCTGACTTTTCTACTTCTGTATGCATTGTGTAGGCCCTTGTAACACAGATAGTCACAGATATCAACAATATTTTTCCGAACATTCAAAAAGGGGCACTAAAAATCAGGTAACATGTCGCTATTTCTTCTAAAAAATAGGTGATATTGGAACATATTTTAAAAGAATTATTATGAATTATTAAGAACATATTTTAAAAGAATTATTAAGAATCATTAAGAACATATTTTAAATGAATTATTAAGAACATATTTTAAAAGAATTGACAATATTTGTCCAGAGCCAAATAACACACTTAAAACAAAAATTATAATAACTGTTGCCTAACACTCTCATCTTCAATAAACCCTTTTAAGGAGTTGTGCATGAATAATTCAAGGCAAGATGGGGATATTTATTTATGAAAATTATGATTTTTTTTTGTGAAACTATCCAAATAATATAAAATTATCAGCAAGTTGAATACGAAATACAATAAACAAAGTGTCATTTGATATTTATACATACATCTCTGTTTCAAGTCGCATATATTGCTTCCTGCTTTTTCTGCAGATCTTCGCACATAACTGGATATTCTGGAATACAATTTGCTTCATTTCAGTGAACAATTTTCAGATCTACAGTTATGCTAAAATATTATGATATGTCATTCACACATTTATGAAATATTTTGGAAATTTTGGAAATTCTCACTGATATGTACTTTTACTAAAAAGGTTACTGTAAAATTACATCATTCGTTTTCAACAACATCATCCACAAAGGCAAGTCAAGAATTTAGAAAATGGGTGAGTTTTTGGCAGAATTAATATTTTTTTAATGAGGGCTAGAATACGTGTAGCAACGACGGGGTCCGATAGTCTCGGCTGGGATGCGTGTAGACTAGACTAACATTAGTCAATGAAATCTTGCATTACTCAATACCCTTCTCGACTCTAAAATTAAACAAATAATTTTCCCGATGTTGTGGAACAGAGCTAGATCTAGCTAGACTTGCTTTTGTACATATTTAGATTGTTTTTTGTTTTTTTTATAAAATAAATATATTTCAGTCATGGTGCAGGACTACGTGCATACATGCTATGCTTCTTGTTGTCAAAGCCTCAGTGTACCCAGCAAGGTAATTCGATTTCCAACATATACTTAGATACTACATTCTATGTTTGAATAATGAGTGCATTAACTTACGCATTTAGGACCTCGGTAATCTCCTCCCGACGCCTGCTCCTTGTTCTTTGTGTGCCCATTCCACACCCCTTGAATTTTCCAAAACAGCCATCGTGTTGCATATATATATACTTCTTCAACAAGTAGCTCCCTCTCCCCCTTGGTCCAATTCGGCCTCCTCTTGCCACCATCCACATTAACCGTCGCGTCTTGTTCCGTTGCGTTTACACACGTGTGCAGAGGGCAAAGTGTTTACATTGAAAACGGAAGTCAAATCACGCGCCAAGGCTGCTTACATCGCGTAAAAACAAAACTGAGATCGAGTGAGTGAGTATGGTTTTACGCCGCGTTTAGCAATATTTCAGTAATATCACGGCCATCACACAATGGTACCCATGTCGGCAATCGAACCCGGGTCTTCGGCTTGACGAGCGAACGCTTTTAACCACTAGGCTCCCCGACCACCCCAAATGAAAGGATCACTGAAAATATCAGTGATGAAACCAGGTAGCACCTGTTACTCACACAATTTGCCTAAAAAAGTAAGTGTTTGTTTGTTGCCTGACAGCACAACAGTACTCATGGCTATCCCTTGTTCTGGTTTAATGAAGGGTCGAACGACTAAGTGTTTTAACGCATTGGAACAATGGACCCTTCCTTCCAGCGACTGAGCTATTTCCTGCATGGCCATTTGACCTCTTTGTGACGCTATGCATGACGCCTCACTGTAGGCTAAATGACAAAATGTACAAAAAGACGATATTTATGTCCTGCTTGTATGTGATGCATATACCTCTAATAGAAAAAAAGTACATTAGTAAATACATCCGAAATGACAGTGCAGTAAATATATAAATATTCTGAACACTCAAGATACACAAAAAACATATGATCTCTGTTTATACTTATTTACAGGACCCATGAAAATCCGGTGTAGAATAAGTCTTCAGCAGCCCATGCCTGTCATAAGGGGCGACTAACGGGTTCGAGTTGTCAGGCTCGAAGACTTGGTTGATGCATGTCATCGTATCCTAACTGCGTTGATCTATGCTCATTGTGTCAATCAATGGATTGTCTGGTCCAGACTGGATAATTTACAGACCGCCGTCTTACAATATATATTGTAGTGCGCTTAGAATATTGAATAAATTGTCTTGTCTTGCATACCTATTTGCATAACACTAGGCACATAAGTATTCATTGGGCTTCGTCCGTGGAGGGAACTGTCTACGTTTTAATACTACTCTTGTACAATATGTCCCCGTGTTGTTGGTTTCAGAAGAATTGACTTGTCATTAATGTGTTTATGACGAGTACCATCTGTGACATTTGTATCATACCTCACTGTACCAGAAATAATAATAGTTTCTATACGGGTAACGTATCCTACCCTGTTTGCCTAGTAGAGATGTGTAGATATCATCCAAATCTGAGCGCTCTTCTTGTGAAACCTCAATCTCCCGTTCCAAACCGTCAATCGCCTCCCCCATGTTGTCCAGCGCCTCCCCAGAGCGGTGTGCGGTTCTTCCGAGGCTGTGAAGGCGGACACCACGGCTTCCAGTCAGCTCTCCAACCTCCCGCAACTCGGAAAGCAATAGCTCTAACTGGGTCCTCAGGTTTTCCATACCAGTTGATGCACACCCTGCGTCTGGTGTCTGGGTGGACACGCTTTTCATGCTGACCTAGACTCGATGCTTCAATGTAAGACAGGCACTCGTCTACATCCTAAAAAGAAGACATACACTATATGTATTTAAAACTTGATGATGGGCGCGTGGAACTATATTGATTTAGCAAGGAAATTTAATTGAAGAAAACCACTACCAACTTGATCACAAGCAAACAAATACATGTGTAACCCACTGACGCAGTAACGGTACGGTAACAAAAATAAAAAAATGGATTTTGTTTCAAAAACCTTTGCTTATATGTCATCATTTCAATTACCTCAATGTCACCTAACAACATGTTCACTTTATCCTCAATTGAAGGGCGTTCACACGTACAACTCGTTGGTTAAAGTTGATACAATTTGGCATTAACACAGCGTTGAGTACCATACAACTTGGATGTCGCAAGATCCTTGACCAGAAACTTGTGTTTTGTTTGTTGCACTCAGCAATATTCCAGCTGTATGACGGCAGTCTGGTAAATAATCGAGTCTGGACCAGACAATACAGTAATTGACATCATGAACGTCAATCCACGCAATTGGGATATGCTGACATACACCAACCACCCGATCCCGTTAGTCGCCTCGTACGATAAGCATAGTCACCTTTTACGGCAAGCATGGGTTGCTGAAGACCTACTCTACCCCGGATCTTCATGGGTCCCAAAAGCTTGTGTTTCTCCACCTCACCAACACACTTCATAACTTCAAGGTTCTGCTGCTGGTTGTCAGTCACACGCTTCAGTAGGGCAAAGGTCGCACAACATGGACTACAAGTAGTCCTGAAGGGCAGAACCTGCCATTCATAGACATCTGGATCCACATTATTGTTCATGTTGCGCCACAGGAATCTGAGGATGGGTTTGTCTTCAGGTAGGAGTCGGATCTGTTGGAACATACCCGTCATATCACATGATATTCCAACTGGGTATTGTTGAAATCTCAAGAACATGCCTAGGAAGGAGGATCCAAGAGGTTGACCAGGCAGAAGGTGACTATTGAGGTCTTGACCCTTGTACTCGTAAGAGCAATTCAAGACCAAACGATGCTTCCCATTGTGTTTGAAGATGTGATGGGGGGGATAAACCATGATTCATCAGTTAACTTGACACTGTTCTTGGTGCAGGACCTATGGAGATGAAAACGTCAATGGGGATGCTTTGATAAAAACTGGATAACTTCATGATCAATGGAGTAAGTGGGAATCTGAACTGTGTGATATCTCTCGTATTTACGAAGATGCTAAAGATCCAGAAACCATGATCCTTATCAGTCACAGAGACAACTGCATATATTCTGTGACGCTTTTGAGCGTGCCTTTGGTTCAGTTGCCTATTTGAGAGGTGAAGATAGTAATGGTGACATGGCTGTCAGTTTTGTGGCTGCGAGAAGTAGAGTGGCCTGCAAGAAGCAACTCTTAATGCCTTGACTGGAACTCTGCTGTCCTTACTGGTGCACAGTTAACCACTACACTTTACAAAGAATTGAGCTTGACGATCCAAGATACCATATTGTGGAGTGACTCAACAACTGTTCTGACATGGCCTGTTCGTACAAGGTGTTTGTTGGGACTCGGGTCTCTGAGACACAATCACTGACTCCTGTAGACAGCTGGCGTTATGTGAAGGCTGATTATATCACAGGAGGTTTACCCTTTGAGGACGGGGTCTCCCTTCCTTCTAAAATCCTCCACTCATTGAATAATGTTATCTACCTGATGTCGCTGAGATAGCAGATGAACGGCCGCAAGTGATCAATTTGATGAAGTTGGACTTGTAGAGAAAGCAGAAACAATATTTATTCAACAAATTCAGCTGGAATGATTCCCAGATGAAAATGCGTCATTAAGAGGAGGCAAAGCTACAGCTCCTACAAGCAGACTTATAGAACTCAATCCAGAAAACGACACACCAGACGGCCTGGTAAGAAATGGTGGTGGACTGAAGCCTGAGGGACTTCCAGACAATGTCAAACACCCTATAGTCGTCGATCCTAAACATCCCATAACAAAACAAAGAACTTTGATGAAAACGTGCACTATTATGGACCAGAATGCCTCTTTGCAGAAGTTCGACCAGATTTCTGGATACTGAGGGGACGGGAAGCACTTCAGACGCCATCAGAGACTATACAGCATGTCAGGGATCACATGCATCTCCTCGGATACCCAAGACGGCAGATCTCCTTCCATCACGCCTTCGACTGTACAAACCCGAATTCTACTCGACTGGTGTGGGTTGTTTTGGACCAGTGTGGGTCATGATTGGCCGCAGAAGAGAAAAGTGATGGGGAATAGTCTTCAAGTGTCTCACAACCAGTGCAGTTCACCTGGATCTGCTCGAGTGTATGGACAGTGATGCTTTCCTCATGTCTTTGAGATGATTCATAGCCCACAGAGGAAAGCCCTAATTTTGGTACCAATTTCAAGGGTGGTGACCTTGGGCTGATTGAAGCATTTTCCTCAATGAGCCCTGTGATCGCTCAGCAGTTGACCAAGCAGAAGATACCCTCCATGAATAATCCACCTTATGCACCTTTGGTGGCTGCTGGAAGCGTGAAATCAACATGACCTTAGTGTTGTCCTCAGAGATCAGTCAGTGGCTGAGCCTGTTATGCGAGTGTTCTTTTACATGTAGAAGTTGAAGCCATAATGAACTCAAAACCTCCAGGTTATGTCCCGACGAATGTGGCTGACCCAGATCCTGTGACAACTCTCTCCTTATTGGAAGTCCTGACCAAACAAGCCACAGGTGGTGTACCCAGAAAAGGAGCTATTGGGAAGGAACCGTTGGCGCCACAGTCAGGTGATTGCCGATCATTAGGCTACACTTCGTAAGTCCAGTACCACGGGATGATATATTTTGGTCATATTTAGACATTGAGACCCAAACAATTTATTTTCGTTTTTCTCAAGTTGCAAGTTTTCTTCATCATGGTATAAACAACTATTCGTAGTTTATACGGCATGTGGTCATAGTTGTACCCGAAACAATTGTTTACCCAAAATTTCGGGTGATTTTGCAACCAAACCAGTAGATCTATGTCATTTTATACTCAGTGTTTTGGGAGTAGGATTAGTATCTTAAATATAGATCAGTCATAGGCCTCATGTTAGTATCCTAAAGTTACACTACTATCACTTTCATGTCAACAGCATAACTTAAGTTAAACTAATTTAACTTGCCTCTTATTACAGTGACAAGATGTCATCTTCCTATCTAGACCAATCAATGTGTTCCTATGCATTAACTAGTAATAAATATACAGTGATGAATCTCATACAAGCTCGATCTAGGCCCATTTATTCTGTTGTTAGTTCAAGCTATGCTTGGATTTACCAAGATGTATTTGGCGACACTTTTTATTTCTTAGTTTTATACGGATTTCAAACTCATTTCAAAAGTGAGGCAGGCCAATTTAAAAAAGAAAAAAAAAGCCTCTCACATTTTTTCATTTTTTTTACTTGAATGTTGTCCTAAAGTCCTAAAAAGTTAGAAAAAAAATGTCCTGGAGTAACAAAAGTAAAATAACTAAATTTTTCAAGAACATTTTATCGTATCCCTGGCACATAGCTTGTGCACAGATGGGCCATTGGCAATATAACAATACTCATGTCATGGGCACCCGTGAAGATTCCAGGGTAGACTCGATCTTCAGCAACCCATTCTTGCCGTAAAAGGCGACTATACTTGTCGTAAAAGGCGACTAACGGGATCGTGTGGTCAGGCTCGTTGACTTGGTTTGAATACAGGTCATGGATCCCAATTGCGTGGATCGATGCTCATGATGTCAATCACTGGATTGTCTGGTCCAGACTCGATTATTTTACAGACCGCCCTCATATAGCTTGAATATTGCTGAGTGTGGCAAAACAAAAAGCAAAACAAACAAACAAATCATGTCATGGGTGGAAATGCATGAAAGACGCTGCTATTTTGGCAGCATGGGCAACGTTTAACTCTTTCAACACCAGCCAACCAGAAGAGTACCGCTGTGACACAAAGTTCCCAGAGACTGTGATATATGAAGCCAACATTTATCAAGGTAAAACATCTTTGCTACTACATGTTTGACCATACACTATTTGAAAGGCCTCATTAATCCTATTGTATATAAATATGTAAGTTATGTGTATTACATCATATACATAATTCATTAACAACTTAATAAAGTTCGTTTTAAATAAAAAATATTTGTACCGGTAAGCTAAAATATTCATAACGTCCAGATTAAGGACCAATGAAGCGAAAATTTAACGATTTTCCGCAAATATAAGATTTCATTTCTTTTTTATTTTCATTTGTTTACGTAGTCGGAACATTATTTTAAAAAGAATTACAAATAATATCTTTCATTACCAATTTCCCGATGACAGTGGCTGTCCGCTCACAAACATGAGGAAATACCTCCGTTTTCAAAGCTTCGTATGAATAACACACACGTCGAAGGCTCCCATGTCAGTATACATTAAACAAGAAAACATTGATGCAAAGCATCAAAGTTCCCCGCCATATGTGATGCCTCACAAACGCATAATTATGATGTTACTGAAAGGCATGAAGGAGCACAATTATATTAACCACAAATAACACAACGCTGTTGTGGAAGAAATATTATTTATTTTGAGTATTGGGAAATACAATTGATACATTTGCATAGGGAAGGTCTATTTAAAAATAGTTTCTTGTTTAACGCCGCACTCAGCGGTATTTCAGCCATATGACGGCGGTCTGTAAATAATCCAATCTGGAACAGATCATTCAGTGATTGACACCAAGAGCATCGAACTAGGCAATTGGAATATGATGTTATGCATCGACCAAATCGGCGAGCCTGACTACCCAATCCTGTTCGCCACCTCTTACGGCAAGCTTGGGTTGCTGAAGACCTATTCTAACCTGGGCCTTTATTTTAAAAGTAGATCGAAGGAAATGGAAGCAATTTCTGGCACAAATGTAAACACGTGGAAATAGTAGCAAAACTGCCAACAACATTTGCAGATGCACATGCTCAAATAATAGATCACATTCTTTTTACACTTGGCATTTGGTTATAATAATGTAAATGAAAATACTAAGGGCTCCATATGGCAAAAAAAGTCATACTAGATAAGGTCTTTTTGTCACAACCACAGATGCACATACTCAAAATATCACGTAGTTGGAGAACATTCTAATACTGGGACTAATCAATAACGGAGATTCCTAGTCTCTTGTTTTACGTTTTTTGGTCAGTTTCTTTTTTGTATTTCTTTCTTTAAAAGAATAGTAATTGTGATCATGATGAGTTGAGTTACTTGGTTTTTTTCTATGTACGGTTTTTTATCCAGTGTCAGTAACTGTTGTGGAATGTGGTTTACTTGTAACAATGACTGGTTTGAGTTCATATGATGATGTTTGACGTTTAACGCCGCACTCAGCAATATTCCAGCTATATGACGGCGTTCTGTAAATAATCGAGTCTGGACCAGACAATCCAGTGCTTAATATCATGAGCATCGATCCACGCAATTGGGATCGATGCCATGCATCAACCAAAGCCTGACCACCCGATCCCGTTTGTCGCCTCTTACGACAATCATAGTCGCCTTATATACTGTTAAGATCTAACAGGACAATTCATCCATACTACTAAACAGAAGTAAAACCGCTTGTCCATTCGGATCAATCTGACCCAAACCACTCTGCTGATGAGAGTCAAATAATGCATAGGAATCAAAATCCGTAAAAATGGAGACATCATTAAAAGTTACCAAAAGTGACGGGGATATCAATATTGATTGTTGAAATGATTCTATGATATTTGTTTCCCCTGCTTCAATATTTGGAGCACCTGTGACGGAGCCATAAAACTGATCTGTTATGTAGACAATATCGCTTGAGGCAGTGGCTGCTGGGAGCTGATTATGACCTAAATACCCCTCATAGCCTTCGGTGTTAACTATGGGACTGTAGAGAGCTGTGCCTTCATCCAACAGATTATTGAGATCAGTGGAACACGGTACAGACGCAAATAGATTTGAGCCATGGGACACAAAATATATGAGTGACCAGAGCTACGGCTGTCCACTGAATTCCATTAAACGGTTGAAAAATACTACAGCCTTGATGCAAATTCGCCGACACACTACTCCGATTTTGCATTGACTTTGCTACCAAACGTTTCACATGTGGCTGTGTGCGGTGCACTGATTAAAAAAAACACGGGGGACTGGGTTAATTCAAAATACGGAATATAACTATTCCAAATATTTCCAGTGAACATGAGCATCTAAACAATCAAAAGTGTGGTATGTCGAATGTGGAATTCAGCCATGTAATATTTAAATTGAGATGTCGTCGTTGTTCATGAATAAGCATATTCAGAACATATTTTATGTTATGCTGTTATTTACGATCTCCGGAGTACAGTTCTTCTTTTGTATACACCGTGAAAATCAGAAAATTAGTCCTTGAGGAAAAAAGGACATCGGATTACACATGAATGGTTTAATAATGTCAGCTAATGACCAGAAACGGTCAGATGCATCAATTAACTACATAAAGACGATTTTGAAGTATCTCTTATTGCTGGAAAAGAATAGCATCAACATTCCACGCAGATGATTTGTATGTTTTGTTTCCGTAAATGCGTGGCTTGAAATTTCAAATAAACCAACATGTCGACATACATGCTACAAAATTAATGTTTCCCGTATACTTCCCCGCCTTTTAAAGGGGCACTGATCTAACGCAATTCCCCGGGACTGGTTGTTGCCTTTGTTATTGTTTTTTCCCAGTGAGTACCCGGATGTATAGCAGAAATCTAGACTAGTTCGCGACCTCTGCTGCGCCATTCGTAAGCGCATTAGTCATTTTTATGGGTAGTAATAAGGGCGTATGGTCACATTGGTCAACAAAATGAAATACAGTTTTCGATATAATAAGGAAATGTAGGTATCTTTGTGGGTAGCATCGGTAATGGTGACGAAGTTTTGATAAGTCACTTGCTTGGTAATTTTGCGATTTTCGTTTACACTATTTTGACTTGCAACACAAAGTAAATATTTCACCTGAGCATTGCTTTTTTTTATAGTGTGTATATTTTTTTTACTGTCAAATGTGTAACAAATTTATTAAACGTCTAAATATTCAGTTATTTTACAAAGTGACTGAAAAACATTTCCATCTGTATTATTATGACAACGAGTTCCAAACATTTTGATGTGTAATGTCATCACCAAGAGACTGAAAATGTTACGTTGAAAAGTACATTTCTATGTTGTTTGGCTTCTAATCCTACATAATAATCTGTTGTGATGTTTGTAGGCCCTTTTGATCGTCTTAATCAACCTGGGCAGATTTTTTAGTCAAAATGACTGAAATATTTACACATTTTATAAATTGCCTGAGAGAATCACATTTTACAAATTGACGGTAATATATACACGCTTACAAAGGAAAAGACCTGTGAAAACAACGTCTATCGCGCATTGAAGAATGTCTCAACCAAGTCGTAGAGAAACAAGAACGAATCCGTTCAAATGAAGGAAAACAATATGCAAAATTCATAATTACAACCTACCAAATTTATGTGTATAAATTTTAGGTAGCTTCCTTGTTCGAGGAATGTATCCGTGAATATCCACACAAAGCAACAATATCCCACTTGTCTGTAGCTGTACAAAGAAACTTATTCGATGTCACGTGTCTCAGTAACAATCAAAAATGATATTTTAAAAGATATATATCGTTTCGGGATATTATAACCCGTGTTCGTTTCTCAACTGATCACTTGGATTGTTTCAGGTGTTTTACATAGGTGTCAAGTCTCAATGGACGGCTGAGAAAGCGCACGTGACAACTAACGACCACGGTTACAAAAAAATCCATTGAGTGATAGATAACAATGATCAATCAATCAACGTATTATCAGTTAACCCTTTGAACAAAGTATGTTGTTTTTACATCGGCACTTCACGCCATGATATGAGTGTATTCCCTTTGTTTTAGTAAACCTAGACATGTAAACACTCACTCTTGACATATCCACTGTGCAAGATAACAGTGATTAATCAATCAACGTATTTTCTGTTAATCCTTTGATGACTAGGAACGATCCGTTGATTTACAAAAAGAAGTAAATCAACTGATCATTCATCTCTTGCTGGGTTGCCACGTGCATATTACATAACACACATTTCAACGCACTTCAAACCTGGATTTAGATTGAATAATTACCCCAGACACAATAAATGCCAAATGGGAACTTTTGTCAGGTAATCTAAGTGGCGCTACCACTAATTGTACCTGTAATAAATTCATTAACTGAGCACCAAGTGAATGACGACAAATACACAAGTGTAGGGGTTATACGAGAAAACGTGGATGACAACAAGGGAGTAGTAATCGTATTATCGACGCAAGCCGAAATCCGAAAATGCTTTCCTTGTATGGATACTTTTTTAGTATTAAACTATAACCATCTGGGGTATTTCCAAATGACGACATCCGATGAGCTCCGCTGTTCTTTTTGTCTGTTTGTTTAGGCTGAAGAAATTAATTAACATGCGCCCTTTGTCGAAATCTTTATAGATCACAGTTAACCAATCAGTGTTTATGCAAAAATGCGTAAAACAAATATTGCCTCCAGCCTCCAAGTTTATTTAGCTGTCCTTGCAGACGGTAGCCCAGTCTCTGGTCACGCTCAGTTGCGTTGCGTATCATCCGGGTACTCACGGGGGAAAAAACAATAACAAAGGCAACAACCAGTCCGGAGTATTGTGTTAGATCAGTGCCCCTTTTAGGGCGGGGAAGAACAAACTTATATTGTTTCACCGACATAATCTGCTACAAGGTTCGTGATTGGTCAAATTTAAGCACGTGACCTAAGGCAGCCAGTCAAATTACAGCAACAATACTGTCCTCGTGGATGATAATTTTCAGACTTTGACGAAAGGTTTTGAGTTAAATCATGTTATTCTGAACGTTTTAAGCATGAAATCGCGATCTTTATTAAAAATATGGAATTTCATGGATGCATGGTGCTAGGTTACAAGATGTGAAAAAGAATTCTTAGCATATAATTTGGCATTTAAAACATCATGTCCGAGCCGAGATGTCATTGGACTTACGATAACGTGCTCGCACGAAAAGATGGAAATATTAACTTAGATGTCAGTTTGGCAACTTTTAGATATATTTTTGTTGATATTATTACTTTGTATGATATATTCAAAGATTTGCTTGAAACGTCTTTATTTTGCAGTTTGACATGTTCGATGAGGGCCCGTTGTCGAAGTGTGTCCGAGAATTTTATTTTCAATAACATTGCGGGAAATGTGAATTTAGTGAATAAATTTTATCTAAAGATAAAAAATGATAAAATCAGATGGAATACGTATTTCAGACATTCTGAAATGTGATAGATTTACTAAATGAATGATATGACAAGTAGGTTAATAAAATTATAAACTATTTTGACGTGACTTGGTCTGTCTCCCCTGCGGTGTGACTCGTTCGTGGCTTCTTGACCGGCCAACAGTGTTGAAAGAGTTCAACTGGTCACAACTGCGCTTTGCGTTGACAAGCTTTGATGGTATTAGAGAAGGATGCCATCGAGAAATATCAGAGTGACTTCCCTTTGCTTTACGCTCGACGAGGAAAATGAAATCTTTTTTTTTGGAACTTTTTGACGACAGATCGGCGTTAATAAATAAAGGGTAATTTTCATATTTTTTTTGGACTTTGAAAGAGATTCGAACTTGTGTACATTTGTTACCGATTTTGCTCGTGCTCGAGTTAACACGGAGAGACACCAGAAAAATGCCAAAATATGAAATATTATGTAAATATTGTAAGCAGTACAATATCAAAGATCTGTATAATTTCACCTTTATACTTCCATCTTATGGCAACCTCAATTTATCAAGATATAATATATGTTATGTTATATTTTACATAGGCATTCAGAAGCAGAATGTACTGAAATGAAACGTGTATCTATTTGTATCTTCATGTTATTAGGCCTATGGCCTTTTACACAATAAACATTTGAGTTTGAATTTGAATGTAATGAACAGCTGTAATACACTTTCTATAAATATATTTGTTTCTAGAACAGGATGGAAAAGATGACAGTATTAAATGTTTCTCACCTGGGAAGAAGAGACCTCCCATAAGAGTTCATGCTGAATGCATGGGGGCTGGTGACAAAGGGGGTGAGGTGAAATGGGGTTAAATGTGGGTTTCGAGATTATTGAACCTATGTAGCGACGTGTGTGTGTTGCTGCTTGTTCAAGTCCGGACTGATAGTGCTAGCCCACTGAGGTACTATGCTGACCAGGGAGTCAGGAGCCGACCAGGGCCCCGTTCCACAAAGCCAACTTACCGCTAAGGTGATCGTAACTCCCATACTTTAACCCTCTGGATGACGAGTTTTTTTTCTCTGACGCACATTTTCCTAAGATCGGAAAAGTGAAGGTTGAGCGAGAATTGCACTCACTCGGCACTTGATCAACTTCGGGCTATAAAATATAGAATATTACATTTCCTGTCTGATGGTGAAAATTTAACTGTAAATATTAAACCGGTTTAAAAAAATTGACACTGCTAAGTGTTGTCCGAGAATTTATTCTGCGTTGAAAAACAGGAAATCTCTCCGCTTTTTATCGTACACCTATAAAAGTAGTGTGCGACGATTTTTTATATTTAGCAGCTTTACCGAAACTGTGAGCAAAGAAAATACTGCCTAATATTTGAACGACATAAATATGTATCAAATGGAGTTATATGCGTATTTATAACGACATGAATTCAATGCAAAAAAATAGCCTGTCGTAAATGACGAAAACTGATTTACCTCTATGACGTCGAAAGGCGACAGAGAGCACACTCCGGCGCAGTGGTGACTCAGCATAACGCCACTACCACAGGCTAATTTGCATATCACATAACCGGACTTTTCTCTTGTTTGTAAACAAATGCGCTTTTTCAGAAATCGGAATTGAACGGACTAATGCAGGTATTTGGCGGGACTTTGCATATTGTTTTGCATAATTATATAAATATGCTACTACAACTGCGACGGCGAGTTGTATGACAATACATATTTGCACATCAAAGTGACCGCATCGCTAGCTCTCTGTAGGGCTTCGATGACAGACTAGGAGCCGTACAACCAATGTAAACTTAGGATAACTACGCAAATGAAAACAGTTTTTCGGGATTTAGGATATTTTCACAATGGAAGTTAACCATTCTGTGTAATTTTATGTAAATGTAAAAAAAACCAGTTTTTCGGGATTTAGGATATTTTCACAATGAAAGTTAACCATTCTATGAAATTTTATGTAAATGTCAAAAATGAAACAGATAAAAAACATGCAATATCTTGAATGGACTGTGTAAGATGTGACGAATCGTCACATGGCGCTGGCCAATGGCAGAGGTACTATGCTGTTCGTATGGAACTCTGGGTAGGAGAGTAGACAGCGGTTACAAATGTTCATAGAAAAGGGGGCATAACTCTGCTATGCTTAGAACTAGTTTATTGTAACTCAGGTCACTTTGTGAGAATTAGCTGTGGGTAAGGACAGTATATTTTCGTGGTGTTTTGTTCACGAGGAACCAAACTATTCCAACACAAATATCTCTGTTGAAACTGTATACGTTTAGGCATAAAAAAACCCATATGTAATAGCGAAATGGATGGCCCTATCTAACCCATAATTTAGTCCTTAAAGGGGAAGTGTACACGCAAAAATCACTTTCTTTCTTTTTCTAAACAAAACGCAATTTTAGAATTAGTTAGTATCTGTGTTTGAAAATATACGCTCATTTTTTTTCACAGTGAAAGTAGGAAGCCCACAATAGTGTTAAAATGATATGTCGTCATGAGGCCTTCGTTTTACGAGCGAAATAGGCCTGAGTTATCCCCCTTAGATTATGACGTAATTGGTGCCAATTCAACTAGGTCCCTGTCTATTCTCAACGCAAAAGATATCAAGGACCAGTTTGCGGTAAAACAACATGGTCTACGACACACTCCGGCGCAGTGGTGACTCAGCATAACACAATTCTGGCTGGCATCTGAGACGCTAGAATCACAAAACTGTACCTACACCACGTGAAGCGGCTCTAACAAAGCATGATGACGTCATAATGTTTATCAATTGGCACCAATGACGTCATATTGCAAGGGGCATAAGCCATGGTGTTTTTGTTATGGAAATAGAACACTTAGTAAATGTGAAAAATATAAATCGTTTTAATGCAAAAAATATGTTAAGTAAATATGATGTTTTTATATTTTTGTCTATGACACTTCTATGTTAACACTTTTAATGTGGAAAAAGTACAAGAAAAATTGGTTCATTTCCGTGTGAACTTGCCCTTTAAGGCCCGTCGAATCGATATGCCGAATTCGACCGAGTTGTATCGTCTGAGTGATTAATCGAATTCGACAAAAGGGACAAATCGGCCGCTCGAACCCGCATAATACAGTACCACAACTTCTCGAGAGGACGATTACTGCCGTAGGTCACATGTCTCAAAGACAAGCAACCTTCGCGACCTTCGGATTGCTAGCCCGGCAGCTAACCGACTGAGCTACACCCACTGTGCAAATTTACCTAGTCATGCCTACAACGTTACGGAACTGAACGAAAAGGGTCGAATAGGTGACGAACAGTTACGAAGGTTACGGGTAGGCATGGTGTCTCGTGACTTTAGTCTACGGACACTTACGAATGATCCCGATCCCATTCCGTAATCTACAAGATACCGAGTGGTGAGGAATGAGGAATATGGCGCGAACTGAAAACGACGTCAGACGTCCAACTTGCGACATGATATTTAATAATTCGTCGGGTGATTTTGTGACAGAAAAGTGTGGTAGGGGACACTGTAAGGATGATGTGAATAATAGTAAGGAAAGAGTAAGGCAAAAGCATGGCTAGTGACGACACAACGGTGAGTTCGCTTTCGAATCCGTACTGAAAAAATGTATATCTAGCCGATGAAAGTGGCTTGTGTTAATGTTCTAGGACAGTTTCCAGTAGCCAAAGCATTCGACACAAAACCATTTCATCCCTTTTCCTCGACGTTTTTATTGACATTATGAGCATCGGTCCAGGCAGTTGAGATACGATGACATGCATCAACCAAGTCAGCGAGCCTGACCACCCGATCCCGTTAGTCGCCTCTTACGACAAGCATAGTCGCCTTTTAGGGCAAGCAAGGGTGGTTAACTAACCCTTATGATCGTAAAGGGGTGATTGATCGTAAAGGGATCCAAGAGATATGGATATAGTTCTATTGTCTATTTGAGCTGACACATTGTATACTACCAATTTAATCATTCTCAATTAATAACATTAAAGTATAACTTTATTTTGTGACATTATTAAATACATACATATTTTAATGTCTGTAAATGATACATTTTTATACAGTGTGAAATGCAATTTTTTTAATTGTATCCCCTCATTTACAGGTCTTAAAATCCACGTGCCTGTACACAGAAGCATCTGATTAACATCTGTACAACATTTTCAGAGTTTATTTCAGTATCATCAAGATTGAAGTTTAAGATCAAATTTATGTTTGCATAATACTTGTATAATACTAGTAATAATAAAATATTACCTTTCTATGGATTATTAAAATCATAGAAATAAAAACACTAACAGCAAGATGCTAATGCATGTATTACCTCACACAATACATTGTCTTGTCATTAGCTGACAGGAAGTATATTAGAATTAAATTTTAGTCACAATACTATACTCCCAAAGATGAAGCAGTGTACACAAATCACTTCAAATGTATGAGATTATATCAGTGTACTACCAACTGAAAATGAATGCGGAAATTGGAGTTTCTTTTGTTGATTCATGTCAAAGTGAAGAATAGTTACCATCAAAATTACTAAAGATAGTCAAGTAGAAAATTTCAGCGATAGAAATTGGCACTAGTCCTGTAGTCCTTGCAAAAGTGCGCAATAGTTAAGGTATCATAAGGACAAGTAGAAATTTGCCATTTATAAGGGTTTTGCTATATGTTATCATTATAAGGACTAGTGGACTATAAATGTTAGTTTCTACCCCTGGAAATGCAACTATTTTGTAAGATAGATCTAAATTGATTTTTTTCAACAAGAAAACTGTTTAATTCAAATAGTATTCATATAAGTTGAAGAGATGTTTAAACATTATATAAAGGCAAAACCCCAAAATAGCAGGTATTTGGTTTTAACAGAATTTTGGTTCCATAATAGTATCATATTAGATGTCAAAATTAAACCAGCTGTAATATGAATGACAACATTTACTGATTTGCTGGGACATGATCAGCTGAATTCAACAGAGATACAACAGTTAATGATAATTGAAAGAAATATTGTTACACAATATCAACTGTATCCATGTTGTTTTCAGAGGTGATAACAATTCTATTATATTTTTTGTACATTTTTAACACTGTTCATAACATATGCACTTGCTCCAAAAATATGGAGTTTTTGTAATGTGCTCTAAAGAAAGATAATTTTAAAGCATGTAACTCTAACATTGTGATGATAATTCAGCATTTGGGCATCTATGATGTGCCAATAGAAAGACATAAATATTTTTAGAGAAGACTTAGATGATGAATACCATGCACTTTTCATTTGTTCAGCTTATCCTAACATTAGATCAAGATATTTGTCCTTGATACAGACTATTATGAATATCCTAACATGCATAAGTTCTGTATTCCCAACAAATGACAGCATTTTATTCTAGCCAGTCCTTTATCTTGTTCAAATTTAGAAATTAAGAGACCAATATGAATTGAAGTGCTCTGCCACAATGTGCAGCGTTAAAAATTTGCACTAGTTCTGTAGTTCTTTCTAAAGTGGCCAATAGTCAAGGTGTCAAAAAACTTGTAGACATTTGCCATTTTTAAGGTTTTTTGCTATATGTTATCATTGTAAGGACTAGTGGACTAAAAAAGTTAGTTTCTACCGCAGAATGTGCCCAATATTATCCAATTATCTGCACTGTTGGCATTGCCTGACTATACAAAATACATATTGTTCTATTTTGTGCATTGCCTGTATCTGAATATAAATCAAAATGACCAAATTGATTCTGCATTCAAGTCTAACTGTCATGCCATCTAACTTACTAAGCAATACCACTCACACAATCATTAATGAAGATGAAATACATTTGAAATCACCAATGCAGCTTGATTAAATTGTAGTGAGCAAATGTTCATATGAGTATCGACTAAAAAATGTCTGAATAATGTGTCGTCTCACATAATATTTACATTATTCACATTTGATAATGGAGGCATTAGATTTTCATCATGATTTATAATATACCCCCTTTCTATACCCAAATTATGTATCACAACACATGCAACAACATAGGTTACAGCCTGTCTTGGAGTCACCGTTTCAGGACACCAAAAGTCTGCTCAATGAGCACCCTTGTCCTGCACAATGACCCATTGTAACGGCATGGTTGGTGGGGTTCAGTAGAGGCGTCAGGAGGAACCAACGACATGGGTAGCCTGAGTCCCCCAGCAGAAAACCTTTGTACTGTCCTTAAACATAATAAAATCAGGTTATTTATTATTGAAAGAATAACAGATTGTTTTAAGATTTGAATACTGGTAAAAAGTAAATATCATAATGTATGAAGAAAATTTGTCTCATCAAGAAGTACAATATTTTAATATTTATATTTCAATATTTATCTCAGCTTGTGAGAAAAAAATAAATTGAAATGGAGGATATGAATCCAAGCTAAATCGTGAATTAAAATGGGTATGGAGATTTTATGCAGTGACATTTCCAGGGCTCCAAAGCAATTGCCCTTTGTATGTCACTTCAATTCAATGAGACGTCATACAAAAATATCTGTGTATTGATTTAAATTTACAGATTGACATGCTACTTCTTGACATCTTAACTAATAATTACAACAGAACTGATTATATTATTTGTAACAGGATGAAATATATGCTTGTTCACTAGCAGAATACTATTACCAAAGTGTTCTAAAACGTGTCATACCATTATCAAATTGCCTGCACAGTGCTGACGTATGTCATGTACAGATCCCTGCCAACTGGCGTTGCAACTTGTGATGCAGAAATTGGCATCACAGCACATCTGTATGTCTTATCTACACACTAGTCCACTGGCCCAGTAAGAAATAAAAACTACTGGCCCAGATATAAGTTACAAGTCCAACAGAAACTCAGAAATTTAAGAGAGAAAACACTTGTCAATATAGTTAAAGTCATTTTATTCATGACTTTACTGACTTTGTTTGTTTCATGCACTTCTAACCATGGAAATTTGAGCTTCCACGACTGTTGGAATGTCCTTTCCCTCTTTCTTGCACTTTGTGTTGGCTTTTCAATTTGCCGCAGTGGCTTTAAAAAATTTCACGAAGCGGTTCCGGCCGTGACGGCCATTACAGAATCCCGCTATGTGAAGCGTAGAAAGAAGCATTAATTTGATTGGTCACATTAATCACTTCCTGTTTGATACGACTGAATTTATTGGTTATTAACAACTGGTCTCTCACTTGCCTATGTAGAGTTGTTGTTATAGCATGGGCATGCCACACGGACATAAATAGCCAGTTTACAGATATTTATTTATATATCGTGTTACGGTCTCGGTAAGGGAAGTAACTAAGATTGGTAGTTGGCAAAGACAAGTTGATGTACGGCTTTTGTTGACTGAATAAAAGATCGAGTGAGTTTTAACCTGACTATTGGTACACCATATTATTTCAATAGCCAGCTGGCCCAGAATAAATATAAAATTACTGGCCCAGATCAAGTTTCACTAGCATTTGTATAGTTGGCCGGCTAGTTGGCTATTGGTACACCATATTATTTCAATAGCCAGCTGGTCCAGAATAAATATAAAATTACTGGCCCAGATCAAGTTTCACTAGCATTTGTCTAGTCGGCCGGCGTATTTGTCGAACCCTGCTGTGGGATAGCAAATCAGAAATTTAAACTCAAACTTTAAACACATACAAAAGACATACAATGTCACTCATCTTCCCATTATTACACATTTTTAATTATTAAGATTAAGCCTTTCTTCAAGATATTTACCTGTACATTCAGAGAATGGCAACCTTTCTGGTTCAGGAAGTTTTCCTCGTTAGCGGTAGGCCGCTGTATCCCGATGAATCTGCCATCAATACGCCCTACTATACATCAGGGAATCCTGAAAGTAAAACGTGCCATATGGTATCACAATAGATAGCATACTACACGTGCACTGTACAGTGGTTACTCGTTTTCATATACAACCCGTGCCTAAATCAATCGCTTGATTATAATTTTATTTTATTTATATACATGACCTCGACCTTTGACCCATAATTGTTTTCACTGACCAATCGAAATGGCACTGATACGATGAAATCATTTATTTATGTTTACATTGGGAAAATCCCACGTACGTACCTGCAGTGTTGCCGAATGCCTCCCTGACTCGTACAGCGTCTCCTCAAACTGGGAACTTTATAAACCTCCCTGACAGTTTAGAAACTGCACGTATGCATCTGCAGGCTGTAGATCGGGAAATGTTAGGCTGTCCCCAACCAGCAGATGCATAGTACTTGGCCTAAATCGATACCGTTCAAAAACTTCGTCAACATCTAAATCTTCCAGCGGGTTCGAACGATCGCGAAACACTCTCGGAACGCGGGTTTTCCGCCTCGCTTGTCGAGTCTGACGCAGGTGAGGTGCCATTGTTGATATCGAACTCAGCGTTGAGCACGTGTCGAAGCGTACTCTAGATCGTACCAATTTTATGCTCAATCTGAGTACGGAAACGTACTCAGGTTATTTACAACCTCCGTTTATTGAGTCTGAGTTTTGAGTTGAGCACGAAACCGGATTTGAGCATGAAATCGTACTTAGGGAAGTTTTATAACCTCGGGGCCATGCTTGCATTAGAGAACAAGCGTGTAATAGAGAAAATATCGAGCAGAAATTAGACCGGACAGCTATAGTGTTAGCTGTTCGGTAATAACCGACACCGCCCTGTTTGTGCTCCGGATGTATTTTTTAATTGATACGATGCAAAGTGAGGGTTGAAGTGGAGGTATATATAGGTCCCTGTGGCATCAAGGGAGTTGGTTACCATACAAAATGCAAGCGATGTCACTTTGCCCTATTTTTCAAACAATAAAAAACGCTGTTGCGGGCGGCGATTTATTAGTAGAATCAAAGAAACATGGCGGTAAAATGCGTGTGTAACATGTTTATGTGCAACCAAAGCACGGAAATACCAACGGACATGTATTGAAATAACTGCACACAACCAAAAAACTCTGTCACATAAAGCTTACCTTTCAGTCAGTGTTCAACCGAGTCGCTGATGAGACATGACGTCACAGAAAACTGTGACGTCATATATTTAATGACGTCATAAAAGTATGTGTGGCGAAAACTCCCACACTCCGACGCAGTGGTGACTCAGCATAACACCACTGCCGCGGGCTAATTTCCATATCACGTGACCAGACTTTTCTTGTTTTTTTAAACAAACGCGCTTTTTCAGAAATCAGTATAAAACGGACCAATGCAAGTATTTGGGGGCGCTTTACATATTGTTTTGCATAATTATATAGATATGCTACTACAACTGCGACAGTGAGTTGCATGACAATATAGATCAAAGTGACCGTATCGCTAGCTCCCCGTTGGCCTTCGAGCCGTACAACCAATGTAAACAGAGAATAACTACGCAAAAACAAGTAGATTTTTCACGTATTAGGATACTTTCTAAACGAACCGTAAACATTCTTTGACATTTGTTTATGAAAATGTGTAGACTTGTCAAGCATGTTCAACGGATGAAAACATATGCAATATCTTGAATGGACTGTGGCGTTGGTCTGTGGCAGAGGTTCTATATGTTGGCTGGCTGCCGGTGTCACGAAATATATTCGCCCCCAGTATAAAATCTCCCCCCGGCGAATTTATACCGGTACAATTCCGCCCCTCTCGAAATAAACTCTCCCCCACCCTACGAAATAAATCCCCCCCACCCCCAGAATATTTCCTCCCCCGGTCGTTTTATAAATACTTGTGTTTGGCTGGTGTTGGGTCCGACTTGGCCCGGACTGTCAAAATCCACTTTAAACACACAGATGTGTCATCAAATGTGTTTACATCTATAGACAAGCCAAATACTTCTGATAGAGACAATGTTGAGAATGTGGAGTGAAAAGGGCTTCACTTTGAGCACTGTGTTTTCTTTAACTACCGCAATATGAGACAATAAAGTGGTATATAGGTAGATATAATACTAGTCGTTAGATATAAAGAATGTTTAGTAACTTTAGAAGTTCTAGGACAGTCATTAACACGTGTCGTGTCAGCCCTATGACATTCGAGATTGTCCACTTCCAGAAAACATCCTGTGTTGGTTTAACATGAATTAGTAAAGGTTAATTAGGGATGCCCAACACGTTAATTAATGAAAGACGAGTAGTCAAAACACTGTCATTTCCTGCCCAGGACATCACAACCCTACACGCTAAGGTCGGTGAGAAACATTCTCATCAAAGAAAACACACAGTCAAGACACTGACTTTTCTACGAGGACTCACGGAATATTTTCTCCCCCGAACTATTTATATAGACTTGTCATGCAGTTCAACAATTGTAATTGTCTAAAAATGATTTTGCTATGTGGTGTCTTTGTGATATATTTTGATGGAGAACTTTTACTTGCGTGTATGGCTGTTGGCATGTATAAATTTAAGTGAGTCAGTTTCGGGTTCAGTGGATTTCTTGTTTTTGTAAGCAAAAGCAGTATTTAGGCATTTCACTGGATCCTAAACTTAAAACGGTAATAACTAGAGGTATTAAAATTTAAATGCCAATTAAGGGAATGTAAGTGGTACAAAAGTGTTCTCCTATTTGTAGATTCTCTAGGGTTAGCTACCAATCAAACCCTAGAATATTTTCTCCCCCTGATTATTTATACAGACTTGTCATGCAGTTCAATACCTCACTAGAAGCACTACAAGTAGAAACGGGAGAACTCCCATTGAAACTAAGAAGAGAGCAGGCAATATTATCGTTCCGGGGACGAACATCAAATCCTTTGGTTAAAAAGATATGGCAAGACAAAAACACTCGAGATGAAGCCCTAGCTCGAAAAAATCCCTCACTAAAGCCATCTGGGATATTAGTACGTGAACTCATTCGAGGTCACAATTGTGATGACATTCAGCCTCCAGAAAGTCACTACAAAGGGTTACACCCTCCCTGGACTTTAAAAACTCCCAAAGTTGTCACTGATTAACATCAGAAGTCACTAAAAAAGAAAACCCAACCCTACTACGATCAGTAGCTATCACTAAAATTCAAACTACCTGGGACAGCTGGGCCCATATATACACTGATGGATCCAAGAATCCTATCAACAACAGTGCTGGTTACGGGATCCATATCCACAGCTCCAAACCCCAAGCACATTCAGTTCGCTTGCCTGATGGTCAGTCAGTATTCAAGGCTGAATTGGAGGCAATTCATCATGCACTCAAACTCATTCCGGAACTTCCGGAAGCAAAGGCAGTCGTCCTATCAGACTCGCTGGCAGAAACTCAAACTCAAGGCCAAACACAGTCAACAATGTTCTATACGAATATACAAAACTATCGGACCAAGGGCAACAGGTGGAGCTGTGTTGGATCCCCTCTCACATAGATATTCATGGAAATGAAAAAGCAGACTCACTGGCGAAGCTAGCTCTAGACAAAGCGGATATACAGCCCATCCCTTTAGTAAACTAGAGATAAAAAGCAAAATCAAAGCCTCCATAGCAGAAAGATGGCAAGCCCAATGGGACGCAAGTAAGATCGGCAGATGGCTATACAAAATTCAACCCAAGGTCCAACAAAAGCCAAACTCATACTCAAATGAAAGGAAAATTGAAAATGCTATCTCACGCCTCAGACTCGGTCACAAAAAGCACTATGACAAGGTTTGTTCATCTTGCAATCAGGCTGAAACCATTGATCACGTGTTACTAGAATGTCAAGACCATGCCCCAGCCCGGGCTAGGTTAAAAAAAGAATTGCAGTTAGATCCGCTATCTGTCATAAATCTCATAAAGCCAAGAGATGCAATAGCGAAGGCCAAACTAACTCTATTTCTGAGAGATGGACAGCTACTCGAACGTATATAAACAGAGCAGCCAAGGATAGAAATGAAATCATATCAATATAAGAAAATAGAAATCATATCAATACAAAAACAGAAATTATGTGAACACCAAACTCACAATAGATAGGTGTACCCTACTCACACACAGGAGTCCCAAAGAGGGACAGGTCAGCCGAAATTGCCTAGGCAGAAGGCGACCTCCTAAACACTTAATGCAACAACAACAACAACAGTTCAATAATTTTAGGTGTATTAAATGCTTATGCTATGCAGTGTCTGTGTGGTATTTTGTGATAGACCTAAATACTAGATAAGGAAATGAATGTGGTAAGAATGTGTTCAGCTGTTTGTAGATTACCGTCGTCTAGCTACAAATCCTGTGATGTATTAATGGTTGAAGAATTTTGAACTGAACTATCCGAAAGTTTACATCTAAAATTTTGTAATTGAATACAGTGATAAAGTCTTATATCAATATGTGGACTCATAAATATTGGTTTTATGTTTTAACGGAGATATGATATTTTCTTATGAACAGAGTTTATCTTTCTCCAAAATCGGAAAACTTCTATTTTCTGTTTAGTGAGCTGAGCAAGCCAACCAATCTCCCCCCGGACAGCTAAATTTGGAGTATATTTACCCACCCCGAGAAAGAAACGGCAAGCTTTATTTTGAACTGCGTTTATACAACTGAATTCTCGATTGCCAAAAATAACTGAGCGATATGATAAAATTGGTTGAACAAGATTATTAAATAGCGTATTATATACGTCATAAGCCAGTAAAGCTTGTTTGTTAATCCCCATTCATATATTTATGTTTAAAAATCTGTTGAAACAAAATACATTGTAAAGCCTGGTTTGTTTGCATTAAATCAGAACAAAGGAATCTGTAATTAAAATGTGTAAGGTGTAAAAAGTTTTTACATAAAAGAGCAAAATACATGGGGGAGAGTAAATACATAATTCTATATAATTTTGTTGAATGGAGCACATTTGAAAAAAAAGATAATCCAAACATATTCGATATTACCGTGTTTAAAGAATTTATATCAGTCATATATTTCTAACTTAGATCACCCGTATGTAACCCAGGTAAAGCATGCATATCGGGGAACATTGTGTAATGTTGGTACAGCTTATCGTGTCTTCGTGCTTCAGCATTACACATTGGCTTTTCATATTCCTCTAGGTTTTAATGTTTATTTGTTTATGTATTTTTTTATTATTTTTTTTCTCTCCTTTGTTTTTTCTGGGTTATATATTTATCTAAATATACATTTAGTTACTTGTATGCGTGGGGGTGTTTAACAGAAACCTGGTTGCACCATGATATTCTAGCCACTGATATTACACTGATACCATTTTCAAATCGTAGCCTGTATTAAGGAATATATTTTAGATCTTAAATCAGAGTATAACGGACAGCCTGAGCTGGAGGCGCGCGTGGATATGTTGACAGTTTTTACGTAGTTAGTGTTAAAACCGAATGTTTGCGAGGATTAATAAGATTTCTGAATTCAGTTACAACAGTAACCGTACATGTATTTGTTACATTAAGTCATTTCATTCAAATTTGTTTGGTATGATATATGTCTTATAATTATTTTAGGATGGAAGGTACAGTTACCAAATAAAATATGCTGAAATATCAATTCATTATGACCATATTTCATAATCTATTTTTTTAAAGTAACGCTCCTTACATTAAAGATAACTATTTAAAGAATATAGTACTTAAAGACATTGCAACAAACCGAATAATCAGGGGGGAGACTTTATACTGAGGGGGGGCGCGAAATATATCCGCCCGGGGGAGAGTTTATACCGGGACACCGGCCGCATGGAACTCTGGGAAGGAGAGTGGAAAACTCCGCCGCACTGTCAAGCTCCTTCCCAGCGCATGACGCCTTTGTTACACTCTCGGAAACATCGCTGCCAATTCGTCAACACTCGCCCCTTTTCGTAACCTTCAAGAAGTCTCGTCTCCCTATCGATGAATGTTTATGTGCGAAAATACGACAAACCAAACAGAAAGCGCGTATGACGTTAGTACTTCGGTCAAAGAATAATCTTTTGCATTTAAGATATACCCAAGTTACAGTATTATATGGTATGATTGAACACATTTAAAGGGGAAGTGTACACGCCCAAATCACTTTCTTTCTTGTTTTAAACAAAACGCAATTTTAGAATTAGTTAGTATCAGTGTTTGAAAATATATACTCATTTTTCTCACAGTCAATGTAGCGAGCTAACAATAAGTGTGAAAATGTCATGCCGTTATGAGGCTTTCGTTTTCCGAGCTAAACAGGCCTGTTCTGACAACCATTCATAGAAAATGCATTGCAACTTTGCAGGGAAACTTTATCATCTATTATGAGGCCAGATTTTTAAAAAAATGTTTAGAAACTATAAAAAAGAAGAGATATCTAATATATAACTAATTATTAAAAACAATGGGTTGTTTAACTGAGGGGACCAGATATGTGTAAAATGTTTACAAAAATCTCCTTTACTGTCACAATCAATACATATAAATTATCTAAGAAACTATAAGTAAATCTTGTTGAATATTAGTGAAAAATATTTGAAATTGTAAATCTTTGTTTGGAAATTTGGACCTCCCGACCTGACCTTTTGAGCAAAACGTCTGTAACAACCACCCCCTAAAATGCAAATGAAATATGCAATCAATTTTTTATATGAGTCAGTGAGTAGTAGTCTGGTCATTTTGGTCGAAATAAATGGCCAACCTCAAGAAATTTGCAACAGAATTAATTCATACTTTATGTTATTTGGTAGCATGTCAGCTTTCAGGGAAAAAAAGTCTACAAAAATCAACTCATGGGAATGACCTTTCTCAAGGTCACAAGATATAGGCCTATATAATTCGTATTTTCGTATTCTTTGATATTTGTAGGAAGGAAGAGATTCAAATTTATAATAGTTTTCTTTCTAATATAACTAAATTAAAGAACAATCTGGGAGACAGTCATACATAGCCATTAATAATTGTAGCCAGTGACAGTCTGAGGTAACAATGAGCAAGCCTCCGATTGAAATATTTGCTATTTTATGTTATTTGGATGCAAGTTTTGACATTTATATAATTCCAAAGACAATGGATGGTTTTGTTAAGTCAAGTGTCCTTCAATACAAGTTTTACAATTTCGTACAAGCAATACTATTTTGTCCGTAGAAACGGGTCGTGGCAGAATGTTCCTTTGATTGAGACTCTGCCCGAATTGTGACTCGCGTACAAGGGGAAATGAATATCATATGTTCCAGTATACTTGTTATAGATTTGAAAGAAAATTATTACCAAACTATTGTCGTATAAATCCCAACTTTTATAAACTCCGATGCTTATTCACAACTACTGATAGTTGATCACTCATTCGTTTAAGTAAGTATATTGGTTGCCGTATTTCCAGAAGTTAATTTTGTTGTTGTTGTATAATGCCGCACTCAGCAATATTGCAGCTATATGACGGCGGCCAGTAAATAATCGAGTCTGGACCAGACAATCCAGTGATTGACATCATGAGCAGCGATCCACGCAATTGGGATCGATGACATGCATCAACCCAGTCAGCGAGTCTGACCACCCGATCGCGTTAGTAGTCGCCTTTAACGACAAGCACAGTCGCCTTTTACGGCAAGTATATATGATACTGTGATGTTGTTGTGCTAGATGTAAATAATATAACGTAGCTGTAGTTTCGAAAGATAATCCAGTAATAAAACACTTACAGAACAATAATCATCTTTAATGTCAATTATATCATGTATGCTATTTCTCATATCACTTTAATACATTGTAATTTGTATGTGTATCGTGTTTTGGAGAGGCATTCAGATAAGCAAAATTTGCTTGTTTGCCAATCCCTCCACTTTATGGAAATAAATATGTTAATATCATAATGAATTGGAACTTGGTAACGCATGGGTAGTTGGCCGACTATAGTCTATTCTGGTGAAAGGGGCCCCGGCGAGACTCATGTCAGCCGGTTATCTATTACTGTCGCTGATACCCCGAGTGAACACAGGCTATACTGACTATAGATTCATTTATTTTAGTGAGCAAATCTATTGGAGTATAAGTACAAGATAATCATAGACTATTGCATAGCATAGCAATATGGCAAACGCTCAAGTGAGTGAGTGAGTATGGTTTTACGCCGCTTTTAGCAATATTCCAGTTATATCAAGGCGGGGGACACCTGAGTGAGTGAGTTGGGTTTGTCGCCGCTTTTGACATTATTCCAGTTATATCACGGTGTGTCAGTTTAATGTGGAAGGAAAGCCCGAAGTGATGCAGGTCTCAGACGTTTACCTCTTCGGTGAAACCCACGAGCACGGGTATGGTGCTGACAAACTAGAAACGTAATCGGGGCGAACCGGGATTCGAACCCACAATCATAGGTTTCTGGGATGCCCAAGGGACGCAACTCTGCACAGCGAATCGCGGCGCCTTAGACGATTGGGCCACCCGTGCCCCCGAGAGCAATGTCATTAAAATCAGATCTCAGTTCTCGCTACCGCTAAACAAAGATTTGAGGACATCCCATTACGGGTCACGTCAGAACGACCTTTCTCGAATTTTGACCGACCAATGGAATGACTGACAAGAAATCGACATTAGCCAATCAGAATTCAGCTTTCTCGAGCTTTACGACACTAGTTTCAAACTGGCGACAACGCTTCGAAACATATTTGACGTATTCTCGATTAAATAAATTAAAACTGATAAGAAGAACACTCTGGAATGGCGTATAGATGGCCTAGATTGTATGGATATAATCATAAAATCCGTAACTGTCGTTCGGAATACCCCGTGTCAAATATTTCGTGGTTGCATGATTAGAAAACACGTTCCGACTGTCACTTTCATGATCTGGTAAGCGACGCTCTGATTGGTCGGATGAAAGGTCGTTCTGACGCGACCCCTAATGGGATGTCCTCAGATCTTTGTTTGGCGGTAGCGAGTACAAAGATTTGATTTTAATGAGATTGCCCCCGAGGGACACCAGAAATGGGCTTCACGCATTGCACCCATGTGGGGAATCGAACCCGGGCCTTCGGCGAATAAACACACAAGTGCCTCGCTGTATTCCAAACAATCTTTGGGGACAGTATTTGGTCTACTCCTGCTACAAATTTAGTTTCAAGTCAAGAAACGGAGACAGAATCCACTGGCGCTGTTGTCTGAGATCATGCCGTTCCAGAATGGTAGCCGTATTTTTTGAAAGAAGAAAATGTCTTACAGCATCGTGCCAAAAGAGAGTAAAGTTGTTTTCACCAATTTCCCAGACAAAAAAAAAGTTACAAGCCGGTTAAAAGAGTTAATTTTGTGACTTTAAACAGTAAAACAAATGCACTCAAGACGAGAAATGTCAATATCGGGTGTTTTAGAAATAGGTAACTTGTTCCGATATCAATATTGTCAATATTTGTTGTTAAACGTAATGAATTTAATGAATTGCAAATTACGTACGCATTATGCATCATGTCACTCATGGGCTTCCATACATTTTTTATTTTATCAAGGAGGGTCCACTTTTCGATATAATTTTCCACATTATTATGTTTCTAATAATTGTAACAATGTTGAATGAATTTATAAAAGACAGGAATATGGTTATCGGTCGTGTTTAACACACATGTTCTCTGCTGGTGCGGCCGTAGTTACATAGCAGACGACGCTACAACATTTATGGTTGATGGGCATGTTAGAAGTATATTGGAAGCCAACTGCTATTATTTTCATCATTATTAATTACATTTTTAAATAAATGTGTATTTGTCAACTTACCATGAAATAATACGGCTCCGTTATCGTTGTTTTTTTCTGAATATTTTCCAAGGCACTAGCAGGATCACTACGAATTATCTCTCTTTGCGAGCTCTTCTTGATGTACGGTGGCCCGTAGATGCCATATTCTCCTCGTTGGTTTGTATCTTTTTTGATGCCTGAATTAACCATTTTCCCGAAGGTTGATTTTGGTAGACTTTTTAATACAAACTCAAATACATTCAATTAAAAGGAAACAGTCGTAAAATATTCTGTTGCATTTTCTTGAGGTTAAATTACAGAATGACCAGACTTTAGGGCTTTACGCCGCTTTTAGCAATATTCCAGCAATATCACAACTGGGGGACACCAGAAATGGGCTCTACATGTTGTGCCCATGTGGGGAATCGAACTTGGGTCTTCAGGGTGACGATCGAACGCTTTCACCACAAGGCTACCCCACCACCCTCTTTATATTAACACTTGAAATAAAGTTTAGAAAACATAATATGATTTACTTTCATCAATTTATTTTATTATGCATTTTAAAGCTCTCAACGCTACTGTCGAACCAGTTCGACAGAGTTTGTCACTAGCCGTGTTGCTACTGTCGAACCAGTCAGAAATAAGGACACCCACAAACAAAACCCGCCATTTCTATTTACCAAGAAGGCTTTGCGTAACATTAAAATTACCTATGACATGCATAAATGCTCAGCTTGCTCAATATTAAAACTTTCAGTGGTTTATTTACCTCAAAAAGAAAATATCGCGAGTTTAAAAAGTTTCGGCCAAACTTCTCGGCACACAACTACTAGAAACGGCCATTGTTGACTTTTGGCACTTCACGTTGAGCGGCATGCAGTCCGATATTTTCTTAATAATGTTATCATTTTTCACATTCGATCATAATTTATTGTTTGTTGACGAAAGGAAAACACCTAAGTTCCTTAATTTCTAAAAATAAGCAAATTTCGATGTAATTAATTATAAACAAAAACAATCTGAAACGTAACATCATCGATTGGATGGAACTTGTACGATCATGACAACGGCGGTAAACAAACAACTCATGTATAAATCTTTGTAAAAATCATTTTTAAAGAGTTTGCAAATGATTTCGTTTGATAAACTTTGGGACACATTGACAAGCCGACAAACGTCAGTGACACGTTTGGGCGTGGCCTAACTCGCGGTTTGTTGAGTTGAACAAAGTCAACAAACACTGCGAAAAATGACTAATATTGGATGATAGACAAAATCTGAACTGATATACATTCTAGGTAAACCATTCAATAGCTAAATAGTGCAGTTTACGAGAAATAATCAAAATTGCAATTTTAGGTAGCATTTCTGAAACCGGAAGCACGTACCGCATGTGACACATGGAAGCAAAATATGCAAAAGTTGGTAAGCTTTAATTAAGAAATTGCGAAATAGATTCAAAGAAAATACATATTTTACTATTTATATATCGTCAGCTATTTACTATTTATCTGGAGAGCAGTCTTCACTCCCATTTGTTTCATATTTCTTCGTGATTGTCGCCATCAAATGTGTTAGTCTAAATCCCAAACCGTAATGGATTTCACGCTCGATGATTTTAATTAAAATTATTTTCTGAAAACGAACGCAACGGAGAGCGATATAACGTATTGATATGCCATAATAATAACAACATAATATTGTTTTTGGTCTAACATTACAAAAAGAACAATTAAGCATATTAAAGATGTTGTTGAAAATTTTCTGTGAACCTCCCGTCCTCTGAACCGATTAAAATTTATGACGGTAGTGCAAATATATATAGGCTCATATATGTGATTTTGTACCCAAAACAAATTAAATTGTACCCAAAATACTTTGTGAATTTGTACCTAAGAAAATAAGACAATAGATCTATAATTATATGTATGTTTTCATGCAGATGAACAGAACACACAATACAATATTTCATCAAGTTCATAATATGATTATGACTGTTATCCTTGAAATTGATTGTCTAGTTTTGATAGAAAATTTACATCTTGTCACTGAAGAAGAGGCCGGTTTAGTTGGTTAAACCTAAGTTAGAATGTATTGTTTTGATAGTATGTTAAGTTTAAGACACCAAATTAATGCATATCGTTGAAATAATTCTAGGTAGATCTACAAAATCACATACCCATTTGGGTACGAAATCACTAGAAATTTTGGGTACAAAAGTCACTAGATCTACTGTACATTTAAACTGGTTTTCGTGAATCAATGGGATAAAAGAATTTTCGTCTGAATGATTCCTTTTCTCATTTTAAGACAAGAATGTGTTTAACGTAACAAAAAAAGGCAGATCTACACGTCTCAGATTTTGTCCTAAAAATATATAAAAATGTGAAAAATATGGACACCTCAGAAATGAAGGCTTTTAAAGTTATAATAAAACAGGTTTGAGGCAGTACCTGTATATGCAAAATAGACCACATAAGGTGAAGAAGAAGGTAACCACCAGAAGACTGAGATAGCATTTTCTTAGAAACATATGGCTAACTCACCAGCTTATGTGCCACCATGGTTCTTGTGATTAAACAAACAAAAATTTCATGTACTGTTACAAGTAAGTAATGTATCATATTCCTATTAGAAATATATTTTAGAATTGTTTTATTTGGAAATAAACCACTTAATGCACAAGATAAATGTCCATATGAGTTTAGTATGTATATGTTAAGGATCTGATCAATTTATTCATTATTTATGGAATACTAAAATAAAATGACATAGTTACTTAAAATAGTTACTTATTCACATAATTGATGTTCAGAGTGAAAGGACCGCCTCCGTGGTCTAGTGGTAGAGCGTCCGCCCGGAGAGCGGAAGGTCCAGGGTTCGATCCCGGGCCGCGTCATACAAAAAGACGTTAAAAGATTGTACTTGTTGTTACCCTGTCTGGCGCTCGGCATTAAGGGGCTAAAACAAGGACTGGTCGGCTCGGAGTCAGTATACTGTGTCTGAGTGGGGTATTCATGTTAAACTGCGGCATGTATCTCAGTGAGCTAGCACTATAAATCGGCATCAGTCCGGACTAGTACAAGCAGCCACACACACACATACACGTGCATGCACGTCGCTATATAAGTGCAATAATCTTGGACGCGACGTTAAACCCAATTTCACCTCACCTCAGAGTGAAAGATAATAATTGTAGAATAAAATATCTTTAAACTTAAGATAATAATTGAAGTTTGATCAGTAACACTGTGCTGATGCATTGACCAATATTTAGTGTCCATACACACAATCATTGTGGGGAAAAATAACTACTAAATATAAAAATATAACATGACATTTTAAAACCTGTAAACAGCTGTAAATAATTAAACAATTAAAAATCTATAATCAATACGCAATCATGGCGGTCTTCATATTTTTGGAATAAATTTAGAAATGCTTCGTGAAATTGTTCTAAAATCATGCTAGAATCTATGAATGTATTATGAAAGGAAAACTGTCCCAAATGTAATACGGAACTGACACCGAAAATATGTATGTAGCAATTTATTGCTTATATATATCCTATCATATTCAACAACGCAGGAATGTTATTTTGAAACACGTTTTGTCAAGCCCATTTTTACGCACCTGTTGTAGAGGTTGATCTTAAATTGCTGATCGACGATATCCATTGACGTATTGCGTGGAATACACTTATAATAGTGAAACTTATCAGCGTGTACATCGCAGAAATATGAAACATGCCCATTTATATTCACCGTAACATTGAATGGGGATTCTTAAATATCAACAAAAGTTCAAATAAAAGATACCGAGAAACTTGCATGTGGTTTGTTGATTTATCGTCTACCGTTTCCGGGTCACGGGAGCGTGCAAGGTCAAACGGATTAAATAATACGCCATTATCGTCAAAGTCACTTTTTTATTTCATGTTAGTGGTGATTACTGATACTATGTATAGACTTATGTTTTTGCTGTATGTGATAGGCGTAATATTTCAAAATTTACTGTAACTGTTTTGGTACTAAAAATTATCAGGAGACAACTCCTGTCTCATTCGTGACCAACTCGTGTTATTCCGGGACAAGCCGAATAGCGACTCGTGCCCCTCTCGTGGCCATTCTGCGACCGGGTTCCGTCTTAGGGCATACCTAAAATAATTGTCAACTCGTCGCGTCAGATGCAATTTAAAGCACATCTGGACATGCGGAACTATACAGTATGATTAAACACATTTAACTGTGCCTCGGGTATATTTTTAGATGCAAGACATATGTAAAATCAAAAATTATTTCTGAGGGATTCTTTGACGAAGAACTTGAAATCATACGCGCATTCTGATTGGTTTGTCGTATTTTCGCACATGACATTCATCGATAGGGGGACGAGGGTGTCCTCCCCATTGACCTACTTCCCATTTGGCCTACGCTTTTAAAGGATTTAATTACGGTTAGTAATCGCTTGGTTGATCACTCACTAATTATCCGTCTCCCCCAGAGTGATGAAAATGAACCAGTCCAACAACAGAGAAATACAAGCTAACAGAATCTTTTTAATGTAATTTAATAAGGATTCCTACTGCATCTGCTAATGCCAAGGAAGATATTTCTCCTTGCTGGTGTCTGTCTCGGAGTCTGGACAGCTGACCATCGAGGTACACAATGCTGGTGTTGTTTTTCTGCGTTGTCTGTACAATCCACTCTTCATACTAACAAAGGGATGATATTGTGCAGCTTCTGCTGGGGCAAGGTTGTTGATTTCTTCATTGTAGAGTTAAAGCATAGGATCCGATTCATCTCGGGCTCTTTTTCTCATGTTGTCGATTACTCTTATGACAGTGTCATTCTCAGGTGGATGATTGTGGACAGCAGACATATCTCTAAGAAAGTTGCAGTTGACCCCTTTCTGTTAATTCTATATTTAAAATTGTCAATCAAAACTTGACGACCACCTCTCTGTGACTGAACATACTCAACCCTCTGAATACCTGCCATTATGAAGAATGATGCATTGATAACCGTTAGTACTTTTATACTATGAATACTAAGAACAATGTTTTGTAATTAAATTAACTTCCTTTTCATTACCCGTATACAATGGTATGTGATCAAAGAAATAAAACCAATAATAGTTAATCCTATTGACTAAATACACAATAGGCAAAGCAGCCAGTTATATACAATCCTTATTAACATAAGAAAAGGATTAAGGGGTGTAGGTTGTTGAAAATAATCTGTGGTGTGCCAAATGGGAAAGGTCATTTCTATTTCTTTAGGCCATATGGGACGTAGGCCAATAGGGGATGCACCGGCTTACAGCTTACGGAAAGGGGCGAGTGGAGACGAATGCTCCTGTCTGTGACATCACATCCGGTGACCTTTGCACTTACTGAATTATTGCTATCAGAATTTACGATCTTTATTTTCGTTTTTCTCTCGTCATATTAATTGGGAAATGACAAATAAAACATCCTTCGATTGAGAAGATCGTCAACTTTCGCCAAGGCATATTTATAAAGGCTATGTAAACTTTGTTGATATTGAACTAGCAAAGAATTATTCAGAGGTCGGGCGAAGCGCGCCATGTTTGATTTTAGGACGTCTGCTAGCATCAGTCCGGACTAGTACAAGCAGCCACAGACACACACACACGTGCATGCACGTCGCTATATAAGTGCAATAATCTTGGACGCGACGTTAAACCCCATTTCACCTCACCTCACCTGAATGCTCGTATTTTTCTGTTTAACGTTTAGATAATAAATTTACTGAAATGGTTCTAAATTTACCATCGCGCTGTTATTTGCCGATTAAAAAACCCGAATTTTTACTCAATTAAAATTAAGATATCGGAGATATGATTATTGAAATCAATTTGCACAAATGTTACCATATTAAAAGGATCCTAGCATGAAACGCAAACCACCTTTAATAACGCAATTCAGGTAAGTTCAAGAAAATTTACAATTTTTTTTGTTCGCTTTGGTCTTGACCTTAGTATGATTGAAAACATCGGGATATTTTTATATAGTACTGTGTAGTTTTCTATCATGAATAAATGTGCAAAATATTTCTTCAATTGGCCCTTGTTTAATGAGGCACAGACTGTTTGAAATCACCCACCCTCTTTAGAGCGCCTTATGCTAAAATTAATCCAGCAGGCAGGGGTAAAAAGTGTGAAAATAATTTAGCAGGCTAAAGGTTAAGATCTATCATGCACAACAAACAAATCTGACAAGTAAAATAAAGCTCCAGTACCATAAATGTTTATTTGCCAGCAAGTTGTGAAAACATATGTAACTTGTAAGGTTATTAAATTACATCAGTGATATTGAAACATGCCCACATTATTTCAAGAAGTATTCAAACCTATAGTAATAAACACATCATGTCAACATGATAGAACTATAAACTGTTTTGGTATTTATTGAATTATTAACATGAAATAAAACTTATGCATATATCATCAATTCAAGTTACTTCTTATATAGGCATCCCTCCAGATTGAATGACAAAAAAATATATGTAAATGGTATGATATTTTTTGTAATGTTGTGTATAGCTTGACTAATAAAAGACACTTTTTCATTTCAGAATCTATCTACACCTCATAAACAAGAGGTTCACTTTAGGGATTTGCAGAAATAGTTGAAGAATGAGAGAAAAGTTATTCCATCTTTTGTTGTCGAGGTGATTTGGGAAAGATTTCCATCTGATGTATGTTATGTTTTTCTCTATGCTCATTAGGGGCGGTCGGGTAGCCAAGTGGTTAAAGCGTTCGTTCGTCACGCCGAAGACCCGGGTTCGAATCCCGACATGGGATCAATGCTTGAAGCCCATTTCTGGTGTCCCCCGCCGTGATATTGCTGGAATATTGCTAAAAGCGGTGTAAAACCAAACTCACTCACTCACTGTATGCTCATTAAAATAAACTTTTTTCATTGAAATCTTGTTTTATGGTCTCTGACAACAATCAGCCTTTGCTGTTTCATTTGATAAGTTTCTGTAATTCAGGGTGGCTGATGCTGGATGAGGTAGTTTTGGGCAAAGGCGAAGGCGGGGGAAAAGACTGAAGAAAATATCACAAGCACTGGCTATATGCTCAGTGGCAACTTGTTAGTGCACCCCACAAGACACTCTAATATTTTATGACTTGTAACTCTGTATGAAAATAAACACAATTTGCTCACAATGAAAATGGATCTCAACACCAGGGATTTCTTCTGACACCGGTGGGGCAGGCTACTCTCACCTTTCGCGAACACCTGGTATTATCACTATTTGATAGCGATTCATTAACACATGCTCATGATTTAGTCAGAATCGTACCATCGACTCTGTTTTTTACAGAGATTTCATATGAATATGGAAAGGGTTTTGGCGCATTTATACTCTTCCATATAATATTTATGGGACCTGAAAAATATATAGATAATTTTAACATTAAATATGTCAAAATAATATGTACACTGACTAAATAATTGTAAAAGAAGGTGGTAATAATCATGGATTATTACCACAAATTGTATCAGATCTAAACTTTTATATGTCATTCACAGTATACTTTCATTTGTCATCCACACTACACTTTTACAATAAAAGACAACAATAAAGAATATAATAGATACACAAAATAGTTCAATACAGAAATTATTTGCATTTAGTGTGATTATTTATTGTCAAAATATTATTTTGTACCTCATACTCAAAATTCAGATTTTACACTGTGTAGAAGTTTCTCCTATTTTGCGCTATCCATTCATCTATTCGTTGTATACATTGGCTCATCATTTTCAGAATATGCGTGGTGAGAGAATCGTAGCAAGAATTAGGGAATTAAAAATAGATACATTGCAATGATTTGGTAAATTAAACAGAAATTGTCCAGGTTCCCGTCCACCATGACGCCATGACTGACGCAAAATCATGCACAACAGCAACTGCATTTATCGGAATCTCTGACGATTTCCTTTGGTTTCAATCCCTGAATCAACGAAAGCCCCCTCGTAATATTTCCGCGTACTGTTGACAGTGAACACACCATTGGTCAGCGGTAGCGGTCATACGTCAAACATTGTTCTACATATTTGGTAATTTCTTTGAGGTGAATGTCCTTGAATGAAGTGTATGCATGTCAAAGCAGTTGCTGTGTTGTCAAGACTTCCTATGATCTATGTCAAACTGGCCGCGACCCATTCATAATTTTGGTAAGTTTTGAATTTTCGCCCACTTCTGATAGGATGGTATAATTGTCAGTGTTGATAAGTCAATACTTATCGATTAATCATCACAGAGCACAAAACTGTCGTTCTGTGACTCGTTTGAGTTAATTTGCTATTCAATGTCAAAGAGAAAGAAGGTATTTGCAATTGTTTATTAACTTATGCCCCCCGTCTATGCATCACACAATATTATGGCAAATTCCATTACATGTGTATCCTGAGCGTTTTCCAATGTTCAGTTCTTACAGGGAACGTCACAGAATCATAGTTTTGGGTCCAGGGGAGATGACACATGCTGTAGTCGTCACAAATAGGCCTATTATAAATTGTTGTGAATTTTCGTCAATACTTGTAATATCACAAAGAAATAATGTTGTGCACAGAGACTTACAGGGGTGCCTCTGTGTGAATAAAAAAGATAGGTGCCAATATCATGATGAAAATGTTATGTGCACTGAAAAATCAGGTTTTATTCACAAAAATACCTTTTAATCTAATTTGTAAATAATAATGAATAAATCCTTGCAATGTTTATTTTAAAGATCTATGAAAAGTTACCTCACTTTAATGTAAATTGTATTCTGTATGCTGTGAATAGACTTGATCATTACAAACCCATTTAGCATTTGTTTAGCATTTTCAGTTGATCAATTTATCAATTATATGTTGATGTAGGCATAGTAAGAAATTATTAGTATTTCAGATGTATATATTATATGTTATAAGTATATATGTTCTCATTAGTCTTATCTTTTGCAGTTGGACCAGATGTCCATGTTTGAGGGGAGAAAGATTTCCTTATCTCACTCACGAGTACATGCATATGTGTCACAAGAATTACAATTGATGCCTACTACATGTACATGTCAAGAACATGTTACAGACTGTTACAGATCTTCAGATGTCTTTGAATATCTTGTGGTCAAGCAATACATTGTGAATGAAAGCACAACTTGAGTTGTGTATATAGTTATAAACATATTAAAGTCCTATCTGAAGTACTGGTTCTGTAAATGATTTCTGTGACCATCAGAATACACCATGTACACTGGACACTTGCTGGAATAGGACCTACTTGTCATCAACATGGTATTGCAGAACATACATCTTGGGACTCTCTCAGTGCTCACGCATGCGTGAAGGTGAGAAGTCGCAGGTTTCAGCTCTCCTACAAAATTGTAATTATTGTCGAAAAGATGGCTCACTAATACAACTCTGCATCCAAATCTGCATTTAGACCACTATGGGTATAACGCTCGATGTTTGGCGAGCAAGGATCGGGTGTTTCATCCCTCCCCGTGGACATAGAAACATCGACAAGGTTGAACGCTACACAGGTGAGACAAGATTACACCAGGTATGAGCTTCGCATATCGACTTCTGAGTGTGACTATTGTCTGCAGTCTAACCATGGGTTTGGGAACGATATGTGGTAAATATCACAGCATATTTGCAAGCTACTTTGTTGACTTAACATTTGATCATCATAATATTATTGGTGATTTGAAAAAGGTATCACCCCACACCTTTGGTGACGTCACGTCAAACACATACTGCATGATGTTGACCCATAAACGAAATGTATGCGATCCAGGTGAGATGCACGAGCTACCCAAGCGTGTTATGACTCTTATACTATTGTGTGCAAATGACGTTGAGACAAACCCCGGGCCTGTTACCCTACAAGATCTTAACAACATAAAAGAAGCAATCTTTACCGAACTGAGAAACGTCAAATCCGACCTAGGTAACGACATTTCTAATCTAAGAACAGAAGTGAAAAGTATCGGAACTAAGTGTGACAATCTAGAAAAATCCACGTAATGCAATCTGACGTCGATGCGGTTGCTGAGACAGTGGATATCATAAATGACAGACTTTCACAAATTGATGTTGAACTTGATAAACTCGAGTCGTTTAGCCGAAGAGACAATATCATTATCTGAAGAAGATGAAGGCGAAAAATCGATAGCCTGTAAAGAAAAAGCGATCGCCGTACTTAATGATAACGCAACATTCAAAACTTGGCAACCTACTGACGTTGCACGCGCCCATCGCCTCGGTCTGAAGAAGCCTGGTAGTGAAAGACCACGGCCAATAATTGCAAAACTGGTACTCTCCGACGACAAGGTACGAACATTGAAAGCCAGAGCGACATTTAAATCGAATGGACTTGGAATTGGAAGCGATTTAACCACGCGTCAACGCGAACATTTGCAAGCCCTAAAAGGAACGGGAAATTTCGGCTTCTTCAAAAATGGCAAGCTTGTTACGATGCCTCGTACGTCGGCTGATCAACGTGGATCTACAAAACAAAACTCAGAAGTCGCGCCCTGGGAAATAGCACAATGGCCATGGCCCGGATCATCTCCCACAAGGAACCTCTGATGTGCACACCGGTGACACTCGCGCTCACACTGTTACTGATGTCAACAGAGACGCGTTCTCCTTTTTATGTTGGAATATTGGTGGTCTTCTCAGCAAAATAAATGATGTTGACTTTTTAATTTACATCAGTAAATTTGATATTGTGTGCCTTGTTGAGACATTTGTTGTAAATATTCCAGTAAAACATTGGCTACATGGGTATGATACTTTTTACTGTCCTGCAGTTAAGTTATCCAACTATATATGGACGTTTATCAGGTGGTATTTGTCTGTGTGTAGGTCAATCACTGAGTAGTTTCTGTAATGTTATACAAGCAGATAGAGACAACATAATTGGTCCCTCGTTATCTAAAGATTTATTTAGAATTGACAAAAATGTGAATTTGTTATGTACCTATATCCCTCCATTGGGGTCTCCTTATTATAATCATGTAAACACCAATGGTAACATTGTAAAAGTAGAAGAATTCTTAATAGATAATGATGAAATGTTTTCAAATTCATATAATTTAATCTGTGGAGATATGAACGCGAGAACAGGTGAGAGAAATAACCCTGATAGTAGCAATAATGATGATAGCTTCAATCATACCTCCCCTTTCCCTGAGGAGGAGGATGACCCTGTTGAGGATCGTACTTCACAGGATACAGTTGTAAATAGATTTGGTCAAATGTTGTTGGATTTATGCTATGTTTTTAAACTTTACATGGACGTGTATATGGTGATACTAATGGGGAATTTACTTATTGTAGCCAACATGGCTCTAGTGTGAACGATTATTTTGTAAGTTCACCAGATTGTTTTCAGTTTATCAATATGTTCACTGTCGGTGATCGATCTGATTCTGATCACTTTCCATTAGAATTGATTTGTAAATTTCCAAATATGGGTAGTAGGTGCAACAATGATTCATGTATGGATCCACAAGCATCAGAGAAAATTGTATGGAATGATTATTACTCCAGTTTGTTTCTTGATAACCTGAGATATAATATTACTGAAAACAAAGAAATGGTCTCAAAGAAATTGATAATGCTATTGAAAATGCAATTAGCCATTTTGTCGACATTGTATTAGACTCTGCTAGCTGCATTAAAAAGACAATACGACAAATAATTCACAATTTGCCAATCAAAAACCACTAAGTCTAGAATGTAGACAAGCGAAACGAGAAACACGCAGGGCACTTAGGAGATTTAGAACACAAAGAACAGTCGCTAACAGAATTGTGTACTGTAGACAAAGAAATCATTATAAATTTTGTTGCAGAAAATTTAAACCCATTTCATGTAAGAAATCAGTTGAAAGATTGCATAGAAGCATAAATAGTCAATCTAGCTTTTGGAAACAGACAAGATCATTACAAAACAAACCCAGACAGAAGTATCATATAACGAAAGCAGAAGGGCTTTGCCATTTTAGAGAGGTTTTTGCAAATGACAATGTTTTTTCTCCTCACTTAGATGATGAAAATGAACTCAGTTCTAATCAGTTTACAGATATTGATGCATTCATACTAAATTCTACGATAACTGAACATGAAATTACATCATCAATAAATAAGTTAAAAAAAGGAAATCTGCCGGGCCCGATCAAGTGCTGATAGAAATGCTTAAATGTTACCAATTGGATATAATGCTATTTCTCCATAAAAGTTTCAACAAACTCTTTGAGAATCAAATATTTCCAAGCAGTTGGTCTTTGTCAAGATCACAGATAATCTTGTATATTTTAATTATATGTTAGTACTTCAGATAGATGTATTACGGTATGGTTACATTAGTGTATTAAGCTTAGCGGGTTGTTTTTAGATATTGTCAGGTAATACTATGGGAACAGGTAAGGTTCAGGGAAGCGTGACCGGGTACGGCTGATAGCTGGGGAGTTAATTGGTGTAACAATAGGGAGGTCAGGGGTAGCTTGGGCTTTGGGGTCAGTTTAAATAGCGGGGCAGGGTAATAATTTGTACAGTCAGCCAGAATCAGCATGCTCATGTAAGGCATGGACTAATATTGTGGGAGACTTCTACTCTGGTTGGCGTAAGTTTTTACATTTATTGTTTCATGTAGAATTGTATTTTAGAGGATAGAATTTTGAGTTATGTATTGTTTTCCAATGTAATTATATACACATATTGATGGTTATAGCGTAAAGCCACTGTAACAATAACCACAACATGATCAAAGTATAAACAGTTCAACTCAGTAATATGTAAATCGGAGTATTGGTGCATGGCTGTATGTATTGTGAGGTAGTGACACATATCTCAGTGACTGTAATTGCTTATATTACATTGTAGTGTCCCGGAACTGGCCGGTTAACCTTAGAGTGCGTAGGAGGGAAGAACCTCCGATATTACGTAGGAGGAAGTAACAACCTCCAACCTCACGTAAGGAGAGAAGTTCTCCGACCCTACGTAAGGAGAGAAGTATCTCCGTTTTCCGTGTATACATCGTAGGATGAACACAGCCGTGGCACCCTTAACTCCGTGGGGACAACATCGCCTGGGTGGAAAGATCACCATTCGTTATTACGAGTAAGAATTCTCGTGTGAACTGCTCAATAACACCAGAGATTCAAAAGTTCTGTATAGAACTGTTGTGACAGTGACAGTGGAGTGGCTTTGTATTGTTTGTGGGGTGTTTTTTTTTTGGTAGTGTGTTGTTGTTGTATATATGTACACACACAAAGTTTTATTGTGTATTAGTTGTGTTATTCTTAGAACATCTGTATTAGTGTTAGTATTGGTAGAAGTAAACTATTAGTATTAGGATAGTGTATCGTGATAGTTGTATTGTTAGTAGTAGATAGTTGTATTATTAGTAGTAAACATTTGTACTGTTAGTATTCAGATATTAGTATTAGTAGTAGATGGTAGTATTGTTAGTTGTAGTAGAAGCTAGATTAGTTAGTTGTGTTAGTTAATTTGGTATTAGTTTGAATTTAAATATTGTTATTGGGATTTAAAATTACCTTAAGGGAGGGAATAAATCTTTACAACTTCATTTGTGTTTGTGGTTGATTAAATACGTGACATTTTGGGGGCAGCGGTGGGATATTTAATTATTGTCACTATTGAATTAACTCAGACCATCATTCTATGAGAGATTAGGAGTTACTTCCTTGATGGTTTATCCTTGTAGTATTTTTGTGGCCAGACGTGTGATAGGTCCTCCGGCACCACTTCTACATCCTTGAGTGTACGAGTTAGAATCAAGGTTGGTAGGGTGTATTTCATTTATTGGTCAGATTAGGCTATTGTTTGGAATTTTATATTTTTTGGTTCCATTCTATGCAGGAATGCACTTTTGTATAGTCTAAGTTCCTATTGGTAGCATTCATTATTCACAGTTGTCCAAGACTAAGCCTGCTGGGTTTAACTGTACTTGTACTTCATACTATCACCATACAGCTAGATATGGATCTTGAAAAGATTATCAAATTGGGTCAGAGTTTAGGGTATGAGCAAAATGATTTGAGGGCGTTTGTAAAAGAACAAACTGAGTTAGAGAGAGAGAAAGAGAAGGAAAAGTTGGAAAGAGAGGAAAGAGCAAGGGAGCGGGAAATCAAGAAATTAGAATTGGAGGAGAGAAAGGAGAGAGAAAAGTTAGAATGGGAGAAAGAAAAATTAGAATTGGAGGAGAGAAAGGAGAGAGAAAAGTTAGAATGGGAGAAAGAAAAATTAGAATTGGAGGAGAGAAAAGAGAGAGAAAAGTTAGAATGGGAGAAAGAAAAATTAAGAGTGCAATCAGAGGAGAGAATAGAATTAGCCAAGTTAGAAAAGAGTTATGCTGGAAATTATGAAGGACAGGTAGGAGAGAAACAATTAGGTGCTGCTGCACCTAAGATGCCTAAGATGCCTCCATTTGATGACCGCAATGACAACATTGATGCATATCTTCAACGGTTTGAACGGGTAGCTGTAGCACAAGGTTGGAAGCCTTATCATTGGGCAGCATATCTTTGTACGCTACTAAAAGGTAAGGCTTTGGAAGTATACTCCAGATTAAGTATAGATGACGCAGAAGATTATACTGCTGTTAAGACTGCGTTGCTAAAACGCTATGAAATGACAGAGGATGGATTTCATCAGAAATTTAGGACTGCTCAAACTGATACAGGTGAGATATTCACACAGTTTGTAGTTAGAATTGAGAACTATTTCAACAGATGGATTGAGCTTAGTGGTACTCAAAAGACTTTTGAAGGTGAAAGATTTATTGTTGCGTGAACAGATTTTGAATGTAACTGGAAGGGATCTTAGTATATTCTTGAAAGAGAGAAAACCAAAAGATGCTATGGAAATGGCCAGACTAGCAGAACAATTTATAGAAGCCAGAGGTACAGGTCCTGTTAGATATGGTAAGCAAGGTAGTTTTGGTCAACATGACAAAACAGAGGTCCGAGGTAAACCAGGAGAGAACGAGGCGCCAGGTGGTACAAAACCCAAACCATTTATTCCTATTAAAGAAAGGACATGTTACAACTGTAGTCAAATTGGACATTTGGCAGCACAGTGTAAGAAACCCAAATATAACGTGGCAAGTATCCAAGTAAGTGAATACACCAGTAACGTGTCTGCAGTCCTTCCAGATGGTACAGATGTTGAGGCAAGAATACCGGAAGTTGTAGATGGTGATGCCACAACTTCAGAGAGGGTGAGTGAACCGGATGTAGCCTCAGGAAGCATGTTTACTACAGACCACAACATGCCTATTCACAAGGGTAAGGTAAATGGCAAGCCCGTGGATGTCCTGAGAGACAGTGGCTGTACTGGCGTAATAGTGAGGAGGTCAAAGGTAGAGGATGAATGTTTGTCCTCAGAAACACAATCTTGTAAGTTGGCTGATAGTAGGGTCCTAATACTTTCCGTAGCATGGATTACCGTGGACACACCCTTTTATACAGGAAAGGTAAGAGCTGCATGTATGGACACACCACTCTGTGACCTGATATTAGGCAATATTCCAGGAGTGAGAGAACCAAGGGATCCAGATCAGACGTGGGATAAGGATGATATCCAGATGGTAAGTGCTGTGGAAACCAGAGGCCAAAGAAGAGTAAGACAAGAAGGCATGAAACCACTGAAGGCACTGAAACCTGTGGGGCTGACATTGAGTCGAGGTGAGTTCATTACCCAGCAACAACAGGATTCCAGTTTGGACAAAGTCAGGAAATTAGTGGAGGAAGGGAAAATTAGGGAGACCAGGCATAGTATTTCCTCTTACTATATTGAGAATGATATGCTCTATAGGAAGCATACCTTCACTAAGTTTGACAAGGGTAAGCAAGTTGTACAGGCAGTTGTACCAGTAGGGCTGCGTACCCAAGTGATGAAAGTAAGCCATGAAGCATTGATGGGAGGGCACCTTGGAATCAAAAAGACTTTAGATCGGGTTATGTCTCAGTTTTATTGGCCAGGAATAATGGGTGATGTTAGAAGACATGTGCTGTCCTGTGATATTTGTCAACGCACAACCCCCAAGGGCAAGGTAAGAAGAATACCACTAGGACAAATGCCATTAATCGAAGTACCATTTGAGAGAATAGCCGTTGACCTGATAGGCCCGTTGTATCCTGTCACTGACAAAGGTAATAGGTATCTTTTGACGGTAGTTGACTATGCCACCAGATACCCAGAGGCAGTACCTTTGCCAAGGATTGAAACTGAGTATGTTGCTGAAGCTCTTTTCGAAATATTCAGTAGAGTAGGTATCCCCAAGGAGATCTTGACGGACATGGGAGCCCAGTTCACTTCAGGTGTAATGAAGGAGGTAAGTAGATTATTATCCTTGCATCAGCTAACTACTACCCCATATCATCCTATGTGTAATGGCCTTGTGGAAAAATTCAACGGTACTCTGAAGACAATGTTGAAACGAATGTGTGCAGAACGGCCATATGACTGGGACAGGTATGTAGCTGCTTTGTTATTTGCATACCGAGAAGTACCTCAAGAGAGTTTGGGATTTGCTCCCTTTGAACTACTGTACGGGCGTACAGTGAGAGGGCCAGTGCAGATTCTCAGAGAAATCTGGACTAAAGACATACAAAATCCTGAGGTAAGAACTACTTATGAGTATGTGTTAGATTTGCAAAACCGACTGGAAGACACTATTCATATAGCACAACAAGAACTAAAAAAGAAATCAGGTAAGTACAAAAAGTTCTTTGATGCAAAATCACAAGCACGAAAAATGAAAGTAGGTGACAAAGTGTTGCTTCTGTTACCTACTGATTCCAATAAACTCCTACTCCAGTGGAAAGGACCATATGAAATCTTGGAGGCCTTTGGTATTGGCAATTACAGGATACAGGTAGGTAATAAGACTAAAACCTATCATGCAAACCTACTGAAAAAGTACATTGACCGAGAGGAGATCAAGGACACAACTGTATGTGACGTCAGCATAGCTCACCTGATGTATGCTAGTGCCGGGTTAGTAGATGTCAAAGCGGAAGAGGTAAGTATGTTAGACATAGTTTCACCTGCGCTAGTTTCTAAAGAAACATATGAGGATGTAGACATGTTCAAGGACCTGACAGAAGAACAACAAATTGAGGTGAGAGAGCTCGTAAGTGAATTCAGGGATGTGCTGAGTGATTTACCAGGGAAGGTAGACTGTATGCAGTATAAGATCAAGTTGACATGCAATGAGCCTATAAGATCCAAACCATATCCGCTTCCACATCACATGAGGGACGTTGTCGCCAAAGAGATACAATCAATGTTAGATATGGGGGTGATAGAACCCTCTCACTCACCATATGCTTCCCCCATTGTACTTGTGAAGAAGGCTGATGAGACTTACAGATTTTGTACCGATTTTCGCAAGTTAAATCAGGTAACGGTCTTTGATGCAGAACCAATTCCATTAGCCGATTCCGTATTTGCAAGGCTTCGACACTGTAAGTACCTAACCAAAATCGATGTGAGCAAGGCATATTGGCAGATCCCAATGGAAGAGAGTAGCAAAGAACTGACGGCCTTTATAACCCCTGATGGGTTATACCAATGGAAGGTGATGCCATTCGGAGTTGTCAATGCACCTACAGTATTTTCCCGACTCATGAGGCAAGTATTACATAGCATACCTAACACTGACAATTACATAGACGACATCATAGAAGGAACAGAGGAATGGTCACCTCATGTGGTAAGTCTGAGAGACATATTCACAAGGTTAAGACAATTTCATCTTACAGCCCGACCATCAAAGGTAAAAATAGGATACAAACAGTTGGAGTTTTTGGGGCACAGGGTTGGGAGTGGCCTAATTCAGCCGGAGGGTAAGAATGTGGAGAAAATCCTAAATGTTGAACGACCACAAACTAAGAAACAGGTCAGAGCCTTGCTAGGATTATCGGGGTACTACCGGAAATTCATCCCAAATTATGCAGCCATAGCAGTGCCTCTGACTGATCTTACCAAGAAGGGCAAATCAAACAAGGTAGTATGGACAGAGAGTCAAGAGTTAGCTTTCACGACGTTGAAAACACACATGTCAAGTTTTCCAATTTTGAAACTGCCAGACTTGGAGAAAACATTCCTAGTAAGAAGTGATGCTTCTGACGTCGGAATCGGAGCTGTTCTTTTACAAGAACAGGAAGGTGAGCGGTTTCCAATACTGTATGTGAGTCGAAAGTTGGCAGAACGTGAGAGGGCGTACTCTACCATAGAAAAGGAGTGTTTGGCAATAGTATGGGCAATACAGAAGTTAGAAAGATATCTGTATGGGCGGGAGTTCATTCTGGAAACGGACCATCAGCCCTTAGTATGGATGACCAAAGCCAAGTTGACCAATGGACGAGTGATGAGGTGGGCTCTAACTTTACAACCTTACAGGTTTCTGATCCGTGCAATCAAGGGGATTGAGAATGTGGGAGCTGACCTCTTGAGCCGGTGTTCGCCCTAGTCACAATGTGTGCATAGCAGTATGTAAATAATGCATTTTTCAGCATCAATGTGAAGATATGACAGTCATTACTTTTTGTGTATTATTGTTGTCATTGTGTATATATATATATACATATATATATATATATATATATATATATATATATATATATATGGTTTTGTATTAGATAATGTCTTTAAAAGACGTTAGGACAAAGTTATATGTGATCTTGGTTGTTATATAATTGTGCTCAGGTACAATTAACTTAAGTGGGGAGGTGATGTCAAGATCACAGATAATCTTGTATATTTTAATTATATGTTAGTACTTCAGATAGATGTATTACGGTATGGTTACATTAGTGTATTAAGCTTAGCGGGTTGTTTTTAGATATTGTCAGGTAATACTATGGGAACAGGTTAGGTTCAGGGAAGCGTGACCGGGTACGGCTGATAGCTGGGGAGTTAATTGGTGTAACAATAGGGAGGTCAGGGGTAGCTTGGGCTTTGGGGTCAGTTTAAATAGCGGGGCAGGGTAATAATTTGTACAGTCAGCCAGAATCAGCATGCTCATGTAAGGCATGGACTAATATTGTGGGAGACTTCTACTCTGGTTGGCGTAAGTTTTTACATTTATTGTTTCATGTAGAATTGTATTTTAGAGGATAGAATTTTGAGTTATGTATTGTTTTCCAATGTAATTATATACACATATTGATGGTAATAGCGTAAAGCCACTGTAACAATAACCACAACATGATCAAAGTATAAACAGTTCAACTCAGTAATATGTAAATCGGAGTATTGGTGCATGGCTGTATGTATTGTGAGGTAGTGACACATATCTCAGTGACTGTAATTGCTTATATTACATTGTAGTGTCCCGGAACTGGCCGGTTAACCTTAGAGTGCGTAGGAGGGAAGAACCTCCGATATTACGTAGGAGGAAGTAACAACCTCCAACCTCACGTAAGGAGAGAAGTTCTCCGACCCTACGTAAGGAGAGAAGTATCTCCGTTTTCCGTGTATACATCGTAGGATGAACACAGCCGTGGCATCCATGTAAACAGGCACCCTTAACTCCGTGGGGACAACATCGCCTGGGTGGAAAGATCACCATTCGTTATTACGAGTAAGAATTCTCGTGTGAACTGCTCAATAACACCAGAGATTCAAAAGTTCTGTATAGAACTGTTGTGACAGTGACAGTGGAGTGGCTTTGTATTGTTTGTGGGGTGTTTTTTTTTTGGTTGTGTGTTGTTGTTGTATATATGTACACACACAAAGCTTTATTGTGTATTAGTTGTGTTATTCTTAGAACATCTGTATTAGTGTTAGTATTGGTAGAAGTAGACTATTAGTATTAGGATAGTGTATCGTGATAGTTGTATTGTTAGTAGTAGATAGTTGTATTAGTAGTAGTAAACATTTGTACTGTTAGTATTCAGATATAAGTATTAGTAGTAGATGGTAGTATTGTTAGTTGTAGTAGAAGCTAGATTAGTTAGTTGTGTTAGTTAATTTGGTATTAGTTTGAATTTAAATATTGTTATTGGGATTTAAAATTACCTTAAGGGAGGGAATAAATCTTTACAACTTCATTTGTGTTTGTGGTTGATTAAATACGTGACATTTTTTATGTCAAGATCACAGATAATCTTGTATATTTTAATTATATGTTAGTACTTCAGATAGATGTATTACGGTATGGTTACATTAGTGTATTAAGCTTAGCGGGTTGTTTTTAGATATTGTCAGGTAATACTATGGGAACAGGTTAGGTTCAGGGAAGCGTGACCGGGTACGGCTGATAGCTGGGGAGTTAATTGGTGTAACAATAGGGAGGTCAGGGGTAGCTTGGGCTTTGGGGTCAGTTTAAATAGCGGGGCAGGGTAATAATTTGTACAGTCAGCCAGAATCAGCATGCTCATGTAAGGCATGGACTAATATTGTGGGAGACTTCTACTCTGGTTGGCGTAAGTTTTTACATTTATTGTTTCATGTAGAATTGTATTTTAGAGGATAGAATTTTGAGTTATGTATTGTTTTCCAATGTAATTATATACACATATTGATGGTAATAGCGTAAAGCCACTGTAACAATAACCACAACATGATCAAAGTATAAACAGTTCAACTCAGTAATATGTAAATCGGAGTATTGGTGCATGGCTGTATGTATTGTGAGGTAGTGACACATATATCAGTGACTGTAATTGCTTATATTACATTGTAGTGTCCCGGAACTGGCCGGTTAACCTTAGAGTGCGTAGGAGGGAAGAACCTCCGATATTACGTAGGAGGAAGTAACAACCTCCAACCTCACGTAAGGAGAGAAGGTCTCCGACCCTACGTAAGGAGAGAAGTATCTCCGTTTTCCGTGTATACATCGTAGGATGAACACAGCCGTGGCATCCATGTAAACAGGCACCCTTAACTCCGTGGGGACAACATCGCCTGGGTGGAAAGATCACCATTCGTTATTACGAGTAAGAATTCTCGTGTGAACTGCTCAATAACACCAGAGATTCAAAAGTTCTGTATAGAACTGTTGTCACAGTGACAGTGGAGTGGCTTTGTATTGTTTGTGGGGTGTTTTTTTTTTGGTAGTGTGTTGTTGTTGTATATATGTACACACACAAAGTTTTATTGTGTATTAGTTGTGTTATTCTTAGAACATCTGTATTAGTGTTAGTATTGGTAGAAGTAGACTATTAGTATTAGGATAGTGTATCGTGATAGTTGTATTGTTAGTAGTAGATAGTTGTATTAGTAGTAGTAAACATTTGTACTGTTAGTATTCAGATATTAGTATTAGTAGTAGATGGTAGTATTGTTAGTTGTAGTAGAAGCTAGATTAGTTAGTTGTGTTAGTTAATTTGGTATTAGTTTGAATTTAAATATTGTTATTGGGATTTAAAATTACCTTAAGGGAGGGAATAAATCTTTACAACTTCATTTGTGTTTGTGGTTGATTAAATACGTGACAGTCTTGTTCAGAAATAGCCCCTCTACATAAAAAAGGCGATCCGAGAAACCCTGACAACTGCAGGGGGATCTCATTAATGAGTGTTCTGGGGAAATGTTTTACCTCTGTTTTGAATAACAGGCTTACTAACTGGGCGAATATGAGAGATAAGATACCGGAAGTTCAAGCTGGTTTTAGAAAAAATTATTCAACCATAGATCATATTTTTACATTATATGCTGCAATTCAAAAATGTCTAACACGTCGTAAACACAAGGTTTACGTTGCTTTTATTGATTTTAAAAAGGCATTTGATACAGTTGATCGTTATAAATTATGGTGTTGTTTAAGAAAAGCTGGACTACAAGGGAAGATGTTTAATATACTACAATCAATGTATTCAAATATCAAGTCATGTGTAAGTAGTGATTATGGTGTTACTGATTTTATCGATTGCCCATCTGGTTTACGTCAGGGATGTATATTGAGTCCTCTGTTATTTTCGTTTTTCATTAGCGAATTATATTATGTAATCTCAAGTAACGGTAAGCATGGTATACATGTACAGATGTATCCTGACATCCTTGAACTTCTTATGCTCCTTTTCGCCGATGATGTTATTTTACTATCTGACAGGGTTATTGGTTATTTAGATAAATATACTAAGGAATGGAATTTATCTGTAAATTTAGATAAGACAGAAATTATAGTATTCAGAAAAGGGGGTCCTTTAAACTTTAAGGAAAGATGGTACTTAAATGGACAACACATTAATGTAGTTAATGGTTATAAGTATCTCGGCATAATGTTTAATTCAACACTGAATATGGACAAATGTGTATCTGACTTATCACTGCGAGGGAAACGAGCTTTACTTAATATAATGTCTGTTTCACATAAACTTGGAGTTATTACACCAAAAGTATTTTTCAAATTATTTGATACGCAAATACAGCTAATTCTATTGTATGGATCTGAAGTATGGGGTTACCGAAGATATGAATGTTTAGAAAGAATTCACCTACTTGCATGTAAAAAGTTTCTTCGCGTTGGAATTGCAACACCAAATAATATGATATATGGAGAATGTGGAAGATACCCACTTTACATTAATTCGCAAATAAAGTGTTTAAAATATTGGTTTAATATCATCCGTATGCCAGCACATCGGCTTCCGAAAAAAACTTATAACATGCTCTTTCATTTAGATAGTATCGGTAAGGTTACACGGGTATCGCATATTAGGACACTATTATTCTCACATGGATATGGGTATATATGGCTTAACCAATCTGTTGGTGATCAACATTTATTTTTAAATGATTTTCGTAAAATAGCAATAAATATGTTCTATCAAGGGTGGCAATGCAACTTGGAAAACAGTTCACGTTATGATTTGTACAGAACATTTAAGACTTTATTAGAGCCAGAAAAATATCTATCAATTTTAACAAATAGTCACCTAAGAAATGTATATATTAAATACAGACTTGGCTTGTCAAAACTTATGATTAATTATGGACGGAATATATCACTTGAAAGAATACAAAGAATTTGTCCATTCTGTAACTCTGCTATAGAAGACGAAATGCATTTTACCTTTGAATGTCCTTATTATGCAGAACTAAGTACTAAATATATACCAGAATGTTTCTTATCTAAGACGAGTAGAATAGCGTTTGTTTCTATTTTGTCATCGAAAGATGCCGACGTAATGTTTAAACTGTCTTTATTTGTAAAACATGGGATGGAACTACAAAATAACATGTTGAGTGGAAATTCAGAATTTTAATTACCTTACCCTAGAAAGTCCTCATGATTATCACCGATTGTTAAATGAATGTTATATTTTTATAATTTTTGTTGCATCTCCCAATCTGTAAATTCTCACCCACTATATTTATCTGAACTTGTATATGGGCCGATGGCCTTTTATACAATACACGTCTTTGACTTGACACATAAAGTCCAGTGTGAATGTAGACACTGACACTTATAACAGTGCATGCTGTTGAAAATATTCCAATTCACACTTCCACAGTTATTTGATCAGGCTTTCAATTTGTGAATATTTGCCAAGAATGTTTAATATTTTGTGTGTAATCATGACCTTGGAATAAAATTATTGAATAAATCTAAAGCTTCTTTATTGTTTTTTAAGTGCCAAACAAAAGAAATGTTTTTATAATATTTCTGGTATCAGCCATCATATTACATTGACATTAAATATAATATCATAACAGTTTACGTTGAATGTATGACAATACATTTTCAGTTTATGGGTCAAAATTTTCCTAGAAAATACAACAGATGCTTACCAATGAAAATTAAATTTAACCAATGGCATAGCAGTTATTGCTTTATGATATTAATTCTTTGTTAGAAATATCAATACGTCTTGTTTTTGCATCAGATATATAAGGGTTCAGCTGATAGACTGATACTTTTGAAGATAGCTCCCATGGCGTAAAAAGTCATGCTTGTGAAAAAGTTCGAATCACTGATGCATGTTCAGTTCTGTTTGTTCTTGACCTCAAGTCATGATTTTTGATGGAAATGCGCCAACTCTTTCCATGAGTTTCGGCCACCCATATAAGAATTTATCCACACACCAAATATTTGTATTCTGAAACTGATACTTTTGAGGATAGCTCCCATGGTGTAAACGTCATGCTTGTGAAAAAGTTCGAATCACTGATGCATGTTCAGTTCTGCTTATTCTTGACCTCAAGTCATGATTTTTGATGGAATTGCGCCAATCTTCTTCATGAGGGTCGGCCATATAAGAATGCATGCACACACAAAATATGTGTATTCTGAGACTCATACGTTTAAGGATAGCTCCCATGGCGTAAAAGTCATGCATGTGAAAAAGTTCGAATCACTGAAGCATGTTCAGTTCTGTTTGTTCTTGACCTCAAGTCATGATTTTTGATAGAATTGCGCCAATTTATTTCATAAGTGTCGGCCATCTAAGAATGCATCAACACACCAAATATGTGTATTCTGAGACTCATACGTTTTAGAATAGGTCACATGGTGTAAAAGTCATGCATGTGAAAAAGTTCGAATCACTGATGCATGTTCAGTTGTGTTTGTTCTTGACCTCAAGTCATGATTTTTGATGGAATTGCCCCAGTTTTCTTCATGAGCGTCGTCCAGATAAGAATGCATGTACACATCAAATATTTGTATTCTGAGGCTGATACTTTTGAGGATAGCTACCATGTCGTAAAATTCATCCTGGTGAAAAAGTTCGAATCACTGATGCATATTCAGTTCTGTTTGTTCTTGAACTCAAGTCATGATTGTTGATGGAATTGCGCCAGTTTTCTTCATGAGGGTCGGCCATATAGGAATACATGTACCCACAAAATATTCGTATTCTGAAACTGATACTTTTAAAGGATAGCTCCCATGGTGTAAAAGTCATGTTTGTGAAAAGTTTCGAATCACTGATGCATGTTCAGTTCTGTTTGTTCTTGACCTCAAGTCATGATTTTTGATGGAATTGCGCCAACTCTTTTCATGAGTCTCGTCCATTTAAGAATGCATTTACACACCAAATGTTTGTATTCTGAGGCTGATACTTTTGAGGATAGCTCCCATGGCGTAAAAGTCATGCTTGTGAAAAAGTTCGAATCACTGATGCATGTACAGTTCTGTTTGTTCTTGACCTCAAGTCATGATTTTTATTGGAATTGCGCCACTTTTCTTCATGAGTGTCGGCCATATAAGAATGCATGTACACACCAAATATTTGTATTCTGAGGCTGATACTTTTGAGGATAGCTCCCATGGCGCAAAAAGTCATGCTTGTGAAACAGTTCGAATCACTGATGCATGTTCAGTTCTGCTTGTTCTTGACCTCAAGTCATGATTTTTGATGGAATTGCGCCACTTTAGTTCATGAGTGTCGGCCATATAAGAATGCATCCACACACCAAATATGTGTATTCTGAGACTCATACGTTTGAGGATAGCTACTATTGCGTAAAAGTCATCCTGGTGAAAAAGTTCGAATCACTGATGCATTTTCAGTTCTGTTTTTTCTTGACCTCAAGTCATGATTTTTGATGGAATTGCGCCAATTTATTTCATGAGTGTCGGCCATATCAGAATGCATCAACACACCAAATATGTGTATTCTGAGGCTCATACGTTTGAGGATGGCTCCTCCTATTGCGTAAAAGTCATGCTTGTGAAAAAGTTCGAATCACTGATGCATGTTCAGTTCTGTTTGTTCTTGATCTCAAGTCATGATTTTTGATGGAATTGCACCACTTTTTTTATGAGTGTCGGCCGTATAAGAATGCATCCACACACTAAATATGTGTATTCTGAGGCTCATATGTTTTAGAATAAGTCACATGGTGTAAAAGTCATGCATGTGAAAAAGTTCGAATCACTGAATGCATGTTTAGTTGTGCTTGTTCTTGACCTCAAGTCATTATTTTTGATGGAATTGCGCCAATCGTCTTCATGAGGGTCGGCCATATAAGAATGCATGCACACACAAAATATTCGTGTATTCTGAGGCTCATACGTTTGAGGATAGCTCCCATGGCGTAAAAGTCATGCATGTGAAAAAGTTCGAATCACTGATGCATGTTCAGTTGTGTTTCTTCTTGACCTCAAGTCCTGATTTTTGATGGAATTGCGCCAATTTATTTCATGAGTGTCGGCAATCTAAGAATGCATCAACACACCAAATATGTGTATTCTCAGACTCATACGTTTGAGGATAGCTACTATTGCGTAAAAGTCATGCTTGTCAAAAAGTTCGAATCACTGATGCATGTTCAGTTGTGCTTGTTCTTGACCTCAAGTCATGATTTTTGATGGAATTGCGCCAATCTTCTTTATGAGTGTCGGCCATATAAGAATGCATGCACACACCAAATATGCGTATTCTGAAACTGATACGTTTGAGGAAAGCTCCCATGGCGTAAAAGTCATGCTTGTGAAAAAGTTCGAATCACTGATGCATATTCAGTTCTGTTTGTTCTTGAACTCAAGTCATGATTGTTGATGGAATTGCGCCAGTTTTCTTCATGAGGGTCGGCCATATAGGAATACATGTACCCACAAAATATTCGTATTCTGAAACTGATACTTTTAAAGGATAGCTCCCATGGTGTAAAAGTCATGTTTGTGAAAAGTTTCGAATCACTGATGCATGTTCAGTTCTGTTTGTTCTTGACCTCAAGTCATGATTTTTGATGGAATTGCGCCAACTCTTTTCATGAGTCTCGTCCATTTAAGAATGCATTTACACACCAAATGTTTGTATTCTGAGGCTGATACTTTTGAGGATAGCTCCCATGGCGTAAAAGTCATGCTTGTGAAAAAGTTCGAATCACTGATGCAGGTACAGTTCTGTTTGTTCTTGACCTCAAGTCATGATTTTTGTTGGAATTGCGCCACTTTTCTTCATGAGGGTCGGTCATATCAGAATGCATGTACACACCAAATATTTGTATTCTGAGGCTGATACTTTTGAGGATAGCTCCCATGGCGTAAAAGTCATGCTTGTGAAAAGTTTCGAATCACTGATGCATGTTCAGTTCTGTTTGTTCTTGACCTCAAGTCATGATTTTTGATGGAATTGCGCCAACTCTTTTCATGAGTCTCGTCCATTTAAGAATGCATTTACACACCAAATATGTGTATTCTGAGGCTCATACGTTTGAGGATGGCTCCTCCTATTGCGTAAAAGTCATGCTTGTCAAAAAGTTCGAATCACTGATGCATGTTCAGTTCTGTTTGTTCTTGATCTCAAGTCATGATTTTTGATGGAATTGCACCACTTTTTTATGAGTGTCGGCCATATAAGAATGCATCCACACACTAAATATGTGTATTCTGAGGCTCATATGTTTTAGAATAAGTCACATGGTGTAAAAGTCATACATGTGAAAAAGTTCGAATCACTGACGCATGTTCAGTTGTGCTTGTTCTTGACCTCAAGTCATTATTTTTGATGGAATTGCGCCAATCGTCTTCATGAGGGTCGGCCATATAAGAATGCATGCACACACAAAATATTCGTGTATTCTGAGGCTCATACGTTTGAGGATAGCTCCCATGGCGTAAAAGTCATGCATGTGAAAAAGTTCGAATCACTGAAGCATGTTCAGTTCTGTTTGTTCTTGACCTCAAGTCATGATTTTTGATGGAATTGCGCCACTTTAGTTCATGAGTGTCGGCCATATAAGAATGCATCCACACACCAAATATGTGTATTCTCAGACTCATACGTTTGAGGATAGCTACTATTGCGTAAAAGTCATCCTGGTGAAAAAGTTCGAATCACTGATGCATTTTCAGTTCTGTTTTTTCTTGACCTCAAGTCATGATTTTTGATGGAATTGCGCCAATTTATTTCATGAGTGTCGGCCATATCAGAATGCATCAACACACCAAATATGTGTATTCTGAGGCTCATACGTTTGAGGATGGCTCCTCCTATTGCGTAAAAGTCATGCTTGTCAAAAAGTTCGAATCACTGATGCATGTTCAGTTCTGTTTGTTCTTGATCTCAAGTCATGATTTTTGATGGAATTGCACCACTTTTTTATGAGTGTCGGCCATATAAGAATGCATCCACACACTAAATATGTGTATTCTGAGGCTCATATGTTTTAGAATAAGTCACATGGTGTAAAAGTCATACATGTGAAAAAGTTCGAATCACTGACGCATGTTCAGTTGTGCTTGTTCTTGACCTCAAGTCATTATTTTTGATGGAATTGCGCCAATCGTCTTCATGAGGGTCGGCCATATAAGAATGCATGCACACACAAAATATTCGTGTATTCTGAGGCTCATACGTTTGAGGATAGCTCCCATGGCGTAAAAGTCATGCATGTGAAAAAGTTCGAATCACTGAAGCATGTTCAGTTCTGTTTGTTCTTGACCTCAAGTCCTGATTTTTGATGGAATTGCGCCAATTTATTTCATGAGTGTCGGCCATAAAAGAATGCATCCACACACCAAATATGTGTATTCTGAGACTCATACGTTTGAGGATAGCTACTATTGCGTAAAAGTCATGCTTGTCAAAAAGTTCGAATCACTGATGCATGTTCAGTTCTGTTTTTTCTTGACCTCAAGTCATGATTTTTGATGGAATTGCGCCACTTTATTTCATGAGTTTCGGCCATATCAGAATGCATCCACACACCAAATATGTGTATTCTGAGACTCATACGTTTGAGGATAGCTACTATTGCGTAAAAGTCATCCTGGTGAAAAAGTTCGAATCACTGATGCATTTTCAGTTCTGTTTTTTCTTGACCTCAAGTCATGATTTTTGATGGAATTGCGCCAATTTATTTCATGAGTGTCGGCCATATCAGAATGCATCAACACACCAAATATGTGTATTCTGAGGCTCATACGTTTGAGGATGGCTCCTCCTATTGCGTAAAAGTCATCCTGGTGAAAAAGTTCGAATCACTGATACATTTTCAGTTCTGTTTTTTCTTGACCTCAAGTCATGATTTTTGATGGAATTGCACCACTTTTTTTATGAGTGTCGGCCATATAAGAATGCATCCACACACTAAATATGTGTATTCTGAGGCTCATATGTTTTAGAATAAGTCACATGGTGTAAAAGTCATGCATGTGAAAAAGTTCGAATCACTGACGCATGTTCAGTTGTGCTTGTTCTTGACCTCAAGTCATTATTTTTGATGGAATTGCGCCAATCGTCTTCATGAGGGTCGGCCATATAAGAATGCATGCACACACAAAATATTCGTGTATTCTGAGGCTCATACGTTTGAGGATAGCTCCCATGGCGTAAAAGTCATGCATGTGAAAAAGTTCGAATCACTGAAGCATGTTCAGTTGTGTTTCTTCTTGACCTCAAGTCCTGATTTTTGATGGAATTGCGCCACTTTAGTTCATGAGTGTCGGCCATATAAGAATGCATCCACACACCAAATATGTGTATTCTGAGGCTGATACTTTTGAGGATAGCTCCCATGGCGCAAAAAGTCATGCTTGTGAAACAGTTCGAATCACTGATGCATGTTCAGTTCTGCTTGTTCTTGACCTCAAGTCATGATTTTTGATGGAATTGCGCCACTTTAATTCATGAGTGTCGGCCATATAAGAATGCATCCACACACCAAATATGTGTATTCTGAGACTCATACGTTTGAGGATAGCTACTATTGCGTAAAAGTCATGCTTGTGAAAAAGTTCGAATCACTGATGCATTTTCAGTTCTGTTTTTTCTTGACCTCAAGTCATGATTTTTGATGGAATTGCGCCAATTTATTTCATGAGTGTCGGCCATATCAGAATGCATCAACACACCAAATATGTGTATTCTGAGGCTCATACGTTTGAGGATGGCTCCTCCTATTGCGTAAAAGTCATGCTTGTCAAAAAGTTCGAATCACTGATGCATGTTCAGTTCTGTTTGTTCTTGATCTCAAGTCATGATTTTTGATGGAATTGCACCACTTTTTTTATGAGTGTCGGCCATATAAGAATGCATCCACACACTAAATATGTGTATTCTGAGGCTCATATGTTTTAGAATAAGTCACATGGTGTAAAAGTCATGCATGTGAAAAAGTTCGAATCACTGACGCATGTTCAGTTGTGCTTGTTCTTGACCTCAAGTCATTATTTTTGATGGAATTGCGCCAATCGTCTTCATGAGGGTCGGCCATATAAGAATGCATGCACACACAAAATATTCGTGTATTCTGAGGCTCATACGTTTGAGGATAGCTCCCATGGCGTAAAAGTCATGCATGTGAAAAAGTTCGAATCACTGAAGCATGTTCAGTTGTGTTTCTTCTTGACCTCAAGTCCTGATTTTTGATGGAATTGCGCCACTTTAGTTCATGAGTGTCGGCCATATAAGAATGCATCCACACACCAAATATGTGTATTCTGAGGCTGATACTTTTGAGGATAGCTCCCATGGCGCAAAAAGTCATGCTTGTGAAACAGTTCGAATCACTGATGCATGTTCAGTTCTGCTTGTTCTTGACCTCAAGTCATGATTTTTGATGGAATTGCGCCACTTTAGTTCATGAGTGTCGGCCATATAAGAATGCATCCACACACCAAATATGTGTATTCTGAGACTCATACGTTTGAGGATAGCTACTATTGCGTAAAAGTCATGCTTGTGAAAAAGTTCGAATCACTGATGCATTTTCAGTTCTGTTTTTTCTTGACCTCAAGTCATGATTTTTGATGGAATTGCGCCAATTTATTTCATGAGTGTCGGCCATATCAGAATGCATCAACACACCAAATATGTGTATTCTGAGGCTCATACGTTTGAGGATGGCTCCTCCTATTGCGTAAAAGTCATGCTTGTGAAAAAGTTCGAATCACTGATGCATGTTCAGTTCTGTTTGTTCTTGATCTCAAGTCCTGATTTTTGATGGAATTGCGCCAACTCTTTTCATGAGTCTCGTCCATTTAAGAATGCATTTACACACCAAATGTTTTTATTCTGAGGCTGATACCTTTGAGGAAAGCTCCCATGGCGTAAAAGTCATGCTTGTGAAAAAGTTCGAATCACTGATGCATGTACAGTTCTGTTTGTTCTTGACCTTAACTCATGATTTTTGTTGGAATTGCGCCACTTTTCTTCATGAGGGTCGGCCATATAAGAATGCATGCACACACAAAATATTCGTATTCTGAAACTGATACGTTTGAGGATAGCTCCGATGGCATAAAAGTCATGCATGTGAAAAAGTTCGAATCACTGAAGCATGTTCAGTTCTGCTTGTTCTTGACCTCAAGTCATGATTTTTGATGGAATTGCGCCAATTTATTTCATGAGTGTCGGCCATATCAGAATGCATCCACACACCAAATATGTGTATTCTGAGGCTCATACGTTTGAGGATAGCTCCTATTGCGTAAAAGTCATGCTTGTGAAAAAGTTCGAATCACTGAATGCATGTTCAGTTGTGTTTGTTCTTGACCTCAAGTCATGATTTTTGATGGAATTGCGCCAATTTTTTTCATGAGTGTCGGCCATATCAGAATGCATCAACACACCAAATATGTGTATTCTGAGGCTCATACGTTTGAGGATAGCTCCTATTGCGTAAAAGTCATGCTTGTGAAAAAGTTCGAATCACTGAATGCATGTTCAGTTGTGTTTGTTCTTGACCTCAAATCATGATTTTTGATGGAATTGCGCCAATTTTTTTCATGAGTGTCGGCCATATCAAAATGCATCCACACACTAAATATGTGTATTCTGAGGCTCATACGTTTGAGGATAGCTCCTATTGCGTAAAAGTCATTCTGGTGAAAAAGTTCGAATCACTGATTCATGTTCAGTTGTGTTTTTTCTTGATCTCAAGTCATGATTTTTGATGGAATTGCGCCAATTTTTTTCATGAGTGTCGGCCATATCAGAATGCATCCACACACCAAATATGTGTATTCTGAGGCTCATACGTTTGAGGATAGCTCCTATTGCGTAAAAGTCATGCTGATGAAAAAGTTCGAATCACTGAATGCATGTTCAGTTGTGTTTGTTCTTGACACCATTTAAGATTTTTGATGGAATTGCGCCAATTTTTTTCATGAGTTCGGCCATATAAGAATGCATCAATACACCAAACATGTGTATTCTGAGGCTCATACGTTTGAGGATAGCTCCTATTGCGTAAAAGTCATGCTTGTGAAAAAAGTTCGAATCACTGAATGCATGTTCAGTTGTGTTTGTTCTTGACCTCAAGTCATGATTTTTGATGGAATTGCGCCAATTTTTTTTATGAGTTTCGGCCATATTAGAATGCATCCACACACCAAATATGTGTATTCTGAGGCTCATACGTTTGAGGATAGCTCCTATTGCGTAAAAGTCATGCTTGTGAAAAAGTTCGAATCACTGAATGCATGTTCAGTTGTGTTTGTTCTTGACCTCAAGTCATGATTTTTGATGGAATTGCGCCAATTTTTTTCATGAGTGTCGGCCATATCAGAATGCATCAACACACCAAATATGTGTATTCTGAGGCTCATACGTTTGAGGATAGCTCCTATTGCGTAAAAGTCATGCTTGTGAAAAAGTTCGAATCACTGAATGCATGTTCAGTTGTGTTTGTTCTTGACCTCAAATCATGACTTTGATGGAATTGCGCCAATTTTTTTCATGAGTGTCGGCCATATCAAAATGCATCAACGCACCAAATATGTGTATTCTGAGGCTCATACGTTTGAGGATAGCTCCTATTGCGTAAAAGTCATTCTGGTGAAAAAGTTCGAATCACTGATTCATGTTCAGTTGTGTTTGTTCTTGATCTCAAGTCATGTTTTTTGATGGAATTGAGCCAATTTTTTTCATGAGTGTCGGCCATATCAGAATGCATCCACACACCAAATATGTGTATTCTGAGGCTCATACGTTTGAGGATAGCTCCTATTGCGTAAAAGTCATGCTTGTGAAAAAGTTCGAATCACTGAATGCATGTTCAGTTGTGTTTGTTCTTGACACCATTTAAGATTTTTGATGGAATTGCGCCACTTTAGTTCATGAGTGTCGGCCATATAAGAATGCATCCACACACCAAATATGTGTATTCTGAGACTCATACGTTTGAGGATAGCTACTATTGCGTAAAAGTCATGCTTGTGAAAAAGTTCGAATCACTGATGCATTTTCAGTTCTGTTTTTTCTTGACCTCAAGTCATGATTTTTGATGGAATTGCGCCAATTTATTTCATGAGTGTCGGCCATATCAGAATGCATCAACACACCAAATATGTGTATTCTGAGGCTCATATGTTTGAGGATGGCTCCTCCTATTGCGTAAAAGTCATGCTTGTCAAAAAGTTCGAATCACTGATGCATGTTCAGTTCTGTTTGTTCTTGATCTCAAGTCCTGATTTTTGATGGAATTGCGCCAACTCTTTTCATGAGTCTCGTCCATTTAAGAATGCATTTACACACCAAATGTTTTTATTCTGAGGCTGATACCTTTGAGGAAAGCTCCCATGGCGTAAAAGTCATGGTTGTGAAAAAGTTCGAATCACTGAATGCATGTACAGTTCTGTTTGTTCTTGACCTTAACTCATGATTTTTGTTGGAATTGCGCCACTTTTCTTCATGAGGGTCGGCCATATAAGAATGCATGCACACACAAATTATTCGTATTCTGAAACTGATACGTTTGAGGATAGCTCCGATTGCATAAAAGTCATGCATGTGAAAAAGTTCGAATCACTGAAGCATGTTCAGTTCTGCTTGTTCTTGACCTCAAGTCATGATTTTTGATGGAATTGCGCCAATTTATTTCATGAGTGTCGGCCATATCAGAATGCATCCACACACCAAATATGTGTATTCTGAGGCTCATACGTTTGAGGATAGCTCCTATTGCGTAAAAGTCATGCTGATGAAAAAGTTCGAATCACTGAATGCATGTTCAGTTGTGTTTGTTCTTGACCTCAAATCATGATTTTTGATGGAATTGCGCCAATTTTTTTCATGAGTGTCGGCCATATCAAAATGCATCAACGCACCAAATATGTGTATTCTGAGGCTCATACGTTTGAGGATAGCTCCTATTGCGTAAAAGTCATTCTGGTGAAAAAGTTCGAATCACTGATTCATGTTCAGTTGTGTTTTTTCTTGATCTCAAGTCATGATTTTTGAAGGAATTGCGCCAATTCTTTTTATGAGTTTCGGCCATATCAGAATGCATCCACACACCAAATATGTGTATTCTGAGGCTCATACGTTTGAGGATAGCTCCTATTGCGTAAAAGTCATGCTGATGAAAAAGTTCGAATCACTGAATGCATGTTCAGTTGTGTTTGTTCTTGACCTCAAGTCATGATTTTTGATGGAATTGCGCCAATTTTTTTCATGAGTGTCGGCCATATCAGAATACATCAACACACCAAATATGTGTATTCTGAGGCTCATACGTTTGAGGATAGCTCCTATTGCGTAAAAGTCATGCTTGTGAAAAAGTTCGAATCACTGAATGCATGTTCAGTTGTGTTTGTTCTTGACCTCAAGTCATGATTTTTGATGGAATTGCGCCAATTTTTTTCATGAGTGTCGGCCATATCAGAATGCATCCACACACCAAATATGTGTATTCTGAGGCTCATACGTTTGAGGATAGCTCCTATTGCGTAAAAGTCATGCTGATGAAAAAGTTCGAATCACTGAATGCATGTTCAGTTGTGTTTGTTCTTGACACCATTTAAGATTTTTGATGGAATTGCGCCAATTTTTTTCATGAGTTTCGGCCATATAAGAATGCATCAATACACCAAACATGTGTATTCTGAGGCTCATACGTTTGAGGATAGCTCCTATTGCGTAAAAGTCATGCTTGTGAAAAAAGTTCGAATCACTGAATGCATGTTCAGTTGTGTTTGTTCTTGACCTCAAGTCATGATTTTTGATGGAATTGCGCCAATTTTTTTTATGAGTTTCGGCCATATTAGAATGCATCCACACACCAAATATGTGTATTCTGAGGCTCATACGTTTGAGGATAGCTCCTATTGCGTAAAAGTCATGCTTGTGAAAAAGTTCGAATCACTGAATGCATGTTCAGTTGTGTTTGTTCTTGACCTCAAGTCATGATTTTTGATGGAATTGCGCCAATTTTTTTCATGAGTGTCGGCCATATCAGAATGCATCAACACACCAAATATGTGTATTCTGAGGCTCATACGTTTGAGGATAGCTCCTATTGCGTAAAAGTCATGCTTGTGAAAAAGTTCGAATCACTGAATGCATGTTCAGTTGTGTTTGTTCTTGACCTCAAATCATGACTTTGATGGAATTGCGCCAATTTGTTTCATGAGTGTCGGCCATATCAAAATGCATCAACGCACCAAATATGTGTATTCTGAGGCTCATACGTTTGAGGATAGCTCCTATTGCGTAAAAGTCATTCTGGTGAAAAAGTTCGAATCACTGATTCATGTTCAGTTGTGTTTGTTCTTGATCTCAAGTCATGTTTTTTGATGGAATTGAGCCAATTTTTTTCATGAGTGTCGGCCATATCAGAATGCATCCACACACCAAATATGTGTATTCTGAGGCTCATACGTTTGAGGATAGCTCCTATTGCGTAAAAGTCATGCTTGTGAAAAAGTTCGAATCACTGAATGCATGTTCAGTTGTGTTTGTTCTTGACACCATTTAAGATTTTTGATGGAATTGCGCCACTTTAGTTCATGAGTGTCGGCCATATCAGAATGCATCCACACACCAAATATGTGTATTCTGAGACTCATACGTTTGAGGATAGCTCCTATTGCGTAAAAGTCATGCTTGTGAAAAAGTTCGAATCACTGAATGCATGTTCAGTTGTGTTTGTTCTTGACCTCAAATCATGACTTTGATGGAATTGCGCCAATTTTTTTCATGAGTGTCGGCCATATCAAAATGCATCAACGCACCAAATATGTGTATTCTGAGGCTCATACGTTTGAGGATAGCTCCTATTGCGTAAAAGTCATTCTGGTGAAAAAGTTCGAATCACTGATTCATGTTCAGTTGTGTTTGTTCTTGATCTCAAGTCCTGATTTTTGATGGAATTGCGCCAACTCTTTTCATGAGTCTCGTCCATTTAAGAATGCATTTACACACCAAATGTTTTTATTCTGAGGCTGATACCTTTGAGGAAAGCTCCCATGGCGTAAAAGTCATGGTTGTGAAAAAGTTCGAATCACTGAATGCATGTACAGTTCTGTTTGTTCTTGACCTTAACTCATGATTTTTGTTGGAATTGCGCCACTTTTCTTCATGAGGGTCGGCCATATAAGAATGCATGCACACACAAAATATTCGTATTCTGAAACTGATACGTTTTAGGATAGCTCCGATTGCATAAAAGTCATGCATGTGAAAAAGTTCGAATCACTGAAGCATGTTCAGTTCTGCTTGTTCTTGACCTCAAGTCATGATTTTTGATGGAATTGCGCCAATTTATTTCATGAGTGTCGGCCATATCAGAATGCATCCACACACCAAATATGTGTATTCTGAGGCTCATACGTTTGAGGATAGCTCCTATTGCGTAAAAGTCATGCTGATGAAAAAGTTCGAATCACTGAATGCATGTTCAGTTGTGTTTGTTCTTGACCTCAAATCATGATTTTTGATGGAATTGCGCCAATTTTTTTCATGAGTGTCGGCCATATCAAAATGCATCAACGCACCAAATATGTGTATTCTGAGGCTCATACGTTTGAGGATAGCTCCTATTGCGTAAAAGTCATGCTTGTGAAAAAGTTCGAATCACTGATTCATGTTCAGTTGTGTTTTTTCTTGATCTCAAGTCATGATTTTTGATGGAATTGCGCCAATTCTTTTCATGAGTTTCGGCCATATCAGAATGCATCCACACACCAAATATGTGTATTCTGAGGCTCATACGTTTGAGGATAGCTCCTATTGCGTAAAAGTCATGCTGATGAAAAAGTTCGAATCACTGAATGCATGTTCAGTTGTGTTTGTTCTTGACACCATTTAAGATTTTTGATGGAATTGCGCCAATGTTTTTCATGAGTTTCGGCCATATAAGAATGCATCAATACACCAAACATGTGTATTCTGAGGCTGATACGTTTGAGGATAGCTCCTATTGCGTAAAAGTCATGCTTGTGAAAAAAGTTCGAATCACTGAATGCATGTTCAGTTGTGTTTGTTCTTGACCTCAAGTCATGATTTTTGATGGAATTGCGCTAATTTTTTTCATGAGTGTCGGCCATATCAGAATGCATCCATACACCAAATATGTGTATTCTGAGGCTCATACGTTTGAGGATAGCTCCTATTGCGTAAAAGTCATGCTTGTGAAAAAGTTCGAATCACTGAATGCATGTTCAGTTGTGTTTGTTCTTGACCTCAAGTCATGATTTTTGATGGAATTGCGCCAATTTTTTTCATGAGTGTCGGCCATATCAGAATGCATCAACACACCAAATATGTGTATTCTGAGGCTCATACGTTTGAGGATAGCTCCTATTGCGTAAAAGTCATGCTTGTGAAAAAGTTCGAATCACTGAATGCATGTTCAGTTGTGTTTGTTCTTGACCTCAAATCATGATTTTTGATGGAATTGCGCCAATTTTTTTCATGAGTGTCGGCCATATCAAAATGCATCAACGCACCAAATATGTGTATTCTGAGGCTCATACGTTTGAGGATAGCTCCTATTGCGTAAAAGTCATGCTTGTGAAAAAGTTCGAATCACTGATTCATGTTCAGTTGTGTTTTTTCTTGATCTCAAGTCATGATTTTTGATGGAATTGCGCTAATTTTTTTCATGAGTTTCGGCCATATAAGAATGCATCCACACACCAAATATGTGTATTCTGAGGCTCATACGTTTGAGGATAGCTCCTATTGCGTAAAAGTCATGCTGATGAAAAAGTTCGAATCACTGAATGCATGTTCAGTTGTGTTTGTTCTTGACCTCAAGTCATGATTTTTGATGGAATTGCGCCAATTTTTTTCATGAGTTTCGGCCATATAAGAATGCATCAATACACCAAACATGTGTATTCTGAGGCTGATACGTTTGAGGATAGCTCCTATTGCGTAAAAGTCATGCTTGTGAAAAAAGTTCGAATCACTGAATGCATGTTCAGTTGTGTTTGTTCTTGACCTCAAGTCATGATTTTTGATGGAATTGCGCCAATTTCTTTTATGAGTTTCGGCCATATCAGAATGCATCCACACACCAAATATGTGTATTCTGAGGCTCATACGTTTGAGGATAGCTCCTATTGCGTAAAAGTCATGCTTGTGAAAAAGTTCGAATCACTGAATGCATGTTCAGTTGTGTTTGTTCTTGACCTCAAGTCATGATTTTTGATGGAATTGCGCCAATTTTCTTCATGAGTGTCGGCCATATCAGAATGCATCAACACACCAAATATGTGTATTCTGAGGCTCATACGTTTGAGGATAGCTCCCATTGCGTAAAAGTCATTCTGGTGAAAAAGTTCGAATCACTGATTCATGTTCAGTTGTGTTTGTTCTTGATCTCACGTCATGATTTTTGATGGAATTGCGCCAATTTTTAGATGAGTGTCGGCCATATCAGAATGCATCCACACACTTAATATGTGTATTCTGAGGCTCATACGTTTGAGGATAGCTCCTATTGCGTAAAAGTCATGCTGATGAAAAAGTTCGAATCACTGAATGCATGTTCAGTTGTGTTTGTTCTTGACCTCAAGTCATGATTTTTGATGGAATTGCGCCAATTTATTTCATGAGTGTCGGCCATATCAGAATGCATCTACACACCAAATATGTGTATTCTGAGGCTCATACGTTTGAGGATAGCTCCTATTGCGTAAAAGTCATGCTTGTGAAAAAGTTCGAATCACTGATTCATGTTCAGTTGTGTTTTTTCTTGATCTCAAGTCATGATTTTTGATGGAATTGCGCCATTTTTTTTCATGAGTTTCGGCCATATCAGAATGCATCCACACACCAAATATGTGTATTCTGAGGCTCATACGTTTGAGGATAGCTCCTATTGCGTAAAAGTCATGCTTGTGAAAAAGTTCGAATCACTGAATGCATGTTCAGTTGTGTTTGTTCTTGACACCATTTAAGATTTTTGATGGAATTGCGCCAATTTTTTTCATGAGTTTCGGCCATATAAGAATGCATCAATACACCAAACATGTGTATTCTGAGGCTGATACGTTTGAGGATAGCTCCTATTGCGTAAAAGTCATGCTTGTGAAAAAAGTTCGAATCACTGAATGCATGTTCAGTTGTGTTTGTTCTTGACCTCAAGTCATGATTTTTGATGGAATTGCGCCAATTTTTTTGATGAGTTTCGGCCATATCAGAATGCATCCACACACCAAACATGTGTATTCTGAGGCTGATACGTTTGAGGATAGCTCCTATTGCGTAAAAGTCATGCTTGTGAAAAAAGTTCGAATCACTGAATGCATGTTCAGTTGTGTTTGTTCTTGACCTCAAGTCATGATTTTTGATGGAATTGCGCCAATTTCTTTTATGAGTTTCGGCCATATCAGAATGCATCCACACACCAAATATGTGTATTCTGAGGCTCATACGTTTGAGGATAGCTCCTATTGCGTAAAAGTCATGCTTGTGAAAAAGTTCGAATCACTGAATGCATGTTCAGTTGTGTTTGTTCTTGACCTCAAGTCATGATTTTTGATGGAATTGCGCCAATTTTCTTCATGAGTGTCGGCCATATCAGAATGCATCAACACACCAAATATGTGTATTCTGAGGCTCATACGTTTGAGGATAGCTCCCATTGCGTAAAAGTCATTCTGGTGAAAAAGTTCGAATCACTGATTCATGTTCAGTTGTGTTTTTTCTTGATCTCACGTCATGATTTTTGATGGAATTGCGCCAATTTTTAGATGAGTGTCGGCCATATCAGAATGCATCCACACACTTAATATGTGTATTCTGAGGCTCATACGTTTGAGGATAGCTCCTATTGCGTAAAAGTCATGCTGATGAAAAAGTTCGAATCACTGAATGCATGTTCAGTTGTGTTTGTTCTTGACCTCAAGTCATGATTTTTGATGGAATTGCGCCAATTTATTTCATGAGTGTCGGCCATATCAGAATGCATCTACACACCAAATATGTGTATTCTGAGGCTGATACGTTTGAGGATAGCTCCTATTGCGTAAAAGTCATGCTTGTGAAAAAGTTCGAATCACTGATTCATGTTCAGTTGTGTTTTTTCTTGATCTCAAGTCATGATTTTTGATGGAATTGCGCCAATTTTTTTCATGAGTTTCGGCCATATCAGAATGCATCCACACACCAAATATGTGTATTCTGAGGCTCATACGTTTGAGGATAGCTCCTATTGCGTAAAAGTCATGCTGATGAAAAAGTTCGAATCACTGAATCCATGTTCAGTTGTGTTTGTTCTTGACACCATTTAAGATTTTTGATGGAATTGCGCCAATTTTTTTCATGAGTTTCGGCCATATAAGAATGCATCAATACACCAAACATGTGTATTCTGAGGCTCATACGTTTGAGGATAGCTCCTATTGCGTAAAAGTCATGCTTGTGAAAAAAGTTCGAATCACTGAATGCATGTTCAGTTGTGTTTGTTCTTGACCTCAAGTCATGATTTTTGATGGAATTGCGCCAATTTTTTTTATGAGTTTCGGCCATATCAGAATGCATCCACACACCAAATATGTGTATTCTGAGGCTCATACGTTTGAGGATAGCTCCTATTGCGTAAAAGTCATGCTGATGAAAAAGTTCGAATCACTGAATCCATGTTCAGTTGTGTTTGTTCTTGACACCATTTAAGATTTTTGATGGAATTGCGCCAATTTTTTTCATGAGTTTCGGCCATATAAGAATGCATCAACACACCAAACATGTGTATTCTGAGGCTGATACGTTTGAGGATAGCTCCTATTGCGTAAAAGTCATGCTTGTGAAAAAAGTTCGAATCACTGAATGCATGTTCAGTTGTGTTTGTTCTTGATCTCAAGTCATGATGTTTGATGGAATTGCGCCAATTTTTTTCATGAGTGTCGGCCATATCAGAATGCATCAACACACCAAATATGTGTATTCTGAGGCTGATACGTTTGAGGATAGCTCCTATTGCGTAAAAGTCATGCTTGTGAAAAAGTTCGAATCACTGAATGCATGTTCAGTTGTGTTTGTTCTTGACCTCAAGTCATGATTTTTGATGGAATTGCGCCAATTTTGTTCATGAGTGTCGGCCATATCAAAATGCATTTACACACCAAATATGTGTATTCTGAGGCTCATACGTTTGAGGATAGCTGCTTTTGCGTAAAAGTCATGCTTGTGAAAAAGTTCGAATCACTGATTCATGTTCAGTTGTGTTTGTTCTTGATCTCACGTCATGATTTTTGATGGAATTGCGCCAATTTTTAGATGAGTGTCGGCCATATCAGAATGCATCCACACACTTAATATGTGTATTCTGAGGCTCATACGTTTGAGGATAGCTCCTATTGCGTAAAAGTCATGCTGGTGAAAAAGTTCGAATCACTGAATGCATGTTCAGTTGTGTTTGTTCTTGACCTCAAGTCATGATTTTTGATGGAATTGCGCCAATTTATTTCATGAGTGTCGGCCATATCAGAATGCATCTACACACCAAATATGTGTATTTTGAGGCTCATACGTTTGAGGATAGCTCCTATTGCGTAAAGGTCATGCTTGTGAAAAAGTTCGAATCACTGAATGCATGTTCAGTTGTGTTTGTTCTTGACCTCAAGTCATGATTTTTGATGGAATTGCGCCAATTTTTTTCATGAGTTTCGGCCATATAAGAATGCATCAATACACCAAACATGTTTATTCTGAGGCTGATACGTTTGAGGATAGCTCCTATTGCGTAAAAGTCATGCTTGTGAAAAAAGTTCGAATCACTGAATGCATGTTCAGTTGTGTTTGTTCTTGACCTCAAGTCATGATTTTTGATGGAATTGCGCCAATTTTTTTTATGAGTGTCGGCCATATCAGAATGCATCTACACACCAAATATGTGTATTCTGAGGCTCATACGTTTGAGGATAGCTCCTATTGCGTAAAAGTCATGCTTGTGAAAAAAGTTCGAATCACTGAATGCATGTTCAGTTGTGTTTGTTCTTGACCTCAAGTCATGATTTTTGATGGAATTGCGCCAATTTTTTTCATGAGTTTCGGCCATATAAGAATGCATCAATACACCAAACATGTGTATTCTGAGGCTGATACGTTTGAGGATAGCTCCTATTGCGTAAAAGTCATGCTTGTGAAAAAAGTTCGAATCACTGAATGCATGTTCAGTTGTGTTTGTTCTTGACCTCAAGTCATGATTTTTGATGGAATTGCGCCAATTTTTTTCATGAGTTTCGGCCATATAAGAATGCATCCACACACCAAATATGTGTATTCTGAGGCTCATACGTTTGAGGATAGCTCCTATTGCGTAAAGGTCATGCTTGTGAAAAAGTTCGAATCACTGAATGCATGTTCAGTTGTGTTTGTTCTTGACCTCAAGTCATGATTTTTGATGGAATTGCGCCAATTTTCTTCATGAGTGTCGGCCATATCAAAATGCATCAACGCACCAAATATGTGTATTCTGAGGCTCATACGTTTGAGGATAGCTCCTATTGCGTAAAAGTCATGCTGATGAAAAAGTTCGAATCACTGAATGCATGTTCAGTTGTGTTTGTTCTTGAAATCAAGTCATGATTTTTGATGGAATTGCGCCAATTTTTTTCATGAGTGTCGGCCATATCAGAATGCATCTACACACCAAATATGTGTATTCTGAGGCTCATACGTTTGAGGATAGCTCCTATTGCGTAAAGGTCATGCTTGTGAAAAAGTTCGAATCACTGAATGCATGTTCAGTTGTGTTTGTTCTTGACCTCAAGTCATGATTTTTGATGGAATTGCGCCAATTTTTTTCATGAGTGTCGGCCATATCAGAATGCATCTACTAACCAAATATGTGTATTCTGAGGCTCATACGTTTGAGGATAGCTCCTATTGCTTAAAAGTCATGCTTGTGAAAAAGTTCGAATCACTGAATGCATGTTCAGTTGTGTTTGTTCTTGACCTCAAGTCATGATTTTTGATGGAATTGCGCCAATTTTTTTCATGAGTTTCGGCCATATCAGAATGCATCAATACACCAAACATGGTTATTCTGAGGCTGATACGTTTGAGGATAGCTCCTATTGCGTAAAAGTCATGCTTGTGAAAAAGTTCGAATCACTGAATGCATGTTCAGTTGTGTTTGTTCTTGACCTCAAGTCATGATTTTTGATGGAATTGCGCCAATTTTTTTCATGAGTGTCGGCCATATCAGAATGCATCCACACACCAAATATGTGTATTCTGAGGCTCATACGTTTGAGGATAGCTCCTATTGCGTAAAAGTCATGCTGATGAAAAAGTTCGAATCACTGAATGCATGTTCAGTTGTGTTTGTTCTTGACCTCAAGTCATGATTTTTGATGGAATTGCGCCAATTTTTTTTCATGAGTGTCGGCCATATCAGAATGCATCTACACACCAAATATGTGTATTCTGAGGCTGATACGTTTGAGGATAGCTCCTATTGCGTAAAAGTCATGCTTGTGAAAAAGTTCGAATCACTGAATGCATGTTCAGTTGTGTTTGTTCTTGACCTCAAGTCATGATTTTTGATGGAATTGCGCCAATTTTTTTCATGAGTTTCGGCCATATCAGAATGCATCAATACACCAAACATGGTTATTCTGAGGCTGATACGTTTGAGGATAGCTCCTATTGCGTAAAAGTCATGCTTGTGAAAAAGTTCGAATCACTGAATGCATGTTCAGTTGTGTTTGTTCTTGACCTCAAGTCATGATTTTTGATGGAATTGCGCCAATTTTTTTTATGAGTTTCGGCCATATCAGAATGCATCCACACACCAAATATGTGTATTCTGAGGCTCATACGTTTGAGGATAGCTCCTATTGCGTAAAGGTCATGCTTGTGAAAAAGTTCGAATCACTGAATGCATGTTCAGTTGTGTTTGTTCTTGACCTCAAGTCATGATTTTTGATGGAATTGCGCCAATTTTTTTCATGAGTGTCGGCCATATCAGAATGCATCCACACACCAAATATGTGTATTCTGAGGCTCATACGTTTGAGGATAGCTCCTATTGCGTAAAAGTCATGCTGATGAAAAAGTTCGAATCACTGAATGCATGTTCAGTTGTGTTTGTTCTTGAAATCAAGTCATGATTTTTGATGGAATTGCGCCAATTTTTTTCATGAGTGTCGGCCATATCAGAATGCATCAACACACCAAATATGTGTATTCTGAGGCTCATACGTTTGAGGATAGCTCCTATTGCGTAAAAGTCATGCTTGTGAAAAAGTTCGAATCACTGAATGCATGTTCAGTTGTGTTTGTTCTTGACCTCAAGTCATGATTTTTGATGGAATTGCGCCAATTTTTTTCATGAGTTTCGGCCATATAAGAATGCATCCATACACCAAACATGTTTATTCTGAGGCTGATACGTTTGAGGATAGCTCCTATTGCGTAAAAGTCATGCTTGTGAAAAAAGTTCGAATCACTGAATGCATGTTCAGTTCTGTTTGTTCTTGACCTCAAGTCATGATTTTTGATGGAATTGCGCCAATTTTTTTTATGAGTGTCGACCATATCAGAATGCATCAATACACCAAATATGTGTATTCTGAGGCTCATACGTTTGAGGATACCTCCTATTGCGTAAAAGTCATGCTTGTGAAAAAGTTCGAATCACTGAATGCATGTTTAGTTGTGTTTGTTCTTGACCTCAAGTCATGATTTTTGATGGAATTGCGCCAATTTTTTTCATGAGTTTCGGCCATATAAGAATGCATCAATACACCAAACATGTGTATTCTGAGGCTCATACGTTTGAGGATAGCTCCTATTGCGTAAAAGTCATGCTTGTGAAAAAAGTTCGAATCACTGAATGCATGTTCAGTTGTGTTTGTTCTTGACCTCAAGTCCTGATTTTTGATGGAATTGCGCCAATTTTTTTTATGAGTTTCGGCCATATCAGAATGCATCAATACACCAAACATGTGTATTCTGAGGCTCATACGTTTGAGGATAGCTCCTATTGCGTAAAAGTCATGCTTGTGAAAAAAGTTCGAATCACTGAATGCATGTTCAGTTGTGTTTGTTCTTGACCTCAAGTCCTGATTTTTGATGGAATTGCGCCAATTTTTTTTATGAGTGTCGGCCATATCAGAATGGATCCACACACCAAATATGTGTATTCTGAGGCTGATACGTTTGAGGATAGCTCCTATTGCGTAAAAGTCATGCTTGTGAAAAAGTTCGAATCACTGAATGCATGTTCAGTTGTGTTTGTTCTTGACCTCAAGTCATGATTTTTGATGGAATTGCGCCAATTTTTTTCATGAGTGTCGGCCATATAAGAATGCATCAATACACCAAACATGTTTATTCTGAGGCTGATACGTTTGAGGATAGCTCCTATTGCGTAAAAGTCATGCTTGTAAAAAAAGTTCGAATCACTGAATGCATGTTCAGTTCTGTTTGTTCTTGACCTCAAGTCATGATTTTTGATGGAATTGCGCCAATTTTTTTTTAATGAGTGTCGGCCATATCAGAATGCATCAATACACCAAATATGTGTATTCTGAGGCTCATACGTTTGAGGATAGCTCCTATTGCGTAAAAGTCATGCTTGTGAAAAAGTTCGAATCACTGAATGCATGTTCAGTTGTGTTTGTTCTTGACCTCAAGTCATGATTTTTGATGGAATTGCGCCAATTTGTTTTATGAGTGTCGGCCATATCAAAATGCATCTACACACCAAATATGTGTATTCTGAGGCTCATACGTTTGAGGATAGCTCCTATTGCGTAAAAGTCATGCTTGTGAAAAAGATCGAATCACTGAATGCATGTTCAGTTGTGTTTGTTCTTGACCTCAAGTCATGATTTTTGATGGAATTGCGCTAATTTTTTTTCATGAGTGTCGGCCATATCAGAATGCATCTACACACCAAATATGTGTATTCTGAGGCTCATACGTTTGAGGATAGCTCCTATTGCGTAAAAGTCATGCTTGTGAAAAAGTTCGAATCACTGAATGCATGTTCAGTTGTGTTTGTTCTTGACCTCAAGTCATGATTTTTGATGGAATTGCGCCAATTTTTTTCATGAGTTTCGGCCATATAAGAATGCATCAATACACCAAACATGTGTATTCTGAGGCTCATACGTTTGAGGATAGCTCCTATTGCGTAAAAGTCATGCTTGTGAAAAAAGTTCGAATCACTGAATGCATGTTCAGTTGTGTTTGTTCTTGACCTCAAGTCATGATTTTTGATGGAATTGCGCCAATTTTTTTTATGAGTTTCGGCCATATCAGAATGGATCCACACACCAAATATGTGTATTCTGAGGCTCATACGTTTGAGGATAGCTCCTATTGCGTAAAAGTCATGCTTGTGAAAAAGTTCGAATCACTGAATGCATGTTAAGTTGTGTTTGTTCTTGACCTCAAGTCATGATTTTTGATGGAATTGCGCCAATTTTTTTCATGAGTTTCGGCCATATAAGAATGCATCAATACACCAAACATGTTTATTCTGGGGCTGATACGTTTGAGGATAGCTCCTATTGCGTAAAAGTCATGCTTGTAAAAAAAGTTCGAATCACTGAATGCATGTTCAGTTCTGTTTGTTCTTGACCTCAAGTCATGATTTTTGATGGAATTGCGCCAATTTTTTTATGAGTGTCGGCCATATCAGAATGCATCAACACACCAAATATGTGTATTCTGAGGCTCATACGTTTGAGGATAGCTCTTATTGCGTAAAAGTCATGCTTGTGAAAAACTTCGAATCACTGAATGCATGTTCAGTTGTGTTTGTTCTTGACCTCAAGTCATGATTTTTGATGGAATTGCGCCAATTTGTTTTATGAGTGTCGGCCATATCAAAATGCATCTACACACCAAATATGTGTATTCTGAGGCTCATACGTTTGAGGATAGCTCCTATTGCATAAAAGTCATGCTTGTGAAAAAGATCGAATCACTGAATGCATGTTCAGTTGTGTTTGTTCTTGACCTCAAGTCATGATTTTTGATGGAATTGCTCTAATTTTTTTTCATGAGTGTCGGCCATATCAGAATGCATCTACACTTCAAATATGTGTATTCTGAGGCTCATACGTTTGAGGATAGCTCCTATTGCGTAAAAGTCATGCTTGTGAAAAAGTTCGAATCACTGAATGCATGTTCAGTTGTGTTTGTTCTTGACCTCAAGTCATGATTTTTGATGGAATTGCGCTAATTTTTTTCATGAGTTTCGGCCATATAAGAATGCATCAATACACCAAACATGTGTATTCTGAGGCTCATACGTTTGAGGATAGCTCCTATTGCGTAAAAGTCATGCTTGTGAAAAAAGTTCGAATCACTGAATGCATGTTCAGTTGTGTTTGTTCTTGACCTCAAGTCATGATTTTTGATGGAATTGCGCCAATTTTTTTTATGAGTTTCGGCCATATCAGAATGCATCCACACACCAAATATGTGTATTCTGAGGCTCATACGTTTGAGGATAGCTCCTATTGCGTAAAGGTCATGCTTGTGAAAAAGTTCGAATCACTGAATGCATGTTCAGTTGTGTTTGTTTTTGACCTCAAGTCATGATTTTTGATGGAATTGCGCCAATTTTTTTCATGAGTGTCGGCCATATAAGAATGCATCAACACACCAAATATGTGTATTCTGAGGCTCATACGTTTGAGGATAGCTCCTATTGCGTAAAAGTCATGCTTGTGAAAAAGTTCGAATCACTGAATGCATGTTCAGTTGTGTTTGTTCTTGACCTCAAGTCAAGATTTCTGTTGGAATTGCGCCAATTTTTTTCATGTCTCGGCCATATCAGAATGCATCAACACACCAAATATGTGTATTCTGAGGCTCATACGTTTGAGGATAGCTCTTATTGCGTAAAAGTCATGCTTGTGAAAAAGTTCGAATCTCTGATGCATGTTCAGTTGTGTTTGTTCTTGATCTCAAGTCATGATTTTTGATGGAATTGCGCCAATTTTTTTTATGAGTTTCGGCCATATAAGAATGCATCAATACACCAAACATGTGTATTCTGAGGCTCATACGTTTGAGGATAGCTCCTATTGCGTAAAAGTCATGCTTGTGAAAAAAGTTCGAATCACTGAATGCATGTTCAGTTGTGTTTGTTCTTGACCTCAAGTCATGATTTTTGATGGAATTGCGCCAATTTTTTTTATGAGTTTCGGCCATATCAGAATGCATCCACACACCAAATATGTGTATTCTGAGGCTCATACGTTTGAGGATAGCTCCTATTGCGTAAAGGTCATGCTTGTGAAAAAGTTCGAATCACTGAATGCATGTTCAGTTGTGTTTGTTCTTGACCTCAAGTCAAGATTTCTGTTGGAATTGCGCCAATTTTTTTCATGTCTCGGCCATATCAGAATGCATCAACACACCAAATATGTGTATTCTGAGGCTCATACGTTTGAGGATAGCTCTTATTGCGTAAAAGTCATGCTTGTGAAAAAGTTCGAATCTCTGATGCATGTTCAGTTGTGTTTGTTCTTGATCTCAAGTCATGATTTTTGATGGAATTGCGCCAATTTTTTTCATGACTTTCAGCCATATCAGAATGCATCTACACACCAAATATGTGTATTCTGAGGCTCATACGTTTGAGGATAGCTCCTATTGCGTAAAAGTCATGCTTGTGAAAATGTTCGAATCACTGAATGCATGTTCAGTTGTGTTTGTTCTTGACCTCAAGTCATGATTTTTGATGGAATTGCGCCAATCTTTTTTATGAGTGTCTGCCATATCAGAATGCATCCACACACTAAATATGTGTATTCTGAGGCTCATACGTTTGAGGATAGCTCCTATTGCGTAAAAGTCATGCTTGTGAAAAAGATCGAATCACTGAATGCATGTTCAGTTGTGTTTGTTCTTGACCTCAAGTCATGATTTTTGATGGAATTGCGCTAATTTTTTTTCATGAGTGTCGGCCATATCAGAATGCATCTACACACCAAATATGTGTATTCTGAGGCTCATACGTTTGAGGATAGCTCCTATTGCGTAAAAGTCATGCTTGTGAAAAAGTTCGAATCACTGAATGCATGTTCAGTTGTGTTTGTTCTTGACCTCAAGTCATGATTTTTGATGGAATTGCGCTATTTTTTTTCATGAGTTTCGGCCATATAAGAATGCATCAATACACGAAACATGTGTATTCTGAGGCTCATACGTTTGAGGATAGCTCCTATTGCGTAAAAGTCATGCTTGTGAAAAAAGATCGAATCACTGAATGGATGTTCAGTTGTGTTTGTTCTTGACCTCAAGTCATGATTTTTGATGGAATTGCGCCAATTTTTTTTATGAGTTTCGGCCATATCAGAATGGATCCACACACCAAATATGTGTATTCTGAGGCTGATACGTTTGAGGATAGCTCCTATTGCGTAAAAGTCATGCTTGTGAAAAAGTTCGAATCACTGAATGCATGTTCAGTTGTGTTTGTTCTTGACCTCAAGTCATGATTTTTGATGGAATTGCGCCAATTTTATTCATGAGTTTCGGCCATATAAGAATGCATCAATACACCAAACATGTTTATTCTGAGGCTGATACGTTTCAGGATAGCTCCTATTGCGTAAAAGTCATGCTTGTAAAAAAAGTTCGAATCACTGAATGCATGTTCAGTTCTGTTTGTTCTTGACCTCAAGTCATGATTTTTGATGGAATTGCGCCAATTTTTTTATGAGTGTCGGCCATATCAGAATGCATCAATACACCAAATATGTGTATTCTGAGGCTCATACGTTTGAGGATAGCTCCTATTGCGTAAAAGTCATGCTTGTGAAAAAGTTCGAATCACTGAATGCATGTTCAGTTGTGTTTGTTCTTGACCTCAAGTCATGATTTTTGATGGAATTGCGGCAATTTGTTTTATGAGTGTCGGCCATATCAAAATGCATCTACACACCAAATATGTGTATTCTGAGGCTCATACGTTTGAGGATAGCTCCTATTGCGTAAAAGTCATGCTTGTGAAAAAGATCGAATCACTGAATGCATGTTCAGTTGTGTTTGTTCTTGACCTCAAGTCATGATTTTTGATGGAATTGCGCTAATTTTTTTTCATGAGTGTCGGCCATATCAGAATGCATCTACACACCAAATATGTGTATTCTGAGGCTCATACGTTTGAGGATAGCTCCTAATGCGTAAAAGTCATGCTTGTGAAAAAGTTCGAATCACTGAATGCATGTTCAGTTCTGTTTGTTCTTGACCTCAAGTCATGATTTTTGATGGAATTGCGCTAATTTTTTTCATGAGTTTCGGCCATATAAGAATGCATCAATACACCAAACATGTGTATTCTGAGGCTGATACGTTTGAGGATAGCTCCTATTGCGTAAAAGTCATGCTTGTGAAAAAACTTCGAATCACTGAATGCATGTTCAGTTGTGTTTGTTCTTGACCTCAAGTCATGATTTTTGATGGAATTGCGCCAATTTTTTTTATGAGTTTCGGCCATATCAGAATGCATCCACACACCAAATATGTGTATTCTGAGGCTCATACGTTTGAGGATAGCTCCTATTGCGTAAAGGTCATGCTTGTGAAAAAGTTCGAATCACTGAATGCATGTTCAGTTGTGTTTGTTTTTGACCTCAAGTCATGATTTTTGATGGAATTGCGCCAATTTTTTTCATGAGTGTCGGCCATATAAGAATGCATCAACACACCAAATATGTGTATTCTGAGGCTCATACGTTTGAGGATAGCTCCTATTGCGTAAAAGTCATGCTTGTGAAAAAGTTCGTATCACTGAATGCATGTTCAGTTGTGTTTGTTCTTGACCTCAAGTCAAGATTTCTGTTGGAATTGCGCCAATTTTTATCATGTGTCGGCCATATCAGAATGCATCAACACACCAAATATGTGTATTCTGAGGCTCATACGTTTGAGGATAGCTCTTATTGCGTAAAAGTCATGCTTGTGAAAAAGTTCGAATCTCTGATGCATGTTCAGTTGTGTTTGTTCTTGATCTCAAGTCATGATTTTTGATGGAATTGCGCCAATTTTTTTCATGACTTTCAGCCATATCAGAATGCATCTACACACCAAATATGTGTATTCTGAGGCTCATACGTTTGAGGATAGCTCCTATTGCGTAAAAGTCATGCTTGTGAAAATGTTCGAATCACTGAATGCATGTTCAGTTGTGTTTGTTCTTGACCTCAAGTCATGATTTCTGATGGAATTGCGCCAATTTTTTTCATGTGTCGGCCATATCAGAATGCATCAACACACCAAATATGTGTATTCTGAGGCTCATACGTTTGAGGATAGCTCTTATTGCGTAAAAGTCATGCTTGTGAAAAAGTTCGAATCTCTGATGCATGTTCAGTTGTGTTTGTTCTTGATCTCAAGTCATGATTTTTGATGGAATTGCGCCAATTTTTTTCATGACTTTCAGCCATATCAGAATGCATCTACACACCAAATATGTGTATTCTGAGCCTCATACGTTTGAGGATAGCTCCTATTGCGTAAAAGTCATGCTTGTGAAAAAGTTCGAATCACTGAATGCATGTTCAGTTGTGTTTGTTCTTGACCTCAAGTCATGCTTTTTGATGGAATTGCGCCAATTTTTTTTATGAGTGTCGGCCATATCAGAATGGATCCACACACCAAATATGTGTATTCTGAGGCTCATACGTTTGAGGATAGCTCCTATTGCGTAAAAGTCGTGCTTGTGAAAAAGTTCGAATCACTGAATGCATGTTCAGTTGTGTTTGTTCTTGACCTCAAGTCATGATTTTTGATGGAATTGCGCCAATTTTTTTCATGAGTTTCGGCCATATAACAATGCATCAATACACCAAATATGTGTATTCTGAGGCTGATACGTTTGAGGATAGCTCCTATTGCGTAAAAGTCATGCTTGTGAAAAAAGTTCGAATCACTGAATGCATGTTCAGTTGTGTTTGTTCTTGACCTCAAGTCATGATTTTTGATGGAATTGCGCCAATTTTTTTCATGAGTGTCGGCCATATCAGAATGCATCTACACACCAAATATGTGTATTCTGAGGCTCATACGTTTGAGGATAGCTCCTATTGCGTAAAAGTCATGCTGTTGAAAAAGTTCGAATCACTGAATGCATGTTCAGTTGTGTTTGTTCTTGACCTCAAGTCATGATTTTTGATGGAATTGCGCTAATTTTTTTTTTATGAGTGTCGGCCATATCAGAATGCATCAACACACCAAATATTTGTATTCTGAGGCTCATACGTTTGAGGATAGCTCCCATTCCGTAAAAGTCATGCTTGTGAAAAAAGTTCGAATCACTGAATGCATGTTCAGTTGTGTTTGTTCTTGACCTCAAGTCATGATTTTTGATGGAATTGCGCTAATTTTTTTATGAGTTTCGGCCATATCAGAATGCATCCACACATCAAATATGTGTATTCTGAGGCTCATACGTTTGAGGATAGCTCCTATTGCGTAAAAGTCATGCTTGTGAAAAAGTTCGAATCACTGAATGCATGTTCAGTTGTGTTTGTTCTTGACCTCAAGTCATGATTTTTGATGGAATTGCGCCAATTTTTTTCATGAGTGTCGGCCATATCAGAATGCATCAATACACCAAATATGTGTATTCTGAGGCTCATACGTTTCAGGATAGCTCCTATTGCGTAAAAATCATGCTTGTGAAAAAGTTCGAATCACTGATTTATGTTCAGTTGTGTTTGTTCTTGATCTCAAGTCATGATTTTTGATGGAATTGCGCCAATTGTTTTCATGAGTGTCGGCCATATCAGAATGCATCCACACACCAAATATGTGTATTCTGAGGCTCATACGTTTAAGGATAGCTCCTATTGCTTAAAAGTCATGCTGATGAAAAAGTTCGAATCACTGAATGCATGTTCAGTTGTGTTTGTTCTTGACCTCAAGTCATGATTTTTGATGGAATTGCGCCAATTTTTTTCATGAGTTTCGGCCATATCAGAATGCATCTACAAACCAAATATGTGTATTCTGAGGCTCATACGTTTGAGGATAGCTCCTATTGCGTAAAAGTCATGCTTGTGAAAAGAGTTCGAATCACTGAATGCATGTTCAGTTGTGTTTGTTCTTGACCTCAAGTCATGATTTCTGATGGAATTGCGCCAATTTTTTTCATGAGTTTCGGCCATATAAGAATGCATCAATACACCAAACATGTGTATTCTGAGGCTGATACGTTTGAGGATAGCTCCTATTGCGTAAAAGTCATGCTTGTGAAAAAAGTTCGAATCACAGATGCATGTTCAGTTGTGTTTGTTCTTGACCTCAAGTCATGATTTTTGATGGAATTGCGCCAATTTTTTTCATGAGTGTCGGCCATATCAGAATGCATCCACACACCAAATATGTGTATTCTGAGGCTCATACGTTTGAGGATAGCTCCTATTGCGTAAAAGTCATGCTTGTGAAAAAAGTTCGAATCACTGAATGCATGTTCAGTTGTGTTTGTTCTTGACCTCAAGTCATGATTTTTGATGGAATTGCGCCAATTTTTTTCATGAGTGTCGGCCATATCAGAATGCATCTACACACCAAATATGTGTATTCTGAGGCTGATACGTTTGAAGATAGCTCCTATTGCGTAAAAGTCATGCTTGTGAAAAAGATCGAATCACTGAATGCATGTTCAGTTGTGTTTGTTCTTGACCTCAAGTCATGATTTTTGATGGAATTGCGCCAATTTTTTTTATGAGTGTCGGCCATATCAGAATGCATCCACACACCAAATATGTGTATTCTGAGGCTCAAACATTTGAGGATAGCTCCTATTGCGTAAAAGTCATGCTTGTGAAAAAGTTCGAATCACTGAATGCATGTTCAGTTGTGTTTGTTCTTGACCTCAAGTCATGATTTTTGATGGAATTGCGCCAATTTTTTTCATGAGTGTCGGCCATATCAGAATGCATCCACACACTAAATATGTGTATTCTGAGGCTCAAACATTTGAGGATAGCTCCTATTGCGTAAAAGTCATGCTTGTGAAAAAGTTCGAATCACTGAATGCATGTTCAGTTGTGTTTGTTCTTGACCTCAAGTCATGATTTTTGATGGAATTGCGCCAATTTTTTTCATGAGTGTCGGCCATATGAGAATGCATCCACACACTAAATATGTGTATTCTGAGGCTCAAACATTTGAGGTTAGCTCCCGTTGCGTAAAAGTCATGCTTGTGAAAAAGTTCGAATCACTGAATGCATGTTCAGTTGTGTTTGTTCTTGACCTCAAGTCATGATTTTTGATGGAATTGCGCCAATTTTTTTCATGAGTGTCGGCCATATCAGAATGCATCCACACACTAAATATGTGTATTCTGAGGCTCAAACATTTGAGGATAGCTCCTATTGCGTAAAAGTCATGCTTGTGAAAAAGTTCGAATCACTGAATGCATGTTCAGTTGTGTTTGTTCTTGACCTCAAGTCATGATTTTTGATGGAATTGCGCCAATTTTTTTCATGAGTGTCGGCCATATGAGAATGCATCCACACACTAAATATGTGTATTCTGAGGCTCAAACATTTGAGGTTAGCTCCCGTTGCGTAAAAGTCATGCTTGTGAAAAAGTTCGAATCGTTGATGCGTGTTGAGTTGTGTTTGTTCTTGACCTCAAGTCATGATATTTGATGGAATTGCGCCAATTCTTTTCATGAGTGTCGGCCATTTAAGAATGCATCCACACACCAAATATTCGTATTCTGAGGCTCAAACATTTGAGGATAGCTCCTATTGCGTAAAAGTCATGCTTGTGAAAAAGTTCGAATCACTGAATGCATGTTCAGTTGTTTTTGTTCTTGACCTCAAGTCATGATTTTTGATGGAATTGCGCCAATTTTTTTTTATGAGTGTCGGCCATATCAGAATGCATCAACACACCAAATATGTGTATTCTGAGGCTGATACGTTTGAGGATAGCTCCTATTGCGTAAAAGTCATGCTTGTGAAAAAGCTCGAATCACTGAATGCATGTTCAGTTGTGTTTGTTCTTGACCTCAAGTCATGATTTTTGATGGAATTGCGCCAATTTTTTTCATGAGTTTCGGCCATATAAGAATGCATCAATACACCAAACATGTGTATTCTGAGGCTGATACGTTTGAGGATAGCTCCTATTGCGTAAAAGTCATGCTTGTGAAAATGTTCGAATCACTGAATGCATGTTCAGTTGTGTTTGTTCTTGACCTGAAGTCAAGATTTCTGATGGAATTGCGCCAATTTTTTTCATGTGTCGGCCATATCAGAATGCATCCACACACCAAATATGTGTATTCTGAGGCTCATACGTTTGAGGATAGCTCCTATTGCGTAAAAGTCATGCTTGTGAAAAAAGTTCGAATCACTGAATGCATGTTCAGTTGTGTTTGTTCTTGACCTCAAGTCATGATTTTTGATGGAATTGCGCCAATTTTTTTCATGAGTGTCGGCCATATCAGAATGCATCTACACACCAAATATGTGTATTCTGAGGCTGATACGTTTGAAGATAGCTCCTATTGCGTAAAAGTCATGCTTGTGAAAAAAGTTCGAATCACTGAATGCATGTTCAGTTGTGTTTGTTCTTGACCTCAAGTCATGATTTTTGATGGAATTGCGCCAATTTTTTTCATGAGTGTCGGCCATATCAGAATGCATCTACACACTAAATATGTGTATTCTGAGGCTCAAACATTTGAGGTTAGCTCCCGTTGCGTAAAAGTCATGCTTGTGAAAAAGTTCGAATCGTTGATGCGTGTTGAGTTGTGTTTGTTCTTGACCTCAAGTCATGATATTTGATGGAATTGCGCCAATTCTTTTCATGAGTGTCGGCCATTTAAGAATGCATCCACACACCAAATATTCGTATTCTGAGGCTCAAACATTTGAGGATAGCTCCTATTGCGTAAAAGTCATGCTTGTGAAAAAGTTCGAATCACTGAATGCATGTTCAGTTGTTTTTGTTCTTGACCTCAAGTCATGATTTTTGATGGAATTGCGCCAATTTTTTTTTATGAGTGTCGGCCATATCAGAATGCATCAACACACCAAATATGTGTATTCTGAGGCTGATACGTTTGAGGATAGCTCCTATTGCGTAAAAGTCATGCTTGTGAAAAAGCTCGAATCACTGAATGCATGTTCAGTTGTGTTTGTTCTTGACCTCAAGTCATGATTTTTGATGGAATTGCGCCAATTTTTTTCATGAGTTTCGGCCATATAAGAATGCATCAATACACCAAACATGTGTATTCTGAGGCTGATACGTTTGAGGATAGCTCCTATTGCGTAAAAGTCATGCTTGTGAAAATGTTCGAATCACTGAATGCATGTTCAGTTGTGTTTGTTCTTGACCTCAAGTCAAGATTTCTGATGGAATTGCGCCAATTTTTTTCATGTGTCGGCCATATCAGAATGCATCCACACACCAAATATGTGTATTCTGAGGCTCATACGTTTGAGGATAGCTCCTATTGCGTAAAAGTCATGCTTGTGAAAAAAGTTCGAATCACTGAATGCATGTTCAGTTGTGTTTGTTCTTGACCTCAAGTCATGATTTTTGATGGAATTGCGCCAATTTTTTTCATGAGTGTCGGCCATATCAGAATGCATCTACACACCAAATATGTGTATTCTGAGGCTGATACGTTTGAAGATAGCTCCTATTGCGTAAAAGTCATGCTTGTGAAAAAGATCGAATCACTGAATGCATGTTCAGTTGTGTTTGTTCTTGACCTCAAGTCATGATATTTGATGGAATTGCGCCAATTCTTTTCATGAGTGTCGGCCATTTAAGAATGCATCCACACACCAAATATTCGTATTCTGAGGCTCAAACATTTGAGGATAGCTCCTATTGCGTAAAAGTCATGCTTGTGAAAAAGTTCGAATCACTGAATGCATGTTCAGTTGTGTTTGTTCTTGACCTCAAGTCATGATTTTTGATGGAATTGCGCCAATTTTTTTTTTATGAGTGTCGGCCATATCAGAATGCATCAACACACCAAATATGTGTATTCTGAGGCTCATACGTTTGAGGATAGCTCCTATTGCGTAAAAGTCATGCTTGTGAAAAAGCTCGAATCACTGAATGCATGTTCAGTTGTGTTTGTTCTTGACCTCAAGTCATGATTTTTGATGGAATTGCGCCAATTTTTTTCATGAGTTTCGGCCATATAAGAATGCATCAATACACCAAACATGTGTATTCTGAGGCTGATACGTTTGAGGATAGCTCCTATTGCGTAAAAGTCATGCTTGTGAAAAGAGTTCGAATCACTGAATGCATGTTCAGTTGTGTTTGTTCTTGACCTCAAGTCAAGATTTTTGATGGAATTGCGCCAATTTTTTTCATGTGTCGGCCATATCAGAATGCATCCACACACCAAATATGTGTATTCTGAGGCTCATACGTTTGAGGATAGCTCCTATTGCGTAAAAGTCATGCTTGTGAAAAAGGTTCGAATCACTGAATGCATGTTCAGTTGTGTTTGTTCTTGACCTCAAGTCATGATTTTTGATGGAATTGCGCCAATTTTTTTCATGAGTGTCGGCCATATCAGAATGCATCCACACACCAAATATGTGTATTCTGAGGCTGATACGTTTGAAGATAGCTCCTATTGCGTAAAAGTCATGCTTGTGAAAAAGATCGAATCACTGAATGCATGTTCAGTTGTGTTTGTTCTTGACCTCAAGTCATGATATTTGATGGAATTGCGCCAATTCTTTTCATGAGTGTCGGCCATTTAAGAATGCATCCACACACCAAATATTCGTATTCTGAGGCTCAAACATTTGAGGATAGCTCCTATTGCGTAAAAGTCATGCTTGTGAAAAAGTTCGAATCACTGAATGCATGTTCAGTTGTGTTTGTTCTTGACCTCAAGTCATGATTTTTGATGGAATTGCGCTAATTTTTTTTTTATGAGTGTCGGCCATATCAGAATGCATCAACACACCAAATATGTGTTTTCTGAGGCTGATACGTTTGAGGATAGCTCCTATTGCGTAAAAGTCATGCTTGTGAAAAAGCTCGAATCACTGAATGCATGTTCAGTTGTGTTTGTTCTTGACCTCAAGTCATGATTTTTGATGGAATTGCGCCAATATTTTTCATGAGTTTCGGCCATATACGAATGCATCAATACACCAAATATGTGTATTCTGAGGCTGATACGTGTGAGGATAGCTCCTATTGCGTAAAAGTCATGCTTGTGAAAAAAGTTCGAATCACAGATGCATGTTCAGTTGTGTTTGTTCTTGACCTCAAGTCATGATTTTTGATGGAATTGAGCTAATTTTTTTCATGAGTGTCGGCCATATCAGAATGCATCCACACACCAAATATGTGTATTCTGAGGCTCATACGTTTGAGGATAGCTCCTATTGCGTAAAAGTCATGCTTGTGAAAAAAGTTCGAATCACTGAATGCATGTTCAGTTGTGTTTGTTCTTGACCTCAAGTCATGATTTTTGATGGAATTGCGCCAATTTTTTTCATGAGTTTCGGCCATATCAGAATGCATCTACACACCAAATATGTGTATTCTGAGGCTGATACGTTTGAAGATAGCTCCTATTGCGTAAAAGTCATGCTTGTGAAAAAGATCGAATCACTGAATGCATGTTCAGTTGTGTTTGTTCTTGACCTCAAGTCATGATTTTAGATGGAATTGCGCCAATTTTTTTTATGAGTGTCGGCCATATCAGAATGCATCCACACACCAAATATGTGTATTCTGAGGCTCAAACATTTGAGGATAGCTCCTATTGCGTAAAAGTCATGCTTGTGAAAAAGTTCGAATCACTGAATGCATGTTCAGTTGTGTTTGTTCTTGACCTCAAGTCATGATTTTTGATGGAATTGCGCCAATTTTTTTCATGAGTGTCGGCCATATCAGAATGCATCCACACACTAAATATGTGTATTCTGAGGCTCAAACATTTGAGGTTAGCTCCCGTTGCGTAAAAGTCATGCTTGTGAAAAAGTTCGAATCGTTGATGCGTGTTGAGTTGTGTTTGTTCTTGACCTCAAGTCATGATTTTTGATGGAATTGCGCTAATTTTTTTTTTATGAGTGTCGGCCATATCAGAATGTATCAACACACCAAATATGTGTATTCTGAGGCTCATACGTTTGAGGATAGCTCCCATTCCGTAAAAGTCATGCTTGTAAAAAAGTTCGAATCACTGAATGCATGTTCAGTTGTGTTTGTTCTTGACCTCAAGTCATGATTTTTTTTTTCATGAGTGTCGGCCATATCAGAATGCATCTACACACCAAATATGTGTATTCTGAGGCTCATACGTTTGAGGATAGCTCCTATTGCGTAAAAGTCATGCTGATGAAAAAGTTCGAATCACTGAATGCATGTTCAGTTGTGTTTGTTCTTGACCTCAAGTCATGATTTTTGATGGAATTGCGCCAATTCTTTTCATGAGTGTCGGCCATATAAGAATGCATGAATACACCAAACATGTGTATTCTGAGGCTCATACGTTTGAGGATAGCTCCTATTGCGTAAAAGTCATGCTTGTGAAAAAAGTTCGAATCAATGAATGCATGTTCAGTTGTGTTTGTTCTTGACCTCAAGTCATGATTTTTGATGGAATTGCGCCAATTATTTTTATGAGTGTCGGCCATATCAGAATGCATCCACACACCAAATATGTGTATTCTGAGGCTCATACGTTTGAGGATAGCTCCTATTGCGTAAAAGTCATGCTTGTGAAAAAGCTCGAATCACTGAATGCATGTTCAGTTGTGTTTGTTCTTGACCTCAAGTCATGATTTTTGATGGAATTGCGCCAATTTTTTTCATGAGATTCGGCGATTTAAGAATGCATCAATACACCAAATATGTGTATTCTGAGGCTGATACGTTTGAGGATAGCTCCTATTGCGTAAAAGTCATGCTTGTGAAAAAGATCGAATCACTGAATGCATGTTCAGTTGTGTTTGTTCTTGACCTCAAGTCATGATTTTAGATGGAATTGCGCCAATTTTTTTTATGAGTGTCGGCCATATCACAATGCATCCACACACCAAATATTTGTATTCTGAGGCTCAAACATTTGAGGATAGCTCCTATTGCGTAAAAGTCATGCTTGTGAAAAAGTTCGAATCACTGAATGCATGTTCAGTTGTGTTTGTTCTTGACCTCAAGTCATGATTTTTGATGGAATTGCGCCAATTTTTTTCATGAGTGTCGGCCATATCAGAATGCATCCACACACTAAATATGTGTATTCTGAGGCTCAAACATTTGAGGTTAGCTCCCGTTGCGTAAAAGTCATGCTTGTGAAAAAGTTCGAATCGTTGATGCGTGTTGAGTTGTGTTTGTTCTTGACCTCAAGTCATGATTTTTGATGGAATTGCGCTAATTTTTTTTTTATGAGTGTCGGCCATATCAGAATGTATCAACACACCAAATATGTGTATTCTGAGGCTCATACGTTTGAGGATAGCTCCCATTCCGTAAAAGTCATGCTTGTAAAAAAGTTCGAATCACTGAATGCATGTTCAGTTGTGTTTGTTCTTGACCTCAAGTCATGATTTTTTTTTTCATGAGTGTCGGCCATATCAGAATGCATCTACACACCAAATATGTGTATTCTGAGGCTCATACGTTTGAGGATAGCTCCTATTGCGTAAAAGTCATGCTGATGAAAAAGTTCGAATCACTGAATGCATGTTCAGTTGTGTTTGTTCTTGACCTCAAGTCATGATTTTTGATGGAATTGCGCCAATTCTTTTCATGAGTGTCGGCCATATAAGAATGCATGAATACACCAAACATGTGTATTCTGAGGCTCATACGTTTGAGGATAGCTCCTATTGCGTAAAAGTCATGCTTGTGAAAAAAGTTCGAATCAATGAATGCATGTTCAGTTGTGTTTGTTCTTGACCTCAAGTCATGATTTTTGATGGAATTGCGCCAATTATTTTTATGAGTGTCGGCCATATCAGAATGCATCCACACACCAAATATGTGTATTCTGAGGCTCATACGTTTGAGGATAGCTCCTATTGCGTAAAAGTCATGCTTGTGAAAAAGCTCGAATCACTGAATGCATGTTCAGTTGTGTTTGTTCTTGACCTCAAGTCATGATTTTTGATGGAATTGCGCCAATTTTTTTCATGAGATTCGGCGATTTAAGAATGCATCAATACACCAAATATGTGTATTCTGAGGCTCATACGTTTGAGGATAGCTCCTATTGCGTAAAAGTCATGCTTGTGAAAAAGTTCGAATCACTGAATGCATGTTCAGTTGTGTTTGTTCTTGACCTCAAGTCATGATTTTTGATGGAATTGCGCCAATTTTTTTATGAGTGTCGGCCATATCAGAATGCATCCACACACCAAATATGTGTATTCTGAGGCTCATACGTTTGAGGATAGCTCCTATTGCGTAAAAGTCATGCTTGTGAAAAAGTTCGAATCACTGAATGCATGTTCTGATGTGTTTGTTCTTGACCTCAAGTGATGATTTTTGATGGAATTGCGCCAATTTTTTTCATGAGTGTCGGCCATATCAGAATGCATCTACACACCAAATATTTGTATTCTGAGGCACATACGTTTGAGGATAGCTCCTATTGCGTAAAAGTCATGCTTGTGAAAAAGTTCGAATCACTGAATGCATGTTCAGTTGTGTTTGTTCTTGACCTCAAGTCATGATTTTTGATGGAATTGCGCCAATTTTTTTCATGAGTGTCGGCCATATGAGAATGCATCCACACACCTAATATGTGTATTCTGAGGCTCAAACATTTGAGGATAGCTCCTATTGCGTAAAAGTCATGCTTGTGAAAAAGTTCGAATCACTGAATGCATGTTCAGTTGTGTTTGTTCTTGACCTCAAGTCATGATTTTTGATGGAATTGCGCCAATTTTTTTCATGAGTGTCGGCCATATGAGAATGCATCCACACACTAAATATGTGTATTCTGAGGCTCAAACATTTGAGGTTAGCTCCCGTTGCGTAAAAGTCATGCTTGTGAAAAAGTTCGAATCGTTGATGCGTGCTGAGTTGTGTTTGTTCTTGACCTCAAGTCATGATATTTGATGGAATTGCGCCAATTCTTTTCATGAGTGTCGGCCATTTAAGAATGCATCCACACACCAAATATTCGTATTCTGAGGCTCAAACATTTGAGGATAGCTCCTATTGCGTAAAAGTCATGCTTGTGAAAAAAGTTCGAATCACTGAATGCATGTTCAGTTGTGTTTGTTCTTGACCTCAAGTCATGATTTTTGATGGAATTGCGCCAATTTTTTTTATGAGTGTCGGCCATATCAGAATGCATCCACACACCAAATATGTGTATTCTGAGGCTCATACGTTTGAGGATAGCTCCTATTGCGTAAAAGTCATGCTTGTGAAAAAGTTCGAATCACTGAATGCATGTTCTGTTGTGTTTGTTCTTGACCTCAAGTCATGATTTTTGATGGAATTGCGCCAATTTTTTTCATGAGTTTCGGCCATATAAGAATGCATCAATACACCAAACATGTGTATTCTGAGGCTGATACGTTTGAGGATAGCTCCTATTGCGTAAAAGTCATGCTTGTGAAAAAAGTTCGAATCACAGATGCATGTTCAGTTGTGTTTGTTCTTGACCTCAAGTCATGATTTTTGATGGAATTGCGCCAATTTTTTTCATGAGTGTCGGCCATATCAGAATGCATCCACACACCAAATATGTGTATTCTGAGGCGCATACGTTTGAGGATAGCTCCTATTGCGTAAAAGTCATGCTTGTGAAAAAAGTTCGAATCACTGAATGCATGTTCAGTTGTGTTTGTTCTTGACCTCAAGTCATGATTTTTGATGGAATTGCGCCAATTTTTTTCATGAGTTTCGGCCATTTAAGAATTCATCAATACACCAAATATGTGTATTCTGCGGCTGATACGTTTGAGGATAGCTCCTATTGCGTAAAAGTCATGCTTGTGAAAAAAGTTCGAATCACTGAATGCATGTTCAGTTGTGTTTGTTCTTGACCTCAAGTCATGATTTTTGATGGAATTGCGCCAATTTTTTTCATGAGTGTCGGCCATATGAGAATGCATCCACACACTAAATATGTGTATTCTGAGGCTCAAACATTTGAGGATAGCTCCTATTGCGTAAAAGTCATGCTTGTGAAAAAGTTCGAATCACTGAATGCATGTTCTGTTGTGTTTGTTCTTGACCTCAAGTCATGATTTTTGATGGAATTGCGCCAATTTTTTTCATGAGTGTCGGCCATATGAGAATGCATCCACACACTAAATATGTGTATTCTGAGGCTCAAACATTTGAGGATAGCTCCTATTGCGTAAAAGTCATGCTGATGAAAAAGTTCGAATCACTGAATGCATGTTCAGTTGTGTTTGTTCTTGACCTCAAGTCATGATTTTTGATGGAATTGCGCCAATTTTTTTCATGAGTGTCGGCCATATCAGAATGCATCTACACACCAAATATTTGTATTCTGAGGCTCATACGTTTGAGGATAGCTCCTATTGCGTAAAAGTCATGCTTGTGAAAAAGTTCGAATCACTGAATGCATGTTCAGTTGTGTTTGTTCTTGACCTCAAGTCATGATTTTTGATGGAATTGCGCCAATTTTTTTCATGAGTGTCGGCCATATGAGCATGCATCCACACACTAAATATGTGTATTCTGAGGCTCAAACATTTGAGGATAGCTCCTATTGCGTAAAAGTCATGCTTGTGAAAAAGTTCGAATCACTGAATGCATGTTCAGTTGTGTTTGTTCTTGACCTCAAGTCATGATTTTTGATGGAATTGCGCTAATTTTTTTTTTATGAGTGTCGGCCATATCAGAATGCATCAACACACCAAATATGTGTATTCTGAGGCTGATACGTTTGAGGATAGCTCCTATTGCGTAAAAGTCATGCTTTTGAAAAAGTTCGAATCACTGAATGCATGTTCAGTTGTGTTTGTTCTTGACCTCAAGTCATGATTTTTGATGGAATTGCGCCAATTTTTTTCATGAGTTTCGGCCATATAAGAATGCATCAATACACCAAACATGTGTATTCTGAGGCTGATACGTTTGAGGATAGCTCCTATTGCGTAAAAGTCATGCTTGTGAAAAAAGTTCGAATCACTGAATGCATGTTCAGTTGTGTTTGTTCTTGACCTCAAGTCATGATTTTTGATGGAATTGCGCCAATTTTTTTATGAGTGTCGGCCATATCAGAATGCATCCACACACCAAATATGTGTATTCTGAGGCTCATACGTTTGAGGATAGCTCCTATTGCGTAAAAGTCATGCTTGTGAAAAAAGTTCGAATCACTGAATGCATGTTCAGTTGTGTTTGTTCTTGACCTCAAGTCATGATTTTTGATGGAATTGCGCCAATTTTTTTCATGAGTGTCGGCTATATCAGAATGCATCTACTCATCAAATATGTGTATTCTGAGGCTCATACGTTTGAAGATAGCTCCTATTGCGTAAAAGTCATGCTTGTGAAAAAGATCGAATCACTGAATGCATGTTCAGTTGTGTTTGTTCTTGACCTCAAGTCATGATTTTTGATGGAATTGCGCCAATTTTTTTTATGAGTGTCGGCCATATCAGAATGCATCCACACACCAAATATGTGTATTCTGAGGCACAAACATTTGAGGATAGCTCCTATTGCGTAAAAGTCATGCTTGTGAAAAAGTTCGAATCACTGAATGCATGTTCAGTTGTGTTTGTTCTTGACCTCAAGTCATGATTTTTGATGGAATTGCGCTAATTTTTTTCATGAGTGTCGGCCATATGAGAATGCATCCACACACTAAATATGTGTATTCTGAGGCTCAAACATTTGAGGTTAGCTCCCGTTGCGTAAAAGTCATGCTTGTGAAAAAGTTCGAATCGTTGATGCGTGTTGAGTTGTGTTTGTTCTTGACCTTAAGTCATGATATTTGATGGAATTGCGCCAATTCTTTTCATGAGTGTCGGCCATTTAAGAATGCATCCACACACCAAATATTCGTATTCTGAGGCTCAAACATTTGAGGATAGCTCCTATTGCGTAAAAGTCATGCTTGTGAAAAAGTTCGAATCACTGAATGCATGTTCAGTTGTGTTTGTTCTTGACCTCAAGTCATGATTTTTGATGGAATTGCGCTAATTTTTTTTTTATGAGTGTCGGCCATATCAGAATGCATCAACACACCAAATATGTGTATTCTGAGGCTCATACGTTTGAGGATAGCTCCTATTGCGTAAAAGTCATGCTTGTGAAAAAGTTCGAATCACTGAATGCATGTTCAGTTGTGTTTGTTCTTGACCTCAAGTCATGATTTTTGATGGAATTGCGCCAATTTTTTTCATGAGTGTCGGCCATATCAGAATGCATCAATACACCAAACATGTGTATTCTGAGGCTCATACGTTTGAGGATAGCTCCTATTGCGTAAAAGTCATGCTTGTGAAAAAAGTTCGAATCACTGAATGCATGTTCAGTTGTGTTTGTTCTTGACCTCAAGTCATGATTTTTGATGGAATTGCGCCAATTTTTTTTATGAGTGTCGGCCATATCAGAATGCATCCACACACCAAATATGTGTATTCTGAGGCTCATACGTTTGAGGATAGCTCCTATTGCGTAAAAGTCATGCTTGTGAAAAAGATCGAATCACTGAATGCATGTTCAGTTGTGTTTGTTCTTGACCTCAAGTCATGATTTTTGATGGAATTGCGCCAATCTTTTTCATGAGTTTCGGCCATATAAGAATGCATCAACACACCAAATATGTGTATTCTGAGGCTCATACGTTTGAGGATAGCTCCTATTGCGTAAAAGTCATGCTTGTGAAAAAAGTTCGAATCACAGATGCATGTTCAGTTGTGTTTGTTCTTGACCTCAAGTCATGATTTTTGATGGAATTGCGCCAATTTTTTTCATGAGTGTCGGCCATATCAGAATGCATCCACACACCAAATATGTGTATTCTGAGGCTCATACGTTTGAGGATAGCTCCTATTGCGTAAAAGTCATGCTTGTGAAAAAAGTTCGAATCACTGAATGCATGTTCAGTTGTGTTTGTTCTTGACCTCAAGTCATGATTTTTGATGGAATTGCACCAATTTTTTTCATGAGTGTCGGCCATATCAGAATGCATCTACACACCAAATATGTGTATGCTGAGGCTCATACGTTTGAAGATAGCTCCTATTGCGTAAAAGTCATGCTTGTGAAAAAGATCGAATCACTGAATGCATGTTCAGTTGTGTTTGTTCTTGACCTCAAGTCATGATTTTTGATGGAATTGCGCTAATTTTTTTTTATGGGTGTCGGCCATATCAGAATGCATCAACACACCAAATATGTGTATTCTGAGGCTCATACGTTTGAGGATAGCTCCTATTGCGTAAAAGTCATGCTGATGAAAAAGTTCTAATCACTGAATGCATGTTCAGTTGTGTTTGTTCTTGACCTCAAGTCATGATTTTTGATGGAATTGCGCTAATTTTTTTTTTATGAGTGTCGGCCATATCAGAATGCATCAACACACCAAATATGTGTATTCTGAGGCTCATACGTTTGAGGATAGCTCCTATTGCGTAAAAGTCATGCTTGTGAAAAAGTTCGAATCACTGAATGCATGTTCAGTTGTGTTTGTTCTTGACCTCAAGTCATGATTTTTGATGGAATTGCGCCAATTTTTTTCATGAGTGTCGGCCATATAAGAATGCATCAATACACCAAACATGTGTATTCTGAGGCTGATACGTTTGAGGATAGCTCCTATTGCGTAAAAGTCATGCTTGTGAAAAAAGTTCGAATCACTGAATGCATGTTCAGTTGTGTTTGTTCTTGACCTCAAGTCATGATTTTTGATGGAATTGCGCCAATTTTTTTCATGAATGTCGGCCATATCAGAATGCATCCACACACCAAATATGTGTATTCTGAGGCTCATACGTTTGAGGATAGCTCCTATTGCGTAAAAGTCATGCTTGTGAAAAAAGTTCGAATCACTGAATGCATGTTCAGTTGTGTTTGTTCTTGACCTCAAGTCATGATTTTTGATGGAATTGCGCCAATTTTTTTCATGAGTGTCGGCTATATCAGAATGCATCTACACACCAAATATGTGTATTCTGAGGCTCATACGTTTGAAGATAGCTCCTATTGCGTAAAAGTCATGCTTGTGAAAAAGATCGAATCACTGAATGCATGTTCAGTTGTGTTTGTTCTTGACCTCAAGTCATGATTTTTGATGGAATTGCGCCAATTTTTTTTATGAGTGTCGGCCATATGAGCATGCATCCACACACTAAATATGTGTATTCTGAGGCTCAAACATTTGAGGATAGCTCCTATTGCGTAAAAGTCATGCTTGTGAAAAAGTTCGAATCACTGAATGCATGTTCAGTTGTGTTTGTTCTTGACCTCAAGTCATGATTTTTGATGGAATTGCGCTAATTTTTTTTTTATGAGTGTCGGCCATATCAGAATGCATCAACACACCAAATATGTGTATTCTGAGGCTCATACGTTTGAGGATAGCTCCTATTGCGTAAAAGTCATGCTTGTGAAAAAGTTCGAATCACTGAATGCATGTTCAGTTGTGTTTGTTCTTGACCTCAAGTCATGATTTTTGATGGAATTGCGCCAATTTTTTTCATGAGTTTCGGCCATATAAGAATGCATCAATACACCAAACATGTGTATTCTGAGGCTGATACGTTTGAGGATAGCTCCTATTGCGTAAAAGTCATGCTTGTGAAAAAAGTTCGAATCACTGAATGCATGTTCAGTTGTGTTTGTTCTTGACCTCAAGTCATGATTTTTGATGGAATTGCGCCAATTTTTTTCATGAGTTTCGGCCATATAAGAATGCATCAATACACCAAACATGTGTATTCTGAGGCTGATACGTTTGAGGATAGCTCCTGTTGCGTAAAAGTCATGCTTGTGAAAAAAGTTCGAATCACTGAATGCATGTTCAGTTGTGTTTGTTCTTGACCTCAAGTCATGATTTTTGATGGAATTGCGCCAATTTTTTTATGAGTGTCGGCCATATCAGAATGCATCCACACACCAAATATGTGTATTCTGAGGCTCATACGTTTGAGGATAGCTCCTATTGCGTAAAAGTCATGCTTGTGAAAAAAGTTCGAATCACTGAATGCATGTTCAGTTGTGTTTGTTCTTGACCTCAAGTCATGATTTTTGATGGAATTGCGCCAATTTTTTTCATGAGTGTCGGCTATATCAGAATGCATCTACTCATCAAATATGTGTATTCTGAGGCTCATACGTTTGAAGATAGCTCCTATTGCGTAAAAGTCATGCTTGTGAAAAAGATCGAATCACTGAATGCATGTTCAGTTGTGTTTGTTCTTGACCTCAAGTCATGATTTTTGATGGAATTGCGCCAATTTTTTTTATGAGTGTCGGCCATATCAGAATGCATCCACACACCAAATATGTGTATTCTGAAGCACAAACATTTGAGGATAGCTCCTATTGCGTAAAAGTCATGCTTGTGAAAAAGTTCGAATCACTGAATGCATGTTCAGTTGTGTTTGTTCTTGACCTCAAGTCATGATTTTTGATGGAATTGCGCTAATTTTTTTCATGAGTGTCGGCCATATGAGAATGCATCCACACACTAAATATGTGTATTCTGAGGCTCAAACATTTGAGGTTAGCTCCCGTTGCGTAAAAGTCATGCTTGTGAAAAAGTTCGAATCGTTGATGCGTGTTGAGTTGTGTTTGTTCTTGACCTTAAGTCATGATATTTGATGGAATTGCGCCAATTCTTTTCATGAGTGTCGGCCATTTAAGAATGCATCCACACACCAAATATTCGTATTCTGAGGCTCAAACATTTGAGGATAGCTCCTATTGCGTAAAAGTCATGCTTGTGAAAAAGTTCGAATCACTGAATGCATGTTCAGTTGTGTTTGTTCTTGACCTCAAGTCATGATTTTTGATGGAATTGCGCTAATTTTTTTTTTATGAGTGTCGGCCATATCAGAATGCATCAACACACCAAATATGTGTATTCTGAGGCTCATACGTTTGAGGATAGCTCCTATTGCGTAAAAGTCATGCTTGTGAAAAAGTTCGAATCACTGAATGCATGTTCAGTTGTGTTTGTTCTTGACCTCAAGTCATGATTTTTGATGGAATTGCGCCAATTTTTTTCATGAGTTTCGGCCATATAAGAATGCATCAATACACCAAACATGTGTATTCTGAGGCTGATACGTTTGAGGATAGCTCCTATTGCGTAAAAGTCATGCTTGTGAAAAAAGTTCGAATCACTGAATGCATGTTCAGTTGTGTTTGTTCTTGACCTCAAGTCATGATTTTTGATGGAATTGCGCCAATTTTTTTCATGAGTTTCGGCCATATAAGAATGCATCAATACACCAAACATGTGTATTCTGAGGCTGATACGTTTGAGGATAGCTCCTGTTGCGTAAAAGTCATGCTTGTGAAAAAAGTTCGAATCACTGAATGCATGTTCAGTTGTGTTTGTTCTTGACCTCAAGTCATGATTTTTGATGGAATTGCGCCAATTTTTTTATGAGTGTCGGCCATATCAGAATGCATCCACACACCAAATATGTGTATTCTGAGGCTCATACGTTTGAGGATAGCTCCTATTGCGTAAAAGTCATGCTTGTGAAAAAAGTTCGAATCACTGAATGCATGTTCAGTTGTGTTTGTTCTTGACCTCAAGTCATGATTTTTGATGGAATTGCGCCAATTTTTTTCATGAGTGTCGGCTATATCAGAATGCATCTACTCATCAAATATGTGTATTCTGAGGCTCATACGTTTGAAGATAGCTCCTATTGCGTAAAAGTCATGCTTGTGAAAAAGATCGAATCACTGAATGCATGTTCAGTTGTGTTTGTTCTTGACCTCAAGTCATGATTTTTGATGGAATTGCGCCAATTTTTTTTATGAGTGTCGGCCATATCAGAATGCATCCACACACCAAATATGTGTATTCTGAAGCACAAACATTTGAGGATAGCTCCTATTGCGTAAAAGTCATGCTTGTGAAAAAGTTCGAATCACTGAATGCATGTTCAGTTGTGTTTGTTCTTGACCTCAAGTCATGATTTTTGATGGAATTGCGCTAATTTTTTTCATGAGTGTCGGCCATATGAGAATGCATCCACACACTAAATATGTGTATTCTGAGGCTCAAACATTTGAGGTTAGCTCCCGTTGCGTAAAAGTCATGCTTGTGAAAAAGTTCGAATCGTTGATGCGTGTTGAGTTGTGTTTGTTCTTGACCTTAAGTCATGATATTTGATGGAATTGCGCCAATTCTTTTCATGAGTGTCGGCCATTTAAGAATGCATCCACACACCAAATATTCGTATTCTGAGGCTCAAACATTTGAGGATAGCTCCTATTGCGTAAAAGTCATGCTTGTGAAAAAGTTCGAATCACTGAATGCATGTTCAGTTGTGTTTGTTCTTGACCTCAAGTCATGATTTTTGATGGAATTGCGCTAAAATTTTTTTTATGAGTGTCGGCCATATCAGAATGCATCAACACACCAAATATGTGTATTCTGAGGCTCATACGTTTGAGGATAGCTCCTATTGCGTAAAAGTCATGCTTGTGAAAAAGTTCGAATCACTGAATGCATGTTCAGTTGTGTTTGTTCTTGACCTCAAGTCATGATTTTTGATGGAATTGCGCCAATTTTTTTCATGAGTTTCGGCCATATAAGAATGCATCAATACACCAAACATGTGTATTCTGAGGCTGATACGTTTGAGGATAGCTCCTATTGCGTAAAAGTCATGCTTGTGAAAAAAGTTCGAATCACTGAATGCATGTTCAGTTGTGTTTGTTCTTGACCTCAAGTCATGATTTTTGATGGAATTGCGCCAATTTTTTTCATGAGTTTCGGCCATATAAGAATGCATCAATACACCAAACATGTGTATTCTGAGGCTGATACGTTTGAGGATAGCTCCTGTTGCGTAAAAGTCATGCTTGTGAAAAAAGTTCGAATCACTGAATGCATGTTCAGTTGTGTTTGTTCTTGACCTCAAGTCATGATTTTTGATGGAATTGCGCCAATTTTTTTATGAGTGTCGGCCATATCAGAATGCATCCACACACCAAATATGTGTATTCTGAGGCTCATACGTTTGAGGATAGCTCCTATTGCGTAAAAGTCATGCTTGTGAAAAAAGTTCGAATCACTGAATGCATGTTCAGTTGTGTTTGTTCTTGACCTCAAGTCATGATTTTTGATGGAATTGCGCCAATTTTTTTCATGAGTGTCGGCTATATCAGAATGCATCTACTCATCAAATATGTGTATTCTGAGGCTCATACGTTTGAAGATAGCTCCTATTGCGTAAAAGTCATGCTTGTGAAAAAGATCGAATCACTGAATGCATGTTCAGTTGTGTTTGTTCTTGACCTCAAGTCATGATTTTTGATGGAATTGCGCCAATTTTTTTTATGAGTGTCGGCCATATCAGAATGCATCCACACACCAAATATGTGTATTCTGAAGCACAAACATTTGAGGATAGCTCCTATTGCGTAAAAGTCATGCTTGTGAAAAAGTTCGAATCACTGAATGCATGTTCAGTTGTGTTTGTTCTTGACCTCAAGTCATGATTTTTGATGGAATTGCGCTAATTTTTTTCATGAGTGTCGGCCATATGAGAATGCATCCACACACTAAATATGTGTATTCTGAGGCTCAAACATTTGAGGTTAGCTCCCGTTGCGTAAAAGTCATGCTTGTGAAAAAGTTCGAATCGTTGATGCGTGTTGAGTTGTGTTTGTTCTTGACCTTAAGTCATGATATTTGATGGAATTGCGCCAATTCTTTTCATGAGTGTCGGCCATTTAAGAATGCATCCACACACCAAATATTCGTATTCTGAGGCTCAAACATTTGAGGATAGCTCCTATTGCGTAAAAGTCATGCTTGTGAAAAAGTTCGAATCACTGAATGCATGTTCAGTTGTGTTTGTTCTTGACCTCAAGTCATGATTTTTGATGGAATTGCGCTAATTTTTTTTTTATGAGTGTCGGCCATATCAGAATGCATCAACACACCAAATATGTGTATTCTGAGGCTCATACGTTTGAGGATAGCTCCTATTGCGTAAAAGTCATGCTTGTGAAAAAGTTCGAATCACTGAATGCATGTTCAGTTGTGTTTGTTCTTGACCTCAAGTCATGATTTTTGATGGAATTGCGCCAATTTTTTTCATGAGTGTCGGCCATATCAGAATGCATCAATACACCAAACATGTGTATTCTGAGGCTCATACGTTTGAGGATAGCTCCTATTGCGTAAAAGTCATGCTTGTGAAAAAAGTTCGAATCACTGAATGCATGTTCTGATGTGTTTGTTCTTGACCTCAAGTCATGATTTTTGATGGAATTGCGCCAATTTTTTTTATGAGTGTCGGCCATATCAGAATGCATCCACACACCAAATATGTGTATTCTGAGGCTCATACGTTTGAGGATAGCTCCTATTGCGTAAAAGTCATGCTTGTGAAAAAGATCGAATCACTGAATGCATGTTCAGTTGTGTTTGTTCTTGACCTCAAGTCATGATTTTTGATGGAATTGCGCCAATCTTTTTCATGAGTTTCGGCCATATAAGAATGCATCAACACACCAAATATGTGTATTCTGAGGCTCATACGTTTGAGGATAGCTCCTATTGCGTAAAAGTCATGCTTGTGAAAAAAGTTCGAATCACAGATGCATGTTCAGTTGTGTTTGTTCTTGACCTCAAGTCATGATTTTTGATGGAATTGCGCCAATTTTTTTCATGAGTGTCGGCCATATCAGAATGCATCCACACACCAAATATGTGTATTCTGAGGCTCATACGTTTGAGGATAGCTCCTATTGCGTAAAAGTCATGCTTGTGAAAAAAGTTCGAATCACTGAATGCATGTTCAGTTGTGTTTGTTCTTGACCTCAAGTCATGATTTTTGATGGAATTGCACCAATTTTTTTCATGAGTGTCGGCCATATCAGAATGCATCTACACACCAAATATGTGTATGCTGAGGCTCATACGATTGAAGATAGCTCCTATTGCGTAAAAGTCATGCTTGTGAAAAAGATCGAATCACTGAATGCATGTTCAGTTGTGTTTGTTCTTGACCTCAAGTCATGATTTTTGATGGAATTGCGCTAATTTTTTTTTATGGGTGTCGGCCATATCAGAATGCATCAACACACCAAATATGTGTATTCTGAGGCTCATACGTTTGAGGATAGCTCCTATTGCGTAAAAGTCATGCTGATGAAAAAGTTCTAATCACTGAATGCATGTTCAGTTGTGTTTGTTCTTGACCTCAAGTCATGATTTTTGATGGAATTGCGCTAATTTTTTTTTATGAGTGTCGGCCATATCAGAATGCATCAACACACCAAATATGTGTATTCTGAGGCTCATACGTTTGAGGATAGCTCCTATTGCGTAAAAGTCATGCTTGTGAAAAAGTTCGAATCACTGAATGCATGTTCAGTTGTGTTTGTTCTTGACCTCAAGTCATGATTTTTGATGGAATTGCGCCAATTTTTTTCATGAGTGTCGGCCATATAAGAATGCATCAATACACCAAACATGTGTATTCTGAGGCTGATACGTTTGAGGATAGCTCCTATTGCGTAAAAGTCATGCTTGTGAAAAAAGTTCGAATCACTGAATGCATGTTCAGTTGTGTTTGTTCTTGACCTCAAGTCATGATTTTTGATGGAATTGCGCCAATTTTTTTCATGAATGTCGGCCATATCAGAATGCATCCACACACCAAATATGTGTATTCTGAGGCTCATACGTTTGAGGATAGCTCCTATTGCGTAAAAGTCATGCTTGTGAAAAAAGTTCGAATCACTGAATGCATGTTCAGTTGTGTTTGTTCTTGACCTCAAGTCATGATTTTTGATGGAATTGCGCCAATTTTTTTCATGAGTGTCGGCTATATCAGAATGCATCTACACACCAAATATGTGTATTCTGAGGCTGATACGTTTGAAGATAGCTCCTATTGCGTAAAAGTCATGCTTGTGAAAAAGATCGAATCACTGAATGCATGTTCAGTTGTGTTTGTTCTTGACCTCAAGTCATGATTTTTGATGGAATTGCGCCAATTTTTTTTATGAGTGTCGGCCATATGAGCATGCATCCACACACTAAATATGTGTATTCTGAGGCTCAAACATTTGAGGATAGCTCCTATTGCGTAAAAGTCATGCTTGTGAAAAAGTTCGAATCACTGAATGCATGTTCAGTTGTGTTTGTTCTTGACCTCAAGTCATGATTTTTGATGGAATTGCGCTAATTTTTTTTTTATGAGTGTCGGCCATATCAGAATGCATCAACACACCAAATATGTGTATTCTGAGGCTCATACGTTTGAGGATAGCTCCTATTGCGTAAAAGTCATGCTTGTGAAAAAGTTCGAATCACTGAATGCATGTTCAGTTGTGTTTGTTCTTGACCTCAAGTCATGATTTTTGATGGAATTGCGCCAATTTTTTTCATGAGTGTCGGCCATATCAGAATGCATCAATACACCAAACATGTGTATTCTGAGGCTCATACGTTTGAGGATAGCTCCTATTGCGTAAAAGTCATGCTTGTGAAAAAAGTTCGAATCACTGAATGCATGTTCTGATGTGTTTGTTCTTGACCTCAAGTCATGATTTTTGATGGAATTGCGCCAATTTTTTTTATGAGTGTCGGCCATATCAGAATGCATCCACACACCAAATATGTGTATTCTGAGGCTCATACGTTTGAGGATAGCTCCTATTGCGTAAAAGTCATGCTTGTGAAAAAGATCGAATCACTGAATGCATGTTCAGTTGTGTTTGTTCTTGACCTCAAGTCATGATTTTTGATGGAATTGCGCCAATCTTTTTCATGAGTTTCGGCCATATAAGAATGCATCAACACACCAAATATGTGTATTCTGAGGCTCATACGTTTGAGGATAGCTCCTATTGCGTAAAAGTCATGCTTGTGAAAAAAGTTCGAATCACAGATGCATGTTCAGTTGTGTTTGTTCTTGACCTCAAGTCATGATTTTTGATGGAATTGCGCCAATTTTTTTCATGAGTGTCGGCCATATCAGAATGCATCCACACACCAAATATGTGTATTCTGAGGCTCATACGTTTGAGGATAGCTCCTATTGCGTAAAAGTCATGCTTGTGAAAAAAGTTCGAATCACTGAATGCATGTTCAGTTGTGTTTGTTCTTGACCTCAAGTCATGATTTTTGATGGAATTGCACCAATTTTTTTCATGAGTGTCGGCCATATCAGAATGCATCTACACACCAAATATGTGTATGCTGAGGCTCATACGTTTGAAGATAGCTCCTATTGCGTAAAAGTCATGCTTGTGAAAAAGATCGAATCACTGAATGCATGTTCAGTTGTGTTTGTTCTTGACCTCAAGTCATGATTTTTGATGGAATTGCGCTAATTTTTTTTTATGGGTGTCGGCCATATCAGAATGCATCAACACACCAAATATGTGTATTCTGAGGCTCATACGTTTGAGGATAGCTCCTATTGCGTAAAAGTCATGCTGATGAAAAAGTTCTAATCACTGAATGCATGTTCAGTTGTGTTTGTTCTTGACCTCAAGTCATGATTTTTGATGGAATTGCGCTAATTTTTTTTTATGAGTGTCGGCCATATCAGAATGCATCAACACACCAAATATGTGTATTCTGAGGCTCATACGTTTGAGGATAGCTCCTATTGCGTAAAAGTCATGCTTGTGAAAAAGTTCGAATCACTGAATGCATGTTCAGTTGTGTTTGTTCTTGACCTCAAGTCATGATTTTTGATGGAATTGCGCCAATTTTTTTCATGAGTGTCGGCCATATAAGAATGCATCAATACACCAAACATGTGTATTCTGAGGCTGATACGTTTGAGGATAGCTCCTATTGCGTAAAAGTCATGCTTGTGAAAAAAGTTCGAATCACTGAATGCATGTTCAGTTGTGTTTGTTCTTGACCTCAAGTCATGATTTTTGATGGAATTGCGCCAATTTTTTTCATGAATGTCGGCCATATCAGAATGCATCCACACACCAAATATGTGTATTCTGAGGCTCATACGTTTGAGGATAGCTCCTATTGCGTAAAAGTCATGCTTGTGAAAAAAGTTCGAATCACTGAATGCATGTTCAGTTGTGTTTGTTCTTGACCTCAAGTCATGATTTTTGATGGAATTGCGCCAATTTTTTTCATGAGTGTCGGCTATATCAGAATGCATCTACACACCAAATATGTGTATTCTGAGGCTGATACGTTTGAAGATAGCTCCTATTGCGTAAAAGTCATGCTTGTGAAAAAGATCGAATCACTGAATGCATGTTCAGTTGTGTTTGTTCTTGACCTCAAGTCATGATTTTTGATGGAATTGCGCCAATTTTTTTTATGAGTGTCGGCCATATGAGCATGCATCCACACACTAAATATGTGTATTCTGAGGCTCAAACATTTGAGGATAGCTCCTATTGCGTAAAAGTCATGCTTGTGAAAAAGTTCGAATCACTGAATGCATGTTCAGTTGTGTTTGTTCTTGACCTCAAGTCATGATTTTTGATGGAATTGCGCTAATTTTTTTTTTATGAGTGTCGGCCATATCAGAATGCATCAACACACCAAATATGTGTATTCTGAGGCTCATACGTTTGAGGATAGCTCCTATTGCGTAAAAGTCATGCTTGTGAAAAAGTTCGAATCACTGAATGCATGTTCAGTTGTGTTTGTTCTTGACCTCAAGTCATGATTTTTGATGGAATTGCGCCAATTTTTTTCATGAGTTTCGGCCATATAAGAATGCATCAATACACCAAACATGTGTATTCTGAGGCTGATACGTTTGAGGATAGCTCCTATTGCGTAAAAGTCATGCTTGTGAAAAAAGTTCGAATCACTGAATGCATGTTCAGTTGTGTTTGTTCTTGACCTCAAGTCATGATTTTTGATGGAATTGCGCCAATTTTTTTATGAGTGTCGGCCATATCAGAATGCATCCACACACCAAATATGTGTATTCTGAGGCTCATACGTTTGAGGATAGCTCCTATTGCGTAAAAGTCATGCTTGTGAAAAAAGTTCGAATCACTGAATGCATGTTCAGTTGTGTTTGTTCTTGACCTCAAGTCATGATTTTTGATGGAATTGCGCCAATTTTTTTTATGAGTGTCGGCCATATCAGAATGCATCCACACATCAAATATGTGTATTCTGAGGCTCATACGTTTGAGGATAGCTCCTATTGCGTAAAAGTCATGCTTGTGAAAAAGATCGAATCACTGAATGCATGTTCAGTTGTGTTTGTTCTTGACCTCAAGTCATGATTTTTGATGGAATTGCGCCAATCTTTTTCATGAGTTTCGGCCATATAAGAATGCATCAATACACCAAACATGTGTATTCTGAGGCTCATACGTTTGAGGATAGCTCCTATTGCGTAAAAGTCATGCTTGTGAAAAAAGTTCGAATCACAGATGCATGTTCAGTTGTGTTTGTTCTTGACCTCAAGTCATGATTTTTGATGGAATTGCGCCAATTTTTTTCATGAGTGTCGGCCATATCAGAATGCATCCACACACCAAATATGTGTATTCTGAGGCTCATACGTTTGAGGATAGCTCCTATTGCGTAAAAGTCATGCTTGTGAAAAAAGTTCGAATCACTGAATGCATGTTCAGTTGTGTTTGTTCTTGACCTCAAGTCATGATTTTTGATGGAATTGCGCCAATTTTTTTCATGAGTGTCGGCCATATCAGAATGCATCTACACACCAAATATGTGTATGCTGAGGCTCATACGTTTGAAGATAGCTCCTATTGCGTAAAAGTCATGCTTGTGAAAAAGATCGAATCACTGAATGCATGTTCAGTTGTGTTTGTTCTTGACCTCAAGTCATGATTTTTGATGGAATTGCGCTAATTTTTTTTTATGGGTGTCGGCCATATCAGAATGCATCAACACACCAAATATGTGTATTCTGAGGCTCATACGTTTGAGGATAGCTCCTATTGCGTAAAAGTCATGCTGATGAAAAAGTTCTAATCACTGAATGCATGTTCAGTTGTGTTTGTTCTTGACCTCAAGTCATGATTTTTGATGGAATTGCGCTAATTTTTTTTTTATGAGTGTCGGCCATATCAGAATGCATCAACACACCAAATATGTGTATTCTGAGGCTCATACGTTTGAGGATAGCTCCTATTGCGTAAAAGTCATGCTTGTGAAAAAGTTCGAATCACTGAATGCATGTTCAGTTGTGTTTGTTCTTGACCTCAAGTCATGATTTTTGATGGAATTGCGCCAATTTTTTTCATGAGTGTCGGCCATATAAGAATGCATCAATACACCAAACATGTGTATTCTGAGGCTGATACGTTTGAGGATAGCTCCTATTGCGTAAAAGTCATGCTTGTGAAAAAAGTTCGAATCACTGAATGCATGTTCAGTTGTGTTTGTTCTTGACCTCAAGTCATGATTTTTGATGGAATTGCGCCAATTTTTTTCATGAATGTCGGCCATATCAGAATGCATCCACACACCAAATATGTGTATTCTGAGGCTCATACGTTTGAGGATAGCTCCTATTGCGTAAAAGTCATGCTTGTGAAAAAAGTTCGAATCACTGAATGCATGTTCAGTTGTGTTTGTTCTTGACCTCAAGTCATGATTTTTGATGGAATTGCGCCAATTTTTTTCATGAGTGTCGGCTATATCAGAATGCATCTACACACCAAATATGTGTATTCTGAGGCTGATACGTTTGAAGATAGCTCCTATTGCGTAAAAGTCATGCTTGTGAAAAAGATCGAATCACTGAATGCATGTTCAGTTGTGTTTGTTCTTGACCTCAAGTCATGATTTTTGATGGAATTGCGCCAATTTTTTTTATGAGTGTCGGCCATATCAGAATGCATCCACACACCAAATATGTGTATTCTGAGGCTCAAACATTTGAGGATAGCTCCTATTGCGTAAAAGTCATGCTTGTGAAAAAGTTCGAATCACTGAATGCATGTTCAGTTGTGTTTGTTCTTGACCTCAAGTCATGATTTTTGATGGAATTGCGCCAATTTTTTTCATGAGTGTCGGCCATATGAGAATGCATCCACACACTAAATATGTGTATTCTGAGGCTCAAACATTTGAGGTTAGCTCCCGTTGCGTAAAAGTCATGCTTGTGAAAAAGTTCGAATCGTTGATGCGTGTTGAGTTCTGTTTGTTCTTGACCTCAAGTCATGATATTTGATGGAATTGCGCCAATTCTTTTCATGAGTGTCGGCCATTTAAGAATGCATCCACACACCAAATATTCGTATTCTGAGGCTCAAACATTTGAGGATAGCTCCTATTGCGTAAAAGTCATGCTTGTGAAAAAAGTTCGAATCACTGAATGCATGTTCAGTTGTGTTTGTTCTTGACCTCAAGTCATGATTTTTGATGGAATTGCGCTAATTTTTTTCATGAGTGTCGGCCATATCAGAATGCATCCACACACCAAATATGTGTATTTTGAGGCTCATACGTTTGAGGATAGCTCCTATTGCGTAAAAGTCATGCTTGTGAAAAAAGTTCGAATCACTGAATGCATGTTCAGTTGTGTTTGTTCTTGACCTCAAGTCATGATTTTTGATGGAATTGCGCCAATTTTTTTCATGAGTGTCGGCTATATCAGAATGCATCTACACACCAAATATGTGTATTCTGAGGCTCATACGTTTGAAGATAGCTCCTATTGCGTAAAAGTCATGCTTGTGAAAAAGATCGAATCACTGAATGCATGTTCAGTTGTGTTTGTTCTTGACCTCAAGTCATGATTTTTGATGGAATTGCGCCAATTTTTTTTATGAGTGTCGGCCATATCAGAATGCATCCACACACCAAATATGTGTATTCTGAGGCTCAAACATTTGAGGATAGCTCCTATTGCGTAAAAGTCATGCTTGTGAAAAAGTTCGAATCACTGAATGCATGTTCAGTTGTGTTTGTTCTTGACCTCAAGTCATGATTTTTGATGGAATTGCGCCAATTTTGTTCATGAGTGTCGGCCATATGAGAATGCATCCACACACTAAATATGTGTATTCTGAGGCTCAAACATTTGGGGTTAGCTCCCGTTGCGTAAAAGTCATGCTTGTGAAAAAGTTCGAATCGTTGATGCGTGTTGAGTTCTGTTTGTTCTTGACCTCAAGTCATGATATTTGATGGAATTGCGCCAATTCTTTTCATGAGTGTCGGCCATTTAAGAATGCATCCACACACCAAATATTCGTATTCTGAGGCTCAAACATTTGAGGATAGCTCCTATTGCGTAAAAGTCATGCTGGTGAAAAAGTTCGAATCACTGAATGCATGTTCAGTTGTGTTTGTTCTTGACCTCAAGTCATGATTTTTGATGGAATTGCGCTAATTTTTTTTTATGAGTGTCGGCCATATCAGAATGCATCAACACACCAAATATGTGTATTCTGAGGCTCATACGTTTGAGGATAGCTCCTATTGCGTAAAAGTCATGCTTGTGAAAAAGTTCGAATCACTGAATGCATGTTCAGTTGTGTTTGTTCTTGACCTCAAGTCATGATTTTTGATGGAATTGCGCCAATTTTTTTCATGAGTGTCGGCCATATCAGAATGCATCAATACACCAAACATGTGTATTCTGAGGCTGATACGTTTGAGGATAGCTCCTATTGCGTAAAAGTCATGCTTGTGAAAAAAGTTCGAATCACTGAATGCATGTTCAGTTGTGTTTGTTCTTGACCTCAAGTCATGATTTTTGATGGAATTGCGCCAATTTTTTTTATGAGTGTCGGCCATATCAGAATGCATCCACACACCAAATATGTGTATTCTGAGGCTGATACGTTTGTGGATAGCTCCTATTGCGTAAAAGTCATTCTTGTGAAAAAGTTCGAATCACTGAATGCATGTTCAGTTGTGTTTGTTCTTGACCTCAAGTCATGATTTTTGATGGAATTGCGCCAATTTTTTTCATGAGTTTCGGCCATATAAGAATGCATCAATACACCAAACATGTGTATTCTGAGGCTGATACGTTTGAGGATAGCTCCTATTGCGTAAAAGTCATGCTTGTGAAAAAAGTTCGAATCACAGATGCATGTTCAGTTGTGTTTGTTCTTGACCTCAAGTCATGATTTTTGATGGAATTGCGCCAATTTTTTTCATGAGTGTCGGCCATATCAGAATGCATCCACACACCAAATATGTGTATTCTGAGGCTGATACGTTTGAGGATAGCTCCTATTGCGTAAAAGTCATGCTTGTGAAAAAAGTTCGAATCAGTGAATGCATGTTCAGTTGTGTTTGTTCTTGACCTCAAGTCATGATTTTTGATGGAATTGCGCCAATTTTTTTCATGAGTGTCGGCCATATCAGAATGCATCTACACACCAAATATGCGTATTCTGAGGCTCATACGTTTGAAGATAGCTCCTATTGCGTAAAAGTCATGCTTGTGAAAAAGATCGAATCACTGAATGCATGTTCAGTTGTGTTTGTTCTTGACCTCAAGTCATGATTTTTGATGGAATTGCGCCAATTTTTTTTTTATGGGTGTCGGCCATATCAGAATGCATCAACACACCAAATATGTGTATTCTGAGGCTCATACGTTTGAGGATAGCTCCTATTGCGTAAAAGTCATGCTGATGAAAAAGTTCGAATCACTGAATGCATGTTCAGTTGTGTTTGTTCTTGACCTCAAGTCATGATTTTTGATGGAATTGCGCCAATTTTTTTCATGAGTGTCGGCCATATCAAAATGCATCAACACACTAAATATGTGTATTCTGAGGCTCATACGTTTGAGGATAGCTCCTATTGCGTAAAAGTCATGCTTGTGAAAAAGTTCGAATCACTGAATGCATGTTCAGTTGTGTTTGTTCTTGACCTCAAGTCATGATTTTTGATGGAATTGCGCCAATTTTGTTCATGAGTGTCGGCCATATGAGAATGCATCCACACACTAAATATGTGTATTCTGAGGCTCAAACATTTGGGGTTAGCTCCCGTTGCGTAAAAGTCATGCTTGTGAAAAAGTTCGAATCGTTGATGCGTGTTGAGTTCTGTTTGTTCTTGACCTCAAGTCATGATATTTGATGGAATTGCGCCAATTCTTTTCATGAGTGTCGGCCATTTAAGAATGCATCCACACACCAAATATTCGTATTCTGAGGCTCAAACATTTGAGGATAGCTCCTATTGCGTAAAAGTCATGCTGGTGAAAAAGTTCGAATCACTGAATGCATGTTCAGTTGTGTTTGTTCTTGACCTCAAGTCATGATTTTTGATGGAATTGCGCTAATTTTTTTTTATGAGTGTCGGCCATATCAGAATGCATCAACACACCAAATATGTGTATTCTGAGGCTCATACGTTTGAGGATAGCTCCTATTGCGTAAAAGTCATGCTTGTGAAAAAGTTCGAATCACTGAATGCATGTTCAGTTGTGTTTGTTCTTGACCTCAAGTCATGATTTTTGATGGAATTGCGCCAATTTTTTTCATGAGTGTCGGCCATATCAGAATGCATCAATACACCAAACATGTGTATTCTGAGGCTGATACGTTTGAGGATAGCTCCTATTGCGTAAAAGTCATGCTTGTGAAAAAAGTTCGAATCACTGAATGCATGTTCAGTTGTGTTTGTTCTTGACCTCAAGTCATGATTTTTGATGGAATTGCGCCAATTTTTTTTATGAGTGTCGGCCATATCAGAATGCATCCACACACCAAATATGTGTATTCTGAGGCTGATACGTTTGTGGATAGCTCCTATTGCGTAAAAGTCATTCTTGTGAAAAAGTTCGAATCACTGAATGCATGTTCAGTTGTGTTTGTTCTTGACCTCAAGTCATGATTTTTGATGGAATTGCGCCAATTTTTTTCATGAGTTTCGGCCATATAAGAATGCATCAATACACCAAACATGTGTATTCTGAGGCTGATACGTTTGAGGATAGCTCCTATTGCGTAAAAGTCATGCTTGTGAAAAAAGTTCGAATCACAGATGCATGTTCAGTTGTGTTTGTTCTTGACCTCAAGTCATGATTTTTGATGGAATTGCGCCAATTTTTTTCATGAGTGTCGGCCATATCAGAATGCATCCACACACCAAATATGTGTATTCTGAGGCTGATACGTTTGAGGATAGCTCCTATTGCGTAAAAGTCATGCTTGTGAAAAAAGTTCGAATCAGTGAATGCATGTTCAGTTGTGTTTGTTCTTGACCTCAAGTCATGATTTTTGATGGAATTGCGCCAATTTTTTTCATGAGTGTCGGCCATATCAGAATGCATCTACACACCAAATATGCGTATTCTGAGGCTCATACGTTTGAAGATAGCTCCTATTGCGTAAAAGTCATGCTTGTGAAAAAGATCGAATCACTGAATGCATGTTCAGTTGTGTTTGTTCTTGACCTCAAGTCATGATTTTTGATGGAATTGCGCCAATTTTTTTTTTATGGGTGTCGGCCATATCAGAATGCATCAACACACCAAATATGTGTATTCTGAGGCTCATACGTTTGAGGATAGCTCCTATTGCGTAAAAGTCATGCTGATGAAAAAGTTCGAATCACTGAATGCATGTTCAGTTGTGTTTGTTCTTGACCTCAAGTCATGATTTTTGATGGAATTGCGCCAATTTTTTTCATGAGTGTCGGCCATATCAAAATGCATCAACACACTAAATATGTGTATTCTGAGGCTCATACGTTTGAGGATAGCTCCTATTGCGTAAAAGTCATGCTTGTGAAAAAGTTCGAATCACTGAATGCATGTTCAGTTGTGTTTGTTCTTGACCTCAAGTCATGATTTTTGATGGAATTGCGCCAATTTTTTTCATGAGTGTCGGCCATATGAGAATGCATCAACACACTAAATATGTGTATTCTGAGGCTCAAACATTTGAGGTTAGCTCCCGTTGCGTAAAAGTCATGCTTGTGAAAAAGTTCGAATCGTTGATGCGTGTTGAGTTGTGTTTGTTCTTGACCTCAAGTCATGATATTTGATGGAATTGCGCCAATTCTTTTCATGAGTGTCGGCCATTTAAGAATGCATCCACACACCAAATATTCGTATTCTGAGGCTCAAACATTTGAGGATAGCTCCTATTGCGTAAAAGTCATGCTTGTGAAAAAGTTCGAATCACTGATGCATGTACAGTTGTGTTTGTTCTTGACCTCAAGTCATGATTTTTGATGGAATTGCGCTAATTTTCTTCATGAGGGACGGCCATATGAGAATGCATCTACACACCACATATGTGTATTCTGAGGCTCATACGTTTGAGGATAGCTCCTATTGCGTAAAAGTCATGCTTGTGAAAAAAGTTCGAATCACTGAATGCATGTTCAGTTGTGTTTGTTCTTGACCTCAAGTCATTATTTTTGATGGAATTGCGCCAATTTTTTTCATGAGTGTCGGCCATTTAAGAATGCATCCACACACCAAATATTCGTATTCTGAGGCTCAAACATTTGAGGATAGCTCCTATTGCGTAAAAGTCATGCTTGTGAAAAAGTTCGAATCACTGAATGCATGTTCAGTTGTGTTTGTTCTTGACCTCAAGTCATGATTTTTGATGGAATTGCGCCAATTTTTTTCTTGAGTGTCGGCCATATCAGAATGCATCAACACACCACATATGTGTATTCTGAGGCTCATACGTTTGAGGATAGCTCCTATTGCGTAAAAGTCATGCTTGTGAAAAAAGTTCGAATCACTGAATGCATGTTCAGTTGTGTTTGTTCTTGACCTCAAGTCATTATTTTTGATGGAATTGCGCCAATTTTTTTCATGAGTGTCGGCCATATCAGAATGCATCCACACACTAAATATGTGTATTCTGAGGCTCATACGTTTGAGGATAGCTCCTATTGCGTAAAAGTCATGCTTGTGAAAAAGTTCGAATCACTGAATGCATGTTCAGTTGTGTTTGTTCTTGACCTCAAGTCATGATTTTTGATGGAATTGCGCCAATTTTTTTCATGAGTTTCGGCCATATGAGAATGCATCCACACACTAAATATGTGTATTCTGAGGCTCAAACATTTGAGGTTAGCTCCCGTTGCGTAAAAGTCATGCTTGTGAAAAAGTTCGAATCGTTGATGCGTGTTGAGTTGTGTTTGTTCTTGACCTCAAGTCATGATATTTGATGGAATTGCGCCAATTCTTTTCATGAGTGTCGGCCATTTAAGAATGCATCCACACACCAAATATTCGTATTCTGAGGCTCAAACATTTGAGGATAGCTCCTATTGCGTAAAAGTCATGCTTGTGAAAAAGTTCGAATCACTGAATGCATGTTCAGTTGTGTTTGTTCTTGACCTCAAGTCATGATTTTTGATGGAATTGCGCTAATTTTTTTTTAATGAGTGTCGGCCATATCAGAATGCATCAACACACCAAATATGTGTATTCTGAGGCTCATACGTTTGAGGATAGCTCCTATTGCGTAAAAGTCATGCTTGTGAAAAAGTTCGAATCACAGATGCATGTTCAGTTGTGTTTGTTCTTGACCTCAAGTCATGATTTTTGATGGAATTGCGCCAATTTTTTTCATGAGTTTCGGCCATATCAGAATGCATCCACACACTAAATATGTGTATTCTGAGGCTCATACGTTTGAGGATAGCTCCTATTGCGTAAAAGTCATGCTTGTGAAAAAGTTCGAATCACTGAATGCATGTTCAGTTGTGTTTGTTCTTGACCTCAAGTCATGATTTTTGATGGAATTGCGCCAATTTTTTTCATGAGTGTCGGCCATATGAGAATGCATCCACACACTAAATATGTGTATTCTGAGGCTCAAACATTTGAGGTTAGCTCCCGTTGCGTAAAAGTCATGCTTGTGAAAAAGTTCGAATCGTTGATGCGTGTTGAGTCGTGTTTGTTCTTGACCTCAAGTCATGATATTTGATGGAATTGCGCCAATTCTTTTCATGAGTGTCGGCCATTTAAGAATGCATCCACACACCAAATATTCGTATTCTGAGGCTCAAACATTTGAGGATAGCTCCTATTGCGTAAAAGTCATGCTGATGAAAAAGTTCGAATCACTGAATGCATGTTCAGTTGTGTTTGTTCTTGACCTCAAGTCATGATTTTTGATGGAATTGCGCCAATTTTTTTCATGAGTGTCGGCCATATCAAAATGCATCAACACACTAAATATGTGTATTCTGAAGCTCATACGTTTGAGGATAGCTCCTATTGCGTAAAAGTCATGCTGATGAAAAAGATCGAATCACTGAATGCATGTTCAGTTGTGTTTGTTCTTGACCTCAAGTCATGATTTTTGATGGAATTGCGCTAATTTTTTTTATGAGTGTCGGCCATATCAGAATGCATCTACACACCAAATATGAGTATTCTGAGGCTCATACGTTTGAGGATAGCTCCTATTGCGTAAAAGTCATGCTGATGAAAAAGTTCGAATCACTGAATGCATGTTCAGTTGTGTTTGTTCTTGACCTCAAGTCATGATTTTTGATGGAATTGCGCCAATTTTTTTCATGAGTGTCGGCCATATGAAAATGCATCAACACACTAAATATGTGTATTCTGAGGCTCATACGTTTGAGGATAGCTCCTATTGCGTAAAAGTCATGCTTGTGAAAAAGTTCGAATCACTGAATGCATGTTCAGTTGTGTTTGTTCTTGACCTCAAGTCATGATTTTTGATGGAATTGCGCCAATTTTTTTCATGAGTGTCGGCCATATGAGAATGCATCCACACACTAAATATGTGTATTCTGAGGCTCAAACATTTGAGGTTAGCTCCCGTTGCGTAAAAGTCATGCTTGTGAAAAAGTTCGAATCGTTGATGCGTGTTGAGTTGTGTTTGTTCTTGACCTCAAGTCATGATATTTGATGGAATTGCGCCAATTCTTTTCATGAGTGTCGGCCATTTAAGAATGCATCCACACACCAAATATTCGTATTCTGAGGCTCAAACATTTGAGGATAGCTCCTATTGCGTAAAAGTCATGCTTGTGAAAAAGTTCGAATCACTGAATGCATGTTCAGTTGTGTTTGTTCTTGACCTCAAGTCATGATTTTTGATGGAATTGCGCCATTTTTTTTCATGAGTGTCGGCCATATCAGAATGCATCAACACACCAAATATGTGTATTCTGAGGCTCATACGTTTGAGGATAGCTCCTATTGCGTAAAAGTCATGCTGATGAAAAAGTTCGAATCACTGAATGCATGTTCAGTTGTGTTTGTTCTTGACCTCAAGTCATGATTTTTGATGGAATTGCGCCAATTTTTTTCATGAGTGTCGGCCATATGAGAATGCATCCACACACTAAATATGTGTATTCTGAAGCTCATACGTTTGAGGATAGCTCCTATTGCGTAAAAGTCATGCTGATGAAAAAGATCGAATCACTGAATGCATGTTCAGTTGTGTTTGTTCTTGACCTCAAGTCATGATTTTTGATGGAATTGCGCTAATTTTTTTTATGAGTGTCGGCCATATCAGAATGCATCTACACACCACATATGTGTATTCTGAGGCTCATACGTTGGAGGATAGCTCCTATTGCGTAAAAGTCATGCTGATGAAAAAGTTCGAATCACTGAATGCATGTTCAGTTGTGTTTGTTCTTGACCTCAAGTCATGATTTTTGATGGAATTGCGCCAATTTTTTTCATGAGTGTCGGCCATATCAAAATGCATCAACACACTAAATATGTGTATTCTGAGGCTCATACGTTTGAGGATAGCTCCTATTGCGTAAAAGTCATGCTTGTGAAAAAGTTCGAATCACTGAATGCATGTTCAGTTGTGTTTGTTCTTGACCTCAAGTCATGATTTTTGATGGAATTGCGCCAATTTTGTTCATGAGTGTCGGCCATATGAGAATGCATCCACACACTAAATATGTGTATTCTGAGGCTCAAACATTTGAGGTTAGCTCCCGTTGCGTAAAAGTCATGCTTGTGAAAAAGTTCGAATCGTTGATGCGTGTTGAGTTGTGTTTGTTCTTGACCTCAAGTCATGATATTTGATGGAATTGCGCCAATTCTTTTCATGAGTGTCGGCCATTTAAGAATGCATCCACACACCAAATATTCGTATTCTGAGGCTCAAACATTTGAGGATAGCTCCTATTGCGTAAAAGTCATGCTTGTGAAAAAGTTCGAATCACTGAATGCATGTTCAGTTGTGTTTGTTCTTGACCTCAAGTCATGATTTTTGATGGAATTGCGCCAATTTTTTTCATGAGTTTCGGCCATATAAGAATGCATCAATACACCAAACATGTGTATTCTGAGGCTGATAGGTTTGAGGATAGCTCCTATTGCGTAAAAGTTATGCTTGTGAAAAAAGTTCGAATCACTGAATGCATGTTCAGTTGTGTTTGTTCTTGACCTCAAGTCATGATTTTTGATGGAATTGCGCCAATTTTTTTTATGAGTGTCGGCCATATCAGAATGCATCCACACACCAAATATGTGTATTCTGAGGCTCATACGTTTGAGGATAGCTCCTATTGCGTAAAAGTCATGCTTGTGAAAAAGTTCGAATCACTGAATGCATGTTCAGTTGTGTTTGTTCTTGACCTCAAGTCATGATTTTTGATGGAATTGCGCCAATTTTTTTCATGAGTTTCGGCCATATAAGAATGCATCAATACACCAAACATGTGTATTCTGAGGCTGATACGTGTGAGGATAGCTCCTATTGCGTAAAAGTCATGCTTGTGAAAAAAGTTCGAATCACTGAATGCATGTTCAGTTGTGTTTGTTCTTGACCTCAAGTCATGATTTTTGATGGAATTGCGCCAATTCTTTTCATGAGTGTCGGCCATATCAGAATGCATCCACACACCAAATATGTGTATTCTGAGGCTCATACGTTTGAGGATAGCTCCTATTGCGTAAAAGTCATGCTCGTGAAAAAAGTTCGAATCACTGAATGCATGTTCAGTTGTGTTTGTTCTTGACCTCAAGTCATGATCTTTGATGGAATTGCGCCATTTTTTTTCATGAGTGTCGGCCATATCAGAATGCATCAACACACCAAATATGTGTATTCTGAGGCTCATACGTTTGAGGATAGCTCCTATTGCGTAAAAGTCATGCTGATGAAAAAGTTCGAATCACTGAATGCATGTTCAGTTGTGTTTGTTCTTGACCTCAAGTCATGATTTTTGATGGAATTGCGCCAATTTTTTTCATGAGTGTCGGCCATATCAAAATGCATCAACACACTAAATATGTGTATTCTGAGGCTCATACGTTTGAGGATAGCTCCTATTGCGTAAAAGTCATGCTGATGAAAAAGATCGAATCACTGAATGCATGTTCAGTTGTGTTTGTTCTTGACCTCAAGTCATGATTTTTGATGGAATTGCGCCAATTTTTTTTATGAGTGTCGGCCATATCAGAATGCATCTACACACCAAATATGTGTATTCTGAGGCTCATACGTTTGAGGATAGCTCCTATTGCGTAAAAGTCATGCTGATGAAAAAGTTCGAATCACTGAATGCATGTTCAGTTGTGTTTGTTCTTGACCTCAAGTCATGATTTTTGATGGAATTGCGCCATTTTTTTTCATGAGTGTCGGCCATATCAGAATGCATCAACACACCAAATATGTGTATTCTGAGGCTCATACGTTTGAGGATAGCTCCTATTGCGTAAAAGTCATGCTGATGAAAAAGTTCGAATCACTGAATGCATGTTCAGTTGTGTTTGTTCTTGACCTCAAGTCATGATTTTTGATGGAATTGCGCCAATTTTTTTCATGAGTGTCGGCCATATCAAAATGCATCAACACACTAAATATGTGTATTCTGAAGCTCATACGTTTGAGGATAGCTCCTATTGCGTAAAAGTCATGCTGATGAAAAAGATCGAATCACTGAATGCATGTTCAGTTGTGTTTGTTCTTGACCTCAAGTCATGATTTTTGATGGAATTGCGCCAATTTTTTTCATGAGTGTCGGCCATATCAAAATGCATCAACACACTAAATATGTGTATTCTGAGGCTCATACGTTTGAGGATAGCTCCTATTGCGTAAAAGTCATGCTTGTGAAAAAGTTCGAATCACTGAATGCATGTTCAGTTGTGTTTGTTCTTGACCTCAAGTCATGATTTTTGATGGAATTGCGCCAATTTTTTTCATGAGTGTCGGCCATATGAGAATGCATCCACACACTAAATATGTGTATTCTGAGGCTCAAACATTTGAGGTTAGCTCCCGTTGCGTAAAAGTCATGCTTGTGAAAAAGTTCGAATCGTTGATGCGTGTTGAGTTGTGTTTGTTCTTGACCTCAAGTCATGATATTTGATGGAATTGCGCCAATTCTTTTCATGAGTGTCGGCCATTTAAGAATGCATCCACACGACAAATATTCGTATTCTGAGGCTCAAACATTTGAGGATAGCTCCTATTGCGTAAAAGTCATGCTTGTGAAAAAGTTCGAATCACTGAATGCATGTTCAGTTGTGTTTGTTCTTGACCTCAAGTCATGATTTTTGATGGAATTGCGCTAATTTTTTTTTAATGAGTGTCGGCCATATCAGAATGCATCAACACACCAAATATGTGTATTCTGAGGCTGATACGTTTGAGGATAGCTCCTATTGCGTAAAAGTCATGCTTGTGAAAAAGTTCGAATCACTGAATGCATGTTCAGTTGTGTTTGTTCTTGACCTCAAGTCATGATTTTTGATGGAATTGCGCCAATTTTTTTCATGAGTTTCGGCCATAAAAGAATGCATCAATACACCAAACATGTGTATTCTGAGGCTGATAGGTTTGAGGATAGCTCCTATTGCGTAAAAGTCATGCTTGTGAAAAAAGTTCGAATCACTGAATGCATGTTCAGTTGTGTTTATTCTTGACCTCAAGTCATGATTTTTGATGGAATTGCGCCAATTTTTTTCATGAGTTTCGGCCATATAAGAATGCATCAATACACCAAACATGTGTATTCTGAGGCTGATACGTGTGAGGATAGCTCCTATTGCGTAAAAGTCATGCTTGTGAAAAAAGTTCGAATCACTGAATGCATGTTCAGTTGTGTTTGTTCTTGACCTCAAGTCATGATTTTTGATGGAATTGCGCCAATTCTTTTCATGAGTGTCGGCCATATCAGAATGCATCCACACACCAAATATGTGTATTCTGAGGCTCATACGTTTGAGGATAGCTCCTATTGCGTAAAAGTCATGCTCGTGAAAAAAGTTCGAATCACTGAATGCATGTTCAGTTGTGTTTGTTCTTGACCTCAAGTCATGATTTTTGATGGAATTGCGCCATTTTTTTTCATGAGTTTCGGCCATATAAGAATGCATCAATACACCAAACATGTGTATTCTGAGGCTGATAGGTTTGAGGATAGCTCCTATTGCGTAAAAGTTATGCTTGTGAAAAAAGTTCGAATCACTGAATGCATGTTCAGTTGTGTTTGTTCTTGACCTCAAGTCATGATTTTTGATGGAATTGCGCCAATTTTTTTCATGAGTGTCGGCCATATGAGAATGCATCCACACACTAAATATGTGTATTCTGAAGCTCATACGTTTGAGGATAGCTCCTATTGCGTAAAAGTCATGCTGATGAAAAAGATCGAATCACTGAATGCATGTTCAGTTGTGTTTGTTCTTGACCTCAAGTCATGATTTTTGATGGAATTGCGCTAATTTTTTTTATGAGTGTCGGCCATATCAGAATGCATCTACACACCACATATGTGTATTCTGAGGCTCATACGTTGGAGGATAGCTCCTATTGCGTAAAAGTCATGCTGATGAAAAAGTTCGAATCACTGAATGCATGTTCAGTTGTGTTTGTTCTTGACCTCAAGTCATGATTTTTGATGGAATTGCGCCAATTTTTTTCATGAGTGTCGGCCATATCAAAATGCATCAACACACTAAATATGTGTATTCTGAGGCTCATACGTTTGAGGATAGCTCCTATTGCGTAAAAGTCATGCTTGTGAAAAAGTTCGAATCACTGAATGCATGTTCAGTTGTGTTTGTTCTTGACCTCAAGTCATGATTTTTGATGGAATTGCGCCAATTTTGTTCATGAGTGTCGGCCATATGAGAATGCATCCACACACTAAATATGTGTATTCTGAGGCTCAAACATTTGAGGTTAGCTCCCGTTGCGTAAAAGTCATGCTTGTGAAAAAGTTCGAATCGTTGATGCGTGTTGAGTTGTGTTTGTTCTTGACCTCAAGTCATGATATTTGATGGAATTGCGCCAATTCTTTTCATGAGTTTCGGCCATTTAAGAATGCATCCACACACCAAATATTCGTATTCTGAGGCTCAAACATTTGAGGATAGCTCCTATTGCGTAAAAGTCATGCTTGTGAAAAAGTTCGAATCACTGAATGCATGTTCAGTTGTGTTTGTTCTTGACCTCAAGTCATGATTTTTGATGGAATTGCGCCAATTTTTTTCATGAGTTTCGGCCATATAAGAATGCATCAATACACCAAACATGTGTATTCTGAGGCTGATAGGTTTGAGGATAGCTCCTATTGCGTAAAAGTTATGCTTGTGAAAAAAGTTCGAATCACTGAATGCATGTTCAGTTGTGTTTGTTCTTGACCTCAAGTCATGATTTTTGATGGAATTGCGCCAATTTTTTTATGAGTGTCGGCCATATCAGAATGCATCCACACACCAAATATGTGTATTCTGAGGCTCATACGTTTGAGGATAGCTCCTATTGCGTAAAAGTCATGCTTGTGAAAAAGTTCGAATCACTGAATGCATGTTCAGTTGTGTTTGTTCTTGACCTCAAGTCATGATTTTTGATGGAATTGCGCCAATTTTTTTCATGAGTTTCGGCCATATAAGAATGCATCAATACACCAAACATGTGTATTCTGAGGCTGATACGTGTGAGGATAGCTCCTATTGCGTAAAAGTCATGCTTGTGAAAAAAGTTCGAATCACTGAATGCATGTTCAGTTGTGTTTGTTCTTGACCTCAAGTCATGATTTTTGATGGAATTGCGCCAATTCTTTTCATGAGTGTCGGCCATATCAGAATGCATCCACACACCAAATATGTGTATTCTGAGGCTCATACGTTTGAGGATAGCTCCTATTGCGTAAAAGTCATGCTCGTGAAAAAAGTTCGAATCACTGAATGCATGTTCAGTTGTGTTTGTTCTTGACCTCAAGTCATGATTTTTGATGGAATTGCGCCATTTTTTTTCATGAGTGTCGGCCATATCAGAATGCATCAACACACTAAATATGTGTATTCTGAGGCTCATACGTTTGAGGATAGCTCCTATTGCGTAAAAGTCATGCTGATGAAAAAGTTCGAATCACTGAATGCATGTTCAGTTGTGTTTGTTCTTGACCTCAAGTCATGATTTTTGATGGAATTGCGCCAATTTTTTTCATGAGTGTCGGCCATATCAAAATGCATCAACACACTAAATATGTGTATTCTGAAGCTCATACGTTTGAGGATAGCTCCTATTGCGTAAAAGTCATGCTGATGAAAAAGATCGAATCACTGAATGCATGTTCAGTTGTGTTTGTTCTTGACCTCAAGTCATGATTTTTGATGGAATTGCGCCAATTTTTTTTATGAGTGTCGGCCATATCAGAATGCATCTACACACCACATATGTGTATTCTGAGGCTCATACGTTTGAGAATAGCTCCTATTGCGTAAAAGTCATGCTGATGAAAAAGTTCGAATCACTGAATGCATGTTCAGTTGTGTTTGTTCTTGACCTCAAGTCATGATTTTTGATGGAATTGCGCCAATTTTTTTCATGAGTGTCGGCCATATCAAAATGCATCAACACACTAAATATGTGTATTCTGAGGCTCATACGTTTGAGGATAGCTCCTATTGCGTAAAAGTCATGCTTGTGAAAAAGTTCGAATCACTGAATGCATGTTCAGTTGTGTTTGTTCTTGACCTCAAGTCATGATTTTTGATGGAATTGCGCCAATCTTTTTCATGAGTGTCGGCCATATGAGAATGCATCCACACACTAAATATGTGTATTCTGAGGCTCAAACATTTGAGGTTAGCTCCCGTTGCGTAAAAGTCATGCTTGTGAAAAAGTTCGAATCGTTGATGCGTGTTGAGTTGTGTTTGTTCTTGACCTCAAGTCATGATATTTGATGGAATTGCGCCAATTCTTTTCATGAGTGTCGGCCATTTAAGAATGCATCCACACACCAAATATTCGTATTCTGAGGCTCAAACATTTGAGGATAGCTCCTATTGCGTAAAAGTCATGCTTGTGAAAAAGTTCGAATCACTGAATGCATGTTCAGTTGTGTTTGTTCTTGACCTCAAGTCATGATTTTTGATGGAATTGCGCCACTTTTTTTCTTGAGTGTCGGCCATATCAGAATGCATCAACACACCACATATGTGTATTCTGAGGCTCATACGTTTGAGGATAGCTCCTATTGCGTAAAAGTCATGCTTGTGAAAAAAGTTCGAATCACTGAATGCATGTTCAGTTGTGTTTGTTCTTGACCTCAAGTCATTATTTTTGATGGAATTGCGCCAATTTTTTTCATGAGTGTCGGCCATATCAGAATGCATCAACACACTAAATATGTGTATTCTGAGGATCATACGTTTGAGGATAGCTCCTATTGCGTAAAAGTCATGCTTGTGAAAAAGTTCGAATCACTGAATGCATGTTCAGTTGTGTTTGTTCTTGATCTCAAGTCATGATTTTTGATGGAATTGCGCCAATTTTTTTCTTGAGTGTCGGCCATATGAGAATGCATCCACACACTAAATATGTGTATTCTCAGGCTCAAACATTTGAGGTTAGCTCCCGTTGCGTAAAAGTCATGCTTGTGAAAAAGTTCGAATCGTTGATGCGTGTTGAGTTGTGTTTGTTCTTGACCTCAAGTCATGATATTTGATGGAATTGCGCCAATTCTTTTCATGAGTGTCGGCCATATCAGAATGCATCAACACACCACATATGTGTATTCTGAGGCTCATACGTTTGAGGATAGCTCCTATTGCGTAAAAGTCATGCTTGTGAAAAAAGTTCGAATCACTGAATGCATGTTCAGTTGTGTTTGTTCTTGACCTCAAGTCATTATTTTTGATGGAATTGCGCCAATTTTTTTCATGAGTGTCGGCCATATCAGAATGCATCAACACACTAAATATGTGTATTCTGAGGCTCATACGTTTGAGGATAGCTCCTATTGCGTAAAAGTCATGCTTGTGAAAAAGTTCGAATCACTGAATGCATGTTCAGTTGTGTTTGTTCTTGACCTCAAGTCATGATTTTTGATGGAATTGCGCCAATTTTTTTCATGAGTGTCGGCCATATCAGAATGCATCTACACACCAAATATGTGTATTCTGAGGCTCATACGTTTGAAGATAGCTCCTATTGCGTAAAAGTCATGCTTGTGAAAAAGATCGAATCACTGAATGCATGTTCAGTTGTGTTTGTTCTTGACCTCAAGTCATGATTTTTGATGGAATTGCGCTAATTTTTTTTTATGAGTGTCGGCCATATCAGAATGCATCTACACACCAAATATGTGTATTCTGAGGCTCATACGTTTGAGGATAGCTCCTATTGCGTAAAAGTCATGTTGATGAAAAAGTTCGAATCACTGAATGCATGTTCAGTTGTGTTTGTTCTTGACCTCAAGTCATGATTTTTGATGGAATTGCGCCATTTTTTTTCATGAGTGTCGGCCATATCAGAATGCATCTACACACCTAATATGTGTATTCTGAGGCTCATACGTTTGAGGATAGCTCCTATTGCGTAAAAGTCATGCTGATGAAAAAGTTCGAATCACTGAATGCATGTTCAGTTGTGTTTGTTCTTGACCTCAAGTCATGATTTTTGATGGAATTGCGCCATTTGTTTTCATGAGTGTCGGCCATATCAGAATGCATCTACACACCAAATATGTGTATTCTGAGGCTCATACGTTTGAAGATAGCTCCTATTGCGTAAAAGTCATGCTTGTGAAAAAGATCGAATCACTGAATGCATGTTCAGTTGTGTTTGTTCTTGACCTCAAGTCATGATTTTTGATGGAATTGCGCTAATTTTTTTTTATGAGTGTCGGCCATATCAGAATGCATCTACACACCAAATATGTGTATTCTGAGGCTCATACGTTTGAGGATAGCTCCTATTGCGTAAAAGTCATGCTGATGAAAAAGTTCGAATCACTGAATGCATGTTCAGTTGTGTTTGTTCTTGACCTCAAGTCATGATTTTTGATGGAATTGCGCCATTTTTTTTCATGAGTGTCGGCCATATCAGAATGCATCTACACACCTAATATGTGTATTCTGAGGCTCATACGTTGGAGGATAGCTCCTATTGCGTAAAAGTCATGCTTGTGAAAAAAGTTCGAATCACTGAATGCATGTTCAGTTGTGTTTGTTCTTGACCTCAAGTCATGATTTTTGATGGAATTGCGCCAATTTTTTTCATGAGTGTCGGCCATATGAGAATGCATCCACACACTAAATATGTGTATTCTGAGGCTCAAACATTTGAGGTTAGCTCCCGTTGCGTAAAAGTCATGCTTGTGAAAAAGTTCGAATCGTTGATGCGTGTTGAGTTGTGTTTGTTCTTGACCTCAAGTCATGATATTTGATGGAATTGCGCCAATTCTTTTCATGAGTGTCGGCCATTTAAGAATGCATCCACACACCAAATATTCGTATTCTGAGGCTCAAACATTTGAGGATAGCTCCTATTGCGTAAAAGTCATGCTTGTGAAAAAGTTCGAATCACTGAATGCATGTTCAGTTGTGTTTGTTCTTGACCTCAAGTCATGATTTTTGATGGAATTGCGCTAATTTTTTTTTAATGAGTGTCGGCCATATCAGAATGCATCAACACACCAAATATGTGTATTCTGAGGCTCATACGTTTGAGGATAGCTCCTATTGCGTAAAAGTCATGCTGGTGAAAAAGTTCGAATCACTGAATGCATGTTCAGTTGTGTTTGTTCTTGACCTCAAGTCATGATTTTTGATGGAATTGCGCCAATTTTTTTCATGAGTGTCGGCCATATAAGAATGCATCAATACACCAAACATGTGTATTCTGAGGCTCATACGTTTGAGGATAGCTCCTATTGCGTAAAAGTCATGCTTGTGAAAAAGTTCGAATCACTGAATGCATGTTCAGTTGTGTTTGTTCTTGACCTCAAGTCATGATTTTTGATGGAATTGCGCCAATTTTTTTCATGAGTGTCGGCCATATCAGAATGCATCTACACACCAAATATGTGTATTCTGAGGCTCATACGTTTGAAGATAGCTCCTATTGCGTAAAAGTCATGCTTGTGAAAAAGATCGAATCACTGAATGCATGTTCAGTTGTGTTTGTTCTTGACCTCAAGTCATGATTTTTGATGGAATTGCGCTAATTTTTTTTTATGAGTGTCGGCCATATCAGAATGCATCTACACACCAAATATGTGTATTCTGAGGCTCATACGTTTGAGGATAGCTCCTATTGCGTAAAAGTCATGTTGATGAAAAAGTTCGAATCACTGAATGCATGTTCAGTTGTGTTTGTTCTTGACCTCAAGTCATGATTTTTGATGGAATTGCGCCATTTTTTTTCATGAGTGTCGGCCATATCAGAATGCATCTACACACCTAATATGTGTATTCTGAGGCTCATACGTTTGAGGATAGCTCCTATTGCGTAAAAGTCATGCTGATGAAAAAGTTCGAATCACTGAATGCATGTTCAGTTGTGTTTGTTCTTGACCTCAAGTCATGATTTTTGATGGAATTGCGCCATTTGTTTTCATGAGTGTCGGCCATATAAGAATGCATCTACACACCAAATATGTGTATTCTGAGGCTCATACGTTTGAAGATAGCTCCTATTGCGTAAAAGTCATGCTTGTGAAAAAGATCGAATCACTGAATGCATGTTCAGTTGTGTTTGTTCTTGACCTCAAGTCATGATTTTTGATGGAATTGCGCTAATTTTTTTTTATGAGTGTCGGCCATATCAGAATGCATCTACACACCAAATATGTGTATTCTGAGGCTCATACGTTTGAGGATAGCTCCTATTGCGTAAAAGTCATGCTGATGAAAAAGTTCGAATCACTGAATGCATGTTCAGTTGTGTTTGTTCTTGACCTCAAGTCATGATTTTTGATGGAATTGCGCCATTTTTTTTCATGAGTGTCGGCCATATCAGAATGCATCTACACACCTAATATGTGTATTCTGAGGCTCATACGTTGGAGGATAGCTCCTATTGCGTAAAAGTCATGCTTGTGAAAAAAGTTCGAATCACTGAATGCATGTTCAGTTGTGTTTGTTCTTGACCTCAAGTCATGATTTTTGATGGAATTGCGCCAATTTTTTTCATGAGTGTCGGCCATATGAGAATGCATCCACACACTAAATATGTGTATTCTGAGGCTCAAACATTTGAGGTTAGCTCCCGTTGCGTAAAAGTCATGCTTGTGAAAAAGTTCGAATCGTTGATGCGTGTTGAGTTGTGTTTGTTCTTGACCTCAAGTCATGATATTTGATGGAATTGCGCCAATTCTTTTCATGAGTGTCGGCCATTTAAGAATGCATCCACACACCAAATATTCGTATTCTGAGGCTCAAACATTTGAGGATAGCTCCTATTGCGTAAAAGTCATGTTTGTGAAAAAGTTCGAATCACTGAATGCATGTTCAGTTGTGTTTGTTCTTGACCTCAAGTCATGATTTTTGATGGAATTGCGCTAATTTTTTTTTAATGAGTGTCGGCCATATCAGAATGCATCAACACACCAAATATGTGTATTCTGAGGCTCATACGTTTGAGGATAGCTCCTATTGCGTAAAAGTCATGCTTGTGAAAAAGTTCGAATCACTGAATGCATGTTCAGTTGTGTTTGTTCTTGACCTCAAGTCATGATTTTTGATGGAATTGCGCCAATTTTTTTCATGAGTGTCGGCCATATAAGAATGCATCAATACACCAAACATGTGTATTCTGAGGCTGATAGGTTTGAGGATAGCTCCTATTGCGTAAAAGTCATGCTTGTGAAAAAAGTTCGAATCACTGAATGCATGTTCAGTTGTGTTTGTTCTTGACCTCAAGTCATGATTTTTGATGGAATTGCGCCAATTTTTTTTATGAGTGTCGGCCATATCAGAATGCATCCACACACCAAATATGTGTATTCTGAGGCTCATACGTTTGAGGATAGCTCCTATTGCGTAAAAGTCATGCTTGTGAAAAAGTTCGAATCACTGAATGCATGTTCAGTTGTGTTTGTTCTTGACCTCAAGTCATGATTTTTGATGGAATTGCGCCAATTTTTTTCATGAGTGTCGGCCATATAAGAATGCATCAATACACCAAACATGTGTATTCTGAGGCTCATACGTTTGAGGATAGCTCCTATTGCGTAAAAGTCATGCTTGTGAAAAAGTTCGAATCACTGAATGCATGTTCAGTTGTGTTTGTTCTTGACCTCAAGTCATGATTTTTGATGGAATTGCGCCAATTTTTTTCATGAGTGTCGGCCATATCAGAATGCATCTACACACCAAATATGTGTATTCTGAGGCTCATACGTTTGAAGATAGCTCCTATTGCGTAAAAGTCATGCTTGTGAAAAAGATCGAATCACTGAATGCATGTTCAGTTGTGTTTGTTCTTGACCTCAAGTCATGATTTTTGATGGAATTGCGCTAATTTTTTTTTATGAGTGTCGGCCATATCAGAATGCATCTACACACCAAATATGTGTATTCTGAGGCTCATACGTTTGAGGATAGCTCCTATTGCGTAAAAGTCATGTTGATGAAAAAGTTCGAATCACTGAATGCATGTTCAGTTGTGTTTGTTCTTGACCTCAAGTCATGATTTTTGATGGAATTGCGCCATTTTTTTTCATGAGTGTCGGCCATATCAGAATGCATCTACACACCTAATATGTGTATTCTGAGGCTCATACGTTTGAGGATAGCTCCTATTGCGTAAAAGTCATGCTGATGAAAAAGTTCGAATCACTGAATGCATGTTCAGTTGTGTTTGTTCTTGACCTCAAGTCATGATTTTTGATGGAATTGCGCCATTTGTTTTCATGAGTGTCGGCCATATAAGAATGCATCTACACACCAAATATGTGTATTCTGAGGCTCATACGTTTGAAGATAGCTCCTATTGCGTAAAAGTCATGCTTGTGAAAAAGATCGAATCACTGAATGCATGTTCAGTTGTGTTTGTTCTTGACCTCAAGTCATGATTTTTGATGGAATTGCGCTAATTTTTTTTTATGAGTGTCGGCCATATCAGAATGCATCTACACACCAAATATGTGTATTCTGAGGCTCATACGTTTGAGGATAGCTCCTATTGCGTAAAAGTCATGCTGATGAAAAAGTTCGAATCACTGAATGCATGTTCAGTTGTGTTTGTTCTTGACCTCAAGTCATGATTTTTGATGGAATTGCGCCATTTTTTTTCATGAGTGTCGGCCATATCAGAATGCATCTACACACCTAATATGTGTATTCTGAGGCTCATACGTTGGAGGATAGCTCCTATTGCGTAAAAGTCATGCTTGTGAAAAAAGTTCGAATCACTGAATGCATGTTCAGTTGTGTTTGTTCTTGACCTCAAGTCATGATTTTTGATGGAATTGCGCCAATTTTTTTCATGAGTGTCGGCCATATGAGAATGCATCCACACACTAAATATGTGTATTCTGAGGCTCAAACATTTGAGGTTAGCTCCCGTTGCGTAAAAGTCATGCTTGTGAAAAAGTTCGAATCGTTGATGCGTGTTGAGTTGTGTTTGTTCTTGACCTCAAGTCATGATATTTGATGGAATTGCGCCAATTCTTTTCATGAGTGTCGGCCATTTAAGAATGCATCCACACACCAAATATTCGTATTCTGAGGCTCAAACATTTGAGGATAGCTCCTATTGCGTAAAAGTCATGTTTGTGAAAAAGTTCGAATCACTGAATGCATGTTCAGTTGTGTTTGTTCTTGACCTCAAGTCATGATTTTTGATGGAATTGCGCTAATTTTTTTTTAATGAGTGTCGGCCATATCAGAATGCATCAACACACCAAATATGTGTATTCTGAGGCTCATACGTTTGAGGATAGCTCCTATTGCGTAAAAGTCATGCTTGTGAAAAAGTTCGAATCACTGAATGCATGTTCAGTTGTGTTTGTTCTTGACCTCAAGTCATGATTTTTGATGGAATTGCGCCAATTTTTTTCATGAGTGTCGGCCATATAAGAATGCATCAATACACCAAACATGTGTATTCTGAGGCTGATAGGTTTGAGGATAGCTCCTATTGCGTAAAAGTCATGCTTGTGAAATAAGTTCGAATCACTGAATGCATGTTCAGTTGTGTTTGTTCTTGACCTCAAGTCATGATTTTTGATGGAATTGCGCCAATTTTTTTTATGAGTGTCGGCCATATCAGAATGCATCCACACACCAAATATGTGTATTCTGAGGCTCATACGTTTGAGGATAGCTCCTATTGCGTAAAAGTCATGCTTGTGAAAAAGTTCGAATCACTGAATGCATGTTCAGTTGTGTTTGTTCTTGACCTCAAGTCATGATTTTTGATGGAATTGCGCCAATTTTTTTCATGAGTTTCGGCCATATAAGAATGCATCAATACACCAAACATGTGTATTCTGAGGCTGATACGTGTGAGGATAGCTCCTATTGCGTAAAAGTCATGCTTGTGAAAAAAGTTCGAATCACTGAATGCATGTTCAGTTGTGTTTGTTCTTGACCTCAAGTCATGATTTTTGATGGAATTGCGCCAATTCTTTTCATGAGTGTCGGCCATATCAGAATGCATCCACACACCAAATATGTGTATTCTGAGGCTCATACGTTTGAGGATAGCTCCTATTGCGTAAAAGTCATGCTCGTGAAAAAAGTTCGAATCACTGAATGCATGTTCAGTTGTGTTTGTTCTTGACCTCAAGTCATGATTTTTGATGGAATTGCGCCATTTTTTTTCATGAGTGTCGGCCATATCAGAATGCATCAACACACCAAATATGTGTATTCTGAGGCTCATACGTTTGAGGATAGCTCCTATTGCGTAAAAGTCATGCTGATGAAAAAGTTCGAATCACTGAATGCATGTTCAGTTGTGTTTGTTCTTGACCTCAAGTCATGATTTTTGATGGAATTGCGCCAATTTTTTTCATGAGTGTCGGCCATATCAAAATGCATCAACACACTAAATATGTGTATTCTGAGGCTCATACGTTTGAGGATAGCTCCTATTGCGTAAAAGTCATGCTGATGAAAAAGATCGAATCACTGAATGCATGTTCAGTTGTGTTTGTTCTTGACCTCAAGTCATGATTTTTGATGGAATTGCGCTAATTTTTTTATGAGTGTCGGCCATATAAGAATGCATCTACACACCACATATGTGTATTCTGAGGCTCATACGTTTGAGGATAGCTCCTATTGCGTAAAAGTCATGCTGATGAAAAAGTTCGAATCACTGAATGCATGTTCAGTTGTGTTTGTTCTTGACCTCAAGTCATGATTTTTGATGGAATTGCGCCAATTCTTTTCATGAGTGTCGGCCATTTAAGAATGCATCCACACACCAAATATTCGTATTCTGAGGCTCAAACATTTGAGGATAGCTCCTAATGCGTAAAAGTCATGCTTGTGAAAAAGATCGAATCACTGAATGCATGTTCAGTTGTGTTTGTTCTTGACCTCAAGTCATGATTTTTGATGGAATTGCGCTAATTTTTTTTTTATTAGTGTCGGCCATATCAGAATGCATCAACACACCAAATATGTGTATTCTGAGGCTGATACGTTTGAGGATAGCTCCTATTGCGTAAAAGTCATGCTTGTGAAAAAAGTTCGAATCACTGAATGCATGTTCAGTTTTTTTTGTTCTTGACCTCAAGTCATGATTTTTGATGGAATTGCGCCAATTTTTTTCATGTGTTTCGGCCATATCAGAATGCATCAATACACCAAACATGTATATTCTGAGGCTCATACGTTTGAGGATAGCTCCTATTGCGTAAAAGTCATGCTTGTGAAAAAAGTTCGAATCACTGAATGCATGTTCAGTTGTGTTTGTTCTTGACCTCAAGTCATGATTTTTGATGGAATTGCGCCAATTTTTTTTTATGAGTGTCGGCCATATCAGAATGCATCCACACACCAAATATGTGTATTCTGAGGCTCATACGTTTGAGGATAGCTCCTATTGCGTAAAAGTTATGCTTGTGAAAAAGTTCGAATCACTGAATGCATGTTCAGTTGTGTTTGTTCTTGACCTCAAGTCATGATTTTTGATGGAATTGCGCCAATTTTTTTCATGTGTTTCGGCCATATCAGAATGCATCAATACATCAAACATGTGTATTCTGAGGCTCATACGTTTGAGGATAGCTCCTATTGCGTAAAAGTCATGCTTGTGAAAAAAGTTCGAATCACTGAATGCATGTTCAGTTGTGTTTGTTCTTGACCTCAAGTCATGATTTTTGATGGAATTGCGCCAATTTTTTTTATGAGTGTCGGCCATATCAGAATGCATCCACACACCAAATATGTGTATTCTGAGGCTCATACGTTTGAGGATAGCTCCTATTGCGTAAAAGTCATGCTTGTGAAAAAGTTCGAATCACTGAATGCATGTTCAGTTGTGTTTGTTCTTGACCTCAAGTCATGATTTTTGATGGAATTGCGCCACTTTATTTTATGAGTGTCGGCCATATCAGAATGCATCAATACACCAAACATGTATATTCTGAGGCTTATACGTTTGAGGATAGCTCCTATTGCGTAAAAGTCATGCTTGTGAAAAAAGTTCGAATCACTGAATGCATGTTCAGTTGTGTTTGTTCTTGACCTCAAGTCATGATTTTTGATGGAATTGCGCCAATTTTTTTTATGAGTGTCGGCCATATGAGAATGCATCCACACACTAAATATGTGTATTCTGAGGCTCATACGTTTGAGGATAGCTCCTATTGCGTAAAAGTCATGCTTGTGAAAAAGTTCGAATCACTGAATGCATGTTCAGTTGTGTTTGTTCTTGACCTCAAGTCATGATTTTTGATGGAATTGCGCCAATTTTTTTCATGAGTTTCGGCCATATCAGAATGCATCAATACACCAAACATGTGTATTCTGAGGATGATACGTGTGAGGATAGCTCCTATTGCGTAAAAGTCATGCTTGTGAAAAAAGTTCGAATCACTGAATGCATGTTCAGTTGTGTTTGTTCTTGACCTCAAGTCATGATTTTTGATGGAATTGCGCCAATTTTTTTCATGAGTGTCGGCCATATCATAATGCATCCACACACCAAATATGTGTATTCTGAGGCTCATACGTTTGAGGTTAGCTCCTATTGCGTAAAAGTCATGCTTGTGAAAAAAGTTCGAATCACTGAATGCATGTTCAGTTGTGTTTGTTCTTGACCTCAAGTCATGATTTTTGATGGAATTGCGCCAATTTTTTTTATGAGTGTCGGCCATATCAGAATGCATCCACACACCAAATATGTGTATTCTGAGGCTCATACGTTTGAGGATAGCTCCTATTGCGTAAAAGTCATGCTTGTGAAAAAGTTCGAATCACTGAATGCATGTTCAGTTGTGTTTGTTCTTGACCTCAAGTCATGATTTTTAATGGAATTGCGCCAATTTTTTTCATGAGTTTCGGCCATATAAGAATGCATCAATACACCAAACATGTGTATTCTGAGGCTGATACGTGTGAGGATAGCTCCTATTGCGTAAAAGTCATGCTTGTGAAAAAGTTCGAATCACTGAATGCATGTTCAGTTGTGTTTGTTCTTGACCTCAAGTCATGATTTTTGATGGAATTGCGCTAATTTTTTTTTATGAGTGTCGGCCATATCAGAATGCATCTACACACCAAATATGTGTATTCTGAGGCTCATACGTTGGAGGATAGCTCCTATTGCGTAAAAGTCATGCTTGTGAAAAAGTTCGAATCACTGAATGCATGTTCAGTTGTGTTTGTTCTTGACCTCAAGTCATGATTTTTGATGGAATTGCGCCAATTTTTTTCATGAGTGTCGGCCATATAAGAATGCATTAATACACCAAACATGTGTATTCTGAGGCTGATACGTTTGAGGATAGCTCCTATTGCGTAAAAGTCATGCTTGTGAAAAAAGTTCGAATCGGTGAGGGCATGTTCAGTTGTGTTTGTTCTTGACCTCAAGTCATGATTTTTGATGGAATTGCGCCAATTTTTTTCATGAGTGTCGGCCATATGAGAATGCATCCACACACTAAATATGTGAATTCTGAGGCTCAAACATTTGAGGATAGCTCCCGTTGCGTAAAAGTCATGCTTGTGAAAAAGTTCGAATCGTTGATGCGTGTTGAGTTGTGTTTGTTCTTGACCTCAAGTCATGATATTTGATGGAATTGCGCCAATTCTTTTCATGAGTGTCGGCCATTTAAGAATGCATCCACACACCAAATATTCGTATTCTGAGGCTCAAACATTTGAGGATAGCTCCTAATGCGTAAAAGTCATGCTTGTGAAAAAGATCGAATCACTGAATGCATGTTCAGTTGTGTTTGTTCTTGACCTCAAGTCATGATTTTTGATGGAATTGCGCTAATTTTTTTTTTATTAGTGTCGGCCATATCAGAATGCATCAACACACCAAATATGTGTATTCTGAGGCTCCTACGTTTGAGGATAGCTCCTATTGCGTAAAAGTCATGCTTGTGAAAAAAGTTCGAATCACTGAATGCATGTTCAGTTGTGTTTGTTCTTGACCTCAAGTCATGATTTTTGATGGAATTGCGCCAATTTTTTTCATGTGTTTCGGCCATATCAGAATGCATCAATACACCAAACATGTATATTCTGAGGCTCATACGTTTGAGGATAGCTCCTATTGCGTAAAAGTCATGCTTGTGAAAAAAGTTCGAATCACTGAATGCATGTTCAGTTGTGTTTGTTCTTGACCTCAAGTCATGATTTTTGATGGAATTGCGCCAATTTTTTTTATGAGTGTCGGCCATATCAGAATGCATCCACACACCAAATATGTGTATTCTGAGGCTCATACGTTTGAGGATAGCTCCTATTGCGTAAAAGTCATGCTTGTGAAAAAGTTCGAAACACTGAATGCATGTTCAGTTGTGTTTGTTCTTGACCTCAAGTCATGATTTTTGATGGAATTGCGCCAATTTTTTTCATGTGTTTCGGCCATATCAGAATGCATCAATACACCAAACATGTGTATTCTGAGGCTCATACGTTTGAGGATAGCTCCTATTGCGTAAAAGTCATGCTTGTGAAAAAAGTTCGAATCACTGGATGCATGTTCAGTTGTGTTTGTTCTTGACCTCAAGTCATGATTTTTGATGGAATTGCGCCAATTTTTTTTATGAGTGTCGGCCATATCAGAATGCATCCACACACCAAATATGTGTATTCTGAGGCTCATACGTTTGAGGATAGCTCCTATTGCGTAAAAGTCATGCTTGTGAAAAAGTTCGAATCACTGAATGCATGTTCAGTTGTGTTTGTTCTTGACCTCAAGTCATGATTTTTGATGGAATTGCGCCACTTTATTTTATGAGTGTCGGCCATATCAGAATGCATCAATACACCAAACATGTATATTCTGAGGCTCATACGTTTGAGGATAGCTCCTATTGCGTAAAAGTCATGCTTGTGAAAAAAGTTCGAATCACTGAATGCATGTTCAGTTGTGTTTGTTCTTGACCTCAAGTCATGATTTTTGATGGAATTGCGCCAATTTTTTTTATGAGTGTCGGCCATATCAGAATGCATCCACACACCAAATATGTGTATTCTGAGGCTCATACGTTTGAGGATAGCTCCTATTGCGTAAAAGTCATGCTTGTGAAAAAGTTCGAATCACTGAATGCATGTTCAGTTGTGTTTGTTCTTGACCTCAAGTCATGATTTTTGATGGAATTGCGCCAATTTTTTTCATGTGTTTCGGCCATATCAGAATGCATCAATACACCAAACATGTGTATTCTGAGGCTCATACGTTTGAGGATAGCTCCTATTGCGTAAAAGTCATGCTTGTGAAAAAAGTTCGAATCACTGAATGCATGTTCAGTTGTGTTTGTTCTTGACCTCAAGTCATGATTTTTGATGGAATTGCGCCAATTTTTTTTATGAGTGTCGGCCATATCAGAATGCATCCACACACCAAATATGTGTATTCTGAGGCTCATACGTTTGAGGATAGCTCCTATTGCGTAAAAGTCATGCTTGTGAAAAAGTTCGAATCACTGAATGCATGTTCAGTTGTGTTTGTTCTTGACCTCAAGTCATGATTTTTGATGGAATTGCGCCACTTTATTTTATGAGTGTCGGCCATATCAGAATGCATCAATACACCAAACATGTGTATTCTGAGGCTGATACGTTTGAGGATAGCTCCTATTGCGTAAAAGCCATGCTTGTGAAAAAAGTTCGAATCACTGAATGCATGTTCAGTTGTGTTTGTTCTTGACCTCAAGTCATGATTTTTGATGGAATTGCGCCAATTTTTTTTATGAGTGTCGGCCATATGAGAATGCATCCACACACTAAATATGTGTATTCTGAGGCTCATACGTTTGAGGATAGCTCCTATTGCGTAAAAGTCATGCTTGTGAAAAAGTTCGAATCACTGAATGCATGTTCAGTTGTGTTTGTTCTTGACCTCAAGTCATGATTTTTGATGGAATTGCGCCAATTTTTTTCATGAGTTTCGGCCATATCAGAATGCATCAATACACCAAACATGTGTATTCTGAGGCTGATACGTGTGAGGATAGCTCCTATTGCGTAAAAGTCATGCTTGTGAAAAAAGTTCGAATCACTGAATGCATGTTCAGTTGTGTTTGTTCTTGACCTCAAGTCATGATTTTTGATGGAATTGCGCCAATTTTTTTCATGAGTGTCGGCCATATCAGAATGCATCTACACACCAAATATGTGTATTCTGAGGCTCATACGTTTGAAGATAGCTCCTATTGCGTAAAAGTCATGCTTGTGAAAAAGTTCGAATCACTGAATGCATGTTCAGTTGTGTTTGTTCTTGACCTCAAGTCATGATTTTTGATGGAATTGCGCCAATTTTTTTCATGAGTGTCGGCCATATCAAAATGCATCAACACACTAAATATGTGTATTCTGAGGCTCATACGTTTGAGGATAGCTCCTATTGCGTAAAAGTCATGCTTGTGAAAAAGTTCGAATCACTGAATGCATGTTCAGTTGTGTTTGTTCTTGACCTCAAGTCATGATTTTTGATGGAATTGCGCCAATTTTTTTCATGAGTGTCGGCCATATGAGAATGCATCCACACACTAAATATGTGTATTCTGAGGCTAAAACATTTGAGGTTAGCTCCTATTGCGTAAAGGTCATGCTTGTGAAAAAGTTCGAATCGTTGATGCGTGTTGAGTTGTGTTTGTTCTTGACCTCAAGTCATGATATTTGATGGAATTGCGCCAATTCTTTTTATGAGTGTCAGCCATTTAAGAATGCATCCACACACCAAATATTCGTATTCTGAGGCTCAAACATTTGAGGATAGCTCCTATTGCGTAAAAGTCATGCTTGTGAAAAAGATCGAATCACTGAATGCATGTTCAGTTGTGTTTGTTCTTGACCTCAAGTCATGATTTTTGATGGAATTGCGCCAATTTTTTTCATGAGTTTCGGCCATATAAGAATGCATCAATACACCAAACATGTGTATTCTGAGGCTCATACGTTTGAGGATAGCTCCTATTGCGTAAAAGTCATGCTTGTGAAAAAAGTTCGAATCACTGAATGCATGTTCAGTTGTGTTTGTTCTTGACCTCAAGTCATGATTTTTGATGGAATTGCGCCAATTTTTTTTATGAGTGTCGGCCATATCAGAATGCATCCACACACCAAATATGTGTATTCTGAGGCTCATACGTTTGAGGATAGCTCCTATTGCGTAAAAGTCATGCTTGTGAAAAAGTTCGAATCACTGAATGCATGTTCAGTTGTGTTTGTTCTTGACCTCAAGTCATGATTTTTGATGGAATTGCGCCAATTTTTTTCATGAGTTTCGGCCATATAAGAATGCATCAATACACCAAACATGTGTATTCTGAGGCTGATACGTGTGAGGATAGCTCCTATTGCGTAAAAGTCATGCTTGTGAAAAAAGTTCGAATCACTGAATGCATGTTCAGTTGTGTTTGTTCTTGACCTCAAGTCATGATTTTTGATGGAATTGCGCCAATTCTTTTCATGAGTGTCAGCCATTTAAGAATGCATCCACACACCAAATATTCGTATTCTGAGGCTGAAACATTTGGGGATAGCTCCTATTGCGTAAAAGTCATGCTTGTGAAAAAGATCGAATCACTGAATGCATGTTCAGTTGTGTTTGTTCTTGACCTCAAGTCATGATTTTTGATGGAATTGCGCCAATTTTTTTCATGAGTGTCGGCCATATGAGAATGCATCCACACACTAAATATGTGTATTCTGAGGCTCAAACATTTGAGGATAGCTCCCGTTGCGTAAAAGTCATGCTTGTGAAAAAGTTCGAATCGTTGATGCGTGTTGAGTTGTGTTTGTTCTTGACCTCAAGTCATGATTTTTGATGGAATTGCGCTAATTTTTTTTATGAGTGTCGGCCATATCAGAATGCATCCACACACCAAATATGTGTATTCTGAGGCTCATACGTTTGAGGATAGCTCCTATTGCGTAAAAGTCATGCTTGTGAAAAAGTTCGAATCACTGAATGCATGTTCAGTTGTGTTTGTTCTTGACCTCAAGTCATGATTTTTGATGGAATTGCGCCAATTTTTTTCATGAGTTTCGGCCATATAAGAATGCATCAATACACCAAACATGTGTATTCTGAGGCTGATACGTGTGAGGATAGCTCCTATTGCGTAAAAGTCATGCTTGTGAAAAAAGTTCGAATCACTGAATGCATGTTCAGTTGTGTTTGTTCTTGACCTCAAGTCATGATTTTTGATGGAATTGCGCCAATTTTTTTCATGAGTGTCGGCCATATCCTAATGCATCCACACACCAAATATGTGTATTCTGAGGCTCATACGTTTGAGGATAGCTCCTATTGCGTAAAAGTCATGCTTGTGAAAAAGTTCGAATCACTGAATGCATGTTCAGTTGTGTTTGTTCTTGACCTCAAGTCATGATTTTTGATGGAATTGCGCCAATTTTTTTCATGAGTTTCGGCCATATAAGAATGCATCAATACACCAAACATGTGTATTCTGAGGCTCATACGTGTGAGGATAGCTCCTATTGCGTAAAAGTCATGCTTGTGAAAAAAGTTCGAATCACTGAATGCATGTTCAGTTGTGTTTGTTCTTGACCTCAAGTCATGATATTTGATGGAATTGCGCCAATTCTTTTCATGAGTGTCAGCCATTTAAGAATGCATCCACACACCAAATATTCGTATTCTGAGGCTCAAACATTTGAGGATAGCTCCTATTGCGTAAAAGTCATGCTTGTGAAAAAGATCGAATCACTGAATGCATGTTCAGTTGTGTTTGTTCTTGACCTCAAGTCATGATTTTTGATGGAATTGCGCCAATTTTTTTCATGAGTGTCGGCCATATGAGAATGCATCCACACACTAAATATGTGTATTCTGAGGCTCAAACATTTGAGGATAGCTCCCGTTGCGTAAAAGTCATGCTTGTGAAAAAGTTCGAATCGTTGATGCGTGTTGAGTTGTGTTTGTTCTTGACCTCAAGTCATGATTTTTGATGGAATTGCGCCAATTTTTTTTATGAGTGTCGGCCATATCAGAATGCATCCACACACCAAATATGTGTATTCTGAGGCTCATACGTTGGAGGATAGCTCCTATTGCGTAAAAGTCATGCTTGTGAAAAAGTTCGAATCACTGAATGCATGTTCAGTTGTGTTTGTTCTTGACCTCAAGTCATGATTTTTGATGGAATTGCGCCAATTTTTTTCATGAGTTTCGGCCATATAAGAATGCATCAATACACCAAACATGTGTATTCTGAGGCTGATACGTGTGAGGATAGCTCCTATTGCGTAAAAGTCATGCTTGTGAAAAAGTTCGAATCACTGAATGCATGTTCAGTTGTGTTTGTTCTTGACCTCAAGTCATGATTTTTGATGGAATTGCGCCAATTTTTTTCATGAGTGTCGGCCATATGAGAATGCATCCACACACTAAATATGTGTATTCTGAGGCTAAAACATTTGAGGTTAGCTCCTATTGCGTAAAGGTCATGCTTGTGAAAAAGTTCGAATCGTTGATGCGTGTTGAGTTGTGTTTGTTCTTGACCTCAAGTCATGATATTTGATGGAATTGCGCCAATTCTTTTTATGAGTGTCAGCCATTTAAGAATGCATCCACACACCAAATATTCGTATTCTGAGGCTCAAACATTTGAGGATAGCTCCTATTGCGTAAAAGTCATGCTTGTGAAAAAGATCGAATCACTGAATGCATGTTCAGTTGTGTTTGTTCTTGACCTCAAGTCATGATTTTTGATGGAATTGCGCCAATTTTTTTCATGAGTTTCGGCCATATAAAAATGCATCAATACACCAAACATGTGTATTCTGAGGCTCATACGTTTGAGGATAGCTCCTATTGCGTAAAAGTCATGCTTGTGAAAAAAGTTCGAATCACTGAATGCATGTTCAGTTGTGTTTGTTCTTGACCTCAAGTCATGATTTTTGATGGAATTGCGCCAATTTTTTTTATGAGTGTCGGCCATATCAGAATGCATCCACACACCAAATATGTGTATTCTGAGGCTCATACGTTTGAGGATAGCTCCTATTGCGTAAAAGTCATGCTTGTGAAAAAGTTCGAATCACTGAATGCATGTTCAGTTGTGTTTGTTCTTGACCTCAAGTCATGATTTTTGATGGAATTGCGCCAATTTTTTTCATGAGTTTCGGCCATATAAGAATGCATCAATACACCAAACATGTGTATTCTGAGGCTGATACGTGTGAGGATAGCTCCTATTGCGTAAAAGTCATGCTTGTGAAAAAAGTTCGAATCACTGAATGCATGTTCAGTTGTGTTTGTTCTTGACCTCAAGTCATGATTTTTGATGGAATTGCGCCAATTCTTTTCATGAGTGTCAGCCATTTAAGAATGCATCCACACACCAAATATTCGTATTCTGAGGCTGAAACATTTGGGGATAGCTCCTATTGCGTAAAAGTCATGCTTGTGAAAAAGATCGAATCACTGAATGCATGTTCAGTTGTGTTTGTTCTTGACCTCAAGTCATGATTTTTGATGGAATTGCGCCAATTTTTTTCATGAGTGTCGGCCATATGAGAATGCATCCACACACTAAATATGTGTATTCTGAGGCTCAAACATTTGAGGATAGCTCCCGTTGCGTAAAAGTCATGCTTGTGAAAAAGTTCGAATCGTTGATGCGTGTTGAGTTGTGTTTGTTCTTGACCTCAAGTCATGATTTTTGATGGAATTGCGCTAATTTTTTTTATGAGTGTCGGCCATATCAGAATGCATCCACACACCAAATATGTGTATTCTGAGGCTCATACGTTTGAGGATAGCTCCTATTGCGTAAAAGTCATGCTTGTGAAAAAGTTCGAATCACTGAATGCATGTTCAGTTGTGTTTGTTCTTGACCTCAAGTCATGATTTTTGATGGAATTGCGCCAATTTTTTTCATGAGTTTCGGCCATATAAGAATGCATCAATACACCAAACATGTGTATTCTGAGGCTGATACGTGTGAGGATAGCTCCTATTGCGTAAAAGTCATGCTTGTGAAAAAAGTTCGAATCACTGAATGCATGTTCAGTTGTGTTTGTTCTTGACCTCAAGTCATGATTTTTGATGGAATTGCGCCAATTTTTTTCATGAGTGTCGGCCATATCCTAATGCATCCACACACCAAATATGTGTATTCTGAGGCTCATACGTTTGAGGATAGCTCCTATTGCGTAAAAGTCATGCTTGTGAAAAAGTTCGAATCACTGAATGCATGTTCAGTTGTGTTTGTTCTTGACCTCAAGTCATGATTTTTGATGGAATTGCGCCAATTTTTTTCATGAGTTTCGGCCATATAAGAATGCATCAATACACCAAACATGTGTATTCTGAGGCTGATACGTGTGAGGATAGCTCCTATTGCGTAAAAGTCATGCTTGTGAAAAAAGTTCGAATCACTGAATGCATGTTCAGTTGTGTTTGTTCTTGACCTCAAGTCATGATATTTGATGGAATTGCGCCAATTCTTTTCATGAGTGTCAGCCATTTAAGAATGCATCCACACACCAAATATTCGTATTCTGAGGCTCAAACATTTGAGGATAGCTCCTATTGCGTAAAAGTCATGCTTGTGAAAAAGATCGAATCACTGAATGCATGTTCAGTTGTGTTTGTTCTTGACCTCAAGTCATGATTTTTGATGGAATTGCGCCAATTTTTTTCATGAGTGTCGGCCATATGAGAATGCATCCACACACTAAATATGTGTATTCTGAGGCTCAAACATTTGAGGATAGCTCCCGTTGCGTAAAAGTCATGCTTGTGAAAAAGTTCGAATCGTTGATGCGTGTTGAGTTGTGTTTGTTCTTGACCTCAAGTCATGATTTTTGATGGAATTGCGCCAATTTTTTTTATGAGTGTCGGCCATATGAGAATGCATCCACACACCAAATATGTGTATTCTGAGGCTCATACGTTTGAGGATAGCTCCTATTGCGTAAAAGTCATGCTTGTGAAAAAGTTCGAATCACTGAATGCATGTTCAGTTGTGTTTGTTCTTGACCTCAAGTCATGATTTTTGATGGAATTGCGCCAATTTTTTTCATGAGTTTCGGCCATATAAGAATGCATCAATACACCAAACATGTGTATTCTGAGGCTGATACGTGTGAGGATAGCTCCTATTGCGTAAAAGTCATGCTTGTGAAAAAAGTTCGAATCACTGAATGCATGTTCAGTTGTGTTTGTTCTTGACCTCAAGTCATGATTTTTGATGGAATTGCGCCAATTTTTTTCATGAGTGTCGGCCATATCCTAATGCATCCACACACCAAATATGTGTATTCTGAGGCTCATACGTTTGAGGATAGCTCCTATTGCGTAAAAGTCATGCTTGTGAAAAAAGTTCGAATCACTGAATGCATGTTCAGTTGTGTTTGTTCTTGACCTCAAGTCATGATTTTTGATGGAATTGCGCCAATTTTTTTCATGAGTGTCGGCCATATCAGAATGCATCTACACACCAAATATGTGTATTATGAGGCTCAAACATTTGAGGATAGCTCCCGTTGCGTAAAAGTCATGCTTGTGAAAAAGTTCGAATCGTTGATGCGTGTTGAGTTGTGTTTGTTCTTGACCTCAAGTCATGATATTTGATGGAATTGCGCCAATTCTTTTCATGAGTGTCGGCCATTTAAGAATGCATGCACACACCAAATATTCGTATTCTGAGGCTCAAACGTTTGAGGATAGCTCCTATTGCGTAAAAGTCATGCTTGTGAAAAAGTTCGAATCACTGAATGCATGTTCAGTTGTGTTTGTTCTTGACCTCAAGTCATGATTTTTGATGGAATTGCGCTAATTTTTTTTTATGAGTGTCGGCCATATCAGAATGCATCAACACAACAAATATGTGTATTCTGAGGCTCATACGTTTGAGGATAGCTCCTATTGCGTAAAAGTCATGCTTGTGAAAAAGTTCGAATCACTGAATGCATGTTCAGTTGTGTTTGTTCTTGACCTCAAGTCATGATTTTTGATGGAATTGCGCCAATTTTTTTCATGAGTTTCGGCCATATAAGAATGCATCAATACACCAAACATGTGTATTCTGAGGCTGATACGTTTGAGGATAGCTCCTATTGCGTAAAAGTCATGCTTGTGAAAAAAGTTCGAATCACTGAATGCATGTTCAGTTGTGTTTGTTCTTGACCTCAAGTCATGATTTTTGATGGAATTGCGCCAATTTTTTTTATGAGTGTCGGCCATATCAGAATGCATCAACACACCAAATATGTGTATTCTGAGGCTCATACGTTTGAGGATAGCTCCTATTGCGTAAAAGTCATGCTTGTGAAAAAGTTCGAATCACTGAATGCATGTTCAGTTGTGTTTGTTCTTGACCTCAAGTCATGATTTTTGATGGAATTGCGCCAATTTTTTTCATGAGTTTCGGCCATATAAGAATGCATCAATACACCAAACATGTGTATTCTGAGGCTGATACGTTTCAGGATAGCTCCCATTCCGTAAAAGTCATGCTTGTGAAAAAAGTTCGAATCACTGAATGCATGTTCAGTTGTGTTTGTTCTTGACCTCAAGTCATGATTATTGATGGAATTGCGCCAAATTTTTTTTATGAGTTTCGGCCATATCAGAATGCATCCACACACCAAATATGTGTATTCTGAGGCTCATACGTTTGAGGATAGCTCCTATTGCGTAAAAGTCATGCTTGTGAAAAAGTTCGAATCACTGAATGCATGTTCAGTTGTGTTTGTTCTTGACCTCAAGTCATGATTTTTGATGGAATTGCGCCAATTTTTTTCATGAGTGACGGCCATATCAAAATGCATCAACACACTAAATATGTGTATTCTGAGGCTCATACGTTTGAGGATAGCTCCTATTGCGTAAAAGTCATGCTTGTGAAAAAGTTCGAATCACTGAATGCATGTTCAGTTGTGTTTGTTCTTGACCTCAAGTCATGATTTTTGATGGAATTGCGCCAATTTTTTTCATGAGTGTCGGCCATATGAGAATGCATCCACACACTAAATATGTGTATTCTGAGGCTCAAACATTTGAGGTAAGCTCCTATTGCGTAAAAGTCATGCTTGTGAAAAGTTCGAATCGTTGATGCGTGTCGAGTTGTGTTTGTTCTTGACCTCAAGTCATGATATTTGATGGAATTGCGCCAATTCTTTTCATGAGTGTCGGCCATTTAAGAATGCATCCACACACCAAATATTCGTATTCTGAGGCTCAAACATTTGAGGATAGCTCCTATTGCGTAAAAGTCATGCTTGTGAAAAAGTTCGAATCACTGAATGCATGTTCAGTTGTGTTTGTTCTTGACCTCAAGTCATGATTTTTGATGGAATTGCGCCATTTTTTTTAATGAGTGTCGGCCATATCAGAATGCATCTACACACCAAATATGTGTATTCTGAGGCTGATACGTTTGAGGATAGCTCCTATTGCGTAAAAGTCATGCTTGTGAAAAAAGTTCGAATCACTGAATGCATGTTCAGTTGTGTTTGTTCTTGACCTCAAGTCATGATTTTTGATGGAATTGCGCCAATTTTTTTCATGAGTTTCGGCCATATAAGAATGCATCAATACACCAAACATGTGTATTCTGAGGCTGATACGTTTCAGGATAGCTCCCATTCCGTAAAAGTCATGCTTGTGAAAAAAGTTCGAATCACTGAATGCATGTTCAGTTGTGTTTGTTCTTGACCTCAAGTCATGATTATTGATGGAATTGCGCCAATTTTTTTTATGAGTGTCGGCCATATCAGAATGCATCCACACACCAAATATGTGTATTCTGAGGCTCATACGTTTGAGGATAGCTCCTATTGCGTAAAAGTCATGCTTGTGAAAAAGTTCGAATCACTGAATGCATGTTCAGTTGTGTTTGTTCTTGACCTCAAGTCATGATTTTTGATGGAATTGCGCCAATTTTTTTCATGAGTGACGGCCATATCAAAATGCATCAACACACTAAATATGTGTATTCTGAGGCTCATACGTTTGAGGATAGCTCCTATTGCGTAAAAGTCATGCTTGTGAAAAAGTTCGAATCACTGAATGCATGTTCAGTTGTGTTTGTTCTTGACCTCAAGTCATGATTTTTGATGGAATTGCGCCAATTTTTTTCATGAGTGTCGGCCATATGAGAATGCATCCACACACTAAATATGTGTATTCTGAGGCTCAAACATTTGAGGTAAGCTCCTATTGCGTAAAAGTCATGCTTGTGAAAAGTTCGAATCGTTGATGCGTGTTGAGTTGTGTTTGTTCTTGACCTCAAGTCATGATATTTGATGGAATTGCGCCAATTCTTTTCATGAGTGTCGGCCATTTAAGAATGCATCCACACACCAAATATTCGTATTCTGAGGCTCAAACATTTGAGGATAGCTCCTATTGCGTAAAAGTCATGCTTGTGAAAAAGTTCGAATCACTGAATGCATGTTCAGTTGTGTTTGTTCTTGACCTCAAGTCATAATTTTTGATGGAATTGCGCCATTTTTTTTAATGAGTGTCGGCCATATCAGAATGCATCTACACACCAAATATGTGTATTCTGAGGCTGATACGTTTGAGGATAGCTCCTATTGCGTAAAAGTCATGCTTGTGAAAAAAGTTCGAATCACTGAATGCATGTTCAGTTGTGTTTGTTCTTGACCTCAAGTCATGATTTTTGATGGAATTGCGCCAATTTTTTTTATGAGTGTCGGCCATATCAGAATGCATCCACACACCAAATATGTGTATTCTGAGGCTCATACGTTTGAGGATAGCTCCTATTGCGTAAAAGTCATGCTTGTGAAAAAGTTCGAATCACTGAATGCATGTTCAGTTGTGTTTGTTCTTGACCTCAAGTCATGATTTTTGATGGAATTGCGCCAATTTTTTTCATGAGTTTCGGCCATATAAGAATGCATCAATACACCAAACATGTGTATTCTGAGGCTGATACGTTTGAGGATAGCTCCTATTGCGTAAAAGTCATGCTTGTGAAAAAAGTTCGAATCACTGAATGCATGTTCAGTTGTGTTTGTTCTTGACCTCAAGTCATGATTTTTGATGGAATTGCGCCAATTTTTTTTATGAGTGTCGGCCATATCACAATGCATCCACACACCAAATATGTGTATTCTGAGGCTCATACGTTTGAGGATAGCTCCTATTGCGTAAAAGTCATGCTTGTGAAAAAGTTCGAATCACTGAATGCATGTTCAGTTGTGTTTGTTCTTGACCTCAAGTCATGATTTTTGATGGAATTGCGCCAATTTTTTTCATGAGTTTCGGCCATATAAGAATGCATCAATACACCAAACATGTGTATTCTGAGGCTGATACGTTTCAGGATAGCTCCCATTCCGTAAAAGTCATGCTTGTGAAAAAAGTTCGAATAACTGAATGCATGTTCAGTTGTGTTTGTTCTTGACCTCAAGTCATGATTTTTGATGGAATTGCGCCATTTTTTTTTATGAGTTTTGGCCATATCAGAATGCATCCACACACCAAATATGTGTATTCTGAGGCTCATACGTTTGAGGATAGCTCCTATTGCGTAAAAGTCATGCTTGTGAAAAAGTTCGAATCACTGAATGCATGTTCAGTTGTGTTTGTTCTTGACCTCAAGTCATGATTTTTGATGGAATTGCGCCAATTTTTTTCATGAGTGACGGCCATATCAAAATGCATCAACACACTAAATATGCGTATTCTGAGGCTCATACGTTTGAGGATAGCTCCTATTGCGTAAAAGTCATGCTTGTGAAAAAGTTCGAATCACTGAATGCATGTTCAGTTGTGTTTGTTCTTGACCTCAAGTCATGATTTTTGATGGAATTGCGCCAATTTTTTTCATGAGTGTCGGCCATATGAGAATGCATCCACACACTAAATATGTGTATTCTGAGGCTCAAACATTTGAGGTAAGCTCCTATTGCGTAAAAGTCATGCTTGTGAAAAAGTTCGAATCGTTGATGGGTGTTGAGTTGTGTTTGTTCTTGACCTCAAGTCATGATATTTGATGGAATTGCGCCAATTCTTTTCATGAGTTTCGGCCATATAAGAATGCATCCACACACCAAATATTCGTATTCTGAGGCTCAAACATTTGAGGATAGCTCCTATTGCGTAAAAGTCATGCTTGTGAAAAAGTTCGAATCACTGAATGCATGTTCAGTTGTGTTTGTTCTTGACCTCAAGTCATGATTTTTCATGGAATTGCGCCATTTTTTTTCATGAGTGTCGGCCATATCAGAATGCATCTACACACCAAATATGTGTATTCTGAGGCTCATACGTTTGAGGATAGCTCCTATTGCGTAAAAGTCATGCTGATGAAAAAGTTCGAATCACTGAATGCATGTTCAGTTGTGTTTGTTCTTGACCTCAAGTCATGATTTTTGATGGAATTGCGCCATTTTTTTTCATGAGTTTCGGCCATATCAGAATGCATCCACACACTAAATATGTGTATTCTGAGGCTCAAACATTTGAGGATAGCTCCCGTTGCGTAAAAGTCATGCTTGTGAAAAAGTTCGAATCACTGAATGCATGTTCAGTTGTGTTTGTTCTTGACCTCAAGTCATGATTTTTGATGGAATTGCGCCAATTTTTTTCATGAGTTTCGGCCATATCAAAATGCATCAACACACTAAATATGTGTATTCTGAGGATCATACGTTTGAGGATAGCTCCTATTGCGTAAAAGTCATGCTTGTGAAAAAGTTCGAATCACTGAATGCATGTTCAGTTGTGTTTGTTCTTGACCTCAAGTCATGATTTTTGATGGAATTGCGCCAATTTTTTTCATGAGTGTCGGCCATATGAGAATGCATCCACACACTAAATATGTGTATTCTGAGGCTCAAACATTTGAGGTAAGCTCCTATTGCGTAAAAGTCATGCTTGTGAAAAGTTCGAATCGTTGATGCGTGTTGAGTTGTGTTTGTTCTTGACCTCAAGTCATGATATTTGATGGAATTGCGCCAATTCTTTTCATGAGTGTCGGCCATTTAAGAATGCATCCACACACCAAATATTCGTATTCTGAGGCTCAAACATTTGAGGATAGCTCCTATTGCGTAAAAGTCATGGTTGTGAAAAAGTTCGAATCACTGAATGCATGTTCAGTTGTGTTTGTTCTTGACCTCAAGTCATGATTTTTGATGGAATTGCGCCATTTTTTTTAATGAGTGTCGGCCATATCAGAATGCATCTACACACCAAATATGTGTATTCTGAGGCTGATACGTTTGAGGATAGCTCCTATTGCGTAAAAGTCATGCTTGTGAAAAAAGTTCGAATCACTGAATGCATGTTCAGTTGTGTTTGTTCTTGACCTCAAGTCATGATTTTTGATGGAATTGCGCCAATTTTTTTTATGAGTGTCGGCCATATCAGAATGCATCCACACACCAAATATGTGTATTCTGAGGCTCATACGTTTGAGGATAGCTCCTATTGCGTAAAAGTCATGCTTGTGAAAAAGTTCGAATCACTGAATGCATGTTCAGTTGTGTTTGTTCTTGACCTCAAGTCATGATTTTTGATGGAATTGCGCCAATTTTTTTCATGAGTTTCGGCCATATAAGAATGCATCAATACACCAAACATGTGTATTCTGAGGCTGATACGTTTGAGGATAGCTCCTATTGCGTAAAAGTCATGCTTGTGAAAAAAGTTCGAATCACTGAATGCATGTTCAGTTGTGTTTGTTCTTGACCTCAAGTCATGATTTTTGATGGAATTGCGCCAATTTTTTTTATGAGTGTCGGCCATATCAGAATGCATCCACACACCAAATATGTGTATTCTGAGGCTCATACGTTTGAGGATAGCTCCTATTGCGTAAAAGTCATGCTTGTGAAAAAGTTCGAATCACTGAATGCATGTTCAGTTGTGTTTGTTCTTGACCTCAAGTCATGATTTTTGATGGAATTGCGCCAATTTTTTTCATGAGTTTCGGCCATATAAGAATGCATCAATACACCAAACATGTGTATTCTGAGGCTGATACGTTTGAGGATAGCTCCTATTGCGTAAAAGTCATGCTTGTGAAAAAAGTTCGAATCACTGAATGCATGTTCAGTTGTGTTTGTTCTTGACCTCAAGTCATGATTTTTGATGGAATTGCGCCAATTTTTTTTATGAGTGTCGGCCATATCAGAATGCATCCACACACCAAATATGTGTATTCTGAGGCTCATACGTTTGAGGATAGCTCCTATTGCGTAAAAGTCATGCTTGTGAAAAAGTTCGAATCACTGAATGCATGTTCAGTTGTGTTTGTTCTTGACCTCAAGTCATGATTTTTGATGGAATTGCGCCAATTTTTTTCATGAGTTTCGGCCATATAAGAATGCATCAATACACCAAACATGTGTATTCTGAGGCTGATACGTTTCAGGATAGCTCCCATTCCGTAAAAGTCATGCTTGTGAAAAAAGTTCGAATAACTGAATGCATGTTCAGTTGTGTTTGTTCTTGACCTCAAGTCATGATTTTTGATGGAATTGCGCCATTTTTTTTTAATGTTTTGGCCATATCAGAATGCATCCACACACCAAATATGTGTATTCTGAGGCTCATACGTTTGAGGATAGCTCCTATTGCGTAAAAGTCATGCTTGTGAAAAAGTTCGAATCACTGAATGCATGTTCAGTTGTGTTTGTTCTTGACCTCAAGTCATGATTTTTGATGGAATTGCGCCAATTTTTTTCATGAGTGACGGCCATATCAAAATGCATCAACACACTAAATATGCGTATTCTGAGGCTCATACGTTTGAGGATAGCTCCTATTGCGTAAAAGTCATGCTTGTGAAAAAGTTCGAATCACTGAATGCATGTTCAGTTGTGTTTGTTCTTGACCTCAAGTCATGATTTTTGATGGAATTGCGCCATTTTTTTTAATGAGTGTCGGCCATATCAGAATGCATCTACACACCAAATATGTGTATTCTGAGGCTGATACGTTTGAGGATAGCTCCTATTGCGTAAAAGTCATGCTTGTGAAAAAAGTTCGAATCACTGAATGCATGTTCAGTTGTGTTTGTTCTTGACCTCAAGTCATGATTTTTGATGGAATTGCGCCAATTTTTTTTATGAGTGTCGGCCATATCAGAATGCATCCACACACCAAATATGTGTATTCTGAGGCTCATACGTTTGAGGATAGCTCCTATTGCGTAAAAGTCATGCTTGTGAAAAAGTTCGAATCACTGAATGCATGTTCAGTTGTGTTTGTTCTTGACCTCAAGTCATGATTTTTGATGGAATTGCGCCAATTTTTTTCATGAGTTTCGGCCATATAAGAATGCATCAATACACCAAACATGTGTATTCTGAGGCTGATACGTTTGAGGATAGCTCCTATTGCGTAAAAGTCATGCTTGTGAAAAAAGTTCGAATCACTGAATGCATGTTCAGTTGTGTTTGTTCTTGACCTCAAGTCATGATTTTTGATGGAATTGCGCCAATTTTTTTTATGAGTGTCGGCCATATCAGAATGCATCCACACACCAAATATGTGTATTCTGAGGCTCATACGTTTGAGGATAGCTCCTATTGCGTAAAAGTCATGCTTGTGAAAAAGTTCGAATCACTGAATGCATGTTCAGTTGTGTTTGTTCTTGACCTCAAGTCATGATTTTTGATGGAATTGCGCCAATTTTTTTCATGAGTTTCGGCCATATAAGAATGCATCAATACACCAAACATGTGTATTCTGAGGCTGATACGTTTCAGGATAGCTCCCATTCCGTAAAAGTCATGCTTGTGAAAAAAGTTCGAATAACTGAATGCATGTTCAGTTGTGTTTGTTCTTGACCTCAAGTCATGATTTTTGATGGAATTGCGCCATTTTTTTTTATGAGTTTTGGCCATATCAGAATGCATCCACACACCAAATATGTGTATTCTGAGGCTCATACGTTTGAGGATAGCTCCTATTGCGTAAAAGTCATGCTTGTGAAAAAGTTCGAATCACTGAATGCATGTTCAGTTGTGTTTGTTCTTGACCTCAAGTCATGATTTTTGATGGAATTGCGCCAATTTTTTTCATGAGTGACGGCCATATCAAAATGCATCAACACACTAAATATGCGTATTCTGAGGCTCATACGTTTGAGGATAGCTCCTATTGCGTAAAAGTCATGCTTGTGAAAAAGTTCGAATCACTGAATGCATGTTCAGTTGTGTTTGTTCTTGACCTCAAGTCATGATTTTTGATGGAATTGCGCCAATTTTTTTCATGAGTGTCGGCCATATGAGAATGCATCCACACACTAAATATGTGTATTCTGAGGCTCAAACATTTGAGGTAAGCTCCTATTGCGTAAAAGTCATGCTTGTGAAAAAGTTCGAATCGTTGATGGGTGTTGAGTTGTGTTTGTTCTTGACCTCAAGTCATGATATTTGATGGAATTGCGCCAATTCTTTTCATGAGTTTCGGCCATTTAAGAATGCATCCACACACCAAATATTCGTATTCTGAGGCTCAAACATTTGAGGATAGCTCCTATTGCGTAAAAGTCATGCTTGTGAAAAAGTTCGAATCACTGAATGCATGTTCAGTTGTGTTTGTTCTTGACCTCAAGTCATGATTTTTCATGGAATTGCGCCATTTTTTTTCATGAGTGTCGGCCATATCAGAATGCATCTACACACCAAATATGTGTATTCTGAGGCTCATACGTTTGAGGATAGCTCCTATTGCGTAAAAGTCATGCTGATGAAAAAGTTCGAATCACTGAATGCATGTTCAGTTGTGTTTGTTCTTGACCTCAAGTCATGATTTTTGATGGAATTGCGCCATTTTTTTTCATGAGTTTCGGCCATATCAGAATGCATCCACACACTAAATATGTGTATTCTGAGGCTCAAACATTTGAGGATAGCTCCCGTTGCGTAAAAGTCATGCTTGTGAAAAAGTTCGAATCGTTGATGCGTGTTGAGTTGTGTTTGTTCTTGACCTCAAGTCATGATATTTGATGGAATTGCGCCAATTCTTTTCATGAGTGTCGGCCATTTAAGAATGCATCCACACACCAAATATTCGTATTCTGAGGCTCAAACGTTTGAGGATAGCTCCTATTGCGTAAAAGTCATGCTTGTGAAAAAGTTCGAATCACTGAATGCATGTTCAGTTGTGTTTGTTCTTGACCTCAAGTCATGATATTTGATGGAATTGCGCCAATTCTTTTCATGAGTGTCGGCAATTTAAGAATGCATCAACACACCAAATATGTGTATTCTGAGGCTGATAGGTTTGAGGATAGCTCCTATTGCGTAAAAGTCATGCTTGTGAAAAAAGTTCGAATCACTGAATGCATGTTCAGTTGTGTTTGTTCTTGACCTCAAGTCATGATTTTTGATGGAATTGCGCCAATTTTTTTTATGAGTGTCGGCCATATCAGAATGCATCCACACACCAAATATGTGTATTCTGAGGCTCATACGTTTGAGGATAGCTCCTATTGCGTAAAAGTCATGCTTGTGAAAAAGTTCGAATCACTGAATGCATGTTCAGTTGTGTTTGTTCTTGACCTCAAGTCATGATTTTTGATGGAATTGCGCCAATTTTTTTCATGAGTTTCGGCCATATAAGAATGCATCAATACACCAAACATGTGTATTCTGAGGCTGATACGTTTCAGGATAGCTCCCATTCCGTAAAAGTCATGCTTGTGAAAAAAGTTCGAATCACTGAATGCATGTTCAGTTGTGTTTGTTCTTGACCTCAAGTCATGATTATTGATGGAATTGCGCCAAATTTTTTTTATGAGTTTCGGCCATATCAGAATGCATCCACACACCAAATATGTGTATTCTGAGGCTCATACGTTTGAGGATAGCTCCTATTGCGTAAAAGTCATGCTTGTGAAAAAGTTCGAATCACTGAATGCATGTTCAGTTGTGTTTGTTCTTGACCTCAAGTCATGATTTTTGATGGAATTGCGCCAATTTTTTTCATGAGTGACGGCCATATTAAAATGCATCAACACACTAAATATGTGTATTCTGAGGCTCATACGTTTGAGGATAGCTCCTATTGCGTAAAAGTCATGCTTGTGAAAAAGTTCGAATCACTGAATGCATGTTCAGTTGTGTTTGTTCTTGACCTCAAGTCATGATTTTTGATGGAATTGCGCCAATTTTTTTCATGAGTGTCGGCCATATGAGAATGCATCCACACACTAAATATGTGTATTCTGAGGCTCAAACATTTGAGGTAAGCTCCTATTGCGTAAAAGTCATGCTTGTGAAAAAGTTCGAATCGTTGATGCGTGTTGAGTTGTGTTTGTTCTTGACCTCAAGTCATGATATTTGATGGAATTGCGCCAATTCTTTTCATGAGTGTCGGCCATTTAAGAATGCATCCACACACTAAATATGTGTATTCTGAGGCTCAAACATTTGAGGATAGCTCCCGTTGCGTAAAAGTCATGCTTGTGAAAAAGTTCGAATCGTTGATGCGTGTTGAGTTGTGTTTGTTCTTGACCTCAAGTCATGATTTTTGATGGAATTGCGCCAATTTTTTTCATGAGTTTCGGCCATATAAGAATGCATCAATACACCAAACATGTGTATTCTGAGGCTCATACGTTTGAGGATAGCTCCTATTGCGTAAAAGTCATGCTTGTGAAAAAAGTTCGAATCACTGAATGCATGTTCAGTTGTGTTTGTTCTTGACCTCAAGTCATGATTTTTGATGGAATTGCGCCAATTTTTTTCATGAGTGTCGGCCATATCAGAATGCATCCACACACCAAATATGTGTATTCTGAGGCTCATACGTTTGAGGATAGCTCCTATTGCGTAAAAGTCATGCTTGTGAAAAAGTTCGAATCACTGAATGCATGTTCAGTTGTGTTTGTTCTTGACCTCAAGTCATGATTTTTGATGGAATTGCGCCAATTTTTTTCATGAGTTTCGGCCATATAAGAATGCATCAATACACCAAACATGTGTATTCTGAGGCTGATACGTTTGAGGATAGCTCCTATTGCGTAAAAGTCATGCTGGTGAAAAAAGTTCGAATCACTGAATGCATGTTCAGTTGTGTTTGTTCTTGACCTCAAGTCATGATTTTTGATGGAATTGCGCCAATTTTTTTCATGAGTGTCGGCCATATAAGAATGCATCAATACACCAAACATGTGTATTCTGATGCTCATACGTTTGAGGATAGCTCCTATTGCGTAAAAGTCATGCTTGTGAAAAAAGTTCGAATCACTGAATGCATGTTCAGTTGTGTTTGTTCTTGACCTCAAGTCATGATTTTTGATGGAATTGCGCCAATTTTTTTCATGAGTGTCGGCCATATGAGAATGCATCCACACACTAAATATGTGTATTCTGAGGCTCAAACATTTGAGGATAGCTCCCGTTGCGTAAAAGTCATGCTTGTGAAAAAGTTCGAATCGTTGATGCGTGTTGAGTTGTGTTTGTTCTTGACCTCAAGTCATGATATTTGATGGAATTGCGCCAATTCTTTTCATGAGTGTCGGCCATTTAAGAATGCATCCACACACCAAATATTCGTATTCTGAGGCTCAAACATTTGAGGATAGCTCCTATTGCGTAAAAGTCATGCTTGTGAAAAAGTTCGAATCACTGAATGCATGTTCAGTTGTGTTTGTTCTTGACCTCAAGTCATGATTTTTGATGGAATTGCGCTAATTTTTTTTTTATGAGTGTCGGCCATATCAGAATGCATCAACACACCAAATATGTGTATTCTGAGGCTCATACGTTTGAGGATAGCTCCTATTGCGTAAAAGTCATGCTTGTGAAAAAGTTCGAATCACTGAATGTATGTTCAGTTGTGTTTGTTCTTGATCTCAAGTCATGATTTTTGATGGAATTGCGCCAATTTTTTTCATGAGTTTCGGCCATATAAGAATGCATCAATACACCAAACATGTGTATTCTGAGGCTGATAGGTTTGAGGATAGCTCCTATTGCGTAAAAGTCATGCTTGTGAAAAAAGTTCGAATCACTGAATGCATGTTCAGTTGTGTTTGTTCTTGACCTCAAGTCATGATTTTTGATGGAATTGCGCCAATTTTTTTTATGAGTGTCGGCCATATCAGAATGCATCCACACACCAAATATGTGTATTCTGAGGCTCATACGTTTGAGGATAGCTCCTATTGCGTAAAAGTCATGCTTGTGAAAAAGTTCGAATCACTGAATGCATGTTCAGTTGTGTTTGTTCTTGACCTCAAGTCATGATTTTTGATGGAATTGCGCCAATTTTTTTCATGAGTTTCGGCCATATAAGAATGCATCAATACACCAAACATGTGTATTCTGAGGCTGATACGTTTCAGGATAGCTCCCATTCCGTAAAAGTCATGCTTGTGAAAAAAGTTCGAATCACTGAATGCATGTTCAGTTGTGTTTGTTCTTGACCTCAAGTCATGATTATTGATGGAATTGCCCCAAATTTTTTTTATGAGTTTCGGCCATATCAGAATGCATCCACACACCAAATATGTGTATTCTGAGGCTCATACGTTTGAGGATAGCTCCTATTGCGTAAAAGTCATGCTTGTGAAAAAGTTCGAATCACTGAATGCATGTTCAGTTGTGTTTGTTCTTGATCTCAAGTCATGATTTTTGATGGAATTGCGCCAATTTTTTTCATGAGTGTCGGCCATATCAAAATGCATCCACACACTAAATATGTGTATTCTGAGGCTCATACGTTTGAGGATAGCTCCTATTGCGTAAAAGTCATGCTTGTGAAAAAGTTCGAATCACTGAATGCATGTTCAGTTGTGTTTGTTCTTGACCTCAAGTCATGATTTTTGATGGAATTGCGCCAATTTTTTTCATGAGTGTCGGCCATATAAGAATGCATCAATACACCAAACATGTGTATTCTGATGCTCATACGTTTGAGGATAGCTCCTATTGCGTAAAAGTCATGCTTGTGAAAAAAGTTCGAATCACTGAATGCATGTTCAGTTGTGTTTGTTCTTGACCTCAAGTCATGATTTTTGATGGAATTGCGCCAATTTTTTTCATGAGTGTCGGCCATATGAGAATGCATCCACACACTAAATATGTGTATTCTGAGGCTCAAACATTTTAGGATAGCTCCCGTTGCGTAAAAGTCATGCTTGTGAAAAAGTTCGAATCGTTGATGCGTGTTGAGTTGTGTTTGTTCTTGACCTCAAGTCATGATATTTGATGGAATTGCGCCAATTCTTTTCATGAGTGTCGGCCATTTAACAATGCATCCACACACCAAATATTCGTAATCTGAGGCTCAAACATTTGAGGATAGCTCCTATTTGCGTAAAAGTCATGCTTGTGAAAAAGATCGAATCACTGAATGCATGTTCAGTTGTGTTTGTTCTTGACCTCAAGTCATGATTTTTGATGGAATTGCGCCAATTTTTTTCATGAGTTTCGGCCATATAAGAATGCATCAATACACCAAACATGTGTATTCTGAGGCTGATACGTTTGAGGATAGCTCCTATTGCGTAAAAGTCATGCTTGTGAAAAAAGTTCGAATCACTGAATGCATGTTCAGTTGTGTTTGTTCTTGACCTCAAGTCATGATTTTTGATGGAATTGCGCCAATTTTTTTCATGAGTGTCGGCCATATAAGAATGCATCAATACACCAAACATGTGTATTCTGATGCTCATACGTTTGAGGATAGCTCCTATTGCGTAAAAGTCATGCTTGTGAAAAAAGTTCGAATCACTGAATGCATGTTCAGTTGTGTTTGTTCTTGACCTCAAGTCATGATTTTTGATGGAATTGCGCCAATTTTTTTCATGAGTGTCGGCCATATGAGAATGCATCCACACACTAAATATGTGTATTCTGAGGCTCAAACATTTGAGGATAGCTCCCGTTGCGTAAAAGTCATGCTTGTGAAAAAGTTCGAATCGTTGATGCGTGTTGAGTTGTGTTTGTTCTTGACCTCAAGTCATGATATTTGATGGAATTGCGCCAATTCTTTTCATGAGTGTCGGCCATTTAAGAATGCATCCACACACCAAATATTCGTATTCTGAGGTTCAAACATTTGAGGATAGCTCCTATTGCGTAAAAGTCATGCTTGTGAAAAAGTTCGAATCACTGAATGCATGTTCAGTTGTGTTTGTTCTTGACCTCAAGTCATGATTTTTGATGGAATTGCGCTAATTTTTTTTTTATGAGTGTCGGCCATATCAGAATGCATCAACACACCAAATATGTGTATTCTGAGGCTCATACGTTTGAGGATAGCTCCTATTGCGTAAAAGTCATGCTTGTGAAAAAGTTCGAATCACTGAATGCATGTTCAGTTGTGTTTGTTCTTGATCTCAAGTCATGATTTTTGATGGAATTGCGCCAATTTTTTTCATGAGTGTCGGCCATATAAGAATACATCAATACACCAAACATGTGTATTCTGAGGCTGATAGGTTTGAGGATAGCTCCTATTGCGTAAAAGTCATGCTGATGAAAAAGTTCGAATCACTGAATGCATGTTCAGTTGTGTTTGTTCTTGACCTCAAGTCATGATTTTTGATGGAATTGCGCCAATTTTTTTCATGAGTTTCGGCCATATAAGAATGCATCAATACACCAAACATGTGTATTCTGAGGCTGATACGTGTGACGATAGCTCCTATTGCGTAAAAGTCATGCTTGTGAAAAAAGTTCGAATCACTGAATGCATGTTCAGTTGTGTTTGTTCTTGACCTCAAGTCATGATTTTTGATGGAATTGCGCCAATTTTTTTTATGAGTGTCGGCCATATCAGAATGCATCCACACACCAAATATGTGTATTCTGAGGCTCATACGTTTGAGGATAGCTCCTATTGCGTAAAAGTCATGCTTGTGAAAAAGTTCGAATCACTGAATGCATGTTCAGTTGTGTTTGTTCTTGACCTCAAGTCATGATTTTTGATGGAATTGCGCCAATTTTTTTCATGAGTTTCGGCCATATAAGAATGCATCAATACACCAAACATGTGTATTCTGAGGCTGATACGTTTGAGGATAGCTCCCATTCCGTAAAAGTCATGCTTGTGAAAAAAGTTCGAATCACTGAATGCATGTTCAGTTGTGTTTGTTCTTGACCTCAAGTCATGATTATTGATGGAATTGCCCCCAAATTTTTTTATGAGTTTCGGCCATATCAGAATGCATCCACACACCAAATATGTGTATTCTGAGGCTCATACGTTTGAGGATAGCTCCTATTGCGTAAAAGTCATGCTTGTGAAAAAGTTCGAATCACTGAATGCATGTTCAGTTGTGTTTGTTCTTGATCTCAAGTCATGATTTTTGATGGAATTGCGCCAATTTTTTTCATGAGTGTCGGCCATATCAAAATGCATCCACACACTAAATATGTGTATTCTGAGGCTCATACGTTTGAGGATAGCTCCTATTGCGTAAAAGTCATGCTTGTGAAAAAGTTCGAATCACTGAATGCATGTTCAGTTGTGTTTGTTCTTGACCTCAAGTCATGATTTTTGATGGAATTGCGCCAATTTTTTTCATGAGTGTCGGCCATATAAGAATGCATCAATACACCAAACATGTGTATTCTGATGCTCATACGTTTGAGGATAGCTCCTATTGCGTAAAAGTCATGCTTGTGAAAAAAGTTCGAATCACTGAATGCATGTTCAGTTGTGTTTGTTCTTGACCTCAAGTCATGATTTTTGATGGAATTGCGCTAATTTTTTTTTTATGAGTGTCGGCCATATCAGAATGCATCAACACACCAAATATGTGTATTCTGAGGCTCATACGTTTGAGGATAGCTCCTATTGCGTAAAAGTCATGCTTGTGAAAAAGTTCGAATCACTGAATGCATGTTCAGTTGTGTTTGTTCTTGATCTCAAGTCATGATTTTTGATGGAATTGCGCCAATTTTTTTCATGAGTGTCGGCCATATAAGAATACATCAATACACCAAACATGTGTATTCTGAGGCTGATAGGTTTGAGGATAGCTCCTATTGCGTAAAAGTCATGCTGATGAAAAAGTTCGAATCACTGAATGCATGTTCAGTTGTGTTTGTTCTTGACCTCAAGTCATGATTTTTGATGGAATTGCGCCAATTTTTTTCATGAGTTTCGGCCATATAAGAATGCATCAATACACCAAACATGTGTATTCTGAGGCTGATACGTGTGACGATAGCTCCTATTGCGTAAAAGTCATGCTTGTGAAAAAAGTTCGAATCACTGAATGCATGTTCAGTTGTGTTTGTTCTTGACCTCAAGTCATGATTTTTGATGGAATTGCGCCAATTTTTTTTATGAGTGTCGGCCATATCAGAATGCATCCACACACCAAATATGTGTATTCTGAGGCTCATACGTTTGAGGATAGCTCCTATTGCGTAAAAGTCATGCTTGTGAAAAAGTTCGAATCACTGAATGCATGTTCAGTTGTGTTTGTTCTTGACCTCAAGTCATGATTTTTGATGGAATTGCGCCAATTTTTTTCATGAGTTTCGGCCATATAAGAATGCATCAATACACCAAACATGTGTATTCTGAGGCTGATACGTTTGAGGATAGCTCCCATTCCGTAAAAGTCATGCTTGTGAAAAAAGTTCGAATCACTGAATGCATGTTCAGTTGTGTTTGTTCTTGACCTCAAGTCATGATTATTGATGGAATTGCCCCAAATTTTTTTTATGAGTTTCGGCCATATCAGAATGCATCCACACACCAAATATGTGTATTCTGAGGCTCATACGTTTGAGGATAGCTCCTATTGCGTAAAAGTCATGCTTGTGAAAAAAGTTCGAATCACTGAATGCATGTTCAGTTGTGTTTGTTCTTGACCTCAAGTCATGATTTTTGATGGAATTGCGCCAATTTTTTTCATGAGTGTCGGCCATATGAGAATGCATCCACACACTAAATATGTGTATTCTGAGGCTCAAACATTTTAGGATAGCTCCCGTTGCGTAAAAGTCATGCTTGTGAAAAAGTTCGAATCGTTGATGCGTGTTGAGTTGTGTTTGTTCTTGACCTCAAGTCATGATATTTGATGGAATTGCGCCAATTCTTTTCATGAGTGTCGGCCATTTAAGAATGCATCCACACACCAAATATTCGTAATCTGAGGCTCAAACATTTGAGGATAGCTCCTATTTGCGTAAAAGTCATGCTTGTGAAAAAGATCGAATCACTGAATGCATGTTCAGTTGTGTTTGTTCTTGACCTCAAGTCATGATTTTTGATGGAATTGCGCCAATTTTTTTCATGAGTTTCGGCCATATAAGAATGCATCAATACACCAAACATGTGTATTCTGAGGCTGATACGTTTGAGGATAGCTCCTATTGCGTAAAAGTCATGCTTGTGAAAAAAGTTCGAATCACTGAATGCATGTTCAGTTGTGTTTGTTCTTGACCTCAAGTCATGATTTTTGATGGAATTGCGCCAATTTTTTTCATGAGTGTCGGCCATATGAGAATGCATCCACACACTAAATATGTGTATTCTGAGGCTCAAACATTTGAGGATAGCTCCCGTTGCGTAAAAGTCATGCTTGTGAAAAAGTTCGAATCGTTGATGCGTGTTGAGTTGTGTTTGTTCTTGACCTCAAGTCATGATATTTGATGGAATTGCGCCAATTCTTTTCATGAGTGTCGGCCATTTAAGAATGCATCCACACACCAAATATTCGTAATCTGAGGCTCAAACATTTGAGGATAGCTCCTATTTGCGTAAAAGTCATGCTTGTGAAAAAGATCGAATCACTGAATGCATGTTCAGTTGTGTTTGTTCTTGACCTCAAGTCATGATTTTTGATGGAATTGCGCCAATTTTTTTCATGAGTTTCGGCCATATAAGAATGCATCAATACACCAAACATGTGTATTATGAGGCTGATACGTTTGAGGATAGCTCCTATTGCGTAAAAGTCATGCTTGTGAAAAAAGTTCGAATCACTGAATGCATGTTCAGTTGTGTTTGTTCTTGACCTCAAGTCATGATTTTTGATGGAATTGCGCCAATTTTTTTCATGAGTGTCGGCCATATAAGAATGCATCAATACACCAAACATGTGTATTCTGATGCTCATACGTTTGAGGATAGCTCCTATTGCGTAAAAGTCATGCTTGTGAAAAAAGTTCGAATCACTGAATGCATGTTCAGTTGTGTTTGTTCTTGACCTCAAGTCATGATTTTTGATGGAATTGCGCCAATTTTTTTCATGAGTGTCGGCCATATGAGAATGCATCCACACACTAAATATGTGTATTCTGAGGCTCAAACATTTGAGGATAGCTCCCGTTGCGTAAAAGTCATGCTTGTGAAAAAGTTCGAATCGTTGATGCGTGTTGAGTTGTGTTTGTTCTTGACCTCAAGTCATGATATTTGATGGAATTGCGCCAATTCTTTTCATGAGTGTCGGCCATTTAAGAATGCATCCACACACCAAATATTCGTATTCTGAGGTTCAAACATTTGAGGATAGCTCCTATTGCGTAAAAGTCATGCTTGTGAAAAAGTTCGAATCACTGAATGCATGTTCAGTTGTGTTTGTTCTTGACCTCAAGTCATGATTTTTGATGGAATTGCGCTAATTTTTTTTTTATGAGTGTCGGCCATATCAGAATGCATCAACACACCAAATATGTGTATTCTGAGGCTCATACGTTTGAGGATAGCTCCTATTGCGTAAAAGTCATGCTTGTGAAAAAGTTCGAATCACTGAATGCATGTTCAGTTGTGTTTGTTCTTGATCTCAAGTCATGATTTTTGATGGAATTGCGCCAATTTTTTTCATGACTGTCGGCCATATAAGAATACATCAATACACCAAACATGTGTATTCTGAGGCTGATAGGTTTGAGGATAGCTCCTATTGCGTAAAAGTCATGCTGATGAAAAAGTTCGAATCACTGAATGCATGTTCAGTTGTGTTTGTTCTTGACCTCAAGTCATGATTTTTGATGGAATTGCGCCAATTTTTTTCATGAGTTTCGGCCATATAAGAATGCATCAATACACCAAACATGTGTATTCTGAGGCTGATACGTGTGACGATAGCTCCTATTGCGTAAAAGTCATGCTTGTGAAAAAAGTTCGAATCACTGAATGCATGTTCAGTTGTGTTTGTTCTTGACCTCAAGTCATGATTTTTGATGGAATTGCGCCAATTTTTTTCATGAGTGTCGGCCATATCAGAATGCATCCACACACCAAATATGTGTATTCTAAGGCTCATACGTTTGAGGATAGCTCCCATTCCGTAAAAGTCATGCTTGTGAAAAAAGTTCGAATCACTGAATGCATGTTCAGTTGTGTTTGTTCTTGACCTCAAGTCATGATTTTTGATGGAATTGCGCCAATTTTTTTCATGAGTGTCGGCCATATCAGAATGCATCTACACACCAAATATGTGTATTCTGAGGCTCATACGTTTGAAGATAGCTCCTATTGCGTAAAAGTCATGCTTGTGAAAAAAGTTCGAATCACTGAATGCATGTTCAGTTGTGTTTGTTCTTGACCTCAAGTCATGATTTTTGATGGAATTGCCCCAAATTTTTTTTATGAGTTTCGGCCATATCAGAATGCATCCACACACCAAATATGTGTATTCTGAGGCTCATACGTTTGAGGATAGCTCCTATTGCGTAAAAGTCATGCTTGTGAAAAAGTTCGAATCCCTGAATGCATGTTCAGTTGTGTTTGTTCTTGACCTCAAGTCATGATTTTTGATGGAATTGTGCCAATTTTTTTCATGAGTTTCGGCCATATAAGAATGCATCAATACACCAAACATGTGTATTCTGAGGCTGATACGTTTGAGGATAGCTCCCATTCCGTAAAAGTCATGCTTGTGAAAAAAGTTCGAATCACTGAATGCATGTTCAGTTGTGTTTGTTCTTGACCTCAAGTCATGATTATTGATGGAATTGCCCCAAATTTTTTTATGAGTTTCGGCCATATCAGAATGCATCCACACACCAAATATGTGTATTCTGAGGCTCATACGTTTGAGGATAGCTCCTATTGCGTAAAAGTCATGCTTGTGAAAAAGTTCGAATCACTGAATGCATGTTCAGTTGTGTTTGTTCTTGACCTCAAGTCATGATTTTTGATGGAATTGCGCCAATTTTTTTCATGAGTGTCGGCCATATCAAAATGCATCCACACACTAAATATGTGTATTCTGAGGCTCATACGTTTGAGGATAGCTCCTATTGCGTAAAAGTCATGCTTGTGAAAAAGTTCGAATCACTGAATGCATGTTCAGTTGTGTTTGTTCTTGACCTCAAGTCATGATTTTTGATGGAATTGCGCCAATTTTTTTCATGAGTGTCGGCCATATGAGAATGCATCCACACACTAAATATGTGTATTCTGAGGCTCAAACATTTGAGGATAGCTCCCGTTGCGTAAAAGTCATGCTTGTGAAAAAGTTCGAATCGTTGATGCGTGTTGAGTTGTGTTTGTTCTTGACCTCAAGTCATGATATTTGATGGAATTGCGCCAATTCTTTTCATGAGTGTCGGCCATTTAAGAATGCATCCACACACCAAATATTCGTAATCTGAGGCTCAAACATTTGAGGATAGCTCCTATTTGCGTAAAAGTCATGCTTGTGAAAAAGATCGAATCACTGAATGCATGTTCAGTTGTGTTTGTTCTTGACCTCAAGTCATGATTTTTGATGGAATTGCGCCAATTTTTTTCATGAGTTTCGGCCATATAAGAATGCATCAATACACCAAACATGTGTATTCTGAGGCTGATACGTTTGAGGATAGCTCCTATTGCGTAAAAGTCATGCTTGTGAAAAAAGTTCGAATCACTGAATGCATGTTCAGTTGTGTTTGTTCTTGACCTCAAGTCATGATTTTTGATGGAATTGCGCCAATTTTTTTCATGAGTGTCGGCCATATAAGAATGCATCAATACACCAAACATGTGTATTCTGATGCTCATACGTTTGAGGATAGCTCCTATTGCGTAAAAGTCATGCTTGTGAAAAAAGTTCGAATCACTGAATGCATGTTCAGTTGTGTTTGTTCTTGACCTCAAGTCATGATTTTTGATGGAATTGCGCCAATTTTTTTCATGAGTGTCGGCCATATGAGATTGCATCCACACACTAAATATGTGTATTCTGAGGCTCAAACATTTGAGGATAGCTCCCGTTGCGTAAAAGTCATGCTTGTGAAAAAGTTCGAATCGTTGATGCGTGTTGAGTTGTGTTTGTTCTTGACCTCAAGTCATGATATTTGATGGAATTGCGCCAATTCTTTTCATGAGTGTCGGCCATTTAAGAATGCATCCACACACCAAATATTCGTATTCTGAGGTTCAAACATTTGAGGATAGCTCCTATTGCGTAAAAGTCATGCTTGTGAAAAAGTTCGAATCACTGAATGCATGTTCAGTTGTGTTTGTTCTTGACCTCAAGTCATGATTTTTGATGGAATTGCGCTAATTTTTTTTTTATGAGTGTCGGCCATATCAGAATGCATCAACACACCAAATATGTGTATTCTGAGGCTCATACGTTTGAGGATAGCTCCTATTGCGTAAAAGTCATGCTTGTGAAAAAGTTCGAATCACTGAATGCATGTTCAGTTGTGTTTGTTCTTGATCTCAAGTCATGATTTTTGATGGAATTGCGCCAATTTTTTTCATGAGTGTCGGCCATATAAGAATACATCAATACACCAAACATGTGTATTCTGAGGCTGATAGGTTTGAGGATAGCTCCTATTGCGTAAAAGTCATGCTGATGAAAAAGTTCGAATCACTGAATGCATGTTCAGTTGTGTTTGTTCTTGACCTCAAGTCATGATTTTTGATGGAATTGCGCCAATTTTTTTCATGAGTTTCGGCCATATAAGAATGCATCAATACACCAAACATGTGTATTCTGAGGCTGATACGTGTGACGATAGCTCCTATTGCGTAAAAGTCATGCTTGTGAAAAAAGTTCGAATCACTGAATGCATGTTCAGTTGTGTTTGTTCTTGACCTCAAGTTATGATTTTTGATGGAATTGCGCCAATTTTTTTCATGAGTGTCGGCCATATCAGAATGCATCTACACACCAAATATGTGTATTCTGAGGCTCATACGTTTGAAGATAGCTCCTATTGCGTAAAAGTCATGCTTGTGAAAAAAGTTCGAATCACTGAATGCATGTTCAGTTGTGTTTGTTCTTGACCTCAAGTCATGATTTTTGATGGAATTGCCCCAAATTTTTTTTATGAGTTTCGGCCATATCAGAATGCATCCACACACCAAATATGTGTATTCTGAGGCTCATACGTTTGAGGATAGCTCCTATTGCGTAAAAGTCATGCTTGTGAAAAAGTTCGAATCCCTGAATGCATGTTCAGTTGTGTTTGTTCTTGACCTCAAGTCATGATTTTTGATGGAATTGTGCCAATTTTTTTCATGAGTTTCGGCCATATAAGAATGCATCAATACACCAAACATGTGTATTCTGAGGCTGATACGTTTGAGGATAGCTCCCATTCCGTAAAAGTCATGCTTGTGAAAAAAGTTCGAATCACTGAATGCATGTTCAGTTGTGTTTGTTCTTGACCTCAAGTCATGATTATTGATGGAATTGCCCCAAATTTTTTTATGAGTTTCGGCCATATCAGAATGCATCCACACACCAAATATGTGTATTCTGAGGCTCATACGTTTGAGGATAGCTCCTATTGCGTAAAAGTCATGCTTGTGAAAAAGTTCGAATCCCTGAATGCATGTTCAGTTGTGTTTGTTCTTGACCTCAAGTCATGATTTTTGATGGAATTGCGCCAATTTTTTTCATGAGTTTCGGCCATATAAGAATGCATCAATACACCAAACATGTGTATTCTGAGGCTGATACGTTTGAGGATAGCTCCCATTCCGTAAAAGTCATGCTTGTGAAAAAAGTTCGAATCACTGAATGCATGTTCAGTTGTGTTTGTTCTTGACTTCAAGTCATGATTATTGATGGAATTGCCCCAAATTTTTTTTATGAGTTTCGGCCATATCAGAATGCATCCACACACCAAATATGTGTATTCTGAGGCTCATACGTTTGAGGATAGCTCCTATTGCGTAAAAGTCATGCTTGTGAAAAAGTTCGAATCACTGAATGCATGTTCAGTTGTGTTTGTTCTTGACCTCAAGTCATGATTTTTGATGGAATTGCGCCAATTTTTTTCATGAGTGTCGGCCATATCAAAATGCATCCACACACTAAATATGTGTATTCTGAGGCTCATACGTTTGAGGATAGCTCCTATTGCGTAAAAGTCATGCTTGTGAAAAAGTTCGAATCACTGAATGCATGTTCAGTTGTGTTTGTTCTTGACCTCAAGTCATGATTTTTGATGGAATTGCGCCAATTTTTTTCATGAGTGTCGGCCATATCAGAATGCATCCACACACTAAATATGTGTATTCTGAGGCTCAAACATTTGAGGTTAGCTCGCGTTGCGTAAAAGTCATGCTTGTGAAAAAGTTCGAATCGTTGATGCGTGTTGAGTTGTGTTTGTTCTTGACCTCAAGTCATGATATTTGATGGAATTGCTCCAATTCTTTTCATGAGTGTCGGCCATTTAAGAATGCATCCACACACTAAATATGTGTATTCTGAGGCTCATACGTTTGAGGATAGCTCCTATTGCGTAAAAGTCATGCTGATGAAAAAGTTCGAATCACTGAATGCATGTTCAGTTGTGTTTGTTCTTGACCTCAAGTCATGATTTTTGATGGAATTGCGCCAATTTTTTTCATGAGTTTCGGCCATATAAGAATGCATCAATACACCAAACATGTGTATTCTGAGGCTGATACGTTTGAGGATAGCTCCTATTGCGTAAAAGTCATGCTTGTGAAAAAAGTTCGAATCACTGAATGCATGTTCAGTTGTGTTTGTTCTTGACCTCAAGTCATGATTTTTGATGGAATTGCGCCAATTTTTTTCATGAGTGTCGGCCATATCAGAATGCATCTACACACCAAATATGTGTATTCTAAGGCTCATACGTTTGAGGATAGCTCCCATTCCGTAAAAGTCATGCTTGTGAAAAAAGTTCGAATCACTGAATGCATGTTCAGTTGTGTTTGTTCTTGACCTCAAGTCATGATTTTTGATGGAATTGCGCCAATTTTTTTCATGAGTGTCGGCCATATCAGAATGCATCTACACACCAAATATGTGTATTCTGAGGCTCATACGTTTGAAGATAGCTCCTATTGCGTAAAAGTCATGCTTGTGAAAAAAGTTCGAATCACTGAATGCATGTTCAGTTGTGTTTGTTCTTGACCTCAAGTCATGATTTTTGATGGAATTGCGCCAATTTTTTTCATGAGTGTCGGCCATATCAGAATGCATCTACACACCAAATATGTGTACTCTGGGGCTCATACGTTTGAGGATAGCTCCTATTGCGTAAAAGTCATGCTTGTGAAAAAAGTTCGAATCACTGAATGCATGTTCAGTTGTGTTTGTTCTTGACCTCAAGTCATGATTTTTGATGGAATTGCGCCAATTTTTTTCATGAGTGTCGGCCATATGAGAATGCATCCACACACTAAATATGTGTATTCTGACGCTCAAACATTTGAGGATAGCTCCCGTTGCGTAAAAGTCATGCTTGTGAAAAAGTTCGAATCGTTGATGCGTGTTGAGTTGTGTTTGTTCTTGACCTCAAGTCATTATATTTGATGGAATTGCGCCAATTCTTTTCATGAGTGTCGGCCATTTAAGAATGCATCCACACACCAAATATTCGTATTCTGAGGCTCAAACATTTGAGGATAGCTCCTATTGCGTAAAAGTCATGCTTGTGAAAAAGTTCGAATCACTGAATGCATGTTCAGTTGTGTTTGTTCTTGATCTCAAGTCATGATTTTTGATGGAATTGCGCCAATTTTTTTCATGAGGTCTGCCATATCAGAATGCATCAACACACCAAATATGTGTATTCTGAGGCTCATACGTTTGAGGATAGCTCCTATTGCGTAAAAGTCATGCTGATGAAAAAGTTCGAATCACTGAATGCATGTACAGTTGTGTTTGTTCTTGACCTCAAGTCATGATTTTTGATGGAATTGCGCCAAATTTTTTCATGAATTTCGGCCATATAAGAACGCATCAATACACCAAACATGTGTATTCTGAGGCTCATACGTTTGAGGATAGCTCCCATTCCGTAAAAGTCATGCTTGTGAAAAAAGTTCGAATCACTGAATGCATGTTCAGTTGTGTTTGTTCTTGACCTCAAGTCATGATTTTTGATGGAATTGCGCCAATTTTTTTCATGAGTGTCGGCCATATCAGAATGCATCTACACACCAAATATGTGTATTCTGAGGCTCATACGTTTGAAGATAGCTCCTATTGCGTAAAAGTCATGCTTGTGAAAAAAGTTCGAATCACTGAATGCATGTTCAGTTGTGTTTGTTCTTGACCTCAAGTCATGATTTTTGATGGAATTGCGCCAATTTTTTTCATGAGTGTCGGCCATATCAGAATGCATCTACACACCAAATATGTGTACTCTGGGGCTCATACGTTTGAGGATAGCTCCTATTGCGTAAAAGTCATGCTTGTGAAAAAAGTTCGAATCACTGAATGCATGTTCAGTTGTGTTTGTTCTTGACCTCAAGTCATGATTTTTGATGGAATTGCGCCAATTTTTTTCATGAGTGTCGGCCATATGAGAATGCATCCACACACTAAATATGTGTATTCTGACGCTCAAACATTTGAGGATAGCTCCCGTTGCGTAAAAGTCATGCTTGTGAAAAAGTTCGAATCGTTGATGCGTGTTGAGTTGTGTTTGTTCTTGACCTCAAGTCATTATATTTGATGGAATTGCGCCAATTCTTTTCATGAGTGTCGGCCATTTAAGAATGCATCCACACACCAAATATTCGTATTCTGAGGCTCAAACATTTGAGGATAGCTCCTATTGCGTAAAAGTCATGCTTGTGAAAAAGTTCGAATCACTGAATGCATGTTCAGTTGTGTTTGTTCTTGATCTCAAGTCATGATTTTTGATGGAATTGCGCCAATTTTTTTCATGAGGTCTGCCATATCAGAATGCATCAACACACCAAATATGTGTATTCTGAGGCTCATACGTTTGAGGATAGCTCCTATTGCGTAAAAGTCATGCTGATGAAAAAGTTCGAATCACTGAATGCATGTACAGTTGTGTTTGTTCTTGACCTCAAGTCATGATTTTTGATGGAATTGCGCCAAATTTTTTCATGAATTTCGGCCATATAAGAACGCATCAATACACCAAACATGTGTATTCTGAGGCTCATACGTTTGAGGATAGCTCCTATTGCGTAAAAGTCATGCTTGTGAAAAAAGTTCGAATCACTGAATGCATGTTCAGTTGTGTTTGTTCTTGACCTCAAGTCATGATTTTTGATGGAATTGCGCCAATTTTTTTTATGAGTGTCTGCCATATCAGAATGCATCCACACACCAAATATGTGTATTCTGAGGCTCATACGTTTGAGGATAGCTCCTATTGCGTAAAAGTCATGCTTGGGAAAAAGTTCGAATCACTGAATGCATGTTCAGTTGTGTTTGTTCTTGACCTCAAGTCATGATTTTTGATGGAATTGCGCCAATTTTTTTCATGAGTTTCGGCCATATAAGAATGCATCAATACATCAAACATGTGTATTCTGAGGCTGATACGTGTGAGGATAGCTCCTATTGCGTAAAAGTCATGCTTGTGAAAAAAGTTCGAATCACTGAATGCATGTTCAGTTGTGTTTGTTCTTGACCTCAAGTCATGATTTTTGATGGAATTGCGCCAATTTTTTTCATGAGTGTCGGCCATATCAGAATGCATCTACACACCAAATATGTGTATTCTGAGGCTCATACGTTTGAAGATAGCTCCTATTGCGTAAAAGTCATGCTTGTGAAAAAAGTTCGAATCACTGAATGCATGTTCAGTTGTGTTTGTTCTTGACCTCAAGTCATGATTTTTGATGGAATTGCGCCAATTTTTTTCATGAGTGTCGGCCATATCAGAATGCATCCACACACCAAATATGTGTATTCTGAGGCTCATACGTTTGAGGATAGCTCCTATTGCGTAAAAGTCATGCTTGTGAAAAAAGTTCGAATCACTGAATGCATGTTCAGTTGTGTTTGTTCTTGACCTCAAGTCATGATTTTTGATGGAATTGCGCCAATTTTTTTCATGAGTGTCGGCCATATCAGAATGCATCTACACACCAAATATGTGTATTCTGAGGCTCATACGTTTGAAGATAGCTCCTATTGCGTAAAAGTCATGCTTGTGAAAAAAGTTCGAATCACTGAATGCATGTTCAGTTGTGTTTGTTCTTGACCTCAAGTCATGATTTTTGATGGAATTGCGCCAATTTTTTTCATGAGTGTCGGCCATATGAGAATGCATCCACACACTAAATATGTGTATTCTGAGGCTCAAACATTTGAGGATAGCTCCCGTTGCGTAAAAGTCATGCTTGTGAAAAAGTTCGAATCGTTGATGCGTGTTGAGTTGTGTTTGTTCTTGACCTCAAGTCATGATATTTGATGGAATTGCGCCAATTCTTTTCATAAGTGTCGGCCATATCAGAATGCATCTACACACCAAATATGTGTATTCTGAGGCTCATACGTTTGAAGATAGCTCCTATTGCGTAAAAGTCATGCTTGTGAAAAAAGTTCGAATCACTGAATGCATGTTCAGTTGTGTTTGTTCTTGACCTCAAGTCATGATTTTTGATGGAATTGCGCCAATTTTTTTCATGAGTGTCGGCCATATCAGAATGCATCTACACACCAAATATGTGTATTCTGAGGCTCATACGTTTGAGGATAGCTCCTATTGCGTAAAAGTCATGCTTGTGAAAAAAGTTCGAATCACTGAATGCATGTTCAGTTGTGTTTGTTCTTGACCTCAAGTCATGATTTTTGATGGAATTGCGCCAATTTTTTTCATGAATTTCGGCCATATAAGAATGCATCAATACACCAAATATGTGTATTCTGAGGCTCATAGGTTTGAGGATAGCTCCTATTGCGTAAAAGTCATGCTTGTGAAAAAAGTTCGAATCACTGAATGCATGTTCAGTTGTGTTTGTTCTTGACCTCAAGTCATGATTTTTGATGGAATTGCGCCAATTTTTTTTATGAGTGTCTGCCATATCAGAATGCATCCACACACCAAATATGTGTATTCTGAGGCTCATACGTTTGAGGATAGCTCCTATTGCGTAAAAGTCATGCTTGTGAAAAAGTTCGAATCACTGAATGCATGTTCAGTTGTGTTTGTTCTTGACCTCAAGTCATGATTTTTGATGGAATTGCGCCAATTTTTTTCATGAGTTTCGGCCATATAAGAATGCATCAATACATCAAACATGTGTATTCTGAGGCTGATACGTGTGAGGATAGCTCCTATTGCGTAAAAGTCATGCTTGTGAAAAAAGTTCGAATCACTGAATGCATGTTCAGTTGTGTTTGTTCTTGACCTCAAGTCATGATTTTTGATGGAATTGCGCCAATTTTTTTCATGAGTGTCGGCCATATCAGAATACATCCACACACCAAATATGTGTATTCTGAGGCTCATACGTTTGAGGATAGCTCCTATTGCGTAAAAGTCATGCTTGTGAAAAAAGTTCGAATCACTGAATGCATGTTCAGTTGTGTTTGTTCTTGACCTCAAGTCATGATTTTTGATGGAATTGCGCCAATTTTTTTCATGAGTGTCGGCCATATCAGAATGCATCTACACACCAAATATGTGTATTCTGAGGCTCATACGTTTGAAGATAGCTCCTATTGCGTAAAAGTCATGCTTGTGAAAAAAGTTCGAATCACTGAATGCATGTTCAGTTGTGTTTGTTCTTGACCTCAAGTCATGATTTTTGATGGAATTGCGCCAATTTTTTTCATGAGTGTCGGCCATATCAGAATGCATCTACACACCAAATATGTGTATTCTGAGGCTCATACGTTTGAGGATAGCTCCTATTGCGTAAAAGTCATGCTTGTGAAAAAAGTTCGAATCACTGAATGCATGTTCAGTTGTGTTTGTTCTTGACCTCAAGTCATGATTTTTGATGGAATTGCGCCAATTTTTTTCATGAGTGTCGGCCATATCAGAATGCATCCACACACCAAATATGTGTATTCTGAGGCTCATACGTTTGAGGATAGCTCCTATTGCGTAAAAGTCATGCTTGTGAAAAAAGTTCGAATCACTGAATGCATGTTCAGTTGTGTTTGTTCTTGACCTCAAGTCATGATTTTTGATGGAATTGCGCCAATTTTTTTCATGAGTGTCGGCCATATCAGAATGCATCTACACACCAAATATGTGTATTCTGAGGCTCATACGTTTGAAGATAGCTCCTATTGCGTAAAAGTCATGCTTGTGAAAAAAGTTCGAATCACTGAATGCATGTTCAGTTGTGTTTGTTCTTGACCTCAAGTCATGATTTTTGATGGAATTTCGCCAATTTTTTTCATGAGTGTCGGCCATATGAGAATGCATCCACATACTAAATATGTGTATTCTGAGGCTCAAACATTTGAGGATAGCTCCCGTTGCGTAAAAGTCATGCTTGTGAAAAAGTTCGAATCGTTGATGCGTGTTGAGTTGTGTTTGTTCTTGACCTCAAGTCATGATATTTGATGGAATTGCGCCAATTCTTTTCATAAGTGTCGGCCATATCAGAATGCATCTACACACCAAATATGTGTATTCTGAGGCTCATACGTTTGAAGATAGCTCCTATTGCGTAAAAGTCATGCTTGTGAAAAAAGTTCGAATCACTGAATGCATGTTCAGTTGTGTTTGTTCTTGACCTCAAGTCATGATTTTTGATGGAATTGCGCCAATTTTTTTCATGAGTGTCGGCCATATCAGAATGCATCTACACACCAAATATGTGTATTCTGAGGCTCATACGTTTGAGGATAGCTCCTATTGCGTAAAAGTCATGCTTGTGAAAAAAGTTCGAATCACTGAATGCATGTTCAGTTGTGTTTGTTCTTGACCTCAAGTCATGATTTTTGATGGAATTGCGCCAATTTTTTTTATGAGTGTCGGCCATATCAGAATGCATCCACACACCAAATATGTGTATTCTGAGGCTCATACGTTTGAGGATAGCTCCTATTGCGTAAAAGTCATGCTTGTGAAAAAAGTTCGAATCACTGAATGCATGTTCAGTTGTGTTTGTTCTTGACCTCAAGTCATGATTTTTGATGGAATTGCGCCAATTTTTTTCATGAGTGTCGGCCATATGAGAATGCATCTACACACCAAATATGTGTATTCTGAGGCTCATACGTTTGAAGATAGCTCCTATTGCGTAAAAGTCATGCTTGTGAAAAAAGTTCGAATCACTGAATGCATGTTCAGTTGTGTTTGTTCTTGACCTCAAGTCATGATTTTTGATGGAATTGCGCCAATTTTTTTCATGAGTGTCGGCCATATCAGAATGCATCTACACACCAAATATGTGTATTCTGAGGCTCATACGTTTGAGGATAGCTCCTATTGCGTAAAAGTCATGCTTGTGAAAAAAGTTCGAATCACTGAATGCATGTTCAGTTGTGTTTGTTCTTGACCTCAAGTCATGATTTTTGATGGAATTGCGCCAATTTTTTTCATGAGTGTCGGCCATATCAGAATGCATCTACACACCAAATATTCGTATTCTGAGGCTCATACGTATGAGGATAGCTCCTATTGCGTAAAAGTCATGCTTGTGAAAAAAGTTCGAATCACTGAATGCATGTTCAGTTGTGTTTGTTCTTGACCTCAAGTCATGATTTTTGATGGAATTGCGCCAATTTTTTTCATGAGTGTCGGCCATATGAGAATGCATCCACACACTAAATATGTGTATTCTGACGCTCAAACATTTGAGGATGGCTCCCGTTGCGTAAAAGTCATGCTTGTGAAAAAGTTCGAATCGTTGATGCGTGTTGAGTTGTGTTTGTTCTTGACCTCAAGTCATGATATTTGATGGAATTGCGCCAATTCTTTTCATGAGTGTCGGCCATTTAAGAATGCATCCACACACCAAATATTCGTATTCTGAGGCTCAAACATTTGAGGATAGCTCCTATTGCGTAAAAGTCATGCTTGTGAAAAAGTTCGAATCACTGAATGCATGTTCAGTTGTGTTTGTTCTTGATCTCAAGTCATGATTTTTGATGGAATTGCGCCAACTTTTTTCATGAGTGTCGGCCATATCAGAATGCATCAACACACCAAATATGTGTATTCTGAGGCTCATACGTTTGAGGATAGCTCCTATTGGGTAAAAGTCATGCTTGTGAAAAAGTTCGAATCACTGAATGCATGTTCAGTTGTGTTTGTTCTTGACCTCAAGTCATGATTTCTGATGGAATTGCGCCAATTTTTTTCATGAGTGTCGGCCATATCAGAATGCATCTACACACCAAATATGTGTATTCTGAGGCTCATACGTTTGAGGATAGCTCCTATTGCGTAAAAGTCCTGCTTGTGAAAAAAGTTCGAATCACTGAATGCATGTTCAGTTGTGTTTGTTCTTGACCTCAAGTCATGATTTTTGATGGAATTGCACCAAAATTTTTTTCATGAGTGTCGGCCATATCAGAATGCATCTACACACCAAATATGTGTATTCTGAGGCTCATACGTATGAGGATAGCTCCTATTGCGTAAAAGTCATGCTTGTGAAAAAAGTTCGAATCACTGAATGCATGTTCAGTTGTGTTTGTTCTTGACCTCAAGTCATGATTTTTGATGGAATTGCGCCAATTTTTTTCATGAGTGTCGGCCATATGAGAATGCATCCACACACTAAATATGTGTATTCTGACGCTCAAACATTTGAGGATAGCTCCCGTTGCGTAAAAGTCATGCTTGTGAAAAAGTTCGAATCGTTGATGCGTGTTGAGTTGTGTTTGTTCTTGACCTCAAGTCATGATATTTGATGGAATTGCGCCAATTCTTTTCATGAGTGTCGGCCATTTAAGAATGCATCCACACACCAAATATTCGTATTCTGAGGCTCAAACATTTGAGGATAGCTCCTATTGCGTAAAAGTCATGCTTGTGAAAAAGTTCGAATCACTGAATGCATGTTCAGTTGTGTTTGTTCTTGATCTCAAGTCATGATTTTTGATGGAATTGCGCCAACTTTTTTCATGAGTGTCGGCCATATCAGAATGCATCAACACACCAAATATGTGTATTCTGAGGCTCATACGTTTGAGGATAGCTCCTATTGGGTAAAAGTCATGCTTGTGAAAAAGTTCGAATCACTGAATGCATGTTCAGTTGTGTTTGTTCTTGACCTCAAGTCATGATTTCTGATGGAATTTCGCCAATTTTTTTCATGAGTGTCGGCCATATGAGAATGCATCCACACACTAAATATGTGTATTCTGAGGCTCAAACATTTGAGGATAGCTCCCGTTGCGTAAAAGTCATGCTTGTGAAAAAGTTCGAATCGTTGATGCGTGTTGAGTTGTGTTTGTTCTTGACCTCAAGTCATGATATTTGATGGAATTGCGCCAATTCTTTTCATGAGTGTCGGCCATTTAAGAATGCATCCACACACCAAATATTCGTATTCTGAGGCTCAAACATTTGAGGATAGCTCCTATTGCGTAAAAGTCATGCTTGTGAAAAAGTTCGAATCACTGAATGCATGTTCAGTTGTGTTTGTTCTTGATCTCAAGTCATGATTTTTGATGGAATTGCGCCAACTTTTTTCATGAGTGTCGGCCATATCAGAATGCATCAACACACCAAATATGTGTATTCTGAGGCTCATACGTTTGAGGATAGCTCCTATTGGGTAAAAGTCATGCTTGTGAAAAAGTTCGAATCACTGAATGCATGTTCAGTTGTGTTTGTTCTTGACCTCAAGTCATGATTTCTGATGGAATTTCGCCAATTTTTTTCATGAGTGTCGGCCATATCAGAATGCATCTACACACCAAATATGTGTATTCTGAGGCTCATACGTTTGTGGATAGCTCCTATTGCGTACAAGTCATTCTGGTGAAAAAGGTCGAATCACTGATTCATGTTCAGTTGTGTTTGTTCTTGATCTCAAGTCATGATTTTTGATGGAATTGCGCCAATTTTTTTCATGAGTGTCGGCCATATCAGAATGCATCAACACACCAAATATGTGTATTCTGAGGCTCATACGTTTGAGGATAGCTCCTATTGCGTAAAAGTCATGCTGATGAAAAAGTTCGAATCACTGATGCATGTTCAGTTGTGTTTGTTCTTGACCTCAAGTCATGATTTTTGATGGAATTGCGCCAATTTTATTCATGAGTGTCGGCCATATCAGAATGCATCTACACACCAAATATGTGTATTCTGAGGCTCATACGTTTGAGGATAGCTCCTATTGCGTAAAAGTCATGCTTGTGAAAAAAGGTCGAATCACTGAATGCATGTTCAGTTGTGTTTGTTCTTGACCTCAAGTCATGATTTTTGATGGAATTGCGCCAATTATTTTCATGAGTGTCGGCCATATCAGAATGCATCCACACACTAAATATGTGTATTCTGAGGCTCAAACATTTGAGGATAGCTCCCGTTGCGTAAAAGTCATGCTTGTGAAAAAGTTCGAATCGTTGATGCGTGTTGAGTTGTGTTTGTTCTTGACCTCAAGTCATGATATTTGATGGAATTGCGCCAATTCTTTTCATGAGTGTCGGCCATTTAAGAATGCATCCACACACCAAATATTCGTATTCTGAGGCTCAAACATTTGAGGATAGCTCCTATTGCGTAAAAGTCATGCTTGTGAAAAAGTTCGAATCACTGAATGCATGTTCAGTTGTGTTTGTTCTTGATCTCAAGTCATGATTTTTGATGGAATTGCGCCAACTTTTTTCATGAGTGTCGGCCATATCAGAATGCATCTACACACCAAATATGTGTATTCTGAGGCTCATACGTTTGAGGATAGCTCCTATTGGGTAAAAGTCATGCTTGTGAAAAAGTTCGAATCACTGAATGCATGTTCAGTTGTGTTTGTTCTTGACCTCAAGTCATGATTTTTGATGGAATTTCGCCAATTTTTTTCATGAGTGTCGGCCATATCAGAATGCATCTACACACCAAATATGTGTATTCTGAGGCTCATACGTTTGTGGATAGCTCCTATTGCGTAAAAGTCATTCTGGTGAAAAAGGTCGAATCACTGATTCATGTTCAGTTGTGTTTGTTCTTGATCTCAAGTCATGATTTTTGATGGAATTGCGCCAATTTTTTTCATGAGTGTCGGCCATATCAGAATGCATCTACACACCAAATATGTGTATTCTGAGGCTCATACGTTTGAGGATAGCTCCTATTGCGTAAAAGTCATGCTTGTGAAAAAAGTTCGAATCACTGAATGCATGTTCAGTTGTGTTTGTTCTTGACCTCAAGTCATGATTTTTGATGGAATTGCGCCAATTATTTTCATAAGTGTCGGCCATATCAGAATGCATCCACACACTAAATATGTGTATTCTGACGCTCAAACATTTGAGGATAGCTCCCGTTGCGTAAAAGTCATGCTTGTGAAAAAGTTCGAATCGTTGATGCGTGTTGAGTTGTGTTTGTTCTTGACCTCAAGTCATGATATTTGATGGAATTGCGCCAATTCTTTTCATGAGTGTCGGCCATATGAGAATGCATCCACACACCAAATATTCGTATTCTGAGGCTCAAACATTTGAGGATAGCTCCTATTGCGTAAAAGTCATGCTTGTGAAAAAGATCGAATCACTCAATGCATGTTCAGTTGTGTTTGTTCTTGACCTCAAGTCATGATTTTTGATGGAATTGCGCTAAATTTTTTTTATGAGTGTCGGCCATATCAGAATGCATCTACACACCAAATATGTGTATTCTGAGGCTCATACGTTTGAGGATAGCTCCTATTGCGTAAAAGTCATGCTGATGAAAAAGTTCGAATCACTGAATGCATGTTCAGTTGTGTTTGTTCTTGACCTCAAGTCATGATTTTTGATGGAATTGCGCTAAATTTTTTTTATGAGTGTCGGCCATATGAGAATGCATCTACACACCAAATATGTGTATTCTGAGGCTCATACGTTTGAAGATAGCTCCTATTGCGTAAAAGTCATGCTTGTGAAAAAAGTTCGAATCACTGAATGCATGTTCAGTTGTGTTTGTTCTTGACCTCAAGTCATGATTTTTGATGGAATTGCGCCAATTTTTTTCATGAGTGTCGGCCATATCAGAATGCATCTACACACCAAATATGTGTATTCTGAGGCTCATACGTTTGAGGATAGCTCCTATTGCGTACAAGTCATTCTGGTGAAAAAGGTCGAATCACTGATTCATGTTCAGTTGTGTTTGTTCTTGATCTCAAGTCATGATTTTTGATGGAATTGCGCCAATTTTTTTCATGAGTGTCGGCCATATCAGAATGCATCAACACACCAAATATGTGTATTCTGAGGCTCATACGTTTGAGGATAGCTCCTATTGCGTAAAAGTCATGCTGATGAAAAAGTTCGAATCACTGATGCATGCTCAGTTGTGTTTGTTCTTGACCTCAAGTCATGATTTTTGATGGAATTGCGCTAATTTTTTTATGAGTGTCGGCCATATCAGAATGCATCTACACACCAAATATGTGTATTCTGAGGCTCATACGTTTGAGGATAGCTCCTATTGCGTAAAAGTCATGCTGATGAAAAAGTTCGAATCACTGAATGCATGTTCAGTTGTGTTTGTTCTTGACCTCAAGTCATGATTTTTGATGGAATTGCGCCAATTTTTTTCATGAGTGTCGGCCATATCAGAATGCATCTACACACCAAATATGTGTATTCTGAGGCTCATACGTTTGAGGATAGCTCCTATTGCGTAAAAGTCATGCTTGTGAAAAAAGTTCGAATCACTGAATGCATGTTCAGTTGTGTTTGTTCTTGACCTCAAGTCATGATTTTTGATGGAATTGCGCCAATTTTTTTCATGAGTGTCGGCCATATGAGAATGCATCCACACACTAAATATGTGTATTCTGAGGCTCAAACATTTGAGGATAGCTCCCGTTGCGTAAAAGTCATGCATGTGAAAAAGTTCGAATCGTTGATGCGTGTTGAGTTGTGTTTGTTCTTGACCTCAAGTCATGATATTTGATGGAATTGCGCCAATTCTTTTCATAAGTGTCGGCCATATCAGAATGCATCAACACAACAAATATGTGTATTCTGAGGCTCATACGTTTGAGGATAGCTCCTATTGGGTAAAAGTCATGCTTGTGAAAAAGTTCGAATCACTGAATGCATGTTCAGTTGTGTTTGTTCTTGATCTCAAGTCATGATTTTTGATGGAATTGCGCCAACTTTTTTCATGAGTGTCGGCCATATCAGAATGCATCAACACACCAAATATGTGTATTCTGAGGCTCATACGTTTGAGGATAGCTCCTATTGCGTAAAAGTCATGATCATGCTGATGAAAAAGTTCGAATCACTGATTCATGTTCAGTTGTGTTTGTTCTTGATCTCAAGTCATGATTTTTGATGGAATTGCGCCAATTTTTTTCATGAGTGTCTGCCATATCAGAATGCATCTACACACCAAATATGTGTATTCTGAGGCTCATACGTTTGAGGATAGCTCCTATTGCGTAAAAGTCATGCTGATGAAAAAGTTCGAATCACTGAATGCATGTTCAGTTGTGTTTGTTCTTGACCTCAAGTCATGATTTTTGATGGAATTGCGCCAATTTTTTTCATGAGTGTCGGCCATATCAGAATGCATCTACACACCAAATATGTGTATTCTGAGGCTCATACGTTTGAGGATAGCTCCTATTGCGTAAAAGTCATGCTTGTGAAAAAAGGTCGAATCACTGAATGCATGTTCAGTTGTGTTTGTTCTTGACCTCAAGTCATGATTTTTGATGGAATTGCGCCAATTTTTTTCATGAGTGTCGGCCATATGAGAATGCATCCACACACTAAATATGTGTATTCTGAGGCTCAAACATTTGAGGATAGCTCCCGTTGCGTAAAAGTCATGCTTGTGAAAAAGTTCGAATCGTTGATGCGTGTTGAGTTGTGTTTGTTCTTGACCTCAAGTCATGATATTTGATGGAATTGCGCCAATTCTTTTCATAAGTGTCGGCCATATCAGAATGCATCAACACAACAAATATGTGTATTCTGAGGCTCATACGTTTGAGGATAGCTCCTATTGGGTAAAAGTCATGCTTGTGAAAAAGTTCGAATCACTGAATGCATGTTCAGTTGTGTTTGTTCTTGATCTCAAGTCATGATTTTTGATGGAATTGCGCCAATTTTTTTCATGAGTGTCTGCCATATCAGAATGCATCTACACACCAAATATGTGTATTCTGAGGCTCATACGTTTGAGGATAGCTCCTATTGCGTAAAAGTCATGCTGATGAAAAAGTTCGAATCACTGATGCATGTTCAGTTGTGTTTGTTCTTGACCTCAAGTCATGATTTTTGATGGAATTGCGCTAATTTTTTTTATGAGTGTCGGCCATATCAGAATGCATCTACACACCAAATATGTGTATTCTGAGGCTCATACGTTTGAAGATAGCTCCTATTGCGTACAAGTCATGCTGATGAAAAAGTTCGAATCACTGAATGCATGTTCAGTTGTGTTTGTTCTTGACCTCAAGTCATGATTTTTGATGGAATTGCGCCAAATTTTTTCATGAGTGTCGGTCATATCAGAATGCATCTACACACCAAATATGTGTATTCTGAGGCTCATACGTTTGAGAATAGCTCCTATTGCGTAAAAGTCATGCTTGTGAAAAAAGTTCGAATCACTGAATGCATGTTCAGTTGTGTTTGTTCTTGACCTCAAGTCATGATTTTTGATGGAATTTCGCCAATTATTTTCATGAGTGTCGGCCATATCAGAATGCATCCACACACTAAATATGTGTATTCTGAGGCTCAAACATTTGAGGATAGCTCCCGTTGCGTAAAAGTCATGCTTGTGAAAAAGTTCGAATCGTTGATGCGTGTTGAGTTGTGTTTGTTCTTGACCTCAAGTCATGATATTTGATGGAATTGCGCCAATTCTTTTCATGAGTGTCGGCCATATGAGAATGCATCCACACACCAAATATTCGTATTCTGAGGCTCAAACATTTGAGGATAGCTCCTATTGCGTAAAAGTCATGCTTGTGAAAAAGATCGAATCACTGAATGCATGTTCAGTTGTGTTTGTTCTTGACCTCAAGTCATGATTTTTGATGGAATTGCGCTAATTTTTTTTTATGAGTGTCGGCCATATCAGAATGCATCTACACACCAAATATGTGTATTCTGAGGCTCATACGTTTGAGGATAGCTCCTATTGGGTAAAAGTCATGATCATGCTGATGAAAAAGTTCGAATCACTGAATGCATGTTCAGTTGTGTTTGTTCTTGACCTCAAGTCATGATTTTTGATGGAATTGCGCTAATTTTTTTTATGAGTGTCGGCCATATCAGAATGCATCTACACACCAAATATGTGTATTCTGAGGCTCATACGTTTGAAGATAGCTCCTATTGCGTACAAGTCATGCTGATGAAAAAGTTCGAATCACTGAATGCATGTTCAGTTGTGTTTGTTCTTGACCTCAAGTCATGATTTTTGATGGAATTGCGCCAAATTTTTTCATGAGTGTCGGTCATATCAGAATGCATCTACACACCAAATATGTGTATTCTGAGGCTCATACGTTTGAGAATAGCTCCTATTGCGTAAAAGTCATGCTTGTGAAAAAAGTTCGAATCACTGAATGCATGTTCAGTTGTGTTTGTTCTTGACCTCAAGTCATGATTTTTGAAGGAATTTCGCCAATTATTTTCATGAGTGTCGGCCATATCAGAATGCATCCACACACTAAATATGTGTATTCTGAGGCTCAAACATTTGAGGATAGCTCCCGTTGCGTAAAAGTCATGCTTGTGAAAAAGTTCGAATCGTTGATGCGTGTTGAGTTGTGTTTGTTCTTGACCTCAAGTCATGATATTTGATGGAATTGCGCCAATTCTTTTCATGAGTGTCGGCCATATGAGAATGCATCCACACACCAAATATTCGTATTCTGAGGCTCAAACATTTGAGGATAGCTCCTATTGCGTAAAAGTCATGCTTGTGAAAAAGATCGAATCACTGAATGCATGTTCAGTTGTGTTTGTTCTTGACCTCAAGTCATGATTTTTGATGGAATTGCGCTAATTTTTTTTTATGAGTGTCGGCCATATCAGAATGCATCAACACACCAAATATGTGTATTCTGAGGCTCATACGTTTGAGGATAGCTCCTATTGCGTAAAAATCATGCTGATGAAAAAGTTCGAATCACTGATGCATGTTCAGTTGTGTTTGTTCTTGACCTCAAGTCATGATTTTTGATGGAATTGCGCCAATTTTTTTCATGAGTGTCGGCCATATGAGAATGCATCCACACACTAAATATGTGTATTCTGAGGCTCAAACATTTGAGGATAGCTCCCGTTGCGTAAAAGTCATGCATGTGAAAAAGTTCGAATCGTTGATGCGTGTTGAGTTGTGTTTGTTCTTGACCTCAAGTCATGATATTTGATGGAATTGCGCCAATTCTTTTCATAAGTGTCGGCCATATCAGAATGCATCAACACAACAAATATGTGTATTCTGAGGCTCATACGTTTGAGGATAGCTCCTATTGGGTAAAAGTCATGCTTGTGAAAAAGTTCGAATCACTGAATGCATGTTCAGTTGTGTTTGTTCTTGATCTCAAGTCATGATTTTTGATGGAATTGCGCCAACTTTTTTCATGAGTGTCGGCCATATCAGAATGCATCAACACACCAAATATGTGTATTCTGAGGCTCATACGTTTGAGGATAGCTCCTATTGCGTAAAAGTCATGATCATGCTGATGAAAAAGTTCGAATCACTGATTCATGTTCAGTTGTGTTTGTTCTTGATCTCAAGTCATGATTTTTGATGGAATTGCGCCAATTTTTTTCATGAGTGTCTGCCATATCAGAATGCATCTACACACCAAATATGTGTATTCTGAGGCTCATACGTTTGAGGATAGCTCCTATTGCGTAAAAGTCATGCTGATGAAAAAGTTCGAATCACTGAATGCATGTTCAGTTGTGTTTGTTCTTGACCTCAAGTCATGATTTTTGATGGAATTGCGCCAATTTTTTTCATGAGTGTCGGCCATATCAGAATGCATCTACACACCAAATATGTGTATTCTGAGGCTCATACGTTTGAGGATAGCTCCTATTGCGTAAAAGTCATGCTTGTGAAAAAAGGTCGAATCACTGAATGCATGTTCAGTTGTGTTTGTTCTTGACCTCAAGTCATGATTTTTGATGGAATTGCGCCAATTTTTTTCATGAGTGTCGGCCATATGAGAATGCATCCACACACTAAATATGTGTATTCTGAGGCTCAAACATTTGAGGATAGCTCCCGTTGCGTAAAAGTCATGCTTGTGAAAAAGTTCGAATCGTTGATGCGTGTTGAGTTGTGTTTGTTCTTGACCTCAAGTCATGATATTTGATGGAATTGCGCCAATTCTTTTCATAAGTGTCGGCCATATCAGAATGCATCAACACAACAAATATGTGTATTCTGAGGCTCATACGTTTGAGGATAGCTCCTATTGGGTAAAAGTCATGCTTGTGAAAAAGTTCGAATCACTGAATGCATGTTCAGTTGTGTTTGTTCTTGATCTCAAGTCATGATTTTTGATGGAATTGCGCCAATTTTTTTCATGAGTGTCTGCCATATCAGAATGCATCTACACACCAAATATGTGTATTCTGAGGCTCATACGTTTGAGGATAGCTCCTATTGCGTAAAAGTCATGCTGATGAAAAAGTTCGAATCACTGATGCATGTTCAGTTGTGTTTGTTCTTGACCTCAAGTCATGATTTTTGATGGAATTGCGCTAATTTTTTTTATGAGTGTCGGCCATATCAGAATGCATCTACACACCAAATATGTGTATTCTGAGGCTCATACGTTTGAAGATAGCTCCTATTGCGTACAAGTCATGCTGATGAAAAAGTTCGAATCACTGAATGCATGTTCAGTTGTGTTTGTTCTTGACCTCAAGTCATGATTTTTGATGGAATTGCGCCAAATTTTTTCATGAGTGTCGGTCATATCAGAATGCATCTACACACCAAATATGTGTATTCTGAGGCTCATACGTTTGAGAATAGCTCCTATTGCGTAAAAGTCATGCTTGTGAAAAAAGTTCGAATCACTGAATGCATGTTCAGTTGTGTTTGTTCTTGACCTCAAGTCATGATTTTTGATGGAATTTCGCCAATTATTTTCATGAGTGTCGGCCATATCAGAATGCATCCACACACTAAATATGTGTATTCTGAGGCTCAAACATTTGAGGATAGCTCCCGTTGCGTAAAAGTCATGCTTGTGAAAAAGTTCGAATCGTTGATGCGTGTTGAGTTGTGTTTGTTCTTGACCTCAAGTCATGATATTTGATGGAATTGCGCCAATTCTTTTCATGAGTGTCGGCCATATGAGAATGCATCCACACACCAAATATTCGTATTCTGAGGCTCAAACATTTGAGGATAGCTCCTATTGCGTAAAAGTCATGCTTGTGAAAAAGATCGAATCACTGAATGCATGTTCAGTTGTGTTTGTTCTTGACCTCAAGTCATGATTTTTGATGGAATTGCGCTAATTTTTTTTTATGAGTGTCGGCCATATCAGAATGCATCTACACACCAAATATGTGTATTCTGAGGCTCATACGTTTGAGGATAGCTCCTATTGGGTAAAAGTCATGATCATGCTGATGAAAAAGTTCGAATCACTGAATGCATGTTCAGTTGTGTTTGTTCTTGACCTCAAGTCATGATTTTTGATGGAATTGCGCTAATTTTTTTTATGAGTGTCGGCCATATCAGAATGCATCTACACACCAAATATGTGTATTCTGAGGCTCATACGTTTGAAGATAGCTCCTATTGCGTACAAGTCATGCTGATGAAAAAGTTCGAATCACTGAATGCATGTTCAGTTGTGTTTGTTCTTGACCTCAAGTCATGATTTTTGATGGAATTGCGCCAAATTTTTTCATGAGTGTCGGTCATATCAGAATGCATCTACACACCAAATATGTGTATTCTGAGGCTCATACGTTTGAGAATAGCTCCTATTGCGTAAAAGTCATGCTTGTGAAAAAAGTTCGAATCACTGAATGCATGTTCAGTTGTGTTTGTTCTTGACCTCAAGTCATGATTTTTGAAGGAATTTCGCCAATTATTTTCATGAGTGTCGGCCATATCAGAATGCATCCACACACTAAATATGTGTATTCTGAGGCTCAAACATTTGAGGATAGCTCCCGTTGCGTAAAAGTCATGCTTGTGAAAAAGTTCGAATCGTTGATGCGTGTTGAGTTGTGTTTGTTCTTGACCTCAAGTCATGATATTTGATGGAATTGCGCCAATTCTTTTCATGAGTGTCGGCCATATGAGAATGCATCCACACACCAAATATTCGTATTCTGAGGCTCAAACATTTGAGGATAGCTCCTATTGCGTAAAAGTCATGCTTGTGAAAAAGATCGAATCACTGAATGCATGTTCAGTTGTGTTTGTTCTTGACCTCAAGTCATGATTTTTGATGGAATTGCGCTAATTTTTTTTTATGAGTGTCGGCCATATCAGAATGCATCAACACACCAAATATGTGTATTCTGAGGCTCATACGTTTGAGGATAGCTCCTATTGCGTAAAAATCATGCTGATGAAAAAGTTCGAATCACTGATGCATGTTCAGTTGTGTTTGTTCTTGACCTCAAGTCATGATTTTTGATGGAATTGCGCTAATTTTTTTTATGAGTGTCGGCCATATCAGAATGCATCTACACACCACATATGTGTATTCTGAGGCTCATACGTTTGAGGATAGCTCCTATTGCGTAAAAGTCATGCTGATGAAAAAGTTCGAATCACTGAATGCATGTTCAGTTGTGTTTGTTCTTGACCTCAAGTCATGATTTTTGATGGAATTGCGCCAATTTTTTTCATGAGTGTCGGCCATATCAGAATGCATCTACACACCAAATATGTGTATTCTGAGGCTCATACGTTTGAGGATAGCTCCTATTGCGTAAAAGTCATGCTTGTGAAAAAAGTTCGAATCACTGAATGCATGTTCAGTTGTGTTTGTTCTTGACCTCAAGTCATGATTTTTGATGGAATTGCGCCAATTTTTTTCATGAGTGTCGGCCATATGAGAATGCATCCACACACTAAATATGTGTATTCTGAGGCTCAAACATTTGAGGATAGCTCCCGTTGCGTAAAAGTCATGCTTGTGAAAAAGTTCGAATCGTTGATGCGTGTTGAGTTGTGTTTGTTCTTGACCTCAAGTCATGATATTTGATGGAATTGCGCCAATTCTTTTCATAAGTGTCGGCCATATCAGAATGCATCAACACAACAAATATGTGTATTCTGAGGCTCATACGTTTGAAGATAGCTCCTATTGGGTAAAAGTCATGCTTGTGAAAAAGTTCGAATCACTGAATGCATGTTCAGTTGTGTTTGTTCTTGATCTCAAGTCATGATTTTTGATGGAATTGCGCCAACTTTTTTCATGAGTGTCGGCCATATCAGAATGCATCAACACACCAAATATGTGTATTCTGAGGCTCATACGTTTGAGGATAGCTCCTATTGCGTAAAAGTCATGATCATGCTGATGAAAAAGTTCGAATCACTGAATGCATGTTCAGTTGTGTTTGTTCTTGACCTCAAGTCATGATTTTTGATGGAATTGCGCCAATTTTTTTCATGAGTGTCGGCCATATCAGAATGCATCTACACACCAAATATGTGTATTCTGAGGCTCATACGTTTGAGGATAGCTCCTATTGCGTACAAGTCATTCTGGTGAAAAAGGTCGAATCACTGATTCATGTTCAGTTGTGTTTGTTCTTGATCTCAAGTCATGATTTTTGATGGAATTGCGCCAATTTTTTTCATGAGTGTCGGCCATATCAGAATGCATCTACACACCAAATATGTGTATTCTGAGGCTCATACGTTTGAGGATAGCTCCTATTGCGTAAAAGTCATGCTGATGAAAAAGTTCGAATCACTGATGCATGTTCAGTTGTGTTTGTTCTTGACCTCAAGTCATGATTTTTGATGGAATTGCGCTAATTTTTTTTATGAGTGTCGGCCATATCAGAATGCATCTACACACCAAATATGTGTATTCTGAGGCTCATACGTTTGAAGATAGCTCCTATTGCGTACAAGTCATGCTGATGAAAAAGTTCGAATCACTGAATGCATGTTCAGTTGTGTTTGTTCTTGACCTCAAGTCATGATTTTTGATGGAATTGCGCCAAATTTTTTCATGAGTGTCGGTCATATCAGAATGCATCTACACACCAAATATGTGTATTCTGAGGCTCATACGTTTGAGAATAGCTCCTATTGCGTAAAAGTCATGCTTGTGAAAAAAGTTCGAATCACTGAATGCATGTTCAGTTGTGTTTGTTCTTGACCTCAAGTCATGATTTTTGATGGAATTTCGCCAATTATTTTCATGAGTGTCGGCCATATCAGAATGCATCCACACACTAAATATGTGTATTCTGAGGCTCAAACATTTGAGGATAGCTCCCGTTGCGTAAAAGTCATGCTTGTGAAAAAGTTCGAATCGTTGATGCGTGTTGAGTTGTGTTTGTTCTTGACCTCAAGTCATGATATTTGATGGAATTGCGCCAATTCTTTTCATGAGTGTCGGCCATATGAGAATGCATCCACACACCAAATATTCGTATTCTGAGGCTCAAACATTTGAGGATAGCTCCTATTGCGTAAAAGTCATGCTTGTGAAAAAGATCGAATCACTGAATGCATGTTCAGTTGTGTTTGTTCTTGACCTCAAGTCATGATTTTTGATGGAATTGCGCTAATTTTTTTTTATGAGTGTCGGCCATATCAGAATGAATCTACACACCAAATATGTGTATTCTGAGGCTCATACGTTTGAGGATAGCTCCTATTGGGTAAAAGTCATGATCATGCTGATGAAAAAGTTCGAATCACTGAATGCATGTTCAGTTGTGTTTGTTCTTGACCTCAAGTCATGATTTTTGATGGAATTGCGCTAATTTTTTTTATGAGTGTCGGCCATATCAGAATGCATCTACACACCAAATATGTGTATTCTGAGGCTCATACGTTTGAAGATAGCTCCTATTGCGTACAAGTCATGCTGATGAAAAAGTTCGAATCACTGAATGCATGTTCAGTTGTGTTTGTTCTTGACCTCAAGTCATGATTTTTGATGGAATTGCGCCAAATTTTTTCATGAGTGTCGGTCATATCAGAATGCATCTACACACCAAATATGTGTATTCTGAGGCTCATACGTTTGAGAATAGCTCCTATTGCGTAAAAGTCATGCTTGTGAAAAAAGTTCGAATCACTGAATGCATGTTCAGTTGTGTTTGTTCTTGACCTCAAGTCATGATTTTTGATGGAATTTCGCCAATTATTTTCATGAGTGTCGGCCATATCAGAATGCATCCACACACTAAATATGTGTATTCTGAGGCTCAAACATTTGAGGATAGCTCCCGTTGCGTAAAAGTCATGCTTGTGAAAAAGTTCGAATCGTTGATGCGTGTTGAGTTGTGTTTGTTCTTGACCTCAAGTCATGATATTTGATGGAATTGCGCCAATTCTTTTCATGAGTGTCGGCCATATGAGAATGCATCCACACACCAAATATTCGTATTCTGAGGCTCAAACATTTGAGGATAGCTCCTATTGCGTAAAAGTCATGCTTGTGAAAAAGATCGAATCACTGAATGCATGTTCAGTTGTGTTTGTTCTTGACCTCAAGTCATGATTTTTGATGGAATTGCGCTAATTTTTTTTTATGAGTGTCGGCCATATCAGAATGCATCAACACACCAAATATGTGTATTCTGAGGCTCATACGTTTGAGGATAGCTCCTATTGCGTAAAAATCATGCTGATGAAAAAGTTCGAATCACTGATGCATGTTCAGTTGTGTTTGTTCTTGACCTCAAGTCATGATTTTTGATGGAATTGCGCTAATTTTTTTTATGAGTGTCGGCCATATCAGAATGCATCTACACACCAAATATGTGTATTCTGAGGCTCATACGTTTGAGGATAGCTCCTATTGCGTACAAGTCATGCTGATGAAAAAGTTCGAATCACTGAATGCATGTTCAGTTGTGTTTGTTCTTGACCTCAAGTCATGATTTTTGATGGAATTGCGCCAATTTTTTTCATGAGTGTCGGCCATATCAGAATGCATCTACACACCAAATATGTGTATTCTGAGGCTCATACGTTTGAGGATAGCTCCTATTGCGTAAAAGTCATGCTTGTGAAAAAAGTTCGAATCACTGAATGCATGTTCAGTTGTGTTTGTTCTTGACCTCAAGTCATGATTTTTGATGGAATTGCGCCAATTTTTTTCATGAGTGTCGGCCATATGAGAATGCATCCACACACTAAATATGTGTATTCTGAGGCTCAAACATTTGAGGATAGCTCCCGTTGCGTAAAAGTCATGCTTGTGAAAAAGTTCGAATCGTTGATGCGTGTTGAGTTGTGTTTGTTCTTGACCTCAAGTCATGATATTTGATGGAATTGCGCCAATTCTTTTCATGAGTGTCGGCCATATGAGAATGCATCCACACACCAAATATTCGTATTCTGAGGCTCAAACATTTGAGGATAGCTCCTATTGCGTAAAAGTCATGCTTGTGAAAAAGATCGAATCACTGAATGCATGTTCAGTTGTGTTTGTTCTTGACCTCAAGTCATGATTTTTGATGGAATTGCGCTAATTTTTTTTTATGAGTGTCGGCCATATCAGAATGCATCAACACACCAAATATGTGTATTCTGAGGCTCATACGTTTGAGGATAGCTCCTATTGCGTAAAAATCATGCTGATGAAAAAGTTCGAATCACTGATGCATGTTCAGTTGTGTTTGTTCTTGACCTCAAGTCATGATTTTTGATGGAATTGCGCTAATTATTTTTATGAGTGTCGGCCATATCAGAATGCATCTACACACCAAATATGTGTATTCTGAGGCTCATACGTTTGAGGATAGCTCCTATTGCGTACAAGTCATGCTGATGAAAAAGTTCGAATCACTGAATGCATGTTCAGTTGTGTTTGTTCTTGACCTCAAGTCATGATTTTTGATGGAATTGCGCCAATTTTTTTCATGAGTGTCGGCCATATCAGAATGCATCTACACACCAAATATGTGTATTCTGAGGCTCATACGTTTGAGGATAGCTCCTATTGCGTAAAAGTCATGCTTGTGAAAAAAGTTCGAATCACTGAATGCATGTTCAGTTGTGTTTGTTCTTGACCTCAAGTCATGATTTTTGATGGAATTGCGCCAATTTTTTTCATGAGTGTCGGCCATATGAGAATGCATCCACACACTAAATATGTGTATTCTGAGGCTCAAACATTTGAGGATAGCTCCCGTTGCGTAAAAGTCATGCTTGTGAAAAAGTTCGAATCGTTGATGCGTGTTGAGTTGTGTTTGTTCTTGACCTCAAGTCATGATATTTGATGGAATTGCGCCAATTCTTTTCATAAGTGTCGGCCATATCAGAATGCATCAACACAACAAATATGTGTATTCTGAGGCTCATACGTTTGAAGATAGCTCCTATTGGGTAAAAGTCATGCTTGTGAAAAAGTTCGAATCACTGAATGCATGTTCAGTTGTGTTTGTTCTTGATCTCAAGTCATGATTTTTGATGGAATTGCGCCAACTTTTTTCATGAGTGTCGGCCATATCAGAATGCATCAACACACCAAATATGTGTATTCTGAGGCTCATACGTTTGAGGATAGCTCCTATTGCGTAAAAGTCATGATCATGCTGATGAAAAAGTTCGAATCACTGAATGCATGTTCAGTTGTGTTTGTTCTTGACCTCAAGTCATGATTTTTGATGGAATTGCGCCAATTTTTTTCATGAGTGTCGGCCATATCAGAATGCATCTACACACCAAATATGTGTATTCTGAGGCTCATACGTTTGAGGATAGCTCCTATTGCGTACAAGTCATTCTGGTGAAAAAGGTCGAATCACTGATTCATGTTCAGTTGTGTTTGTTCTTGATCTCAAGTCATGATTTTTGATGGAATTGCGCCAATTTTTTTCATGAGTGTCGGCCATATCAGAATGCATCTACACACCAAATATGTGTATTCTGAGGCTCATACGTTTGAGGATAGCTCCTATTGCGTAAAAGTCATGCTGATGAAAAAGTTCGAATCACTGATGCATGTTCAGTTGTGTTTGTTCTTGACCTCAAGTCATGATTTTTGATGGAATTGCGCTAATTTTTTTTATGAGTGTCGGCCATATCAGAATGCATCTACACACCAAATATGTGTATTCTGAGGCTCATACGTTTGAAGATAGCTCCTATTGCGTACAAGTCATGCTGATGAAAAAGTTCGAATCACTGAATGCATGTTCAGTTGTGTTTGTTCTTGACCTCAAGTCATGATTTTTGATGGAATTGCGCCAAATTTTTTCATGAGTGTCGGTCATATCAGAATGCATCTACACACCAAATATGTGTATTCTGAGGCTCATACGTTTGAGAATAGCTCCTATTGCGTAAAAGTCATGCTTGTGAAAAAAGTTCGAATCACTGAATGCATGTTCAGTTGTGTTTGTTCTTGACCTCAAGTCATGATTTTTGATGGAATTTCGCCAATTATTTTCATGAGTGTCGGCCATATCAGAATGCATCCACACACTAAATATGTGTATTCTGAGGCTCAAACATTTGAGGATAGCTCCCGTTGCGTAAAAGTCATGCTTGTGAAAAAGTTCGAATCGTTGATGCGTGTTGAGTTGTGTTTGTTCTTGACCTCAAGTCATGATATTTGATGGAATTGCGCCAATTCTTTTCATGAGTGTCGGCCATATGAGAATGCATCCCCACACCAAATATTCGTATTCTGAGGCTCAAACATTTGAGGATAGCTCCTATTGCGTAAAAGTCATGCTTGTGAAAAAGATCGAATCACTGAATGCATGTTCAGTTGTGTTTGTTCTTGACCTCAAGTCATGATTTTTGATGGAATTGCGCTAATTTTTTTTTATGAGTGTCGGCCATATCAGAATGCATCTACACACCAAATATGTGTATTCTGAGGCTCATACGTTTGAGGATAGCTCCTATTGGGTAAAAGTCATGATCATGCTGATGAAAAAGTTCGAATCACTGAATGCATGTTCAGTTGTGTTTGTTCTTGACCTCAAGTCATGATTTTTGATGGAATTGCGCCAATTTTTTTCATGAGTGTCGGCCATATGAGAATGCATCCACACACTAATTATGTGTATTCTGAGGCTCAATCATTTGAGGATAGCTCCCGTTGCGTAAAAGTCATGCTTGTGAAAAAGTTCGAATCGTTGATGCGTGTTGAGTTGTGTTTGTTCTTGACCTCAAGTCATGATATTTGATGGAATTGCGCCAATTCTTTTCATGAGTGTCGGCCATTTAAGAATGCATCCATACACCAAATATTCGTATTCTGAGGCTCAAACATTTGAGGATAGCTCCTATTGCGTAAAGGTCATGCTTGTGAAAAAGTTCGAATCACTGAATGCATGTTCAGTTGTGTTTGTTCTTGACCTCAAGTCATGATTTTTGATGGAATTGCGCCAATTTTTTTCATGAGTGTCGGCCATATCAGAATGCATCAACACACCAAATATGTGTATTCTGAGGCTCATACGTTTGAGGATAGCTCCTATTGGGTAAAAGTCATGCTTGTGAAAAAGTTCGAATCACTGAATGCATGTTCAGTTGTGTTTGTTCTTGACCTCAAGTCATGATTTTTGATGGAATTTCGCCAATTTTTTTCATGAGTGTCGGCCATATCAGAATGCATCTACACACCAAATATGTGTATTCTGAGGCTCATACGTTTGAGGTTAGCTCCTATTGGGTACAAGTCATTCTGGTGAAAAAGGTCGAATCACTGATTCATGTTCAGTTGTGTTTGTTCTTGATCTCAAGTCATGATTTTTGATGGAATTGCGCCAATTTTTTTCATGAGTGTCGGCCATATCAGAATGCATCAACACACCAAATATGTGTATTCTGAGGCTCATACGTTTGAGGATAGCTCCTATTGGGTAAAAGTCATGCTTGTGAAAAAGTTCGAATCACTGAATGCATGTTCAGTTGTGTTTGTTCTTGACCTCAAGTCATGATTTTTGATGGAATTTCGCCAATTTTTTTCATGAGTGTCGGCAATATCAGAATGCATCTACACACCAAATATGTGTATTCTGAGGCTCATACGTTTGAGGATAGCTCCTATTGCGTACAAGTCATTCTGGTGAAAAAGGTCGAATCACTGATTCATGTTCAGTTGTGTTTGTTCTTGATCTCAAGTCATGATTTTTGATGGAATTGCGCCAATTTTTTTCATGAGTGTCGGCCATATCAGAATGCATCTACACACCAAATATGTGTATTCTGAGGCTCATACGTTTGAGGATAGCTCCTATTGCGTAAAAGTCATGCTGATGAAAAAGTTCGAATCACTGATGCATGTTCAGTTGTGTTTGTTCTTGACCTCAAGTCATGATTTTTGATGGAATTGCGCCAATTCTTTTCATGAGTGTCGGCCATATCAGAATGCATCTACACACCAAATATGTGTATTCTGAGGCTCATACGTTTGAGGATAGCTCCTATTGCGTAAAAGTCATGATCATGCTGATGAAAAAGTTCGAATCACTGAATGCATGTTCAGTTGTGTTTGTTCTTGACCTCAAGTCATGATTTTTGATGGAATTGCGCCAATTTTTTTCATGAGTGTCGGCCATATCAGAATGCATCTACACACCAAATATGTGTATTCTGAGGCTCATACGTTTGAGGATAGCTCCTATTGCGTAAAAGTCATGCTTGTGAAAAAAGTTCGAATCACTGAATGCATGTTCAGTTGTGTTTGTTCTTGACCTCAAGTCATGATTTTTGATGGAATTGCGCCAATTTTTTTCATGAGTGTCGGCCATATGAGAATGCATCCACACACTAAATATGTGTATTCTGAGGCTCAAACATTTGAGGATAGCTCCCGTTGCGTACAAGTCATGCTTGTGAAAAAGTTCGAATCGTTGATGCGTGTTGAGTTGTGTTTGTTCTTGACCTCAAGTCATGATATTTGATGGAATTGCGCCAATTCTTTTCATGAGTGTCGGCCATTTAAGAATGCATCCATACACCAAATATTCGTATTCTGAGGCTCAAACATTTGAGGATAGCTCCTATTGCGTAAAAGTCATGCTTGTGAAAAAGTTCGAATCACTGAATGCATGTTCAGTTGTGTTTGTTCTTGACCTCAAGTCATGATTTTTGATGGAATTGCGCCAATTTTTTTCATGAGTGTCGGCCATATCAGAATGCATCTACACACCAAATATGTGTATTCTGAGGCTCATACGTTTGAGGATAGCTCCTATTGGGTAAAAGTCATGCTTGTGAAAAAGTTCGAATCACTGAATGCATGTTCAGTTGTGTTTGTTCTTGACCTCAAGTCATGATTTTTGATGGAATTTCGCCAATTCTTTTCATGAGTGTCGGCCATTTAAAAATGCATCCATACACCAAATATTCGTATTCTGAGGCTCAAACATTTGAGGATAGCTCCTATTGCGTAAAGGTCATGCTTGTGAAAAAGTTCGAATCACTGAATGCATGTTCAGTTGTGTTTGTTCTTGACCTCAAGTCATGATTTTTGATGGAATTGCGCCAATTTTTTTCATGAGTGTCGGCCATATCAGAATGCATCAACACACCAAATATGTGTATTCTGAGGCTCATACGTTTGAGGATAGCTCCTATTGGGTAAAAGTCATGCTTGTGAAAAAGTTCGAATCACTGAATGCATGTTCAGTTGTGTTTGTTCTTGACCTCAAGTCATGATTTTTGATGGAATTTCGCCAATTTTTTTCATGAGTGTCGGCCATATCAGAATGCATCAACACACCAAATATGTGTATTCTGAGGCTCATACGTTTGAGGATAGCTCCTATTGCGTACAAGTCATTCTGGTGAAAAAGGTCGAATCACTGATTCATGTTCAGTTGTGTTTGTTCTTGACCTCAAGTCATGATTTTTGATGGAATTTCGCCAATTTTTTTCATGAGTGTCGGCCATATCAGAATGCATCAACACACCAAATATGTGTATTCTGAGGCTCATACGTTTGAGGATAGCTCCTATTGGGTAAAAGTCATGCTGGTGAAAAAGGTCGAATCACTGATTCATGTTCAGTTGTGTTTGTTCTTGATCTCAAGTCATGATTTTTGATGGAATTGCGCCAATTTTTTTCATGAGTGTTGGCCATATCAGAATGCATCAACACACCAAATATGTATATTCTGAGGCTCATACGTTTGAGGATAGCTCCTATTGCGTAAAAGTCATGCTTGTGAAAAAGTTCGAATCACTGATGCATGTTCAGTTGTGTTTGTTCTTGACCTCAAGTCATGATTTTTGATGGAATTGCGCTAATTTTTTTTATGAGTGTCGGCCATATCAGAATGCATCTACACACCAAATATGTGTATTCTGAGGCTCATACGTTTGAGGATAGCTCCTATTGCGTACAAGTCATGCTGATGAAAAAGTTCGAATCACTGAATGCTTGTTCAGTTGTGTTTGTTCTTGACCTCAAGTCATGATTTTTGATGGAATTTCGCCAATTTTTTTCATGAGTGTCGGCCATATCAGAATGCATCTACACACCAAATATGTGTATTCTGAGGCTCATACGTTTGAGGATAGCTCCTATTGCGTAAAAGTCATGCTTGTGAAAAAAGTTCGAATCACTGAATGCATGTTCAGTTGTGTTTGTTCTTGACCTCAAGTCATGATTTTTGATGGAATTGCGCCAATTTTTTTCATGAGTGTCGGCCATATGAGAATGCATCCACACACTAAATATGTGTATTCTGAGGCTCAAACATTTGAGGATAGCTCCCGTTGCGTAAAAGTCATGCTTGTGAAAAAGTTCGAATCGTTGATGCGTGTTGAGTTGTGTTTGTTCTTGACCTCAAGTCATGATATTTGATGGAATTGCGCCAATTCTTTTCATGAGTGTCGGCCATTTAAGAATGCATCCATACACCAAATATTCGTATTCTGAGGCTCAAACATTTGAGGATAGCTCCTATTGCGTAAAAGTCATGCTTGTGAAAAAGTTCGAATCACTGAATGCATGTTCAGTTGTGTTTGTTCTTGACCTCAAGTCATGATTTTTGATGGAATTGCGCCAATTTTTTTCATGAGTGTCGGCCATATCAGAATGCATCTACACACCAAATATGTGTATTCTGAGGCTCATACGTTTGAGGATAGCTCCTATTGGGTAAAAGTCATGCTTGTGAAAAAGTTCGAATCACTGAATGCATGTTCAGTTGTGTTTGTTCTTGACCTCAAGTCATGATTTTTGATGGAATTTCGCCAATTCTTTTCATGAGTGTCGGCCATTTAAGAATGCATCCATACACCAAATATTCGTATTCTGAGGCTCAAACATTTGAGGATAGCTCCTATTGCGTAAAGGTCATGCTTGTGAAAAAGTTCGAATCACTGAATGCATGTTCAGTTGTGTTTGTTCTTGACCTCAAGTCATGATTTTTGATGGAATTGCGCCAATTTTTTTCATGAGTGTCGGCCATATCAGAATGCATCAACACACCAAATATGTGTATTCTGAGGCTCATACGTTTGAGGATAGCTCCTATTGCGTACAAGTCATTCTGGTGAAAAAGGTCGAATCACTGATTCATGTTCAGTTGTGTTTGTTCTTGACCTCAAGTCATGATTTTTGATGGAATTTCGCCAATTTTTTTCATGAGTGTCGGCCATATCAGAATGCATCAACACACCAAATATGTGTATTCTGAGGCTCATACGTTTGAGGATAGCTCCTATTGGGTAAAAGTCATGCTTGTGAAAAAGGTCGAATCACTGATTCATGTTCAGTTGTGTTTGTTCTTGATCTCAAGTCATGATTTTTGATGGAATTGCGCCAATTTTTTTCATGAGTGTTGGCCATATCAGAATGCATCAACACACCAAATATGTATATTCTGAGGCTCATACGTTTGAGGATAGCTCCTATTGCGTAAAAGTCATGCTTGTGAAAAAGTTCGAATCACTGATGCATGTTCAGTTGTGTTTGTTCTTGACCTCAAGTCATGATTTTTGATGGAATTGCGCTAATTTTTTTTATGAGTGTCGGCCATATCAGAATGCATCTACACACCAAATATGTGTATTCTGAGGCTCATACGTTTGAGGATAGCTCCTATTGCGTACAAGTCATGCTGATGAAAAAGTTCGAATCACTGAATGCTTGTTCAGTTGTGTTTGTTCTTGACCTCAAGTCATGATTTTTGATGGAATTTCGCCAATTTTTTTCATGAGTGTCGGCCATATCAGAATGCATCTACACACCAAATATGTGTATTCTGAGGCTCATACGTTTGAGGATAGCTCCTATTGCGTAAAAGTCATGCTTGTGAAAAAAGTTCGAATCACTGAATGCATGTTCAGTTGTGTTTGTTCTTGATCTCAAGTCATGATTTTTGATGGAATTGCGCCAATTTTTTTCATGAGTGTCGGCCATATGAGAATGCATCCACACACTAAATATGTGTATTCTGAGGCTCAAACATTTGAGGATAGCTCCTGTTGCGTAAAAGTCATGCTTGTGAAAAAGTTCGAATCGTTGATGCGTGTTGAGTTGTGTTTGTTCTTGACCTCAAGTCATGATATTTGATGGAATTGCGCCAATTCTTTTCATAAGTGTCGGCCATATCACAATGCATCAACACAACAAATATGTGTATTCTGAGGCTCATACGTTTGAGGATAGCTCCTATTGCGTAAGAGTAATTCTCGTGAAAAAGTTCGAATCACTGAATGCATGTTCAGTTGTGTTTCTTCTTGATCTCAAGTCATGATTTTTGATGGAATTGCGCCAATTTTTTTCATGAGTGTCGGCCATATCAGAATGCATCAACACACCAAATATGTGTATTCTGAGTCTCATACGTTTGAGGATAGCTCCTATTGCGTAAGAGTCATTCTCGTGAAAAAATTCGAATCACTGAATGCATGTTCAGTTGTGTTTCTTCTTGATCTCAAGTCATGATTTTTGATGGAATTGCGCCAATTTTTTTCATGAGTGTCGGCCATATCAGAATGCATCTACACACCAAATATGTGTATTATGAGGCTGATACGTTTGAGGATAGCTCCTATTGCGTAAAAGTCATGCTGATGAAAAAGTTCGAATCACTGATGCATGTTCAGTTGTGTTTGTTCTTGACCTCAAGTCATGATTTTTGATGGAATTGCGCTAATTTTTTTTATGAGTGTCGGCCATATCAGAATGCATCTACACACCAAATATGTGTATTCTGAGGCTCATACGTTTGAGGATAGCTCCTATTGCGTAAAAGTCATGCTGATGAAAAAGTTCGAATCACTGAATGCTTGTTCAGTTGTGTTTGTTCTTGACCTCAAGTCATGATTTTTGATGGAATTGCGCCAATTTTTTTCATGAGTGTCGGCCATATCAGAATGCATCTACACACCAAATATGTGTATTCTGAGGCTCATACGTTTGAGGATAGCTCCTATTGCGTAAAAGTCATGCTTGTGAAAAAAGTTCGAATCACTGAATGCATGTTCAGTTGTGTTTGTTCTTGACCTCAAGTCATGATTTTTGATGGAATTGCGCCAATTTTTTTCATGAGTGTCGGCCATATGAGAATGCATCCACACACTAAATATGTGTATTCTGAGGCTCAAACATTTGAGGATAGCTCCCGTTGCGTAAAAGTCATGCTTGTGAAAAAGTTCGAATCGTTGATGCGTGTTGAGTTCTGTTTGTTCTTGACCTCAAGTCATGATATTTGATGGAATTGCGCCAATTCTTTTCATAAGTGTCGGCCATATCAGAATGCATCAACACAACAAATATGTGTATTCTGAGGCTCATACGTTTGAGGATAGCTCCTATTGCGTAAAAGTCATGCTGATGAAAAAGTTCGAATCACTGAATGCATGTTCAGTTGTGTTTGTTCTTGATCTCAAGTCATGATTTTTGATGGAATTGCGCCAATTTTTTTCATGAGTGTCGGCCATATCAGAATGCATCAACACACCAAATATGTGTATTCTGAGGCTCATACGTTTGAGGATAGCTCCTATTGCGTAAAAGTCATGCTGATGAAAAAGTTCGAATCACTGATGCATGTTCAGTTGTGTTTGTTCTTGACCTCAAGTCATGATTTTTGATGGAATTGCGCCAATTTTTTTCATGAGTGTCGGCCATATCAGAATGCATCTACACACCAAATATGTGTATTCTGAGGCTCATACGTTTGAGGATAGCTCCTATTGCGTAAAAGTCATGCTTGTGAAAAAAGTTCGAATCACTGAATGCATGTTCAGTTGTGTTTGTTCTTGACCTCAAGTCATGATTTTTGATGGAATTGCGCCAATTCTTTTCATGAGTGTCGGCCATATCAGAATGCATCTACACACCAAATATGTGTATTCTGAGGCTCATACGTTTGAGGATAGCTCCTATTGCGTAAAAGTCATGATCATGCTGATGAAAAAGTTCGAATCACTGAATGCATGTTCAGTTGTGTTTGTTCTTGACCTCAAGTCATGATTTTTGATGGAATTGCGCCAATTTTTTTCATGAGTGTCGGCCATATGAGAATGCATCCACACACTAAATATGTGTATTCTGAGGCTCAAACATTTGAGGATAGCTCCTATTGCGTAAGAGTAATTCTCGTGAAAAAGTTCGAATCACTGAATGCATGTTCAGTTGTGTTTCTTCTTGATCTCAAGTCATGATTTTTGATGGAATTGCGCTAATTTTTTTTATGAGTGTCGGCCATATCAGAATGCATCTACACACCAAATATGTGTATTCTGAGGCTCATACGTTTGAGGATAGCTCCTATTGCGTAAAAGTCATGCTGATGAAAAAGTTCGAATCACTGAATGCTTGTTCAGTTGTGTTTGTTCTTGACCTCAAGTCATGATTTTTGATGGAATTGCGCCAATTTTTTTCATGAGTGTCGGCCATATCAGAATGCATCTACACACCAAATATGTGTATTCTGAGGCTCATACGTTTGAGGATAGCTCCTATTGCGTAAAAGTCATGCTTGTGAAAAAAGTTCGAATCACTGAATGCATGTTCAGTTGTGTTTGTTCTTGACCTCAAGTCATGATTTTTGATGGAATTGCGCCAATTTTTTTCATGAGTGTCGGCCATATGAGAATGCATCCACACACTAAATATGTGTATTCTGAGGCTCAAACATTTGAGGATAGCTCCCGTTGCGTAAAAGTCATGCTTGTGAAAAAGTTCGAATCGTTGATGCGTGTTGAGTTGTGTTTGTTCTTGACCTCAAGTCATGATATTTGATGGAATTGCGCCAATTCTTTTCATAAGTGTCGGCCATATCAGAATGCATCAACACAACAAATATGTGTATTCTGAGGCTCATACGTTTGAGGATAGCTCCTATTGCGTAAAAGTCATGCTTGTGAAAAAGTTCGAATCACTGAATGCATGTTCAGTTGTGTTTGTTCTTGATCTCAAGTCATGATTTTTGATGGAATTGCGCCAATTTTTTTCATGAGTGTCGGCCATATCAGAATGCATCAACACACCAAATATGTGTATTCTGAGGCTCATACGTTTGAGGATAGCTCCTATTGCGTAAAAGTCATGCTGATGAAAAAGTTCGAATCACTGATGCATGTTCAGTTGTGTTTGTTCTTGACCTCAAGTCATGATTTTTGATGGAATTGCGCTAATTTTTTTTTATGAGTGTCGGCCATATCAGAATGCATCTACACACCAAATATGTGTATTCTGAGGCTCATACGTTTGAGGATAGCTCCTATTGCGTAAAAGTCATGCTGATGAAAAAGTTCGAATCACTGAATGCATGTTCAGTTGTGATTGTTCTTGACCTCAAGTCATGATTTTTGATGGAATTGCGCCAATTTTTTTCAGGAGTGTCGGCCATATCAGAATGCATCTACACACCAAATATGTGTATTCTGAGGCTCATACGTTTGAGGATAGCTCCTATTGCGTAAAAGTCATGCTTGTGAAAAAAGTTCGAATTACTGAATGCATGTTCAGTTGTGTTTGTTCTTGACCTCAAGTCATGATTTTTGATGGAATTGCGCCAATTTTTTTCATGAGTGTCGGCCATATGAGAATGCATCCACACACTAAATATGTGTATTCTGAGGCTCAAACATTTGAGGATAGCTCCCGTTGCGTAAAAGTCATGCTTGTGAAAAAGTTCGAATCACTGAATGCATGTTCAGTTGTGTTTGTTCTTGACCTCAAGTCATGATATTTGATGGAATTGCGCCAATTCTTTTCATAAGTGTCGGCCATATCAGAATGCATCAACACAACAAATATGTGTATTCTGAGGCTCATACGTTTGATTATAGCTCCTATTGCGTAAAAGTCATGCTTGTGAAAAAGTTCGAATCACTGAATGCATGTTCAGTTGTGTTTGTTCTTGACCTCAAGTCATGATTTTTGATGGAATTGCGCCAATTTTTTTCATGAGTGTCGGCCATATCAGAATGCATCTACACACCAAATATGTGTATTCTGAGGCTCATACGTTTGAGGATAGCTCCTATTGCGTAAAAGTCATGCTTGTGAAAAAAGTTCGAATCACTGAATGCATGTTCAGTTGTGTTTGTTCTTGACCTCAAGTCATGATTTTTGATGGAATTGCGCCAATTTTTTTCATGAGTGTCGGCCATATGAGAATGCATCCACACACTAAATATGTGTATTCTGAGGCTCAAACATTTGAGGATAGCTCCCGTTGCGTAAAAGTCATGCTTGTGAAAAAGTTCGAATCGTTGATGCGTGTTGAGTTGTGTTTGTTCTTGACCTCAAGTCATGATATTTGATGGAATTGCGCCAATTCTTTTCATAAGTGTCGGCCATATCAGAATGCATCAACACAACAAATATGTGTATTCTGAGGCTCATACGTTTGATTATAGCTCCTATTGCGTAAAAGTCATGCTTGTGAAAAAGTTCGAATCACTGAATGCATGTTCAGTTGTGTTTGTTCTTGATCTCAAGTCATGATTTTTGATGGAATTGCGCCAATTTTTTTCATGAGTGTCGGCCATATCAGAATGCATCAACACACCAAATATGTGTATTCTGAGGCTCATACGTTTGAGGATAGCTCCTATTGCGTAAAAGTCATGCTGATGAAAAAGTTCGAATCACTGATGCATGTTCAGTTGTGTTTGTTCTTGACCTCAAGTCATGATTTTTGATGGAATTGCGCTAATTTTTTTTTATGAGTGTCGGCCATATCAGAATGCATCTACACACCAAATATGTGTATTCTGAGGCTCATACGTTTGAGGATAGCTCCTATTGCGTAAAAGTCATGCTGATGAAAAAGTTCGAATCACTGAATGCATGTTCAGTTGTGATTGTTCTTGACCTCAAGTCATGATTTTTGATGGAATTGCGCCAATTTTTTTCAGGAGTGTCGGCCATATCAGAATGCATCTACACACCAAATATGTGTATTCTGAGGCTCATACGTTTGAGGATAGCTCCTATTGCGTAAAAGTCATGCTTGTGAAAAAAGTTCGAATTACTGAATGCATGTTCAGTTGTGTTTGTTCTTGACCTCAAGTCATGATTTTTGATGGAATTGCGCCAATTTTTTTCATGAGTGTCGGCCATATGAGAATGCATCCACACACTAAATATGTGTATTCTGAGGCTCAAACATTTGAGGATAGCTCCCGTTGCGTAAAAGTCATGCTTGTGAAAAAGTTCGAATCACTGAATGCATGTTCAGTTGTGTTTGTTCTTGACCTCAAGTCATGATATTTGATGGAATTGCGCCAATTCTTTTCATAAGTGTCGGCCATATCAGAATGCATCAACACAACAAATATGTGTATTCTGAGGCTCATACGTTTGATTATAGCTCCTATTGCGTAAAAGTCATGCTTGTGAAAAAGTTCGAATCACTGAATGCATGTTCAGTTGTGTTTGTTCTTGACCTCAAGTCATGATTTTTAATGGAATTGCGCTAATTTTTTTTTATGAGTGTCGGCCATATCAGAATGCATCTACACACCAAATATGTGTATTCTGAGGCTCATACGTTTGAGGATAGCTCCTATTGCGTAAAAGTCATGCTGATGAAAAAGTTCGAATCACTGAATGCATGTTCAGTTGTGTTTGTTCTTGACCTCAAGTCATGATTTTTGATGGAATTGCGCCAATTTTTTTCATGAGTGTCGGCCATATCAGAATGCATCCACACACTAAATATGTGTATTCTGAGGCTCATACGTTTGAGGATAGCTCCTATTGCGTAAAGGTAATGCTTGTGAAAAAGTTCGAATCACTGAATGCATGTTCAGTTGTGTTTGTTCTTGACCTCAAGTCATGATATTTGATGGAATTGCGCCAATTCTTTTAATGAGTGTCGGCCATATCAGAATGCATTCACAAACCAAATATTCGTATTCTGAGGCTCAAACGTTTGAGGATAGCTCCTATTCCGTAAAAGTCATGCTTGTGAAAAAGTTCGAATCACTGAATGCATGTTCAGTTGTGTTTGTTCTTGACCTCAAGTCATGATATTTGATGGAATTGCGCCAATTTTTTTCATGAGTGTCGGCCATATCAGAATGCATCAACACACCAAATATGTGTATTCTGAGGCTCATACGTTTGAGGATAGCTCCTATTGGGTAAAAGTCATGCTTGTGAAAAAGTTCGAATCACTGAATGCATGTTCAGTTGTGTTTGTTCTTGACCTCAAGTCATGATTTTTGATGGAATTGCGCCAATTTTTTTCATGAGTGTCGGCCATATGAGAATGCATCCACACACTAAATATGTGTATTCTGAGGCTCAAACTTTTGAGGATAGCTCCCGTTGCGTAAAAGTCATGCTTGTGAAAAAGTTCGAATCGTTGATGCGTGTTGAGTTGTGTTTGTTCTTGACCTCAAGTCATGATATTTGATGGAATTGCGCCAATTCTTTTCATAAGTGTCGGCCATATCAGAATGCATCAACACAACAAATTTGTGTATTCTGAGGCTCATACGTTTGAGGATAGCTCCTATTGCGTAAGAGTAATTCTCGTGAAAAAGTTCGAATCACTGAATGCATGTTCAGTTGTGTTTCTTCTTGATCTCAAGTCATGATTTTTGATGGAATTGCGCCAATTTTTTTCATGAGTGTCGGCCATATCAGAATGCATCAACACACCAAATATGTGTATTCTGAGGCTGATACGTTTGAGGATAGCTCCTATTGCGTAAGAGTCATTCTCGTGAAAAAATTCGCATCACTGAATGCATGTTCAGTTGTGTTTCTTCTTGATCTCAAGTCATGATTTTTGATGGAATTGCGCCAATTTTTTTCATGAGTGTCGGCCATATCAGAATGCATCAACACACCAAATATGTGTATTCTGAGGCTCATACGTTTGAGGATAGCTGCTATTGCGTAAAAGTCATGCTGATGAAAAAGTTCGAATCACTGATGCATGTTCAGTTGTGTTTGTTCTTGACCTCAAGTCATGATTTTTGATGGAATTGCGCTAATTTTTTTTATGAGTGTCGGCCATATCAGAATGCATCTACACACCAAATATGTGTATTCTGAGGCTCATACGTTTGAGGATAGCTCCTATTGCGTAAAAGTCATGCTGATGAAAAAGTTCGAATCACTGAATGCTTGTTCAGTTGTGTTTGTTCTTGACCTCAAGTCATGATTTTTGATGGAATTGCGCCAATTTTTTTCATGAGTGTCGGCCATATCAGAATGCATCTACACACCAAATATGTGTATTCTGAGGCTCATACGTTTCAGGATAGCTCCTATTGCGTAAAAGTCATGCTTGTGAAAAAAGTTCGAATCACTGAATGCATGTTCAGTTGTGTTTGTTCTTGACCTCAAGTCATGATTTTTGATGGAATTGCGCCAATTTTTTTCATGAGTGTCGGCCATATGAGAATACATCCACACACTAAATATGTGTATTCTGAGGCTCAAACATTTGAGGATAGCTCCCGTTGCGTAAAAGTCATGCTTGTGAAAAAGTTCGAATCGTTGATGCGTGTTGAGTTCTGTTTGTTCTTGACCTCAAGTCATGATATTTGATGGAATTGCGCCAATTCTTTTCATAAGTGTCGGCCATATCAGAATGCATCAACACAACAAATATGTGTATTCTGAGGCTCATACGTTTGAGGATAGCTCCTATTGCGTAAAAGTCATGCTGATGAAAAAGTTCGAATCACTGAATGCATGTTCAGTTGTGTTTGTTCTTGATCTCAAGTCATGATTTTTGATGGAATTGCGCCAATTTTTTTCATGAGTGTCGGCCATATCAGAATGCATCAACACACCAAATATGTGTATTCTGAGGCTCATACGTTTGAGGATAGCTCCTATTGCGTAAAAGTCATGCTGATGAAAAAGTTCGAATCACTGATGCATGTTCAGTTGTGTTTGTTCTTGACCTCAAGTCATGATTTTTGATGGAATTGCGCTAATTTTTTTTTATGAGTGTCGGCCATATCAGAATGCATCTACACACCAAATATGTGTATTCTGAGGCTCATACGTTTGAGGATAGCTCCTATTGCGTAAAAGTCATGCTGATGAAAAAGTTCGAATCACTGAATGCATGTTCAGTTGTGTTTGTTCTTGACCTCAAGTCATGATTTTTGATGGAATTGCGCCAATTTTTTTCAGGAGTGTCGGCCATATCAGAATGCATCTACACACCGAATATGTGTATTCTGAGGCTCAAACATTTGAGGATAGCTCCCGTTGCGTAAAAGTCATGCTTGTGAAAAAGTTCGAATCGTTGATGCGTGTTGAGTTGTGTTTGTTCTTGACCTCAAGCCATGATATTTGATGGAATTGCGCCAATTCTTTTCATAAGTGTCGGCCATATCAGAATGCATCAACACAACAAATATGTGTATTCTGAGGCTCATACGTTTGAGGATAGCTCCTATTGCGTAAAAGTCATGCTGATGAAAAAGTTCGAATCACTGAATGCATGTTCAGTTGTGTTTGTTCTTGATCTCAAGTCATGATTTTTGATGGAATTGCGCCAATTTTTTTCATGAGTGTCGGCCATATCAGAATGCATCAACACACCAAATATGTGTATTCTGAGGCTCATACGTTTGAGGATAGCTCCTATTGCGTAAAAGTCATGCTGATGAAAAAGTTCGAATCACTGAATGCATGTTCAGTTGTGTTTGTTCTTGACCTCAAGTCATGATTTTTGATGGAATTGCGCTAATTTTTTTTTATGAGTGTCGGCCATATCAGAATGCATCTACACACCAAATATGTGTATTCTGAGGCTCATACGTTTGAGGATAGCTCCTATTGCGTAAAAGTCATGCTGATGAAAAAGTTCGAATCACTGAATGCATGTTCAGTTGTGTTTGTTCTTGACCTCAAGTCATGATTTTTGATGGAATTGCGCCAATTTTTTTCATGAGTGTCGGCCATATCAGAATGCATCCACAAACCAAATATTCGTATTCTGAGGCTCAAACGTTTGAGGATAGCTCCTATTCCGTAAAAGTCATGCTTGTGAAAAAGTTCGAATCACTGAATGCATGTTCAGTTGTGTTTGTTCTTGACCTCAAGTCATGATATTTGATGGAATTGCGCCAATTTTTTTCATGAGTGTCGGCCATATCAGAATGCATCAACACACCAAATATGTGTATTCTGAGGCTCATACGTTTGAGGATAGCTCCTATTGGGTAAAAGTCATGCTTGTGAAAAAGTTCGAATCACTGAATGCATGTTCAGTTGTGTTTGTTCTTGACCTCAAGTCATGATTTTTGATGGAATTGGGCCAATTTTTTTCATGAGTGTCGGCCATATCAGAATGCATCTACACAGCAAATATGTGTATTCTGAGGCTCATACGTTTGAGGATAGCTCCTATTGGGTAAAAGTCATGCTTGTGAAAAAGTTCGAATCACTGAATGCATGTTCAGTTGTGTTTGTTCTTGACCTTAAGTCATGATTTTTGATGGAATTGCGCCAATTTTTTTCATGAGTGTCGGCCATATCAGAATGCATCTACACACCAAATATGTGTATTATGAGGCTCATACGTTTGAGGATAGCTCCTATTGCGTACAAGTCATTCTGGTGAAAAAGGTCGAATCACTGATTCATGTTCAGTTGTGTTTGTTCTTGATCTCAAGTCATGATTTTTGATGGAATTGCGCCAATTTTTTTCATGAGTGTCGGCCATATCAGAATGCATCAACACACCAAATATGTGTATTCTGAGGCTCATACGTTTGAGGATAGCTCCTATTGCGTAAAAGTCATGCTTGTGAAAAAGTTCGAATCACTGAATGCATGTTCAGTTGTGTTTGTTCTTGACCTCAAGTCATGATTTTTGATGGAATTGCGCCAATTTTTTTCATGAGTGTCGGCCATATGAGAATGCATCTACACACTAAATATGTGTATTCTGAGGCTCAAACATTTGAGGATAGCTCCCGTTGCGTAAAAGTCATGCTTGTGAAAAAGTTCGAATCGTTGATGCGTGTTGAGTTGTGTTTGTTCTTGACCTCAAGTCATGATATTTGATGGAATTGCGCCAATTTTTTTCATGAGTGTCGGCCATATCAGAATGCATCAACACACCAAATATGTGTATTCTGAGGCTCATACGTTTGAGGATAGCTCCTATTGCGTAAAGGTAATGCTTGTGAAAAAGTTCGAATCACTAAATGCATGTTCAGTTGTGTTTGTTCTTGACCTCAAGTCATGATTTTTGATGGAATTTCGCCAATTTTTTTCATGAGTGTCGGCCATATCAGAATGCATCCACACACTAAATATGTGTATTCTGAGGCTCAAACATTTGAGGATAGCTCCCGTTGCGTAAAAGTCATGCTTGTGAAAAAGTTCGAATCGTTGATGCGTGTTGAGTTGTGTTTGTTCTTGACCTCAAGTCATGATATTTGATGGAATTGCGCCAATTCTTTTAATGAGTGTCGGCCATTTAATAATGCATTCACAAACCAAATATTCGTATTCTGAGGCTCAAACATTTGAGGATAGCTCCTATTCCGTAAAAGTCATGCTTGTGAAAAAGTTCGAATCACTGAATGCATGTTCAGTTGTGTTTGTTCTTGACCTCAAGTCATGATATTTGATGGAATTTCGCCAATTTTTTTCATGAGTGTCGGCCATATCAGAATGCATCAACACACCAAATATGTGTATTCTGAGGCTCATACGTTTGAGGATAGCTCCTATTGGGTAAAAGTCATGCTTGTGAAAAAGTTCGAATCACTGAATGCATGTTCAGTTGTGTTTGTTCTTGACCTCAAGTCATGATTTTTGATGGAATTTCGCCAATTTTTTTCATGAGTGTCGGCCATATCAGAATGCATCAACACACCAAATATGTGTATTCTGAGGCTCAAACATTTGAGGATAGCTCCTATTGCGTAAAAGTCATGCTTGTGAAAAAGTTCGAATCACTGAATGCATGTTCAGTTGTGTTTGTTCTTGACCTCAAGTCATGATTTTTGATGGAATTGCGCCAATTTTTTTCATGAGTGTCGGCCATATCAGAATGCATCTACACATCAAATATGTGTATTCTGAGCCTCATACGTTTGAGGATAGCTCCTATTGCGTAAAAGTCATGCTGATGAAAAAGTTCGAATCACTGAATGCATGTTCAGTTGTGTTTGTTCTTGACCTCAAGTCATGATTTTTGATGGAATTGTGCCAATTTTTTTCATCAGTGTCGGCCATATGAGAATGCATCTACACACTAAATATGTGTATTCTGAGGCTCAAACATTTGAGGATAGCTCCCGTTGCGTAAAAGTCATGCTTGTGAAAAAGTTCGAATCGTTGATGCGTGTTGAGTTGTGTTTGTTCTTGACCTCAAGTCATGATATTTGATGGAATTGCGCCAATTCTTTTCATGAGTGTCGGCCATTTAAGAATGCATCCACACACCAAATATTCGTATTCTGAGGCTCAAACATTTGAGGATAGCTCCTATTGCGTAAAAGTCATTCTTGTGAAAAAGTTCGAATCACTGAATGCATGTTCAGTTGTGTTTGTTCTTGACCTCAAGTCATGATTTTTGATGGAATTTCGCCAATTTTTTTCATGAGTGTCGGCCATATCAGAATGCATCTACACACCAAATATGTGTATTATGAGGCTCATACGTTTGAGGATAGCTCCTATTGCGTACAAGTCATTCTGGTGAAAAAGGTCGAATCACTGATTCATGTTCAGTTGTGTTTGTTCTTGATCTCAAGTCATGATTTTTGATGGAATTGCGCCAATTTTTTTCATGAGTGTCGGCCATATCAGAATGCATCAACACACCAAATATGTGTATTCTGAGGCTCATACGTTTGAGGATAGCTCCTATTGCGTAAAAGTCATGCTTGTGAAAAAGTTCGAATCACTGAATGCATGTTCAGTTGTGTTTGTTCTTGACCTCAAGTCATGATTTTTGATGGAATTGCGCCAATTTTTTTCATGAGTTTCGGCCATATCAGAATGCATCTACACACTAAATATGTGTATTCTGAGGCTCAAACATTTGAGGATAGCTCCCGTTGCGTAAAAGTCATGCTTGTGAAAAAGTTCGAATCGTTGATGCGTGTTGAGTTGTGTTTGTTCTTGACCTCAAGTCATGATATTTGATGGAATTGCGCCAATTCTTTTCATGAGTGTCGGCCATATCAGAATGCATCAACACACCAAATATGTGTATTCTGAGGCTCATACGTTTGAGGATAGCTCCTATTGCGTAAAGGTAATGCTTGTGAAAAAGTTCGAATCACTAAATGCATGTTCAGTTGTGTTTGTTCTTGACCTCAAGTCATGATTTTTGATGGAATTTCGCCAATTTTTTTCATGAGTGTCGGCCATATCAGAATGCATCAACACACCAAATATGTGTATTCTGAGGCTCATACGTTTGAGGATAGCTCCCGTTGCGTAAAAGTCATGCTTGTGAAAAAGTTCGAATCGTTGATGCGTGTTGAGTTGTGTTTGTTCTTGACCTCAAGTCATGATATTTGATGGAATTGCGCCAATTCTTTTAATGAGTGTCGGCCATTTAAGAATGCATTCACAAACCAAATATTCGTATTCTGAGGCTCAAACATTTGAGGATAGCTCCTATTCCGTAAAAATCATGCTTGTGAAAAAGTTCGAATCACTGAATGCATGTTCAGTTGTGTTTGTTCTTGACCTCAAGTCATGATATTTGATGGAATTGCGCCAATTTTTTTCATGAGTGTCGGCCATATCAGAATGCATCAACACACCAAATATGTGTATTCTGAGGCTCATTCGTTTGAGGATAGCTCCTATTGCGTAAAAGTCATGCTTGTGAAAAAGTTCGAATCACTGAATGCATGTTCAGTTGTGTTTGTTCTTGACCTCAAGTCATGATTTTTGATGGAATTGGGCCAATTTTTTTCATGAGTGTCGGCCATATCAGAATGCATCTACACACCAAATATGTGTATTCTGAGGCTCATACGTTTGAGGATAGCTCCTATTGGGTAAAAGTCATGCTTGTGAAAAAGTTAGAATCACTGAATGCATGTTCAGTTGTGTTTGTTCTTGACCTCAAGTCATGATTTTTGATGGAATTTCGCCAATTTTTTTCATGAGTGTCGGCCATATCAGAATGCATCTACACACCAAATATGTGTATTCTGAGGCTCATACGTTTGAGGATAGCTCCTATTGCGTACAAGTCATTCTGGTGAAAAAGGTCGAATCACTGATTCATGTTCAGTTGTGTTTGTTCTTGATCTCAAGTCATGATTTTTGATGGAATTGCGCCAATTTTTTTCATGAGTGTCGGCCATATCAGAATGCATCAACACACCAAATATGTGTATTCTGAGGCTCATACGTTTGAGGATAGCTCCTATTGCGTAAAAGTCATGCTTGTGAAAAAGTTCGAATCACTGAATGCATGTTCAGTTGTGTTTGTTCTTGACCTCAAGTCATGATTTTTGATGGAATTGCGCCAATTTTTTTCATGAGTGTCGGCCATATGAGAATGCATCTACACACTAAATATGTGTATTCTGAGGCTCAAACATTTGAGGATAGCTCCTATTGCGTAAAAGTCATGCTTGTGAAAAAGTTCGAATCGTTGATGCGTGTTGAGTTGTGTTTGTTCTTGACCTCAAGTCATGATATTTGATGGAATTGCGCCAATTCTTTTCATGAGTGTCGGCCATTTAAGAATGCATCCACACACCAAATATTCGTATTCTGAGGCTCAAACATTTGAGGATAGCTCCTATTGCGTAAAAGTCATGCTTGTGAAAAAGTTCGAATCACTGAATGCATGTTCAGTTGTGTTTGTTCTTGACCTCAAGTCATGATTTTTGATGGAATTGCGCCAATTTTTTTCATGAGTGTCGGCCATATCAGAATGCATCTACACATCAAATATGTGTATTCTGAGCCTCATACGTTTGAGGATAGCTCCTATTGCGTAAAAGTCATGCTGATGAAAAAGTTCGAATCACTGAATGCATGTTCAGTTGTGTTTGTTCTTGACCTCAAGTGATGATTTTTGATGGAATTGTGCCAATTTTTTTCATCAGTGTCGGCCATATGAGAATGCATCTACACACTACATATGTGTATTCCGAGGCTCATACGTTTGAGGATAGCTCCTATTGCGTAAAAGTCATGCTTGTGAAAAAGTTCGAATCACTGAATGCATGTTCAGTTGTGTTTGTTCTTGACCTCAAGTCATGATTTTTGATGGAATTGGGCCAATTTTTTTCATGAGTGTCGGCCATATCAGAATGCATCCACACACCAAATATGTGTATTCTGAGGCTCATACGTTTGAGGATAGCTCCTATTGGGTAAAAGTCATGCTTGTGAAAAAGTTCGAATCACTGAATGCATGTTCAGTTGTGTTTGTTCTTGACCTCAAGTCATGATTTTTGATGGAATTTCGCCAATTTTTTTCATGAGTGTCGGCCATATCAGAATGCATCTACACACCAAATATGTGTATTATGAGGCTCATACGTTTGAGGATAGCTCCTATTGCGTACAAGTCATTCTGGTGAAAAAGGTCGAATCACTGATTCATGTTCAGTTGTGTTTGTTCTTGATCTCAAGTCATGATTTTTGATGGAATTGCGCCAATTTTTTTCATGAGTGTCGGCCATATCAGAATGCATCAACACACCAAATATGTGTATTCTGAGGCTCATACGTTTGAGGATAGCTCCTATTGCGTAAAAGTCATGCTTGTGAAAAAGTTCGAATCACTGAATGCATGTTCAGTTGTGTTTGTTCTTGACCTCAAGTCATGATTTTTGATGGAATTGCGCCAATTTTTTTCATGAGTGTCGGCCATATGAGAATGCATCTACACACTAAATATGTGTATTCTGAGGCTCAAACATTTGAGGATAGCTCCCGTTGCGTAAAAGTCATGCTTGTGAAAAAGTTCGAATCGTTGATGCGTGTTGAGTTGTGTTTGTTCTTGACCTCAAGTCATGATATTTGATGGAATTGCGCCAATTCTTTTCATGAGTGTCGGCCATTTAAGAATGCATCCACACACCAAATATTCGTATTCTGAGGCTCAAACATTTGAGGATAGCTCCTATTGCGTAAAAGTCATGCTTGTGAAAAAGTTCGAATCACTGAATGCATGTTCAGTTGTGTTTGTTCTTGACCTCAAGTCATGATTTTTGATGGAATTGCGCCAATTTTTTTCATGAGTGTCGGCCATATCAGAATGCATCTACACATCAAATATGTGTATTCTGAGCCTCATACGTTTGAGGATAGCTCCTATTGCGTAAAAGTCATGCTGATGAAAAAGTTCGAATCACTGAATGCATGTTCAGTTGTGTTTGTTCTTGACCTCAAGTCATGATTTTTGATGGAATTGTGCCAATTTTTTTCATCAGTGTCGGCCATATGAGAATGCATCTACACACTAAATATGTGTATTCTGAGGCTCAAACATTTGAGGATAGCTCCCGTTGCGTAAAAGTCATGCTTGTGAAAAAGTTCGAATCGTTGATGCGTGTTGAGTTGTGTTTGTTCTTGACCTCAAGTCATGATATTTGATGGAATTGCGCCAATTCTTTTCATGAGTGTCGGCCATTTAAGAATGCATCCACACACCAAATATTCGTATTCTGAGGCTCAAACATTTGAGGATAGCTCCTATTGCGTAAAAGTCATTCTTGTGAAAAAGTTCGAATCACTGAATGCATGTTCAGTTGTGTTTGTTCTTGACCTCAAGTCATGATTTTTGATGGAATTTCGCCAATTTTTTTCATGAGTGTCGGCCATATCAGAATGCATCTACACACCAAATATGTGTATTATGAGGCTCATACGTTTGAGGATAGCTCCTATTGCGTACAAGTCATTCTGGTGAAAAAGGTCGAATCACTGATTCATGTTCAGTTGTGTTTGTTCTTGATCTCAAGTCATGATTTTTGATGGAATTGCGCCAATTTTTTTCATGAGTGTCGGCCATATCAGAATGCATCAACACACCAAATATGTGTATTCTGAGGCTCATACGTTTGAGGATAGCTCCTATTGCGTAAAAGTCATGCTTGTGAAAAAGTTCGAATCACTGAATGCATGTTCAGTTGTGTTTGTTCTTGACCTCAAGTCATGATTTTTGATGGAATTGCGCTAATTTTTTTCATGAGTGTCGGCCATATGAGAATGCATCTACACACTAAATATGTGTATTCTGAGGCTCAAACATTTGAGGATAGCTCCCGTTGCGTAAAAGTCATGCTTGTGAAAAAGTTCGAATCGTTGATGCGTGTTGAGTTGTGTTTGTTCTTGACCTCAAGTCATGATATTTGATGGAATTGCGCCAATTCTTTTCATAAGTGTCGGCCATATCAGAATGCATCAACACAACAAATATGTGTATTCTGAGGCTCATACGTTTGAGGATAGCTCCTATTGCGTAAAAGTCATGCTTGTGAAAAAGTTCGAATCACTGAATGCATGTTCAGTTGTGTTTGTTCTTGACCTCAAGTCATGATTTTTGATGGAATTGCGCCAATTTTCTTCATGAGTGTCGGCCATATCAGAATGCATCAACACACCAAATATGTGTATTCTGAGGCTCATACGTTTGAGGATAGCTCCTATTGCGTAAAAGTCATGCTGATGAAAAAGTTCGAATCACTGATGCATGTTCAGTTGTGTTTGTTCTTGACCTCAAGTCATGATTTTTGATGGAATTGCGCTAATTTTTTTTTATGAGTGTCGGCCATATCAGAATGCATCTACACACCAAATATGTGTATTCTGAGGCTCATACGTTTGAGGATAGCTCCTATTGCGTAAAAGTCATGCTGATGAAAAAGTTCGAATCACTGAATGCATGTTCAGTTGTGTTTGTTCTTGACCTCAAGTCATGATTTTTGATGGAATTGCGCCAATTTTTTTCATGAGTGTCGGCCATATCAGAATGCATCTACACACCAAATATGTGTATTCTGAGGCTCATACGTTTGAGGATAGCTCCTATTGCGTAAAAGTCATGCTTGTGAAAAAAGTTCGAATCACTGACTGCATGTTCAGTTGTGTTTGTTCTTGACCTCAAGTCATGATTTTTGATGGAATTGCGCCAATTTTTTTCATGAGTGTCGGCCATATGAGAATGCATCCACACACTAAATATGTGTATTCTGAGGCTCAAACATTTGAGGATAGCTCCCGTTGCGTAAAAGTCATGCTTGTGAAAAAGTTCGAATCGTTGATGCGTGTTGAGTTGTGTTTGTTCTTGACCTCAAGTCATGATATTTGATGGAATTGCGCCAATTCTTTTCATAAGTGTCGGCCATATCAGAATGCATCAACACAACAAATATGTGTATTCTGAGGCTCATACGTTTGAGGATAGCTCCTATTGCGTAAAAGTCATGCTTGTGAAAAAGTTCGAATCACTGAATGCATGTTCAGTTGTGTTTGTTCTTGATCTCAAGTCATGATTTTTGATGGAATTGCGCCAATTTTCCTTATGAGTGTCGGCCATATCAGAATGCATCAACACACCAAATATGTGTATTCTGAGGATCATACGTTTGAGGATAGCTCCTATTGGGTAAAAGTCATGCTTGTGAAAAAGTTCGAATCACTGATGCATGTTCAGTTGTGTTTGTTCTTGACCTCAAGTCATGATTTTTGATGGAATTGCGCCAATTTTTTTTTATGAGTGTCGCCCATATCAGAATGCATCTACACACCAAATATGTGTATTCTGAGGCTCATACGTTTGAGGATAGCTCCTATTGCGTAAAAGTCATGCTGATGAAAAAGTTCGAATCACTGAATGCATGTTCAGTTGTGTTTGTTCTTGACCTCAAGTCATGATTTTTGATGGAATTGCGCCAATTTTTTTCATGAGTGTCGGCCATATCAGAATGCATCTACACACCAAATATGTGTATTCTGAGGCTCATACGTTTGAGGATAGCTCCTATTGCGTAAAAGTCATGCTTGTGAAAAAAGTTCGAATCACTGAATGCATGTTCAGTTGTGTTTGTTCTTGACCTCAAGTCATGATTTTTGATGGAATTGCGCCAATTTTTTTCATGAGTGTCGGCCATATGAGAATGCATCCACACACTAAATATGTGTATTCTGAGGCTCAAACATTTGAGGATAGCTCCTATTGCGTAAAGGTCATGCTTGTGAAAAAGTTCGAATCGTTGATGCGTGTTGAGTTGTGTTTGTTCTTGACCTCAAGTCATGATATTTGATGGAATTGCGCCAATTCTTTTCATGAGTGTCGGCCATTTAAGAATGCATCCACACACCAAATATGTGTATTCTGAGGCTCAAACATTTGAGGATAGCTCCTATTGCGTAAAAGTCATTCTGGTGAAAAAGTTCGAATCACTGAATGCATGTTCAGTTGTGTTTGTTCTTGATCTCAAGTCATGATTTTTGATGGAATTGCGCCAATTTTTTTCATGAGTGTCGGCCATATCAGAATGCATCAACACACCAAATATGTGTATTCTGAGGCTCATACGTTTGAGGATAGCTCCTATTGCGTAAAAGTCATGCTGATGAAAAAGTTCGAATCACTGATGCATGTTCAGTTGTGTTTGTTCTTGATCTCAAGTCATGATTTTTGATGGAATTGCGCTATTTTTTTTTATGAGTGTCGGCCATATCAGAATGCATCTACACACCAAATATGTGTATTCTGAGGCTCATACGTTTGAGGATAGCTCCTATTGCGTAAAAGTCATGCTGATGAAAAAGTTCGAATCACTGAATGCTTGTTCAGTTGTGTTTGTTCTTGACCTCAAGTCATGATTTTTGATGGAATTGCGCCAATTTTTTTCATGAGTGTCGGCCATATCAGAATGCATCTACACACCAAATATGTGTATTCTGAGGCTCATACGTTTGAGGATAGCTCCTATTGCGTAAAAGTCATGCTTGTGAAAAAAGTTCGAATCACTGAATGCATGTTCAGTTGTGTTTGTTCTTGACCTCAAGTCATGATTTTTGATGGAATTGCGCCAATTTTTTTCATGAGTGTCGGCCATATGAGAATGCATCCACACACTAAATATGTGTATTCTGAGGCTCAAACATTTGAGGATAGCTCCCGTTGCGTAAAAGTCATGCTTGTGAAAAAGTTCGAATCGTTGATGCGTGTTGAGTTGTGTTTGTTCTTGACCTCAAGTCATGATATTTGATGGAATTGCGCCAATTCTTTTCATAAGTGTCGGCCATATCAGAATGCATCAACACAACAAATATGTGTATTCTGAGGCTCATACGTTTGAGGATAGCTCCTATTGCGTAAAAGTCATGCTTGTGAAAAAGTTCGAATCACTGAATGCATGTTCAGTTGTGTTTGTTCTTGATCTCAAGTCATGATTTTTGATGGAATTGCGCCAATTTTCTTCATGAGTGTCGGCCATATCAGAATGCATCAACACACCAAATATGTGTATTCTGAGGCTCATACGTTTGAGGATAGCTCCTATTGCGTAAAAGTCATGCTGATGAAAAAGTTCGAATCACTGATGCATGTTCAGTTGTGTTTGTTCTTGACCTCAAGTCATGATTTTTGATGGAATTGCGCCAATTTTTTTTTATGAGTGTCGGCCATATCAGAATGCATCTACACACCAAATATGTGTATTCTGAGGCTCATACGTTTGAGGATAGCTCCTATTGCGTAAAAGTCATGCTGATGAAAAAGTTCGAATCACTGAATGCATGTTCAGTTGTGTTTGTTCTTGACCTCAAGTCATGATTTTTGATGGAATTGCGCCAATTTTTTTCATGAGTGTCGGCCATATCAGAATGCATCTACACACCAAATATGTGTATTCTGAGGCTCATACGTTTGAGGATAGCTCCTATTGCGTAAAAGTCATGCTTGTGAAAAAAGTTCGAATCACTGAATGCATGTTCAGTTGTGTTTGTTCTTGACCTCAAGTCATGATTTTTGATGGAATTGCGCCAATTTTTTTTCATGAGTGTCGGCCATATGAGAATGCATCCACACACTAAATATGTGTATTCTGAGGCTCAAACATTTGAGGATAGCTCCTATTGCGTAAAGGTCATGCTTGTGAAAAAGATCGAATCGTTGATGCGTGTTGAGTTGTGTTTGTTCTTGACCTCAAGTCATGATATTTGATGGAATTGCGCCAATTCTTTTCATGAGTGTCGGACATTTAAGAATGCATCCACACACCAAATATTCGTATTCTGAGGCTCAAACATTTGAGGATAGCTCCTATTGCGTAAAAGTCATTCTGGTGAAAAAGTTCGAATCACTGAATGCATGTTCAGTTGTGTTTGTTCTTGACCTCAAGTCATGATTTTTGATGGAATTGCGCCAATTTTTTTCATGAGTGTCGGCCATATTAGAATGCATCAACACACCAAATATGTGTATTCTGAGGCTCATACGTTTGAGGATAGCTCCTACTGGGTAAAAGTCATGCTTGTGAAAAAGTTCGAATCACTGAATGCATGTTCAGTTGTGTTTGTTCTTGATCGCAAGTCATGATTTTTGATGGAATTGCGCCAATTTTTTTCATGAATGTCGGCCATATCAGAATGCATCAACACACCAAATATGTGTATTCTGAGGCTCATACGTTTGAGGATAGCTCCTATTGCGTAAAAGTCATGCTGATGAAAAAGTTCGAATCACTGATGCATGTTCAGTTGTGTTTGTTCTTGACCTCAAGTCATGATTTTTGATGGAATTGCGCCATTTTTCTTCATGAGTGTCGGCCATATCAGAATGCATCTACACACCAAATATGTGTATTCTGAGGCTCATACGTTTGAGGATAGCTCCTATTGCGTAAAGGTAATGCTTGTGAAAAAGTTCGAATCACTGAATGCATGTTCAGTTGTGTTTGTTCTTGACCTCAAGTCATGATTTTTGATGGAATTTCGCCAATTTTTTTCATGAGTGTCGGCCATATCAGAAAGCATCCACACACTAAATATGTGTATTCTGAGGCTCAAACATTTGAGGATAGCTCCCGTTGCGTAAAAGTCATGCTTGTGAAAAAGTTCGAATCGTTGATGCGTGTTGAGTCGTGTTTGTTCTTGACCTCAAGTCATGATATTTGATGGAATTGCGCCAATTCTTTTCATGAGTGTCGGCCATTTAAGAATGCATTCACAAACCAAATATTCGTATTCTGAGGCTCAAACATTTGAGGATAGCTCCTATTCCGTAAAAGTCATGCTTGTGAAAAAGTTCGAATCACTGAATGCATGTTCAGTTGTGTTTGTTCTTGACCTCAAGTCATGATATTTGATGGAATTGCGCCAATTTTTTTCATGAGTGTCGGCCATATCAGAATGCATCAACACACCAAATATGTGTATTCTGAGGCTCATACGTTTGAGGATAGCTCCCATTGCGTAAAAGTCATGCTTGTGAAAAAGTTCGAATCACTGAATGCATGTTCAGTTGTGTTTGTTCTTGACCTCAAGTCATGATTTTTGATGGAATTGGGCCAATTTTTTTCATGAGTGTCGGCCATATCAGAATGCATCTACACACCAAATATGTGTATTCTGAGGCTCATACGTTTGAGGATAGCTCCTATTGGGTAAAAGTCATGCTTGTGAAAAAGTTCGAATCACTGAATGCATGTTCAGTTGTGTTTGTTCTTGACCTCAAGTCATGATTTTTGATGGAATTTCGCCAATTTTATTCATGAGTGTCGGCCATATCAGAATGCATCTACACACCAAATATGTGTATTATGAGGCTCATACGTTTGAGGATAGCTCCTATTGCGTAAAAGTCATTCTGTTGAAAAAGGTCGAATCACTGATTCATGTTCAGTTGTGTTTGTTCTTGATCTCAAGTCATGATTTGTGATGGAATTGCGCCAATTTTTTTCATGAGTGTCGGCCATATCAGAATGCATCAACACACCAAATATGTGTATTCTGAGGCTCATACGTTTGAGGATAGCTCCTATTGCGTAAAAGTCATGCTGATGAAAAAGTTCAAATCACTGATGCATGTTCAGTTGTGTTTGTTCTTGACCTCAAGTCATGATTTTTGATGGAATTGCGGTAATTTTTTTTATGAGTGTCGGCCATATCAGAATGCATCTACACACCAAATATGTGTATTCTGAGGCTCAAACATTTGAGGATAGCTCCCGTTGCGTAAAAGTCATGCTTGTGAAAAAGTTCGAATCGTTGATGCGTGTTGAGTTGTGTTTGTTCTTGACCTCAAGTCATGATATTTGATGGAATTGCGCCAATTCTTTTCATGAGTGTCGGCCATTTAAGAATGCATCCACACACCAAATATTCGTATTCTGAGGCTCAAACATTTGAGGATAGCTCCTATTGCGTAAAAGTCATGCTGATGAAAAAGTTCGAATCACTGAATGCATGTTCAGTTGTGTTTGTTCTTGACCTCAAGTCATGATTTTTGATGGAATTGCGCCAATTTTTTTCATGAGTGTCGGCCATATGAGAATGCATCTACACACTAAATATGTGTATTCTGAGGCTCAAACATTTGAGGATAGCTCCCGTTGCGTAAAAGTCATGCTTGTGAAAAAGTTCGAATCGTTGATGCGTGTTGAGTTGTGTTTGTTCTTGACCTCAAGTCATGATATTTGATGGAATTGCGCCAATTCTTTTCATGAGTGTCGGCCATTTAAGAATGCATCCACACACCAAATATTCGTATTCTGAGGCTCAAACATTTGAGGATAGCTCCTATTGCGTAAAAGTCATGCTTGTGAAAAAGTTCGAATCACTGATGCATGTTCAGTTGTGTTTGTTCTTGACCTCAAGTCATGATTTTTGATGGAATTGCGCCAATTTTTTTCATGAGTGTCGGCCATATCAGAATGCATCTACACATCAAATATGTGTATTCTGAGGCTCATACGTTTGAGGATAGCTCCTATTGCGTAAAAGTCATGCTGATGAAAAAGTTCGAATCACTGAATGCATGTTCAGTTGTGTTTGTTCTTGACCTCAAGTCATGATTTTTGATGGAATTGTGCCAATTTTTTTCATGAGTGTCGGCCATATCAGAATGCATCAACACACCAAATATTTGTTGTTCTCAGGCTCATACGTTTGAGGATAGCTCCTATTGCGTAAAAGTCATGCTTGTGAAAAAAGTTCGAATCACTGAATGCATGTTCAGTTGTGTTTGTTCTTGACCTCAAGTCATGATTTTTGATGGAATTGCGCCAATTGTTTTCATGAGTGTCGGCCATATCAGAATGCATCCACACACTAAATATGTGTATTCTGAGGCTCAAACATTTGAGGATAGCTCCGATTGCGTAAAAGTCATGCTGATGAAAAAGTTCGAATCGTTGATGCGTGTTGAGTTGTGTTTGTTCTTGACCTCAAGTCATGATATTTGATGGAATTGCGCCAATTCTGTTCATGAGTGTCGGCCATTTAAGAATGCGTCCACAAACCAAATATTCGTATTCTGAGGCTCAAACATTTGAGGATAGCTCCTATTGCGTAAAAGTCATGCTTGTGAAAAAGTTCGAATCACTGAATGCATGTTCAGTTGTGTTTGTTCTTGACCTCAAGTCATGATTTTTGATGGAATTGCGCCAATTTTTTTCATGAGTGTCGGCCATATCAGAATGCATCAACACACCAAATATGTGTATTCTGAGGCTCCTATTGCGTACAAGTCATTCTGGTGAAAAAGGTCGAATCACTGATTCATGTTCAGTTGTGTTTGTTCTTGATCGCAAGTCATGATTTTTGATGGAATTGCGCCAATTTTTTTCATGAGTGTCGGCCATATCAGAATGCATCAACACACCAAATATGTGTATTCTGAGGCTCATACGTTTGAGGATAGCTCCTATTGCGTAAAAGTCATGCTGATGAAAAAGTTCGAATCACTGATACATGTTCAGTTGTGTTTGTTCTTGACCTCAAGTCATGATTTTTGATGGAATTGCGCCATTTTTCTTCATGAGTGTCGGCCATATCAGAATGCATCTACACACCAAATATGTGTATTCTGAGGCTCATACGTTTGAGGATAGCTCCTATTGCGTAAAAGTCATTCTTGTGAAAAAGTTCGAATCACTGAATGCATGTTCAGTTGTGATTGTTCTTGACCTCAAGTCATGATTTTTGATGGAATTGTGGCAACTTTTTTCATGAGTGTCGGCCATATCAGAATGCATCTACACACCAAATATGTGTATTCTGAGCCTCATACGTTTGAGGATAGCTCCGATTGCGTAAAAGTCACGCTTGTGAAAAAGTTCGAATCACTGAATGCATGTTCAGTGTGTTTGTTCTTGACCTCAAGTCATGATTTTTGATGGAATTGCGCCAATTTTTTTCATGAGTGTCGGCCATATAAGAATGCATCAATACACCAAACATGTGTATTCGGAGGCTCATACGTTTGAGGATAGCTCCTATTGCGTAAAAGTCATGCTTGTGAAAAAAGTTCGAATCACTGAATGCATGTTCAGTTGTGTTTGTTCTTGACCTCAAGTCATGATTTTTGATGGAATTGCGCCAATTTTTTTCATGAGTGTCGGCCATATCAGAATGCATCCACACACTAAATATGTGTATTCTGAGGCTCAAACATTTGAGGATAGCTCCGATTGCGTAAAAGTCATGCTGATGAAAAAGTTCGAATCGTTGATGCGTGTTGAGTTGTGTTTGTTCTTGACCTCAAGTCATGATATTTGATGGAATTGCGCCAATTCTTTTCATGAGTGTCGGCCATTTAAGAATGCGTCCACAAACCAAATATTCGTATTCTGAGGCTCAAACATTTGAGGATAGCTCCTATTGCGTAAAAGTCATGCTTGTGAAAAAGTTCGAATCACTGAATGCATGTTCAGTTGTGTTTGTTCTTGACCTCAAGTCATGATTTTTGATGGAATTGCGCCAATTTTTTTCATGAGTGTCGGCCATATCAGAATGCATCAACACACCAAATATGTGTATTCTGAGGCTCATACGTTTGAGGATAGCTCCCATTGCGTAAAAGTCATGCTTGTGAAAAAGTTCGAATCACTGAATGCATGTTCAGTTGTGTTTGTTCTTGACCTCAAGTCATGATTTTTGATGGAATTGCGCCAATTTTTTCATGAGTGTCGGCCATATCAGAATGCATCTACACAACAAATATGTGTATTTTGAGGCTCATACGTTTGAGGATAGCTCCTATTACGTAAAAGTCATTCTTGTGAAAAAGGTCGAATCACTGATTCATGTTCAGTTGTGTTTGTTCTTGATCGCAAGTCATGATTTTTGATGGAATTGCGCCAATTTTTTTCATGAGTGTCGGCCATATCAGAATGCATCAACACACCAAATATGTGTATTCTGAGGCTCCTATTGCGTACAAGTCATTCTGATGAAAAAGGTCGAATCACTGATTCATGTTCAGTTGTGTTTGTTCTTGATCGCAAGTCATGATTTTTGATGGAATTGCGCCAATTTTTTTCATGAGTGTCGGCCATATCAGAATGCATCAACACACCAAATATGTGTATTCTGAGGCTCATACGTTTGAGGATAGCTCCTATTGCGTAAAAGTCATGCTGATGAAAAAGTTCGAATCACTGATGCATGTTCAGTTGTGTTTGTTCTTGACCTCAAGTCATGATTTTTGATGGAATTGCGCCATTTTTCTTCATGAGTGTCGGCCATATCAGAATGCATCTACACACCAAATATGTGTATTCTGAGGCTCATACGTTTGAGGATAGCTCCTATTGCGTAAAAGTCATGCTTGTGAAAAAGTTCGAATCACTGAATGCATGTTCAGTTGTGTTTGTTCTTGACCTCAAGTCATGATTTTTGATGGAATTGCGGCAACTTTTTTCATGAGTGTCGGCCATATCAGAATGCATCTACACACCAAATATGTGTATTCTGAGCCTCATACGTTTGAGGATAGCTCCGATTGCGTAAAAGTCACGCTTGTGAAAAAGTTCGAATCACTGAATGCATGTTCAGTTGTGTTTGTTCTTGACCTCAAGTCATGATTTTTGATGGAATTGCGCCAATTTTTTTCATGAGTGTCGGCCATATAAGAATGCATCAATACACCAAACATGTGTATTCTGAGGCTCATACGTTTGAGGATAGCTCCTATTGCGTAAAAGTCATGCTTGTGAAAAAAGTTCGAATCACTGAATGCATGTTCAGTTGTGTTTGTTCTTGACCTCAAGTCATGATTTTTGATGGAATTGCGCCAATTTTTTTCATGAGTGTCGGCCATATCAGAATGCATCCACACACTAAATATGTGTATTCTGAGGCTCAAACATTTGAGGATAGCTCCGATTGCGTAAAAGTCATGCTGATGAAAAAGTTCGAATCGTTGATGCGTGTTGAGTTGTGTTTGTTCTTGACCTCAAGTCATGATATTTGATGGAATTGCGCCAATTCTTTTCATGAGTGTCGGCCATTTAAGAATGCGTCCACAAACCAAATATTCGTATTCTGAGGCTCAAACATTTGAGGATAGCTCCTATTGCGTAAAAGTCATGCTTGTGAAAAAGTTCGAATCACTGAATGCATGTTCAGTTGTGTTTGTTCTTGACCTCAAGTCATGATTTTTGATGGAATTGCGCCAATTTTTTTCATGAGTGTCGGCCATATCAGAATGCATCAACACACCAAATATGTGTATTCTGAGGCTCCTATTGCGTACAAGTCATTCTGGTGAAAAAGTTCGTATCACTGATTCATGTTCAGTTGTGTTTCTTCTTGATCGCAAGTCATGATTTTTGATGGAATTGCGCCAATTTTTTTCATGAGTGTCGGCCATATCAGAATGCATCAACACACCAAATATGTGTATTCTGAGGCTCATATGTTTGAGGATAGCTCCTATTGCGTAAAAGTCATGCTGATGAAAAAGTTCGAATCACTGATGCATGTTCAGTTGTGTTTGTTCTTGACCTCAAGTCATGATTTTTGATGGAATTGCGCCATTTTTCTTCATAAGTGTCGGCCATATCAGAATGCATCTACACACCAAATATGTGTATTCTGAGGCTCATACGTTTGAGGATAGCTCCTATTGCGTAAAAGTCATTCTTGTGAAAAAGTTCGAATCACTGAATGCATGTTCAGTTGTGATTGTTCTTGACCTCAAGTCATGATTTTTGATGGAATTGCGGCAACTTTTTTCATGAGTGTCGGCCATATCAGAATGCATCTACACACCAAATATGTGTATTCTGAGCCTCATACGTTTGAGGATAGCTCCGATTGCGTAAAAGTCACGCTGGTGAAAAAGTTCGAATCACTGAATGCATGTTCAGTTGTGTTTGTTCTTGACCTCAAGTCATGATTTTTGATGGAATTGCGCCAATTTTTTTCATGAGTGTCGGCCATATAAGAATGCATCAATACACCAAACATGTGTATTCGGAGGCTCATACGTTTGAGGATAGCTCCTATTGCGTAAAAGTCATGCTTGTGAAAAAAGTTCGAATCACTGAATGCATGTTCAGTTGTGTTTGTTCTTGACCTCAAGTCATGATTTTTGATGGAATTGCGCCAATTTTTTTCATGAGTGTCGGCCATATCAGAATGCATCCACACACTAAATATGTGTATTCTGAGGCTCAAACATTTGAGGATAGCTCCGATTGCGTAAAAGTCATGCTGATGAAAAAGTTCGAATCGTTGATGCGTGTTGAGTTGTGTTTGTTCTTGACCTCAAGTCATGATATTTGATGGAATTGCGCCAATTCTTTTCATGAGTGTCGGCCATTTAGGAATGCGTCCACAAACCAAATATTCGTATTCTGAGGCTCAAACATTTGAGGATAGCTCCTATTGCGTAAAAGTCATGCTTGTGAAAAAGTTCGAATCACTGAATGCATGTTCAGTTGTGTTTGTTCTTGACCTCAAGTCATGATTTTTGATGGAATTGCGCCAATTTTTTTCATGAGTGTCGGCCATATCAGAATGCATCAACACACCAAATATGTGTATTCTGAGGCTCATACGTTTGAGGATAGCTCCCATTGCGTAAAAGTCATGCTTGTGAAAAAGTTCGAATCACTGAATGCATGTTCAGTTGTGTTTGTTCTTGACCTCAAGTCATGATTTTTGATGGAATTGCGCCAATTTTTTCATGAGTGTCGGCCATATCAGAATGCATCTACACAACAAATATGTGTATTTTGAGGCTCATACGTTTGAGGATAGCTCCTATTACGTAAAAGTCATTCTTGTGAAAAAGGTCGAATCACTGATTCATGTTCAGTTGTGTTTGTTCTTGATCGCAAGTCATGATTTTTGATGGAATTGCGCCAATTTTTTTCATGAGTGTCGGCCATATCAGAATGCATCAACACACCAAATATGTGTATTCTGAGGCTCATACGTTTGAGGATAGCTCCTATTGCGTAAAAGTCATGCTGATGAAAAAGTTCGAATCACTGATGCATGTTCAGTTGTGTTTGTTCTTGACCTCAAGTCATGATTTTTGATGGAATTGCGCCAATTTTCTTCATGAGTGTCGGCCATATCAGAATGCATCTACACACCAAATATGTGTATTCTGAGCCTCATACGTTTGAGGATAGCTCCTATTGCGTAAAAGTCATGCTTGTAAAAAAAAATCGAATCACTGAATGCATGTTCAGTTGTGTTTGTTCTTGACCTCAAGTCATGATTTTTGATGGAATTGCGCCAATTTTTTTCATGAGTGTCGGCCATATAAGAATGCATCAATACACCAAACATGTGTATTCTGAGGCTCATACGTTTGAGGATAGCTCCTATTGCGTAAAAGTCATGCTTGTGAAAAAAGTTCGAATCACTGAATGCATGTTCAGTTGTGTTTGTTCTTGACCTCAAGTCATGATTTTTGATGGAATTGCGCCAATTTTTTTCATGAGTGTCGGCCATATCAGAATGCATCCACACACTAAATATGTGTATTCTGAGGCTCAAACATTTGAGGATAGCTCCGATTGCGTAAAAGTCATGCTGATGAAAAAGTTCGAATCGTTGATGCGTGTTGAGTTGTGTTTGTTCTTGACCTCAAGTCATGATATTTGATGGAATTGCGCCAATTCTTTTCATGAGTGTCGGCCATTTAAGAATGCATCCACAAACCAAATATTAGTATTCTGAGGCTCAAACATTTGAGGATAGCTCCTATTGCGTAAAAGTCATGCTTGTGAAAAAGTTCGAATCACTGAATGCATGTTCAGTTGTGTTTGTTCTTGACCTCAAGTCATGATTTTTGATGGAATTGCGCCAATTTTATTCATGAGTGTCGGCCATATCAGAATGCATCAACACACCAAATATGTGTATTCTGAGGCTCATACGTTTGAGGATAGCTCCCATTGCGTAAAAGTCATGCTTGTGAAAAAGTTCGAATCACTGAATGCATGTTCAGTTGTGTTTGTTCTTGACCTCAAGTCATGATTTTTGATGGAATTGCGCCAATTTTTTCATGAGTGTCGGCCATATCAGAATGCATCTACACAACAAATATGTGTATTTTGAGGCTCATACGTTTGAGGATAGCTCCTATTACGTACAAGTCATTCTTGTGAAAAAGGTCGAATCACTGATTCATGTTCAGTTGTGTTTGTTCTTGATCTCAAGTCATGATTTTTGATGGAATTGCGGCAACTTTTTTCATGAGTTTCGGCCATATCAGAATGCATCAACACACCAAATATGTGTATTCTGAGGCTCATACGTTTGAGGAAAGCTCATATTGCGTAAAAGTCATGCTTGTGAAAAAAGTTCGAATCACTGAATGCATGTTCAGTTGTGTTTGTTCTTGACCTCAAGTCATGATATTTGATGGAATTGCGCCAATTCTTTTCATGAGTGTCGGCCATTTAAGAATGCGTCCACAAACCAAATATTCGTATTCTGAGGCTCAAACATTTGAGGATAGCTCCTATTGCGTAAAAGTCATGCTTGTGAAAAAGTTCGAATCACTGAATGCATGTTCAGTTGTGTTTGTTCTTGACCTCAAGTCATGATTTTTGATGGAATTGCGCCAATTTTTTTCATGAGTGTCGGCCATATCAGAATGCATCAACACACCAAATATGTGTATTCTGAGGCTCATACGTTTGAGGATAGCTCCCATTGCGTAAAAGTCATGCTTGTGAAAAAGTTCGAATCACTGAATGCATGTTCAGTTGTGTTTGTTCTTGACCTCAAGTCATGATTTTTGATGGAATTGCGCCAATTTTTTCATGAGTGTCGGCCATATCAGAATGCATCTACACAACAAATATGTGTATTTTGAGGCTCATACGTTTGAGGATAGCTCCTATTACGTAAAAGTCATTCTTGTGAAAAAGGTCGAATCACTGATTCATGTTCAGTTGTGTTTGTTCTTGATCGCAAGTCATGATTTTTGATGGAATTGCGCCAATTTTTTTCATGAGTGTCGGCCATATCAGAATGCATCAACACACCAAATATGTGTATTCTGAGGCTCATACGTTTGAGGATAGCTCCTATTGCGTAAAGGTCATGCTGATGAAAAAGTTCGAATCACTGATGCATGTTCAGTTGTGTTTGTTCTTGACCTCAAGTCATGATTTTTGATGGAATTGCGCCAATTTTCTTCATGAGTGTCGGCCATATCAGAATGCATCTACACACCAAATATGTGTATTCTGAGCCTCATACGTTTGAGGATAGCTCCTATTGCGTAAAAGTCATGCTTGTAAAAAAAAATCGAATCACTGAATGCATGTTCAGTTGTGTTTGTTCTTGACCTCAAGTCATGATTTTTGATGGAATTGCGCCAATTTTTTTCATGAGTGTCGGCCATATAAGAATGCATCAATACACCAAACATGTGTATTCTGAGGCTCATACGTTTGAGGATAGCTCCTATTGCGTAAAAGTCATGCTTGTGAAAAAAGTTCGAATCACTGAATGCATGTTCAGTTGTGTTTGTTCTTGACCTCAAGTCATGATTTTTGATGGAATTGCGCCAATTTTTTTCATGAGTGTCGGCCATATCAGAATGCATCCACACACTAAATATGTGTATTCTGAGGCTCAAACATTTGAGGATAGCTCCGATTGCGTAAAAGTCATGCTGATGAAAAAGTTCGAATCGTTGATGCGTGTTGAGTTGTGTTTGTTCTTGACCTCAAGTCATGATATTTGATGGAATTGCGCCAATTCTTTTCATGAGTGTCGGCCATTTAAGAATGCATCCACAAACCAAATATTAGTATTCTGAGGCTCAAACATTTGAGGATAGCTCCTATTGCGTAAAAGTCATGCTTGTGAAAAAGTTCGAATCACTGAATGCATGTTCAGTTGTGTTTGTTCTTGACCTCAAGTCATGATTTTTGATGGAATTGCGCCAATTTTTTTCATGAGTGTCGGCCATATCAGAATGCATCAACACACCAAATATGTGTATTCTGAGGCTCATACGTTTGAGGATAGCTCCCATTGCGTAAAAGTCATGCTTGTGAAAAAGTTCGAATCACTGAATGCATGTTCAGTTGTGTTTGTTCTTGACCTCAAGTCATGATTTTTGATGGAATTGCGCCAATTTTTTCATGAGTGTCGGCCATATCAGAATGCATCTACACAACAAATATGTGTATTTTGAGGCTCATACGTTTGAGGATAGCTCCTATTACGTACAAGTCATTCTTGTGAAAAAGGTCGAATCACTGATTCATGTTCAGTTGTGTTTGTTCTTGATCTCAAGTCATGATTTTTGATGGAATTGCGGCAACTTTTTTCATGAGTTTCGGCCATATCAGAATGCATCAACACACCAAATATGTGTATTCTGAGGCTCATACGTTTGAGGAAAGCTCATATTGCGTAAAAGTCATGCTTGTGAAAAAAGTTCGAATCACTGAATGCATGTTCAGTTGTGTTTGTTCTTGACCTCAAGTCATGATTTTTGATGGAATTGCGCCAATTTTTTTCATGAGTGTCGGCCATATCAGAATGCATCCACACACTAAATATGTGTATTCTGAGGCTCAAACATTTGAGGATAGCTCCGATTGCGTAAAAGTCATGCTGATGAAAAAGTTCGAATCGTTGATGCGTGTTGAGTTGTGTTTGTTCTTGACCTCAAGTCATGATATTTGATGGAATTGCGCCAATTCTTTTCATGAGTTTCGGCCATTTAAGAATGCATCCACAAACCAAATATTCGTATTCTGAGGCTCAAACATTTGAGGATAGCTCCTATTGCGTACAAGTCATTCTGGTGAAAAAGTTCGAATCACTGAATGCATGTTCAGTTGTGTTTGTTCTTGACCTCAAGTCATGATTTTTGATGGAATTGCGCCAATTTTTTTCATGAGTGTCGGCCATATCAGAATGCATCAACACACCAAATATGTGTATTCTGAGGCTCATACGTTTGAGGATAGCTCCCATTGCGTAAAAGTCATGCTTGTGAAAAAGTTCGAATCACTGAATGCATGTTCAGTTGTGTTTGTTCTTGACCTCAAGTCATGATTATTGATGGAATTGCGCCAATTTTTTCATGAGTGTCGGCCATATCAGAATGCATCTACACAACAAATATGTGTATTTTGAGGCTCATACGTTTGAGGATAGCTCCTATTACGTACAAGTCATTCTTGTGAAAAAGGTCGAATCACTGATTCATGTTCAGTTGTGTTTGTTCTTGATCTCAAGTCATGATTTTTGATGGAATTGCGGCAATTTTTTTCATGAGTTTCGGCCATATCAGAATGCATCAACACACCAAATATGTGTATTCTGAGGCTCATACGTTTGAGGATAGCTCCCATTGCGTAAAAGTCATGCTTGTGAAAAAGTTCGAATCACTGAATGCATGTTCAGTTGTGTTTGTTCTTGACCTCAAGTCATGATTTTTGATGGAATTGCGCCAATTTTTTTCATGAGTGTCGGCCATATCAGAATGCATCTACACAACAAATATGTGTATTTTGAGGCTCATACGTTTGAGGATAGCTCCTATTACGTAAAAGTCATTCTTGTGAAAAAGGTCGAATCACTGATTCATGTTCAGTTGTGTTTGTTCTTGATCGCAAGTCATGATTTTTGATGGAATTGCGCCAATTTTTTTCATGAGTGTCGGCCATATCAGAATGCATCAACACACCAAATATGTGTATTCTGAGGCTCATACGTTTGAGGATAGCTCCCATTGCGTAAAAGTCATGCTTGTGAAAAAGTTCGAATCACTGAATGCATGTTCAGTTGTGTTTGTTCTTGACCTCAAGTCATGATTTTTGATGGAATTGCGCCAATTTTTTCATGAGTGTCGGCCATATCAGAATGCATCTACACAACAAATATGTGTATTTTGAGGCTCATACGTTTGAGGATAGCTCCTATTACGTACAAGTCATTCTTGTGAAAAAGGTCGAATCACTGATTCATGTTCAGTTGTGTTTGTTCTTGATCTCAAGTCATGATTTTTGATGGAATTGCGGCAACTTTTTTCATGAGTTTCGGCCATATCAGAATGCATCAACACACCAAATATGTGTATTCTGAGGCTCATACGTTTGAGGAAAGCTCATATTGCGTAAAAGTCATGCTTGTGAAAAAAGTTCGAATCACTGAATGCATGTTCAGTTGTGTTTGTTCTTGACCTCAAGTCATGATTTTTGATGGAATTGCGCCAATTTTTTTCATGAGTGTCGGCCATATCAGAATGCATCCACACACTAAATATGTGTATTCTGAGGCTCAAACATTTGAGGATAGCTCCGATTGCGTAAAAGTCATGCTGATGAAAAAGTTCGAATCGTTGATGCGTGTTGAGTTGTGTTTGTTCTTGACCTCAAGTCATGATATTTGATGGAATTGCGCCAATTCTTTTCATGAGTTTCGGCCATTTAAGAATGCATCCACAAACCAAATATTCGTATTCTGAGGCTCAAACATTTGAGGATAGCTCCTATTGCGTACAAGTCATTCTGGTGAAAAAGTTCGAATCACTGAATGCATGTTCAGTTGTGTTTGTTCTTGACCTCAAGTCATGATTTTTGATGGAATTGCGCCAATTTTTTTCATGAGTGTCGGCCATATCAGAATGCATCAACACACCAAATATGTGTATTCTGAGGCTCATACGTTTGAGGATAGCTCCCATTGCGTAAAAGTCATGCTTGTGAAAAAGTTCGAATCACTGAATGCATGTTCAGTTGTGTTTGTTCTTGACCTCAAGTCATGATTATTGATGGAATTGCGCCAATTTTTTCATGAGTGTCGGCCATATCAGAATGCATCTACACAACAAATATGTGTATTTTGAGGCTCATACGTTTGAGGATAGCTCCTATTACGTACAAGTCATTCTTGTGAAAAAGGTCGAATCACTGATTCATGTTCAGTTGTGTTTGTTCTTGATCTCAAGTCATGATTTTTGATGGAATTGCGGCAACTTTTTTCATGAGTTTCGGCCATATCAGAATGCATCAACACACCAAATATGTGTATTCTGAGGCTCATACGTTTGAGGATAGCTCCCATTGCGTAAAAGTCATGCTTGTGAAAAAGTTCGAATCACTGAATGCATGTTCAGTTGTGTTTGTTCTTGACCTCAAGTCATGATTTTTGATGGAATTGCGCCAATTTTTTTCATGAGTGTCGGCCATATCAGAATGCATCTACACAACAAATATGTGTATTTTGAGGCTCATACGTTTGAGGATAGCTCCTATTACGTAAAAGTCATTCTTGTGAAAAAGGTCGAATCACTGATTCATGTTCAGTTGTGTTTGTTCTTGATCGCAAGTCATGATTTTTGATGGAATTGCGCCAATTTTTTTCATGAGTGTCGGCCATATCAGAATGCATCAACACACCAAATATGTGTATTCTGAGGCTCATACGTTTGAGTATAGCTCCTATTGCGTAAAAGTCATGCTGATGAAAAAGTTCGAATCACTGATGCATGTTCAGTTGTGTTTGTTCTTGACCTCAAGTCATGATTTTTGATGGAATTGCGCCAATTTTCTTCATGAGTTTCGGCCATATCAGAATGCATCTACACACCAAATATGTGTATTCTGAGCCTCATACGTTTGAGGATAGCTCCTATTGCGTAAAAGTCATTCTTGTGAAAAAGGTCGAATCACTGATTCATGTTCAGTTGTGTTTGTTCTTGACCTCAAGTCATGATTTTTGATGGAATTGCGTTAATTTTTTTCATGAGTGTCGGCCATATCAGAATGCATCCACACACTAAATATGTGTATTCTGAGGCTCAAACATTTGAGGATAGCTCCGATTGCGTAAAAGTCATGCTGATGAAAAAGTTCGAATCGTTGATGCGTGTTGAGTTGTGTTTGTTCTTGACCTCAAGTCATGATATTTGATGGAATTGCGCCAATTCTTTTCATGAGTGTCGGCCATATCAGAATGCATCAACACACCAAATATGTGTATTCTGAGGCTCATACGTTTGAGGATAGCTCCCATTGCGTAAAAGTCATGCTTGTGAAAAAGTTCGAATCACTGAATGCATGTTCAGTTGTGTTTGTTCTTGACCTCAAGTCATGATTATTGATGGAATTGCGCCAATTTTTTCATGAGTGTCGGCCATATCAGAATGCATCTACACAACAAATATGTGTATTTTGAGGCTCATACGTTTGAGGATAGCTCCTATTACGTACAAGTCATTCTTGTGAAAAAGGTCGAATCACTGATTCATGTTCAGTTGTGTTTGTTCTTGATCTCAAGTCATGATTTTTGATGGAATTGCGGCAACTTTTTTCATGAGTTTCGGCCATATCAGAATGCATCAACACACCAAATATGTGTATTCTGAGGCTCATACGTTTGAGGAAAGCTCATATTGCGTAAAAGTCATGCTTGTGAAAAAGTTCGAATCACTGAATGCATGTTCAGTTGTGTTTGTTCTTGACCTCAAGTCATGATTTTTGATGGAATTTCGCCAATTTTTTTCATGAGTGTCGGCCATATCAGAATGTACTACACACCAAATATGTGTATTCTGAGGCTCATACGTTTGAGGATAGCTCCTATTGCGTACAAGTCATTCTGGTGAAAAAGGTCGAATCACTGATTCATGTTCAGTTGTGTTTGTTCTTGACCTCAAGTCATGATTTTTGATGGAATTGCGCCAATTTTTTTCATGAGTGTCGGCCATATCAGAATGCATCAACACACCAAATATGTGTATTCTGAGGCTCATACGTTTGAGGATAGCTCCTATTGCGTAAAAGTCATGCTGGTGAAAAAGTTCGAATCACTGAATGCATGTTCAGTTGTGTTTGTTCTTGACCTCAAGTGATGATTTTTGATGGAATTGCGCCAATTTTTTTCATGAGTGTCGGCCATATCAGAATGCATCAACACACCAAATATGTGTATTCTGAGGCTCATACGTTTGAGGAAAGCTCATATTGCGTAAAAGTCATGCTTGTGAAAAAGTTCGAATCACTGAATGCATGTTCAGTTGTGTTTGTTCTTGACCTCAAGTCATGATTTTTGATGGAATTTCGCCAATTTTTTTCATGAGTGTCGGCCATATCAGAATGCATCTACACACCAAATATGTGTATTCTGAGGCTCATACGTTTGAGGATAGCTCCTATTGCGTACAAGTCATTCTGGTGAAAAAGGTCGAATCACTGATTCATGTTCAGTTGTGTTTGTTCTTGACCTCAAGTCATGATTTTTGATGGAATTGCGCCAATTTTTTTCATGAGTGTCGGCCATATCAGAATGCATCAACACACCAAATATGTGTATTCTGAGGCTCATACGTTTGAGGATAGCTCCTATTGCGTAAAAGTCATGCTGGTGAAAAAGTTCGAATCACTGAATGCATGTTCAGTTGTGATTGTTCTTGACCTCAAGTGATGATTTTTGATGGAATTGCGCCAATTTTTTTCATGAGTGTCGGCCATATCAGAATGCATCAACACACCAAATATGTGTATTCTGAGGCTCATACGTTTGAGGATAGCTCCTATTGCGTAAAGGTCATGCTGGTGAAAAAGTTCGAATCACTGAATGCATTTTCAGTTGTTTTTGTTCTTGACCTCAAGTGATGATTTTTGATGGAATTGCGCCAATTTTTTTCATGAGAGTCGGCCATATAAGAATGCATCAACACACCAAATATGTGTATTCTGAGGCTCATACGTTTGAGGATAGCTCCTATTGCGTACAAGTCATTCTGGTGAAAAAGTTCGAATCACTGATGCATGTTCAGTTGTGATTGTTCTTGATCTCAAGTCATGATTTTTGATGGAATTTCGCCAATTTTTTTCATGAGTGTCGGCCATATCAGAATGCATCTACACATCAAATATGTGTATTCTGAGGCTGATACGTTTGAGGATAGCCCCTATTGCGTACAAGTCATTCTGGTGAAAAAGGTCGAATCACTGATGCATGTTCAGTTGTGTTTGTTCTGGACCTCAAGTCATGATTTTTGATGGAATTGCGCCAATTTTTTTCATGAGTGTCGGCAATATCAGAATGCATCAACACACCAAATATGTGTATTCTGAGGCTCATACGTTTGAGGATAGCTCCTATTGCGTAAAAGTCATGCTGGTGAAAAAGTTCGAATCACTGAATGCATGTTCAGTTGTGTTTGTTCTTGACCTCAAGTCATGATTTTTGATGGAATTGCGCCAATTTTTTTCATGAGTGTCGGCCATATCAGAATGCATCAACACACCAAATATGTGTATTCTGAGGCTCATACGTTTGAGGATAGCTCCCATTGCGTAAAGGTCATGCTTGTGAAAAAGTTCGAATCACTGAATGCATGTTCAGTTGTTTTTGTTCTTGACCTCAAGTGATGATTTTTGATGGAATTGCGCCAATTTTTTTCATAAGAGTCGGCCATATAAGAATGCATCAACACACTAAATATGTGTATTCTGAGGCTCATACGTTTGAGGATAGCTCCTATTGCGTAAAAGTCATTCTGGTGAAAAAGTTCGAATCACTGAATGCATGTTCAGTTGTGATTGTTCTTGACCTCAAGTCATGATTTTTGATGGAATTGTGCCAATTTTTTTCATGAGTGTCGGCCATATAAGAATACATCAACACACCAAATATGTGTATTCTGAGGCTCATACGTTTGAGGATAGCTCCGATTGCGTACAAGTCATTCTGTTGAAAAAGTTCGAATCACTGATGCATGTTCATTTGTGATTGTTCTTGATCTCAAGTCATGATTTTTGATGGAATTGCGCCAATTTTTTCATGAGTGTCGGCTATATCAGAATGCATCAACACACCAAATATGTGTATTCTGAGGCTCATACGTTTGAGGAAAGCCCCTATTGCGTAAAAGTCATGCTTTTGAAAAAGTTCGAATCACTGAATGCATGTTCAGTTGTGTTTGTTCTTGACCTCAAGTCATGATTTTTGATGGAATTGCGCCAATTTTTTTCATGAGTGTCGGCCATATCAAAATGCATCTACACACCAAATATGTGTATTCTGAGGCTCATACGTTTGAGGATAGCTCCTATTGCGTAAAAGTCATGCTTGTGAAAAAGTTCGAATCACTGATTCATGTTCAGTTGTGTTTGTTCTTGATCTCAAGCCATGATTTTTGATGGAATTGCGCCAATTTTTTTCATGAGCGTCGGCCATATCAGAATGCATCTACACACCAAATATGTGTATTCTGAGCCTCATACGTTTGAGGATAGCTCCTATTGCGTAAAAGTCATGCTTGTGAAAAAGTTCGAATCGCTGATGCATGTTCAGTTGTGTTTGTTCTTGACCTCAAGTCATGATTTTTGATGGAATTGCGCCAATTTTTTTCATGAGTGTCGGCCATATAAGAATACATCAACACACCAAATATGTGTATTCTGAGGCTCATACGTTTGAGGATAGCTCCGATTGCGTACAAGTCATTCTGTTGAAAAAGTTCGAATCACTGATGCATGTTCATTTGTGATTGTTCTTGATCTCAAGTCATGATTTTTGATGGAATTGCGCCAAATTTTTTCATGAGTGTCGGCCATATCAGAATGCATCAACACACCAAATATGTGTTTTCTGAGGCTCATACGTTTGAAGATAGCTCCGATTGCGTAAAAGTCATTCTGTTGAAAAAGTTCGAATCACTGATGCATGTTCATTTGTGATTGTTCTTGATCTCAAGTCATGATTTTTGATGGAATTGCGCCAAATTTTTTCATGAGTTTCGGCCATATCAGAATGCATCAACACACCAAATATGTGTATTCTGAGGCTCATACGTTTGAGGAAAGCCCCTATTGCGTAAAGGTAATGCTTTTGAAAAAGTTCGAATCACTGAATGCATGTTTAGTTGTGTTTGTTCTTGATCTCAAGTCATGATTTTTGATGGAATTGCGCCAATTCTTTTCATGAGTGTCGGCCATATCAAAATGCATCTACACACCAAATATGTGTATTCTGAGGCTCATACGTTTGAGGGTAGCTCCTATTGCGTAAAAGTCATTCTGGTGAAAAAGGTCGAATCACTGATTCATGTTCAGTTGTGTTTGTTCTTGATCTCAAGCCATGAATTTTGATGGAATTGCGCCAATTTTTTTCATGAGCGTCGGCCATATCAGAATGCATCAACACACCAAATATGTGTATTCTGAGGCTCATACGTTTGAGGATAGCTCCTATTGCGTAAAAGTGATGCTTGTGAAAAAGATCGAATCACTGATGCATGTTCAGTTGTGTTTGTTCTTGACCTCAAGTCATGATTTTTGATGGAATTGCGCCAATTTTTTTCATGAGTGTCGGCCATATAAGAATACATCAACACACCAAATATGTGTATTCTGAGGCTCATACGTTTGAGGATAGCTCCGATTGCGTACAAGTCATTCTGTTAAAAAAGTTCGAATCACTGATGCATGTTCATTTGTGATTGTTCTTGATCTCAAGTCATGATTTTTGATGGAATTGCGCCAATTTTTTTCATGAGTGTCGGCCATATCAGAATGCATCCACACACCAAATATTCGTATTCTGAGGTTCAAACATTTGAGGATAGCTCCTATTGCGTAAAAGTCATGCTTGTGAAAAAGTTCGAATCACTGAATGCATGTTCAGTTGTGTTTGTTCTTGACCTCAAGTCATGATTTTTGATGGAATTGCGCCAATTTTTTTCATGAGTGTCGGCCATATCAGAATGCATCAACACACCAAATATGTGTATTCTGAGGCTCATACGTTTGAGGATAGCTCCTATTGCGTACAAGTCATTCTGTTGAAAAAGTTCGAATCACTGATGCATGTTCATTTGTGATTGTTCTTGATCTCAAGTCATGATTTTTGATGGAATTGCGCCAAATTTTTTCATGAGTGTCGGCCATATCAGAATGCATCAACACACCAAATATGTGTTTTCTGAGGCTCATACGTTTGAAGATACCTCCGATTGCGTAAAAGTCATTCTGTTGAAAAAGTTCGAATCACTGATGCATGTTCATTTGTGATTGTTCTTGATCTCAAGTCATGATTTTTGATGGAATTGCGCCAAATTTTTTCATGAGTGTCGGCCATATCAGAATGCATCAACACACCAAATATGTGTATTCTGAGGCTCATACGTTTGAGGAAAGCCCCTATTGCGTAAAGGTCATGCTTTTGAAAAAGTTCGAATCACTGAATGCATGTTTAGTTGTGTTTGTTCTTGACCTCAAGTCATGATTTTTGATTGAATTGCGCCAATTTTTTTCATGAGTGTCGGCCATATCAAAATGCATCTACACACCAAATATGTGTATTCTGAGGCTCATACGTTTGAGGGTAGCTCCTATTGCGTAAAAGTCATTCTGGTGAAAAAGGTCGAATCACTGATTCATGTTCAGTTGTGTTTGTTCTTGATCTCAAGCCATGATTTTTGATGGAATTGGGCCAATTTTTTTCATGAGTGTCGGCCATATCAGAATGCATCTACACACCAAATATGTGTATTCTGAGGCTCATACGTTTGAGGATAGCTCCTATTGCGTAAAAGTCATGCTTGTGAAAAAGATCGAATCACTGATGCATGTTCAGTTGTGTTTGTTCTTGACCTCAAGTCATGATTTTTGATGGAATTGCGCCAATTTTTTTCATGAGTGTCGGCCATATAAGAATACATCAACACACCAAATATGTGTATTCTGAGGCTCATACGTTTGACGATAGCTCCGATTGCGTACAAGTCATTCTGTTGAAAAAGTTCGAATCACTGATGCATGTTCATTTGTGATTGTTCTTGATCTCAAGTCATGATTTTTGATGGAATTGCGCCAATTTTTTTCATGAGTGTCGGCCATATCAGAATGCATCCACACACCAAATATTCGTATTCTGAGGCTCAAACATTTGAGGATAGCTCCTATTGCGTAAAAGTCATTCTGGTAAAAAAAGTTCGAATCACTGAATGCATGTTCAGTTGTGTTTGTTCTTGACCTCAAGTGATGATTTTTGATGGAATTGCGCCAATTTTTTTCATGAGTGTCGGCCATATCAGAATGCATCAACACACCAAATATGTGTATTCTGAGGCTCATACGTTTGAGGATAGCTCCTATTGCGTAAAGGTCATGCTGGTGAAAAAGTTCGAATCACTGAATGCATGTTCAGTTGTTTTTGTTCTTGACCTCAAGTGATGATTTTTGATGGAATTGCGCCAATTTTTTTCATGAGAGTCGGCCATATAAGAATGCATCAACACACCAAATATGTGTATTCTGAGGCTCATACGTTTGAGGATAGCTCCTATTGCGTAAGAGTCATTCTGTTGAAAAAGTTCGAATCACTGATGCATGTTCAGTTGTGATTGTTCTTGATCTCAAGTCATGATTTTTGATGGAATTTCGCCAATTTTTTTCATGAGTGTCGGCCATATCAGAATGCATCTACACATCAAATATGTGTATTCTGAGGCTGATACGTTTGAGGATAGCCCCTATTGCGTACAAGTCATTCTGGTGAAAAAGGTCGAATCACTGATGCATGTTCAGTTGTGTTTGTTCTTGACCTCAAGTCATGATTTTTGATGGAATTGCGCCAATTTTTTTCATGAGTGTCGGCCATATCAGAATGCATCAACACACCAAATATGTGTATTCTGAGGCTCATACGTTTGAGGATAGCTCCTATTGCGTAAAAGTCATGCTGGTGAAAAAGTTCGAATCACTGAATGCATGTTCAGTTGTGTTTGTTCTTGATCTCAAGCCATGATTTTTGATGGAATTGCGCCAATTTTTTTCATAAGAGTCGGCCATATCAGAATGCATCAACACACCAAATATGTGTATTCTGAAACTCATACGTTTGAGGATAGCTCCTATTGCGTAAAGGTCATGCTTGTGAAAAAGGTCGAATCACTGATTCATGTTCAGTTGTGTTTCTTCTTGATCTCAAGCCATGATTTTTGATGGAATTGCGCCAATTTTTTTCATGAGCGTCGGCCATATCAGAATGCATCTACACACCAAATATGTGTATTCTGAGGCTCATACGTTTGAGGATAGCTCCTATTGCGTAAAAGTCATGCTTGTGAAAAAGTTCGAATCACTGATGCATGTTCAGTTGTGTTTGTTCTTGACCTCAAGTGATGATTTTTGATGGAATTGCGCCAATTTTTTTCATGAGTGTCGGCCATATAAGAATACATCAACACACCAAATATGTGTATTCTGAGGCTCATACGTTTGAGGATAGCTCCGATTGCGTACAAGTCATTCTGTTGAAAAAGTTCGAATCACTGATGCATGTTCATTTGTGATTGTTCTTGATCTCAAGTCATGATTTTTGATGGAATTGCGCCAAATTTTTTCATGAGTGTCGGCCATATCAGAATGCATCAACACACCAAATATGTGTTTTCTGAGGCTCATACGTTTGAAGATAGCTCCGATTGCGTAAAAGTCATTCTGTTGAAAAAGTTCGAATCACTGATGCATGTTCATTGGTGATTGTTTTTGATCTCAAGTCATGATTTTGAATGGAATTGCGCCAAATTTTTTCATGAGTGTCGGCCATATCAGAATGCATCAACACACCAAATATGTGTATTCTGAGGCTCATACGTTTGAGGAAAGCCCCTATTGCGTAAAGGTCATGCTTTTGAAAAAGTTCGAATCACTGAATGCATGTTTAGTTGTGTTTGTTCTTGACCTCAAGTCATGATTTTTGATGGAATTGCGCCAATTTTTTTCATGAGTGTCGGCCATATCAAAATGCATCTACACACCAAATATGTGTATTCTGAGGCTCATACGTTTGAGGGTAGCTCCTATTGCGTAAAAGTCATTCTGGTGAAAAAGGTCGAATCACTGATTCATGTTCAGTTGTGTTTGTTCTTGATCTCAAGCCATGATTTTTGATGGAATTGGGCCAATTTTTTTCATGAGTGTCGGCCATATCAGAATGCATCTACACACCAAATATGTGTATGCTGAGGCTCATACGTTTGAGGATAGCTCCTATTGCGTAAAAGTCATGCTTGTGAAAAAGATCGAATCACTGATGCATGTTCAGTTGTGTTTGTTCTTGACCTCAAGTCATGATTTTTGATGGAATTGCGCCAATTTTTTTCATGAGTGTCGGCCATATAAGAATACATCAACACACCAAATATGTGTATTCTGAGGCTCATACGTTTGAGGATAGCTCCGATTGCGTACAAGTCATTCTGTTGAAAAAGTTCGAATCACTGATGCATGTTCATTTGTGATTGTTCTTGATCTCAAGTCATGATTTTTGATGGAATTGCGCCAATTTTTTTCATGAGTGTCGGCCATATCAGAATGCATCCACACACCAAATATTCGTATTCTGAGGTTCAAACATTTGAGGATAGCTCCTATTGCGTAAAAGTCATGCTTGTGAAAAAGTTCGAATCACTGAATGCATGTTCAGTTGTGTTTGTTCTTGACCTCAAGTCATGATTTTTGATGGAATTGCGCCAATTTTTTTCATGAGTGTCGGCCATATCAGAATGCATCAACACACCAAATATGTGTATTCTGAGGCTCATACGTTTGAGGATAGCTCCGATTGCGTACAAGTCATTCTGTTGAAAAAGTTCGAATCACTGATGCATGTTCATTTGTGATTGTTCTTGATCTCAAGTCATGATTTTTGATGGAATTGCGCCAAATTTTTTCATGAGTGTCGGCCATATCAGAATGCATCAACACACCAAATATGTGTTTTCTGAGGCTCATACGTTTGAAGATAGCTCCGATTGCGTAAAAGTCATTCTGTTGAAAAAGTTCGAATCACTGATGCATGTTCATTGGTGATTGTTCTTGATCTCAAGTCATGATTTTGAATGGAATTGCGCCAAATTTTTTCATGAGTGTCGGCCATATCAGAATGCATCAACACACCAAATATGTGTATTCTGAGGCTCATACGTTTGAGGAAAGCCCCTATTGCGTAAAGGTCATGCTTTTGAAAAAGTTCGAATCACTGAATGCATGTTTAGTTGTGTTTGTTCTTGACCTCAAGTCATGATTTTTGATGGAATTGCGCCAATTTTTTTCATGAGTGTCGGCCATATCAAAATGCATCTACACACCAAATATGTGTATTCTGAGGCTCATACGTTTGAGGGTAGCTCCTATTGCGTAAAAGTCATTCTGGTGAAAAAGGTCGAATCACTGATTCATGTTCAGTTGTGTTTGTTCTTGATCTCAAGCCATGATTTTTGATGGAATTGGGCCAATTTTTTTCATGAGTGTCGGCCATATCAGAATGCATCTACACACCAAATATGTGTATTCTGAGGCTCATACGTTTGAGGATAGCTCCTATTGCGTAAAAGTCATGCTTGTGAAAAAGATCGAATCACTGATGCATGTTCAGTTGTGTTTGTTCTTGACCTCAAGTCATGATTTTTGATGGAATTGCGCCAATTTTTTTCATGAGTGTCGGCCATATAAGAATACATCAACACACCAAATATGTGTATTCTGAGGCTCATACGTTTGAGGATAGCTCCGATTGCGTACAAGTCATTCTGTTGAAAAAGTTCGAATCACTGATGCATGTTCATTTGTGATTGTTCTTGATCTCAAGTCATGATTTTTGATGGAATTGCGCCAATTTTTTTCATGAGTGTCGGCCATATCAGAATGCATCCACACACCAAATATTCGTATTCTGAGGTTCAAACATTTGAGGATAGCTCCTATTGCGTAAAAGTCATGCTTGTGAAAAAGTTCGAATCACTGAATGCATGTTCAGTTGTGTTTGTTCTTGACCTCAAGTCATGATTTTTGATGGAATTGCGCCAATTTTTTTCATGAGTGTCGGCCATATCAGAATGCATCAACACACCAAATATGTGTATTCTGAGGCTCATACGTTTGAGGATAGCTCCTATTGCGTACAAGTCATTCTGTTGAAAAAGTTCGAATCACTGATGCATGTTCATTTGTGATTGTTCTTGATCTCAAGTCATGATTTTTGATGGAATTGCGCCAAATTTTTTCATGAGTGTCGGCCATATCAGAATGCATCAACACACCAAATATGTGTTTTCTGAGGCTCATACGTTTGAAGATACCTCCGATTGCGTAAAAGTCATTCTGTTGAAAAAGTTCGAATCACTGATGCATGTTCATTTGTGATTGTTCTTGATCTCAAGTCATGATTTTTGATGGAATTGCGCCAAATTTTTTCATGAGTGTCGGCCATATCAGAATGCATCAACACACCAAATATGTGTATTCTGAGGCTCATACGTTTGAGGAAAGCCCCTATTGCGTAAAGGTCATGCTTTTGAAAAAGTTCGAATCACTGAATGCATGTTTAGTTGTGTTTGTTCTTGACCTCAAGTCATGATTTTTGATTGAATTGCGCCAATTTTTTTCATGAGTGTCGGCCATATCAAAATGCATCTACACACCAAATATGTGTATTCTGAGGCTCATACGTTTGAGGGTAGCTCCTATTGCGTAAAAGTCATTCTGGTGAAAAAGGTCGAATCACTGATTCATGTTCAGTTGTGTTTGTTCTTGATCTCAAGCCATGATTTTTGATGGAATTGGGCCAATTTTTTTCATGAGTGTCGGCCATATCAGAATGCATCTACACACCAAATATGTGTATTCTGAGGCTCATACGTTTGAGGATAGCTCCTATTGCGTAAAAGTCATGCTTGTGAAAAAGATCGAATCACTGATGCATGTTCAGTTGTGTTTGTTCTTGACCTCAAGTCATGATTTTTGATGGAATTGCGCCAATTTTTTTCATGAGTGTCGGCCATATAAGAATACATCAACACACCAAATATGTGTATTCTGAGGCTCATACGTTTGAGGATAGCTCCGATTGCGTACAAGTCATTCTGTTGAAAAAGTTCGAATCACTGATGCATGTTCATTTGTGATTGTTCTTGATCTCAAGTCATGATTTTTGATGGAATTGCGCCAATTTTTTTCATGAGTGTCGGCCATATCAGAATGCATCCACACACCAAATATTCGTATTCTGAGGCTCAAACATTTGAGGATAGCTCCTATTGCGTAAAAGTCATGCTTGTGAAAAAGTTCGAATCACTGAATGCATGTTCAGTTGTGTTTGTTCTTGACCTCAAGTCATGATTTTTGATGGAATTGCGCCAATTTTTTTCATGAGTGTCGGCCATATCAGAATGCATCAACACACCAAATATGTGTATTCTGAGGCTCATACGTTTGAGGATAGCTCCTATTGCGTACAAGTCATTCTGTTGAAAAAGTTCGAATCACTGATGCATGTTCATTTGTGATTGTTCTTGATCTCAAGTCATGATTTTTGATGGAATTGCGCCAAATTTTTTCATGAGTGTCGGCCATATCAGAATGCATCAACACACCAAATATGTGTTTTCTGAGGCTCATACGTTTGAAGATATCTCCGATTGCGTAAAAGTCATTCTGTTGAAAAAGTTCGAATCACTGATGCATGTTCATTTGTGATTGTTCTTGATCTCAAGTCATGATTTTTGATGGAATTGCGCCAAATTTTTTCATGAGTGTCGGCCATATCAGAATGCATCAACACACCAAATATGTGTATTCTGAGGCTCATACGTTTGAGGAAAGCCCCTATTGCGTAAAGGTCATGCTTTTGAAAAAGTTCGAATCACTGAATGCATGTTTAGTTGTGTTTGTTCTTGACCTCAAGTCATGATTTTTGATTGAATTGCGCCAATTTTTTTCATGAGTGTCGGCCATATCAAAATGCATCTACACACCAAATATGTGTATTCTGAGGCTCATACGTTTGAGGGTAGCTCCTATTGCGTAAAAGTCATTCTGGTGAAAAAGGTCGAATCACTGATTCATGTTCAGTTGTGTTTGTTCTTGATCTCAAGCCATGATTTTTGATGGAATTGGGCCAATTTTTTTCATGAGTGTCGGCCATATCAGAATGCATCTACACACCAAATATGTGTATTCTGAGGCTCATACGTTTGAGGATAGCTCCTATTGCGTAAAAGTCATGCTTGTGAAAAAGATCGAATCACTGAATGCATGTTCAGTTGTGTTTGTTCTTGACCTCAAGTCATGATTTTTGATGGAATTGCGCCAATTTTTTTCATGAGTGTCGGCCATATAAGAATACATCAACACACCAAATATGTGTATTCTGAGGCTCATACGTTTGAGGATAGCTCCGATTGCGTACAAGTCATTCTGTTGAAAAAGTTCGAATGACTGATGCATGTTCATTTGTGATTGTTCTTGATCTCAAGTCATGATTTTTGATGGAATTGCGCCAATTTTTTTCATGAGTGTCGGCCATATCAGAATGCATCCACACACCAAATATTCGTATTCTGAGGCTCATACGTTTGAGGATAGCTCCTATTGCGTAAAAGTCATGCTTGTGAAAAAGTTCGAATCACTGAATGCATGTTCAGTTGTGTTTGTTCTTGACCTCAAGTCATGATTTTTGATGGAATTGCGCCAATTTTTTTCATGAGTGTCGGCCATATCAGAATGCATCAACACACCAAATATGTGTATTCTGAGGCTCATACGTTTGAGGATAGCTCCTATTGCGTACAAGTCATTCTGGTGAAGAAGGTCGAATCACTGATTCATGTTCAGTTGTGTTTGTTCTTGACCTCAAGTCATGATTTTTGATGGAATTGCGCCAATTTTTTTCATGAGTGTCGGCCATATAAGAATGCATCAATACACCAAACATGTGTATTCTGAGGCTCATACGTTTGAGGATAGCTCCTATTGCGTAAAAGTTATGCTTGTGAAAAAAGTTCGAATCACTGAATGCATGTTCAGTTGTGTTTGTTCTTGACCTCAAGTCATGATTTTTGATGGAATTGCGCCAATTTTTTTCATGCGTGTCGGCCATATAAGAATGCATCCACACACTAAATATGTGTATTCTGAGGCTCAAACATTTGAGGATAGCTCCGATTGCGTAAAAGTCATGCTGGTGAAAAAGTTCGAATCGTTGATGCGTGTTGAGTTGTGTTTGTTCTTGACCTCAAGTCATGATATTTGATGGAATTGCGCCAATTCTTTTCATGAGTGTCGGCCATATAAGAATGCATCAATACACCAAACATGTGTATTCTGAGGCTCATACGTTTGAGGATAGCTCCTATTGCGTAAAAGTCATGCTTGTGAAAAAAGTTCGAATCACTGAATGCATGTTCAGTTGTGTTTGTTCTTGACCTCGTCATGATTTTTGATGGAATTGCGCCAATTTTTTTCATGAGTGTCGGCCATATCAGAATGCATCCACACACTAAATATGTGTATTCTGAGGCTCAAACATTTGAGGATAGCTCCGATTGCGTAAAAGTCATGCTGGTGAAAAAGTTCGAATCGTTGATGCGTGTTGAGTTGTGTTTGTTCTTGACCTCAAGTCATGATATTTGATGTAATTGCGCCAATTCTTTTCATGAGTGTCGGCCATTGAAGAATGGATCCACAAACCAAATATTCGTATTCTGAGGCTCAAACATTTGAGGATAGCTCCTATTGCGTAAAAGTCAAGCTTGTGAAAAAGTTCGAATCACTGAATGCATGTTCAGTTGTGTTTGTTCTTGACCTCAAGTCATGATTTTTGATGGAATTGCGCCAATTTTTTTCATGAGTGTCGGCCATATCAGAATACATCTACACACCAAATATGTGTATTCTGAGGCTCATACGTTTGAGGATAGCTCCTATTGCGTAAAAGTCATGCTTGTGAAAAAGTTCGAATCACTGAATGCATGTTCAGTTGTGTTTGTTCTTGACCTCAAGTCATGATTTTTGATGGAATTGCGCCATTTTTCTTCATGAGTGTCGGCCATATCAGAATGCATCTACACACCAAATATGTGTATTCTGAGGCTCATACGTTTGAGGATAGCTCCTATTGCGTAAAAGTCATGCTTGTGAAAAAGTTCGAATCACTGAATGCATGTTCAGTTGTGTTTGTTCTTGACCTCAAGTCATGATTTTTGATGGAATTGCGCCAATTTTTTTCATGAGAGTCGGCCATATAAGAATGCATCAACACACCAAATATGTGTATTCTGAGGCTCATACGTTTGAGGATAGCTCCTATTGCGTACAAGTCATTCTGGTGAAAAAGTTCGAATCACTGATGCATGTTCAGTTGTGATTGTTCTTGATCTCAAGTCATGATTTTTGATGGAATTTCGCCAATTTTTTTCATGAGTGTCGGCCATATCAGAATGCATCTACACACCAAATATGTGTATTCTGAGGCTGATACGTTTGAGGATAGCCCCTATTGCGTACAAGTCATTCTGGTGAAAAAGGTCGAATCACTGATTCATGTTCAGTTGTGTTTGTTCTTGACATCAAGTCATGATTTTTGATGGAATTGCGCCAATTTTTTTCATGAGTGTCGGCCATATCAGAATGCATCAACACACCAAATATGTGTATTCTGAGGCTCATACGTTTGAGGATAGCTCCTATTGCGTAAAAGTCATGCTGGTGAAAAAGTTCGAATCACTGAATGCATGTTCAGTTGTGTTTGTTCTTGACCTCAAGTCATGATTTTTGATGGAATTGCGCCAATTTTTTTCATGAGTGTCGGCCATATCAGAATGCATCTACACACCAAATATGTGTATTCTGAGGCTCATACGTTTGAGGATAGCTCCTATTGCGTAAAGGTCATGCTGGTGAAAAAGTTCGAATCACTGAATGCATGTTCAGTTGTGTTTGTTCTTGACCTCAAGTGATGATTTTTGATGGAATTGTGCCAATTTTTTTCATGAGAGTCGGCCATATAAGAATGCATCAACACACCAAATATGTGTATTCTGAGGCTCATACGTTTGAGGATAGCTCCTATTGCGTACAAGTCATTCTGTTGAAAAAGTTCGAATCACTGATGCATGTTCAGTTGTCATTGGTCTTGATCTCAAGTCATGATTTTTGATGGAATTGCGCCAAATTTTTTCATGAGTGTCGGCCATATCAGAATGCATCAACACACCAAATATGTGTATTCTGAGGCTCATACGTTTGAGGATAGCTCCTATTGCGTAAAAGTCATTCTGGTGAAAAAGTTCAAATCACTGATGCATGTTCAGTTGTGATTGTTCTTGATCTCAAGTCATGATTTTTGATGGAATTGCGCCAAATTTTTTCATGAGTGTCGGCCATATCAGAATGCATCAACACACCAAATATGTGTATTCTGAGGCTCATACGTTTGAGGATAGCCCCTATTGCGTAAAAGTCATTCTGGTGAAAAAGTTCAAATCACTGATGCATGTTCAGTTGTGATTGTTCTTGATCTCAAGTCATGATTTTTGATGGAATTGCGCCAAATTTTTTCATGACTATCGGCCATATCAGAATGCATCAACACACCAAATATGTGTATTCTGAGGCTCATACGTTTGAGGATAGCCCCTATTGCGTAAAGGTCATGCTTGTGAAAAAGTTCGAATCACTGAATGCATGTTCAGTTGTGTTTGTTCTTGACCTCAAGTCATGATTTTTGATGGAATTGGGCCAATTTTTTTCATGAGTGTCGGCCATATAAGAATACATCAACACACCAAATATGTGTATTCTGAGGCTCATACGTTTGAGGATAGCTCCGATTGCGTACAAGTCATTCTGTTGAAAAAGTTCGAATCACTGATGCATGTTCATTTGTGATTGTTCTTGATCTCAAGTCATGATTTTTGATGGAATTGCGCCAAATTTTTTCATGAGTGTCGGCCATATCAGAATGCATCAACACACCAAATATGTGTATTCTGAGGCTCATACGTTTGAGGAAAGCCCCTATTGCGTAAAAGTCATGCTTGTGAAAAAGGTCGAATCACTGAATGCATGTTCAGTTGTGTTTGTTCTTGACCTCAAGTCATGATTTTTGATGGAATTGCGCCAATTTTTTTCATGAGCGTCGGCCATATCAGAATGCATCTACACACCAAATATGTGTATTCTGAGGCTGATACGTTTGAGGATAGCTCCTATTGCGTAAAAGTCATGCTTGTGAAAAAGTTCGAATCACTGATGCATGTTCAGTTGTGTTTGTTCTTGACCTCAAGTCATGATTTTTGATGGAATTGCGCCAATTTTTTTCATGAGTGTCGGCTATATAAGAATACATCAACACACCAAATATGTGTATTCTGAGGCTCATACGTTTGAGGATAGCTCCGATTGCGTACATGTCATTCTGTTGAAAAAGTTCGAATCACTGATTCATGTTCATTTGTGATTGTTCTTGATCTCAAGTCATGATTTTTGATGGAATTGCGCCAAATTTTTTCATGAGTGTCGGCCATATCAGAATGCATCAACACACCAAATATGTGTATTCTGAGGCTCATACGTTTGAAGATAGCTCCGATTGCGTACAAGTCATTCTGTTGAAAAAGTTCGAATCACTGATGCATGTTCATTTGTGATTGTTCTTGATCTCAAGTCATGATTTTTGATGGAATTGCGCCAAATTTTTTCATGAGTGTCGGCCATATCAGAATGCATCAACACACCAAATATGTGTATTCTGAGGCTCATACGTTTGAGGAAAGCCCCTATTGCGTAAAGGTCATGCTTGTGAAAAAGTTCGAATCACTGAATGCATGTTTAGTTGTGTTTGTTCTTGACCTCAAGTCATGATTTTTGATTGAATTGCGCCAATTTTTTTCATGAGTGTCGGCCATATCAAAATGCATCTACACACCAAATATGTGTATTCTGAGGCTCATACGTTTGAGGATAGCTCCTATTGCGTAAAAGTCATTCTGGTGAAAAAGTTCGAATCACTGATGCATGTTCAGTTGTGATTGTTCTTGATCTCAAGTCATGATTTTTGATGGAATTGCGCCAAATTTTTTCATGACTATCGGCCATATCAGAATGCATCAACACACCAAATATGTGTATTCTGAGGCTCATACGTTTGAGGATAGCCCCTATTGCGTAAAGGTCATGCTTGTGAAAAAGTTCGAATCACTGAATGCATGTTCAGTTGTGTTTGTTCTTGACCTCAAGTCATGATTTTTAATGGAATTGCGCCAATTTTTTTCATGAGTGTCGGCCATATCAAAATGCATCTACACACCAAATATGTGTATTCTGGGGCTCATACGTTTGAGGATAGCTCCTATTGCGTAAAAGTCATGCTTGTGAAAAAGTTCGAATCACTGAATGCATGTTCAGTTGTGTTTGTTCTTGACCTCAAGTCATGATTTTTGATGGAATTGCGCCAATTTTTTTCATGAGTGTCGGCCATATAAGAATACATCAACACACCAAATATGTGTATTCTGAGGCTCATACGTTTGAGGATAGCTCCGATTGCGTACAAGTCATTCTGTTGAAAAAGTTCGAATGACTGATGCATGTTCATTTGTGATTGTTCTTGATCTCAAGTCATGATTTTTGATGGAATTGCGCCAAATTTTTTCATGAGTGTCGGCCATATCAGAATGCATCAACACACCAAATATGTGTATTCTGAGGCTCATACGTTTGAGGAAAGCCCCTATTGCGTAAAAGTCATGCTTTTGAAAAAGTTCGAATCACTGAATGCATGTTCAGTTGTGTTTGTTCTTGACCTCAAGTCATGATTTTTGATGGAATTGCGCCAATTTTTTTCATGAGCGTCGGCCATATCAGAATGCATCTACACACCAAATATGTGTATTCTGAGGCTGATACGTTTGAGGATAGCTCCTATTGCGTAAAAGTCATGCTTGTGAAAAAGTTCGAATCACTGATGCATGTTCAGTTGTGTTTGTTCTTGACCTCAAGTCATGATTTTTGATGGAATTGCGCCAATTTTTTTCATGAGTGTCGGCCATATAACAATACATCAACACACCAAATATGTGTATTCTGAGGCTCATACGTTTGAGGATAGCTCCGATTGCGTACATGTCATTCTGTTGAAAAAGTTCGAATCACTGATTCATGTTCATTTGTGATTGTTCTTGATCTCAAGTCATGATTTTTGATGGAATTGCGCCAAATTTTTTCATGAGTGTCGGCCATATCAGAATGCATCAACACACCAAATATGTGTATTCTGAGGCTCATACGTTTGAAGATAGCTCCGATTGCGTACAAGTCATTCTGTTGAAAAAGTTCGAATCACTGATGCATGTTCATTTGTGATTGTTCTTGATCTCAAGTCATGATTTTTGATGGAATTGCGCCAAATTTTTTCATGAGTGTCGGCCATATCAGAATGCATCAACACACCAAATATGTGTATTCTGAGGCTCATACGTTTGAGGAAAGCCCCTATTGCGTAAAAGTCATGCTTGTGAAAAAGTTCGAATCACTGAATGCATGTTTAGTTGTGTTTGTTCTTGACCTCAAGTCATGATTTTTGATTGAATTGCGCCAATTTTTTTCATGAGTGTCGGCCATATCAAAATGCATCTACACACCAAATATGTGTATTCTGAGGCTCATACGTTTGAGGATAGCTCCTATTGCGTAAAAGTCATTCTGGTGAAAAAGTTCGAATCACTGATGCATGTTCAGTTGTGATTGTTCTTGATCTCAAGTCATGATTTTTGATGGAATTGCGCCAAATTTTTTCATGACTATCGGCCATATCAGAATGCATCAACACACCAAATATGTGTATTCTGAGGCTCATACGTTTGAGGATAGCCCCTATTGCGTAAAGGTCATGCTTGTGAAACAGTTCGAATCACTGAATGCATGTTCAGTTGTGTTTGTTCTTGACCTCAAGTCATGATTTTTAATGGAATTGCGCCAATTTTTTTCATGAGTGTCGGCCATATCAAAATGCATCTACACACCAAATATGTGTATTCTGAGGCTCATACGTTTGAGGATAGCTCCTATTGCGTAAAAGTCATGCTTGTGAAAAAGTTCGAATCACTGAATGCATGTTCAGTTGTGTTTGTTCTTGACCTCAAGTCATGATTTTTGATGGAATTGGGCCAATTTTTTTCATGAGTGTCGGCCATATAAGAATACATCAACACACCAAATATGTGTATTCTGAGGCTCATACGTTTGAGGATAGCTCCGATTGCGTACAAGTCATTCTGTTGAAAAAGTTCGAATCACTGATGCATGTTCATTTGTGATTGTTCTTGATCTCAAGTCATGATTTTTGATGGAATTGCGCCAAATTTTTTCATGAGTGTCGGCCATATCAGAATGCATCAACACACCAAATATGTGTATTCTGAGGCTCATACGTTTGAGGAAAGCCCCTATTGCGTAAAAGTCATGCTTGTGAAAAAGGTCGAATCACTGAATGCATGTTCAGTTGTGTTTGTTCTTGACCTCAAGTCATGATTTTTGATGGAATTGCGCCAATTTTTTTCATGAGCGTCGGCCATATCAGAATGCATCTACACACCAAATATGTGTATTCTGAGGCTGATACGTTTGAGGATAGCTCCTATTGCGTAAAAGTCATGCTTGTGAAAAAGTTCGAATCACTGATGCATGTTCAGTTGTGTTTGTTCTTGACCTCAAGTCATGATTTTTGATGGAATTGCGCCAATTTTTTTCATGAGTGTCGGCTATATAAGAATACATCAACACACCAAATATGTGTATTCTGAGGCTCATACGTTTGAGGATAGCTCCGATTGCGTACATGTCATTCTGTTGAAAAAGTTCGAATCACTGATTCATGTTCATTTGTGATTGTTCTTGATCTCAAGTCATGATTTTTGATGGAATTGCGCCAAATTTTTTCATGAGTGTCGGCCATATCAGAATGCATCAACACACCAAATATGTGTATTCTGAGGCTCATACGTTTGAAGATAGCTCCGATTGCGTACAAGTCATTCTGTTGAAAAAGTTCGAATCACTGATGCATGTTCATTTGTGATTGTTCTTGATCTCAAGTCATGATTTTTGATGGAATTGCGCCAAATTTTTTCATGAGTGTCGGCCATATCAGAATGCATCAACACACCAAATATGTGTATTCTGAGGCTCATACGTTTGAGGAAAGCCCCTATTGCGTAAAGGTCATGCTTGTGAAAAAGTTCGAATCACTGAATGCATGTTTAGTTGTGTTTGTTCTTGACCTCAAGTCATGATTTTTGATTGAATTGCGCCAATTTTTTTCATGAGTGTCGGCCATATCAAAATGCATCTACACACCAAATATGTGTATTCTGAGGCTCATACGTTTGAGGATAGCTCCTATTGCGTAAAAGTCATTCTGGTGAAAAAGTTCGAATCACTGATGCATGTTCAGTTGTGATTGTTCTTGATCTCAAGTCATGATTTTTGATGGAATTGCGCCAAATTTTTTCATGACTATCGGCCATATCAGAATGCATCAACACACCAAATATGTGTATTCTGAGGCTCATACGTTTGAGGATAGCCCCTATTGCGTAAAGGTCATGCTTGTGAAACAGTTCGAATCACTGAATGCATGTTCAGTTGTGTTTGTTCTTGACCTCAAGTCATGATTTTTAATGGAATTGCGCCAATTTTTTTCATGAGTGTCGGCCATATCAAAATGCATCTACACACCAAATATGTGTATTCTGGGGCTCATACGTTTGAGGATAGCTCCTATTGCGTAAAAGTCATGCTTGTGAAAAAGTTCGAATCACTGAATGCATGTTCAGTTGTGTTTGTTCTTGACCTCAAGTCATGATTTTTGATGGAATTGCGCCAATTTTTTTCATGAGTGTCGGCCATATAAGAATACATCAACACACGAAATATGTGTATTCTGAGGCTCATACGTTTGAGGATAGCTCCGATTGCGTACAAGTCATTCTGTTGAAAAAGTTCGAATGACTGATGCATGTTCATTTGTGATTGTTCTTGATCTCAAGTCATGATTTTTGATGGAATTGCGCCAAATTTTTTCATGAGTGTCGGCCATATCAGAATGCATCAACACACCAAATATGTGTATTCTGAGGCTCATACGTTTGAGGAAAGCCCCTATTGCGTAAAAGTCATGCTTTTGAAAAAGTTCGAATCACTGAATGCATGTTCAGTTGTGTTTGTTCTTGACCTCAAGTCATGATTTTTGATGGAATTGCGCCAATTTTTTTCATGAGCGTCGGCCATATCAGAATGCATCTACACACCAAATATGTGTATTCTGAGGCTGATACGTTTGAGGATAGCTCCTATTGCGTAAAAGTCATGCTTGTGAAAAAGTTCGAATCACTGATGCATGTTCAGTTGTGTTTGTTCTTGACCTCAAGTCATGATTTTTGATGGAATTGCGCCAATTTTTTTCATGAGTGTCGGCCATATAAGAATACATCAACACACCAAATATGTGTATTCTGAGGCTCATACGTTTGAGGATAGCTCCGATTGCGTACATGTCATTCTGTTGAAAAAGTTCGAATCACTGATTCATGTTCATTTGTGATTGTTCTTGATCTCAAGTCATGATTTTTGATGGAATTGCGCCAAATTTTTTCATGAGTGTCGGCCATATCAGAATGCATCAACACACCAAATATGTGTATTCTGAGGCTCATACGTTTGAAGATAGCTCCGATTGCGTACAAGTCATTCTGTTGAAAAAGTTCGAATCACTGATGCATGTTCATTTGTGATTGTTCTTGATCTCAAGTCATGATTTTTGATGGAATTGCGCCAAATTTTTTCATGAGTGTCGGCCATATCAGAATGCATCAACACACCAAATATGTGTATTCTGAGGCTCATACGTTTGAGGAAAGCCCCTATTGCGTAAAAGTCATGCTTGTGAAAAAGTTCGAATCACTGAATGCATGTTTAGTTGTGTTTGTTCTTGACCTCAAGTCATGATTTTTGATTGAATTGCGCCAATTTTTTTCATGAGTGTCGGCCATATCAAAATGCATCTACACACCAAATATGTGTATTCTGAGGCTCATACGTTTGAGGATAGCTCCTATTGCGTAAAAGTCATTCTGGTGAAAAAGTTCGAATCACTGATGCATGTTCAGTTGTGATTGTTCTTGATCTCAAGTCATGATTTTTGATGGAATTGCGCCAAATTTTTTCATGACTATCGGCCATATCAGAATGCATCAACACACCAAATATGTGTATTCTGAGGCTCATACGTTTGAGGATAGCCCCTATTGCGTAAAGGTCATGCTTGTGAAACAGTTCGAATCACTGAATGCATGTTCAGTTGTGTTTGTTCTTGACCTCAAGTCATGATTTTTAATGGAATTGCGCCAATTTTTTTCATGAGTGTCGGCCATATCAAAATGCATCTACACACCAAATATGTGTATTCTGAGGCTCATACGTTTGAGGATAGCTCCTATTGCGTAAAAGTCATGCTTGTGAAAAAGTTCGAATCACTGAATGCATGTTCAGTTGTGTTTGTTCTTGACCTCAAGTCATGATTTTTGATGGAATTGCGCCAATTTTTTTCATGAGTGTCGGCCATATAAGAATACATCAACACACCAAATATGTGTATTCTGAGGCTCATACGTTTGAGGATAGCTCCGATTGCGTACAAGTCATTCTGTTGAAAAAGTTCGAATCACTGATGCATGTTCATTTGTGATTGTTCTTGATCTCAAGTCATGATTTTTGATGGAATTGCGCCAAATTTTTTCATGAGTGTCGGCCATATCAGAATGCATCAACACACCAAATATGTGTATTCTGAGGCTCATACGTTTGAGGAAAGCCCCTATTGCGTAAAAGTCATGCTTTTGAAAAAGTTCGAATCACTGAATGCATGATCAGTTGTGTTTGTTCTTGACCTCAAGTCATGATTTTTGATGGAATTGCGCCAATTTTTTTCATGAGTGTCGGCCATATCAGAATGCATCTACACACCAAATATGTGTATTCTGAGGCTCATACGTTTGAAGATAGCTCCGATTGCGTACAAGTCATGCTTTTGAAAAAGTTCGAATCACTGATGCATGTTCATTTGTGATTGTTCTTGATCTCAAGTCATGATTTTTGATGGAATTGCGCCAAATTTTTTCATGAGTGTCGGCCATATCAGAATGCATCAACACACCAAATATGTGTATTCTGAGGCTCATACGTTTGAGGAAAGCCCCTATTGCGTAAAGGTCATGCTTGTGAAAAAGTTCGAATCACTGAATGCATGTTTAGTTGTGTTTGTTCTTGACCTCAAGTCATGATTTTTGATTGAATTGCGCCAATTTTTTTCATGAGTGTCGGCCATATCAAAATGCATCTACACACCAAATATGTGTATTCTGAGGCTCATACGTTTGAGGATAGCTCCTATTGCGTAAAAGTCATTCTGGTGAAAAAGTTCGAATCACTGATGCATGTTCAGTTGTGATTGTTCTTGATCTCAAGTCATGATTTTTGATGGAATTGCGCCAAATTTTTTCATGAGTGTCGGCCATATCAGAATGCATCAACACACTAAATATGTGTATTCTGAGGCTCATACGTTTGAGGATAGCCCCTATTGCGTAAAGGTCATGCTTTTGAAAAAGTTCGAATCACTGAATGCATGTTCAGTTGTGTTTGTTCTTGACCTCAAGTCATGATTTTTAATGGAATTGCGCCAATTTTTTTCATGAGTGTCGGCCATATCAAAATGCATCTACACACCAAATATGTGTATTCTGAGGCTCATACGTTTGAGGATAGCTCCGATTGCGTACAAGTCATGCTTGTGAAAAAGTTCGAATCACTGAATGCATGTTCAGTTGTGTTTGTTCTTGACCTCAAGTCATGATTTTTGATGGAATTGGGCCAATTTTTTTCATGAGTGTCGGCCATATAAGAATACATCAACACACCAAATATGTGTATTCTGAGGCTCATACGTTTGAGGAAAGCCCCTATTGCGTAAAGGTCATGCTTGTGAAAAAGTTCGAATCACTGAATGCATGTTTAGTTGTGTTTGTTCTTGACCTCAAGTCATGATTTTTGATTGAATTGCGCCAATTTTTTTCATGAGTGTCGGCCATATCAAAATGCATCTACACACCAAATATGTGTATTCTGAGGCTCATACGTTTGAGGATAGCTCCTATTGCGTAAAAGTCATTCTGGTGAAAAAGTTCGAATCACTGATGCATGTTCAGTTGTGATTGTTCTTGATCTCAAGTCATGATTTTTGATGGAATTGCGCCAAATTTTTTCATGAGTGTCGGCCATATCAGAATGCATCAACACACCAAATATGTGTATTCTGAGGCTCATACGTTTGAGGATAGCCCCTATTGCGTAAAGGTCATGCTTGTGAAAAAGTTCGAATCACTGAATGCATGTTCAGTTGTGTTTGTTCTTGACCTCAAGTCATGATTTTTAATGGAATTGCGCCAATTTTTTTCATGAGTGTCGGCCATATCAAAATGCATCTACACACCAAATATGTGTATTCTGAGGCTCATACGTTTGAGGATAGCTCCTATTGCGTAAAAGTCATGCTTGTGAAAAAGTTCGAATCACTGAATGCATGTTCAGTTGTGTTTGTTCTTGACCTCAAGTCATGATTTTTGATGGAATTGGGCCAATTTTTTTCATGAGTGTCGGCCATATAAGAATACATCAACACACCAAATATGTGTATTCTGAGGCTCATACGTTTGAGGATAGCTCTGATTGCGTACAAGTCATTCTGTTGAAAAAGTTCGAATCACTGATGCATGTTCATTTGTGATTGTTCTTGATCTCAAGTCATGATTTTTGATGGAATTGCGCCAATTTTTTTCATGAGTGTCGGCCATATCAAAATGCATCTACCCACCAAATATGTGTATTCTGAGGCTCATACGTTTGAGGATAGCTCCTATTGCGTAAAAGTCATTCTGGTGAAAAAGGTCGAATCACTGATTCATGTTCAGTTGTGTTTGTTCTTGATCTCAAGTCATGATTTGTGATGGAATTGCGCCAATTTTTATCATGAGCGTCGGCCATATCAGAATGCATCTACACACCAAATATGTGTATTCTGAGGCTCATACGTTTGAGGATAGCTCCTATTGCGTAAAAGTCATGCTTGTGAAAAAGTTCGAATCACTGATGCATGTTCAGTTGTGTTTGTTCTTGACCTCAAGTCATGATTTTTGATGAAAAATGCGCCAATTTTTTTCATGAGTGTCGGCCATATAAGAATACATCAACACACCAAATATGTGTATTCTGAGGCTCATACGTTTGAGGATAGCTCCGATTGCGTACAAGTCATTCTGTTGAAAAAGTTCGAATCACTGATGCATGTTCATTTGTGATTGTTCTTGATCTCAAGTCATGATTTTTGATGGAATTGCGCTAAATTTTTTCATGAGTGTCGGCCATATCAGAATGCATCAACACACCAAATATGTGTATTCTGAGGCTCATACGTTTGAGGAAAGCCCCTATTGCGTACAAGTCATTCTGTTGAAAAAGTTCGAATCACTGAATGCATGTTTAGTTGTGTTTGTTCTTGACCTCAAGTCATGATTTTTGATTGAATTGCGCCAATTTTTTTCATGAGTGTCGGCCATATCAAAATGCATCTACACACCAAATATGTGTATTCTGAGGCTCATACGTTTGAGGATAGCTCCTATTGCGTAAAAGTCATTCTGGTGAAAAAGTTCGAATCACTGATGCATGTTCAGTTGTGATTGTTCTTGATCTCAAGTCATGATTTTTGATGGAATTGCGCCAAATTTTTTCATGACTATCGGCCATATCAGAATGCATCAACACACCAAATATGTGTATTCTGAGGCTCATACGTTTGAGGATAGCCCCTATTGCGTAAAGGTCATGCTTGTGAAAAAGTTCGAATCACTGAATGCATGTTCAGTTGTGTTTGTTCTTGACCTCAAGTGATGATTTTTAATGGAATTGCGCCAATTTTTTTCATGAGTGTCGGCCATATCAAAATGCATCTACACACCAAATATGTGTATTCTGAGGCTCATACGTTTGAGGATAGCTCCTATTGCGTAAAAGTCATGCTTGTGAAAAAGTTCGAATCACTGATGCATGTTCAGTTGTGTTTGTTCTTGACCTCAAGTCATTATTTTTGATGGAATTGCGCCAATTTTTTTCATGAGTGTCGGCCATATCAGAATACATCAACACACCAAATATGTGTATTCTGAGGCTCATACGTTTGAGGATAGCTCCTATTGCGTAAAAGTCATTCTGGTGAAAAAGTTCGAATCACTGATGCATGTTTAGTTGTGATTGTTCTTGATCTCAAGTCATGATTTTTGATGGAATTGCGCCAAATTTTTTCATGACTATCGGCCATATCAGAATGCATCAACACACCAAATATGTGTATTCTGAGGCTCATACGTTTGAGGATAGCTCCTATTGCGTAAAGGTCATGCTTGTGAAAAAGTTCGAATCACTGAATGCATGTTCAGTTGTGTTTGTTCTTGACCTCAAGTCATGATTTTTAATGGAATTGCGCCAATTTTTTTCATGAGTGTCGGCCATATCAAAATGCATCTACACACCAAATATGTGTATTCTGAGGCTCATACGTTTGAGGATAGCTCCTATTGCGTAAAAGTCATGCTTGTGAAAAAGTTCGAATCACTGAATGCATGTTCAGTTGTGTTTGTTCTTGACCTCAAGTCATGATTTTTGATGGAATTGCGCCAATTTTTTTCATGAGTGTCGGCCATATCAAAATGCATCTACACACCAAATATGTGTATTCTGAGGCTCATACGTTTGAGGATAGCTCCTATTGCGTAAAAGTCATTCTGGTGAAAAAGGTCGAATCACTGATTCATGTTCAGTTGTGTTTGTTCTTGATCTCAAGCCATGATTTTTGATGGAATTGCGCCAATTTTTTTCATGAGCGTCGGCCATATCAGAATGCATCTACACACCAAATATGTGTATTCTGAGGCTGATACGTTTGAGGATAGCTCCTATTGCGTAAAAGTCATGCTTGTGAAAAAGTTCGAATCACTGATGCATGTTCAGTTGTGTTTGTTCTTGACCTGAAGTCATGATTTTTGATGGAATTGCGCCAATTTTTTTCATGAGTGTCGGCCATATAAGAATACATCAACACACCAAATATGTGTATTCTGAGGCTCATACGTTTGAGGATAGCTCCGATTGCGTACAAGTCATTCTGTTGAAAAAGTTCGAATGACTGATGCATGTTCATTTGTGATTGTTCTTGATCTCAAGTCATGATTTTTGATGGAATTGCGCCAAATTTTTTCATGAGTGTCGGCCATATCAGAATGCATCAACACACCAAATATGTGTATATTGAGGCTCATACGTTTGAGGAAAGCCCCTCTTGCGTAAAAGTCATGCTTGTGAAAAAGTTCGAATCGTTGATGCGTGTTGAGTTGTGTTTGTTCTTGACCTCAAGTCATGATTTTTGATGGAATTGCGCCAATTCTTTTCATGAGTGTCGGCCATTTAAGAATGCATCCACAAACCAAATATTCGTATTCTGAGGCTCAAACATTTGAGGATAGCTCCTATTGCGTAAAAGTCATGCTTGTGAAAAAGTTCGAATCACTGAATGCATGTTCAGTTGTGTTTGTTCTTGACCTCAAGTCATGATTTTTGATGGAATTGCGCCAATTTTTTTCATGAGTGTCGGCCATATCAGAATGCATCAACACACCAAATATGTGTATTCTGAGGCTCATACGTTTGAGGATAGCTCCTATTGCGTAAAAGTCATGCTTGTGAAAAAGTTCGAATCACTGAATGGATGTTCAGTTGTGTTTGTTCTTGACCTCAAGTCATGATTTTTGATGGAATTGCGCCAATTTTTTTCATGAGTGTCGGCCATATCAAAATGCATCTACACACCAAATATGTGTATTCTGAGGCTCATACGTTTGAGGATAGCTCCTATTGCGTAAAAGTCATTCTGGTGAAAAAGTTCGAATCACTGATGCATGTTCAGTTGTGATTGTTCTTGATCTCAAGTCATGATTTTTGATGGAATTGCGCCAAATTTTTTCATGACTATCGGCCATATCAGAATGCATCAACACACCAAATATGTGTATTCTGAGGCTCATACGTTTGAGGACAGCCCCTATTGCGTAAAGGTCATGCTTGTGAAAAAGTTCGAATCACTGAATGCATGTTCAGTTGTGTTTGTTCTTGACCTCAAGTGATGATTTTTAATGGAATTGCGCCAATTTTTTTCATGAGTGTCGGCCATATCAAAATGCATCTACACACCAAATATGTGTATTCTGAGGCTCATACGTTTGAGGATAGCTCCTATTGCGTAAAAGTCATGCTTGTGAAAAAGTTCGAATCACTGAATGCATGTTCAGTTGTGTTTGTTCTTGACCTCAAGTCATGATTTTTGATGGAATTGCGCCAATTTTTTTCATGAGTGTCGGCCATATAAGAATACATCAACACACCAAATATGTGTATTCTGAGGCTCATACGTTTGAGGATAGCTCCTATTGCGTAAAAGTCATTCTGGTGAAAAAGTTCGAATCACTGATGCATGTTTAGTTGTGATTGTTCTTGATCTCAAGTCATGATTTTTGATGGAATTGCGCCAAATTTTTTCATGACTATTGGCCATATCAGAATGCATCAACACACCAAATATGTGTATTCTGAGGCTCATACGTTTGAGGATAGCTCCTATTGCGTAAAGGTCATGCTTGTGAAAAAGTTCGAATCACTGAATGCATGTTCAGTTGTGTTTGTTCTTGACCTCAAGTCATGATTTTTAATGGAATTGCGCCAATTTTTTTCATGAGTGTCGGCCATATCAAAATGCATCTACACACCAAATATGTGTATTCTGAGGCTCATACGTTTGAGGATAGCTCCTATTGCGTAAAAGTCATGCTTGTGAAAAAGTTCGAATCACTGAATGCATGTTCAGTTGTGTTTGTTCTTGACCTCAAGTCATGATTTTTGATGGAATTGCGCCAATTTTTTTCATGAGTGTCGGCCATATCAAAATGCATCTACACACCAAATATGTGTATTCTGAGGCTCATACGTTTGAGGATAGCTCCTATTGCGTAAAAGTCATTCTGGTGAAAAAGGTCGAATCACTGATTCATGTTCAGTTGTGTTTGTTCTTGATCTCAAGCCATGATTTTTGATGGAATTGCGCCAATTTTTTTCATGAGCGTCGGCCATATCAGAATGCATCTACACACCAAATATGTGTATTCTGAGGCTGATACGTTTGAGGATAGCTCCTATTGCGTAAAAGTCATGCTTGTGAAAAAGTTCGAATCACTGATGCATGTTCAGTTGTGTTTGTTCTTGACCTGAAGTCATGATTTTTGATGGAATTGCGCCAATTTTTTTCATGAGTGTCGGCCATATAAGAATACATCAACACACCAAATATGTGTATTCCGAGGCTCATACGTTTGAGGATAGCTCCGATTGCGTACAAGTCATTCTGTTGAAAAAGTTCGAATGACTGATGCATGTTCATTTGTGATTGTTCTTGATCTCAAGTCATGATTTTTGATGGAATTGCGCCAAATTTTTTCATGAGTGTCGGCCATATCAGAATGCATCAACACACCAAATATGTGTATATTGAGGCTCATACGTTTGAGGAAAGCCCCTCTTGCGTAAAAGTCATGCTTGTGAAAAAGTTCGAATCGTTGATGCGTGTTGAGTTGTGTTTGTTCTTGACCTCAAGTCATGATTTTTGATGGAATTGCGCCAATTCTTTTCATGAGTGTCGGCCATTTAAGAATGCATCCACAAACCAAATATTCGTATTCTGAGGCTCAAACATTTGAGGATAGCTCCTATTGCGTAAAAGTCATGCTTGTGAAAAAGTTCGAATCACTGAATGCATGTTCAGTTGTGTTTGTTCTTGACCTCAAGTCATGATTTTTGATGGAATTGCGCCAATTTTTTTCATGAGTGTCGGCCATATCAGAATGCATCAACACACCAAATATGTGTATTCTGAGGCTCATACGTTTGAGGATAGCTCCTATTGCGTAAAAGTCATGCTTGTGAAAAAGTTCGAATCACTGAATGGATGTTCAGTTGTGTTTGTTCTTGACCTCAAGTCATGATTTTTGATGGAATTGCGCCAATTTTTTTTCATGACTGTCGGCCATATCAGAATGCATCTACACACCAAATATGTGCATTCTGAGGCTCATACGTTTGAGGATAGCTCCTATTGCGTAAAAGTCATTCTGGTGAAAAAGGTCGAATCACTGATTCATGTTCAGTTGTGTTTGTTCTTGATCGCAAGTCATGATTTTTGATGGAATTGCGCCAATTTTTTTCATGAGTGTCGGCCATATCAAAATGCATCTACACACCAAATATGTGTATTCTGAGGCTCATACGTTTGAGGATAGCTCCTATTGCGTAAAAGTCATGCTTGTGAAAAAGTTCGAATCACTGAATGCATATTCAGTTGTGTTTGTTCTTGACCTCAAGTCATGATTTTTGATGGAATTGCGCCAATCTTTTTTTTCATGAGTGTCGGCCATATAAGAATGCATCAACACACTAAATATGTGTATTCTGAGGCTCATACGTTTGAGGATAGCTCCTATTGCGTAAAAGTCATTCTGGTGAAAAAGTTCGAATCACTGATGCATGTTCAATTGTGATTGTTCTTGATCTCAAGTCATGATTTTTGATGGAATTGCGCGAAATTTTTTCATGACTGTCGGCCATATCAGAATGCATCAACACACCAAATATGTGTATTCTGAGGCTCATACGTTTGAGGATAGCCCCTATTGCGTAAAGGTCATGCTTGTGAAAAAGTTCGAATCACTGAATGCATGTTCAGTTGTGTTTGTTCTTGACCTCAAGTCATAATTTTGAATGGAATTGCGCCAATTTTTTTCATGAGTGTCGGCCATATAAGAATGCATCAACACACTAAATATGTGTATTCTGAGGCTCATACGTTTGAGGATAGCTCCTATTGCGTACAAGTCATTCTGGTGAAAAAGTTCGAATCACTTATGAATGTTCATTTATGATTGTTCTTGATCTCAAGTCATGATTTTTGATGGAATTGCGCCAAATTTTTTCATGAGTGTCGGCCATATCAGAATGCATTCACAGACTAAATATGTGTATTCTGAGGCTCATACGTTTGAGGATAGCTCCTATTGCGTAAAAGTCATTCTGTTGAAAAAGTTCGAATCACTGATGCATGTTCATTTGTGATTGTTCTTGATCTCAAGTCATGATTTTTGATGGAATTGCGCCAAATTTTTTTATCAGTGTCGGCCATATCAGAATGCATCTACACACCAAATATGTGTATTCTGAGGCTCATACGTTTGAGGATAGCTCCTATTGCGTAAAAGTCATTCTGGTGAAAAAGGTCGAATCACTGATTCATGTTCAGTTGTGTTTGTTCTTGATGTCAAGCCATGATTTTTGATGGAATTGCGCCAATTTTTTTCATGAGTGTCGGCCATATCAGAATGCATCTACACACCAAATATGTGTATTCTGAGGCTCATACGTTTGAGGATAGCTCCTATTGCGTAAAAGTCATGCTTGTGAAAAAGGTCGAATCACTGATTCATGTTCAGTTGTGTTTGTTCTTGATCTCAAGCCATGATTTTTGATGGAATTGCGCCAATTTTTTTCATGAGTGTCGGCCATATCAGAATGCATCTACACACCAAATATGTGTATTCTGAGGCTCATACGTTTGAGGATAGCTCCTATTGCGTAAAAGTCATGCTTGTGAAAAAGTTCGAATCACTGAATGCATGTTCAGTTGTGTTTGTTCTTGACCTCAAGTCATGATTTTTGATGGAATTGCGCCAATTTTTTTCATGAGTGTCGGCCATATAAGAATACATCAACACACCAAATATGTGTATTCTGAGGCTCATACGTTTGAGGATAGCTCCGATTGCGTACAAGTCATTCTGTTGAAAAAGTTCGAATCACTGATCCATGTTCATTTGTGATTGTTCTTGATCTCAAGTCATGATTTTTGATGGAATTGCGCCAAATTTTTTCATGAGTGTCGGCCATATCAGAATGCATCAACACACCAAATATGTGTATTCTGAGGCTCATACGTTTGAGGAAAACCCCTATTGCGTAAAGGTCATGCTTTTGAAAAAGTTCGAATCACTGAATGCATGTTTAGTTGTGTTTGTTCTTGACCTCAAGTCATGATTTTTGATTGAATTGCGCCAATTTTACACACCAAATATGTGTATTCTGAGGCTCATACGTTTGAGGATAGCTCCTATTGCGTAAAAGTCATTCTGGTGAAAAAGGTCGAATCACTGATGCATGTTCAGTTGTGTTTGTTCTTGACCTCAAGTCATGATTTTTGATGGAATTGCGCCAATTTTTTTCATGAGCGTCAGCCATATAAGAATACATCAACACACCAAATATGTGTATTCTGAGGCTGATACGTTTGTGGATAGCTCCGATTGCGTAAAAGTCATTCTGTTGAAAAAGTTCGAATCACTGAATGCATGTTCATTTGTGATTGTTCTTGATCTCAAGTCATGATTTTTGATGGAATTGCGCCAAATTTTTTCATGAGTGTCGGCCATATGAAAATGCATCAACACACCAAATATGTGTATTCTGAGGCTCATACGTTTGAGGAAAGCCCCTATTGCGTAAAGGTCATGCTTGTGAAAAAGTTCGAATCACTGAATGCATGTTCAGTTGTGTTTGTTCTTGACCTCAAGTCATGATTTTTGATGGAATTGCGCCATTTTTCTTCATGAGTGTCGGCCATATCAGAATGCATCTACACACCAAATATGTGTATTCTGAGGCTCATACGTTTGAGGATAGCTCCTATTGCGTAAAAGTCATTCTGGTGAAAAAGTTCGAATCACTGAATGCATGTTCAGTTGTGTTTGTTCTTGACCTCAAGTCATGATTTTTGATGGAATTGCGCCAATTTTTTTCATGAGTGTCGGCCATATAAGAATGCATCAATACACCAAACATGTGTATTCTGAGGCTGATACGTTTGAGGATAGCTCCTATTGCGTAAAAGTCATGCTTGTGAAAAAAGTTCGAATCACTGAATGCATGTTCAGTTGTGTTTGTTCTTGACCTCAAGTCATGATTTTTGATGGAATTGCGCCAATTTTTTTCATGAGTGTCGGCGATATGAGAATGCATCCACACACTAAATATGTGTATTCTGAGGCTCAAACATTTGAGGATAGCTCCCGTTGCGTAAAAGTCATGCTTGTGAAAAAGTTCGAATCGTTGATGCGTGTTGAGTTGTGTTTGTTCTTGACCTCAAGTCATGATATTTGATGGAATTGCGCCAATTCTTTTCATGAGTGTCGGCCATTTAAGAATGCATCCACACACCAAATATTCGTATTCTGAGGCTCAAACATTTGAGGATAGCTCCTATTGCGTAAAAGTCATGCTTGTGAAAAAGTTCGAATCACTGAATGCATGTTCAGTTGTGTTTGTTCTTGACCTCAAGTCATGATTTTTAATGGAATTGCGCCAATTTTTTTCATGAGTGTCGGCCATATCAGAATGCATCAACACACCAAATATGTGTATTCTGAGGCTCATACGTTTGAGGATAGCTACTATTGCGTAAAAGTCATGCTTGTGAAAAAGTTCGAATCACTGAATGCATGTTCAGTTGTGGTTGTTCTTGACCTCAAGTCATGATTTTTGATGGAATTGCGCCAATTTTTTTCATGAGTGTCGGCCATATAAGAATGCATCAATACACCAAACATGTGTATTCTGAGGCTGATACGTTTGAGGATAGCTACTATTGCGTAAAAGTCATGCTTGTGAAAAAAGTTCGAATCACTGAATGCATGTTCAGTTGTGTTTGTTCTTGACCTCAAGTCATGATTTTTGATGGAATTGCGCCAATTTTTTTCATGAGTGTCGGCGATATGAGAATGCATCCACACACTAAATATGTGTATTCTGAGGCTCAAACATTTGAGGATAGCTTCCGTTGCGTAAAAGTCATGCTTGTGAAAAAGTTCGAATCGTTGATGCGTGTTGAGTTGTGTTTGTTCTTGACCTCAAGTCATGATATTTGATGGAATTGCGCCAATTCTTTTCATGAGTGTCGGCCATTTAAGAATGCATCAACACACCAAATATTCGTATTCTGAGGCTCAAACATTTGAGGATAGCTCCTATTGCGTAAAAGTTATGCTTGTGAAAAAGTTCGAATCACTGAATGCATGTTCAGTTGTGTTTGTTCTTGACCTCAAGTCATGATTTTTGATGGAATTGCGCCAATTTTTTTCATGAGTGTCGGCCATATCAGAATGCATCAACACACCAAATATGTGTATTCTGAGGCTCATACGTTTGAGGATAGCTCCTATTGCGTAAAAGTCATGCTTGTGAAAAAGTTCGAATCACTGAATGCATGTTCAGTTGTGGTTGTTCTTGACCTCAAGTGATGATTTTTGATGGAATTGCGCCAATTTTTTTCATGAGTGTCGGCCATATCAGAATGTATCTACACACCAAATATGTGTATTCTGAGGCTGATACGTTTGAGGATAGCTCCTATTGCGTAAAAGTCATGCTTGTGAAAAAGTTCGAATCACTGAATGCACGTTCAGTTGTGTTTGTTCTTGACCTCAAGTCATGATTTTTGATGGAATTGCGCCGATTTTTTTCATGAGTGTTGGCCATATCAGAATGCATCTACACACCAAATATGTGTATCCTGAGGCTCATACGTTTGAGGATAGCTCCTATTGCGTAAAAGTCATTCTGGTGAAAAAGTTCGAATCACTGATTCATGTTCAGTTGTGTTTGTTCTTGATCGCAAGTCATGATTTTTGATGGAATTGCGCCAATTTTTTTCATGAGTGTCGGCCATATCAGAATGCATCAACACACCAAATATGTGTATTCTGAGGCTCATACGTTTGAGGATAGCTCCTATTGCGTAAAAGTCATGCTGATGAAAAAGTTCGAATCACTGATGCATGTTCAGTTGTGTTTGTTCTTGACCTCAAGTCATGATTTTTGATGGAATTGCGCCATTTTTCTTCATGAGTGTCGGCCATATCAGAATGCATCTACACACCAAATATGTGTATTCTGAGGCTCATACGTTTGAGGATAGCTCCTATTGCGTAAAAGTCATGCTTGTGAAAAAGTTCGAATCACTGAATGCATGTTCAGTTGTGTTTGTTCTTGACCTCAAGTCATGATTTTTGATGGAATTGCGCCAATTTTTTTCATGAGTGTCGGCCATATCAGAATGCATCTACACAACAAATATGTGTATTTTGAGGCTGATACGTTTGAGGATAGCTCCTATTGCGTAAAAGTCATTCTGGTGAAAAAGTTCGAATCACTGAATGCATGTTCAGTTGTGTTTGTTCTTGACCTCAAGTCATGATTTTTGATGGAATTGCGCCAATTTTTTTCATGAGTGTCGGCCATATCAGAATGCATCTACACACCAAATATGTGTATTCTGAGGCTCATACGTTTGAGGATAGCTCCTATTGCGTAAAAGTCATTCTGGTGAAAAAGGTCGAATCACTGATTCATGTTCAGTTGTGTTTGTTCTTGATCGCAAGTCATGATTTTTGATGGAATTGCGCCAATTTCTTTCATGAGTGTCGGCCATATCAGAATGCATCTACACAACAAATATGTGTATTTTGAGGCTGATACGTTTGAGGATAGCTCCTATTGCGTAAAAGTCATGCTTGTGAAAAAGTTCGAATCACTGAATGCATGTTCAGTTGTGTTTGTTCTTGACCTCAAGTCATGATTTTTGATGGAATTGCGCCAATTTTTTTCATGAGTGTCGGCCATATCAGAATGCATCAACACACCAAATATGTGTATTCTGAGGCTCATACGTTTGAGGATAGCTACTATTGCGTAAAAGTCATGCTTGTGAAAAAGTTCGAATCACTGAATGCATGTTCAGTTGTGTTTGTTCTTGACCTCAAGTCATGATTTTTGATGGAATTGCGCCAATTTTTTTCATGAGTGTCCGCCATATCAGAATGTATCTACACACCAAATATGTGTATTCTGAGGCTCATACGTTTGAGGATAGCTCCTATTGCGTAAAAGTCATGCTTGTGAAAAGTTCGAATCACTGAATGCACGTTCAGTTGTGTTTTTTCTTGACCTCAAGTCATGATTTTTGATGGAATTGCGCCAATTTTTTTCATGAGTGTCGGCCATATCAGAATGCATCTACACACCAAATATGTGTATTCTGAGGCTCATACGTTTGAGGATAGCTCCTATTGCGTAAAAGTCATGCTGATGAAAAAGTTCGAATAACTGATGCATGTTCAGTTGTGTTTGTTCTTGACCTCAAGTCATGATTTTTGATGGAATTGCGCCATTTTTCTTCATGAGTGTCGGCCATATCAGAATGCATCTACACACCAAATATGTGTATTCTGAGGCTCATACGTTTGAGGATAGCTCCTATTGCGTAAAAGTCATGCTTGTGAAAAAGTTCGAATCACTGAATGCATGTTCAGTTGTGTTTGTTCTTGACCTCAAGTCATGATTTTTGATGGAATTGCGCCAATTTTTTTCATGAGTGTCGGCCATATCAGAATGCATCTACACACCAAATATGTGTATTTTGAGGCTGATACGTTTGAGGATAGCTCCTATTGCGTAAAAGTCATGCTTGTGAAAAAGTTCGAATCACTGAATGCATGTTCAGTTGTGTTTGTTCTTGACCTCAAGTCATGATTGTTGATGGAATTGCGCCAATTTTTTTCATGAGTGTCGGCCATATCAGAATGCATCTACACACCAAATATGTGTATTCTGAGGCTCATACGTTTGAGGATAGCTCCTATTGCGTAAAAGTCATGCTGGTGAAAAAGGTCGAATCACTGATTCATGTTCAGTTGTGTTTGTTCTTGATCGCAAGTCATGATTTTTGATGGAATTGCGCCAATTTTTTTCATGAGTGTCGGCCATATCAGAATGCATCTACACAACAAATATGTGTATTTTGAGGCTGATACGTTTGAGGATAGCTCCTATTGCGTAAAAGTCATGCTTGTGAAAAAGTTCGAATCACTGAATGCATGTTCAGTTGTGTTTGTTCTTGACCTTAAGTCATGATTTTTGATGGAATTGCGCCAATTTTTTTCATGAGTGTCGGCCATATCAGAATGCATCAACACACCAAATATGTGTATTCTGAGGCTCATACGTTTGAGGATAGCTACTATTGCGTAAAAGTCATGCTTGTGAAAAAGTTCGAATCACTGAATGCATGTTCAGTTGTGGTTGTTCTTGACCTCAAGTCATGATTTTTGATGGAATTGCGCCAATTTTTTTCATGAGTGTCGGCCATATCAGAATGTATCTACACACCAAATATGTGTATTCTGAGGCTCATACGTTTGAGGATAGCTCCTATTGCGTAAAAGTCATGCTTGTGAAAAAGTTTGAATCACTGAATGCACGTTCAGTTGTGTTTGTTCTTGACCTCAAGTCATGATTTTTGATGGAATTGCGCCAATTTTTTTCATGAGTGTCGGCCATATCAGAATGCATCTACACACCAAATATGTGTATTCTGAGGCTCATACGTTTGAGGATAGCTCCTATTGCGTAAAAGTCATTCTGGTGAAACAGGTCGAATCACTGATTCATGTTCAGTTGTGTTTGTTCTTGATCGCAAGTCATGATTTTTGATGGAATTGCGCCAATTTTTTTCATGAGTGTCGGCCATATCAGAATGCATCAACACACCAAATATGTGTATTCTGAGGCTCATACGTTTGAGGATAGCTCCTATTGCGTAAAAGTCATGCTGATGAAAAAGTTCGAATCACTGAATGCATGTTCAGTTGTGTTTGTTCTTGACCTCAAGTCATGATTTTTGATGGAATTGCGCCATTTTTCTTCATGAGTGTCGGCCATATCAGAATGCATCTACACACCAAATATGTGTATTCTGAGGCTCATACGTTTGAGGATAGCTCCTATTGCGTAAAAGTCATGCTTGTGAAAAAGTTCGAATCACTGAATGCATGTTCAGTTGTGTTTGTTCTTGACCTGAAGTCATGATTTTTGATGGAATTGCGCCAATTTTTTTCATGAGTGTCGGCCATATCAGAATGCATCTACACAACAAATATGTGTATTTTGAGGCTGATACGTTTGAGGATAGCTCCTATTGCGTAAAACTCATGCTTGTGAAAAAGTTCGAATCACTGAATCATGTTCAGTTGTGTTTGATCTTGACCTCAAGTCATGATTTTTGATGGAATTGGGCCAATTTTTTTCATGAGTGTGGGCCATATCAGAATGCATCAACACACCATATGGGTGTATTCTGAGGCTCATACGTTTGAGGATAGCTCCTATTGCGTAAAAGTCATTCTGGTGAAAAAAGTTCGAATCACTGAATGCATGTTCAGTTGTGTTTGTTCTTGACCTGAAGTCATGATTTTTGATGGAATTGCGCCAATTTATTTCATTAGAGTCGGCCATATAAGAATGCATCAACACACCAAATATGTGTATTCTGAGGCTCATACGTTTGAGGATAGCTCCTATTGCGTAAAAGTCATTCTGGTGAAAAAGTTCGAATCACTGAATGCATGTTCAGTTGTGATTGTTCTTGATCTCAAGTCATGATTTTTGATGGAATTGCGCCAATTTATTTCATGAGTGTCGGCCATATCAGAATGCATCAACACACCAAATATGTGTATTCTGAGGCTCATACGTTTGAGGATAGCTACTATTGCATAAAAGTCATGCTTGTGAAAAAGTTCGAATCACTGAATGCATGTTCAGTTGTGTTTGTTCTTGACCTCAAGTCATGATTTTTAATTGAATTGCGCCAATTTGTTTCATGAGTGTCGGCCATATCAAAATGCATCTACACACCAAATATGTGTATTCTGAGGCTGATACGTTTGAGGATAGCTCCTATTGCGTAAAAGTCATGCTTGTGAAAAAGTTCGAATCACTGAATGCATGTTCAGTTGTGTTTGTTCTTGACCTGAAGTCATGATTTTTGATGGAATTGCGGCAATTCTTTTCATGAGTGTCGGCCATATAAGAATGCATCAACACACTAAATATGTGTATTCTGAGGCTCATACGTTTGAGGATAGCTCCTATTGCGTACAAGTCATTCTGGTGAAAAAGTTCGAATCACTGATGCATGTTCAGTTGTGATTGTTCTTGATCTCAAGTCATGATTTTTGATGGAATTGCGCCAAATTTTTTGATGACCGTCGGCCATATCAGAATGCATCAACACACCAAATATGTGTATTCTGAGGCTCATACGTTTGAGGATAGCTCCTATTGCGTACAAGTCATGCTTGTGAAAAAGTTCGAATCACTGAATGCATGTTCAGTTGTGTTTGTTCTTGACCTCAAGTCATGATTTTTGATGGAATTGCGCCAATTTTTTTCATGAGTGTCGGCCATATCAGAATGCATCTACACAACAAATATGTGTATTTTGAGGCTCATACGTTTGAGGATAGCTCCTATTACGTACAAGTCATTCTTGTGAAAAAGGTCGAATCACTGATTCATGTTCAGTTGTGTTTGTTCTTGATCTCAAGTCATGATTTTTGATGGAATTGCGCCATTTTTTTTCATGAGTGTCGGCCATATCAGAATGCATGAACACACCAAATATGTGTATTCTGAGGCTCATACGTTTGAGGATAGCTCCTATTGCGTAAAAGTCATGCTTGTGAAAAAGTTCGAATCACTGATTCATGTTCAGTTGTGATTGTTCTTGATCTCAAGTCATGATTTTTGATGGAATTGCGCCAAATTTTTTCATGACTGTCGGCCATATCAGAATGCATCAACACACCAAATATGTGTATTCTGAGGCTCATACGTTTGAGGATAGCTCCTATTGCGTAAAAGTCATGCTGATGAAAAAGTTCGAATCACTGAATGCATGTTCAGTTGTGTTTGTTCTTGACCTCAAGTCATGATTTTTGATGGAATTGCGCCATTTTTCTTCATGAGTGTCGGCCATATCAGAATGCATCTACACACCAAATATGTGTATTCTGAGGCTCATACGTTTGAGGATAGCTACTATTGCGTACAAGTCATTCTGGTGAAAAAGTTCGAATCACTGAATGCATGTTCAGTTGTGATTGTTCTTGATCTCAAGTCATGATTTTTGATGGAATTGCGCCAAATATTTTCATGACTGTCGGCCATATCAGAATGCATCAACACACCAAATATGTGTATTCTGAGGCTCATACGTTTCAGGATAGCTCCTATTGCGTAAAAGTCATTCTGGTGAAAAAGGTCGAATCACTGATTCATGTTCAGTTGTGTTTGTTCTTGATCTCAAGTCATGATTTTTGATGGAATTGCGCCATTTTTCTTCATGAGTGTCGGCCATATCAGAATGCATCTACACACCAAATATGTGTATTCTGAGGCTCATACGTTTGAGGATAGCTCCTATTGCGTACAAGTCATGCTTGTGAAAAAGTTCGAATCACTGAATGCATGTTCAGTTGTGTTTGTTCTTGACCTCAAGTCATGATTTTTGATGGAATTGCGCCAATTTTTTTCATGAGTGTCGGCCATATCAGAATGCATCTACACAACAAATATGTGTATTTTGAGGCTGATACGTTTGAGGATAGCTCCTATTACGTACAAGTCATTCTTGTGAAAAAGGTCGAATCACTGATTCATGTTCAGTTGTGTTTGTTCTTGATCTCAAGTCATGATTTTTGATGGAATTGCGCCATTTTTTTTCATGAGTGTCGGCCATATCAGAATGCATGAACACACCAAATATGTGTATTCTGAGGCTCATACGTTTCAGGATAGCTCCTATTGCGTAAAAGTCATGATTGTGAAAAAGTTCGAATCACTGAATGCATGTTCAGTTGTGTTTGTTCTTGACCTCAAGTCATGATTTTTGATGGAATTGCGCCAATTTTTTTCATGAGTGTCGGCCATATCAGAATGCATCTACACAACAAATATGTGTATTTTGAGGCTCATACGTTTGAGGATAGCTCCTATTACGTACAAGTCATTCTTGTGAAAAAGGTCGAATCACTGATTCATGTTCAGTTGTGTTTGTTCTTGATCTCAAGTCATGATTTTTGATGGAATTGCGCCATTTTTTTTCATGAGTGTCGGCCATATCAGAATGCATGAACACACCAAATATGTGTATTCTGAGGCTCATACGTTTGAGGATAGCTCCTATTGCGTAAAAGTCATGCTTGTGAAAAAGTTCGAATCACTGATGCATGTTCAGTTGTGTTTGTTCTTGACCTCAAGTCATGATTTTTGATGGAATTGCGCCATTTTTCTTCATGAGTGTCGGCCATATCAGAATGCATCTACACACCAAATATGTGTATTCTGAGGCTCATACGTTTGAGGATAGCTCCTATTGCGTAAAACTCATGCTTGTGAAAAAGTTCGAATCACTGAATGCATGTTCAGTTGTGTTTGTTCTTGACCTCAAGTCATGATTTTTGATGGAATTGCGCCAATTTTTTTCATGAGCGTCGGCCATATCAGAATGCATCTACACACCAAATATGTGTATTCTGAGGCTCATACGTTTGAGGATAGCTCCTATTCGTAAAGGTCATGCTTGTGAAAAAGTTCGAATCACTGAATGCATGTTCAGTTGTGTTTGTTCTTGACCTCAAGTCATGATTTTTGATGGAATTGCGGCAATTTTTTTCATAAGTGTCGGCCATATCAGAATGCATCTACACACCAAATATGTGTATTCTGAGGCTCATACGTTTGAGGATAGCTCCTATTGCGTAAAAGTCATGCTTGTGAAAAAGTTCGAATCACTGATGCATGTTCAGTTGTGTTTGTTCTTGACCTCAAGTCATGATTTTTGATGGAATTGCGCCAATTCTTTTCATGAGTGTCGGCCATATAAGAATACATCAACACACCAAATATGTGTATTCCGAGGCTCATACGTTTGAGGATAGCTCCTATTGCGTACAAGTCATTCTTTTGAAAAAGTTCGAATCACTGATGCATGTTCATTTGTGATTGTTCTTGATCTCAAGTCATGATTTTTGATGGAATTGCGCCAATTTTTTCATGAGTGTCGGCCATATCAGAATGCATCAACTCACCAAATATGTGTATTCTGAGGCTCATACGTTTGAGGAAAGCCCCTATTGCGTAAAGGTCATGCTTTTGAAAAAGTTCGAATCACTGAATGCATGTTTAGTTGTGTTTGTTCTGGACCTCAAGTCATGATTTTTGATTGAATTGCGCCAATTTTTTTCATGAGTGTCGGCCATATCAAAATGCATCTACACACCAAATATGTGTATTCTGAGGGTCATACGTTTGAGGATAGCTCCTATTCGTAAAGGTCATGCTTGTGTAAAAGTTCGAATCACTGAATGCATGTTCAGTTGTGTTTGTTCTTGACCTGAAGTCATGATTTTTGATGGAATTGCGGCAATTTTTTTCATAAGTGTCGGCCATATCAGAATGCATCTACACACCAAATATGTGTATTCTGAGGCTGATACGTTTGAGGATAGCTCCTATTGCGTAAAAATCATGCTTGTGAAAAAGTTCGAATCACTGATGCATGTTCAGTTGTGTTTGTTCTTGACCTCAAGTCATGATTTTTGATGGAATTGCGCCAATTTTTTTCATGAGTGTCGGCCATATCAAAATGCATCTACACACCAAATATGTGTATTCTGAAGCTGATACGTTTGAGGATAGCTCCTATTGCGTAAAAGTCATTCTGGTGAAAAAGGTCGAATCACTGATTCATGTTCAGTTGTGTTTGTTCTTGATCTCAAGTCATGATTTTTGATGGAATTGCGCCAATTTTTTTCATGAGCGTCGGCCATATCAGAATGCATCTACACACCAAATATGTGTATTCTGAGGCTCATACGTTTGAGGATAGCTCCTATTCGTAAAGGTCATGCTTGTGAAAAAGTTCGAATCACTGAATGCATGTTCAGTTGTGTTTGTTCTTGACCTCAAGTCATGATTTTTGATGGAATTGCGCCAATTTTTTTCATGAGTGTCGGCCATATCAGAATGCATCTACACACCAAATATGTGTATTCTGAGGCTCATACGTTTGAGGATAGCTCCTATTGCGTAAAAGTCATGCTTGAGAAAAAGTTCGAATCACTGATGCATGTTCAGTTGTGTTTGTTCTTGACCTCAAGTCATGATTTTTGATGGAATTGCGCCAATTCTTTTCATGAGTGTCGGCCATATAAGAATGCATCAACACACCAAATATGTGTATTCTGAGGCTCATACGTTTGAGGATAGCTCCTATTCGTAAAGGTCATGCTTGTGAAAAAGTTCGAATCACTGAATGCATGTTCAGTTGTGTTTGTTCTTGACCTCAAGTCATGATTTTTGATGGAATTGCGGCAATTTTTTTCATAAGTGTCGGCCATATCAGAATGCATCTACACACCAAATATGTGTATTCTGAGGCTCATACGTTTGAGGATAGCTCCTATTGCGTAAAAGTCATGCTTGTGAAAAAGTTCGAATCACTGATGCATGTTCAGTTGTGTTTGTTCTTGATCTCAAGTCATGATTTTTGATGGAATTGCGCCAATTCTTTTCATGAGTGTCGGCCATATAAGAATACATCAACACACCAAATATGTGTATTCCGAGGCTCATACGTTTGAGGATAGCTCCGATTGCGTACAAGTCATTCTTTTGAAAAAGTTCGAATCACTGATGCATGTTCAGTTGTGATTGTTCTTGATCTCAAGTCATGATTTTTGATGGAATTGCGCCAATTTTTTCATGAGTGTCGGCCATATCAGAATGCATCAACACACCAAATATGTGTATTCTGAGGCTCATACGTTTGAGGATAGCTCCGATTGCGTACAAGTCATTCTGTTGAAAAAGTTCGAATCACTGATGCATGTTCATTTGTGATTGTTCTTGATCTCAAGTCATGATTTTTGATGGAATTGCTCCAAATTTTTTCATGAGTGTCGGCCATATCAGAATGCATCAACACACCAAATATGTGTATTCTGAGGCTCATACGTTTGAGGAAAGCCCCTATTGCGTAAAGGTCATGCTTTTGAAAAAGTTCGAATCACTGAATGCATGTTTAGTTGTGTTTGTTCTGGACCTCAAGTCATGATTTTTGATTGAATTGCGCCAAGTTTTTTCATGAGTGTCGGCCATATCAAAATGCATCTACACACCAAATATGTGTATTCTGAGGGTCATACGTTTGAGGATAGCTCCTATTCGTAAAAGTCATGCTTGTGAAAAAGTTCAAATCACTGAATGCATGTTCAGTTGTGTTTGTTCTTGACCTGAAGTCATGATTTTTGATGGAATTGCGGCAATTTTTTTCATAAGTGTCGGCCATATCAGAATGCATCTACACACCAAATATGTGTATTCTGAGGCTGATACGTTTGAGGATAGCTCCTATTGCGTAAAAGTCATGCTTGTGAAAAAGTTCGAATCACTGATGCATGTTCAGTTGTGTTTGTTCTTGACCTCAAGTCATGATTTTTGATGGAATTGCGCCAATTTATTTCATGAGTGTCGGCCATATCAAAATGCATCTACACACCAAATATGTGTATTCTGAGGCTGATACGTTTGAGGATAGCTCCTATTGCGTAAAAGTCATTCTGGTGAAAAAGGTCGAATCACTGATTCATGTTCAGTTGTGTTTGTTCTTGATCTCAAGTCATGATTTTTGATGGAATTGCGCCAATTTTTTTCATGAGCGTCGGCCATATCAGAATGCATCTACACACTAAATATGTGTATTCTGAGGCTCATACGTTTGAGGATAGCTCCTATTCGTAAAGGTCATGCTTGTGAAAAAGTTCGAATCACTGAATGCATGTTCAGTTGTGTTTGTTCTTGACCTCAAGTCATGATTTTTGATGGAATTGCGGCAATTTTTTTCATAAGTGTCGGCCATATCAGAATGCATCTACACACCAAATATGTGTATTCTGAGGCTCATACGTTTGAGGATAGCTCCTATTGCGTACAAGTCATGCTTGTGAAAAAGTTCGAATCACTGATGCATGTTCAGTTGTGTTTGTTCTTGACCTCAAGTCATGATTTTTGATGGAATTGCGCCAATTCTTTTCATGAGTGTCGGCCATATAAGAGTACATCAACACACCAAATATGTGTATTCCGAGGCTCATACGTTTGAGGATAGCTCCGATTGCGTACAAGTCATTCTTTTGAAAAAGTTCGAATCACTGATGCATGTTCATTTGTGATTGTTCTTGATCTCAAGTCATGATTTTTGATTAAATTGCGCCAATTTTTTCATGAGTGTCCGCCATATCAGAATGCATCAACACACCAAATATGTGTATTCTGAGGCTCATACGTTTGAGGATAGCTCCGATTGCGTACAAGTCATTCTGTTGAAAAAGTTCGAATCACTGATGCATGTTCATTTGTGATTGTTCTTGATCTCAAGTCATGATTTTTGATGGAATTGCTCAAAATTTTTTCATGAGTGTCGGCCATATCAGAATGCATCAACACACCAAATATGTGTATTCTGAGGCTCACACGATTGAGGAAAGCCCCTATTGCGTAAAGGTCATGCTTTTGAAAAAGTTCGAATCACTGAATGCATGTTTAGTTGTGTTTGTTCTGGACCTCAAGTCATGATTTTTGATTGAATTGCGCCAATTTTTTTCATGAGTGTCGGCCATATCAAAATGCATCTACACACCAAATATGTGTATTCTGAGGCTGATACGTTTGAGGATAGCTCCTATTCGTAAAGGTCATGCTTGTGAAAAAGTTCGAATCACTGAATGCATGTTCAGTTGTGTTTGTTCTTGACCTGAAGTCATGATTTTTGATGGAATTGCGGCAATTTTTTTCATAAGTGTCGGCCATATCAGAATGCATCTACACACCAAATATGTGTATTCTGAGGCTGATACGTTTGAGGATAGCTCCTATTGCGTAAAAGTCATGCTTGTGAAAAAGTTCGAATCACTGATGCATGTTCAGTTGTGTTTGTTCTTGACCTCAAGTCATGATTTTTGATGGAATTGCGCCAATTTTTTTCATGAGTGTCGGCCATATCAAAATGCATCTACACACCAAATATGTATATTCTGAGGCTGATACGTTTGAGGATAGCTCCTATTGCGTAAAAGTCATTCTGGTGAAAAAGGTCGAATCACTGATTCATGATCAGTTGTGTTTGTTCTTGATCTCAAGTCATGATTTTTGATGGAATTGCGCCAATTTTTTTCATGAGCGTCGGCCATATCAGAATGCATTTACACACTAAATATGTGTATTCTGCGGCTCATACGTTTGAGGATAGCTCCTATTCGTAAAGGTCATGCTTGTGAAAAAGTTCGAATCACTGAATGCATGTTCAGTTGTGTTTGTTCTTGACCTCAAGTCATGATTTTTGATGGAATTGCGGCAATTTTTTTCATAAGTGTCGGCCATATCAGAATGCATCTACACACCAAATATGTGTATTCTGAGGCTCATACGTTTGAGGATAGCTCCTATTGCGTAAAAGTCATGCTTGTGAAAAAGTTCGAATCACTGATGCATGTTCAGTTGTGTTTGTTCTTGACCTCAAGTCATGATTTTTGATGGAATTGAGCCAATTCTTTTCATGAGTGTCGGCCATATAAGAATACATCAACACACCAAATATGTGTATTCCGAGGCTCATACGTTTGAGGATAGCTCCGATTGCGTACAAGTCATTCTTTTGAAAAAGTTCGAATCACTGATGCATGTTCATTTGTGATTGTTCTTGATCTCAAGTCATGATTTTTGATGGAATTGCGCCAATTTTTTCATGAGTGTCGGCCATATCAGAATGCATCAACACACCAAATATGTGTATTCTGAGGCTCATACGTTTGAGGATAGCTCCGATTGCGTACAAGTCATTCTGTTGAAAAAGTTCGAATCACTGATGCATGTTCATTTGTGATTGTTCTTGATCTCAAGTCATGATTTTTGATGGAATTGCTCCAAATTTTTTCATGAGTGTCGGCCATATCAGAATGCATCAGCACACCAAATATGTGTATTCTGAGGCTCATACGTTTGAGGAAAGCCCCTATTGCGTAAAGGTCATGCTTTTGAAAAAGTTCGAATCACTGAATGCATGTTTAGTTGTGTTTGTTCTTGACCTCAAGTCACGATTTTTGATGGAATTGCGCCAATTTTTTTCATGAGTGTCGGCCATATCAAAATGCATCTACACACCAAATATGTGTATTCTGAGGCTGATACGTTTGAGGATAGCTCCTATTGCGTAAAAGTCATGATTGTGAAAAAGTTCGAATCACTGAATGCATGTTCAGTTGTGTTTGTTCTTGACCTCAAGTCATGATTTTTGATGGAATTGCGCCAATTTTTTTCATGAGTGTCGGCCATATCAGAATGCATCTACACAACAAATATGTGTATTTTGAGGCTCATACGTTTGAGGATAGCTCCTATTACGTACAAGTCATTCTTGTGAAAAAGGTCGAATCACTGATTCATGTTCAGTTGTGTTTGTTCTTGATCTCAAGTCATGATTTTTGATGGAATTGCGCCAATTTTGTTCATGAGTGTCGGCCATATCAGAATGCATCAACACTACAAATATGTGTATTCTGAGGCTCATACGTTTGAGGATAGCTCATATTGCGTAAAAGTCATGCTTGTGAAAAAGTTCGAATCACTGAATGCATGTTCAGTTGTGTTTGATCTTTACCTCAAGTCATGATTTTTGATGAGGATAGCTCCTATTGCGTAAAGGTCATGGTTGTGAAAAAGTTCGAATCACTGATGCATGTTCAGTTGTGTTTGTTCTTGACCTCAAGTCATGATTTTTGATGGAATTGCGCCAATTTTTTTCATGAGTGTCGGCCATATCAGAATGCATCAACACACCAAATATGTGTATTCTGAGGCTCATACGTTTGAGGATAGCTCCTATTGCGTAAATGTCATGTTGGTGAAAAAGTTCGAATCACTGAATGCATGTTCAGTTGTGTTTGTTCTTGACCTCAAGTCATGATTTTTGATGGAATTGCGCCAATTCTTTTCATAAGAGTCGGCCATATCAGAATACATCAACACACCAAATATGTGTATTCTGAGGCTCATACGTTTGAGGATAGCTCCTATTGCGTAAAAGTCATTCTGGTGAAAAAGTTCGTATCACGGATGCATCTTCAGTTGTGTTTGTTCTTGATCTCAAGTCATGATTTTTGATGGAATTGCGCCAATTTTTTTCATGAGTGTCGGCCATATCAGAATACATCAACACACCAAATATGTGTATTCTGAGGCTCATACGTTTGAGGATAGCTCCTATTGCGTAAAAGTCATTCTGGTGAAAAAGTTCGTATCACGGATGCATCTTCAGTTGTGTTTGTTCTTGATCTCAAGTCATGATTTTTGATGGAATTGCGCCAATTTTTTTCATGAGTGTCGGCCATATCAGAATGCATCAACACACCAAATATGTGTATTCTGAGGCTCATACGTTTGAGGATAGCTCCTATTGCGTAAGAGTCATTCTGGTGAAAAAGTTCGAATCACTGAATGCATGTTCAGTTGTGTTTGTTCTTGATCTCAAGTCATGATTTTTGATGGAATTGCGCCAATTTATTTCATGAGTGTCGGCCATATCAGAGTGCATCTACACACCAAATATGTGTATTCTGAGGCTCATACGTTTGAGGATAGCTCCTATTGCGTAAAGGTCATGCTTGTGAAAAAGTTCGAATCACTGATGCATGTTCAGTTGTGTTTGTTCTTGACCTCAAGTCATGATTTTTGATGGAATTGCGCCAATTTTTTTCATTTAGTGTCGGCCATATCAGAATGCATCAACACACCAAATATGTGTATTCTGAGGCTGATACGTTTGAGGATAGCTCCTATTGCGTAAAAGTCATGATTGTGAAAAAGTTCGAATCACTGAATGCATGTTCAGTTGTGTTTGTTCTTGACCTCAAGTCATGATTTTTGATGGAATTGCGCCAATTTTTTTCATGAGTGTCGGCCATATCAGAATGCATCTACACAACAAATATGTGTATTCTGAGGCTCATACGTTTGAGGATAGCTCCTATTGCGTAAGAGTCATTCTCGTGAAAAAGTTCGAATCACAGATGCATGTTCAGTTGTGTTTGTTCTTGATCTCAAGTCATGATTTTTGATGGAATTGCGCCAATTTTTTTCATGAGCGTCGGCCATATCACAACGCATCAACACACCAAATATGTGTATTCTGAGGCTCATACGTTTGAGGATAGCTCCTATTGCGTAAGAGTCATTCTGGTGAAAAAGTTCGAATCACTGAATGCATGTTCAGTTGTGTTTGTTCTTGATCTCAAGTCATGATTTTTGATGGAATTGCGCCAATTTTTTTCATGAGTGTCGGCCATATCAGAATGCATCAACACACCAAATATGTGTATTCTGAGGCTCATACGTTTGAGGATAGCTCCTATTGCGTAAAGGTCATGCTTGTGAAAAAGTTCGAATCACTGAATGCATGTTCAGTTCTGTTTGTTCTTGACCTCAAGTCATGATTTTTGATGGAATTGCGCCAAGTTTTTTCATGAGTGTCGGCCATATCAGAATGCATGAACACACCAATATGTGTACTCTGAGGCTCATACGTTTGAGGATAGCTCCTATTGCGTAAAAGTCATTCTGGTGAAAAAGTTCGAATCACTGAATGCATGTTCAGTTGTGTTTGTTCTTGATCTCAAGTCATGATTTTTGATGGAATTGCGCCAATTCTTTTCATGAGTGTCGGCCATTTAAGAATGCATCCACACACCAAATATTCGTATTCTGAGGCTCAAACATTTGAGGATAGCTCCTATTGCGTAAAAGTCATGCTTGTGAAAAAGTTCGAATCACTGAATGCATGTTCAGTTGTGTTTGTTCTTGACCTCAAGTCATGATTTTTGATGGAATTGCGCCAATTTATTTCATGAGTGTCGGCCATATCAGAGTGCATCTACACACCAAATATGTGTATTCTGAGGCTCATACGTTTGAGGATAGCTCCTATTGCGGAAATGTCATGCTTGTGAAAAAGTTCGAATCACTGATGCATGTTCAGTTGTGTTTGTTCTTGACCTCAAGTCATGATTTTTGATGGAATTGCGCCAATTGTTTTCATGAGTGTCGGCCATATCAGAATGCATCAACACACCAAATATGTGTATTCTGAGGCTCATACGTTTGAGGATAGCTCCTATTGCGTAAAGGTCATGCTTGTGAAAAAGTTCGAATCACTGAATGCATGTTCAGTTCTGTTTGTTCTTGACCTCAAGTCATGATTTTTGATGGAATTGCGCCAATTCTTTTCATAAGAGTCGGCCATATCAGAATACATCAACACACCAAATATGTGTATTCTGAGGCTCATACGTTTGAGGATAGCTCCTATTGCGTAAAAGTCATTCTGGTGAAAAAGTTCGTATCACGGATGCATCTTCAGTTGTGTTTGTTCTTGATCTCAAGTCATGATTTTTGATGGAATTGCGCCAATTTTTTTCATGAGTGTCGGCCATATCAGAATACATCAACACACCAAATATGTGTATTCTGAGGCTCATACGTTTGAGGATAGCTCCTATTGCGTAAAAGTCATTCTGGTGAAAAAGTTCGTATCACGGATGCATCTTCAGTTGTGTTTGTTCTTGATCTCAAGTCATGATTTTTGATGGAATTGCGCCAATTTTTTTCATGAGTGTCGGCCATATCAGAATGCATCAACACACCAAATATGTGTATTCTGAGGCTCATACGTTTGAGGATAGCTCCTATTGCGTAAGAGTCATTCTCGTGAAAAAGTTCGAATCACTGAATGCATGTTCAGTTGTGTTTGTTCTTGATCTCAAGTCATGATTTTTGATGGAATTGCGCCAATTTATTTCATGAGTGTCGGCCATATCAGAGTGCATCTACACACCAAATATGTGTATTCTGAGGCTCATACGTTTGAGGATAGCTCCTATTGCGTAAAGGTCATGCTTGTGAAAAAGTTCGAATCACTGATGCATGTTCAGTTGTGTTTGTTCTTGACCTCAAGTCATGATTTTTGATGGAATTGCGCCAATTTTTTTCATTTAGTGTCGGCCATATCAGAATGCATCAACACACCAAATATGTGTATTCTGAGGCTGATACGTTTGAGGATAGCTCCTATTGCGTAAAAGTCATGATTGTGAAAAAGTTCGAATCACTGAATGCATGTTCAGTTGTGTTTGTTCTTGACCTCAAGTCATGATTTTTGATGGAATTGCGCCAATTTTTTTCATGAGTGTCGGCCATATCAGAATGCATCTACACAACAAATATGTGTATTCTGAGGCTCATACGTTTGAGGATAGCTCCTATTGCGTAAGAGTCATTCTCGTGAAAAAGTTCGAATCACAGATGCATGTTCAGTTGTGTTTGTTCTTGATCTCAAGTCATGATTTTTGATGGAATTGCGCCAATTTTTTTCATGAGCGTCGGCCATATCACAACGCATCAACACACCAAATATGTGTATTCTGAGGCTCATACGTTTGAGGATAGCTCCTATTGCGTAAGAGTCATTCTGGTGAAAAAGTTCGAATCACTGAATGCATGTTCAGTTGTGTTTGTTCTTGATCTCAAGTCATGATTTTTGATGGAATTGCGCCAATTTTTTTCATGAGTGTCGGCCATATCAGAATGCATCAACACACCAAATATGTGTATTCTGAGGCTCATACGTTTGAGGATAGCTCCTATTGCGTAAAGGTCATGCTTGTGAAAAAGTTCGAATCACTGAATGCATGTTCAGTTCTGTTTGTTCTTGACCTCAAGTCATGATTTTTGATGGAATTGCGCCAAGTTTTTTCATGAGTGTCGGCCATATCAGAATGCATGAACACACCAATATGTGTACTCTGAGGCTCATACGTTTGAGGATAGCTCCTATTGCGTAAAAGTCATTCTGGTGAAAAAGTTCGAATCACTGAATGCATGTTCAGTTGTGTTTGTTCTTGATCTCAAGTCATGATTTTTGATGGAATTGCGCCAATTCTTTTCATGAGTGTCGGCCATTTAAGAATGCATCCACACACCAAATATTCGTATTCTGAGGCTCAAACATTTGAGGATAGCTCCTATTGCGTAAAAGTCATGCTTGTGAAAAAGTTCGAATCACTGAATGCATGTTCAGTTGTGTTTGTTCTTGACCTCAAGTCATGATTTTTGATGGAATTGCGCCAATTTATTTCATGAGTGTCGGCCATATCAGAGTGCATCTACACACCAAATATGTGTATTCTGAGGCTCATACGTTTGAGGATAGCTCCTATTGCGGAAATGTCATGCTTGTGAAAAAGTTCGAATCACTGATGCATGTTCAGTTGTGTTTGTTCTTGACCTCAAGTCATGATTTTTGATGGAATTGCGCCAATTGTTTTCATGAGTGTCGGCCATATCAGAATGCATCAACACACCAAATATGTGTATTCTGAGGCTCATACGTTTGAGGATAGCTCCTATTGCGTAAAGGTCATGCTTGTGAAAAAGTTCGAATCACTGAATCCATGTTCAGTTCTGTTTGTTCTTGACCTCAAGTCATGATTTTTGATGGAATTGAGCCAATTTTTTTCATAAGAGTCGGCCATATCAGAATGCATCAACACACCAAATATGTGTATTCTGAGGCTCATACGTTTGAGGATAGCTCCTATTGCGTAAAGGTCATGCTTGTGAAAAAGTTCGAATCACTGATGCATGTTCAGTTGTGTTTGTTATTGACCTCAAGTCATGATTTTTGATGGAATTGCGCCAAGTTTTTTCATGAGTGTCGGCCATATCAGAATGCATGAACACACCAATATGTGTATTCTGAGGCTCATACGTTTGAGGATAGCTCCTATTGCGTAAAAGTCATTCTGGTGAAAAAATTCGTATCAGGGATGCATCTTCAGTTGTGTTTGTTCTTGATCTCAAGTCATGTTTTTTGATGGAATTGAGCCAATTTTTTTCATGAGAGTCGGCCATATTAGAATGCATCTACACACCAAATATGTGTATTCTGAGGCTCATACGTTTGAGGATAGCTCCTATTGCGTAAAGGTCATGCTGGTGAAAAAGTTCGAATCACTGAATGCATGTTCAGTTGTTTTTGTTCTTGACCTCAAGTGATGATTTTTGATGGAATTGCGCCAATTTTTTTCATGAGTGTCGGCCATATCAGAATGCATCAACACACCAAATATGTGTATTCTGAGGCTCATACGTTTGAGGATAGCTCCTATTGCGTAAAGGTCATGCTTGTGAAAAAGTTCGAATCACTGATGCATGTTCAGTTCTGTTTGTTCTTGACCTCAAGTCATGATTTTTGATGGAATTGCGCCTATTTTTTTCATGAGTGTCGGCCATATCAGAATGCATCAACACACCAAATATGTGTATTCTGAGGCTCATACGTTTGAGGATAGCTCCTATTGCGTCAAACTCATTCTGGTGAAAAAGTTCGAATCACTGAATGCATGTTCAGTTGTGTTTGTTCTTGATCTCAAGTCATGATTTTTGATGGAATTGCGCCTATTTTTTTCATGAGTGTCGGCCATATCAGAGTGCATCTACACACCAAATATGTGTATTCTGAGGCACATACGTTTGAGGATAGCTCCTATTGCGTAAAGGTCATGCTTGTGAAAAAGTTCGAATCACTGATGCATCTTCAGTTGTGTTTGTTCTTGACCTCAAGTCATGATTTTTGATGGAATTGCGCCAATTTTTTTCATGAGTGTCGGCCATATCAAAATGCATCAACACACCAAATATGTGTATTCTGAGGCTCATACGTTTGAGGATAGCTCCTATTGCGTAAGAGTCATTCTCGTGAAAAAGTTCGAATCACTGAATGCATGTTCAGTTGTGTTTGTTCTTGATCTCAAGTCATGATTTTTGATGGAATTGCGCCAATTTTTTTCATGAGCGTCGGCCATATCACAACGCATCAACACACCAAATATGTGTATTCTGAGGCTCATACGTTTGAGGATAGCTCCTATTGCGTAAGAGTCATTCTGGTGAAAAAGTTCGAATCACTGAATGCATGTTCAGTTGTGTTTGTTCTTGATCTCAAGTCATGATTTTTGATGGAATTGCGCCAATTTTTTTCATGAGTGTCGGCCATATCAGAATGCATCAACACACCAAATATGTGTATTCTGAGGCTCATACGTTTGAGGATAGCTCCTATTGCGTAAAGGTCATGCTTGTGAAAAAGTTCGAATCACTGATGCATGTTCAGTTCTGTTTGTTCTTGACCTCAAGTCATGATTTTTGATGGAATTGTGCCAAGTTTTTTCATGAGTGTCGGCCATATCAGAATGCATGAACACACCAATATGTGTACTCTGAGGCTCATACGTTTGAGGATAGCTCCTATTGCGTAAAAGTCATTCTGGTGAAAAAGTTCGAATCACTGAATGCATGTTCAGTTGTGTTTGTTCTTGATCTCAAGTCATGATTTTTGATGGAATTGCGCCAATTCTTTTCATGAGTGTCGGCCATTTAAGAATGCATCCACACACCAAATATTCGTATTCTGAGGCTCAAACATTTGAGGATAGCTCCTATTGCGTAAAAGTCATGCTTGTGAAAAAGTTCGAATCACTGAATGCATGTTCAGTTGTGTTTGTTCTTGACCTCAAGTCATGATTTTTGATGGAATTGCGCCAATTTATTTCATGAGTGTCGGCCATATCAGAGTGCATCTACACACCAAATATGTGTATTCTGAGGCTCATACGTTTGAGGATAGCTCCTATTGCGGAAATGTCATGCTTGTGAAAAAGTTCGAATCACTGATGCATGTTCAGTTGTGTTTGTTCTTGACCTCAAGTCATGATTTTTGATGGAATTGCGCCAATTGTTTTCATGAGTGTCGGCCATATCAGAATGCATCAACACACCAAATATGTGTATTCTGAGGCTCATACGTTTGAGGATAGCTCCTATTGCGTAAAGGTCATGCTTGTGAAAAAGTTCGAATCACTGAATGCATGTTCAGTTCTGTTTGTTCTTGACCTCAAGTCATGATTTTTGATGGAATTGAGCCAATTTTTTTCATAAGAGTCGGCCATATCAGAATGCATCAACACACCAAATATGTGTATTCTGAGGCTCATACGTTTGAGGATAGCTCCTATTGCGTAAAGGTCATGCTTGTGAAAAAGTTCGAATCACTGATGCATGTTCAGTTGTGTTTGTTATTGACCTCAAGTCATGATTTTTGATGGAATTGCGCCAAGTTTTTTCATGAGTGTCGGCCATATCAGAATGCATGAACACACCAATATGTGTATTCTGAGGCTCATACGTTTGAGGATAGCTCCTATTGCGTAAAAGTCATTCTGGTGAAAAAGTTCGTATCAGGGATGCATCTTCAGTTGTGTTTGTTCTTGATCTCAAGTCATGTTTTTTGATGGAATTGAGCCAATTTTTTTCATGAGAGTCGGCCATATCAGAATGCATCTACACACCAAATATGTGTATTCTGAGGCTCATACGTTTGAGGATAGCTCCTATTGCGTAAAGGTCATGCTGGTGAAAAAGTTCGAATCACTGAATGCATGTTCAGTTGTTTTTGTTCTTGACCTCAAGTGATGATTTTTGATGGAATTGCGCCAATTTTTTTCATGAGTGTCGGCCATATCAGAATGCATCAACGCTCCAAATATGTGTATTCTGAGGCTCATACGTTTGAGGATAGCTCCTATTGCGTAAAAGTCATTCTGGTGAAAAAGTTCGAATCACTGAATGCATGTTCAGTTGTGTTTGTTCTTGATCTCAAGTCATGATTTTTGATGGAATTGCGCCAATTTATTTCATGAGTGTCGGCCATATCAGAGTGCATCTACACACCAAATATGTGTATTCTGAGGCTCATACGTTTGAGGATAGCTCCTATTGCGTAAAGGTCATGCTTGTGAAAAAGTTCGAATCACTGATGCATGTTCAGTTCTGTTTGTTCTTGACCTCAAGTCATGATTTTTGATGGAATTGCGCCTATTTTTTTCATGAGTGTCGGCCATATCAGAATGCATCAACACACCAAATATGTGTATTCTGAGGCTCATACGTTTGAGGATAGCTCCTATTGCGTCAAACTCATTCTGGTGAAAAAGTTCGAATCACTGAATGCATGTTCAGTTGTGTTTGTTCTTGATCTCAAGTCATGATTTTTGATGGAATTGCGCCTATTTTTTTCATGAGTGTCGGCCATATCAGAGTGCATCTACACACCAAATATGTGTATTCTGAGGCACATACGTTTGAGGATAGCTCCTATTGCGTAAAGGTCATGCTTGTGAAAAAGTTCGAATCACTGATGCATCTTCAGTTGTGTTTGTTCTTGACCTCAAGTCATGATTTTTGATGGAATTGCGCCAATTTTTTTCATGAGTGTCGGCCATATCAAAATGCATCAACACACCAAATATGTGTATTCTGAGGCTCATACGTTTGAGGATAGCTCCTATTGCGTAAGAGTCATTCTCGTGAAAAAGTTCGAATCACTGAATGCATGTTCAGTTGTGTTTGTTCTTGATCTCAAGTCATGATTTTTGATGGAATTGCGCCAATTTTTTTCATGAGCGTCGGCCATATCACAACGCATCAACACACCAAATATGTGTATTCTGAGGCTCATACGTTTGAGGATAGCTCCTATTGCGTAAGAGTCATTCTGGTGAAAAAGTTCGAATCACTGAATGCATGTTCAGTTGTGTTTGTTCTTGATCTCAAGTCATGATTTTTGATGGAATTGCGCCAATTTTTTTCATGAGTGTCGGCCATATCAGAATGCATCAACACACCAAATATGTGTATTCTGAGGCTCATACGTTTGAGGATAGCTCCTATTGCGTAAAGGTCATGCTTGTGAAAAAGTTCGAATCACTGATGCATGTTCAGTTCTGTTTGTTCTTGACCTCAAGTCATGATTTTTGATGGAATTGTGCCAAGTTTTTTCATGAGTGTCGGCCATATCAGAATGCATGAACACACCAATATGTGTACTCTGAGGCTCATACGTTTGAGGATAGCTCCTATTGCGTAAAAGTCATTCTGGTGAAAAAGTTCGAATCACTGAATGCATGTTCAGTTGTGTTTGTTCTTGATCTCAAGTCATGATTTTTGATGGAATTGCGCCAATTCTTTTCATGAGTGTCGGCCATTTAAGAATGCATCCACACACCAAATATTCGTATTCTGAGGCTCAAACATTTGAGGATAGCTCCTATTGCGTAAAAGTCATGCTTGTGAAAAAGTTCGAATCACTGAATGCATGTTCAGTTGTGTTTGTTCTTGACCTCAAGTCATGATTTTTGATGGAATTGCGCCAATTTATTTCATGAGTGTCGGCCATATCAGAGTGCATCTACACACCAAATATGTGTATTCTGAGGCTCATACGTTTGAGGATAGCTCCTATTGCGGAAATGTCATGCTTGTGAAAAAGTTCGAATCACTGATGCATGTTCAGTTGTGTTTGTTCTTGACCTCAAGTCATGATTTTTGATGGAATTGCGCCAATTGTTTTCATGAGTGTCGGCCATATCAGAATGCATCAACACACCAAATATGTGTATTCTGAGGCTCATACGTTTGAGGATAGCTCCTATTGCGTAAAGGTCATGCTTGTGAAAAAGTTCGAATCACTGAATGCATGTTCAGTTCTGTTTGTTCTTGACCTCAAGTCATGATTTTTGATGGAATTGAGCCAATTTTTTTCATAAGAGTCGGCCATATCAGAATGCATCAACACACCAAATATGTGTATTCTGAGGCTCATACGTTTGAGGATAGCTCCTATTGCGTAAAGGTCATGCTTGTGAAAAAGTTCGAATCACTGATGCATGTTCAGTTGTGTTTGTTATTGACCTCAAGTCATGATTTTTGATGGAATTGCGCCAAGTTTTTTCATGAGTGTCGGCCATATCAGAATGCATGAACACACCAATATGTGTATTCTGAGGCTCATACGTTTGAGGATAGCTCCTATTGCGTAAAAGTCATTCTGGTGAAAAAGTTCGTATCAGGGATGCATCTTCAGTTGTGTTTGTTCTTGATCTCAAGTCATGTTTTTTGATGGAATTGAGCCAATTTTTTTCATGAGAGTCGGCCATATCAGAATGCATCTACACACCAAATATGTGTATTCTGAGGCTCATACGTTTGAGGATAGCTCCTATTGCGTAAAGGTCATGCTGGTGAAAAAGTTCGAATCACTGAATGCATGTTCAGTTGTTTTTGTTCTTGACCTCAAGTGATGATTTTTGATGGAATTGCGCCAATTTTTTTCATGAGTGTCGGCCATATCAGAATGCATCAACGCTCCAAATATGTGTATTCTGAGGCTCATACGTTTGAGGATAGCTCCTATTGCGTAAAAGTCATTCTGGTGAAAAAGTTCGAATCACTGAATGCATGTTCAGTTGTGTTTGTTCTTGATCTCAAGTCATGATTTTTGATGGAATTGCGCCAATTTATTTCATGAGTGTCGGCCATATCAGAGTGCATCTACACACCAAATATGTGTATTCTGAGGCTCATACGTTTGAGGATAGCTCCTATTGCGTAAAGGTCATGCTTATGAAAAAGTTCGAATCACTGATGCATGTTCAGTTGTGTTTGTTCTTGACCTCAAGCCATGATTTTTGATGGAATTGCGCCATTTTTTTTCATGAGTGTCGGCCATATCAGAATGCATCAACACACCAAATATGTGTATTCTGAGGCTCATACGTTTGAGGATAGCTCCTATTGCGTAAAAGTCATTCTGGTGAAAAAGTTCGAATCACTGAATGCATGTTCAGTTGTGTTTGTTCTTGATCTCAAGTGATGATTTTTGATGGAATTGCGCCAATTTATTTCATGAGTGTCGGCCATATCAGAGTGCATCAACACACCAAATATGTGTATTCTGAGGCTCATACGTTTGAGGATAGCTCCTATTGCGTAAAGGTCATGCTTGTGAAAAAGTTCGAATCACTGATGCATGTTCAGTTGTGTTTGTTCTTGACCTCAAGTGATGATTTTTGATGGAATTGCGCCAATTTTTTTCATGAGTGTCGGCCATATCAGAATGCATAGACACACCAAATATGTGTATTCTGAGGCTCATACGTTTGAGGAAAACTCCTATTGCGTAAAGGTCAATCTGGTGAAAAAGTTCGAATCACTGAATGCATGTTCAGTTGTGTTTGTTCTTGATCTCAAGTCATGATTTTTGATGGAATTGCGCCAATTTTTTTCATGAGTGTCGGCCATATCAGAATGCATCAACACACCAAATATGTGTATTCTGAGGCTCATACGTTTGAGGATAGCTCCTATTGCGTAAAAGTCATTCTCGTGAAAAAGTTCGAACCACTGAATGCATGTTCAGTTGTGTTTGTTCTTGATCTCAAGTCATGATTTTTGATGGAATTGCGCCAATTTTTTTCATGAGTGTCGGCCATATCAGAATACATCAACACACCAAATATGTGTATTCTGAGGCTCATACGTTTGAGGATAGCTCCTATTGCGTAAAAGTCATTCTGGTGAAAAAGTTCGTATCACGGATGCATCTTCAGTTGTGTTTGTTCTTGATCTCAAGTTATGTTTTTTGATGGAATTGAGCCAATTTTTTTCATGAGTGTCGGCCATATCAGAATGCATCTACACACCAAATATGTGTATTCTGAGGCTCATACGTTTGAGGATAGCTCCTATTGCGTAAAGGTCATGCTTGTGAAAAAGTTCGAATCACTGAATGCATGTTCAGTTGTGTTTGTTCTTGACCTCAAGTCATGATTGTTGATGGAATTGCGCCAATTTTTTTCATGAGTGTCGGCCATATCAGAATGCATCTACACACCAAATATGTGTATTCTGAGGCTCATACGTTTGAGGAAAGCTCCTATTGCGTAAAAGTCATTCTGGTGAAAAGGTTCGTATCACTGAATGCATGTTCAGTTGTGTTTCTTCTTGATCTCAAGTCATGATTTTTGATGGAATTGCGCCAATTTTTTTCATGAGTGTCGGCCATATCAGAATGCATCAACACACCAAATATGTGTATTCTGAGGCTCATACGTTTGAGGATAGCTCCTATTGCGTAAAAGTCATTCTGGTGAAAAAGTTCGAATCACTGAATGCATGTTCAGTTGTGTTTGTTCTTGATCTCAAGTCATGATTTTTGATGGAATTGCGCCAATTTATTTCATGAGTGTTGGCCATATCAGAGTGCATCTACACACCAAATATGTGTATTCTGAGGCTCATACGTTTGAGGATAGCTCCTATTGCGTAAAGGTCATGCTTGTGAAAAAGTTCGAATCACTGATGCATGTTCAGTTGTGTTTGTTCTTGACCTCAAGTCATGATTTTTGATGGAATTGCGCCAATTTTTTTCATGAGTGTCGGCCATATCAGAATGCATCAACACACCAAATATGTGTATTCTGAGGCTCATACGTTTGAGGATAGCTCCTATTGCGTAAAGGTCATGCTTGTGAAAAAGTTCGAATCACTGATGCATGTTCAGTTGTGTTTGTTCTTGACCTCAAGTCATGATTTTTGATGGAATTGCGCCAATTTTTTTCATGAGTGTCGGCCATATCAGAATGCATCAACACACCAAATATGTGTATTCTGAGGCTCATACGTTTGAGGAAAGCTCCTATTGCGTAAAAGTCATTCTGGTGAAAAAGTTCGAATCACTGAACGCATGTTCAGTTGTGTTTGTTCTTGATCTCAAGTCATGATTTTTGATGGAATTGCGCCAATTTATTTCATGAGTGTTGGCCATATCAGAGTGCATCTACACACCAAATATGTGTATTCTGAGGCTCATACGTTTGAGGATAGCTCCTATTGCGTAAAGGTCATGCTTGTGAAAAAGTTCGAATCACTGATGCATGTTCAGTTGTGTTTGTTCTTGACCTCAAGTCATGATTTTTGATGGAATTCCTCCAATTTTTTTCATGAGTGTCGGCCATATCAGAATGCATCAACACACCAAATATGTGTATTCTGAGGCTCATACGTTTGAGGAAAGCTCCTATTGCGTAAAAGTCATTCTGGTGAAAAAGTTCGAATCACTGAATGCATGTTCAGTTGTGTTTGTTCTTGATCTCAAGTCATGATTTTTGATGGAATTGCGCCAATTTTTTTCATGAGTGTCGGCCATATCAGAATACATCAACACACCAAATATGTGTATTCTGAGGCTCATACGTTTGAGGATAGCTCCTATTGCGTAAAAGTCATTCTGGTGAAAAAGTTCGTATCACGGATGCATCTTCAGTTGTGTTTGTTCTTGATCTCAAGTCATGATTTTTGATGGAATTGCGCCAATTGTTTTCATGAGTGTTGGCGATATCAGAATGCATCAACACACCAAATATGTGTATTCTGAGGCTCATACGTTTGAGGATAGCTCCTATTGCGTAAAGGTCATGCTTGTGAAAAAGTTCGAATCACTGAATGCATGTTCAGTTGTGTTTGTTCTTGACCTCAAGTCATGATTTTTGATGGAATTGCGCCAATTTTTTTCATGAGAGTTGGCCATATCAGAATGCATCAACACACCAAATATGTGTATTCTGAGGCTCATACGTTTGAGGATAGCTCCTATTGCGTAAAGGTCTTGCTTGTGAAAAAGTTCGAATCACTGATGCATGTTCAGTTGTGTTTGTTCTTGACCTCAAGTCATGATTTTTGATGGAATTGCGCCAATTTTTTTCATGAGTGTCGGCCATATCAGAATGCATCAACACACCAAATATGTGTACTCTGAGGCTCATACGTTTGAGGATAGCTCCTATTGCGTAAAAGTCATTCTGGTGAAAAAGTTCGAATCACTGAATGCATGTTCAGTTGTGTTTGTTCTTGATCTCAAGTCATGATTTTTGATGGAATTGCGCCAATTTATTTCATGAGTGTTGGCCATATCAGAGTGCATCTACACACCAAATATGTGTATTCTGAGGCTCATACGTTTGAGGATAGCTCCTATTGCGTAAAGGTCATGCTTGTGAAAAAGTTCGAATCACTGATGCATGTTCAGTTGTGTTTGTTCTTGACCTCAAGTCATGATTTTTGATGGAATTGTGCCAAGTTTTTTCATGAGTGTCGGCCATATCAGAATGCATGAACACACCAATATGTGTACTCTGAGGCTCATACGTTTGAGGATAGCTCCTATTGCGTAAAAGTCATTCTGGTGAAAAAGTTCGAATCACTGAATGCATGTTCAGTTGTGTTTGTTCTTGATCTCAAGTCATGATTTTTGATGGAATTGCGCCAATTCTTTTCATGAGTGTCGGCCATTTCAGAATGCATCCACACACCAAATATTCGTATTCTGAGGCTCAAACATTTGAGGATAGCTCCTATTGCGTAAAAGTCATGCTTGTGAAAAAGTTCGAATCACTGAATGCATGTTCAGTTGTGTTTGTTCTTGACCTCAAGTCATGATTTTTGATGGAATTGCGCCAATTTATTTCATGAGTGTCGGCCATATCAGAGTGCATCTACACACCAAATATGTGTATTCTGAGGCTCATACGTTTGAGGATAGCTCCTATTGCGGAAATGTCATGCTTGTGAAAAAGTTCGAATCACTGATGCATGTTCAGTTGTGTTTGTTCTTGACCTCAAGTCATGATTTTTGATGGAATTGCGCCAATTGTTTTCATGAGTGTCGGCCATATCAGAATGCATCAACACACCAAATATGTGTATTCTGAGGCTCATACGTTTGAGGATAGCTCCTATTGCGTAAAGGTCATGCTTGTGAAAAAGTTCGAATCACTGAATGCATGTTCAGTTCTGTTTGTTCTTGACCTCAAGTCATGATTTTTGATGGAATTGAGCCAATTTTTTTCATAAGAGTCGGCCATATCAGAATGCATCAACACACCAAATATGTGTATTCTGAGGCTCATACGTTTGAGGATAGCTCCTATTGCGTAAAGGTCATGCTTGTGAAAAAGTTCGAATCACTGATGCATGTTCAGTTGTGTTTGTTATTGACCTCAAGTCATGATTTTTGATGGAATTGCGCCAAGTTTTTTCATGAGTGTCGGCCATATCAGAATGCATGAACACACCAATATGTGTATTCTGAGGCTCATACGTTTGAGGATAGCTCCTATTGCGTAAAAGTCATTCTGGTGAAAAAGTTCGTATCAGGGATGCATCTTCAGTTGTGTTTGTTCTTGATCTCAAGTCATGTTTTTTGATGGAATTGAGCCAATTTTTTTCATGAGAGTCGGCCATATCAGAATGCATCTACACACCAAATATGTGTATTCTGAGGCTCATACGTTTGAGGATAGCTCCTATTGCGTAAAGGTCATGCTGGTGAAAAAGTTCGAATCACTGAATGCATGTTCAGTTGTTTTTGTTCTTGACCTCAAGTGATGATTTTTGATGGAATTGCGCCAATTTTTTTCATGAGTGTCGGCCATATCAGAATGCATCAACGCTCCAAATATGTGTATTCTGAGGCTCATACGTTTGAGGATAGCTCCTATTGCGTAAAAGTCATTCTGGTGAAAAAGTTCGAATCACTGAATGCATGTTCAGTTGTGTTTGTTCTTGATCTCAAGTCATGATTTTTGATGGAATTGCGCCAATTTATTTCATGAGTGTCGGCCATATCAGAGTGCATCTACACACCAAATATGTGTATTCTGAGGCTCATACGTTTGAGGATAGCTCCTATTGCGTAAAGGTCATGCTTATGAAAAAGTTCGAATCACTGATGCATGTTCAGTTGTGTTTGTTCTTGACCTCAAGCCATGATTTTTGATGGAATTGCGCCATTTTTTTTCATGAGTGTCGGCCATATCAGAATGCATCAACACACCAAATATGTGTATTCTGAGGCTCATACGTTTGAGGATAGCTCCTATTGCGTAAAAGTCATTCTGGTGAAAAAGTTCGAATCACTGAATGCATGTTCAGTTGTGTTTGTTCTTGATCTCAAGTGATGATTTTTGATGGAATTGCGCCAATTTATTTCATGAGTGTCGGCCATATCAGAGTGCATCAACACACCAAATATGTGTATTCTGAGGCTCATACGTTTGAGGATAGCTCCTATTGCGTAAAGGTCATGCTTGTGAAAAAGTTCGAATCACTGATGCATGTTCAGTTGTGTTTGTTCTTGACCTCAAGTGATGATTTTTGATGGAATTGCGCCAATTTTTTTCATGAGTGTCGGCCATATCAGAATGCATAGACACACCAAATATGTGTATTCTGAGGCTCATACGTTTGAGGAAAACTCCTATTGCGTAAAGGTCAATCTGGTGAAAAAGTTCGAATCACTGAATGCATGTTCAGTTGTGTTTGTTCTTGATCTCAAGTCATGATTTTTGATGGAATTGCGCCAATTTTTTTCATGAGTGTCGGCCATATCAGAATGCATCAACACACCAAATATGTGTATTCTGAGGCTCATACGTTTGAGGATAGCTCCTATTGCGTAAAAGTCATTCTCGTGAAAAAGTTCGAACCACTGAATGCATGTTCAGTTGTGTTTGTTCTTGATCTCAAGTCATGATTTTTGATGGAATTGCGCCAATTTTTTTCATGAGTGTCGGCCATATCAGAATACATCAACACACCAAATATGTGTATTCTGAGGCTCATACGTTTGAGGATAGCTCCTATTGCGTAAAAGTCATTCTGGTGAAAAAGTTCGTATCACGGATGCATCTTCAGTTGTGTTTGTTCTTGATCTCAAGTTATGTTTTTTGATGGAATTGAGCCAATTTTTTTCATGAGTGTCGGCCATATCAGAATGCATCTACACACCAAATATGTGTATTCTGAGGCTCATACGTTTGAGGATAGCTCCTATTGCGTAAAGGTCATGCTTGTGAAAAAGTTCGAATCACTGAATGCATGTTCAGTTGTGTTTGTTCTTGACCTCAAGTCATGATTGTTGATGGAATTGCGCCAATTTTTTTCATGAGTGTCGGCCATATCAGAATGCATCTACACACCAAATATGTGTATTCTGAGGCTCATACGTTTGAGGAAAGCTCCTATTGCGTAAAAGTCATTCTGGTGAAAAGGTTCGTATCACTGAATGCATGTTCAGTTGTGTTTCTTCTTGATCTCAAGTCATGATTTTTGATGGAATTGCGCCAATTTTTTTCATGAGTGTCGGCCATATCAGAATGCATCAACACACCAAATATGTGTATTCTGAGGCTCATACGTTTGAGGATAGCTCCTATTGCGTAAAAGTCATTCTGGTGAAAAAGTTCGAATCACTGAATGCATGTTCAGTTGTGTTTGTTCTTGATCTCAAGTCATGATTTTTGATGGAATTGCGCCAATTTATTTCATGAGTGTTGGCCATATCAGAGTGCATCTACACACCAAATATGTGTATTCTGAGGCTCATACGTTTGAGGATAGCTCCTATTGCGTAAAGGTCATGCTTGTGAAAAAGTTCGAATCACTGATGCATGTTCAGTTGTGTTTGTTCTTGACCTCAAGTCATGATTTTTGATGGAATTGCGCCAATTTTTTTCATGAGTGTCGGCCATATCAGAATGCATCAACACACCAAATATGTGTATTCTGAGGCTCATACGTTTGAGGATAGCTCCTATTGCGTAAAGGTCATGCTTGTGAAAAAGTTCGAATCACTGATGCATGTTCAGTTGTGTTTGTTCTTGACCTCAAGTCATGATTTTTGATGGAATTGCGCCAATTTTTTTCATGAGTGTCGGCCATATCAGAATGCATCAACACACCAAATATGTGTATTCTGAGGCTCATACGTTTGAGGAAAGCTCCTATTGCGTAAAAGTCATTCTGGTGAAAAAGTTCGAATCACTGAACGCATGTTCAGTTGTGTTTGTTCTTGATCTCAAGTCATGATTTTTGATGGAATTGCGCCAATTTATTTCATGAGTGTTGGCCATATCAGAGTGCATCTACACACCAAATATGTGTATTCTGAGGCTCATACGTTTGAGGATAGCTCCTATTGCGTAAAGGTCATGCTTGTGAAAAAGTTCGAATCACTGATGCATGTTCAGTTGTGTTTGTTCTTGACCTCAAGTCATGATTTTTGATGGAATTCCTCCAATTTTTTTCATGAGTGTCGGCCATATCAGAATGCATCAACACACCAAATATGTGTATTCTGAGGCTCATACGTTTGAGGAAAGCTCCTATTGCGTAAAAGTCATTCTGGTGAAAAAGTTCGAATCACTGAATGCATGTTCAGTTGTGTTTGTTCTTGATCTCAAGTCATGATTTTTGATGGAATTGCGCCAATTTTTTTCATGAGTGTCGGCCATATCAGAATACATCAACACACCAAATATGTGTATTCTGAGGCTCATACGTTTGAGGATAGCTCCTATTGCGTAAAGGTCATGCTTGTGAAAAAGTTCGAATCACTGAATGCATGTTCAGTTGTGTTTGTTCTTGACCTCAAGTCATGATTTTTGATGGAATTGCGCCAATTTTTTTCATGAGAGTCGGCCATATCAGAATGCATCAACACACCAAATATGTGTATTCTGAGGCTCATACGTTTGAGGATAGCTCCTATTGCGTAAAGGTCTTGCTTGTGAAAAAGTTCGAATCACTGATGCATGTTCAGTTGTGTTTGTTCTTGACCTCAAGTCATGATTTTTGATGGAATTGCGCCAATTTTTTTCATGAGTGTCGGCCATATCAGAATGCATCAACACACCAAATATGTGTACTCTGAGGCTCATACGTTTGAGGATAGCTCCTATTGCGTAAAAGTCATTCTGGTGAAAAAGTTCGAATCACTGAATGCATGTTCAGTTGTGTTTGTTCTTGATCTCAAGTCATGATTTTTGATGGAATTGCGCCAATTTATTTCATGAGTGTTGGCCATATCAGAGTGCATCTACACACCAAATATGTGTATTCTGAGGCTCATACGTTTGAGGATAGCTCCTATTGCGTAAAAGTCATTCTTGTGAAAAAGTTCGAATCACTGAATGCATGTTCAGTTGTGTTTGTTCTTGATCTCAAGTCATGATTTTTGATGGAATTGCGCCAATTTATTTCATGAGTGTTGGCCATATCAGAGTGCATCTACACACCAAATATGTGTATTCTGAGGCTCATACGTTTGAGGATAGCTCCTATTGCGTAAAGGTCATGCTTGTGAAAAAGTTCGAATCACTGATGCATGTTCAGTTGTGTTTGTTCTTGACCTCAAGTCATGATTTTTGATGGAATTGCGCCAATTTTTTTCATGAGTGTCGGCCATATCAGAATGCATCAACACACCAAATATGTGTATTCTGAGGCTCATACGTTTGAGGATAGCTCCTATTGCGTAAAGGTCATGCTTGTGAAAAAGTTCGAATCACTGATGCATGTTCAGTTGTGTTTGTTCTTGACCTCAAGTCATGATTTTTGATGGAATTGCGCCAATTTTTTTCATGAGTGTCGGCCATATCAGAATGCATCAACACACCAAATATGTGTATTCTGAGGCTCATACGTTTGAGGAAAGCTCCTATTGCGTAAAAGTCATTCTGGTGAAAAAGTTCGAATCACTGAACGCATGTTCAGTTGTGTTTGTTCTTGATCTCAAGTCATGATTTTTGATGGAATTGCGCCAATTTATTTCATGAGTGTTGGCCATATCAGAGTGCATCTACACACCAAATATGTGTATTCTGAGGCTCATACGTTTGAGGATAGCTCCTATTGCGTAAAGGTCATGCTTGTGAAAAAGTTCGAATCACTGATGCATGTTCAGTTGTGTTTGTTCTTGACCTCAAGTCATGATTTTTGATGGAATTCCTCCAATTTTTTTCATGAGTGTCGGCCATATCAGAATGCATCAACACACCAAATATGTGTATTCTGAGGCTCATACGTTTGAGGAAAGCTCCTATTGCGTAAAAGTCATTCTGGTGAAAAAGTTCGAATCACTGAATGCATGTTCAGTTGTGTTTGTTCTTGATCTCAAGTCATGATTTTTGATGGAATTGCGCCAATTTTTTTCATGAGTGTCGGCCATATCAGAATACATCAACACACCAAATATGTGTATTCTGAGGCTCATACGTTTGAGGATAGCTCCTATTGCGTAAAAGTCATTCTGGTGAAAAAGTTCGTATCACGGATGCATCTTCAGTTGTGTTTGTTCTTGATCTCAAGTCATGATTTTTGATGGAATTGCGCCAATTGTTTTCATGAGTGTTGGCGATATCAGAATGCATCAACACACCAAATATGTGTATTCTGAGGCTCATACGTTTGAGGATAGCTCCTATTGCGTAAAGGTCATGCTTGTGAAAAAGTTCGAATCACTGAATGCATGTTCAGTTGTGTTTGTTCTTGACCTCAAGTCATGATTTTTGATGGAATTGCGCCAATTTTTTTCATGAGAGTCGGCCATATCAGAATGCATCAACACACCAAATATGTGTATTCTGAGGCTCATACGTTTGAGGATAGCTCCTATTGCGTAAAGGTCTTGCTTGTGAAAAAGTTCGAATCACTGATGCATGTTCAGTTGTGTTTGTTCTTGACCTCAAGTCATGATTTTTGATGGAATTGCGCCAATTTTTTTCATGAGTGTCGGCCATATCAGAATGCATCAACACACCAAATATGTGTACTCTGAGGCTCATACGTTTGAGGATAGCTCCTATTGCGTAAAAGTCATTCTGGTGAAAAAGTTCGAATCACTGAATGCATGTTCAGTTGTGTTTGTTCTTGATCTCAAGTCATGATTTTTGATGGAATTGCGCCAATTTATTTCATGAGTGTTGGCCATATCAGAGTGCATCTACACACCAAATATGTGTATTCTGAGGCTCATACGTTTGAGGATAGCTCCTATTGCGTAAAGGTCATGCTTGTGAAAAAGTTCGAATCACTGATGCATGTTCAGTTGTGTTTGTTCTTGACCTCAAGTCATGATTTTTGATGGAATTGCGCCAATTTTTTTCATGAGTGTCGGCCATATCAGAATGCATCAACACACCAAATATGTGTATTCTGAGGCTCATACGTTTGAGGAAAGCTCCTATTGCGTAAAAGTCATTCTGGTGAAAAAGTTCGAATCACTGAATGCATGTTCAGTTGTGTTTGTTCTTGATCTCAAGTCATGATTTTTGATGGAATTGCGCCAATTTTTTTCATGAGTGTCGGCCATATCAGAATACATCAACACACCAAATATGTGTATTCTGAGGCTCATACGTTTGAGGATAGCTCCTATTGCGTAAAAGTCATTCTGGTGAAAAAGTTCGTATCACGGATGCATCTTCAGTTGTGTTTGTTCTTGATCTCAAGTCATGATTTTTGATGGAATTGCGCCAATTGTTTTCATGAGTGTTGCCGATATCAGAATGCATCAACACACCAAATATGTGTATTCTGAGGCTCATACGTTTGAGGATAGCTCCTATTGCGTAAAGGTCATGCTTGTGAAAAAGTTCGAATCACTGAATGCATGTTCAGTTGTGTTTGTTCTTGACCTCAAGTCATGATTTTTGATGGAATTGCGCCAATTTTTTTCATGAGAGTCGGCCATATCAGAATGCATCAACACACCAAATATGTGTATTCTGAGGCTCATACGTTTGAGGATAGCTCCTATTGCGTAAAGGTCTTGCTTGTGAAAAAGTTCGAATCACTGATGCATGTTCAGTTGTGTTTGTTCTTGACCTCAAGTCATGATTTTTGATGGAATTGCGCCAATTTTTTTCATGAGTGTCGGCCATATCAGAATGCATCAACACACCAAATATGTGTATTCTGAGGCTCATACGTTTGAGGATAGCTCCTATTGCGTAAAAGTCATTCTGGTGAAAAAGTTCGTATCACGGATGCATCTTCAGTTGTGTTTGTTCTTGATCTCAAGTCATGATTTTTGATGGAATTGCGCCAATTGTTTTCATGAGTGTTGGCGATATCAGAATGCATCAACACACCAAATATGTGTATTCTGAGGCTCATACGTTTGAGGATAGCTCCTATTGCGTAAAGGTCATGCTTGTGAAAAAGTTCGAATCACTGAATGCATGTTCAGTTGTGTTTGTTCTTGACCTCAAGTCATGATTTTTGATGGAATTGCGCCAATTTTTTTCATGAGAGTCGGCCATATCAGAATGCATCAACACACCAAATATGTGTATTCTGAGGCTCATACGTTTGAGGATAGCTCCTATTGCGTAAAGGTCTTGCTTGTGAAAAAGTTCGAATCACTGATGCATGTTCAGTTGTGTTTGTTCTTGACCTCAAGTCATGATTTTTGATGGAATTGCGCCAATTTTTTTCATGAGTGTCGGCCATATCAGAATGCATCAACACACCAAATATGTGTACTCTGAGGCTCATACGTTTGAGGATAGCTCCTATTGCGTAAAAGTCATTCTGGTGAAAAAGTTCGAATCACTGAATGCATGTTCAGTTGTGTTTGTTCTTGATCTCAAGTCATGATTTTTGATGGAATTGCGCCAATTTATTTCATGAGTGTTGGCCATATCAGAGTGCATCTACACACCAAATATGTGTATTCTGAGGCTCATACGTTTGAGGATAGCTCCTATTGCGTAAAGGTCATGCTTGTGAAAAAGTTCGAATCACTGATGCATGTTCAGTTGTGTTTGTTCTTGACCTCAAGTCATGATTTTTGATGGAATTGCGCCAATTTTTTTCATGAGTGTCGGCCATATCAGAATGCATCAACACACCAAATATGTGTATTCTGAGGCTCATACGTTTGAGGAAAGCTCCTATTGCGTAAAAGTCATTCTGGTGAAAAAGTTCGAATCACTGAATGCATGTTCAGTTGTGTTTGTTCTTGATCTCAAGTCATGATTTTTGATGGAATTGCGCCAATTTTTTTCATGAGTGTCGGCCATATCAGAATACATCAACACACCAAATATGTGTATTCTGAGGCTCATACGTTTGAGGATAGCTCCTATTGCGTAAAAGTCATTCTGGTGAAAAAGTTCGTATCACGGATGCATCTTCAGTTGTGTTTGTTCTTGATCTCAAGTCATGATTTTTGATGGAATTGCGCCAATTGTTTTCATGAGTGTTGGCGATATCAGAATGCATCAACACACCAAATATGTGTATTCTGAGGCTCATACGTTTGAGGATAGCTCCTATTGCGTAAAGGTCATGCTTGTGAAAAAGTTCGAATCACTGAATGCATGTTCAGTTGTGTTTGTTCTTGACCTCAAGTCATGATTTTTGATGGAATTGCGCCAATTTTTTTCATGAGAGTCGGCCATATCAGAATGCATCAACACACCAAATATGTGTATTCTGAGGCTCATACGTTTGAGGATAGCTCCTATTGCGTAAAGGTCTTGCTTGTGAAAAAGTTCGAATCACTGATGCATGTTCAGTTGTGTTTGTTCTTGACCTCAAGTCATGATTTTTGATGGAATTGCGCCAATTTTTTTCATGAGTGTCGGCCATATCAGAATGCATCAACACACCAAATATGTGTACTCTGAGGCTCATACGTTTGAGGATAGCTCCTATTGCGTAAAGGTCATGCTTGTGAAAAAGTTCGAATCACTCAATGCATGTTCAGTTGTGTTTGTTCTTGATCTCAAGTCATGATTTTTGATGGAATTGCGCCAATTTTTTTCATGACTGTCGGCCATATCAGAATACATCAACACACCAAATATGTGTATTCTGAGGCTCATACGTTTGAGGATAGCTCCTATTGCGTAAAAGTCATTCTGGTGAAAAAGTTCGAATCACTGAATGCATGTTCAGTTGTGTTTGTTCTTGATCTCAAGTCATGATTTTTGATGGAATTGCGCCAATTTATTTCATGAGTGTTTGCCATATCAGAGTGCATCTACACACCAAATATGTGTATTCTGAGGCTCATACGTTTGAGGATAGCTCCTATTGCGTAAAAGTCATTCTGGTGAAAAAGTTCGTATCACGGATGCATCTTCAGTTGTGTTTGTTCTTGATCTCAAGTCATGATTTTTGATGGAATTGCGCCAATTGTTTTCATGAGTGTTGGCGATATCAGAATGCATCAACACACCAAATATGTGTATTCTGAGGCTCATACGTTTGAGGATAGCTCCTATTGCGTAAAGGTCATGCTTGTGAAAAAGTTCGAATCACTGAATGCATGTTCAGTTGTGTTTGTTCTTGACCTCAAGTCATGATTTTTGATGGAATTGCGCCAATTTTTTTCATGAGAGTCGGCCATATCAGAATGCATCAACACACCAAATATGTGTATTCTGAGGCTCATACGTTTGAGGATAGCTCCTATTGCGTAAAGGTCTTGCTTGTGAAAAAGTTCGAATCACTGATGCATGTTCAGTTGTGTTTGTTCTTGACCTCAAGTCATGATTTTTGATGGAATTGCGCCAATTTTTTTCATGAGTGTCGGCCATATCAGAATGCATCAACACACCAAATATGTGTACTCTGAGGCTCATACGTTTGAGGATAGCTCCTATTGCGTAAAGGTCATGCTTGTGAAAAAGTTCGAATCACTCAATGCATGTTCAGTTGTGTTTGTTCTTGATCTCAAGTCATGATTTTTGATGGAATTGCGCCAATTTTTTTCATGACTGTCGGCCATATCAGAATACATCAACACACCAAATATGTGTATTCTGAGGCTCATACGTTTGAGGATAGCTCCTATTGCGTAAAAGTCATTCTGGTGAAAAAGTTCGAATCACTGAATGCATGTTCAGTTGTGTTTGTTCTTGATCTCAAGTCATGATTTTTGATGGAATTGCGCCAATTTATTTCATGAGTGTTTGCCATATCAGAGTGCATCTACACACCAAATATGTGTATTCTGAGGCTCATACGTTTGAGGATAGCTCCTATTGCGTAAAAGTCATGCTTGTGAAAAAGTTCGAATCACTGATGCATGTTCAGTTGTGTTTGTTCTTGACCTCAAGTCATGATTTTTGATGGAATTGCGCCAATTTTTTTCATGAGTGTCGGCCATATCAGAATGCATCAACACACCAAATATGTGTATTCTGAGGCTCATACGTTTGAGGATAGCTCCTATTGCGTAAAGGTCATGCTTGTGAAAAAGTTCGAATCACTGAATGCATGTTCAGTTGTGTTTGTTCTTGACCTCAAGTCATGATTTTTGATGGAATTGCGCCAATTTTTTTCATAAGAGTCGGCCATATCAGAATGCATAGACACACCAAATATGTGTATTCTGAGGCTCATACGTTTGAGGAAAACTCCTATTGCGTAAAAGTCATTCTGGTGAAAAAGTTCGAATCACTGATGCATGTTCAGTTGTGTTTGTTCTTGACCTCAAGTCATGATTTTTGATGGAATTGCGCCAATTTTTTTCATGAGTGTCGGCCATATCAGAATGCATCAACACACCAAATATGTGTATTCTGAGGCTCATACGTTTGAGGAAAGCTCCTATTGCGTAAAAGTCATTCTGGTGAAAAAGTTCGAATCACTGAATGCATGTTCAGTTGTGTTTGTTCTTGATCTCAAGTCATGATTTTTGATGGAATTGCGCCAATTTTTTTCATGAGTGTCGGCCAAATCAGAATACATCAACACACCAAATATGTGTATTCTGAGGCTCATACGTTTGAGGATAGCTCCTATTGCGTAAAAGTCATTCTGGTGAAAAAGTTCGTATCACGGATGCATCTTCAGTTGTGTTTGTTCTTGATCTCAAGTCATGATTTTTGATGGAATTGCGCCAATTTTGTTCATGAGTGTCGGCCATATCAGAATGCATCAACACACCAAATATGTGTATTCTGAGGCTCATACGTTTGAGGATAGCTCCTATTGCGTAAAGGTCATGCTTGTGAAAAAGTTCGAATCACTGATGCATGTTCAGTTGTGTTTGTTCTTGACCTCAAGTCATGATTTTTGATGGAATTGCGCCAATTGTTTTCATGAGTGTTGGCGATATCAGAATGCATCAACACACCAAATATGTGTATTCTGAGGCTCATACGTTTGAGGATAGCTCCTATTGCGTAAAGGTCATGCTTGTGAAAAAGTTCGAATCACTGAATGCATGTTCAGTTGTGTTTGTTCTTGACCTCAAGTCATGATTTTTGATGGAATTGCGCCAATTTTTTTCATGAGAGTCGGCCATATCAGAATGCATCAACACACCAAATATGTGTATTCTGAGGCTCATACGTTTGAGGATAGCTCCTATTGCGTAAAGGTCTTGCTTGTGAAAAAGTTCGAATCACTGATGCATGTTCAGTTGTGTTTGTTCTTGACCTCAAGTCATGATTTTTGATGGAATTGCGCCAATTTTTTTCATGAGTGTCGGCCATATCAGAATGCATCAACACACCAAATATGTGTACTCTGAGGCTCATACGTTTGAGGATAGCTCCTATTGCGTAAAAGTCATTCTGGTGAAAAAGTTCGAATCACTCAATGCATGTTCAGTTGTGTTTGTTCTTGATCTCAAGTCATGATTTTTGATGGAATTGCGCCAATTTTTTTCATGACTGTCGGCCATATCAGAATACATCAACACACCAAATATGTGTATTCTGAGGCTCATACGTTTGAGGATAGCTCCTATTGCGTAAAAGTCATTCTGGTGAAAAAGTTCGTATCACGGATGCATCTTCAGTTGTGTTTGTTCTTGATCTCAAGTCATGATTTTTAATGGAATTGCGCCATTTTTTTTCATGAGTGTCGGCCATATCAGAATGCATCAACACACTAAATATGTGTATTCTGAGGCTCATACGTTTGAGGATAGCTCTTATTGCGTAAAAGTCATTCTGGTGAAAAAGTTCGTATCACTGAATGCATCTTCAGTTGTGTTTGTTCTTGATCTCAAGTCATGTTTTGTGATGGAATTGAGCCAATTTTTTTCATGAGTGTCGGCCATATCAGAATGCATCTACACACCAAATATGTGTATTCTGAGGCTCATACGTTTGAGGACAGCTCCTATTGCGTAAATGTCATGCTGGTGAAAAAGTTCGTATCACGGATGCATGTTCAGTTGTGTTTGTTCTTGATCTCAAGTCATGTTTTTTGATGGAATTGAGCCAAGTTTTTTCATGAGTGTCGGCCATATCAGAATGCATCTACACACCAAATATGTGTATTCTGAGGCTCATACGTTTGAGGATAGCTCCTATTGCGTAAAGGTCATGCTTGTGAAAAAGTTCGAATCACTGATGCATGTTCAGTTGTGTTTGTTCTTGACCTCAAGTCATGATTTTTGATGGAATTGCGCCAATTTTTTTCATGAGTGTCGGCCATATCAGAATGCATCAACACACCAAATATGTGTATTCTGAGGCTGATACGTTTGAGGATAGCTCCTGTTGCGTAAAAGTCATTCTGGTGAAAAGGTTCGTATCACTGAATGCATGTTCAGTTGTGTTTGTTCTTGATCTCAAGTGATGATTTTTGATGGAATTGCGCCAATTTTTTTCATGAGTGTCGGCCATATCAGAATGCATCAACACACCAAATATGTGTATTCTGAGGCTCATACGTTTGAGGATAGCTCCTATTGCGTAAAGGTCATGCTGGTGAAAAAGTTCGAATCACTGAATGCATGTTCAGTTGTTTTTGTTCTTGACCTCAAGTCATGATTTTTGATGGAATTGCGCCAATTTTTTTCATGAGTGTCGGCCATGTCAGAATGCATCAAAACACCAAATATGTGTATTCTGAGGCTCATACGTTTGAGGATAGCTCCTATGGGTAAAAGTCATTCTCGTGAAAAAGTTCGAATCACTGAATGCATGTTCAGTTGTGTTTGTTCTTGATCTCAAGTCATGATTTTTGATGGAATTTCGCCAATTTATTTCATGAGTGTCGGCCATATCAGAATGCATCTACACACCAAATATGTGTATTCTGAGGCTCATACGTTTGAGGATAGCTCCCATTCCGTAAAGGTCATGCTTGTGAAAAAGTTCGAATCACTGAATGCATGTTCAGTTGTGTTTGTTCTTGATCTCAAGTCATGATTTTTGATGGAATTGCGCCAATTTTTTTCATGAGTGTCGGCCATATCAGAATACATCAACACACCAAATATGTGTATTCTGAGGCTCATACGTTTGAGGATAGCTCCTATTGCGTAAAAGTCATTCTGGTGAAAAAGTTCGTATCACGGATGCATCTTCAGTTGTGTTTGTTCTTGATCTCAAGTCATGATTTTTGATGGAATTGCGCCAATTTTGTTCATGAGTGTCGGCCATATCAGAATGCATCAACACACCAAATATGTGTATTCTGAGGCTCATACGTTTGAGGATAGCTCCTATTGCGTAAAGGTCATGCTTGTGAAAAAGTTCGAATCACTGATGCATGTTCAGTTGTGTTTGTTCTTGACCTCAAGTCATGATTTTTGATGGAATTGCGCCAATTGTTTTCATGAGTGTTGGCGATATCAGAATGCATCAACACACCAAATATGTGTATTCTGAGGCTCATACGTTTGAGGATAGCTCCTATTGCGTAAAAGTCATTCTGGTGAAAAAGTTCGAATCACTGAATGCATGTTCAGTTGTGTTTGTTCTTGATCTCAAGTGATGATTTTTGATGGAATTGCGCCAATTTATTTCATGAGTGTCGGCCATATCAGAGTGCATCAACACACCAAATATGTGTATTCGGAGGCTCATACGTTTGAGGATAGCTCCTATTGCGTAAAGGTCATGCTTGTGAAAAAGTTCGAATCACTGATGCATGTTCAGTTGTGTTTGTTCTTGACCTCAAGTGATGATTTTTGATGGAATTGCGCCAATTTTTTTCATGAGTGTCGGCCATATCAGAATGCATAGACACACCAAATATGTGTATTCTGAGGCTCATACGTTTGAGGAAAACTGCTATTGCGTAAAGGTCAATCTGGTGAAAAAGTTCGAATCACTGAATGCATGTTCAGTTGTGTTTGTTCTTGATCTCAAGTCATGATTTTTGATGGAATTGCGCCAATTTTTTTCATGAGTGTCGGCCATATCAGAATGCATCAACACACCAAATATGTGTATTCTGAGGCTCATACGTTTGAGGATAGCTCCTATTGCGTAAAAGTCATTCTCGTGAAAAAGTTCGAACCACTGAATGCATGTTCAGTTGTGTTTGTTCTTGATCTCAAGTGATGATTTTTGATGGAATTGCGCCATTTTTTTTCATGAGTGTCGGCCATATCAGAATACATCAACACACCAAATATGTGTATTCTGAGGCTCATACGTTTGAGGATAGCTCCTATTGCGTAAAAGTCATTCTGGTGAAAAAGTTCGTATCACGGATGCATCTTCAGTTGTGTTTGTTCTTGATCTCAAGTTATGTTTTTTGATGGAATTGAGCCAATTTTTTTCATGAGTGTCGGCCATATCAGAATGCATCTACACACCAAATATGTGTATTCTGAGGCTCATACGTTTGAGGATAGCTCCTATTGCGTAAAGGTCATGCTTGTGAAAAAGTTCGAATCACTGAATGCATGTTCAGTTGTGTTTGTTCTTGACCTCAAGTCATGATTGTTGATGGAATTGCGCCAATTTTTTTCATGAGTGTCGGCCATATCAGAATGCATCTACACACCAAATATGTGTATTCTGAGGCTCATACGTTTGAGGAAAGCTCCTATTGCGTAAAAGTCATTCTGGTGAAAAGGTTCGTATCACTGAATGCATGTTCAGTTGTGTTTCTTCTTGATCTCAAGTCATGATTTTTGATGGAATTGCGCCAATTTTTTTCATGAGTGTCGGCCATATCAGAATGCATCAACACACCAAATATGTGTATTCTGAGGCTCATACGTTTGAGGATAGCTCCTATTGCGTAAAAGTCATTCTGGTGAAAAAGTTCGAATCACTGAATGCATGTTCAGTTGTGTTTGTTCTTGATCTCAAGTCATGATTTTTGATGGAATTGCGCCAATTTATTTCATGAGTGTTGGCCATATCAGAGTGCATCTACACACCAAATATGTGTATTCTGAGGCTCATACGTTTGAGGATAGCTCCTATTGCGTAAAGGTCATGCTTGTGAAAAAGTTCGAATCACTGATGCATGTTCAGTTGTGTTTGTTCTTGACCTCAAGTCATGATTTTTGATGGAATTGCGCCAATTTTTTTCATGAGTGTCGGCCATATCAGAATGCATCAACACACCAAATATGTGTATTCTGAGGCTCATACGTTTGAGGATAGCTCCTATTGCGTAAAGGTCATGCTTGTGAAAAAGTTCGAATCACTGATGCATCTTCAGTTGTGTTTGTTCTTGACCTCAAGTCATGATTTTTGATGGAATTGCGCCAATTTTTTTCATAAGAGTCGGCCATATCAGAATGCATCAACACACCAAATATGTGTATTCTGAGGCTCATACGTTTGAGGATAGCTCCTATTGCGTAAAGGTCATTCTGGTGAAAAAGTTCGAATCACTGATGCATGTTCAGTTGTGTTTGTTCTTGACCTCAAGTCATGATTTTTGATGGAATTGCGCCAATTTTTTTCATGAGTGTCGGCCATATCAGAATGCATCAACACACCAAATATGTGTATTCTGAGGCTCATACGTTTGAGGAAAGCTCCTATTGCGTAAAAGTCATTCTGGTGAAAAAGTTCGAATCACTGAATGCATGTTCAGTTGTGTTTGTTCTTGATCTCAAGTCATGATTTTTGATGGAATTGCGCCAATTTATTTCATGAGTGTTGGCCATATCAGAGTGCATCTACACACCAAATATGTGTATTCTGAGGCTCATACGTTTGAGGATAGCTCCTATTGCGTAAAGGTCATGCTTGTGAAAAAGTTCGAATCACTGATGCATGTTCAGTTGTGTTTGTTCTTGACCTCAAGTCATGATTTTTGATGGAATTGCGCCAATTTTTTTCATGAGTGTCGGCCATATCAGAATGCATCAACACACCAAATATGTGTATTCTGAGGCTCATACGTTTGAGGATAGCTCCTATTGCGTAAAGGTCATGCTTGTGAAAAAGTTCGAATCACTGATGCATGTTCAGTTGTGTTTGTTCTTGACCTCAAGTCATGATTTTTGATGGAATTGCGCCAATTTTTTTCATGAGTGTCGGCCATATCAGAATGCATCAACACACCAAATATGTGTATTCTGAGGCTGATACGTTTGAGGATAGCTCCTGTTGCGTAAAAGTCATTCTGGTGAAAAGGTTCATATCACTGAATGCATGTTCAGTTGTGTTTGTTCTTGATCTCAAGTCATGATTTTTGATGGAATTGCGCCAATTTTTTTCATGAGTGTCGGCCATATCAGAATGCATCAACACACCAAATATGTGTATTCTGAGGCTCATACGTTTGAGGATAGCTCCTATTGCGTAAAGGTCATGCTGGTGAAAAAGTTCGAATCACTGAATGCATGTTCAGTTGTTTTTGTTCTTGACCTCAAGTCATGATTTTTGATGGAATTGCGCCAATTTTTTTCATGAGTGTCGGCCATGTCAGAATGCATGAAAACACCAAATATGTGTATTCTGAGGCTCATACGTTTGAGGATAGCTCCTATGGGTAAAAGTCATTCTCGTGAAAAAGTTCGAATCACTGAATGCATGTTCAGTTGTGTTTGTTCTTGATCTCAAGTCATGATTTTTGATGGAATTGCGCCAATTTATTTCATGAGTGTCGGCCATATCAGAATGCATCTACACACCAAATATGTGTATTCTGAGGCTCATACGTTTGAGGATAGCTCCCATTCCGTAAAGGTCATGCTTGTGAAAAAGTTCGAATCACTGAATGCATGTTCAGTTGTGTTTGTTCTTGATCTCAAGTCATGATTTTTGATGGAATTGCGCCAATTTTTTTCATGAGTGTCGGCCATATCAGAATACATCCCGCACCAAATATGTGTATTCTGAGGCTCATACGTTTGAGGATAGCTCCTATTGCGTAAAAGTCATTCTGGTGAAAAAGTTCGTATCACGGATGCATCTTCAGTTGTGTTTGTTCTTGATCTCAAGTCATGATTTTTGATGGAATTGCGCCAATTTTGTTCATGAGTGTCGGCCATATCAGAATGCATCAACACACCAAATATGTGTATTCTGAGGCTCATACGTTTGAGGATAGCTCCTATTGCGTAAAGGTCATGCTTGTGAAAAAGTTCGAATCACTGATGCATGTTCAGTTGTGTTTGTTCTTGACCTCAAGTCATGATTTTTGATGGAATTGCGCCAATTGTTTTCATGAGTGTTGGCGATATCAGAATGCATCAACACACCAAATATGTGTATTCTGAGGCTCATACGTTTGAGGATAGCTCCTATTGCGTAAAAGTCATTCTGGTGAAAAAGTTCGAATCACTGAATGCATGTTCAGTTGTGTTTGTTCTTGATCTCAAGTGATGATTTTTGATGGAATTGCGCCAATTTATTTCATGAGTGTCGGCCATATCAGAGTGCATCAACACACCAAATATGTGTATTCGGAGGCTCATACGTTTGAGGATAGCTCCTATTGCGTAAAGGTCATGCTTGTGAAAAAGTTCGAATCACTGATGCATGTTCAGTTGTGTTTGTTCTTGACCTCAAGTGATGATTTTTGATGGAATTGCGCCAATTTTTTTCATGAGTGTCGGCCATATCAGAATGCATAGACACACCAAATATGTGTATTCTGAGGCTCATACGTTTGAGGAAAACTCCTATTGCGTAAAGGTCAATCTGGTGAAAAAGTTCGAATCACTGAATGCATGTTCAGTTGTGTTTGTTCTTGATCTCAAGTCATGATTTTTGATGGAATTGCGCCAATTTTTTTCATGAGTGTCGGCCATATCAGAATGCATCAACACACCAAATATGTGTATTCTGAGGCTCATACGTTTGAGGATAGCTCCTATTGCGTAAAAGTCATTCTCGTGAAAAAGTTCGAACCACTGAATGCATGTTCAGTTGTGTTTGTTCTTGATCTCAAGTGATGATTTTTGATGGAATTGCGCCATTTTTTTTCATGAGTGTCGGCCATATCAGAATACATCAACACACCAAATATGTGTATTCTGAGGCTCATACGTTTGAGGATAGCTCCTATTGCGTAAAAGTCATTCTGGTGAAAAAGTTCGTATCACGGATGCATCTTCAGTTGTGTTTGTTCTTGATCTCAAGTTATGTTTTTTGATGGAATTGAGCCAATTTTTTTCATGAGTGTCGGCCATATCAGAATGCATCTACACACCAAATATGTGTATTCTGAGGCTCATACGTTTGAGGATAGCTCCTATTGCGTAAAGGTCATGCTTGTGAAAAAGTTCGAATCACTGAATGCATGTTCAGTTGTGTTTGTTCTTGACCTCAAGTCATGATTGTTGATGGAATTGCGCCAATTTTTTTCATGAGTGTCGGCCATATCAGAATGCATCTACACACCAAATATGTGTATTCTGAGGCTCATACGTTTGAGGAAAGCTCCTATTGCGTAAAAGTCATTCTGGTGAAAAGGTTCGTATCACTGAATGCATGTTCAGTTGTGTTTCTTCTTGATCTCAAGTCATGATTTTTGATGGAATTGCGCCAATTTTTTTCATGAGTGTCGGCCATATCAGAATGCATCAACACACCAAATATGTGTATTCTGAGGCTCATACGTTTGAGGATAGCTCCTATTGCGTAAAAGTCATTCTGGTGAAAAAGTTCGAATCACTGAATGCATGTTCAGTTGTGTTTGTTCTTGATCTCAAGTCATGATTTTTGATGGAATTGCGCCAATTTATTTCATGAGTGTTGGCCATATCAGAGTGCATCTACACACCAAATATGTGTATTCTGAGGCTCATACGTTTGAGGATAGCTCCTATTGCGTAAAGGTCATGCTTGTGAAAAAGTTCGAATCACTGATGCATGTTCAGTTGTGTTTGTTCTTGACCTCAAGTCATGATTTTTGATGGAATTGCGCCAATTTTTTTCATGAGTGTCGGCCATATCAGAATGCATCAACACACCAAATATGTGTATTCTGAGGCTCATACGTTTGAGGATAGCTCCTATTGCGTAAAGGTCATGCTTGTGAAAAAGTTCGAATCACTGATGCATCTTCAGTTGTGTTTGTTCTTGACCTCAAGTCATGATTTTTGATGGAATTGCGCCAATTTTTTTCATAAGAGTCGGCCATATCAGAATGCATCAACACACCAAATATGTGTATTCTGAGGCTCATACGTTTGAGGATAGCTCCTATTGCGTAAAGGTCATGCTTGTGAAAAAGTTCGAATCACTGATGCATGTTCAGTTGTGTTTGTTCTTGACCTCAAGTCATGATTTTTGATGGAATTGCGCCAATTTTTTTCATGAGTGTCGGCCATATCAGAATGCATCAACACACCAAATATGTGTATTCTGAGGCTCATACGTTTGAGGATAGCTCCTATTGCGTAAAGGTCATGCTTGTGAAAAAGTTCGAATCACTGATGCATCTTCAGTTGTGTTTGTTCTTGACCTCAAGTCATGATTTTTGATGGAATTGCGCCAATTTTTTTCATAAGAGTCGGCCATATCAGAATGCATCAACACACCAAATATGTGTATTCTGAGGCTCATACGTTTGAGGATAGCTCCTATTGCGTAAAGGTCATTCTGGTGAAAAAGTTCGAATCACTGATGCATGTTCAGTTGTGTTTGTTCTTGACCTCAAGTCATGATTTTTGATGGAATTGCGCCAATTTTTTTCATGAGTGTCGGCCATATCAGAATGCATCTACACACCAAATATGTGTATTCTGAGGCTCATACGTTTGAGGAAAGCTCCTATTGCGTAAAAGTCATTCTGGTGAAAAGGTTCGTATCACTGAATGCATGTTCAGTTGTGTTTCTTCTTGATCTCAAGTCATGATTTTTGATGGAATTGCGCCAATTTTTTTCATGAGTGTCGGCCATATCAGAATGCATCAACACACCAAATATGTGTATTCTGAGGCTCATACGTTTGAGGATAGCTCCTATTGCGTAAAAGTCATTCTGGTGAAAAAGTTCGAATCACTGAATGCATGTTCAGTTGTGTTTGTTCTTGATCTCAAGTCATGATTTTTGATGGAATTGCGCCAATTTATTTCATGAGTGTTGGCCATATCAGAGTGCATCTACACACCAAATATGTGTATTCTGAGGCTCATACGTTTGAGGATAGCTCCTATTGCGTAAAGGTCATGCTTGTGAAAAAGTTCGAATCACTGATGCATGTTCAGTTGTGTTTGTTCTTGACCTCAAGTCATGATTTTTGATGGAATTGCGCCAATTTTTTTCATGAGTGTCGGCCATATCAGAATGCATCAACACACCAAATATGTGTATTCTGAGGCTCATACGTTTGAGGATAGCTCCTATTGCGTAAAGGTCATGCTTGTGAAAAAGTTCGAATCACTGATGCATCTTCAGTTGTGTTTGTTCTTGACCTCAAGTCATGATTTTTGATGGAATTGCGCCAATTTTTTTCATAAGAGTCGGCCATATCAGAATGCATCAACACACCAAATATGTGTATTCTGAGGCTCATACGTTTGAGGATAGCTCCTATTGCGTAAAGGTCATTCTGGTGAAAAAGTTCGAATCACTGATGCATGTTCAGTTGTGTTTGTTCTTGACCTCAAGTCATGATTTTTGATGGAATTGCGCCAATTTTTTTCATGAGTGTCGGCCATATCAGAATGCATCAACACACCAAATATGTGTATTCTGAGGCTCATACGTTTGAGGAAAGCTCCTATTGCGTAAAAGTCATTCTGGTGAAAAAGTTCGAATCACTGAATGCATGTTCAGTTGTGTTTGTTCTTGATCTCAAGTCATGATTTTTGATGGAATTGCGCCAATTTTTTTCATGAGTGTCGGCCATATCAGAATGCATAGACACACCAAATATGTGTATTCTGAGGCTCATACGTTTGAGGAAAACTCCTATTGCGTAAAGGTCAATCTGGTGAAAAAGTTCGAATCACTGAATGCATGTTCAGTTGTGTTTGTTCTTGATCTCAAGTCATGATTTTTGATGGAATTGCGCCAATTTTTTTCATGAGTGTCGGCCATATCAGAATGCATCAACACACCAAATATGTGTATTCTGAGGCTCATACGTTTGAGGATAGCTCCTATTGCGTAAAAGTCATTCTCGTGAAAAAGTTCGAACCACTGAATGCATGTTCAGTTGTGTTTGTTCTTGATCTCAAGTGATGATTTTTGATGGAATTGCGCCATTTTTTTTCATGAGTGTCGGCCATATCAGAATACATCAACACACCAAATATGTGTATTCTGAGGCTCATACGTTTGAGGATAGCTCCTATTGCGTAAAAGTCATTCTGGTGAAAAAGTTCGTATCACGGATGCATCTTCAGTTGTGTTTGTTCTTGATCTCAAGTTATGTTTTTTGATGGAATTGAGCCAATTTTTTTCATGAGTGTCGGCCATATCAGAATGCATCTACACACCAAATATGTGTATTCTGAGGCTCATACGTTTGAGGATAGCTCCTATTGCGTAAAGGTCATGCTTGTGAAAAAGTTCGAATCACTGAATGCATGTTCAGTTGTGTTTGTTCTTGACCTCAAGTCATGATTGTTGATGGAATTGCGCCAATTTTTTTCATGAGTGTCGGCCATATCAGAATGCATCTACACACCAAATATGTGTATTCTGAGGCTCATACGTTTGAGGAAAGCTCCTATTGCGTAAAAGTCATTCTGGTGAAAAGGTTCGTATCACTGAATGCATGTTCAGTTGTGTTTCTTCTTGATCTCAAGTCATGATTTTTGATGGAATTGCGCCAATTTTTTTCATGAGTGTCGGCCATATCAGAATGCATCAACACACCAAATATGTGTATTCTGAGGCTCATACGTTTGAGGATAGCTCCTATTGCGTAAAAGTCATTCTGGTGAAAAAGTTCGAATCACTGAATGCATGTTCAGTTGTGTTTGTTCTTGATCTCAAGTCATGATTTTTGATGGAATTGCGCCAATTTATTTCATGAGTGTTGGCCATATCAGAGTGCATCTACACACCAAATATGTGTATTCTGAGGCTCATACGTTTGAGGATAGCTCCTATTGCGTAAAGGTCATGCTTGTGAAAAAGTTCGAATCACTGATGCATGTTCAGTTGTGTTTGTTCTTGACCTCAAGTCATGATTTTTGATGGAATTGCGCCAATTTTTTTCATGAGTGTCGGCCATATCAGAATGCATCAACACACCAAATATGTGTATTCTGAGGCTCATACGTTTGAGGATAGCTCCTATTGCGTAAAGGTCATGCTTGTGAAAAAGTTCGAATCACTGATGCATCTTCAGTTGTGTTTGTTCTTGACCTCAAGTCATGATTTTTGATGGAATTGCGCCAATTTTTTTCATAAGAGTCGGCCATATCAGAATGCATCAACACACCAAATATGTGTATTCTGAGGCTCATACGTTTGAGGATAGCTCCTATTGCGTAAAGGTCATTCTGGTGAAAAAGTTCGAATCACTGATGCATGTTCAGTTGTGTTTGTTCTTGACCTCAAGTCATGATTTTTGATGGAATTGCGCCAATTTTTTTCATGAGTGTCGGCCATATCAGAATGCATCAACACACCAAATATGTGTATTCTGAGGCTCATACGTTTGAGGAAAGCTCCTATTGCGTAAAAGTCATTCTGGTGAAAAAGTTCGAATCACTGAATGCATGTTCAGTTGTGTTTGTTCTTGATCTCAAGTCATGATTTTTGATGGAATTGCGCCAATTTATTTCATGAGTGTTGGCCATATCAGAGTGCATCTACACACCAAATATGTGTATTCTGAGGCTCATACGTTTGAGGATAGCTCCTATTGCGTAAAGGTCATGCTTGTGAAAAAGTTCGAATCACTGATGCATGTTCAGTTGTGTTTGTTCTTGACCTCAAGTCATGATTTTTGATGGAATTGCGCCAATTTTTTTCATAAGAGTCGGCCATATCAGAATGCATCAACACACCAAATATGTGTATTCTGAGGCTCATACGTTTGAGGAAAGCTCCTATTGCGTAAAAGTCATTCTGGTGAAAAAGTTCGAATCACTGAATGCATGTTCAGTTGTGTTTGTTCTTGATCTCAAGTCATGATTTTTGATGGAATTGCGCCAATTTTTTTCATGAGTGTCGGCCATATCAGAATACATCAACACACCAAATATGTGTATTCTGAGGCTCATACGTTTGAGGATAGCTCCTATTGCGTAAAAGTCATTCTGGTGAAAAAGTTCGTATCACGGATGCATCTTCAGTTGTGTTTGTTCTTGATCTCAAGTCATGATTTTTGATGGAATTGCGCCAATTGTTTTCATGAGTGTTGGCGATATCAGAATGCATCAACACACCAAATATGTGTATTCTGAGGCTCATACGTTTGAGGATAGCTCCTATTGCGTAAAGGTCATGCTTGTGAAAAAGTTCGAATCACTGAATGCATGTTCAGTTGTGTTTGTTCTTGACCTCAAGTCATGATTTTTGATGGAATTGCGCCAATTTTTTTCATGAGAGTCGGCCATATCAGAATGCATCAACACACCAAATATGTGTATTCTGAGGCTCATACGTTTGAGGATAGCTCCTATTGCGTAAAGGTCTTGCTTGTGAAAAAGTTCGAATCACTGATGCATGTTCAGTTGTGTTTGTTCTTGACCTCAAGTCATGATTTTTGATGGAATTGCGCCAATTTTTTTCATGAGTGTCGGCCATATCAGAATGCATCAACACACCAAATATGTGTACTCTGAGGCTCATACGTTTGAGGATAGCTCCTATTGCGTAAAAGTCATTCTGGTGAAAAAGTTCGAATCACTGATGCATGTTCAGTTGTGTTTGTTCTTGATCTCAAGTCATGATTTTTGATGGAATTGCGCCAATTTTTTTCATGACTGTCGGCCATATCAGAATACATCAACACACCAAATATGTGTATTCTGAGGCTCATACGTTTGAGGATAGCTCCTATTGCGTAAAAGTCATTCTGGTGAAAAAGTTCGAATCACTGAATGCATGTTCAGTTGTGTTTGTTCTTGATCTCAAGTCATGATTTTTGATGGAATTGCGCCAATTTATTTCATGAGTGTTGGCCATATCAGAGTGCATCTACACACCAAATATGTGTATTCTGAGGCTCATACGTTTGAGGATAGCTCCTATTGCGTAAAAGTCATGCTTGTGAAAAAGTTCGAATCACTGATGCATGTTCAGTTGTGTTTGTTCTTGACCTCAAGTCATGATTTTTGATGGAATTGCGCCAATTTTTTTCATGAGTGTCGGCCATATCAGAATGCATCAACACACCAAATATGTGTATTCTGAGGCTCATACGTTTGAGGATAGCTCCTATTGCGTAAAGGTCATGCTGGTGAAAAAGTTCGAATCACTGAATGCATGTTCAGTTGTGTTTGTTCTTGACCTCAAGTCATGATTTTTGATGGAATTGCGCCAATTTTTTTCATAAGAGTCGGCCATATCAGAATGCATCAACACACCAAATATGTGTATTCTGAGGCTCATACGTTTGAGGATAGCTCCTATTGCGTAAAGGTCATTCTGGTGAAAAAGTTCGAATCACTGATGCATGTTCAGTTGTGTTTGTTCTTGACCTCAAGTCATGATTTTTGATGGAATTGCGCCAATTTTTTTCATGAGTGTCGGCCATATCAGAATGCATCAACACACCAAATATGTGTATTCTGAGGCTCATACGTTTGAGGAAAGCTCCTATTGCGTAAAAGTCATTCTGGTGAAAAAGTTCGAATCACTGAATGCATGTTCAGTTGTGTTTGTTCTTGATCTCAAGTCATGATTTTTGATGGAATTGCGCCAATTTTTTTCATGAGTGTCGGCCATATCAGAATACATCAACACACCAAATATGTGTATTCTGAGGCTCATACGTTTGAGGATAGCTCCTATTGCGTAAAAGTCATTCTGGTGAAAAAGTTCGTATCACGGATGCATCTTCAGTTGTGTTTGTTCTTGATCTCAAGTCATGATTTTTGATGGAATTGCGCCAATTTTTTTCATGAGAGTCGGCCATATCAGAATGCATCAACACACCAAATATGTGTATTCTGAGGCTCATACGTTTGAGGATAGCTCCTATTGCGTAAAGGTCTTGCTTGTGAAAAAGTTCGAATCACTGATGCATGTTCAGTTGTGTTTGTTCTTGACCTCAAGTCATGATTTTTGATGGAATTGCGCCAATTTTTTTCATGAGTGTCGGCCATATCAGAATGCATCAACACACCAAATATGTGTACTCTGAGGCTCATACGTTTGAGGATAGCTCCTATTGCGTAAAAGTCATTCTGGTGAAAAAGTTCGAATCACTCAATGCATGTTCAGTTGTGTTTGTTCTTGACCTCAAGTCATGATTTTTGATGGAATTGCGCCAATTTTTTTCATGACTGTCGGCCATATCAGAATACATCAACACACCAAATATGTGTATTCTGAGGCTCATACGTTTGAGGATAGCTCCTATTGCGTAAAAGTCATTCTGGTGAAAAAGTTCGTATCACGGATGCATCTTCAGTTGTGTTTGTTCTTGATCTCAAGTCATGATTTTTGATGGAATTGCGCCATTTTTTTTCATGAGTGTCGGCCATATCAGAATGCATCAACACACCAAATATGTGTATTCTGAGGCTCATACGTTTGAGGATAGCTCCTATTGCGTAAAAGTCATTCTGGTGAAAAAGTTCGTATCACTGAATGCATCTTCAGTTGTGTTTGTTCTTGATCTCAAGTCATGTTTTGTGATGGAATTGAGCCAATTTTTTTCATGAGTGTCGGCCATATCAGAATGCATCTACACACCAAATATGTGTATTCTGAGGCTCATACGTTTGAGGATAGCTCCTATTGCGTAAATGTCATGCTGGTGAAAAAGTTCGTATCACGGATGCATGTTCAGTTGTGTTTGTTCTTGATCTCAAGTCATGTTTTTTGATGGAATTGAGCCAAGTTTTTTCATGAGTGTCGGCCATATCAGAATGCATCTACACACCAAATATGTGTATTCTGAGGCTCATACGTTTGAGGATAGCTCCTATTGCGTAAAGGTCATGCTTGTGAAAAAGTTCGAATCACTGATGCATGTTCAGTTGTGTTTGTTCTTGACCTCAAGTCATGATTTTTGATGGAATTGCGCCAATTTTTTTCATGAGTGTCGGCCATATCAGAATGCATCAACACACCAAATATGTGTATTCTGAGGCTGATACGTTTGAGGATAGCTCCTATTGCGTAAAAGTCATTCTGGTGAAAAGGTTCGTATCACTGAATGCATGTTCAGTTGTGTTTGTTCTTGATCTCAAGTGATGATTTTTGATGGAATTGCGCCAATTTTTTTCATGAGTGTCGGCCATATCAGAATGCATCAACACACCAAATATGTGTATTCTGAGGCTCATACGTTTGAGGATAGCTCCTATTGCGTAAAGGTGATGCTGGTGAAAAAGTTCGAATCACTGAATGCATGTTCAGTTGTTTTTGTTCTTGACCTCAAGTCATGATTTTTGATGGAATTGCGCCAATTTTTTTCATGAGTGTCGGCCATATAAGAATGCATCAACACACCAAATATGTGTATTCTGAGGCTCATACGTTTGAGGATAGCTCCTATGGGTAAAAGTCATTCTCGTGAAAAAGTTCGAATCACTGAATGCATGTTCAGTTGTGTTTGTTCTTGATCTCAAGTCATGATTTTTGATGGAATTGCGCCAATTTATTTCATGAGTGTCGGCCATATCAGAATGCATCTACACACCAAATATGTGTATTCTGAGGCTCATACGTTTGAGGATAGCTCCTATTGCGTAAAGGTCATGCTTGTGAAAAAGTTCGAATCACTGATGCATGTTCAGTTGTGTTTGTTCTTGACCTCAAGTCATGATTTTTGATGGAATTGCGCCAATTGTTTTCATGAGTGTTGGCGATATCAGAATGCATCAACACACCAAATATGTGTATTCTGAGGCTCATACGTTTGAGGATAGCTCCTATTGCGTAAAGGTCATGCTTGTGAAAAAGTTCGAATCACTGAATGCATGTTCAGTTGTGTTTGTTCTTGACCTCAAGTCATGATTTTTGATGGAATTGCGCCAATTTTTTTCATGAGAGTCGGCCATATCAGAATGCATCAACACACCAAATATGTGTATTCTGAGGCTCATACGTTTGAGGATAGCTCCTATTGCGTAAAGGTCATGCTTGTGAAAAAGTTCGAATCACTGAATGCATGTTCAGTTGTGTTTGTTCTTGACCTCAAGTCATGATTTTTGATGGAATTGCGCCAATTTTTTTCATGAGAGTCGGCCATATCAGAATGCATCAACACACCAAATATGTGTATTCTGAGGCTCATACGTTTGAGGATAGCTCCTATTGCGTAAATGTCTTGCTTGTGAAAAAGTTCGAATCACTGATGCATGTTCAGTTGTGTTTGTTCTTGACCTCAAGTCATGATTTTTGATGGAATTGCGCCAATTTTTTTCATGAGTGTCGGCCATATCAGAATGCATCAACACACCAAATATGTGTACTCTGAGGCTCATACGTTTGAGGATAGCTCTTATTGCGTAAAAGTCATTCTGGTGAAAAAGTTCAAATCACTGAATGCATGTTCAGTTGTGTTTGTTCTTGATCTCAAGTCATGATTTTTGATGGAATTGCGCCAATTTTTTTCATGACTGTCGGCCATATCAGAATACATCAACACACCAAATATGTGTATTCTGAGGCTCATACGTTTGAGGATAGCTCCTATTGCGTAAAAGTCATTCTGGTGAAAAAGTTCGTATCACGGATGCATCTTCAGTTGTGTTTGTTCTTGATCTCAAGTCATGATTTTTGATGGAATTGCGCCATTTTTTTTCATGAGTGTCGGCCATATCAGAATGCATCAACACACCAAATATGTGTATTCTGAGGCTCATACGTTTGAGGATAGCTCCTATTGCGTAAAAGTCATTCTGGTGAAAAAGTTCGTATCACTGAATGCATCTTCAGTTGTGTTTGTTCTTGATCTCAAGTCATGTTTTGTGATGGAATTGAGCCAATTTTTTTCATGAGTGTCGGCCATATCAGAATGCATCTACACACCAAATATGTGTATTCTGAGGCTCATACGTTTGAGGATAGCTCCTATTGCGTAAATGTCATGCTGGTGAAAAAGTTCGTATCACGGATGCATGTTCAGTTGTGTTTGTTCTTGATCTCAAGTCATGTTTTTTGATGGAATTGAGCCAAGTTTTTTCATGAGTGTCGGCCATATCAGAATGCATCTACACACCAAATATGTGTATTCTGAGGCTCATACGTTTGAGGATAGCTCCTATTGCGTAAAGGTCATGCTTTTGAAAAAGTTCGAATCACTGATGCATGTTCAGTTGTGTTTGTTCTTGACCTCAAGTCATGATTTTTGATGGAATTGCGCCAATTTTTTCATGAGTGTCGGCCATATCAGAATGCATCAACACACCAAATATGTGTATTCTGAGGCTGATACGTTTGAGGATAGCTCCTATTGCGTAAAAGTCATTCTGGTGAAAAGGTTCGTATCACTGAATGCATGTTCAGTTGTGTTTCTTCTTGATCTCAAGTGATGATTTTTGATGGAATTGCGCCAATTTTTTTCATGAGTGTCGGCCATATCAGAATGCATCAACACACCAAATATGTGTATTCTGAGGCTCATACGTTTGAGGATAGCTCCTATTGCGTAAAGGTCATGCTGGTGAAAAAGTTCGAATCACTGAATGCATGTTCAGTTGTTTTTGTTCTTGACCTCAAGTCATGATTTTTGATGGAATTGCGCCAATTTTTTTCATGAGTGTCGGCCATGTCAGAATGCATCAACACACCAAATATGTGTATTCTGAGGCTCATACGTTTGAGGATAGCTCCTATGGGTAAAAGTCATTCTCGTGAAAAAGTTCGAATCACTGAATGCATGTTCAGTTGTGTTTGTTCTTGATCTCAAGTCATGATTTTTGATGGAATTGCGCCAATTTATTTCATGAGTGTCGGCCATATCAGAATGCATCTACACACCAAATATGTGTATTCTGAGGCTCATACGTTTGAGGATAGCTCCCATTCCGTAAAGGTCATGCTTGTGAAAAAGTTCGAATCACTGATGCATGTTCAGTTGTGTTTGTTCTTGACCTCAAGTCATGATTTTTGATGGAATTGCGCCAATTTTTTTCATGAGTGTCCGCCATATCACAATGCATCAACACACCAAATATGTGTATTCTGAGGCTCATACGTTTGAGGATAGCTCCTATTGCGTAAGAGTCATTCTCGTGAAAAAGTTCGAATCACTGAATGCATGTTCAGTTGTGTTTGTTCTTGATCTCAAGTGATGATTTTTGATGGAATTGCGCCAATTTTTTTCATGAGTGTCGGCCATATCACAATGCATCAACACACCAAATATGTGTATTCTGAGGCTCATACGTTTGAGGATAGCTCCTATTGCGTAAGAGTCATTCTCGTGAAAAAGTTCGAATAACTGAATGCATGTTCAGTTGTGTTTGTTCTTGATCTCAAGTGATGATTTTCGATGGAATTGCGCCAATTTTTTTCATGAGTGTCGGCCATATCAGAATACATCAACACACCAAATATGTGTATTCTGAGGCTCATACGTTTGAGGATAGCTCCTATTGCGTAAAAGTCATTCTGGTGAAAAAGTTCGTATCACGGATTCATCTTCAGTTGTGTTTGTTCTTGATCTCAAGTCATGTTTTTTGATGGAATTGCGCCAATTTTTTTCATGAGAGTCGGCCATATCAGAATGCATCTACACACCAAATATGTGTATTCTGAGGCTCATACGTTTGAGGATAGCTCCTATTGCGTAAAGGTCATGCTTGTGAAAAAGTTCGAATCACTGATGCATGTTCAGTTCTGTTTGTTCTTGACCTCAAGTCATGATTTTTGATGGAATTGCGCCAATTTTTTTCATCAGTGTCGGCCATATCAGAATGCATCAACACACTAAATATGTGTATTCTGAGGCTCATACGTTTGAGTATAGCTCCTATTGCGTAAAGGTCAGGCTTGTGAAAAAGTTCGAATCACTGATGCATGTTCAGTTGTGTTTGTTCTTGACCTCAAGTCATGATTTTTGATGGAATTGCGCCAATTTTTTTCATGAGAGTCGGCCATATCAGAATGCATCTACACACCAAATATGTGTATTCTGAGGCTCATACGTTTGAGGATAGCTCCTATTGCGTAAAGGTCATGCTTGTGAAAAAGTTCGAATCACTGATGCATGTTCAGTTCTGTTTGTTCTTGACCTCAAGTCATGATTTTTGATGGAATTGCGCCAATTTTTTTCATCAGTGTCGGCCATATCAGAATGCATCAACACACTAAATATGTGTATTCTGAGGCTCATACGTTTGAGTATAGCTCCTATTGCGTAAAGGTCAGGCTTGTGAAAAAGTTCGAATCACTGATGCATGTTCAGTTGTGTTTGTTCTTGACCTCAAGTCATGATTTTTGATGGAATTGCGCCAATTTTTTTCATGAGTGTCGGCCATATCAGAATACACCAACACACCAAATATGTGTATTCTGAGGCTCATACGTTTGAGGATAGCTCCTATTGCGTAAAAGTCATTCTGGTGAAAAAGTTCGAATCACTGATGCATCTTCAGTTGTGTTTGTTCTTGATCTCAAGTCATGTTTTTTGATGGAATTGCGCCAATTTTTTTCATGAGAGTCGGCCATATCAGAATGCATCTACACACCAAATATGTGTATTCTGAGGCTGATACGTTTGAGGATAGCTCCTATTGCGTAAGAGTCATTCTCGTGAAAAAGTTCGAATAACTGAATGCATGTTCAGTTGTGTTTGTTCTTGATCTCAAGTGATGATTTTCGATGGAATTGCGCCAATTTTTTTCATGAGTGTTGGCCATATCAGAATACATCAACACACCAAATATGTGTATTCTGAGGCTCATACGTTTGAGGATAGCTCCTATTGCGTAAAAGTCATTCTGGTGAAAAAGTTCGTATCACGGATGCATCTTCAGTTGTGTTTGTTCTTGATCTCAAGTCATGTTTTTTGATGGAATTGCGCCAATTTTTTTCATGAGAGTCGGCCATATCAGAATGCATCTACACACCAAATATGTGTATTCTGAGGCTCATACGTTTGAGGATAGCTCCTATTGCGTAAAGGTCATGCTTGTGAAAAAGTTCGAATCACTGAATGCATGTTCAGTTCTGTTTGTTCTTGACCTCAAGTCATGATTTTTGATGGAATTGCGCCAATTTTTTTCATCAGTGTCGGCCATATCAAAATGCATCAACACACTAAATATGTGTATTCTGAGGCTGATACGTTTGAGGATAGCTCCTATTGCGTAAAGGTCTTGCTTGTGAAAAAGTTCGAATCACTGATGCATGTTCAGTTGTGTTTGTTCTTGACCTCAAGTCATGATTTTTGATGGAATTGCGCCAATTTTTTTCATGAGTGTCGGCCATATCACAATGCATCAACACACCAAATATGTGTATTCTGAGTCTCATACGTTTGAGGATAGCTCCTATTGCGTAAGAGTCATTCTGGTCAAAAAGTTCGAATCACTGAATGCATGTTCAGTTGTGTTTGTTCTTGATCTCAAGTCATGATTTTTGATGGAATTGCGCCAATTTTTTTCATGAGTGTCGGCCATATCAGAATACACCAACACACCAAATATGTGTATTCTGAGGCTCATACGTTTGAGGATAGCTCCTATTGCGTAAAAGTCATTCTTGTGAAAAAGTTCGTATCACGGATGCATCTTCAGTTGTGTTTGTTCTTGATCTCAAGTCATGTTTTTTGATGGAATTGCGCCAATTTTTTTCATGAGAGTCGGCCATATCAGAATGCATCTACACACCAAATATGTGTATTCTGAGCCTCATACGTTTGAGGATAGCTCCTATTGCGTAAAGGTCATCCTTGTGAAAAAGTTCGAATCACTGATGCATGTTCAGTTGTGTTTGTTCTTGACCTCAAGTCATGATTTTTGATGGAATTGCGCCAATTTTTTTCATGAGTGTCGGCCATATCACAATGCATCAACACACCAAATATGTGTATTCTGAGGCTGATACGTTTGAGGATAGCTCCTATTGCGTAAGAGTCATTCTGGTGAAAAAATTCGAATCACTGAATGCATGTTCAGTTGTGTTTCTTCTTGATCTCAAGTCATGATTTTTGATGGAATTGCGCCAATTTTTTTCATGAGTGTCGGCCATATCACAATGCATCAACACACCAAATATGTGTATTCTGAGGCTGATACGTTTGAGGATAGCTCCTATTGCGTAAAGGTCATGCTTGTGAAAAAATTCGAATCACTGAATGCATGTTCAGTTGTGTTTCTTCTTGATCTCAAGTCATGATTTTTGATGGAATTGCGCCAATTTTTTTCATGAGTGTCGGCCATATCAGAATGCATCAACACACCAAATATGTGTATTCTGAGGCTCATACGTTTGAGGATAGCTCCTATTGCTTAAGAGTCATTCTCGTGAAAAGTTCGAATCACTGATGCATGTTCAGTTCTGTTTGTTCTTGATCTCAGGTCATGATTTTTGATGGAATTGCGCCAATTTTTTTCATGAGTGTCGGCCATATCACAATGCATCAACACAACAAATATGTGTATTCTGAGGCTCATACGTTTGAGGATAGCTCCTATTGCGTAAAAGTCATTCTGGTGAAAAAGTTCGTATCACGGATGCATCTTCAGTTGTGTTTGTTCTTGATCTCAAGTCATGTTTTTTGATGGAATTGAGCCAAATTTTTTCATGAGAGTCGGCCATATCAGAATGCATCTACACACCAAATATGTGTATTCTGAGGCTCATACGTTTGAGGATAGCTCCTATTGCGTAAAGGTCATGCTTGTGAAAAAGTTCGAATCACTGAATGCATGTTCAGTTCTGTTTGTTCTTGACCTCAAGTCATGATTTTTGATGGAATTGCGCCAATTTTTTTCATGAGTGTCGGCCATATCAGAATGCATCAACACACTAAATATGTGTATTCTGAGGCTCATACGTGTGAGGATAGCTCCTATTGCGTAAAGGTCATGCTTGTGAAAAAGTTCGAATCACTGATGCATGTTCAGTTGTGTTTGTTCTTGACCTCAAGTCATGATTTTTGATGGAATTGCGCCAATTTTTTTCATGAGTGTCGGCCATATCACAATGCATCACACACCAAATATGTGTATTCTGAGGCTCATACGTTTGAGGATAGTTCCTATTGCGTAAAGGTCATGCTTGTGAAAAAGTTCGAATCACTGATGCATGTTCAGTTGTGTTTGTTCTTGACCTCAAGTCATGATTTTTGATGGAATTGCGCCAATTTTTTTCATGAGTATCGGCCATATCACAATGCATCAACACACCAAATATGTGTATTCTGAGGCTGATACGTTTGAGGATAGCTCCTATTGCGTAAGAGTCATTCTCGTGAAAAAGTTCGAATCACTGAATGCATGTTCAGTTGTGTTTGTTCTTGATCTCAAGTCATGATTTTTGATGGAATTGCGCCAATTTTTTTCATGAGTGTCGGCCATATCAGAATACATCAACACACCAAATATGTGTATTCTGAGGCTCATACGTTTGAGGATAGCTCCTATTGCGTAAAAGTCATTCTGGTGAAAAAGTTCGTATCACGGATGCATCTTCAGTTGTGTTTGTTCTTGATCTCAAGTCATGTTTTTTGATGGAATTGCGCCAATTTTCTTCATGAGAGTCGGCCATATCAGAATGCATCTACACACCAAATATGTGTATTCTGAGGCTCATACGTTTGAGGATAGCTCCTATTGCGTAAAGGTCATGCTTGTGAAAAAGTTCGAATCACTGAATGCATGTTCAGTTGTGTTTGTTCTTGACCTCAAGTCATGATTTTTGATGGAATTGCGCCAATTTTTTTCATGAGTGTCGGCCATATCAGAATGCATCAACACACTAAATATGTGTATTCTGAGGCTCATACGTTTGAGGATAGCTCCTATTGCGTAAAGGTCATGCTTGTGAAAAAGTTCGAATCACTGAATGCATGTTCAGTTGTGTTTGTTCTTGACCTCAAGTCATGATTTTTGATGGAATTGCGCCAATTTTTTTCATGAGTATCGGCCATATCACAATGCATCAACACACCAAATATGTGTATTCTGAGGCTGATACGTTTGAGGATAGCTCCTATTGCGTAAGAGTTATTCTCGTGAAAAAGTTCGAATCACTGAATGCATGTTCAGTTGTGTTTGTTCTTGATCTCAAGTCATGATTTTTGGTGGAATTGCGACAATTTTTTTCATGAGTGTCGGCCATATCAGAATACATCAACACACCAAATATGTGTATTCTGAGGCTCATACGTTTGAGGATAGCTCCTATTGCGTAAAAGTCATTCTGGTGAAAAAGTTCGTATCACGGATGCATCTTCAGTTGTGTTTGTTCTTGATCTCAAGTCATGTTTTTTGATGGAATTGCGCCAATTTTTTTCATGAGAGTCGGCCATATCAGAATGCATCTACACACCAAATATGTGTATTCGGAGGCTCATACGTTTGAGGATAGCTCCTATTGCGTAAAGGTCATGCTTGTGAAAAAGTTCGAATCACTGAATGCATGTTCAGTTCTGTTTGTTCTTGACCTCAAGTCATGATTTTTGATGGAATTGCGCCAATTTTTTTCATGAGTGTCGGCCATATCAGAATGCATCAACACACTAAATATGTGTATTCTGAGGCTCATACGTTTGAGGATAGCTCCTATTGCGTAAAGGTCATGCTTGTGAAAAAGTTCGAATCACTGAATGCATGTTCAGTTGTGTTTGTTCTTGACCTCAAGTCATGATTTTTGATGGAATTGCGCCAATTTTTTTCATGAGTGTCGGCCATATCACAATGCATCAACACACCAAATATGTGTATTCTGAGGCTGATACGTTTGAGGATAGCTCCTATTGCTTAAGAGTCATGCTTGTGAAAAAATTCGAATCACTGAATGCATGTTCAGTTGTGTTTCTTCTTGATCTCAAGTCATGATTTTTGATGGAATTGCGCCAATTTTTTTCATGAGTGTCGGCCATATCACAATGCATCAACACACCAAATATGTGTATTCTGAGGCTCATACGTTTGAGGATAGCTCCTATTGCTTAAGAGTCATTCTCGTGAAAAAGTTCGAATCACTGATGCATGTTCAGTTGTGTTTGTTCTTGATCTCAGGTCATGATTTTTGATGGAATTGCGCCAATTTTTTTCATGAGTGTCGGCCATATCACAATGCATCAACACAACAAATATGTGTATTCTGAGGCTCATACGTTTGAGGATAGCTCCTATTGCGTAAAAGTCATTCTGGTGAAAAAGTTCGTATCACGGATGCATCTTCAGTTGTGTTTGTTCTTGATCTCAAGTCATGTTTTTTGATGGAATTGAGCCAAATTTTTTCATGAGAGTCGGCCATATCAGAATGCATCTACACACCAAATATGTGTATTCTGAGACTCATACGTTTGAGGATAGCTCCTATTGCGTAAAGGTCATGCTTGTGAAAAAGTTCGAATCACTGAATGCATGTTCAGTTCTGTTTGTTCTTGACCTCAAGTCATGATTTTTGATGGAATTGCGCCAATTTTTTTCATGAGTGTCGGCCATATCAGAATGCATCAACACACTAAATATGTGTATTCTGAGGCTCATACGTTTGAGGATAGCTCCTATTGCGTAAAGGTCATGCTTGTGAAAAAGTTCGAATCACTGATGCATGTTCAGTTGTGTTTGTTCTTGACCTCAAGTCATGATTTTTGATGGAATTGCGCCAATTTTTTTCATGAGTGTCGGCCATATCACAATGCATCACACACCAAATATGTGTATTCTGAGGCTCATACGTTTGAGGATAGTTCCTATTGCGTAAAGGTCATGCTTGTGAAAAAGTTCGAATCACTGATGCATGTTCAGTTGTGTTTGTTCTTGACCTCAAGTCATGATTTTTGATGGAATTGCGCCAATTTTTTTCATGAGTATCGGCCATATCACAATGCATCAACACACCAAATATGTGTATTCTGAGGCTGATACGTTTGAGGATAGCTCCTATTGCGTAAGAGTCATTCTCGTGAAAAAGTTCGAATCACTGAATGCATGTTCAGTTGTGTTTGTTCTTGATCTCAAGTCATGATTTTTGATGGAATTGCGCCAATTTTTTTCATGAGTGTCGGCCATATCAGAATACATCAACACACCAAATATGTGTATTCTGAGGCTCATACGTTTGAGGATAGCTCCTATTGCGTAAAAGTCATTCTGGTGAAAAAGTTCGTATCACGGATGCATCTTCAGTTGTGTTTGTTCTTGATCTCAAGTCATGTTTTTTGATGGAATTGCGCCAATTTTTTTCATAAGAGTCGGCCATATCAGAATCCATCTACACACCAAATATGTGTATTCTGAGGCTCATACGTTTGAGGATAGCTCCTATTGCGTAAAGGTCATGCTTGTGAAAAAGTTCGAATCACTGAATGCATGTTCAGTTCTGTTTGTTCTTGACCTCAAGTCATGATTTTTGATGGAATTGCGCCAATTTTTTTCATGAGTGTCGGCCATATCACAATGCATCAACGCACTAAATATGTGTATTCTGAGGCTCATACGTGTGAGGATAGCTCCTATTGCGTAAAGGTCATGCTTGTGAAAAAGTTCGAATCACTGATGCATGTTCAGTTGTGTTTGTTCTTGACCTCAAGTCATGATTTTTGATGGAATTGCGCCAATTTTTTTCATGAGTGTCGGCCATATCACAATGCATCAACACACCAAATATGTGTATTCTGAGGCTGATACGTTTGAGGATAGCTCCTATTGCGTAAGAGTCATTCTGGTGAAAAAATTCGAATCACTGAATGCATGTTCAGTTGTGTTTGTTCTTGATCTCAAGTCATGATTTTTGATGGAATTGCGCCAATTTTTTTCATGAGTGTCGGCCATATCACAATGCATCAACACACCAAATATGTGTATTCTGACGCTGATACGTTTGAGGATAGCTCCTCTTGCGTAAGAGTCATTCTCGTGAAAAAGTTCGAATCACTGATGCATGTTCAGTTGTGTTTGTTCTTGACCTCAAGTCATGATTTTTGATGGAATTGCGCCAATTTTTTTCATGAGTGTCGGCCATATCACAATGCATCAACACACCAAATATGTGTATTCTGAGGCTGATACGTTTGAGGATAGCTCCTATTCCGTAAGAGTCATTCTCGTGAAAAAGTTCGAATCACTGAATGCATGTTCAGTTGTGTTTGTTCTTGATCTCAAGTGATGATTTTTGATGGAATTGCGCCAATTTATTTCATGAGTGTTGGCCAAATCAGAGTGCATCTACACACCAAATATGTGTATTCTGAGGCTCATACGTTTGAGGATAGCTCCTATTGCTTAAGAGTCATTCTCGTGAAAAAGTTCGAATCACTGATGCATGTTCAGTTGTGTTTGTTCTTGATCTCAGGTCATGATTTTTGATGGAATTGCGCAAATTTTTTTCATGAGTGTCGGCCATATCACAATGCATCAACACAACAAATATGTGTATTCTGAGGCTCATACGTTTGAGGATAGCTCCTATTGCGTAAAAGTCATTCTGGTGAAAAAGTTCGTATCACGGATGCATCTTCAGTTGTGTTTGTTCTTGATCTCAAGTCATGTTTTTTGATGGAATTGAGCCAAATTTTTTCATGAGAGTCGGCCATATCAGAATGCATCTACACACCAAATATGTGTATTCTGAGGCTCATACGTGTGAGGATAGCTCCTATTGCGTAAAGGTCATGCTTGTGAAAAAGTTCGAATCACTGATGCATGTTCAGTTGTGTTTGTTCTTGACCTCAAGTCATGATTTTTGATGGAATTGCGCCAATTTTTTTCATGAGTGTCGGCCATATCACAATGCATCAACACACCAAATATGTGTATTCTGAGGCTGATACGTTTGAGGATAGCTCCTATTGCGTAAGAGTCATTCTCGTGAAAAAATTCGAATCACTGAATGCATGTTCAGTTGTGTTTCTTCTTGATCTCAAGTCATGATCTTTGATGGAATTGCGCCAATTTTTTTCATGAGTGTCGGCCATATCACAATGCATCAACACACCAAATATGCGTATTCTGAGGCTGATACGTTTGAGGATAGCTCCTCTTGCGTAAGAGTCATTCTCGTGAAAAAGTGCGAATCACTGATGCATGTTCAGTTGTGTTTGTTCTTGACCTCAAGTCATGATTTTTGATAGAATTGCGCCAATTTTTTTCATGAGTGTCGGCCATATCACAATGCATCAACACACCAAATATGTGTATTCTGAGGCTGATACGTTTGAGGATAGCTCCTATTGCGTAAGAGTCATTCTCGTTAAAAAGTTCGAATCACTGAATGCATGTTCAGTTGTGTTTGTTCTTGATCTCAAGTGATGATTTTTGATGGAATTGCGCCAATTTATTTCATGAGTGTTGGCCAAATCAGAGTGCATCTACACACCAAATATGTGTATTCTGAGGCTCATACGTTTGAGGATAGCTCCTATTGCGTAAAGGTCATGCTTGTGAAAAAGTTCGAATCACTGATGCATGTTCAGTTGTGTTTGTTCTTGATCTCAAGTCATGATTTTTGATGGAATTGCGCCAATTTTTTTCATGAGTGTCGGCCATATCACAATGCATCAACACACCAAATATGTGTATTCTGAGGCTCATACGTTTGAGGATAGCTCCTATTGCTTAAGAGTCATTCTTGTGAAAAAGTTCGAATCACTGATGCATGTTCAGTTGTGTTTGTTCTTGACCTCAAGTCATGATTTTTGATGGAATTGCGCCAATTTTTTCCATTTTCCATGAGTGTCGGCCATATCACAATGCATCAACACACCAAATATGTGTATTCTGAGGCTGATACGTTTGAGGATAGCTCCTATTGCGTAAGAGTCATGCTTGTGAAAAAGTTCGAATCACTGATGCATGTTCAGTTCTGTTTGTTCTTGACCTCAAGTCATGATTTTTGATGGAATTGCGCCAATTTTTTTCATGAGTGTCGGCCATATCAGAATGCATCAACACACTAAATATGTGTATTCTGAGGCTCATACGTGTGAGGATAGCTCCTATTGCGTAAAGGTCATGCTTGTGAAAAAGTTCGAATCACTGATGCATGTTCAGTTGTGTTTGTTCTTGACCTCAAGTCATGATTTTTGATGGAATTGCGCCAATTTTTTTCATGAGTGTCGGCCATATCACAATGCATCACACACCAAATATGTGTATTCTGAGGCTCATACGTTTGAGGATAGCTCCTATTGCGTAAAGGTCATGCTTGTGAAAAAGTTCGAATCACTGATGCATGTTCAGTTGTGTTTGTTCTTGACCTCAAGTCATGATTTTTGATGGAATTGCGCCAATTTTTTTCATGAGTATCGGCCATATCACAATGCATCAACACACCAAATATGTGTATTCTGAGGCTGATACGTTTGAGGATAGCTCCTATTGCGTAAGAGTCATTCTCGTGAAAAAGTTCGAATCACTGAATGCATGTTCAGTTGTGTTTCTTCTTGATCTCAAGTCATGATTTTTGATGGAATTGCGCCAATTTTTTTCATGAGTGTCGGCCATATCAGAATACATCAACACACCAAATATGTGTATTCTGAGGCTCATACGTTTGAGGATAGCTCCTATTGCGTAAAAGTCATTCTGGTGAAAAAGTTCGTATCACGGATGCATCTTCAGTTGTGTTTGTTCTTGACCTCAAGTCATGTTTTTTGATGGAATTGCGCCAATTTTTTTCATGAGAGTCGGCCATATCAGAATGCATCTACACACCAAATATGTGTATTCTGAGGCTCATACGTTTGAGGATAGCTCCTATTGCGTAGAGGTCATGCTTGTGAAAAAGTTCGAATCACTGATGCATGTTCAGTTGTGTTTGTTCTTGACCTCAAGTCATGATTTTTGATGGAATTGCGCCAATTTTTTTCATGAGTGTCGGCCATATCACAATGCATCACACACCAAATATGTGTATTCTGAGGCTGATACGTTTGAGGATAGCTCCTATTGCGTAAAGGTCATGCTTGTGAAAAAGTTCGAATCACTGATGAATGTTCAGTTGTGTTTGTTCTTGACCTCAAGTCATGATTTTTGATGGAATTGCGCCAATTTTTTTCATGAGTATCGGCCATATCACAATGCATCAACACACCAAATATGTGTATTCTGAGGCTCATACGTTTGAGGATAGCTCCTAATGCTTAAGAGTCATTCTCGTGAAAAAGTTCGAATCACTGATGCATCTTCAGTTGTGTTTGTTCTTGATCTCAAGTTTTGTTTTTTGATGGAATTGAGCCAAATTTTTTCATGAGAGTCGGCCATATCAGAATGCATCTACACACCAAATATGTGTATTCTGAGGCTCATACGTGTGAGGATAGCTCCTATTGCGTAAAGGTCATGCTTGTGAAAAAGTTCGAATCACTGATGCATGTTCAGTTGTGTTTGTTCTTGACCTCAAGTCATGATTTTTGATGGAATTGCGCCAATTTTTTTCATGAGTGTCGGCCATATCACAATGCATCAACACAACAAATATGTGTATTCTGAGGCTGATACGTTTGAGGATAGCTCCTATTGCGTAAGAGTCATTCTGGTGAAAAAATTCGAATCACTGAATGCATGTTCAGTTGTGTTTCTTCTTGATCTCAAGTCATGATTTTTGATGGAATTGCGCCAATTTTTTTCATGAGTGTCGGCCATATCACAATGCATCAACACACCAAATATGCGTATTCTGAGGCTGATACGTTTGAGGATAGCTCCTCTTGCGTAAGAGTCATTCTCGTGAAAAAGTTCGAATCACTGATGCATGTTCAGTTGTGTTTCTTCTTGACCTCAAGTCATGATTTTTGATGGAATTGCGCCAATTTTTTTCATGAGTGTCGGCCATATCACAATGCATCAACACACCAAATATGTGTATTCTGAGGCTGATACGTTTGAGGATAGCTCCTATTGCGTAAGAGTCATTCTCGTTAAAAAGTTCGAATCACTGAATGCATGTTCAGTTGTGTTTGTTCTTGATCTCAAGTGATGATTTTTGATGGAATTGCGCCAATTTATTTCATGAGTGTTGGCCAAATCAGAGTGCATCTACACACCAAATATGTGTATTCTGAGGCTCATACGTTTGAGGATAGCTCCTATTGCGTAAAGGTCATGCTTGTGAAAAAGTTCGAATCACTGATGCATGTTCAGTTGTGTTTGTTCTTGACCTCAAGTCATGATTTTTGATGGAATTGCGCCAATTTTTTTCATGAGTGTCGGCCATGTCAGAATGCATCAACACACCAAATATGTGTATTCTGAGGCTCATACGTGTGAGGATAGCTCCTATTGCGTAAGAGTCATGCTTGTGAAAAAGTTCGAATCACTGATGCATGTTCAGTTGTGTTTGTTCTTGACCTCAAGTGATGATTTTTTATGGAATTGCGCCAATTTTTTTCATGAGTGTCGGCCATATCACAATGCATCAACACACCAAATATGTGTATTCTGAGGCTGATACGTTTGAGGATAGCTCCTATTGCGTAAGAGTCATTCTTGTGAAAAAGTTCGAATCACTGATGCATGTTCAGTTGTGTTTGTTCTTGATCTCAAGTCATGATTTTTGATGGAATTGCGCCAATTTTTTTCATGAGTGTCGGCCATATCACAATGCATCAACACACCAAATATGTGTATTCTGAGGCTCATACGTTTGAGGATAGCTCCTATTGCTTAAGAGTCATTCTTGTGAAAAAGTTCGAATCACTGATGCATGTTCAGTTGTGTTTGTTCTTGACCTCAAGTGATGATTTTTGATGGAATTGCGCCAATTTTTTTCATGAGTGTCGGCCATATCACAATGCATCTACACACCAAATATGTGTATTCTGAGGCTGATACGTTTGAGGATAGCTCCTATTGCGTAAGAGTCATGCTTGTGAAAAAGTTCGAATCACTGATGCATGTTCAGTTCTGTTTGTTCTTGACCTCAAGTCATGATTTTTGATGGAATTGCGCCAATTTTTTTCATGAGTGTCGGCCATATCACAATGCATTAACACACCAAATATGTGTATTCTGAGGCTGATACGTTTGAGGATAGCTCCTATTGCGTAAGAGTCATGCTTGTGAAAAAGTTCGAATCACTGATGCATGTTCAGTTCTGTTTGTTCTTGACCTCAAGTCATGATTTTTGATGGAATTGCGCCAATTTTTTTCATGAGTGTCGGCCATATCAGAATGCATCAACACACTAAATATGTGTATTCTGAGGCTCATACGTGTGAGGATAGCTCCTATTGCGTAAAGGTCATGCTTGTGAAAAAGTTCGAATCACTGATGCATGTTCAGTTGTGTTTGTTCTTGACCTCAAGTCATGATTTTTGATGGAATTGCGCCAATTTTTTTCATGAGTGTCGGCCATATCACAATGCATCACACACCAAATATGTGTATTCTGAGGCTCATACGTTTGAGGATAGCTCCTATTGCGTAAAGGTCATGCTTGTGAAAAAGTTCGAATCACTGATGCATGTTCAGTTGTGTTTGTTCTTGACCTCAAGTCATGATTTTTGATGGAATTGCGCCAATTTTTTTCATGAGTGTCGGCCATATCAGAATACATCAACACACCAAATATGTGTATTCTGAGGCTCATACGTTTGAGGATAGCTCCTATTGCGTAAAAGTCATTCTGGTGAAAAAGTTCGTATCACGGATGCATCTTCAGTTGTGTTTGTTCTTGATCTCAAGTCATGTTTTTTGATGGAATTGCGCCAATTTTTTTCATGAGAGTCGGCCATATCAGAATGCATCTACACACCAAATATGTGTATTCTGAGGCTCATACGTTTGAGGATAGCTCCTATTGCGTAAAGGTCATGCTTGTGAAAAAGTTCGAATCACTGATGCATGTTCAGTTGTGTTTGTTCTTGACCTCAAGTCATGATTTTTGATGGAATTGCGCCAATTTTTTTCATGAGTGTCGGCCATATCACAATGCATCACACACCAAATATGTGTATTCTGAGGCTGATACGTTTGAGGATAGCTCCTATTGCGTAAAGGTCATGCTTGTGAAAAAGTTCGAATCACTGACGCATGTTCAGTTGTGTTTGTTCTTGACCTCAAGTCATGATTTTTGATGGAATTGCGCCAATTTTTTTCATGAGTATCGGCCATATCACAATGCATCAACACACCAAATATGTGTATTCTGAGGCTGATACGTTTGAGGATAGCTCCTATTGCGTAAGAGTCATTCTCGTGAAAAAGTTCGAATCACTGAATGCATGTTCAGTTGTGTTTGTTCTTGATCTCAAGTCATGATTTTTGATGGAATTGCGCCAATTTTTTTCATGAGTGTCGGCCATATCAGAATACATCAACACACCAAATATGTGTATTCTGAGGCTCATACGTTTGAGGATAGCTCCTATTGCGTAAAAGTCATTCTGGTGAAAAAGTTCGTATCACGGATGCATCTTCAGTTGTGTTTGTTCTTGATCTCAAGTCATGTTTTTTGATGGAATTGCGCCAATTTTTTTCATGAGAGTCGGCCATATCAGAATGCATCTACACACCAAATATGTGTATTCGGAGGCTCATACGTTTGAGGATAGCTCCTATTGCGTAAAGGTCATGCTTGTGAAAAAGTTCGAATCACTGAATGCATGTTCAGTTGTGTTTGTTCTTGACCTCAAGTCATGATTTTTGATGGAATTGCGCCAATTTTTTTCATGAGTGTCGGCCATATCACAATGCATCAACACACTAAATATGTGTATTCTGAGGCTCATACGTGTGAGGATAGCTCCTATTGCGTAAAGGTCATGCTTGTGAAAAAGTTCGAATCACTGATGCATGTTCAGTTGTGTTTGTTCTTGACCTCAAGTCATGATTTTTGATGGAATTGCGCCAATTTTTTTCATGAGTGTCGGCCATATCACAATGCATCAACACACCAAATATGTGAATTCTGAGGCTGATACGTTTGAGGATAGCTCCTATTGCGTAAGAGTCATTCTGGTGAAAAAATTCGAATCACTGAATGCATGTTCAGTTGTGTTTCTTCTTGATCTCAAGTCATGATTTTTGATGGAATTGCGCCAATTTTTTTCATGAGTGTCGGCCATATCACAATGCATCAACACACCAAATATGTGTATTCTGAGGCTGAAACGTTTGAGGATAGCTCCTATTGCGTAAGAGTCATGCTGGTGAAAAAGTTCGAATCACTGATGCATGTTCAGTTGTGTTTGTTCTTGACCTCAAGTCATGATTTTTGATGGAATTGCGCCAATTTTTTTCATGAGTGTCGGCCATATCACAATGCATCAACACACCAAATATGTGTATTCTGAGGCTGATACGTGTGAGGATAGCTCCTATTGCTTAAGAGTCATTCTCGTTAAAAAGTTCGAATCACTGAATGCATGTTCAGTTGTGTTTGTTCTTGATCTCAAGTGATGATTTTTGATGGAATTGCGCCAATTTATTTCATGAGTGTTGGCCAAATCAGAGTGCATCTACACACCAAATATGTGTATTCTGAGGCTCATACGTTTGAGGATAGCTCCTATTGCGTAAAGGTCATGCTTGTGAAAAAGTTCGAATCACTGAATGCATGTTCAGTTGTGTTTGTTCTTGACCTCAAGTGATGATTTTTGATGGAATTGCGCCAATTTTTTTCATGAGTGTCGGCCATATCAGAATGCATCAACACACCAAATATGTGTATTCTGAGGCTCATACGTGTGAGGATAGCTCTTATTGCGTAAAGGTCATGCTTGTGAAAAAGTTCGAATCACTGATGCATGTTCAGTTGTGTTTCTTCTTGACCTCAAGTCATGATTTTTGATGGAATTGCGCCAATTTGTTTCATGAGTGTCGGCCATATCACAATGCATCAACACACCAAATATGTGTATTCTGAGGCTCATACGTTTGAGGATAGCTCCTATTGCGTAAGAGTCATTCTCGTGAAAAAGTTCGAATCACTGAATGCATGTTCAGTTGTGTTTGTTCTTGATCTCAAGTCATGATTTTTGATGGAATTGCGCCAATTTTTTTTATGAGTGTCGGCCATATCACAATGCATCAACACACCAAATATGTGTATTCTGAGGCTGATACGTTTGAGGATAGCTCCTATTGCGTAAGAGTCATGCTTGTGAAAAAGTTCGAATCACTGAATGCATGTTCAGTTGTGTTTGTTCTTGATCTCAAGTGATGATTTTTGATGGAATTCCGCCAATTTATTTCATGAGTGTTGGCCAAATCAGAGTGCATCTACACACCAAATATGTGTATTCTGAGGCTCATACGTTTGAGGATAGCTCCTATTGCGTAAAGGTCATGCTTGTGAAAAAGTTCGAATCACTGATGCATGTTCAGTTGTGTTTCTTCTTGATCTCAAGTCATGATTTTTGATGGAATTGCGCCAATTTTTTTCATGAGTGTCGGCCATATCAGAATACATCAACACACCAAATATGTGTATTCTGAGGCTCATACGTTTGAGGATAGCTCCTATTGCGTAAAAGTCATTCTGGTGAAAAAGTTCGTATCACGGATGCATCTTCAGTTGTGTTTGTTCTTGATCTCAAGTCATGTTTTTTGATGGAATTGCGCCAATTTTTTTCATGAGAGTCGGCCATATCAGAATGCATCTACACACCAAATATGTGTATTCTGAGGCTCATACGTTTGAGGATAGCTCCTATTGCGTAAAGGTCATGCTTGTGAAAAAGTTCGAATCACTGAATGCATGTTCAGTTGTGTTTGTTCTTGACCTCAAGTCATGATTTTTGATGGAATTGCGCCAATTTTTTTCATGAGTGTCGGCCATATCACAATTCATCAACACACTAAATATGTGTATTCTGAGGCTCATACGTGTGAGGATAGCTCCTATTGCGTAAAGGTCATGCTTGTGAAAAAGTTCGAATCACTGATGCATGTTCAGTTGTGTTTGTTCTTGACCTCAAGTCATGATTTTTGATGGAATTGCGCCAATGTTTTTCATGAGTGTCGGCCATATCACAATGCATCACACACCAAATATGTGTATTCTGAGGCTCATACGTTTGAGGATAGCTCCTATTGCGTAAGAGTCATTCTGGTGAAAAAGTTCGAATCACTGAATGCATGTTCAGTTGTGTTTGTTCTTGATCTCAAGTCATGATTTTTGATGGAATTGCGCCAATTTTTTTCATGAGTGTCGGCCATATCACAATGCATCAACACACCAAATATGTGTATTCTGCGGCTCATACGTTTGAGGATAGCTCCTATTGCGTAAGAATCATTCTCGTGAAAAAGTTCGAATCACTGAATGCATGTTCAGTTGTGTTTCTTCTTGATCTCAAGTCATGATTTTTGATGGAATTGCGCCAATTTTTTTCATGAGTGTCGGCCATATCAGAATACATCAACACACCAAATATGTGTATTCTGAGGCTCATACGTTTGAGGATAGCTCCTATTGCGTAAAAGTCATTCTGGTGAAAAAGTTCGTATCACGGATGCATCTTCAGTTGTGTTTGTTCTTGATCTCAAGTCATGTTTTTTGATGGAATTGCGCCAATTTTTTTCATGAGAGTCGGCCATATCAGAATGCATCTACACACCAAATATGTGTATTCGGAGGCTCATACGTTTGAGGATAGCTCCTATTGCGTAAAGGTCATGCTTGTGAAAAAGTTCGAATCACTGAATGCATGTTCAGTTGTGTTTGTTCTTGACCTCAAGTCATGATTTTTGATGGAATTGCGCCAATTTTTTTCATGAGTGTCGGCCATATCACAATGCATCAACACACTAAATATGTGTATTCTGAGGCTCATACGTGTGAGGATAGCTCCTATTGCGTAAAGGTCATGCTTGTGAAAAAGTTCGAATCACTGATGCATGTTCAGTTGTGTTTGTTCTTGACCTCAAGTCATGATTTTTGATGGAATTGCGCCAATTTTTTTCATGAGTGTCGGCCATATCACAATGCATCAACACACCAAATATGTGAATTCTGAGGCTGATACGTTTGAGGATAGCTCCTATTGCGTAAGAGTCATTCTGGTGAAAAAATTCGAATCACTGAATGCATGTTCAGTTGTGTTTCTTCTTGATCTCAAGTCATGATTTTTGATGGAATTGCGCCAATTTTTTTCATGAGTGTCGGCCATATCACAATGCATCAACACACCAAATATGTGTATTCTGAGGCTGAAACGTTTGAGGATAGCTCCTATTGCGTAAGAGTCATGCTGGTGAAAAAGTTCGAATCACTGATGCATGTTCAGTTGTGTTTGTTCTTGACCTCAAGTCATGATTTTTGATGGAATTGCGCCAATTTTTTTCATGAGTGTCGGCCATATCACAATGCATCAACACACCAAATATGTGTATTCTGAGGCTGATACGTGTGAGGATAGCTCCTATTGCTTAAGAGTCATTCTCGTTAAAAAGTTCGAATCACTGAATGCATGTTCAGTTGTGTTTGTTCTTGATCTCAAGTGATGATTTTTGATGGAATTGCGCCAATTTATTTCATGAGTGTTGGCCAAATCAGAGTGCATCTACACACCAAATATGTGTATTCTGAGGCTCATACGTTTGAGGATAGCTCCTATTGCGTAAAGGTCATGCTTGTGAAAAAGTTCGAATCACTGAATGCATGTTCAGTTGTGTTTGTTCTTGACCTCAAGTGATGATTTTTGATGGAATTGCGCCAATTTTTTTCATGAGTGTCGGCCATATCAGAATGCATCAACACACCAAATATGTGTATTCTGAGGCTCATACGTGTGAGGATAGCTCTTATTGCGTAAAGGTCATGCTTGTGAAAAAGTTCGAATCACTGATGCATGTTCAGTTGTGTTTCTTCTTGACCTCAAGTCATGATTTTTGATGGAATTGCGCCAATTTGTTTCATGAGTGTCGGCCATATCACAATGCATCAACACACCAAATATGTGTATTCTGAGGCTCATACGTTTGAGGATAGCTCCTATTGCGTAAGAGTCATTCTCGTGAAAAAGTTCGAATCACTGAATGCATGTTCAGTTGTGTTTGTTCTTGATCTCAAGTCATGATTTTTGATGGAATTGCGCCAATTTTTTTTATGAGTGTCGGCCATATCACAATGCATCAACACACCAAATATGTGTATTCTGAGGCTGATACGTTTGAGGATAGCTCCTATTGCGTAAGAGTCATGCTTGTGAAAAAGTTCGAATCACTGAATGCATGTTCAGTTGTGTTTGTTCTTGATCTCAAGTGATGATTTTTGATGGAATTCCGCCAATTTATTTCATGAGTGTTGGCCAAATCAGAGTGCATCTACACACCAAATATGTGTATTCTGAGGCTCATACGTTTGAGGATAGCTCCTATTGCGTAAAGGTCATGCTTGTGAAAAAGTTCGAATCACTGATGCATGTTCAGTTGTGTTTCTTCTTGATCTCAAGTCATGATTTTTGATGGAATTGCGCCAATTTTTTTCATGAGTGTCGGCCATATCAGAATACATCAACACACCAAATATGTGTATTCTGAGGCTCATACGTTTGAGGATAGCTCCTATTGCGTAAAAGTCATTCTGGTGAAAAAGTTCGTATCACGGATGCATCTTCAGTTGTGTTTGTTCTTGATCTCAAGTCATGTTTTTTGATGGAATTGCGCCAATTTTTTTCATGAGAGTCGGCCATATCAGAATGCATCTACACACCAAATATGTGTATTCTGAGGCTCATACGTTTGAGGATAGCTCCTATTGCGTAAAGGTCATGCTTGTGAAAAAGTTCGAATCACTGAATGCATGTTCAGTTGTGTTTGTTCTTGACCTCAAGTCATGATTTTTGATGGAATTGCGCCAATTTTTTTCATGAGTGTCGGCCATATCACAATTCATCAACACACTAAATATGTGTATTCTGAGGCTCATACGTGTGAGGATAGCTCCTATTGCGTAAAGGTCATGCTTGTGAAAAAGTTCGAATCACTGATGCATGTTCAGTTGTGTTTGTTCTTGACCTCAAGTCATGATTTTTGATGGAATTGCGCCAATGTTTTTCATGAGTGTCGGCCATATCACAATGCATCACACACCAAATATGTGTATTCTGAGGCTCATACGTTTGAGGATAGCTCCTATTGCGTAAGAGTCATTCTGGTGAAAAAGTTCGAATCACTGAATGCATGTTCAGTTGTGTTTGTTCTTGATCTCAAGTCATGATTTTTGATGGAATTGCGCCAATTTTTTTCATGAGTGTCGGCCATATCACAATGCATCAACACACCAAATATGTGTATTCTGCGGCTCATACGTTTGAGGATAGCTCCTATTGCGTAAGAATCATTCTCGTGAAAAAGTTCGAATCACTGAATGCATGTTCAGTTGTGTTTCTTCTTGATCTCAAGTCATGATTTTTGATGGAATTGCGCCAATTTTTTTCATGAGTGTCGGCCATATCAGAATACATCAACACACCAAATATGTGTATTCTGAGGCTCATACGTTTGAGGATAGCTCCTATTGCGTAAAAGTCATTCTGGTGAAAAAGTTCGTATCACGGATGCATCTTCAGTTGTGTTTGTTCTTGATCTCAAGTCATGTTTTTTGATGGAATTGCGCCAATTTTTTTCATGAGTCGGCCATATCAGAATGCATCTACACACCAAATATGTGTATTCTGAGGCTCATACGTTTGAGGATAGCTCCTATTGCGTAAAGGTCATGCTTGTGAAAAAGTTCGAATCACTGAATGCATGTTCAGTTGTGTTTGTTCTTGACCTCAAGTCATGATTTTTGATGGAATTGCGCCAATTTTTTTCATGAGTGTCGGCCATATCACAATGCATCAACACACCAAATATGTGTATTCTGAGGCTCATACGTTTGAGGATAGCTCCTATTGCGTAAGAGTCATTCTCGTGAAAAAGTTCGAATCACTGATGCATGTTCAGTTCTGTTTGTTCTTGACCTCAAGTCATGATTTTTTATGGAATTGCGCCAATTTTTTTCATGAGTGTCGGCCATATCACAATGCATCAACACACCAAATATGTGTATTCTGAGGCTGATACGTTTGAGGATAGCTTCTATTGCGTAAGAGTCATTCTCGTTAAAAAGTTCGAATCACTGAATGCATGTTCAGTTGTGTTTGTTCTTGATCTCAAGTGATGATTTTTGATGGAATTGCGCCAATTTATTTCATGAGTGTTGGCAAAATGAGAGTGCATCTACACACCAAATATGTGTATTCTGAGGCTCATACGTTTGAGGATAGCTCCTATTGCGTAAAGGTCATGCTTGTGAAAAAGTTCGAATCACTGATGCATGTTCAGTTGTGTTTGTTCTTGACCTCAAGTCATGATTTTTGATGGAATTGCGCCAATTTTTTTCATGAGTGTCGGCCATGTCAGAATGCATCAACACACCAAATATGTGTATTCTGAGGCTCATACGTGTGAGGATAGCTCCTATTGCGTAAAGGTCATGCTTGTGAAAAAGTTCGAATCACTGATGCATGTTCAGTTGTGTTTGTTCTTGACCTCAAGTCATGATTTTTTATGGAATTGCGCCAATTTTTTTCATGAGTGTCGGCCATATCACAATGAATCAACACACCAAATATGTGTATTCTGAGGCTGATACGTTTGAGGATAGCTCCTATTGCGTAAGAGTCATTCTCGTGAAAAAGTTCGAATAACTGAATGCATGTTCAGTTGTGTTTGTTCTTGATCTCAAGTCATGATTTTTGATGGAATTGCGCCAATTTTTTTCATGAGTGTCGGCCATATCACAATGCATCAACACACCAAATATGTGTATTCTGAGGCTCATACGTTTGAAGATAGCTCCTATTGCTTAAGAGTCATTCTTGTGAAAAAGTTCGAATCACTGATGCATGTTCAGTTGTGTTTGTTCTTGACCTCAAGTCATGATTTTTGATGGAATTGCGCCAATTTTTTTCATGAGTGTCGGCCATATCACAATGCATCAACACACCAAATATGTGTATTCTGAGGCTCATACGTTTGAGGATAGCTCCTATTGCGTAAAAGTCATTCTGGTGAAAAAGTTCGTATCACGGATGCATCTTCAGTTGTGTTTGTTCTTGATCTCAAGTCATGTTTTTTGATGGAATTGCGCCAATTTTGTTCATGAGAGTCGGCCATATCAGAATGCATCTACACACCAAATATGTGTATTCTGAGGCTCATACGTTTGAGGATAGCTCCTATTGCGTAAAGGTCATGCTTGTGAAAAAGTTCGAATCACTGATGCATGTTCAGTTGTGTTTGTTCTTGACCTCAAGTCATGATTTTTGATGGAATTGCGCCAATTTTTTTCATGAGTGTCGGCCATATCACAATGCATCACACACCAAATATGTGTATTCTGAGGCTGATGGGTTTGAGGATACCCCTTATTGCGTAAAGGTCATGCTTGTGAAAAAGTTCGAATCACTGATGCATGTTCAGTTGTGTTTGTTCTTGACCTCAAGTCATGATTTTTGATGGAATTGCGCCAATTTTTTTCATGAGTATCGGCCATATCACAATGCATCAACACACTAAATATGTGTATTCTGAGGCTGATACGTTTGAGGATAGCTCCTATTGCGTAAGAGTCATTCTCGTGAAAAAGTTCGAATCACTGAATGCATGTTCAGTTGTGTTTGTTCTTGATCTCAAGTCATGATTTTTGATGGAATTGCGCCAATTTTTTTCATGAGTGTCGGCCATATGAGAATACATCAACACACCAAATATGTGTATTCTGAGGCTCATACGTTTGAGGATAGCTCCTATTGCGTAAAAGTCATTCTGGTGAAAAAGTTCGTATCACGGATGCATCTTCAGTTGTGTTTGTTCTTGATCTCAAGTCATGTTTTTTGATGGAATTGCGCCAATTTTTTTCATGAGAGTCGGCCATATCAGAATGCATCTACACACCAAATATGTGTATTCGGAGGCTCATACGTTTGAGGATAGCTCCTATTGCGTAAAGGTCATGCTTGTGAAAAAGTTCGAATCACTGAATGCATGTTCAGTTGTGTTTGTTCTTGACCTCAAGTCATGATTTTTGATGGAATTGCGCCAATTTTTTTCATGAGTGTCGGCCATATCACAATGCATCAACACACTAAATATGTGTATTCTGAGGCTCATACGTGTGAGGATAGCTCCTATTGCGTAAAGGTCATGCTTGTGAAAAAGTTCGAATCACTGATGCATGTTCAGTTGTGTTTGTTCTTGACCTCAAGTCATGATTTTTGATGGAATTGCGCCAATTTTTTTCATGAGTGTCGGCCATATCACAATGCATCAACACACCAAATATGTGTATTCTGAGGCTGATACGTTTGAGGATAGCTCCTATTGCGTAAGAGTCATGCTTGTGAAAAAGTTCGAATCACTGAATGCATGTTCAGTTGTGTTTGTTCTTGATCTCAAGTGATGATTTTTGATGGAATTGCGCCAATTTATTTCATGAGTGTTGGCCAAATCAGAGTGCATCTACACACCAAATATGTGTATTCTGAGGCTCATACGTTTGAGGATAGCTCCTATTGCGTAAAGGTCATGCTTGTGAAAAAGTTCGAATCACTGATGCATGTTCAGTTGTGTTTCTTCTTGATCTCAAGTCATGTTTTTTGATGGAATTGCGCCAATTTTTTTCATGAGAGTCGGCCATATCAGAATGCATCTACACACCAAATATGTGTATTCTGAGGCTCATACGTTTGAGGATAGCTCCTATTGCGTAAAGGTCATGCTTGTGAAAAAGTTCGAATCACTGAATGCATGTTCAGTTGTGTTTGTTCTTGACCTCAAGTCATGATTTTTGATGGAATTGCGCCAATTTTTTTCATGAGTGTCGGCCATATCACAATTCATCAACACACTAAATATGTGTATTCTGAGGCTCATACGTGTGAGGATAGCTCCTATTGCGTAAAGGTCATGCTTGTGAAAAAGTTCGAATCACTGATGCATGTTCAGTTGTGTTTGTTCTTGACCTCAAGTCATGATTTTTGATGGAATTGCGCCAATGTTTTTCATGAGTGTCGGCCATATCACAATGCATCACACACCAAATATGTGTATTCTGAGGCTCATACGTTTGAGGATAGCTCCTATTGCGTAAGAGTCATTCTGGTGAAAAAGTTCGAATCACTGAATGCATGTTCAGTTGTGTTTGTTCTTGATCTCAAGTCATGATTTTTGATGGAATTGCGCCAATTTTTTTCATGAGTGTCGGCCATATCACAATGCATCAACACACCAAATATGTGTATTCTGCGGCTCATACGTTTGAGGATAGCTCCTATTGCGTAAGAATCATTCTCGTGAAAAAGTTCGAATCACTGAATGCATGTTCAGTTGTGTTTCTTCTTGATCTCAAGTCATGATTTTTGATGGAATTGCGCCAATTTTTTTCATGAGTGTCGGCCATATCAGAATACATCAACACACCAAATATGTGTATTCTGAGGCTCATACGTTTGAGGATAGCTCCTATTGCGTAAAAGTCATTCTGGTGAAAAAGTTCGTATCACGGATGCATGTTCAGTTGTGTTTGTTCTTGATCTCAAGTCATGTTTTTTGATGGAATTGCGCCAATTTTTTTCATGAGAGTCGGCCATATCAGAATGCATCTACACACCAAATATGTGTATTCTGAGGCTCATACGTTTGAGGATAGCTCCTATTGCGTAAAGGTCATGCTTGTGAAAAAGTTCGAATCACTGAATGCATGTTCAGTTGTGTTTGTTCTTGACCTCAAGTCATGATTTTTGATGGAATTGCGCCAATTTTTTTCATGAGTGTCGGCCATATCACAATTCATCAACACACTAAATATGTGTATTCTGAGGCTCATACGTGTGAGGATAGCTCCTATTGCGTAAAGGTCATGCTTGTGAAAAAGTTCGAATCACTGATGCATGTTCAGTTGTGTTTGTTCTTGACCTCAAGTCATGATTTTTGATGGAATTGCGCCAATTTTTTTCATGAGTGTCGGCCATATCACAATGCATCAACACACCAAATATGTGTATTCTGAGGCTGATACGTTTGAGGATAGCTCCTATTGCGTAAGAGTCATGCTTGTGAAAAAGTTCGAATCACTGAATGCATGTTCAGTTGTGTTTGTTCTTGATCTCAAGTGATGATTTTTGATGGAATTGCGCCAATTTATTTCATGAGTGTTGGCCAAATCAGAGTGCATCTACACACCAAATATGTGTATTCTGAGGCTCATACGTTTGAGGATAGCTCCTATTGCGTAAAGGTCATGCTTGTGAAAAAGTTCGAATCACTGATGCATGTTCAGTTGTGTTTCTTCTTGATCTCAAGTCATGTTTTTTGATGGAATTGCGCCAATTTTTTTCATGAGAGTCGGCCATATCAGAATGCATCTACACACCAAATATGTGTATTCTGAGGCTCATACGTTTGAGGATAGCTCCTATTGCGTAAAGGTCATGCTTGTGAAAAAGTTCGAATCACTGAATGCATGTTCAGTTGTGTTTGTTCTTGACCTCAAGTCATGATTTTTGATGGAATTGCGCCAATTTTTTTCATGAGTGTCGGCCATATCACAATTCATCAACACACTAAATATGTGTATTCTGAGGCTCATACGTGTGAGGATAGCTCCTATTGCGTAAAGGTCATGCTTGTGAAAAAGTTCGAATCACTGATGCATGTTCAGTTGTGTTTGTTCTTGACCTCAAGTCATGATTTTTGATGGAATTGCGCCAATGTTTTTCATGAGTGTCGGCCATATCACAATGCATCACACACCAAATATGTGTATTCTGAGGCTCATACGTTTGAGGATAGCTCCTATTGCGTAAGAGTCATTCTGGTGAAAAAGTTCGAATCACTGAATGCATGTTCAGTTGTGTTTGTTCTTGATCTCAAGTCATGATTTTTGATGGAATTGCGCCAATTTTTTTCATGAGTGTCGGCCATATCACAATGCATCAACACACCAAATATGTGTATTCTGCGGCTCATACGTTTGAGGATAGCTCCTATTGCGTAAGAATCATTCTCGTGAAAAAGTTCGAATCACTGAATGCATGTTCAGTTGTGTTTCTTCTTGATCTCAAGTCATGATTTTTGATGGAATTGCGCCAATTTTTTTCATGAGTGTCGGCCATATCAGAATACATCAACACACCAAATATGTGTATTCTGAGGCTCATACGTTTGAGGATAGCTCCTATTGCGTAAAAGTCATTCTGGTGAAAAAGTTCGTATCACGGATGCATCTTCAGTTGTGTTTGTTCTTGATCTCAAGTCATGTTTTTTGATGGAATTGCGCCAATTTTTTTCATGAGAGTCGGCCATATCAGAATGCATCTACACACCAAATATGTGTATTCTGAGGCTCATACGTTTGAGGATAGCTCCTATTGCGTAAAGGTCATGCTTGTGAAAAAGTTCGAATCACTGAATGCATGTTCAGTTGTGTTTGTTCTTGACCTCAAGTCATGATTTTTGATGGAATTGCGCCAATTTTTTTCATGAGTGTCGGCCATATCACAATTCATCAACACACTAAATATGTGTATTCTGAGGCTCATACGTGTGAGGATAGCTCCTATTGCGTAAAGGTCATGCTTGTGAAAAAGTTCGAATCACTGATGCATGTTCAGTTGTGTTTGTTCTTGATCTCAAGTCATGATTTTTGATGGAATTGCGCCAATTTATTTCATGAGTGTTGGCAAAATGAGAGTGCATCTACACACCAAATATGTGTATTCTGAGGCTCATACGTTTGAGGATAGCTCCTATTGCGTAAAGGTCATGCTTGTGAAAAAGTTCGAATCACTGATGCATGTTCAGTTGTGTTTGTTCTTGACCTCAAGTCATGATTTTTGATGGAATTGCGCCAATTTTTTTCATGAGTGTCGGCCATGTCAGAATGCATCAACACACCAAATATGTGTATTCTGAGGCTCATACGTGTGAGGATAGCTCCTATTGCGTAAAGGTCATGCTTGTGAAAAAGTTCGAATCACTGATGCATGTTCAGTTGTGTTTGTTCTTGACCTCAAGTCATGATTTTTTATGGAATTGCGCCAATTTTTTTCATGAGTGTCGGCCATATCACAATGAATCAACACACCAAATATGTGTATTCTGAGGCTGATACGTTTGAGGATAGCTCCTATTGCGTAAGAGTCATTCTCGTGAAAAAGTTCGAATATCTGAATGCATGTTCAGTTGTGTTTGTTCTTGATCTCAAGTCATGATTTTTGATGGAATTGCGCCAATTTTTTTCATGAGTGTCGGCCATATCACAATGCATCAACACACCAAATATGTGTATTCTGAGGCTGATACGTTTGAGGATAGCTCCTATTGCTTAAGAGTCATTCTTGTGAAAAAGTTCGAATCACTGATGCATGTTCAGTTGTGTTTGTTCTTGACCTCAAGTCATGATTTTTGATGGAATTGCGCCAATTTTTTTCATGAGTGTCGGCCATATCACAATGCATCAACACACCAAATATGTGTATTCTGAGGCTGATACGTGTGTGGATAGCTCCTATTGCGTAAGAGTCATTCTCGTGAAAAAGTTCGAATCACTGAATGCATGTTCAGTTGTGTTTGTTCTTGACCTCAAGTCATGATTTTTGATGGAATTGCGCCAATTTTTTTCATGAGTGTCGGCCATATCACAATGCATCAACACACTAAATATGTGTATTCTGAGGCTGATACGTTTGAGGATAGCTCCTATTGCGTAAGAGTCATTCTCGTTAAAAAGTTCGAATCACTGAATGCATGTTCAGTTGTGTTTGTTCTTGATCTCAAGTCATGATTTTTGATGGAATTGCGCCAATTTATTTCATGAGTGTTGGCCAAATCAGAGTGCATCTACACACCAAATATGTGTATTCTGAGGCTCATACGTTTGAGGATAGCTCCTATTGCGTAAAGGTCATGCTTGTGAAAAAGTTCGAATCACTGATGCATGTTCAGTTGTGTTTGTTCTTGACCTCAAGTCATGATTTTTGATGGAATTGCGCCAATTTTTTTCATGAGTGTCGGCCATGTCACAATGCATCAACACACCAAATATGTGTATTCTGAGGCTCATACGTGTGAGGATAGCTCTTATTGCGTAAAGGTCATGCTTGTGAAAAAGTTCGAATCACTGAATGCATGTTCAGTTGTGTTTGTTCTTGACCTCAAGTCATGATTTTTGATGGAATTGCGCCAATTTTTTTCATTAGTGTCGGCCATATCACAATGCATCACACACCAAATATGTGTATTCTGAAGCTCATACGTTTGAGGATAGCTCCTATTGCGTAAGAGTCATTATCGTGAAAAAATTCGAATCACTGAATGCATGTTCAGTTGTGTTTCTTCTTGATCTCAAGTCATGATTTTTGATGGAATTGCGCCAATTTTTTTCATGAGTGTCGGCCATATCACAATGCATCAACACACCAAATATGTGTATTCTGCGGCTCATACGTTTGAGGATAGCTCCTATTGCGTAAGAGTCATTCTCGTGAAAAAGTTCGAATCACTGAATGCATGTTCAGTTGTGTTTCTTCTTGATCTCAAGTCATGATTTTTGATGGAATTGCGCCAATTTTTTTCATGAGTGTCGGCCATATCAGAATACATCAACACACCAAATATGTGTATTCTGAGGCTCATACGTTTGAGGATAGCTCCTATTGCGTAAAAGTCATTCTGGTGAAAAAGTTCGTATCACGGATGCATCTTCAGTTGTGTTTGTTCTTGATCTCAAGTCATGTTTTTTGATGGAATTGCGCCAATTTTTTTCATGAGAGTCGGCCATATCAGAATGCATCTACACACCAAATATGTGTATTCTGAGGCTCATACGTTTGAGGATAGCTCCTATTGCGTAAAGGTCATGCTTGTGAAAAAGTTCGAATCACTGAATGCATGTTCAGTTCTGTTTGTTCTTGACCTCAAGTCATGATTTTTGATGGAATTGCGCCAATTTTTTTCATGAGTGTCGGCCATATCACAATGCATCAACACTAAATATGTGTATTCTGAGGCTCATACGTGTGAGGATAGCTCCTATTGCGTAAAGGTCATGCTTGTGAAAAAGTTCGAATCACTGATGCATGTTCAGTTGTGTTTGTTCTTGACCTCAAGTCATGATTTTTGATGGAATTGCGCCAATTTTTTTCATGAGTGTTGGCCATGTCAGAATGCATCAACACACCAAATATGTGTATTCTGAGGCTCATACGTTTGAGGATAGCTCCTATTGATTAAGAGTCATTCTTGTGAAAAAGTTCGAATCACTGATGCATGTTCAGTTGTGTTTGTTCTTGACCTCAAGTCATGATTTTTGATGGAATTGCGCCAATTTTTTTCATGAGTGTTGGCCATGTCAGAATGCATCAACACACCAAATATGTGTATTCTGAGGCTCATACGTGTGAGGATAGCTCCTATTGCGTAAAGGTCATTCTGGTGAAAAAGTTCGAATCACTGATGCATGTTCAGTTGTGTTTGTTCTTGACCTCAAGTCATGATTTTTGATGGAATTGCGCCAATTTTTTTCATGAGTGTCGGCCATATCAGAATACATCAACACACCAAATATGTGTATTCTGAGGCTCATACGTTTGAGGATAGCTCCTATTGCGTAAAAGTCATTCTGGTGAAAAAGTTCGTATCACTGATGCATCTTCAGTTGTGTTTGTTCTTGATCTCAAGTCATGTTTTTTGATGGAATTGCGCCAATTTTTTTCATGAGAGTCGGCCATATCAGAATGCATCTACACACCAAATATGTGTATTCTGAGGCTCATACGTTTGAGGATAGCTCCTATTGCGTAAAGGTCATGCTTGTGAAAAAGTTCGAATCACTGAATGCATGTTCAGTTGTGTTTGTTCTTGACCTCAAGTCATGATTTTTGATGGAATTGCGCCAATTTTTTTCATGAGTGTCGGCCATATCACAATTCATCAACACACTAAATATGTGTATTCTGAGGCTCATACGTGTGAGGATAGCTCCTATTGCGTAAAGGTCATGCTTGTGAAAAAGTTCGAATCACTGATGCATGTTCAGTTGTGTTTGTTCTTGACCTCAAGTCATGATTTTTGATGGAATTGCGCCAATTTTTTTCATGAGTGTCGGCCATATCACAATGCATCAACACACCAAATATGTGTATTCTGAGGCTGATACGTTTGAGGATAGCTCCTATTGCGTAAGAGTCATTCTCGTGAAAAAGTTCGAATCACTGAATGCATGTTCAGTTGTGTTTCTTCTTGATCTCAAGTCATGATTTTTGATGGAATTGCGCCAATTTTTTTCATGAGTGTCGGCCATATCACAATGCATCAACACACCAAATATGTGTATTCTGAGGCTCATACGTTTGAGGATAGCTCCTATTGCGTAAGAGTCATTCTCGTGAAAAAGTTCGAATCACTGATGCATGTTCAGTTGTGTTTGTTCTTGACCTCAAGTCATGATTTTTTATGGAATTGCGCCAATTTTTTTCATGAGTGTCGGCCATATCACAATGCATCAACACACCAAATATGTGTATTCTGAGGCTCATACGTTTGAGGATAGCTTCTATTGCGTAAGAGTCATTCTCGTTAAAAAGTTCGAATCACTGAATGCATGTTCAGTTGTGTTTCTTCTTGATCTCAAGTCATGATTTTTGATGGAATTGCGCCAATTTATTTCATGAGTGTTGGCAAAATGAGAGTGCATCTACACACCAAATATGTGTATTCTGAGGCTCATACGTTTGAGGATAGCTCCTATTGCGTAAAGGTCATGCTTGTGAAAAAGTTCGAATCACTGATGCATGTTCAGTTGTGTTTGTTCTTGACCTCAAGTCATGATTTTTGATGGAATTGCGCCAATTTTTTTCATGAGTGTCGGCCATGTCAGAATGCATCAACACACCAAATATGTGTATTCTGAGGCTCATACGTGTGAGGATAGCTCCTATTGCGTAAAGGTCATGCTTGTGAAAAAGTTCGAATCACTGATGCATGTTCAGTTGTGTTTGTTCTTGACCTCAAGTCATGATTTTTTATGGAATTGCGCCAATTTTTTTCATGAGTGTCGGCCATATCACAATGAATCAACACACCAAATATGTGTATTCTGAGGCTGATACGTTTGAGGATAGCTCCTATTGCGTAAGAGTCATTCTCGTGAAAAAGTTCGAATAACTGAATGCATGTTCAGTTGTGTTTGTTCTTGATCTCAAGTCATGATTTTTGATGGAATTGCGCCAATTTTTTTCATGAGTGTCGGCCATATCACAATGCATCAACACACCAAATATGTGTATTCTGAGGCTGATACGTTTGAGGATAGCTCCTATTGCTTAAGAGTCATTCTTGTGAAAAAGTTCGAATCACTGATGCATGTTCAGTTGTGTTTGTTCTTGACCTCAAGTCATGATTTTTGATGGAATTGCGCCAATTTTTTTCATGAGTGTCGGCCATATCACAATGCATCAACACACCAAATATGTGTATTCTGAGGCTGATACGTGTGTGGATAGCTCCTATTGCGTAAGAGTCATTCTCGTGAAAAAGTTCGAATCACTGAATGCATGTTCAGTTGTGTTTGTTCTTGACCTCAAGTCATGATTTTTGATGGAATTGCGCCAATTTTTTTCATGAGTGTCGGCCATATCACAATGCATCAACACACCAAATATGTGTATTCTGAGGCTGATACGTTTGAGGATAGCTCCTATTGCGTAAGAGTCATTCTCGTTAAAAAGTTCGAATCACTGAATGCATGTTCAGTTGTGTTTGTTCTTGATCTCAAGTCATGATTTTTGATGGAATTGCGCCAATTTATTTCATGAGTGTTGGCCAAATCAGAGTGCATCTACACACCAAATATGTGTATTCTGAGGCTCATACGTTTGAGGATAGCTCCTATTGCGTAAAGGTCATGCTTGTGAAAAAGTTCGAATCACTGATGCATGTTCAGTTGTGTTTGTTCTTGACCTCAAGTCATGATTTTTGATGGAATTGCGCCAATTTTTTTCATGAGTGTCGGCCATGTCACAATGCATCAACACACCAAATATGTGTATTCTGAGGCTCATACGTTTGAGGATAGCTCTTATTGCGTAAAGGTCATGCTTGTGAAAAAGTTCGAATCACTGAATGCATGTTCAGTTGTGTTTGTTCTTGACCTCAAGTCATGATTTTTGATGGAATTGCGCCAATTTTTTTCATTAGTGTCGGCCATATCACAATGCATCACACACCAAATATGTGTATTCTGAGGCTCATACGTTTGAGGATAGCTCCTATTGCGTAAGAGTCATTATCGTGAAAAAATTCGAATCACTGAATGCATGTTCAGTTGTGTTTGTTCTTGATCTCAAGTCATGATTTTTGATGGAATTGCGCCAATTTTTTTCATGAGTGTCGGCCATATCACAATGCATCAACACACCAAATATGTGTATTCTGCGGCTCATACGTTTGAGGATAGCTCCTATTGCGTAAGAGTCATTCTCGTGAAAAAGTTCGAATCACTGAATGCATGTTCAGTTGTGTTTCTTCTTGATCTCAAGTCATGATTTTTGATGGAATTGCGCCAATTTTTTTCATGAGTGTCGGCCATATCAGAATACATCAACACACCAAATATGTGTATTCTGAGGCTCATACGTTTGAGGATAGCTCCTATTGCGTAAAAGTCATTCTGGTGAAAAAGTTCGTATCACGGATGCATCTTCAGTTGTGTTTGTTCTTGATCTCAAGTCATGTTTTTTGATGGAATTGCGCCAATTTTTTTCATGAGAGTCGGCCATATCAGAATGCATCAACACACCAAATATGTGTATTCTGAGGCTCATACGTTTGAGGATAGCTCCTATTGCGTAAAGGTCATGCTTGTGAAAAAGTTCGAATCACTGAATGCATGTTCAGTTCTGTTTGTTCTTGACCTCAAGTCATGATTTTTGATGGAATTGCGCCAATTTTTTTCATGAGTGTCGGCCATATCACAATGCATCAACACTAAATATGTGTATTCTGAGGCTCATACGTGTGAGGATAGCTCCTATTGCGTAAAGGTCATGCTTGTGAAAAAGTTCGAATCACTAATGCATGTTCAGTTGTGTTTGTTCTTGACCTCAAGTCATGATTTTTGATGGAATTGCGCCAATTTTTTTCATGAGTGTCGGCCATATCACAATGCATCAACACACCAAATATGTGTATTCTGAGGCTCATACGTTTGAGGATAGCTCCTATTGATTAAGAGTCATTCTTGTGAAAAAGTTCGAATCACTGATGCATGTTCAGTTGTGTTTGTTCTTGACCTCAAGTCATGATTTTTGATGGAATTGCGCCAATTTTTTTCATGAGTGTTGGCCATGTCAGAATGCATCAACACACCAAATATGTGTATTCTGAGGCTCATACGTGTGAGGATAGCTCCTATTGCGTAAAGGTCATTCTGGTGAAAAAGTTCGAATCACTGATGCATGTTCAGTTGTGTTTGTTCTTGACCTCAAGTCATGATTTTTGATGGAATTGCGCCAATTTTTTTCATGAGTGTCGGCCATATCAGAATACATCAACACACCAAATATGTGTATTCTGAGGCTCATACGTTTGAGGATAGCTCCTATTGCGTAAAAGTCATTCTGGTGAAAAAGTTCGTATCACGGATGCATCTTCAGTTGTGTTTGTTCTTGATCTCAAGTCATGTTTTTTGATGGAATTGCGCCAATTTTTTTCATGAGAGTCGGCCATATCAGAATGCATCTACACACCAAATATGTGTATTCTGAGGCTCATACGTTTGAGGATAGCTCCTATTGCGTAAAGGTCATGCTTGTGAAAAAGTTCGAATCACTGAATGCATGTTCAGTTGTGTTTGTTCTTGACCTCAAGTCATGATTTTTGATGGAATTGCGCCAATTTTTTTCATGAGTGTCGGCCATATCACAATTCATCAACACACTAAATATGTGTATTCTGAGGCTCATACGTGTGAGGATAGCTCCTATTGCGTAAAGGTCATGCTTGTGAAAAAGTTCGAATCACTGATGCATGTTCAGTTGTGTTTGTTCTTGACCTCAAGTCATGATTTTTGATGGAATTGCGCCAATTTTTTTCATGAGTGTCGGCCATATCACAATGCATCAACACACCAAATATGTGTATTCTGAGGCTGATACGTTTGAGGATAGCTCCTATTGCGTAAGAGTCATTCTCGTGAAAAAGTTCGAATCACTGAATGCATGTTCAGTTGTGTTTCTTCTTGATCTCAAGTCATGATTTTTGATGGAATTGCGCCAATTTTTTTCATGAGTGTCGGCCATATCACAATGCATCAACACACCAAATATGTGTATTCTGAGGCTCATACGTTTGAGGATAGCTCCTATTGCGTAAGAGTCATTCTCGTGAAAAAGTTCGAATCACTGATGCATGTTCAGTTGTGTTTGTTCTTGACCTCAAGTCATGATTTTTTATGGAATTGCGCCAATTTTTTTCATGAGTGTCGGCCATATCACAATGCATCAACACACCAAATATGTGTATTCTGAGGCTGATACGTTTGAGGATAGCTTCTATTGCGTAAGAGTCATTCTCGTTAAAAAGTTCGAATCACTGAATGCATGTTCAGTTGTGTTTGTTCTTGATCTCAAGTCATGATTTTTGATGGAATTGCGCCAATTTATTTCATGAGTGTTGGCAAAATGAGAGTGCATCTACACACCAAATATGTGTATTCTGAGGCTCATACGTTTGAGGATAGCTCCTATTGCGTAAAGGTCATGCTTGTGAAAAAGTTCGAATCACTGATGCATGTTCAGTTGTGTTTGTTCTTGACCTCAAGTCATGATTTTTGATGGAATTGCGCCAATTTTTTTCATGAGTGTCGGCCATGTCAGAATGCATCAACACACCAAATATGTGTATTCTGAGGCTCATACGTGTGAGGATAGCTCCTATTGCGTAAAGGTCATTCTTGTGAAAAAGTTCGAATCACTGATGCATGTTCAGTTGTGTTTGTTCTTGACCTCAAGTCATGATTTTTTATGGAATTGCGCCAATTTTTTTCATGAGTGTCGGCCATATCACAATGAATCAACACACCAAATATGTGTATTCTGAGGCTGATACGTTTGAGGATAGCTCCTATTGCGTAAGAGTCATTCTCGTGAAAAAGTTCGAATAACTGAATGCATGTTCAGTTGTGTTTGTTCTTGATCTCAAGTCATGATTTTTGATGGAATTGTGCCAATTTTTTTCATGAGTGTCGGCCATATCACAATGCATCAACACACCAAATATGTGTATTCTGAGGCTGATACGTTTGAGGATAGCTCCTATTGCTTAAGAGTCATTCTTGTGAAAAAGTTCGAATCACTGATGCATGTTCAGTTGTGTTTGTTCTTGACCTCAAGTCATGATTTTTGATGGAATTGCGCCAATTTTTTTCATGAGTGTCGGCCATATCACAATGCATCAACACACCAAATATGTGTATTCTGAGGCTGATACGTGTGTGGATAGCTCCTATTGCGTAAGAGTCATTCTCGTGAAAAAGTTCGAATCACTGAATGCATGTTCAGTTGTGTTTGTTCTTGACCTCAAGTCATGATTTTTGATGGAATTGCGCCAATTTTTTTCATGAGTGTCGGCCATATCACAATGCATCAACACACCAAATATGTGTATTCTGAGGCTGATACGTTTGAGGATAGCTCCTATTGCGTAAGAGTCATTCTCGTTAAAAAGTTCGAATCACTGAATGCATGTTCAGTTGTGTTTGTTCTTGATCTCAAGTCATGATTTTTGATGGAATTGCGCCAATTTATTTCATGAGTGTTGGCCAAATCAGAGTGCATCTACACACCAAATATGTGTATTCTGAGGCTCATACGTTTGAGGATAGCTCCTATTGCGTAAAGGTCATGCTTGTGAAAAAGTTCGAATCACTGATGCATGTTCAGTTGTGTTTGTTCTTGACCTCAAGTCATGATTTTTGATGGAATTGCGCCAATTTTTTTCATGAGTGTCGGCCATGTCACAATGCATCAACACACCAAATATGTGTATTCTGAGGCTCATACGTGTGAGGATAGCTCTTATTGCGTAAAGGTCATGCTTGTGAAAAAGTTCGAATCACTGAATGCATGTTCAGTTGTGTTTGTTCTTGACCTCAAGTCATGATTTTTGATGGAATTGCGCCAATTTTTTTCATTAGTGTCGGCCATATCACAATGCATCACACACCAAATATGTGTATTCTGAGGCTGATACGTTTGAGGATAGCTCCTATTGCGTAAGAGTCATTATCGTGAAAAAATTCGAATCACTGAATGCATGTTCAGTTGTGTTTCTTCTTGATCTCAAGTCATGATTTTTGATGGAATTGTGCCAATTTTTTTCATGAGTGTCGGCCATATCACAATGCATCAACACACCAAATATGTGTATTCTGCGGCTCATACGTTTGAGGATAGCTCCTATTGCGTAAGAGTCATTCTCGTGAAAAAGTTCGAATCACTGAATGCATGTTCAGTTGTGTTTCTTCTTGATCTCAAGTCATGATTTTTGATGGAATTGCGCCAATTTTTTTCATGAGTGTCGGCCATATCAGAATACATCAACACACCAAATATGTGTATTCTGAGGCTCATACGTTTGAGGATAGCTCCTATTGCGTAAAAGTCATTCTGGTGAAAAAGTTCGTATCACGGATGCATCTTCAGTTGTGTTTGTTCTTGATCTCAAGTCATGTTTTTTGATGGAATTGCGCCAATTTTTTTCATGAGAGTCGGCCATATCAGAATGCATCTACACACCAAATATGTGTATTCTGAGGCTCATACGTTTGAGGATAGCTCCTATTGCGTAAAGGTCATGCTTGTGAAAAAGTTCGAATCACTGAATGCATGTTCAGTTCTGTTTGTTCTTGACCTCAAGTCATGATTTTTGATGGAATTGCGCCAATTTTTTTCATGAGTGTCGGCCATATCACAATGCATCAACACTAAATATGTGTATTCTGAGGCTCATACGTGTGAGGATAGCTCCTATTGCGTAAAGGTCATGTTTGTGAAAAAGTTCGAATCACTAATGCATGTTCAGTTGTGTTTGTTCTTGACCTCAAGTCATGATTTTTGATGGAATTGCGCCAATTTTTTTCATGAGTGTCGGCCATATCACAATGCATCAACACACCAAATATGTGTATTCTGAGGCTCATACGTTTGAGGATAGCTCCTATTGATTAAGAGTCATTCTTGTGAAAAAGTTCGAATCACTGATGCATGTTCAGTTGTGTTTGTTCTTGACCTCAAGTCATGATTTTTGATGGAATTGCGCCAATTTTTTTCATGAGTGTCGGCCATGTCACAATGCATCAACACACCAAATATGTGTATTCTGAGGCTCATACGTGTGACGATAGCTCCTATTGCGTAAAGGCCATGCTTGTGAAAAAGTTCGAATCACTGATGCATGTTCAGTTGTGTTTGTTCTTGACCTCAAGTCATGATTTTTGATGGAATTGCGCCAATTTTTTTCATTAGTGTCGGCCATATCACAATGCATCACACACCAAATATGTGTATTCTGAGGCTGATACGTTTGAGGATAGCTCCTATTGCGTAAGAGTCATTATCGTGAAAAAATTCGAATCACTGAATGCATGTTCAGTTGTGTTTCTTCTTGATCTCAAGTCATGATTTTTGATGGAATTGTGCCAATTATTTTCATGAGTGTCGGCCATATCACAATGCATCAACACACCAAATATGTGTATTCTGAGGCTCATACGTTTGAGGATAGCTCCTATTGCGTAAGAGTCATTCTCGTGAAAAAGTTCGAATCACTGAATGCATGTTCAGTTGTGTTTCTTCTTGATCTCAAGTCATGATTTTTGATGGAATTGCGCCAATTTTTTTCATGAGTGTCGGCCATATCAGAATACATCAACACACCAAATATGTGTATTCTGAGGCTGATACGTTTGAGGATAGCTCCTATTGCGTAAAAGTCATTCTGGTGAAAAAGTTCGTATCACGGATGCATCTTCAGTTGTGTTTGTTCTTGATCTCAAGTCATGTTTTTTGATGGAATTGCGCCAATTTTTTTCATGAGAGTCGGCCTTATCAGAATGCATCTACACACCAAATATGTGTATTCTGAGGCTCATACGTTTGAGGATAGCTCCTATTGCGTAAAGGTCATGCTTGTGAAAAAGTTCGAATCACTGAATGCATGTTCAGTTCTGTTTGTTCTTGACCTCAAGTCATGATTTTTGATGGAATTGCGCCAATTTTTTTCATGAGTGTCGGCCATATCACAATGCATCAACACTAAATATGTGTATTCTGAGGCTCATACGTGTGAGGATAGCTCCTATTGCGTAAAGGTCATGTTTGTGAAAAAGTTCGAATCACTAATGCATGTTCAGTTGTGTTTGTTCTTGACCTCAAGTCATGATTTTTGATGGAATTGCGCCAATTTTTTTCATGAGTGTCGGCCATATCACAATGCATCAACACACCAAATATGTGTATTCTGAGGCTCATACGTTTGAGGATAGCTCCTATTGATTAAGAGTCATTCTTGTGAAAAAGTTCGAATCACTGATGCATGTTCAGTTGTGTTTGTTCTTGACCTCAAGTCATGATTTTTGATGGAATTGCGCCAATTTTTTTCATGAGTGTCGGCCATGTCACAATGCATCAACACACCAAATATGTGTATTCTGAGGCTCATACGTGTGACGATAGCTCCTATTGCGTAAAGGCCATGCTTGTGAAAAAGTTCGAATCACTGATGCATGTTCAGTTGTGTTTGTTCTTGACCTCAAGTCATGATTTTTGATGGAATTGCGCCAATTTTTTTCATGAGTGTCGGCCATATCACGATGCATCACACACCAAATATGTGTATTCTGAGGCTCATACGTTTGAGGATAGCTCCTATTGCGTAAGAGTCATTCTCGTGAAAAAGTTCGAATCACTGAATGCATGTTCAGTTGTGTTTGTTCTTGATCTCAAGTCATGATTTTTGATGGAATTGCACCAATTTTTTTCATGAGTGTCGGCCATATCACAATGCATCAACACACCAAATATGTGTATTCTGAGGCTGATACGTTTGAGGATAGCTCCTATTGCGTAAGAGTCATTCTCGTGAAAAAGTTCGAATCACTGAATGCATGTTCAGTTGTGTTTGTTCTTGATCTCAAGTCATGATTTTTGATGGAATTGCGCCAATTTTTTTCATGAGTGTCGGCCATATCACAATGCATCAACACACCAAATATGTGTATTCTGAGGCTGATACGTTTGAGGATAGCTCCTATTGCGTAAGAGTCATTCTCGTGAAAAAGTTCGAATCACTGAATGCATGTTCAGTTGTGTTTCTTCTTGATCTCAAGTCATGATTTTTGATGGAATTGCGCCAATTTTTTTCATGAGTGTCGGCCATATCAGAATACATCAACACACCAAATATGTGTATTCTGAGGCTCATACGTTTGAGGATAGCTCCTCTTGCGTAAAGGTCATGCTTGTGAAAAAGTTCGAATCACTGATGCATGTTCAGTTGTGTTTGTTCTTGACCTCAAGTCATGATTTTTGATGGAATTGCGCCAATTTTTTTCATGAGTGTCGGCCATATCACAATGCATCACACACCAAATATGTGTATTCTGAGGCTCATACGTTTGAGGATAGCTCCTATTGCGTAAGAGTCATTCTGGTGAAAAAGTTCGAATCACTGATGCATGTTCAGTTGTGTTTGTTCTTGACCTCAAGTCATGATTTTTGATGGAATTGCGCCAATTTTTTTCATGAGTGTCGGCCATGTCAGAATGCATCAACACACCAAATATGTGTATTCTGAGGCTCATACGTGTGAGGATAGCTCCTATTGCGTAAAGGTCATTCTGGTGAAAAAGTTCGAATCACTGATGCATGTTCAGTTGTGTTTGTTCTTGACCTCAAGTCATGATTTTTGATGGACTTGCGCCAATTTTTTTCATGAGTGTCGGCCATGTCACAATGCATCAACACACCAAATATGTGTATTCTGAGGCTCATACGTTTGAGGATAGCTCCTATTGCGTAAGAGTCAATCTGGTGAAAAAATTCGAATCACTGAATGCATGTTCAGTTGTGTTTGTTCTTGATCTCAAGTCATGATTTTTGATGGAATTGCGCCAATTTTTTTCATGAGTGTCGGCCATATCACAATGCATCAACACACCAAATATGTGTATTCTGAGGCTCATACGTTTGAGGATAGCTCCTATTGCGTAAGAGTCATTCTCGTTAAAAAGTTCGAATCACTGAATGCATGTTCAGTTGTGTTTGTTCTTGATCTCAAGTCATGATTTTTGATGGAATTGCGCCAATTTATTTCATGAGTGTTGGCCAAATCAGAGTGCATCTACACACCAAATATGTGTATTCTGAGGCTCATACGTTTGAGGATAGCTCCTATTGCGTAAAGGTCATGCTTGTGAAAAAGTTCGAATCACTGATGCATGTTCAGTTGTGTTTGTTCTTGATCTCAAGTCATGATTTTTGATGGAATTGCGCCAATTTTTTTCATGAGTGTCGGCCATATCAGAATGCATCAACACACCAAATATGTGTATTCTGAGGCTCATACGTTTGAGGATAGCTCCTATTGCGTAAAAGTCATTCTCGTGAAAAAATTCGAATCACTGAATGCATGTTCAGTTGTGTTTCTTCTTGATCTCAAGTCATGATTTTTGATGGAATTGCGCCAATTTTTTTCATGGGTGTCGGCCATATCAGAATGCATCAACACACCAAATATGTGTATTCTGAGGCTCATACGTTTGAGGATAGCTCCTATTGCGTAAGAGTCATTCTCGCTAAAAAGTTCGAATCACTGAATGCATGTTCAGTTGTGTTTGTTCTTGATCTCAAGTCATGATTTTTGATGGAATTGCGCCAATTTATTTCATGAGTGTTGGCCAAATCAGAGTGCATCTACACACCAAATATGTGTATTCTGAGGCTCATACGTTTGAGGATAGCTCCTATTGCGTAAAGGTCATGCTTGTGAAAAAGTTCGAATCACTGATGCATGTTCAGTTGTGTTTGTTCTTGACCTCAAGTCATGATTTTTGATGGAATTGCGCCAATTTTTTTCATGAGTGTCGGCCATGTCAGAATGCATCAACACACCAAATATGTGTATTCTGAGGCTCATACGTTTGAGGATAGCTCCTATTGCGTAAAGGTCATTCTGGTGAAAAAGTTCGAATCACTGATGCATGTTCAGTTGTGTTTGTTCTTGACCTCAAGTCATGATTTTTGATGGAATTGCGCCAATTTTTTTCATGAATGTCGGCCATATCACAATGCATCAACACACCAAATATGTGTATTCTGAGGCTGATACGTTTGAGGATAGCTCCTATTGCGTAAGAGTCATTCTCGTGAAAAAGTTCGAATCACTGAATGCATGTTCAGTTGTGTTTGTTCTTGATCTCAAGTCATGATTTTTGATGGAATTGCGCCAATTTTTTTCATGAGTGTCGGCCATATCACAATGCATCAACACACCAAATATGTGTATTCTGAGGCTCATACGTTTGAGGATAGCTCCTATTGCGTAAGAGTCATTCTCGTGAAAAAATTCGAATCACTGAATGCATGTTCAGTTGTGTTTCTTCTTGATCTCAAGTCATGATTTTTGATGGAATTGCGCCAATTTATTTCATGAGTGTTGGCCAAATCAGAGTGCATCTACACACCAAATATGTGTATTCTGAGGCTCATACGTTTGAGGATAGCTCCTATTGCGTAAAGGTCATGCTTGTGAAAAAGTTCGAATCACTGATGCATGTTCAGTTGTGTTTGTTCTTGATCTCAAGTCATGATTTTTGATGGAATTGCGCCAATTTTTTTCATGAGTGTCGGCCATATCAGAATGCATCAACACACCAAATATGTGTATTCTGAGGCTCATACGTTTGAGGATAGCTCCTATTGCGTAAAAGTCATTCTCGTGAAAAAATTCGAATCACTGAATGCATGTTCAGTTGTGTTTCTTCTTGATCTCAAGTCATGATTTTTGATGGAATTGCGCCAATTTTTTTCATGGGTGTCGGCCATATCAGAATGCATCAACACACCAAATATGTGTATTCTGAGGCTCATACGTTTGAGGATAGCTCCTATTGCGTAAGAGTCATTCTCGTGAAAAAGTTCGAATCACTGATGCATGTTCAGTTGTGTTTGTTCTTGATCTCAAGTCATGATTTTTGATGGAATTGCGCCAATTTTTTTCATGAGTGTCGGCCATATCACAATGCATCAACACACCAAATATGTGTATTCTGAGGCTCATACGTTTGAGGATAGCTCCTATTGCGTAAGAGTCATTCTCGCTAAAAAGTTCGAATCACTGAATGCATGTTCAGTTGTGTTTGTTCTTGATCTCAAGTCATGATTTTTGATGGAATTGCGCCAATTTATTTCATGAGTGTTGGCCAAATCAGAGTGCATCTACACACCAAATATGTGTATTCTGAGGCTCATACGTTTGAGGATAGCTCCTATTGCGTAAAGGTCATGCTTGTGAAAAAGTTCGAATCACTGATGCATGTTCAGTTGTGTTTGTTCTTGACCTCAAGTCATGATTTTTGATGGAATTGCGCCAATTTTTTTCATGAGTGTCGGCCATGTCAGAATGCATCAACACACCAAATATGTGTATTCTGAGGCTCATACGTTTGAGGATAGCTCCTATTGCGTAAAGGTCATTCTGGTGAAAAAGTTCGAATCACTGATGCATGTTCAGTTGTGTTTGTTCTTGACCTCAAGTCATGATTTTTGATGGAATTGCGCCAATTTTTTTCATGAATGTCGGCCATATCACAATGCATCAACACACCAAATATGTGTATTCTGAGGCTGATACGTTTGAGGATAGCTCCTATTGCGTAAGAGTCATTCTCGTGAAAAAGTTCGAATCACTGAATGCATGTTCAGTTGTGTTTGTTCTTGATCTCAAGTCATGATTTTTGATGGAATTGCGCCAATTTTTTTCATGAGTGTCGGCCATATCACAATGCATCAACACACCAAATATGTGTATTCTGAGGCTCATACGTTTGAGGATAGCTCCTATTGCGTAAGAGTCATTCTCGTGAAAAAATTCGAATCACTGAATGCATGTTCAGTTGTGTTTGTTCTTGACCTCAAGTCATGATTTTTGATGGAATTGCGCCAATTTTTTTCATGAGTGTCGGCCATATCACAATGCATCAACACACCAAATATGTGTATTCTGAGGCTCATACGTTTGAGGATAGCTCCTATTGCGTAAGAGTCATTCTGGTGAAAAAGTTCGAATCACTGATGAATGTTCAGTTGTGTTTGTTCTTGACCTCAAGTCATGATTTTTTATGGAATTGCGCCAATTTTTTTCATGAGTGTCGGCCATATCACAATGCATCAACACACCAAATATGTGTATTCTGAGGCTCATACGTTTGAGGATAGCTCCTATTGCGTAAGATTCATTCTCGTTAAAAAGTTCGAATCACTGAATGGATGTTCAGTTGTGTTTGTTCTTGATCTCAAGTCATGATTTTTGATGGAATTGCGCCAATTTTTTTCATGAGTGTTGGCCAAATCAGAGTGCATGAACACACCAAATATGTGTATTCTGAGGCTCATACGTGTGAGGATAGCTCCTATTGCGTAAAGGTCATTCTGGTGAAAAAGTTCGAATCACTGATGCATGTTCAGTTGTGTTTGTTCTTGACCTCAAGTCATGATTTTTTATGGAATTGCGCCAATTTTTTTCATGAGTGTCGGCCATGTCACAATGCATCAACACACCAAATATGTGTATTCTGAGGCTCATACGTTTGAGGATAGCTCCTATTGCGTAAGAGTCATTCTGGTGAAAAAGTTCGAATCACTGAATGCATGTTCAGTTGTGTTTGTTCTTGATCTCAAGTCATGATTTTTGATGGAATTGCGCCAATTTTTTTCATGAGTGTCGGCCATATCACAATGCATCAACACACCAAATATGTGTATTTTGAGGCTCATACGTTTGAGGATAGCTCATATTGCTTAAAAGTGATTCTTGTGAAAAAGTTCGAATCACTGATGCATGTTCAGTTGTGTTTGTTCTTGACCTCAAGTCATGATTTTTTATGGAATTGCGCCAATTTTTTTCATGAGTGTCGGCCATATCACAATGCATCAACACACCAAATATGTGTATTCTGAGGCTGATACGTTTGAGGATAGCTCCTATTGCGTAAGAGTCATTCTCGTGAAAAAGTTCGAATCACTGAATGCATGTTCAGTTGTGTTTGTTCTTGATCTCAAGTCATGATTTTTGATGGAATTGCGCCAATTTTTTTCATCAGTGTCGGCCATATCACAATGCATCAACACACCAAATATATGTATTCTGAGGCTCATACGTTTGAGGATAGCTCCTATTGCGTAAGAGTCATTCTCGTGAAAAAGTTCGAATCATTGAATGCATGTTCAGTTGTGTTTGTTCTTGATCTCAAGTCATGATTTTTGATGGAATTGCGCCAATTTTTTTCATGAGTGTCGGCCATATCAGAATACATCAACACACCAAATATGTGTATTCTGAGGCTCATACGTTTGATGATAGCTCCTATTGCGTAAAAGTCATTCTGGTGAAAAAGTTCGTATCACGGATGCATCTTCAGTTGTGTTTGTTCTTGATCTCAAGTCATGTTTTTTGATGGAATTGCGCCAATTTTTTTCATGAGAGTCGGCCATATCAGAATGCATCTACACACCAAATATTTGTATTCTGAGGCCCATACGTTTGAGGATAGCTCCTATTGCGTAAAGGTCATGCTTGTGAAAAAGTTCGAATCACTGAATGCATGTTCAGTTGTGTTTGTTCTTGATCTCAAGTCATGTTTTTTGATGGAATTGCGCCAATTTTTTTCATGAGAGTCGGCCATATCAGAATGCATCTACACACCAAATATGTGTATTCTGAGGCCCATACGTTTGAGGATAGCTCCTATTGCGTAAAGGTCATGCTTGTGAAAAAGTTCGAATCACTGAATGCATGTTCAGTTGTGTTTGTTCTTGATCTCAAGTCATGATTTTTGATGGAATTGCGCCAATTTTTTTCATGAGTGTCAGCCATATCACAATGCATCAACACTAAATATGTGTATTCTGAGGCTCATACGTGTGAGGATAGCTCCTATTGCGTAAAGGTCATGCTTGAGAAAAAGTTCGAATCACTGATGCATGTTCAGTTGTGTTTGTTCTTGACCTCAAGTCATGATTTTTGATGGAATTGCGCCAATTTTTTTCATGAGTGTCGGCCATATCAGAATGCATCAACACACCAAATATGTGTATTCTGAGGCTCATACGTTTGAGGATAGCTCCTATTGCGTAAGAGTCATTCTCGTGAAAAAGTTCGAATCACTGAATGCATGTTCAGTTGTGTTTCTTCTTGATCTCAAGTCATGATTTTTGATGGAATTGCGCCAATCTTTTTCATGAGTGTCGGCCATATCACAATGCATCAACACACCAAATATGTGTATTCTGAGGCTCATACGTTTGAGGATAGCTCCTATTGCTTAAGAGTCATTCTTGTGAAAAAGTTCGAATCACTGATGCATGTTCAGTTGTGTTTGTTCTTGACCTCAAGTCATGATTTTTGATGGAATTGCGCCAATTTTTTTCATGAGTGTCGGCCATATCAGAATACATCAACACACCAAATATGTGTATTCTGAGGCTGATACGTTTGAGGATAGCTCCTATTGCGTAAGAGTCATTCTCGTGAAAAAGTTCGAATCACTGAATGCATGTTCAGTTGTGTTTGTTCTTGATCTCAAGTGATGATTTTTGATGGAATTGCGCCAATTTATTTCATGAGTGTTGGCCAAATCAGAGTGCATCTACACACCAAATATGTGTATTCTGAGGCTCATACGTTTGAGGATAGCTCCTATTGCGTAAAGGTCATGCTTGTGAAAAAGTTCGAATCACTGATGCATGTTCAGTTGTGTTTGTTCTTGACCTCAAGTCATGATTTTTGATGGAATTGCGCCAATTTTTTTCATGAGTGTCGGCCATGTCAGAATGCATCTACACACCAAATATGTGTATTCTGAGGCTCATACGTGTGAGGATAGCTCCTATTGCGTAAAGGTCATGCTTGTGAAAAAGTTCGAATCACTGATGCATGTTCAGTTGTGTTTGTTCTTGACCTCAAGTCATGATTTTTGATGGAATTGCGCCAATCTTTTTCATGAGTGTCGGCCATATCACAATGCATCAACACACCAAATATGTGTATTCTGAGGCTCATACGTTTGAGGATAGCTCCTATTGATTAAGAGTCATTCTCGTGAAAAAGTTCGAATCACTGATGCATGTTCAGTTGTGTTTGTTCTTGACCTCAAGTGATGATTTTTGATGGAATTGCGCCAATTTTTTTCATGAGTGTCGGCCAAATCAGAGTGCATCTACACACCAAATATGTGTATTCTGAGGCTCATACGTTTGAGGATAGCTCCTATTGCTTAAGAGTCATTCTTGTGAAAAAGTTCGAATCACTGATGCATGTTCAGTTGTGTTTGTTCTTGACCTCAAGTCATGATTTTTGATGGAATTGCGCCAATTTTTTTCATGAGTGTCGGCCATGTCAGAATGCATCTACACACCAAATATGTGTATTCTGAGGCTCATACGTGTGAGGATAGCTCCTATTGCGTAAAGGTCATGCTTGTGAAAAAGTTCGAATCACTGATGCATGTTCAGTTGTGTTTGTTCTTGACCTCAAGTCATGATTTTTGATGGAATTGCGCCAATTTTTTTCATGAGTGTCGGCCATATCACAATGCATCAACACACCAAATATGTGTATTCTGAGGCTGATACGTTTGAGGATAGCTCCTATTGCGTAAGAGTCATTCTCGTGAAAAAGTTCGAATCACTGAATGCATGTTCAGTTGTGTTTGTTCTTGATCTCAAGTCATGATTTTTGATGGAATTGCGCCAATTTTTTTCATGAGTGTCGGCCATATCACAATGCATCAACACACCAAATATGTGTATTCTGAGGCTCATACGTTTGAGGATAGCTCCTATTGCTTAAGAGTCATTCTTGTGAAAAAGTTCGAATCACTGATGCATGTTCAGTTGTGTTTGTTCTTGACCTCAAGTCATGATTTTTGATGGAATTGCGCCAATTTTTTTCATGAGTGTCGGCCATATCAGAATGCATCAACACACCAAATATGTGTATTCTGAGGCTGATACGTTTGAGGATAGCTCCTATTGCGTAAGAGTCATTCTGGTGAAAAAGTTCGAATCACTGAATGCATGTTCAGTTGTGTTTGTTCTTGTTCTCAAGTCATGATTTTTGATGGAATTGCGCCAATTTTTTTCATCAGTGTCGGCCATATCACAATGCATCAACACACCAAATATGTGTATTCTGAGGCTCATACGTTTGAGGATAGCTCCTATTGCGTAAGAGTCATTCTCGTGAAAAAGTTCGAATCACTGAATGCATGTTCAGTTGTGTTTGTTCTTAAACTCAAGTGATGATTTTTGATGGAATTGCGCCAATTTTTTTCATGAGTGTCGGCCATATCAGAATACATCAACACACCAAATATGTGTATTCTGAGGCTCATACGTTTGAGGATAGCTCCTATTGCGTAAAAGTCATTCTGGTGAAAAAGTTCGTATCAGGGATGAATCTTCAGTTGTGTTTGTTCTTGATCTCAAGTCATGTTTTTTGATGGAATTGCGCCATTTTTTTTCATGAGAGTCGGCCATATCAGAATGCATCTACACACCAAATATGTGTATTCTGAGGCTCATACGTTTGAGGATAGCTCCTATTGCGTAAAGGTCATGCTTGTGAAAAAGTTCGAATCACTGAATGCATGTTCAGTTCTGTTTGTTCTTGACCTCAAGTCATGATTTTTGATGGAATTGCGCCAATTTTTTTCATGAGTGTCGGCCATATCAGAATGCATCAACACACTAAATATGTGTATTCTGAGGCTCATACGTGTGAGGATAGCTCCTATTGCGTAAAGGTCATGCTTGTGAAAAAGTTCGAATCACTGATGCATGTTCAGTTCTGTTTGTTCTTGACCTCAAGTCATGATTTTTGATGGAATTGCGCCAATTTTTTTCATGAGTGTCGGCCATATCACAATGCATCACACACCAAATATGTGTATTCTGAGGCTCATACGTTTGAGGATAGCTCCTATTGCGTAAAGGTCATGCTTGTGAAAAAGTTCGAATCACTGATGCATGTTCAGTTGTGTTTGTTCTTGACCTCAAGTCATGATTTTTGATGGAATTGCGCCAATTTTTTTCATGAGTATCGGCCATATCACAATGCATCAACACACCAAATATGTGTATTCTGAGTCTCATACGTTTGAGGATAGCTCCTATTGCGTAAGAGTCATTCTCGTGAAAAAGTTCGAATCACTGAATGCATGTTCAGTTGTGTTTGTTCTTGATCTCAAGTCATGATTTTTGATGGAATTGCGCCAATTTTTTTCATGAGTGTCGGCCATATCAGAATACATCAACACACCAAATATGTGTATTCTGAGGCTCATACGTTTGAGGATAGCTCCTATTGCGTAAAAGTCATTCTGGTGAAAAAGTTCGAATCACTGATGCATCTTCAGTTGTGTTTGTTCTTGATCTCAAGTCATGTTTTTTGATGGAATTGCGCCAATTTTTTTCATGAGAGTCGGCCATATCAGAATGCATCTACACACCAAATATGTGTATTCTGAGGCTCATACGTTTGAGGATAGTTCCTATTGCGTAAAGGTCATGCTTGTGAAAAAGTTCGAATCACTGATGCATGTTCAGTTCTGTTTGTTCTTGACCTCAAGTCATGATTTTTGATGGAATTGCGCCAATTTTTTTCATGAGTGTCGGCCATATCACAATGCATCAACACACCAAATATGTGTATTCTGAGGCTGATACGTTTGAGGATAGCTCCTATTGCGTAAGAGTCATTCTCGTGAAAAAGTTCGAATCACTGAATGCATGTTCAGTTGTGTTTGTTCTTGATCTCAAGTGATGATTTTTGATGGAATTGCGCCAATTTATTTCATGAGTGTTGGCCAAATCAGAGTGCATCTACACACCAAATATGTGTATTCTGAGGCTCATACGTTTGAGGATAGCTCCTATTGCGTAAAGGTCATGCTTGTGAAAAAGTTCGAATCACTGATACATGTTCAGTTCTGTTTGTTCTTGACCTCAAGTCATGATTTTTGATGGAATTGCGCCAATTTTTTTCATGAGTGTCGGCCATATCACAATGCATCAACACACCAAATATGTGTATTCTGAGGCTCATACGTTTGAGGATAGCTCCTATTGCATAAAGGTCATGCTTGTGAAAAAGTTCGAATCACTGATGCATGTTCAGTTGTGTTTGTTCTTGACCTCAAGTCATGATTTTTGATGGAATTGCGCCAATTTTTTTCATGAGTGTCGGCCATATCACAATGCATCAACACACCAAATATGTGTATTCTGAGGCTCATACGTTTGAGGATAGCTCCTATTGCGTAAGAGTCATTCTCGTGAAAAAGTTCGAATCACTGAATGCATGTTCAGTTGTGTTTGTTCTTGATCTCAAGTCATGATTTTTGATGGAATTGCGCCAATTTTTTTCATGAATGTCGGCCATATCGCAATGCATCAACACACCAAATATGTGTATTCTGAGGCTCATACGTTTGAGGATAGCTCCTATTGCGTAAGAGTCATTCTCGTGAAAAAGTTCGAATCACTGAATGCATGTTCAGTTGTGTTTGTTCTTGATCTCAAGTCATGATTTTTGATGGAATTGCGCCAATTTTTTTCATCAGTGTCGGCCATATCACAATCCATCAACACACCAAATATGTGTATTCTGAGGCTGATACGTTTGAGGATAGCTCCTATTGCGTAAGAGTCATTCTCGTGAAAAAGTTCGAATCACTGAATGCATGTTCAGTTGTGTTTGTTCTTGATCTCAAGTGATGATTTTTGATGGAATTGCGCCAATTTTTTTCATGAGTTTCGGCCATATCAGAATACATCAACACACCAAATATGTGTATTCTGAGGCTCATACGTTTGAGGATAGCTCCTATTGCGTAAAAGTCATTCTGGTGAAAAAGTTCGTATCACTGAATGCATGTTCAGTTGTGTTTGTTCTTGATCTCAAGTCATGTTTTTTGATGGAATTGCGCCAATTTTTTTGAGGAGAGTCGGCCATATCAGAATGCATCAACACACCAAATATGTGTATTCTGAGGCTGATACGTTTGAGGATAGCTCCTATTGCGTAAGAGTCATTCTCGTGAAAAAGTTCGAATCACTGAATGCATGTTCAGTTGTGTTTGTTCTTGATCTCAAGTCATGATTTTTGATGGAATTGCGCCAATTTTTTTCATGAATGTCGGCCATATCACAATGCATCAACACACCAAATATGTGTATTCTGAGGCTGATACGTTTGAGGATAGCTCCTATTGCGTAAGAGTCATTCTCGTGAAAAAGTTCGAATCACTGAATGCATGTTCAGTTGTGTTTGTTCTTAAACTCAAGTGATGATTTTTGATGGAATTGCGCCAATTTTTTTCATGAGTGTCGGCCATATCAGAATACATCAACACACCAAATATGTGTATTCTGAGGCTCATACGTTTGAGGATAGCTCCTATTGCGTAAAAGTCATTCTGGTGAAAAAGTTCGTATCAGGGATGAATCTTCAGTTGTGTTTGTTCTTGATCTCAAGTCATGTTTTTTGATGCAATTGAGCCATTTTTTTTCATGAGAGTCGGCCATATCAGAATGCATCTACACACCAAATATGTGTATTCTGAGGCTCATACGTTTGAGGATAGCTCCTATTGCGTAAAGGTCATGCTTGTGAAAAAGTTCGAATCACTGAATGCATGTTCAGTTCTGTTTGTTCTTGACCTCAAGTCATGATTTTTGATGGAACTGCGCCAATTTTTTTCATGAGTGTCGGCCATATCAGAATGCATCAACACACTAAATATGTGTATTCTGAGGCTCATACGTGTGAGGATAGCTCCTATTGCGTAAAGGTCATGCTTGTGAAAAAGTTCGAATCACTGATGCATGTTCAGTTCTGTTTGTTCTTGACCTCAAGTCATGATTTTTGATGGAATTGCGCCAATTTTTTTCATGAGTGTCGGCCATATCACAATGCATCACACACCAAATATGTGTATTCTGAGGCTCATACGTTTGAGGATAGCTCCTATTGCGTAAAGGTCATGCTTGTGAAAAAGTTCGAATCACTGATGCATGTTCAGTTGTGTTTGTTCTTGACCTCAAGTCATGATTTTTGATGGAATTGCGCCAATTTTTTTCATGAGTGTCGGCCATGTCAGAATGCATCAACACACCAAATATGTGTATTCTGAGGCTCATACGTTTGAGGATAGCTCCTATTGCATAAAGGTCATGCTTGTGAAAAAGTTCGAATCACTGATGCATGTTCAGTTGTGTTTGTTCTTGACCTCAAGTCATGATTTTTGATGGAATTGCGCCAATTTTTTTCATGAGTGTCGGCCATATCACAATGCATCAACACACCAAATATGTGTATTCTGAGGCTGATATGTTTGAGGATAGCTCCTATTGCGTAAGAGTCATTCTCGTGAAAAAGTTCGAATCACTGAATGCATGTTCAGTTGTGTTTGTTCTTGATCTCAAGTCATGATTTTTGATGGAATTGCGCCAATTTTTTTCATGAATGTCGGCCATATCACAATGCATCAACACACCAAATATGTGTATTCTGAGGCTCATACGTTTGAGGATAGCTCCTATTGCGTAAGAGTCATTCTCGTGAAAAAGTTCGAATCACTGAATGCATGTTCAGTTGTGTTTGTTCTTAAACTCAAGTGATGATTTTTGATGGAATTGCGCCAATTTTTTTCATGAGTGTCGGCCATATCAGAATACATCAACACACCAAATATGTGTATTCTGAGGCTCATACGTTTGAGGATAGCTCCTATTGCGTAAAAGTCATTCTGGTGAAAAAGTTCGTATCACTGATGAATCTTCAGTTGTGTTTGTTCTTGATCTCAAGTCATGTTTTTTGATGGAATTGAGCCATTTTTTTTCATGAGAGTCGGCCATATCAGAATGCATCTACACACCAAATATGTGTATTCTGAGGCTCATACGTTTGAGGATAGCTCCTATTGCGTAAAGGTCATGCTTGTGAAAAAGTTCGAATCACTGAATGCATGTTCAGTTCTGTTTGTTCTTGACCTCAAGTCATGATTTTTGATGGAATTGCGCCAATTTTTTTCATGAGTGTCGGCCATATCAGAATGCATCAACACACTAAATATGTGTATTCTGAGGCTCATACGTGTGAGGATAGCTCCTATTGCGTAAAGGTCATGCTTGTGAAAAAGTTCGAATCACTGATGCATGTTCAGTTCTGTTTGTTCTTGACCTCAAGTCATGATTTTTGATGGAATTGCGCCAATTTTTTTCATGAGTGTCGGCCATATCACAATGCATCACACACCAAATATGTGTATTCTGAGGCTCATACGTTTGAGGATAGCTCCTATTGCGTAAAAGTCATGCTTGTGAAAAAGTTCGAATCACTGATGCATGTTCAGTTGTGTTTGTTCTTGACCTCAAGTCATGATTTTTGATGGAATTGCGCCAATTTTTTTCATGAGTATCGGCCATATCACAATGCATCAACACACCAAATATGTGTATTCTGAGTCTCATACGTTTGAGGATAGCTCCTATTGCGTAAGAGTCATTCTCGTGAAAAAGTTCGAATCACTGAATGCATGTTCAGTTGTGTTTGTTCTTGATCTCAAGTCATGATTTTTGATGGAATTGCGCCAATTTTTTTCATGAGTGTCGGCCATATCAGAATACATCAACACACCAAATATGTGTATTCTGAGGCTCATACGTTTGAGGACAGCTCCTATTGCGTAAAAGTCATTCTGGTGAAAAAGTTCGTATCACTGATGCATGTTCAGTTGTGTTTGTTCTTGATCTCAAGTCATGATTTTTGATGGAATTGCGCCAATTTTTTTCATGAATGTCGGCCATATCACAATGCATCAACACACCAAATATGTGTATTCTGAGGCTCATACGTTTGAGGATAGCTCCTATTGCGTAAGAGTCATTCTCGTGAAAAAGTTCGAATCACTGAATGCATGTTCAGTTGTGTTTGTTCTTGATCTCAAGTCATGATTTTTGATGGAATTGCGCCAATTTTTTTCATCAGTGTCGGCCATATCACAATCCATCAACACACCAAATATGTGTATTCTGAGGCTGATACGTTTGAGGATAGCTCCTATTGCGTAAGAGTCATTCTCGTGAAAAAGTTCGAATCACTGAATGCATGTTCAGTTGTGTTTGTTCTTGATCTCAAGTGATGATTTTTGATGGAATTGCGCCATTTTTTTTCATGAGTGTCGGCCATATCAGAATACATCAACACACCAAATATGTGTATTCTGAGGCTCATACGTTTGAGGATAGCTCCTATTGCGTAAAAGTCATTCTGGTGAAAAAGTTCGTATCACTGAATGCATGTTCAGTTGTGTTTGTTCTTGATCTCAAGTCATGTTTTTTGATGGAATTGCGCCAATTTTTTTGAGGAGAGTCGGCCATATCACAATGCATCAACACACCAAATATGTGTATTCTGAGGCTGATACGTTTGAGGATAGCTCCTATTGCGTAAGAGTCATTCTCGTGAAAAAGTTCGAATCACTGAATGCATGTTCAGTTGTGTTTGTTCTTGATCTCAAGTCATGATTTTTGATGGAATTGCGCCAATTTTTTTCATGAATGTCGGCCATATCACAATGCATCAACACACCAAATATGTGTATTCTGAGGCTCATACGTTTGAGGATAGCTCCTATTGCGTAAGAGTCATTCTCGTGAAAAAGTTCGAATCACTGAATGCATGTTCAGTTGTGTTTGTTCTTAAACTCAAGTGATGATTTTTGATGGAATTGCGCCAATTTTTTTCATGAGTGTCGGCCATATCAGAATACATCAACACACCAAATATGTGTATTCTGAGGCTCATACGTTTGAGGATAGCTCCTATTGCGTAAAAGTCATTCTGGTGAAAAAGTTCGTATCAGGGATGAATCTTCAGTTGTGTTTGTTCTTGATCTCAAGTCATGTTTTTTGATGGAATTGAGCCATTTTTTTTCATGAGAGTCGGCCATATCAGAATGCATCTACACACCAAATATGTGTATTCTGAGGCTCATACGTTTGAGGATAGCTCCTATTGCGTAAAGGTCATGCTTGTGAAAAAGTTCGAATCACTGAATGCATGTTCAGTTCTGTTTGTTCTTGACCTCAAGTCATGATTTTTGATGGAATTGCGCCAATTTTTTTCATGAGTGTCGGCCATATCAGAATGCATCAACACACTAAATATGTGTATTCTGAGGCTCATACGTGTGAGGATAGCTCCTATTGCGTAAAGGTCATGCTTGTGAAAAAGTTCGAATCACTGATGCATGTTCAGTTCTGTTTGTTCTTGACCTCAAGTCATGATTTTTGATGGAATTGCGCCAATTTTTTTCATGAGTGTCGGCCATATCACAATGCATCACACACCAAATATGTGTATTCTGAGGCTCATACGTTTGAGGATAGCTCCTATTGCGTAAAGGTCATGCTTGTGAAAAAGTTCGAATCACTGATGCATGTTCAGTTGTGTTTGTTCTTGACCTCAAGTCATGATTTTTGATGGAATTGCGCCAATTTTTTTCATGAGTATCGGCCATATCACAATGCATCAACACACCAAATATGTGTATTCTGAGTCTCATACGTTTGAGGATAGCTCCTATTGCGTAAGAGTCATTCTCGTGAAAAAGTTCGAATCACTGAATGCATGTTCAGTTGTGTTTGTTCTTGATCTCAAGTCATGATTTTTGATGGAATTGCGCCAATTTTTTTCATGAGTGTCGGCCATATCAGAATACATCAACACACCAAATATGTGTATTCTGAGGCTCATACGTTTGAGGATAGCTCCTATTGCGTAAAAGTCATTCTGGTGAAAAAGTTCGTATCACTGATGCATCTTCAGTTGTGTTTGTTCTTGATCTCAAGTCATGTTTTTTGATGGAATTGCGCCAATTTTTTTCATGAGAGTCGGCCATATCAGAATGCATCTACACACCAAATATGTGTATTCTGAGGCTCATACGTTTGAGGATAGTTCCTATTGCGTAAAGGTCATGCTTGTGAAAAAGTTCGAATCACTGATGCATGTTCAGTTCTGTTTGTTCTTGACCTCAAGTCATGATTTTTGATGGAATTGCGCCAATTTTTTTCATGAATGTCGGCCATATCACAATGCATCAACACACCAAATATGTGTATTCTGAGGCTCATACGTTTGAGGATAGCTCCTATTGCGTAAGAGTCATTCTCGTGAAAAAGTTCGAATCACTGAATGCATGTTCAGTTGTGTTTGTTCTTGATCTCAAGTCATGATTTTTGATGGAATTGCGCCAATTTTTTTCATCAGTGTCGGCCATATCACAATCCATCAACACACCAAATATGTGTATTCTGAGGCTGATACGTTTGAGGATAGCTCCTATTGCGTAAGAGTCATTCTCGTGAAAAAGTTCGAATCACTGAATGCATGTTCAGTTGTGTTTGTTCTTGATCTCAAGTGATGATTTTTGATGGAATTGCGCCAATTTTTTTCATCAGTGTCGGCCATATCAGAATACATCAACACACCAAATATGTGTATTCTGAGGCTCATACGTTTGAGGATAGCTCCTATTGCGTAAAAGTCATTCTGGTGAAAAAGTTCGTATCACTGAATGCATGTTCAGTTGTGTTTGTTCTTGATCTCAAGTCATGTTTTTTGATGGAATTGCGCCATTTTTTTTGAGGAGAGTCGGCCATATCAGAATGCATCAACACACCAAATATGTGTATTCTGAGGCTGATACGTTTGAGGATAGCTCCTATTGCGTAAGAGTCATTCTCGTGAAAAAGTTCGAATCACTGAATGCATGTTCAGTTGTGTTTGTTCTTGATCTCAAGTCATGATTTTTGATGGAATTGCGCCAATTTTTTTCATGAATGTCGGCCATATCACAATGCATCAACACACCAAATATGTGTATTCTGAGGCTGATACGTTTGAGGATAGCTCCTATTGCGTAAGAGTCATTCTCGTGAAAAAGTTCGAATCACTGAATGCATGTTCAGTTGTGTTTGTTCTTAAACTCAAGTGATGATTTTTGATGGAATTGCGCCAATTTTTTTCATGAGTGTCGGCCATATCAGAATACATCAACACACCAAATATGTGTATTCTGAGGCTCATACGTTTGAGGATAGCTCCTATTGCGTAAAAGTCATTCTGGTGAAAAAGTTCGTATCAGGGATGAATCTTCAGTTGTGTTTGTTCTTGATCTCAAGTCATGTTTTTTGATGGAATTGAGCCATTTTTTTTCATGAGAGTCGGCCATATCAGAATGCATCTACACACCAAATATGTGTATTCTGAGGCTGATACGTTTGAGGATAGCTCCTATTGCGTAAAGGTCATGCTTGTGAAAAAGTTCGAATCACTGAATGCATGTTCAGTTCTGTTTGTTCTTGACCTCAAGTCATGATTTTTGATGGAATTGCGCCAATTTTTTTCATGAGTGTCGGCCATATCACAATGCATCAACACACCAAATATGTGTATTCTGAGGCTGATACGTTTGAGGATAGCTCCTATTGCGTAAGAGTCATTCTCGTGAAAAAGTTCGAATCACTGAATGCATGTTCAGTTGTGTTTGTTCTTGACCTCAAGTCATGATTTTTGATGGAATTGCGCCAATTTATTTCATGAGTGTTGGCCAAATCAGAGTGCATCTACACACCAAATATGTGTATTCTGAGGCTCATACGTTTGAGGATAGCTCCTATTGCGTAAAGGTCATTCTGGTGAAAAAGTTCGAATCACTGATGCATGTTCAGTTGTGTTTGTTCTTGACCTCAAGTCATGATTTTTGATGGAATTGCGCCAATTTTTTCATGAGTGTCGGCCATGTCAGAATGCATCAACACACCAAATATGTGTATTCTGAGGCTCATACGTTTGAGGATAGCTCCTATTGCATAAAGGTCATGCTTGTGAAAAAGTTCGAATCACTGATGCATGTTCAGTTGTGTTTGTTCTTGACCTCAAGTCATGATTTTTGATGGAATTGCGCCAATTTTTTTCATGAGTGTCGGCCATATCACAATGCATCAACACACCAAATATGTGTATTCTGAGGCTGATACGTTTGAGGATAGCTCCTATTGCGTAAGAGTCATTCTCGTGAAAAAGTTCGAATCACTGAATGCATGTTCAGTTGTGTTTGTTCTTGATCTCAAGTCATGATTTTTGATGGAATTGCGCCAATTTTTTTCATCAGTGTCGGCCATATCACAATGCATCAACACACCAAATATGTGTATTCTGAGTCTCATACGTTTGAGGATAGCTCCTATTGCGTAAGAGTCATTCTCGTGAAAAAGTTCGAATCACTGAATGCATGTTCAGTTGTGTTTGTTCTTGATCTCAAGTCATGATTTTTGATGGAATTGCGCCAATTTTTTTCATGAGTGTCGGCCATATCAGAATACATCAACACACCAAATATGTGTATTCTGAGGCTCATACGTTTGAGGATAGCTCCTATTGCGTAAAAGTCATTCTGGTGAAAAAGTTCGTATCACTGATGCATGTTCAGTTGTGTTTGTTCTTGATCTCAAGTCATGTTTTTTGATGGAATTGCGCCAATTTTTTTCATGAGAGTCGGCCATATCAGAATGCATCTACACACCAAATATGTGTATTCTGAGGCTCATACGTTTGAGGATAGTTCCTATTGCGTAAAGGTCATGCTTGTGAAAAAGTTCGAATCACTGATGCATGTTCAGTTCTGTTTGTTCTTGACCTCAAGTCATGATTTTTGATGGAATTGCGCCAATTTTTTTCATGAATGTCGGCCATATCACAATGCATCAACACACCAAATATGTGTATTCTGAGGCTCATACGTTTGAGGATAGCTCCTATTGCGTAAGAGTCATTCTCGTGAAAAAGTTCGAATCACTGAATGCATGTTCAGTTGTGTTTGTTCTTGATCTCAAGTCATGATTTTTGATGGAATTGCGCCAATTTTTTTCATCAGTGTCGGCCATATCACAATGCATCAACACACCAAATATGTGTATTCTGAGGCTGATACGTTTGAGGATAGCTCCTATTGCGTAAGAGTCATTCTCGTGAAAAAGTTCGAATCACTGAATGCATGTTCAGTTGTGTTTGTTCTTGATCTCAAGTGATGATTTTTGATGGAATTGCGCCAATTTTTTTCATCAGTGTCGGCCATATCAGAATACATCAACACACCAAATATGTGTATTCTGAGGCTCATACGTTTGAGGATAGCTCCTATTGCGTAAAAGTCATTCTGGTGAAAAAGTTCGTATCACTGAATGCATGTTCAGTTGTGTTTGTTCTTGATCTCAAGTCATGTTTTTTGATGGAATTGCGCCAATTTTTTTGAGGAGAGTCGGCCATATCACAATGCATCAACACACCAAATATGTGTATTCTGAGGCTGATACGTTTGAGGATAGCTCCTATTGCGTAAGAGTCATTCTCGTGAAAAAGTTCGAATCACTGAATGCATGTTCAGTTGTGTTTGTTCTTGATCTCAAGTCATGATTTTTGATGGAATTGCGCCAATTTTTTTCATGAATGTCGGCCATATCACAATGCATCAACACACCAAATATGTGTATTCTGAGGCTGATACGTTTGAGGATAGCTCCTATTGCGTAAGAGTCATTCTCGTGAAAAAGTTCGAATCACTGAATGCATGTTCAGTTGTGTTTGTTCTTAAACTCAAGTGATGATTTTTGATGGAATTGCGCCAATTTTTTTCATGAGTGTCGGCCATATCAGAATACATCAACACACCAAATATGTGTATTCTGAGGCTCATACGTTTGAGGATAGCTCCTATTGCGTAAAAGTCATTCTGGTGAAAAAGTTCGTATCAGGGATGAATCTTCAGTTGTGTTTGTTCTTGATCTCAAGTCATGTTTTTTGATGGAATTGAGCCATTTTTTTTCATGAGAGTCGGCCATATCAGAATGCATCTACACACCAAATATGTGTATTCTGAGGCTGATACGTTTGAGGATAGCTCCTATTGCGTAAAGGTCATGCTTGTGAAAAAGTTCGAATCACTGAATGCATGTTCAGTTCTGTTTGTTCTTGACCTCAAGTCATGATTTTTGATGGAATTGCGCCAATTTTTTTCATGAGTGTCGGCCATATCAGAATGCATCAACACACTAAATATGTGTATTCTGAGGCTCATACGTGTGAGGATAGCTCCTATTGCGTAAAGGTCATGCTTGTGAAAAAGTTCGAATCACTGATGCATGTTCAGTTCTGTTTGTTCTTGACCTCAAGTCATGATTTTTGATGGAATTGCGCCAATTTTTTTCATGAGTGTCGGCCATATCACAATGCATCACACACCAAATATGTGTATTCTGAGGCTCATACGTTTGAGGATAGCTCCTATTGCGTAAAGGTCATGCTTGTGAAAAAGTTCGAATCACTGATGCATGTTCAGTTGTGTTTGTTCTTGACCTCAAGTCATGATTTTTGATGGAATTGCGCCAATTTTTTTCATGAGTATCGGCCATATCACAATGCATCAACACACCAAATATGTGTATTCTGAGTCTCATACGTTTGAGGATAGCTCCTATTGCGTAAGAGTCATTCTCGTGAAAAAGTTCGAATCACTGAATGCATGTTCAGTTGTGTTTGTTCTTGATCTCAAGTCATGATTTTTGATGGAATTGCGCCAATTTTTTTCATGAATGTCGGCCATATCACAATGCATCAACACACCAAATATGTGTATTCTGAGGCTCATACGTTTGAGGATAGCTCCTATTGCGTAAGAGTCATTCTCGTGAAAAAGTTCGAATCACTGAATGCATGTTCAGTTGTGTTTGTTCTTGATCTCAAGTCATGATTTTTGATGGAATTGCGCCAATTTTTTTCATCAGTGTCGGCCATATCACAATGCATCAACACACCAAATATGTGTATTCTGAGTCTCATACGTTTGAGGATAGCTCCTATTGCGTAAGAGTCATTCTCGTGAAAAAGTTCGAATCACTGAATGCATGTTCAGTTGTGTTTGTTCTTGATCTCAAGTCATGATTTTTGATGGAATTGCGCCAATTTTTTTCATGAGTGTCGGCCATATCAGAATACATCAACACACCAAATATGTGTATTCTGAGGCTCATACGTTTGAGGATAGCTCCTATTGCGTAAAAGTCATTCTGGTGAAAAAGTTCGTATCACTGATGCATCTTCAGTTGTGTTTGTTCTTGATCTCAAGTCATGTTTTTTGATGGAATTGCGCCAATTTTTTTCATGAGAGTCGGCCATATCAGAATGCATCTACACACCAAATATGTGTATTCTGAGGCTCATACGTTTGAGGATAGTTCCTATTGCGTAAAGGTCATGCTTGTGAAAAAGTTCGAATCACTGATGCATGTTCAGTTCTGTTTGTTCTTGACCTCAAGTCATGATTTTTGATGGAATTGCGCCAATTTTTTTCATGAATGTCGGCCATATCACAATGCATCAACACACCAAATATGTGTATTCTGAGGCTGATACGTTTGAGGATAGCTCCTATTGCGTAAGAGTCATTCTCGTGAAAAAGTTCGAATCACTGAATGCATGTTCAGTTGTGTTTGTTCTTGATCTCAAGTCATGATTTTTGATGGAATTGCGCCAATTTTTTTCATCAGTGTCGGCCATATCACAATCCATCAACACACCAAATATGTGTATTCTGAGGCTGATACGTTTGAGGATAGCTCCTATTGCGTAAGAGTCATTCTCGTGAAAAAGTTCGAATCACTGAATGCATGTTCAGTTGTGTTTGTTCTTGATCTCAAGTGATGATTTTTGATGGAATTGCGCCAATTTTTTTCATCAGTGTCGGCCATATCAGAATACATCAACACACCAAATATGTGTATTCTGAGGCTCATACGTTTGAGGATAGCTCCTATTGCGTAAAAGTCATTCTGGTGAAAAAGTTCGTATCACTGAATGCATGTTCAGTTGTGTTTGTTCTTGATCTCAAGTCATGTTTTTTGATGGAATTGCGCCAATTTTTTTGAGGAGAGTCGGCCATATCAGAATGCATCAACACACCAAATATGTGTATTCTGAGGCTGATACGTTTGAGGATAGCTCCTATTGCGTAAGAGTCATTCTCGTGAAAAAGTTCGAATCACTGAATGCATGTTCAGTTGTGTTTGTTCTTGATCTCAAGTCATGATTTTTGATGGAATTGCGCCAATTTTTTTCATGAATGTCGGCCATATCACAATGCATCAACACACCAAATATGTGTATTCTGAGGCTGATACGTTTGAGGATAGCTCCTATTGCGTAAGAGTCATTCTCGTGAAAAAGTTCGAATCACTGAATGCATGTTCAGTTGTGTTTGTTCTTAAACTCAAGTGATGATTTTTGATGGAATTGCGCCAATTTTTTTCATGAGTGTCGGCCATATCAGAATACATCAACACACCAAATATGTGTATTCTGAGGCTCATACGTTTGAGGATAGCTCCTATTGCGTAAAAGTCATTCTGGTGAAAAAGTTCGTATCAGGGATGAATCTTCAGTTGTGTTTGTTCTTGATCTCAAGTCATGTTTTTTGATGGAATTGAGCCATTTTTTTTCATGAGAGTCGGCCATATCAGAATGCATCTACACACCAAATATGTGTATTCTGAGGCTGATACGTTTGAGGATAGCTCCTATTGCGTAAAGGTCATGCTTGTGAAAAAGTTCGAATCACTGAATGCATGTTCAGTTCTGTTTGTTCTTGACCTCAAGTCATGATTTTTGATGGAATTGCGCCAATTTTTTTCATGAGTGTCGGCCATATCAGAATGCATCAACACACTAAATATGTGTATTCTGAGGCTCATACGTGTGAGGATAGCTCCTATTGCGTAAAGGTCATGCTTGTGAAAAAGTTCGAATCACTGATGCATGTTCAGTTCTGTTTGTTCTTGACCTCAAGTCATGATTTTTGATGGAATTGCGCCAATTTTTTTCATGAGAGTCGGCCATATCACAATGCATCACACACCAAATATGTGTATTCTGAGGCTCATACGTTTGAGGATAGCTCCTATTGCGTAAAGGTCATGCTTGTGAAAAAGTTCGAATCACTGATGCATGTTCAGTTGTGTTTGTTCTTGACCTCAAGTCATGATTTTTGATGGAATTGCGCCAATTTTTTTCATGAGTGTCGGCCATATCACAATGCATCAACACACCAAATATGTGTATTCTGAGTCTCATACGTTTGAGGATAGCTCCTATTGCGTAAGAGTCATTCTCGTGAAAAAGTTCGAATCACTGAATGCATGTTCAGTTGTGTTTGTTCTTGATCTCAAGTCATGATTTTTGATGGAATTGCGCCAATTTTTTTCATGAGTGTCGGCCATATCAGAATACATCAACACACCAAATATGTGTATTCTGAGGCTCATACGTTTGAGGATAGCTCCTATTGCGTAAAAGTCATTCTGGTGAAAAAGTTCGTATCACTGATGCATCTTCAGTTGTGTTTGTTCTTGATCTCAAGTCATGTTTTTTGATGGAATTGCGCCAATTTTTTTCATGAGAGTCGGCCATATCAGAATGCATCTACACACCAAATATGTGTATTCTGAGGCTCATACGTTTGAGGATAGTTCCTATTGCGTAAAGGTCATGCTTGTGAAAAAGTTCGAATCACTGATGCATGTTCAGTTGTGTTTGTTCTTGACCTCAAGTCATGATTTTTGATGGAATTGCGCCAATTTTTTTCATGAGTGTCGGCCATATCACAATGCATCAACACACCAAATATGTGTATTCTGAGGCTGATACGTTTGAGGATAGCTCCTATTGCGTAAGAGTCATTCTCGTGAAAAAGTTCGAATCACTGAATTCATGTTCAGTTGTGTTTGTTCTTGACCTCAAGTCATGATTTTTGATGGAATTGCGCCAATTTATTTCATGAGTGTTGGCCAAATCAGAGTGCATCTACACACCAAATATGTGTATTCTGAGGCTCATACGTTTGAGGATAGCTCCTATTGCGTAAAGGTCATTCTGGTGAAAAAGTTCGAATCACTGATGCATGTTCAGTTGTGTTTGTTCTTGACCTCAAGTCATGATTTTTGATGGAATTGCGCCAATTTTTTCATGAGTGTCGGCCATGTCAGAATGCATCAACACACCAAATATGTGTATTCTGAGGCTCATACGTTTGAGGATAGCTCCTATTGCATAAAGGTCATGCTTGTGAAAAAGTTCGAATCACTGATGCATGTTCAGTTGTGTTTGTTCTTGACCTCAAGTCATGATTTTTGATGGAATTGCGCCAATTTTTTTCATGAGTGTCGGCCATATCACAATGCATCAACACACCAAATATGTGTATTCTGAGGCTGATACGTTTGAGGATAGCTCCTATTGCGTAAGAGTCATTCTCGTGAAAAAGTTCGAATCACTGAATGCATGTTCAGTTGTGTTTGTTCTTGATCTCAAGTCATGATTTTTGATGGAATTGCGCCAATTTTTTTCATGAATGTCGGCCATATCACAATGCATCAACACACCAAATATGTGTATTCTGAGGCTCATACGTTTGAGGATAGCTCCTATTGCGTAAGAGTCATTCTCGTGAAAAAGTTCGAATCACTGAATGCATGTTCAGTTGTGTTTGTTCTTGATCTCAAGTCATGATTTTTGATGGAATTGCGCCAATTTTTTTCATGAGAGTCGGCCATATCACAATCCATCAACACACCAAATATGTGTATTCTGAGGCTGATACGTTTGAGGATAGCTCCTATTGCGTAAGAGTCATTCTCGTGAAAAAGTTCGAATCACTGAATGCATGTTCAGTTGTGTTTGTTCTTGATCTCAAGTGATGATTTTTGATGGAATTGCGCCAATTTTTTTCATCAGTGTCGGCCATATCAGAATACATCAACACACCAAATATGTGTATTCTGAGGCTCATACGTTTGAGGATAGCTCCTATTGCGTAAAAGTCATTCTGGTGAAAAAGTTCGTATCACTGAATGCATGTTCAGTTGTGTTTGTTCTTGATCTCAAGTCATGTTTTTTGATGGAATTGCGCCAATTTTTTTGAGGAGAGTCGGCCATATCAGAATGCATCTACACACCAAATATGTGTATTCTGAGGCTCATACGTTTGAGGATAGCTCCTATTGCGTAAAGGTCATGCTTGTGAAAAAGTTCGAATCACTGAATGCATGTTCAGTTGTGTTTGTTCTTGACCTCAAGTCATGATTTTTGATGGAATTGCGCCAATTTTTTTCATGAGTGTCGGCCATATCACAATGCATCAACACTAAATATGTGTATTCTGAGGCTCATACGTGTGAGGATAGCTCCTATTGCGTTAAGGTCATGCTTGTGAAAAAGTTCGAATCACTGATGCATGTTCAGTTGTGTTTGTTCTTGACCTCAAGTCATGATTTTTGATGGAATTGCGCCAATTTTTTTCATGAGTGTCGGCCATATCACAATGCATCAACACACCAAATATGTGTATTCTGAGGCTCATACGTTTGAGGATAGCTCCTATTGCGTAAGAGTCATTCTCGTGAAAAAGTTCGAATCACTGAATGCATGTTCAGTTGTGTTTGTTCTTGATCTCAAGTGATGATTTTTGATGGAATTGCGCCAATTTTTTTCATGAGTGTCGGCCATATCACAATGCATCAACACACCAAATATGTGTATTCTGAGGCTCATACGTTTGAGGATAGCTCCTATTGCTTAAGAGTCATTCTCGTGAAAAAGTTCGAATCACTGATGCATGTTCAGTTGTGTTTGTTCTTGACCTCAAGTCATGATTTTTGATGGAATTGCGCCAATTTTTTTCATGAATGTCGGCCATATCACAATGCATCAACACACCAAATATGTGTATTCTGAGGCTCATACGTTTGAGGATAGCTCCTATTGCGTAAGAGTCATTCTCGTGAAAAAGTTCGTATTACTGAATGCATGTTCAGTTGTGTTTGTTCTTGTTCTCAAGTCATGATTTTTGATGGAATTGCGCCAATTTTTTTCATGAGTGTCGGCCATATCACAATGCATCAACACACCAAATATGTGTATTCTGAGGCTCATACGTTTGAGGATAGCTCCTATTGCGTAAGAGTCATTCTCGTGAAAAAGTTCGAATCACTGAATGCATGTTCAGTTGTGTTTGTTCTTGATCTCAAGTCATGATTTTTGATGGAATTGCGCCAATTTTTTTCATGAGTGTCGGCCATATCAGAATACATCAACACACCAAATATGTGTATTCTGAGGCTCATACGTTTGAGGATAGCTCCTATTGCGTAAAAGTCATTCTGGTGAAAAAGTTCGTATCACGGATGCATCTTCAGTTGTGTTTGTTCTTGATCTCAAGTCATGTTTTTTGATGGAATTGAGCCAATTTTTTTCATGAGAGTCGGCCATATCAGAATGCATCTACAAACCAAATATGTGTATTCTGAGGCTCATACGTTTGAGGATAGCTCCTATTGCGTAAAGGTCATGCTTGTGAAAAAGTTCGAATCACTGAATGCATGTTCAGTTCTGTTTGTTCTTGATCTCAAGTCATGATTTTTGATGGAATTGCGCCAATTTTTTTCATGAGTGTCGGCCATATCAGAATGCATCAACACACTAAATATGTGTATTCTGAGGCTCATACGTGTGAGGATAGCTCCTATTGCGTAAAGGTCATGCTTGTGAAAAAGTTCGAATCACTGATGCATGTTCAGTTGTGTTTGTTCTTGACCTCAAGTCATGATTTTTGATGGAATTGCGCCAATTTTTTTCATGAGTGTCGGCCATATCACAATGCATCACACACCAAATATGTGTATTCTGAGGCTCATACGTTTGAGGATAGCTCCTATTGCGTAAAGGTCATGCTTGTGAAAAAGTTCGAATCACTGATGCATCTTCAGTTGTGTTTGTTCTTGACCTCAAGTCATGATTTTTGATGGAATTGCGCCAATTTTTTTCATGAGTATCGGCCATATCACAATGCATCAACACACCAAATATGTGTATTCTGAGTCTCATACGTTTGAGGATAGCTCCTATTGCGTAAGAGTCATTCTCGTGAAAAAGTTCGAATCACTGAATGCATGTTCAGTTGTGTTTGTTCTTGATCTCAAGTCATGATTTTTGATGGAATTGCGCCAATTTTTTTCATGAGTGTCGGCCATATCAGAATACATCAACACACCAAATATGTGTATTCTGAGGCTCATACGTTTGAGGATAGCTCCTATTGCGTAAAAGTCATTCTGGTGAAAAAGTTCGTATCACTGATGCATCTTCAGTTGTGTTTGTTCTTGATCTCAAGTCATGTTTTTTGATGGAATTGCGCCAATTTTTTTCATGAGAGTCGGCCATATCAGAATGCATCTACACACCAAATATGTGTATTCTGAGGCTCATACGTTTGAGGATAGCTCCTATTGCGTAAGAGTCATTCTCGTGAAAAAGTTCGAATCACTGAATGCATGTTCAGTTGTGTTTGTTCTTGATCTCAAGTGATGATTTTTGATGGAATTGCGCCAATTTATTTCATGAGTGTTGGCCAAATCAGAGTGCATCTACACACCAAATATGTGTATTCTGAGGCTCATACGTTTGAGGATAGCTCCTATTGCGTAAAGGTCATGCTTGTGAAAAAGTTCGAATCACTGATGCATGTTCAGTTGTGTTTGTTCTTGACCTCAAGTCATGATTTTTGATGGAATTGCGCCAATTTTTTTCATGAGTGTCGGCCATGTCAGAATGCATCAACACACCAAATATGTGTATTCTGAGGCTCATACGTTTGAGGATAGCTCCTATTGCATAAAGGTCATGCTTGTGAAAAAGTTCGAATCACTGATGCATGTTCAGTTGTGTTTGTTCTTGACCTCAAGTCATGATTTTTGATGGAATTGCGCCAATTTTTTTCATGAGTGTCGGCCATATCACAATGCATCAACACACCAAATATGTGTATTCTGAGGCTGATACGTTTGAGGATAGCTCCTATTGCGTAAGAGTCATTCTCGTGAAAAAGTTCGAATCACTGAATGCATGTTCAGTTGTGTTTGTTCTTGATCTCAAGTCATGATTTTTGATGGAATTGCGCCAATTTTTTTCATGAATGTCGGCCATATCACAATGCATCAACACACCAAATATGTGTATTCTGAGGCTCATACGTTTGAGGATAGCTCCTATTGCGTAAGAGTCATTCTCGTGAAAAAGTTCGAATCACTGAATGCATGTTCAGTTGTGTTTGTTCTTGATCTCAAGTCATGATTTTTGATGGAATTGCGCCAATTTTTTTCATCAGTGTCGGCCATATCACAATCCATCAACACACCAAATATGTGTATTCTGAGGCTGATACGTTTGAGGATAGCTCCTATTGCGTAAGAGTCATTCTCGTGAAAAAGTTCGAATCACTGAATGCATGTTCAGTTGTGTTTGTTCTTGATCTCAAGTCATGATTTTTGATGGAATTGCGCCAATTTTTTTCATGAGTGTCGGCCATATCAGAATACATCAACACACCAAATATGTGTATTCTGAGGCTCATACGTTTGAGGATAGCTCCTATTGCGTAAAAGTCATTCTGGTGAAAAAGTTCGTATCACGGATGCATCTTCAGTTGTGTTTGTTCTTGATCTCAAGTCATGTTTTTTGATGGAATTGAGCCAATTTTTTTCATGAGAGTCGGCCATATCAGAATGCATCTACAAACCAAATATGTGTATTCTGAGGCTCATACGTTTGAGGATAGCTCCTATTGCGTAAAGGTCATGCTTGTGAAAAAGTTCGAATCACTGAATGCATGTTCAGTTCTGTTTGTTCTTGATCTCAAGTCATGATTTTTGATGGAATTGCGCCAATTTTTTTCATGAGTGTCGGCCATATCAGAATGCATCAACACACTAAATATGTGTATTCTGAGGCTCATACGTGTGAGGATAGCTCCTATTGCGTAAAGGTCATGCTTGTGAAAAAGTTCGAATCACTGATGCATGTTCAGTTGTGTTTGTTCTTGACCTCAAGTCATGATTTTTGATGGAATTGCGCCAATTTTTTTCATGAGTGTCGGCCATATCACAATGCATCACACACCAAATATGTGTATTCTGAGGCTCATACGTTTGAGGATAGCTCCTATTGCGTAAAGGTCATGCTTGTGAAAAAGTTCGAATCACTGATGCATCTTCAGTTGTGTTTGTTCTTGACCTCAAGTCATGATTTTTGATGGAATTGCGCCAATTTTTTTCATGAGTATCGGCCATATCACAATGCATCAACACACCAAATATGTGTATTCTGAGTCTCATACGTTTGAGGATAGCTCCTATTGCGTAAGAGTCATTCTCGTGAAAAAGTTCGAATCACTGAATGCATGTTCAGTTGTGTTTGTTCTTGATCTCAAGTCATGATTTTTGATGGAATTGCGCCAATTTTTTTCATGAGTGTCGGCCATATCAGAATACATCAACACACCAAATATGTGTATTCTGAGGCTCATACGTTTGAGGATAGCTCCTATTGCGTAAAAGTCATTCTGGTGAAAAAGTTCGTATCACTGATGCATCTTCAGTTGTGTTTGTTCTTGATCTCAAGTCATGTTTTTTGATGGAATTGCGCCAATTTTTTTCATGAGAGTCGGCCATATCAGAATGCATCTACACACCAAATATGTGTATTCTGAGGCTCATACGTTTGAGGATAGCTCCTATTGCGTAAGAGTCATTCTCGTGAAAAAGTTCGAATCACTGAATGCATGTTCAGTTGTGTTTGTTCTTGATCTCAAGTGATGATTTTTGATGGAATTGCGCCAATTTATTTCATGAGTGTTGGCCAAATCAGAGTGCATCTACACACCAAATATGTGTATTCTGAGGCTCATACGTTTGAGGATAGCTCCTATTGCGTAAAGGTCATGCTTGTGAAAAAGTTCGAATCACTGATGCATGTTCAGTTGTGTTTGTTCTTGACCTCAAGTCATGATTTTTGATGGAATTGCGCCAATTTTTTTCATGAGTGTCGGCCATGTCAGAATGCATCAACACACCAAATATGTGTATTCTGAGGCTCATACGTTTGAGGATAGCTCCTATTGCATAAAGGTCATGCTTGTGAAAAAGTTCGAATCACTGATGCATGTTCAGTTGTGTTTGTTCTTGACCTCAAGTCATGATTTTTGATGGAATTGCGCCAATTTTTTTCATGAGTGTCGGCCATATCACAATGCATCAACACACCAAATATGTGTATTCTGAGGCTGATACGTTTGAGGATAGCTCCTATTGCGTAAGAGTCATTCTCGTGAAAAAGTTCGAATCACTGAATGCATGTTCAGTTGTGTTTGTTCTTGATCTCAAGTCATGATTTTTGATGGAATTGCGCCAATTTTTTTCATGAATGTCGGCCATATCACAATGCATCAACACACCAAATATGTGTATTCTGAGGCTCATACGTTTGAGGATAGCTCCTATTGCGTAAGAGTCATTCTCGTGAAAAAGTTCGAATCACTGAATGCATGTTCAGTTGTGTTTGTTCTTGATCTCAAGTCATGATTTTTGATGGAATTGCGCCAATTTTTTTCATCAGTGTCGGCCATATCACAATCCATCAACACACCAAATATGTGTATTCTGAGGCTGATACGTTTGAGGATAGCTCCTATTGCGTAAGAGTCATTCTCGTGAAAAAGTTCGAATCACTGAATGCATGTTCAGTTGTGTTTGTTCTTGATCTCAAGTGATGATTTTTGATGGAATTGCGCCAATTTTTTTCATCAGTGTCGGCCATATCAGAATACATCAACACACCAAATATGTGTATTCTGAGGCTCATACGTTTGAGGATAGCTCCTATTGCGTAAAAGTCATTCTGGTGAAAAAGTTCGTATCACTGAATGCATGTTCAGTTGTGTTTGTTCTTGATCTCAAGTCATGTTTTTTGATGGAATTGCGCCAATTTTTTTGAGGAGAGTCGGCCATATCAGAATGCATCTACACACCAAATATGTGTATTCTGAGGCTCATACGTTTGAGGATAGCTCCTATTGCGTAAAGGTCATGCTTGTGAAAAAGTTCGAATCACTGAATGCATGTTCAGTTGTGTTTGTTCTTGACCTCAAGTCATGATTTTTGATGGAATTGCGCCAATTTTTTTCATGAGTGTCGGCCATATCACAATGCATCAACACTAAATATGTGTATTCTGAGGCTCATACGTGTGAGGATAGCTCCTATTGCGTAAAGGTCATGCTTGTGAAAAAGTTCGAATCACTGAATGCATGTTCAGTTGTGTTTGTTCTTGACCTCAAGTCATGATTTTTGATGGAATTGCGCCAATTTTTTTCATGAGTGTCGGCCATATCACAATGCACCAACACACCAAATATGTGTATTCTGAGGCTGATACGTTTGAGGATAGCTCCTATTGCGTAAGAGTCATTCTCGTGAAAAAATTCGAATCACTGAATGCATGTTCAGTTGTGTTTCTTCTTGATCTCAAGTCATGATTTTTGATGGAATTGCGCAAATTTTTTTCATGAGAGTCGGCCATATCAGAATGCATCTACACACCAAATATGTGTATTCTGAGGCTCATACGTTTGAGGATAGCTCCTATTGCGTAAAGGTCATGCTTGTGAAAAAGTTCGAATCACTGAATGCATGTTCAGTTGTGTTTGTTCTTGACGTCAAGTCATGATTTTTGATGGAATTGCGCCAATTTTTTTCATGAGTGTCGGCCATATCACAATGCATCAACACTAAATATGTGTATTCTGAGGCTCATACGTGTGAGGATAGCTCCTTTTGCGTTAAGGTCATGCTTGTGAAAAAGTTCGAATCACTGATGCATGTTCAGTTGTGTTTGTTCTTGACCTCAAGTCATGATTTTTGATGGAATTGCGCCAATTTTTTTCATGAGTGTCGGCCATATCACAATGCATCAACACACCAAATATGTGTATTCTGAGGCTGATACGTTTGAGGATAGCTCCTATTGCGTAAGAGTCATTCTCGTGAAAAAGTTCGAATCACTGAATGCATGTTCAGTTGTGTTTGTTCTTGATCTCAAGTGATGATTTTTGATGGAATTGCGCCAATTTTTTTCATGAGTGTCGGCCATATCACAATGCATCAACACACCAAATATGTGTATTCTGAGGCTCATACGTTTGAGGATAGCTCCTATTGCTTAAGAGTCATTCTGGTGAAAAAGTTCGAATCACTGATGCATGTTCAGTTGTGTTTGTTCTTGACCTCAAGTCATGATTTTTGATGGAATTGCGCCAATTTTTTTCATGAATGTCGGCCATATCACAATGCATCAACACACCAAATATGTGTATTCTGAGGCTCATACGTTTGAGGATAGCTCCTATTGCGTAAAGGTCATGCTTGTGAAAAAGTTCGAATCACTGAATGCATGTTCAGTTCTGTTTGTTCTTGATCTCAAGTCATGATTTTTGATGGAATTGCGCCAATTTTTTTCATGAGTGTCGGCCATATCAGAATGCATCAACACACCAAATATGTGTATTCTGAGGCTCATACGTGTGAGGATAGCTCCTATTGCGTAAAGGTCATGCTTGTGAAAAAGTTCGAATCACTGATGCATGTTCAGTTGTGTTTGTTCTTGACCTCAAGTCATGATTTTTGATGGAATTGCGCCAATTTTTTTCATGAGTGTCGGCCATATCACAATGCATCACACACCAAATATGTGTATTCTGAGGCTCATACGTTTGAGGATAGCTCCTATTGCGTAAAGGTCATGCTTGTGAAAAAGTTCGAATCACTGAATGCATGTTCAGTTGTGTTTGTTCTTGACCTCAAGTCATGATTTTTGATGGAATTGCGCCAATTTTTTTCATGAATGTCGGCCATATCACAATGCATCAACACACCAAATATGTGTATTCTGAGGCTGATACGTTTGAGGATAGCTCCTATTGCGTAAGAGTCATTCTCGTGAAAAAGTTCGAATCACTGAATGCATGTTCAGTTGTGTTTGTTCTTGATCTCAAGTCATGATTTTTGATGGAATTGCGCCAATTTTTTTCATCAGTGTCGGCCATATCACAATCCATCAACACACCAAATATGTGTATTCTGAGGCTGATACGTTTGAGGATAGCTCCTATTGCGTAAGAGTCATTCTCGTGAAAAAGTTCGAATCACTGAATGCATGTTCAGTTGTGTTTGTTCTTGATCTCAAGTCATGATTTTTGATGGAATTGCGCCAATTTTTTTCATGAGTTTCGGCCATATCAGAATACATCAACACACCAAATATGTGTATTCTGAGGCTCATACGTTTGAGGATAGCTCCTATTGCGTAAAAGTCATTCTGGTGAAAAAGTTCGTATCACTGATGCATCTTCAGTTGTGTTTGTTCTTGATCTCAAGTCATGTTTTTTGATGGAATTGCGCCAATTTTTTTCATGATAGTCGGCCATATCAGAATGCATCTACACACCAAATATGTGTATTCTGAGGCTCATACGTTTGAGGATAGCTCCTATTGCGTAAAGGTCATGCTTGTGAAAAAATTCGAATCACTGATGCATGTTCAGTTGTGTTTGTTCTTGATCTCAAGTCATGATTTTTGATGGAATTGAGCCAATTTTTTTCATGAGTGTCGGCCATATCACAATGCATCTACACACCAAATATGTGTATTCTGAGGCTCATACGTTTGAGGATAGCTCCTATTGCGTAAGAGTCATTCTCGTGAAAAAATTCGAATCACTGAATGCATGTTCAGTTGTGTTTCTTCTTGATCTCAAGTCATGATTTTTGATGGAATTGCGCCAATTTTTTTCATGAGAGTCGGCCATATCAGAATGCATCTACACACCAAATATGTGTATTCTGAGGCTCATACGTTTGAGGATACCTCCTATTGCGTAAAGGTCATGCTTGTGAAAAAGTTCGAATCACTGAATGCATGTTCAGTTGTGTTTGTTCTTGACCTCAAGTCATGATTTTTGATGGAATTGCGCCAATTTTTTTCATGAGTGTCGGCCATATCACAATGCATCAACACTAAATATGTGTATTCTGAGCCTCATACGTGTGAGGATAGCTCCTATTGCGTAAAGGTCATGCTTGTGAAAAAGTTCGAATCACTGAATGCATGTTCAGTTGTGTTTGTTCTTGACCTCAAGTCATGATTTTTGATGGAATTGCGCCAATTTGTTTCATGAGTGTCGGCCATATCACAATGCATCAACACACCAAATATGTGTATTCTGAGGCTGATACGTTTGAGGATAGCTCCTATTGCGTAAGAGTCATTCTCGTGAAAAAATTCGAATCACTGAATGCATGTTCAGTTGTGTTTCTTCTTGATCTCAAGTCATGATTTTTGATGGAATTGCGCCAATTTTTTTCATGAGAGTCGGCCATATCAGAATGCATCTACACACCAAATATGTGTATTCTGAGGCTCATACGTTTAAGGATATCTTCTATTGCGTTAAGGTCATGCTTGTGAAAAAGTTCGAATCACTGATGCATGTTCAGTTGTGTTTCTTCTTGACCTGAAGTCATGATTTTTGATGGAATTGCGCCAATTTTTTTCATGAGTGTCGGCCATATCACAATGCATCAACACACCAAATATGTGTATTCTGAGGCTCATACGTTTGAGGATAGCTCCTATTGCGTAAGAGTCATTCTCGTGAAAAAATTCGAATCACTCAATGCATGTTCAGTTGTGTTTCTTCTTGATCTCAAGTCATGATTTTTGATGGAATTGCGCCAATTTTTTTCATGAGTGTCGGCCATATCACAATGCATCAACACTAAATATGTGTATTCTGAGGCTCATACGTGTGAGGATAGCTCCTATTGCGTAAAAGTCATTCTGGTGAAAAAGTTCGTATCACGGATGCATGTTCAGTTGTGTTTGTTCTTGATCTCAAGTCATGTTTTTTGATGGAATTGAGCCAATTTTTTTCATGAGTGTCGGCCATATCAGAATGCATCTACACACCAAATATGTGTATTCTGAGGCTCATACGTTTGAGGATAGCTCCTATTGGGTAAAAGTCATTCTGGTGAAAAAGTTCGAATCACTGATGAATGTTCAGTTGTGTTTGTTCTTGACCTCAAGTCATGATTTTTGATGGAATTGTGCCAATCTCTTTCATGAGTTTCGGCCATATCAGAATGTATCAACACACCAAATATGTGTATTCTGAGGCTCATACGTTTGAGGATAGCTCCTATTGGGTAAAAGTCATTCTGGTGAAAAAGTTCGAATCACTGATGCATGTTCAGTTGTGTTTGTTCTTGACCTCAAGTCATGATTTTTGATGGAATTGCGCCAATTTTTTTCATGAGTGTCGGCCATATCACAATGCATCAACACACCAAATATGTGTATTCTGAGGCTCATACGTTTGAGGATAGCTCCTATTGCGTAAATGTCATGCTGGTGAAAAAGTTCGAATCACTGATGAATGTTCAGTTGTGTTTGTTCTTGATCTCAAGTCATGATTTTTGATGGAATTGCGCCAATTTTTTTCATGAGTGTCGGCCATATCAGAATGCATCAACACACCAAATATTTGTATTCTGAGGCTGATACGGTTTGAGGATAGCTCCTATTGCGTAAAAGTCATGCTTGTGAAAAGTTCGAATCAATGATTCATGTTCAGTTGTGTTTGTTCTTGATCTCAAGTCATGATTTTTGATGGAATTGCGCCAGTTTTTTTCATGAGTTTCGGCCATATCAGAATGCATCAACACACCAAATATGTGTATTCTGAGGCTCATACGTTTGAGGATAGCTCCTATTGCGTAAAAGTCATTCTGGTGAAAAAGTTCGTATCACGGATGCATGTTCAGTTGTGTTTGTTCTTGATCTCAAGTCATGTTTTTTGATGGAATTGAGCCAATTTTTTTCATGAGTGTCCGCCATATCAGAATGCATCTACACACCAAATATGTGTATTCTGAGGCTCATACGTTTGAGGATAGCTCCTATTGGGTAAAAGTCATTCTGGTGAAAAAGTTCGAATCACTGATGAATGTTCAGTTGTGTTTGTTCTTGACCTCAAGTCATGATTTTTGATGGAATTGCGCCAATTTTTTTCATGAGTGTCCGCCATATCAGAATGCATCAACACACCAAATATGTGCATTCTGAGGCTCATACGTTTGAGGATAGGTCCTATTGCGTAAATGTCATGCTGGTGAAAAAGTTCGAATCACTGATGAATGTTCAGTTGTGTTTGTTCTTGATCTCAAGTCATGATTTTTGATGGAATTGCGCCAATTTTTTTCATGAGTGTCGGCCATATCAGAATGCATCAACACACCAAATATGTGTATTCTGAGGCTCATACGTTTGAGGATAGCTCCTATTGGGTAAAAGTCATGCTGGTGAAAAAGTTCGAATCACTGATGAATGTTCAGTTGTGTTTGTTCTTGACCTCAAGTCATGATTTTTGATGGAATTGCGCCAATTTTTTTCATGAGTGTCCGCCATATCAGAATGCATCAACACACCAAATATTTGTATTCTGAGGCTCATACGTTTGAGGATAGCTCCTATTGCGTAAAAGTCATGCTTGTGAAAAGTTCGAATCAATGATTCATGTTCAGTTGTGTTTGTTCTTGATCTCAAGTCATGATTTTTGATGGAATTGCGCCAGTTTTTTTCATGAGTGTCGGCCATATAAGAATGCATCAACACACCAAATATGTGTATTCTGAGGCTCATACGTTTGAGGATAGCTCCTATTGCGTAAAAGTCATTCTGGTGAAAAAGTTCGTATCACGGATGCATGTTCAGTTGTGTTTGTTCTTGATCTCAAGTCATGTTTTTTGATGGAATTGAGCCAATTTTTTTCATGAGTGTCGGCCATATCAGAATGCATCTACACACCAAATATGTGTATTCTGAGGCTCATACGTTTGAGGATAGCTCCTATTGGGTAAAAGTCATTCTGGTGAAAAAGTTCGAATCACTGATGAATGTTCAGTTGTGTTTGTTCTTGACCTCAAGTCATGATTTTTGATGGAATTGTGCCAATCTCTTTCATGAGTTTCGGCCATATCAGAATGTATCAACACACCAAATATGTGTATTCTGAGGCTCATACGTTTGAGGATAGCTCCTATTGGGTAAAAGTCATTCTGGTGAAAAAGTTCGAATCACTGATGCATGTTCAGTTGTGTTTCTTCTTGACCTCAAGTCATGATTTTTGATGGAATTGCGCCAATTTTTTTCATGAGTGTCGGCCATATCAGAATGCATCAACACACCAAATATGTGTATTCTGAGGCTCATACGTTTGAGGATAGCTCCTATTGCGTAAATGTCATGCTGGTGAAAAAGTTCGAATCACTGATGAATGTTCAGTTGTGTTTGTTCTTGATCTCAAGTCATGATTTTTGATGGAATTGCGCCAATTTTTTTCATGAGTGTCCGCCATATCAGAATGCATCGACACACCAAATATGTGTATTCTGAGGCTCATACGTTTGAGGATAGCTCCTATTGGGTAAAAGTCATTCTGGTGAAAAAGTTCGAATCACAGATGCATGTTCAGTTGTGTTTGTTCTTGACCTCAAGTCATGATTTTTGATGGAATTGCGCCAATTTTTTTCATGAGTTTCGGCCATATAAGAATGCATCAACACACCAAATATGTGTATTCTGAGGCTCATACGTTTGAGGATAGCTCCTATTGCGTAAAAGTCATTCTGGTGAAAAAGTTCGAATCACTGATGAATGTTCAGTTGTGTTTGTTCTTGACCTCAAGTCATGATTTTTGATGGAATTGCGCCAGTTTTTTTCATGAGTTTCGGCCATATAAGAATGCATCAACACACCAAATATTTGTATTCTGAGGCTGATACGGTTTGAGGATAGCTCCTAATGCGTAAAAGTCATGCTTGTGAAAAGTTCGAATCAATGATTCATGTTCAGTTGTGTTTGTTCTTGATCTCAAGTCATGATTTTTGATGGAATTGCGCCAGTTTTTTTCATGAGTTTCGGCCATATAAGAATGCATCAACACACCAAATATGTGTATTCTGAGGCTCATACGTTTGAGGATAGCTCCTATTGCGTAAAAGTCATTCTGGTGAAAAAGTTCGTATCACGGATGCATGTTCAGTTGTGTTTGTTCTTGATCTCAAGTCATGTTTTTTGATGGAATTGAGCCAATTTTTTTCATGAGTGTCGGCCATATCAGAATGCATCTACACACCAAATATGTGTATTCTGAGGCTCATACGTTTGAGGATAGCTCCTATTGGGTAAAAGTCATTCTGGTGAAAAAGTTCGAATCACTGATGAATGTTCAGTTGTGTTTGTTCTTGACCTCAAGTCATGATTTTTGATGGAATTGCGCCAATTTTTTTCATGAGTGTCCGCCATATCAGAATGCATCAACACACCAAATATTTGTATTCTGAGGCTCATACGTTTGAGGATAGCTCCTATTGCGTAAAAGTCATGCTTGTGAAAAGTTCGAATCAATGATTCATGTTCAGTTGTGTTTGTTCTTGATCTCAAGTCATGATTTTTGATGGAATTGCGCCAGTTTTTTTCATGAGTTTCGGCCATATAAGAATGCATCAACACACCAAATATGTGTATTCTGAGGCTCATACGTTTGAGGATAGCTCCTATTGCGTAAAAGTCATTCTGGTGAAAAAGTTCGTATCACGGATGCATGTTCAGTTGTGTTTGTTCTTGATCTCAAGTCATGTTTTTTGATGGAATTGAGCCAATTTTTTTCATGAGTGTCGGCCATATCAGAATGCATCTACACACCAAATATGTGTATTCTGAGGCTCATACGTTTGAGGATAGCTCCTATTGGGTAAAAGTCATTCTGGTGAAAAAGTTCGAATCACTGATGAATGTTCAGTTGTGTTTGTTCTTGACCTCAAGTCATGATTTTTGATGGAATTGTGCCAATCTCTTTCATGAGTTTCGGCCATATCAGAATGTATCAACACACCAAATATGTGTATTCTGAGGCTCATACGTTTGAGGATAGCTCCTATTGGGTAAAAGTCATTCTGGTGAAAAAGTTCGAATCACTGATGCATGTTCAGTTGTGTTTCTTCTTGACCTCAAGTCATGATTTTTGATGGAATTGCGCCAATTTTTTTCATGAGTGTCGGCCATATCAGAATGCATCAACACACCAAATATGTGTATTCTGAGGCTCATACGTTTGAGGATAGCTCCTATTGCGTAAATGTCATGCTGGTGAAAAAGTTCGAATCACTGATGAATGTTCAGTTGTGTTTGTTCTTGATCTCAAGTCATGATTTTTGATGGAATTGCGCCAATTTTTTTCATGAGTGTCCGCCATATCAGAATGCATCGACACACCAAATATGTGTATTCTGAGGCTCATACGTTTGAGGATAGCTCCTATTGGGTAAAAGTCATTCTGGTGAAAAAGTTCGAATCACAGATGCATGTTCAGTTGTGTTTGTTCTTGACCTCAAGTCATGATTTTTGATGGAATTGCGCCAATTTTTTTCATGAGTTTCGGCCATATAAGAATGCATCAACACACCAAATATGTGTATTCTGAGGCTCATACGTTTGAGGATAGCTCCTATTGCGTAAAAGTCATTCTGGTGAAAAAGTTCGAATCACTGATGAATGTTCAGTTGTGTTTGTTCTTGACCTCAAGTCATGATTTTTGATGGAATTGCGCCAGTTTTTTTCATGAGTTTCGGCCATATAAGAATGCATCAACACACCAAATATGTGTATTCTGAGGCTCATACGTTTGAGGATAGCTCCTATTGCGTAAAAGTCATTCTGGTGAAAAAGTTCGTATCACAGATGCATGTTCAGTTGTGTTTGTTCTTGATCTCAAGTCATGTTTTTTGATGGAATTGCGCCAATTTTTTTCATGAGTGTCGGCCATATCAGAATGCATCTACACACCAAATATGTGTATTCTGAGGCTCATACGTTTGAGGATAGCTCCTATTGGGTAAAAGTCATTCTGGTGAAAAAGTTCGAATCACTGATGCATGTTCAGTTGTGTTTGTTCTTGACCTCAAGTCATGATTTTTGATGGAATTGCGCCAATTTTTTTCATGAGTGTCCGCCATATCAGAATGCATCAACACACCAAATATGTGTATTCTGAGGCTCATACGTTTGAGGATAGCTCCTATTGCGTAAATGTCATGCTTGTGAAAAAGTTCGAATCACTGATGAATGTTCAGTTGTGTTTGTTCTTGATCTCAAGTCATGATTTTTGATGGAATTGCGCCAATTTTTTTCATGAGTGTCCGCCATATCAGAATGCATCGACACACCAAATATGTGTATTCTGAGGCTCATACGTTTGAGGATAGCTCCTATTGGGTAAAAGTCATTCTGGTAAAAAAGTTCGAATCACTGATGAATGTTCAGGTGTGTTTGTTCTTGACCTCAAGTCATGATTTTTGATGGCATTGCGCCAAATTTTTTCATGAGTGTCCGCCATATCAGAATGCATCAACACACCAAATATTTGTATTCTGAGGCTTATACGTTTGAGGATAGCTCCTATTGCGTAAAAGTCATGCTTGTGAAAAGTTCGAATCAATGATTCATGTTCAGTTGTGTTTGTTCTTGACCTCAAGTCATGATTTTTGATGGAATTGCGCCAGTTTTTTTCATGAGTTTCGGCCATATAAGAATGCATCAACACACCAAATATGTGTATTCTGAGGCTCATACGTTTGAGGATAGCTCCTATTGCGTAAAAGTCATTCTGGTGAAAAAGTTCGTATCACAGATGCATGTTCAGTTGTGTTTGTTCTTGATCTCAAGTCATGTTTTTTGATGGAATTGCGCCAATTTTTTTCATGAGTGTCGGCCATATCAGAATGCATCTACACACCAAATATGTGTATTCTGAGGCTCATACGTTTGAGGATAGCTCCTATTGGGTAAAAGTCATTCTGGTGAAAAAGTTCGAATCACTGATGAATGTTCAGTTGTGTTTGTTCTTGACCTCAAGTCATGATTTTTGATGGAATTGCGCCAATTTTTTTCATGAGTGTCCGCCATATCAGAATGCATCAACACACCAAATATGTGTATTCTGAGGCTCATACGTTTGAGGATAGCTCCTATTGGGTCATTCTGGTGAAAAAATTCGAATCACGGATGCATGTTCAGTTGTGTTTGTTCTTGATCTCAAGTCATGAATTTTGATGGAATTGCGCCAATCTTTTTCATGAGTTTCGGCCATATAAGAATGCATCAACACATCAAATATGTGTATTCTGAGGCTCATACGTTTGAGGATAGCTCCTATTGCGTAAATGTCATTCTGGTGAAAAAGTTCGAAACACTGATTCATGTTCAGTTGTGTTTGTTCTTGATCTCAAGTCATGATTTTTGATGGAATTACGCCAATTTTTTTCATGAGTGTCGGCCATATCAGAATGCATCAACACACCAAATATTTGTATTCTGAGGCTGATACGTTTGAGGATAGCTCCTATTGCGTAAAAGTCATGCTTGTGAAAAGTTCGAATCAATGATTCATGTTCAGTTGTGTTTGTTCTTGATCTCAAGTCATGATTTTTGATGGAATTGCGCCAATTTTTTTCATGAGTTTCGGCCATATAAGAATGCATCAACACACCAAGTATGTGTATTCTGAGGCTCATACGTTTGAGGATAGCTCCTATTGCGTAAATGTCATGCTGGTGAAAAAGTTCGAATCACTGATGCATGTTCTGTTGTGTTTGTTCTTGATCTCAAGTCATGATTTTTGATGGAATTGCGCCAATTTTTATCATGAGTGTCGGCCATATCACAATGCATCAACACACCAAATATGTGTATTCTGAGGCTCATACGATTGAGGATAGCTCCTATTGCGTAAAAGTCATTCTGGTGAAAAAGTTCGTATCACGGATGCATGTTCAGTTGTGTTTGTTCTTGATCTCAAGTCATGATTTTTGATGGAATTGCGCCAATTTTTTTCATGAGTTTCGGCCATATAAGAATCCATCAACACACCAAATATGTGTATTCTGAGGCTCATACGTTTGAGGATAGCCCCTATTGCGTAAATGTCATCGTTGTGAAAAAGTTCGAATCACTGATGCATGTTCTGTTGTGTTTGTTCTTGATCTCAAGTCATGATTTTTGATGGAATTGCGCCAATTTTTATCATGAGTGTCGGCCATATCAGAATGCATCAACACACCAAATATGTGTATTCTGAGGCTCATACGATTGAGGATAGCTCCTATTGCGTAAAAGTCATTCTGGTGAAAAAGTTCGTATCACTGATGCATGTTCAGTTGTGTTTGTTCTTGATCTCAAGTCATGATTTTTGATGGAATTGCGCCAATTTTTTTCATGAGTTTCGGCCATATAAGAATGCATCAACACACCAAATATGTGTATTCTGAGGCTCATACGTTTGAGGATAGCCCCTATTGCGTAAATGTCATGGTTGTGAAAAAGTTCGAATCACTGATGCATGTTCAGTTGTGTTTGTTCTTGATCTCAAGTCATGATTTTTGATGGAATTACGCCAATTTTTTTCATGAGTGTCGGCCATATCAGAATGCATCAACACACCAAGTATGTGTATTCTGAGGCTCATACGTTTGAGGATAGCTCCTATTGCGTAAATGTCATGCTGGTGAAAAAGTTCGAATCACTGATGCATGTTCTGTTGTGTTTGTTCTTGATCTCAAGTCATGATTTTTGATGGAATTGCGCCAATTTTTATCATGAGTGTCGGCCATATCAGAATGCATCAACACACCAAATATGTGTATTCTGAGGCTCATACGATTGAGGATAGCTCCTATTGCGTAAAAGTCATTCTGGTGAAAAAGTTCGTATCACGGATGCATGTTCAGTTGTGTTTGTTCTTGATCTCAAGTCATGATTTTTGATGGAATTGCGCCAGTTTTTTTCATGAGTTTCGGCCATATAAGAATGCATCAACACACCAAATATGTGTATTCTGAGGCTCATACGTTTGAGGATAGCTCCTATTGGGTAAAAGTCATTCTGGTGAAAAAGTTCGAATCACTGATGAATGTTCAGTTGTGTTTGTTCTTGACCTCAAGTCATGATTTTTGATGGAATTGCGCCAATCTCTTTCATGGGTTTCGGCCATATCAGAATGTATCAACACACCAAATATGTGTATTCTGAGGCTCATACGTTTGAGGATAGCTCCTATTGGGTAAAAGTCATTCTGGTGAAAAAGTTCGAATCACTGATGCATGTTCAGTTGTGTTTGTTCTTGACCTCAAGTCATGATTTTTGATGGAATTGCGCCAATTTTTTTCATGAGTGTCGGCCATATCAGAATGCATCAACACACCAAATATGTGTATTCTGAGGCTGATACGTTTGAGGATAGCTCCTATTGCGTAAATGTCATGCTGGTGAAAAAGTTCGAATCACTGATGAATGTTCAGTTGTGTTTGTTCTTGATCTCAAGTCATGATTTTTGATGGAATTGCGCCAATTTTTTTCATGAGTGTCCGCCATATCAGAATGCATCAACACACCAAATATGTGTATTCTGAGGCTCATACGTTTGAGGATAGCTCCTATTGGGTAAAAGTCGTTCTGGTGAAAAAGTTCGAATCACAGATGCATGTTCAGTTGTGTTTGTTCTTGACCTCAAGTCATGATTTTTGATGGAATTGCGCCAATTTTTTTCATGAGTGTCGGCCATATCAGAATGCATCAACACACCAAATATGTGTATTCTGAGGCTCATACGTTTGAGGATAGCTCCTATTGCGTAAATGTCATTCTGGTGAAAAAGTTCGAATCACTGATTCATGTTCAGTTGTGTTTGTTCTTGATCTCAAGTCATGATTTTTGATGGAATTGCGCCAATTTTTTTCATGAGTGTCCGCCATATCAGAATGCATCAACACACCAAATATGTGTATTCTGAGGCTCATACGTTTGAGGATAGCTCCTATTGCGTAAATGTCATGCTGGTGAAAAAGTTCGAATCACTGATGAATGTTCAGTTGTGTTTGTTCTTGATCTCAAGTCATGATTTTTGATGGAATTGCGCCAATTTTTTTCATGAGTGTCGGCCATATCAGAATGCATGCACACACCAAATATGTGTATTCTGAGGCTGATACGTTTGAGGATAGCTCCTATTGGGTCATTCTGGTGAAAAAATTCGAATCACGGATGCATGTTCAGTTGTGTTTGTTCTTGATCTCAAGTCATGAATTTTGATGGAATTGCGCCAATCTTTTTCATGAGTTTCGGCCATATAAGAATGCATCAACACACCAAATATGTGTATTCTGAGGCTCATACGTTTGAGGATAGCTCCTATTGCGTAAATGTCATGCTGGTGAAAAAGTTCGAATCACTGATGAATGTTCAGTTGTGTTTGTTCTTGATCTCAAGTCATGAATTTTGATGGAATTGCGCCAATTTTTTTCATGAGTGTCCGCCATATCAGAATGCATCAACACACCAAATATGTGTATTCTGAGGCTCATACGTTTGAGGATAGCTCCTATTGCGTAAATGTCATGCTGGTGAAAAAGTTCGAATCACTGATGAATGTTCAGTTGTGTTTGTTCTTGATCTCAAGTCATGATTTTTGATGGAATTGAGCCAATTTTTTTCATGAGTGTCGGCCATATCAGAATGCATCTACACACCAAATATGTGTATTCTGAGGCTCATACGTTTGAGGATAGCTCCTATTGGGTAAAAGTCATTCTGGTGAAAAAGTTCGAATCACTGATGAATGTTCAGTTGTGTTTGTTCTTGACCTCAAGTCATGATTTTTGATGGAATTGCGCCAATTTTTTTCATGAGTGTCCGCCATATCAGAATGCATCAACACACCAAATATGTGTATTCTGAGGCTCATACGTTTGAGGATAGCTCCTATTGCGTAAATGTCATGCTGGTGAAAAAGTTCGAATCACTGATGAATGTTCAGTTGTGTTTGTTCTTGATCTCAAGTCATGATTTTTGATGGAATTGCGCCAATTTTTTTCATGAGTGTCCGCCATATCAGAATGCATCGACACACCAAATATGTGTATTCTGAGGCTCATACGTTTGAGGATAGCTCCTATTGGGTAAAAGTCATTCTGGTGAAAAAGTTCGAATCACTGATGAATGTTCAGGTGTGTTTGTTCTTGACCTCAAGTCATGATTTTTGATGGAATTGCGCCTATTTTTTTCATGAGTGTCCGCCATATCAGAATGCATCAACACACCAAATATTTGTATTCTGAGGCTCATACGTTTGAGGATAGCTCCTATTGCGTAAAAGTCATGCTTGTGAAAAGTTCGAATCAATGATTCATGTTCAGTTGTGTTTGTTCTTGACCTCAAGTCATGATTTTTGATGGAATTGCGCCAGTTTTTTTCATGAGTTTCGGCCATATAAGAATGCATCAACACACCAAATATGTGTATTCTGAGGCTCATACGTTTGAGGATAGCTCCTATTGCGTAAAAGTCATTCTGGTGAAAAAGTTCGTATCACAGATGCATGTTCAGTTGTGTTTGTTCTTGATCTCAAGTCATGTTTTTTGATGGAATTGCGCCAATTTTTTTCATGAGTGTCGGCCATATCAGAATGCATCAACACACCAAATATGTGTATTCTGAGGCTCATACGTTTGAGGATAGCTCCTATTGCGTAAAAGTCATTCTGGTGAAAAAGTTCGTATCACGGATGCATGTTCAGTTGTGTTTGTTCTTGATCTCAAGTCATGATTTTTGATGGAATTGCGCCAGTTTTTTTCATGAGTTTCGGCCATATAAGAATGCATCAACACACCAAATATGTGTATTCTGAGGCTCATACGTTTGAGGATAGCTCCTATTGGGTAAAAGTCATTCTGGTGAAAAAGTTCGAATCACTGATTCATGTTCAGTTGTGTTTGTTCTTGACCTCAAGTCATGATTTTTGATGGAATTGCGCCAATCTCTTTCATGAGTTTCGGCCATATCAGAATGTATCAACACACCAAATATGTGTATTCTGAGGCTCATACGTTTGAGGATAGCTCCTATTGGGTAAAAGTCATTCTGGTGAAAAAGTTCGAATCACTGATGCATGTTCAGTTGTGTTTGTTCTTGACCTCAAGTCATGATTTTTGATGGAATTGCGCCAATTTTTTTCATGAGTGTCGGCCATATCAGAATGCATCAACACACCAAATATGTGTATTCTGAGGCTGATACGTTTGAGGATAGCTCCTATTGCGTAAATGTCATGCTGGTGAAAAAGTTCGAATCACTGATGAATGTTCAGTTGTGTTTGTTCTTGATCTCAAGTCATGATTTTTGATGGAATTGCGCCAATTTTTTTCATGAGTGTCCGCCATATCAGAATGCATCGACACACCAAATATGTGTATTCTGAGGCTCATACGTTTGAGGATAGCTCCTATTGGGTAAAAGTCATTCTGGTGAAAAAGTTCGAATCACAGATGCATGTTCAGTTGTGTTTGTTCTTGACCTCAAGTCATGATTTTTGATGGAATTGCGCCAATTTTTTTCATGAGTGTCGGCCATATCAGAATGCATCAACACACCAAATATGTGTATTCTGAGGCTCATACGTTTGAGGATAGCTCCTATTGCGTAAATGTCATTCTGGTGAAAAAGTTCGAATCACTGATTCATGTTCAGTTGTGTTTGTTCTTGATCTCAAGTCATGATTTTTGATGGAATTGCGCCAATTTTTTTCATGAGTGTCCGCCATATCAGAATGCATCAACACACCAAATATGTGTATTCTGAGGCTCATACGTTTGAGGATAGCTCCTATTGCGTAAATGTCATGCTGGTGAAAAAGTTCGAATCACTGATGAATGTTCAGTTGTGTTTGTTCTTGATCTCAAGTCATGATTTTTGATGGAATTGCGCCAATTTTTTTCATGAGTGTCGGCCATATCAGAATGCATGCACACACCAAATATGTGTATTCTGAGGCTCATACGTTTGAGGATAGCTCCTATTGCGTAAAAGTCATGCTTGTGAAAAGTTCGAATCAATGATTCATGTTCAGTTGTGTTTGTTCTTGACCTCAAGTCATGATTTTTGATGGAATTGCGCCAGTTTTTTTCATGAGTTTCGGCCATATAAGAATGCATCAACACACCAAATATGTGTATTCTGAGGCTCATACGTTTGAGGATAGCTCCTATTGCGTAAAAGTCATTCTGGTGAAAAAGTTCGTATCACAGATGCATGTTCAGTTGTGTTTGTTCTTGATCTCAAGTCATGTTTTTTGATGGAATTGAGCCAATTTTTTTCATGAGTGTCGGCCATATCAGAATGCATCTACACACCAAATATGTGTATTCTGAGGCTCATACGTTTGAGGATAGCTCCTATTGGGTAAAAGTCATTCTGGTGAAAAAGTTCGAATCACTGATGAATGTTCAGTTGTGTTTGTTCTTGACCTCAAGTCATGATTTTTGATGGAATTGCGCCAATTTTTTTCATGAGTGTCCGCCATATCAGAATGCATCAACACACCAAATATGTGTATTCTGAGGCTCATACGTTTGAGGATAGCTCTTATTGGGTCATTCTGGTGAAAAAATTCGAATCACGGATGCATCTTCAGTTGTGTTTGTTCTTGATCTCAAGTCATGAATTTTGATGGAATTGCGCCAATCTTTTTCATGAGTTTCGGCCATATAAGAATGCATCAACACATCAAATATGTGTATTCTGAGGCTCATACGTTTGAGGATAGCTCCTATTGCGTAAATGTCATTCTGGTGAAAAAGTTCGAATCACTGATTCATGTTCAGTTGTGTTTGTTCTTGATCTCAAGTCATGATTTTTGATGGAATTGCGCCAATTTTTTTCATGAGTGTCGGCCATATCAGAATGCATCAACACACCAAATATGTGTATTCTGAGGCTCATACGTTTCAGGATAGCTCCTATTGCGTAAAAGTCATGCTTGTGAAAAAGTTCGTATCACGGATGCATGTTCAGTTGTGTTTGTTCTTGATCTCAAGTCATGATTTTTGATGGAATTACGCCAATTTTTTTCATGAGTGTCGGCCATATCAGAATGCATCAACACACCAAATATTTGTATTCTGAGGCTGATACGTTTGAGGATAGCTCCTATTGCGTAAAAGTCATGCTTGTGAAAAGTTCGAATCAATGATTCATGTTCAGTTGTGTTTGTTCTTGATCTCAAGTCATGATTTTTGATGGAATTGCGCCAATTTTTTTCATGAGTTTCGGCCATATAAGAATGCATCAACACACCAAGTATGTGTATTCTGAGGCTCATACGTTTGAGGATAGCTCCTATTGCGTAAATGTCATGCTGGTGAAAAAGTTCGAATCACTGATGCATGTTCTGTTGTGTTTGTTCTTGATCTCAAGTCATGATTTTTGATGGAATTGCGCCAATTTTTATCATGAGTGTCGGCCATATCAGAATGCATCAACACACCAAATATGTGTATTCTGAGGCTCATACGATTGAGGATAGCTCCTATTGCGTAAAAGTCATTCTGGTGAAAAAGTTCGTATCACGGATGCATGTTCAGTTGTGTTTGTTCTTGATCTCAAGTCATGATTTTTGATGGAATTGCGCCAATTTTTTTCATGAGTTTCGGCCATATAAGAATCCATCAACACACCAAATATGTGTATTCTGAGGCTCATACGTTTGAGGATAGCCCCTATTGCGTAAATGTCATGGTTGTGAAAAAGTTCGAATCACTGATGCATGTTCAGTTGTGTTTGTTCTTGATCTCAAGTCATGATTTTTGATGGAATTGCGCCAATTTTTATCATGAGTGTCGGCCATATCAGAATGCATCAACACACCAAATATGTGTATTCTGAGGCTCATACGATTGAGGATAGCTCCTATTGCGTAAAAGTCATTCTGGTGAAAAAGTTCGTATCACTGATGCATGTTCAGTTGTGTTTGTTCTTGATCTCAAGTCATGATTTTTGATGGAATTGCGCCAATTTTTTTCATGAGTTTCGGCCATATAAGAATGCATCAACACACCAAATATGTGTATTCTGAGGCTCATACGTTTGAGGATAGCCCCTATTGCGTAAATGTCATGGTTGTGAAAAAGTTCGAATCACTGATGCATGTTCAGTTGTGTTTGTTCTTGATCTCAAGTCATGATTTTTGATGGAATTACGCCAATTTTTTTCATGAGTGTCGGCCATATCAGAATGCATCAACACACCAAATATTTGTATTCTGAGGCTCATACGTTTGAGGATAGCTCCTATTGCATAAAAGTCATGCTTGTGAAAAGTTCGAATCAATGATTCATGTTCAGTTGTGTTTGTTCTTGATCTCAAGTCATGATTTTTGATGGAATTGCGCCAGTTTTTTTCATGAGTTTCGGCCATATAAGAATGCATCAACACACCAAATATGTGTATTCTGAGGCTCATACGTTTGAGGATAGCTCCTATTGCGTAAAAGTCATGCTGGTGAAAAAGTTCGTATCACTGATGCATGTTCAGTTGTGTTTGTTCTTGATCTCAAGTCATGTTTTTTGATGGAATTACGCCAATTTTTTTCATGAGTTTCGGCCATATAAGAATGCATCAACACACCAAGTATGTGTATTCTGAGGCTCATACGTTTGAGGATAGGTCCTATTGCGTAAATGTCATGCGTGTGAAAAAGTTCGAATCACTGATGCATGTTCTGTTGTGTTTGTTCTTGATCTCAAGTCATGATTTTTGATGGAATTGCGCCAATTTTTATCATGAGTGTCGGCCATATCAGAATGCATCAACACACCAAATATGTGTATTCTGAGGCTCATACGATTGAGGATAGCTCCTATTGCGTAAAAGTCATTCTGGTGAAAAAGTTCGTATCACGGATGCATGTTCAGTTGTGTTTGTTCTTGATCTCAAGTCATGATTTTTGATGGAATTGCGCCAGTTTTTTTCATGAGTTTCGGCCATATAAGAATGCATCAACACACCAAATATGTGTATTCTGAGGCTCATACGTTTGAGGATAGCTCCTATTGGGTAAAAGTCATTCTGGTGAAAAAGTTCGAATCACTGATGAATGTTCAGTTGTGTTTGTTCTTGACCTCAAGTCATGATTTTTGATGGAATTGCGCCAATCTCTTTAATGGGTTTCGGCCATATCAGAATGTATCAACACACCAAATATGTGTATTCTGAGGCTCATACGTTTGAGGATAGCTCCTATTGGGTAAAAGTCATTCTGGTGAAAAAGTTCGAATCACTGATGCATGTTCAGTTGTGTTTGTTCTTGACCTCAAGTCATGATTTTTGATGGAATTGCGCCAATCTTTTTCATGAGTGTCGGCCATATCAGAATGCATCAACACACCAAATATGTGTATTCTGAGGCTGATACGTTTGAGGATAGCTCCTATTGCGTAAATGTCATGCTGGTGAAAAAGTTCGAATCACTGATGAATGTTCAGTTGTGTTTGTTCTTGATCTCAAGTCATGATTTTTGATGGAATTGCGCCAATTTTTTTCATGAGTGTCCGCCATATCAGAATGCATCGACACACCAAATATGTGTATTCTGAGGCTCATACGTTTGAGGATAGCTCCTATTGGGTAAAACTCATGCTGGTGAAAAAGTTCGAATCACAGATGCATGTTCAGTTGTGTTTGTTCTTGACCTCAAGTCATGATTTTTGATGGAATTGCGCCAATTTTTTTCATGAGTGTCGGCCATATCAGAATGCATCAACACACCAAATATGTGTATTCTGAGGCTCATACGTTTGAGGATAGCTCCTATTGCGTAAATGTCATGCTGGTGAAAAAGTTCGAATCACTGATTCATGTTCAGTTGTGTTTGTTCTTGATCTCAAGTCATGATTTTTGATGGAATTGCGCCAATTTTTTTCATGAGTGTCCGCCATATCAGAATGCATCAACACACCAAATATGTGTATTCTGAGGCTCATACGTTTGAGGATAGCTCCTATTGCGTAAATGTCATGCTGGTGAAAAAGTTCGAATCACTGATGAATGTTCAGTTGTGTTTGTTCTTGATCTCAAGTCATGATTTTTGATGGAATTGCGCCAATTTTCTTCATGAGTGTCGGCCATATCAGAATGCATGCACACACCAAATATGTGTATTCTGAGGCTGATACGTTTGAGGATAGCTCCTATTGGGTCATTCTGGTGAAAAAATTCGAATCACTGATGAATGTTCAGTTGTGTTTGTTCTTGACCTCAAGTCATGATTTTTGATGGAATTGCGCCAATCTCTTTAATGGGTTTCGGCCATATCAGAATGTATCAACACACCAAATATGTGTATTCTGAGGCTCATACGTTTGAGGATAGCTCCTATTGGGTAAAAGTCATTCTGGTGAAAAAGTTCGAATCACTGATGCATGTTCAGTTGTGTTTGTTCTTGACCTCAAGTCATGATTTTTGATGGAATTGCGCCAATCTTTTTCATGAGTGTCGGCCATATCAGAATGCATCAACACACCAAATATGTGTATTCTGAGGCTGATACGTTTGAGGATAGCTCCTATTGCGTAAATGTCATGCTGGTGAAAAAGTTCGAATCACTGATGAATGTTCAGTTGTGTTTGTTCTTGATCTCAAGTCATGATTTTTGATGGAATTGCGCCAATTTTTTTCATGAGTGTCCGCCATATCAGAATGCATCGACACACCAAATATGTGTATTCTGAGGCTCATACGTTTGAGGATAGCTCCTATTGGGTAAAACTCATGCTGGTGAAAAAGTTCGAATCACAGATGCATGTTCAGTTGTGTTTGTTCTTGACCTCAAGTCATGATTTTTGATGGAATTGCGCCAATTTTTTTCATGAGTGTCGGCCATATCAGAATGCATCAACACACCAAATATGTGTATTCTGAGGCTCATACGTTTGAGGATAGCTCCTATTGCGTAAATGTCATGCTGGTGAAAAAGTTCGAATCACTGATTCATGTTCAGTTGTGTTTGTTCTTGATCTCAAGTCATGATTTTTGATGGAATTGCGCCAATTTTTTTCATGAGTGTCCGCCATATCAGAATGCATCAACACACCAAATATGTGTATTCTGAGGCTCATACGTTTGAGGATAGCTCCTATTGCGTAAATGTCATGCTGGTGAAAAAGTTCGAATCACTGATGAATGTTCAGTTGTGTTTGTTCTTGATCTCAAGTCATGATTTTTGATGGAATTGCGCCAATTTTCTTCATGAGTGTCGGCCATATCAGAATGCATGCACACACCAAATATGTGTATTCTGAGGCTGATACGTTTGAGGATAGCTCCTATTGGGTCATTCTGGTGAAAAAATTCGAATCACGGATGCATGTTCAGTTGTGTTTGTTCTTGATCTCAAGTCATGAATTTTGATGGAATTGCGCCAATCTTTTTCATGAGTTTCGGCCATATAAGAATGCATCAACACACCAAATATGTGTATTCTGAGGCTCATACGTTTGAGGATAGCTCCTATTGCGTAAATGTCATTCTGGTGAAAAAGTTCGAATCACTGATTCATGTTCAGTTGTGTTTGTTCTTGATCTCAAGTCATGATTTTTGATGGAATTGCGCCAATTTTTTTCATGAGTGTCGGCCATATCAGAATGCATCAACACACCAAATATGTGTATTCTGAGGCTCATACGTTTGAGGATAGCTCCTATTGCGTAAAAGTCATGCTTGTGAAAAAGTTCGTATCACGGATGCATGTTCAGTTGTGTTTGTTCTTGATCTCAAGTCATGATTTTTGATGGAATTACGCCAATTTTTTTCATGAGTGTCGGCCATATCAGAATGCATCAACACACCAAATATTTGTATTCTGAGGCTGATACGTTTGAGGATAGCTCCTATTGCGTAAAAGTCATGCTTGTGAAAAGTTCGAATCAATGATTCATGTTCAGTTGTGTTTGTTCTTGATCTCAAGTCATGATTTTTGATGGAATTGCGCCAATTTTTTTCATGAGTTTCGGCCATATAAGAATGCATCAACACACCAAGTATGTGTATTCTGAGGCTCATACGTTTGAGGATAGCTCCTATTGCGTAAATGTCATGCTGGTGAAAAAGTTCGAATCACTGATGCATGTTCTGTTGTGTTTGTTCTTGATCTCAAGTCATGATTTTTGATGGAATTGCGCCAATTTTTATCATGAGTGTCGGCCATATCAGAATGCATCAACACACCAAATATGTGTATTCTGAGGCTCATACGATTGAGGATAGCTCCTATTGCGTAAAAGTCATTCTGGTGAAAAAGTTCGTATCACGGATGCATCTTCAGTTGTGTTTGTTCTTGATCTCAAGTCATGATTTTTGATGGAATTGCGCCAATTTTTTTCATGAGTTTCGGCCATATAAGAATGCATCAACACACCAAATATGTGTATTCTGAGGCTCATACGTTTGAGGATAGCCCCTATTGCGTAAATGTCATGGTTGTGAAAAAGTTCGAATCACTGATGCATGTTCAGTTGTGTTTGTTCTTGATCTCAAGTCATGATTTTTGATGGAATTACGCCAATTTTTTTCATGAGTGTCGGCCATATCAGAATGCATCAACACACCAAATATTTGTATTCTGAGGCTCATACGTTTGAGGATAGCTCCTATTGCATAAAAGTCATGCTTGTGAAAAGTTCGAATCAATGATTCATGTTCAGTTGTGTTTGTTCTTGATCTCAAGTCATGATTTTTGATGGAATTGCGCCAGTTTTTTTCATGAGTGTCGGCCATATAAGAATGCATCAACACACCAAATATGTGTATTCTGAGGCTCATACGTTTGAGGATAGCTCCTATTGCGTAAAAGTCATGCTGGTGAAAAAGTTCGTATCACTGATGCATGTTCAGTTGTGTTTGTTCTTGATCTCAAGTCATGTTTTTTGATGGAATTACGCCAATTTTTTTCATGAGTTTCGGCCATATAAGAATGCATCAACACACCAAGTATATGTATTCTGAGGCTCATACGTTTGAGGATAGCTCCTATTGCGTAAATGTCATGCTGGTGAAAAAGTTCGAATCACTGATGAATGTTCTGTTGTGTTTGTTCTTGATCTCAAGTCATGATTTTTGATGGAATTGCGCCAATTTTTATCATGAGTGTCGGCCATATCAGAATGCATCAACACACCAAATATGTGTATTCTGAGGCTCATACGATTGAGGATAGCTCCTATTGCGTAAAAGTCATTCTGGTGAAAAAGTTCGTATCACGGATGCATGTTCAGTTGTGTTTGTTCTTGATCTCAAGTCATGATTTTTGATGGAATTGCGCCAGTTTTTTTCATGAGTTTCGGCCATATAAGAATGCATCAACACACCAAATATGTGTATTCTGAGGCTCATACGTTTGAGGATAGCTCGTATTGCGTAAAAGTCATTCTGGTGAAAAAGTTCGTATCACGGATGCATGTTCAGTTGTGTTTGTTCTTGATCTCAAGTCATGTTTTTTGATGGAATTGAGCCAATTTTTTTCATGAGAGTCGGCCATATCAGAATGCATCGACACACCAAATATGTGTATTCTGAGGCTCATACGTTTGAGGATAGCTCCTATTGGGTAAAAGTCATTCTGGTGAAAAAGTTCGAATCACTGATGAATGTTCAGTTGTGTTTGTTCTTGATCTCAAGTCATGATTTTTGATGGAATTGCGCCAATTTTTTTCATGAGTGTCCGCCATATCAGAATGCATCAACACACCAAATATGTGTATTCTGAGGCTCATACGTTTGAGGATAGCTCCTATTGCGTAAATGTCATGCTGGTGAAAAAGTTCGAATCACTGATGAATGTTCAGTTGTGTTTGTTCTTGATCTCAAGTCATGATTTTTGATGGAATTGCGCCAATTTTTTTCATGAGTGTCCGCCATATCAGAATGCATCAACACACCAAATATGTGTATTCTGAGGCTCATACGTTTGAGGATAGCTCCTATTGGGTAAAAGTCATTCTGGTGAAAAAGTTCGAATCACTGATGAATGTTCAGTTGTGTTTGTTCTTGACCTCAAGTCATGATTTTTGATGGAATTGCGCCAATTTTTTTCATGAGTGTCCGCCATATCAGAATGCATCAACACACCAAATATGTGTATTCTGAGGCTCATACGTTTGAGGATAGCTCCTATTGCGTAAATGTCATGCTGGTGAAAAAGTTCGAATCACTGATGAATGTTCAGTTGTGTTTGTTCTTGATCTCAAGTCATGATTTTTGATGGAATTGCGCCAATTTTTTTCATGAGTGTCCGCCATATCAGAATGCATCGACACACCAAATATGTGTATTCTGAGGCTCATACGTTTGAGGATAGCTCCTATTGGGTAAAAGTCATTCTGGTGAAAAAGTTCGAATCACAGATGCATGTTCAGTTGTGTTTGTTCTTGACCTCAAGTCATGATTTTTGATGGAATTGCGCCAATTTTTTTCATGAGTGTCGGCCATATCAGAATGCATCAACACACCAAATATGTGTATTCTGAGGCTCATACGTTTGAGGATAGCTCCTATTGCGTAAATGTCATTCTGGTGAAAAAGTTCGAATCACTGATTCATGTTCAGTTGTGTTTGTTCTTGATCTCAAGTCATGATTTTTGATGGAATTGCGCCAATTTTTTTCATGAGTGTCCGCCATATCAGAATGCATCAACACACCAAATATGTGTATTCTGAGGCTCATACGTTTGAGGATAGCTCCTATTGCGTAAATGTCATGCTGGTGAAAAAGTTCGAATCACTGATGAATGTTCAGTTGTGTTTGTTCTTGATCTCAAGTCATGATTTTTGATGGAATTGCGCCAATTTTTTTCATGAGTGTCGGCCATATCAGAATGCATGCACTTACCAAATATGTGTATTCTGAGGCTGATACGTTTGAGGATAGCTCCTATTGGGTCATTCTGGTGAAAAAATTCGAATCACGGATGCATGTTCAGTTGTGTTTGTTCTTGATCTCAAGTCATGAATTTTGATGGAATTGCGCCAATCTTTTTCATGAGTTTCGGCCATATAAGAATGCATCAACACACCAAATATGTGTATTCTGAGGCTCATACGTTTGAGGATAGCTCCTATTGCGTAAAAGTCATTCTGGTGAAAAAGTTCGTATCACGGATGCATGTTCAGTTGTGTTTGTTCTTGATCTCAAGTCATGTTTTTTGATGGAATTGAGCCAATTTTTTTCATGAGAGTCGGCCATATCAGAATGCATCGACACACCAAATATGTGTATTCTGAGGCTCATACGTTTGAGGAAAGCTCCTATTGGGTAAAAGTCATTCTGGTGAAAAAGTTCGAATCACTGATGAATGTTCAGTTGTGTTTGTTCTTGACCTCAAGTCATGATTTTTGATGGAATTGCGCCAATTTTTTTCATGAGTGTCCGCCATATCAGAATGCATCAACACACCAAATATGTGTATTCTGAGGCTCATACGTTTGAGGATAGCTCCTATTGCGTAAATGTCATGCTGGTGAAAAAGTTCGAATCACTGATGAATGTTCAGTTGTGTTTGTTCTTGATCTCAAGTCATGATTTTTGATGGAATTGCGCCAATTTTTTTCATGAGTGTCCGCCATATCAGAATGCATCAACACACCAAATATGTGTATTCTGAGGCTCATACGTTTGAGGATAGCTCCTATTGGGTAAAAGTCATTCTGGTGAAAAAGTTCGAATCACTGATGAATGTTCAGTTGTGTTTGTTCTTGACCTCAAGTCATGATTTTTGATGGAATTGCGCCAATTTTTTTCATGAGTGTCCGCCATATCAGAATGCATCAACACACCAAATATGTGTATTCTGAGGCTCATACGTTTGAGGATAGCTCCTATTGCGTAAATGTCATGCTGGTGAAAAAGTTCGAATCACTGATGAATGTTCAGTTGTGTTTGTTCTTGATCTCAAGTCATGATTTTTGATGGAATTGCGCCAATTTTTTTCATGAGTGTCCGCCATATCAGAATGCATCGACACACCAAATATGTGTATTCTGAGGCTCATACGTTTGAGGATAGCTCCTATTGGGTAAAAGTCATTCTGGTGAAAAAGTTCGAATCACGGATGCATGTTCAGTTGTGTTTGTTCTTGATCTCAAGTCATGATTTTTGATGGAATTGCGCCAATTTTTTTCATGAGTGTCGGCCATATCAGAATGCATCAACACACCAAATATCTGTATTCTGAGGCTCATACGTTTGAGGATAGCTCCTATTGCGTAAATGTCATTCTGGTGAAAAAGTTCGAATCACTGATTCATGTTCAGTTGTGTTTGTTCTTGATCTCAAGTCATGATTTTTGATGGAATTGCGCCAATTTTTTTCATGAGTGTCCGCCATATCAGAATGCATCAACACACCAAATATGTGTATTCTGAGGCTCATACGTTTGAGGATAGCTCCTATTGCGTAAATGTCATGCTGGTGAAAAAGTTCGAATCACTGATGAATGTTCAGTTGTGTTTGTTCTTGATCTCAAGTCATGATTTTTGATGGAATTGCGCCAATTTTTTTCATGAGTGTCGGCCATATCAGAATGCATGCACACACCAAATATGTGTATTCTGAGGCTGATACGTTTGAGGATAGCTCCTATTGGGTCATTCTGGTGAAAAAATTCGAATCACGGATGCATGTTCAGTTGTGTTTGTTCTTGATCTCAAGTCATGATTTTTGATGGAATTGCGCCAATTTTTTTCATGAGTTTCGGCCATATAAGAATGCATCAACACACCAAATATGTGTATTCTGAGGCTCATACGTTTGAGGATAGCTCCTATTGCGTAAATGTCATTCTGGTGAAAAAGTTCGAATCACTGATTCATGTTCAGTTGTGTTTGTTCTTGATCTCAAGTCATGATTTTTGATGGAATTGCGCCAATTTTTTTCATGAGTGTCGGCCATATCAGAATGCATCAACACACCAAATATGTGTATTCTGAGGCTCATACGTTTCAGGATAGCTCCTATTGCGTAAAAGTCATGCTTGTGAAAAAGTTCGTATCACGGATGCATGTTCAGTTGTGTTTGTTCTTGATCTCAAGTCATGATTTTTGATGGAATTACGCCAATTTTTTTCATGAGTGTCGGCCATATCAGAATGCATCAACACACCAAATATTTGTATTCTGAGGCTGATACGTTTGAGGATAGCTCCTATTGCGTAAAAGTCATGCTTGTGAAAAGTTCGAATCAATGATTCATGTTCAGTTGTGTTTGTTCTTGATCTCAAGTCATGATTTTTGATGGAATTGCGCCAATTTTTTTCATGAGTGTCGGCCATATAAGAATGCATCAACACACCAAGTATGTGTATTCTGAGGCTCATACGTTTGAGGATAGCTCCTATTGCGTAAATGTCATGCTGGTGAAAAAGTTCGAATCACTGATGCATGTTCTGTTGTGTTTGTTCTTGATCTCAAGTCATGATTTTTGATGGAATTGCGCCAATTTTTATCATGAGTGTCGGCCATATCAGAATGCATCAACACACCAAATATGTGTATTCTGAGGCTCATACGATTGAGGATAGCTCCTATTGCGTAAAAGTCATTCTGGTGAAAAAGTTCGTATCACGGATGCATGTTCAGTTGTGTTTGTTCTTGATCTCAAGTCATGATTTTTGATGGAATTGCGCCTATTTTTTTCATGAGTTTCGGCCATATAAGAATGCATCAACACACCAAATATGTGTATTCTGAGGCTCATACGTTTGAGGATAGCCCCTAATGCGTAAATGTCATGGTTGTGAAAAAGTTCGAATCACTGATGCATGTTCAGTTGTGTTTGTTCTTGATCTCAAGTCATGATTTTTGATGGAATTACGCCAATTTTTTTCATGAGTGTCGGCCATATCAGAATGCATCAACACACCAAATATTTGTATTCTGAGGCTCATACGTTTGAGGATAGCTCCTATTGCATAAAAGTCATGCTTGTGAAAAGTTCGAATCAATGATTCATGTTCAGTTGTGTTTGTTCTTGATCTCAAGTCATGATTTTTGATGGAATTGCGCCAGTTTTTTTCATGAGTTTCGGCCATATAAGAATGCATCAACACACCAAATATGTGTATTCTGAGGCTCATACGTTTGAGGATAGCTCCTATTGCGTAAAAGTCATGCTGGTGAAAAACTTCGTATCACTGATGCATGTTCAGTTGTGTTTGTTCTTGATCTCAAGTCATGTTTTTTGATGGAATTACGCCAATTTTTTTCATGAGTTTCGGCCATATAAGAATGCATCAACACACCAAGTATGTGTATTCTGAGGCTCATACGTTTGAGGATAGCTCCTATTGCGTAAATGTCATGCTGGTGAAAAAGTTCGAATCACTGATGCATGTTCTGTTGTGTTTGTTCTTGATCTCAAGTCATGATTTTTGATGGAATTGCGCCAATTTTTATCATGAGTGTCGGCCATATCAGAATGCATCAACACACCAAATATGTGTATTCTGAGGCTCATACGATTGAGGATAGCTCCTATTGCGTAAAAGTCATTCTGGTGAAAAAGTTCGTATCACGGATGCATGTTCAGTTGTGTTTGTTCTTGATCTCAAGTCATGATTTTTGATGGAATTGCGCCAGTTTTTTTCATGAGTTTCGGCCATATAAGAATGCATCAACACACCAAATATGTGTATTCTGAGGCTCATACGTTTGAGGATAGCTCCTATTGCGTAAAAGTCATTCTGGTGAAAAAGTTCGTATCACGGATGCATGTTCAGTTGTGTTTGTTCTTGATCTCAAGTCATGTTTTTTGATGGAATTGAGCCAATTTTTTTCATGAGAGTCGGCCATATCAGAATGCATCTACACACCAAATATGTGTATTCTGAGGCTCATACGTTTGAGGATAGCTCCTATTGGGTAAAAGTCATTCTGGTGAAAAAGTTCGAATCACTGATGAATGTTCAGTTGTGTTTGTTCTTGACCTCAAGTCATGATTTTTGATGGAATTGCGCCAATTTTTTTCATGAGTGTCCGCCATATCAGAATGCATCAACACACCAAATATGTGTATTCTGAGGCTCATACGTTTGAGGATAGCTCCTATTGCGTAAATGTCATGCTGGTGAAAAAGTTCGAATCACTGATGAATGTTCTGTTGTGTTTGTTCTTGATCTCAAGTCATGATTTTTGATGGAATTGCGCCAATTTTTTTCATGAGTGTCCGCCATATCAGAATGCATCAACACACCAAATATGTGTATTCTGAGGCTCATACGTTTGAGGATAGCTCCTATTGGGTAAAAGTCATTCTGGTGAAAAAGTTCGAATCACTGATGAATGTTCAGTTGTGTTTGTTCTTGACCTCAAGTCATGATTTTTGATGGAATTGCGCCAATTTTTTTCAAGAGTGTCCGCCATATCAGAATGCATCAACACACCAAATATGTGTATTCTGAGGCTCATACGTTTCAGGATAGCTCCTATTGCGTAAAAGTCATGCTTGTGAAAAGTTCGAATCAATGATTCATGTTCAGTTGTGTTTGTTCTTGATCTCAAGTCATGATTTTTGATGGAATTGCGCCAGTTTTTTTCATGAGTTTCGGCCATATAAGAATGCATCAACACACCAAATATGTGTATTCTGAGGCTCATACGTTTGAGGATAGCTCCTATTGCGTAAAAGTCATGCTTGTGAAAAAGTTCGTATCACGGATGCATGTTCAGTTGTGTTTGTTCTTGATCTCAAGTCATGTTTTTTGATGGAATTGAGCCAATTTTTTTCATGAGTGTCGGCCATATCAGAATGCATCTACACACCAAATATGTGTATTCTGAGGCTCATACGTTTGAGGATAGCTCCTATTGGGTAAAAGTCATTCTGGTGAAAAAGTTCGAATCACTGATGAATGTTCAGCTGTGTTTGTTCTTGACCTCAAGTCATGATTTTTGATGGAATTGCGCCAATCTCTTTCATGTTTTTCGGCCATATCAGAATGTATCAACACAACAAATATGTGTATTCTGAGGCTCATACGTTTGAGGATAGCTCCTATTGGGTAAAAGTCATTCTGGTGAAAAAGTTCGAATCACTGATGCATGTTCAGTTGTGTTTGTTCTTGACATCAAGTCATGATTTTTGATGGAATTGCGCCAATTTTTTTCATGAGTGTCGGCCATATCAGAATGCATCAACACACTAAATATGTGTATTCTGAGGCTCATACGTTTGAGGATAGCTCCTATTGCGTAAATGTCATGCTGGTGAAAAAGTTCGAATCACTGATGAATGTTCAGTTGTGTTTGTTCTTGATCTCAAGTCATGATTTTTGATGGAATTGCGCCAATTTTTTTCATGAGTGTCGGCCATATCAGAATGCATGCACACACCAAATATGTGTATTCTGAGGCTGATACGTTTGAGGATAGCTCCTATTGGGTCATTCTGGTGAAAAAATTCGAATCACGGATGCATGTTCAGTTGTGTTTGTTCTTGATCTCAAGTCATGAATTTTGATGGAATTGCGCCAATCTTTTTCATGAGTTTCGGCCATATAAGAATGCATCAACACACCAAATATGTGTATTCTGAGGCTCATACGTTTGAGGATAGCTCCTATTGCGTAAATGTCATTCTGGTGAAAAAGTTCGAATCACTGATTCATGTTCAGTTGTGTTTGTTCTTGATCTCAAGTCATGATTTTTGATGGAATTACGCCAATTTTTTTCATGAGTGTCGGCCATATCAGAATGCATGCACACACCAAATATGTGTATTCTGAGGCTGATACGTTTGAGGATAGCTCCTATTGGGTCATTCTGGTGAAAAAATTCGAATCACGGATGCATGTTCAGTTGTGTTTGTTCTTGACCTCAAGTCATGATTTTTGATGGAATTGCGCCAGTTTTTTTCATGAGTTTCGGCCATATAAGAATGCATCAACACACCAAATATGTGTATTCTGAGGCTCATACGTTTGAGGATAGCTCCTATTGCGTAAATGTCATTCTGGTGAAAAAGTTCGAATCACTGATTCATGTTCAGTTGTGTTTGTTCTTGATCTCAAGTCATGATTTTTGATGGAATTGCGCCAATTTTTTTCATGAGTGTCGGCCATATCAGAATGCATCAACACACCAAATATGTGTATTCTGAGGCTCATACGTTTCAGGATAGCTCCTATTGCGTAAAAGTCATGCTTGTTAAAAAGTTCGTATCACGGATGCATGTTCAGTTGTGTTTGTTCTTGATCTCAAGTCATGATTTTTGATGGAATTACGCCAATTTTTTTCATGAGTGTCGGCCATATCAGAATGCATCAACACACCAAATATTTGTATTCTGAGGCTGATACGTTTGAGGATAGCTCCTATTGCGTAAAAGTCATGCTTGTGAAAAGTTCGAATCAATGATTCATGTTCAGTTGTGTTTGTTCTTGATCTCAAGTCATGATTTTTGATGGAATTGCGCCAGTTTTTTTCATGAGTGTCGGCCATATAAGAATGCATCAACACACCAAGTATGTGTATTCTGAGGCTCATACGTTTGAGGATAGCTCCTATTGCGTAAATGTCATGCTGGTGAAAAAGTTCGAATCACTGATGCATGTTCTGTTGTGTTTGTTCTTGATCTCAAGTCATGATTTTTGATGGAATTGCGCCAATTTTTATCATGAGTGTCGGCCATATCAGAATGCATCAACACAACAAATATGTGTATTCTGAGGCTCATACGATTGAGGATAGCTCCTATTGCGTAAAAGTCATTCTGGTGAAAAAGTTCGTATCACGGATGCATGTTCAGTTGTGTTTGTTCTTGATCTCAAGTCATGATTTTTGATGGAATTGCGCCTATTTTTTTCATGAGTTTCGGCCATATAAGAATGCATCAACACACCAAATATGTGTATTCTGAGGCTCATACGTTTGAGGATAGCCCCTAATGCGTAAATGTCATGGTTGTGAAAAAGTTCGAATCACTGATGCATGTTCAGTTGTGTTTGTTCTTGATCTCAAGTCATGATTTTTGATGGAATTACGCCAATTTTTTTCATGAGTGTCGGCCATATCAGAATGCATCAACACACCAAATATTTGTATTCTGAGGCTCATACGTTTGAGGATAGCTCCTATTGCATAAAAGTCATGCTTGTGAAAAGTTCGAATCAATGATTCATGTTCAGTTGTGTTTGTTCTTGATCTCAAGTCATGATTTTTGATGGAATTGCGCCAGTTTTTTTCATGAGTTTCGGCCATATAAGAATGCATCAACACACCAAATATGTGTATTCTGAGGCTCATACGTTTGAGGATAGCTCCTATTGCGTAAAAGTCATGCTGGTGAAAAACTTCGTATCACTGATGCATGTTCAGTTGTGTTTGTTCTTGATCTCAAGTCATGTTTTTTGATGGAATTACGCCAATTTTTTTCATGAGTTTCGGCCATATAAGAATGCATCAACACACCAAGTATGTGTATTCTGAGGCTCATACGTTTGAGGATAGCTCCTATTGCGTAAATGTCATGCTGGTGAAAAAGTTCGAATCACTGATGCATGTTCTGTTGTGTTTGTTCTTGATCTCAAGTCATGATTTTTGATGGAATTGCGCCAATTTTTATCATGAGTGTCGGCCATATCAGAATGCATCAACACACCAAATATGTGTATTCTGAGGCTCATACGATTGAGGATAGCTCCTATTGCGTAAAAGTCATTCTGGTGAAAAAGTTCGTATCACGGATGCATGTTCAGTTGTGTTTGTTCTTGATCTCAAGTCATGATTTTTGATGGAATTGCGCCAGTTTTTTTCATGAGTTTCGGCCATATAAGAATGCATCAACACACCAAATATGTGTATTCTGAGGCTCATACGTTTGAGGATAGCTCCTATTGCGTAAAAGTCATTCTGGTGAAAAAGTTCGTATCACGGATGCATGTTCAGTTGTGTTTGTTCTTGATCTCAAGTCATGTTTTTTGATGGAATTGAGCCAATTTTTTTCATGAGAGTCGGCCATATCAGAATGCATCTACACACCAAATATGTGTATTCTGAGGCTCATACGTTTGAGGATAGCTCCTATTGGGTAAAAGTCATTCTGGTGAAAAAGTTCGAATCACTGATGAATGTTCAGTTGTGTTTGTTCTTGACCTCAAGTCATGATTTTTGATGGAATTGCGCCAATTTTTTTCATGAGTGTCCGCCATATCAGAATGCATCAACACACCAAATATGTGTATTCTGAGGCTCATACGTTTGAGGATAGCTCCTATTGCGTAAATGTCATGCTGGTGAAAAAGTTCGAATCACTGATGAATGTTCTGTTGTGTTTGTTCTTGATCTCAAGTCATGATTTTTGATGGAATTGCGCCAATTTTTTTCATGAGTGTCCGCCATATCAGAATGCATCAACACACCAAATATGTGTATTCTGAGGCTCATACGTTTGAGGATAGCTCCTATTGGGTAAAAGTCATTCTGTTGAAAAAGTTCGAATCACTGATGAATGTTCAGTTGTGTTTGTTCTTGACCTCAAGTCATGATTTTTGATGGAATTGCGCCAATTTTTTTCAAGAGTGTCCGCCATATCAGAATGCATCAACACACCAAATATGTGTATTCTGAGGCTCATACGTTTCAGGATAGCTCCTATTGCGTAAAAGTCATGCTTGTGAAAAGTTCGAATCAATGATTCATGTTCAGTTGTGTTTGTTCTTGATCTCAAGTCATGATTTTTGATGGAATTGCGCCAGTTTTTTTCATGAGTTTCGGCCATATAAGAATGCATCAACACACCAAATATGTGTATTCTGAGGCTCATACGTTTGAGGATAGCTCCTATTGCGTAAAAGTCATGCTTGTGAAAAAGTTCGTATCACGGATGCATGTTCAGTTGTGTTTGTTCTTGATCTCAAGTCATGTTTTTTGATGGAATTGAGCCAATTTTTTCCATGAGTGTCGGCCATATCAGAATGCATCTACACACCAAATATGTGTATTCTGAGGCTCATACGTTTGAGGATAGCTCCTATTGGGTAAAAGTCATTCTGGTGAAAAAGTTCGAATCACTGATGAATGTTCAGCTGTGTTTGTTCTTGACCTCAAGTCATGATTTTTGATGGAATTGCGCCAATCTCTTTCATGTTTTTCGGCCATATCAGAATGTATCAACACACCAAATATGTGTATTCTGAGGCTCATACGTTTGAGGATAGCTCCTATTGGGTAAAAGTCATTCTGGTGAAAAAGTTCGAATCACTGATGCATGTTCAGTTGTGTTTGTTCTTGACATCAAGTCATGATTTTTGATGGAATTGCGCCAATTCTTTTCATGAGTGTCGGCCATATCAGAATGCATCAACACACTAAATATGTGTATTCTGAGGCTCATACGTTTGAGGATAGCTCCTATTGCGTAAATGTCATGCTGGTGAAAAAGTTCGAATCACTGATGAATGTTCAGTTGTGTTTGTTCTTGATCTCAAGTCATGATTTTTGATGGAATTGCGCCAATTTTTTTCATGAGTGTCGGCCATATCAGAATGCATGCACACACCAAATATGTGTATTCTGAGGCTGATACGTTTGAGGATAGCTCCTATTGGGTCATTCTGGTGAAAAAATTCGAATCACGGATGCATGTTCAGTTGTGTTTGTTCTTGATCTCAAGTCATGAATTTTGATGGAATTGCGCCAATCTTTTTCATGAGTTTCGGCCATATAAGAATGCATCAACACACCAAATATGTGTATTCTGAGGCTCATACGTTTGAGGATAGCTCCTATTGCGTAAATGTCATTCTGGTGAAAAAGTTCGAATCACTGATTCATGTTCAGTTGAGTTTGTTCTTGATCTCAAGTCATGATTTTTGATGGAATTGCGCCAATTTTTTTCATGAGTGTCGGCCATATCAGAATGCATCAACACACCAAATATGTGTATTCTGAGGCTCATATGTTTCAGGATAGCTCCTATTGCGTAAAAGTCATGCTTGTGAAAAAGTTCGTATCACGGATGCATGTTCAGTTGTGTTTGTTCTTGATCTCAAGTCATGATTTTTGATGGAATTACGCCAATCTCTTTCATGAGTGTCGGCCATATCAGAATGCATCAACACACCAAATATTTGTATTCTGAGGCTGATACGTTTGAGGATAGCTCCTATTGCGTAAAAGTCATGCTTGTGAAAAGTTCGAATCAATGATTCATGTTCAGTTGTGTTTGTTCTTGATCTCAAGTCATGATTTTTGATGGAATTGCGCCAATTTTTTTCATGAGTGTCCGCCATATAAGAATGCATCAACACACCAAATATGTGTATTCTGAGGCTCATACGTTTGAGGATAGCTCCTATTGCGTAAATGTCATGCTGGTGAAAAAGTTCGAATCACTGATGCATGTTCTGTTGTGTTTGTTCTTGATCTCAAGTCATGATTTTTGATGGAATTGCGCCAATTTTTATCATGAGTGTCGGCCATATCAGAATGCATCAACACACCAAATATGTGTATTCTGAGGCTCATACGATTGAGGATAGCTCCTATTGCGTAAAAGTCATTCTGGTGAAAAAGTTCGTATCACGGATGCATGTTCAGTTGTGTTTGTTCTTGATCTCAAGTCATGATTTTTGATGGAATTGCGCCTATTTTTTTCATGAGTTTCGGCCATATAAGAATGCATCAACACACCAAATATGTGTATTCTGAGGCTCATACGTTTGAGGATAGCCCCTATTGCGTAAATGTCATGGTTGTGAAAAAGTTCGAATCACTGATGCATGTTCAGTTGTGTTTGTTCTTGATCTCAAGTCATGATTTTTGATGGAATTACGCCAATTTTTTTCATGAGTGTCGGCCATATCAGAATGCATCAACACACCAAATATTTGTATTCTGAGGCTCATACGTTTGAGGATAGCTCCTATTGCATAAAAGTCATGCTTGTGAAAAGTTCGAATCAATGATTCATGTTCAGTTGTGTTTGTTCTTGATCTCAAGTCATGATTTTTGATGGAATTGCGCCAGTTTTTTTCATGAGTTTCGGCCATATAAGAATGCATCAACACACCAAATATGTGTATTCTGAGGCTCATACGTTTGAGGATAGCTCCTATTGCGTAAATGTCATTCTGGTGAAAAAGTTCGAATCACTGATGCATGTTCTGTTGTGTTTGTTCTTGATCTCAAGTCATGATTTTTGATGGAATTGCGCCAATTTTTATCATGAGTGTCGGCCATATCAGAATGCATCAACACACCAAATATGTGTATTCTGAGGCTCATACGATTGAGGATAGCTCCTATTGCGTAAAAGTCATTCTGGTGAAAAAGTTCGTATCACGGATGCATGTTCAGTTGTGTTTGTTCTTGATCTCAAGTCATGATTTTTGATGGAATTGCGCCAGTTTTTTTCATGAGTTTCGGCCATATAAGAATGCATCAACACACCAAATATGTGTATTCTGAGGCTCATACGTTTGAGGATAGCTCCTATTGCGTAAAAGTCATTCTGGTGAAAAAGTTCGTATCACGGATGCATGTTCAGTTGTGTTTGTTCTTGATCTCAAGTCATGTCTTTTGATGGAATTGAGCCAATTTTTTTCATGAGAGTCGGCCATATCAGAATGCATCTACACACCAAATATGTGTATTCTGAGGCTCATACGTTTGAGGATAGCTCCTATTGGGTAAAAGTCATTCTGGTGAAAAAGTTCGAATCACTGATGAATGTTCAGTTGTGTTTGTTCTTGACCTCAAGTCATGATTTTTGATGGAATTGCGCCAATTTTTTTCATGAGTGTCCGCCATATCAGAATGCATCAACACACCAAATATGTGTATTCTGAGGCTCATACGTTTGAGGATAGCTCCTATTGCGTAAATGTCATGCTGGTGAAAAAGTTCGAATCACTGATGAATGTTCAGTTGTGTTTGTTCTTGATCTCAAGTCATGATTTTTGATGGAATTGCGCCAATTTTTTTCATGAGTGTCCGCCATATCAGAATGCATCAACACACCAAATATGTGTATTCTGAGGCTCATACGTTTGAGGATAGCTCCTATTGGGTAAAAGTCATTCTGGTGAAAAAGTTCGAATCACTGAATGCATGTTCAGTTGTGTTTGTTCTTGATCTCAAGTCATGATTTTTGATGGAATTGCGCCAATTTTTTTCATGAGTGTCCGCCATATCAGAATGCATCAACACACCAAATATGTGTATTCTGAGGCTCATACGTTTGAGGATAGCTCCTATTGCGTAAAAGTCATGCTTGTGAAAAGTTCGAATCAATGATTCATGTTCAGTTGTGTTTGTTCTTGATCTCAAGTCATGATTTTTGATGGAATTGCGCCAGTTTTTTTCATGAGTTTCGGCCATATAAGAATGCATCAACACACCAAATATGTGTATTCTGAGGCTCATACGTTTGAGGATAGCTCCTATTGCGTAAAAGTCATGCTTGTGAAAAAGTTCGTATCACGGATGCATGTTCAGTTGTGTTTGTTCTTGATCTCAAGTCATGTTTTTTGATGGAATTGAGCCAATTTTTTTCATGAGTGTCGGCCATATCAGAATGCATCTACACACCAAATATGTGTATTCTGAGGCTCATACGTTTGAGGATAGCTCCTATTGGGTAAAAGTCATTCTGGTGAAAAAGTTCGAATCACTGATGAATGTTCAGCTGTGTTTGTTCTTGACCTCAAGTCATGATTTTTGATGGAATTGCGCCAATCTCTTTCATGTTTTTCGGCCATATCAGAATGTATCAACACACCAAATATGTGTATTCTGAGGCTCATACGTTTGAGGATAGCTCCTATTGGGTAAAAGTCATTCTGGTGAAAAAGTTCGAATCACTGATGCATGTTCAGTTGTGTTTGTTCTTGACATCAAGTCATGATTTTTGATGGAATTGCGCCAATTTTTTTCATGAGTGTCGGCCATATCAGAATGCATCAACACACCAAATATGTGTATTCTGAGGCTCATACGTTTGAGGATAGCTCCTATTGCGTAAATGTCATGCTGGTGAAAAAGTTCGAATCACTGATGAATGTTCAGTTGTGTTTGTTCTTGATCTCAAGTCATGATTTTTGATGGAATTGCGCCAATTTTTTTCATGAGTGTCCGCCATATCACAATGCATCAACACACCAAATATGTGTATTCTGAGGCTCATACGTTTGAGGATAGCTCCTATTGGGTAAAAGTCATTCTGGTGAAAAAGTTCGAATCACAGATGCATGTTCAGTTGTGTTTGTTCTTGACCTCAAGTCATGATTTTTGATGGAATTGCGCCAATTTTTTTCATGAGTTTCGGCCATATAAGAATGCATCAACACACCAAATATGTGTATTCTGAGGCTCATACGTTTGAGGATAGCTCCTATTGCGTAAATGTCATGCTGGTGAAAAAGTTCGAATCACTGATTCATGTTCAGTTGTGTTTGTTCTTGATCTCAAGTCATGATTTTTGATGGAATTACGCCAAATTTTTTCATGAGTGTCGGCCATATCAGAATGCATCAACACACCAAATATTTGTATTCTGAGGCTCATACGTTTGAGGATAGCTCCTATTGCGTAAAAGTCATGCTTGTGAAAAGTTCGAATCAATGATGAATGTTCAGTTGTGTTTGTTCTTGATCTCAAGTCATGATTTTTGATGGAATTGCGCCAGTTTTTTTCATGAGTTTCGGCCATATAAGAATGCATCAACACACCAAATATGTGTATTCTGAGGCTCATACGTTTGAGGATAGCTCCTATTGCGTAAAAGTCATTCTGGTGAAAAAGTTCGTATCACAGATGCATGTTCAGTTGTGTTTGTTCTTGATCTCAAGTCATGTTTTTTGATGGAATTGAGCCAATTTTTTTCATGAGTGTCCGCCATATCAGAATGCATCAACACACCAAATATGTGTATTCTGAGGCTCATACGTTTGAGGATAGCTCCTATTGCGTAAATGTCATTCTGGTGAAAAAGTTCGAATCACTGATGAATGTTCAGTTGTGTTTGTTCTTGATCTCAAGTCACGATTTTTGATGGAATTACGCCAAATTTTTTCATGAGTGTCGGCCATATCAGAATGCATCAACACACCAAATATTTGTATTCTGAGGCTGATACGTTTGAGGATAGCTCCTATTGCGTAAAAGTCATGCTTGTGAAAAGTTCGAATCAATGATTCATGTTCAGTTGTGTTTGTTCTTGATCTCAAGTCATGATTTTTGATGGAATTGCGCCAGTTTTTTTCATGAGTTTCGGCCATATAAGAATGCATCAACACACCAAATATGTGTATTCTGAGGCTCATACGTTTGAGGATAGCTCCTATTGCGTAAAAGTCATTCTGGTGAAAAAGTTCGTATCACGGATGCATGTTCAGTTGTGTTTGTTCTTGATCTCAAGTCATGTTTTTCGATGGAATTGCGCCAATCTTTTTCATGAGTGTCGGCCATATCAGAATGCATCTACACACCAAATATGTGTATTCTGAGGCTCATACGTTTGAGGATAGCTCCTATTGGGTAAAAGTCATTCTGGTGAAAAAGTTCGAATCACTGATGAATGTTCAGTTGTGTTTGTTCTTGACCTCAAGTCATGATTTTTGATGAAATTGCGCCAATTTTTTTCATGAGTGTCCGCCATATCAGAATGCATCAACACACCAAATATGTGTATTCTGAGGCTCATACGTTTGAGGATAGCTCCTATTGCGTAAATGTCATGCTGGTGAAAAAGTTCGAATCACTGATGAATGTTCAGTTGTGTTTGTTCTTGATCTCAAGTCATGATTTTTGATGGAATTGCGCCAATTTTTTTCATGAGTGTCCGCCATATCAGAATGCATCGACACACCAAATATGTGTATTCTGAGGCTCATACGTTTGAGGATAGCTCCTATTGGGTAAAAGTCATTCTGGTGAAAAAGTTCGAATCACTGATGAATGTTCAGTTGTGTTTGTTCTTGACCTCAAGTCATGATTTTTGATGGAATTGCGCCAATTTTTTTCATGAGTGTCCGCCATATCAGAATGCATCAACACACCAAATATTTGTATTCTGAGGCTCATACGTTTGAGGATAGCTCCTATTGCGTAAAAACCATGCTTGTGAAAAGTTCGAATCAATGATTCATGTTCAGTTGTGTTTGTTCTTGATCTCAAGTCATGATTTTTGATGGAATTGCGCCAATTTTTTTCATGAGTTTCGGCCATATAAGAATGCATCAACACACCAAATATGTGTATTCTGAGGCTCATACGTTTGAGGATAGCTCCTATTGCGTAAAAGTCATTCTGGTGAAAAAGTTCGTATCACGGATGCATGTTCAGTTGTGTTTGTTCTTGATCTCAAGTCATGTTTTTTGATGGAATTGAGCCAATTTTTTTCATGAGTGTCGGCCATATCAGAATGCATCTACACACCAAATATGTGTATTCTGAGGCTCATACGTTTGAGGATAGCTCCTATTGGGTAAAAGTCATTCTGGTGAAAAAGTTCGAATCACTGATGAATGTTCAGTTGTGTTTGTTCCTGACCTCAAGTCATGATTTTTGATGGAATTGCGCCAATCTCTTTCATGAGTTTCGGCCATATCAGAATGTATCAACACACCAAATATGTGTATTCTGAGGCTCATACGTTTGAGGATAGCTCCTATTGCGTAAATGTCATGCTGGTGAAAAAGTTCGAATCACTGATGAATGTTCAGTTGTGTTTGTTCTTGACCTCAAGTCATGATTTTTGATGGAATTGCGCCAATTTTTTTCATGAGTGTCGGCCATATCAGAATGCATCAACACACCAAATATGTGTATTCTGAGGCTCATACGTTTGAGGATAGCTCCTATTGCGTAAATGTCATGCTGGTGAAAAAGTTCGAATCACTGATGAATGTTCAGTTGTGTTTGTTCTTGATCTCAAGTCATGATTTTTGATGGAATTGCGCCAATTTTTATCATGAGTGTCGGCCATATCAGAATGCATGCACACACCAAATATGTGTATTCTGAGGCTGATACGTTTGAGGATAGCTCCTATTGGGTCATTCTGGTGAAAAAATTCGAATCACAGATGCATGTTCAGTTGTGTTTGTTCTTGACCTCAAGTCATGAATTTTGATGGAATTGAGCCAATCTTTTTCATGAGTTTCGGCCATATAAGAATGCATCGACACACCAAATATGTGTATTCTGAGGCTCATACGTTTGAGGATAGCTCCTATTGGGTAAAAGTCATTCTGGTGAAAAAGTTCGAATCACTGATGAATGTTCAGTTGTGTTTGTTCTTGACCTCAAGTCATGATTTTTGATGGAATTGCGCCAATTTTTTTCATGAGTGTCGGCCATATCAGAATGCATCTACACACCAAATATGTGTATTCTGAGGCTCATACGTTTGAGGATAGCTCCTATTGCGTAAATGTCATGCTGGTGAAAAAGTTCGAATCACTGATGAATGTTCAGTTGTGTTTGTTCTTGATCTCAAGTCATGATTTTTGATGGAATTGCGCCAATTTTTATCATGAGTGTCGGCCATATCAGAATGCATGCACACACCAAATATGTGTATTCTGAGGCTGATACGTTTGAGGATAGCTCCTATTGGGTCATTCTGGTGAAAAAATTCGAATCACAGATGCATGTTCAGTTGTGTTTGTTCTTGACCTCAAGTCATGAATTTTGATGGAATTGAGCCAATCTTTTTCATGAGTGTCGGCCATATAAGAATGCATCGACACACCAAATATGTGTATTCTGAGGCTCATACGTTTGAGGATAGCTCCTATTGGGTAAAAGTCATTCTGGTGAAAAAGTTCGAATCACTGATGAATGTTCAGTTGTGTTTGTTCTTGACCTCAAGTCATGATTTTTGATGGAATTGCGCCAATTTTTTTCATGAGTGTCCGCCATATCAGAATGCATCAACACACCAAATATTTGTATTCTGAGGCTCATACGTTTGAGGATAGCTCCTATTGCGTAAAAGTCATGCTGGTGAAAAGTTCGAATCAATGATTCATGTTCAGTTGTGTTTGTTCTTGATCTCAAGTCATGATTTTTGATGGAATTGCGCCAGTTTTTTTCATGAGTTTCGGCCATATAAGAATGCATCAACACACCAAATATGTGTATTCTGAGGCTCATACGTTTGAGGATAGCTCCTATTGCGTAAAAGTCATTCTGGTGAAAAAGTTCGTATCACGGATGCATGTTCAGTTGTGTTTGTTCTTGATCTCAAGTCATGTTTTTTGATGGAATTGAGCCAATTCTTTTCATGAGTGTCGGCCATATCAGAATGCATCTACACACCAAATATGTGTATTCTGAGGCTCATACGTTTGAGGATAGCTCCTATTGGGTAAAAGTCATTCTGGTGAAAAAGTTCGAATCACTGATGAATGTTCAGTTGTGTTTGTTCTTGACCTCAAGTGATGATTTTTGATGAAATTGCGCCAATTTTTTTCATGAGTGTCCGCCATATCAGAATGCATCAACACACCAAATATGTGTATTCTGAGGCTCATACGTTTGAGGATAGCTCCTATTGCGTAAAAGTCATTCTGGTGAAAAAGTTCGTATCACGGATGCATGTTCAGTTGTGTTTGTTCTTGATCTCAAGTCATGTTTTTTGATGGAATTGAGCCAATTTTTTTCATGAGTGTCGGCCATATCAGAATGCATCTACACACCAAATATGTGTATTCTGAGGCTCATACGTTTGAGGATAGCTCCTATTGGGTAAAAGTCATTCTGGTGAAAAAGTTCGAATCACTGATGAATGTTCAGTTGTGTTTGTTCTTGATCTCAAGTGATGATTTTTGATGAAATTGCGCCAATTTTTTTCATGAGTGTCCGCCATATCAGAATGCATCAACACACCAAATATGTGTATTCTGAGGCTCATACGTTTGAGGATAGCTCCTATTGCGTAAATGTCATGCTGGTGAAAAAGTTCGAATCACTGATTCATGTTCAGTTGTGTTTGTTCTTGATCTCAAGTCATGATTTTTGATGGAATTGCGCCAATTTTTTTCATGAGTGTCCGCCATATCAGAATGCATCGACACACCAAATATGTGTATTCTGAGGCTCATACGTTTGAGGATAGCTCCTATTGCGTAAATGTCATGCTGGTGAAAAAGTTCGAATCACTGATGAATGTTCAGTTGTGTTTGTTCTTGATCTCAAGTCATGATTTTTGATGGAATTGCGTCAATTTTTATCATGAGTGTCGGCCATATCAGAATGCATGCACACACCAAATATGTGTATTCTGAGGCTGATACGTTTGAGGATAGCTCCTATTGGGTCATTCTGGTGAAAAAATTCGAATCACAGATGCATGTTCAGTTGTGTTTGTTCTTGACCTCAAGTCATGAATTTTGATGGAATTGCGCCAATCTTTTTCATGAGTTTCGGCCATATAAGAATGCATCGACACACCAAATATGTGTATTCTGAGGCTCATACGATTGAGGATAGCTCCTATTGGGTAAAAGTCATTCTGGTGAAAAAGTTCGAATCACTGATGAATGTTCAGTTGTGTTTGTTCTTGACCTCAAGTCATGATTTTTGATGGAATTGCGCCAATTTTTTTCATGAGTGTCCGCCATATCAGAATGCATCAACACAACAAATATTTGTATTCTTAGGCTCATACGTTTGAGGATAGCTCCTATTGCGTAAAAACCATGCTTGTGAAAAGTTCGAATCAATGATTCATGTTCAGTTGTGTTTGTTCTTGATCTCAAGTCATGATTTTTGATGGAATTGCGCCAGTTTTTTTCATGAGTTTCGGCCATATAAGAATGCATCAACACACCAAATATGTGTATTCTGAGGCTCATACGTTTGAGGATAGCTCCTATTGCGTAAAAGTCATGCTTGTGAAAAGTTCGAATCAATGATTCATGTTCAGTTGTGTTTGTTCTTGATCTCAAGTCATGATTTTTGATGGAATTGCGCCAGTTTTTTTCATGAGTTTCGGCCATATAAGAATGCATCAACACACCAAATATGTGTATTCTGAGGCTCATACGTTTGAGGATAGCTCCTATTGCGTAAAAGTCATTCTGGTGAAAAAGTTCGTATCACGGATGCATGTTCAGTTGTGTTTGTTCTTGATCTCAAGTCATGTTTTTTGATGGAATTGAGCCAATTTTTTTCATGAGTGTCCGCCATATCAGAATGCATCTACACACCAAATATGTGTATTCTGAGGCTCATACGTTTGGGGATAGCTCCTATTGGGTAAAAGTCATTCTGGTGAAAAAGTTCGAATCACTGATGAATGTTCAGTTGTGTTTGTTCTTGACCTCAAGTGATGATTTTTGATGAAATTGCGCCAATTTTTTTCATGAGTGTCCGCCATATCAGAATGCATCAACACACCAAATATGTGTATTCTGAGGCTGATACGTTTGAGGATAGCTCCTATTGGGTCATTCTGGTGAAAAAATTCGAATCACTGATGCATGTTCAGTTGTGTTTGTTCTTGACCTCAAGTCATGAATTTTGATGGAATTGCGCCAATCTTTTTCATGAGTTTCGGCCACATAAGAATGCATCGACACACCAAATATGTGTATTCTGAGGCTCATACGATTGAGGATAGCTCCTATTGGGTAAAAGTCATTCTGGTGAAAAAGTTCGAATCACTGATGAATGTTCAGTTGTGTTTGTTCTTGACCTCAAGTCATGATTTTTGATGGAATTGCGCCAATTTTTTTCATGAGTGTCCGCCATATCAGAATGCATCAACACACCAAATATTTGTATTCTTAGGCTCATACGTTTGAGGATAGCTCCTATTGCGTAAAAACCATGCTTGTGAAAAGTTCGAATCAATGATGCATGTTCAGTTGTGTTTGTTCTTGATCTCAAGTCATGATTTTTGATGGAATTGCGCCAGTTTTTTTCATGAGTTTCGGCCATATAAGAATGCATCAACACACCAAATATGTGTATTCTGAGGCTCATACGTTTGAGGATAGCTCCTATTGCGTAAATGTCATGCTGGTGAAAAAGTTCGAATCACTGATTCATGTTCAGTTGTGTTTGTTCTTGATCTCAAGTCATGATTTTTGATGGAATTGCGCCAATTTTTTTCATGAGTGTCCGCCATATCAGAATGCATCGACACACCAAATATGTGTATTCTGAGGCTCATACGTTTGAGGATAGCTCCTATTGCGTAAATGTCATGCTGGTGAAAAAGTTCGAATCACTGATGAATGTTCAGTTGTGTTTGTTCTTGATCTCAAGTCATGATTTTTGATGGAATTGCGCCAGTTTTTTTCATGAGTGTCGGCCATATCAGAATGCATGCACACACCAAATATGTGTATTCTGAGGCTGATACGTTTGAGGATAGCTCCTATTGGGTCATTCTGGTGAAAAAATTCGAATCACAGATGCATGTTCAGTTGTGTTTGTTCTTGACCTCAAGTCATGAATTTTGATGGAATTGCGCCAATCTTTTTCATGAGTTTCGGCCATATAAGAATGCATCGACACACCAAATATGTGTATTCTGAGGCTCATACGATTGAGGATAGCTCCTATTGGGTAAAAGTCATTCTGGTGAAAAAGTTCGAATCACTGATGAATGTTCAGTTGTGTTTGTTCTTGACCTCAAGTCATGATTTTTGATGGAATTGCGCCAATTTTTTTCATGAGTGTCCGCCATATCAGAATGCATCAACACACCAAATATTTGTATTCTGAGGCTCATACGTTTGAGGATAGCTCCTATTGCGTAAAAGTCATGCTTGTGAAAAGTTCGAATCAATGATTCATGTTCAGTTGTGTTTGTTCTTGATCTCAAGTCATGATTTTTGATGGAATTGCGCCAGTTTTTTTCATGAGTTTCGGCCATATAAGAATGCATCAACACACCAAATATGTGTATTCTGAGGCTCATACGTTTGAGGATAGCTCCTATTGCGTAAAAGTCATTCTGGTGAAAAAGTTCGTATCACGGATGCATGTTCAGTTGTGTTTGTTCTTGATCTCAAGTCATGTTTTTTGATGGAATTGAGCCAATTTTTTTCATGAGTGTCGGCCATATCAGAATGCATCTACACACCAAATATGTGTATTCTGAGGCTCATACGTTTGAGGATAGCTCCTATTGGGTAAAAGTCATTCTGGTGAAAAAGTTCGAATCACTGATGAATGTTCAGTTGTGTTTGTTCTTGACCTCAAGTCATGATTTTTGATGGAATTGCGCCAATCTCTTTCATGAGTTTCGGCCATATCAGAATGCATCAACACACCAAATATGTGTATTCTGAGGCTCATACGTTTGAGGATAGCTCCTATTGCGTAAATGTCATGCTGGTGAAAAAGTTCGAATCACTGATGAATGTTCAGTTGTGTTTGTTCTTGATCTCAAGTCATGATTTTTGATGGAATTGCGCCAATTTTTATCATGAGTGTCGGCCATATCAGAATGCATGCACACACCAAATATGTGTATTCTGAGGCTCATACGTTTGAGGATAGCTCCTATTGGGTCATTCTGGTGAAAAAATTCGAATCACAGATGCATGTTCAGTTGTGTTTGTTCTTGACCTCAAGTCATGAATTTTGATGGAATTGCGCCAATCTTTTTCATGCGTTTCGGCCATATAAGAATGCATCGACACACCAAATATGTGTATTCTGAGGCTCATACGTTTGAGGATAGCTCCTACTGGGTAAAAGTCATGCTTGTGAAAAAGTTCGAATCACTGATGAATGTTCAGTTGTGTTTGTTCTTGACCTCAAGTCATGATTTTTGATGGAATTGCGCCAATTTTTTTCATGAGTGTCCACCATATCAGAATGCATCAACACACCAAATATTTGTATTCTGAGGCTCATACGTTTGAGGATAGCTCCTATTGCGTAAAAGTCATGCTTGTGAAAAGTTCGAATCAATGATTCATGTTCAGTTGTGTTTGTTCTTGATCTCAAGTCATGATTTTTGATGGAATTGCGCCAGTTTTTTTCATGAGTTTCGGCCATATAAGAATGCATCAACACACCAAATATGTGTATTCTGAGGCTCATACGTTTGAGGATAGCTCCTATTGCGTAAAAGTCATTCTGGTGAAAAAGTTCGTATCACGGATGCATGTTCAGTTGTGTTTGTTCTTGATCTCAAGTCATGTTTTTTGATGGAATTGAGCCAATTTTTTTCATGAGTGTCCGCCATATCAGAATGCATCAACACACCAAATATGTGTATTCTGAGGCTCATACGTTTGAGGATAGCTCCTATTGGGTAAAAGTCATTCTGGTGAAAAAGTTCGAATCACTGAATGCATGTTCAGTTGTGTTTGTTCTTGACCTCAAGTCATGATTTTTGATGGAATTGCGCCAATTTTTTTCATGAGTGTCGGCCATATCAGAATGCATCAACACACCAAATATGTGTATTCTGAGGCTCATACGTTTGAGGATAGCTCCTATTGCGTAAATGTCATGCTGGTGAAAAAGTTCGAATCACTGATGAATGTTCAGTTGTGATTGTTCTTGATCTCAAGTCATGATTTTTGATGGAATTGCGCCAATTTTTATCATGAGTGTCGGCCATATCAGAATGCATGCACACACCAAATATGTGTATCCTGAGGCTGATACGTTTGAGGATAGCTCCTATTGGGTCATTCTGGTGAAAAGATTCGAATCACAGATGCATGTTCAGTTGTGTTTGTTCTTGACCTCAAGTCATGAATTTTGATGGAATTGCGCCAATCTTTTTCATGAGTTTCGGCCATATCAGAATGCATCAACACACCAAATATGTGTATTCTGAGGCTCATACGTTTGAGGATAGCTCCTATTGCGTAAATGTCATGCTGGTGAAAAAGTTCGAATCACTGATTCATGTTCAGTTGTGTTTGTTCTTGATCTCAAGTCATGATTTTTGATGGAATTGCGCCAATTTTTTTCATGAGTGTCGGCCATATCAGAATGCATCAACACACCAAATATGTGTATTCTGAGGCTCATACGTTTCAGGATAGCTCCTATTGCGTAAAAGTCATTCTGGTGAAAAAGTTCGAATCACTGATGAATGTTCAGTTGTGTTTGTTCTTGATCTCAAGTCATGATTTTTGATGGAATTGCGCCAATTTTTTTCATGAGTGTCCGCCATATCAGAATGCATCAACACACCAAATATGTGTATTCTGAGGCTCATACGTTTGAGGATAGCTCCTATAACGTAAAAGTCATTCTGGTGAAAAAGTTCGTATCACGGATGCATGTTCAGTTGTGTTTGTTCTTGATCTCAAGTCATGATTTTTTATGGAATTGCGCCAATTTTTATCATGAGTGTCGGCCATATCAGAATGCATGCACACACCAAATATGTGTATTCTGAGGCTGATACGTTTGAGGATAGCTCCTATTGGGTCATTCTGGTGAAAAAATTCGAATCACAGATGCATGTTCAGTTGTGTTTGTTCTTGACCTCAAGTCATGAATTTTGATGGAATTGCGCCAATCTTTTTCATGAGTTTCGGCCATATAAGAATGCATCGACACACCAAATATGTGTATTCTGAGGCTCATACGTTTGAGGATAGCTCCTACTGGGTAAAAGTCATTCTGGTGAAAAAGTTCGAATCACTGATGAATGTTCAGTTGTGTTTGTTCTTGACCTCAAGTCATGATTTTTGATGGAATTGCGCCAATTTTTTTCATGAGTGTCCGCCATATCAGAATGCATCAACACACCAAATATTTGTATTCTGAGGCTCATACGTTTGAGGATAGCTCCTATTGCGTAAAAGTCATTCTGGTGAAAAAGTTCGTATCACGGATGCATGTTCAGTTGTGTTTGTTCTTGATCTCAAGTCATGTTTTTTGATGGAATTGCGCCAATTTTTTTCATGAGTGTCGGCCATATCAGAATGCATCAACACACCAAATATGTGTATTCTGAGGCTCATACGTTTGAGGATAGCTCCTATTGGGTAAAAGTCATGCTTGTGAAAAAGTTCGAATCACTGATGAATGTTCAGTTGTGTTTGTTCTTGACCTCAAGTCATGATTTTTGATGAAATTGCGCCAATCTCTTTCATGAGTTTCGGCCATATCAGAATGTATCAACACACCAAATATGTGTATTCTGAGGCTCATACGTTTGAGGATAGCTCCTATTGCGTAAATGTCATGCTGGTGAAAAAGTTCGAATCACTGATGAATGTTCAGTTGTGTTTGTTCTTGACCTCAAGTCATGATTTTTGATGGAATTGCGCCAATTTTTTTCATCAGTGTCGGCCATATCAGAATGCATCAACACACCAAATATGTGTATTCTGAGGCTCATACGTTTGAGGATAGCTCCTATTGCGTAAATGTCATGCTGGTGAAAAAGTTCGAATCACTGATGAATGTTCAGTTGTGATTGTTCTTGATCTCAAGTCATGATTTTTGATGGAATTGCGCCAATTTTTATCATGAGTGTCGGCCATATCAGAATGCATGCACACGCCAAATATGTGTATTCTGAGGCTGATACGTTTGAGGATAGCTCCTATTGGGTCATTCTGGTGAAAAAATTCGAATCACAGATGCATGTTCAGTTGTGTTTGTTCTTGACCTCAAGTCATGAATTTTGATGGAATTGCGCCAATCTTTTTCATGAGTTTCGGCCATATCAGAATGCATCAACACACCAAATATGTGTATTCTGAGGCTCATACGTTTGAGGATAGCTCCTATTGCGTAAATGTCATGCTGGTGAAAAAGTTCGAATCACTGATTCATGTTCAGTTGTGTTTGTTCTTGATCTCAAGTCATGATTTTTGATGGAATTGAGCCAATTTTTTTCATGAGTGTCGGCCATATCAGAATGCATCAACACACCAAATATGTGTATTCTGAGGCTCATACGTTTGAGGATAGCTCCTATTGCGTAAAAGTCATGCTTGTGAAAAAGTTCGTATCACGGATGCATGTTCAGCTGTGTTTGTTCTTGATCTCAAGTCATGTTTTTTGATGGAATTGCGCCAATTGTTTTCATGAGAGTCGGCCATATCAGAATGCATCGACACACCAAATATGTGTATTCTGAGGCTCATACGTTTGAGGATAGCTCCTATTGCGTAAAAGTCATGCTTGTGAAAAAGTTCGTATCAATGATTCATGTTCAGTTGTGTTTGTTCTTGATCTCAAGTCATGATTTTTGATGGAATTGCGCCAATCTCTTTCATGAGTGTCCGCCATATCAGAATGCATCAACACACCAAATATGTGTATTCTGAGGCTCATACGTTTGAGGATAGCTCCTATAACGTAAAAGTCATTCTGGTGAAAAAGTTCGTATCACGGATGCATGTTCAGTTGTGTTTGTTCTTGATCTCAAGTCATGATTTTTTATGGAATTGCGCCAATTTTTATCATGAGTGTCGGCCATATCAGAATGCATGCACACACCAAATATGTGTATTCTGAGGCTGATACGTTTGAGGATAGCTCCTATTGGGTCATTCTGGTGAAAAAATTCGAATCACAGATGCATGTTCAGTTGTGTTTGTTCTTGACCTCAAGTCATGAATTTTGATGGAATTGCGCCAATCTTTTTCATGAGTTTCGGCCATATAAGAATGCATCGACACACCAAATATGTGTATTCTGAGGCTCATACGTTTGAGGATAGCTCCTACTGGGTAAAAGTCATTCTGGTGAAAAAGTTCGAATCACTGATGAATGTTCAGTTGTGTTTGTTCTTGACCTCAAGTCATGATTTTTGATGGAATTGCGCCAATTTTTTTCATGAGTGTCCGCCATATCAGAATGCATCAACACACCAAATATTTGTATTCTGAGGCTCATACGTTTGAGGATAGCTCCTATTGCGTAAAAGTCATTCTGGTGAAAAAGTTCGTATCACGGATGCATGTTCAGTTGTGTTTGTTCTTGATCTCAAGTCATGTTTTTTGATGGAATTGCGCCAATTTTTTTCATGAGTGTCGGCCATATCAGAATGCATCAACACACCAAATATGTGTATTCTGAGGCTCATACGTTTGAGGATAGCTCCTATTGGGTAAAAGTCATGCTTGTGAAAAAGTTCGAATCACTGATGAATGTTCAGTTGTGTTTGTTCTTGACCTCAAGTCATGATTTTTGATGAAATTGCGCCAATCTCTTTCATGAGTTTCGGCCATATCAGAATGTATCAACACACCAAATATGTGTATTCTGAGGCTCATACGTTTGAGGATAGCTCCTATTGCGTAAATGTCATGCTGGTGAAAAAGTTCGAATCACTGATGAATGTTCAGTTGTGTTTGTTCTTGACCTCAAGTCATGATTTTTGATGGAATTGCGCCAATTTTTTTCATCAGTGTCGGCCATATCAGAATGCATCAACACACCAAATATGTGTATTCTGAGGCTCATACGTTTGAGGATAGCTCCTATTGCGTAAATGTCATGCTGGTGAAAAAGTTCGAATCACTGATGAATGTTCAGTTGTGATTGTTCTTGATCTCAAGTCATGATTTTTGATGGAATTGCGCCAATTTTTATCATGAGTGTCGGCCATATCAGAATGCATGCACACGCCAAATATGTGTATTCTGAGGCTGATACGTTTGAGGATAGCTCCTATTGGGTCATTCTGGTGAAAAAATTCGAATCACAGATGCATGTTCAGTTGTGTTTGTTCTTGACCTCAAGTCATGAATTTTGATGGAATTGCGCCAATCTTTTTCATGAGTTTCGGCCATATCAGAATGCATCAACACACCAAATATGTGTATTCTGAGGCTCATACGTTTGAGGATAGCTCCTATTGCGTAAATGTCATGCTGGTGAAAAAGTTCGAATCACTGATTCATGTTCAGTTGTGTTTGTTCTTGATCTCAAGTCATGATTTTTGATGGAATTGAGCCAATTTTTTTCATGAGTGTCGGCCATATCAGAATGCATCAACACACCAAATATGTGTATTCTGAGGCTCATACGTTTGAGGATAGCTCCTATTGCGTAAAAGTCATGCTTGTGAAAAAGTTCGTATCACGGATGCATGTTCAGCTGTGTTTGTTCTTGATCTCAAGTCATGTTTTTTGATGGAATTGCGCCAATTGTTTTCATGAGAGTCGGCCATATCAGAATGCATCGACACACCAAATATGTGTATTCTGAGGCTCATACGTTTGAGGATAGCTCCTATTGCGTAAAAGTCATGCTTGTGAAAAAGTTCGTATCAATGATTCATGTTCAGTTGTGTTTGTTCTTGATCTCAAGTCATGATTTTTGATGGAATTGCGCCAATCTCTTTCATGAGTTTCGGCCATATCAGAATGTATCAACACACCAAATATGTGTATTCTGAGGCTCATACGTTTGAGGATAGCTCCTATTGGGTAAAAGTCATTCTGGTGAAAAAGTTCGAATCACTGATGCATGTTCAGTTGTGTTTGTTCTTGATCTCAAGTCATGATTTTTGATGGAATTGCGCCAATTTTTTTCATGAGTTTCGGCCATATAAGAATGCATCAACACACCAAATATGTGTATTCTGAGGCTCATACGTTTGAGGATAGCCCCTATTGCGTAAATGTCATGGTTGTGAAAAAGTTCGAATCACAGATGCATGTTCAGTTGTGTTTGTTCTTGATCTCAAGTCATGATTTTTGATGGAATTACGCCAAATTTTTTCATGAGTGTCGGCCATATCAGAATGCATCAACACACCAAATATTTGTATTCTGAGGCTGATACGTTTGAGGATTGCTCCTATTGCGTAAAAGTCATGCTTGTGAAAAGTTCGAATCAATGATTCATGTTCAGTTGTGTTTGTTCTTGATCTCAAGTCATGATTTTTGATGGAATTGCGCCAATCTTTTTCATGAGTTTCGGCCATATAAGAATGCATCAACACACCAAATATGTGTATTCTGAGGCTCATACGTTTGAGGATAGCTCCTATTGCGTAAAGGTCATTCTGGTGAAAAAGTTCGTATCACGGATGCATGTTCAGTTGTGTTTGTTCTTGATCTCAAGTCATGTTTTTTGATGGAATTGAGCCAATTTTTTTCATGAGTTTCGGCCATATCAGAATGCATCTACACACCAAATATGTGTATTCTGAGGCTCATACGTTTGAGGATAGCTCCTATTGGGTAAAAGTCATTCTGGTGAAAAAGTTCGAATCACTGATGAATGTTCAGTTGTGTTTGTTCTTGATCTCAAGTGATGATTTTTGATGGAATTGCGCCAATTTTTTTCATGAGTGTCGGCCATATCAGAATGCATCGACACACCAAATATGTGTATTCTGAGGCTCATACGTTTGAGGATAGCTCCTATTGGGTAAAAGTCATTCTGGTGAAAAAGTTCGAATCACTGATGAATGTTCAGTTGTGTTTGTTCTTGACCTCAAGTCATGATTTTTGATGGAATCGCGCCAATTTTTTTCATGGGTGTCCGCCATATCAGAATGCATCAACACACCAAATATTTGTATTCTGAGGCTCATACGTTTGAGGATAGCTCCTATTCCGTAAAAGTCATGCTTGTGAAAAGTTCGAATCAATGATTCATGTTCAGTTGTGTTTGTTCTTGATCTCAAGTCATGATTTTTGATGGAATTGCGCCAATCTTTTTCATGAGTTTCGGCCATATAAGAATGCATCAACACACCAAATATGTGTATTCTGAGGCTCATACGTTTCAGGATAGCTCCTATTGCGTAAAGGTCATTCTGGTGAAAAAGTTCGTATCACGGATGCATGTTCAGTTGTGTTTGTTCTTGATCTCAAGTCATGTTTTTTGATGGAATTGAGCCAATTTTTTTCATGAGTGTCGGCCATATCAGAATGCATCTACACACCAAATATGTGTATTCTGAGGCTCATACGTTTGAGGATAGCTCCTATTGGGTAAAAGTCATTCTGGTGAAAAAGTTCGAATCACTGATGAATGTTCAGTTGTGTTTGTTCTTGACCTCAAGTGATGATTTTTGATGGAATTGCGCCAATTTTTTTCATGAGTGTTCGCCATATCAGAATGCATCAACACACCAAATATGTGTATTCTGAGGCTCATACGTTTGAGGATAGCTCCTATTGCGTAAATGTCATGCTGGTGAAAAAGTTCGAATCACTGATGCATGTTCAGTTGTGTTTGTTCTTGACCTCAAGTCATGATTTTTGATGGAATTGCGCCAATTTTTTTCATGAGTGTTGGCCATATCAGAATGCATCAACACACCAAATATGTGTATTCTGAGGCTCATACGTTTGAGGATAGCTCCTATTGCGTAAATGTCATGCTGGTGAAAAAGTTCGAATCACTGATGAATGTTCAGTTGTGTTTATTCTTGATCTAAAGTCATGATTTTTTATGGAATTGCGCCAATTTTTTTCATGAGTGTCCGCCATATCAGAATGCATCGACACACCAAATATGTGTATTCTGAGGCTCATACGTTTGAGGATAGCTCCTATTGGGTAAAAGTCATGCTGGTGAAAAAGTTCGAATCACAGATGCATGTTCAGTTGTGTTTGTTCTTGATCTCAAGTCATGATTTTTGATGGAATTGCGCCAATTTTTATCATGAGTGTCGGCCATATCAGAATGCATGCACACACCAAATATGTGTATTCTGAGGCTGATACGTTTGAGGATAGCTCCTATTGGGTCATTCTGGTGAAAAAATTCGAATCACAGATGCATGTTCAGTTGTGTTTGTTCTTGACCTCAAGTCATGATTTTTGATGGAATTGCGCCAATCTCTTTCATGAGTTTCGGCCATATCAGAATGTATCAACACACCAAATATGTGTATTCTGAGGCTCATACGTTTGAGGATAGCTCCTATTGGGTAAAAGTCATTCTGGTGAAAAAGTTCGAATCACTGATGCATGTTCAGTTGTGTTTGTTCTTGACCTCAAGTCATGATTTTTGATGGAATTGCGCCAATTTTTTTCATGAGTGTTGGCCATATCAGAATGCATCAACACACCAAATATGTGTATTCTGAGGCTCATACGTTTGAGGATAGCTCCTATTGCGTAAATGTCATGCTGGTGAAAAAGTTCGAATCACTGATGAATGTTCAGTTGTGTTTATTCTTGATCTAAAGTCATGATTTTTGATGGAATTGCGCCAATTTTTTTCATGAGTGTCCGCCATATCAGAATGCATCGACACACCAAATATGTGTATTCTGAGGCTCATACGTTTGAGGATAGCTCCTATTGGGTAAAAGTCATGCTGGTGAAAAAGTTCGAATCACAGATGCATGTTCAGTTGTGTTTGTTCTTGATCTCAAGTCATGATTTTTGATGGAATTGCGCCAATTTTTATCATGAGTGTCGGCCATATCAGAATGCATGCACACACCAAATATGTGTATTCTGAGGCTGATACGTTTGAGGATAGCTCCTATTGGGTCATTCTGGTGAAAAAATTCGAATCACAGATGCATGTTCAGTTGTGTTTGTTCTTGATCTCAAGTCATGAATTTTGATGGAATTGCGCCAATCTTTTTCATGAGTTTCGGCCATATCAGAATGCATCAACACACCAAATATATGTATTCTGAGGCTCATACGTTTGAGGATAGCTCCTATTGCGTAAATGTCATGCTGGTGAAAAAGTTCGAATCAATGATTCATGTTCAGTTGTGTTTGTTCTTGATCTCAAGTCATGATTTTTGATGGAATTGCGCCAATTTTTTTCATGAGTGTCGGCCATATCAGAATGCATCAACACACCAAATATGTGTATTCTGAGGCTCATACGTTTCAGGATAGCTCCTATTGCGTAAAAGTCATGCTTGTGAAAAAGTTCGTATCACTGATGCATGTTCAGTTGTGTTTGTTCTTGATCTCAAGTCATGATTTTTGATGGAATTACGCCAATTTTTTTCATGAGTGTCGGCCATATCAGAATGCATCAACACACCAAATATTTGTATTCTGAGGCTCATACGTTTGAGGATAGCTCCTATTGCGTTAAAGTCATGCTTGTGAAAAGTTCGAATCACTGATTCATGTTCAGTTGTGTTTGTTCTTGATCTCAAGTCATGATTTTTGATGGAATTGCGCCAATTTTTTTCATGAGTTTCGGCCATATAAGAATGCATCAACACACCAAATATGTGTATTCTGAGGCTGATACGTTTGAGGATAGCTCCTATTGCGTAAAAGTCATTCTGATGAAAAAGTTCGTATCACGGATGCATGTTCAGTTGTGTTTGTTCTTGATCTCAAGTCATGTTTTTTGATGGAATTGAGCCAATTTTTATCATGAGTGTCGGCCATATCAGAATGCATCTACACACCAAATATGTGTATTCTGAGGCTCATACGTTTGAGGATAGCTCCTATTGGGTAAAAGTCATTCTGGTGAAAAAGTTCGAATCACTGATGAATGTTCAGTTGTGTTTGTTCTTGACCTCAAGTCATGATTTTTGATGGAATTTGCGCCAATATTTTTCATGAGGGTCCGCCATATCAGAATGCATCAACACACCAAATATGTGTATTCTGAGGCTCATACGTTTGAGGATAGCTCCTATTGGGTAAAAGTCATGCTTGTGAAAAAGTTCGAATCACTGATGAATGTTCAGTTGTGTTTGTTCTTGACCTCAAGTCATGATTTTTGATGGAATTGCGCCAATGTTTTTCATGAGTGTCCGCCATATCAGAATGCATCAACACACCAAATATTTGTATTCTGAGGCTCATACGTTTGAGGATAGCTCCTATTGCGTAAAAGTCATGCTTGTGAAAAGTTCGAATCAATGATTCATGTTCAGTTGTGTTTGTTCTTGATCTCAAGTCATGATTTTTGATGGAATTGCGCCAGTTTTTTTCATGAGTTTCGGCCATATAAGAATGCATCAACACACCAAATATGTGTATTCTGAGGCTCATACGTTTGAGGATAGCTCCTATTGCGTAAAAGTCATTCTGGTGAAAAAGTTCGTATCACGGATGCATGTTCAGTTGTGTTTGTTCTTGATCTCAAGTCATGTTTTTTGATGGAATTGAGCCAATTTTTTTCATGAGTGTCGGCCATATCAGAATGCATCTACACACCAAATATGTGTATTCTGAGGCTCATACGTTTGAGGATAGCTCCTATTGGGTAAAAGTCATTCTGGTGAAAAAGTTCGAATCACTGATGAATGTTCAATTGTGTTTGTTCTTGACCTCAAGTCATGATTTTTGATGGACTTGCGCCAATCTCTTTCATGAGTTTCGGCCATATCAGAATGGATCAACACACCAAATATGTGTATTCTGAGGCTCATACGTTTGAGGATAGCTCCTATTGGGTAAAAGTCATTCTGGTGAAAAAGTTCGAATCACTGATGAATGTTCAGTTGTGTTTGTTCTTGACCTCAAGTCATGATTTTTGATGGAATTGCGCCAATTTTTTTCATGAGTGTCGGCCATATCAGAATGCATCAACACACCAAATATGTGTATTCTGAGGCTCATACGTTTGAGGATAGCTCCTATTGCGTAAAAGTCATTCTGGTGAAAAAGTTCGTATCACGGATGCATGTTCAGTTGTGTTTGTTCTTGATCTCAAGTCATGTTTTTTGATGGAATTGAGCCAATTTTTTTCATGAGTGTCGGCCATATCAGAATGCATCTACACACCAAATATGTGTATTCTGAGGCTCATACGTTTGAGGATAGCTCCTATTGGGTAAAAGTCATTCTGGTGAAAAAGTTCGAATCACTGATGAATGTTCAGTTGTGTTTGTTCTTGACCTCAAGTCATGATTTTTGATGGAATTGCGCCAATATTTTTCATGAGGGTCCGCCATATCAGAATGCATCAACACACCAAATATGTGTATTCTGAGGCTCATACGTTTGAGGATAGCTCCTATTGGGTAAAAGTCATGCTTGTGAAAAAGTTCGAATCACTGATGAATGTTCAGTTGTGTTTGTTCTTGACCTCAAGTCATGATTTTTGATGGAATTGCGCCAATGTTTTTGATCAGTGTCCGCCATATCAGAATGCATCAACACACCAAATATTTGTATTCTGAGGCTCATACGTTTGAGGATAGCTCCTATTGCGTAAAAGTCATGCTTGTGAAAAGTTCGAATCAATGATTCATGTTCAGTTGTGTTTGTTCTTGATCTCAAGTCATGATTTTTGATGGAATTGCGCCAGTTTTTTTCATGAGTTTCGGCCATATAAGAATGCATCAACACACCAAATATGTGTATTCTGAGGCTCATACGTTTGAGGATAGCTCCTATTGCGTAAAAGTCATTCTGGTGAAAAAGTTCGTATCACGGATGCATGTTCAGTTGTGTTTGTTCTTGATCTCAAGTCATGTTTTTTGATGGAATTGAGCCAATTTTTTTCATGAGTGTCGGCCATATCAGAATGCATCTACACACCAAATATGTGTATTCTGAGGCTCATACGTTTGAGGATAGCTCCTATTGCGTAAAAGTCATTCTGGTGAAAAAGTTCGAATCACTGATGAATGTTCAGTTGTGTTTGTTCTTGATCTCAAGTCATGATTTTTGATGGAATTGCGCCAATCTCTTTCATGAGTTTCGGCCATATCAGAATGGATCAACACACCAAATATGTGTATTCTGAGGCTCATACGTTTGAGGATAGCTCCTATTGGGTAAAAGTCATTCTGGTGAAAAAGTTCGAATCACTGATGCATGTTCAGTTGTGTTTGTTCTTGACCTCAAGTCATGATTTTTGATGGAATTGCGCCAATTTTTTTCATGAGTGTCGGCCATATCAGAATGCATCAACACACCAAATATGTGTATTCTGAGGCTCATACGTTTGAGGATAGCTCCTATTGCGTAAATGTCATGCTGGTGAAAAAGTTCGAATCACTGATGAATGTTCAGTTGTGTTTGTTCTTGATCTCAAGTCATGATTTTTGATGGAATTGCGCCAATTTTTTTCATGAGTGTCCGCCATATCAGAATGCATCAACACACCAAATATGTGTATTCTGAGGCTCATACGTTTGAGGATAGCTCCTATTGCGTAAAAGTCATGCTGGTGAAAAAGTTCGTATCACTGATGCATGTTCAGTTGTGTTTGTTCTTGATCTCAAGTCATGTTTTTTGATGGAATTGAGCCAATTTTTTTCATGAGTGTCGGCCATATCAAAATGCATCTACACACCAAATATGTGTATTCTGAGGCTCATACGTTTGAGGATAGCTCCTATTGGGTAAAAGTCATTCTGGTGAAAAAGTTCGAATCACTGATGAATGTTCAGTTGTGTTTGTTCTTGACCTCAAGTCATGATTTTTGATGGAATTGCGCCAATCTCTTTCATGAGTTTCGGCCATATCAGAATGGATCAACACACCAAATATGTGTATTCTGAGGCTCATACGTTTGAGGATAGCTCCTATTGGGTAAAAGTCATTCTGGTGAAAAAGTTCGAATCACTGATGCATGTTCAGTTGTGTTTGTTCTTGATCTCAAGTCATGATTTTTTATGGAATTGCGCCAATTTTTTTCATGAGTGTCGGCCATATCAGAATGCATCAACACACCAAATATGTGTATTCTGAGGCTCATACGTTTGAGGATAGCTCCTAATGCGTAAATGTCATGCTGGTGAAAAAGTTCGAATCACTGATGAATGTTCAGTTGTGTTTGTTCTTGATCTCAAGTCATGATTTTTGATGGAATTGCGCCAATTTTTTTCATGAGTGTCCGCCATATCAGAATGCATCAACACACCAAATATGTGTATTCTGAGGCTCATACGTTTGAGGATAGCTCCTATTGGGTAAAAGTCATTCTGGTGAAAAAGTTCGAATCACTGATGAATGTTCAGTTGTGTTTGTTCTTGATCTCAAGTCATGATTTTTGATGGAATTGCGCCAATTTTTTTCATGAGTGTCCGCCATATCAGAATGCATGCACACACCAAATATGTGTATTCTGAGGCTGATACGTTTGAGGATAGCTCCTATTGGGTCATTCTGGTGAAAAAATTCGAATCACAGATGCATGTTCAGTTGTGTTTGTTCTTGATCTCAAGTCATGAATTTTGATGGAATTGCGCCAATCTTTTTCATGAGTTTCGGCCATATCAGAATGCATCAACACACCAAATATTTGTATTCTGAGGCTCATACGTTTGAGGATAGCTCCTATTGCGTAAATGTCATGCTGGTGAAAAAGTTCGAATCACTGTTTCATGTTCAGTTGTGTTTGTTCTTGATCTCAAGTCATGATTTTTGATGGAATTGCGCCAATTTTTTTCATGAGTGTCGGCCATATCAGAATGCATCAACACACCAAATATGTGTATTCTGAGGCTCATACGTTTCAGGATAGCTCCTATTGCGTAAAAGTCATGCTTGTGAAAAAGTTCGTATCACGGATGCATGTTCAGTTGTGTTTGTTCTTGATCTCAAGTCATGATTTTTGATGGAATTGCGCCAATTTTTTTCATAAGTGTCGGCCATATCAGAATGCATCAACACACCAAATATTTGTATTCTGAGGCTCATACGTTTGAGGATAGCTCCTATTGCGTAAAAGTCATTCTGGTGAAAAAGTTCGTATCACAGATGCATGTTCAGTTGTGTTTGTTCTTGATCTCAAGTCATGTTTTTTGATGGAATTAAGCCAATTTTTTTCATGAGTGTCGGCCATATCAGAATGCATCTACACACCAAATATGTGTATTCTGAGGCTCATACGTTTGAGGATAGCTCCTATTGGGTAAAAGTCATGCTTGTGAAAAAGTTCGAATCACTGATGAATGTTCAGTTGTGTTTGTTCTTGACCTCAAGTCATGATTTTTGATGGAATTGCGCCAATTTTTTTGATCAGTGTCGGCCATATCAGAATGCATCAACACACCAAATATTTGTATTCTGAGGCTCATACGTTTGAGGATAGCTCCTATTGCGTAAAAGTCATGCTTGTGAAAAGTTCGAATCAATGATTCATGTTCAGTTGTGTTTGTTCTTGATCTCAAGTCATGATTTTTGATGGAATTGCGCCAGTTTTGTTCATGAGTTTCGGCCATATAAGAATGCATCAACACACCAAATATGTGTATTCTGAGGCTCATACGTTTGAGGATAGCTCCTATTGCGTAAAAGTCATTCTGGTGAAAAAGTTCGTATCACGGATGCATGTTCAGTTGTGTTTGTTCTTGATCTCAAGTCATGTTTTTTGATGGAATTGAGCCAATTTTTTTCATGAGTGTCGGCCATATCAGAATGCATCTACACACCAAATATGTGTATTCTGAGGCTCATACGTTTGAGGATAGCTCCTATTGCGTAAAAGTCATTCTGGTGAAAAAGTTCGAATCACTGATGAATGTTCAGTTGTGTTTGTTCTTGACCTCAAGTCATGATTTTTGATGGAATTGCGCCAATCTCTTTCATGAGTTTCGGCCATATCAGAATGGATCAACACACCAAATATGTGTATTCTGAGGCTCATACGTTTGAGGATAGCTCCTATTGGGTAAAAGTCATTCTGGTGAAAAAGTTCGAATCACTGATGCATGTTCAGTTGTGTTTGTTCTTGATCTCAAGTCATGATTTTTTATGGAATTGCGCCAATTTTTTTCATGAGTGTCGGCCATATCAGAATGCATCAACACACCAAATATGTGTATTCTGAGGCTCATACGTTTGAGGATAGCTCCTAATGCGTAAATGTCATGCTGGTGAAAAAGTTCGAATCACTGATGAATGTTCAGTTGTGTTTGTTCTTGATCTCAAGTCATGATTTTTGATGGAATTGCGCCAATTTTTTTCATGAGTGTCCGCCATATCAGAATGCATCAACACACCAAATATGTGTATTCTGAGGCTCATACGTTTGAGGATAGCTCCTATTGGGTAAAAGTCATTCTGGTGAAAAAGTTCGAATCACTGATGAATGTTCAGTTGTGTTTGTTCTTGATCTCAAGTCATGATTTTTGATGGAATTGCGCCAATTTTTTTCATGAGTGTCCGCCATATCAGAATGCATGCACACACCAAATATGTGTATTCTGAGGCTGATACGTTTGAGGATAGCTCCTATTGGGTCATTCTGGTGAAAAAATTCGAATCACAGATGCATGTTCAGTTGTGTTTGTTCTTGATCTCAAGTCATGAATTTTGATGGAATTGCGCCAATCTTTTTCATGAGTTTCGGCCATATCAGAATGCATCAACACACCAAATATTTGTATTCTGAGGCTCATACGTTTGAGGATAGCTCCTATTGCGTAAATGTCATGCTGGTGAAAAAGTTCGAATCACTGATTCATGTTCAGTTGTGTTTGTTCTTGATCTCAAGTCATGATTTTTGATGGAATTGCGCCAATTTTTTTCATGAGTGTCGGCCATATCAGAATGCATCAACACACCAAATATGTGTATTCTGAGGCTCATACGTTTCAGGATAGCTCCTATTGCGTAAAAGTCATGCTTGTGAAAAAGTTCGTATCACGGATGCATGTTCAGTTGTGTTTGTTCTTGATCTCAAGTCATGATTTTTGATGGAATTGCGCCAATTTTTTTCATAAGTGTCGGCCATATCAGAATGCATCAACACACCAAATATTTGTATTCTGAGGCTCATACGTTTGAGGATAGCTCCTATTGCGTAAAAGTCATTCTGGTGAAAAAGTTCGTATCACAGATGCATGTTCAGTTGTGTTTGTTCTTGATCTCAAGTCATGTTTTTTGATGGAATTAAGCCAATTTTTTTCATGAGTGTCGGCCATATCAGAATGCATCTACACACCAAATATGTGTATTCTGAGGCTCATACGTTTGAGGATAGCTCCTATTGGGTAAAAGTCATGCTTGTGAAAAAGTTCGAATCACTGATGAATGTTCAGTTGTGTTTGTTCTTGACCTCAAGTCATGATTTTTGATGGAATTGCGCCAATTTTTTTGATCAGTGTCGGCCATATCAGAATGCATCAACACACCAAATATTTGTATTCTGAGGCTCATACGTTTGAGGATAGCTCCTATTGCGTAAAAGTCATGCTTGTGAAAAGTTCGAATCAATGATTCATGTTCAGTTGTGTTTGTTCTTGATCTCAAGTCATGATTTTTGATGGAATTGCGCCAGTTTTGTTCATGAGTTTCGGCCATATAAGAATGCATCAACACACCAAATATGTGTATTCTGAGGCTCATACGTTTGAGGATAGCTCCTATTGCGTAAAAGTCATTCTGGTGAAAAAGTTCGAATCACTGATGCATGTTCAGTTGTGTTTGTTCTTGACCTCAAGTCATGATTTTTGATGGAATTGCGCCAATTTTTTTCATGAGTGTCGGCCATATCAGAATGCATCAACACACCAAATATGTGTATTCTGAGGCTCATACGTTTGAGGATAGCTCCTATTGCGTAAATGTCATGCTGGTGAAAAAGTTCGAATCACTGATGAATGTTCAGTTGTGTTTGTTCTTGATCTCAAGTCATGATTTTTGATGGAATTGCGCCAATTTTTTTCATCAGTGTCCGCCATATCAGAATGCATCAACACACCAAATATGTGTATTCTGAGGCTCATACGTTTCAGGATAGCTCCTATTGCGTAAAAGTCATGCTGGTGAAAAAGTTCGTATCACGGATGCATGTTCAGTTGTGTTTGTTCTTGATCTCAAGTCATGTTTTTTGATGGAATTGAGCCAATTTTTTTCATGAGTGTCGGCCATATCAGAATGCATCTACACACCAAATATGTGTATTCTGAGGCTCATACGTTTGAGGATAGCTCCTATTGGGTAAAAGTCATTCTGGTGAAAAAGTTCGAATCACTGATGAATGTTCAGTTGTGTTTGTTCTTGACCTCAAGTCATGATTTTTGATGGAATTGCGCCAATCTCTTTCATGAGTTTCGGCCATATCAGAATGGATCAACACACCAAATATGTGTATTCTGAGGCTCATACGTTTGAGGATAGCTCCTATTGGGTAAAAGTCATTCTGGTGAAAAAGTTCGAATCACTGATGCATGTTCAGTTGTGTTTGTTCTTGATCTCAAGTCATGATTTTTTATGGAATTGCGCCAATTTTTTTCATCAGTGTCGGCCATATCAGAATGCATCAACACACCAAATATGTGTATTCTGAGGCTCATACGTTTGAGGATAGCTCCTATTGCGTAAATGTCATGCTGGTGAAAAAGTTCGAATCACTGATGAATGTTCAGTTGTGTTTGTTCTTGATCTCAAGTCATGATTTTTGATGGAATTGCGCCAATTTTTTTCATGAGTGTCCGCCATATCAGAATGCATCAACACACCAAATATGTGTATTCTGAGGCTCATACGTTTGAGGATAGCTCCTATTGGGTAAAAGTCATTCTGGTGAAAAAGTTCGAATCACTGATGAATGTTCAGTTGTGTTTGTTCTTGACCTCAAGTCATGATTTTTGATGGAATTGCGCCAATTTTTTTCATGAGTGTCGGCCATATCAGAATGCATCAACACACCAAATATGTGTATTCTGAGGCTCATACGTTTGAGGATAGCTCCTATTGCGTAAAAGTCATTCTGGTGAAAAAGTTCGTATCACTGATGAATGTTCAGTTGTGTTTGTTCTTGATCTCAAGTCATGATTTTTGATGGAATTGCGCCAATTTTTTTCATGAGTGTCCGCCATATCAGAATGCATGCACACACCAAATATGTGTATTCTGAGGCTGATACGTTTGAGGATAGCTCCTATTGGGTCATTCTGGTGAAAAAATTCGAATCACAGATGCATGTTCAGTTGTGTTTGTTCTTGATCTCAAGTCATGAATTTTGATGGAATTGCGCCAATCTTTTTCATCAGTTTCGGCCATATCAGAATGCATCAACACACCAAATATTTGTATTCTGAGGCTCATACGTTTGAGGATAGCTCCTATTGCGTAAATGTCATGCTGGTGAAAAAGTTCGAATCACTGATTCATGTTCAGTTGTGTTTGTTCTTGATCTCAAGTCATGATTTTTGATGGAATTGCGCCAATTTTTTTCATGAGTGTCGGCCATATCAGAATGCATCAACACACCAAATATGTGTATTCTGAGGCTCATACGTTTCAGGATAGCTCCTATTGCGTAAAAGTCATGCTTGTGAAAAAGTTCGTATCACGGATGCATGTTCAGTTGTGTTTGTTCTTGATCTCAAGTCATGATTTTTGATGGAATTGCGCCAATTTTTTTCATAAGTGTCGGCCATATCAGAATGCATCAACACACCAAATATTTGTATTCTGAGGCTCATACGTTTGAGGATAGCTCCTATTGCGTAAAAGTCATTCTGGTGAAAAAGTTCGTATCACAGATGCATGTTCAGTTGTGTTTGTTCTTGATCTCAAGTCATGTTTTTTGATGGAATTAAGCCAATTTTTTTCATGAGTGTCGGCCATATCAGAATGCATCTACACACCAAATATGTGTATTCTGAGGCTCATACGTTTGAGGATAGCTCCTATTGGGTAAAAGTCATGCTTGTGAAAAAGTTCGAATCACTGATGAATGTTCAGTTGTGTTTGTTCTTGACCTCAAGTCATGATTTTTGATGGAATTGCGCCAATTTTTTTGATCAGTGTCGGCCATATCAGAATGCATCAACACACCAAATATTTGTATTCTGAGGCTCATACGTTTGAGGATAGCTCCTATTGCGTAAAAGTCATGCTTGTGAAAAGTTCGAATCAATGATTCATGTTCAGTTGTGTTTGTTCTTGATCTCAAGTCATGATTTTTGATGGAATTGCGCCAATTTTTTTCATGAGTTTCGGCCATATAAGAATGCATCAACACACCAAATATGTGTATTCTGAGGCTCATACGTTTGAGGATAGCTCCTATTGCGTAAAAGTCATTCTGGTGAAAAAGTTCGTATCACGGATGCATGTTCAGTTGTGTTTGTTCTTGATCTCAAGTCATGTTTTTTGATGGAATTGAGCCAATTTTTTTCATGAGTGTCGGCCATATCAGAATGCATCTACACACCAAATATGTGTATTCTGAGGCTCATACGTTTGAGGATAGCTCCTATTGGGTAAAAGTCATTCTGGTGAAAAAGTTCGAATCACTGATGAATGTTCAGTTGTGTTTGTTCTTGACCTCAAGTCATGATTTTTGATGGAATTGCGCCAATCTCTTTCATGAGTTTCGGCCATATCAGAATGGATCAACACACCAAATATGTGTATTCTGAGGCTCATACGTTTGAGGATAGCTCCTATTGCGTAAAAATCATTCTGGTGAAAAAGTTCGAATCACTGATGCATGTTCAGTTGTGTTTGTTCTTGACCTCAAGTCATGATTTTTGATGGAATTGCGCCAATTTTTTTCATTAGTGTCGGCCATATCAGAATGCATCAACACACCAAATATGTGTATTCTGAGGCTCATACGTTTGAGGATAGCTCCTATTGCGTAAATGTCATGCTGGTGAAAAAAATCGAATCACTGATGAATGTTCAGTTGTGTTTGTTCTTGATCTCAAGTCATGATTTTTGATGGAATTGCGCCAATTTTTTTCATGAGTGTCGGCCATATCAGAATGCATCGACACACCAAATATGTGTATTCTGAGGCTCATACGTTTGAGGATAGCTCCTATTGGGTAAAAGTCATTCTGGTGAAAAAGTTCGAATCACTGATGCATGTTCAGTTGTGTTTGTTCTTGACCTCAAGTCATGATTTTTGATGGAATTGCGCCAATTTTTTTCATTAGTGTCGGCCATATCAGAATGCATCAACACACCAAATATGTGTATTCTGAGGCTCATACGTTTGAGGATAGCTCCTATTGCGTAAATGTCATGCTGGTGAAAAAGTTCGAATCACTGATGAATGTTCAGTTGTGTTTGTTCTTGATCTCAAGTCATGATTTTTGATGGAATTGCGCCAATTTTTTTCATGAGTGTCGGCCATATCAGAATGCATCGACACACCAAATATGTGTATTCTGAGGCTCATACGTTTGAGGATAGCTCCTATTGGGTAAAAGTCATTCTGGTGAAAAAGTTCGAATCACTGATGCATGTTCAGTTGTGTTTGTTCTTGACCTCAAGTCATGATTTTTGATGGAATTGCGCCAATTTTTTTCATGAGTGTCGGCCATATCAGAATGCATCAACACACCAAATATGTGTATTCTGAGGCTCATACGTTTGAGGATAGCTCCTATTGCGTAAAAGTCATGCTTGTGAAAAGTTCGAATCAATGATTCATGTTCAGTTGTGTTTGTTCTTGATCTCAAGTCATGATTTTTGATGGAATTGCGCCAGTTTTTTTCATGAGTTTCGGCCATATAAGAATGCATCAACACACCAAATATGTGTATTCTGAGGCTCATACGTTTGAGGATAGCTCCTATTGCGTAAAAGTCATTCTGGTGAAAAAGTTCGTATCACGGATGCATGTTCAGTTGTGTTTGTTCTTGATCTCAAGTCATGTTTTTTGATGGAATTGAGCCAATTTTTTTCATGAGTGTCGGCCATATCAGAATGCATCTACACACCAAATATGTGTATTCTGAGGCTCATACGTTTGAGGATAGCTCCTATTGCGTAAAAGTCATTCTGGTGAAAAAGTTCGTATCACGGATGCATGTTCAGTTGTGTTTGTTCTTGATCTCAAGTCATGATTTTTGATGGAATTGCGCCAATTTTTTTCATGAGTGTCGGCCATATCAGAATGCATGCACACACCAAATATGTGTATTCTGAGGCTGATACGTTTGAGGATAGCTCCTATTGGGTCATTCTGGTGAAAAAATTCGAATCACAGATGCATGTTCAGTTGTGTTTGTTCTTGATCTCAAGTCATGAATTTTGATGGAATTGCGCCAATCTTTTTCATGAGTTTCGGCCATATCAGAATGCATCAACACACCAAATATTTGTATTCTGAGGCTCATACGTTTGAGGATAGCTCCTATTGCGTAAATGTCATGCTGGTGAAAAAGTTCGAATCACTGATGAATGTTCAGTTGTGTTTGTTCTTGATCTCAAGTCATGATTTTTGATGGAATTGCGACAATTTTTTTCATGAGTGTCGGCCATATCAGAATGCATCAATACACCAAATATGTGTATTCTGAGGCTCATACGTTTCAGGATAGCTCCTATTGCGTAAAAGTCATGCTTGTGAAAAAGTTCGTATCACGGATGCATGTTCAGTTCTGTTTGTTCTTGATCTCAAGTCATGATTTTTGATGGAATTACGCCAATTTTCTTCATGAGTGTCGGCCATATCAGAATGCATCAACACACCAAATATTTGTATTCTGAGGCTCATACGTTTGAGGATAGCTCCTATTGCGTAAAAGTCATGCTTGTGAAAAGTTCGAATCAATGATTCATGTTCAGTTGTGTTTGTTCTTGATCTCAAGTCATGATTTTTGATGGAATTGCGCCAGTTTTTTTCATGAGTTTCGGCCATATAAGAATGCATCAACACACCAAATATGTGTATTCTGAGGCTCATACGTTTGAGGATAGCTCCTATTGCGTAAAAGTCATTCTGGTGAAAAAGTTCGTATCACGGATGCATGTTCAGTTGTGTTTGTTCTTGATCTCAAGTCATGTTTTTTGATGGAATTGAGCCAATTTTTTTCATGAGTGTCGGCCATATCAGAATGCATCTACACACCAAATATGTGTATTCTGAGGCTCATACGTTTGAGGATAGCTCCTATTGCGTAAAAGTCATTCTGGTGAAAAAGTTCGAATCACTGATGAATGTTCAGTTGTGTTTGTTCTTGATCTCAAGTCATGATTTTTGATGGAATTGCGCCAATCTCTTTCATGAGTTTCGGCCATATCATAATGTATCAACACACCAAATATGTGTATTCTGAGGCTCATACGTTTGAGGATAGCTCCTATTGGGTAAAAGTCATTCTGGTGAAAAAGTTCGAATCACTGATGCATGTTCAGTTGTGTTTGTTCTTGACCTCAAGTCATGATTTTTTATGGAATTGCGCCAATTTTTTTCATGAGTGTCGGCCATATCAGAATGCATCTACACACCAAATATGTGTATTCTGAGGCTCATACGTTTGAGGATAGCTCCTATTGCGTAAATGTCATGCTGGTGAAAAAGTTCGAATCACTGATGAATGTTCAGTTGTGTTTGTTCTTGATCTCAAGTCATGATTTTTGATGGAATTGCGCCAATTTTTTTCATGAGTGTCCGCCATATCAGAATGCATCGACACACCAAATATGTGTATTCTGAGGCTCATACGTTTGAGGATAGCTCCTATTGGGTAAAAGTCATTCTGGTGAAAAAGTTCGAATCACAGATGCATGTTCAGTTGTGTTTGTTCTTGACCTCAAGTCATGATTTTTGATGGAATTGCGCCAATTTTTTTCATGAGTGTCGGCCATATCAGAATGCATCAACACACCAAATATGTGTATTCAGAGGCTCATACGTTTGAGGATAGCTCCTATTGCGTAAATGTCATTCTGGTGAAAAGTTCGAATCACTGATGAATGTTCAGTTGTGTTTGTTCTTGATCTCAAGTCATGATTTTTTATGGAATTGCGCCAATTTTTTTCATGAGTGTCGACCATATCAGAATGCATCAACACACCAAATATGTGTATTCTGAGGCTGATACGTTTGAGGATAGCTCCTATTGCGTAAAAGTCATTCTGGTGAAAGAGTTCGTATCACGGATGCATGTTCAGTTGTGTTTGTTCTTGATCCCAAGTCATGATTTTTGATGGAATTGCGCCAATTTTTTTCATGAGTGTCGGCCATATCAGAATGCATGCACACACCAAATATGTGTATTCTGAGGCTGATACGTTTGAGGATAGCTCCTATTGGGTCATTCTGGTGAAAAAATTCGAATCACAGATGCATGTTCAGTTGTGTTTGTTCTTGATCTCAAGTCATGAATTTTGATGGAATTGCGCCAATTTTTTTCATGAGTTTCGGCCATATCAGAATGCATCAACACACCAAATATGTGTATTCTGAGGCTCATACGTTTGAGGATAGCTCCTATTGCGTAAATGTCATGCTGGTGAAAAAGTTCGAATCACTGATTCATGTTCAGTTGTGTTTGTTCTTGATCTCAAGTCATGATTTTTGATGGAATTGCGCCAATTTTTTTCATGAGTGTCGGCCATATCAGAATGCATCAACACACCAAATATGTGTATTCTGAGGCTCATACGTTTCAGGATAGCTCCTATTGCGTAAAAGTCATGCTTGTGAAAAAGTTCGTATCACGGATGCATGTTCAGTTGTGTTTGTTCTTGATCTCAAGTCATGTTTTTTGATGGAATTGCGCCAATTTTTTTCATGAGTGTCCGCCATATCAGAATGCATCAACACACCAAATATTTGTATTCTGAGGCTCATACGTTTGAGGATAGCTCCTATTGGGTAAAAGTCATGCTTGTGAAAAGTTCGAATCACTGATTCATGTTCAGTTGTGTTTGTTCTTGATCTCAAGTCATGATTTTTGATGGAATTGCGCCAATTTTTTTCATGAGTGTCGGCCATATCAGAATGCATCAACACACCAAATATGTGTATTCTGAGGCTCATACGTTTCAGGATAGCTCCTATTGCGTAAAAGTCATGCTTGTGAAAAAGTTCGTATCACTGATGCATGTTCAGTTGTGTTTGTTCTTGATCTCAAGTCATGTTTTTTGATGGAATTGCGCCAATTGTTTTCATGAGAGTCGGCCATATCAGAATGCATCGACACACCAAATATGTGTATTCTGAGGCTCATACGTTTGAGGATAGCTCCTATTGGGTAAATGTCATGCTGGTGAAAAAGTTCGAATCACTGATGAATGTTCAGTTGTGTTTGTTCTTGATCTCAAGTGATGATTTTTGATGGAATTGCGCCAATTTTTTTCATGAGTGTCCGCCATATCAGAATGCATCAACACACCAAATATTTGTATTCTGAGGCTCATACGTTTGAGGATAGCTCCTATTGGGTAAAAGTCATGCTTGTGAAAAGTTCGAAACAATGATTCATGTTCAGTTGTGTTTGTTCTTGATCTCAAGTCATGATTTTTGATGGAATTGCGCCAGTTTTTTTCATGAGTTTCGGCCATATAAGAATGCATCAACACACCAAATATGTGTATTCTGAGGCTCATACGTTTGAGGATAGCTCCTATTGCGTAAAAGTCATTCTGGTGAAAAAGTTCGTATCACGGATGCATGTTCAGTTGTGTTTGTTCTTGATCTCAAGTCATGTTTTTTGATGGAATTGAGCCAATTTTTTTCATGAGTGTCGGCCATATCAGAATGCATCTACACACCAAATATGTGTATTCTGAGGCTCATACGTTTGAGGATAGCTCCTATTGCGTAAAAGTCATGCTTGTGAAAAAGTTCGAATCACTGATGAATGTTCAGTTGTGTTTGTTCTTGACCTCAAGTCATGATTTTTGATGGAATTGCGCCAATCTCTTTCATGAGTTTCGGCCATATCAGAATGTATCAACACACCAAATATGTGTATTCTGAGGCTCATACGTTTGAGGATAGCTCCTATTGGGTAAAAGTCATTCTGGTGAAAAAGTTCGAATCACAGATGCATGTTCAGTTGTGTTTGTTCTTGACCTCAAGTCATGATTTTTGATGGAATTGCGCCAATTTTTTTCATGAGTGTCGGCCATATCAGAATGCATCAACACACCAAATATGTGTATTCTGAGGCTCATACGTTTGAGGATAGCTCCTATTGCGTAAATGTCATGCTGGTGAAAAAGTTCGAATCACTGATGAATGTTCAGTTGTGTTTGTTCTTGATCTCAAGTCATGATTTTTGATGGAATTGCGCCAGTTTTTTTCATGAGTGTCCGCCATATCAGAATGCATCGACACACCAAATATGTGTATTCTGAGGCTCATACGTTTGAGGATAGCTCCTATTGGGTAAAAGTCATTCTGGTGAAAAAGTTCGAATCACAGATGCATGTTCAGTTGTGTTTGTTCTTGACCTCAAGTCATGATTTTTGATGGAATTGCGCCAATTTTTTTCATGAGTGTCGGCCATATCAGAATGCATCAACACACCAAATATGTGTATTCTGAGGCTCATACGTTTGAGGATAGCTCCTATTGCGTAAATGTCATTCTGGTGAAAAAGTTCGAATCACTGATGAATGTTCAGTTGTGTTTGTTCTTGATCTCAAGTCATGATTTTTGATGGAATTGCGCCAATTTTTTTCATGAGTGTCGACCATATCAGAATGCATCAACACACCAAATATGTGTATTCTGAGGCTCATACGTTTGAGGATAGCTCCTATTGCGTAAAAGTCATTCTGGTGAAAAAGTTCGTATCACGGATGCATGTTCAGTTGTGTTTGTTCTTGATCTCAAGTCATGATTTTTGATGGAATTGCGCCAATTTTTTTCATGAGTGTCGGCCATATCAGAATGCATCAACACACCAAATATGTGTATTCTGAGGCTCATACGTTTGAGGATAGCTCCTATTGGGTCATTCTGGTGAAAAAATTCGAATCACAGATGCATGTTCAGTTGTGTTTGTTCTTGATCTCAAGTCATGAATTTTGATGGAATTGCGCCAATTCTTTTCATGAGTGTCCGCCATATCAGAATGCATCAACACACCAAATATGTGTATTCTGAGGCTCATACGTTTGAGGATAGCTCCTATTGCGTAAATGTCATGCTGGTGAAAAAGTTCGAATCACTGATTCATGTTCAGTTGTGTTTGTTCTTGATCTCAAGTCATGATTTTTGATGGAATTGCGCCAATTTTTTTCATGAGTGTCGGCCATATCAGAATGCATCAACACACCAAATATGTGTATTCTGAGGCTGATACGTTTGAGGATAGCTCCTATTGCGTAAAAGTCATTCTGGTGAAAAAGTTCGTATCACGGATGCATGTTCAGTTGTGTTTGTTCTTGATCTCAAGTCATGATTTTTGATGGAATTGCGCCAATTTTTTTCATGAGTGTCCGCCATATCAGAATGCATCAACACACCAAATATTTGTATTCTGAGGCTCATACGTTTGAGGATAGCTCCTATTGGGTAAAAGTGATGCTTGTGAAAAGTTCGAATCACTGATTCATGTTCAGTTGTGTTTGTTCTTGATCTCAAGTCATGATTTTTGATGGAATTGCGCCAGTTTTTTTCATGAGTTTCGGCCATATAAGAATGCATCAACACACCAAATATGTGTATTCTGAGGCTCATACGTTTGAGGATAGCTCCTATTGCGTAAAAGTCATTCTGGTGAAAAAGTTCGTATCACTGATGCATGTTCAGTTGTGTTTGTTCTTGATCTCAAGTCATGTTTTTTGATGGAATTGAGCCAATTTTTTTCATGAGTGTCGGCCATATCAGAATGCATCTACACGTCAAATATGTGTATTCTGAGGCTCATACGTTTGAGGATAGCTCCTATTGGGTAAAAGTCATTCTGGTGAAAAAGTTCGAATCACTGATGAATGTTCAGTTGTGTTTGTTCTTGACCTCAAGTCATGATTTTTGATGGAATTGCGCCAATCTCTTTCATGAGTTTCGGCCATATCAGAATGTATCAACACACCAAATATGTGTATTCTGAGGCTCATACGTTTGAGGATAGCTCCTATTGGGTAAAAGTCATTCTGGTGAAAAAGTTCGAATCACTGATGCATGTTCAGTTGTGTTTGTTCTTGACCTCAAGTCATGATTTTTGATGGAATTGCGCCAATTTTTTTCATGAGTGTCGGCCATATCAGAATGCATCAACACACCAAATATGTGTATTCTGAGGCTCATACGTTTGAGGATAGCTCCTATTGGGTAAAAGTCATTCTGGTGAAAAAGTTCGAATCACAGATGCATGTTCAGTTGTGTTTGTTCTTGACCTCAAGTCATGATTTTTGATGGAATTGCGCCAAATTTTTTCATGAGTGTCGGCCATATCAGAATGCATCAACACACCAAATATGTGTATTCTGAGGCTCATACGTTTGAGGATAGCTCCTATTGCGTAAATGTCATTCTGGTGAAAAAGTTCGAATCACTGATTCATGTTCAGTTGTGTTTGTTCTTGATCTCAAGTCATGATTTTTGATGGAATTGCGCCAATTTTTTTCATGAGTGTCGACCATATCAGAATGCATCAACACACCAAATATGTGTATTCTGAGGCTCATACGTTTGAGGATAGCTCCTATTGCGTAAAAGTCATTCTGGTGAAAAAGTTCGTATCACGGATGCATGTTCAGTTGTGTTTGTTCTTGATCTCAAGTCATGATTTTTGATGGAATTGCGCCAATTTTTTTCATGAGTGTCGGCCATATCAGAATGCATGCACACACCAAATATGTGTATTCTGAGGCTCATACGTTTGAGGATAGCTCCTATTAGGTCATTCTGGTGAAAAAATTCGAATCACAGATGCATGTTCAGTTGTGTTTGTTCTTGATCTCAAGTCATGAATTTTGATGGAATTGCGCCAATTTTTTTCATGAGTGTCGGCCATATCAGAATGCATCAACACACCAAATATGTGTATTCTGAGGCTCATACGTTTGAGGATAGCTCCTATTGGGTAAAAGTCATTCTGGTGAAAAAGTTCGAATCACTGATGAATGTTCAGTTGTGTTTGTTCTTGATCTCAAGTCATGATTTTTGATGGAATTGCGCCAATTTTTTTCATGAGTGTCCGCCATATCAGAATGCATCGACACACCAAATATGTGTATTCTGAGGCTCATACGTTTGAGGATAGCTCCTATTGGGTAAAAGTCATTCTGGTGAAAAAGTTCGAATCACTGATGCATGTTCAGTTGTGTTTGTTCTTGACCTCAAGTCATGATTTTTGATGGAATTGCGCCAATTTCTTTCATGAGTGTCGGCCATATCAGAATGCATCAACACACCAAATATGTGTATTCTGAGGCTCATACGTTTGAGGATAGCTCCTATTGCGTAAATGTCATTCTGGTGAAAAAGTTCGTATCACGGATGCATGTTCAGTTGTGTTTGTTCTTGATCTCAAGTCATGATTTTTGATGGAATTGCGCCAATTTTTTTCATGAGTGTCGGCCATATCAGAATGCATGCACACACCAAATATGTGTATTCTGAGGCTCATACGTTTGAGGATAGCTCCTATTGGGTCATTCTGGTGAAAAAATTCGAATCACAGATGCATGTTCAGTTGTGTTTGTTCTTGATCTCAAGTCATGAATTTTGATGGAATTGCGCCAATCTTTTTCATGAGTTTCGGCCATATCAGAATGCATCAACACACCAAATATTTGTATTCTGAGGCTCATACGTTTGAGGATAGCTCCTATTGCGTAAATGTCATGCTGGTGAAAAGTTCGAATCACTGATTCATGTTCAGTTGTGTTTGTTCTTGATCTCAAGTCATGATTTTTGATGGAATTGCGCCAATTTATTTCATGAGTGTCGGCCATATCAGAATGCATCAACACACCAAATATTTGTATTCTGAGGCTCATACGTTTGAGGATAGCTCCTATTGCGTAAAAGTCATGCTTGTGAAAAGTTCGAATCAATGATTCATGTTCAGTTGTGTTTGTTCTTGACCTCAAGTCATGATTTTTGATGGAATTGCGCCAATTTTTTTCATGAGTGTCGGCCATATCAGAATGCATCAACACACCAAATATGTGTATTCTGAGGCTCATACGTTTGAGGATAGCTCCTATTGCGTAAATGTCATGCTGGTGAAAAAGTTCGAATCACTGATGAATGTTCAGTTGTGTTTGTTCTTGATCTCAAGTCATGATTTTTGATGGAATTGCGCCAAATTTTTTCATGAGTGTCCGCCATATCATTATGCATCGACACACCAAATATGTGTATTCTGAGGCTCATACGTTTGAGGATAGCTCCTATTGCGTAAAAGTCATGCTTGTGAAAAAGTTCGAATCACTGATGAATGTTCAGTTGTGTTTGTTCTTGACCTCAAGTCATGATTTTTGATGGAATTGCGCCAATCTCTTTCATGAGTTTCGGCCATATCAGAATGTATCAACACACCAAATATGTGTATTCTGAGGCTCATACGTTTGAGGATAGCTCCTATTGGGTAAAAGTCATTCTGGTGAAAAAGTTCGAATCACAGATGCATGTTCAGTTGTGTTTGTTCTTGACCTCAAGTCATGATTTTTGATGGAATTGCGCCAATTTTTTTCATGAGTGTCGGCCATATCAGAATGCATCAACACACCAAATATGTGTATTCTGAGGCTCATACGTTTGAGGATAGCTCCTATTGCATAAATGTCATGCTGGTGAAAAAGTTCGAATCACTGATGAATGTTCAGTTGTGTTTGTTCTTGATCTCAAGTCATGATTTTTGATGGAATTGCGCCAATTTTTTTCATGAGTGTCCGCCATATCAGAATGCATCGACACACCAAATATGTGTATTCTGAGGCTCATACGTTTGAGGATAGCTCCTATTGGGTAAAAGTCATTCTGGTGAAAAAGTTCGAATCACAGATGCATGTTCAGTTGTGTTTGTTCTTGACCTCAAGTCATGATTTTTGATGGAATTGCGCCAATTTTTTTCATGAGTGTCGGCCATATCAGAATGCATCAACACACCAAATATGTGTATTCTGAGGCTCATACGTTTGAGGATAGCTCCTATTGCGTAAATGTCATTCTGGTGAAAAAGTTCGAATCACTGATTCATGTTCAGTTGTGTTTGTTCTTGATCTCAAGTCATGATCTTTGATGGAATTGCGCCAATTTTTTTCATGAGTGTCGACCATATCAGAATGCATCAACACACCAAATATGTGTATTCTGAGGCTCATACGTTTGAGGATAGCTCCTATTGCGTAAAAGTCATTCTGGTGAAAAAGTTCGTATCACGGATGCATGTTCAGTTGTGTTTGTTCTTGATCTCAAGTCATGATTTTTGATGGAATTGCGCCAATTTTTTTCATGAGTGTCGGCCATATCAGAATGCATGCACACACCAAATATGTGTATTCTGAGGCTCATACGTTTGAGGATAGCTCCTATTGGGTCATTCTGGTGAAAAAATTCGAATCACAGATGCATGTTCAGTTGTGTTTGTTCTTGATCTCAAGTCATGAATTTTGATGGAATTGCGCCAATTCTTTTCATGAGTGTCCGCCATATCAGAATGCATCAACACACCAAATATGTGTATTCTGAGGCTCATACGTTTGAGGATAGCTCCTATTGCGTAAATGTCATGCTGGTGAAAAAGTTCGAATCACTGATTCATGTTCAGTTGTGTTTGTTCTTGATCTCAAGTAATGATTTTTGATGGAATTGCGCCAATTTTTTTCATGAGTGTCGGCCATATCAGAATGCATCAACACACCAAATATGTGTATTCTGAGGCTCATACGTTTGAGGATAGCTCCTATTGCGTAAAAGTCATTCTGGTGAAAAAGTTCGTATCACGGATGCATGTTCAGTTGTGTTTGTTCTTGATCTCAAGTCATGTTTTTTGATGGAATTGAGCCAATTTTTTTCATGAGTGTCGGCCATATCAGAATGCATCTACACGTCAAATATGTGTATTCTGAGGCTCATACGTTTGAGGATAGCTCCTATTGGGTAAAAGTCATTCTGGTGAAAAAGTTCGAATCACTGATGAATGTTCAGTTGTGTTTGTTCTTGACCTCAAGTCATGATTTTTGATGGAATTGCGCCAATCTCTTTCATGAGTTTCGGCCATATCAGAATGTATCAACACACCAAATATGTGTATTCTGAGGCTCATACGTTTGAGGATAGCTCCTATTGGGTAAAAGTCATTCTGGTGAAAAAGTTCGAATCACTGATGCATGTTCAGTTGTGTTTGTTCTTGACCTCAAGTCATGATTTTTGATGGAATTGCGCCAATTTTTTTCATGAGTGTCGGCCATATCAGAATGCATCAACACACCAAATATGTGTATTCTGAGGCTCATACGTTTGAGGATAGCTCCTATTGCGTAAATGTCATGCTGGTGAAAAAGTTCGAATCACTGATGAATGTTCAGTTGTGTTTGTTCTTGATCTCAAGTCATGATTTTTGATGGAATTGCGCCAAATTTTTTCATGAGTGTCCGCCATATCATTATGCATCGACACACCAAATATGTGTATTCTGAGGCTCATACGTTTGAGGATAGCTCCTATTGGGTAAAAGTCATTCTGGTGAAAAAGTTCGAATCACAGATGCATGTTCAGTTGTGTTTGTTCTTGACCTCAAGTCATGATTTTTGATGGAATTGCGCCAATTTTTTTCATGACTGTCGGCCATATCAGAATGCATCAACACACCAAATATGTGTATTCTGAGGCTCATACGTTTGAGGATAGCTCCTATTGCGTAAATGTCATTCTGGTGAAAAAGTTCGAATCACTGATTCATGTTCAGTTGTGTTTGTTCTTGATCTCAAGTCATGATTTTTGATGGAATTGCGCCAATTTTTTTCATGAGTGTCGACCATATCAGAATGCATCAACACACCAAATATGTGTATTCTGAGGCTCACACGTTTGAGGATAGCTCCTATTGCGTAAAAGTCATGCTTGTGAAAAAGTTCGTATCACTGAATGCATGTTCAGTTGTGTTTGTTCTTGATCTCACGTCATGATTTTTGATGGAATTGCGCCAATTTTTAGATGAGTGTCGGCCATATCAGAATGCATCCACACACTTAATATGTGTATTCTGAGGCTCATACGTTTGAGGACAGCTCCTATTGCGTAAATGTCATGCTGGTGAAAAAGTTCGAATCACTGATTCATGTTCAGTTGTGTTTGTTCTTGATCTCAAGTCATGATTTTTGATGGAATTGCGCCAATTTTTTTCATGAGTGTCGGCCATATCAGAATGCATCAACACACCAAATATGTGTATTCTGAGGCTCATACGTTTGAGGATAGTTCCTATTGCGTAAAAGTCATGCTTGTGAAAAAGTTCGTATCACGGATGCATGTTCAGTTGTGTTTGTTCTTGACCTCAAGTCATGATTTTTGATGGAATTGCGCCAATTTTTTTCATGAGTGTCGGCCATATCAGAATGCATCAACACACCAAATATGTGTATTCTGAGGCTCATACGTTTGAGGATAGCTCCTATTGCGTAAATGTCATGCTGGTGAAAAAGTTCGAATCACTGATGAATGTTCAGTTGTGTTTGTTCTTGATCTCAAGTCATGATTTTTGATGGAATTGCGCCAGTTGTTTTCATGAGTTTCGGCCATATAAGAATGCATCAACACACCAAATATGTGTATTCTGAGGCTCATACGTTTGAGGATAGCTCCTATTGCGTAAAAGTCATTCTGGTGAAAACGTTCGTATCACTGATGCATGTTCAGTTGTGTTTGTTCTTGATCTCAAGTCATGTTTTTTGATGGAATTGAGCCAATTTTTTTCATGAGTGTCGGCCATATCAGAATGCATCTACACACCAAATATGTGTATTCTGAGGCTCATACGTTTGAGGATAGCTCCTATTGGGTAAAAGTCATTCTTGTGAAAAAGTTCGAATCACTGATGAATGTTCAGTTGTGTTTGTTCTTGACCTCAAGTCATGATTTTTGATGGAATTGCGCCAATTTTTTTCATGAGTGTCCGCCATATCAGAATGCATCAACACACCAAATATTTGTATTCTGAGGCTCATACGTTTGAGGATAGCTCCTATTGCGTAAAAGTCATGCTTGTGAAAAGTTCGAATCAATGATGAATGTTCAGTTGTGTTTGTTCTTGATCTCAAGTCATGATTTTTGATGGAATTGCGCCAGTTTTTTTCATGAGTTTCGGCAATATAAGAATGCATCAACACACCAAATATGTGTATTCTGAGGCTCATACGTTTGAGGATAGCTCCTATTGCGTAAAAGTCATTCTGGTGAAAAAGTTCGTATCACGGATGCATGTTCAGTTGTGTTTGTTCTTGATCTCAAGTCATGTTTTTTGATGGAATTGAGCCAATTTTTTTCATGAGTGTCGGCCATATCAGAATGCATCTACACACCAAATATGTGTATTCTGAGGCTCATACGTTTGAGGATAGCTCCTATTGGGTAAAAGTCATTCTGGTGAAAAAGTTCGAATCACTGATGAATGTTCAGTTGTGTTTGTTCTTGACCTCAAGTCATGATTTTTGATGGAATTGCGCCAATCTCTTTCATGAGTGTCGGCCATATCAGAATGCATCAACACACCAAATATGTGTATTCTGAGGCTCATACGTTTGAGGATAGCTCCTATTGCGTAAAAGTCATTCTGGTGAAAAAGTTCGTATCACGGATGCATGTTCAGTTGTGTTTGTTCTTGATCTCAAGTCATGATTTTTGATGGAATTGCGCCAATTTTTTTCATGAGTGTCGGCCATATCAGAATGCATGCACACACCAAATATGTGTATTCTGAGGCTGATACGTTTGAGGATAGCTCCTATTGGGTCATTCTGGTGAAAAAATTCGAATCACAGATGCATGTTCAGTTGTGTTTGTTCTTGATCTCAAGTCATGAATTTTGATGGAATTGCGCCAATCTTTTTCATGAGTTTCGGCCATATCAGAATGCATCAACACACCAAATATTTGTATTCTGAGGCTCATACGTTTGAGGACAGCTCCTATTGCGTAAATGTCATGCTGGTGAAAAAGTTCGAATCACTGATTCATGTTCAGTTGTGTTTGTTCTTGATCTCAAGTCATGATTTTTGATGGAATTGCGCCAATTTTTTTCATGAGTGTCGGCCATATCAGAATGCATCAACACACCAAATATGTGTATTCTGAGGCTCATACGTTTGAGGATAGCTCCTATTGCGTAAAAGTCATGCTTGTGAAAAAGTTCGTATCACGGATGCATGTTCAGTTGTGTTTGTTCTTGACCTCAAGTCATGATTTTTGATGGAATTGCGCCAATTTTTTTCATGAGTGTCGGCCATATCAGAATGCATCAACACACCAAATATGTGTATTCTGAGGCTCATACGTTTGAGGATAGCTCCTACTGCGTAAAAGTCATGCTTGTGAAAAAGTTCGTATCACGGATGCATGTTCAGTTGTGTTTGTTCTTGACCTCAAGTCATGATTTTTGATGGAATTGCGCCAATTTTTTTCATGAGTGTCGGCCATATCAGAATGCATCAACACACCAAATATGTGTATTCTGAGGCTCATACGTTTGAGGATAGCTCCTATTGCGTAAATGTCATGCTGGTGAAAAAGTTCGAATCACTGATGAATGTTCAGTTGTGTTTGTTCTTGATCTCAAGTCATGATTTTTGATGGAATTGCGCCAGTTTTTTTCATGAGTTTCGGCCATATAAGAATGCATCAACACACCAAATATGTGTATTCTGAGGCTCATACGTTTGAGGATAGCTCCTATTGCGTAAAAGTCATTCTGGTGAAAACGTTCGTATCACTGATGCATGTTCAGTTGTGTTTGTTCTTGATCTCAAGTCATGTTTTTTGATGGAATTGAGCCAATTTTTTTCATGAGTTTCGGCCATATCAGAATGCATCTACACACCAAATATGTGTATTCTGAGGCTCATACGTTTGAGGATAGCTCCTATTGGGTAAAAGTCATTCTTGTGAAAAAGTTCGAATCACTGATGAATGTTCAGTTGTGTTTGTTCTTGACCTCAAGTCATGATTTTTGATGGAATTGCGCCAATTTTTTTCATGAGTGTCCGCCATATCAGAATGCATCAACACACCAAATATTTGTATTCTGAGGCTCATACGTTTGAGGATAGCTCCTATTGCGTAAAAGTCATGCTTGTGAAAAGTTCGAATCAATGATGAATGTTCAGTTGTGTTTGTTCTTGATCTCAAGTCATGATTTTTGATGGAATTGCGCCAGTTTTTTTCATGAGTTTCGGCAATATAAGAATGCATCAACACACCAAATATGTGTATTCTGAGGCTCATACGTTTGAGGATAGCTCCTATTGCGTAAAAGTCATTCTGGTGAAAAAGTTCGTATCACAGATGCATGTTCAGTTGTGTTTGTTCTTGATCTCAAGTCATGTTTTTTGATGGAATTGAGCCAATTTTTTTCATGAGTGTCGGCCATATCAGAATGCATCTACACACCAAATATGTGTATTCTGAGGCTCATACGTTTGAGGATAGCTCCTATTGGGTAAAAGTCATTCTGGTGAAAAAGTTCGAATCACTGATGAATGTTCAGTTGTGTTTGTTCTTGACCTCAAGTCATGATTTTTGATGGAATTGCGCCAAACTCTTTCATGAGTGTCGGCCATATCAGAATGCATCAACACACCAAATATGTGTATTCTGAGGCTCATACGTTTGAGGATAGCTCCTATTGCGTAAAAGTCATTCTGGTGAAAAAGTTCGTATCACGGATGCATGTTCAGTTGTGTTTGTTCTTGATCTCAAGTCATGATTTTTGATGGAATTGCGCCAATTTTTTTCATGAGTGTCGGCCATATCAGAATGCATGCACACACCAAATATGTGTATTCTGAGGCTCATACGTTTGAGGATAGCTCCTATTGGGTCATTCTGGTGAAAAAATTCGAATCACAGATGCATGTTCAGTTGTGTTTGTTCTTGATCTCAAGTCATGAATTTTGATGGAATTGCGCCAATCTTTTTCATGAGTTTCGGCCATATCAGAATGCATCAACACACCAAATATTTGTATTCTGAGGCTCATACGTTTGAGGACAGCTCCTATTGCGTAAATGTCATGCTTGTGAAAAAGTTCGAATCACTGATTCATGTTCAGTTGTGTTTGTTCTTGATCTCAAGTCATGATTTTTGATGGAATTGCGCCAATTTTTTTCATGAGTGTCGGCCATATCAGAATGCATCAACACACCAAATATGTGTATTCTGAGGCTCATACGTTTGAGGATAGCTCCTATTGCGTAAAAGTCATGCTTGTGAAAAAGTTCGTATCACGGATGCATGTTCAGTTGTGTTTGTTCTTGACCTCAAGTCATGATTTTTGATGGAATTGCGCCAATTTTTTTCATGAGTGTCGGCCATATCAGAATGCATCAACACACCAAATATGTGTATTCTGGGGCTCATACGTTTGAGGATAGCTCCTATTGCGTAAATGTCATGCTGGTGAAAAAGTTCGAATCACTGATGCATGTTCAGTTGTGTTTGTTCTTGATCTCAAGTCATGATTTTTGATGGAATTGCGCCAATTTTTTTCATGAGTGTCGGCCATATCAGAATGCATGCACACACCAAATATGTGTATTCTGAGGCTCATACGTTTGAGGATAGCTCCTATTGGGTCATTCTGGTGAAAAAATTCGAATCACAGATGCATGTTCAGTTGTGTTTGTTCTTGATCTCAAGTCATGAATTTTGATGGAATTGCGCCAATCTCTTTCATGAGTTTCGGCCATATCAGAATGCATCAACACACCAAATATTTGTATTCTGAGGCTCATACGTTTGAGGATAGCTCCTATTGCGTAAATGTCATGCTGGTGAAAAAGTTCGAATCAATGATGAATGTTCAGTTGTGTTTGTTCTTGATCTCAAGTCATGATTTTTGATGGAATTGCGCCAATTTTTTTCATGAGTGTCGGCCATATCAGAATGCATCAACACACCAAATATGTGTATTCTGAGGCTCATACGTTTGAGGATAGCTCCTATTGCGTAAAAGTCATTCTGGTGAAAAAGTTCGTATCACTGATGCATGTTCAGTTGTGTTTGTTCTTGATCTCAAGTCATGTTTTTTGATGGAATTGAGCCAATTTTTTTCATGAGTGTCGGCCATATCAGAATGCATCTACACACCAAATATGTGTATTCTGAGGCTCATACGTTTGAGGATAGCTCCTATTGGGTAAAAGTCATTCTGGTGAAAAAGTTCGAATCACTGATGAATGTTCAGTTGTGTTTGTTCTTGACCTCAAGTCATGATTTTTGATGGAATTGCGCCAATTTTTTTCATGAGTGTCCGCCATATCAGAATGCATCAACACACCAAATATTTGTATTCTGAGGCTCATACGTTTGAGGATAGCTGCTATTGCGTAAAAGTCATGCTGGTGAAAAGTTCGAATCAATGATGAATGTTCAGTTGTGTTTGTTCTTGATCTCAAGTCATGATTTTTGATGGAATTGCGCCAGTTTTTTTCATGAGTTTCGGCAATATAAGAATGCATCAACACACCAAATATGTGTATTCTGAGGCTCATACGTTTGAGGATAGCTCCTATTGCGTAAAAGTCATTCTGGTGAAAAAGTTCGTATCACGGATGCATGTTCAGTTGTGTTTGTTCTTGATCTCAAGTCATGTTTTTTGATGGAATTGAGCCAATTTTTTTCATGAGTGTCGGCCATATCAGAATGCATCTACACACCAAATATGTGTATTCTGAGGCTCATACGTTTGAGGATAGCTCCTATTGGGTAAAAGTCATTCTTGTGAAAAAGTTCGAATCACTGATGAATGTTCAGTTGTGTTTGTTCTTGACCTCAAGTCATGATTTTTGATGGAATTGCGCCAATCTCTTTCATGAGTGTCGGCCATATAAGAATGCATCAACACACCAAATATGTGTATTCTGAGGCTCATACGTTTGAGGATAGCTCCTATTGCGTAAAAGTCATTCTGGTGAAAAAGTTCGTATCACGGATGCATGTTCAGTTGTGTTTGTTCTTGATCTCAAGTCATGTTTTTTGATGGAATTGAGCCAATTTTTTTCATGAGTGTCGGCCATATCAGAATGCATCAACACACCAAATATTTGTATTCTGAGGCTCATACGTTTGAGGATAGCTCCTATTGGGTAAAAGTCATGCTGGTGAAAAAGTTCGAATCACTGATTCATGTTCAGTTGTGTTTGTTCTTGACCTCAAGTCATGATTTTTGATGGAATTGCGCCAATCTCTTTCATGAGTGTCGGCCATATCAGAATGCATCAACACACCAAATATGTGTATTCTGAGGCTCATACGTTTGAGGATAGCTCCTATTGCGTAAAAGTCATTCTGGTGAAAAAGTTCGTATCACGGATGCATGTTCAGTTGTGTTTGTTCTTGATCTCAAGTCATGATTTTTGATGGAATTGCGCCAATTTTTTTCATGAGTGTCGGCCATATCAGAATGCATCAACACACCAAATATGTGTATTCTGAGGCTCATACGTTTGAGGATAGCTCCTATTGCGTAAATGTCATGCTGGTGAAAAAGTTCGAATCACTGATTCATGTTCAGTTGTGTTTGTTCTTGATCTCAAGTCATGATTTTTGATGGAATTGCGCCAATTTTTTTCATGAGTGTCGACCATATCAGAATGCATCAACACACCAAATATGTGTATTCTGAGGCTCATACGTTTGAGGATAGCTCCTATTGCGTAAAAGTCATTCTGGTGAAAAAGTTCGTATCACGGATGCATGTTCAGTTGTGTTTGTTCTTGATCTCAAGTCATGATTTTTGATGGAATTGCGCCAATTTTTTTCATGAGTGTCGGCCATATAAGAATGCATGCACACACCAAATATGTGTATTCTGAGGCTCATACGTTTGAGGATAGCTCCTATTGGGTCATTCTGGTGAAAAAATTCGAATCACAGATGCATGTTCAGTTGTGTTTGTTCTTGATCTCAAGTCATGAATTTTGATGGAATTGCGCCAATTTTTTTCATGAGTGTCGGCCATATCAGAATGCATCAACACACCAAATATGTGTATTCTGAGGCTCATACGTTTGAGGATAGCTCCTATTGGGTAAAAGTCATTCTGGTGAAAAAGTTCGAATCACTGATGAATGTTCAGTTGTGTTTGTTCTTGATCTCAAGTCATGATTTTTGATGGAATTGCGCCAATTTTTTTCATGAGTGTCCGCCATATCAGAATGCATCGACACACCAAATATGTGTATTCTGAGGCTCATACGTTTGAGGATAGCTCCTATTGGGTAAAAGTCATTCTGGTGAAAAAGTTCGAATCACTGATGCATGTTCAGTTGTGTTTGTTTTTGACCTCAAGTCATGATTTTTGATGGAATTGCGCCAATTTCTTTCATGAGTGTCGGCCATATCAGAATGCATCAACACACCAAATATGTGTATTCTGAGGCTCATACGTTTGAGGATAGCTCCTATTGCGTAAAAGTCATTCTGGTGAAAAAGTTCGTATCACGGATGCATGTTCAGTTGTGTTTGTTCTTGATCTCAAGTCATGATTTTTGATGGAATTGCGCCAATTTTTTTCATGAGTGTCGGCCATATCAGAATGCATGCACACACCAAATATGTGTATTCTGAGGCTCATACGTTTGAGGATAGCTCCTATTGGGTCATTCTGGTGAAAAAATTCGAATCACAGATGCATGTTCAGTTGTGTTTGTTCTTGATCTCAAGTCATGATTTTTGATGGAATTGCGCCAATCTTTTTCATGAGTTTCGGCCATATCAGAATGCATCAACACACCAAATATTTGTATTCTGAGGCTCATACGTTTGAGGATAGCTCCTATTGCGTAAATGTCATGCTTGTGAAAAAGTTCGAATCACTGATTCATGTTCAGTTGTGTTTGTTCTTGATCTCAAGTCATGATTTTTGATGGAATTGCGCCAATTTTTTTCATGAGTGTCGGCCATATCAGAATGCATCTACACACCAAATATTTATATTCTGAGGCTCATACGTTTGAGGATAGCTCCTATTGCGTAAAAGTCATGCTTGTGAAAAGTTCGAATCAATGATGAATGTTCAGTTGTGTTTGTTCTTGATCTCAAGTCATGATTTTTGATGGAATTGCGCCAGTTTTTTTCATGAGTTTCGGCAATATAAGAATGCATCAACACACCAAATATGTGTATTCTGAGGCTCATACGTTTGAGGATAGCTCCTATTGCGTAAAAGTCATTCTGGTGAAAAAGTTCGTATCACGGATGCATGTTCAGTTGTGTTTGTTCTTGATCTCAAGTCATGTTTTTTGATGGAATTGAGCCAATTTTTTTCATGAGTGTCGGCCGTATCAGAATGCATCTACACACCAAATATGTGTATTCTGAGGCTCATACGTTTCAGGATAGCTCCTATTGGGTAAAAGTCATTCTGATGAAAAAGTTCGAACCACTGATGAATGTTCAGTTGTGTTTGTTCTTGACCTCAAGTCATGATTTTTGATGGAATTGCGCCAATCTCTTTCATGAGTTTCGGCCATATCAGAATGCATCAACACACCAAATATTTGTATTCTGAGGCTCATACGTTTGAGGATAGCTCCTATTGCGTAAATGTCATGCTGGTGAAAAAGTTCGAATCAATGATGAATGTTCAGTTGTGTTTGTTCTTGATCTCAAGTCATGATTTTTGATGGAATTGCGCCAATTTTTTTCATGAGTGTCGGCCATATCAGAATGCATCAACACACCAAATATGTGTATTCTGAGGCTCATACGTTTGAGGATAGCTCCTATTGCGTAAAAGTCATTCTGGTGAAAAAGTTCGTATCACTGATGCATGTTCAGTTGTGTTTGTTCTTGATCTCAAGTCATGTTTTTTGATGGAATTGAGCCAATTTTTTTCATGAGTGTCGGCCATATCAGAATGCATCTACACACCAAATATGTGTATTCTGAGGCTCATACGTTTGAGGATAGCTCCTATTGGGTAAAAGTCATTCTGGTGAAAAAGTTCGAATCACTGATGAATGTTCAGTTGTGTTTGTTCTTGACCTCAAGTCATGATTTTTGATGGAATTGCGCCAATTTTTTTCATGAGTGTCCGCCATATCAGAATGCATCAACACACCAAATATTTGTATTCTGAGGCTCATACGTTTGAGGATAGCTGCTATTGCGTAAAAGTCATGCTGGTGAAAAGTTCGAATCAATGATGAATGTTCAGTTGTGTTTGTTCTTGATCTCAAGTCATGATTTTTGATGGAATTGCGCCAGTTTTTTTCATGAGTTTCGGCAATATAAGAATGCATCAACACACCAAATATGTGTATTCTGAGGCTCATACGTTTGAGGATAGCTCCTATTGCGTAAAAGTCATTCTGGTGAAAAAGTTCGTATCACGGATGCATGTTCAGTTGTGTTTGTTCTTGATCTCAAGTCATGTTTTTTGATGGAATTGAGCCAATTTTTTTCATGAGTGTCGGCCATATCAGAATGCATCTACACACCAAATATGTGTATTCTGAGGCTCATACGTTTGAGGATAGCTCCTATTGGGTAAAAGTCATTCTTGTGAAAAAGTTCGAATCACTGATGAATGTTCAGTTGTGTTTGTTCTTGACCTCAAGTCATGATTTTTGATGGAATTGCGCCAATCTCTTTCATGAGTGTCGGCCATATAAGAATGCATCAACACACCAAATATGTGTATTCTGAGGCTCATACGTTTGAGGATAGCTCCTATTGCGTAAAAGTCATTCTGGTGAAAAAGTTCGTATCACGGATGCATGTTCAGTTGTGTTTGTTCTTGATCTCAAGTCATGTTTTTTGATGGAATTGAGCCAATTTTTTTCATGAGTGTCGGCCATATCAGAATGCATCAACACACCAAATATTTGTATTCTGAGGCTCATACGTTTGAGGATAGCTCCTATTGGGTAAAAGTCATGCTGGTGAAAAAGTTCGAATCACTGATTCATGTTCAGTTGTGTTTGTTCTTGACCTCAAGTCATGATTTTTGATGGAATTGCGCCAATCTCTTTCATGAGTGTCGGCCATATCAGAATGCATCAACACACCAAATATGTGTATTCTGAGGCTCATACGTTTGAGGATAGCTCCTATTGCGTAAAAGTCATTCTGGTGAAAAAGTTCGTATCACGGATGCATGTTCAGTTGTGTTTGTTCTTGATCTCAAGTCATGATTTTTGATGGAATTGCGCCAATTTTTTTCATGAGTGTCGGCCATATCAGAATGCATCAACACACCAAATATGTGTATTCTGAGGCTCATACGTTTGAGGATAGCTCCTATTGCGTAAATGTCATGCTGGTGAAAAAGTTCGAATCACTGATTCATGTTCAGTTGTGTTTGTTCTTGATCTCAAGTCATGATTTTTGATGGAATTGCGCCAATTTTTTTCATGAGTGTCGACCATATCAGAATGCATCAACACACCAAATATGTGTATTCTGAGGCTCATACGTTTGAGGATAGCTCCTATTGCGTAAAAGTCATTCTGGTGAAAAAGTTCGTATCACGGATGCATGTTCAGTTGTGTTTGTTCTTGATCTCAAGTCATGATTTTTGATGGAATTGCGCCAATTTTTTTCATGAGTGTCGGCCATATAAGAATGCATGCACACACCAAATATGTGTATTCTGAGGCTCATACGTTTGAGGATAGCTCCTATTGGGTCATTCTGGTGAAAAAATTCGAATCACAGATGCATGTTCAGTTGTGTTTGTTCTTGATCTCAAGTCATGAATTTTGATGGAATTGCGCCAATTTTTTTCATGAGTGTCGGCCATATCAGAATGCATCAACACACCAAATATGTGTATTCTGAGGCTCATACGTTTGAGGATAGCTCCTATTGGGTAAAAGTCATTCTGGTGAAAAAGTTCGAATCACTGATGAATGTTCAGTTGTGTTTGTTCTTGATCTCAAGTCATGATTTTTGATGGAATTGCGCCAATTTTTTTCATGAGTGTCCGCCATATCAGAATGCATCGACACACCAAATATGTGTATTCTGAGGCTCATACGTTTGAGGATAGCTCCTATTGGGTAAAAGTCATTCTGGTGAAAAAGTTCGAATCACTGATGCATGTTCAGTTGTGTTTGTTTTTGACCTCAAGTCATGATTTTTGATGGAATTGCGCCAATTTCTTTCATGAGTGTCGGCCATATCAGAATGCATCAACACACCAAATATGTGTATTCTGAGGCTCATACGTTTGAGGATAGCTCCTATTGCGTAAAAGTCATTCTGGTGAAAAAGTTCGTATCACGGATGCATGTTCAGTTGTGTTTGTTCTTGATCTCAAGTCATGATTTTTGATGGAATTGCGCCAATTTTTTTCATGAGTGTCGGCCATATCAGAATGCATGCACACACCAAATATGTGTATTCTGAGGCTCATACGTTTGAGGATAGCTCCTATTGGGTCATTCTGGTGAAAAAATTCGAATCACAGATGCATGTTCAGTTGTGTTTGTTCTTGATCTCAAGTCATGATTTTTGATGGAATTGCGCCAATCTTTTTCATGAGTTTCGGCCATATCAGAATGCATCAACACACCAAATATTTGTATTCTGAGGCTCATACGTTTGAGGATAGCTCCTATTGCGTAAATGTCATGCTTGTGAAAAAGTTCGAATCACTGATTCATGTTCAGTTGTGTTTGTTCTTGATCTCAAGTCATGATTTTTGATGGAATTGCGCCAATTTTTTTCATGAGTGTCGGCCATATCAGAATGCATCTACACACCAAATATTTATATTCTGAGGCTCATACGTTTGAGGATAGCTCCTATTGCGTAAAAGTCATGCTTGTGAAAAGTTCGAATCAATGATGAATGTTCAGTTGTGTTTGTTCTTGATCTCAAGTCATGATTTTTGATGGAATTGCGCCAGTTTTTTTCATGAGTTTCGGCAATATAAGAATGCATCAACACACCAAATATGTGTATTCTGAGGCTCATACGTTTGAGGATAGCTCCTATTGCGTAAAAGTCATTCTGGTGAAAAAGTTCGTATCACGGATGCATGTTCAGTTGTGTTTGTTCTTGATCTCAAGTCATGTTTTTTGATGGAATTGAGCCAATTTTTTTCATGAGTGTCGGCCGTATCAGAATGCATCTACACACCAAATATGTGTATTCTGAGGCTCATACGTTTCAGGATAGCTCCTATTGGGTAAAAGTCATTCTGATGAAAAAGTTCGAACCACTGATGAATGTTCAGTTGTGTTTGTTCTTGACCTCAAGTCATGATTTTTGATGGAATTGCGCCAATCTCTTTCATGAGTGTCGGCCATATCAGAATGCATCAACACACCAAATATGTGTATTCTGAGGCTCATACGTTTGAGGATAGCTCCTATTGCGTAAAAGTCATTCTGGTGAAAAAGTTCGTATCACGGATGCATGTTCAGTTGTGTTTGTTCTTGATCTCAAGTCATGATTTTTGATGGAATTGCGCCAATTTTTTTCATGAGTGTCGGCCATATCAGAATGCATCAACACACCAAATATGTGTATTCTGAGGCTCATACGTTTGAGGATAGCTCCTATTGCGTAAATGTCATGCTGGTGAAAAAGTTCGAATCACTGATTCATGTTCAGTTGTGTTTGTTCTTGATCTCAAGTCATGATTTTTGATGGAATTGCGCCAATTTTTTTCATGAGTGTCGGCCATATCAGAATGCATCAACACACCAAATATGTGTATTCTGAGGCTGATACGTTTGAGGATAGCTCCTATTGGGTCATTCTGGTGAAAAAATTCGAATCACAGATGCATGTTCAGTTGTGTTTGTTCTTGATCTCAAGTCATGAATTTTGATGGAATTGCGCCAATTTTTTTCATGAGTGTCGGCCATATCAGAATGCATCAACACACCAAATATGTGTATTCTGAGGCTCATACGTTTGAGGATAGCTCCTATTGGGTAAAAGTCATTCTGGTGAAAAAGTTCGAATCACTGATGAATGTTCAGTTGTGTTTGTTCTTGATCTCAAGTCATGATTTTTGATGGAATTGCGCCAATTTTTTTCATGAGTGTCCGCCATATCAGAATGCATGCACACACCAAATATGTGTATTCTGAGGCTCATACGTTTGAGGATAGCTCCTATTGGGTAAAAGTCATTCTGGTGAAAAAGTTCGAATCACTGATGCATGTTCAGTTGTGTTTGTTCTTGACCTCAAGTCATGATTTTTGATGGAATTGCGCCAATTTCTTTCATGAGTGTCGGCCATATCAGAATGCATCAACACACCAAATATGTGTATTCTGAGGCTCATACGTTTGAGGATAGCTCCTATTGCGTAAAAGTCATTCTGGTGAAAAAGTTCGTATCACGGATGCATGTTCAGTTGTGTTTGTTCTTGATCTCAAGTCATGATTTTTGATGGAATTGCGCCAATTTTTTTCATGAGTGTCGGCCATATCAGAATGCATGCACACACCAAATATGTGTATTCTGAGGCTCATACGTTTGAGGATAGCTCCTATTGGGTCATTCTGGTGAAAAAATTGGAATCACAGATGCATGTTCAGTTGTGTTTGTTCTTGATCTCAAGTCATGAATTTTGATGGAATTGCGCCAATCTTTTTCATGAGTTTCGGCCATATCAGAATGCATCAACACACCAAATATTTGTATTCTGAGGCTCATACGTTTCAGGATAGCTCCTATTGCGTAAATGTCATGCTGGTGAAAAAGTTCGAATCACTGATTCATGTTCAGTTGTGTTTGTTCTTGATCTCAAGTCATGATTTTTGATGGAATTGCGCCAATTTTTTTCATGAGTGTCGGCCATATCAGAATGCATCTACACACCAAATATGTGTATTCTGAGGCTCATACGTTTGAGGATAGCTCCTATTGGGTAAAAGTCATGCTTGTGAAAAGTTCGAATCAATGATGAATGTTCAGTTGTGTTTGTTCTTGATCTCAAGTCATGATTTTTGATGGAATTGCGCCAGTTTTTTTCATGAGTTTCGGCAATATAAGAATGCATCAACACACCAAATATGTGTATTCTGAGGCTCATACGTTTGAGGATAGCTCCTATTGCGTAAAAGTCATTCTGGTGAAAAAGTTCGAATCACTGATGCATGTTCAGTTGTGTTTGTTCTTGACCTCAAGTCATGATTTTTGATGGAATTGCGCCAATTTCTTTCATGAGTGTCGGCCATATCAGAATGCATCAACACACCAAATATGTGTATTCTGAGGCTCATACGTTTGAGGATAGCTCCTATTGGGTAAAAGTCATTCTGGTGAAAAAGTTCGTATCACGGATGCATGTTCAGTTGTGTTTGTTCTTGATCTCAAGTCATGATTTTTGATGGAATTGCGCCAATTTTTTTCATGAGTGTCGGCCATATCAGAATGCATGCACACACCAAATATGTGTATTCTGAGGCTCATACGTTTGAGGATAGCTCCTATTGGGTCATTCTGGTGAAAAAATTCGAATCACAGATGCATGTTCAGTTGTGTTTGTTCTTGATCTCAAGTCATGATTTTTGATGGAATTGCGCCAATTTTTTTCATGAGTGTCGGCCATATCAGAATGCATCTACACACCAAATATGTGTATTCTGAGGCTTATACGTTTGAGGATAGCTCCTATTGGGTAAAAGTCATTCTGGTGAAAAAGTTCGAATCAATGATGAATGTTCAGTTGTGTTTGTTCTTGATCTCAAGTCATGATTTTTGATGGAATTGCGCCAGTTTTTTTCATGAGTTTCGGCAATATAAGAATGCATCAACACACCAAATATGTGTATTCTGAGGCTCATACGTTTGAGGATAGCTCCTATTGCGTAAAAGTCATTCTGGTGAAAAAGTTCGTATCACGGATGCATGTTCAGTTGTGTTTGTTCTTGATCTCAAGTCATGTTTTTTGATGGAATTGAGCCAATTTTTTTCATGAGTGTCGGCCATATCAGAATGCATCTACACACCAAATATGTGTATTCTGAGGCTCATACGTTTGAGGATAGCTCCTATTGGGTAAAAGTCATGCTGGTGAAAAAGTTCGAATCACTGATGAATGTTCAGTTGTGTTTGTTCTTGACCTCAAGTCATGATTTTTGATGGAATTGCGCCAATCTCTTTCATGAGTGTCGGCCATATAAGAATGCATCAACACACCAAATATGTGTATTCTGAGGCTCATACGTTTGAGGATAGCTCCTATTGCGTAAAAGTCATTCTGGTGAAAAAGTTCGTATCACTGATGCATGTTCAGTTGTGTTTGTTCTTGACCTCAAGTCATGATTTTTGATGGAATTGCGCCAATTTTTTTCATGAGTGTCGGCCATATCAGAATGCATCAACACACCAAATATTTGTATTCTGAGGCTCATACGTTTGAGGATAGCTCCTATTGCGTAAAAGTCATGCTTGTGAAAAGTTCGAATCAATGATGAATGTTCAGTTGTGTTTGTTCTTGATCTCAAGTCATGATTTTTGATGGAATTGCGCCAGTGTTTCTCATGAGTTTCGGCAATATAAGAATGCATCAACACACCAAATATGTGTATTCTGAGGCTCATACGTTTGAGGATAGCTCCTATTGCGTAAAAGTCATTCTGGTGAAAAAGTTCGTATCACTGATGCATGTTCAGTTGTGTTTGTTCTTGATCTCAAGTCATGTTTTTTGATGGAATTGAGCCAATTTTTTTCATGAGTGTCGGCCATATCAGAATGCATCTACACACCAAATATGTGTATTCTGAGGCTCATACGTTTGAGGATAGCTCCTATTGGGTAAAAGTCATTCTGGTGAAAAAGTTCGAATCACTGATGAATGTTCAGTTGTGTTTGTTCTTGACCTCAAGTCATGATTTTTGATGGAATTGCGCCAATCTCTTTCATGAGTGTCGGCCATATCAGAATGCATCAACACACCAAATATGTGTATTCTGAGGCTCATACGTTTGAGGATAGCTCCTATTGCGTAAAAGTCATTCTGGTGAAAAAGTTCGTATCACGGATGCATGTTCAGTTGTGTTTGTTCTTGATCTCAAGTCATGATTTTTGATGGAATTGCGCCAATTTTTTTCATGAGTGTCGGCCATATCAGAATGCATGCACACACCAAATATGTGTATTCTGAGGCTCATACGTTTGAGGATAGCTCCTATTGGGTCATTCTGGTGAAAAAATTCGAATCACAGATGCATGTTCAGTTGTGTTTGTTCTTGATCTCAAGTCATGAATTTTGATGGAATTGCGCCAATCTTTTTCATGAGTTTCGGCCATATCAGAATGCATCAACACACCAAATATTTGTATTCTGAGGCTCATACGTTTGAGGATAGCTCCTATTGCGTAAATGTCATGCTTGTGAAAAAGTTCGAATCACTGATTCATGTTCAGTTGTGTTTGTTCTTGATCTCAAGTCATGATTTTTGATGGAATTGCGCCAATTTTTTTCATGAGTGTCGGCCATATCAGAATGCATCAACACACCAAATATGTGTATTCTGAGGCTCATACGTTTGAGGATAGCTCCTATTGGGTAAAAGTCATTCTGGTGAAAAAGTTCGAATCACTGATGAATGTTCAGTTGTGTTTGTTCTTGACCTCAAGTCATGATTTTTGATGGAATTGCGCCAATCTCTTTCATGAGTGTCGGCCATATCAGAATGCATCAACACACCAAATATGTGTATTCTGAGGCTCATACGTTTGAGGATAGCTCCTATTGCGTAAAAGTCATTCTGGTGAAAAAGTTCGTATCACGGATGCATGTTCAGTTGTGTTTGTTCTTGATCTCAAGTCATGATTTTTGATGGAATTGCGCCAATTTTTTTCATGAGTGTCGGCCATATCAGAATGCATGCACACACCAAATATGTGTATTCTGAGGCTCATACGTTTGAGGATAGCTCCTATTGGGTCATTCTGGTGAAAAAATTCGAATCACAGATGCATGTTCAGTTGTGTTTGTTCTTGATCTCAAGTCATGAATTTTGATGGAATTGCGCCAATCTTTTTCATGAGTTTCGGCCATATCAGAATGCATCAACACACCAAATATTTGTATTCTGAGGCTCATACGTTTGAGGATAGCTCCTATTGCGTAAATGTCATGCTTGTGAAAAAGTTCGAATCACTGATTCATGTTCAGTTGTGTTTGTTCTTGATCTCAAGTCATGATTTTTGATGGAATTGCGCCAGTGTTTCTCATGAGTTTCGGCAATATAAGAATGCATCAACACACCAAATATGTGTATTCTGAGGCTCATACGTTTGAGGATAGCTCCTATTGCGTAAAAGTCATTCTGGTGAAAAAGTTCGTATCACTGATGCATGTTCAGTTGTGTTTGTTCTTGATCTCAAGTCATGTTTTTTGATGGAATTGAGCCAATTTTTTTCATGAGTGTCGGCCATATCAGAATGCATCTACACACCAAATATGTGTATTCTGAGGCTCATACGTTTGAGGATAGCTCCTATTGGGTAAAAGTCATTCTGGTGAAAAAGTTCGAATCACTGATGAATGTTCAGTTGTGTTTGTTCTTGACCTCAAGTCATGATTTTTGATGGAATTGCGCCAATCTCTTTCATGAGTGTCGGCCATATCAGAATGCATCAACACACCAAATATGTGTATTCTGAGGCTCATACGTTTGAGGATAGCTCCTATTGCGTAAAAGTCATTCTGGTGAAAAAGTTCGTATCACGGATGCATGTTCAGTTGTGTTTGTTCTTGATCTCAAGTCATGATTTTTGATGGAATTGCGCCAATTTTTTTCATGAGTGTCGGCCATATCAGAATGCATGCACACACCAAATATGTGTATTCTGAGGCTCATACGTTTGAGGATAGCTCCTATTGGGTCATTCTGGTGAAAAAATTCGAATCACAGATGCATGTTCAGTTGTGTTTGTTCTTGATCTCAAGTCATGAATTTTGATGGAATTGCGCCAATCTTTTTCATGAGTTTCGGCCATATCAGAATGCATCAACACACCAAATATTTGTATTCTGAGGCTCATACGTTTGAGGATAGCTCCTATTGCGTAAATGTCATGCTTGTGAAAAAGTTCGAATCACTGATTCATGTTCAGTTGTGTTTGTTCTTGATCTCAAGTCATGATTTTTGATGGAATTGCGCCAATTTTTTTCATGAGTGTCGGCCATATCAGAATGCATCAACACACCAAATATGTGTATTCTGAGGCTCATACGTTTGAGGATAGCTCCTATTGGGTAAAAGTCATTCTGGTGAAAAAGTTCGAATCACTGATGAATGTTCAGTTGTGTTTGTTCTTGACCTCAAGTCATGATTTTTGATGGAATTGCGCCAATCTCTTTCATGAGTGTCGGCCATATCAGAATGCATCAACACACCAAATATGTGTATTCTGAGGCTCATACGTTTGAGGATAGCTCCTATTGCGTAAAAGTCATTCTGGTGAAAAAGTTCGTATCACGGATGCATGTTCAGTTGTGTTTGTTCTTGATCTCAAGTCATGATTTTTGATGGAATTGCGCCAATTTTTTTCATGAGTGTCGGCCATATCAGAATGCATGCACACACCAAATATGTGTATTCTGAGGCTCATACGTTTGAGGATAGCTCCTATTGGGTCATTCTGGTGAAAAAATTCGAATCACAGATGCATGTTCAGTTGTGTTTGTTCTTGATCTCAAGTCATGAATTTTGATGGAATTGCGCCAATCTTTTTCATGAGTTTCGGCCATATCAGAATGCATCAACACACCAAATATTTGTATTCTGAGGCTCATACGTTTGAGGATAGCTCCTATTGCGTAAATGTCATGCTTGTGAAAAAGTTCGAATCACTGATTCATGTTCAGTTGTGTTTGTTCTTGATCTCAAGTCATGATTTTTGATGGAATTGCGCCAATTTTTTTCATGAGTGTCGGCCATATCAGAATGCATCAACACACCAAATATGTGTATTCTGAGGCTCATACGTTTCAGGATAGCTCCTATTGCGTAAAAGTCATGCTTGTGAAAAAGTTCGTATCACGGATGCATGTTCAGTTGTGTTTGTTCTTGATCTCAAGTCATGATTTTTGATGGAATTACGCCAATTTTTTTCATAAGTGTCGGCCATATCAGAATGCATCAACACACCAAATATTTGTATTCTGAGGCTCATACGTTTGAGGATAGCTCCTATTGCGTAAAAGTCATGCTTGTGAAAAGTTCGAATCAATGATTCATGTTCAGTTGTGTTTGTTCTTGATCTCAAGTCATGATTTTTGATGGAATTGCGCCAGTTTTTTTCATGAGTTTCGGCCATATAAGAATGCATCAACACACCAAATATGTGTATTCTGAGGCTCATACGTTTGAGGATAGCTCCTATTGCGTAAAAGTCATTCTGGTGAAAAAGTTCGTATCACTGATGCATGTTCAGTTGTGTTTGTTCTTGATCTCAAGTCATGTTTTTTGATGGAATTGAGCCAATTTTTTTCATGAGTGTCGGCCATATCAGAATGCATCTACACACCAAATATGTGTATTCTGAGGCTCATACGTTTGAGGATAGCTCCTATTGGGTAAAAGTCATGCTTGTGAAAAAGTTCGAATCACTGATGAATGTTCAGTTGTGTTTGTTCTTGACCTCAAGTCATGATTTTTGATGGAATTGCGCCAATTTTTTTCATGAGTGTCCGCCATATCAGAATGCATCAACACACCAAATATTTGTATTCTGAGGCTCATACGTTTGAGGATAGCTCCTATTGCGTAAAAGTCATGCTTGTGAAAAGTTCGAATCAATGATTCATGTTCAGTTGTGTTTGTTCTTGATCTCAAGTCATGATTTTTGATGGAATTGCGCCAGTTTTTTTCATGAGTTTCGGCAATATAAGAATGCATCAACACACCAAATATGTGTATTCTGAGGCTCATACGTTTGAGGATAGCTCCTATTGCGTAAAAGTCATTCTGGTGAAAAAGTTCGTATCACGGATGCATGTTCAGTTGTGTTTGTTCTTGATCTCAAGTCATGTTTTTTGATGGAATTGAGCCAATTTTTTTCATGAGTGTCGGCCATATCAGAATGCATCTACACACCAAATATGTGTATTCTGAGGCTCATACGTTTGAGGATAGCTCCTATTGGGTAAAAGTCATTCTGGTGAAAAAGTTCGAATCACTGATGAATGTTCAGTTGTGTTTGTTCTTGACCTCAAGTCATGATTTTTGATGGAATTGCGCCAATCTCTTTCATGAGTGTCGGCCATATAAGAATGCATCAACACACCAAATGTGTGTATTCTGAGGCTCATACGTTTGAGGATAGCTCCTATTGCGTAAAAGTCATTCTGGTGAAAAAGTTCGTATCACTGATGCATGTTCAGTTGTGTTTGTTCTTGACCTCAAGTCATGATTTTTGATGGAATTGCGCCAATTTTTTTCATGAGTGTCCGCCATATCAGAATGCATCAACACACCAAATATTTGTATTCTGAGGCTCATACGTTTGAGGATAGCTCCTATTGCGTAAAAGTCATGCTTGTGAAAAGTTCGAATCAATGATGAATGTTCAGTTGTGTTTGTTCTTGATCTCAAGTCATGATTTTTGATGGAATTGCGCCAGTTTTTTTCATGAGTTTCGGCAATATAAGAATGCATCAACACACCAAATATGTGTATTCTGAGGCTCATACGTTTGAGGATAGCTCCTATTGCGTAAAAGTCATGCTTGTGAAAAAGTTCGTATCACGGATGCATGTTCAGTTGTGTTTGTTCTTGATCTCAAGTCATGTTTTTTGATGGAATTGAGCCAATTTTTTTCATGAGTGTCGGCCATATCAGAATGCATCTACACACCAAATATGTGTATTCTGAGGCTCATACGTTTGAGGATAGCTCCTATTGGGTAAAAGTCATGCTGGTGAAAAAGTTCGAATCACTGATGAATGTTCAGTTGTGTTTGTTCTTGACCTCAAGTCATGATTTTTGATGGAATTGCGCCAATCTCTTTCATGAGTGTCGGCCATATCAGAATGCATCAACACACCAAATATGTGTATTCTGAGGCTCATACGTTTGAGGATAGCTCCTATTGCGTAAAAGTCATTCTGGTGAAAAAGTTCGTATCACGGATGCATGTTCAGTTGTGTTTGTTCTTGATCTCAAGTCATGATTTTTGATGGAATTGCGCCAATTTTTTTCATGAGTGTCGGCCATATCAGAATGCATGCACACACCAAATATGTGTATTCTGAGGCTCATACGTTTGAGGATAGCTCCTATTGGGTCATTCTGGTGAAAAAATTCGAATCACAGATGCATGTTCAGTTGTGTTTGTTCTTGATCTCAAGTCATGAATTTTGATGGAATTGCGCCAATCTTTTTCATGAGTTTCGGCCATATCAGAATGCATCAACACACCAAATATTTGTATTCTGAGGCTCATACGTTTGAGGATAGCTCCTATTGCGTAAATGTCATGCTTGTGAAAAAGTTCGAATCACTGATTCATGTTCAGTTGTGTTTGTTCTTGATCTCAAGTCATGATTTTTGATGGAATTGCGCCAATTTTTTTCATGAGTGTCGGCCATATCAGAATGCATCAACACACCAAATATGTGTATTCTGAGGCTCATACGTTTCAGGATAGCTCCTATTGCGTAAAAGTCATGCTTGTGAAAAAGTTCGTATCACGGATGCATGTTCAGTTGTGTTTGTTCTTGATCTCAAGTCATGATTTTTGATGGAATTGCGCCAGTTTTTTTCATGAGTTTCGGCCATATAAGAATGCATCAACACACCAAATATGTGTATTCTGAGGCTCATACGTTTGAGGATAGCTCCTATTGGGTAATAGTCATTCTGGTGAAAAAGTTCGAATCACTGATGCATGTTCAGTTGTGTTTGTTCTTGACCTCAAGTCATGATTTTTGATGGAATTGCGCCAATTTTTTTCATGAGTGTCGGCCATATCAGAATGCATCAACACACCAAATATTTGTATTCTGAGGCTCATACGTTTGAGGATAGCTCCTATTGCGTAAAAGTCATGCTTTTGAAAAGTTCGAATCAATGATTCATGTTCAGTTGTGTTTGTTCTTGATCTCAAGTCATGATTTTTGATGGAATTGCGCCAGTTTTTTTCATGAGTTTCGGCCATATAAGAATGCATCAACACACCAAATATGTGTGTTCTGAGGCTCATACGTTTGAGGATAGCTCCTATTGCGTAAAAGTCATTCTGGTGAAAAAGTTCGAATCACTGATGAATGTTCAGTTGTGTTTGTTCTTGACCTCAAGTCATGATTTTTGATGGAATTGCGCCAATTTCTTTCATGAGTGTCGGCCATATCAGAATGCATCAACACACCAAATATGTGTATTCTGAGGCTCATACGTTTGAGGATAGCTCCTATTGGGTAAAAGTCATTCTGGTGAAAAAGTTCGTATCACGGATGCATGTTCAGTTGTGTTTGTTCTTGATCTCAAGTCATGATTTTTGATGGAATTGCGCCAATTTTTTTCATGAGTGTCGGCCATATCAGAATGCATGCACACACCAAATATGTGTATTCTGAGGCTCATACGTTTGAGGATAGCTCCTATTGGGTCATTCTGGTGAAAAAATTCGAATCACAGATGCATGTTCAGTTGTGTTTGTTCTTGATCTCAAGTCATGATTTTTGATGGAATTGCGCCAATTTTTTTCATGAGTGTCGGCCATATCAGAATGCATCTACACACCAAATATGTGTATTCTGAGGCTCATACGTTTGAGGATAGCTCCTATTGGGTAAAAGTCATTCTGGTGAAAAAGTTCGAATCAATGATGAATGTTCAGTTGTGTTTGTTCTTGATCTCAAGTCATGATTTTTGATGGAATTGCGCCAGTTTTTTTCATGAGTTTCGGCAATATAAGAATGCATCAACACACCAAATATGTGTATTCTGAGGCTCATACGTTTGAGGATAGCTCCTATTGCGTAAAAGTCATTCTGGTGAAAAAGTTCGTATCACGGATGCATGTTCAGTTGTGTTTGTTCTTGATCTCAAGTCATGTTTTTTGATGGAATTGAGCCAATTTTTTTCATGAGTGTCGGCCATATCAGAATGCATCTACACACCAAATATGTGTATTCTGAGGCTCATACGTTTGAGGATAGCTCCTATTGGGTAAAAGTCATGCTGGTGAAAAAGTTCGAATCACTGATGAATGTTCAGTTGTGTTTGTTCTTGACCTCAAGTCATGATTTTTGATGGAATTGCGCCAATCTCTTTCATGAGTGTCGGCCATATAAGAATGCATCAACACACCAAATATGTGTATTCTGAGGCTCATACGTTTGAGGATAGCTCCTATTGCGTAAAAGTCATTCTGGTGAAAAAGTTCGTATCACTGATGCATGTTCAGTTGTGTTTGTTCTTGACCTCAAGTCATGATTTTTGATGGAATTGCGCCAATTTTTTTCATGAGTGTCGGCCATATCAGAATGCATCAACACACCAAATATTTGTATTCTGAGGCTCATACGTTTGAGGATAGCTCCTATTGCGTAAAAGTCATGCTTGTGAAAAGTTCGAATCAATGATGAATGTTCAGTTGTGTTTGTTCTTGATCTCAAGTCATGATTTTTGATGGAATTGCGCCAGTGTTTCTCATGAGTTTCGGCAATATAAGAATGCATCAACACACCAAATATGTGTATTCTGAGGCTCATACGTTTGAGGATAGCTCCTATTGCGTAAAAGTCATTCTGGTGAAAAAGTTCGTATCACTGATGCATGTTCAGTTGTGTTTGTTCTTGATCTCAAGTCATGTTTTTTGATGGAATTGAGCCAATTTTTTTCATGAGTGTCGGCCATATCAGAATGCATCTACACACCAAATATGTGTATTCTGAGGCTCATACGTTTGAGGATAGCTCCTATTGGGTAAAAGTCATTCTGGTGAAAAAGTTCGAATCACTGATGAATGTTCAGTTGTGTTTGTTCTTGACCTCAAGTCATGATTTTTGATGGAATTGCGCCAATCTCTTTCAAGAGTGTCGGCCATATCAGAATGCATCAACACACCAAATATGTGTATTCTGAGGCTCATACGTTTGAGGATAGCTCCTATTGCGTAAAAGTCATTCTGGTGAAAAAGTTCGTATCACGGATGCATGTTCAGTTGTGTTTGTTCTTGATCTCAAGTCATGATTTTTGATGGAATTGCGCCAATTTTTTTCATGAGTGTCGGCCATATCAGAATGCATGCACACACCAAATATGTGTATTCTGAGGCTCATACGTTTGAGGATAGCTCCTATTGGGTCATTCTTGTGAAAAAATTCGAATCACAGATGCATGTTCAGTTGTGTTTGTTCTTGATCTCAAGTCATGAATTTTGATGGAATTGCGCCAATCTTTTTCATGAGTTTCGGCCATATCAGAATGCATCAACACACCAAATATTTGTATTCTGAGGCTCATACGTTTGAGGATAGCTCCTATTGCGTAAATGTCATGCTTGTGAAAAAGTTCGAATCACTGATTCATGTTCAGTTGTGTTTGTTCTTGATCTCAAGTCATGATTTTTGATGGAATTGCGCCAATTTTTTTCATGAGTGTCGGCCATATCAGAATGCATCAACACACCAAATATGTGTATTCTGAGGCTCATACGTTTGAGGATAGCTCCTATTGGGTAAAAGTCATTCTGGTGAAAAAGTTCGAATCACTGATGAATGTTCAGTTGTGTTTGTTCTTGACCTCAAGTCATGATTTTTGATGGAATTGCGCCAATCTCTTTCATGAGTGTCGGCCATATCAGAATGCATCAACACACCAAATATGTGTATTCTGAGGCTCATACGTTTGAGGATAGCTCCTATTGCGTAAAAGTCATTCTGGTGAAAAAGTTCGTATCACGGATGCATGTTCAGTTGTGTTTGTTCTTGATCTCAAGTCATGATTTTTGATGGAATTGCGCCAATTTTTTTCATGAGTGTCGGCCATATCAGAATGCATGCACACACCAAATATGTGTATTCTGAGGCTCATACGTTTGAGGATAGCTCCTATTGGGTCATTCTGGTGAAAAAATTCGAATCACAGATGCATGTTCAGTTGTGTTTGTTCTTGATCTCAAGTCATGAATTTTGATGGAATTGCGCCAATCTTTTTCATGAGTTTCGGCCATATCAGAATGCATCAACACACCAAATATTTGTATTCTGAGGCTCATACGTTTGAGGATAGCTCCTATTGCGTAAATGTCATGCTTGTGAAAAAGTTCGAATCACTGATTCATGTTCAGTTGTGTTTGTTCTTGATCTCAAGTCATGATTTTTGATGGAATTGCGCCAATTTTTTTCATGAGTGTCGGCCATATCAGAATGCATCAACACACCAAATATGTGTATTCTGAGGCTCATACGTTTCAGGATAGCTCCTATTGCGTAAAAGTCATGCTTGTGAAAAAGTTCGTATCACGGATGCATGTTCAGTTGTGTTTGTTCTTGATCTCAAGTCATGATTTTTGATGGAATTACGCCAATTTTTTTCATAAGTGTCGGCCATATCAGAATGCATCAACACACCAAATATTTGTATTCTGAGGCTCATACGTTTGAGGATAGCTCCTATTGCGTAAAAGTCATGCTTGTGAAAAGTTCGAATCAATGATTCATGTTCAGTTGTGTTTGTTCTTGATCTCAAGTCATGATTTTTGATGGAATTGCGCCAGTTTTTTTCATGAGTTTCGGCCATATAAGAATGCATCAACACACCAAATATGTGTATTCTGAGGCTCATACGTTTGAGGATAGCTCCTATTGCGTAAAAGTCATTCTGGTGAAAAAGTTCGTATCACTGATGCATGTTCAGTTGTGTTTGTTCTTGATCTCAAGTCATGTTTTTTGATGGAATTGAGCCAATTTTTTTCATGAGTGTCGGCCATATCAGAATGCATCTACACACCAAATATGTGTATTCTGAGGCTCATACGTTTGAGGATAGCTCCTATTGGGTAAAAGTCATGCTTGTGAAAAAGTTCGAATCACTGATGAATGTTCAGTTGTGTTTGTTCTTGACCTCAAGTCATGATTTTTGATGGAATTGCGCCAATTTTTTTCATGAGTGTCCGCCATATCAGAATGCATCAACACACCAAATATTTGTATTCTGAGGCTCATACGTTTGAGGATAGCTCCTATTGCGTAAAAGTCATGCTTGTGAAAAGTTCGAATCAATGATTCATGTTCAGTTGTGTTTGTTCTTGATCTCAAGTCATGATTTTTGATGGAATTGCGCCAGTTTTTTTCATGAGTTTCGGCAATATAAGAATGCATCAACACACCAAATATGTGTATTCTGAGGCTCATACGTTTGAGGATAGCTCCTATTGCGTAAAAGTCATTCTGGTGAAAAAGTTCGTATCACGGATGCATGTTCAGTTGTGTTTGTTCTTGATCTCAAGTCATGTTTTTTGATGGAATTGAGCCAATTTTTTTCATGAGTGTCGGCCATATCAGAATGCATCTACACACCAAATATGTGTATTCTGAGGCTCATACGTTTGAGGATAGCTCCTATTGGGTAAAAGTCATTCTGGTGAAAAAGTTCGAATCACTGATGAATGTTCAGTTGTGTTTGTTCTTGACCTCAAGTCATGATTTTTGATGGAATTGCGCCAATCTCTTTCATGAGTGTCGGCCATATAAGAATGCATCAACACACCAAATGTGTGTATTCTGAGGCTCATACGTTTGAGGATAGCTCCTATTGCGTAAAAGTCATTCTGGTGAAAAAGTTCGTATCACTGATGCATGTTCAGTTGTGTTTGTTCTTGACCTCAAGTCATGATTTTTGATGGAATTGCGCCAATTTTTTTCATGAGTGTCCGCCATATCAGAATGCATCAACACACCAAATATTTGTATTCTGAGGCTCATACGTTTGAGGATAGCTCCTATTGCGTAAAAGTCATGCTTGTGAAAAGTTCGAATCAATGATGAATGTTCAGTTGTGTTTGTTCTTGATCTCAAGTCATGATTTTTGATGGAATTGCGCCAGTTTTTTTCATGAGTTTCGGCAATATAAGAATGCATCAACACACCAAATATGTGTATTCTGAGGCTCATACGTTTGAGGATAGCTCCTATTGCGTAAAAGTCATGCTTGTGAAAAAGTTCGTATCACGGATGCATGTTCAGTTGTGTTTGTTCTTGATCTCAAGTCATGTTTTTTGATGGAATTGAGCCAATTTTTTTCATGAGTGTCGGCCATATCAGAATGCATCTACACACCAAATATGTGTATTCTGAGGCTCATACGTTTGAGGATAGCTCCTATTGGGTAAAAGTCATGCTGGTGAAAAAGTTCGAATCACTGATGAATGTTCAGTTGTGTTTGTTCTTGACCTCAAGTCATGATTTTTGATGGAATTGCGCCAATCTCTTTCATGAGTGTCGGCCATATCAGAATGCATCAACACACCAAATATGTGTATTCTGAGGCTCATACGTTTGAGGATAGCTCCTATTGCGTAAAAGTCATTCTGGTGAAAAAGTTCGTATCACGGATGCATGTTCAGTTGTGTTTGTTCTTGATCTCAAGTCATGATTTTTGATGGAATTGCGCCAATTTTTTTCATGAGTGTCGGCCATATCAGAATGCATGCACACACCAAATATGTGTATTCTGAGGCTCATACGTTTGAGGATAGCTCCTATTGGGTCATTCTGGTGAAAAAATTCGAATCACAGATGCATGTTCAGTTGTGTTTGTTCTTGATCTCAAGTCATGAATTTTGATGGAATTGCGCCAATCTTTTTCATGAGTTTCGGCCATATCAGAATGCATCAACACACCAAATATTTGTATTCTGAGGCTCATACGTTTGAGGATAGCTCCTATTGCGTAAATGTCATGCTTGTGAAAAAGTTCGAATCACTGATTCATGTTCAGTTGTGTTTGTTCTTGATCTCAAGTCATGATTTTTGATGGAATTGCGCCAATTTTTTTCATGAGTGTCGGCCATATCAGAATGCATCAACACACCAAATATGTGTATTCTGAGGCTCATACGTTTCAGGATAGCTCCTATTGCGTAAAAGTCATGCTTGTGAAAAAGTTCGTATCACGGATGCATGTTCAGTTGTGTTTGTTCTTGATCTCAAGTCATGATTTTTGATGGAATTGCGCCAGTTTTTTTCATGAGTTTCGGCCATATAAGAATGCATCAACACACCAAATATGTGTATTCTGAGGCTCATACGTTTGAGGATAGCTCCTATTGGGTAATAGTCATTCTGGTGAAAAAGTTCGAATCACTGATGCATGTTCAGTTGTGTTTGTTCTTGACCTCAAGTCATGATTTTTGATGGAATTGCGCCAATTTTTTTCATGAGTGTCGGCCATATCAGAATGCATCAACACACCAAATATTTGTATTCTGAGGCTCATACGTTTGAGGATAGCTCCTATTGCGTAAAAGTCATGCTTTTGAAAAGTTCGAATCAATGATTCATGTTCAGTTGTGTTTGTTCTTGATCTCAAGTCATGATTTTTGATGGAATTGCGCCAGTTTTTTTCATGAGTTTCGGCCATATAAGAATGCATCAACACACCAAATATGTGTGTTCTGAGGCTCATACGTTTGAGGATAGCTCCTATTGCGTAAAAGTCATTCTGGTGAAAAAGTTCGTATCACTGATGCATGTTCAGTTGTGTTTGTTCTTGATCTCAAGTCATGTTTTTTGATGGAATTGAGCCAATTTTATTCATGAGTGTCGGCCATATCAGAATGCATCTACACACCAAATATGTGTATTCTGAGGCTCATACGTTTGAGGATAGCTCCTATTGGGTAAAAGTCATGCTTGTGAAAAAGTTCGAATCACTGATGAATGTTCAGTTGTGTTTGTTCTTGACCTCAAGTCATGATTTTTGATGGAATTGCGCCAATTTTTTTTATGAGTGTCCGCCATATCAGAATGCATCAACACACCAAATATTTGTATTCTGAGGCTCATACATTTGAGGATAGCTCCTATTGCGTAAAAGTCATTCTGGTGAAAAAGTTCGTATCACGGATGCATGTTCAGTTGTGTTTGTTCTTGATCTCAAGTCATGATTTTTGATGGAATTGCGCCAATTTTTTTCATGAGTGTCGGCCATATCAGAATGCATGCACACACCAAATATGTGTATTCTGAGGCTCATACGTTTGAGGATAGCTCCTATTGGGTCATTCTGGTGAAAAAATTCGAATCACAGATGCATGTTCAGTTGTGTTTGTTCTTGATCTCAAGTCATGAATTTTGATGGAATTGCGCCAATCTTTTTCATGAGTTTCGGCCATATCAGAATGCATCAACACACCAAATATTTGTATTCTGAGGCTCATACGTTTGAGGATAGCTCCTATTGCGTAAATGTCATGCTTGTGAAAAAGTTCGAATCACTGATTCATGTTCAGTTGTGTTTGTTCTTGATCTCAAGTCATGATTTTTGATGGAATTGCGCCAATTTTTTTCATGAGTGTCGGCCATATCAGAATGCATCAACACACCAAATATGTGTATTCTGAGGCTCATACGTTTCAGGATAGCTCCTATTGCGTAAAAGTCATGCTTGTGAAAAAGTTCGTATCACGGATGCATGTTCAGTTGTGTTTGTTCTTGATCTCAAGTCATGATTTTTGATGGAATTACGCCAATTTTTTTCATAAGTGTCGGCCATATCAGAATGCATCAACACACCAAATATTTGTATTCTGAGGCTCATACGTTTGAGGATAGCTCCTATTGCGTAAAAGTCATGCTTGTGAAAAGTTCGAATCAATGATTCATGTTCAGTTGTGTTTGTTCTTGATCTCAAGTCATGATTTTTGATGGAATTGCACCAATTTTTTTCATGAGTTTCGGCCATATAAGAATGCATCAACACACCAAATATGTGTATTCTGAGGCTCATACGTTTGAGGATAGCTCCTATTGGGTAAAAGTCATTCTGGTGAAAAAGTTCGTATCACTGATGCATGTTCAGTTGTGTTTGTTCTTGATCTCAAGTCATGTTTTTTGATGGAATTGAGCCAATTTTTTTCATGAGTGTCGGCCATATCAGAATGCATCTACACACCAAATATGTGTATTCTGAGGCTCATACGTTTGAGGATAGCTCCTATTGGGTAAAAGTCATGCTTGTGAAAAAGTTCGAATCACTGATGAATGTTCAGTTGTGTTTGTTCTTGACCTCAAGTCATGATTTTTGATGGAATTGCGCCAATTTTTTTCATGAGTGTCGGCCATATCAGAATGCATCAACACACCAAATATGTGTATTCTGAGGCTCATACGTTTCAGGATAGCTCCTATTGCGTAAAAGTCATGCTTGTGAAAAAGTTCGTATCACGGATGCATGTTCAGTTGTGTTTGTTCTTGATCTCAAGTCATGATTTTTGATGGAATTACGCCAATTTTTTTCATAAGTGTCGGCCATATCAGAATGCATCAACACACCAAATATTTGTATTCTGAGGCTCATACGTTTGAGGATAGCTCCTATTGCGTAAAAGTCATGCTTGTGAAAAGTTCGAATCAATGATTCATGTTCAGTTGTGTTTGTTCTTGATCTCAAGTCATGATTTTTGATGGAATTGCGCCAGTTTTTTTCATGAGTTTCGGCCATATAAGAATGCATCAACACACCAAATATGTGTATTCGGAGGCTCATACGTTTGAGGATAGCTCCTATTGCGTAAAAGTCATTCTGGTGAAAAAGTTCGTATCACTGATGCATGTTCAGTTGTGTTTGTTCTTGATCTCAAGTCATGTTTTTTGATGGAATTGAGCCAATTTTTTTCATGAGTGTCGGCCATATCAGAATGCATCTACACACCAAATATGTGTATTCTGAGGCTCATACGTTTGAGGATAGCTCCTATTGGGTAAAAGTCATTCTGGTGAAAAAGTTCGAATCACTGATGAATGTTCAGTTGTGTTTGTTCTTGACCTCAAGTCATGATTTTTGATGGAATTGCGCCAATCTCTTTCATGAGTTTCGGCCATATCAGAATGGATCAACACACCAAATATGTGTATTCTGAGGCTCATACGTTTGAGGATAGCTCCTATTGGGTAAAAGTCATTCTGGTGAAAAAGTTCGAATCACTGATGCATGTTCAGTTGTGTTTGTTCTTGACCTCAAGTCATGATTTTTGATGGAATTGCGCCAATTTTTTTCATGAGTGTCGGCCATATCAGAATGCATCGACACACCAAATATGTGTATTCTGAGGCTCATACGTTTCAGGATAGCTCCTATTGGGTAAAAGTCATTCTTGTGAAAAAGTTCCAATCACAGATGCATGTTCAGTTGTGTTTGTTCTTGACCTCAAGTCATGATTTTTGATGGAATTGCGCCAATTTTTTTCATGAGTGTCGGCCATATCAGAATGCATCAACACACCAAATATGTGTATTCTGAGGCTCATACGTTTCAGGATAGCTCCTATTGCGTAAAAGTCATTCTGGTGAAAAAGTTCGTATCACGGATGCATGTTCAGTTGTGTTTGTTCTTGATCTCAAGTCATGATTTTTGATGGAATTGCGCCAATTTTTTTCATGAGTGTCGGCCATATCAGAATGCATGCACACACCAAATATGTGTATTCTGAGGCTCATACGTTTGAGGATAGCTCCTATTGGGTCATTCCGGTGAAAAAATTCGAATCACAGATGCATGTTCAGTTGTGTTTGTTCTTGATCTCAAGTCATGAATTTTGATGGAATTGCGACAATTTTTTTCATGAGTTTCGGCCATATCAGAATGCATCAACACACCAAATATTTGTATTCTGAGGCTCATACGTTTGAGGATAGCTCCTATTGCGTAAATGTCATGCTGGTGAAAAAGTTCGAATCACTGATGCATGTTCAGTTGTGTTTGTTCTTGATCTCAAGTCATGATTTTTGATGGAATTGCGCCAATTTGTTTCATGAGTGTCGGCCATATCAGAATGCATCAACACACCAAATATGTGTATTCTGAGGCTCATACGTTTCAGGATAGCTCCTATTGCGTAAAAGTCATGCTTGTGAAAAAGTTCGTATCACTTATGCATGTTCAGTTGTGTTTGTTCTTGATCTCAAGTCATGATTTTTGATGGAATTACGCCAATTTTTTTCATAAGTGTCGGCCATATCAGAATGCATCAACACACCAAATATGTGTATTCTGAGGCTCATACGTTTGAGGATAGCTCCTATTGCGTAAAAGTCATGCTTGTGAAAAGTTCGAATCAATGATTCATGTTCAGTTGTGTTTGTTCTTGATCTCAAGTCATGATTTTTGATGGAATTGCGCCAGTTTTTTTCATGAGTTTCGGCCATATAAGAATGCATCAACACACCAAATATGTGTATTCTGAGGCTCATACGTTTGAGGATAGCTCCTATTGCGTAAAAGTCATTCTGGTGAAAAAGTTCGTATCACGGATGCATGTTCAGTTGTGTTTGTTCTTGATCTCAAGTCATGTTTTTTGATGGAATTGAGCCAATTTTTTTCATGAGTGTCGGCCATATAAGAATGCATCTACACACCAAATATGTGTATTCTGAGGCTCATACGTTTGAGGATAGCTCCTATTGCGTAAAAGTCATTCTGGTGAAAAAGTTCGAATCACTGATGAATGTTCAGTTGTGTTTGTTCTTGATCTCAAGTCATGATTTTTGATGGAATTGCGCCAATCTCTTTCATGAGTTTCGGCCATATCATAATGTATCAACACACCAAATATGTGTATTCTGAGGCTCATACGTTTGAGGATAGCTCCTATTGGGTAAAAGTCATTCTGGTGAAAAAGTTCGAATCACTGATGCATGTTCAGTTGTGTTTGTTCTTGACCTCAAGTCATGATTTTTGATGGAATTGCGCCAATTTTTTTCATGAGTGTCGGCCATATCAGAATGCATCAACACACCAAATATGTGTATTCTGAGGCTCATACGTTTGAGGATAGCTCCTATTGCGTAAATGTCATTCTGGTGAAAAAGTTCGAATCACTGATTCATGTTCAGTTGTGTTTGTTCTTGATCTCAAGTCATGATTTTTGATGGAATTGCGCCAATTTTTTTCATGAGTGTCCGCCATATCAGAATGCATCGACACACCAAATATGTGTATTCTGAGGCTCATACGTTTGAGGATAGCTCCTATTGCGTAAAAGTCATTCTGGTGAAAAAGTTCGAATCACTGATGCATGTTCAGTTGTGTTTGTTCTTGACCTCAAGTCATGATTTTTGATGGAATTGCGCCAATTTTTTTCATGAGTGTCGGCCATATCAGAATGCATCAACACACCAAATATGTGTATTCTGAGGCTCATACGTTTGAGGATAGCTCCTATTGCGTAAATGTCATTCTGGTGAAAAGTTCGAATCACTGATGCATGTTCAGTTGTGTTTGTTCTTGATCTCAAGTCATGATTTTTGATGGAATTGCGCCAATTTTTTTCATGAGTGTCCGCCATATCAGAATGCATCAACACACCAAATAAGTGTATTCTAAGGCTCATACGTTTGAGGATAGCTCCTATTGCGTAAAAGTCATTCTGGTGAAAGAGTTCGTATCACGGATGCATGTTCAGTTGTGTTTGTTCTTGATCCCAAGTCATGATTTTTGATGGAATTGCGCCAATTTTTTTCATGAGTGTCGGCCATATCAGAAAGCATGCACACACCAAATATGTGTATTCTGAGGCTGATACGTTTGAGGATAGCTCCTATTGGGATATTCTGGTGAAAAAATTCGAATCACAGATGCATGTTCAGTTGTGTTTGTTCTTGATCTCAAGTCATGAATTTTGATGGAATTGTGCCAATTCTTTTCATGAGTTTCGGCCATATCAGAATGCATCAGCACACCAAATATGTGTATTCTGAGGCTCATACGTTTGAGGATAGCTCCTATTGCGTAAATGTCATGCTTGTGAAAAAGTTCGAATCACTGATTCATGTTCAGTTGTGTTTGTTCTTGATCTCAAGTCATGATTTTTGATGGAATTGCGCCAATTTGTTTCATGAGTGTCGGCCATATCAGAATGCATCAACACACCAAATATTTGTATTCTGAGGCTCATACGTTTGAGGATAGCTCCTATTGCGTAAAAGTCATGCTTGTGAAAAAGTTCGTATCACGGATGCATGTTCAGTTGTGTTTGTTCTTGATCTCAAGTCATGATTTTTAATGGAATTGCGCCAATTTTTTTCATGAGTGTCCGCCATATCAGAATGCATCAACACACCAAATATTTGTATTCTGAGGCTCATACGTTTGAGGATAGCTCCTATTGGGTAAAAGTCATGCTTGTGAAAAGTTCGAATCACTGATTCATGTTCAGTTGTGTTTGTTCTTGATCTCAAGTCATGATTTTTGATGGAATTGCGCCAATTTTTTTCATGAGTGTCGGCCATATCAGAATGCATCAACACACCAAATATGTGTATTCTGAGGCTCATACGTTTCAGGATAGCTCCTATTGCGTAAAAGTCATGCTTGTGAAAAAGTTCGTATCACTGATGCATGTTCAGTTGTGTTTGTTCTTGATCTCAAGTCATGTTTTTTGATGGAATTGAGCCAATTTTTTTCATGAGTGTCGGCCATATCAGAATGCATCTACACACCAAATATGTGTATTCTGAGGCTCATACGTTTGAGGATAGCTCCTATTGGGTAAAAGTCATTCTGGTGAAAAAGTTCGAATCACTGATGAATGTTCAGTTGTGTTTGTTCTTGACCTCAAGTCATGATTTTTGATGGAATTGCGCCAATCTCTTTCATGAGTTTCGGCCATATCAGAATGGATCAACACACCAAATATGTGTATTCTGAGGCTCATACGTTTGAGGATAGCTCCTATTGGGTAAAAGTCATTCTGGTGAAAAAGTTCGAATCACTGATGCATGTTCAGTTGTGTTTGTTCTTGACCTCAAGTCATGATTTTTGATGGAATTGCGCCAATTTTTTTCATGAGTGTCGGCCATATCAGAATGCATCGACACACCAAATATGTGTATTCTGAGGCTCATACGTTTCAGGATAGCTCCTATTGGGTAAAAGTCATGCTTGTGAAAAAGTTCCAATCACAGATGCATGTTCAGTTGTGTTTGTTCTTGACCTCAAGTCATGATTTTTGATGGAATTGCGCCAATTTTTTTCATGACTGTCGGCCATATCAGAATGCATCAACACACCAAATATGTGTATTCTGAGGCTCATACGTTTCAGGATAGCTCCTATTGCGTAAAAGTCATTCTGGTGAAAAAGTTCGTATCACGGATGCATGTTCAGTTGTGTTTGTTCTTGATCTCAAGTCATGATTTTTGATGGAATTGCGCCAATTTTTTTCATGAGTGTCGGCCATATCAGAATGCATGCACACACCAAATATGTGTATTCTGAGGCTCATACGTTTGAGGATAGCTCCTATTGGGTCATTCCGGTGAAAAAATTCGAATCACAGATGCATGTTCAGTTGTGTTTGTTCTTGATCTCAAGTCATGAATTTTGATGGAATTGCGACAATTTTTTTCATGAGTTTCGGCCATATCAGAATGCATCAACACACCAAATATTTGTATTCTGAGGCTCATACGTTTGAGGATAGCTCCTATTGCGTAAATGTCATGCTGGTGAAAAAGTTCGAATCACTGATGCATGTTCAGTTGTGTTTGTTCTTGATCTCAAGTCATGATTTTTGATGGAATTGCGCCAATTTTTTTCATGAGTGTCGGCCATATCAGAATGCATCAACACACCAAATATGTGTATTCTGAGGCTCATACGTTTCAGGATAGCTCCTATTGCGTAAAAGTCATGCTTGTGAAAAAGTTCGTATCACGGATGCATGTTCAGTTGTGTTTGTTCTTGATCTCAAGTCATGATTTTTGATGGAATTACGCCAATTTTTTTCATAAGTGTCGGCCATATCAGAATGCATCAACACACCAAATATGTGTATTCTGAGGCTCATACGTTTGAGGATAGCTCCTATTGCGTAAAAGTCATGCTTGTGAAAAGTTCGAATCAATGATTCATGTTCAGTTGTGTTTGTTCTTGATCTCAAGTCATGATTTTTGATGGAATTGCGCCAGTTTTTTTCATGAGTTTCGGCCATATAAGAATGCATCAACACACCAAATATGTGTATTCTGAGGCTCATACGTTTGAGGATAGCTCCTATTGCGTAAAAGTCATTCTGGTGAAAAAGTTCGTATCACGGATGCATGTTCAGTTGTGTTTGTTCTTGATCTCAAGTCATGTTTTTTGATGGAATTGAGCCAATTTTTTTCATGAGTGTCGGCCATATCAGAATGCATCTACACACCAAATATGTGTATTCTGAGGCTCATACGTTTGAGGATAGCTCCTATTGCGTAAATGTCATTCTGGTGAAAAAGTTCGAATCACTGATGAATGTTCAGTTGTGTTTGTTCTTGATCTCAAGTCATGATTTTTGATGGAATTGCGCCAATCTCTTTCATGAGTTTCGGCCATATCATAATGTATCAACACACCAAATATGTGTATTCTGAGGCTCATACGTTTGAGGATAGCTCCTATTGGGTAAAAGTCATTCTGGTGAAAAAGTTCGAATCACTGATGCATGTTCAGTTGTGTTTGTTCTTGACGTCAAGTCATGATTTTTGATGGAATTGCGCCAATTTTTTTCATGAGTGTCGGCCATATCAGAATGCATCAACACACCAAATATGTGTATTCTGAGGCTCATACGTTTGAGGATAGCTCCTATTGCGTAAATGTCATGCTGGTGAAAAAGTTCGAATCACTGATGAATGTTCAGTTGTGTTTGTTCTTGATCTCAAGTCATGATTTTTTATGGAATTGCGCCAATTTTTTTCATGAGTGTCCGCCATATCAGAATGCATCGACACACCAAATATGTGTATTCTGAGGCTCATACGTTTGAGGATAGCTCCTATTGGGTAAAAGTCATTCTGGTGAAAAAGTTCGAATCACAGATGCATGTTCAGTTGTGTTTGTTCTTGACCTCAAGTCATGATTTTTGATGGAATTGCGCCAATTTTTTTCATGAGTGTCGGCCATATCAGAATGCATCAACACACCAAATATGTGTATTCTGAGGCTCATACGTTTGAGGATAGCTCCTATTGCGTAAATGTCATTCTGGTGAAAAGTTCGAATCACTGATGCATGTTCAGTTGTGTTTGTTCTTGATCTCAAGTCATGATTTTTGATGGAATTGCGCCAATTTTTTTCATGAGTGTCCGCCATATCAGAATGCATCAACACACCAAATAAGTGTATTCTAAGGCTCATACGTTTGAGGATAGCTCCTATTGCGTAAAAGTCATTCTGGTGAAAGAGTTCGTATCACGGATGCATGTTCAGTTGTGTTTGTTCTTGATCCCAAGTCATGATTTTTGATGGAATTGCGCCAATTTTTTTCATGAGTGTCGGCCATATCAGAAAGCATGCACACACCAAATATGTGTATTCTGAGGCTGATACGTTTGAGGATAGCTCCTATTGGGATATTCTGGTGAAAAAAATTCGAATCACAGATGCATGTTCAGTTGTGTTTGTTCTTGATCTCAAGTCATGAATTTTGATGGAATTGTGCCAATTCTTTTCATGAGTTTCGGCCATATCAGAATGCATCAACACACCAAATATGTGTATTCTGAGGCTCATACGTTTGAGGATAGCTCCTATTGCGTAAATGTCATGCTGGTGAAAAAGTTCGAATCACTGATTCATGTTCAGTTGTGTTTGTTCTTGATCTCAAGTCATGATTTTTGATGGAATTGCGCCAATTTGTTTCATGAGTGTCGGCCATATCAGAATGCATCAACACACCAAATATGTGTATTCTGAGGCTCATACGTTTCAGGATAGCTCCTATTGGGTAAAAGTCATGCTTGTGAAAAAGTTCGTATCACGGATGCATGTTCAGTTGTGTTTGTTCTTGATCTCAAGTCATGATTTTTAATGGAATTGCGCCAATTTTTTTCATGAGTGTCCGACATATCAGAATGCATCAACACACCAAATATTTGTATTCTGAGGCTCATACGTTTGAGGATAGCTCCTATTGGGTAAAAGTCATGCTTGTGAAAAGTTCGAATCACTGATTCATGTTCAGTTGTGTTTGTTCTTGATCTCAAGTCATGATTTTTGATGGAATTGCGCCAATTTTTTTCATGAGTGTCGGCCATATCAGAATGCATCAACACACCAAATATGTGTATTCTGAGGCTCATACGTTTCAGGATAGCTCCTATTGCGTAAAAGTCATGCTTGTGAAAAAGTTCGTATCACTGATGCATGTTCAGTTGTGTTTGTTCTTGATCTCAAGTCATGTTTTTTGATGGAATTGCGCCAATTGTTTTCATGAGAGTCGGCCATATCAGAAATCATCGACACACCAAATATGTGTATTCTGAGGCTCATACGTTTGAGGATAGCTCCTATTGCGTAAATGTCATGCTCGTGAAAAAGTTCGTATCACTGATGAATGTTCAGTTGTGTTTGTTCTTGATCTCAAGTCATGATTTTTGATGGAATTGCGCCAGTTTTTTCATGAGTTTCGGCCATATAAGAATGCATCAACACACCAAATATGTGTATTCTGAGGCTCATACGTTTGAGGATAGCTCCTATTGCGTAAAAGTCATTCTGGTGAAAGAGTTCGTATCACGGATGCATTTTCAGTTGTGTTTGTTCTTGATCCCAAGTCATGATTTTTGATGGAATTGCGCCAATTTTTTTCATGAGTGTCGGCCATATCAGAATGCATGCACACACCAAATATGTGTATTCTGAGGCTGATACGTTTGAGGATAGCTCCTATTGGGATATTCTGGTGAAAAAATTCGAATCACAGATGCATGTTCAGTTGTGTTTGTTCTTGATCTCAAGTCATGAATTTTGATGGAATTGCGCCAATTCTTTTCATGAGTTTCGGCCATATCAGAATGCATCAACACACCAAATATGTGTATTCTGAGGCTCATACGTTTGAGGATAGCTCCTATTGCGTAAATGTCATGCTGGTGAAAAAGTTCGAATCACTGATTCATGTTCAGTTGTGTTTGTTCTTGATCTCAAGTCATGATTTTTGATGGAATTGCGCCAATTTGTTTCATGAGTGTCGGCCATATCAGAATGCATCAACACACCAAATATGTGTATTCTGAGGCTCATACGTTTCAGGATAGCTCCTATTGCGTAAAAGTCATGCTTGTGAAAAAGTTCGTATCACGGATGCATGTTCAGTTGTGTTTGTTCTTGATCTCAAGTCATGATTTTTGATGGAATTGCGCCAATTTTTTTCATGAGTGTCCGCCATATCAGAATGCATCAACACACCAAATATTTGTATTCTGAGGCTCATACGTTTGAGGATAGCTCCTATTGGGTAAAAGTCATGCTTGTGAAAAGTTCGAATCACTGATTCATGTTCAGTTGTGTTTGTTCTTGATCTCAAGTCATGATTTTTGATGGAATTGCGCCAATTTTTTTCATGAGTGTCGGCCATATCAGAATGCATCAACACACCAAATATGTGTATTCTGAGGCTCATACGTTTCAGGATAGCTCCTATTGCGTAAAAGTCATTCTGGTGAAAAAGTTCGTATCACTGATGCATGTTCAGTTGTGTTTGTTCTTGATCTCAAGTCATGTTTTTTGATGGAATTGCGCCAATTGTTTTCATGAGAGTCGGCCATATCAGAAAGCATCGACACACCAAATATGTGTATTCTGAGGCTCATACGTTTGAGGATAGCTCCTATTGCGTAAATGTCATGCTGGTGAAAAAGTTCGTATCACTGATGAATGTTCAGTTGTGTTTGTTCTTGATCTCAAGTCATGATTTTTGATGGAATTGCGCCAGTTTTTTTCATGAGTTTCGGCCATATAAGAATGCACCAACACACCAAATATGTGTATTCTGAGGCTCATACGTTTGAGGATAGCTCCTATTGCGTAAAAGTCATTCTGGTGAAAAAGTTCGTATCACGGATGCATGTTCAGTTGTGTTTGTTCTTGATCTCAAGTCATGTTTTTTGATGGAATTGAGCCAATTTTTTCCATGAGTGTCGGCCATATCAGAATGCATCTACACACCAAATATGTGTATTCTGAGGCTCATACGTTTGAGGATAGCTCCTATTGGGTAAAAGTCATTCTGGTGAAAAAGTTCGAATCACTGATGAATGTTCAGTTGTGTTTGTTCTTGACCTCAAGTCATGATTTTTGATGGAATTGCGCCAATCTCTTTCATGAGTTTCGGCCATATCAGAATGTATCAACACACCAAATATGTGTATTCTGAGGCTCATACGTTTGAGGATAGCTCCTATTGGGTAAAAGTCATTCTGGTGAAAAAGTTCGAATCACTGATGCATGTTCAGTTGTGTTTGTTCTTGATCTCAAGTCATGATTTTTGATGGAATTGCGCCAATTTTTTTCATGAGTGTCCGCCATATCAGAATGCATCGACACACCAAATATGTGTATTCTGAGGCTCATACGTTTGAGGATAGCTCCTATTGGGTAAAAGTCATTCTGGTGAAAAAGTTCGAATCACAGATGCATGTTCAGTTGTGTTTGTTCTTGACCTCAAGTCATGATTTTTGATGGAATTGCGCCAATTTTTTTCATGAGTGTCGGCCATATCAGAATGCATCAACACACCAAATATGTGTATTCTGAGGCTCATACGTTTGAGGATAGCTCCTATTGCGTAAATGTCATTCTGGTGAAAAGTTCGAATCACAGATGCATGTTCAGTTGTGTTTGTTCTTGATCTCAAGTCATGATTTTTGATGGAATTGCGCCAATTTTTTTCATGAGTGTCGGCCATATCAGAATGCATCAACACACCAAATAAGTGTATTCTGAGGCTCATACGTTTGAGGATAGCTCCTATTGCGTAAAAGTCATTCTGGTGAAAGAGTTCGTATCACGGATGCATGTTCAGTTGTGTTTGTTCTTGATCCCAAGTCATGATTTTTGATGGAATTGCGCCAATTTTTTTCATGAGTGTCGGCCATATCAGAAAGCATGCACACACCAAATATGTGTATTCTGAGGCTGATACGTTTGAGGATAGCTCCTATTGGGATATTCTGGTGAAAAAATTCGAATCACAGATGCATGTTCAGTTGTGTTTGTTCTTGATCTCAAGTCATGAATTTTGATGGAATTGTGCCAATTCTTTTCATGAGTTTCGGCCATATCAGAATGCATCAACACACCAAATATGTGTATTCTGAGGCTCATACGTTTGAGGATAGCTCCTATTGCGTAAATGTCATGCTGGTGAAAAAGTTCGAATCACTGATTCATGTTCAGTTGTGTTTGTTCTTGATCTCAAGTCATGATTTTTGATGGAATTGCGCCAATTTGTTTCATGAGTGTCGGCCATATCAGAATGCATCAACACACCAAATATGTGTATTCTGAGGCTCATACGTCTCAGGATAGCTCCTATTGCGTAAAAGTCATGCTTGTGAAAAAGTTCGTATCACGGATGCATGTTCAGTTGTGTTTGTTCTTGATCTCAAGTCATGATTTTTAATGGAATTGCGCCAATTTTTTTCATGAGTGTCCGCCATATCAGAATGCATCAACACACCAAATATTTGTATTCTGAGGCTCATACGTTTGAGGATAGCTCCTATTGGGTAAAAGTCATGCTTGTGAAAAGTTCGAATCACTGATTCATGTTCAGTTGTGTTTGTTCTTGATCTCAAGTCATGATTTTTGATGGAATTGCGCCAATTTTTTTCATGAGTGTCGGCCATATCAGAATGCATCAACACACCAAATATGTGTATTCTGAGGCTCATACGTTTGAGGATAGCTCCTATTGCGTAAAAGTCATGCTTGTGAAAAAGTTCGTATCACGGATGCATGTTCAGTTGTGTTTGTTCTTGATCTCAAGTCATGTTTTTTGATGGAATTGCGCCAATTGTTTTCATGAGAGTCGGCCATATCAGAAAGCATCGACACACCAAATATGTGTATTCTGAGGCTCATACGTTTGAGGATAGCTCCTATTGCGTAAATGTCATGCTCGTGAAAAACTTCGTATCACTGATGAATGTTCAGTTGTGTTTGTTCTTGATCTCAAGTCATGATTTTTGATGGAATTGCGCCAGTTTTTTTCATGAGTTTCGGCCATATAAGAATGCATCAACACACCAAATATGTGTATTCTGAGGCTCATACGTTTGAGGATAGCTCCTATTGCGTAAAAGTCATTCTGGTGAAAGAGTTCGTATCACTGATGCATGTTCAGTTGTGTTTGTTCTTGATCCCAAGTCATGATTTTTGATGGAATTGCGCCAATTTTTTTCATGAGTGTCGGCCATATCAGAATGCATGCACACACCAAATATGTGTATTCTGAGGCTGATACGTTTGAGGATAGCTCCTATTGGGATATTCTGGTGAAAAATTCGAATCACAGATGCATGTTCAGTTGTGTTTGTTCTTGATCTCAAGTCATGAATTTTGATGGAATTGCGCCAATTCTTTTCATGAGTTTCGGCCATATCAGAATGCATCAACACACCAAATATGTGTATTCTGAGGCTCATACATTTGAGGATAGCTCCTATTGCGTAAATGTCATGCTGGTGAAAAAGTTCGAATCACTGATTCATGTTCAGTTGTGTTTGTTCTTGATCTCAAGTCATGATTTTTGATGGAATTGCGCCAATTTGTTTCATGAGTGTCGGCCATATCAGAATGCATCAACACACCAAATATGTGTATTCTGAGGCTCATACGTTTCAGGATAGCTCCTATTGCGTAAAAGTCATGCTTGTGAAAAAGTTCGTATCACGGATGCATGTTCAGTTGTGTTTGTTCTTGATCTCAAGTCATGATTTTTGATGGAATTGCGCCAATTTTTTTCATGAGTGTCCGCCATATCAGAATGCATCAACACACCAAATATTTGTATTCTGAGGCTCATACGTTTGAGGATAGCTCCTATTGGGTAAAAGTCATGCTTGTGAAAAGTTCGAATCACTGATTCATGTTCAGTTGTGTTTGTTCTTGATCTCAAGTCATGATTTTTGATGGAATTGCGCCAATTTTTTTCATGAGTGTCGGCCATATCAGAATGCATCAACACACCAAATATGTGTATTCTGAGGCTCATACGTTTCAGGATAGCTCCTATTGCGTAAAAGTCATGCTTGTGAAAAAGTTCGTATCACTGATGCATGTTCAGTTGTGTTTGTTCTTGATCTCAAGTCATGATTTTTGATGGAATTGCGCCAATTTTTTTCATGAGTGTCGGCCATATCAGAATGCATCAACACACCAAATATGTGTATTCTGAGGCTCATACGTTTCAGGATAGCTCCTATTGCGTAAAAGTCATGCTTGTGAAAAAGTTCGTATCACTGATGCATGTTCAGTTGTGTTTGTTCTTGATCTCAAGTCATGTTTTTTGATGGAATTGCGCCAATTGTTTTCATGAGAGTCGGCCATATCAGAAAGCATCGACACACCAAATATGTGTATTCTGAGGCTCATACGTTTGAGGATAGCTCCTATTGCGTAAATGTCATGCTGGTGAAAAAGTTCGTATCACTGATGAATGTTCAGTTGTGTTTGTTCTTGATCTCAAGTCATGATTTTTGATGGAATTGCGCCAGTTTTTTTCATGAGTTTCGGCCATATAAGAATGCACCAACACACCAAATATGTGTATTCTGAGGCTCATACGTTTGAGGATAGCTCCTATTGCGTAAAAGTCATTCTGGTGAAAAAGTTCGTATCACGGATGCATGTTCAGTTGTGTTTGTTCTTGATCTCAAGTCATGTTTTTTGATGGAATTGAGCCAATTTTTTCCATGAGTGTCGGCCATATCAGAATGCATCTACACACCAAATATGTGTATTCTGAGGCTCATACGTTTGAGGATAGCTCCTATTGGGTAAAAGTCATTCTGGTGAAAAAGTTCGAATCACTGATGAATGTTCAGTTGTGTTTGTTCTTGACCTCAAGTCATGATTTTTGATGGAATTGCGCCAATCTCTTTCATGAGTTTCGGCCATATCAGAATGTATCAACACACCAAATATGTGTATTCTGAGGCTCATACGTTTGAGGATAGCTCCTATTGCGTAAGAGTCATTCTGGTGAAAAAGTTCGAATCACTGATGCATGTTCAGTTGTGTTTGTTCTTGACCTCAAGTCATGATTTTTGATGGAATTGCGCCAATTTTTTTCATGAGTGTCGGCCATATCAGAATGCATCAACACACCAAATATGTGTATTCTGAGGCTCATACGTTTCAGGATAGCTCCTATTGCGTAAAAGTCATGCTGGTGAAAAAGTTCGTATCACTGATGCATGTTCAGTTGTGTTTGTTCTTGATCTCAAGTCATGTTTTTTGATGGAATTGCGCCAATTGTTTTCATGAGAGTCGGCCATATCAGAAAGCATCGACACACCAAATATGTGTATTCTGAGGCTCATACGTTTGAGGATAGCTCCTATTGCGTAAATGTCATGCTGGTGAAAAAGTTCGTATCACTGATGAATGTTCAGTTGTGTTTGTTCTTGATCTCAAGTCATGATTTTTGATGGAATTGCGCCAGTTTTTTTCATGAGTTTCGGCCATATAAGAATGCATCAACACACCAAATATGTGTATTCTGAGGCTCATACGTTTGAGGATAGCTCCTATTGCGTAAAAGTCATTCTGGTGAAAAAGTTCGTATCACGGATGCATGTTCAGTTGTGTTTGTTCTTGATCTCAAGTCATGTTTTTTGATGGAATTGAGCCAATTTTTTCCATGAGTGTCGGCCATATCAGAATGCATCTACACACCAAATATGTGTATTCTGAGGCTCATACGTTTGAGGATAGCTCCTATTGGGTAAAAGTCATTCTGGTGAAAAAGTTCGAATCACTGATGAATGTTCAGTTGTGTTTGTTCTTGACCTCAAGTCATGATTTTTGATGGAATTGCGCCAATCTCTTTCATGAGTTTCGGCCATATCAGAATGTATCAACACACCAAATATGTGTATTCTGAGGCTCATACGTTTGAGGATAGCTCCTATTGGGTAAAAGTCATTCTGGTGAAAAAGTTCGAATCACTGATGCATGTTCAGTTGTGTTTGTTCTTGACCTCAAGTCATGATTTTTGATGGAATTGCGCCAATTTTTTTCATGAGTGTCGGCCATATCAGAATGCATCTACACACCAAATATGTGTATTCTGAGGCTCATACGTTTGAGGATAGCTCCTATTGCGTAAAAGTCATTCTGGTGAAAAAGTTCGAATCACTGATGAATGTTCAGTTGTGTTTGTTCTTGACCTCAAGTCATGATTTTTGATGGAATTGCGCCAATCTCTTTCATGAGTTTCGGCCATATCAGAATGTATCAACACACCAAATATGTGTATTCTGAGGCTCATACGTTTGAGGATAGCTCCTATTGGGTAAAAGTCATTCTGGTGAAAAAGTTCGAATCACTGATGCATGTTCAGTTGTGTTTGTTCTTGACCTCAAGTCATGATTTTTGATGGAATTGCGCCAATTTTTTTCATGAGTGTCGGCCATATCAGAATGCATCTACACACCAAATATGTGTATTCTGAGGCTCATACGTTTGAGGATAGCTCCTATTGGGATATTCTGGTGAAAAAATTCGAATCACAGATGCATGTTCAGTTGTGTTTGTTCTTGATCTCAAGTCATGAATTTTGATGGAATTGTGCCAATTCTTTTCATGAGTTTCGGCCATATCAGAATGCATCAACACACCAAATATGTGTATTCTGAGGCTCATACGTTTGAGGATAGCTCCTATTGGGTAAAAGTCATTCTGGTGAAAAAGTTCGAATCACTGATGCATGTTCAGTTGTGTTTGTTCTTGACCTCAAGTCATGATTTTTGATGGAATTGCGCCAATTTTTTTCATGAGTGTCGGCCATATCAGAATGCATCAACACAATAAATATGTGTATTCTGAGGCTCATACGTTTGAGGATAGCTCCTATTGCGTAAATGTCATGCTGGTGAAAAAGTTCGAATCACTGATGAATGTTCAGTTGTGTTTGTTCTTGATCTCAAGTCATGATTTTTGATGGAATTGCGCCAATTTTTTTCATGAGTGTCCGCCATATCAGAATGCATCGACACACCAAATATGTGTATTCTGAGGCTCATACGTTTGAGGATAGCTCCTATTGGGTAAAAGTCATGCTTGTGAAAAAGTTCGAATCACAGATGCATGTTCAGTTGTGTTTGTTCTTGACCTCAAGTCATGATTTTTGATGGAATTGCGCCAATTTTTTTCATGAGTGTCGGCCATATCAGAATGCATCAACACACCAAATATGTGTATTCTGAGGCTCATACGTTTGAGGATAGCTCCTATTGCGTAAAAGTCATTCTGGTGAAAGAGTTCGTATCACGGATGCATGTTCAGTTGTGTTTGTTCTTGATCCCAAGTCATGATTTTTGATGGAATTGCGCCAATTTTTTTCATGAGTGTCGGCCATATCAGAATGCATGCACACACCAAATATGTGTATTCTGAGGCTGATACGTTTGAGGATAGCTCCTATTGGGATATTCTGGTGAAAAAATTCGAATCACAGATGCATGTTCAGTTGTGTTTGTTCTTGATCTCAAGTCATGAATTTTGATGGAATTGTGCCAATTCTTTTCATGAGTTTCGGCCATATCAGAATGCATCAACACACCAAATATGTGTATTCTGAGGCTCATACGTTTGAGGATAGCTCCTATTGCGTAAATGTCATGCTGGTGAAAAAGTTCGAATCACTGATTCATGTTCAGTTGTGTTTGTTCTTGATCTCAAGTCATGATTTTTGATGGAATTGCGCCAGTTTTTTTCATGAGTGTCGGCCATATCAGAATGCATCAACACACCAAATATGTGTATTCTGAGGCTCATACGTTTCAGGATAGCTCCTATTGCGTAAAAGTCATGCTTGTGAAAAAGTTCGTATCACGGATGCATGTTCAGTTGTGTTTGTTCTTGATCTCAAGTCATGATTTTTGATGGAATTGCGCCAATTTTTTTCATGAGTGTCCGCCATATCAGAATGCATCAACACACCAAATATTTGTATTCTGAGGCTCATACGTTTGAGGATAGCTCCTATTGGGTAAAAGTCATGCTTGTGAAAAGTTCGAATCACTGATTCATGTTCAGTTGTGTTTGTTCTTGATCTCAAGTCATGATTTTTGATGGAATTGCGCCAATTTTTTTCATGAGTGTCGGCCATATCAGAATGCATCAACACACCAAATATGTGTATTCTGAGGCTCATACGTTTCAGGATAGCTCCTATTGCGTAAAAGTCATGCTTGTGAAAAAGTTCGTATCACTGATGCATGTTCAGTTGTGTTTGTTCTTGATCTCAAGTCATGTTTTTTGATGGAATTGCGCCAATTGTTTTCATGAGAGTCGGCCATATCAGAAAGCATCGACACATCAAATATGTGTATTCTGAGGCTCATACGTTTGAGGATAGCTCCTATTGCGTAAATGTCATGCTGGTGAAAAAGTTCGTATCACTGATGAATGTTCAGTTGTGTTTGTTCTTGATCTCAAGTCATGATTTTTGATGGAATTGCGCCAGTTTTTTTCATGAGTTTCGGCCATATAAGAATGCATCAACACACCAAATATGTGTATTCTGAGGCTCATACGTTTGAGGATAGCTCCTATTGCGTAAAAGTCATTCTGGTGAAAAAGTTCGTATCACGGATGCATGTTCAGTTGTGTTTGTTCTTGATCTCAAGTCATGTTTTTTGATGGAATTGCGCCAATTTTTTTCATGAGTGTCCGCCATATCAGAATGCATCGACACACCAAATATGTGTATTCTGAGGCTCATACGTTTGAGGATAGCTCCTATTGGGTAAAAGTCATGCTTGTGAAAAAGTTCGAATCACAGATGCATGTTCAGTTGTGTTTGTTCTTGACCTCAAGTCATGATTTTTGATGGAATTGCGCCAATTTTTTTCATGAGTGTCGGCCATATCAGAATGCATCAACACACCAAATATGTGTATTCTGAGGCTCATACGTTTGAGGATAGCTCCTATTGCGTAAAAGTCATTCTGGTGAAAGAGTTCGTATCACGGATGCATGTTCAGTTGTGTTTGTTCTTGATCCCAAGTCATGATTTTTGATGGAATTGCGCCAATTTTTTTCATGAGTGTCGGCCATATCAGAATGCATGCACACACCAAATATGTGTATTCTGAGGCTGATACGTTTGAGGATAGCTCCTATTGGGATATTCTGGTGAAAAAATTCGAATCACAGATGCATGTTCAGTTGTGTTTGTTCTTGATCTCAAGTCATGAATTTTGATGGAATTGTGCCAATTCTTTTCATGAGTTTCGGCCATATCAGAATGCATCAACACACCAAATATGTGTATTCTGAGGCTCATACGTTTGAGGATAGCTCCTATTGCGTAAATGTCATGCTGGTGAAAAAGTTCGAATCACTGATTCATGTTCAGTTGTGTTTGTTCTTGATCTCAAGTCATGATTTTTGATGGAATTGCGCCAGTTTTTTTCATGAGTGTCGGCCATATCAGAATGCATCAACACACCAAATATGTGTATTCTGAGGCTCATACGTTTCAGGATAGCTCCTATTGCGTAAAAGTCATGCTTGTGAAAAAGTTCGTATCACGGATGCATGTTCAGTTGTGTTTGTTCTTGATCTCAAGTCATGATTTTTGATGGAATTGCGCCAATTTTTTTCATGAGTGTCCGCCATATCAGAATGCATCAACACACCAAATATTTGTATTCTGAGGCTCATACGTTTGAGGATAGCTCCTATTGGGTAAAAGTCATGCTTGTGAAAAGTTCGAATCACTGATTCATGTTCAGTTGTGTTTGTTCTTGATCTCAAGTCATGATTTTTGATGGAATTGCGCCAATTTTTTTCATGAGTGTCGGCCATATCAGAATGCATCAACACACCAAATATGTGTATTCTGAGGCTCATACGTTTCAGGATAGCTCCTATTGCGTAAAAGTCATGCTTGTGAAAAAGTTCGTATCACTGATGCATGTTCAGTTGTGTTTGTTCTTGATCTCAAGTCATGTTTTTTGATGGAATTGCGCCAATTGTTTTCATGAGAGTCGGCCATATCAGAAAGCATCGACACATCAAATATGTGTATTCTGAGGCTCATACGTTTGAGGATAGCTCCTATTGCGTAAATGTCATGCTGGTGAAAAAGTTCGTATCACTGATGAATGTTCAGTTGTGTTTGTTCTTGATCTCAAGTCATGATTTTTGATGGAATTGCGCCAGTTTTTTTCATGAGTTTCGGCCATATAAGAATGCATCAACACACCAAATATGTGTATTCTGAGGCTCATACGTTTGAGGATAGCTCCTATTGCGTAAAAGTCATTCTGGTGAAAAAGTTCGTATCACGGATGCATGTTCAGTTGTGTTTGTTCTTGATCTCAAGTCATGTTTTTTGATGGAATTGAGCCAATTTTTTCCATGAGTGTCGGCCATATCAGAATGCATCTACACACCAAATATGTGTATTCTGAGGCTCATACGTTTGAGGATAGCTCCTATTGGGTAAAAGTCATTCTGGTGAAAAAGTTCGAATCACTGATGAATGTTCAGTTGTGTTTGTTCTTGACCTCAAGTCATGATTTTTGATGGAATTGCGCCAATCTCTTTCATGAGTTTCGGCCATATCAGAATGTATCAACACACCAAATATGTGTATTCTGAGGCTCATACGTTTGAGGATAGCTCCTATTGGGTAAAAGTCATTCTGGTGAAAAAGTTCGAATCACTGATGCATGTTCAGTTGTGTTTGTTCTTGACCTCAAGTCATGATTTTTGATGGAATTGCGCCAATTTTTTTCATGAGTGTCGGCCATATCAGAATGCATCTACACACCAAATATGTGTATTCTGAGGCTCATACGTTTGAGGATAGCTCCTATTGCGTAAAAGTCATTCTGGTGAAAAAGTTCGAATCACTGATGAATGTTCAGTTGTGTTTGTTCTTGACCTCAAGTCATGATTTTTGATGGAATTGCGCCAATCTCTTTCATGAGTTTCGGCCATATCAGAATGTATCAACACACCAAATATGTGTATTCTGAGGCTCATACGTTTGAGGATAGCTCCTATTGGGTAAAAGTCATTCTGGTGAAAAAGTTCGAATCACTGATGCATGTTCAGTTGTGTTTGTTCTTGACCTCAAGTCATGATTTTTGATGGAATTGCGCCAATTTTTTTCATGAGTGTCGGCCATATCAGAATGCATCAACACACCAAATATGTGTATTCTGAGGCTCATACGTTTAAGATAGCTCCTATTGCGTAAATGTCATGCTGGTGAAAAAGTTCGAATCACTGATGAATGTTCAGTTGTGTTTGTTCTTGATCTCAAGTCATGATTTTTGATGGAATTGCGCCAATTTTTTTCATGAGTGTCGGCCATATCAGAATGCATCGACACACCAAATATGTGTATTCTGAGGCTCATACGTTTGAGGATAGCTCCTATTGGGTAAAAGTCATTCTGGTGAAAAAGTTCGAATCACAGATGCATGTTCAGTTGTGTTTGTTCTTGACCTCAAGTCATGATTTTTGATGGAATTCCGCCAATTTTTTTCATGAGTGTCGGCCATATCAGAATGCATCAACACACCAAATATGTGTATTCTGAGGCTCATACGTTTGAGGATAGCTCCTATTGCGTAAATGTCATTCTGGTGAAAAAGTTCGAATCACTGATTCATGTTCAGTTGTGTTTGTTCTTGATCTCAAGTCATGATTTTTGATGGAATTGCGCCAATTTTTTTCATGAGTGTCGACCATATCAGAATGCATCAACACACCAAATATATGTATTCTGAGGCTCATACGTTTGAGGATAGCTCCTATTGCGTAAAAGTCATTCTGGTGAAAAAGTTCGTATCACGGATGCATGTTCAGTTGTGTTTGTTCTTGATCTCAAGTCATGATTTTTGATGGAATTGCGCCAACTTTTTTCATGAGTGTCGGCCATATCAGAATGCATGCACACACCAAATATGTGTATTCTGAGGCTGATACGTTTGAGGATAGCTCCTATTGGGTCATTCTGGTGAAAAAATTCGAATCACTGATGCATGTTCAGTTGTGTTTGTTCTTGATCTCAAGTCATGAATTTTGATGGAATTGCGCCAATTTTTTTCATGAGTGTCGGCCATATCAGAATGCATCAACACACCAAATATGTGTATTCTGAGGCTCATACGTTTGAGGATAGCTCCTATTGCGTAAATGTCATGCTGGTGAAAAAGTTCGAATCACTGATGAATGTTCAGTTGTGTTTGTTCTTGATCTCAAGTCATGATTTTTGATGGAATTGCGCCAATTTTTTTCATGAGTGTCCGCCATATCAGAATGCATCGACACACCAAATATGTGTATTCTGAGGCTCATACGTTTGAGGATAGCTCCTATTGGGTAAAAGTCATTCTGGTGAAAAAGTTCGAATCACAGATGCATGTTCAGTTGTGTTTGTTCTTGACCTCAAGTCATGATTTTTGATGGAATTCCGCCAATTATTTTCATGAGTGTCCGCCATTTCAGAATGCATCAACACACCAAATATGTGTATTCTGAGGCTCATACGTTTGAGGATAGCTCCTATTGCGTAAATGTCATTCTGGTGAAAAAGTTCGAATCACTGATGAATGTTCAGTTGTGTTTGTTCTTGATCTCAAGTCATGATTTTTGATGGAATTGCGCCAATTTTTTTCATGAGTGTCGACCATATCAGAATGCATCAACACACCAAATATGTGTATTCTGAGGCTCATACGTTTGAGGATAGCTCCTATTGCGTAAAAGTCATTCTGGTGAAAAAGTTCGTATCACGGATGCATGTTCAGTTGTGTTTGTTCTTGATCTCAAGTCATGATTTTTGATGGAATTGCGCCAATTTTTTTCATGAGTGTCGGCCATATCAGAATGCATGCACACACCAAATATGTGTATTCTGAGGCTGATACGTTTGAGGATAGCTCCTATTGGGTCATTCTGGTGAAAAAATTCGAATCACTGATGCATGTTCAGTTGTGTTTGTTCTTGATCTCAAGTCATGAATTTTGATGGAATTGCGCCAATTTTTTTCATGAGAGTCGGCCATATCAGAATGCATCAACACACCAAATATGTGTATTCTGAGGCTCATACGTTTGAGGATAGCTCCTATTGCGTAAATGTCATGCTTGTGAAAAAGTTCGAATCACTGATGAATGTTCAGTTGTGTTTGTTCTTGATCTCAAGTCATGATTTTTTATGGAATTGCGCCAATTTTTTTCATGAGTGTCCGCCATATCAGAATGCATCGACACACCAAATATGTGTATTCTGAGGCTCATACGTTTGAGGATAGCTCCTATTGGGTAAAAGTCATTCTGGTGAAAAAGTTCGAATCACAGATGCATGTTCAGTTGTGTTTGTTCTTGACCTCAAGTCATGATTTTTGATGGAATTGCGCCAATTTGTTTCATGAGTGTCGGCCATATCAGAATGCATCAACACACCAAATATGTGTATTCTGAGGCTCATACGTTTGAGGATAGCTCCTATTGCGTAAATGTCATTCTGGTGAAAAAGTTCGAATCACTGATTCATGTTCAGTTGTGTTTGTTCTTGATCTCAAGTCATGATTTTTGATGGAATTGCGCCAATTTTTTTCATGAGTGTCCGCCATATCAGAATGCATGCACACACCAAATATGTGTATTCTGAGGCTCATACGTTTGAGGATAGCTCCTATTGGGATATTCTGGTGAAAAAATTCGAATCACAGATGCATGTTCAGTTGTGTTTGTTCTTGATCTCAAGTCATGAATTTTGATGGAATTGCGCCAATCTTTTTCATGAGTTTCGGCCATATCAGAATGCATCAACACACCAAATATGTGTATTCTGAGGCTCATACGTTTGAGGATAGCTCCTATTGCGTAAATGTCATGCTGGTGAAAAAGTTCGAATCACTGATTCATGTTCAGTTGTGTTTGTTCTTGATCTCAAGTCATGAATTTTGATGGAATTGCGCCAATTTTTTTCATGAGTGTCGGCCATATCAGAATGCATCCACACACCAAATATGTGTATTCTGAGGCTCATACGTTTCAGGATAGCTCCTATTGCGTAAAAGTCATGCTTGTGAAAAAGTTCGTATCACTGATGCATGTTCAGTTGTGTTTGTTCTTGATCTCAAGTCATGTTTTTTGATGGAATTGCGCCAATTGTTTTCATGAGAGTCGGCCATATCAGAATGCATCGACACACCAAATATGTGTATTCTGAGGCTCATACGTTTGAGGATAGCTCCTATTTGGTAAAAGTCATTCTGGTGAAAAAGTTCGAATCACTGATGCATGTTCAGTTGTGTTTGTTCTTGACCTCAAGTCATGATTTTTGATGGAATTGCGCCAATTTTTTTGATGAGTGTCGGCCATATCAGAATGCATCAACACACCAAATATGTGTATTCTGAGGCTCATACGTTTGAGGATAGCTCCTATTGCGTAAATGTCATTCTGGTGAAAAAGTTCGAATCACTGATTCATGTTCAGTTGTGTTTGTTCTTGATCTCAAGTCATGATTTTTGATGGAATTGCGCCAATTTTTTTCATGAGTGTCGGCCATATCAGAATGCATGCACACACCAAATATGTGTATTCTGAGGCTCATACGTTTGAGGATAGCTCCTATTGGGTCATTCTGGTGAAAAAATTCGAATCACAGATGCATGTTCAGTTGTGTTTGTTCTTGATCTCAAGTCATGATTTTTGATGGAATTGCGCCAATTGTTTTCATGAGAGTCGGCCATATCAGAATGCATCGACACACCAAATATGTGTATTCTGAGGCTCATACGTTTGAGGATAGCTCCTATTGGGTAAAAGTCATTCTGGTGAAAAAGTTCGAATCACTGATGCATGTTCAGTTGTGTTTGTTCTTGACCTCAAGTCATGATTTTTGATGGAATTGCGCCAATTTTTTTGATGAGTGTCGGCCATATCAGAATGCATCAACACACCAAATATGTGTATTCTGAGGCTCATACGTTTGAGGATAGCTCCTATTGCGTAAATGTCATGCTGGTGAAAAAGTTCGAATCACTGAATTCATGTTCAGTTGTGTTTGTTCTTGATCTCAAGTCATGATTTTTGATGGAATTGCGCCAATTTTTTTCATGAGTGTCCGCCATATAAGAATGCATCAACACACCAAATATGTGTATTCTGAGGCTCATACGTTTGAGGATAGCTCCTATTGCGTAAAAGTCATTCTGGTGAAAAAGTTCGTATCACGGATGCATGTTCAGTTGTGTTTGTTCTTGATCTCAAGTCATGATTTTTGATGGAATTGCGCCAATTTTTTTCATGAGTGTCGGCCATATCAGAATGCATCAACACACCAAATATGTGTATTCTGAGGCTGATACGTTTGAGGATAGCTCCTATTGGGTCATTCTGGTGAAAAAATTCGAATCACAGATGCATGTTCAGTTGTGTTTGTTCTTGATCTCAAGTCATGATTTTTGATGGAATTGCGCCAATTTTTTTCAAGAGTGTCCGCCGTATCAGAATGCATGCACACACCAAATATGTGTATTCTGAGGCTCATACGTTTGAGGATAGCTCCTATTGGGTCATTCTGGTTAAAAAATTCGAATCACAGATGCATGTTCAGTTGTGTTTGTTCTTGATCTCAAGTCATGAATTTTGATGGAATTGCGCCAATTTTTTTCATGAGTGTCGGCCATATCAGAATGCATCAACACACCAAATATGTGTATTCTGAGGCTCATACGTTTGAGGATAGCTCCTATTGCGTAAATGTCATGCTTGTGAAAAAGTTCGAATCACTGATGAATGTTCAGTTGTGTTTGTTCTTGATCTCAAGTCATGATTTTTGATGGAATTGCGCCAATTTTTTTCGTGAGTGTCCGCCATATCAGAATGCATCGACACACCAAATATGTGTATTCTGAGGCTCATACGTTTGAGGATAGCTCCTATTGGGTAAAAGTCATTCTGGTGAAAAAGTTCGAATCACAGATGCATGTTCAGTTGTGTTTGTTCTTGACCTCAAGTCATGATTTTTGATGGAATTGCGCCAATTTGTTTCATGAGTGTCGGCCATATCAGAATGCATCGACACACCAAATAAGTGTATTCTGAGGCTCATACGTTTGAGGATAGCTCCTATTGCGTAAAAGTCATGCTTGTGAAAAGTTCGAATCAATGATTCATGTTCAGTTGTGTTTGTTCTTGATCTCAAGTCATGATTTTTGATGGAATTGCGCCAGTTTTTTTCATGAGTTTCGGCCATATAAGAATGCATCAACACACCAAATATGTGTATTCTGAGGCTCATACGTTTGAGGATAGCTCCTATTGCGTAAAAGTCATTCTGGTGAAAAAGTTCGTATCACGGATGCATGTTCAGTTGTGTTTGTTCTTGATCTCAAGTCATGTTTTTTGATGGAATTGAGCCAATTTTTTTCATGAGTGTCGGCCATATCAGAATGCATCTACACACCAAATATGTGTATTCTGAGGCTCATACGTTTGAGGATAGCTCCTATTGCGTAAAAGTCATTCTGGTGAAAAAGTTCGAATCACTGATGAATGTTCAGTTGTGTTTGTTCTTGATCTCAAGTCATGATTTTTGATGGAATTGCGCCAATCTCTTTCATGAGTTTCGGCCATATCATAATGTATCAACACACCAAATATGTGTATTCTGAGGCTCATACGTTTGAGGATAGCTCCTATTGGGAAAAAGTCATTTTGGTGAAAAAGTTCGAATCACTGATGCATGTTCAGTTGTGTTTGTTCTTGACCTCAAGTCATGATTTTTGATGGAATTGCGCCAATTTCTTTCATGAGTGTCGGCCATATCAGAATGCATCAACACACCAAATATGTGTATTCTGAGGCTCATACGTTTGAGGATAGCTCCTATTGGGTCATTCTGGTGAAAAAATTCGAATCACTGATGCATGTTCAGTTGTGTTTGTTCTTGATCTCAAGTCATGAATTTTGATGGAATTGCGCCAATTTTTTTCATGAGTGTCGGCCATATCAGAATGCATCAACACACCAAATATGTGTATTCTGAGGCTCATACGTTTGAGGATAGCTCCTATTGCGTAAATGTCATGCTTGTGAAAAAGTTCGAATCACTGATGAATGTTCAGTTGTGTTTGTTCTTGATCTCAAGTCATGATTTTTGATGGAATTGAGCCAATTTTTTTCATGAGTGTCCGCCATATCAGAATGCATCGACACACCAAATATGTGTATTCTGAGGCTCATACGTTTGAGGATAGCTCCTATTGGGTAAAAGTCATTCTGGTGAAAAAGTTCGAATCACAGATGCATGTTCAGTTGTGTTTGTTCTTGACCTCAAGTCATGATTTTTGATGGAATTGCGCCAATTTGTTTCATGAGTGTCGGCCATATCAGAATGCATCGACACACCAAATAAGTGTATTCTGAGGCTCATACGTTTGAGGATAGCTCCTATTGCGTAAAAGTCATGCTTGTGAAAAGTTCGAATCAATGATTCATGTTCAGTTGTGTTTGTTCTTGATCTCAAGTCATGATTTTTGATGGAATTGCGCCAGTTTTTTTCATGAGTTTCGGCCATATAAGAATGCATCAACACACCAAATATGTGTATTCTGAGGCTCATACGTTTGAGGATAGCTCCTATTGCGTAAAAGTCATTCTGGTGAAAAAGTTCGTATCACGGATGCATGTTCAGTTGTGTTTGTTCTTGATCTCAAGTCATGTTTTTTGATGGAATTGAGCCAATTTTTTTCATGAGTGTCGGCCATATCAGAATGCATCTACACACCAAATATGTGTATTCTGAGGCTCATACGTTTCAGGATAGCTCCTATTGCGTAAAAGTCATTCTGGTGAAAAAGTTCGAATCACTGATGAATGTTCAGTTGTGTTTGTTCTTGATCTCAAGTCATGATTTTTGATGGAATTGCGCCAATCTCTTTCATGAGTGTCGGCCATATCATAATGTATCAACACACCAAATATGTGTATTCTGAGGCTCATACGTTTGAGGATAGCTCCTATTGGGTAAAAGTCATTCTGGTGAAAAAGTTCGAATCACTGATGCATGTTCAGTTGTGTTTGTTCTTGACCTCAAGTCATGATTTTTGATGGAATTGCGCCAATTTCTTTCATGAGTGTCGGCCATATCAGAATGCATCAACACACCAAATATGTGTATTCTGAGGCTCATACGTTTGAGGATAGCTCCTATTGCGTAAATGTCATGCTGGTGAAAAAGTTCGAATCACTGATGAATGTTCAGTTGTGTTTGTTCTTGATCTCAAGTCATGATTTTTGATGGAATTGCGCCAATTTTTTTCATGAGTGTCCGCCATATCAGAATGCATCGACACACCAAATATGTGTATTCTGAGGCTCATACGTTTGAGGATAGCTCCTATTGGGTAAAAGTCATGCTTGTGAAAAAGTTCGAATCACAGATGCATGTTCAGTTGTGTTTGTTCTTGACCTCAAGTCATGATTTTTGATGGAATTGCGCCAATTTTTTTCATGAGTGTCGGCCATATCAGAATGCATCAACACACCAAATATGTGTATTCTGAGGCTCATACGTTTGAGGATAGCTCCTATTGCGTAAATGTCATTCTGGTGAAAAAGTTCGAATCACTGATGAATGTTCAGTTGTGTTTGTTCTTGATCTCAAGTCATGATTTTTGATGGAATTGCGCCAATTTTTTTCATGAGTGTCCGCCATATCAGAATGCATCAACACACCAAATATGTGTATTCTGAGGCTCATACGTTTGAGGATAGCTCCTATTGCGTAAAAGTCATTCTGGTGAAAGAGTTCGTATCACGGATGCATGTTCAGTTGTGTTTGTTCTTGATCCCAAGTCATGATTTTTGATGGAATTGCGCCAATTTTTTTCATGAGTGTCGGCCATATCAGAATGCATGCACACACCAAATATGTGTATTCTGAGGCTGATACGTTTGAGGATAGCTCCTATTGGGATATTCTGGTGAAAAAATTCGAATCACAGATGCATGTTCAGTTGTGTTTGTTCTTGATCTCAAGTCATGAATTTTGATGGAATTGTGCCAATTCTTTTCATGAGTTTCGGCCATATCAGAATGCATCAACACACCAAATATGTGTATTCTGAGGCTCATACGTTTGAGGATAGCTCCTATTGCGTAAATGTCATGCTGGTGAAAAAGTTCGAATCACTGATTCATGTTCAGTTGTGTTTGTTCTTGATCTCAAGTCATGATTTTTGATGGAATTGCGCCAATTTGTTTCATGAGTGTCGGCCATATCAGAATGCATCAACACACCAAATATGTGTATTCTGAGGCTCATACGTTTCAGGATAGCTCCTATTGCGTAAAAGTCATGCTTGTGAAAAAGTTCGTATCACGGATGCATGTTCAGTTGTGTTTGTTCTTGATCTCAAGTCATGATTTTTGATGGAATTGCGCCAATTTTTTTCATGAGTGTCCGCCATATCAGAATGCATCAACACACCAAATATTTGTATTCTGAGGCTCATACGTTTGAGGATAGCTCCTATTGGGTAAAAGTCATGCTTGTGAAAAGTTCGAATCACTGATTCATGTTCAGTTGTGTTTGTTCTTGATCTCAAGTCATGATTTTTGATGGAATTGCGCCAATTTTTTTCATGAGTGTCGGCCATATCAGAATGCATCGACACACCAAATATGTGTATTCTGAGGCTCATACGTTTCAGGATAGCTCCTATTGCGTAAATGTCATGCTGGTGAAAAAGTTCGTATCACTGATGAATGTTCAGTTGTGTTTGTTCTTGATCTCAAGTCATGATTTTTGATGGAATTGCGCCAGTTTTTTTCATGAGTTTTGGCCATATAAGAATGCATCAACACACCAAATATGTGTATTCTGAGGCTCATACGTTTGAGGATAGCTCCTATTGCGTAAAAGTCATTCTGGTGAAAAAGTTCGTATCACGGATGCATGTTCAGTTGTGTTTGTTCTTGATCTCAAGTCATGTTTTTTGATGGAATTGAGCCAATTTTTTCCATGAGTGTCGGCCATATCAGAATGCATCTACACACCAAATATGTGTATTCTGAGGCTCATACGTTTGAGGATAGCTCCTATTGGGTAAAAGTCATTCTGGTGAAAAAGTTCGAATCACTGATGAATGTTCAGTTGTGTTTGTTCTTGACCTCAAGTCATGATTTTTGATGGAATTGCGCCAATCTCTTTCATGAGTTTCGGCCATATCAGAATGTATCAACACACCAAATATGTGTATTCTGAGGCTCATACGTTTGAGGATAGCTCCTATTGGGTCATTCTGGTGAAAAAATTCGAATCACAGATGCATGTTCAGTTGTGTTTGTTCTTGATCTCAAGTCATGAATTTTGATGGAATTGCGCCAATTTTTTTCATGAGTGTCGGCCATATCAGAATGCATCAACACACCAAATATGTGTATTCTGAGGCTCATACGTTTGAGGATAGCTCCTATTGCGTAAATGTCATGCTGGTGAAAAAGTTCGAATCACTGATGAATGTTCAGTTGTGTTTGTTCTTGATCTCAAGTCATGATTTTTGATGGAATTGCGCCAATTTTTTTCATGAGTGTCCGCCATATCAGAATGCATCGACACACCAAATATGTGTATTCTGAGGCTCATACGTTTGAGGATAGCTCCTATTGGGTAAAAGTCATTCTGGTGAAAAAGTTCGAATCACAGATGCATGTTCAGTTGTGTTTGTTCTTGACCTCAAGTCATGATTTTTGATGGAATTGCGCCAATTTTTTTCATGAGTGTCGGCCATATCAGAATGCATCAACACACCAAATATGTGTATTCTGAGGCTCATACGTTTGAGGATAGCTCCTATTGCGTAAATGTCATTCTGGTGAAAAAGTTCGAATCACTGATTCATGTTCAGTTGTGTTTGTTCTTGATCTCAAGTCATGATTTTTGATGGAATTGCGCCAATGTTTTTCATGAGTGTCGACCATATCAGAATGCATCAACACACCAAATATGTGTATTCTGAGGCTCATACGTTTGAGGATAGCTCCTATTGCGTAAAAGTCATTCTGGTGAAAAAGTTCGTATCACGGATGCATGTTCAGTTGTGTTTGTTCTTGATCTCAAGTCATGATTTTTGATGGAATTGCGCCAATTTTTTTCATGAGTGTCGGCCATATCAGAATACATCAACACACCAAATATGTGTATTCTGAGGCTCATACGTTTGAGGATAGCTCCTATTGCGTAAAAGTCATTCTGGTGAAAAAGTTCGTATCACGGATGCATGTTCAGTTGTGTTTGTTCTTGATCTCAAGTCATGATTTTTGATGGAATTGCGCCAATTTTTTTCATGAGTGTCGGCCATATCAGAATGCATGCACACACCAAATATGTGTATTCTGAGGCTGATACGTTTGAGGATAGCTCCTATTGGGTCATTCTGGTGAAAAAATTCGAATCACAGATGCATGTTCAGTTGTGTTTGTTCTTGATCTCAAGTCATGAATTTTGATGGAATTGCGCCAATCTTTTTCATGAGTTTCGGCCATATCAGAATGCATCAACACACCAAATATGTGTATTCTGAGGCTCATACGTTTGAGGATAGCTCCTATTGCGTAAATGTCATGCTGGTGAAAAAGTTCGAATCACTGATTCATGTTCAGTTGTCATGCTTGATCTCAAGTCATGATTTTTGATGGAATTGCGCCAATTTTTTTCATGAGTGTCGGCCATATCAGAATGCATCAACACACCAAATATGTGTATTCTGAGGCTCATACGTTTGAGGATAGCTCCTATTGCGTAAATGTCATGCTGGTGAAAAAGTTCGAATCACTGAATTCATGTTCAGTTGTGTTTGTTCTTGATCTCAAGTCATGATTTTTGATGGAATTGCGCCAATTTTTTTCATGAGTGTCGGCCATATCAGAATGCATCAACACACCAAATATGTGTATTCTGAGGCTCATACGTTTGAGGATAGCTCCTATTGGGTAAAAGTCATTCTGGTGAAAAAGTTCGTATCACGGATGCATGTTCAGTTGTGTTTGTTCTTGATCTCAAGTCATGATTTTTGATGGAATTGCGCCAATTTTTTTCATGAGTGTCGGCCATATCAGAATGCATCAACACACCAAATATGTGTATTCTGAGGCTCATACGTTTGAGGATAGCTCCTATTGCGTAAATGTCATGCTGGTGAAAAAGTTCGAATCACTGATGAATGTTCAGTTGTGTTTGTTCTTGATCTCAAGTCATGATTTTTGATGGAATTGCGCCAATTTTTTTCATGAGTGTCCGCCATATCAGAATGCATCGACACACCAAATATGTGTATTCTGAGGCTCATACGTTTGAGGATAGCTCCTATTGGGTAAAAGTCATTCTGGTGAAAAAGTTCGAATCACAGATGCATGTTCAGTTGTGTTTGTTCTTGACCTCAAGTCATGATTTTTGATGGAATTGCGCCAATTTTTTTCATGAGTGTCGGCCATATCAGAATGCATCAACACACCAAATATGTGTATTCTGAGGCTCATACGTTTGAGGATAGCTCCTATTGCGTAAATGTCATTCTGGTGAAAAAGTTCGAATCACTGATTCATGTTCAGTTGTGTTTGTTCTTGATCTCAAGTCATGATTTTTGATGGAATTGCGCCAATGTTTTTCATGAGTGTCGACCATATCAGAATGCATCAACACACCAAATATGTGTATTCTGAGGCTCATACGTTTGAGGATAGCTCCTATTGCGTAAAAGTCATTCTGGTGAAAAAGTTCGTATCACGGATGCATGTTCAGTTGTGTTTGTTCTTGATCTCAAGTCATGAATTTTGATGGAATTGTGCCAATTCTTTTCATGAGTTTCGGCCATATCAGAATGCATCAACACACCAAATATGTGTATTCTGAGGCTCATACGTTTGAGGATAGCTCCTATTGCGTAAATGTCATGCTGGTGAAAAAGTTCGAATCACTGATTCATGTTCAGTTGTGTTTGTTCTTGATCTCAAGTCATGATTTTTGATGGAATTGCGCCAATTTGTTTCATGAGTGTCGGCCATATCAGAATGCATCAACACACCAAATATGTGTATTCTGAGGCTCATACGTTTCAGGATAGCTCCTATTGCGTAAAAGTCATGCTTGTGAAAAAGTTCGTATCACGGATGCATGTTCAGTTGTGTTTGTTCTTGATCTCAAGTCATGATTTTTGATGGAATTGCGCCAATTTTTTTCATGAGTGTCCGCCATATCAGAATGCATCAACACACCAAATATTTGTATTCTGAGGCTCATACGTTTGAGGATAGCTCCTATTGGGTAAAAGTCATGCTTGTGAAAAGTTCGAATCACTGATTCATGTTCAGTTGTGTTTGTTCTTGATCTCAAGTCATGATTTTTGATGGAATTGCGCCAATTTTTTTCATGAGTGTCGGCCATATCAGAATGCATCGACACACCAAATATGTGTATTCTGAGGCTCATACGTTTCAGGATAGCTCCTATTGCGTAAATGTCATGCTGGTGAAAAAGTTCGTATCACTGATGAATGTTCAGTTGTGTTTGTTCTTGATCTCAAGTCATGATTTTTGATGGAATTGCGCCAGTTTTTTTCATGAGTTTTGGCCATATAAGAATGCATCAACACACCAAATATGTGTATTCTGAGGCTCATACGTTTGAGGATAGCTCCTATTGCGTAAAAGTCATTCTGGTGAAAAAGTTCGTATCACGGATGCATGTTCAGTTGTGTTTGTTCTTGATCTCAAGTCATGTTTTTTGATGGAATTGAGCCAATTTTTTCCATGAGTGTCGGCCATATCAGAATGCATCTACACACCAAATATGTGTATTCTGAGGCTCATACGTTTGAGGATAGCTCCTATTGGGTAAAAGTCATTCTGGTGAAAAAGTTCGAATCACTGATGAATGTTCAGTTGTGTTTGTTCTTGACCTCAAGTCATGATTTTTGATGGAATTGCGCCAATCTCTTTCATGAGTTTCGGCCATATCAGAATGTATCAACACACCAAATATGTGTATTCTGAGGCTCATACGTTTGAGGATAGCTCCTATTGGGTCATTCTGGTGAAAAAATTCGAATCACAGATGCATGTTCAGTTGTGTTTGTTCTTGATCTCAAGTCATGAATTTTGATGGAATTGCGCCAATTTTTTTCATGAGTGTCGGCCATATCAGAATGCATCAACACACCAAATATGTGTATTCTGAGGCTCATACGTTTGAGGATAGCTCCTATTGCGTAAATGTCATGCTGGTGAAAAAGTTCGAATCACTGATGAATGTTCAGTTGTGTTTGTTCTTGATCTCAAGTCATGATTTTTGATGGAATTGCGCCAATTTTTTTCATGAGTGTCCGCCATATCAGAATGCATCGACACACCAAATATGTGTATTCTGAGGCTCATACGTTTGAGGATAGCTCCTATTGGGTAAAAGTCATTCTGGTGAAAAAGTTCGAATCACAGATGCATGTTCAGTTGTGTTTGTTCTTGACCTCAAGTCATGATTTTTGATGGAATTGCGCCAATTTTTTTCATGAGTGTCGGCCATATCAGAATGCATCAACACACCAAATATGTGTATTCTGAGGCTCATACGTTTGAGGATAGCTCCTATTGCGTAAATGTCATTCTGGTGAAAAAGTTCGAATCACTGATTCATGTTCAGTTGTGTTTGTTCTTGATCTCAAGTCATGATTTTTGATGGAATTGCGCCAATGTTTTTCATGAGTGTCGACCATATCAGAATGCATCAACACACCAAATATGTGTATTCTGAGGCTCATACGTTTGAGGATAGCTCCTATTGCGTAAAAGTCATTCTGGTGAAAAAGTTCGTATCACGGATGCATGTTCAGTTGTGTTTGTTCTTGATCTCAAGTCATGATTTTTGATGGAATTGCGCCAATTTTTTTCATGAGTGTCGGCCATATCAGAATACATCAACACACCAAATATGTGTATTCTGAGGCTCATACGTTTGAGGATAGCTCCTATTGCGTAAAAGTCATTCTGGTGAAAAAGTTCGTATCACGGATGCATGTTCAGTTGTGTTTGTTCTTGATCTCAAGTCATGATTTTTGATGGAATTGCGCCAATTTTTTTCATGAGTGTCGGCCATATCAGAATGCATGCACACACCAAATATGTGTATTCTGAGGCTGATACGTTTGAGGATAGCTCCTATTGGGTCATTCTGGTGAAAAAATTCGAATCACAGATGCATGTTCAGTTGTGTTTGTTCTTGATCTCAAGTCATGAATTTTGATGGAATTGCGCCAATCTTTTTCATGAGTTTCGGCCATATCAGAATGCATCAACACACCAAATATGTGTATTCTGAGGCTCATACGTTTGAGGATAGCTCCTATTGCGTAAATGTCATGCTGGTGAAAAAGTTCGAATCACTGATTCATGTTCAGTTGTCATGCTTGATCTCAAGTCATGATTTTTGATGGAATTGCGCCAATTTTTTTCATGAGTGTCGGCCATATCAGAATGCATCAACACACCAAATATGTGTATTCTGAGGCTCATACGTTTGAGGATAGCTCCTATTGCGTAAATGTCATGCTGGTGAAAAAGTTCGAATCACTGAATTCATGTTCAGTTGTGTTTGTTCTTGATCTCAAGTCATGATTTTTGATGGAATTGCGCCAATTTTTTTCATGAGTGTCGGCCATATCAGAATGCATCAACACACCAAATATGTGTATTCTGAGGCTCATACGTTTGAGGATAGCTCCTATTGGGTAAAAGTCATTCTGGTGAAAAAGTTCGTATCACGGATGCATGTTCAGTTGTGTTTGTTCTTGATCTCAAGTCATGATTTTTGATGGAATTGCGCCAATTTTTTTCATGAGTGTCGGCCATATCAGAATGCATCAACACACCAAATATGTGTATTCTGAGGCTCATACGTTTGAGGATAGCTCCTATTGCGTAAATGTCATGCTGGTGAAAAAGTTCGAATCACTGATGAATGTTCAGTTGTGTTTGTTCTTGATCTCAAGTCATGATTTTTGATGGAATTGCGCCAATTTTTTTCATGAGTGTCCGCCATATCAGAATGCATCGACACACCAAATATGTGTATTCTGAGGCTCATACGTTTGAGGATAGCTCCTATTGGGTAAAAGTCATTCTGGTGAAAAAGTTCGAATCACAGATGCATGTTCAGTTGTGTTTGTTCTTGACCTCAAGTCATGATTTTTGATGGAATTGCGCCAATTTTTTTCATGAGTGTCGGCCATATCAGAATGCATCAACACACCAAATATGTGTATTCTGAGGCTCATACGTTTGAGGATAGCTCCTATTGCGTAAATGTCATTCTGGTGAAAAAGTTCGAATCACTGATTCATGTTCAGTTGTGTTTGTTCTTGATCTCAAGTCATGATTTTTGATGGAATTGCGCCAATGTTTTTCATGAGTGTCGACCATATCAGAATGCATCAACACACCAAATATGTGTATTCTGAGGCTCATACGTTTGAGGATAGCTCCTATTGCGTAAAAGTCATTCTGGTGAAAAAGTTCGTATCACGGATGCATGTTCAGTTGTGTTTGTTCTTGATCTCAAGTCATGATTTTTGATGGAATTGCGCCAATTTTTTTCATGAGTGTCGGCCATATCAGAATACATCAACACACCAAATATGTGTATTCTGAGGCTCATACGTTTGAGGATAGCTCCTATTGCGTAAAAGTCATTCTGGTGAAAAAGTTCGTATCACGGATGCATGTTCAGTTGTGTTTGTTCTTGATCTCAAGTCATGATTTTTGATGGAATTGCGCCAATTTTTTTCATGAGTGTCGGCCATATCAGAATGCATGCACACACCAAATATGTGTATTCTGAGGCTGATACGTTTGAGGATAGCTCCTATTGGGTCATTCTGGTGAAAAAATTCGAATCACAGATGCATGTTCAGTTGTGTTTGTTCTTGATCTCAAGTCATGAATTTTGATGGAATTGCGCCAATTTTTTCCATGAGTGTCGGCCATATCAGAATGCATCTACACACCAAATATGTGTATTCTGAGGCTCATACGTTTGAGGATAGCTCCTATTGGGTAAAAGTCATTCTGGTGAAAAAGTTCGAATCACTGATGAATGTTCAGTTGTGTTTGTTCTTGACCTCAAGTCATGATTTTTGATGGAATTGCGCCAATCTCTTTCATGAGTTTCGGCCATATCAGAATGTATCAACACACCAAATATGTGTATTCTGAGGCTCATACGTTTGAGGATAGCTCCTATTGGGTCATTCTGGTGAAAAAATTCGAATCACAGATGCATGTTCAGTTGTGTTTGTTCTTGATCTCAAGTCATGAATTTTGATGGAATTGCGCCAATTTTTTTCATGAGTGTCGGCCATATCAGAATGCATCAACACACCAAATATGTGTATTCTGAGGCTCATACGTTTGAGGATAGCTCCTATTGCGTAAATGTCATGCTGGTGAAAAAGTTCGAATCACTGATGAATGTTCAGTTGTGTTTGTTCTTGATCTCAAGTCATGATTTTTGATGGAATTGCGCCAATTTTTTTCATGAGTGTCCGCCATATCAGAATGCATCGACACACCAAATATGTGTATTCTGAGGCTCATACGTTTGAGGATAGCTCCTATTGGGTAAAAGTCATTCTGGTGAAAAAGTTCGAATCACAGATGCATGTTCAGTTGTGTTTGTTCTTGACCTCAAGTCATGATTTTTGATGGAATTGCGCCAATTTTTTTCATGAGTGTCGGCCATATCAGAATGCATCAACACACCAAATATGTGTATTCTGAGGCTCATACGTTTGAGGATAGCTCCTATTGCGTAAATGTCATTCTGGTGAAAAAGTTCGAATCACTGATTCATGTTCAGTTGTGTTTGTTCTTGATCTCAAGTCATGATTTTTGATGGAATTGCGCCAATGTTTTTCATGAGTGTCGACCATATCAGAATGCATCAACACACCAAATATGTGTATTCTGAGGCTCATACGTTTGAGGATAGCTCCTATTGCGTAAAAGTCATTCTGGTGAAAAAGTTCGTATCACGGATGCATGTTCAGTTGTGTTTGTTCTTGATCTCAAGTCATGATTTTTGATGGAATTGCGCCAATTTTTTTCATGAGTGTCGGCCATATCAGAATGCATGCACACACCAAATATGTGTATTCTGAGGCTGATACGTTTGAGGATAGCTCCTATTGGGTCATTCTGGTGAAAAAATTCGAATCACAGATGCATGTTCAGTTGTGTTTGTTCTTGATCTCAAGTCATGATTTTTGATGGAATTGCGCCAATTTTTTTCATGAGTGTCGGCCATATCAGAATACATCAACACACCAAATATGTGTATTCTGAGGCTCATACGTTTGAGGATAGCTCCTATTGCGTAAAAGTCATTCTGGTGAAAAAGTTCGTATCACGGATGCATGTTCAGTTGTGTTTGTTCTTGATCTCAAGTCATGATTTTTGATGGAATTGCGCCAATTTTTTTCATGAGTGTCGGCCATATCAGAATGCATGCACACACCAAATATGTGTATTCTGAGGCTGATACGTTTGAGGATAGCTCCTATTGGGTCATTCTGGTGAAAAAATTCGAATCACAGATGCATGTTCAGTTGTGTTTGTTCTTGATCTCAAGTCATGAATTTTGATGGAATTGCGCCAATCTTTTTCATGAGTTTCGGCCATATCAGAATGCATCAACACACCAAATATGTGTATTCTGAGGCTCATACGTTTGAGGATAGCTCCTATTGCGTAAATGTCATGCTGGTGAAAAAGTTCGAATCACTGATTCATGTTCAGTTGTCATGCTTGATCTCAAGTCATGATTTTTGATGGAATTGCGCCAATTTTTTTCATGAGTGTCGGCCATATCAGAATGCATCAACACACCAAATATGTGTATTCTGAGGCTCATACGTTTGAGGATAGCTCCTATTGCGTAAATGTCATGCTGGTGAAAAAGTTCGAATCACTGAATTCATGTTCAGTTGTGTTTGTTCTTGATCTCAAGTCATGATTTTTGATGGAATTGCGCCAATTTTTTTCATGAGTGTCGGCCATATCAGAATGCATCAACACACCAAATATGTGTATTCTGAGGCTCATACGTTTGAGGATAGCTCCTATTGGGTAAAAGTCATTCTGGTGAAAAAGTTCGTATCACTGATGCATGTTCAGTTGTGTTTGTTCTTGATCTCAAGTCATGATTTTTGATGGAATTGCGCCAATTTTTTTCATGAGTGTCGGCCATATCAGAATGCATCAACACACCAAATATGTGTATTCTGAGGCTCATACGTTTGAGGATAGCTCCTATTGCGTAAATGTCATGCTGGTGAAAAAGTTCGAATCACTGATGAATGTTCAGTTGTGTTTGTTCTTGATCTCAAGTCATGATTTTTGATGGAATTGCGCCAATTTTTTTCATGAGTGTCCGCCATATCAGAATGCATCGACACACCAAATATGTGTATTCTGAGGCTCATACGTTTGAGGATAGCTCCTATTGGGTAAAAGTCATTCTGGTGAAAAAGTTCGAATCACAGATGCATGTTCAGTTGTGTTTGTTCTTGACCTCAAGTCATGATTTTTGATGGAATTGCGCCAATTTTTTTCATGAGTGTCGGCCATATCAGAATGCATCAACACACCAAATATGTGTATTCTGAGGCTCATACGTTTGAGGATAGCTCCTATTGCGTAAATGTCATTCTGGTGAAAAAGTTCGAATCACTGATTCATGTTCAGTTGTGTTTGTTCTTGATCTCAAGTCATGATTTTTGATGGAATTGCGCCAATGTTTTTCATGAGTGTCGACCATATCAGAATGCATCAACACACCAAATATGTGTATTCTGAGGCTCATACGTTTGAGGATAGCTCCTATTGCGTAAAAGTCATTCTGGTGAAAAAGTTCGTATCACGGATGCATGTTCAGTTGTGTTTGTTCTTGATCTCAAGTCATGATTTTTGATGGAATTGCGCCAATTTTTTTCATGAGTGTCGGCCATATCAGAATACATCAACACACCAAATATGTGTATTCTGAGGCTCATACGTTTGAGGATAGCTCCTATTGCGTAAAAGTTATTCTGGTGAAAAAGTTCGTATCACGGATGCATGTTCAGTTGTGTTTGTTCTTGATCTCAAGTCATGATTTTTGATGGAATTGCGCCAATTTGTTTCATGAGTGTCGGCCATATCAGAATGCATGCACACACCAAATATGTGTATTCTGAGGCTGATACGTTTGAGGATAGCTCCTATTGGGTCATTCTGGTGAAAAAATTCGAATCACAGATGCATGTTCAGTTGTGTTTGTTCTTGATCTCAAGTCATGAATTTTGATGGAATTGCGCCAATCTTTTTCATGAGTTTCGGCCATATCAGAATGCATCAACACACCAAATATGTGTATTCTGAGGCTCATACGTTTGAGGATAGCTCCTATTGCGTAAATGTCATGCTGGTGAAAAAGTTCGAATCACTGATTCATGTTCAGTTGTCATGCTTGATCTCAAGTCATGATTTTTGATGGAATTGCGCCAATTTTTTCCATGAGTGTCGGCCATATCAGAATGCATCTACACACCAAATATGTGTATTCTGAGGCTCATACGTTTGAGGATAGCTCCTATTGGGTAAAAGTCATTCTGGTGAAAAAGTTCGAATCACTGATGAATGTTCAGTTGTGTTTGTTCTTGACCTCAAGTCATGATTTTTGATGGAATTGCGCCAATCTCTTTCATGAGTTTCGGCCATATCAGAATGTATCAACACACCAAATATGTGTATTCTGAGGCTCATACGTTTGAGGATAGCTCCTATTGGGTCATTCTGGTGAAAAAATTCGAATCACAGATGCATGTTCAGTTGTGTTTGTTCTTGATCTCAAGTCATGAATTTTGATGGAATTGCGCCAATTTTTTTCATGAGTGTCGGCCATATCAGAATGCATCAACACACCAAATATGTGTATTCTGAGGCTCATACGTTTGAGGATAGCTCCTATTGCGTAAATGTCATGCTGGTGAAAAAGTTCGAATCACTGATGAATGTTCAGTTGTGTTTGTTCTTGATCTCAAGTCATGATTTTTGATGGAATTGCGCCAATTTTTTTCATGAGTGTCCGCCATATCAGAATGCATCGACACACCAAATATGTGTATTCTGAGGCTCATACGTTTGAGGATAGCTCCTATTGGGTAAAAGTCATTCTGGTGAAAAAGTTCGAATCACAGATGCATGTTCAGTTGTGTTTGTTCTTGACCTCAAGTCATGATTTTTGATGGAATTGCGCCAATTTTTTTCATGAGTGTCGGCCATATCAGAATGCATCAACACACCAAATATGTGTATTCTGAGGCTCATACGTTTGAGGATAGCTCCTATTGCGTAAATGTCATTCTGGTGAAAAAGTTCGAATCACTGATTCATGTTCAGTTGTGTTTGTTCTTGATCTCAAGTCATGATTTTTGATGGAATTGCGCCAATGTTTTTCATGAGTGTCGACCATATCAGAATGCATCAACACACCAAATATGTGTATTCTGAGGCTCATACGTTTGAGGATAGCTCCTATTGCGTAAAAGTCATTCTGGTGAAAAAGTTCGTATCACGGATGCATGTTCAGTTGTGTTTGTTCTTGATCTCAAGTCATGATTTTTGATGGAATTGCGCCAATTTTTTTCATGAGTGTCGGCCATATCAGAATGCATGCACACACCAAATATGTGTATTCTGAGGCTGATACGTTTGAGGATAGCTCCTATTGGGTCATTCTGGTGAAAAAATTCGAATCACAGATGCATGTTCAGTTGTGTTTGTTCTTGATCTCAAGTCATGATTTTTGATGGAATTGCGCCAATTTTTTTCATGAGTGTCGGCCATATCAGAATACATCAACACACCAAATATGTGTATTCTGAGGCTCATACGTTTGAGGATAGCTCCTATTGCGTAAAAGTCATTCTGGTGAAAAAGTTCGTATCACGGATGCATGTTCAGTTGTGTTTGTTCTTGATCTCAAGTCATGATTTTTGATGGAATTGCGCCAATTTTTTTCATGAGTGTCGGCCATATCAGAATGCATGCACACACCAAATATGTGTATTCTGAGGCTGATACGTTTGAGGATAGCTCCTATTGGGTCATTCTGGTGAAAAAATTCGAATCACAGATGCATGTTCAGTTGTGTTTGTTCTTGATCTCAAGTCATGAATTTTGATGGAATTGCGCCAATCTTTTTCATGAGTTTCGGCCATATCAGAATGCATCAACACACCAAATATGTGTATTCTGAGGCTCATACGTTTGAGGATAGCTCCTATTGCGTAAATGTCATGCTGGTGAAAAAGTTCGAATCACTGATTCATGTTCAGTTGTCATGCTTGATCTCAAGTCATGATTTTTGATGGAATTGCGCCAATTTTTTTCATGAGTGTCGGCCATATCAGAATGCATCAACACACCAAATATGTGTATTCTGAGGCTCATACGTTTGAGGATAGCTCCTATTGCGTAAATGTCATGCTGGTGAAAAAGTTCGAATCACTGAATTCATGTTCAGTTGTGTTTGTTCTTGATCTCAAGTCATGATTTTTGATGGAATTGCGCCAATTTTTTTCATGAGTGTCGGCCATATCAGAATGCATCAACACACCAAATATGTGTATTCTGAGGCTCATACGTTTGAGGATAGCTCCTATTGGGTAAAAGTCATTCTGGTGAAAAAGTTCGTATCACTGATGCATGTTCAGTTGTGTTTGTTCTTGATCTCAAGTCATGATTTTTGATGGAATTGCGCCAATTTTTTTCATGAGTGTCGGCCATATCAGAATGCATCAACACACCAAATATGTGTATTCTGAGGCTCATACGTTTGAGGATAGCTCCTATTGCGTAAATGTCATGCTGGTGAAAAAGTTCGAATCACTGATGAATGTTCAGTTGTGTTTGTTCTTGATCTCAAGTCATGATTTTTGATGGAATTGCGCCAATTTTTTTCATGAGTGTCCGCCATATCAGAATGCATCGACACACCAAATATGTGTATTCTGAGGCTCATACGTTTGAGGATAGCTCCTATTGGGTAAAAGTCATTCTGGTGAAAAAGTTCGAATCACAGATGCATGTTCAGTTGTGTTTGTTCTTGACCTCAAGTCATGATTTTTGATGGAATTGCGCCAATTTTTTTCATGAGTGTCGGCCATATCAGAATGCATCAACACACCAAATATGTGTATTCTGAGGCTCATACGTTTGAGGATAGCTCCTATTGCGTAAATGTCATTCTGGTGAAAAAGTTCGAATCACTGATTCATGTTCAGTTGTGTTTGTTCTTGATCTCAAGTCATGATTTTTGATGGAATTGCGCCAATGTTTTTCATGAGTGTCGACCATATCAGAATGCATCAACACACCAAATATGTGTATTCTGAGGCTCATACGTTTGAGGATAGCTCCTATTGCGTAAAAGTCATTCTGGTGAAAAAGTTCGTATCACGGATGCATGTTCAGTTGTGTTTGTTCTTGATCTCAAGTCATGATTTTTGATGGAATTGCGCCAATTTTTTTCATGAGTGTCGGCCATATCAGAATACATCAACACACCAAATATGTGTATTCTGAGGCTCATACGTTTGAGGATAGCTCCTATTGCGTAAAAGTCATTCTGGTGAAAAAGTTCGTATCACGGATGCATGTTCAGTTGTGTTTGTTCTTGATCTCAAGTCATGATTTTTGATGGAATTGCGCCAATTTTTTTCATGAGTGTCGGCCATATCAGAATGCATGCACACACCAAATATGTGTATTCTGAGGCTGATACGTTTGAGGATAGCTCCTATTGGGTCATTCTGGTGAAAAAATTCGAATCACAGATGCATGTTCAGTTGTGTTTGTTCTTGATCTCAAGTCATGAATTTTGATGGAATTGCGCCAATCTTTTTCATGAGTTTCGGCCATATCAGAATGCATCAACACACCAAATATGTGTATTCTGAGGCTCATACGTTTGAGGATAGCTCCTATTGCGTAAATGTCATGCTGGTGAAAAAGTTCGAATCACTGATTCATGTTCAGTTGTCATGCTTGATCTCAAGTCATGATTTTTGATGGAATTGCGCCAATTTTTTTCATGAGTGTCGGCCATATCAGAATGCATCAACACACCAAATATGTGTATTCTGAGGCTCATACGTTTGAGGATAGCTCCTATTGCGTAAATGTCATGCTGGTGAAAAAGTTCGAATCACTGAATTCATGTTCAGTTGTGTTCGTTCTTGATCTCAAGTCATGATTTTTGATGGAATTGCGCCAATTTTTTTCATGAGTGTCGGCCATATCAGAATGCATCAACACACCAAATATGTGTATTCTGAGGCTCATACGTTTGAGGATAGCTCCTATTGGGTAAAAGTCATTCTGGTGAAAAAGTTCGTATCACGGATGCATGTTCAGTTGTGTTTGTTCTTGATCTCAAGTCATGATTTTTGATGGAATTGCGCCAATTTTTTTCATGAGTGTCGGCCATATCAGAATGCATCAACACACCAAATATGTGTATTCTGAGGCTGATACGTTTGAGGATAGCTCCTATTGGGTCATTCTGGTGAAAAAATTCGAATCACAGATGCATGTTCAGTTGTGTTTGTTCTTGATCTCAAGTCATGTTTTTTGATGGAATTGAGCCAATTTTTTTCATGAGTGTCGGCCATATCAGAATGCATCTACACACCAAATATGTGTATTCTGAGGCTCATACGTTTGAGGATAGCTCCTATTGCGTAAAAGTCATTCTGGTGAAAAAGTTCGAATCACTGATGAATGTTCAGTTGTGTTTGTTCTTGATCTCAAGTCATGATTTTTGATGGAATTGCGCCAATCTCTTTCATGAGTTTCGGCCATATCATAATGTATCAACACACCAAATATGTGTATTCTGAGGCTCATACGTTTGAGGATAGCTCCTATTGGGTAAAAGTCATTCTGGTGAAAAAGTTCGAATCACTGATGCATGTTCAGTTGTGTTTGTTCTTGACCTCAAGTCATGATTTTTGATGGAATTGCGCCAATTTCTTTCATGAGTGTCGGCCATATCAGAATGCATCAACACACCAAATATGTGTATTCTGAGGCTCATACGTTTGAGGATAGCTCCTATTGCGTAAATGTCATGCTGGTGAAAAAGTTCGAATCACTGATGAATGTTCAGTTGTGTTTGTTCTTGATCTCAAGTCATGATTTTTGATGGAATTGCGCCAATTTTTTTCATGAGTGTCCGCCATATCAGAATGCATCGACACACCAAATATGTGTATTCTGAGGCTCATACGTTTGAGGATAGCTCCTATTGGGTAAAAGTCATTCTGGTGAAAAAGTTCGAATCACTGATGAATGTTCAGTTGTGTTTGTTCTTGATCTCAAGTCATGATTTTTGATGGAATTGCGCCAATCTCTTTCATGAGTTTCGGCCATATCATAATGTATCAACACACCAAATATGTGTATTCTGAGGCTCATACGTTTGAGGATAGCTCCTATTGGGTAAAAGTCATTCTGGTGAAAAAGTTCGAATCACTGATGCATGTTCAGTTGTGTTTGTTCTTGACCTCAAGTCATGATTTTTGATGGAATTGCGCCAATTTCTTTCATGAGTGTCGGCCATATCAGAATGCATCAACACACCAAATATGTGTATTCTGAGGCTCATACGTTTGAGGATAGCTCCTATTGCGTAAATGTCATGCTGGTGAAAAAGTTCGAATCACTGATTCATGTTCAGTTGTGTTTCTTCTTGATCTCAAGTCATGATTTTTGATGGAATTGCGCCAATTTCTTTCATGAGTGTCGGCCATATCAGAATGCATCAACACACCAAATATGTGTATTCTGAGGCTCATACGTTTGAGGATAGCTCCTATTGCGTAAATGTCATTCTGGTGAAAAGTTCGAATCACTGATGAATGTTCAGTTGTGTTTGTTCTTGATCTCAAGTCATGATTTTTGATGGAATTGCGCCAATTTTTTTCATGAGTGTCCGCCATATCAGAATGCATCAACACACCAAATATGTGTATTCTGAGGCTCATACGTTTGAGGATAGCTCCTATTGCGTAAAAGTCATTCTGGTGAAAGAGTTCGTATCACTGATGCATGTTCAATTGTGTTTGTTCTTGATCCCAAGTCATGATTTTTGATGGAATTGCGCCAATTTTTTTCATGAGTGTCGGCCATATCAGAATGCATGCACACACCAAATATGTGTATTCTGAGGCTGATACGTTTGAGGATAGCTCCTATTGGGATATTCTGGTGAAAAAATTCGAATCACAGATGCATGTTCAGTTGTGTTTGTTCTTGATCTCAAGTCATGATTTTTGATGGAATTGCGCCAATTCTTTTCATAAGTTTCGGCCATATCAGAATGCATCAACACACCAAATATGTGTATTCTGAGGCTCATACGTTTGAGGATAGCTCCTATTGCGTAAATGTCATGCTGGTGAAAAAGTTCAAATCACTGATTCATGTTCAGTTGTGTTTGTTCTTGATCTCAAGTCATGATTTTTGATGGAATTGCGCCAATTTCTTTCATGAGTGTCGGCCATATCAGAATGCATCAACACACCAAATATGTGTATTCTGAGGCTCATACGTTTCAGGATAGCTCCTATTGGGTAAAAGTCATTCTGGTGAAAAAGTTCGAATCACTGATGAATGTTCAGTTGTGTTTGTTCTTGACCTCAAGTCATGATTTTTGATGGAATTGCGCCAATCTCTTTCATGAGTTTCGGCCATATCAGAATGTATCAACACACCAAATATGTGTATTCTGAGGCTCATACGTTTGAGGATAGCTCCTATTGGGTCATTCTGGTGAAAAAATTCGAATCACAGATGCATGTTCAGTTGTGTTTGTTCTTGATCTCAAGTCATGAATTTTGATGGAATTGCGCCAATTTTTTTCATGAGTGTCGGCCATATCAGAATGCATCAACACACCAAATATGTGTATTCTGAGGCTCATACGTTTGAGGATAGCTCCTATTGCGTAAATGTCATGCTGGTGAAAAAGTTCGAATCACTGATGAATGTTCAGTTGTGTTTGTTCTTGATCTCAAGTCATGATTTTTGATGGAATTGCGCCAATTTTTTTCATGAGTGTCCGCCATATCAGAATGCATCGACACACCAAATATGTGTATTCTGAGGCTCATACGTTTGAGGATAGCTCCTATTGGGTAAAAGTCATTCTGGTGAAAAAGTTCGAATCACAGATGCATGTTCAGTTGTGTTTGTTCTTGACCTCAAGTCATGATTTTTGATGGAATTGCGCCAATTTTTTTCATGAGTGTCGGCCATATCAGAATGCATCAACACACCAAATATGTGTATTCTGAGGCTCATACGTTTGAGGATAGCTCCTATTGCGTAAATGTCATTCTGGTGAAAAAGTTCGAATCACTGATTCATGTTCAGTTGTGTTTGTTCTTGATCTCAAGTCATGATTTTTGATGGAATTGCGCCAATGTTTTTCATGAGTGTCGACCATATCAGAATGCATCAACACACCAAATATGTGTATTCTGAGGCTCATACGTTTGAGGATAGCTCCTATTGCGTAAAAGTCATTCTGGTGAAAAAGTTCGTATCACGGATGCATGTTCAGTTGTGTTTGTTCTTGATCTCAAGTCATGATTTTTGATGGAATTGCGCCAATTTTTTTCATGAGTGTCGGCCATATCAGAATGCATGCACACACCAAATATGTGTATTCTGAGGCTGATACGTTTGAGGATAGCTCCTATTGGGTCATTCTGGTGAAAAAATTCGAATCACAGATGCATGTTCAGTTGTGTTTGTTCTTGATCTCAAGTCATGAATTTTGATGGAATTGCGCCAATCTTTTTCATGAGTTTCGGCCATATCAGAATGCATCAACACACCAAATATGTGTATTCTGAGGCTCATACGTTTGAGGATAGCTCCTATTGCGTAAATGTCATGCTGGTGAAAAAGTTCGAATCACTGAATTCATGTTCAGTTGTCATGCTTGATCTCAAGTCATGATTTTTGATGGAATTGCGCCAATTTTTTTCATGAGTGTCGGCCATATCAGAATGCATCAACACACCAAATATGTGTATTCTGAGGCTCATACGTTTCAGGATAGCTCCTATTGCGTAAAAGTCATGCTTGTGAAAAAGTTCGTATCACTGATGCATGTTCAGTTGTGTTTGTTCTTGATCTCAAGTCATGTTTTTTGATGGAATTGCGCCAATTGTTTTCATGAGAGTCGGCCATATCAGAATGCATCGACACACCAAATATGTGTATTCTGAGGCTCATACGTTTGAGGATAGCTCCTATTGGGTAAAAGTCATTCTGGTGAAAAAGTTCGAATCACTGATGCATGTTCAGTTGTGTTTGTTCTTGACCTCAAGTCATGATTTTTGATGGAATTGCGCCAATTTTTTTTATGAGTGTCGGCCATATCAGAATGCATCAACACACCAAATATGTGTATTCTGAGGCTCATACGTTTCAGGATAGCTCCTATTGCGTAAATGTCATGCTGGTGAAAAAGTTCGAATCACTGAATTCATGTTCAGTTGTGTTTGTTCTTGATCTCAAGTCATGATTTTTGATGGAATTGCGCCAATTTTTTTCATGAGTGTCGGCCATATCAGAATGCATCAACACACCAAATATGTGTATTCTGAGGCTCATACGTTTGAGGATAGCTCCTATTGGGTAAAAGTCATTCTGGTGAAAAAGTTCGTATCACGGATGCATGTTCAGTTGTGTTTGTTCTTGATCTCAAGTCATGATTTTTGATGGAATTGCGCCAATTTTTTTCATGAGTGTCGGCCATATCAGAATGCATCAACACACCAAATATGTGTATTCTGAGGCTCATACGTTTGAGGATAGCTCCTATTGGGTCATTCTTGTGAAAAAATTCGAATCACAGATGCATCTTCAGTTGTGTTTGTTCTTGATCTCAAGTCATGATTTTTGATGGAATTGCGCCAACTTTTTTCATGAGTGTCCGCCATATCAGAATGCATCGACACACCAAATATGTGTATTCTGAGGCTCATACGTTTGAGGATAGCTCCTATTGGGTAAAAGTCATTCTGGTGAAAAAGTTCGAATCACAGATGCATGTTCAGTTGTGTTTGTTCTTGACCTCAAGTCATGATTTTTGATGGAATTGCGCCAATTTTTTTCATGAGTGTCGGCCATATCAGAATGCATCAACACACCAAATATGTGTATTCTGAGGCTCATACGTTTGAGGATAGCTCCTATTGCGTAAATGTCATTCTGGTGAAAAAGTTCGAATCACAGATGCATGTTCAGTTGTGTTTGTTCTTGATTTCAAGTCATGATTTTTGATGGAATTGCGCCAATTTTTTTCATGAGTGTCCGCCATATCAGAATGCATCGACACACCAAATATGTGTATTCTGAGGCTCATACGTTTGAGGATAGCTCCTATTGGGTAAAAGTCATTCTGGTGAAAAAGTTCGAATCACAGATGCATGTTCAGTTGTGTTTGTTCTTGACCTCAAGTCATGATTTTTGATGGAATTGCGCCAATTTTTTTCATGAGTGTCGGCCATATCAGAATGCATCAACACACCAAATATGTGTATTCTGAGGCTCATACGTTTGAGGATAGCTCCTATTGCGTAAATGTCATTCTGGTGAAAAAGTTCGAATCACTGATGAATGTTCAGTTGTGTTTGTTCTTGATCTCAAGTCATGATTTTTGATGGAATTGCGCCAATTTTTTTCATGAGTGTCCGCCATATCAGAATGCATCAACACACCAAATAAGTGTATTCTGAGGCTGATACGTTTGAGGATAGCTCCTATTGGGTCATTCTGGTGAAAAAATTCGAATCACAGATGCATGTTCAGTTGTGTTTGTTCTTGATCTCAAGTCATGAATTTTGATGGAATTGCGCCAATTTTTTTCATGAGTGTCCGCCATATCAGAATGCATCAACACACCAAATATGTGTATTCTGAGGCTCATACGTTTGAGGATAGCTCCTATTGGGTCATTCTGGTGAAAAAATTCGAATCACAGATGCATGTTCAGTTGTGTTTGTTCTTGATCTCAAGTCATGAATTTTGATGGAATTGCGCCAATTTTTTTCATCAGTGTCGGCCATATCAGAATGCATCAACACACCAAATATGTCGATTCTGAGGCTCATACGTTTGAGGATAGCTCCTATTGCGTAAATGTCATGCTGGTGAAAAAGTTCGAATCACTGATGAATGTTCAGTTGTGTTTGTTCTTGATCTCAAGTCATGATTTTTGATGGAATTGCGCCAATTTTTTTCATGAGTGTCGGCCATATCAGAATGCATGCACACACCAAATATGTGTATTCTGAGGCTGATACGTTTGAGGATAGCTCCTATTGGGTCATTCTGGTGAAAAAATTCGAATCACAGATGCATGTTCAGTTGTGTTTGTTCTTGATCTCAAGTCATGAATTTTGATGGAATTGCGCCAATTTTTTTCATGAGTGTCCGCCATATCAGAATGCATCGACACACCAAATATGTGTATTCTGAGGCTCATACGTTTGAGGATAGCTCCTATTGGGTAAAAGTCATTCTGGTGAAAAAGTTCGAATCACAGATGCATGTTCAGTTGTGTTTGTTCTTGACCTCAAGTCATGATTTTTGATGGAATTGCGCCAATTTTTTTCATGAGTGTCGGCCATATCAGAATGCATCAACACACCAAATATGTGTATTCTGAGGCTCATACGTTTCAGGATAGCTCCTATTGCGTAAATGTCATGCTGGTGAAAAAGTTCGAATCACTGAATTCATGTTCAGTTGTGTTTGTTCTTGATCTCAAGTCATGATTTTTGATGGAATTGCGCCAATTTTTTTCATGAGTGTCGGCCATATCAGAATGCATCAACACACCAAATATGTGTATTCTGAGGCTCATACGTTTGAGGATAGCTCCTATTGGGTAAAAGTCATTCTGGTGAAAAAGTTCGTATCACGGATGCATGTTCAGTTGTGTTTGTTCTTGATCTCAAGTCATGATTTTTGATGGAATTGCGCCAATTTTTTTCATGAGTGTCGGCCATATCAGAATGCATCAACACACCAAATATGTGTATTCTGAGGCTCATACGTTTGAGGATAGCTCCTATTGGGTCATTCTTGTGAAAAAATTCGAATCACAGATGCATCTTCAGTTGTGTTTGTTCTTGATCTCAAGTCATGATTTTTGATGGAATTGCGCCAACTTTTTTCATGAGTGTCCGCCATATCAGAATGCATCGACACACCAAATATGTGTATTCTGAGGCTCATACGTTTGAGGATAGCTCCTATTGGGTAAAAGTCATTCTGGTGAAAAAGTTCGAATCACAGATGCATGTTCAGTTGTGTTTGTTCTTGACCTCAAGTCATGATTTTTGATGGAATTGCGCCAATTTTTTTCATGAGTGTCGGCCATATCAGAATGCATCAACACACCAAATATGTGTATTCTGAGGCTCATACGTTTGAGGATAGCTCCTATTGCGTAAATGTCATTCTGGTGAAAAAGTTCGAATCACAGATGCATGTTCAGTTGTGTTTGTTCTTGATTTCAAGTCATGATTTTTGATGGAATTGCGCCAATTTTTTTCATGAGTGTCCGCCATATCAGAATGCATCGACACACCAAATATGTGTATTCTGAGGCTCATACGTTTGAGGATAGCTCCTATTGGGTAAAAGTCATTCTGGTGAAAAAGTTCGAATCACAGATGCATGTTCAGTTGTGTTTGTTCTTGACCTCAAGTCATGATTTTTGATGGAATTGCGCCAATTTTTTTCATGAGTGTCGGCCATATCAGAATGCATCAACACACCAAATATGTGTATTCTGAGGCTCATACGTTTGAGGATAGCTCCTATTGCGTAAATGTCATTCTGGTGAAAAAGTTCGAATCACTGATGAATGTTCAGTTGTGTTTGTTCTTGATCTCAAGTCATGATTTTTGATGGAATTGCGCCAATTTTTTTCATGAGTGTCCGCCATATCAGAATGCATCAACACACCAAATAAGTGTATTCTGAGGCTGATACGTTTGAGGATAGCTCCTATTGGGTCATTCTGGTGAAAAAATTCGAATCACAGATGCATGTTCAGTTGTGTTTGTTCTTGATCTCAAGTCATGAATTTTGATGGAATTGCGCCAATTTTTTTCATGAGTGTCCGCCATATCAGAATGCATCAACACACCAAATATGTGTATTCTGAGGCTCATACGTTTGAGGATAGCTCCTATTGGGTCATTCTGGTGAAAAAATTCGAATCACAGATGCATGTTCAGTTGTGTTTGTTCTTGATCTCAAGTCATGAATTTTGATGGAATTGCGCCAATTTTTTTCATCAGTGTCGGCCATATCAGAATGCATCAACACACCAAATATGTCGATTCTGAGGCTCATACGTTTGAGGATAGCTCCTATTGCGTAAATGTCATGCTGGTGAAAAAGTTCGAATCACTGATGAATGTTCAGTTGTGTTTGTTCTTGATCTCAAGTCATGATTTTTGATGGAATTGCGCCAATTTTTTTCATGAGTGTCGGCCATATCAGAATGCATGCACACACCAAATATGTGTATTCTGAGGCTGATACGTTTGAGGATAGCTCCTATTGGGTCATTCTGGTGAAAAAATTCGAATCACAGATGCATGTTCAGTTGTGTTTGTTCTTGATCTCAAGTCATGAATTTTGATGGAATTGCGCCAATTTTTTTCATGAGTGTCCGCCATATCAGAATGCATCGACACACCAAATATGTGTATTCTGAGGCTCATACGTTTGAGGATAGCTCCTATTGGGTAAAAGTCATTCTGGTGAAAAAGTTCGAATCACAGATGCATGTTCAGTTGTGTTTGTTCTTGACCTCAAGTCATGATTTTTGATGGAATTGCGCCAATTTTTTTCATGAGTGTCGGCCATATCAGAATGCATCAACACACCAAATATGTGTATTCTGAGGCTCATACGTTTGAGGATAGCTCCTATTGCGTAAATGTCATTCTGGTGAAAAGATTGAATCACTGATTCATGTTCAGTTGTGTTTGTTCTTGATCTCAAGTCATGATTTTTGATGGAATTGCGCCAATTTTTTTCATGAGTGTCGACCATATCAGAATGCATCAACACACCAAATATGTGTATTCTGAGGCTCATACGTTTGAGGATAGCTCCTATTGCGTAAAAGTCATTCTGGTGAAAAAGTTCGTATCACAGATGCATGTTCAGTTGTGTTTGTTCTTGATCTCAAGTCATGATTTTTGATGGAATTGCGCCAATTTTTTTCATGAGTGTCGGCCATATCAGAATGCATGCACACACCAAATATGTGTATTCTGAGGCTGATACGTTTGAGGATAGCTCCTATTGGGTCATTCTGGTGAAAAAATTCGAATCACAGGTGGATGTTCAGTTGTGTTTGTTCTTGATCTCAAGTCATGATTTTTGATGGAATTGCGCCAATGTTTTTCATGAGTGTCGGCCATATCAGAATGCATCAACACACCAAATATGTGTATTCTGAGGCTCATACGTTTGAGGATAGCTCCTATTGCGTAAATGTCATTCTGGTGAAAAAGTTCGAATCACTGATGAATGTTCAGTTGTGTTTGTTCTTGATCTCAAGTCATGATTTTTGATGGAATTGCGCCAATTTTTTTCATGAGTGTCCGCCATATAAGAATGCATCAACACACCAAATAAGTGTATTCTGAGGCTCATACGTTTGAGGATAGCTCCTATTGCGTAAAAGTCCTTCTGGTGAAAAAGTTCGTATCACGGATGCATGTTCAGTTGTGTTTGTTCTTGATCTCAAGTCATGATTTTTGATGGAATTGCGCCAATTTTTTTCATGAGTGTCGGCCATATCAGAATGCATCAACACACCAAATATGTGTATTCTGAGGCTCATACGTTTGAGGATAGCTCCTATTGCGTAAAAGTCATGCTGGTGAAAAAGTTCGTATCACTGATGCATGTTCAGTTGTGTTTGTTCTTGACCTCAAGTCATGATTTTTGATGGAATTGCGCCAATTTTTTTTATGAGTGTCGGCCATATCAGAATGCATCAACACACCAAATATGTGTATTCTGAGGCTCATACGTTTGAGGATAGCTCCTATTGCGTAAATGTCATGCTGGTGAAAAAGTTCGAATCACTGAATTCATGTTCAGTTGTGTTTGTTCTTGATCTCAAGTCATGATTTTTGATGGAATTGCGCCAATTTTTTTCATGAGTGTCCGCCATATAAGAATGCATCAACACACCAAATATGTGTATTCTGAGGCTCATACGTTTCAGGATAGCTCCTATTGCGTAAAAGTCATGCTTGTGAAAAAGTTCGTATCACGGATGCATGTTCAGTTGTGTTTGTTCTTGATCTCAAGTCATGTTTTTTGATGGAATTGCGCCAATTGTTTTCATGAGAGTCGGCCATATCAGAATGCATCGACACACCAAATATGTGTATTCTGAGGCTCATACGTTTGAGGATAGCTCCTATTGGGTAAAAGTCATTCTGGTGAAAAAGTTCGAATCACAGGTGGATGTTCAGTTGTGTTTGTTCTTGATCTCAAGTCATGATTTTTGATGGAATTGCGCCAATTTTTTTCATGAGTGTCCGCCATATAAGAATGCATCAACACACCAAATATGTGTATTCTGAGGCTCATACGTTTGAGGATAGCTCCTATTGCGTAAATGTCATTCTGGTGAAAAAGTTCGAATCACTGATGAATGTTCAGTTGTGTTTGTTCTTGACCTCAAGTCATGATTTTTGATGGAATTGCGCCAATTTTTTTCATGAGTGTCCGCCATATCAGAATGCATCAACACACCAAATAAGTGTATTCTGAGGCTCATACGTTTGAGGATAGCTCCTATTGCGTAAAAGTCCTTCTGGTGAAAAAGTTCGTATCACGGATGCATGTTCAGTTGTGTTTGTTCTTGATCTCAAGTCATGATTTTTGATGGAATTGCGCCAATTTTTTTCATGAGTGTCGGCCATATCAGAATGCATCAACACACCAAATATGTGTATTCTGAGGCTCATACGTTTGAGGATAGCTCCTATTGCGTAAAAGTCATGCTGGTGAAAAAGTTCGTATCACTGATGCATGTTCAGTTGTGTTTGTTCTTGACCTCAAGTCATGATTTTTGATGGAATTGCGCCAATTTTTTTTATGAGTGTCGGCCATATCAGAATGCATCAACACACCAAATATGTGTATTCTGAGGCTCATACGTTTGAGGATAGCTCCTATTGCGTAAATGTCATGCTGGTGAAAAAGTTCGAATCACTGAATTCATGTTCAGTTGTGTTTGTTCTTGATCTCAAGTCATGATTTTTGATGGAATTGCGCCAATTTTTTTCATGAGTGTCCGCCATATAAGAATGCATCAACACACCAAATATGTGTATTCTGAGGCTCATACGTTTGAGGATAGCTCCTATTGCGTAAAAGTCATGCTTGTGAAAAAGTTCGTATCACTGATGCATGTTCAGTTGTGTTTGTTCTTGATCTCAAGTCATGATTTTTGATGGAATTGCGCCAATTTTTTTCATGAGTGTCGGCCATATCAGAATGCATGCACACACCAAATATGTGTATTCTGAGGCTGATACGTTTGAGGATAGCTCCTATTGGGTCATTCTGGTGAAAAAATTCGAATCACAGATGCATGTTCAGTTGTGTTTGTTCTTGATCTCAAGTCATGAATTTTGATGGAATTGCGCCAATTTTTTTCATGAGTGTCGGCCATATCAGAATGCATCAACACACCAAATATGTGTATTCTGAGGCTCATACGTTTGAGGATAGCTCCTATTGCGTAAATGTCATGCTTGTGAAAAAGTTCGAATCACTGATGAATGTTCAGTTGTGTTTGTTCTTGATCTCAAGTCATGATTTTTGATGGAATTGCGCCAATTTTTTTCATGAGTGTCGGCCATATCAGAATGCATCGACACACCAAATATGTGTATTCTGAGGCTCATACGTTTGAGGATAGCTCCTATTGGGTAAAAGTCATTCTGGTGAAAAAGTTCGAATCACAGATGCATGTTCAGTTGTGTTTGTTCTTGACCTCAAGTCATGATTTTTGATGGAATTGCGCCAATTTTTTTCATGAGTGTCGGCCATATCAGAATGCATCAACACACCAAATATGTGTATTCTGAGGCTCATACGTTTGAGGATAGCTCCTATTGCGTAAATGTCATTCTGGTGAAAAAGTTCGAATCACTGATCCATGTTCAGTTGTGTTTGTTCTTGATCTCAAGTCATGATTTTTGATGGAATTGCGCCAATTTTTTTCATGAGTGTCGACCATATCAGAATGCATCAACACACCAAATATGTGTATTCTGAGGCTCATACGTTTGAGGATAGCTCCTATTGCGTAAAAGTCATTCTGGTGAAAAAGTTCGTATCACGGATGCATGTTCAGTTGTGTTTGTTCTTGATCTCAAGTCATGATTTTTGATGGAATTGCGCCAATTTTTTTCATGAGTGTCGGCCATATCAGAATGCATGCACACACCAAATATGTGTATTCTGAGGCTCATACGTTTGAGGATAGCTCCTATTGCGTAAATGTCATGCTGGTGAAAAAGTTCGAATCACTGATTCATGTTCAGTTGTGTTTGTTCTTGATCTCAAGTCATGATTTTTGATGGAATTGCGCCAATTTTTTTCATGAGTGTCGGCCATATCAGAATGCATCAACACACCAAATATGTGTATTCTGAGGCTCATACGTTTCAGGATAGCTCCTATTGCGTAAAAGTCATGCTGGTGAAAAAGTTCGTATCACTGATGCATGTTCAGTTGTGTTTGTTCTTGATCTCAAGTCATGTTTTTTGATGGAATTGCGCCAATTGTTTTCATGAGAGTCGGCCATATCAGAATGCATCGACACACCAAATATGTGTATTCTGAGGCTCATACGTTTGAGGATAGCTCCTATTGGGTAAAAGTCATTCTGGTGAAAAAGTTCGAATCACTGATGCATGTTCAGTTGTGTTTGTTCTTGACCTCAAGTCATGATTTTTGATGGAATTGCGCCAATTTTTTTGATGAGTGTCGGCCATATCAGAATGCATCAACACACCAAATATGTGTATTCTGAGGCTCATACGTTTGAGGATAGCTCCTATTGCGTAAATGTCATGCTGGTGAAAAAGTTCGAATCACTGAATTCATGTTCAGTTGTGTTTGTTCTTGATCTCAAGTCATGTTTTTTGATGGAATTGCGCCAATTGTTTTCATGAGAGTCGGCCATATCAGAATGCATCGACACACCAAATATGTGTATTCTGAGGCTCATACGTTTGAGGATAGCTCCTATTGGGTAAAAGTCATTCTGGTGAAAAAGTTCGAATCACTGATGCATGTTCAGTTGTGTTTGTTCTTGACCTCAAGTCATGATTTTTGATGGAATTGCGCCAATTTTTTTGATGAGTGTCGGCCATATCAGAATGCATCAACACACCAAATATGTGTATTCTGAGGCTCATACGTTTGAGGATAGCTCCTATTGCGTAAATGTCATGCTGGTGAAAAAGTTCGAATCACTGAATTCATGTTCAGTTGTGTTTGTTCTTGATCTCAAGTCATGATTTTTGATGGAATTGCGCCAATTTTTTTCATGAGTGTCCGCCATATAAGAATGCATCAACACACCAAATATGTGTATTCTGAGGCTCATACGTTTCAGGATAGCTCCTATTGCGTAAAAGTCATTCTGGTGAAAAAGTTCGTATCACGGATGCATGTTCAGTTGTGTTTGTTCTTGATCTCAAGTCATGATTTTTGATGGAATTGCGCCAATTTTTTTCATGAGTGTCCGCCATATCAGAATGCATCGACACATCAAATATGTGTATTCTGAGGCTCATACGTTTGAGGATAGCTCCTATTGGGTAAAAGTCATTCTGGTGAAAAAGTTCGAATCACAGATGCATGTTCAGTTGTGTTTGTTCTTGACCTCAAGTCATGATTTTTGATGGAATTGCGCCAATTTTTTTGATGAGTGTCGGCCATATCAGAATGCATCAACACACCAAATATGTGTATTCTGAGGCTGATACGTTTGAGGATAGCTCCTATTGGGTCATTCTGGTGAAAAAATTCGAATCACAGATGCATGTTCAGTTGTGTTTGTTCTTGGTCTCAAGTCATGATTTTTGATGGAATTGCGCCAATTTTTTTCATGAGTGTCCGCCATATCAGAATGCATCGACACATCAAATATGTGTATTCTGAGGCTCATACGTTTGAGGATAGCTCCTATTGGGTAAAAGTCATTCTGGTGAAAAAGTTCGAATCACGGATGCATGTTCAGTTGTGTTTGTTCTTGACCTCAAGTCATGATTTTTGATGGAATTGCGCCAATTTTTTTGATGAGTGTCGGCCATATCAGAATGCATCAACACACCAAATATGTGTATTCTGAGGCTCATACGTTTGAGGATAGCTCCTATTGCGTAAATGTCATGCTGGTGAAAAAGTTCGAATCACTGAATTCATGTTCAGTTGTGTTTGTTCTTGATCTCAAGTCATGATTTTTGATGGAATTGCGCCAATTTTTTTCATGAGTGTCCGCCATATCAGAATGCATCAACACACCAAATATGTGTATTCTGAGGCTGATACGTTTCAGGATAGCTCCTATTGGGTCATTCTGGTGAAAAAATTCGAATCACAGATGCATGTTCAGTTGTGTTTGTTCTTGATCTCAAGTCATGATTTTTGATGGAATTGCGCCAATTTTTTTCATGAGTGTCCGCCATATCAGAATGCATCGACACATCAAATATGTGTATTCTGAGGCTCATACGTTTGAGGATAGCTCCTATTGGGTAAAAGTCATTCTGGTGAAAAAGTTCGAATCACAGATGCATGTTCAGTTGTGTTTGTTCTTGACCTCAAGTCATGATTTTTGATGGAATTGCGCCAATTTTTTTGATGAGTGTCGGTCATATCAGAATGCATCAACACACCAAATATGTGTATTCTGAGGCTCATACGTTTGAGGATAGCTCCTATTGCGTAAATGTCATGCTGGTGAAAAAGTTCGAATCACTGAATTCATGTTCAGTTGTGTTTGTTCTTGATCTCAAGTCATGATTTTTGATGGAATTGCGCCAATTTTTTTCATGAGTGTCGGCCATATCAGAATGCATCAACACACCAAATATGTGTATTCTGAGGCTGATACGTTTGAGGATAGCTCCTATTGGGTCATTCTGGTGAAAAAATTCGAATCACAGATGCATGTTCAGTTGTGTTTGTTCTTGATCTCAAGTCATGATTTTTGATGGAATTGCGCCAATTTTTTTCATGAGTGTCCGCCATATCAGAATGCATCGACACATCAAATATGTGTATTCTGAGGCTCATACGTTTGAGGATAGCTCCTATTGGGTAAAAGTCATTCTGGTGAAAAAGTTCGAATCACAGATGCATGTTCAGTTGTGTTTGTTCTTGACCTCAAGTCATGATTTTTGATGGAATTGCGCCAATTTTTTTCATGAGTGTCGGCCATATCAGAATGCATCAACACACCAAATATGTGTATTCTGAGGCTCATACGTTTGAGGATAGCTCCTATTGCGTAAATGTCATTCTGGTGAAAAAGTTCGAATCACTGATGAATGTTCAGTTGTGTTTGTTCTTGATCTCAAGTCATGATTTTTGATGGAATTGCGCCAATTTTTTTCATGAGTGTCCGCCATATCAGAATGCATCAACACACCAAATAAGTGTATTCTGAGGCTCATACGTTTGAGGATAGCTCCTATTGGGTAAAAGTCATTCTGGTGAAAAAGTTCGTATCACGGATGCATGTTCAGTTGTGTTTGTTCTTGATCTCAAGTCATGATTTTTGATGGAATTGCGCCAATTTTTTTCATGAGTGTCGGCCATATCAGAATGCATCAACACACCAAATATGTGTATTCTGAGGCTCATACGTTTCAGGATAGCTCCTATTGGGTCATTCTGGTGAAAAAATTCGAATCACAGATGCATGTTCAGTTGTGTTTGTTCTTGATCTCAAGTCATGATTTTTGATGGAATTGCGCCAATTTTTTTCATGAGTGTCGTCATATCAGAATGCATCGACACACCAAATATGTGTATTCTGAGGCTCATATGTTTGAGGATAGCTCCTATTGGGTAAAAGTCATTCTGGTGAAAAAGTTCGAATCACAGATGCATGTTCAGTTGTGTTTGTTCTTGACCTCAAGTCATGATTTTTGATGGAATTGCGCCAATTTTTTTCATGAGTGTCGGCCATATCAGAATGCATCAACACACCAAATATGTGTATTCTGAGGCTCATACGTTTGAGGATAGCTCCTATTGCGTAAATGTCATTCTGGTGAAAAAGTTCGAATCACTGATGAATGTTCAGTTGTGTTTGTTCTTGATCTCAAGTCATGATTTTTGATGGAATTGCGCCAATTTTTTTCATGAGTGTCCGCCATATCAGAATGCATCAACACACCAAATAAGTGTATTCTGAGGCTCATACGTTTGGGGATAGCTCCTATTGCGTAAAAGTCATTCTGGTGAAAAAGTTCGTATCACGGATGCATGTTCAGTTGTGTTTGTTCTTGATCTCAAGTCATGATTTTTGATGGAATTGCGCCAATTTTTTTCATGAGTGTCGGCCATATCAGAATGCATGCACACACCAAATATGTGTATTCTGAGGCTGATACGTTTGAGGATAGCTCCTATTGGGTCATTCTGGTGAAAAAATTCGAATCACAGATGCATGTTCAGTTGTGTTTGTTCTTGATCTCAAGTCATGAATTTTGATGGAATTGCGCCAATCTTTTTCTTGAGTTTCGGCCATATCAGAATGCATCAACACACCAAATATGTGTATTCTGAGGCTCATACGTTTGAGGATAGCTCCTATTGCGTAAATGTCAAGCTGGTGAAAAAGTTCGAATCACTGATTCATGTTCAGTTGTGTTTGTTCTTGATCTCAAGTCATGATTTTTGATGGAATTGCGCCAATTTTTTTCATGAGTGTCGGCCATATCAGAATGCATCAACACACCAAATATGTGTATTCTGAGGCTGATACGTTTGAGGATAGCTCCTATTGGGTCATTCTGGTGAAAAAATTCGAATCACAGATGCATGTTCAGTTGTGTTTGTTCTTGATCTCAAGTCATGATTTTTGATGGAATTGCGCCAATTTTTTTCATGAGTGTCGTCATATCAGAATGCATCGACACACCAAATATGTGTATTCTGAGGCTCATACGTTTGAGGATAGCTCCTATTGGGTAAAAGTCATTCTGGTGAAAAAGTTCGAATCACAGATGCATGTTCAGTTGTGTTTGTTCTTGACCTCAAGTCATGATTTTTGATGGAATTGCGCCAATTTTTTTCATGAGTGTCGGCCATATCAGAATGCATCAACACACCAAATATGTGTATTCTGAGGCTCATACGTTTGAGGATAGCTCCTATTGCGTAAATGTCATTCTGGTGAAAAAGTTCGAATCACTGATGAATGTTCAGTTGTGTTTGTTCTTGATCTCAAGTCATGATTTTTGATGGAATTGCGCCAATTTTTTTCATGAGTGTCCGCCATATCAGAATGCATCAACACACCAAATAAGTGTATTCTGAGGCTCATACGTTTGAGGATAGCTCCTATTGCGTAAAAGTCATTCTGGTGAAAAAGTTCGTATCACGGATGCATGTTCAGTTGTGTTTGTTCTTGATCTCAAGTCATGATTTTTGATGGAATTGCGCCAATTTTTTTCATGAGTGTCGGCCATATCAGAATGCATGCACACACCAAATATGTGTATTCTGAGGCTGATACGTTTGAGGATAGCTCCTATTGGGTCATTCTGGTGAAAAAATTCGAATCACAGATGCATGTTCAGTTGTGTTTGTTCTTGATCTCAAGTCATGAATTTTGATGGAATTGCGCCAATCTTTTTCATGAGTTTCGGCCATATCAGAATGCATCAACACACCAAATATGTGTATTCTGAGGCTCATACGTTTGAGGATAGCTCCTATTGCGTAAATGTCATGCTGGTGAAAAAGTTCGAATCACTGATTCATGTTCAGTTGTGTTTGTTCTTGATCTCAAGTCATGATTTTTGATGGAATTGCGCCAATTTTTTTCATGAGTGTCGGCCATATCAGAATGCATCAACACACCAAATATGTGTATTCTGAGGCTCATACGTTTGAGGATAGCTCCTATTGCGTAAAAGTCATGCTTGTGAAAAAGTTCGTATCACGGATGCATGTTCAGTTGTGTTTGTTCTTGATCTCAAGTCATGATTTTTGATGGAATTGCGCCAATTTTTGTCATGATTGTCCGCCATATCAGAATGCATCAACACACCAAATATTTGTATTCTGAGGCTCATACGTTTGAGGATAGCTCCTATTGGGTAAAAGTCATGCTTGTGAAAAGTTCGAATCACTGATGAATGTTCAGTTGTGTTTGTTCTTGATCTCAAGTCATGATTTTTGATGGAATTGCGCCAATTTTTTTCATGAGTGCCCGCCATATCAGAATGCATCAACACACCAAATATTTGTATTCTGAGGCTCATACGTTTCAGGATAGCTCCTATTGCGTAAAAGTCATGCTTGTGAAAAGTTCGAATCAATGATTCATGTTCAGTTGTGTTTGTTCTTGATCTCAAGTCATGATTTTTGATGGAATTGCGCCAGTTTTTTTCATGAGTTTCGGCCATATAAGAATGCATCAACACACCAAATATGTGTATTCTGAGGCTCATACGTTTGAGGATAGCTCCTATTGCGTAAAAGTCATTCTGGTGAAAAAGTTCGTATCACGGATGCATGTTCAGTTGTGTTTGTTCTTGATCTCAAGTCATGTTTTTTGATGGAATTGTGCCAATTTTTTTCATGAGTGTCGGCCATATCAGAATGCATCTACACACCAAATATTTGTATTCTGAGGCTCATACGTTTGAGGATAGCTCCTATTGGGTAAAAGTCATTCTGGTGAAAAAGTTCGAATCACTGATGAATGTTCAGTTGTGTTTGTTCTTGACCTCAAGTCATGATTTTTGATGGAATTGCGCCAATCTCTTTCATGAGTTTCGGCCATATCAGAATGCATCAACACACCAAATATGTGTATTCTGAGACTCATACGTTTGAGGATAGCTCCTATTGGGTAAAAGTCATTCTGGTGAAAAAGTTCGAATCACTGATGCATGTTCAGTTGTGTTTGTTCTTGACCTCAAGTCATGATTTTTGATGGAATTGCGCCAATTTTTTTCATGAGTGTCGGCCATATCAGAATGCATCAACACACCAAATATGTATATTCTGAGGCTCATACGTTTGAGGATAGCTCCTATTGCGTAAATGTCATGCTGGTGAAAAAGTTCGAATCACTGATGAATGTTCAGTTGTGTTTGTTCTTGATCTCAAGTCATGATTTTTGATGGAATTGCGCCAATTTTTTTCATGAGTGTCGGCCATATCAGAATGCATCGACACACCAAATATGTGTATTCTGAGGCTCATACGTTTGAGGATAGCTCCTATTGGGTAAAAGTCATTCTGGTGAAAAAGTTCGAATCACAGATGCATGTTCAGTTGTGTTTGTTCTTGACCTCAAGTCATGATTTTTGATGGAATTGCGCCAATTTTTTTCATGAGTGTCGGCCATATCAGAATGCATGCACACACCAAATATGTGTATTCTGAGGCTGATACGTTTGAGGATAGCTCCTATTGGGTCATTCTGGTGAAAAAATTCGAATCACAGATGCATGTTCAGTTGTGTTTGTTCTTGATCTCAAGTCATGAATTTTGATGGAATTGCGCCAATCTTTTTCTTGAGTTTCGGCCATATCAGAATGCATCAACACACCAAATATGTGTATTCTGAGGCTCATACGTTTGAGGATAGCTCCTATTGCGTAAATGTCAAGCTGGTGAAAAAGTTCGAATCACTGATTCATGTTCAGTTGTGTTTGTTCTTGATCTCAAGTCATGATTTTTGATGGAATTGCGCCAATTTTTTTCATGAGTGTCGGCCATATCAGAATGCATCAACACACCAAATATGTGTATTCTGAGGCTGATACGTTTGAGGATAGCTCCTATTGGGTCATTCTGGTGAAAAAATTCGAATCACAGATGCATGTTCAGTTGTGTTTGTTCTTGATCTCAAGTCATGATTTTTGATGGAATTGCGCCAATTTTTTTCATGAGTGTCGTCATATCAGAATGCATCGACACACCAAATATGTGTATTCTGAGGCTCATACGTTTGAGGATAGCTCCTATTGGGTAAAAGTCATTCTGGTGAAAAAGTTCGAATCACAGATGCATGTTCAGTTGTGTTTGTTCTTGACCTCAAGTCATGATTTTTGATGGAATTGCGCCAATTTTTTTCATGAGTGTCGGCCATATCAGAATGCATCAACACACCAAATATGTGTATTCTGAGGCTCATACGTTTGAGGATAGCTCCTATTGCGTAAATGTCATTCTGGTGAAAAAGTTCGAATCACTGATGAATGTTCAGTTGTGTTTGTTCTTGATCTCAAGTCATGATTTTTGATGGAATTGCGCCAATTTTTTTCATGAGTGTCCGCCATATCAGAATGCATCAACACACCAAATAAGTGTATTCTGAGGCTCATACGTTTGAGGATAGCTCCTATTGCGTAAAAGTCATTCTGGTGAAAAAGTTCGTATCACGGATGCATGTTCAGTTGTGTTTGTTCTTGATCTCAAGTCATGATTTTTGATGGAATTGTGCCAATTTTTTTCATGAGTGTCGGCCATATCAGAATGCATGCACACACCAAATATGTGTATTCTGAGGCTGATACGTTTGAGGATAGCTCCTATTGGGTCATTCTGGTGAAAAAATTCGAATCACAGATGCATGTTCAGTTGTGTTTGTTCTTGATCTCAAGTCATGAATTTTGATGGAATTGCGCCAATCTTTTTCATGAGTTTCGGCCATATCAGAATGCATCAACACACCAAATATGTGTATTCTGAGGCTCATACGTTTGAGGATAGCTCCTATTGCGTAAATGTCATGCTGGTGAAAAAGTTCGAATCACTGATTCATGTTCAGTTGTGTTTGTTCTTGATCTCAAGTCATGATTTTTGATGGAATTGCGCCAATTTTTTTCATGAGTGTCGGCCATATCAGAATGCATCAACACACCAAATATGTGTATTCTGAGGCTCATACGTTTGAGGATAGCTCCTATTGCGTAAAAGTCATGCTTGTGAAAAAGTTCGTATCACGGATGCATGTTCAGTTGTGTTTGTTCTTGATCTCAAGTCATGATTTTTGATGGAATTGCGCCAATTTTTGTCATGATTGTCCGCCATATCAGAATGCATCAACACACCAAATATTTGTATTCTGAGGCTCATACGTTTGAGGATAGCTCCTATTGGGTAAAAGTCATGCTTGTGAAAAGTTCGAATCACTGATGAATGTTCAGTTGTGTTTGTTCTTGATCTCAAGTCATGATTTTTGATGGAATTGCGCCAATTTTTTTCATGAGTGCCCGCCATATCAGAATGCATCAACACACCAAATATTTGTATTCTGAGGCTCATACGTTTCAGGATAGCTCCTATTGCGTAAAAGTCATGCTTGTGAAAAGTTCGAATCAATGATTCATGTTCAGTTGTGTTTGTTCTTGATCTCAAGTCATGATTTTTGATGGAATTGCGCCAGTTTTTTTCATGAGTTTCGGCCATATAAGAATGCATCAACACACCAAATATGTGTATTCTGAGGCTCATACGTTTGAGGATAGCTCCTATTGCGTAAAAGTCATTCTGGTGAAAAAGTTCGTATCACGGATGCATGTTCAGTTGTGTTTGTTCTTGATCTCAAGTCATGTTTTTTGATGGAATTGAGCCAATTTTTTTCATGAGTGTCGGCCATATCAGAATGCATCTACACACCAAATATTTGTATTCTGAGGCTCATACGTTTGAGGATAGCTCCTATTGGGTAAAAGTCATTCTGGTGAAAAAGTTCGAATCACTGATGAATGTTCAGTTGTGTTTGTTCTTGACCTCAAGTCATGATTTTTGATGGAATTGCGCCAATCTCTTTCATGAGTTTCGGCCATATCAGAATGCATCAACACACCAAATATGTGTATTCTGAGACTCATACGTTTGAGGATAGCTCCTATTGGGTAAAAGTCATTCTGGTGAAAAAGTTCGAATCACTGATGCATGTTCAGTTGTGTTTGTTCTTGACCTCAAGTCATGATTTTTGATGGAATTGCGCCAATTTTTTTCATGAGTGTCGGCCATATCAGAATGCATCAACACACCAAATATGTATATTCTGAGGCTCATACGTTTGAGGATAGCTCCTATTGCGTAAATGTCATGCTGGTGAAAAAGTTCGAATCACTGATGAATGTTCAGTTGTGTTTGTTCTTGATCTCAAGTCATGATTTTTGATGGAATTGCGCCAATTTTTTTCATGAGTGTCGGCCATATCAGAATGCATCGACACACCAAATATGTGTATTCTGAGGCTCATACGTTTGAGGATAGCTCCTATTGGGTAAAAGTCATTCTGGTGAAAAAGTTCGAATCACAGATGCATGTTCAGTTGTGTTTGTTCTTGACCTCAAGTCATGATTTTTGATGGAATTGCGCCAATTTTTTTCATGAGTGTCGGCCATATCAGAATGCATGCACACACCAAATATGTGTATTCTGAGGCTGATACGTTTGAGGATAGCTCCTATTGGGTCATTCTGGTGAAAAAATTCGAATCACAGATGCATGTTCAGTTGTGTTTGTTCTTGATCTCAAGTCATGATTTTTGATGGAATTGCGCCAATTTTTTTCATGAGTGTCGGCCATATCAGAATGCATCAACACACCAAATATGTGTATTCTGAGGCTCATACGTTTCAGGATAGCTCCTATTGCGTAAAAGTCATGCTTGTGAAAAAGTTCGTATCAATGATGAATGTTCAGTTGTGTTTGTTCTTGATCTCAAGTCATGTTTTTTGATGGAATTGCGCCAATTGTTTTAATGAGTGTCGGCCATATCAGAATGCATCAACACACCAAATATGTGTATTCTGAGGCTCATACGTTTCAGGATAGCTCCTATTGCGTAAATGTCATGCTGGTGAAAAAGTTCGAATCACTGAATTCATGTTCAGTTGTGTTTGTTCTTGATCTCAAGTCATGATTTTTGATGGAATTGCGCCAATTTTTTTCATGAGTGTCCGCCATATCAGAATGCATCAACACACCAAATATGTGTATTCTGAGGCTCATACGTTTGAGGATAGCTCCTATTGCGTAAAAGTCATTCTGGTGAAAAAGTTCGTCTCACGGATGCATGTTCAGTTGTGTTTGTTCTTGATCTCAAGTCATGATTTTTGATGGAATTGCGCCAATTTTTGTCATGAGTGTCGGCCATATCAGAATGCATGCACACACCAAATATGTGTATTCTGAGGCTCATACGTTTGAGGATAGCTCCTATTGCGTAAAAGTCATTCTGGTGAAAAAGTTCGTCTCACGGATGCATGTTCAGTTGTGTTTGTTCTTGATCTCAAGTCATGATTTTTGATGGAATTGCGCCAATTTTTTTCATGAGTGTCCGCCATATAAGAATGCATCAACACACCAAATATGTGTATTCTGAGGCTCATACGTTTGAGGATAGCTCCTATTGCGTAAAAGTCATGCTTGTGAAAAAGTTCGTATCACGGATGCATGTTCAGTTGTGTTTGTTCTTGATCTCAAGTCATGATTTTTGATGGAATTGCGCCAATTTTTTTCATGAGTGTCGGCCATATCAGAATGCATGCACACACCAAATATGTGTATTCTGAGGCTGATACGTTTGAGGATAGCTCCTATTGGGTCATTCTGGTGAAAAAATTCGAATCACAGATGCATGTTCAGTTGTGTTTGTTCTTGATCTCAAGTCATGAATTTTGATGGAATTGCGCCAATTTTTTTCATGAGTGTCCGCCATATCAGAATGCATCAACACACCAAATATGTGTATTCTGAGGCTCATACGTTTGAGGATAGCTCCTATTGCGTAAAAGTCATTCTGGTGAAAAAGTTCGAATCACAGATGCATGTTCAGTTGTGTTTGTTCTTGACCTCAAGTCATGATTTTTGATGGAATTGCGCCAATTTTTGTCATGAGTGTCGGCCATATCAGAATGCATCAACACACCAAATATGTGTATTCTGAGGCTCATACGTTTGAGGATAGCTCCTATTGCGTAAATGTCATTCTGGTGAAAAAGTTCGAATCACTGATTCATGTTCAGTTGTGTTTGTTCTTGATCTCAAGTCATGATTTTTGATGGAATTGCGCCAATTTTTTTCATGAGTGTCGACCATATCAGAATGCATCAACACACCAAATATGTGTATTCTGAGGCTCATACGTTTGAGGATAGCTCCTATTGCGTAAAAGTCATTCTGGTGAAAAAGTTCGTATCACGGATGCATGTTCAGTTGTGTTTGTTCTTGATCTCAAGTCATGATTTTTGATGGAATTGCGCCAATTTTTTTCATGAGTGTCGGCCATATCAGAATGCATGCACACACCAAATATGTGTATTCTGAGGCTGATACGTTTGAGGATAGCTCCTATTGGGTCATTCTGGTGAAAAAATTCGAATCACAGATGCATGTTCAGTTGTGTTTGTTCTTGATCTCATGTCATGAATTTTGATGGAATTGCGCCAATCTTTTTCATGAGTTTCGGCCATATCAGAATGCATCAACACACCAAATATGTGTATTCTGAGGCTCATACGTTTGAGGATAGCTCCTATTGCGTAAATGTCATGCTGGTGAAAAAGTTCGAATCACTGATGAATGTTCAGTTGTGTTTGTTCTTGATCTCAAGTCATGATTTTTGATGGAATTGCGCCAATTTTTTTCATGAGTGTCGGCCATATCAGAATGCATCAACACACCAAATATGTGTATTCTGAGGCTCATACGTTTCAGGATAGCTCCTATTGCGTAAAAGTCATGCTTGTGAAAAAGTTCGTATCACTGATGCATGTTCAGTTGTGTTTGTTCTTGATCTCAAGTCATGTTTTTTGATGGAATTGCGCCAATTGTTTTCATGAGAGTCGGCCATATCAGAATGCATCGACACACCAAATATGTGTATTCTGAGGCTCATACGTTTGAGGATAGCTCCTATTGGGTAAAAGTCATTCTGGTGAAAAAGTTCGAATCACTGATGCATGTTCAGTTGTGTTTGTTCTTGACCTCAAGTCATGATTTTTGATGGAATTGCGCCAATTTTTTTGATGAGTGTCGGCCATATCAGAATGCATCAACACACCAAATATGTGTATTCTGAGGCTCATACGTTTGAGGATAGCTCCTATTGCGTAAATGTCATGCTGGTGAAAAAGTTCGAATCACTGAATTCATGTTCAGTTGTGTTTGTTCTTGATCTCAAGTCATGATTTTTGATGGAATTGCGCCAATTTTTTTCATGAGTGTCCGCCATATAAGAATGCATCAACACACCAAATATGTGTATTCTGAGGCTCATACGTTTGAGGATAGCTCCTATTGCGTAAAAGTCATTCTGGTGAAAAAGTTCGTATCACGGATGCATGTTCAGTTGTGTTTGTTCTTGATCTCAAGTCATGATTTTTGATGGAATTGCGCCAATTTTTTTCATGAGTGTCGGCCATATCAGAATGCATGCACACACCAAATATGTGTATTCTGAGGCTCATACGTTTGAGGATAGCTCCTATTGGGTCATTCTGGTGAAAAAATTCGAATCACAGATGCATGTTCAGTTGTGTTTGTTCTTGATCTCATGTCATGAATTTTGATGGAATTGCGCCAATCTTTTTCATGAGTTTCGGCCATATCAGAATGCATCAACACACCAAATATGTGTATTCTGAGGCTCATACGTTTGAGGATAGCTCCTATTGCGTAAATGTCATGCTGGTGAAAAAGTTCGAATCACTGATTCATGTTCAGTTGTGTTTGTTCTTGATCTCAAGTCATGATTTTTGATGGAATTGCGCCAATTTTTTTCATGAGTGTCGGCCATATCAGAATGCATCAACACACCAAATATGTGTATTCTGAGGCTCATACGTTTCAGGATAGCTCCTATTGCGTAAAAGTCATGCTTGTGAAAAAGTTCGTATCACTGATGCATGTTCAGTTGTGTTTGTTCTTGATCTCAAGTCATGTTTTTTGATGGAATTGCGCCAATTGTTTTCATGAGAGTCGGCCATATCAGAATGCATCGACACACCAAATATGTGTATTCTGAGGCTCATACGTTTGAGGATAGCTCCTATTGGGTAAAAGTCATTCTGGTGAAAAAGTTCGAATCACTGATGCATGTTCAGTTGTGTTTGTTCTTGACCTCAAGTCATGATTTTTGATGGAATTGCGCCAATTTTTTTGATGAGTGTCGGCCATATCAGAATGCATCAACACACCAAATATGTGTATTCTGAGGCTCATACGTTTGAGGATAGCTCCTATTGCGTAAATGTCATGCTGGTGAAAAAGTTCGAATCACTGAATTCATGTTCAGTTGTGTTTGTTCTTGATCTCAAGTCATGATTTTTGATGGAATTGCGCCAATTTTTTTCATGAGTGTCCGCCATATAAGAATGCATCAACACACCAAATATGTGTATTCTGAGGCTCATACGTTTGAGGATAGCTCCTATTGCGTAAAAGTCATTCTGGTGAAAAAGTTCGTATCACGGATGCATGTTCAGTTGTGTTTGTTCTTGATCTCAAGTCATGATTTTTGATGGAATTGCGCCAATTTTTTTCATGAGTGTCGGCCATATCAGAATGCATCAACACACCAAATATGTGTATTCTGAGGCTCATACGTTTGAGGATAGCTCCTATTGGGTCATTCTGGTGAAAAAATTCGAATCACAGATGCATGTTCAGTTGTGTTTGTTCTTGATCTCAAGTCATGATTTTTGATGGAATTGCGCCAATTTTTTTCATGAGTGTCCGCCATATCAGAATGCATCGACACACCAAATATGTGTATTCTGAGGCTCATACGTTTGAGGATAGCTCCTATTGGGTAAAAGTCATTCTGGTGAAAAAGTTCGAATCACAGATGCATGTTCAGTTGTGTTTGTTCTTGACCTCAAGTCATGATTTTTGATGGAATTGCGCCAATTTTTTTCATGAGTGTCGGCCATATCAGAATGCATCAACACACCAAATATGTGTATTCTGAGGCTCATACGTTTGAGGATAGCTCCTATTGCGTAAATGTCATTCTGGTGAAAAAGTTCGAATCACTGATGAATGTTCAGTTGTGTTTGTTCTTGATCTCAAGTCATGATTTTTGATGGAATTGCGCCAATTTTTTTCATGAGTGTCCGCCATATCAGAATGCATCAACACACCAAATAAGTGTATTCTGAGGCTCATACGTTTGAGGATAGCTCCTATTGCGTAAAAGTCATTCTGGTGAAAAAGTTCGTATCACGGATGCATGTTCAGTTGTGTTTGTTCTTGATCTCAAGTCATGATTTTTGATGGAATTGCGCCAATTTTTTTCATGAGTGTCGGCCATATCAGAATGCATCAACACACCAAATATGTGTATTCTGAGGCTCATACGTTTGAGGATAGCTCCTATTGCGTAAAAGTCATGCTTGTGAAAAAGTTCGTATCACTGATGCATGTTCAGTTGTGTTTGTTCTTGATCTCAAGTCATGTTTTTTGATGGAATTGCGCCAATTGTTTTCATGAGAGTCGGCCATATCAGAATGCATCGACACACCAAATATGTGTATTCTGAGGCTCATACGTTTGAGGATAGCTCCTATTGGGTAAAAGTCATTCTGGTGAAAAAGTTCGAATCACTGATGCATGTTCAGTTGTGTTTGTTCTTGACCTCAAGTCATGATTTTTGATGGAATTGCGCCAATTTTTTTGATGAGTGTCGGCCATATCAGAATGCATCAACACACCAAATATGTGTATTCTGAGGCTCATACGTTTGAGGATAGCTCCTATTGCGTAAATGTCATGCTGGTGAAAAAGTTCGAATCACTGAATTCATGTTCAGTTGTGTTTGTTCTTGATCTCAAGTCATGATTTTTGATGGAATTGCGCCAATTTTTTTCATGAGTGTCCGCCATATAAGAATGCATCAACACACCAAATATGTGTATTCTGAGGCTCATACGTTTGAGGATAGCTCCTATTGCGTAAAAGTCATTCTGGTGAAAAAGTTCGTATCACGGATGCATGTTCAGTTGTGTTTGTTCTTGATCTCAAGTCATGATTTTTGATGGAATTGCGCCAATTTTTTTCATGAGTGTCGGCCATATCAGAATGCATGCACACACCAAATATGTGTATTCTGAGGCTCATACGTTTGAGGATAGCTCCTATTGGGTCATTCTGGTGAAAAAATTCGAATCACAGATGCATGTTCAGTTGTGTTTGTTCTTGATCTCATGTCATGAATTTTGATGGAATTGCGCCAATCTTTTTCATGAGTTTCGGCCATATCAGAATGCATCAACACACCAAATATGTGTATTCTGAGGCTCATACGTTTGAGGATAGCTCCTATTGCGTAAATGTCATGCTGGTGAAAAAGTTCGAATCACTGATGAATGTTCAGTTGTGTTTGTTCTTGATCTCAAGTCATGATTTTTGATGGAATTGCGCCAATTTTTTTCATGAGTGTCGGCCATATCAGAATGCATCAACACACCAAATATGTGTATTCTGAGGCTCATACGTTTCAGGATAGCTCCTATTGCGTAAAAGTCATGCTTGTGAAAAAGTTCGTATCACTGATGCATGTTCAGTTGTGTTTGTTCTTGATCTCAAGTCATGTTTTTTGATGGAATTGCGCCAATTGTTTTAATGAGTGTCGGCCATATCAGAATGCATCAACACACCAAATATGTGTATTCTGAGGCTCATACGTTTCAGGATAGCTCCTATTGCGTAAATGTCATGCTGGTGAAAAAGTTCGAATCACTGAATTCATGTTCAGTTGTGTTTGTTCTTGATCTCAAGTCATGATTTTTGATGGAATTGCGCCAATTTTTTTCATGAGTGTCCGCCATATCAGAATGCATCAACACACCAAATATGTGTATTCTGAGGCTCATACGTTTGAGGATAGCTCCTATTGCGTAAAAGTCATTCTGGTGAAAAAGTTCGTCTCACGGATGCATGTTCAGTTGTGTTTGTTCTTGATCTCAAGTCATGATTTTTGATGGAATTGCGCCAATTTTTGTCATGAGTGTCGGCCATATCAGAATGCATGCACACACCAAATATGTGTATTCTGAGGCTGATACGTTTGAGGATAGCTCCTATTGCGTAAAAGTCATTCTGGTGAAAAAGTTCGTCTCACGGATGCATGTTCAGTTGTGTTTGTTCTTGATCTCAAGTCATGATTTTTGATGGAATTGCGCCAATTTTTTTCATGAGTGTCCGCCATATAAGAATGCATCAACACACCAAATATGTGTATTCTGAGGCTCATACGTTTGAGGATAGCTCCTATTGCGTAAAAGTCATGCTTGTGAAAAAGTTCGTATCACGGATGCATGTTCAGTTGTGTTTGTTCTTGATCTCAAGTCATGATTTTTGATGGAATTGCGCCAATTTTTTTCATGAGTGTCGGCCATATCAGAATGCATGCACACACCAAATATGTGTATTCTGAGGCTCATACGTTTGAGGATAGCTCCTATTGGGTCATTCTGGTGAAAAAATTCGAATCACAGATGCATGTTCAGTTGTGTTTGTTCTTGATCTCAAGTCATGAATTTTGATGGAATTGCGCCAATTTTTTTCATGAGTGTCCGCCATATCAGAATGCATCAACACACCAAATATGTGTATTCTGAGGCTCATACGTTTGAGGATAGCTCCTATTGCGTAAAAGTCATTCTGGTGAAAAAGTTCGAATCACAGATGCATGTTCAGTTGTGTTTGTTCTTGACCTCAAGTCATGATTTTTGATGGAATTGCGCCAATTTTTGTCATGAGTGTCCGCCATATCAGAATGCATCAACACACCAAATATGTGTATTCTGAGGCTCATACGTTTGAGGATAGCTCCTATTGCGTAAATGTCATTCTGGTGAAAAAGTTCGAATCACTGATTCATGTTCAGTTGTGTTTGTTCTTGATCTCAAGTCATGATTTTTGATGGAATTGCGCCAATTTTTTTCATGAGTGTCGACCATATCAGAATGCATCAACACACCAAATATGTGTATTCTGAGGCTCATACGTTTGAGGATAGCTCCTATTGCGTAAAAGTCATTCTGGTAAAAAAGTTCGTATCACAGATGCATGTTCAGTTGTGTTTGTTCTTGATCTCAAGTCATGATTTTTGATCGAATTGCGCCAATTTTTTTCATGAGTGTCGGCCATATCAGAATGCATGCACACACCAAATATGTGTATTCTGAGGCTGATACGTTTGAGGATAGCTCCTATTGGGTCATTCTGGTGAAAAAATTCGAATCACAGATGCATGTTCAGTTGTGTTTGTTCTTGATCTCATGTCATGAATTTTGATGGAATTGCGCCAATCTTTTTCATGAGTTTCGGCCATATCAGAATGCATCAACACACCAAATATGTGTATTCTGAGGCTCATACGTTTGAGGATAGCTCCTATTGCGTAAATGTCATGCTGGTGAAAAAGTTCGAATCACTGATTCATGTTCAGTTGTGTTTGTTCTTGATCTCAAGTCATGATTTTTGATGGAATTGCGCCAATTTTTTTCATGAGTGTCGGCCATATCAGAATGCATCAACACACCAAATATGTGTATTCTGAGGCTCATACGTTTCAGGATAGCTCCTATTGCGTAAAAGTCATGCTTGTGAAAAAGTTCGTATCACTGATGCATGTTCAGTTGTGTTTGTTCTTGATCTCAAGTCATGTTTTTTGATGGAATTGCGCCAATTGTTTTCATGAGAGTCGGCCATATCAGAATGCATCGACACACCAAATATGTGTATTCTGAGGCTCATACGTTTGAGGATAGCTCCTATTGGGTAAAAGTCATTCTGGTGAAAAATTCGAATCACTGATGCATGTTCAGTTGTGTTTGTTCTTGACCTCAAGTCATGATTTTTGATGGAATTGCGCCAATTTTTTTGATGAGTGTCGGCCATATCAGAATGCATCAACACACCAAATATGTGTATTCTGAGGCTCATACGTTTGAGGATAGCTCCCATTGCGTAAATGTCATGCTGGTGAAAAAGTTCGAATCACTGAATTCATGTTCAGTTGTGTTTGTTCTTGATCTCAAGTCATGATTTTTGATGGAATTGCGCCAATTTTTTTCATGAGTGTCCGCCATATAAGAATGCATCAACACACCAAATATGTGTATTCTGAGGCTCATACGTTTGAGGATAGCTCCTATTGCGTAAAAGTCATTCTGGTGAAAAAGTTCGTATCACGGATGCATGTTCAGTTGTGTTTGTTCTTGATCTCAAGTCATGATTTTTGATGGAATTGCGCCAATTTTTTTCATGAGTGTCGGCCATATCAGAATGCATCAACACACCAAATATGTGTATTCTGAGGCTCATACGTTTGAGGATAGCTCCTATTGGGTCATTCTGGTGAAAAAATTCGAATCACAGATGCATGTTCAGTTGTGTTTGTTCTTGATCTCAAGTCATGATTTTTGATGGAATTGCGCCAATTTTTTTCATGAGTGTCCGCCATATCAGAATGCATCGACACACCAAATATGTGTATTCTGAGGCTCATACGTTTGAGGATAGCTCCTATTGGGTAAAAGTCATTCTGGTGAAAAAGTTCGAATCACAGATGCATGTTCAGTTGTGTTTGTTCTTGACCTCAAGTCATGATTTTTGATGGAATTGCGCCAATTTTTTTCATGAGTGTCGGCCATATCAGAATGCATCAACACACCAAATATGTGTATTCTGAGGCTCATACGTTTGAGGATAGCTCCTATTGCGTAAATGTCATTCTGGTGAAAAAGTTCGAATCACTGATGAATGTTCAGTTGTGTTTGTTCTTGATCTCAAGTCATGATTTTTGATGGAATTGCGCCAATTTTTTTCATGAGTGTCCGCCATATCAGAATGCATCAACACACCAAATAAGTGTATTCTGAGGCTCATACGTTTGAGGATAGCTCCTATTGCGTAAAAGTCATTCTGGTGAAAAAGTTCGTATCACGGATGCATGTTCAGTTGTGTTTGTTCTTGATCTCAAGTCATGATTTTTGATGGAATTGCGCCAATTTTTTTCATGAGTGTCGGCCATATCAGAATGCATCAACACACCAAATATGTGTATTCTGAGGCTCATACGTTTGAGGATAGCTCCTATTGGGTAAAAGTCATGCTTGTGAAAAAGTTCGAATCACTGATGCATGTTCAGTTGTGTTTGTTCTTGATCTCAAGTCATGATTTTTGATGGAATTGCGCCGATTGTTTTCATGAGAGTCGGCCATATCAGAATGCATCGACACACCAAATATGTGTATTCTGAGGCTCATACGTTTGAGGATAGCTCCTATTGGGTAAAAGTCATTCTGGTGAAAAAGTTCGAATCACTGATGCATGTTCAGTTGTGTTTGTTCTTGACCTCAAGTCATGATTTTTGATGGAATTGCGCCAATTTTTTTGATGAGTGTCGGCCATATCAGAATGCATCAACACACCTAATATGTGTATTCTGAGGCTCATACGTTTGAGGATAGCTCCTATTGCGTAAATGTCATGCTGGTGAAAAAGTTCGAATCACTGAATTCATGTTCAGTTGTGTTTGTTCTTGATCTCAAGTCATGATTTTTGATGGAATTGCGCCAATTTTTTTCATGAGTGTCCGCCATATAAGAATGCATCGACACACCAAATATGTGTATTCTGAGGCTCATACGTTTGAGGATAGCTCCTATTGGGTAAAAGTCATTCTGGTGAAAAAGTTCGAATCACAGATGCATGTTCAGTTGTGTTTGTTCTTGACCTCAAGTCATGATTTTTGATGGAATTGCGCCAATTTTTTTCATGAGTGTCGGCCATATCAGAATGCATGCACACACCAAATATGTGTATTCTGAGGCTCATACGTTTGAGGATAGCTCCTATTGGGTCATTCTGGTGAAAAAATTCGAATCACAGATGCATGTTCAGTTGTGTTTGTTCTTGATCTCAAGTCATGAATTTTGATGGAATTGCGCCAATCTTTTTCATGAGTTTCGGCCATATCAGAATGCATCAACACACCAAATATGTGTATTCTGAGGCTCATACGTTTGAGGATAGCTCCTATTGCGTAAATGTCATGCTGGTGAAAAAGTTCGAATCACTGATGAATGTTCAGTTGTGTTTGTTCTTGATCTCAAGTCATGATTTTTGATGGAATTGCGCCAATTTTTTTCATGAGTGTCGGCCATATCAGAATGCATCAACACACCAAATATGTGTATTCTGAGGCTCATACGTTTCAGGATAGCTCCTATTGCGTAAAAGTCATGCTTGTGAAAAAGTTCGTATCACGGATGCATGTTCAGTTGTGTTTGTTCTTGATCTCAAGACATGTTTTTTGATGGAATTGCGCCAATTGTTTTAATGAGAGTCGGCCATATCAGAATGCATCGACACACCAAATATGTGTATTCTGAGGCTCATACGTTTGAGGATAGCTCCTATTGGGTAAAAGTCATTCTGGTGAAAAAGTTCGAATCACTGATGCATGTTCAGTTGTGTTTGTTCTTGACCTCAAGTCATGATTTTTGATGGAATTGCGCCAATTTTTTTCATGAGTGTCGGCCATATCAGAATGCATCAACACACCAAATATGTGTATTCTGAGGCTCATACGTTTGAGGATAGCTCCTATTGCGTAAATGTCATGCTGGTGAAAAAGTTCGAATCACTGATGAATGTTCAGTTGTGTTTGTTCTTGATCTCAAGTCATGATTTTTGATGGAATTGCGCCAATTTTTTTCATGAGTGTCCGCCATATAAGAATGCATCAACACACCAAATATGTGTATTCTGAGGCTCATACGTTTCAGGATAGCTCCTATTGCGTAAAAGTCATTCTGGTGAAAAAGTTCGTCTCACGGATGCATGTTCAGTTGTGTTTGTTCTTGATCTCAAGTCATGATTTTTGATGGAATTGCGCCAATTTTTTTGATGAGTGTCGGCCATATCAGAATGCATCAACACACCAAATATGTGTATTCTGAGGCTCATACGTTTGAGGATAGCTCCTATTGCGTAAATGTCATGCTGGTGAAAAAGTTCGAATCACTGAATTCATGTTCAGTTGTGTTTGTTCTTGACCTCAAGTCATGATTTTTGATGGAATTGCGCCAATTTTTTTCATGAGTGTCGGCCATATCAGAATGCATGCACACACCAAATATGTGTATTCTGAGGCTGATACGTTTGAGGATAGCTCCTATTGGGTCATTCTGGTGAAAAAATTCGAATCACAGATGCATGTTCAGTTGTGTTTGTTCTTGATCTCAAGTCATGAATTTTGATGGAATTGCGCCAATCTTTTTCATTAGTTTCGGCCATATCAGAATGCATCAACACACCAAATATGTGTATTCTGAGGCTCATACGTTTGAGGATAGCTCCTATTGCGTAAATGTCATGCTGGTGAAAAAGTTCGAATCACTGATTCATGTTCAGTTGTGTTTGTTCTTGATCTCAAGTCATGATTTTTGATGGAATTGCGCCAATTTTTTTCATGAGTGTCGGCCATATCAGAATGCATCAACACACCAAATATGTGTATTCTGAGGCTCATACGTTTCAGGATAGCTCCTATTGCGTAAAAGTCATGCTTCTGAAAAAGTTCGTATCACGGATGCATGTTCAGTTGTGTTTGTTCTTGATCTCAAGTCATGATTTTTGATGGAATTGCGCCAATTTTTTTCATGAGTGTCCGCCATATCAGAATGCATCAACACACCAAATATTTGTATTCTGAGGCTCATACGTTTGAGGATAGCTCCTATTGGGTAAAAGTCATGCTTGTGAAAAGTTCGAATCACTGATTCATGTTCAGTTGTGTTTGTTCTTGATCTCAAGTCATGATTTTTGATGGAATTGCGCCAATTTTTTTCATGAGTGTCGGCCATATCAGAATGCATCAACACACCAAATATGTGTATTCTGAGGCTCATACGTTTCAGGATAGCTCCTATTGCGTAAATGTCATGCTTGTGAAAAAGTTCGTATCACGGATGCATGTTCAGTTGTGTTTGTTCTTGATCTCAAGTCATGTTTTTTGATGGAATTGCGCCAATTGTTTTCATGAGAGTCGGCCATATCAGAATGCATCGACACACCAAATATGTGTATTCTGAGGCTCATACGTTTGAGGATAGCTCCTATTGCGTAAATGTCATGCTGGTGAAAAAGTTCGAATCACTGATGAATGTTCAGTTGTGTTTGTTCTTGATCTCAAGTCATGATTTTTGATGGAATTGCGCCAATTTTTTTCATGAGTGTCCGCCATATCAGAATGCATCAACACACCAAATATTTGTATTCTGAGGCTCATACGTTTGAGGATAGCTCCTATTGGGTAAAAGTCATGCTGGTGAAAAGTTCGAATCAATGATTCATGTTCAGTTGTGTTTGTTCTTGATCTCAAGTCATGATTTTTGATGGAATTGCGCCAGTTTTTTTCATGAGTGTCGGCCATATAAGAATGCATCAACACACCAAATATGTGTATTCTGAGGCTCATACGTTTGAGGATAGCTCCTATTGCGTAAAAGTCATTCTGGTGAAAAAGTTCGTATCACGGATGCATGTTCAGTTGTGTTTGTTCTTGATCTCAAGTCATGTTTTTTGATGGAATTGAGCCAATTTTTTTCATGAGTGTCGGCCATATCAGAATGCATCTACACACCAAATATGTGTATTCTGAGGCTCATACGTTTGAGGATAGCTCCTATTGGGTAAAAGTCATTCTGGTGAAAAAGTTCGAATCACTGATGAATGTTCAGTTGTGTTTGTTCTTGACCTCAAGTCATGATTTTTGATGGAATTGCGCCAATCTCTTTCATGAGTTTCGGCCATATCAGAATGTATCAACACACCAAATATGTGTATTCTGAGGCTCATACGTTTGAGGATAGCTCCTATTGGGTAAAAGTCATTCTGGTGAAAAAGTTCGAATCACTGATGCATGTTCAGTTGTGTTTGTTCTTGACCTCAAGTCATGATTTTTGATGGAATTGCGCCAAAATTTTCATGAGTGTCGGCCATATCAGAATGCATCAACACACCAAATATGTGTATTCTGAGGCTCATACGTTTCAGGATAGCTCCTATTGCGTAAATGTCATTCTGGTGAAAAAGTTCGAATCACTGATGAATGTTCAGTTGTGTTTGTTCTTGATCTCAAGTCATGATTTTTGATGGAATTGCGCCAATTTTTTTCATGAGTGTCCGCCATATCAGAATGCATCGACACACCAAATATGTGTATTCTGAGGCTCATACGTTTGAGGATAGCTCCTATTGGGTAAAAGTCATTCTGGTGAAAAAGTTCGAATCACAGATGCATGTTCAGTTGTGTTTGTTCTTGACCTCAAGTCATGATTTTTGATGGAATTGCGCCAATTTTTTTCATGAGTGTCGGCCATATCAGAATGCATGCACACACCAAATATGTGTATTCTGAGGCTGATACGTTTGAGGATAGCTCCTATTGGGTAAAAGTCATGCTTGTGAAAAGTTCGAATCAATGATTCATGTTCAGTTGTGTTTGTTCTTGATCTCAAGTCATGATTTTTGATGGAATTGCGCCAGTTTTTTTCATGAGTTTCGGCCATATAAGAATGCATCAACACACCAAATATGTGTATTCTGAGGCTCATACGTTTGAGGATAGCTCCTATTGCGTAAAAGTCATTCTGGTGAAAAAGTTCGTATCACGGATGCATGTTCAGTTGTGTTTGTTCTTGATCTCAAGTCATGTTTTTTGATGGAATTGAGCCAATTTTTTTCATGAGTGTCGGCCATATCAGAATGCATCTACACACCAAATATGTGTATTCTGAGGCTCATACGTTTGAGGATAGCTCCTATTGGGTAAAAGTCATTCTGGTGAAAAAGTTCGAATCACTGATGAATGTTCAGTTGTGTTTGTTCTTGACCTCAAGTCATGATTTTTGATGGAATTGCGCCAATCTCTTTCATGAGTTTCGGCCATATCAGAATGTATCAACACACCAAATATGTGTATTCTGAGGCTCATACGTTTGAGGATAGCTCCTATTGCGTAAAAGTCATTCTGGTGAAAAAGTTCGAATCACTGATGCATGTTCAGTTGTGTTTGTTCTTGACCTCAAGTCATGATTTTTGATGGAATTGCGCCAATTTTTTTCATGAGTGTCGGCCATATCAGAATGCATCAACACACCAAATATGTGTATTCTGAGGCTCATACGTTTGAGGATAGCTCCTATTGCGTAAATGTCATGCTGGTGAAAAAGTTCGAATCACTGATGAATGTTCAGTTGTGTTTGTTCTTGATCTCAAGTCATGATTTTTGATGGAATTGCGCCAATTTTTTTCATGAGTGTCCGCCATATCAGAATGCATCGACACACCAAATATGTGTATTCTGAGGCTCATACGTTTGAGGATAGCTCCTATTGGGTAAAAGTCATTCTGGTGAAAAAGTTCGAATCACAGATGCATGTTCAGTTGTGTTTGTTCTTGACCTCAAGTCATGATTTTTGATGGAATTGCGCCAATTTTTTTCATGAGTGTGCGCCATATCAGAATGCATGCACACACCAAATATGTGTATTCTGAGGCTGATACGTTTGAGGATAGCTCCTACTGGGTAAAAGTCATGCTTGTGAAAAGTTCGAATCAATGATTCATGTTCAGTTGTGTTTGTTCTTGATCTCAAGTCATGATTTTTGATGGAATTGCGCCAGTTTTTTTCATGAGTTTCGGCCATATAAGAATGCATCAACACACCAAATATGTGTATTCTGAGGCTCATACGTTTGAGGATAGCTCCTATTGCGTAAAAGTCATTCTGGTGAAAAAGTTCGTATCACGGATGCATGTTCAGTTGTGTTTGTTCTTGATCTCAAGTCATGTTTTTTGATGGAATTGAGCCAATTTTTTTCATGAGTGTCGGCCATATCAGAATGCATCTACACACCAAATATGTGTATTCTGAGGCTCATACGTTTGAGGATAGCTCCTATTGGGTAAAAGTCATTCTGGTGAAAAAGTTCGAATCACTGATGAATGTTCAGTTGTGTTTGTTCTTGACCTCAAGTCATGATTTTTGATGGAATTGCGCCAATCTCTTTCATGAGTTTCGGCCATATCAGAATGTATCAACACACCAAATATGTGTATTCTGAGGCTCATACGTTTGAGGATAGCTCCTATTGGGTAAAAGTCATTCTGGTGAAAAAGTTCGAATCACTGATGCATGTTCAGTTGTGTTTGTTCTTGACCTCAAGTCATGATTTTTGATGGAATTGCGCCAATTTTTTTCATGAGTGTCGGCCATATCAGAATGCATCAACACACCAAATATGTGTATTCTGAGGCTCATACGTTTGAGGATAGCTCCTATTGCGTAAATGTCATGCTGGTGAAAAAGTTCGAATCACTGATTCATGTTCAGTTGTGTTTGTTCTTGATCTCAAGTCATGATTTTTGATGGAATTGCGCCAATTTTTTTCATGAGTGTCGGCCATATCAGAATGCATCAACACACCAAATATGTGTATTCTGAGGCTCATACGTTTCAGGATAGCTCCTATTGCCTAAAAGTCATGCTTGTGAAAAAGTTCGTATCACGGATGCATGTTCAGTTGTGTTTGTTCTTGATCTCAAGTCATGCTTTTTGATGGAATTGCGCCAATTGTTTTCATGAGAGTCGGCCATATCAGAACGCATCGACACACCAAATATGTGTATTCTGAGGCTCATACGTTTGAGGATAGCTCCTATTGCGTAAATGTCATGCTGGTGAAAAAGTTCGAATCACTGAATTCATGTTCAGTTGTGTTTGTTCTTGATCTCAAGTCATGATTTTTGATGGAATTGCGCCAATTTTTTTCATGAGTGTCCGCCATATAAGAATGCATCAACACACCAAATATGTGTATTCTGAGGCTCATACGTTTGAGGATAGCTCCTATTGCGTAAAAGTCATGCTTGTGAAAAAGTTCGTATCACGGATGCATGTTCAGTTGTGTTTGTTCTTGATCTGAAGTCATGATTTTTGATGGAATTGCGCCAATTTTTTTCATGAGTGTCGGCCATATCAGAATGCATGCACACACCAAATATGTGTATTCTGAGGCTGATACGTTTGAGGATAGCTCCTATTGGGTAAAAGTCATGCTTGTGAAAAGTTCGAATCAATGATTCATGTTCAGTTGTGTTTGTTCTTGATCTCAAGTCATGATTTTTGATGGAATTGCGCCAGTTTTTTTCATGAGTTTCGGCCATATAAGAATGCATCAACACACCAAATATGTGTATTCTGAGGCTCATACGTTTGAGGATAGCTCCTATTGCGTAAAAGTCATTCTGGTGAAAAAGTTCGTATCACGGATGCATGTTCAGTTGTGTTTGTTCTTGATCTCAAGTCATGTTTTTTGATGGAATTGAGCCAATTTTTTTCATGAGTGTCGGCCATATCAGAATGCATCTACACACCAAATATGTGTATTCTGAGGCTCATACGTTTGAGGATAGCTCCTATTGGGTAAAAGTCATTCTGGTGAAAAAGTTCGAATCACTGATGAATGTTCAGTTGTGTTTGTTCTTGACCTCAAGTCATGATTTTTGATGGAATTGCGCCAATCTCTTTCATGAGTTTCGGCCATATCAGAATGTATCAACACACCAAATATGTGTATTCTGAGGCTCATACGTTTGAGGATAGCTCCTATTGGGTAAAAGTCATTCTGGTGAAAAAGTTCGAATCACTGATGCATGTTCAGTTGTGTTTGTTCTTGACCTCAAGTCATGATTTTTGATGGAATTGCGCCAATTTTTTTCATGAGTGTCGGCCATATCAGAATGCATCAACACACCAAATATGTGTATTCTGAGGCTCATACGTTTGAGGATAGCTCCTATTGCGTAAATGTCATGCTGGTGAAAAAGTTCGAATCACTGATGAATGTTCAGTTGTGTTTGTTCTTGATCTCAAGTCATGATTTTTGATGGAATTGCGCCAATTTTTTTCATGAGTGTCCGCCATATCAGAATGCATCGACACACCAAATATGTGTATTCTGAGGCTCATACGTTTGAGGATAGCTCCTATTGGGTAAAAGTCATTCTGGTGAAAAAGTTCGAATCACAGATGCATGTTCAGTTGTGTTTGTTCTTGACCTCAAGTCATGATTTTTGATGGAATTGCGCCAATTTTTTTCATGAGTGTCGGCCATATCAGAATGCATGCACACACCAAATATGTGTATTCTGAGGCTGATACGTTTGAGGATAGCTCCTATTGGGTAAAAGTCATGCTTGTGAAAAGTTCGAATCAATGATTCATGTTCAGTTGTGTTTGTTCTTGATCTCAAGTCATGATTTTTGATGGAATTGCGCCAGTTTTTTTCATGAGTTTCGGCCATATAAGAATGCATCAACACACCAAATATGTGTATTCTGAGGCTCATACGTTTGAGGATAGCTCCTATTGCGTAAAAGTCATTCTGGTGAAAAAGTTCGTATCACGGATGCATGTTCAGTTGTGTTTGTTCTTGATCTCAAGTCATGTTTTTTGATGGAATTGAGCCAATTTTTTTCATGAGTGTCGGCCATATCAGAATGCATCTACACACCAAATATGTGTATTCTGAGGCTCATACGTTTGAGGATAGCTCCTATTGGGTAAAAGTCATTCTGGTGAAAAAGTTCGAATCACTGATGAATGTTCAGTTGTGTTTGTTCTTGATCTCAAGTCATGATTTTTGATGGAATTGCGCCAATCTCTTTCATGAGTTTCGGCCATATCAGAATGTATCAACACACCAAATATGTGTATTCTGAGGCTCATACGTTTGAGGATAGCTCCTATTGGGTAAAAGTCATTCTGGTGAAAAAGTTCGAATCACTGATGCATGTTCAGTTGTGTTTGTTCTTGACCTCAAGTCATGATTTTTGATGGAATTGCGCCAATTTTTTTCATGAGTGTCGGCCATATCAGAATGCATCAACACACCAAATATGTGTATTCTGAGGCTCATACGTTTGAGGATAGCTCCTATTGCGTAAATGTCATGCTGGTGAAAAAGTTCGAATCACTGATGAATGTTCAGTTGTGTTTGTTCTTGATCTCAAGTCATGATTTTTGATGGAATTGCGCCAATTTTTTTCATGAGTGTCCGCCATATCAGAATGCATCGACACACCAAATATGTGTATTCTGAGGCTCATACGTTTGAGGATAGCTCCTATTGGGTAAAAGTCATTCTGGTGAAAAAGTTCGAATCACAGATGCATGTTCAGTTGTGTTTGTTCTTGACCTCAAGTCATGATTTTTGATGGAATTGCGCCAATTTTTTTCATGAGTGTCGGCCATATCAGAATGCATGCACACACCAAATATGTGTATTCTGAGGCTGATACGTTTGAGGATAGCTCCTATTGGGTCATTCTGGTGAAAAAATTCGAATCACAGATGCATGTTCAGTTGTGTTTGTTCTTGATCTCAAGTCATGAATTTTGATGGAATTGCGCCAATCTTTTTCATGAGTTTCGGCCATATCAGAATGCATCAACACACCAAATATGTGTATTCTGAGGCTCATACGTTTGAGGATAGCTCCTATTGCGTAAATGTCATGCTGGTGAAAAAGTTCGAATCACTGATTCATGTTCAGTTGTGTTTGTTCTTGATCTCAAGTCATGATTTTTGATGGAATTGCGCCAATTTTTTTCATGAGTGTCGGCCATATCAGAATGCATCAACACACTAAATATGTGTATTCTGAGGCTCATACGTTTCAGGATAGCTCCTATTGCGTAAAAGTCATGCTTCTGAAAAAGTTCGTATCACGGATGCATGTTCAGTTGTGTTTGTTCTTGATCTCAAGTCATGTTTTTTGATGGAATTGCGCCAATTGTTTTAATGAGAGTCGGCCATATCAGAATGCATCGACACACCAAATATGTGTATTCTGAGGCTCATACGTTTGAGGATAGCTCCTATTGGGTAAAAGTCATTCTGGTGGAAAAGTTCGAATCACTGATGCATGTTCAGTTGTGTTTGTTCTTGACCTCAAGTCATGATTTTTGATGGAATTGCGCCAATTTTTTTCATGAGTGTCGGCCATATCAGAATGCATCAACACACCAAATATGTGTATTCTGAGGCTCATACGTTTCAGGATAGCTCCTATTGCGTAAATGTCATGCTGGTGAAAAAGTTCGAATCACTGATGAATGTTCAGTTGTGTTTGTTCTTGATCTCAAGTCATGATTTTTGATGGAATTGCGCCAATTTTTTTCATGAGTGTGCGCCATATCAGAATGCATCGACACACCAAATATGTGTATTCTGAGGCTCATACGTTTGAGGATAGCTCCTATTGGGTAAAAGTCATTCTGGTGAAAAAGTTCGAATCACAGATGCATGTTCAGTTGTGTTTGTTCTTGACCTCAAGTCATGATTTTTGATGGAATTGCGCCAATTTTTTTCATGAGTGTCGGCCATATCAGAATGCATGCACACACCAAATATGTGTATTCTGAGGCTCATACGTTTGAGGATAGCTCCTATTGGGTCATTCTGGTGAAAAAATTCGAATCACAGATGCATGTTCAGTTGTGTTTGTTCTTGATCTCAAGTCATGAATTTTGATGGAATTGCGCCAATCTTTTTCATGAGTTTCGGCCATATCAGAATGCATCAACACACCAAATATGTGTATTCTGAGGCTCATACGTTTGAGGATAGCTCCTATTGCGTAAATGTCATGCTGGTGAAAAAGTTCGAATCACTGATGAATGTTCAGTTGTGTTTGTTCTTGATCTCAAGTCATGATTTTTGATGGAATTGCGCCAATTTTTTTCATGAGTGTCGGCCATATCAGAATGCATCAACACACTAAATATGTGTATTCTGAGGCTCATACGTTTCAGGATAGCTCCTATTGCCTAAAAGTCATGCTTGTGAAAAAGTTCGTATCACGGATGCATGTTCAGTTGTGTTTGTTCTTGATCTCAAGTCATGTTTTTTGATGGAATTGCGCCAATTGTTTTCATGAGAGTCGGCCATATCAGAACGCATCGACACACCAAATATGTGTATTCTGAGGCTCATACGTTTGAGGATAGCTCCTATTGCGTAAATGTCATGCTGGTGAAAAAGTTCGAATCACTGAATTCATGTTCAGTTGTGTTTGTTCTTGATCTCAAGTCATGATTTTTGATGGAATTGCGCCAATTTTTTTCATGAGTGTCCGCCATATAAGAATGCATCAACACACCAAATATGTGTATTCTGAGGCTCATACGTTTGAGGATAGCTCCTATTGCGTAAAAGTCATGCTTGTGAAAAAGTTCGTATCACGGATGCATGTTCAGTTGTGTTTGTTCTTGATCTGAAGTCATGATTTTTGATGGAATTGCGCCAATTTTTTTCATGAGTGTCGGCCATATCAGAATGCATGCACACACCAAATATGTGTATTCTGAGGCTGATACGTTTCAGGATAGCTCCTATTGGGTCATTCTGGTGAAAAAATTCGAATCACAGATGCATGTTCAGTTGTGTTTGTTCTTGATCTCAAGTCATGAATTTTGATGGAATTGCGCCAATTTTTTTCATGAGTGTCGGCCATATAAGAATGCATCAACACACCAAATATGTGTATTCTGAGGCTCATACGTTTGAGGATAGCTCCTATTGCGTAAATGTCATGCTGGTGAAAAAGTTCGAATCACTGATGAATGTTCAGTTGTGTTTGTTCTTGATCTCAAGTCATGATTTTTGATGGTATTGCGCCAATTTTTTTCATGAGTGTCCGCCATATCAGAATGCATCGACACACCAAATATGTGTATTCTGAGGCTCATACGTTTGAGGATAGCTCCTATTGGGTAAAAGTCATTCTGGTGAAAAAGTTCGAATCACAGATGCATGTTCAGTTGTGTTTGTTCTTGACCTCAAGTCATGATTTTTGATGGAATTGCGCCAATTTTTTTCATGAGTGTCGGCCATATCAGAATGCATCAACACACCAAATATGTGTATTCTGAGGCTCATACGTTTGAGGATAGCTCCTATTGCGTAAATGTCATTCTGGTGAAAAAGTTCGAATCACTGATTCATGTTCAGTTGTGTTTCTTCTTGATCTCAAGTCATGATTTTTGATGGAATTGCGCCAATTTTTTTCATGAGTGTCGACCATATCAGAATGCATCAACACACCAAATAAGTGTATTCTGAGGCTCATACGTTTGAGGATAGCTCCTATTGCGTAAAAGTCATTCTGGTGAAAAAGTTCGTATCACGGATGCATGTTCAGTTGTGTTTGTTCTTGATCTCAAGTCATGATTTTTGATGGAATTGCGCCAATTTTTTTCATGAGTGTCGGCCATATCAGAATGCATGCACACACCAAATATGTGTATTCTGAGGCTGATACGTTTGAGGATAGCTCCTTTTGGGTCATTCTGGTGAAAAAATTCGAATCACAGATGCATGTTCAGTTGTGTTTGTTCTTGATCTCATGTCATGAATTTTGATGGAATTGCGCCAATCTTTTTCATGAGTTTCGGCCATATCAGAATGCATCAACACACCAAATATGTGTATTCTGAGGCTCATACGTTTGAGGATAGCTCCTATTGTGTAAATGTCATTCTGGTGAAAAAGTTCGTATCACTGATGAATGTTCAGTTGTGTTTGTTCTTGATCTCAAGTCATGATTTTTGATGGAATTGCGCCAATTTTTTTCATGAGTGTCCGCCATATCAGAATGCATCAACACACCAAATAAGTGTATTCTCAGGCTCATACGTTTGAGGATAGCTCCTATTGCGTAAAAGTCATTCTGGTGAAAAAGTTCGTATCACGGATGCATGTTCAGTTGTGTTTGTTCTTGATCTCAAGTCATGATTTTTGATGGAATTGCGCCAATTTTTTTCATGAGTGTCGGCCATATCAGAATGCATCAACACACCAAATATGTGTATTCTGAGGCTCATACGTTTCAGGATAGCTCCTATTGCGTAAAAGTCATGCTTGTGAAAAAGTTCGTATCACTGATGCATGTTCAGTTGTGTTTGTTCTTGATCTCAAGTCAAGTTTTTTGATGGAATTGCGCCAATTGTTTTCATGAGTGTCGGCCATATCAGAATGCATCGACACACCAAATATGTGTATTCTGAGGCTCATACGTTTGAGGATAGCTCCTATTGGGTAAAAGTCATTCTGGTGAAAAAGTTCGAATCACTGATGCATGTTCAGTTGTGTTTGTTCTTGACCTCAAGTCATGATTTTTGATGGAATTGCGCCAATTTTTTTGATGAGTGTCGGCCATATCAGAATGCATCAACACACCTAATATGTGTATTCTGAGGCTCATACGTTTCAGGATAGCTCCTATTGCGTAAATGTCATGCTGGTGAAAAAGTTCGAATCACTGAATTCATGTTCAGTTGTGTTTGTTCTTGATCTCAAGTCATGATTTTTGATGGAATTGCGCCAATTTTTTTCATGAGTGTCCGCCATATAAGAATGCATCAACACACAAAATATGTGTATTCTGAGGCTCATACGTTTGAGGATAGCTCCTATTGCGTAAAAGTTATTCTGGTGAAAAAGTTCGTATCACGGATGCATGTTCAGTTGTGTTTGTTCTTGATCTCAAGTCATGATTTTTGATGGAATTGCGCCAATTTTTTTGATGAGTGTCGGCTATATCAGAATGCATCAACACACCAAATATGTGTATTCTGAGGCTGATACGTTTGAGGATAGCTCCTATTGGGTCATTCTGGTGAAAAAATTCGAATCACAGATGCATGTTCAGTTGTGTTTGTTCTTGATCTCAAGTCATGATTTTTGATGGAATTGCGCCAATTTTTTTCATGAGTGTCGTCATATCAGAATGCATCGACACACCAAATATGTGTATTCTGAGGCTCATACGTTTGAGGATAGCTCCTATTGGGTAAAAGTCATTCTGGTGAAAAAGTTCGAATCACAGATGCATGTTCAGTTGTGTTTGTTGTTGACCTCAAGTCATGATTTTTGATGGAATTGCGCCAATTTTTTTTATGAGTGTCGGCCATATCAGAATGCATCAACACACCAAATATGTGTATTCTGAGGCTCATACGTTTGAGGATAGCTCCTATTGCGTAAATGTCATTCTGGTGAAAAAGTTCGAATCACTGATGAATGTTCAGTTGTGTTTGTTCTTGATCTCAAGTCATGATTTTTGATGGAATTGCGCCAATTTTTTTCATGAGTGTCCGCCATATCAGAATGCATCAACACACCAAATATGTGTATTCTGAGGCTCATACGTTTGAGGATAGCTCCTATTGCGTAAAAGTCATTCTGGTGAAAAAGTTCGTATCACGGATGCATGTTCAGTTGTGTTTGTTCTTGATCTCAAGTCATGATTTTTGATGGAATTGCGCCAATTTTTTTCATGAGTGTCGGCCATATCAGAATGCATGCACACACCAAATATGTGTATTCTGAGGCTCATACGTTTGAGGATAGCTCCTATTGGGTCATTCTGGTGAAAAAATTCGAATCACAGATGCATGTTCAGTTGTGTTTGTTCTTCATCTCAAGTCATGAATTTTGATGGAATTGCGCCAATCTTTTTCATGAGTTTCGGCCATATGAGAATGCATCAACACACCAAATATGTGTATTCTGAGGCTCATACGTTTGAGGATAGCTCCTATTGCGTAAATGTCATGCTGGTGAAAAAGTTCGAATCACTGATTCATGTTCAGTTGTGTTTGTTCTTGATCTCAAGTCATGATTTTTGATGGAATTGCGCCAATTTTTTTCATGAGTGTCGGCCATATCAGAATGCATCAACACACCAAATATGTGTATTCTGAGGCTCATACGTTTCAGGATAGCTCCTATTGCGTAAAAGTCATGCTTGTGAAAAAGTTCGTATCACGGATGCATGTTCAGTTGTGTTTGTTCTTGATCTCAAGTCATGATTTTTGATGGAATTGCGCCAATTTTTTTCATGAGTGTCCGCCATATCAGAATGCATCGACACACCAAATATGTGTATTCTGAGGCTCATACGTTTGAGGATAGCTCCTATTGGGTAAAAGTCATTCTGGTGAAAAAGTTCGAATCACAGATGCATGTTCAGTTGTGTTTGTTCTTGACCTCAAGTCATGATTTTTGATGGAATTGCGCCAATTTTTTTCATGAGTGTCGGCCATATCAGAATGCATCAACATACCAAATATTTGTATTCTGAGGCTCATACGTTTGAGGATAGCTCCTATTGGGTAAAAGTCATGCTTGTGAAAAGTTCGAATCACTGATTCATGTTCAGTTGTGTTTGTTCTTGATCTCAAGTCATGATTTTTGATGGAATTGCGCCAATTTTTTTCATGAGTGTCGGCCATATCAAAATGCATCAACACACCAAATATGTGTATTCTGAGGCTCATACGTTTCAGGATAGCTCCTATTGCGTAAAAGTCATGCTTGTGAAAAAGTTCGTATCACGGATGCATGTTCAGTTGTGTTTGTTCTTGATCTCAAGTCATGTTTTTTGATGGAATTGCGCCAATTGTTTTCATGAGAGTCGGCCATATCAGAATGCATCGACACACCAAATATGTGTATTCTGAGGCTCATACGTTTGAGGATAGCTCCTATTGCGTAAATGTCATGCTTGTGAAAAAGTTCGAATCACTGATGAATGTTCAGTTGTGTTTGTTCTTGATCTCAAGTCATGATTTTTGATGGAATTGCGCCAATTTTTTTCATGAGTGTCCGCCATATCAGAATGCATCAACACACCAAATATTTGTATTCTGAGGCTCATACGTTTGAGGATAGCTCCTATTGGGTAAAAGTCATGCTTGTGAAAAGTTCGAATCAATGATTCATGTTCAGTTGTGTTTGTTCTTGATCTCAAGTCATGATTTTTGATGGAATTGCGCCAGTTTTTTTCATGAGTGTCGGCCATATAAGAATGCATCAACACACCAAATATGTGTATTCTGAGGCTCATACGTTTGAGGATAGCTCCTATTGCGTAAAAGTCATTCTGGTGAAAAAGTTCGTATCACGGATGCATGTTCAGTTGTGTTTGTTCTTGATCTCAAGTCATGTTTTTTGATGGAATTGAGCCAATTTTTTTCATGAGTGTCGGCCATATCAGAATGCATCTACACACCAAATATGTGTATTCTGAGGCTCATACGTTTGAGGATAGCTCCTATTGGGTAAAAGTCATTCTGGTGAAAAAGTTCGAATCACTGATGAATGTTCAGTTGTGTTTGTTCTTGACCTCAAGTCATGATTTTTGATGGAATTGCGCCAATCTCTTTCATGAGTTTCGGCCATATCAGAATGTATCAACACACCAAATATGTGTATTCTGAGGCTCATACGTTTGAGGATAGCTCCTATTGGGTAAAAGTCATGCTGGTGAAAAAGTTCGAATCACTGATGCATGTTCAGTTGTGTTTGTTCTTGACCTCAAGTCATGATTTTTGATGGAATTGCGCCAATTTTTTTCATGAGTGTCGGCCATATCAGAATGCATGCACACACCAAATATGTGTATTCTGAGGCTGATACGTTTGAGGATAGCTCCTATTGGGTAAAAGTCATGCTTGTGAAAAGTTCGAATCAATGATTCATGTTCAGTTGTGTTTGTTCTTGATCTCAAGTCATGATTTTTGATGGAATTGCGCCAGTTTTTTTCATGAGTTTCGGCCATATAAGAATGCATCAACACACCAAATATGTGTATTCTGAGGCTCATACGTTTGAGGATAGCTCCTATTGCGTAAAAGTCATTCTGGTGAAAAAGTTCGTATCACGGATGCATGTTCAGTTGTGTTTGTTCTTGATCTCAAGTCATGATTTTTGATGGAATTGCGCCAATTTTTTTCATGAGTGTCGGCCATATCAGAATGCATCAACACACCAAATATGTGTATTCTGAGGCTCATACGTTTCAGGATAGCTCCTATTGCGTAAAAGTCATGCTTGTGAAAAAGTTCGTATCACGGATGCATGTTCAGTTGTGTTTGTTCTTGATCTCAAGTCATGATTTTTGATGGAATTGCGCCAATTTTTTTCATGAGTGTCCGCCATATCAGAATGCATCGACACACCAAATATGTGTATTCTGAGGCTCATACGTTTGAGGATAGCTCCTATTGGGTAAAAGTCATTCTGGTGAAAAAGTTCGAATCACAGATGCATGTTCAGTTGTGTTTGTTCTTGACCTCAAGTCATGATTTTTGATGGAATTGCGCCAATTTTTTTCATGAGTGTCGGCCATATCAGAATGCATCAACATACCAAATATTTGTATTCTGAGGCTCATACGTTTGAGGATAGCTCCTATTGGGTAAAAGTCATGCTTGTGAAAAGTTCGAATCACTGATTCATGTTCAGTTGTGTTTGTTCTTGATCTCAAGTCATGATTTTTGATGGAATTGCGCCAATTTTTTTCATGAGTGTCGGCCATATCAGAATGCATCAACACACCAAATATGTGTATTCTGAGGCTCATACGTTTCAGGATAGCTCCTATTGCGTAAAAGTCATGCTTGTGAAAAAGTTTGTATCACGGATGCATGTTCAGTTGTGTTTGTTCTTGATCTCAAGTCATGTTTTTTGATGGAATTGCGCCAATTGTTTTCATGAGAGTCGGCCATATCAGAATGCATCGACACACCAAATATGTGTATTCTGAGGCTCATACGTTTGAGGATAGCTCCTATTGCGTAAATGTCATGCTTGTGAAAAAGTTCGAATCACTGATGAATGTTCAGTTGTGTTTGTTCTTGATCTCAAGTCATGATTTTTGATGGAATTGCGCCAATTTTTTTCATGAGTGTCCGCCATATCAGAATGCATCAACACACCAAATATTTGTATTCTGAGGCTCATACGTTTGAGGATAGCTCCTATTGGGTAAAAGTCATGCTTGTGAAAAGTTCGAATCAATGATTCATGTTCAGTTGTGTTTGTTCTTGATCTCAAGTCATGATTTTTGATGGAATTGCGCCAATTTTTTTCATGAGTGTCGGCCATATAAGAATGCATCAACACACCAAATATGTGTATTCTGAGGCTCATACGTTTGAGGATAGCTCCTATTGCGTAAAAGTCATTCTGGTGAAAAAGTTCGTATCACGGATGCATGTTCAGTTGTGTTTGTTCTTGATCTCAAGTCATGTTTTTTGATGGAATTGAGCCAATCTCTTTCATGAGTTTCGGCCATATCAGAATGTATCAACACACCAAATATGTGTATTCTGAGGCTCATACGTTTGAGGATAGCTCCTATTGGGTAAAAGTCATGCTGGTGAAAAAGTTCGAATCACTGATGCATGTTCAGTTGTGTTTGTTCTTGACCTCAAGTCATGATTTTTGATGGAATTGCGCCAATTTTTTTCATGAGTGTCGGCCATATCAGAATGCATGCACACACCAAATATGTGTATTCTGAGGCTGATACGTTTGAGGATAGCTCCTATTGGGTAAAAGTCATGCTTGTGAAAAGTTCGAATCAATGATTCATGTTCAGTTGTGTTTGTTCTTGATCTCAAGTCATGATTTTTGATGGAATTGCGCCAGTTTTTTTCATGAGTTTCGGCCATATAAGAATGCATCAACACACCAAATATGTGTATTCTGAGGCTCATACGTTTGAGGATAGCTCCTATTGCGTAAAAGTCATTCTGGTGAAAAAGTTCGTATCACGGATGCATGTTCAGTTGTGTTTGTTCTTGATCTCAAGTCATGATTTTTGATGGAATTGCGCCAATCTCTTTGATGAGTGTCGGCCATATCAGAATGCATCAACACACCAAATATGTGTATTCTGAGGCTCATACGTTTGAGGATAGCTCCTATTGCGTAAATGTCATGCTGGTGAAAAAGTTCGAATCACTGATGAATGTTCAGTTGTGTTTGTTCTTGATCTCAAGTCATGATTTTTGATGGAATTGCGCCAATCTCTTTCATGAGTGTCCGCCATATCAGAATGCATCGACACACCAAATATGTGTATTCTGAGGCTCATACGTTTGAGGATAGCTCCTATTGGGTAAAAGTCATTCTGGTGAAAAAGTTCGAATCACAGATGCATGTTCAGTTGTGTTTGTTCTTGACCTCAAGTCATGATTTTTGATGGAATTGCGCCAATTTTTTTCATGAGTGTCGGCCATATCAGAATGCATGCACACACCAAATATGTGTATTCTGAGGCTGATACGTTTGAGGATAGCTCCTATTGGGTCATTCTGGTGAAAAAATTCGAATCACAGATGCATGTTCAGTTGTGTTTGTTCTTGACCTCAAGTCATGATTTTTGATGGAATTGCGCCAATTTTTTTCATGAGTGTCGGCCATATCAGAATGCATCAACACACCAAATATGTGTATTCTGAGGCTCATACGTTTCAGGATAGCTCCTATTGCGTAAATGTCATGCTGGTGAAAAAGTTCGAATCACTGAATTCATGTTCAGTTGTGTTTGTTCTTGATCTCAAGTCATGATTTTTGATGGAATTGCGCCAATTTTTTTCATGAGTGTCCGCCATATAAGAATGCATCAACACACCAAATATGTGTATTCTGAGGCTCATACGTTAAAGGATAGCTCCTATTGCGTAAAAGTCATTCTGGTGAAAAAGTTCGTATCACGGATGCATGTTCAGTTGTGTTTGTTCTTGATCTCAAGTCATGATTTTTGATGGAATTGCGCCAATTTTTTTCATGAGTGTCGGCCATATCAGAATGCATCAACACACCAAATATGTGTATTCTGAGGCTCATACGTTTGAGGATAGCTCCTATTGGGTCATTCTGGTGAAAAAATTCGAATCACAGATGCATGTTCAGTTGTGTTTGTTCTTGATCTCAAGTCATGATTTTTGATGGAATTGCGCCAATTTTTTTCATGAGTGTCGGCCATATCAGAATGCATCAACACACCAAATATGTGTATTCTGAGGCTCATACGTTTCAGGATAGCTCCTATTGCGTAAAAGTCATGCTTGTGAAAAAGTTCGTATCACGGATGCATGTTCAGTTGTGTTTGTTCTTGATCTCAAGTCATGTTTTTTGATGGAATTGCGCCAATTGTTTTCATGAGAGTCGGCCATATCAGAATGCATCGACACACCAAATATGTGTATTCTGAGGCTCATACGTTTGAGGATAGCTCCTATTGCGTAAATGTCATGCTTGTGAAAAAGTTCGAATCACTGATGAATGTTCAGTTGTGTTTGTTCTTGATCTCAAGTCATGATTTTTGATGGAATTGCGCCAATTTTTTTCATGAGTGTCCGCCATATCAGAATGCATCAACACACCAAATATTTGTATTCTGAGGCTCATACGTTTGAGGATAGCTCCTATTGGGTAAAAGTCATGCTTGTGAAAAGTTCGAATCAATGATTCATGTTCAGTTGTGTTTGTTCTTGATCTCAAGTCATGATTTTTGATGGAATTGCGCCAATTTTTTTCATGAGTGTCGGCCATATAAGAATGCATCAACACACCAAATATGTGTATTCTGAGGCTCATACGTTTGAGGATAGCTCCTATTGCGTAAAAGTCATTCTGGTGAAAAAGTTCGTATCACGGATGCATGTTCAGTTGTGTTTGTTCTTGATCTCAAGTCATGTTTTTTGATGGAATTGAGCCAATTTTTTTCATGAGTGTCGGCCATATCAGAATGCATCTACACACCAAATATGTGTATTCTGAGGCTCATACGTTTGAGGATAGCTCCTATTGGGTAAAAGTCATTCTGGTGAAAAAGTTCGAATCACTGATGAATGTTCAGTTGTGTTTGTTCTTGACCTCAAGTCATGATTTTTGATGGAATTGCGCCAATCTCTTTCATGAGTTTCGGCCATATCAGAATGTATCAACACACCAAATATGTGTATTCTGAGGCTCATACGTTTGAGGATAGCTCCTATTGGGTAAAAGTCATGCTGGTGAAAAAGTTCGAATCACTGATGCATGTTCAGTTGTGTTTGTTCTTGACCTCAAGTCATGATTTTTGATGGAATTGCGCCAATTTTTTTCATGAGTGTCGGCCATATCAGAATGCATGCACACACCAAATATGTGTATTCTGAGGCTGATACGTTTGAGGATAGCTCCTATTGGGTAAAAGTCATGCTTGTGAAAAGTTCGAATCAATGATTCATGTTCAGTTGTGTTTGTTCTTGATCTCAAGTCATGATTTTTGATGGAATTGCGCCAGTTTTTTTCATGAGTTTCGGCCATATAAGAATGCATCAACACACCAAATATGTGTATTCTGAGGCTCATACGTTTGAGGATAGCTCCTATTGCGTAAAAGTCATTCTGGTGAAAAAGTTCGTATCACGGATGCATGTTCAGTTGTGTTTGTTCTTGATCTCAAGTCATGATTTTTGATGGAATTGCGCCAATCTCTTTGATGAGTGTCGGCCATATCAGAATGCATCAACACACCAAATATGTGTATTCTGAGGCTCATACGTTTGAGGATAGCTCCTATTGCGTAAATGTCATGCTGGTGAAAAAGTTCGAATCACTGAATTCATGTTCAGTTGTGTTTGTTCTTGATCTCAAGTCATGATTTTTGATGGAATTGCGCCAATTTTTTTCATGAGTGTCCGCCATATAAGAATGCATCAACACACCAAATATGTGTATTCTGAGGCTCATACGTTTGAGGATAGCTCCTATTGCGTAAAAGTCATTCTGGTGAAAAAGTTCGTATCACGGATGCATGTTCAGTTGTGTTTGTTCTTGATCTCAAGTCATGATTTTTGATGGAATTGCGCCAATTTTTTTCATGAGTGTCGGCCATATCAGAATGCATCAACACACCAAATATGTGTATTCTGAGGCTCATACGTTTGAGGATAGCTCCTATTGGGTCATTCTGGTGAAAAAATTCGAATCACAGATGCATGTTCAGTTGTGTTTGTTCTTGATCTCAAGTCATGAATTTTGATGGAATTGCGCCAATCTTTTTCATGAGTGTCGGCCATATCAGAATATATCAACACACCAAATATGTGTATTCTGAGGCTCATACGTTTGAGGATAGCTCCTATTGCGTAAATGTCATGCTTGTGAAAAAGTTCGAATCACTGATGCATGTTCAGTTGTGTTTGTTCTTGATCTCAAGTCATGATTTTTGATGGAATTGCGCCAATTTTTTTCATGAGTGTCGGCCATATCAGAATGCATCAACACACCAAATATGTGTATTCTGAGGCTCATACGTTTGAGGATAGCTCCTATTGCGTAAATGTGATGCTGGTGAAAAAGTTCGAATCACTGATGAATGTTCAGTTGTGTTTGTTCTTGATCTCAAGTCATGATTTTTGATGGAATTGCGCCAATTTTTTTCATGAGTGTCGGCCATATCAGAATGCATCAACACACCAAATATGTGTATTCTGAGGCTCATACGTTTCAGGATAGCTCCTATTGCGTAAAAGTCATTCTGGTGAAAAAGTTCGTATCACGGATGCATGTTCTGTTGTGTTTGTTCTTGATCTCAAGTCATGATTTTTGATGGAATTGCGCCAATTTTTTTCATGAGTGTCGGCCATATCAGAATGCATGCACACACCAAATATGTGTATTCTGAGGCTGATACGTTTGAGGATAGCTCCTATTGGGTCATTCTGGTGAAAAAATTCGAATCACAGATGCATGTTCAGTTGTGTTTGTTCTTGATCTCAAGTCATGAATTTTGATGGAATTGCGCCAATCTTTTTCATGAGTTTCGGCCATATCAGAATGCATCAACACACCAAATATGTGTATTCTGAGGCTCATACGTTTGAGGATAGCTCCTATTGCGTAAATGTCATTCTGGTGAAAAAGTTCGAATCACTGATTCATGTTCAGTTGTGTTTGTTCTTGATCTCAAGTCATGATTTTTGATGGAATTGCGCCAATTTCTTTCATGAGTGTCGGCCATATCAGAATGCATCAACACACCAAATATGTGTATTCTGAGGCTCATACGTTTCAGGATAGCTCCTATTGCGTAAAAGTCATGCTTGTGAAAAAGTTCGTATCACTGATGCATGTTCAGTTGTGTTTGTTCTTGATCTCAAGTCATGTTTTTTGATGGAATTGCGCCAATTGTTTTCATGAGAGTCGGCCATATCAGAACGCATCGACACACCAAATATGTGTATTCTGAGGCTCATACGTTTGAGGATAGCTCCTATTGGGTAAAAGTCATTCTGGTGAAAAAGTTCGAATCACTGATGCATGTTCAGTTGTGTTTGTTCTTGACCTCAAGTCATGATTTTTGATGGAATTGCGCCAATTTTTTTGATGAGTGTCGGCCATATCAGAATGCATCAACACACCAAATATGTGTATTCTGAGGCTCATACGTTTGAGGATAGCTCCTATTGCGTAAATGTCATGCTGGTGAAAAAGTTCGAATCACTGATGAATGTTCAGTTGTGTTTGTTCTTGATCTCAAGTCATGATTTTTGATGGAATTGCGCCAATTTTTTTCATGAGTGTCCGCCATATCAGAATGCATCGACACACCAAATATGTGTATTCTGAGGCTCATACGTTTGAGGATAGCTCCTATTGGGTAAAAGTCATTCTGGTGAAAAAGTTCGAATCACAGATGCATGTTCAGTTGTGTTTGTTCTTGACCTCAAGTCATGATTTTTGATGGAATTGCGCCAATTTTTTTCATGAGTGTCGGCCATATCAGAATGCATGCACACACCAAATATGTGTATTCTGAGGCTGATACGTTTGAGGATAGCTCCTATTGGGTCATTCTGGTGAAAAAATTCGAATCACAGATGCATGTTCAGTTGTGTTTGTTCTTGATCTCAAGTCATGAATTTTGATGGAATTGCGCCAATCTTTTTCATGAGTGTCGGCCATATCAGAATGCATCAACACACCAAATATGTGTATTCTGAGGCTCATACGTTTGAGGATAGCTCCTATTGCGTAAATGTCATGCTGGTGAAAAAGTTCGAATCACTGATGCATGTTCAGTTGTGTTTGTTCTTGACCTCAAGTCATGATTTTTGATGGAATTGCGCCAATTTTTTTCATGAGTGTCGGCCATATCAGAATGCATCAACACACCAAATATGTGTATTCTGAGGCTCATACGTTTCAGGATAGCTCCTATTGCGTAAATGTCATGCTGGTGAAAAAGTTCGAATCACTGAATTCATGTTCAGTTGTGTTTGTTCTTGATCTCAAGTCATGATTTTTGATGGAATTGCGCCAATTTTTTTCATGAGTGTCCGCCATATAAGAATGCATCAACACACCAAATATGTGTATTCTGAGGCTCATACGTTTGAGGATAGCTCCTATTGCGTAAAAGTCATTCTGGTGAAAAAGTTCGTATCACGGATGCATGTTCAGTTGTGTTTGTTCTTGATCTCAAGTCATGATTTTTGATGGAATTGCGCCAATTTTTTTCATGAGTGTCGGCCATATCAGAATGCATCAACACACCAAATATGTGTATTCTGAGGCTCATACGTTTGAGGATAGCTCCTATTGGGTCATTCTGGTGAAAAAATTCGAATCACAGATGCATGTTCAGTTGTGTTTGTTCTTGATCTCAAGTCATGAATTTTGATGGAATTGCGCCAATCTTTTTCATGAGTGTCGGCCATATCAGAATATATCAACACACCAAATATGTGTATTCTGAGGCTCATACGTTTGAGGATAGCTCCTATTGCGTAAATGTCATGCTTGTGAAAAAGTTCGAATCACTGATGCATGTTCAGTTGTGTTTGTTCTTGATCTCAAGTCATGATTTTTGATGGAATTGCGCCAATTTTTTTCATGAGTGTCGGCCATATCAGAATGCATGCACACACCAAATATGTGTATTCTGAGGCTGATACGTTTGAGGATAGCTCCTATTGCGTAAATGTGATGCTGGTGAAAAAGTTCGAATCACTGATGAATGTTCAGTTGTGTTTGTTCTTGATCTCAAGTCATGATTTTTGATGGAATTGCGCCAATTTTTTTCATGAGTGTCGGCCATATCAGAATGCATCAACACACCAAATATGTGTATTCTGAGGCTCATACGTTTCAGGATAGCTCCTATTGCGTAAAAGTCATTCTGGTGAAAAAGTTCGTATCACGGATGCATGTTCTGTTGTGTTTGTTCTTGATCTCAAGTCATGATTTTTGATGGAATTGCGCCAATTTTTTTCATGAGTGTCGGCCATATCAGAATGCATGCACACACCAAATATGTGTATTCTGAGGCTGATACGTTTGAGGATAGCTCCTATTGGGTCATTCTGGTGAAAAAATTCGAATCACAGATGCATGTTCAGTTGTGTTTGTTCTTGATCTCAAGTCATGAATTTTGATGGAATTGCGCCAATCTTTTTCATGAGTTTCGGCCATATCAGAATGCATCAACACACCAAATATGTGTATTCTGAGGCTCATACGTTTGAGGATAGCTCCTATTGCGTAAATGTCATTCTGGTGAAAAAGTTCGAATCACTGATTCATGTTCAGTTGTGTTTGTTCTTGATCTCAAGTCATGATTTTTGATGGAATTGCGCCAATTTCTTTCATGAGTGTCGGCCATATCAGAATGCATCAACACACCAAATATGTGTATTCTGAGGCTCATACGTTTCAGGATAGCTCCTATTGCGTAAAAGTCATGCTTGTGAAAAAGTTCGTATCACTGATGCATGTTCAGTTGTGTTTGTTCTTGATCTCAAGTCATGTTTTTTGATGGAATTGCGCCAATTGTTTTCATGAGAGTCGGCCATATCAGAACGCATCGACACACCAAATATGTGTATTCTGAGGCTCATACGTTTGAGGATAGCTCCTATTGGGTAAAAGTCATTCTGGTGAAAAAGTTCGAATCACTGATGCATGTTCAGTTGTGTTTGTTCTTGACCTCAAGTCATGATTTTTGATGGAATTGCGCCAATTTTTTTCATGAGTGTCCGCCATATCAGAATGCATCAACACACCAAATATTTGTATTCTGAGGCTCATACGTTTGAGGATAGCTCCTATTGGGTAAAAGTCATGCTTGTGAAAAGTTCGAATCAATGATTCATGTTCAGTTGTGTTTGTTCTTGATCTCAAGTCATGATTTTTGATGGAATTGCGCCAGTTTTTTTCATGAGTGTCGGCCATATAAGAATGCATCAACACACCAAATATGTGTATTCTGAGGCTCATACGTTTGAGGATAGCTCCTATTGCGTAAAAGTCATTCTGGTGAAAAAGTTCGTATCACTGATGCATGTTCAGTTGTGTTTGTTCTTGATCTCAAGTCATGTTTTTTGATGGAATTGAGCCAATTTTTTTCATGAGTGTCGGCCATATCAGAATGCATCTACACACCAAATATGTGTATTCTGAGGCTCATACGTTTGAGGATAGCTCCTATTGCGTAAAAGTCATTCTGGTGAAAAAGTTCGTATCACGGATGCATGTTCAGTTGTGTTTGTTCTTGATCTCAAGTCATGATTTTTGATGGAATTGCGCCAATTTTTTTCATGAGTGTCGGCCATATCAGAATGCATCAACACACCAAATATGTGTATTCTGAGGCTCATACGTTTGAGGATAGCTCCTATTGGGTCATTCTGGTGAAAAAATTCGAATCACAGATGCATGTTCAGTTGTGTTTGTTCTTGATCTCAAGTCATGAATTTTGATGGAATTGCGCCAATCTTTTTCATGAGTGTCGGCCATATCAGAATGTATCAACACACCAAATATGTGTATTCTGAGGCTCATACGTTTGAGGATAGCTCCTATTGCGTAAATGTCATGCTTGTGAAAAAGTTCGAATCACTGATGCATGTTCAGTTGTGTTTGTTCTTGATCTCAAGTCATGATTTTTGATGGAATTGCGCCAATTTTTTTCATGAGTGTCGGCCATATCAGAATGCATCGACACACCAAATATGTGTATTCTGAGGCTCATACGTTTCAGGATAGCTCCTATTGCGTAAAAGTCATTCTGGTGAAAAAGTTCGAATCACAGATGCATGTTCAGTTGTGTTTGTTCTTGACCTCAAGTCATGATTTTTGATGGAATTGCGCCAATTTTTTTCATGAGTGTCGGCCATATCAGAATGCATGCACACACCAAATATGTGTATTCTGAGGCTCATACGTTTGAGGATAGCTCCTATTGGGTCATTCTGGTGAAAAAATTCGAATCACAGATGCATGTTCAGTTGTGTTTGTTCTTGATCTCAAGTCATGAATTTTGATGGAATTGCGCCAATCTTTTTCATGAGTGTCGGCCATATCAGAATGCATCAACACACCAAATATGTGTATTCTGAGGCTCATACGTTTGAGGATAGCTCCTATTGCGTAAATGTCATGCTGGTGAAAAAGTTCGAATCACTGAATTCATGTTCAGTTGTGTTTGTTCTTGATCTCAAGTCATGATTTTTGATGGAATTGCGCCAATTTTTTTAATGAGTGTCCGCCATATAAGAATGCATCAACACACCAAATATGTGTATTCTGAGGCTCATACGTTTGAGGATAGCTCCTATTGCGTAAAAGTCATTCTGGTGAAAAAGTTCGTATCACGGATGCATGTTCAGTTGTGTTTGTTCTTGATCTCAAGTCATGATTTTTGATGGAATTGCGCCAATTTTTTTCATGAGTGTCGGCCATATCAGAATGCATCAACACACCAAATATGTGTATTCTGAGGCTCATACGTTTGAGGATAGCTCCTATTGGGTCATTCTGGTGAAAAAATTCGAATCACAGATGCATGTTCAGTTGTGTTTGTTCTTGATCTCAAGTCATGAATTTTGATGGAATTGCGCCAATCTTTTTCATGAGTGTCGGCCATATCAGAATGTATCAACACACCAAATATGTGTATTCTGAGGCTCATACGTTTGAGGATAGCTCCTATTGCGTAAATGTCATGCTTGTGAAAAAGTTCGAATCACTGATGCATGTTCAGTTGTGTTTGTTCTTGATCTCAAGTCATGATTTTTGATGGAATTGCGCCAATTTTTTTCATGAGTGTCCGCCATATCAGAATGCATCAACACACCAAATATGTGTATTCTGAGGCTCATACGTTTGAGGATAGCTCCTATTGCGTAAATGTGATGCTGGTGAAAAAGTTCGAATCACTGAATTCATGTTCAGTTGTGTTTGTTCTTGATCTCAAGTCATGATTTTTGATGGAATTGCGCCAATTTTTTTCATGAGTGTCGGCCATATCAGAATGCATCAACACACCAAATATGTGTATTCTGAGGCTCATACGTTTGAGGATAGCTCCTATTGCGTAAAAGTCATTCTGGTGAAAAAGTTCGTATCACGGATGCATGTTCTGTTGTGTTTGTTCTTGATCTCAAGTCATGATTTTTGATGGAATTGCGCCAATTTTTTTCATGAGTGTCGGCCATATCAGAATGCATGCACACACCAAATATGTGTATTCTGAGGCTGATACGTTTGAGGATAGCTCCTATTGGGTCATTCTGGTGAAAAAATTCGAATCACAGATGCATGTTCAGTTGTGTTTGTTCTTGATCTCAAGTCATGAATTTTGATGGAATTGCGCCAATCTTTTTCATGAGTTTCGGCCATATCAGAATGCATCAACACACCAAATATGTGTATTCTGAGGCTCATACGTTTGAGGATAGCTCCTATTGCGTAAATGTCATTCTGGTGAAAAAGTTCGAATCACTGATGAATGTTCAGTTGTGTTTGTTCTTGATCTCAAGTCATGATTTTTGATGGAATTGCGCCAATTTCTTTCATGAGTGTCGGCCATATCAGAATGCATCAACACACCAAATATGTGTATTCTGAGGCTCATACGTTTCAGGATAGCTCCTATTGCGTAAAAGTCATGCTTGTGAAAAATTTCGTATCACTGATGCATGTTCAGTTGTGTTTGTTCTTGATCTCAAGTCATGTTTTTTGATGGAATTGCGCCAATTGTTTTCATGAGAGTCGGCCATATCAGAACGCATCGACACACCAAATATGTGTATTCTGAGGCTCATACGTTTGAGGATAGCTCCTATTGGGTAAAAGTCATTCTGGTGAAAAAGTTCGAATCACTGATGCATGTTCAGTTGTGTTTGTTCTTGACCTCAAGTCATGATTTTTGATGGAATTGCGCCAATTTTTTTTATGAGTGTCGGCCATATCAGAATGCATCAACACACCAAATATGTGTATTCTGAGGCTGATACGTTTGAGGATAGCTCCTATTGCGTAAATGTCATGCTGGTGAAAAAGTTCGAATCACTGAATTCATGTTCAGTTGTGTTTGTTCTTGATCTCAAGTCATGATTTTTGATGGAATTGCGCCAATTTTTTTCATGAGTGTCGACCATATCAGAATGCATCAACACACCAAATATGTGTATTCTGAGGCTCATACGTTTGAGGATAGCTCCTATTGCGTAAAAGTCATTCTGGTGAAAAAGTTCGAATCACAGATGCATGTTCAGTTGTGTTTGTTCTTGACCTCAAGTCATGATTTTTGATGGAATTGCGCCAATTTCTTTGATGAGTGTCGGCCATATCAGAATGCATCAACACACCAAATATGTGTATTCTGAGGCTGATACGTTTGAGGATAGCTCCTATTAGGTCATTCTGGTGAAAAAATTCGAATCACTGATGCATGTTCAGTTGTGTTTGTTTTTGACCTCGTCATGATTTTTGATGGAATTGCGCCAATTTTTTTCATGAGTGTCGGCCATATCAGAATGCATCAACACACCAAATATGTGTATTCTGAGCCTCATACGTTTGAGGATAGCTCCTATTGCGTAAATGTGATGCTGGTGAAAAAGTTCGTATCACGGATGCATGTTCAGTTGTGTTTGTTCTTGATCTCAAGTCATGATTTTTGATGGAATTGCGCCAATTTTTTTCATGAGTGTCCGACATATCAGAATGCATCAACACACAAAATAAGTGTATTCTGAGGCTCATACGTTTGAGGATAGCTCCTATTGCGTAAAAGTCATTCTGGTGAAAAAGTTCGTATCACGGATGCATGTTCAGTTGTGTTTGTTCTTGATCTCAAGTCATGATTTTTGATGGAATTGCGCCAATTTTTTTCATGAGTGTCGGCCATATCAGAATGCATCAACACACCAAATATGTGTATTCTGAGGCTCATACGTTTCAGGATAGCTCCTATTGCGTAAAAGTCATGCTTGTGAAAAAGTTCGTATCACTTATGCATGTTCAGTTGTGTTTGTTCTTGATCTCAAGTCATGTTTTTTGATGGAATTGCGCCAATTGTTTTCATGAGAGTCGGCCATATCAGAATGCATCGACACACCAAATATGTGTATTCTGAGGCTCATACGTTTGAGGATAGCTCCTATTGGGTAAAAGTCATTCTGGTGAAAAAGTTCGAATCACTGATGCATGTTCAGTTGTGTTTGTTCTTGACTTCAAGTCATGATTTTTGATGGAATTGCGCCAATTTTTTTGATGAGTGTCGGCCATATCAGAATGCATCAACACACCAAATATGTGTATTCTGAGGCTCATACGTTTGAGGATAGCTCCTATTGCGTAAATGTCATGCTGGTGAAAAAGTTCGAATCACTGAATTCATGTTCAGTTGTGTTTGTTCTTGATCTCAAGTCATGATTTTTGATGGAATTGCGCCAATTTTTTTCATGAGTGTCCGCCATATAAGAATGCATCAACACACCAAATATGTGTATTCTGAGGCCCATACGTTTGAGGATAGCTCCTATTGCGTAAAAGTCATTCTGGTGAAAAAGTTCGTATCACGGATGCATGTTCAGTTGTGTTTGTTCTTGATCTCAAGTCATGATTTTTGATGGAATTGCGCCAATTTTTTTCATGAGTGTCGGCCATATCAGAATGCATCAACACACCAAATATGTGTATTCTGAGGCTCATACGTTTGAGGATAGCTCCTATTGGGTCATTCTGGTGAAAAAATTCGAATCACAGATGCATGTTCAGTTGTGTTTGTTCTTGATCTCAAGTCATGAATTTTGATGGAATTGCGCCAATTTTTTTCATGAGTGTCGGCCATATCAGAATGCATCAACACACCAAATATGTGTATTCTGAGGCTCATACGTTTGAGGATAGCTCCTATTGCGTAAATGTCATGCTGGTGAAAAAGTTCGAATCACTGATGAATGTTCAGTTGTGTTTGTTCTTGATCTCAAGTCATGATTTTTGATGGAATTGCGCCAATTTTTTTCATGAGTGTCGGCCATATCAGAATGCATCAACACACCAAATATGTGTATTCTGAGGCTCATACGTTTGAGGATAGCTCCTATTGCGTAAATGTCATTCTGGTGAAAAAGTTCGAATCACTGATTCATGTTCAGTTGTGTTTGTTCTTGATCTCAAGTCATGATTTTTGATGGAATTGCGCCAATTTTTTTCATGAGTGTCGACCATATCAGAATGCATCAACACACCAAATATGTGTATTCTGAGGCTCATACGTTTGAGGATAGCTCCTATTGCGTAAATGTGATGCTGGTGAAAAAGTTCGTATCACGGATGCATGTTCAGTTGTGTTTGTTCTTGATCTCAAGTCATGATTTTTGATGGAATTGCGCCAATTTTTTTCATGAGTGTCCGACATATCAGAATGCATCAACACACAAAATAAGTGTATTCTGAGGCTCATACGTTTGAGGATAGCTCCTATTGCGTAAAAGTCATTCTGGTGAAAAAGTTCGTATCACGGATGCATGTTCAGTTGTGTTTGTTCTTGATCTCAAGTCATGATTTTTGATGGAATTGCGCCAATTTTTTTCATGAGTGTCGGCCATATCAGAATGCATCAACACACCAAATATGTGTATTCTGAGGCTCATACGTTTCAGGATAGCTCCTATTGCGTAAAAGTCATGCTTGTGAAAAAGTTCGTATCACTGATGCATGTTCAGTTGTGTTTGTTCTTGATCTCAAGTCATGTTTTTTGATGGAATTGCGCCAATTGTTTTCATGAGAGTCGGCCATATCAGAATGCATCGACACACCAAATATGTGTATTCTGAGCCTCATACGTTTGAGGATAGCTCCTATTGGGTAAAAGTCATTCTGGTGAAAAAGTTCGAATCACTGATGCATGTTCAGTTGTGTTTGTTCTTGACCTCAAGTCATGATTTTTGATGGAATTGCGCCAATTTTTTTGATGAGTGTCGGCCATATCAGAATGCATCAACACACCAAATATGTGTATTCTGAGGCTCATACGTTTGAGGATAGCTCCTATTGCGTAAATGTCATGCTGGTGAAAAAGTTCGAATCACTGAATTCATGTTCAGTTGTGTTTGTTCTTGATCTCAAGTCATGATTTTTGATGGAATTGCGCCAATTTTTTTCATGAGTGTCCGCCATATAAGAATGCATCAACACACCAAATATGTGTATTCTGAGGCTCATACGTTTCAGGATAGCTCCTATTGCGTAAAAGTCATTCTGGTGAAAAAGTTCGTATCACGGATGCATGTTCAGTTGTGTTTGTTCTTGATCTCAAGTCATGTTTTTTGATGGAATTGCGCCAATTCTTTTCATGAGTGTCGGCCATATCAGAATGCATCAACACACCAAATATGTGTATTCTGAGGCTCATACGTTTGAGGATAGCTCCTATTGGGTCATTCTGGTGAAAAAATTCGAATCACAGATGCATGTTCAGTTGTGTTTGTTCTTGATCTCAAGTCATGAATTTTGATGGAATTGCGCCAAATTTTTTCATGAGTGTCGGCCATATCAGAATGCATCAACACACCAAATATGTGTATTCTGAGGCTCATACGTTTGAGGATAGCTCCTATTGCGTAAATGTCATTCTGGTGAAAAAGTTCGTATCACTGATGAATGTTCAGTTGTGTTTGTTCTTGATCTCAAGTCATGATTTTTGATGGAATTGCGCCAATTTTTTTCATGATTGTCTGCCATATCAGAATGCATCGACACACCAAATATGTGTATTCTGAGGCTCATACGTTTGAGGATAGCTCCTATTGGGTAAAAGTCATTCTGGTGAAAAAGTTCGAATCACAGATGCATATTCAGTTGTGTTTGTTCTTGATCTCAAGTCATGATTTTTGATGGAATTGCGCCAATTTTTTCATGAGTGTCGGCCATATCAGAATGCATCAACACACCAAATATGTGTATTCTGAGGCTCATACGTTTGAGGATAGCTCCTATTGGGTAAAAGTCATTCTGGTGAAAAAGTTCGAATCACTGATGCATGTTCAGTTGTGTTTGTTCTTGACCTCAAGTCATGATTTTTGATGGAATTGCGCCAATTTTTTTCATGAGTGTCGGCCATATCAGAATGCATCAACACACCAAATATGTGTATTCTGAGGCTCATACGTTTGAGGATAGCTCCTATTGCGTAAATGTCATTCTGGTGAAAAAGTTCGAATCACTGATTCATGTTCAGTTGTGTTTGTTCTTGATCTCAAGTCATGATTTTTGATGGAATTGCGCCAATTTTTTTCATGAGTGTCGACCATATCAGAATGCATCAACACACCAAATATGTGTATTCTGAGGCTCATACGTTTGAGGATAGCTCCTATTGCGTAAAAGTCATTCTGGTGAAAAAGTTCGTATCACGGATGCATGTTCAGTTGTGTTTGTTCTTGATCTCAAGTCATGATTTTTGATGGAATTGCGCCAATTTTTTTCATGAGTGTCGGCCATATCAGAATGCATCAACACACCAAATATGTGTATTCTGAGGCTCATACGTTTGAGGATAGCTCCTATTGCGTAAATGTCATGCTGGTGAAAAAGTTCGAATCACTGATGAATGTTCAGTTGTGTTTGTTCTTGATCTCAAGTCATGATTTTTGATGGAATTGCGCCAATTTTTTTCATGATTGTCCGCCATATCAGAATGCATCGACACACCAAATATGTGTATTCTGAGGCTCATACGTTTGAGGATAGCTCCTATTGGGTAAAAGTCATTCTGGTGAAAAAGTTCGAATCACAGATGCATATTCAGTTGTGTTTGTTCTTGATCTCAAGTCATGATTTTTGATGGAATTGCGCCAATTTTTTTCATGAGTGTCGGCCATATCAGAATGCATCAACACACCAAATATGTGTATTCTGAGGCTCATACGTTTGAGGATAGCTCCTATTGCGTAAATGTCATTCTGGTGAAAAAGTTCGAATCACTGATTCATGTTCAGTTGTGTTTGTTCTTGATCTCAAGTCATGATTTTTGATGGAATTGCGCCAATTTTTTTCATGAGTGTCGACCATATCAGAATGCATCAACACACCAAATATGTGTATTCTGAGGCTCATACGTTTGAGGATAGCTCTTATTGCGTAAATGTGATGCTGGTGAAAAAGTTCGTATCACGGATGCATGTTCAGTTGTGTTTGTTCTTGATCTCAAGTCATGATTTTTGATGGAATTGCGCCAATTTTTTTCATGAGTGTCCGCCATATCAGAATGCATCAACACACAAAATAAGTGTATTCTGAGGCTCATACGTTAGAGCATAGCTCCTATTGCGTAAAAGTCATTCTGGTGAAAAAGTTCGTATCACGGATGCATGTTCAGTTGTGTTTGTTCTTGATCTCAAGTCATGATTTTTGATGGAATTGCGCCAATTTTTTTCATGAGTGTCGGCCATATCAGAATGCATCAACACACCAAATATGTGTATTCTGAGGCTCATACGTTTGAGGATAGCTCCTATTGCGTAAAAGTCATGCTTGTGAAAAAGTTCGTATCACTGATGCATGTTCAGTTGTGTTTGTTCTTGATCTCAAGTCATGTTTTTTGATGGAATTGCGCCAATTGTTTTCATGAGAGTCGGCCATATCAGAATGCATCGACACACCAAATATGTGTATTCTGAGGCTCATACGTTTGAGGATAGCTCCTATTGGGTAAAAGTCATTCTGGTGAAAAAGTTCGAATCACTGATGCATGTTCAGTTGTGTTTGTTCTTGACCTCAAGTCATGATTTTTGATGGAATTGCGCCAATTTTTTTGATGAGTGTCGGCCATATCAGAATGCATCAACACACCAAATATGTGTATTCTGAGGCTCATACGTTTGAGGATAGCTCCTATTGCGTAAATGTCATTCTGGTGAAAAAGTTCGAATCACTGAATTCATGTTCAGTTGTGTTTGTTCTTGATCTCAAGTCATGATTTTTGATGGAATTGCGCCAATTTTTTTCATGAGTGTCCGCCATATAAGAATGCATCAACACACCAAATATGTGTATTCTGAGGCTCATACGTTTGAGGATAGCTCCTATTGCGTAAAAGTCGTTCTGGTGAAAAAGTTCGTATCACGGATGCATGTTCAGTTGTGTTTGTTCTTGATCTCAAGTCATGTTTTTTGATGGAATTGCGCCAATTCTTTTCATGAGTGTCGGCCATATCAGAATGCATCAACACACCAAATATGTGTATTCTGAGGCTCATACGTTTGAGGATAGCTCCTATTGGGTCATTCTGGTGAAAAAATTCGAATCACAGATGCATGTTCAGTTGTGTTTGTTCTTGATCTCAAGTCATGATTTTTGATGGAATTGCGCCAATTTTTTTCATGAGTGTCGGCCATATCAGAATGCATCAACACACCAAATATGTGTATTCTGAGGCTCATACGTTTGAGGATAGCTCCTATTGCGTAAATGTCATGCTGGTGAAAAAGTTCGAATCACTGATTCATGTTCAGTTGTGTTTGTTCTTGATCTCAAGTCATGATTTTTGATGGAATTGCGCCAATTTTTTTCATGAGTGTCCGCCATATCAGAATGCATCGACACACCAAATATGTGTATTCTGAGGCTCATACGTTTGAGGATAGCTCCTATTGGGTAAAAGTCATTCTGGTGAAAAAGTTCGAATCACAGATGCATGTTCAGTTGTGTTTGTTCTTGACCTCAAGTCATGATTTTTGATGGAATTGCGCCAATTTTTGTCATGAGTGTCGGCCATATCAGAATGCATCAACACACCAAATATGTGTATTCTGAGGCTCATACGTTTGAGGATAGCTCCTATTGCGTAAATGTCATTCTGGTGAAAAAGTTCGAATCACTGATTCATGTTCAGTTGTGTTTGTTCTTGATCTCAAGTCATGATTTTTGATGGAATTGCGCCAATTTTTTTCATGAGTGTCGACCATATCAGAATGCATCAACACACCAAATATGTGTATTCTGAGGCTCATACGTTTGAGGATAGCTCCTATTGCGTAAAAGTCATTCTGGTGAAAAAGTTCGTATCACGGATGCATGTTCAGTTGTGTTTGTTCTTGATCTCAAGTCATGATTTTTGATGGAATTGCGCCAATTTTTTTCATGAGTGTCCGCCATATCAGAATGCATGCACACACCAAATATGTGTATTCTGAGGCTCATACGTTTGAGGATAGCTCCTATTGGGTCATTCTGGTGAAAAAATTCGAATCACAGATGCATGTTCAGTTGTGTTTGTTTTTGATCTCAAGTCATGATTTTTGATGGAATTGCGCCAATTTTTTTGATGAGTGTCGGCCATATCAGAATGCATCAACACACCAAATATGTGTATTCTGAGGCTCATACGTTTGAGGATAGCTCCTATTGCGTAAATGTGATGCTGGTGAAAAAGTTCGTATCACGGATGCATGTTCAGTTGTGTTTGTTCTTGATCTCAAGTCATGATTTTTGATGGAATTGCGCCAATTTTTTTCATGAGTGTCCGACATATCAGAATGCATCAACACACAAAATAAGTGTATTCTGAGGCTCATACGTTTGAGGATAGCTCCTATTGCGTAAAAGTCATTCTGGTGAAAAAGTTCGTATCACGGATGCATGTTCAGTTGTGTTTGTTCTTGATCTCAAGTCATGATTTTTGATGGAATTGCGCCAATATTTTTCATGAGTGTCGGCCATATCAGAATGCATCAACACACCAAATATGTGTATTCTGAGGCTCATACGTTTGAGGATAGCTCCTATTGCGTAAAAGTCATGCTGGTGAAAAAGTTCGTATCACTGATGCATGTTCAGTTGTGTTTGTTCTTGATCTCAAGTCATGTTTTTTGATGGAATTGCGCCAATTGTTTTCATGAGAGTCGGCCATATCAGAATGCATCGACACACCAAATATGTGTATTCTGAGGCTCATACGTTTGAGGATAGCTCCTATTGGGTAAAAGTCATTCTGGTGAAAAAGTTCGAATCACAGATGCATGTTCAGTTGTGTTTGTTCTTGACCTCAAGTCATGATTTTTGATGGAATTGCGCCAATTTTTTTCATGAGTGTCGGCCATATCAGAATGCATCAACACACCAAATATGTGTATTCTGAGGCTCATACGTTTGAGGATAGCTCCTATTGCGTAAATGTCATTCTGGTGAAAAAGTTCGAATCACTGATTCATGTTCAGTTGTGTTTGTTCTTTATCTCAAGTCATGATTTTTGATGGAATTGCGCCAATTTTTTTCATGAGTGTCGACCATATCAGAATGCATCAACACACCAAATATGTGTATTCTGAGGCTCATACGTTTCAGGATAGCTCCTATTGCGTAAAAGTCATTCTGGTGAAAAAGTTCGTATCACGGATGCATGTTCAGTTGTGTTTGTTCTTGATCTCAAGTCATGATTTTTGATGGAATTGCGCCAATTTTTTTCATGAGTGTCGGCCATATCAGAATGCATGCACACACCAAATATGTGTATTCTGAGGCTGATACGTTTGAGGATAGCTCCTATTGGGTCATTCTGGTGAAAAAATTCGAATCACAGATGCATGTTCAGTTGTGTTTGTTCTTGATCTCAAGTCATGATTTTTGATGGAATTGCGCCAATTTTTTTCATGAGTGTCGGCCATATCAGAATGCATCAACACACCAAATATGTGTATTCTGAGCCTCATACGTTTGAGGATAGCTCCTATTGCGTAAATGTGATGCTGGTGAAAAAGTTCGTATCACGGATGCATGTTCAGTTGTGTTTGTTCTTGATCTCAAGTCATGATTTTTGATGGAATTGCGCCAATTTTTTTCATGAGTGTCCGACATATCAGAATGCATCAACACACAAAATAAGTGTATTCTGAGGCTCATACGTTTGAGGATAGCTCCTATTGCGTAAAAGTCATTCTGGTGAAAAAGTTCGTATCACGGATGCATGTTCAGTTGTGTTTGTTCTTGATCTCAAGTCATGATTTTTGATGGAATTGCGCCAATTTTTTTCATGAGTGTCCGCCATATAAGAATGCATCAACACACCAAATATGTGTATTCTGAGGCTCATACGTTTGAGGATAGCTCCTATTGCGTAAAAGTCATTCTGGTGAAAAAGTTCGTATCACGGATGCATGTTCAGTTGTGTTTGTTCTTGATCTCAAGTCATGTATTTTGATGGAATTGCGCCAATTTTTTTCATGAGTGTCGGCCATATCAGAATGCATCAACACACCAAATATGTGTATTCTGAGGCTCATACGTTTGAGGATAGCTCCTATTGGGTCATTCTGGTGAAAAAATTCAAATCACAGATGCATGTTCAGTTGTGTTTGTTCTTGATCTCAAGTCATGAATTTTGATGGAATTGCGCCAATTTTTTTCATGAGTGTCGGCCATATCAGAATGCATCAACACACCAAATATGTGTATTCTGAGGCTCATACGTTTGAGGATAGCTCCTATTGCGTAAATGTCATGCTGGTGAAAAAGTTCGAATCACAGATGAATGTTCAGTTGTGTTTGTTCTTGATCTCAAGTCATGATTTTTGATGGAATTGCGCCAATTTTTTTCATGAGTGTCCGCCATATCAGAATGCATCGACACACCAAATATGTGTATTCTGAGGCTCATACGTTTGAGGATAGCTCCTATTGGGTAAAAGTCATTCTGGTGAAAAAGTTCGAATCACAGATGCATGTTCAGTTGTGTTTGTTCTTGACCTCAAGTCATGATTTTTGATGGAATTGCGCCAATTTTTTTCATGAGTGTCCGCCATATCAGAATGCATCAACACACCAAATATGTGTATTCTGAGGCTCATACGTTTGAGGATAGCTCCTATTGCGTAAATGTCATTCTGGTGAAAAAGTTCGAATCACTGATTCATGTTCAGTTGTGTTTGTTCTTGATCTCAAGTCATGATTTTTGATGGAATTGCGCCAATTTTTTTCATGAGTGTCGACCATATCAGAATGCATCAACACACCAAATATGTGTATTCTGAGGCTCATACGTTTGAGGATAGCTCCTATTGCGTAAAAGTCATTCTGGTGAAAAAGTTCGTATCACGGATGCATGTTCAGTTGTGTTTGTTCTTGATCTCAAGTCATGATTTTTGATGGAATTGCGCCAATTTTTTTCATGAGTGTCGGCCATATCAGAATGCATGCACACACCAAATATGTGTATTCTGAGGCTCATACGTTTGAGGATAGCTCCTATTGGGTCATTCTGGTGAAAAAAATCGAATCACAGATGCATGTTCAGTTGTGTTTGTTCTTGATCTCAAGTCATGATTTTTGATGGAATTGCGCCAATTTTTTTCATGAGTGTCCGCCATATCAGAATGCATCAACACACCAAATATGTGTATTCTGAGCCTCATACGTTTGAGGATAGCTCCTATTGCGTAAATGTGATGCTGGTGAAAAAGTTCGTATCACGGATGCATGTTCAGTTGTGTTTGTTCTTGATCTCAAGTCATGATTTTTGATGGAATTGCGCCAATTTTTTTCATGAGTGTCCGACATATCAGAATGCATCAACACACAAAATAAGTGTATTCTGAGGCTCATACGTTTGAGGATAGCTCCTATTGCGTAAAAGTCATTCTGGTGAAAAAGTTCGTATCACGGATGCATGTTCAGTTGTGTTTGTTCTTGATCTCAAGTCATGATTTTTGATGGAATTGCGCCAATTTTTTTCATGAGTGTCCGCCATATAAGAATGCATCAACACACCAAATATGTGTATTCTGAGGCTCATACGTTTGAGGATAGCTCCTATTGCGTAAAAGTCATTCTGGTGAAAAAGTTCGTATCACGGATGCATGTTCAGTTGTGTTTGTTCTTGATCTCAAGTCATGTTTTTTGATGGAATTGCGCCAATTTTTTTCATGAGTGTCGGCCATATCAGAATGCATCAACACACCAAATATGTGTATTCTGAGGCTGATACGTTTGAGGATAGCTCCTATTGGGTCATTCTGGTGAAAAAATTCGAATCACAGATGCATGTTCAGTTGTGTTTGTTCTTGATCTCAAGTCATGAATTTTGATGGAATTGCGCCAATTTTTTTCATGAGTGTCGGCCATATCAGAATGCATCAACACACCAAATATGTGTATTCTGAGGCTCATACGTTTCAGGATAGCTCCTATTGCGTAAATGTCATGCTGGTGAAAAAGTTCGAATCACTGATTCATGTTCAGTTGTGTTTGTTCTTGATCTCAAGTCATGATTTTTGATGGAATTGCGCCAATTTTTTTCATGAGTGTCCGCCATATCAGAATGCATCGACACACCAAATATGTGTATTCTGAGGCTCATACGTTTGAGGATAGCTCCTATTGGGTAAAAGTCATTCTGGTGAAAAAGTTCGAATCACAGATGCATGTTCAGTTGTGTTTGTTCTGACCTCAAGTCATGATTTTTGATGGAATTGCGCCAATTTTTTTCATGAGTGTCCGCCATATCAGAATGCATCGACACACCAAATATGTGTATTCTGAGGCTCATACGTTTGAGGATAGCTCCTATTGGGTAAAAGTCATTCTGGTGAAAAAGTTCGAATCACAGATGCATGTTCAGTTGTGTTTGTTCTTGACCTCAAGTCATGATTTTTGATGGAATTGCGCCAATTTTTTTCATGAGTGTCGGCCATATCAGAATGCATCAACACACCAAATATGTGTATTCTGAGGCTCATACGTTTGAGGATAGCTCCTATTGCGTAAATGTCATTCTGGTGAAAAAGTTCGAATCACTGATTCATGTTCAGTTGTGTTTGTTCTTGATCTCAAGTCATGATTTTTGATGGAATTGCGCCAATTTTTTTCATGAGTGTCGACCATATCAGAATGCATCAACACACCAAATATGTGTATTCTGAGGCTCATACGTTTCAGGATAGCTCCTATTGCGTAAAAGTCATTCTGGTGAAAAAGTTCGTATCACGGATGCATGTTCAGTTGTGTTTGTTCTTGATCTCAAGTCATGATTTTTGATGGAATTGCGCCAATTTTTCTCATGAGTGTCGGCCATATCAGAATGCATGCACACACCAAATATGTGTATTCTGAGGCTGATACGTTTGAGGATAGCTCCTATTGGGTCATTCTGGTGAAAAAATTCGAATCACAGATGCATGTTCAGTTGTGTTTGTTCTTGATCTCAAGTCATGATTTTTGATGGAATTGCGCCAATTTTTTTCATGAGTGTCGGCCATATCAGAATGCATCAACACACCAAATATGTGTATTCTGAGCCTCATACGTTTGAGGATAGCTCCTATTGCGTAAATGTGATGCTGGTGAAAAAGTTCGTATCACGGATGCATGTTCAGTTGTGTTTGTTCTTGATCTCAAGTCATGATTTTTGATGGAATTGCGCCAATTTTTTTCATGAGTGTCCGACATATCAGAATGCATCAACACACAAAATAAGTGTATTCTGAGGCTCATACGTTTGAGGATAGCTCCTATTGCGTAAAAGTCATTCTGGTGAAAAAGTTCGTATCACGGATGCATGTTCAGTTGTGTTTGTTCTTGATCTCAAGTCATGATTTTTGATGGAATTGCGCCAATTTTTTTCATGAGTGTCCGCCATATAAGAATGCATCAACACACCAAATATGTGTATTCTGAGGCTCATACGTTTGAGGATAGCTCCTATTGCGTAAAAGTCATTCTGGTGAAAAAGTTCGTATCACGGATGCATGTTCAGTTGTGTTTGTTCTTGATCTCAAGTCATGTATTTTGATGGAATTGCGCCAATTTTTTTCATGAGTGTCGGCCATATCAGAATGCATCAACACACCAAATATGTGTATTCTGAGGCTCATACGTTTGAGGATAGCTCCTATTGGGTCATTCTGGTGAAAAAATTCAAATCACAGATGCATGTTCAGTTGTGTTTGTTCTTGATCTCAAGTCATGAATTTTGATGGAATTGCGCCAATTTTTTTCATGAGTGTCGGCCATATCAGAATGCATCAACACACCAAATATGTGTATTCTGAGGCTCATACGTTTGAGGATAGCTCCTATTGCGTAAATGTCAAGCTGGTGAAAAAGTTCGAATCACAGATGAATGTTCAGTTGTGTTTGTTCTTGATCTCAAGTCATGATTTTTGATGGAATTGCGCCAATTTTTTTCATGAGTGTCCGCCATATCAGAATGCATCGACACACCAAATATGTGTATTCTGAGGCTCATACGTTTGAGGATAGCTCCTATTGGGTAAAAGTCATTCTGGTGAAAAAGTTCGAATCACAGATGCATGTTCAGTTGTGTTTGTTCTTGACCTCAAGTCATGATTTTTGATGGAATTGCGCCAATTTTTTTCATGAGTGTCGGCCATATCAGAATGCATCAACACACCAAATATGTGTATTCTGAGGCTCATACGTTTGAGGATAGCTCCTATTGCGTAAATGTCATTCTGGTGAAAAAGTTCGAATCACTGATTCATGTTCAGTTGTGTTTGTTCTTGATCTCAAGTCATGATTTTTGATGGAATTGCGCCAATTTTTTTCATGAGTGTCGACCATATCAGAATGCATCAACACACCAAATATGTGTATTCTGAGGCTCATACGTTTGAGGATAGCTCCTATTGCGTAAAAGTCATTCTGGTGAAAAAGTTCGTATCACGGATGCATGTTCAGTTGTGTTTGTTCTTGATCTCAAGTCATGATTTTTGATGGAATTGCGCCAATTTTTTTCATGAGTGTCGGCCATATCAGAATGCATGCACACACCAAATATGTGTATTCTGAGGCTCATACGTTTGAGGATAGCTCCTATTGGGTCATTCTGGTGAAAAAAATCGAATCACAGATGCATGTTCAGTTGTGTTTGTTCTTGATCTCAAGTCATGATTTTTGATGGAATTGCGCCAATTTTTTTCATGAGTGTCCGCCATATCAGAATGCATCAACACACCAAATATGTGTATTCTGAGCCTCATACGTTTGAGGATAGCTCCTATTGCGTAAATGTGATGCTGGTGAAAAAGTTCGTATCACGGATGCATGTTCAGTTGTGTTTGTTCTTGATCTCAAGTCATGATTTTTGATGGAATTGCGCCAATTTTTTTCATGAGTGTCCGACATATCAGAATGCATCAACACACAAAATAAGTGTATTCTGAGGCTCATACGTTTGAGGATAGCTCCTATTGCGTAAAAGTCATTCTGGTGAAAAAGTTCGTATCACGGATGCATGTTCAGTTGTGTTTGTTCTTGATCTCAAGTCATGATTTTTGATGGAATTGCGCCAATTTTTTTCATGAGTGTCGGCCATATCAGAATGCATCAACACACCAAATATGTGTATTCTGAGGCTCATACGTTTCAGGATAGCTCCTATTGCGTAAAAGTCATGCTTGTGAAAAAGTTCGTATCACTGATGCATGTTCAGTTGTGTTTGTTCTTGACCTCAAGTCATGATTTTTGATGGAATTGCGCCAATTGTTTTCATGAGAGTCGGCCATATCAGAATGCATCGATACACCAAATATGTGTATTCTGAGGCTCATACGTTTGAGGATAGCTCCTATTGGGTAAAAGTCATTCTGGTGAAAAAGTTCGAATCACTGATGCATGTTCAGTTGTGTTTGTTCTTGACCTCAAGTCATGATTTTTGATGGAATTGCGCCAATTTTTTTGATGAGTGTCCGCCATATCAGAATGCATCAACACACCAAATATGTGTATTCTGAGGCTCATACGTTTGAGGATAGCTCCTATTGCGTAAATGTCATGCTGGTGAAAAAGTTCGAATCACTGAATTCATGTTCAGTTGTGTTTGTTCTTGATCTCAAGTCATGATTTTTGATGGAATTGCGCCAATTTTTTTCATGAGTGTCCGCCATATAAGAATGCATCAACACACCAAATATGTGTATTCTGAGGCTCATACGTTTGAGGATAGCTCCTATTGCGTAAAAGTCATTCTGGTGAAAAAGTTCGTATCACGGATGCATGTTCAGTTGTGTTTGTTCTTGATCTCAAGTCATGTTTTTTGATGGAATTGCGCCAATTTTTTTCATGAGTGTCGGCCATATCAGAATGCATCAACACACCAAATATGTGTATTCTGAGGCTGATACGTTTGAGGATAGCTCCTATTGGGTCATTCTGGTGAAAAAATTCGAATCACAGATGCATGTTCAGTTGTGTTTGTTCTTGATCTCAAGTCATGAATTTTGATGGAATTGCGCCAATTTTTTTCATGAGTGTCGGCCATATCAGAATGCATCAACACACCAAATATGTGTATTCTGAGGCTCATACGTTTCAGGATAGCTCCTATTGCGTAAATGTCATGCTGGTGAAAAAGTTCGAATCACTGATTCATGTTCAGTTGTGTTTGTTCTTGATCTCAAGTCATGATTTTTGATGGAATTGCGCCAATTTTTTTCATGAGTGTCCGCCATATCAGAATGCATCGACACACCAAATATGTGTATTCTGAGGCTCATACGTTTGAGGATAGCTCCTATTGGGTAAAAGTCATTCTGGTGAAAAAGTTCGAATCACAGATGCATGTTCAGTTGTGTTTGTTCTGACCTCAAGTCATGATTTTTGATGGAATTGCGCCAATTTTTTTTATGAGTGTCCGCCATATCAGAATGCATCGACACACCAAATATGTGTATTCTGAGGCTCATACGTTTGAGGATAGCTCCTATTGGGTAAAAGTCATTCTGGTGAAAAAGTTCGAATCACAGATGCATGTTCAGTTGTGTTTGTTCTTGACCTCAAGTCATGATTTTTGATGGAATTGCGCCAATTTTTTTCATGAGTGTCGGCCATATCAGAATGCATCAACACACCAAATATGTGTATTCTGAGGCTCATACGTTTGAGGATAGCTCCTATTGCGTAAATGTCATTCTGGTGAAAAAGTTCGAATCACTGATTCATGTTCAGTTGTGTTTGTTCTTGATCTCAAGTCATGATTTTTGATGGAATTGCGCCAATTTTTTTCATGAGTGTCGACCATATCAGAATGCATCAACACACCAAATATGTGTATTCTGAGGCTCATACGTTTGAGGATAGCTCCTATTGCGTAAAAGTCATTCTGGTGAAAAAGTTCGTATCACTGATGCATGTTCAGTTGTGTTTGTTCTTGATCTCAAGTCATGATTTTTGATGGAATTGCGCCAATTTTTTTCATGAGTGTCGGCCATATCAGAATGCATGCACACACCAAATATGTGTATTCTGAGGCTGATACGTTTGAGGATAGCTCCTATTGGGTCATTCTGGTGAAAAAAATCGAATCACAGATGCATGTTCAGTTGTGTTTGTTCTTGATCTCAAGTCATGATTTTTGATGGAATTGCGCCAATTTTTTTCATGAGTGTCGGCCATATCAGAATGCATCAACACACCAAATATGTGTATTCTGAGCCTCATACGTTTCAGGATAGCTCCTATTGCGTAAATGTGATGCTGGTGAAAAAGTTCGTATCACGGATGCATGTTCAGTTGTGTTTGTTCTTGATCTCAAGTCATGATTTTTGATGGAATTGCGCCAATTTTTTTCATGAGTGTCCGACATATCAGAATGCATCAACACACAAAATAAGTGTATTCTGAGGCTCATACGTTTGAGGATAGCTCCTATTGCGTAAAAGTCATTCTGGTGAAAAAGTTCGTATCACGGATGCATGTTCAGTTGTGTTTGTTCTTGATCTCAAGTCATGATTTTTGATGGAATTGCGCCAATTTTTTTCATGAGTGTCGGCCATATCAGAATGCATCAACACACCAAATATGTGTATTCTGAGGCTCATACGTTTCAGGATAGCTCCTATTGCGTAAAAGTCATGCTTGTGAAAAAGTTCGTATCACTGATGCATGTTCAGTTGTGTTTGTTCTTGATCTCAAGTCATGTTTTTTGATGGAATTGCGCCAATTGTTTTCATGAGAGTCGGCCATATCAGAATGCATCGATACACCAAATATGTGTATTCTGAGGCTCATACGTTTGAGGATAGCTCCTATTGGGTAAAAGTCATTCTGGTGAAAAAGTTCGAATCACTGATGCATGTTCAGTTGTGTTTGTTCTTGACCTCAAGTCATGATTTTTGATGGAATTGCGCCAATTTTTTTGATGAGTGTCCGCCATATCAGAATGCATCAACACACCAAATATGTGTATTCTGAGGCTCATACGTTTGAGGATAGCTCCTATTGCGTAAATGTCATGCTGGTGAAAAAGTTCGAATCACTGAATTCATGTTCAGTTGTGTTTGTTCTTGATCTCAAGTCATGATTTTTGATGGAATTGCGCCAATTTTTTTCATGAGTGTCCGCCATATAAGAATGCATCAACACACCAAATATGTGTATTCTGAGGCTTATACGTTTGAGGATAGCTCCTATTGCGTAAAAGTCATTCTGGTGAAAAAGTTCGTATCACGGATGCATGTTCAGTTGTGTTTGTTCTTGATCTCAAGTCATGTTTTTTGATGGAATTGCGCCAATTTTTTTCATGAGTGTCGGCCATATCAGAATGCATCAACACACCAAATATGTGTATTCTGAGGCTGATACGTTTGAGGATAGCTCCTATTGGGTCATTCTGGTGAAAAAATTCGAATCACAGATGCATGTTCAGTTGTGTTTGTTCTTGATCTCAAGTCATGAATTTTGATGGAATTGCGCCAATTTTTTTCATGAGTGTCGGCCATATCAGAATGCATCAACACACCAAATATGTGTATTCTGAGGCTCATACGTTTCAGGATAGCTCCTATTGCGTAAATGTCATGCTGGTGAAAAAGTTCGAATCACTGATTCATGTTCAGTTGTGTTTGTTCTTGATCTCAAGTCATGATTTTTGATGGAATTGCGCCAATTTTTTTCATGAGTGTCCGCCATATCAGAATGCATCGACACACCAAATATGTGTATTCTGAGGCTCATACGTTTGAGGATAGCTCCTATTGGGTAAAAGTCATTCTGGTGAAAAAGTTCGAATCACAGATGCATGTTCAGTTGTGTTTGTTCTGACCTCAAGTCATGATTTTTGATGGAATTGCGCCAATTTTTTTTATGAGTGTCCGCCATATCAGAATGCATCGACACACCAAATATGTGTATTCTGAGGCTCATACGTTTGAGGATAGCTCCTATTGGGTCATTCTGGTGACAAAATTCGAATCACAGATGCATGTTCAGTTGTGTTTGTTCTTGATCTCAAGTCATGAATTTTGATGGAATTGCGCCAATTTTTTTCATGAGTGTCGGCCATATCAGAATGCATCAACACACCAAATATGTGTATTCTGAGGCTCATACGTTTCAGGATAGCTCCTATTGCGTAAATGTCATGCTGGTGAAAAAGTTCGAATCACTGATTCATGTTCAGTTGTGTTTGTTCTTGATCTCAAGTCATGATTTTTGATGGAATTGCGCCAATTTTTTTCATGAGTGTCCGCCATATCAGAATGCATCGACACACCAAATATGTGTATTCTGAGGCTCATACGTTTGAGGATAGCTCCTATTGGGTAAAAGTCATTCTGGTGAAAAAGTTCGAATCACAGATGCATGTTCAGTTGTGTTTGTTCTGACCTCAAGTCATGATTTTTGATGGAATTGCGCCAATTTTTTTTATGAGTGTCCGCCATATCAGAATGCATCGACACACCAAATATGTGTATTCTGAGGCTCATACGTTTGAGGATAGCTCCTATTGGGTAAAAGTCATTCTGGTGAAAAAGTTCGAATCACAGATGCATGTTCAGTTGTGTTTGTTCTTGACCTCAAGTCATGATTTTTGATGGAATTGCGCCAATTTTTTTCATGAGTGTCGGCCATATCAGAATGCATCAACACACCAAATATGTGTATTCTGAGGCTCATACGTTTGAGGATAGCTCCTATTGCGTAAATGTCATTCTGGTGAAAAAGTTCGAATCACTGATTCATGTTCAGTTGTGTTTGTTCTTGATCTCAAGTCATGATTTTTGATGGAATTGCGCCAATTTTTTTCATGAGTGTCGACCATATCAGAATGCATCAACACACCAAATATGTGTATTCTGAGGCTCATACGTTTGAGGATAGCTCCTATTGCGTAAAAGTCATTCTGGTGAAAAAGTTCGTATCACGGATGCATGTTCAGTTGTGTTTGTTCTTGATCTCAAGTCATGATTTTTGATGGAATTGCGCCAATTTTTTTCATGAGTGTCGGCCATATCAGAATGCATGCACACACCAAATATGTGTATTCTGAGGCTGATACGTTTGAGGATAGCTCCTATTGGGTCATTCTGGTGAAAAAAATCGAATCACAGATGCATGTTCAGTTGTGTTTGTTCTTGATCTCAAGTCATGATTTTTGATGGAATTGCGCCAATTTTTTTCATGAGTATCGACCATATCAGAATGCATCAACACACCAAATATGTGTATTCTGAGGCTCATACGTTTGAGGATAGCTCCTATTGCGTAAAAGTCATTCTGGTGAAAAAGTTCGTATCACGGATGCATGTTCAGTTGTGTTTGTTCTTGATCTCAAGTCATGATTTTTGATGGAATTGCGCCAATTTTTTTCATGAGTGTCGGCCATATCAGAATGCATGCACACACCAAATATGTGTATTCTGAGGCTGATACCTTTGAGGATAGCTCCTATTGGGTCATTCTGGTGAAAAAATTCGAATCACAGATGCATGTTCAGTTGTGTTTGTTCTTGATCTCAAGTCATGATTTTTGATGGAATTGCGCCAATTTTTTTCATGAGTGTCCGCCATATCAGAATGCATCAACACACCAAATATGTGTATTCTGAGGCTCATACGTTTGAGGATAGCTCCTATTGCGTAAATGTCATTCTGGTGAAAAAGTTCGAATCACTGATGAATGTTCAGTTGTGTTTGTTCTTGATCTCAAGTCATGATTTTTGATGGAATTGCGCCAATTTTTTTCATGAGTGTCCGCCATATCAGAATGCATCAACACACCAAATATGTGTATTCTGAGGCTCATACGTTTGAGGATAGCTCCTATTGCGTAAAAGTCATTCTGGTGAAAAAGTTCGTATCACGGATGCATGTTCAGTTGTGTTTGTTCTTGATCTCAAGTCATGTTTTTTGATGGAATTGCGCCAATTGTTTTCATGAGAGTCGGCCATATCAGAATGGATCGACACACCAAATATGTGTATTCTGAGGCTCATACGTTTGAGGATAGCTCCTATTGGGTAAAAGTCATTCTGGTGAAAAAGTTCGAATCACTGATGCATGTTCAGTTGTGTTTGTTCTTGACCTCAAGTCATGATTTTTGATGGAATTGCGCCAATTTTTTTGATGAGTGTCGGCCATATCAGAATGCATCAACACACCAAATATGTGTATTCTGAGGCTCATACGTTTGAGGATAGCTCCTATTGCGTAAATGTCATGCTGGTGAAAAAGTTCGAATCACTGAATTCATGTTCAGTTGAGTTTGTTCTTGATCTCAAGTCATGATTTTTGATGGAATTGCGCCAATTTTTTTCATGAGTGTCCGCCATATAAGAATGCATCAACACACCAAATATGTGTATTCTGAGGCTCATACGTTTGAGGATAGCTCCTATTGCGTAAAAGTCATGCTTGTGAAAAAGTTCGTATCACTGATGCATGTTCAGTTGTGTTTGTTCTTGATCTCAAGTCATGATTTTTGATGGAATTGCGCCAATTTTTTTCATGAGTGTCGGCCATATCAGAATGCATGCACACACCAAATATGTGTATTCTGAGGCTCATACGTTTGAGGATAGCTCCTATTGCGTAAATGTCATTCTGGTGAAAAAGTTCGAATCACTGATTCATGTTCAGTTGTGTTTGTTCTTGATCTCAAGTCATGATTTTTGATGGAATTGCGCCAATTTTTTTCATGAGTATCGACCATATCAGAATGCATCAACACACCAAATATGTGTATTCTGAGGCTCATACGTTTGAGGATAGCTCCTATTGCGTAAAAGTCATTCTGGTGAAAAAGTTCGTATCACGGATGCATGTTCAGTTGTGTTTGTTCTTGATCTCAAGTCATGATTTTTGATGGAATTGCGCCAATTTTTTTCATGAGTGTCGGCCATATCAGAATGCATGCACACACCAAATATGTGTATTCTGAGGCTGATACCTTTGAGGATAGCTCCTATTGGGTCATTCTGGTGAAAAAATTCGAATCACAGATGCATGTTCAGTTGTGTTTGTTCTTGATCTCAAGTCATGATTTTTGATGGAATTGCGCCAATTTTTTTCATGAGTGTCCGCCATATCAGAATGCATCAACACACCAAATATGTGTATTCTGAGGCTCATACGTTTGAGGATAGCTCCTATTGCGTAAAAGTCATTCTGGTGAAAAAGTTCGTATCACGGATGCATGTTCAGTTGTGTTTGTTCTTGATCTCAAGTCATGTTTTTTGATGGAATTGCGCCAATTGTTTTCATGAGAGTCGGCCATATCAGAATGCATCAACACACCAAATATGTGTATTCTGAGGCTCATACGTTTGAGGATAGCTCCTATTGGGTAAAAGTCATTCTGGTGAAAAAGTTCGAATCACTGATGCATGTTCAGTTGTGTTTGTTCTTGACCTCAAGTCATGATTTTTGATGGAATTGCGCCAATTTTTTTGATGAGTGTCGGCCATATCAGAATGCATCAACACACCAAATATGTGTATTCTGAGGCTCATACGTTTGAGGATAGCTCCTATTGCGTAAATGTCATGCTGGTGAAAAAGTTCGAATCACTGAATTCATGTTCAGTTGTGTTTGTTCTTGATCTCAAGTCATGATTTTTGATGGAATTGCGCCAATCTTTTTCATGAGTGTCCGCCATATAAGAATGCATCAACACACCAAATATGTGTATTCTGAGGCTCATACGTTTCAGGATAGCTCCTATTGCGTAAAAGTCATGCTTGTGAAAAAGTTCGTATCACGGATGCATGTTCAGTTGTGTTTGTTCTTGATCTCAAGTCATGATTTTTGATGGAATTGCGCCAATTTTTTTCATGAGTGTCGGCCATATCAGAATGCATGCACACACCAAATATGTGTATTCTGAGGCTCATACGTTTGAGGATAGCTCCTATTGGGTAAAAGTCATTCTGGTGAAAAAGTTCGAATCACAGATGCATGTTCAGTTGTGTTTGTTCTTGACCTCAAGTCATGATTTTTGATGGAATTGCGCCAATTTTTTTCATGAGTGTCGGCCATATCAGAATGCATCAACACACCAAATATGTGTATTCTGAGGCTCATACGTTTGAGGATAGCTCCTATTGCGTAAATGTCATTCTGGTGAAAAAGTTCGAATCACTGATGAATGTTCAGTTGTGTTTGTTCTTGATCTCAAGTCATGATTTTTGATGGAATTGCGCCAATTTTTTTCATGAGTGTCCGCCATATCAGAATGCATCAACACACCAAATATGTGTATTCTGAGGCTCATACGTTTGAGGATAGCTCCTATTGCGTAAAAGTCATTCTGGTGAAAAAGTTCGTATCACGGATGCATGTTCAGTTGTGTTTGTTCTTGATCTCAAGTCATGTTTTTTGATGGAATTGCGCCAATTGTTTTCATGAGAGTCGGCCATATCAGAATGCATCAACACACCAAATATGTGTATTCTGAGGCTCATACGTTTGAGGATAGCTCCTATTGGGTAAAAGTCATTCTGGTGAAAAAGTTCGAATCACTGATGCATGTTCAGTTGTGTTTGTTCTTGACCTCAAGTCATGATTTTTGATGGAATTGCGCCAATTTTTTTGATGAGTGTCGGCCATATCAGAATGCATCAACACACCAAATATGTGTATTCTGAGGCTCATACGTTTGAGGATAGCTCCTATTGCGTAAATGTCATGCTGGTGAAAAAGTTCGAATCACTGAATTCATGTTCAGTTGTGTTTGTTCTTGATCTCAAGTCATGATTTTTGATGGAATTGCGCCAATCTTTTTCATGAGTGTCCGCCATATAAGAATGCATCAACACACCAAATATGTGTATTCTGAGGCTCATACGTTTCAGGATAGCTCCTATTGCGTAAAAGTCATGCTTGTGAAAAAGTTCGTATCACGGATGCATGTTCAGTTGTGTTTGTTCTTGATCTCAAGTCATGATTTTTGATGGAATTGCGCCAATTTTTTTCATGAGTGTCGGCCATATCAGAATGCATGCACACACCAAATATGTGTATTCTGAGGCTCATACGTTTGAGGATAGCTCCTATTGGGTAAAAGTCATTCTGGTGAAAAAGTTCGAATCACAGATGCATGTTCAGTTGTGTTTGTTCTTGACCTCAAGTCATGATTTTTGATGGAATTGCGCCAATTTTTTTCATGAGTGTCGGCCATATCAGAATGCATCAACACACCAAATATGTGTATTCTGAGGCTCATACGTTTGAGGATAGCTCCTATTGCGTAAATGTCATTCTGGTGAAAAAGTTCGAATCACTGATGAATGTTCAGTTGTGTTTGTTCTTGATCTCAAGTCATGATTTTTGATGGAATTGCGCCAATTTTTTTCATGAGTGTCCGCCATATCAGAATGCATCAACACACCAAATATGTGTATTCTGAGGCTCATACGTTTGAGGATAGCTCCTATTGCGTAAAAGTCATTCTGGTGAAAAAGTTCGTATCACGGATGCATGTTCAGTTGTGTTTGTTCTTGATCTCAAGTCATGTTTTTTGATGGAATTGCGCCAATTGTTTTCATGAGAGTCGGCCATATCAGAATGCATCAACACACCAAATATGTGTATTCTGAGGCTCATACGTTTGAGGATAGCTCCTATTGGGTAAAAGTCATTCTGGTGAAAAAGTTCGAATCACTGATGAATGTTCAGTTGTGTTTGTTCTTGACCTCAAGTCATGATTTTTGATGGAATTGCGCCAATTTTTTTGATGAGTGTCGGCCATATCAGAATGCATCAACACACCAAATATGTGTATTCTGAGGCTCATACGTTTGAGGATAGCTCCTATTGCGTAAATGTCATGCTGGTGAAAAAGTTCGAATCACTGAATTCATGTTCAGTTGTGTTTGTTCTTGATCTCAAGTCATGATTTTTGATGGAATTGCGCCAATTTTTTTCATGAGTGTCCGCCATATAAGAATGCATCAACACACCAAATATGTGTATTCTGAGGCTCATACGTTTCAGGATAGCTCCTATTGCGTAAAAGTCATGCTTGTGAAAAAGTTCGTATCACGGATGCATGTTCAGTTGTGTTTGTTCTTGATCTCAAGTCATGATTTTTGATGGAATTGCGCCAATTTTTTTCATGAGTGTCGGCCATATCAGAATGCATGCACACACCAAATATGTGTATTCTGAGGCTGATACGTTTGAGGATAGCTCCTATTGGGTCATTCTGGTGAAAAAATTCGAATCACAGATGCATGTTCAGTTGTGTTTGTTCTTGATCTCAAGTCATTCTTTTTGATGGAATTGCGCCAATTTTTTTCATGAGTGTCGGCCATATCAGAATGCATCAACACACCAAATATGTGTATTCTGAGGCTCATACGTTTCAGGATAGCTCCTATTGCGTAAAAGTCATGCTTGTGAAAAAGTTCGTATCACGGATGCATGTTCAGTTGTGTTTGTTCTTGATCTCAAGTCATGTTTTTTGATGGAATTGCGCCAATTGTTTTCATGAGAGTCGGCCATATCAGAATGCATCGACACACCAAATATGTGTATTCTGAGGCTCATACGTTTGAGGATAGCTCCTATTGGGTAAAAGTCATTCTGGTGAAAAAGTTCGAATCACTGATGCATGTTCAGTTGTGTTTGTTCTTGACCTCAAGTCATGATTTTTGATGGAATTGCGCCAATTTTTTTCATGAGTGTCGGCCATATCAGAATGCATCAACACACCAAATATGTGTATTCTGAGGCTCATACGTTTGAGGATAGCTCCTATTGCGTAAATGTCATGCTGGTGAAAAAGGTTCGAATCACTGAATTCATGTTCAGTTGTGTTTGTTCTTGATCTCAAGTCATGATTTTTGATGGAATTGCGCCAATTTTTTTCATGAGTGTCGACCATATCAGAATGCATCAACACACCAAATATGTGTATTCTGAGGCTCATACGTTTGAGGATAGCTCCTATTGCGTAAAAGTCATTCTGGTGAAAAAGTTCGTATCACGGATGCATGTTCAGTTGTGTTTGTTCTTGATCTCAAGTCATGATTTTTGATGGAATTGCGCCAATTTTTTTCATGAGTGTCCGCCATATCAGAATGCATCAACACACCAAATATGTGTATTCTGAGGCTCATACGTTTGAGGATAGCTCCTATTGCGTAAAAGTCATTCTGGTGAAAAAGTTCGTATCACGGATGCATGTTCAGTTGTGTTTGTTCTTGATCTCAAGTCATGATTTTTGATGGAATTGCGCCAATTTTTTTCATGAGTGTCGACCATATCAGAATGCATCAACACACCAAATATGTGTATTCTGAGGCTCATACGTTTGAGGATAGCTCCTATTGGGTAAAAGTCATTCTGGTGAAAAACTTCGTATCACGGATGCATGTTCAGTTGTGTTTGTTCTTGATCTCAAGTCATGATTTTTCATGGAATTGCGCCATTTTTTTTCATGAGTGTCGGCCATAGCAGAATGCATGCACACACCAAATATGTGTATTCTGAGGCTGATACGTTTGAGGATAGCTCCTATTGGGTCATTCTGGTGAAAAAATTCGAATCACAGATGCATGTTCAGTTGTGTTTGTTCTTGATCTCATGTCATGAATTTTGATGGAATTGCGCCAATCTTTTTCATGAGTTTCGGCCATATCAGAATGCATCAACACACCAAATATGTGTATTCTGAGGCTCATACGTTTGAGGATAGCTCCTATTGCGTAAATGTCATGCTGGTGAAAAAGTTCGAATCACTGATTCATGTTCAGTTGTGTTTGTTCTTGATCTCAAGTCATGATTTTTGATGGAATTGCGCCAATTTTTTTGATGAGTGTCGGCCATATCAGAATGCATCAACACACCAAATATGTGTATTCTGAGGCTCATACGTTTCAGGATAGCTCCTATTGCGTAAAAGTCATGCTTGTGAAAAAGTTCGTATCACGGATGCATGTTCAGTTGTGTTTGTTCTTGATCTCAAGTCATGTTTTTTGATGGAATTGCGCCAATTGTTTTCATGAGAGTCGGCCATATCAGAATGCATCGACACACCAAATATGTGTATTCTGAGGCTCATACGTTTGAGGATAGCTCCTATTGGGTAAAAGTCATTCTGGTGAAAAAGTTCGAATCACTGATGCATGTTCAGTTGTGTTTGTTCTTGACCTCAAGTCATGATTTTTGATGGAATTGCGCCAATTTTTTTCATGAGTGTCGGCCATATCAGAATGCATCAACACACCAAATATGTGTATTCTGAGGCTCATACGTTTGAGGATAGCTCCTATTGCGTAAATGTCATGCTGGTGAAAAAGGTTCGAATCACTGAATTCATGTTCAGTTGTGTTTGTTCTTGATCTCAAGTCATGATTTTTGATGGAATTGCGCCAATTTTTTTTCATGAGTGTCGACCATATCAGAATGCATCAACACACCAAATATGTGTATTCTGAGGCTCATACGTTTGAGGATAGCTCCTATTGCGTAAAAGTCATTCTGGTAAAAAAGTTCGTATCACGGATGCATGTTCAGTTGTGTTTGTTCTTGATCTCAAGTCATGATTTTTCATGGAATTGCGCCAATTTTTTTCATGAGTGTCGGCCATAGCAGAATGCATCAACACACCAAATATGTGTATTCTGAGGCTCATACGTTTGAGGATAGCTCCTATTGGGTCATTCTGGTGAAAAAATTCGAATCACAGATGCATGTTCAGTTGTGTTTGTTCTTGATCTCATGTCATGAATTTTGATGGAATTGCGCCAATCTTTTTCATGAGTTTCGGCCATATCAGAATGCATCAACACACCAAATATGTGTATTCTGAGGCTCATACGTTTGAGGATAGCTCCTATTGCGTAAATGTCATGCTGGTGAAAAAGTTCGAATCACTGATTCATGTTCAGTTGTGTTTGTTCTTGATCTCAAGTCATGATTTTTGATGGAATTGCGCCAATTTTTTTGATGAGTGTCGGCCATATCAGAATGCATCAACACACCAAATATGTGTATTCTGAGGCTCATACGTTTCAGGATAGCTCCTATTGCGTAAAAGTCATGCTTGTGAAAAAGTTCGTATCACTGATGCATGTTCAGTTGTGTTTGTTCTTGATCTCAAGTCATGTTTTTTGATGGAATTGCGCCAATTGTTTTCATGAGAGTCGGCCATATCAGAATGCATCGACACACCAAATATGTGTATTCTGAGGCTCATACGTTTGAGGATAGCTCCTATTGGGTAAAAGTCATTCTGGTGAAAAAGTTCGAATCACTGATGCATGTTCAGTTGTGTTTGTTCTTGACCTCAAGTCATGATTTTTGATGGAATTGCGCCAATTTTTTTCATGAGTGTCGACCATATCAGAATGCATCAACACACCAAATATGTGTATTCTGAGGCTCATACGTTTGAGGATAGCTCCTATTGCGTAAAAGTCAATCTGGTGAAAAAGTTCGTATCACGGATGCATGTTCAGTTGTGTTTGTTCTTGATCTCAAGTCATGATTTTTCATGGAATTGCGCCAATTTTTTTCATGAGTGTCGGCCATAGCAGAATGCATGCACACACCAAATATGTGTATTCTGAGGCTGATACGTTTGAGGATAGCTCCTATTGGGTCATTCTGGTGAAAAAATTCGAATCACAGATGCATGTTCAGTTGTGTTTGTTCTTGATCTCATGTCATGAATTTTGATGGAATTGCGCCAATCTTTTTCATGAGTTTCGGCCATATCAGAATGCATCAACACACCAAATATGTGTATTCTGAGGCTCATACGTTTGAGGATAGCTCCTATTGCGTAAATGTCATGCTGGTGAAAAAGTTCGAATCACTGATTCATGTTCAGTTGTGTTTGTTCTTGATCTCAAGTCATGATTTTTGATGGAATTGCGCCAATTTTTTTCATGAGTGTCGGCCATATCAGAATGCATCAACACACCAAATATGTGTATTCTGAGGCTCATACGTTTCAGGATAGCTCCTATTGCGTAAAAGTCATGCTTGTGAAAAAGTTCGTATCACTGATGCATGTTCAGTTGTGTTTGTTCTTGATCTCAAGTCATGTTTTTTGATGGAATTGCGCAAATTGTTTTCATGAGAGTCGGCCATATCAGAATGCATCGACACACCAAATATGTGTATTCTGAGGCTCATACGTTTGAGGATAGCTCCTATTGGGTAAAAGTCATTCTGGTGAAAAAGTTCGAATCACTGATGCATGTTCAGTTGTGTTTGTTCTTGACCTCAAGTCATGATTTTTGATGGAATTGCGCCAATTTTTTTCATGAGTGTCGGCCATATCAGAATGCATCAACACACCAAATATGTGTATTCTGAGGCTCATACGTTTGAGGATAGCTCCTATTGCGTAAATGTCATGCTGGTGAAAAAGTTCGAATCACTGAATTCATGTTCAGTTGTGTTTGTTCTTGATCTCAAGTCATGATTTTTGATGGAATTGCGCCAATTTTTTTCATGAGTGTCCGCCATATAAGAATGCATCAACACACCAAATATGTGTATTCTGAGGCTCATACGTTTGAGGATAGCTCCTATTGCGTAAAAGTCATTCTGGTGAAAAAGTTCGTATCACGGATGCATGTTCAGTTGTGTTTGTTCTTGATCTCAAGTCATGATTTTTCATGGAATTGCGCCAATTTTTTTCATGAGTGTCGGCCATAGCAGAATGCATGCACACACCAAATATGTGTATTCTGAGGCTGATACGTTTCAGGATAGCTCCTATTGGGTCATTCTGGTGAAAAAATTCGAATCACAGATGCATGTTCAGTTGTGTTTGTTCTTGATCTCATGTCATGAATTTTGATGGAATTGCGCCAATCTTTTTCATGAGTTTCGGCCATATCAGAATGCATCAACACACCAAATATGTGTATTCTGAGGCTCATACGTTTGAGGATAGCTCCTATTGCGTAAATGTCATGCTGGTGAAAAAGTTCGAATCACTGATTCATGTTCAGTTGTGTTTGTTCTTGATCTCAAGTCATGATTTTTGATGGAATTGCGCCAATTTTTTTCATGAGTGTCGGCCATATCAGAATGCATCAACACACCAAATATGTGTATTCTGAGGCTCATACGTTTCAGGATAGCTCCTATTGCGTAAAAGTCATGCTTGTGAAAAAGTTCGTATCACTGATGCATGTTCAGTTGTGTTTGTTCTTGATCTCAAGTCATGTTTTTTGATGGAATTGCGCAAATTGTTTTCATGAGAGTCGGCCATATCAGAATGCATCGACACACCAAATATGTGTATTCTGAGGCTCATACGTTTGAGGATAGCTCCTATTGGGTAAAAGTCATTCTGGTGAAAAAGTTCGAATCACTGATGCATGTTCAGTTGTGTTTGTTCTTGACCTCAAGTCATGATTTTTGATGGAATTGCGCCAATTTTTTTCATGAGTGTCGGCCATATCAGAATGCATGAACACACCAAATATGTGTATTCTGAGGCTCATACGTTTGAGGATAGCTCCTATTGCGTAAATGTCATGCTGGTGAAAAAGTTCGAATCACTGAATTCATGTTCAGTTGTGTTTGTTCTTGATCTCAAGTCATGATTTTTGATGGAATTGCGCCAATTTTTTTCATGAGTGTCCGCCATATAAGAATGCATCAACACACCAAATATGTGTATTCTGAGGCTCATACGTTTGAGGATAGCTCCTATTGCGTAAAAGTCATTCTGGTGAAAAAGTTCGTATCACGGATGCATCTTCAGTTGTGTTTGTTCTTGATCTCAAGTCATGATTTTTGATGGAATTGCGCCAATTTTTTTCATGAGTGTCGGCCATATCAGAATGCATCAACACACCAAATATGTGTATTCTGAGGCTGATACGTTTGAGGATAGCTCCTATTGGGTCATTCTGGTGAAAAAATTCGAATCACAGATCCATTTTCAGTTGTGTTTGTTCTTGATCTCAAGTCATAATTTTTGATGGAATTGCGCCACTTTTTTTCATAAGTGTCCGCCATATCAGAATGCATCGACACACCAAATATGTGTATTCTGAGGCTCATACGTTTGAGGATAGCTCCTATTGGGTAAAAGTCATTCTGGTGAAAAAGTTCGAATCACAGATGCATGTTCAGTTGTGTTTGTTCTTGACCTCAAGTCATGATTTTTGATGGAATTGCGCCAATTTTTCATGAGTGTCGGCCATATCAGAATGCATCAACACACCAAATATGTGTATTCTGAGGCTCATACGTTTGAGGATAGCTCCTATTGCGTAAATGTCATTCTGGTGAAAAAGTTCGAATCACTGATGAATGTTCAGTTGTGTTTGTTCTTGATCTCAAGTCATGATTTTTGATGGAATTGCGCCAATTTTTTTCATGAGTGTCCGCCATATCAGAATGCATCAGCACACCAAATAAGTGTATTCTGAGGCTCATACGTTTGAGGATAGCTCCTATTGCGTAAAAGTCATTCTGGTGAAAAAGTTCGTATCACGGATGCATGTTCAGTTGTGTTTGTTCTTGATCTCAAGTCATGATTTTTGATGGAATTGCGCCAATTTTTTTCATGAGTGTCGGCCATATCAGAATGCATGCACACACCAAATATGTGTATTCTGAGGCTGATACGTTTGAGGATAGCTCCTATTGGGTCATTCTGGTGAAAAAATTCGAATCACAGATGCATGTTCAGTTGTGTTTGTTCTTGATCTCATGTCATGAATTTTGATGGAATTGCGCCAATCTTTTTCATGAGTTTCGGCCATATCAGAATGCATCAACACACCAAATATGTGTATTCTGAGGCTCATACGTTTGAGGATAGCTCCTATTGCGTAAATGTCATGCTGGTGAAAAAGTTCGAATCACTGATTCATGTTCAGTTGTGTTTGTTCTTGATCTCAAGTCATGATTTTTGATGGAATTGCGCCAATTTTTTTCATGAGTGTCCGCCATATCAGAATGCATCAGCACACCAAATAAGTGTATTCTGAGGCTCATACGTTTGAGGATAGCTCCTATTGCGTAAAAGTCATTCTGGTGAAAAAGTTCGTATCACTGATGCATGTTCAGTTGTGTTTGTTCTTGATCTCAAGTCATGATTTTTGATGGAATTGCGCCAATTTTTTTCATGAGTGTCGGCCATATCAGAATGCATGCACACACCAAATATGTGTATTCTGAGGCTGATACGTTTGAGGATAGCTCCTATTGGGTCATTCTGGTGAAAAAATTCGAATCACAGATGCATGTTCAGTTGTGTTTGTTCTTGATCTCATGTCATGAATTTTGATGGAATTGCGCCAATCTTTTTCATGAGTTTCGGCCATATCAGAATGCATCAACACACCAAATATGTGTATTCTGAGGCTCATACGTTTGAGGATAGCTCCTATTGCGTAAATGTCATGCTGGTGAAAAAGTTCGAATCACTGATTCATGTTCAGTTGTGTTTGTTCTTGATCTCAAGTCATGATTTTTGATGGAATTGCGCCAATTTTTTTCATGAGTGTCGGCCATATCAGAATGCATCAACACACCAAATATGTGTATTCTGAGGCTCATACGTTTCAGGATAGCTCCTATTGCGTAAAAGTCATGCTTGTGAAAAAGTTCGTATCACTGATGCATGTTCAGTTGTGTTTGTTCTTGATCTCAAGTCATGTTTTTTGATGGAATTGCGCCAATTGTTTTCATGAGAGTCGGCCATATCAGAATGCATCGACACACCAAATATGTGTATTCTGAGGCTCATACGTTTGAGGATAGCTCCTATTGGGTAAAAGTCATTCTGGTGAAAAAGTTCGAATCACTGATGCATGTTCAGTTGTGTTTGTTCTTGACCTCAAGTCATGATTTTTGATGGAATTGCGCCAATTTTTTTGATGAGTGTCGGCCATATCAGAATGCATCAACACACCAAATATGTGTATTCTGAGGCTCATACGTTTGAGGATAGCTCCTATTGCGTAAATGTCATGCTGGTGAAAAAGTTCGAATCACTGATGAATGTTCAGTTGTGTTTGTTCTTGATCTCAAGTCATGATTTTTGATGGAATTGCGCCAATTTTTTTCATGAGTGTCCGCCATATAAGAATGCATCAACACACCAAATATGTGTATTCTGAGGCTCATACGTTTGAGGATAGCTCCTATTGCGTAAAAGTCATTCTGGTGAAAAAGTTCGTATCACGGATGCATGTTCAGTTGTGTTTGTTCTTGATCTCAAGTCATGATTTTTGATGGAATTGCGCCAATTTTTTTCATGAGTGTCGGCCATATCAGAATGCATCAACACACCAAATATGTGTATTCTGAGGCTGATACGTTTGAGGATAGCTCCTATTGGGTCATTCTGGTGAAAAAATTCGAATCACAGATCCATTTTCAGTTGTGTTTGTTCTTGATCTCAAGTCATAATTTTTGATGGAATTGCGCCAATTTTTTTCATGAGTGTCCGCCATATCAGAATGCATCGACACACCAAATATGTGTATTCTGAGGCTCATACGTTTGAGGATAGCTCCTATTGGGTAAAATTCATTCTGGTGAAAAAGTTCGAATCACAGATGCATGTTCAGTTGTGTTTGTTCTTGACCTCAAGTCATGATTTTTGATGGAATTGCGCCAATTTTTTTCATGAGTGTCGGCCATATCAGAATGCATCAACACACCAAATATGTGTATTCTGAGGCTCATACGTTTGAGGATAGCTCCTATTGCGTAAATGTCATGCTGGTGAAAAAGTTCGAATCACTGATGAATGTTCAGTTGTGTTTGTTCTTGATCTCAAGTCATGATTTTTGATGGAATTGCGCCAATTTTTTTCATGAGTGTCCGCCATATCAGAATGCATCAACACACCAAATATGTGTATTCTGAGGCTCATACGTTTGAGGATAGCTCCTATTGCGTAAAAGTCATTCTGGTGAAAAAGTTCGTATCACGGATGCATGTTCAGTTGTGTTTGTTCTTGATCTCAAGTCATGATTTTTGATGGAATTGCGCCAATTTTTTTCATGAGTGTCGACCATATCAGAATGCATCAACACACCAAATATGTGTATTCTGAGGCTCATACGTTTGAGGATAGCTCCTATTGCGTAAAAGTCATGCTTGTGAAAAAGTTCGTATCACGGATGCATGTTCAGTTGTGTTTGTTCTTGATCTCAAGTCATGATTTTTGATGGAATTGCGCCAATTTTTTTGATGAGTGTCGGCCATATCAGAATGCATGCACACACCAAATATGTGTATTCTGAGGCTGATACGTTTGAGGATAGCTCCTATTGGGTCATTCTGGTGAAAAAATTCGAATCACAGATGCATGTTCAGTTGTGTTTGTTCTTGATCTCATGTCATGAATTTTGATGGAATTGCGCCAATCTTTTTCATGAGTTTCGGCCATATCAGAATGCATCAACACACCAAATATGTGTATTCTGAGGCTCATACGTTTGAGGATAGCTCCTATTGCGTAAATGTCATGCTGGTGAAAAAGTTCGAATCACTGATTCATGTTCAGTTGTGTTTGTTCTTGATCTCAAGTCATGATTTTTGATGGAATTGCGCCAATTTTTTTCATGAGTGTCGGCCATATCAGAATGCATCAACACACCAAATATGTGTATTCTGAGGCTCATACGTTTCAGGATAGCTCCTATTGCGTAAAAGTCATGCTGGTGAAAAAGTTCGTATCACTGATGCATGTTCAGTTGTGTTTGTTCTTGATCTCAAGTCATAATTTTTGATGGAATTGCGCCAATTTTTTTCATGAGTGTCCGCCATATCAGAATGCATCGACACACCAAATATGTGTATTCTGAGGCTCATACGTTTGAGGATAGCTCCTATTGGGTAAAAGTCATTCTGGTGAAAAAGTTCGAATCACAGATGCATGTTCAGTTGTGTTTGTTCTTGACCTCAAGTCATGATTTTTGATGGAATTGCGCCAATTTTTTTCATGAGTGTCGGCCATATCAGAATGCATCAACACACCAAATATGTGTATTCTGAGGCTCATACGTTTGAGGATAGCTCCTATTGCGTAAATGTCATTCTGGTGAAAAAGTTCGAATCACTGATGAATGTTCAGTTGTGTTTGTTCTTGATCTCAAGTCATGATTTTTGATGGAATTGCGCCAATTTTTTTCATGAGTGTCCGCCATATCAGAATGCATCAACACACCAAATATGTGTATTCTGAGGCTCATACGTTTGAGGATAGCTCCTATTGCGTAAAAGTCATTCTGGTGAAAAAGTTCGTATCACGGATGCATGTTCAGTTGTGTTTGTTCTTGATCTCAAGTCATGATTTTTGATGGAATTGAGCCAATTTTTTTCATGAGTGTCGGCCATATCAGAATGCATCAACACACCAAATATGTGTATTCTGAGGCTCATACGTTTGAGGATAGCTCCTATTGCGTAAAAGTCATGCTTGTGAAAAAGTTCGTATCACGGATGCATGTTCAGTTGTGTTTGTTCTTGATCTCAAGTCATGATTTTTGATGGAATTGCGCCAATTTTTTTGATGAGTGTCGGCCATATCAGAATGCATGCACACACCAAATATGTGTATTCTGAGGCTGATACGTTTGAGGATAGCTCCTATTGGGTCATTCTGGTGAAAAAATTCGAATCACAGATGCATGTTCAGTTGTGTTTGTTCTTGATCTCATGTCATGAATTTTGATGGAATTGCGCCAATCTTTTTCATGAGTTTCGGCCATATCAGAATGCATCAACACACCAAATATGTGTATTCTGAGGCTCATACGTTTGAGGATAGCTCCTATTGCGTAAAAGTCATGCTTGTGAAAAAGTTCGAATCACTGATTCATGTTCAGTTGTGTTTGTTCTTGATCTCAAGTCATGATTTTTGATGGAATTGCGCCAATTTTTTTCATGAGTGTCGGCCATATCAGAATGCATCAACACACCAAATATGTGTATTCTGAGGCTCATACGTTTCAGGATAGCTCCTATTGCGTAAAAGTCATGCTTGTGAAAAAGTTCGTATCACTGATGCATGTTCAGTTGTGTTTGTTCTTGATCTCAAGTCATAATTTTTGATGGAATTGCGCCAATTTTTTTCATGAGTGTCCGCCATATCAGAATGCATCGACACACCAAATATGTGTATTCTGAGGCTCATACGTTTGAGGATAGCTCCTATTGGGTAAAAGTCATTCTGGTGAAAAAGTTCGAATCACAGATGCATGTTCAGTTGTGTTTGTTCTTGACCTCAAGTCATGATTTTTGATGGAATTGCGCCAATTTTTTTCATGAGTGTCGGCCATATCAGAATGCATCAACACACCAAATATGTGTATTCTGAGGCTCATACGTTTGAGGATAGCTCCTATTGCGTAAATGTCATTCTGGTGAAAAAGTTCGAATCACTGATGAATGTTCAGTTGTGTTTGTTCTTGATCTCAAGTCATGATTTTTGATGGAATTGCGCCAATTTTTTTCATGAGTGTCCGCCATATCAGAATGCATCAACACACCAAATATGTGTATTCTGAGGCTCATACGTTTGAGGATAGCTCCTATTGCGTAAAAGTCATTCTGGTGAAAAAGTTCGAATCACGGATGCATGTTCAGTTGTGTTTGTTCTTGATCTCAAGTCATGATTTTTGATGGAATTGCGCCAATTTTTTTCATGAGTGTCGGCCATATCAGAATGCATCAACACACCAAATATGTGTATTCTGAGGCTCATACGTTTCAGGATAGCTCCTATTGCGTAAAAGTCATGCTTGTGAAAAAGTTCGTATCACTGATGCATGTTCAGTTGTGTTTGTTCTTGATCTCAAGTCATGTTTTTTGATGGAATTGCGCCAATTGTTTTCATGAGAGTCGGCCATATCAGAATGCATCGACACACCAAATATGTGTATTCTGAGGCTCATACGTTTGAGGATAGCTCCTATTGGGTAAAAGTCATTCTGGTGAAAAAGTTCGAATCACTGATGCATGTTCAGTTGTGTTTGTTCTTGACCTCAAGTCATGATTTTTGATGGAATTGCGCCAATTTTTTTGATGAGTGTCGGCCATATCAGAATGCATCAACACACCAAATATGTGTATTCTGAGGCTCATACGTTTGAGGATAGCTCCTATTGCGTAAATGTCATGCTGGTGAAAAAGTTCGAATCACTGAATTCATGTTCAGTTGTGTTTGTTCTTGATCTCAAGTCATGATTTTTGATGGAATTGCGCCAATTTTTTTCATGAGTGTCCGCCATATAAGAATGCATCAACACACCAAATATGTGTATTCTGAGGCTCATACGTTTGAGGATAGCTCCTATTGCGTAAAAGTCATTCTGGTGAAAAAGTTCGTATCACGGATGCATGTTCAGTTGTGTTTGTTCTTGATCTCAAGTCATGATTTTTGATGGAATTGCGTCAATTTTTTTCATGAGTGTCGGCCATATCAGAATGCATCAACACACCAAATATGTGTATTCTGAGGCTGATACGTTTGAGGATAGCTCCTATTGGGTCATTCTGGTGAAAAAATTCGAATCACAGATCCATTTTCAGTTGTGTTTGTTCTTGATCTCAAGTCATGATTTTTGATGGAATTGCGCCAATTTTTTTCATGAGTGTCCGCCATATCAGAATGCATCGACACACCAAATATGTGTATTCTGAGGCTCATACGTTTGAGGATAGCTCCTATTGGGTAAAAGTCATTATGGTGAAAAAGTTCGAATCACAGATGCATGTTCAGTTGTGTTTGTTCTTGACCTCAAGTCATGATTTTTGATGGAATTGCGCCAATTTTTTTCATGAGTGTCGGCCATATCAGAATGCATCAACACAACAAATATGTGTATTCTGAGGCTCATACGTTTGAGGATAGCTCCTATTGCGTAAATGTCATGCTGGTGAAAAAGTTCGAATCACTGATTCATGTTCAGTTGTGTTTGTTCTTGATCTCAAGTCATGATTTTTGATGGAATTGCGCCAATTTTTTTCATGAGTGTCCGCCATATCAGAATGCATCAACACACCAAATATGTATATTCTGAGGCTCATACGTTTGAGGATAGCTCCTATTGCGTAAAAGTCATTCTGGTGAAAAATTCGTATCACTGATGCATGTTCAGTTGTGTTTGTTCTTGATCTCAAGTCATGATTTTTGATGGAATTGCGCCAATTTTTTTCATGAGTGTCGACCATATCAGAATGCATCAACACACCAAATATGTGTATTCTGAGGCTCATACGTTTGAGGATAGCTCCTATTGCGTAAAAGTCATGCTTGTGAAAAAGTTCGTATCACGGATGCATGTTCAGTTGTGTTTGTTCTTGATCTCAAGTCATGATTTTTGATGGAATTGCGCCAATTGTTTTGATGAGTGTCGGCCATATCAGAATGCATGCACACACCAAATATGTGTATTCTGAGGCTGATACGTTTGAGGATAGCTCCTATTGGGTCATTCTGGTGAAAAAATTCGAATCACAGATGCATGTTCAGTTGTGTTTGTTCTTGATCTCATGTCATGAATTTTGATGGAATTGCGCCAATCTTTTTCATGAGTTTCGGCCATATCAGAATGCATCAACACACCAAATATGTGTATTCTGAGGCTCATACGTTTGAGGATAGCTCCTATTGCGTAAATGTCATGCTGGTGAAAAAGTTCGAATCACTGATTCATGTTCAGTTGTGTTTGTTCTTGATCTCAAGTCATGATTTTTGATGGAATTGCGCCAATTTTTTTCATGAGTGTCGGCCATATCAGAATGCATCAACACACCAAATATGTGTATTCTGAGGCTCATACGTTTCAGGATAGCTCCTATTGCGTAAAAGTCATGCTTGTGAAAAAGTTCGTATCACTGATGCATGTTCAGTTGTGTTTGTTCTTGATCTCAAGTCATGTTTTTTGATGGAATTGCGCCAATTGTTTTCATGAGAGTCGGCCATATCAGAATGCATGCACACACCAAATATGTGTATTCTGAGGCTCATACGTTTGAGGATAGCTCCTATTGGGTAAAAGTCATTCTGGTGAAAAAGTTCGAATCACTGATGCATGTTCAGTTGTGTTTGTTCTTGACCTCAAGTCATGATTTTTGATGGAATTGCGCCAATTTTTTTGATGAGTGTCGGCCATATCAGAATGCATCAACACACCAAATATGTGTATTCTGAGGCTCATACGTTTGAGGATAGCTCCTATTGCGTAAATGTCATGCTGGTGAAAAAGTTCGAATCACTGAATTCATGTTCAGTTGTGTTTGTTCTTGATCTCAAGTCATGATTTTTGATGGAATTGCGCCAATTTTTTTCATGAGTGTCCGCCATATAAGAATGCATCAACACACCAAATATGTGTATTCTGAGGCTCATACGTTTGAGGATAGCTCCTATTGCGTAAAAGTCATTCTGGTGAAAAAGTTCGTATCACGGATGCATGTTCAGTTGTGTTTGTTCTTGATCTCAAGTCATGATTTTTGATGGAATTGCGCCAATTTTTTTCATGAGTGTCGGCCATATCAGAATGCATCAACACACCAAATATGTGTATTCTGAGGCTCATACGTTTGAGGATAGCTCCTATTGGGTCATTCTGGTGAAAAAATTCGAATCACAGATCCATTTTCAGTTGTGTTTGTTCTTGATCTCAAGTCATAATTTTTGATGGAATTGCGCCAATTTTTTTCATGAGTGTCCGCCATATCAGAATGCATCGACACACCAAATATGTGTATTCTGAGGCTCATACGTTTGAGGATAGCTCCTATTGGGTAAAAGTCATTCTGGTGAAAAAGTTCGAATCACAGATGCATGTTCAGTTGTGTTTGTTCTTGACCTCAAGTCATGATTTTTGATGGAATTGCGCCAATTTTTTTCATGAGTGTCCGCCATATCAGAATGCATCAACACACCAAATATGTGTATTCTGAGGCTCATACGTTTGAGGATAGCTCCTATTGCGTAAAAGTCATTCTGGTGAAAAAGTTCGTATCACGGATGCATGTTCAGTTGTGTTTGTTCTTGATCTCAAGTCATGATTTTTGATGGAATTGCGCCAATTTTTTTCATGAGTGTCGGCCATATCAGAATGCATCAACACACCAAATATGTGTATTCTGAGGCTCATACGTTTCAGGATAGCTCCTATTGCGTAAAAGTCATGCTTGTGAAAAAGTTCGTATCACTGATGCATGTTCAGTTGTGTTTGTTCTTGATCTCAAGTCATGTTTTTTGATGGAATTGCGCCAATTGTTTTCATGAGAGTCGGCCATATCAGAATGCATCGACACACCAAATATGTGTATTCTGAGGCTCATACGTTTGAGGATAGCTCCTATTGGGTAAAAGTCATTCTGGTGAAAAAGTTCGAATCACTGATGCATGTTCAGTTGTGTTTGTTCTTGACCTCAAGTCATGATTTTTGATGGAATTGCGCCAATTTTTTTGATGAGTGTCGGCCATATCAGAATGCATCAACACACCTAATATGTGTATTCTGAGGCTCATACGTTTGAGGATAGCTCCTATTGCGTAAATGTCATGCTGGTGAAAAAGTTCGAATCACTGAATTCATGTTCAGTTGTGTTTGTTCTTGATCTCAAGTCATGATTTTTGATGGAATTGCGCCAATTTTTTTCATGAGTGTCCGCCATATAAGAATGCATCAACACACCAAATATGTGTATTCTGAGGCTCATACGTTTGAGGATAGCTCCTATTGCGTAAAAGTCATTCTGGTGAAAAAGTTCGTATCACGGATGCATGTTCAGTTGTGTTTGTTCTTGATCTCAAGTCATGATTTTTGATGGAATTGCGCCAATTTTTTTCATGAGTGTCGGCCATATCAGAATGCATCAACACACCAAATATGTGTATTCTGAGGCTGATACGTTTGAGGATAGCTCCTATTGGGTCATTCTGGTGAAAAAATTCGAATCACAGATCCATTTTCAGTTGTGTTTGTTCTTGATCTCAAGTCATAATTTTTGATGGAATTGCGCCAATTTTTTTCATGAGTGTCCGCCATATCAGAATGCATCAACACACCAAATAAGTGTATTCTGAGGCTCATACGTTTGAGGATAGCTCCTATTGCGTAAAGGTCATTCTGGTGAAAAAGTTCGTATCACGGATGCATGTTCAGTTGTGTTTGTTCTTGATCTCAAGTCATGATTTTTGATGGAATTGCGCCAATTTTTTTCATGAGTGTCGGCCATATCAGAATGCATGCACACACCAAATATGTGTATTCTGAGGCTGATACGTTTGAGGATAGCTCCTATTGGGTAAAAGTCATTCTGGTGAAAAAGTTCGAATCACTGATGCATGTTCAGTTGTGTTTGTTCTTGACCTCAAGTCATGATTTTTGATGGAATTGCGCCAATTTTTTTCATGAGTGTCGGCCATATCAGAATGCATCAACACACCAAATATGTGTATTCTGAGGCTCATACGTTTGAGGATAGCTCCTATTGCGTAAATGTCATGCTGCTGAAAAAGTTCGAATCACTGATGAATGTTCAGTTGTGTTTGTTCTTGATCTCAAGTCATGATTTTTGATGGAATTGCGCCAATTTTTTTCATGAGTGTTGGCCATATCAGAATGCATCAACACACCAAATAAGTGTATTCTGAGGCTCATACGTTTGAGGATAGCTCCTATTGCGTAAAAGTCATTCTGGTGAAAAAGTTCGTATCACGGATGCATGTTCAGTTGTGTTTGTTCTTGATCTCAAGTCATGATTTTTGATGGAATTGCGCCAATTTTTTTCATGAGTGTCGACCATATCAGAATGCATCAACACACCAAATATGTGTATTCTGAGGCTCATACGTTTGAGGATAGCTCCTATTGCGTAAAAGTCATTCTGGTGAAAAAGTTCGTATCACGGATGCATGTTCAGTTGTGTTTGTTCTTGATCTCAAGTCATGATTTTTGATGGAATTGCGCCAATTTTTTTCATGAGTGTCGGCCATATCAGAATGCATGCACACACCAAATATGTGTATTCTGAGGCTCATACGTTTCAGGATAGCTCCTATTGGGTCATTCTGGTGAAAAAATTCGAATCACAGATGCATGTTCAGTTGTGTTTGTTCTTGATCTCAAGTCATGATTTTTGATGGAATTGCGCCAATTTTTTTCATGAGTGTCCGCCATATCAGAATGCATCGACACACCAAATATGTGTATTCTGAGGCTCATACGTTTGAGGATAGCTCCTATTGGGTAAAAGTCATTCTGGTGAAAAAGTTCGAATCACAGATGCATGTTCAGTTGTGTTTGTTCTTGACCTCAAGTCATGATTTTTGATGGAATTGCGCCAATTTTTTTCATGAGTGTCGGCCATATCAGAATGCATCAACACACCAAATATGTGTATTCTGAGGCTCATACGTTTGAGGATAGCTCCTATTGCGTAAATGTCATTCTGGTGAAAAAGTTCGAATCACTGATGAATGTTCAGTTGTGTTTGTTCTTGATCTCAAGTCATGATTTTTGATGGAATTGCGCCAATTTTTTTCATGAGTGTCCGCCATATCAGAATGCATCAACACACAAAATAAGTGTATTCTGAGGCTCATACGTTTGAGGATAGCTCCTATTGCGTAAAAGTCATTCTGGTGAAAAAGTTCGTATCACGGATGCATCTTCAGTTGTGTTTGTTCTTGATCTCAAGTCATGATTTTTGATGGAATTGCGCCAATTTTTTTCATGAGTGTCCGCCATATAAGAATGCATCAACACACCAAATATGTGTATTCTGAGGCTCATACGTTTGAGGATAGCTCCTATTGCGTAAAAGTCATTCTGGTGAAAAAGTTCGTATCACTGATGCATGTTCAGTTGTGTTTGTTCTTGATCTCAAGTCATGTTTTTTGATGGAATTGCGCCAATTGTTTTCATGAGAGTCGGCCATATCAGAATGCATGCACACACCAAATATGTGTATTCTGAGGCTCATACGTTTGAGGATAGCTCCTATTGGGTAAAAGTCATTCTGGTGAAAAAGTTCGAATCACTGATGCATGTTCAGTTGTGTTTGTTCTTGACCTCAAGTCATGATTTTTGATGGAATTGCGCCAATTTTTTTGATGAGTGTCGGCCATATCAGAATGCATCAACACACCAAATATGTGTATTCTGAGGCTCATACGTTTGAGGATAGCTCCTATTGCGTAAATGTCATGCTGGTGAAAAAGTTCGAATCACTGAATTCATGTTCAGTTGTGTTTGTTCTTGATCTCAAGTCATGATTTTTGATGGAATTGCGCCAATTTTTTTCATGAGTGTCCGCCATATAAGAATGCATCAACACACCAAATATGTGTATTCTGAGGCTCATACGTTTGAGGATAGCTCCTATTGCGTAAAAGTCATTCTGGTGAAAAAGTTCGTATCACGGATGCATGTTCAGTTGTGTTTGTTCTTGATCTCAAGTCATGATTTTTGATGGAATTGCGCCAATTTTTTTCATGAGTGTCGGCCATATCAGAATGCATCAACACACCAAATATGTGTATTCTGAGGCTCATACGTTTGAGGATAGCTCCTATTGGGTCATTCTGGTGAAAAAATTCGAATCACAGATCCATTTTCAGTTGTGTTTGTTCTTGATCTCAAGTCATAATTTTTGATGGAATTGCGCCAATTTTTTTCATGAGTGTCCGCCATATCAGAATGCATCGACACACCAAATATGTGTATTCTGAGGCTCATACGTTTGAGGATAGCTCCTATTGGGTAAAAGTCATTCTGGTGAAAAAGTTCGAATCACAGATGCATGTTCAGTTGTGTTTGTTCTTGACCTCAAGTCATGATTTTTGATGGAATTGCGCCAATTTTTTTCATGAGTGTCCGCCATATCAGAATGCATCAACACACCAAATATGTGTATTCTGAGGCTCATACGTTTGAGGATAGCTCCTATTGCGTAAAAGTCATTCTGGTGAAAAAGTTCGTATCACGGATGCATGTTCAGTTGTGTTTGTTCTTGATCTCAAGTCATGATTTTTGATGGAATTGCGCCAATTTTTTTCATGAGTGTCGGCCATATCAGAATGCATCAACACACCAAATATGTGTATTCTGAGGCTCATACGTTTCAGGATAGCTCCTATTGCGTAAAAGTCATGCTTGTGAAAAAGTTCGTATCACTGATGCATGTTCAGTTGTGTTTGTTCTTGATCTCAAGTCATGTTTTTTGATGGAATTGCGCCAATTGTTTTCATGAGAGTCGGCCATATCAGAATGCATCGACACACCAAATATGTGTATTCTGAGGCTCATACGTTTGAGGATAGCTCCTATTGGGTAAAAGTCATTCTGGTGAAAAAGTTCGAATCACTGATGCATGTTCAGTTGTGTTTGTTCTTGACCTCAAGTCATGATTTTTGATGGAATTGCGCCAATTTTTTTTATGAGTGTCGGCCATATCAGAATGCATCAACACACCTAATATGTGTATTCTGAGGCTCATACGTTTGAGGATAGCTCCTATTGCGTAAATGTCATGCTGGTGAAAAAGTTCGAATCACTGAATTCATGTTCAGTTGTGTTTGTTCTTGATCTCAAGTCATGATTTTTGATGGAATTGCGCCAATTTTTTTCATGAGTGTCCGCCATATAAGAATGCATCAACACACCAAATATGTGTATTCTGAGGCTCATACGTTTGAGGATAGCTCCTATTGCGTAAAAGTCATTCTGGTGAAAAAGTTCGTATCACGGATGCATGTTCAGTTGTGTTTGTTCTTGATCTCAAGTCATGATTTTTGATGGAATTGCGCCAATTTTTTTCATGAGTGTCGGCCATATCAGAATGCATCAACACACCAAATATGTGTATTCTGAGGCTGATACGTTTGAGGATAGCTCCTATTGGGTCATTCTGGTGAAAAAATTCGAATCACAGATCCATTTTCAGTTGTGTTTGTTCTTGATCTCAAGTCATAATTTTTGATGGAATTGCGCCAATTTTTTTCATGAGTGTCCGCCATATCAGAATGCATCAACACACCAAATAAGTGTATTCTGAGGCTCATACGTTTGAGGATAGCTCCTATTGCGTAAAGGTCATTCTGGTGAAAAAGTTCGTATCACGGATGCATGTTCAGTTGTGTTTGTTCTTGATCTCAAGTCATGATTTTTGATGGAATTGCGCCAATTTTTTTCATGAGTGTCGGCCATATCAGAATGCATGCACACACCAAATATGTGTATTCTGAGGCTGATACGTTTGAGGATAGCTCCTATTGGGTAAAAGTCATTCTGGTGAAAAAGTTCGAATCACAGATGCATGTTCAGTTGTGTTTGTTCTTGACCTCAAGTCATGATTTTTGATGGAATTGCGCCAATTTTTTTCATGAGTGTCGGCCATATCAGAATGCATCAACACACCAAATATGTGTATTCTGAGGCTCATACGTTTGAGGATAGCTCCTATTGCGTAAATGTCATGCTGCTGAAAAAGTTCGAATCACTGATGAATGTTCAGTTGTGTTTGTTCTTGATCTCAAGTCATGATTTTTGATGGAATTGCGCCAATTTTTTTCATGAGTGTCGGCCATATCAGAATGCATCAACACACCAAATAAGTGTATTCTGAGGCTCATACGTTTGAGGATAGCTCCTATTGCGTAAAAGTCATTCTGGTGAAAAAGTTCGTATCACGGATGCATGTTCAGTTGTGTTTGTTCTTGATCTCAAGTCATGATTTTTGATGGAATTGCGCCAATTTTTTTCATGAGTGTCGACCATATCAGAATGCATCAACACACCAAATATGTGTATTCTGAGGCTCATACGTTTGAGGATAGCTCCTATTGCGTAAAAGTCATTCTGGTGAAAAAGTTCGTATCACGGATGCATCTTCAGTTGTGTTTGTTCTTGATCTCAAGTCATGATTTTTGATGGAATTGCGCCAATTTTTTTCATGAGTGTCGGCCATATCAGAATGCATGCACACACCAAATATGTGTATTCTGAGGCTCATACGTTTCAGGATAGCTCCTATTGGGTCATTCTGGTGAAAAAATTCGAATCACAGATGCATGTTCAGTTGTGTTTGTTCTTGATCTCAAGTCATGATTTTTGATGGAATTGCGCCAATTTTTTTCATGAGTGTCCGCCATATCAGAATGCATCGACACACCAAATATGTGTATTCTGAGGCTCATACGTTTGAGGATAGCTCCTATTGGGTAAAAGTCATTCTGGTGAAAAAGTTCGAATCACAGATGCATGTTCAGTTGTGTTTGTTCTTGACCTCAAGTCATGATTTTTGATGGAATTGCGCCAATTTTTTTCATGAGTGTCGGCCATATCAGAATGCATCAACACACCAAATATGTGTATTCTGAGGCTCATACGTTTGAGGATAGCTCCTATTGCGTAAATGTCATTCTGGTGAAAAAGTTCGAATCACTGATGAATGTTCAGTTGTGTTTGTTCTTGATCTCAAGTCATGATTTTTGATGGAATTGCGCCAATTTTTTTCATGAGTGTCCGCCATATCAGAATGCATCAACACACAAAATAAGTGTATTCTGAGGCTCATACGTTTGAGGATAGCTCCTATTGCGTAAAAGTCATTCTGGTGAAAAAGTTCGTATCACGGATGCATCTTCAGTTGTGTTTGTTCTTGATCTCAAGTCATGATTTTTGATGGAATTGCGCCAATTTTTTTCATGAGTGTCCGCCATATAAGAATGCATCAACACACCAAATATGTGTATTCTGAGGCTCATACGTTTGAGGATAGCTCCTATTGCGTAAAAGTCATTCTGGTGAAAAAGTTCGTATCACGGATGCATGTTCAGTTGTGTTTGTTCTTGATCTCAAGTCATGATTTTTGATGGAATTGCGCCAATTTTTTTCATGAGTGTCGGCCATATCAGAATGCATCAACACACCAAATATGTGTATTCTGAGGCTGATACGTTTGAGGATAGCTCCTATTGGGTCATTCTGGTGAAAAAATTCGAATCACAGATGCATGTTCAGTTGTGTTTGTTCTTGATCTCAAGTCATGATTTTTGATGGAATTGCGCCAATTTTTTTCATGAGTGTCGTCATATCAGAATGCATCGACACACCAAATATGTGTATTCTGAGGCTCATACGTTTGAGGATAGCTCCTATTGGGTAAAAGTCATTCTGGTGAAAAAGTTCGAATCACAGATGCATGTTCAGTTGTGTTTGTTCTTGACCTCAAGTCATGATTTTTGATGGAATTGCGCCAATTTTTTTCATGAGTGTCGGCCATATCAGAATGCATCAACACACCAAATATGTGTATTCTGAGGCTCATACGTTTGAGGATAGCTCCTATTGCGTAAATGTCATTCTGGTGAAAAAGTTCGAATCACTGATGAATGTTCAGTTGTGTTTGTTCTTGATCTCAAGTCATGATTTTTGATGGAATTGCGCCAATTTTTTTCATGAGTGTCCGCCATATCAGAATGCATCAACACACCAAATAAGTGTATTCTGAGGCTCATACGTTTGAGGATAGCTCCTATTGCGTAAAGGTCATTCTGGTGAAAAAGTTCGTATCACGGATGCATGTTCAGTTGTGTTTGTTCTTGATCTCAAGTCATGATTTTTGATGGAATTGCGCCAATTTTTTTCATGAGTGTCGGCCATATCAGAATGCATGCACACACCAAATATGTGTATTCTGAGGCTGATACGTTTGAGGATAGCTCCTATTGGGTCATTCTGGTGAAAAAATTCGAATCACAGATGCATGTTCAGTTGTGTTTGTTCTTGATCTCAAGTCATGAATTTTGATGGAATTGCGCCAATTTTTTTCATGAGTTTCGGCCATATAAGAATGCATCAACACACCAAATATGTGTATTCTGAGGCTCATACGTTTGAGGATAGCTCCTATTGCGTAAATGTCATGCTGGTGAAAAAGTTCGTATCACTGATTCATGTTCAGTTGTGTTTGTTCTTGATCTCAAGTCATGATTTTTGATGGAATTGCGCCAATTTTTTTCATGAGTGTCCGCCATATCAGAATGCATCAACACACCAAATATTTGTATTCTGAGGCTCATACGTTTGAGGATAGCTCCTATTGGGTAAAAGTCATGCGTGTGAAAAGTTCGAATCACTGATTCATCTTCAGTTGTGTTTGTTCTTGATCTCAAGTCATGATTTTTCATGGAATTGCGCCAATTTTTTTCATGAGTGTCGGCCATATCAGAATGCATCAACACACCAAATATGTGTATTCTGAGGCTGATACGTTTGAGGATAGCTCCTATTGGGTCATTCTGGTGAAAAAATTCGAATCACAGATCCATTTTCAGTTGTGTTTGTTCTTGATCTCAAGTCATAATTTTTGATGGAATTGCGCCAATTTTTTTCATGAGTGTCCGCCATATCAGAATGCATCGACACACCAAATATGTGTATTCTGAGGCTCATACGTTTGAGGATAGCTCCTATTGGGTAAAAGTCATTCTGGTGAAAAAGTTCGAATCACAGATGCATGTTCAGTTGTGTTTGTTCTTGACCTCAAGTCATGATTTTTGATGGAATTGCGCCAATTTTTTTCATGAGTGTCGGCCATATCAGAATGCATCAACACACCAAATATGTGTATTCTGAGGCTCATACGTTTGAGGATAGCTCCTATTGCGTAAATGTCATGCTGCTGAAAAAGTTCGAATCACTGATGAATGTTCAGTTGTGTTTGTTCTTGATCTCAAGTCATGATTTTTGATGGAATTGCGCCAATTTTTTTCATGAGTGTCGGCCATATCAGAATGCATCAACACACCAAATAAGTGTATTCTGAGGCTCATACGTTTGAGGATAGCTCCTATTGCGTAAAAGTCATTCTGGTGAAAAAGTTCGTATCACGGATGCATGTTCAGTTGTGTTTGTTCTTGATCTCAAGTCATGATTTTTGATGGAATTGCGCCAATTTTTTTCATGAGTGTCGACCATATCAGAATGCATCAACACACCAAATATGTGTATTCTGAGGCTCATACGTTTGAGGATAGCTCCTATTGCGTAAAAGTCATTCTGGTGAAAAAGTTCGTATCACGGATGCATGTTCAGTTGTGTTTGTTCTTGATCTCAAGTCATGATTTTTGATGGAATTGCGCCAATTTTTTTCATGAGTGTCGGCCATATCAGAATGCATGCACACACCAAATATGTGTATTCTGAGGCTCATACGTTTCAGGATAGCTCCTATTGGGTCATTCTGGTGAAAAAATTCGAATCACAGATGCATGTTCAGTTGTGTTTGTTCTTGATCTCAAGTCATGATTTTTGATGGAATTGCGCCAATTTTTTTCATGAGTGTCCGCCATATCAGAATGCATCGACACACCAAATATGTGTATTCTGAGGCTCATACGTTTGAGGATAGCTCCTATTGGGTAAAAGTCATTCTGGTGAAAAAGTTCGAATCACAGATGCATGTTCAGTTGTGTTTGTTCTTGACCTCAAGTCATGATTTTTGATGGAATTGCGCCAATTTTTTTCATGAGTGTCGGCCATATCAGAATGCATCAACACACCAAATATGTGTATTCTGAGGCTCATACGTTTGAGGATAGCTCCTATTGCGTAAATGTCATTCTGGTGAAAAAGTTCGAATCACTGATGAATGTTCAGTTGTGTTTGTTCTTGATCTCAAGTCATGATTTTTGATGGAATTGCGCCAATTTTTTTCATGAGTGTCCGCCATATCAGAATGCATCAACACACAAAATAAGTGTATTCTGAGGCTCATACGTTTGAGGATAGCTCCTATTGCGTAAAAGTCATTCTGGTGAAAAAGTTCGTATCACGGATGCATCTTCAGTTGTGTTTGTTCTTGATCTCAAGTCATGATTTTTGATGGAATTGCGCCAATTTTTTTCATGAGTGTCCGCCATATAAGAATGCATCAACACACCAAATATGTGTATTCTGAGGCTCATACGTTTGAGGATAGCTCCTATTGCGTAAAAGTCATTCTGGTGAAAAAGTTCGTATCACGGATGCATGTTCAGTTGTGTTTGTTCTTGATCTCAAGTCATGATTTTTGATGGAATTGCGCCAATTTTTTTCATGAGTGTCGGCCATATCAGAATGCATCAACACACCAAATATGTGTATTCTGAGGCTGATACGTTTGAGGATAGCTCCTATTGGGTCATTCTGGTGAAAAAATTCGAATCACAGATGCATGTTCAGTTGTGTTTGTTCTTGATCTCAAGTCATGATTTTTGATGGAATTGCGCCAATTTTTTTCATGAGTGTCGTCATATCAGAATGCATCGACACACCAAATATGTGTATTCTGAGGCTCATACGTTTGAGGATAGCTCCTATTGGGTAAAAGTCATTCTGGTGAAAAAGTTCGAATCACAGATGCATGTTCAGTTGTGTTTGTTCTTGACCTCAAGTCATGATTTTTGATGGAATTGCGCCAATTTTTTTCATGAGTGTCGGCCATATCAGAATGCATCAACACACCAAATATGTATATTCTGAGGCTCATACGTTTGAGGATAGCTCCTATTGCGTAAATGTCATTCTGGTGAAAAAGTTCGAATCACTGATGAATGTTCAGTTGTGTTTGTTCTTGATCTCAAGTCATGATTTTTGATGGAATTGCGCCAATTTTTTTCATGAGTGTCCGCCATATCAGAATGCATCAACACACCAAATAAGTGTATTCTGAGGCTCATACGTTTGAGGATAGCTCCTATTGCGTAAAGGTCATTCTGGTGAAAAAGTTCGTATCACGGATGCATGTTCAGTTGTGTTTGTTCTTGATCTCAAGTCATGATTTTTGATGGAATTGCGCCAATTTTTTTCATGAGTGTCGGCCATATCAGAATGCATGCACACACCAAATATGTGTATTCTGAGGCTGATACGTTTGAGGATAGCTCCTATTGGGTCATTCTGGTGAAAAAATTCGAATCACAGATGCATGTTCAGTTGTGTTTGTTCTTGATCTCAAGTCATGAATTTTGATGGAATTGCGCCAATTTTTTTCATGAGTTTCGGCCATATCAGAATGCATCAACACACCAAATATTTGTATTCTGAGGCTCATACGTTTGAGGATAGCTCCTATTGGGTAAAAGTCATGCGTGTGAAAAGTTCGAATCACTGATTCATCTTCAGTTGTGTTTGTTCTTGATCTCAAGTCATGATTTTTCATGGAATTGCGCCAATTTTTTTCATGAGTGTCGGCCATATCAGAATGCATCGACACACCAAATATGTGTATTCTGAGGCTCATACGTTTGAGGATAGCTCCTATTGCGTAAATGTCATGCTGGTGAAAAAGTTCGTATCACTGATTCATGTTCAGTTGTGTTTGTTCTTGATCTCAAGTCATGATTTTTGATGGAATTGCGCCAATTTTTTTCATGAGTGTCCGCCATATCAGAATGCATCAACACACCAAATATTTGTATTCTGAGGCTCATACGTTTGAGGATAGCTCCTATTGGGTAAAAGTCATGCGTGTGAAAAGTTCGAATCACTGATTCATCTTCAGTTGTGTTTGTTCTTGATCTCAAGTCATGATTTTTCATGGAATTGCGCCAATTTTTTTCATGAGTGTCGGCCATATCAGAATGCATCAACACACCAAATATGTGTATTCTGAGGCTCATACGTTTCAGGATAGCTCCTATTGCGTAAAAGTCATGCTTGTGAAAAAGTTCGTATCACGGATGCATGTTCAGTTGTGTTTGTTCTTGATCTCAAGTCATGTTTTTTGATGGAATTGCGCCAATTGTTTTCATGAGAGTCGGCCATATCAGAATGCATCGACACACCAAATATGTGTATTCTGAGGCTCATACGTTTGAGGATAGCTCCTATTGCGTAAATGTCATTCTGGTGAAAAAGTTCGAATCACTGATGAATGTTCAGTTGTGTTTGTTCTTGATCTCAAGTCATGATTTTTGATGGAATTGCGCCAATTTTTTTCATGAGTGTCCGCCATATCAGAATGCATCAACACACAAAATAAGTGTATTCTGAGGCTCATACGTTTGAGGATAGCTCCTATTGCGTAAATGTCATGCTGCTGAAAAAGTTCGAATCACTGATGAATGTTCAGTTGTGTTTGTTCTTGATCTCAAGTCATGATTTTTGATGGAATTGCGCCAATTTTTTTCATGAGTGTCGGCCATATCAGAATGCATCAACACACCAAATATGTGTATTCTGAGGCTCATACGTTTGAGGATAGCTCCTATTGCGTAAATGTCATGCTGCTGAAAAAGTTCGAATCACTGATGAATGTTCAGTTGTGTTTGTTCTTGATCTCAAGTCATGATTTTTGATGGAATTGCGCCAATTTTTTTCATGAGTGTCGGCCATATCAGAATGCATCAACACACCAAATAAGTGTATTCTGAGGCTCATACGTTTGAGGATAGCTCCTATTGCGTAAAAGTCATTCTGGTGAAAAAGTTCGTATCACGGATGCATGTTCAGTTGTGTTTGTTCTTGATCTCAAGTCATGATTTTTGATGGAATTGCGCCAATTTTTTTCATGAGTGTCGACCATATCAGAATGCATCAACACACCAAATATGTGTATTCTGAGGCTCATACGTTTGAGGATAGCTCCTATTGCGTAAAAGTCATTCTGGTGAAAAAGTTCGTATCACGGATGCATGTTCAGTTGTGTTTGTTCTTGATCTCAAGTCATGATTTTTGATGGAATTGCGCCAATTTTTTTCATGAGTGTCGGCCATATCAGAATGCATGCACACACCAAATATGTGTATTCTGAGGCTCATACGTTTCAGGATAGCTCCTATTGGGTCATTCTGGTGAAAAAATTCGAATCACAGATGCATGTTCAGTTGTGTTTGTTCTTGATCTCAAGTCATGATTTTTGATGGAATTGCGCCAATTTTTTTCATGAGTGTCCGCCATATCAGAATGCATCGACACACCAAATATGTGTATTCTGAGGCTCATACGTTTGAGGATAGCTCCTATTGGGTAAAAGTCATTCTGGTGAAAAAGTTCGAATCACAGATGCATGTTCAGTTGTGTTTGTTCTTGACCTCAAGTCATGATTTTTGATGGAATTGCGCCAATTTTTTTCATGAGTGTCGGCCATATCAGAATGCATCAACACACCAAATATGTGTATTCTGAGGCTCATACGTTTGAGGATAGCTCCTATTGCGTAAATGTCATTCTGGTGAAAAAGTTCGAATCACTGATGAATGTTCAGTTGTGTTTGTTCTTGATCTCAAGTCATGATTTTTGATGGAATTGCGCCAATTTTTTTCATGAGTGTCCGCCATATCAGAATGCATCAACACACAAAATAAGTGTATTCTGAGGCTCATACGTTTGAGGATAGCTCCTATTGCGTAAAAGTCATTCTGGTGAAAAAGTTCGTATCACGGATGCATCTTCAGTTGTGTTTGTTCTTGATCTCAAGTCATGATTTTTGATGGAATTGCGCCAATTTTTTTCATGAGTGTCCGCCATATAAGAATGCATCAACACACCAAATATGTGTATTCTGAGGCTCATACGTTTGAGGATAGCTCCTATTGCGTAAAAGTCATTCTGGTGAAAAAGTTCGTATCACGGATGCATGTTCAGTTGTGTTTGTTCTTGATCTCAAGTCATGATTTTTGATGGAATTGCGCCAATTTTTTTCATGAGTGTCGGCCATATCAGAATGCATCAACACACCAAATATGTGTATTCTGAGGCTGATACGTTTGAGGATAGCTCCTATTGGGTCATTCTGGTGAAAAAATTCGAATCACAGATGCATGTTCAGTTGTGTTTGTTCTTGATCTCAAGTCATGATTTTTGATGGAATTGCGCCAATTTTTTTCATGAGTGTCGTCATATCAGAATGCATCGACACACCAAATATGTGTATTCTGAGGCTCATACGTTTGAGGATAGCTCCTATTGGGTAAAAGTCATTCCGGTGAAAAAGTTCGAATCACAGATGCATGTTCAGTTGTGTTTGTTCTTGACCTCAAGTCATGATTTTTGATGGAATTGCGCCAATTTTTTTCATGAGTGTCGGCCATATCAGAATGCATCAACACACCAAATATGTGTATTCTGAGGCTCATACGTTTGAGGATAGCTCCTATTGCGTAAATGTCATTCTGGTGAAAAAGTTCGAATCACTGATGAATGTTCAGTTGTGTTTGTTCTTGATCTCAAGTCATGATTTTTGATGGAATTGCGCCAATTTTTTTCATGAGTGTCCGCCATATCAGAATGCATCAACACACCAAATAAGTGTATTCTGAGGCTCATACGTTTGAGGATAGCTCCTATTGCGTAAAGGTCATTCTGGTGAAAAAGTTCGTATCACGGATGCATGTTCAGTTGTGTTTGTTCTTGATCTCAAGTCATGATTTTTGATGGAATTGCGCCAATTTTTTTCATGAGTGTCGGCCATATCAGAATGCATGCACACACCAAATATGTGTATTCTGAGGCTGATACGTTTCAGGATAGCTCCTATTGGGTCATTCTGGTGAAAAAATTCGAATCACAGATGCATGTTCAGTTGTGTTTGTTCTTGATCTCAAGTCATGAATTTTGATGGAATTGCGCCAATTTTTTTCATGAGTTTCGGCCATATCAGAATGCATCAACACACCAAATATTTGTATTCTGAGGCTCATACGTTTGAGGATAGCTCCTATTGGGTAAAAGTCATGCGTGTGAAAAGTTCGAATCACTGATTCATCTTCAGTTGTGTTTGTTCTTGATCTCAAGTCATGATTTTTCATGGAATTGCGCCAATTTTTTTCATGAGTGTCGGCCATATCAGAATGCATCGACACACCAAATATGTGTATTCTGAGGCTCATACGTTTGAGGATAGCTCCTATTGCGTAAATGACATGCTGGTGAAAAAGTTCGTATCACTGATTCATGTTCAGTTGTGTTTGTTCTTGATCTCAAGTCATGATTTTTGATGGAATTGCGCCAATTTTTTTCATGAGTGTCCGCCATATCAGAATGCATCAACACACCAAATATTTGTATTCTGAGGCTCATACGTTTGAGGATAGCTCCTATTGGGTAAAAGTCATGCGTGTGAAAAGTTCGAATCACTGATTCATCTTCAGTTGTGTTTGTTCTTGATCTCAAGTCATGATTTTTCATGGAATTGCGCCAATTTTTTTCATGAGTGTCGGCCATATCAGAATGCATCAACACACCAAATATGTGTATTCTGAGGCTCATACGTTTCAGGATAGCTCCTATTGCGTAAAAGTCATGCTTGTGAAAAAGTTCGTATCACGGATGCATGTTCAGTTGTGTTTGTTCTTGATCTCAAGTCATGTTTTTTGATGGAATTGCGCCAATTGTTTTCATGAGAGTCGGCCATATCAGAATGCATCGACACACCAAATATGTGTATTCTGAGGCTCATACGTTTGAGGATAGCTCCTATTGCGTAAATGTCATTCTGGTGAAAAAGTTCGAATCACTGATGAATGTTCAGTTGTGTTTGTTCTTGATCTCAAGTCATGATTTTTGATGGAATTGCGCCAATTTTTTTCATGAGTGTCCGCCATATCAGAATGCATCAACACACAAAATAAGTGTATTCTGAGGCTCATACGTTTGAGGATAGCTCCTATTGCGTAAAAGTCATTCTGGTGAAAAAGTTCGTATCACGGATGCATCTTCAGTTGTGTTTGTTCTTGATCTCAAGTCATGATTTTTGATGGAATTGCGCCAATTTTTTTCATGAGTGTCCGCCATATAAGAATGCATCAACACACCAAATATGTGTATTCTGAGGCTCATACGTTTGAGGATAGCTCCTATTGCGTAAAAGTCATTCTGGTGAAAAAGTTCGTATCACGGATGCATGTTCAGTTGTGTTTGTTCTTGATCTCAAGTCATGATTTTTGATGGAATTGCGCCAATTTTTTTCATGAGTGTCGGCCATATCAGAATGCATCAACACACCAAATATGTGTATTCTGAGGCTGATACGTTTGAGGATAGCTCCTATTGGGTCATTCTGGTGAAAAAATTCGAATCACAGATGCATGTTCAGTTGTGTTTGTTCTTGATCTCAAGTCATGATTTTTGATGGAATTGCGCCAATTTTTTTCATAAGTGTCGTCATATCAGAATGCATGCACACACCAAATATGTGTATTCTGAGGCTCATACGTTTGAGGATAGCTCCTATTGGGTAAAAGTCATTCTGGTGAAAAAGTTCGAATCACAGATGCATGTTCAGTTGTGTTTGTTCTTGACCTCAAGTCATGATTTTTGATGGAATTGCGCCAATTTTTTTCATGAGTGTCGGCCATATCAGAATGCATCAACACACCAAATATGTGTATTCTGAGGCTTATACGTTTGAGGATAGCTCCTATTGCGTAAATGTCATTCTGGTGAAAAAGTTCGAATCACTGATGAATGTTCAGTTGTGTTTGTTCTTGATCTCAAGTCATGATTTTTGATGGAATTGCGGCAATTTTTTTCATGAGTGTCCGCCATATCAGAATGCATCAACACACCAAATAAGTGTATTCTGAGGCTCATACGTTTGAGGATAGCTCCTATTGCGTAAAGGTCATTCTGGTGAAAAAGTTCGTATCACGGATGCATGTTCAGTTGTGTTTGTTCTTGATCTCAAGTCATGATTTTTGATGGAATTGCGCCAATTTTTTTCATGAGTGTCGGCCATATCAGAATGCATGCACACACCAAATATGTGTATTCTGAGGCTGATACGTTTGAGGATAGCTCCTATTGGGTCATTCTGGTGAAAAAATTCGAATCACAGATGCATGTTCAGTTGTGTTTGTTCTTGATCTCAAGTCATGAATTTTGATGGAATTGCGCCAATTCTTTTCATGAGTTTCGGCCATATCAGAATGCATCAACACACCAAATATGTGTATTCTGAGGCTCATACGTTTGAGGATAGCTCCTATTGCGTAAATGTCATGCTGGTGAAAAAGTTCGTATCACTGATTCATGTTCAGTTGTGTTTGTTCTTGATCTCAAGTCATGATTTTTGATGGAATTGCGCCAATTTTTTTCATGAGTGTCCGCCATATCAGAATGCATCAACACACCAAATATTTGTATTCTGAGGCTCATACGTTTGAGGATAGCTCCTATTGGGTAAAAGTCATGCGTGTGAAAAGTTCGAATCACTGATTCATGTTCAGTTGTGTTTGTTCTTGATCTCAAGTCATGATTTTTGATGGAATTGCGCCAATTTTTTTCATGAGTGTCGGCCATATCAGAATGCATCAACACACCAAATATGTGTATTCTGAGGCTCATACGTTTCAGGATAGCTCCTATTGCGTAAAAGTCATGCTTGTGAAAAAGTTCGTATCACGGATGCATGTTCAGTTGTGTTTGTTCTTGATCTCAAGTCATGTTTTTTGATGGAATTGCGCCAATTGTTTTCATGAGAGTCGGCCATATCAGAATGCATCGACACACCAAATATGTGTATTCTGAGGCTCATACGTTTGAGGATAGCTCCTATTGCGTAAATGTCATGCTGGTGAAAAAGTTCGAATCACTGATGAATGTTCAGTTGTGTTTGTTCTTGATCTCAAGTCATGATTTTTGATGGAATTGCGCCAGTTCTTTTCATGAGTGTCCGCCATATCAGAATGCATCAACACACCAAATATGTGTATTCTGAGGCTCATACGTTTGAGGATAGCTCCTATTGGGTAAAAGTCATGCTTGTGAAAAGTTCGAATCAATGATTCATGTTCAGTTGTGTTTGTTCTTGATCTCAAGTCATGATTTTTGATGGAATTGCGCCAGTTTTTTTCATGAGTTTCGGCCATATAAGAATGCATCAACACACCAAATATGTGTATTCTGAGGCTCATACGTTTGAGGATAGCTCCTATTGCGTAAAAGTCATTCTGGTGAAAAAGTTCGTATCACGGATACATGTTCAGTTGTGTTTGTTCTTGATCTCAAGTCATGTTTTTTAATGGAATTGAGCCAATTTTTTTCATGAGTGTCGGCCATATCAGAATGCATCTACACACCAAATAAGTGTATTCTGAGGCTCATACCTTTGAGGATAGCTCCTATTGGGTAAAAGTCATTCTGGTGAAAAAGTTCGAATCACTGATGAATGTTCAGTTGTGTTTGTTCTTGACCTCAAGTCATGATTTTTGATGGAATTGCGCCAATCTCTTTCATGAGTTTCGGCCATATCAGAATGTATCAACACACCAAATATGTGTATTCTGAGGCTCATACGTTTGAGGATAGCTCCTATTGCGTAAATGTCATGCTGGTGAAAAAGTTCGAATCACTGATGAATGTTCAGTTGTGTTTGTTCTTGATCTCAAGTCATGATTTTTGATGGAATTGCGCCAATTTTTTTCATGAGTTTCCGCCATATCAGAATGCATCGACACACCAAATATGTGTATTCTGAGGCTCATACGTTTGAGGATAGCTCCTATTGGGTAAAAGTCATTCTGGTGAAAAAGTTCGAATCACAGATGCATGTTCAGTTGTGTTTGTTCTTGACCTCAAGTCATGATTTTTGATGGAATTGCGCCAATTTTTTTCATGAGTGTCGGCCATATCAGAATGCATGCACACACCAAATATGTGTATTCTGAGGCTGATACGTTTGAGGATAGCTCCTATTGGGTCATTCTGGTGAAAAAATTCGAATCACAGATGCATGTTCAGTTGTGTTTGTTCTTGATCTCAAGTCATGAATTTTGATGGAATTGCGCCAATCTTTTTCATGAGTTTCGGCCATATCAGAATGCATCAACACACCAAATATGTGTATTCTGAGGCTCATACGTTTGAGGATAGCTCCTATTGCGTAAAAGTCATGCTTGTGAAAAAGTTCGTATCACGGATGCATGTTCAGTTGTGTTTGTTCTTGATCTCAAGTCATGATTTTTGATGGAATTGCGCCAATTTTTTTCATGAGTGTCGGCCATATCAGAATGCATCAACACACCAAATATGTGTATTCTGAGGCTCATACGTTTGAGGATAGCTCCTATTGGGTAAAAGTCATGCTTGTGAAAAGTTCGAATCAATGATTCATGTTCAGTTGTGTTTGTTCTTGATCTCAAGTCATGATTTTTGATGGAATTGCGCCAGTTTTTTTCATGAGTTTCGGCCATATAAGAATGCATCAACACACCAAATATGTGTATTCTGAGGCTCATACGTTTGAGGATAGCTCCTATTGCGTAAAAGTCATTCTGGTGAAAAAGTTCGTATCACGGATACATGTTCAGTTGTGTTTGTTCTTGATCTCAAGTCATGTTTTTTAATGGAATTGAGCCAATTTTTTTCATGAGTGTCGGCCATATCAGAATGCATCTACACACCAAATAAGTGTATTCTGAGGCTCATACCTTTGAGGATAGCTCCTATTGGGTAAAAGTCATTCTGGTGAAAAAGTTCGAATCACTGATGAATGTTCAGTTGTGTTTGTTCTTGACCTCAAGTCATGATTTTTGATGGAATTGCGCCAATCTCTTTCATGAGTTTCGGCCATATCAGAATGTATCAACACACCAAATATGTGTATTCTGAGGCTCATACGTTTGAGGATAGCTCCTATTGCGTAAATGTCATGCTGGTGAAAAAGTTCGAATCACTGATGAATGTTCAGTTGTGTTTGTTCTTGATCTCAAGTCATGATTTTTGATGGAATTGCGCCAATTTTTTTCATGAGTTTCCGCCATATCAGAATGCATCGACACACCAAATATGTGTATTCTGAGGCTCATACGTTTGAGGATAGCTCCTATTGGGTAAAAGTCATTCTGGTGAAAAAGTTCGAATCACAGATGCATGTTCAGTTGTGTTTGTTCTTGACCTCAAGTCATGATTTTTGATGGAATTGCGCCAATTTTTTTCATGAGTGTCGGCCATATCAGAATGCATGCACACACCAAATATGTGTATTCTGAGGCTGATACGTTTGAGGATAGCTCCTATTGGGTCATTCTGGTGAAAAAATTCGAATCACAGATGCATGTTCAGTTGTGTTTGTTCTTGATCTCAAGTCATGAATTTTGATGGAATTGCGCCAATCTTTTTCATGAGTTTCGGCCATATCAGAATGCATCAACACACCAAATATGTGTATTCTGAGGCTCATACGTTTGAGGATAGCTCCTATTGCGTAAATGTCATGCTGGTGAAAAAGTTCGAATCACTGATTCATGTTCAGTTGTGTTTGTCCTTGATCTCAAGTCATGATTTTTGATGGAATTGCGCCAATTTTTTTCATGAGTGTCGGCCATATCAGAATGCATCAACACACCAAATATGTGTATTCTGAGGCTCATACGTTTCAGGATAGCTCCAATTGCGTAAAAGTCATGCTTGTGAAAAAGTTCGTATCACTGATGCATGTTCAGTTGTGTTTGTTCTTGATCTCAAGTCATGATTTTTGATGGAATTGCGCCAATTTTTTTCATGAGTGTCCGCCATATCAGAATGCATCAACACACCAAATATGTGTATTCTGAGGCTCATACGTTTGAGGATAGCTCCTATTGGGTCATTCTCGTGAAAAAATTCGAATCACAGATGCATGTTCAGTTGTGTTTGTTCTTGATCTCAAGTCATGAATTTTGATGGAATTGCGCCAATTTTTTTCATGAGTGTCGGCCATATCAGAATGCATCAACACACCAAATATGTGTATTCTGAGGCTCATACGTTTGAGGATAGCTCCTATTGCGTAAATGTCATGCTGGTGAAAAAGTTCGAATCACTGATGAATGTTCAGTTGTGTTTGTTCTTGATCTCAAGTCATGATTTTTGATGGAATTGCGCCAATTTTTTTCATGAGTGTCCGCCATATCAGAATCCATCGACACACCAAATATGTGTATTCTGAGGCTCATACGTTTGAGGATAGCTCCTATTGGGTAAAAGTCATTCTGGTGAAAAAGTTCGAATCACAGATGCATGTAAGTTGTGTTTGTTCTTGACCTCAAGTCATGATTTTTGATGGAATTGCGCCAATTTTTTTCATGAGTGTCGGCCATATCAGAATGCATCAACACACCAAATATGTGTATTCTGAGGCTCATACGTTTGAGGATAGCTCCTATTGCGTAAAAGTCATTCTGGTGAAAAAGTTCGTATCACGGATGCATGTTCAGTTGTGTTTGTTCTTGATCTCAAGTCATGATTTTTGATGGAATTGCGCCAATTTTTTTCATGAGTGTCGGCCATATCAGAATGCATGCACACACCAAATATGTGTATTCTGAGGCTCATACGTTTGAGGATAGCTCCTATTGGGTCATTCTGGTGAAAAAATTCGAATCACAGATGCATGTTCAGTTGTGTTTGTTCTTGATCTCAAGTCATGATTTTTGATGGAATTGCGCCAATTTTTTTCATGAGTGTCGGCCATATCAGAATGCATCAACACACCAAATATGTGTATTCTGAGCCTCATACGTTTGAGGATAGCTCCTATTGCGTAAATGTGATGCTGGTGAAAAAGTTCGTATCACGGATGCATGTTCAGTTGTGTTTGTTCTTGATCTCAAGTCATGTTTTTTGATGGAATTGCGCCAATTGTTTTCATGAGAGTCGGCCATATCAGAATGCATCAACACACCAAATATGTGTATTCTGAGGCTCATACGTTTGAGGATAGCTCCTATTGGGTAAAAGTCATTCTGGTGAAAAAGTTCGAATCACTGATGCATGTTCAGTTGTGTTTGTTCTTGACCTCAAGTCATGATTTTTGATGGAATTGCGCCAATTTTTTTGATGAGTGTCGGCCATATCAGAATGCATCAACACACCAAATATGTGTATTCTGAGGCTCATACGTTTGAGGATAGCTCCTATTGCGTAAATGTCATGCTGGTGAAAAAGTTCGAATCACTGAATTCATGTTCAGTTGTGTTTGTTCTTGATCTCAAGTCATGATTTTTGATGGAATTGCGCCAATTTTTTTCATGAGTGTCCGCCATATAAGAATGCATCAACACACCAAATATGTGTATTCTGAGGCTCATACGTTTGAGGATAGCTCCTATTGCGTAAAAGTCATTCTGGTGAAAAAGTTCGTATCACGGATGCATGTTCAGTTGTGTTTGTTCTTGATCTCAAGTCATGTTTTTTGATGGAATTGCGCCAATTTTTTTCATGAGTGTCGGCCATATCAGAATGCATCAACACACCAAATATGTGTATTCTGAGGCTCATACGTTTGAGGATAGCTCCTATTGGGTCATTCTGGTGAAAAAATTCGAATCACAGATGCATGTTCAGTTGTGTTTGTTCTTGATCTCAAGTCATGAATTTTGATGGAATTGCGCCAATTTTTTTCATGAGTGTCGGCCATATCAGAATGCATCAACACACCAAATATGTGTATTCTGAGGCTCATACGTTTGAGGATAGCTCCTATTGCGTAAATGTCATGCTGGTGAAAAAGTTCGAATCACTGATGAATGTTCAGTTGTGTTTGTTCTTGATCTCAAGTCATGATTTTTGATGGAATTGCGCCAATTTTTTTCATGAGTGTCCGACATATCAGAATGCATCGACACACCAAATATGTGTATTCTGAGGCTCATACGTTTGAGGATAGCTCCTATTGGGTAAAAGTCATTCTGGTGAAAAAGTTCGGATCACTGAATTCATGTTCAGTTGTGTTTGTTCTTGATCTCAAGTCATGATTTTTGATGGAATTGCGCCAATTTTTTTCATGAGTGTCCGCCATATCAGAATGCATCAACACACCAAATATGTGTATTCTGAGGCTCATACGTTTGAGGATAGCTCCTATTGCGTAAAAGTCATTCTGGTGAAAAAGTTCGTATCACGGATGCATGTTCAGTTGTGTTTGTTCTTGATCTCAAGTCATGATTTTTGATGGAATTGCGCCAATTTTTTTCATGAGTGTCGGCCATATCAGAATGCATCAACACACCAAATATGTGTATTCTGAGGCTGATACGTTTGAGGATAGCTCCTATTGGGTCATTCTGGTGAAAAAATTCGAATCACAGATGCATGTTCAGTTGTGTTTGTTCTTGATCTCAAGTCATGATTTTTGATGGAATTGCGCCAGTTTTTTTCATGAGTGTCGTCATATCAGAATGCATCGACACACCAAATATGTGTATTCTGAGGCTCATACGTTTGAGGATAGCTCCTATTGGGTAAAAGTCATTCTGGTGAAAAAGTTCGAGTCACAGATGCATGTTCAGTTGTGTTTGTTCTTGACCTCAAGTCATGATTTTTGATGGAATTGCGCCAATTTTTTTCATGAGTGTCGGCCATATCAGAATGCATCAACACACCAAATATGTGTATTCTGAGGCTCATACGTTTGAGGATAGCTCCTATTGCGTAAATGTGATGCTGGTGAAAAAGTTCGAATCACTGAATTCATGTTCAGTTGTGTTTGTTCTTGATCTCAAGTCATGATTTTTGATGGAATTGCGCCAATTTTTTTCATGAGTGTCCGCCATATAAGAATGCATCAACACACCAAAGATGTGTATTCTGAGGCTCATACGTCTGAGGATAGCTCCTATTGCGTAAAAGTCATTCTGGTGAAAAAGTTCGTATCACGGATGCATGTTCAGTTGTGTTTGTTCTTGATCTCAAGTCATGATTTTTGATGGAATTGCGCCAATTTTTTTCATGAGTGTCGGCCATATCAGAATGCATCAACACACCAAATATGTGTATTCTGAGGCTCATACGTTTCAGGATAGCTCCTATTGGGTCATTCTGGTGAAAAAATTCGAATCACTGATGCATGTTCAGTTGTGTTTGTTCTTGATCTCAAGTCATGATTTTTGATGGAATTGCGCCAATTTTTTTCATGAGTGTCCGCCATATCAGAATGCATCGACACACCAAATATGTGTATTCTGAGGCTCATACGTTTGAGGATAGCTCCTATTGGGTAAAAGTCATTCTGGTGAAAAAGTTCGAATCACAGATGCATGTTCAGTTGTGTTTGTTCTTGACCTCAAGTCATGATTTTTGATGGAATTGCGCCAATTTTTTTCATGACTGTCGGCCATATCAGAATGCATCAACACACCACATATGTGTATTCTGAGGCTCATACGTTTGAGGATAGCTCCTATTGCGTAAATGTCATTCTGGTGAAAAAGTTCGAATCACTGATGAATGTTCAGTTGTGTTTGTTCTTGATCTCAAGTCATGATTTTTGATGGAATTGCGCCAATTTTTTTCATGAGTGTCCGCCATATCAGAATGCATCAACACACCAAATAAGTGTATTCTGAGGCTCATACGTTTGAGGATAGCTCCTATTGCGTAAAAGTCATTCTGGTGAAAAAGTTCGTATCACGGATGCATCTTCAGTTGTGTTTGTTCTTGATCTCAAGTCATGATTTTTGATGGAATTGCGCCAATTTTTTTCATGAGTGTCCGCCATATAAGAATGCATCAACACACCAAATATGTGTATTCTGAGGCTCATACGTTTGAGGATAGCTCCTATTGCGTAAAAGTCATTCTGGTGAAAAAGTTCGTATCACGGATGCATGTTCAGTTGTGTTTGTTCTTGATCTCAAGTCATGATTTTTGATGGAATTGCGCCAATTTTTTTCATGAGTGTCGGCCATATCAGAATGCATCAACACACCAAATATGTGTATTCTGAGGCTGATACGTTTGAGGATAGCTCCTATTGGGTCATTCTGGTGAAAAAATTCGAATCACAGATGCATGTTCAGTTGTGTTTGTTCTTGATCTCAAGTCATGATTTTTTATGGAATTGCGCCAATTTTTTTCATGAGTGTCCGCCATATCAGAATGCATCGACACACCAAATATGTGTATTCTGAGGCTCATACGTTTGAGGATAGCTCCTATTGGGTAAAAGTCATTCTGGTGAAAAAGTTCGAATCACAGATGCATGTTCAGTTGTGTTTGTTCTTGACCTCAAGTCATGATTTTTGATGGAATTGCGCCAATTTTTTTCATGAGTGTCGGCCATATCAGAATGCATCAACACACCAAATATGTGTATTCTGAGGCTCATACGTTTGAGGATAGCTCCTATTGCGTAAATGTCATTCTGGTGAAAAAGTTCGAATCACTGATGAATGTTCAGTTGTGTTTGTTCTTGATCTCAAGTCATGATTTTATATGGAATTGCGCCAATTTTTTTCATGAGTGTCCGCCATATCAGAATGCATCAACACACCAAATAAGTGTATTCTGAGGCTCATACGTTTGAGGATAGCTCCTATTGCGTAAAAGTCATTCTGGTGAAAAAGTTCGTATCACGGATGCATCTTCAGTTGTGTTTGTTCTTGATCTCAAGTCATGATTTTTGATGGAATTGCGCCAATTTTTTTCATGAGTGTCCGCCATATAAGAATGCATCAACACACCAAATATGTGTATTCTGAGGCTCATACGTTTGAGGATAGCTCCTATTGCGTAAAAGTCATTCTGGTGAAAAAGTTCGTATCACGGATGCATGTTCAGTTGTGTTTGTTCTTGATCTCAAGTCATGATTTTTGATGGAATTGCGCCAATTTTTTTCATGAGTGTCGGCCATATCAGAATGCATCAACACACCAAATATGTGTATTCTGAGGCTGATACGTTTGAGGATAGCTCCTATTGGGTCATTCTGGTGAAAAAATTCGAATCACAGATGCATGTTCAGTTGTGTTTGTTCTTGATCTCAAGTCATGATTTTTGATGGAATTGCGCCAATTTTTTTCATGAGTGTCGTCATATCAGAATGCATCGACACACCAAATATGTGTATTCTGAGGCTCATACGTTTGAGGATAGCTCCTATTGGGTAAAAGTCATTCTGGTGAAAAAGTTCGAATCACAGATGCATGTTCAGTTGTGTTTGTTCTTGACCTCAAGTCATGATTTTTGATGGAATTGCGCCAATTTTTTTCATGAGTGTCGGCCATATCAGAATGCATCAACACACCAAATATGTGTATTCTGAGGCTCATACGTTTGAGGATAGCTCCTATTGCGTAAATGTCATTCTGGTGAAAAAGTTCGAATCACTGATGAATGTTCAGTTGTGTTTGTTCTTGATCTCAAGTCATGATTTTTGATGGAATTGCGCCAATTTTTTTCATGAGTGTCGGCCATATCAGAATGCATCAACACACCAAATAAGTGTATTCTGAGGCTCATACGTTTGAGGATAGCTCCTATTGCGTAAAAGTCATTCTGGTGAAAAAGTTCGTATCACGGATGCATGTTCAGTTGTGTTTGTTCTTGATCTCAAGTCATGATTTTTGATGGAATTGCGCCAATTTTTTTCATGAGTGTCGGCCATATCAGAATGCATGCACACACCAAATATGTGTATTCTGAGGCTGATACGTTTGAGGATAGCTCCTATTGGGTCATTCTGGTGAAAAAATTCGAATCAAAGATGCATGTTCAGTTGTGTTTGTTCTTGATCTCAAGTCATGAATTTTGATGGAATTGCGCCAATCTTTTTCATGAGTTTCGGCCATATAAGAATGCATCAACACACCAAATATGTGTATTCTGAGGCTCATACGTTTGAGGATAGCTCCTATTGCGTAAATGTCATGCTGGTGAAAAAGTTCGAATCACTGATTCATGTTCAGTTGTGTTTGTTCTTGATCTCAAGTCATGATTTTTGATGGAAATGCGCCAATTTTTTTCATGAGTGTCCGCCATATCAGAATGCATCAACACACCAAATATTTGTATTCTGAGGCTCATACGTTTGAGGATAGCTCCTATTGGGTAAAAGTCATGCGTGTGAAAAGTTCGAATCACTGATTCATGTTCAGTTGTGTTTGTTCTTGATCTCAAGTCATGATTTTTGATGGAATTGCGCCAATTTTTTTCATGAGTGTCGGCCATATCAGAATGCATCAACACACCAAATATGTGTATTCTGAGGCTCATACGTTTCAGGATAGCTCCTATTGCGTAAAAGTCATGCTTGTGAAAAAGTTCGTATCACGGATGCATGTTCAGTTGTGTTTGTTCTTGATCTCAAGTCATGTTTTTTGATGGAATTGCGCCAATTGTTTTCATGAGAGTCGGCCATATCAGAATGCATCGACACACCAAATATGTGTATTCTCAGGCCCATACGTTTGAGGATAGCTCCTATTGCGTAAATGTCATGCTGGTGAAAAAGTTCGAATCACTGATGAATGTTCAGTTGTGTTTGTTCTTGATCTCAAGTCATGATTTTTGATGGAATTGCGCCAATTTTTTTCATGAGTGTCCGCCATATCAGAATGCATCAACACACCAAATATGTGTATTCTGAGGCTCATACGTTTCAGGATAGCTCCTATTGGGTAAAAGTCATGCTTGTGAAAAGTTCGAATCAATGATTCATGTTCAGTTGTGTTTGTTCTTGATCTCAAGTCATGATTTTTGATGGAATTGCGCCAGTTTTTTTCATGAGTTTCGGCCATATAAGAATGCATCAACACACCAAATATGTGTATTCTGAGGCTCATACGTTTGAGGATAGCTCCTATTGCGTAAAAGTCATTCTGGTGAAAAAGTTCGTATCACGGATGCATGTTCAGTTGTGTTTGTTCTTGATCTCAAGTCATGTTTTTTAATGGAATTGAGCCAATTTTTTTCATGAGTGTCGGCCATATCAGAATGCATCTACACACCAAATATGTGTATTCTGAGGCTCATACGTTTGAGGATAGCTCCTATTGGGTAAAAGTCATTCTGGTGAAAAAGTTCGAATCACTGATGAATGTTCAGTTGTGTTTGTTCTTGACCTCAAGTCATGATTTTTGATGGAATTGCGCCAATCTCTTTCATGAGTTTCGGCCATATCAGAATGTATCAACACACCAAATATGTGTATTCTGAGGCTCATACGTTTGAGGATAGCTCCTACTGGGTAAAAGTCATTCTGGTGAAAAAGTTCGAATCACTGATGCATGTTCAGTTGTGTTTGTTCTTGACCTCAAGTCATGATTTTTGATGGAATTGCGCCAATTTTTTTGATGAGTGTCGGCCATATCAGAATGCATCAACACACCAAATATGTGTATTCTGAGGCTGATACGTTTGAGGATAGCTCCTATTGGGTCATTCTGGTGAAAAAATTCGAATCAAAGATGCATGTTCAGTTGTGTTTGTTCTTGATCTCAAGTCATGAATTTTGATGGAATTGCGCCAATCTTTTTCATGAGTTTCGGCCATATAAGAATGCATCAACACACCAAATATGTGTATTCTGAGGCTCATACGTTTGAGGATAGCTCCTATTGCGTAAATGTCATGCTGGTGAAAAAGTTCGAATCACTGATGAATGTTCAGTTGTGTTTGTTCTTGATCTCAAGTCATGATTTTTGATGGAAATGCGCCAATTTTTTTCATGAGTGTCCGCCATATCAGAATGCATCAACACACCAAATATTTGTATTCTGAGGCTCATACGTTTGAGGATAGCTCCTATTGGGTAAAAGTCATGCGTGTGAAAAGTTCGAATCACTGATTCATGTTCAGTTGTGTTTGTTCTTGATCTCAAGTCATGATTTTTGATGGAATTGCGCCAATTTTTTTCATGAGTGTCGGCCATATCAGAATGCATCAACACACCAAATATGTGTATTCTGAGGCTCATACGTTTCAGGATAGCTCCTATTGCGTAAAAGTCATGCTTGTGAAAAAGTTCGTATCACGGATGCATGTTCAGTTGTGTTTGTTCTTGATCTCAAGTCATGTTTTTTGATGGAATTGCGCCAATTGTTTTCATGAGAGTCGGCCATATCAGAATGCATCGACACACCAAATATGTGTATTCTCAGGCCCATACGTTTGAGGATAGCTCCTATTGCGTAAATGTCATGCTGGTGAAAAAGTTCGAATCACTGATGAATGTTCAGTTGTGTTTGTTCTTGATCTCAAGTCATGATTTTTGATGGAATTGCGCCAATTTTTTTCATGAGTGTCCGCCATATCAGAATGCATCAACACACCAAATATGTGTATTCTGAGGCTCATACGTTTCAGGATAGCTCCTATTGGGTAAAAGTCATGCTTGTGAAAAGTTCGAATCAATGATTCATGTTCAGTTGTGTTTGTTCTTGATCTCAAGTCATGATTTTTGATGGAATTGCGCCAGTTTTTTTCATGAGTTTCGGCCATATAAGAATGCATCAACACACCAAATATGTGTATTCTGAGGCTCATACGTTTGAGGATAGCTCCTATTGCGTAAAAGTCATTCTGGTGAAAAAGTTCGTATCACGGATGCATGTTCAGTTGTGTTTGTTCTTGATCTCAAGTCATGTTTTTTAATGGAATTGAGCCAATTTTTTTCATGAGTGTCGGCCATATCAGAATGCATCTACACACCAAATATGTGTATTCTGAGGCTCATACGTTTGAGGATAGCTCCTATTGGGTAAAAGTCATTCTGGTGAAAAAGTTCGAATCACTGATGAATGTTCAGTTGTGTTTGTTCTTGACCTCAAGTCATGATTTTTGATGGAATTGCGCCAATCTCTTTCATGAGTTTCGGCCATATCAGAATGTATCAACACACCAAATATGTGTATTCTGAGGCTCATACGTTTGAGGATAGCTCCTACTGGGTAAAAGTCATTCTGGTGAAAAAGTTCGAATCACTGATGCATGTTCAGTTGTGTTTGTTCTTGACCTCAAGTCATGATTTTTGATGGAATTGCGCCAATTTTTTTCATGAGTGTCGGCCATATCAGAATGCATCAACACACCAAATATGTGTATTCTGAGGCTCATACGTTTGAGGATAGCTCCTATTGCGTAAATGTCATGCTGGTGAAAAAGTTCGAATCACTGATGAATGTTCAGTTGTGTTTGTTCTTGATCTCAAGTCATGATTTTTGATGGAATTGCGCCAATTTTTTTCATGAGTGTCCGCCATATCAGAATGCATCAACACACCAAATAAGTGTATTCTGAGGCTCATACGTTTGAGGATAGCTCCTATTGCGTAAAAGTCATTCTGGTGAAAAAGTTCGTATCACGGATGCATCTTCAGTTGTGTTTGTTCTTGATCTCAAGTCATGATTTTTGATGGAATTGCGCCAATTTTTTTCATGAGTGTCCGCCATATAAGAATGCATCAACACACCAAATATGTGTATTCTGAGGCTCATACGTTTGAGGATAGCTCCTATTGGGTAAAAGTCATGCGTGTGAAAAGTTCGAATCACTGATTCATGTTCAGTTGTGTTTGTTCTTGATCTCAAGTCATGATTTTTGATGGAATTGCGCCAATTTTTTTCATGAGTGTCGGCCATATCAGAATGCATCAACACACCAAATATGTGTATTCTGAGGCTCATACGTTTCAGGATAGCTCCTATTGCGTAAAAGACATGCTTGTGAAAAAGTTCGTATCACGGATGCATGTTCAGTTGTGTTTGTTCTTGATCTCAAGTCATGTTTTTTGATGGAATTGCGCCAATTGTTTTCATGAGAGTCGGCCATATCAGAATGCATCGACACACCAAATATGTGTATTCTCAGGCCCATACGTTTGAGGATAGCTCCTATTGCGTAAATGTCATGCTGGTGAAAAAGTTCGAATCACTGATGAATGTTCAGTTGTGTTTGTTCTTGATCTCAAGTCATGATTTTTGATGGAATTGCGCCAATTTTTTTCATGAGTGTCCGCCATATCAGAATGCATCAACACACCAAATATGTGTATTCTGAGGCTCATACGTTTGAGGATAGCTCCTATTGGGTAAAAGTCATGCTTGTGAAAAGTTCGAATCAATGATTCATGTTCAGTTGTGTTTGTTCTTGATCTCAAGTCATGATTTTTGATGGAATTGCGCCAGTTTTTTTCATGAGTTTCGGCCATATAAGAATGCATCAACACACCAAATATGTGTATTCTGAGGCTCATACGTTTGAGGATAGCTCCTATTGCGTAAAAGTCATTCTGGTGAAAAAGTTCGTATCACGGATGCATGTTCAGTTGTGTTTGTTCTTGATCTCAAGTCATGTTTTTTAATGGAATTGAGCCAATTTTTTTCATGAGTGTCGGCCATATCAGAATGCATCTACACACCAAATATGTGTATTCTGAGGCTCATACGTTTGAGGATAGCTCCTATTGGGTAAAAGTCATTCTGGTGAAAAAGTTCGAATCACTGATGAATGTTCAGTTGTGTTTGTTCTTGACCTCAAGTCATGATTTTTGATGGAATTGCGCCAATCTCTTTCATGAGTTTCGGCCATATCAGAATGTATCAACACACCAAATATGTGTATTCTGAGGCTCATACGTTTGAGGATAGCTCCTACTGGGTAAAAGTCATTCTGGTGAAAAAGTTCGAATCACTGATGCATGTTCAGTTGTGTTTGTTCTTGACCTCAAGTCATGATTTTTGATGGAATTGCGCCAATTTTTTTCATGAGTGTCGGCCATATCAGAATGCATCAACACACCAAATATGTGTATTCTGAGGCTCATACGTTTGAGGATAGCTCCTATTGCGTAAATGTCATGCTGGTGAAAAAGTTCGAATCACTGATGAATGTTCAGTTGTGTTTGTTCTTGATCTCAAGTCATGATTTTTGATGGAATTGCGCCAATTTTTTTCATGAGTGTCGGCCATATCAGAATGCATCAACACACCAAATAAGTGTATTCTGAGGCTCATACGTTTGAGGATAGCTCCTATTGCGTAAAAGTCATTCTGGTGAAAAAGTTCGTATCACGGATGCATCTTCAGTTGTGTTTGTTCTTGATCTCAAGTCATGATTTTTGATGGAATTGCGCCAATTTTTTTCATGAGTGTCCGCCATATAAGAATGCATCAACACACCAAATATGTGTATTCTGAGGCTCATACGTTTGAGGATAGCTCCTATTGCGTAAAAGTCATTCTGGTGAAAAAGTTCGTATCACGGATGCATGTTCAGTTGTGTTTGTTCTTGATCTCAAGTCATGATTTTTGATGGAATTGCGCCAATTTTTTTCATGAGTGTCGGCCATATCAGAATGCATCAACACACCAAATATGTGTATTCTGAGGCTGATACGTTTGAGGATAGCTCCTATTGGGTCATTCTGGTGAAAAAATTCGAATCACAGATGCATGTTCAGTTGTGTTTGTTCTTGATCTCAAGTCATGATTTTTGATGGAATTGCGCCAATTTTTTTCATGAGTGTCCGCCATATCAGAATGCATCGACACACCAAATATGTGTATTCTGAGGCTCATACGTTTGAGGATAGCTCCTATTGGGTAAAAGTCATTCTGGTGAAAAAGTTCGAATCACAGATGCATGTTCAGTTGTGTTTGTTCTTGACCTCAAGTCATGATTTTTGATGGAATTGCGCCAATTTTTTTCATGAGTGTCGGCCATATCAGAATGCATCAACACACCACATATGTGTATTCTGAGGCTCATACGTTTGAGGATAGCTCCTATTGCGTAAATGTCATTCTGGTGAAAAAGTTCGAATCACTGATGAATGTTCAGTTGTGTTTGTTCTTGATCTCAAGTCATGATTTTTGATGGAATTGCGCCAATTTTTTTCATGAGTGTCGGCCATATCAGAATGCATCAACACACCAAATAAGTGTATTCTGAGGCTCATACGTTTGAGGATAGCTCCTATTGCGTAAAAGTCATTCTGGTGAAAAAGTTCGTATCACGGATGCATCTTCAGTTGTGTTTGTTCTTGATCTCAAGTCATGATTTTTGATGGAATTGAGCCAATTTTTTTCATGAGTGTCCGCCATATAAGAATGCATCAACACACCAAATATGTGTATTCTGAGGCTCATACGTTTGAGGATAGCTCCTATTGCGTAAAAGTCATTCTGGTGAAAAAGTTCGTATCACGGATGCATGTTCAGTTGTGTTTGTTCTTGATCTCAAGTCATGATTTTTGATGGAATTGCGCCAATTTTTTTCATGAGTGTCGGCCATATCAGAATGCATCAACACACCAAATATGTGTATTCTGAGGCTGATACGTTTGAGGATAGCTCCTATTGGGTCATTCTGGTGAAAAAATTCGAATCACAGATGCATGTTCAGTTGTGTTTGTTCTTGATCTCAAGTCATGATTTTTGATGGAATTGCGCCAATTTTTTTCATGAGTGTCGTCATATCAGAATGCATCGACACACCAAATATGTGTATTCTGAGGCTCATACGTTTGAGGATAGCTCCTATTGCGTAAATGTCATGCTGGTGAAAAAGTTCGAATCACTGATGAATGTTCAGTTGTGTTTGTTCTTGATCTCAAGTCATGATTTTTCATGGAATTGCGCCAATTTTTTTCATGAGTGTCCGCCATATCAGAATGCATCAACACACCAAATAAGTGTATTCTGAGGCTCATACGTTTGAGGATAGCTCCTATTGCGTAAAAGTCATTCTGGTGAAAAAGTTCGTATCACGGATGCATGTTCAGTTGTGTTTGTTCTTGATCTCAAGTCATGATTTTTGATGGAATTGCGCCAATTTTTTTCATGAGTGTCGGCCATATCAGAATGCATGCACACACCAAATATGTGTATTCTGAGGCTGATACGTTTGAGGATAGCTCCTATTGGGTCATTCTGGTGAAAAAATTCGAATCAAAGATGCATGTTCAGTTGTGTTTGTTCTTGATCTCAAGTCATGAATTTTGATGGAATTGCGCCAATCTTTTTCATGAGTTTCGGCCATATCAGAATGCATCAACACACCAAATATGTGTATTCTGAGGCTCATACGTTTGAGGATAGCTCCTATTGCGTAAATGTCATGCTGGTGAAAAAGTTCGTATCACTGATTCATGTTCAGTTGTGTTTGTTCTTGATCTCAAGTCATGATTTTTGATGGAATTGCGCCAATTTTTTTCATGAGTGTCCGCCATATCAGAATGCATCAACACACCAAATATTTGTATTCTGAGGCTCATACGTTTGAGGATAGCTCCTATTGGGTAAAAGTCATGCGTGTGAAAAGTTCGAATCACTGATTCATGTTCAGTTGTGTTTGTTCTTGATCTCAAGTCATGATTTTTGATGGAATTGCGCCAATTTTTTTCATGAGTGTCGGCCATATCAGAATGCATCAACACACCAAATATGTGTATTCTGAGGCTCATACGTTTCAGGATAGCTCCTATTGCGTAAAAGTCATTCTGGTGAAAAAGTTCGTATCACGGATGCATGTTCAGTTGTGTTTGTTCTTGATCTCAAGTCATGTTTTTTGATGGAATTGCGCCAATTGTTTTCATGAGAGTTGGCCATATCAGAATGCATCGACACACCAAATATGTGTATTCTCAGGCCCATACGTTTGAGGATAGCTCCTATTGCGTAAATGTCATGCTGGTGAAAAAGTTCGAATCACTGATGAATGTTCAGTTGTGTTTGTTCTTGATCTCAAGTCATGATTTTTGATGGAATTGCGCCAATTTTTTTCATGAGTGTCCGCCATATCAGAATGCATCAACACACCAAATATGTGTATTCTGAGGCTCATACGTTTGAGGATAGCTCCTATTGGGTAAAAGTCATGCTTGTGAAAAGTTCGAATCAATGATTCATGTTCAGTTGTGTTTGTTCTTGATCTCAAGTCATGATTTTTGATGGAATTGCGCCAGTTTTTTTCATGAGTTTCGGCCATATAAGAATGCATCAACACACCAAATATGTGTATTCTGAGGCTCATACGTTTGAGGATAGCTCCTATTGCGTAAAAGTCATTCTGGTGAAAAAGTTCGTATCACGGATGCATGTTCAGTTGTGTTTGTTCTTGATCTCAAGTCATGTTTTTTAATGGAATTGAGCCAATTTTTTTCATGAGTGTCGGCCATATCAGAATGCATCTACACACCAAATATGTGTATTCTGAGGCTCATACGTTTGAGGATAGCTCCTATTGGGTAAAAGTCATTCTGGTGAAAAAGTTCGAATCACTGATGAATGTTCAGTTGTGTTTGTTCTTGACCTCAAGTCATGATTTTTGATGGAATTGCGCCAATCTCTTTCATGAGTTTCGGCCATATCAGAATGTATCAACACACCAAATATGTGTATTCTGAGGCTCATACGTTTGAGGATAGCTCCTACTGGGTAAAAGTCATTCTGGTGAAAAAGTTCGAATCACTGATGCATGTTCAGTTGTGTTTGTTCTTGACCTCAAGTCATGATTTTTGATGGAATTGCGCCAATTTTTTTCATGAGTGTCGGCCATATCAGAATGCATCAACACACCAAATATGTGTATTCTGAGGCTCATACGTTTGAGGATAGCTCCTATTGCGTAAATGTCATGCTGGTGAAAAAGTTCGAATCACTGATGAATGTTCAGTTGTGTTTGTTCTTGATCTCAAGTCATGATTTTTGATGGAATTGCGCCAATTTTTTTCATGAGTGTCCGCCATATCAGAATACATCGACACACCAAATATGTGTATTCTGAGGCTCATACGTTTGAGGATAGCTCCTATTGGGTAAAAGTCATTCTGGTGAAAAAGTTCGAATCACAGATGCATGTTCAGTTGTGTTTGTTCTTGACCTCAAGTCATGATTTTTGATGGAATTGCGCCAATTTTTTTCATGAGTGTCGGCCATATCAGAATGCATGCACACACCAAATATGTGTATTCTGAGGCTGATACGTTTGAGGATAGCTCCTATTGGGTCATTCTGGTGAAAAAATTCGAATCACAGATGCATGTTCAGTTGTGTTTGTTCTTGATCTCAAGTCATGAATTTTGATGGAATTGCGCCAATCTTTTTCATGAGTTTCGGCCATATCAGAATGCATCAACACACCAAATATGTGTATTCTGAGGCTCATACGTTTGAGGATAGCTCCTATTGCGTAAATGTGATGCTGGTGAAAAAGTTCGTATCACGGATGCATGTTCAGTTGTGTTTGTTCTTGATCTCAAGTCATGTTTTTTGATGGAATTGCGCCAATTGTTTTCATGAGAGTCGGCCATATCAGAATGCATCGACACACCAAATATGTGTATTCTGAGGCTCATACGTTTGAGGATAGCTCCTACTGGGTAAAAGTCATTCTGGTGAAAAAGTTCGAATCACTGATGCATGTTCAGTTGTGTTTGTTCTTGACCTCAAGTCATGATTTTTGATGGAATTGCGCCAATTTTTTTCATGAGTGTCGGCCATATCAGAATGCATCAACACACCAAATATGTGTATTCTGAGGCTCATACGTTTGAGGATAGCTCCTATTGCGTAAATGTCATGCTGGTGAAAAAGTTCGAATCACTGATGAATGTTCAGTTGTGTTTGTTCTTGATCTCAAGTCATGATTTTTGATGGAATTGCGCCAATTTTTTTCATGAGTGTCGGCCATATCAGAATGCATCAACACACCAAATATGTGTATTCTGAGGCTCATACGTTTGAGGATAGCTCCTATTGGGTAAAAGTCATTCTGGTGAAAAAGTTCGAATCACAGATGCATGTTCAGTTGTGTTTGTTCTTGACCTCAAGTCATGATTTTTGATGGAATTGCGCCAATTTTTTTCATGAGTGTCGGCCATATCAGAATGCATGCACACACCAAATATGTGTATTCTGAGGCTGATACGTTTGAGGATAGCTCCTATTGGGTCATTCTGGTGAAAAAATTCGAATCACAGATGCATGTTCAGTTGTGTTTGTTCTTGATCTCAAGTCATGAATTTTGATGGAATTGCGCCAATCTTTTTCATGAGTTTCGGCCATATCAGAATGCATCAACACACCAAATATGTGTATTCTGAGGCTCATACGTTTGAGGATAGCTCCTATTGCGTAAATGTGATGCTGGTGAAAAAGTTCGTATCACGGATGCATGTTCAGTTGTGTTTGTTCTTGATCTCAAGTCATGTTTTTTGATGGAATTGCGCCAATTGTTTTCATGAGAGTCGGCCATATCAGAATGCATCGACACACCAAATATGTGTATTCTGAGGCTCATACGTTTGAGGATAGCTCCTATTGGGTAAAAGTCATTCTGGTGAAAAAGTTCGAATCACTGATGCATGTTCAGTTGTGTTTGTTCTTGACCTCAAGTCATGATTTTTGATGGAATTGCGCCAATTTTTTTGATGAGTGTCGGCCATATCAGAATGCATCAACACACCAAATATGTGTATTCTGAGGCTCATACGTTTGAGGATAGCTCCTATTGCGTAAATGTCATGCTGGTGAAAAAGTTCGAATCACTGAATTCATGTTCAGTTGTGTTTGTTCTTGATCTCAAGTCATGATTTTTGATGGAATTGCGCCAATATTTTTCATCAGTGTCCGCCATATAAGAATGCATCAACACACCAAATATGTGTATTCTGAGGCTCATACGTTTTTCTGGTGAAAAAATTCGAATCACAGATGCATGTTCAGTTGTGTTTGTTCTTGATCTCAAGTCATGAATTTTGATGGAATTGCGCCAATTTTTTTCATGAGTGTCGGCCATATCAGAATGCATCAACACACCAAATATGTGTATTCTGAGGCTCATACGTTTGAGGATAGCTCCTATTGCGTAAATGTCATGCTGGTGAAAAAGTTCGAATCACTGAATTCATGTTCAGTTGTGTTTGTTCTTGATCTCAAGTCATGATTTTTGATGGAATTGCGCCAATTTTTTTCATGAGTGTCCGCCATATAAGAATGCATCAACACACCAAATATGTGTATTCTGAGGCTCATACGTTTGAGGATAGCTCCTATTGGGTAAAAGTCATTCTGGTGAAAAAGTTCGTATCACGGATGCATGTTCAGTTGTGTTTGTTCTTGACCTCAAGTCATGATTTTTGATGGAATTGCGCCAATTTTTTTCATGAGTGTCGGCCATATCAGAATGCATCGACACACCAAATATGTGTATTCTGAGGCTCATACGTTTGAGGATAGCTCCTATTGGGTAAAAGTCATTCTGGTGAAAAAGTTCGAATCACTGATGCATGTTCAGTTGTGTTTGTTCTTGACCTCAAGTCATGATTTTTGATGGAATTGCGCCAATTTTTTTCATGAGTGTCGGCCATATCAGAATGCATCAACACACCAAATATGTGTATTCTGAGGCTCATACGTTTGAGGATAGCTCCTATTGCGTAAATGTCATGCTGGTGAAAAAGTTCGAATCACTGAATTCATGTTCAGTTGTGTTTGTTCTTGATCTCAAGTCATGATTTTTGATGGAATTGCGCCAATTTTTTTCATGAGTGTCCGCCATATAAGAATGCATCAACACACCAAATATGTGTATTCTGAGGCTCATACGTTTGAGGATAGCTCCTATTGCGTAAAAGTCATGCTTGTGAAAAAGTTCGTATCACGGATGCATGTTCAGTTGTGTTTGTTCTTGATCTCAAGTCATGTTTTTTGATGGAATTGCGCCAATTGTTTTCATGAGAGTCGGCCATATCAGAATGCATCGACACACCAAATATGTGTATTCTGAGGCTCATACGTTTGAGGATAGCTCCTACTGGGTAAAAGTCATTCTGGTGAAAAAGTTCGAATCACTGATGCATGTTCAGTTGTGTTTGTTCTTGACCTCAAGTCATGATTTTTGATGGAATTGCGCCAATTTTTTTCATGAGTGTCGGCCATATCAGAATGCATCAACACACCAAATATGTGTATTCTGAGGCTCATACGTTTGAGGATAGCTCCTATTGCGTAAATGTCATGCTGGTGAAAAAGTTCGAATCACTGATGAATGTTCAGTTGTGTTTGTTCTTGATCTCAAGTCATGATTTTTGATGGAATTGCGCCAATTTTTTTCATGAGTGTCGGCCATATCAGAATGCATCAACACACCAAATATGTGTATTCTGAGGCTCATACGTTTGAGGATAGCTCCTATTGGGTAAAAGTCATTCTGGTGAAAAAGTTCGAATCACAGATGCATGTTCAGTTGTGTTTGTTCTTGACCTCAAGTCATGATTTTTGATGGAATTGCGCCAATTTTTTTCATGAGTGTCGGCCATATCAGAATGCATGCACACACCAAATATGTGTATTCTGAGGCTGATACGTTTGAGGATAGCTCCTATTGGGTCATTCTGGTGAAAAAATTCGAATCACAGATGCATGTTCAGTTGTGTTTGTTCTTGATCTCAAGTCATGATTTTTGATGGAATTGCGCCAATTTTTTTCATGAGTGTCCGCAATATCAGAATGCATCGACACACCAAATATGTGTATTCTGAGGCTCATACGTTTGAGGATAGCTCCTATTGGGTAAAAGTCATTCTGGTGAAAAAATTCGAATCACAGATGCATGTTCAGTTGTGTTTGTTCTTGATCTCAAGTCATGATTTTTGATGGAATTGCGCCAATTTTTTTCATGAGTGTCGGCCATATCAGAATGCATCAACACACCAAATATGTGTATTCTGAGGCTCATACGTTTGAGGATAGCTCCTATTGCGTAAATGTCATTCTGGTGAAAAAGTTCGAATCACTGATGAATGTTCAGTTGTGTTTGTTCTTGATCTCAAGTCATGATTTTTGATGGAATTGCGCCAATTTTTTTCATGAGTGTCGGCCATATCAGAATGCATCAACACACCAAATATGTGTATTCTGAGGCTCATACGTTTCAGGATAGCTCCTATTGGGTCATTCTGGTGAAAAATTCGAATCACAGATGCATGTTCAGTTGTGTTTGTTCTTGATCTCAAGTCATGATTTTTGATGGAATTGCGCCAATTTTTTTCATGAGTGTCCGCCATATCAGAATGCATCAACACACCAAATATGTGTATTCTGAGGCTCATACGTTTGAGGATAGCTCCTATTGGGTAAAAGTCATTCTGGTGAAAAAGTTCGAATCACAGATGCATGTTCAGTTGTGTTTGTTCTTGACCTCAAGTCATGATTTTTGATGGAATTGCGCCAATTTTTTTCATGAGTGTCGGCCATATCAGAATGCATCAACACACCAAATATGTGTATTCTGAGGCTCATACGTTTGAGGATAGCTCCTATTGCGTAAATGTCATTCTGGTGAAAAAGTTCGAATCACTGATTCATGTTCAGTTGTGTTTGTTCTTGATCTCAAGTCATGATTTTTGATGGAATTGCGCCAATTTTTTTCATGAGTGTCCGCCATATCAGAATGCATCAACACACCAAATAAGTGTATTCTGAGGCTCATACGTTTGAGGATAGCTCCTATTGCGTAAAAGTCATTCTGGTGAAAAAGTTCGTATCACGGATGCATCTTCAGTTGTGTTTGTTCTTGATCTCAAGTCATGATTTTTGATGGAATTGCGCCAATTTTTTTCATGAGTGTCCGCCATATCAGAATGCATCAACACACCAAATATGTGTATTCTGAGGCTCATACGTTTGAGGATAGCTCCTATTGCGTAAATGTCATTCTGGTGAAAAAGTTCGAATCACTGATGAATGTTCAGTTGTGTTTGTTCTTGATCTCAAGTCATGATTTTTGATGGAATTGCGCCAATTTTTTTCATGAGTGTCCGCCATATCAGAATGCATCAACACACCAAATAAGTGTATTCTGAGGCTCATACGTTTGAGGATAGCTCCTATTGCGTAAAAGTCATTCTGGTGAAAAAGTTCGTATCACGGATGCATGTTCAGTTGTGTTTGTTCTTGATCTCAAGTCATGATTTTTGATGGAATTGCGCCAATTTTTTTCATGAGTGTCGGCCATATCAGAATGCATGCACACACCAAATATGTGTATTCTGAGGCTGATACGTTTGAGGATAGCTCCTATTGGGTCATTCTGGTGAAAAAATTCGAATCACAGATGCATGTTCAGTTGTGTTTGTTCTTGATCTCAAGTCATGAATTTTGATGGAATTGCGCCAATCTTTTTCATGAGTTTCGGCCATATCAGAATGCATCAACACACCAAATATGTGTCTTCTGAGGCTCATACGTTTGAGGATAGCTCCTATTGCGTAAATGTCATGCTGGTGAAAAAGTTCGTATCACTGATTCATGTTCAGTTGTGTTTGTTCTTGATCTCAAGTCATGATTTTTGATGGAATTGCGCCAATTTTTTTCATGAGTGTCCGCCATATCAGAATGCATCAACACACCAAATATTTGTATTCTGAGGCTCATACGTTTGAGGATAGCTCCTATTGGGTAAAAGTCATGCGTGTGAAAAGTTCGAATCACTGATTCATGTTCAGTTGTGTTTGTTCTTGATCTCAAGTCATGATTTTTGATGGAATTGCGCCAATTTTTTTCATGAGTGTCGGCCATATCAGAATGCATCAACACACCAAATATGTGTATTCTGAGGCTCATACGTTTCAGGATAGCTCCTATTGCGTAAAAGTCATGCTTGTGAAAAAGTTCGTATCACGGATGCATGTTCAGTTGTGTTTGTTCTTGATCTCAAGTCATGTTTTTTGATGGAATTGCGCCAATTGTTTTCATGAGAGTCGGCCATATCAGAATGCATCGACACACCAAATATGTGTATTCTGAGGCTCATACGTTTGAGGATAGCTCCTATTGCGTAAATGTCATGCTGGTGAAAAAGTTCGAATCACTGATGAATGTTCAGTTGTGTTTGTTCTTGATCTCAAGTCATGATTTTTGATGGAATTGCGCCAATTTTTTTCATGAGTGTCCGCCATATCAGAATGCATCAACACACCAAATATGTGTATTCTGAGGCTCATACGTTTGAGGATAGCTCCTATTGGGTAAAAGTCATGCTTGTGAAAAGCTCGAATCAATGATTCATGTTCAGTTGTGTTTGTTCTTGATCTCAAGTCATGATTTTTGATGGAATTGCGCCAATTTTTTTCATGAGTTTCGGCCATATAAGAATGCATCAACACACCAAATATGTGTATTCTGAGGCTCATACGTTTAAGGATAGCTCCTATTGCGTAAAAGTCATTCTGGTGAAAAAGTTCGTATCACGGATGCATGTTCAGTTGTGTTTGTTCTTGATCTCAAGTCATGTTTTTTAATGGAATTTCGCCAATTTTTTTCATGAGTGTCGGCCATATCAGAATGCATCTACACACCAAATATGTGTATTCTGAGGCTCATACGTTTGAGGATAGCTCCTATTGGGTAAAAGTCATTCTGGTGAAAAAGTTCGAATCACTGATGAATGTTCAGTTGTGTTTGTTCTTGACCTCAAGTCATGATTTTTGATGGAATTGCGCCAATCTCTTTCATGAGTTTCGGCCATATCAGAATGTATCAACACACCAAATATGTGTATTCTGAGGCTCATACGTTTGAGGATAGCTCCTATTGGGTAAAAGTCATTCTGGTGAAAAAGTTCGAATCACTGATGCATGTTCAGTTGTGTTTGTTCTTGACCTCAAGTCATGATTTTTGATGGAATTGCGCCAATTTTTTTCATGAGTGTCGGCCATATCAGAATGCATCAACACACCAAATATGTGTATTCTGAGGCTCATACGTTTGAGGATAGCTCCTATTGCGTAAATGTCATTCTGGTGAAAAAGTTCGAATCACTGATGAATGTTCAGTTGTGTTTGTTCTTGATCTCAAGTCATGATTTTTGATGGAATTGCGCCAATTTTTTTCATGAGTGTCCGCCATATCAGAATGCATCGACACACCAAATATGTGTATTCTGAGGCTCATACGTTTGAGGATAGCTCCTATTGGGTAAAAGTCATTCTGGTGAAAAAGTTCGAATCACAGATGCATGTTCAGTTGTGTTTGTTCTTGACCTCAAGTCATGATTTTTGATGGAATTGCGCCAATTTTTTTCATGAGTGTCGGCCATATCAGAATGCATGCACACACCAAATATGTGTATTCTGAGGCTGATACGTTTCAGGATAGCTCCTATTGGGTCATTCTGGTGAAAAAATTCGAATCACTGATGAATGTTCAGTTGTGTTTGTTCTTGATCTCAAGTCATGATTTTTGATGGAATTGCGCCAATTTTTTTCATGAGTGTCGGCCATATCAGAATGCATCAACACACCAAATATGTGTATTCTGAGGCTCATACGTTTCAGGATAGCTCCTATTGCGTAAAAGTCATGCTTGTGAAAAAGTTCGTATCACGGATGCATGTTCAGTTGTGTTTGTTCTTGATCTCAAGTCATGATTTTTGATGGAATTGCGCCAATTTTTTTCATGAGTGTCGGCCATATCAGAATGCATGCACGTACCAAATATGTGTATTCTGAGGCTGATACGTTTGAGGATAGCTCCTATTGGGTCATTCTGGTGAAAAAATTCGAATCACAGATGCATGTTCAGTTGTGTTTGTTCTTGATCTCAAGTCATGATTTTTGATGGAATTGCGCCAATTTTTTTCATGAGTGTCCGCCATATCAGAATGCATCAACACACCAAATATTTGTATTCTGAGGCTCATACGTTTGAGGATAGCTCCTATTGCGTAAATGTGATGCTGGTGAAAAAGTTCGTATCACGGATGCATGTTCAGTTGTGTTTGTTCTTGATCTCAAGTCATGTTTTTTGATGGAATTGCGCCAATTGTTTTCATGAGAGTCGGCCATATCAGAATGCATCGACACACCAAATATGTGTATTCTGAGGCTCATACGTTTGAGGATAGCTCCTATTGGGTAAAAGTCATTCTGGTGAAAAAGTTCGAATCACTGATGCATGTTCAGTTGTGTTTGTTCTTGACCTCAAGTCATGATTTTTGATGGAATTGCGCCAATTTTTTTGATGAGTGTCGGCCATATCAGAATGCATCAACACACCAAATATGTGTATTCTGAGGCTCATACGTTTGAGGATAGCTCCTATTGCGTAAATGTCATGCTGGTGAAAAAGTTCGAATCACTGAATTCATGTTCAGTTGTGTTTGTTCTTGATCTCAAGTCATGATTTTTGATGGAATTGCGCCAATTTTTTTCATGAGTGTCCGCCATATAAGAATGCATCAACACACCAAATATGTGTATTCTGAGGCTCATACGTTTGAGGATAGCTCCTATTGCGTAAAAGTCATTCTGGTGAAAAAGTTCGTATCACGGATGCATGTTCAGTTGTGTTTGTTCTTGATCTCAAGTCATGTTTTTTGATGGAATTGCGCCAATTTTTTTCATGAGTGTCGGCCATATCAGAATGCATCAACACACCAAATATGTGTATTCTGAGGCTCATACGTTTGAGGATAGCTCCTATTGGGTCATTCTGGTGAAAAAATTCGAATCACAGATGCATGTTCAGTTGTGTTTGTTCTTGATCTCAAGTCATGAATTTTGATGGAATTGCGCCAATTTTTTTGATGAGTGTCGGCCATATCAGAATGCATCAACACACCAAATATGTGTATTCTGAGGCTCATACGTTTGAGGATAGCTCCTATTGCGTAAATGTCATGCTGGTGAAAAAGTTCGAATCACTGATGAATGTTCAGTTGTGTTTGTTCTTGATCTCAAGTCATGATTTTTGATGGAATTGCGCCAATTTTTTTCATGAGTGTCCGCCATATCAGAATCCATCTACACACCAAATATGTGTATTCTGAGGCTCATACGTTTGAGGATAGCTCCTATTGGGTAAAAGTCATTCTGGTGAAAAAGTTCGAATCACAGATGCATGTAAGTTGTGTTTGTTCTTGACCTCAAGTCATGATTTTTGATGGAATTGCGCCAATTTTTTTCATGAGTGTCGGCCATATCAGAATGCATCAACACACCAAATATGTGTATTCTGAGGCTCATACGTTTGAGGATAGCTCCTATTGCGTAAAAGTCATTCTGGTGAAAAAGTTCGTATCACGGATGCATGTTCAGTTGTGTTTGTTCTTGATCTCAAGTCATGATTTTTGATGGAATTGCGCCAATTTTTTTCATGAGTGTCGGCCATATCAGAATGCATGCACACACCAAATATGTGTATTCTGAGGCTGATACGTTTGAGGATAGCTCCTATTGGGTCATTCTGGTGAAAAAATTCGAATCACAGATGCATGTTCAGTTGTGTTTGTTCTTGATCTCAAGTCATGATTTTTGATGGAATTGCGCCAATTTTTTTCATGAGTGTCGGCCATATCAGAATGCATCAACACACCAAATATGTGTATTCTGAGCCTCATACGTTTGAGGATAGCTCCTATTGGGTAAAAGTCATTCTGGTGAAAAAGTTCGAATCACTGATGCATGTTCAGTTGTGTTTGTTCTTGACCTCAAGTCATAATTTTTGATGGAATTGCGCCAATTTTTTTGATGAGTGTCGGCCATATCAGAATGCATCAACACACCAAATATGTGTATTCTGAGGCTCATACGTTTGAGGATAGCTCCTATTGCGTAAATGTCATGCTGGTGAAAAAGTTCGAATCACTGAATTCATGTTCAGTTGTGTTTGTTCTTGATCTCAAGTCATGATTTTTGATGGAATTGCGCCAATTTTTTTTATGAGTGTCCGCCATATAAGAATGCATCAACACACCAAATATGTGTATTCTGAGGCTCATACGTTTGAGGATAGCTCCTATTGCGTAAAAGTCATTCTGGTGAAAAAGTTCGTATCACGGATGCATGTTCAGTTGTGTTTGTTCTTGATCTCAAGTCATGTTTTTTGATGGAATTGCGCCAATTTTTTTCATGAGTGTCGGCCATATCAGAATGCATCAACACACCAAATATGTGTATTCTGAGGCTCATACGTTTCAGGATAGCTCCTATTGGGTCATTCTGGTGAAAAAATTCGAATCACAGATGCATGTTCAGTTGTGTTTGTTCTTGATCTCAAGTCATAAATTTTGATGGAATTGCGCCAATTTTTTTCATGAGTGTCGGCCATATCAGAATGCATCAACACACCAAATATGTGTATTCTGAGGCTCATACGTTTGAGGATAGCTCCTATTGCGTAAATGTCATGCTGGTGAAAAAGTTCGAATCACTGATTCATGTCAAGTTGTGTTTGTTCTTGATCTCAAGTCATGATTTTTGATGGAATTGCGCCAATTTTTTTCATGAGTGTCGACCATATCAGAATGCATCAACACACCAAATATGTGTATTCTGAGGCTCATACGTTTCAGGATAGCTCCTATTGCGTAAAAGTCATTCTGGTGAAAAAGTTCGTATCACGGATGCATGTTCAGTTGTGTTTGTTCTTGATCTCAAGTCATGATTTTTGATGGAATTGCGCCAATTTTTTTCATGAGTGTCGGCCATATCAGAATGCATGCACACACCAAATATGTGTATTCTGAGGCTGATACGTTTGAGGATAGCTCCTATTGGGTCATTCTGGTGAAAAAATTCGAATCACAGATGCATGTTCAGTTGTGTTTGTTCTTGATCTCAAGTCATGAATTTTGATGGAATTGCGCCAATCTTTTTCATGAGTTTCGGCCATATCAGAATGCATCAACACACCAAATATGTGTATTCTGAGGCTCATACGTTTGAGGATAGCTCCTATTGCGTAAATGTCATGCTGGTGAAAAAGTTCGAATCACTGATTCATGTTCAGTTGTGTTTGTTCTTGATCTCAAGTCATGATTTTTGATGGAATTGCGCCAATTTTTTTCATGAGTGTCGGCCATATCAGAATGCATCAACACACCAAATATGTGTATTCTGAGGCTCATACGTTTCAGGATAGCTCCTATTGGGTAAAAGTCATTCTGGTGAAAAAGTTCGTATCACGGATGCATGTTCAGTTGTGTTTGTTCTTGATCTCAAGTCATGATTTTTGATGGAATTGCGCCAATTTTTTCATGAGTGTCGGCCATATCAGAATGCATGCACACACCAAATATGTGTATTCTGAGGCTGATACGTTTGAGGATAGCTCCTATTGGGTCATTCTGGTGAAAAAATTCGAATCACAGATGCATGTTCAGTTGTGTTTGTTCTTGATCTCAAGTCATGAATTTTGATGGAATTGCGCCAATCTTTTTCATGAGTGTCGGCCATATCAGAATGCATCAACACACCAAATATGTGTATTCTGAGGCTCATACGTTTGAGGATAGCTCCTATTGCGTAAATGTCATGCTGGTGAAAAAGTTCGAATCACTGATTCATGTTCAGTTGTGTTTGTTCTTGATCTCAAGTCATGATTTTTGATGGAATTGCGCCAATTTTTTTCATGAGTGTCGGCCATATCAGAATGCATCAACACACCAAATATGTGTATTCTGAGGCTCATACGTTTCAGGATAGCTCCTATTGCGTAAAAGTCATGCTTGTGAAAAAGTTCGTATCACGGATGCATGTTCAGTTGTGTTTGTTCTTGATCTCAAGTCATGTTTTTTGATGGAATTGCGCCAATTGTTTTAATGAGAGTCGGCCATATCAGAATGCATCGACACACCAAATATGTGTATTCTGAGGCTCATACGTTTGAGGATAGCTCCTATTGGGTAAAAGTCATTCTGGTGAAAAAGTTCGAATCACTGATGCATGTTCAGTTGTGTTTGTTCTTGACCTCAAGTCATGATTTTTGATGGAATTGCGCCAATTTTTTTCATGAGTGTCGGCCATATCAGAATGCATCAACACACCAAATATGTGTATTCTGAGGCTCATACGTTTCAGGATAGCTCCTATTGCGTAAATGTCATGCTGGTGAAAAAGTTCGAATCACTGATGAATGTTCAGTTGTGTTTGTTCTTGATCTCAAGTCATGATTTTTGATGGAATTGCGCCAATTTTTTTCATGAGTGTCCGCCATATCAGAATGCATCAACACACCAAATAAGTGTATTCTGAGGCTCATACGTTTGAGGATAGCTCCTATTGCGTAAAAGTCATTCTGGTGAAAAAGTTCGTATCACGGATGCATGTTCAGTTGTGTTTGTTCTTGATCTCAAGTCATGATTTTTGATGGAATTGCGCCAATTTTTTTCATGAGTGTCGGCCATATCAGAATGCATCAACACACCAAATATGTGTATTCTGAGGCTCATACGTTTCAGGATAGCTCCTATTGCGTAAAAGTCATGCTTGTGAAAAAGTTCGTATCACGGATGCATGTTCAGTTGTGTTTGTTCTTGATCTCAAGTCATGTTTTTTGATGGAATTGCGCCAATTGTTTTCATGAGAGTCGGCCATATCAGAATGCATCGACACACCAAATATGTGTATTCTGAGGCTCATACGTTTCAGGATAGCTCCTATTGCGTAAAAGTCATGCTTGTGAAAAAGTTCGTATCACGGATGCATGTTCAGTTGTGTTTGTTCTTGATCTCAAGTCATGTTTTTTGATGGAATTGCGCCAATTGTTTTCATGAGTGTCGGCCATATCAGAATGCATCAACACACCAAATATGTGTATTCTGAGGCTCATACGTTTCAGGATAGCTCCTATTGCGTAAAAGTCATGCTGCTGAAAAAGTTCGTATCACTGATGCATGTTCAGTTGTGTTTGTTCTTGATCTCAAGTCATGTTTTTTGATGGAATTGCGCCAATTGTTTTCATGAGAGTCGGCCATATCAGAATGCATCGACACACCAAATATGTGTATTCTGAGGCTCATACGTTTGAGGATAGCTCCTATTGGGTAAAAGTCATTCTGGTGAAAAAGTTCGAATCACTGATGCATGTTCAGTTGTGTTTGTTCTTGACCTCAAGTCATGATTTTTGATGGAATTGCGCCAATTCTTTTCATGAGTGTCGGCCATATCAGAATGCATCAACACACCAAATATGTGTATTCTGAGGCTCATACGTTTGAGGATAGCTCCTATTGCGTAAATGTCATGCTGGTGAAAAAGTTCGAATCACTGAATTCATGTTCAGTTGTGTTTGTTCTTGATCTCAAGTCATGATTTTTGATGGAATTGCGCCAATTTTCTTCATGAGTGTCCGCCATATCAGAATGCATCAACACACAAAATAAGTGTATTCTGAGGCTGATACGTTTGAGGATAGCTCCTATTGCGTAAAAGTCATTCTGGTGAAAAAGTTCGTATCACGGATGCATGTTCAGTTGTGTTTGTTCTTGATCTCAAGTCATGATTTTTGATGGAATTGCGCCAATTTTTTTGATGAGTGTCGGCCATATCAGAATGCATCAACACACCAAATATGTGTATTCTGAGGCTCATACGTTTGAGGATAGCTCCTATTGCGTAAAAGTCATGCTTGTGAAAAAGTTCGTATCACGGATGCATGTTCAGTTGTGTTTGTTCTTGATCTCAAGTCATGTTTTTTGATGGAATTGCGCCAATTCTTTTCATGAGAGTCGGCCATATCAGAATGCATCGACACACCAAATATGTGTATTCTGAGGCTCATACGTTTGAGGATAGCTCCTATTGGGTAAAAGTCATTCTGGTGAAAAAGTTCGAATCACAGATGCATGTTCAGTTGTGTTTGTTCTTGACCTCAAGTCATGATTTTTGATGGAATTGCGCCAATTTTTTTCATGAGTGTCGGCCATATCAGAATGCATCAACACACCAAATATGTGTATTCTGAGGCTCATACGTTTGAGGATAGCTCCTATTGCGTAAATGTCATTCTGGTGAAAAAGTTCGAATCACTGATTCATGTTCAGTTGTGTTTGTTCTTGATCTCAAGTCATGTTTTTTGATGGAATTGCGCCAATTTTTTTCATGAGTGTCGGCCATATCAGAATGCATCAACACACCAAATATGTGTATTCTGAGGCTCATACGTTTGAGGATAGCTCCTATTGGGTCATTCTGGTGAAAAAATTCGAATCACAGATGCATGTTCAGTTGTGTTTGTTCTTGATCTCAAGTCATGAATTTTGATGGAATTGCGCCAATTTTTTTCATGAGTGTCGGCCATATCAGAATGCATCAACACACCAAATATGTGTATTCTGAGGCTCATACGTTTGAGGATAGCTCCTATTGCGTAAATGTCATTCTGGTGAAAAAGTTCGAATCACAGATGAATGTTCAGTTGTGTTTGTTCTTGATCTCAAGTCATGATTTTTGATGGAATTGCGCCAATTTTTTTCATGAGTGTCGGCCATATCAGAATGCATCGACACACCAAATATGTGTATTCTGAGGCTCATACGTTTGAGGATAGCTCCTATTGGGTAAAAGTCATTCTGGTGAAAAAGTTCGAATCACAGATGCATGTTCAGTTGTGTTTGTTCTTGACCTCAAGTCATGATTTTTGATGGAATTGCGCCAATTTTTTTCATGAGTGTCGGCCATATCAGAATGCATCAACACACCAAATATGTGTATTCTGAGGCTCATACGTTTGAGGATAGCTCCTATTGCGTAAATGTCATTCTGGTGAAAAAGTTCGAATCACTGATTCATGTTCAGTTGTGTTTGTTCTTGATCTCAAGTCATGATTTTTGATGGAATTGCGCCAATTGTTTTCATGAGTGTCGACCATATCAGAATGCATCAACACACCAAATATGTGTATTCTGAGCCTCATACGTTTGAGGATAGCTCCTATTGCGTAAATGTGATGCTGGTGAAAAAGTTCGTATCACGGATGCATGTTCAGTTGTGTTTGTTCTTGATCTCAAGTCATGTTTTTTGATGGAATTGCGCCAATTGTTTTCATGAGAGTCGGCCATATCAGAATGCATCGACACACCAAATATGTGTATTCTGAGGCTCATACGTTTGAGGATAGCTCCTATTGGGTAAAAGTCATTCTGGTGAAAAAGTTCGAATCACTGATGCATGTTCAGTTCTGTTTGTTCTTGACCTCAAGTCATGATTTTTGATGGAATTGCGCCAATTTTTTTGATGAGTTTCGGCCATATCAGAATGCATCAACACACCAAATATGTGTATTCTGAGGCTCATACGTTTGAGGATAGCTCCTATTGCGTAAATGTCATGCTGGTGAAAAAGTTCGAATCACTGAATTCATGTTCAGTTGTGTTTGTTCTTGATCTCAAGTCATGATTTTTGATGGAATTGCGCCAATTTTTTTCATGAGTGTCCGCCATATAAGAATGCATCAACACACCAAATATGTGTATTCTGAGGCTCATACGTTTGAGGATAGCTCCTATTGCGTAAATGTCATTCTGGTGAAAAAGTTCGAATCACTGATTCATGTTCAGTTGTGTTTGTTCTTGATCTCAAGTCATGTTTTTTGATGGAATTGCGCCAATTTTTTTCATGAGTGTCGGCCATATCAGAATGCATCAACACACCAAATATGTGTATTCTGAGGCTCATACGTTTCAGGATAGCTCCTATTGGGTCATTCTGGTGAAAAAATTCGAATCACAGATGCATGTTCAGTTGTGTTTGTTCTTGATCTCAAGTCATGAATTTTGATGGAATTGCGCCAATTTTTTTCATGAGTGTCGGCCATATCAGAATGCATCAACACACCAAATATGTGTATTCTGAGGCTCATACGTTTCAGGATAGCTCCTATTGCGTAAATGTCATGCTGGTGAAAAAGTTCGAATCACTGATGAATGTTCAGTTGTGTTTGTTCTTGATCTCAAGTCATGATTTTTGATGGAATTGCGCCAATTTTTTTCATGAGTGTCCGCCATATCAGAATGCATCGACACACCAAATATGTGTATTCTGAGGCTCATACGTTTGAGGATAGCTCCTATTGGGTAAAAGTCATTCTGGTGAAAAAGTTCGAATCACAGATGCATGTTCAGTTGTGTTTGTTCTTGATCTCAAGTCATGTTTTTTGATGGAATTGCGCCAATTGTTTTCATGAGAGTCGGCCATATCAGAATGCATCGACACACCAAATATGTGTATTCTGAGGCTCATACGTTTGAGGATAGCTCCTATTGGGTAAAAGTCATTCTGGTGAAAAAGTTCGAATCACTGATGCATGTTCAGTTGTGTTTGTTCTTGACCTCAAGTCATGATTTTTGATGGAATTGCGCCAATTTTTTTGATGAGTGTCGGCCATATCAGAATGCATCAACACACCAAATATGTGTATTCTGAGGCTCATACGTTTGAGGATAGCTCCTATTGCGTAAATGTCATGCTGGTGAAAAAGTTCGAATCACTGAATTCATGTTCAGTTGTGTTTGTTCTTGATCTCAAGTCATGATTTTTGATGGAATTGCGCCAATTTTTTTCATGAGTGTCCGCCATATAAGAATGCATCAACACACCAAATATGTGTATTCTGAGGCTCATACGTTTGAGGATAGCTCCTATTGCGTAAAAGTCATTCTGGTGAAAAAGTTCGTATCACGGATGCATGTTCAGTTGTGTTTGTTCTTGATCTCAAGTCATGTTTTTTGATGGAATTGCGCCAATTTTTTTCATGAGTGTCGGCCATATCAGAATGCATCGACACACCAAATATGTGTATTCTGAGGCTCATACGTTTGAGGATAGCTCCTATTGGGTAAAAGTCATTCTGGTGAAAAAGTTCGAATCACTGATGCATGTTCAGTTGTGTTTGTTCTTGACCTCAAGTCATGATTTTTGATGGAATTGCGCCAATTTTTTTCATGAGTGTCGGCCATATCAGAATGCATCAACACACCAAATATGTGTATTCTGAGGCTCATACGTTTCAGGATAGCTCCTATTGCGTAAATGTCATGCTGGTGAAAAAGTTCGAATCACTGAATTCATGTTCAGTTGTGTTTGTTCTTGATCTCAAGTCATGATTTTTGATGGAATTGCGCCAATTTTTTTCATGACTGTCCGCCATATCAGAATGCATCAACACACAAAATAAGTGTATTCTGAGGCTCATACGTTTGAGGATAGCTCCTATTGCGTAAAAGTCATTCTGGTGAAAAAGTTCGTATCACGGATGCATGTTCAGTTGTGTTTGTTCTTGATCTCAAGTCATGATTTTTGATGGAATTGCGCCAATTTTTTTCATGAGTGTCGGCCATATCAGAATGCATCAACACACCAAATATGTGTATTCTGAGGCTCATACGTTTCAGGATAGCTCCTATTGCGTAAAAGTCATGCTTGTGAAAAAGTTCGTATCACGGATGCATGTTCAGTTGTGTTTGTTCTTGATCTCAAGTCATGTTTTTTGATGGAATTGCGCCAATTGTTTTCATGAGAGTCGGCCATATCAGAATGCATCGACACACCAAATATGTGTATTCTGAGGCTCATACGTTTGAGGATAGCTCCTATTGCGTAAATGTCATGCTGGTGAAAAAGTTCGAATCACTGAATTCATGTTCAGTTGTGTTTGTTCTTGATCTCAAGTCATGATTTTTGATGGAATTGCGCCAATTTTTTTCATGAGTGTCCGCCATATAAGAATGCATCAACACACCAAATATGTGTATTCTGAGGCTCATACGTTTGAGGATAGCTCCTATTGCGTAAATGTCATTCTGGTGAAAAAGTTCGAATCACTGATTCATGTTCTGTTGTGTTTGTTCTTGATCTCAAGTCATGTTTTTTGATGGAATTGCGCCAATTTTTTTCATGAGTGTCGGCCATATCAGAATGCATCAACACACCAAATATGTGTATTCTGAGGCTCATACGTTTGAGGATAGCTCCTATTGGGTCATTCTGGTGAAAAAATTCGAATCACAGATGCATGTTCAGTTGTGTTTGTTCTTGATCTCAAGTCATGAATTTTGATGGAATTGCGCCAATTTTTTCATGAGTGTCGGCCATATCAGAATGCATCAACACACCAAATATGTGTATTCTGAGGCTCATACGTTTGAGGATAGCTCCTATTGCGTAAATGTCATGCTGGTGAAAAAGTTCGAATCACTGATGAATGTTCAGTTGTGTTTGTTCTTGATCTCAAGTCATGATTTTTGATGGAATTGCGCCAATTTTTTTCATGAGTGTCCGCCATATCAGAATGCATCGACACACCAAATATGTGTATTCTGAGGCTCATACGTTTGAGGATAGCTCCTATTGGGTAAAAGTCATTCTGGTGAAAAAGTTCGAATCACAGATGCATGTTCAGTTGTGTTTGTTCTTGACCTCAAGTCATGAATTTTGATGGAATTGCGCCAATTTTTTTCATGAGTGTCGGCCATATCAGAATGCATCAACACACCAAATATGTGTATTCTGAGGCTCATACGTTTGAGGATAGCTCCTATTGCGTAAATGTCATTCTGGTGAAAAAGTTCGAATCACTGATTCATGTTCAGTTGTGTTTGTTCTTGATCTCAAGTCATGATTTTTGATGGAATTGCGCCAATTGTTTTCATGAGTGTCGACCATATCAGAATGCATCAACACACCAAATATGTGTATTCTGAGCCTCATACGTTTGAGGATAGCTCCTATTGCGTAAATGTGATGCTGGTGAAAAAGTTCGTATCACGGATGCATGTTCAGTTGTGTTTGTTCTTGATCTCAAGTCATGTTTTTTGATGGAATTGCGCCAATTGTTTTCATGAGAGTCGGCCATATCAGAATGCATCGACACACCAAATATGTGTATTCTGAGGCTCATACGTTTGAGGATAGCTCCTATTGGGTAAAAGTCATTCTGGTGAAAAAGTTCGAATCACTGATGCATGTTCAGTTGTGTTTGTTCTTGACCTCAAGTCATGATTTTTGATGGAATTGCGCCAATTTTTTTGATGAGTGTCGGCCATATCAGAATGCATCAACACACCAAATATGTGTATTCTGAGGCTCATACGTTTCAGGATAGCTCCTATTGCGTAAATGTCATGCTGGTGAAAAAGTTCGAATCACTGAATTCATGTTCAGTTGTGTTTGTTCTTGATCTCAAGTCATGATTTTTGATGGAATTGCGCCAATTTTTTTCATGAGTGTCCGCCATATAAGAATGCATCAACACACCAAATATGTGTATTCTGAGGCTCATACGTTTGAGGATAGCTCCTATTGCGTAAAAGTCATTCTGGTGAAAAAGTTCGTATCACGGATGCATGTTCAGTTGTGTTTGTTCTTGATCTCAAGTCATGTTTTTTGATGGAATTGCGCCAATTTTTTTCATGAGTGTCGGCCATATCAGAATGCATCAACACACCAAATATGTGTATTCTGAGGCTCATACGTTTCAGGATAGCTCCTATTGCGTAAAAGTCATGCTTGTGAAAAAGTTCGTATCACGGATGCATGTTCAGTTGTGTTTGTTCTTGATCTCAAGTCATGTTTTTTGATGGAATTGCGCCAATTGTTTTAATGAGAGTCGGCCATATCAGAATGCATCGACACACCAAATATGTGTATTCTGAGGCTCATACGTTTGAGGATAGCTCCTATTGGGTAAAAGTCATTCTGGTGAAAAAGTTCGAATCACTGATGCATGTTCAGTTGTGTTTGTTCTTGACCTCAAGTCATGATTTTTGATGGAATTGCGCCAATTTTTTTCATGAGTGTCGGCCATATCAGAATGCATCAACACACCAAATATGTGTATTCTGAGGCTCATACGTTTCAGGATAGCTCCTATTGCGTAAATGTCATGCTGGTGAAAAAGTTCGAATCACTGAATTCATGTTCAGTTGTGTTTGTTCTTGATCTCAAGTCATGATTTTTGATGGAATTGCGCCAATTTTTTTCATGAGTGTCCGCCATATCAGAATGCATCAACACACAAAATAAGTGTATTCTGAGGCTCATACGTTTGAGGATAGCTCCTATTGCGTAAAAGTCATTCTGGTGAAAAAGTTCGTATCACGGATGCATGTTCAGTTGTGTTTGTTCTTGATCTCAAGTCATGATTTTTGATGGAATTGCGCCAATTTTTTTCATGAGTGTCGGCCATATCAGAATGCATCAACACACCAAATATGTGTATTCTGAGGCTCATACGTTTCAGGATAGCTCCTATTGCGTAAAAGTCATGCTTGTGAAAAAGTTCGTATCACGGATGCATGTTCAGTTGTGTTTGTTCTTGATCTCAAGTCATGTTTTTTGATGGAATTGCGCCAATTGTTTTCATGAGAGTCGGCCATATCAGAATGCATCGACACACCAAATATGTGTATTCTGAGGCTCATACGTTTGAGGATAGCTCCTATTGGGTAAAAGTCATTCTGGTGAAAAAGTTCGAATCACAGATGCATGTTCAGTTGTGTTTGTTCTTGACCTCAAGTCATGATTTTTGATGGAATTGCGCCAATTTTTTTCATGAGTGTCGGCCATATCAGAATGCATCAACACACCAAATATGTGTATTCTGAGGCTCATACGTTTGAGGATAGCTCCTATTGCGTAAATGTCATTCTGGTGAAAAAGTTCGAATCACTGATTCATGTTCAGTTGTGTTTGTTCTTGATCTCAAGTCATGTTTTTTGATGGAATTGCGCCAATTTTTTTCATGAGTGTCGGCCATATCAGAATGCATCAACACACCAAATATGTGTATTCTGAGGCTCATACGTTTGAGGATAGCTCCTATTGGGTCATTCTGGTGAAAAAATTCGAATCACAGATGCATGTTCAGTTGTGTTTGTTCTTGATCTCAAGTCATGAATTTTGATGGAATTGCGCCAATTTTTTTCATGAGTGTCGGCCATATCAGAATGCATCAACACACCAAATATGTGTATTCTGAGGCTCATACGTTTGAGGATAGCTCCTATTGCGTAAATGTCATGCTGGTGAAAAAGTTCGAATCACTGATTCATGTTCAGTTGTGTTTGTTCTTGATCTCAAGTCATGATTTTTGATGGAATTGCGCCAATTTTTTTCATGAGTGTCCGCCATATCAGAATGCATCGACACACCAAATATGTGTATTCTGAGGCTCATACGTTTGAGGATAGCTCCTATTGGGTAAAAGTCATTCTGGTGAAAAAGTTCGAATCACAGATGCATGTTCAGTTGTGTTTGTTCTTGACCTCAAGTCATGATTTTTGATGGAATTGCGCCAATTTTTTTCATGAGTGTCGGCCATATCAGAATGCATCAACACACCAAATATGTGTATTCTGAGGCTCATACGTTTGAGGATAGCTCCTATTGCGTAAATGTCATTCTGGTGAAAAAGTTCGAATCACTGATTCATGTTCAGTTGTGTTTGTTCTTGATCTCAAGTCATGATTTTTGATGGAATTGCGCCAATTTTTTTCATGAGTGTCGACCATATCAGAATGCATCAACACACAAAATATGTGTATTCTGAGGCTCATACGTTTGAGGATAGCTCCTATTGCGTAAAAGTCATTCTGGTGAAAAAGTTCGTATCACGGATGCATGTTCAGTTGTGTTTGTTCTTGATCTCAAGTCATGATTTTTGATGGAATTGCGCCAATTTTTTTCATGAGTGTCGACCATATCAGAATGCATCAACACACTAAATATGTGTATTCTGAGGCTCATACGTTTCAGGATAGCTCCTATTGCGTAAAAGTCATTCTGGTGAAAAAGTTCGTATCACGGATGCATGTTCAGTTGTGTTTGTTCTTGATCTCAAGTCATGTTTTTTGATGGAATTGCGCCAATTTTTTTCATGAGTGTCGGCCATATCAGAATGCATCAACACACCAAATATGTGTATTCTGAGGCTCATACGTTTCAGGATAGCTCCTATTGCGTAAAAGTCATGCTTGTGAAAAAGTTCGTATCACGGATGCATGTTCAGTTGTGTTTGTTCTTGATCTCAAGTCATGTTTTTTGATGGAATTGCGCCAATTGTTTTAATGAGAGTCGGCCATATCAGAATGCATCGACACACCAAATATGTGTATTCTGAGGCTCATACGTTTGAGGATAGCTCCTATTGGGTAAAAGTCATTCTGGTGAAAAAGTTCGAATCACTGATGCATGTTCAGTTGTGTTTGTTCTTGACCTCAAGTCATGATTTTTGATGGAATTGCGCCAATTTTTTTCATGAGTGTCCGCCATATCAGAATGCATCAACACACCAAATATGTGTATTCTGAGGCTCATACGTTTCAGGATAGCTCCTATTGCGTAAATGTCATGCTGGTGAAAAAGTTCGAATCACTGAATTCATGTTCAGTTGTGTTTGTTCTTGATCTCAAGTCATGATTTTTGATGGAATTGCGCCAATTTTTTTCATGAGTGTCCGCCATATCAGAATGCATCAACACACAAAATAAGTGTATTCTGAGGCTCATACGTTTGAGGATAGCTCCTATTGCGTAAAAGTCATTCTGGTGAAAAAGTTCGTATCACGGATGCATGTTCAGTTGTGTTTGTTCTTGATCTCAAGTCATGTTTTTTGATGGAATTGCGCCAATTGTTTTCATGAGAGTCGGCCATATCAGAATGCATCGACACACCAAATATGTGTATTCTGAGGCTCATACGTTTGAGGATAGCTCCTATTGGGTAAAAGTCATTCTGGTGAAAAAGTTCGAATCACAGATGCATGTTCAGTTGTGTTTGTTCTTGACCTCAAGTCATGATTTTTGATGGAATTGCGCCAATTTTTTTCATGAGTGTCGGCCATATCAGAATGCATCAACACACCAAATATGTGTATTCTGAGGCTCATACGTTTGAGGATAGCTCCTATTGCGTAAATGTCATTCTGGTGAAAAAGTTCGAATCACTGATTCATGTTCAGTTGTGTTTGTTCTTGATCTCAAGTCATGTTTTTTGATGGAATTGCGCCAATTTTTTTCATGAGTGTCGGCCATATCAGAATGCATCAACACACCAAATATGTGTATTCTGAGGCTCATACGTTTGAGGATAGCTCCTATTGGGTCATTCTGGTGAAAAAATTCGAATCACAGATGCATGTTCAGTTGTGTTTGTTCTTGATCTCAAGTCATGAATTTTGATGGAATTGCGCCAATTTTTTTCATGAGTGTCGGCCATATCAGAATGCATCAACACACCAAATATGTGTATTCTGAGGCTCATACGTTTGAGGATAGCTCCTATTGCGTAAAAGTCATGCTTGTGAAAAAGTTCGTATCACGGATGCATGTTCAGTTGTGTTTGTTCTTGATCTCAAGTCATGTTTTTTGATGGAATTGCGCCAATTGTTTTAATGAGAGTCGGCCATATCAGAATGCATCGACACACCAAATATGTGTATTCTGAGGCTCATACGTTTGAGGATAGCTCCTATTGGGTAAAAGTCATTCTGGTGAAAAAGTTCGAATCACAGATGCATGTTCAGTTGTGTTTGTTCTTGACCTCAAGTCATGATTTTTGATGGAATTGCGCCAATTTTTTTCATGAGTGTCGGCCATATCAGAATGCATCAACACACCAAATATGTGTATTCTGAGGCTCATACGTTTGAGGATAGCTCCTATTGGGTAAAAGTCATTCTGGTGAAAAAGTTCGTATCACAGATGCATGTTCAGTTGTGTTTGTTCTTGATCTCAAGTCATGATTTTTGATGGAATTGCGCCAATTTTTTTCATGAGTGTCGGCCATATCAGAATGCATCAACACACCAAATATGTGTATTCTGAGGCTCATACGTTTCAGGATAGCTCCTATTGCGTAAAAGTCATTCTGGTGAAAAAGTTCGTATCACGGATGCATGTTCAGTTGTGTTTGTTCTTGATCTCAAGTCATGATTTTTGATGGAATTGCGCCAATTTTTTTCATGAGTGTCGACCATATCAGAATGCATCAACACACTAAATATGTGTATTCTGAGGCTCATACGTTTCAGGATAGCTCCTATTGCGTAAAAGTCATTCTGGTGAAAAAGTTCGTATCACGGATGCATGTTCAGTTGTGTTTGTTCTTGATCTCAAGTCATGATTTTTGATGGAATTGCGCCAATTTTTTTCATGAGTGTCGGCCATATCAGAATGCATGCACACACCAAATATGTGTATTCTGAGGCTGATACGTTTGAGGATAGCTCCTATTGGGTCATTCTGGTGAAAAAATTCGAATCACAGATGCATGTTCAGTTGTGTTTGTTCTTGACCTCAAGTCATGATTTTTAATGGAATTGCGCCAATTTTTTTCATGAGTGTCGGCCATATCAGAATGCATCAACACACCAAATATGTGTATTCTGAGGCTCATACGTTTGAGGATAGCTCCTAATGGGTCATTCTGGTGAAAAAATTCGAATCACAGATGCATGTTCAGTTGTGTTTGTTCTTGATCTCAAGTCATGATTTTTGATGGAATTGCGCCAATTTTTTTCATGAGTGTCGACCATATCAGAATGCATCAACACACTAAATATGTGTATTCTGAGGCTCATACGTTTCAGGATAGCTCCTATTGCGTAAAAGTCATTCTGGTGAAAAAGTTCGTATCACGGATGCATGTTCAGTTGTGTTTGTTCTTGATCTCAAGTCATGTTTTTTGATGGAATTGCGCCAATTTTTTTCATGAGTGTCGGCCATATCAGAATGCATCAACACACCAAATATGTGTATTCTGAGGCTCATACGTTTCAGGATAGCTCCTATTGCGTAAAAGTCATGCTTGTGAAAAAGTTCGTATCACGGATGCATGTTCAGTTGTGTTTGTTCTTGATCTCAAGTCATGTTTTTTGATGGAATTGCGCCAATTGTTTTAATGAGAGTCGGCCATATCAGAATGCATCGACACACCAAATATGTGTATTCTGAGGCTCATACGTTTGAGGATAGCTCCTATTGGGTAAAAGTCATTCTGGTGAAAAAGTTCGAATCACTGATGCATGTTCAGTTGTGTTTGTTCTTGACCTCAAGTCATGATTTTTGATGGAATTGCGCCAATTTTTTTCATGAGTGTCCGCCATATCAGAATGCATCAACACACCAAATATGTGTATTCTGAGGCTCATACGTTTCAGGATAGCTCCTATTGCGTAAATGTCATGCTGGTGAAAAAGTTCGAATCACTGAATTCATGTTCAGTTGTGTTTGTTCTTGATCTCAAGTCATGATTTTTGATGGAATTGCGCCAATTTTTTTCATGAGTGTCCGCCATATCAGAATGCATCAACACACAAAATAAGTGTATTCTGAGGCTCATACGTTTGAGGATAGCTCCTATTGCGTAAAAGTCATTCTGGTGAAAAAGTTCGTATCACGGATGCATGTTCAGTTGTGTTTGTTCTTGATCTCAAGTCATGTTTTTTGATGGAATTGCGCCAATTGTTTTCATGAGAGTCGGCCATATCAGAATGCATCGACACACCAAATATGTGTATTCTGAGGCTCATACGTTTGAGGATAGCTCCTATTGGGTAAAAGTCATTCTGGTGAAAAAGTTCGAATCACAGATGCATGTTCAGTTGTGTTTGTTCTTGACCTCAAGTCATGATTTTTGATGGAATTGCGCCAATTTTTTTCATGAGTGTCGGCCATATCAGAATGCATCAACACACCAAATATGTGTATTCTGAGGCTCATACGTTTGAGGATAGCTCCTATTGCGTAAATGTCATTCTGGTGAAAAAGTTCGAATCACTGATTCATGTTCAGTTGTGTTTGTTCTTGATCTCAAGTCATGTTTTTTGATGGAATTGCGCCAATTTTTTTCATGAGTGTCGGCCATATCAGAATGCATCAACACACCAAATATGTGTATTCTGAGGCTCATACGTTTGAGGATAGCTCCTATTGGGTCATTCTGGTGAAAAAATTCGAATCACAGATGCATGTTCAGTTGTGTTTGTTCTTGATCTCAAGTCATGAATTTTGATGGAATTGCGCCAATTTTTTTCATGAGTGTCGGCCATATCAGAATGCATCAACACACCAAATATGTGTATTCTGAGGCTCATACGTTTGAGGATAGCTCCTATTGCGTAAATGTCATTCTGGTGAAAAAGTTCGAATCACTGATTCATGTTCAGTTGTGTTTGTTCTTGATCTCAAGTCATGTTTTTTGATGGAATTGCGCCAATTGTTTTCATGAGAGTCGGCCATATCAGAATGCATCGACACACCAAATATGTGTATTCTGAGGCTCATACGTTTGAGGATAGCTCCTATTGGGTAAAAGTCATTCTGGTGAAAAAGTTCGAATCACAGATGCATGTTCAGTTGTGTTTGTTCTTGACCTCAAGTCATGATTTTTGATGGAATTGCGCCAATTTTTTTCATGAGTGTCGGCCATATCAGAATGCATCAACACACCAAATATGTGTATTCTGAGGCTCATACGTTTGAGGATAGCTCCTATTGCGTAAATGTCATTCTGGTGAAAAAGTTCGAATCACTGATTCATGTTCAGTTGTGTTTGTTCTTGATCTCAAGTCATGTTTTTTGATGGAATTGCGCCAATTTTTTTCATGAGTGTCGGCCATATCAGAATGCATCAACACACCAAATATGTGTATTCTGAGGCTCATACGTTTGAGGATAGCTCCTATTGGGTCATTCTGGTGAAAAAATTCGAATCACAGATGCATGTTCAGTTGTGTTTGTTCTTGATCTCAAGTCATGAATTTTGATGGAATTGCGCCAATTTTTTTCATGAGTGTCGGCCATATCAGAATGCATCAACACACCAAATATGTGTATTCTGAGGCTCATACGTTTGAGGATAGCTCCTATTGCGTAAAAGTCATGCTTGTGAAAAAGTTCGTATCACGGATGCATGTTCAGTTGTGTTTGTTCTTGATCTCAAGTCATGTTTTTTGATGGAATTGCGCCAATTGTTTTAATGAGAGTCGGCCATATCAGAATGCATCGACACACCAAATATGTGTATTCTGAGGCTCATACGTTTGAGGATAGCTCCTATTGGGTAAAAGTCATTCTGGTGAAAAAGTTCGAATCACAGATGCATGTTCAGTTGTGTTTGTTCTTGACCTCAAGTCATGATTTTTGATGGAATTGCGCCAATTTTTTTCATGAGTGTCGGCCATATCAGAATGCATCAACACACCAAATATGTGTATTCTGAGGCTCATACGTTTCAGGATAGCTCCTATTGCGTAAAAGTCATTCTGGTGAAAAAGTTCGTATCACGGATGCATGTTCAGTTGTGTTTGTTCTTGATCTCAAGTCATGATTTTTGATGGAATTGCGCCAATTTTTTTCATGAGTGTCGACCATATCAGAATGCATCAACACACTAAATATGTGTATTCTGAGGCTCATACGTTTGAGGATAGCTCCTATTGCGTAAAAGTCATTCTGGTGAAAAAGTTCGTATCACGGATGCATGTTCAGTTGTGTTTGTTCTTGATCTCAAGTCATGATTTTTGATGGAATTGCGCCAATTTTTTTCATGAGTGTCGGCCATATCAGAATGCATGCACACACCAAATATGTGTATTCTGAGGCTGATACGTTTGAGGATAGCTCCTATTGGGTCATTCTGGTGAAAAAATTCGAATCACAGATGCATGTTCAGTTGTGTTTGTTCTTGATCTCAAGTCATGAATTTTGATGGAATTGCGCCAATCTTTTTCATGAGTTTCGGCCATATCAGAATGCATCAACACACCAAATATGTGTATTCTGAGGCTCATACGTTTGAGGATAGCTCCTATTGCGTAAATGTCATGCTGGTGAAAAAGTTCGAATCACTGAATTCATGTTCAGTTGTGTTTGTTCTTGATCTCAAGTCATGATTTTTGATGGAATTGCGCCAATTTTTTTCATGAGTGTCGGCCATATCAGAATGCATCAACACACCAAATATGTGTATTCTGAGGCTCATACGTTTCAGGATAGCTCCTATTGCGTAAAAGTCATGCTTGTGAAAAAGTTCGTATCACGGATGCATGTTCAGTTGTGTTTGTTCTTGATCTCAAGTCATGTTTTTTGATGGAATTGCGCCAATTGTTTTAATGAGAGTCGGCCATATCAGAATGCATCGACACACCAAATATGTGTATTCTGAGGCTCATACGTTTGAGGATAGCTCCTATTGGGTAAAAGTCATTCTGGTGAAAAAGTTCGAATCACTGATGCATGTTCAGTTGTGTTTGTTCTTGACCTCAAGTCATGATTTTTGATGGAATTGCGCCAATTTTTTTCATGAGTGTCGGCCATATCAGAATGCATCAACACACCAAATATGTGTATTCTGAGGCTCATACGTTTGAGGATAGCTCCTATTGGGTAAAAGTCATTCTGGTGAAAAAGTTCGTATCACGGATGCATGTTCAGTTGTGTTTGTTCTTGATCTCAAGTCATGATTTTTGATGGAATTGCGCCAATTTTTTTCATGAGTGTCGGCCATATCAGAATGCATCAACACACCAAATATGTGTATTCTGAGGCTCATACGTTTCAGGATAGCTCCTATTGCGTAAAAGTCATGCTTGTGAAAAAGTTCGAATCACGGATGCATGTTCAGTTGTGTTTGTTCTTGATCTCAAGTCATGTTTTTTGATGGAATTGCGCCAATTTTTTTCATGAGTGTCCGCCATATCAGAATGCATCGACACACCAAATATGTGTATTCTGAGGCTCATACGTTTGAGGATAGCTCCTATTGGGTAAAAGTCATTCTGGTGAAAAAATTCGAATCACAGATGCATGTTCAGTTGTGTTTGTTCTTGACCTCAAGTCATGATTTTTGATGGAATTGCGCCAATTTTTTTCATGAGTGTCGGCCATATCAGAATGCATCAACACACCAAATATGTGTATTCTGAGGCTCATACGTTTGAGGATAGCTCCTATTGCGTAAATGTCATTCTGGTGAAAAAGTTCGAATCACTGATTCATGTTCAGTTGTGTTTGTTCTTGATCTCAAGTCATGTTTTTTGATGGAATTGCGCCAATTGTTTTCATGAGTGTCGGCCATATCAGAATGCATCAACACACCAAATATGTGTATTCTGAGCCTCATACGTTTGAGGATAGCTCCTATTGCGTAAATGTGATGCTGGTGAAAAAGTTCGTATCACGGATGCATGTTCAGTTGTGTTTGTTCTTGATCTCAAGTCATGTTTTTTGATGGAATTGCGCCAATTGTTTTCATGAGAGTCGGCCATATCAGAATGCATCGACACACCAAATATGTGTATTCTGAGGCTCATACGTTTGAGGATAGCTCCTATTGGGTAAAAGTCATTCTGGTGAAAAAGTTCGTATCACTGATGCATGTTCAGTTGTGTTTGTTCTTGACCTCAAGTCATGATTTTTGATGGAATTGCGCCAATTTTTTTGATGAGTGTCGGCCATATCAGAATGCATCAACACACCAAATATGTGTATTCTGAGGCTCATACGTTTCAGGATAGCTCCTATTGCGTAAATGTCATGCTGGTGAAAAAGTTCGAATCACTGAATTCATGTTCAGTTGTGTTTGTTCTTGATCTCAAGTCATGATTTTTGATGGAATTGCGCCAATTTTTTTCATGAGTGTCGGCCATATCAGAATGCATCAACACACCAAATATGTGTATTCTGAGGCTCATACGTTTGAGGATAGCTCCTATTGGGTCATTCTGGTGAAAAAATTCGAATCACAGATGCATGTTCAGTTGTGTTTGTTCTTGATCTCAAGTCATGAATTTTGATGGAATTGCGCCAATTTTTTTCATGAGTGTCGGCCATATCAGAATGCATCAACACACCAAATATGTGTATTCTGAGGCTCATACGTTTGAGGATAGCTCCTATTGCGTAAATGTCATGCTTGTGAAAAAGTTCGAATCACTGATGAATGTTCAGTTGTGTTTGTTCTTGATCTCAAGTCATGATTTTTGATGGAATTGCGCCAATTTTTTTCATGAGTGTCCGCCATATCAGAATGCATCGACACACCAAATATGTGTATTCTGAGGCTCATACGTTTGAGGATAGCTCCTATTGGGTAAAAGTCATTCTGGTGAAAAAGTTCGAATCACAGATGCATGTTCAGTTGTGTTTGTTCTTGATCTCAAGTCATGATTTTTGATGGAATTGCGCCAATTTTTTTCATGAGTGTCGGCCATATCAGAATGCATCAACACACCAAATATGTGTATTCTGAGGCTCATACGTTTGAGGATAGCTCCTATTGCGTAAAAGTCATTCTGGTGAAAAAGTTCGTATCACCGATGCATGTTCAGTTGTGTTTGTTCTTGATCTCAAGTCATGATTTTTGATGGAATTGCGCCAATTTTTTTCATGAGTGTCGGCCATATCAGAATGCATGCACACACCAAATATGTGTATTCTGAGGCTGATACGTTTGAGGATAGCTCCTATTGGGTCATTCTGGTGAAAAAATTCGAATCACAGATGCATGTTCAGTTGTGTTAGTTCTTGATCTCAAGTCATGATTTTTGATGGAATTGCGCCAATTTTTTTCATGAGTGTCGGCCATATCAGAATGCATCAACACACCAAATATGTGTATTCTGAGCCTCATACGTTTGAGGATAGCTCCTATTGCGCAAATGTCATGCTGGTGAAAAAGTTCGAATCACTGAATTCATGTTCAGTTGTGTTTGTTCTTGATCTCAAGTCATGATTTTTGATGGAATTGCGCCAATTTTTTTGATGAGTGTCCGCCATATAAGAATGCATCAACACACCAAATATGTGTATTCTGAGGCTCATACGTTTGAGGATAGCTCCTATTGCGTAAATGTCATGCTGGTGAAAAAGTTCGAATCACTGATGAATGTTCAGTTGTGTTTGTTCTTGATCTCAAGTCATGAATTTTGATGGAATTGGGCCAATTTTTTTCATGAGTGTCCGCCATATCAGAATGCATCGACACACCAAATATGTGTATTCTGAGGCTCATACGTTTGAGGATAGCTCCTATTGGGTAAAAGTCATTCTGGTGAAAAAGTTCGAATCACAGATGCATGTTCAGTTGTGTTTGTTCTTGACCTCAAGTCATGATTTTTGATGGAATTGCGCCAATTTTTTTCATGAGTGTCGGCCATATCAGAATGCATCAACACACCAAATATGTGTATTCTGAGGCTCATACGTTTGAGGATAGCTCCTATTGCGTAAATGTCATTCTGGTGAAAAAGTTCGAATCACTGATGAATGTTCAGTTGTGTTTGTTCTTGATCTCAAGTCATGATTTTTGATGGAATTGCGCCAATTTTTTTCATGAGTGTCGGCCATATCGGAATGCATCAACACACCAAATATGTGTATTCTGAGGCTCATACGTTTCAGGATAGCTCCTATTGCGTAAAAGTCATTCTGGTGAAAAAGTTCGTATCACTGATGCATGTTCAGTTGTGTTTGTTCTTGATCTCAAGTCATGATTTTTGATGGAATTGCGCCAATTTTTTTCATGAGTGTCGGCCATATCAGAATGCATCAACACACCAAATATGTGTATTCTGAGGCTGATACGTTTGAGGATAGCTCCTATTGGGTCATTCTGGTGAAAAAATTCGAATCACAGATGCATGTTCAGTTGTGTTTGTTCTTGATCTCAAGTCATGTTTTTTGATGGAATTGCGCCAATTGTTTTAATGAGAGTCGGCCATATCAGAATGCATCGACACACCAAATATGTGTATTCTGAGGCTCATACGTTTGAGGATAGCTCCTATTGGGTAAAAGTCATTCTGGTGAAAAAGTTCGAATCACTGATGCATGTTCAGTTGTGTTTGTTCTTGACCTCAAGTCATGATTTTTGATGGAATTGCGCCAATTTTTTTCATGAGTGTCGGCCATATCAGAATGCATCAACACACCAAATATGTGTATTCTGAGGCTCATACGTTTGAGGATAGCTCCTATTGGGTAAAAGTCATTCTGGTGAAAAAGTTCGTATCACGGATGCATGTTCAGTTGTGTTTGTTCTTGATCTCAAGTCATGATTTTTGATGGAATTGCGCCAATTTTTTTCATGAGTGTCGGCCATATCAGAATGCATCAACACACCAAATATGTGTATTCTGAGGCTCATACGTTTCAGGATAGCTCCTATTGCGTAAAAGTCATGCTTTTGAAAAAGTTCGTATCACGGATGCATGTTCAGTTGTGTTTGTTCTTGATCTCAAGTCATGATTTTTGATGGAATTGCGCCAATTTTTTTCATGAGTGTCGGCCATATCAGAATGCATCAACACACCAAATATGTGTATTCTGAGGCTGATACGTTTGAGGATAGCTCCTATTGGGTCATTCTGGTGAAAAAATTCGAATCACAGATGCATGTTCAGTTGTGTTTGTTCTTGATCTCAAGTCATGTTTTTTGATGGAATTGCGCCAATTGTTTTAATGAGAGTCGGCCATATCAGAATGCATCGACACACCAAATATGTGTATTCTGAGGCTCATACGTTTGAGGATAGCTCCTATTGGGTAAAAGTCATTCTGGTGAAAAAGTTCGAATCACTGATGCATGTTCAGTTGTGTTTGTTCTTGACCTCAAGTCATGATTTTTGATGGAATTGCGCCAATTTTTTTCATGAGTGTCGGCCATATCAGAATGCATCAACACACCAAATATGTGTATTCTGAGGCTCATACGTTTGAGGATAGCTCCTATTGGGTAAAAGTCATTCTGGTGAAAAAGTTCGTATCACGGATGCATGTTCAGTTGTGTTTGTTCTTGATCTCAAGTCATGTTTTTTGATGGAATTGCGCCAATTGTTTTCATGAGAGTCGGCCATATCAGAATGCATCGACACACCAAATATGTGTATTCTGAGGCTCATACGTTTGAGGATAGCTCCTATTGGGTAAAAGTCATTCTGGTGAAAAAGTTCGAATCACAGATGCATGTTCAGTTGTGTTTGTTCTTGACCTCAAGTCATGATTTTTGATGGAATTGCGCCAATTTTTTTCATGAGTGTCGGCCATATCAGAATGCATCAACACACCAAATATGTGTATTCTGAGGCTCATACGTTTGAGGATAGCTCCTATTGCGTAAATGTCATTCTGGTGAAAAAGTTCGAATCACTGATTCATGTTCAGTTGTGTTTGTTCTTGATCTCAAGTCATGTTTTTTGATGGAATTGCGCCAATTGTTTTCATGAGTGTCGGCCATATCAGAATGCATCAACACACCAAATATGTGTATTCTGAGCCTCATACGTTTGAGGATAGCTCCTATTGCGTAAATGTGATGCTGGTGAAAAAGTTCGTATCACGGATGCATGTTCAGTTGTGTTTGTTCTTGATCTCAAGTCATGTTTTTTGATGGAATTGCGCCAATTGTTTTCATGAGAGTCGGCCATATCAGAATGCATCGACACACCAAATATGTGTATTCTGAGGCTCATACGTTTGAGGATAGCTCCTATTGGGTAAAAGTCATTCTGGTGAAAAAGTTCGAATCACTGATGCATGTTCAGTTGTGTTTGTTCTTGACCTCAAGTCATGATTTTTGATGGAATTGCGCCAATTTTTTTGATGAGTGTCGGCCATATCAGAATGCATCAACACACCAAATATGTGTATTCTGAGGCTCATACGTTTGAGGATAGCTCCTATTGCGTACAAGTCATTCTGGTGAAAAAGTTCGAATCACTGAATTCATGTTCAGTTGTGTTTGTTCTTGATCTCAAGTCATGATTTTTGATGGAATTGCGCCAATTTTTTTCATGAGTGTCGGCCATATCAGAATGCATCAACACACCAAATATGTGTATTCTGAGGCTCATACGTTTGAGGATAGCTCCTATTGGGTCATTCTGGTGAAAAAATTCGAATCACAGATGCATGTTCAGTTGTGTTTGTTCTTGATCTCAAGTCATGAATTTTGATGGAATTGCGCCAATTTTTTTCATGAGTGTCGGCCATATCAGAATGCATCAACACACCAAATATGTGTATTCTGAGGCTCATACGTTTGAGGATAGCTCCTATTGCGTAAATGTCATGCTGGTGAAAAAGTTCGAATCACTGATGAATGTTCAGTTGTGTTTGTTCTTGATCTCAAGTCATGATTTTTGATGGAATTGCGCCAATTTTTTTCATGAGTGTCGGCCATATCAGAATGCATGCACACACCAAATATGTGTATTCTGAGGCTCATACGTTTGAGGATAGCTCCTATTGGGTCATTCTGGTGAAAAAATTCGAATCACAGATGCATGTTCAGTTGTGTTAGTTCTTGATCTCAAGTCATGATTTTTGATGGAATTGCGCCAATTTTTTTCATGAGTGTCGGCCATATCAGAATGCATCAACACACCAAATATGTGTATTCTGAGCCTCATACGTTTGAGGATAGCTCCTATTGCGTAAATGTCATGCTGGTGAAAAAGTTCGAATCACTGAATTCATGTTCAGTTGTGTTTGTTCTTGATCTCAAGTCATGAATTTTGATGGAATTGGGCCAATTTTTTTCATGAGTGTCCGCCATATCAGAATGCATCGACACACCAAATATGTGTATTCTGAGGCTCATAAGTTTGAGGATAGCTCCTATTGGGTAAAAGTCATTCTGGTGAAAACGTTCGAATCACAGATGCATGTTCAGTTGTGTTTGTTCTTGACCTCAAGTCATGATTTTTGATGGAATTGCGCCAATTTTTTTCATGAGTGTCGGCCATATCAGAATGCATCAACACACCAAATATGTGTATTCTGAGGCTCATACGTTTGAGGATAGCTCCTATTGCGTAAATGTCATTCTGGTGAAAAAGTTCGAATCACTGATGAATGTTCAGTTGTGTTTGTTCTTGATCTCAAGTCATGATTTTTGATGGAATTGCGCCAATTTTTTTCATGAGTGTCGGCCATATCAGAATGCATCAACACACCAAATATGTGTATTCTGAGGCTCATACGTTTCAGGATAGCTCCTATTGCGTAAAAGTCATTCTGGTGAAAAAGTTCGTATCACTGATGCATGTTCAGTTGTGTTTGTTCTTGATCTCAAGTCATGATTTTTGATGGAATTGCGCCAATTTTTTTCATGAGTGTCGGCCATATCAGAATGCATCAACACACCAAATATGTGTATTCTGAGGCTGATACGTTTGAGGATAGCTCCTATTGGGTCATTCTGGTGAAAAAATTCGAATCACAGATGCATGTTCAGTTGTGTTTGTTCTTGATCTCAAGTCATGATTTTTGATGGAATTGCGCCAATTTTTTTCATGAGTGTCGGCCATATCAGAATGCATCAACACACCAAATATGTGTATTCTGAGCCTCATACGTTTGAGGATAGCTCCTATTGCGTAAATGTGATGCTGGTGAAAAAGTTCGTATCACGGATGCATGTTCAGTTGTGTTTGTTCTTGATCTCAAGTCATGATTTTTGATGGAATTGCGCCAATTTTTTTCATGAGTGTCCGACATATCAGAATGCATCAACACACAAAATAAGTGTATTCTGAGGCTCATACGTTTGAGGATAGCTCCTACTGCGTAAAAGTCATTCTGGTGAAAAAGTTCGTATCACGGATGCATGTTCAGTTGTGTTTGTTCTTGATCTCAAGTCATGATTTTTGATGGAATTGCGCCAATTTTTTTCATGAGTGTCGGCCATATCAGAATGCATCAACACACCAAGTATGTGTATTCTGAGGCTCATACCTTTCAGGATAGCTCCTATTGGGTAAAAGTCATTCTGGTGAAAAAGTTCGTATCACTGATGCATGTTCAGTTGTGTTTGTTCTTGATCTCAAGTCATGTTTTTTGATGGAATTGCGCCAATTGTTTTCATGAGAGTCGGCCATATCAGAATGCATCGACACACCAAATATGTGTATTCTGAGGCTCATACGTTTGAGGATAGCTCCTATTGCGTAAATGTCATTCTGGTGAAAAAGTTCGAATCACTGAATTCATGTTCAGTTGTGTTTGTTCTTGATCTCAAGTCATGATTTTTGATGGAATTGCGCCAATTTTTTTCATGAGTGTCCGCCATATAAGAATGCATCAACACACCAAATATGTGTATTCTGAGGCTCATACGTTTGAGGATAGCTCCTATTGCGTAAAAGTCATTCTGGTGAAAAAGTTCGTATCACGGATGCATGTTCAGTTGTGTTTGTTCTTGATCTCAAGTCATGTTTTTTGATGGAATTGCGCCAATTTTTTTCATGAGTGTCGGCCATATCAGAATGCATCAACACACCAAATATGTGTATTCTGAGGCTCATACGTTTGAGGATAGCTCCTAATGGGTCATTCTGGTGAAAAAATTCGAATCACAGATGCATGTTCAGTTGTGTTTGTTCTTGATCTCAAGTCATGATTTTTGATGGAATTGCGCCAATTTTTTTCATGAGTGTCCGCCATATCAGAATGCATCGACACACCAAATATGTGTATTCTGAGGCTCATACGTTTGAGGATAGCTCTTATTGGGTAAAAGTCATTCTGGTGAAAAAGTTCGAATCACAGATGCATGTTCAGTTGTGTTTGTTCTTGACCTCAAGTCATGATTTTTGATGGAATTGCGCCAATTTTTTTCATGAGTGTCGGCCATATCAGAATGCATCAACACACCAAATATGTGTATTCTGAGGCTCATACGTTTGAGGATAGCTCCTATTGCGTAAATGTCATTCTGGTGAAAAAGTTCGTATCACGGATGCATGTTCAGTTGTGTTTGTTCTTGATCTCAAGTCATGATTTTTGATGGAATTGCGCCAATTTTTTTCATGAGTGTCGGCCATATCAGAATGCATGCACACACCAAATATGTGTATTCTGAGGCTGATACGTTTGAGGATAGCTCCTATTGGGTCATTCTGGTGAAAAAGTTCGAATCACAGATGCATGTTCAGTTGTGTTTGTTCTTGACCTCAAGTCATGATTTTTAATGGAATTGCGCCAATTTTTTTCATGAGTGTCGGCCATATCAGAATGCATCAACACACCAAATATGTGTATTCTGAGGCTCATACGTTTGAGGATAGCTCCTATTGCGTAAAAGTCATTCTGGTGAAAAAGTTCGTATCACGGATGCATGTTCAGTTGTGTTTGTTCTTGATCTCAAGTCATGATTTTTGATGGAATTGCGCCAATTTTTTTCATGAGTGTCGGCCATATCAGAATGCATGCACACACCAAATATGTGTATTCTGAGGCTGATACGTTTGAGGATAGCTCCTATTGGGTCATTCTGGTGAAAAAATTCGAATCACAGATGCATGTTCAGTTGTGTTTGTTCTTGATCTCAAGTCATGATTTTTGATGGAATTGCGCCAATTTTTTTCATGAGTGTCCGCCATATCAGAATGCACCGACACACCAAATATGTGTATTCTGAGGCTCATACGTTTGAGGATAGCTCCTATTGGGTAAAAGTCATTCTGGTGAAAAAGTTCGAATCACAGATGCATGTTCAGTTGTGTTTGTTCTTGACCTCAAGTCATGATTTTTGATGGAATTGCGCCAATTTTTTTCATGAGTGTCGGCCATATCAGAATGCATCAACACACCAAATATGTGTATTCTGAGGCTCATACGTTTGAGGATAGCTCCTATTGCGTAAATGTCATTCTGGTGAAAAAGTTCGTATCACGGATGCATGTTCAGTTGTGTTTGTTCTTGATCTCAAGTCATGATTTTTGATGGAATTGCGCCAATTTTTTTCATGAGTGTCGGCCATATCAGAATGCATGCACACACCAAATATGTGTATTCTGAGGCTGATACGTTTGAGGATAGCTCCTATTGGGTCATTCTGGTGAAAAAGTTCGAATCACAGATGCATGTTCAGTTGTGTTTGTTCTTGACCTCAAGTCATGATTTTTAATGGAATTGCGCCAATTTTTTTCATGAGTGTCGGCCATATCAGAATGCATCAACACACCAAATATGTGTATTCTGAGGCTCATACGTTTGAGGATAGCTCCTAATGGGTCATTCTGGTGAAAAAATTCGAATCACAGATGCATGTTCAGTTGTGTTTGTTCTTGATCTCAAGTCATGATTTTTGATGGAATTGCGCCAATTTTTTTCATGAGTGTCCGCCATATCAGAATGCATCGACACACCAAATATGTGTATTCTGAGGCTCATACGTTTGAGGATAGCTCTTATTGGGTAAAAGTCATTCTGGTGAAAAAGTTCGAATCACAGATGCATGTTCAGTTGTGTTTGTTCTTGACCTCAAGTCATGATTTTTGATGGAATTGCGCCAATTTTTTTCATGAGTGTCGGCCATATCAGAATGCATCAACACACCAAATATGTGTATTCTGAGGCTCATACGTTTGAGGATAGCTCCTATTGCGTAAATGTCATTCTGGTGAAAAAGTTCGAATCACTGATTCATGTTCAGTTGTGTTTGTTCTTGATCTCAAGTCATGATTTTTGATGGAATTGCGCCAATTTTTTTCATGAGTGTCCGCCATATCAGAATGCATCAACACACCAAATATGTGTATTCTGAGGCTCATACGTTTGAGGATAGCTCCTATTGCGTAAAAGTCATTCTGGTGAAAAAGTTCGTATCACGGATGCATGTTCAGTTGTGTTTGTTCTTGATCTCAAGTCATGATTTTTGATGGAATTGCGCCAATTTTTTTCATGAGTGTCGACCATATCAGAATGCATGCACACACCAAATATGTGTATTCTGAGGCTGATACGTTTGAGGATAGCTCCTATTGGGTCATTCTGGTGAAAAAATTCGAATCACAGATGCATGTTCAGTTGTGTTTGTTCTTGATCTCAAGTCATGATTTTTGATGGAATTGCGCCAATTTTTTTCATGAGTGTCCGCCATATCAGAATGCACCGACACACCAAATATGTGTATTCTGAGGCTCATACGTTTGAGGATAGCTCCTATTGGGTAAAAGTCATTTTGGTGAAAAAGTTCGAATCACAGATGCATGTTCAGTTGTGTTTGTTCTTGACCTCAAGTCATGATTTTTGATGGAATTGCGCCAATTTTTTTCATGAGTGTCGGCCATATCAGAATGCATCAACACACCAAATATGTGTATTCTGAGGCTCATACGTTTGAGGATAGCTCCTATTGCGTAAATGTCATTCTGGTGAAAAAGTTCGTATCACGGATGCATGTTCAGTTGTGTTTGTTCTTGATCTCAAGTCATGATTTTTGATGGAATTGCGCCAATTTTTTTCATGAGTGTCCGCCATATAAGAATGCATCAACACACCAAATATGTGTATTCTGAGGCTCATACGTTTGAGGATAGCTCCTATTGCGTAAAAGTCATTCTGGTGAAAAAGTTCGTATCACGGATGCATGTTCAGTTGTGTTTGTTCTTGATCTCAAGTCATGTTTTTTGATGGAATTGCGCCAATTTTTTTCATGAGTGTCGGCCATATCAGAATGCATCAACACACCAAATATGTGTATTCTGAGGCTCATACGTTTGAGGATAGCTCCTATTGGGTCATTCTGGTGAAAAAATTCGAATCACAGATGCATGTTCAGTTGTGTTTGTTCTTGATCTCAAGTCATGAATTTTGATGGAATTGCGCCAATTTTTTTCATGAGTGTCGGCCATATCAGAATGCATCAACACACCAAATATGTGTATTCTGAGGCTCATACGTTTGAGGATAGCTCCTATTGCGTAAATGTCATGCTGGTGAAAAAGTTCGAATCACTGAATTCATGTTCAGTTGTGTTTGTTCTTGATCTCAAGTCATGATTTTTGATGGAATTGCGCCAATTTTTTTCATGAGTGTCCGCCATATAAGAATGCATCAACACACCAAATATGTGTATTCTGAGGCTCATACGTTTGAGGATAGCTCCTATTGCGTAAAAGTCATTCTGGTGAAAAAGTTCGTATCACGGATGCATGTTCAGTTGTGTTTGTTCTTGATCTCAAGTCATGTTTTTTGATGGAATTGCGCCAATTTTTTTCATGAGTGTCGGCCATATCAGAATGCATCAACACACCAAATATGTGTATTCTGAGGCTCATACGTTTGAGGATAGCTCCTATTGGGTCATTCTGGTGAAAAAATTCGAATCACAGATGCATGTTCAGTTGTGTTTGTTCTTGATCTCAAGTCATGATTTTTGATGGAATTGCGCCAATTTTTTTCATGAGTGTCCGCCATATCAGAATGCATCGACACACCAAATATGTGTATTCTGAGGCTCATACGTTTGAGGATAGCTCCTATTGGGTAAAAGTCATTCTGGTGAAAAAGTTCGAATCACAGATGCATGTTCAGTTGTGTTTGTTCTTGACCTCAAGTCATGATTTTTGATGGAATTGCGCCAATTTTTTTCATGAGTGTCGGCCATATCAGAATGCATCAACACACCAAATATGTGTATTCTGAGGCTCATACGTTTGAGGATAGCTCCTATTGCGTAAATGTCATTCTGGTGAAAAAGTTCGAATCACTGATTCATGTTCAGTTGTGTTTGTTCTTGATCTCAAGTCATGATTTTTGATGGAATTGCGCCAATTTTTTTCATGAGTGTCCGCCATATCAGAATGCATCAACACACCAAATATGTGTATTCTGAGGCTCATACGTTTGAGGATAGCTCCTATTGCGTAAAAGTCATTCTGGTGAAAAAGTTCGTATCACGGATGCATGTTCAGTTGTGTTTGTTCTTGATCTCAAGTCATGTTTTTTGATGGAATTGCGCCAATTTTTTTCATGAGTGTCGACCATATCAGAATGCATGCACACACCAAATATGTGTATTCTGAGGCTCATACGTTTGAGGATAGCTCCTATTGGGTCATTCTGGTGAAAAAATTCGAATCACAGATGCATGTTCAGTTGTGTTTGTTCTTGATCTCAAGTCATGATTTTTGATGGAATTGCGCCAATTTTTTTCATGAGTGTCCGCCATATCAGGATGCATCGACACACCAAATATGTGTATTCTGAGGCTCATACGTTTGAGGATAGCTCCTATTGGGTAAAAGTCATTCTGGTGAAAAAGTTCGAATCACAGATGCATGTTCAGTTGTGTTTGTTCTTGACCTCAAGTCATGATTTTTGATGGAATTGCGCCAATTTTTTTCATGAGTGTCGGCCATATCAGAATGCATCAACACACCAAATATGTGTATTCTGAGGCTCATACGTTTGAGGATAGCTCCTATTGCGTAAATGTCATTCTGGTGAAAAAGTTCGAATCACTGATTCATGTTCAGTTGTGTTTGTTCTTGATCTCAAGTCATGATTTTTGATGGAATTGCGCCAATTTTTTTCATGAGTGTCCGCCATATCAGAATGCATCAACACACCAAATATGTGTATTCTGAGGCTCATACGTTTGAGGATAGCTCCTATTGCGTAAAAGTCATTCTGGTGAAAAAGTTCGTATCACAGATGCATGTTCAGTTGTGTTTGTTCTTGATCTCAAGTCATGTTTTTTGATGGAATTGCGCCAATTTTTTTCATGAGTGTCGACCATATCAGAATGCATGCACACACCAAATATGTGTATTCTGAGGCTGATACGTTTGAGGATAGCTCCTATTGGGTCATTCTGGTGAAAATATTCGAATCACAGATGCATGTTCAGTTGTGTTTGTTCTTGATCTCAAGTCATGATTTTTGATGGAATTGCGCCAATTTTTTTCATGAGTGTCCGCCATATCAGAATGCACCGACACACCAAATATGTGTATTCTGAGGCTCATACGTTTGAGGATAGCTCCTATTGGGTAAAAGTCATTCTGGTGAAAAAGTTCGAATCACAGATGCATGTTCAGTTGTGTTTGTTCTTGACCTCAAGTCATGATTTTTGATGGAATTGCGCCAATTTTTTTCATGAGTGTCGGCCATATCAGAATGCATCAACACACCAAATATGTGTATTCTGAGGCTCATACGTTTGAGGATAGCTCCTATTGCGTAAATGTCATTCTGGTGAAAAAGTTCGTATCACGGATGCATGTTCAGTTGTGTTTGTTCTTGATCTCAAGTCATGATTTTTGATGGAATTGCGCCAATTTTTTTCATGAGTGTCGGCCATATCAGAATGCATGCACACACCAAATATGTGTATTCTGAGGCTCATACGTTTGAGGATAGCTCCTAATGGGTCATTCTGGTGAAAAAATTCGAATCACAGATGCATGTTCAGTTGTGTTTGTTCTTGATCTCAAGTCATGATTTTTGATGGAATTGCGCCAATTTTTTTCATGAGTGTCCGCCATATCAGAATGCATCGACACACCAAATATGTGTATTCTGAGGCTCATACGTTTGAGGATAGCTCTTATTGGGTAAAAGTCATTCTGGTGAAAAAGTTCGAATCACAGATGCATGTTCAGTTGTGTTTGTTCTTGACCTCAAGTCATGATTTTTGATGGAATTGCGCCAATTTTTTTCATGAGTGTCGGCCATATCAGAATGCATCAACACACCAAATATGTGTATTCTGAGGCTCATACGTTTGAGGATAGCTCCTATTGCGTAAATGTCATTCTGGTGAAAAAGTTCGAATCACTGATTCATGTTCAGTTGTGTTTGTTCTTGATCTCAAGTCATGATTTTTGATGGAATTGCGCCAATTTTTTTCATGAGTGTCCGCCATATCAGAATGCATCAACACACCAAATATGTGTATTCTGAGGCTCATACGTTTGAGGATAGCTCCTATTGCGTAAAAGTCATTCTGGTGAAAAAGTTCGTATCACGGATGCATGTTCAGTTGTGTTTGTTCTTGATCTCAAGTCATGATTTTTGATGGAATTGCGCCAATTTTTTTCATGAGTGTCGACCATATCAGAATGCATGCACACACCAAATATGTGTATTCTGAGGCTGATACGTTTGAGGATAGCTCCTATTGGGTCATTCTGGTGAAAAAATTCGAATCACAGATGCATGTTCAGTTGTGTTTGTTCTTGATCTCAAGTCATGATTTTTGATGGAATTGCGCCAATTTTTTTCATGAGTGTCCGCCATATCAGAATGCACCGACACACCAAATATGTGTATTCTGAGGCTCATACGTTTGAGGATAGCTCCTATTGGGTAAAAGTCATTTTGGTGAAAAAGTTCGAATCACAGATGCATGTTCAGTTGTGTTTGTTCTTGACCTCAAGTCATGATTTTTGATGGAATTGCGCCAATTTTTTTCATGAGTGTCGGCCATATCAGAATGCATCAACACACCAAATATGTGTATTCTGAGGCTCATACGTTTGAGGATAGCTCCTATTGCGTAAATGTCATTCTGGTGAAAAAGTTCGTATCACGGATGCATGTTCAGTTGTGTTTGTTCTTGATCTCAAGTCATGATTTTTGATGGAATTGCGCCAATTTTTTTCATGAGTGTCCGCCATATAAGAATGCATCAACACACCAAATATGTGTATTCTGAGGCTCATACGTTTGAGGATAGCTCCTATTGCGTAAAAGTCATTCTGGTGAAAAAGTTCGTATCACGGATGCATGTTCAGTTGTGTTTGTTCTTGATCTCAAGTCATGTTTTTTGATGGAATTGGGCCAATTTTTTTCATGAGTGTCGGCCATATCAGAATGCATCAACACACCAAATATGTGTATTCTGAGGCTCATACGTTTGAGGATAGCTCCTATTGGGTCATTCTGGTGAAAAAATTCGAATCACAGATGCATGTTCAGTTGTGTTTGTTCTTGATCTCAAGTCATGAATTTTGATGGAATTGCGCCAATTTTTTTCATGAGTGTCGGCCATATCAGAATGCATCAACACACCAAATATGTGTATTCTGAGGCTCATACGTTTGAGGATAGCTCCTATTGCGTAAATGTCATGCTGGTGAAAAAGTTCGAATCACTGAATTCATGTTCAGTTGTGTTTGTTCTTGATCTCAAGTCATGATTTTTGATGGAATTGCGCCAATTTTTTTCATGAGTGTCCGCCATATAAGAATGCATCAACACACCAAATATGTGTATTCTGAGGCTCATACGTTTGAGGATAGCTCCTATTGCGTAAAAGTCATTCTGGTGAAAAAGTTCGTATCACGGATGCATGTTCAGTTGTGTTTGTTCTTGATCTCAAGTCATGTTTTTTGATGGAATTGCGCCAATTTTTTTCATGAGTGTCGGCCATATCAGAATGCATCAACACACCAAATATGTGTATTCTGAGGCTCATACGTTTGAGGATAGCTCCTATTGGGTCATTCTGGTGAAAAAATTCGAATCACAGATGCATGTTCAGTTGTGTTTGTTCTTGATCTCAAGTCATGATTTTTGATGGAATTGCGCCAATTTTTTTCATGAGTGTCCGCCATATCAGAATGCATCGACACACCAAATATGTGTATTCTGAGGCTCATACGTTTGAGGATAGCTCCTATTGGGTAAAAGTCATTCTGGTGAAAAAGTTCGAATCACAGATGCATGTTCAGTTGTGTTTGTTCTTGACCTCAAGTCATGATTTTTGATGGAATTGCGCCAATTTTTTTCATGAGTGTCGGCCATATCAGAATGCATCAACACACCAAATATGTGTATTCTGAGGCTCATACGTTTGAGGATAGCTCCTATTGCGTAAATGTCATTCTGGTGAAAAAGTTCGAATCACTGATTCATGTTCAGTTGTGTTTGTTCTTGATCTCAAGTCATGATTTTTGATGGAATTGCGCCAATTTTTTTCATGAGTGTCCGCCATATCAGAATGCATCAACACACCAAATATGTGTATTCTGAGGCTCATACGTTTGAGGATAGCTCCTATTGCGTAAAAGTCATTCTGGTGAAAAAGTTCGTATCACGGATGCATGTTCAGTTGTGTTTGTTCTTGATCTCAAGTCATGTTTTTTGATGGAATTGCGCCAATTTTTTTCATGAGTGTCGACCATATCAGAATGCATGCACACACCAAATATGTGTATTCTGAGGCTCATACGTTTGAGGATAGCTCCTATTGGGTCATTCTGGTGAAAAAATTCGAATCACAGATGCATGTTCAGTTGTGTTTGTTCTTGATCTCAAGTCATGATTTTTGATGGAATTGCGCCAATTTTTTTCATGAGTGTCCGCCATATCAGGATGCATCGACACACCAAATATGTGTATTCTGAGGCTCATACGTTTGAGGATAGCTCCTATTGGGTAAAAGTCATTCTGGTGAAAAAGTTCGAATCACAGATGCATGTTCAGTTGTGTTTGTTCTTGACCTCAAGTCATGATTTTTGATGGAATTGCGCCAATTTTTTTCATGAGTGTCGGCCATATCAGAATGCATCAACACACCAAATATGTGTATTCTGAGGCTCATACGTTTGAGGATAGCTCCTATTGCGTAAATGTCATTCTGGTGAAAAAGTTCGAATCACTGATTCATGTTCAGTTGTGTTTGTTCTTGATCTCAAGTCATGATTTTTGATGGAATTGCGCCAATTTTTTTCATGAGTGTCCGCCATATCAGAATGCATCAACACACCAAATATGTGTATTCTGAGGCTCATACGTTTGAGGATAGCTCCTATTGCGTAAAAGTCATTCTGGTGAAAAAGTTCGTATCACAGATGCATGTTCAGTTGTGTTTGTTCTTGATCTCAAGTCATGTTTTTTGATGGAATTGCGCCAATTTTTTTCATGAGTGTCGACCATATCAGAATGCATGCACACACCAAATATGTGTATTCTGAGGCTGATACGTTTGAGGATAGCTCCTATTGGGTCATTCTGGTGAAAATATTCGAATCACAGATGCATGTTCAGTTGTGTTTGTTCTTGATCTCAAGTCATGATTTTTGATGGAATTGCGCCAATTTTTTTCATGAGTGTCCGCCATATCAGAATGCACCGACACACCAAATATGTGTATTCTGAGGCTCATACGTTTGAGGATAGCTCCTATTGGGTAAAAGTCATTCTGGTGAAAAAGTTCGAATCACAGATGCATGTTCAGTTGTGTTTGTTCTTGACCTCAAGTCATGATTTTTGATGGAATTGCGCCAATTTTTTTCATGAGTGTCGGCCATATCAGAATGCATCAACACACCAAATATGTGTATTCTGAGGCTCATACGTTTGAGGATAGCTCCTATTGCGTAAATGTCATTCTGGTGAAAAAGTTCGTATCACGGATGCATGTTCAGTTGTGTTTGTTCTTGATCTCAAGTCATGATTTTTGATGGAATTGCGCCAATTTTTTTCATGAGTGTCGGCCATATCAGAATGCATGCACACACCAAATATGTGTATTCTGAGGCTCATACGTTTGAGGATAGCTCCTATTGGGTCATTCTGGTGAAAAAGTTCGAATCACAGATGCATGTTCAGTTGTGTTTGTTCTTGACCTCAAGTCATGATTTTTAATGGAATTGCGCCAATTTTTTTCATGAGTGTCGGCCATATCAGAATGCATCAACACACCAAATATGTGTATTCTGAGGCTCATACGTTTGAGGATAGCTCCTATTGCGTAAAAGTCATTCTGGTGAAAAAGTTCGTATCACGGATGCATGTTCAGTTGTGTTTGTTCTTGATCTCAAGTCATGATTTTTGATGGAATTGCGCCAATTTTTTTCATGAGTGTCGGCCATATCAGAATGCATGCACACACCAAATATGTGTATTCTGAGGCTGATACGTTTGAGGATAGCTCCTATTGGGTCATTCTGGTGAAAAAATTCGAATCACAGATGCATGTTCAGTTGTGTTTGTTCTTGATCTCAAGTCATGATTTTTGATGGAATTGCGCCAATTTTTTTCATGAGTGTCGGCCATATCAGAATGCATCAACACACCAAATATGTGTATTCTGAGCCTCATACGTTTGAGGATAGCTCCTATTGCGTAAATGTGATCCTGGTGAAAAAGTTCGTATCACAGATGCATGTTCAGTTGTGTTTGTTCTTGATCTCAAGTCATGTTTTTTGATGGAATTGCGCCAATTGTTTTCATGAGAGTCGGCCATATCAGAATGCATCGACACACCAAATATGTGTATTCTGAGGCTCATACGTTTGAGGATAGCTCCTATTGCGTAAAAGTCATTCTGGTGAAAAAGTTCGAATCACTGATGCATGTTCAGTTGTGTTTGTTCTTGACCTCAAGTCATGATTTTTGATGGAATTGCGCCAATTTTTTTGATGAGTGTCGGCCATATCAGAATGCATCAACACACCAAATATGTGTATTCTGAGGCTCATACGTTTGAGGATAGCTCCTATTGCGTAAATGTCATGCTGGTGAAAAAGTTCGAATCACTGAATTCATGTTCAGTTGTGTTTGTTCTTGATCTCAAGTCATGATTTTTGATGGAATTGCGCCAATTTTTTTCATGAGTGTCCGCCATATAAGAATGCATCAACACACCAAATATGTGTATTCTGAGGCTCATACGTTTGAGGATAGCTCCTATTGCGTAAATGTCATGCTGGTGAAAAAGTTCGAATCACTGATGAATGTTCAGTTGTGTTTGTTCTTGATCTCAAGTCATGAATTTTGATGGAATTGCGCCAATTTTTTTCATGAGTGTCCGCCATATCAGAATGCATCGACACACCAAATATGTGTATTCTGAGGCTCATACGTTTGAGGATAGCTCCTATTGGGTAAAAGTCATTCTTGTGAAAAAGTTCGAATCACAGATGCATGTTCAGTTGTGTTTGTTCTTGACCTCAAGTCATGATTTTTGATGGAATTGCGCCAATTTTTTTCATGAGTGTCGGCCATATCAGAATGCATCAACACACCAAATATGTGTATTCTGAGGCTCATACGTTTGAGGATAGCTCCTATTGCGTAAATGTCATTCTGGTGAAAAAGTTCGAATCACTGATTCATGTTCAGTTGTGTTTGTTCTTGAACTCAAGTCATGATTTTTGATGGAATTGCGCCAATTTTTTTCATGAGTGTCGACCATATCAGAATGCATCAACACACCAAATATGTGTATTCTGAGGCTCATACGTTTGAGGATAGCTCCTATTGCGTAAAAGTCATTCTGGTGAAAAAGTTCGTATCACGGATGCATGTTCAGTTGTGTTTGTTCTTGATCTCAAGTCATGATTTTTGATGGAATTGCGCCAATTTTTTTCATGAGTGTCGGCCATATCAGAATGCATGCACACACCAAATATGTGTATTCTGAGGCTGATACGTTTGAGGATAGCTCCTATTGGGTCATTCTGGTGAAAAAATTCGAATCACAGATGCATGTTCAGTTGTGTTTGTTCTTGATCTCAAGTCATGATTTTTGATGGAATTGCGCCAATTTTTTTCATGAGTGTCGGCCATATCAGAATGCATCAACACACCAAATATGTGTATTCTGAGCCTCATACGTTTGAGGATAGCTCCTATTGCGTAAATGTGATGCTGGTGAAAAAGTTCGTATCACGGATGCATGTTCAGTTGTGTTTGTTCTTGATCTCAAGTCATGATTTTTGATGGAATTGCGCCAATTTTTTTCATGAGTGTCGGCCATATCAGAATGCATCAACACACAAAATAAGTGTATTCTGAGGCTCATACGTTTGAGGATAGCTCCTATTGCGTAAAAGTCATTCTGGTGAAAAAGTTCGTATCACGGATGCATGTTCAGTTGTGTTTGTTCTTGATCTCAAGTCATGATTTTTGATGGAATTGCGCCAATTTTTTTCATGAGTGTCGGCCATATCAGAATGCATCAACACACCAAATATGTGTATTCTGAGGCTCATACGTTTCAGGATAGCTCCTATTGGGTAAAAGTCATTCTGGTGAAAAAGTTCGTATCACTGATGCATGTTCAGTTGTGTTTGTTCTTGATCTCAAGTCATGTTTTTTGATGGAATTGCGCCAATTGTTTTCATGAGAGTCGGCCATATCAGAATGCATCGACACACCAAATATGTGTATTCTGAGGCTCATACGTTTGAGGATAGCTCCTATTGCGTAAATGTCATGCTGGTGAAAAAGTTCGAATCACTGAATTCATGTTCAGTTGTGTTTGTTCTTGACCTCAAGTCATGATTTTTGATGGAATTGCGCCAATTTTTTTCATGAGTGTCCGCCATATAACAATGCATCAACACACCAAATATGTGTATTCTGAGGCTCATACGTTTGAGGATAGCTCCTATTGCGTAAAAGTCATTCTGGTGAAAAAGTTCGTATCACGGATGCATGTTCAGTTGTGTTTGTTCTTGATCTCAAGTCATGTTTTTTGATGGAATTGCGCCAATTTTTTTCATGAGTGTCGGCCATATCAGAATGCATCAACACACCAAATATGTGTATTCTGAGGCTCATACGTTTGAGGATAGCTCCTATTGGGTCATTCTGGTGAAAAAATTCGAATCACAGATGCATGTTCAGTTGTGTTTGTTCTTGACCTCAAGTCATGATTTTTGATGGAATTGCGCCAATTTTTTTCATGAGTGTCGGCCATATCAGAATGCATCAACACACCAAATATGTGTATTCTGAGGCTCATACGTTTGAGGATAGCTCCTATTGCGTAAATGTCATTCTGGTGAAAAAGTTCGTATCACGGATGCATGTTCAGTTGTGTTTGTTCTTGATCTCAAGTCATGATTTTTGATGGAATTGCGCCAATTTTTTTCATGAGTGTCGGCCATATCAGAATGCATGCACACACCAAATATGTGTATTCTGAGGCTGATACGTTTGAGGATAGCTCCTATTGGGTCATTCTGGTGAAAAAGTTCGAATCACAGATGCATGTTCAGTTGTGTTTGTTCTTGACCTCAAGTCATGATTTTTAATGGAATTGCGCCAATTTTTTTCATGAGTGTCGGCCATATCAGAATGCATCAACACACCAAATATGTGTATTCTGAGGCTCATACGTTTGAGGATAGCTCCTATTGCGTAAAAGTCATTCTGGTGAAAAAGTTCGTATCACGGATGCATGTTCAGTTGTGTTTGTTCTTGATCTCAAGTCATGATTTTTGATGGAATTGCGCCAATTTTTTTAATGAGTGTCGGCCATATCAGAATGCATGCACACACCAAATATGTGTATTCTGAGGCTGATACGTTTGAGGATAGCTCCTATTGGGTCATTCTGGTGAAAAAATTCGAATCACAGATGCATGTTCAGTTGTGTTTGTTCTTGATCTCAAGTCATGATTTTTGATGGAATTGCGCCAATTTTTTTCATGAGTGTCGGCCATATCAGAATGCATCAACACACCAAATATGTGTATTCTGAGCCTCATACGTTTGAGGATAGCTCCTATTACGTAAATGTGATCCTGGTGAAAAAGTTCGTATCGCAGATGCATGTTCAGTTGTGTTTGTTCTTGATCTCAAGTCATGTTTTTTGATGGAATTGCGCCAATTGTTTTCATGAGAGTCGGCCATATCAGAATGCATCGACACACCAAATATGTGTATTCTGAGGCTCATACGTTTGAGGATAGCTCCTATTGCGTAAATGTCATGCTGGTGAAAAAGTTCGAATCACTGAATTCATGTTCAGTTGTGTTTGTTCTTGATCTCAAGTCATGATTTTTGATGGAATTGCGCCAATTTTTTTCATGAGTGTCCGCCATATAAGAATGCATCAACACACCAAATATGTGTATTCTGAGGCTCATACGTTTGAGGATAGCTCCTATTGCGTAAAAGTCATTCTGGTGAAAAAGTTCGAATCACAGATGCATGTTCAGTTGTGTTTGTTCTTGACCTCAAGTCATGATTTTTGATGGAATTGCGCCAATTTTTTTCATGAGTGTCGGCCATATCAGAATGCATCAACACACCAAATATGTGTATTCTGAGGCTCATACGTTTGAGGATAGCTCCTATTGCGTAAATGTCATTCTGGTGAAAAAGTTCGAATCACTGATTCATGTTCAGTTGTGTTTGTTCTTGAACTCAAGTCATGATTTTTGATGGAATTGCGCCAATTTTTTTCATGAGTGTCGACCATATCAGAATGCATCAACACACCAAATATGTGTATTCTGAGGCTCATACGTTTGAGGATAGCTCCTATTGCGTAAAAGTCATTCTGGTGAAAAAGTTCGTATCACGGATGCATGTTCAGTTGTGTTTGTTCTTGATCTCAAGTCATGATTTTTGATGGAATTGCGCCAATTTTTTTCATGAGTGTCGGCCATATCAGAATGCATGCACACACCAAATATGTGTATTCTGAGGCTGATACGTTTGAGGATAGCTCCTATTGGGTCATTCTGGTGAAAAAATTCGAATCACAGATGCATGTTCAGTTGTGTTTGTTCTTGATCTCAAGTCATGATTTTTGATGGAATTGCGCCAATTTTTTTCATGAGTGTCGGCCATATCAGAATGCATCAACACACCAAATATGTGTATTCTGAGCCTCATACGTTTGAGGATAGCTCCTATTGCGTAAATGTGATGCTGGTGAAAAAGTTCGTATCACGGATGCATGTTCAGTTGTGTTTGTTCTTGATCTCAAGTCATGATTTTTGATGGAATTGCGCCAATTTTTTTCATGAGTGTCGGCCATATCAGAATGCATCAACACACAAAATAAGTGTATTCTGAGGCTCATACGTTTGAGGATAGCTCCTATTGCGTAAAAGTCATTCTGGTGAAAAAGTTCGTATCACGGATGCATGTTCAGTTGTGTTTGTTCTTGATCTCAAGTCATGATTTTTGATGGAATTGCGCCAATTTTTTTCATGAGTGTCGGCCATATCAGAATGCATCAACACACCAAATATGTGTATTCTGAGGCTCATACGTTTCAGGATAGCTCCTATTGGGTAAAAGTCATTCTGGTGAAAAAGTTCGTATCACTGATGCATGTTCAGTTGTGTTTGTTCTTGATCTCAAGTCATGTTTTTTGATGGAATTGCGCCAATTGTTTTCATGAGAGTCGGCCATATCAGAATGCATCGACACACCAAATATGTGTATTCTGAGGCTCATACGTTTGAGGATAGCTCCTATTGCGTAAATGTCATGCTGGTGAAAAAGTTCGAATCACTGAATTCATGTTCAGTTGTGTTTGTTCTTGACCTCAAGTCATGATTTTTGATGGAATTGCGCCAATTTTTTTCATGAGTGTCCGCCATATAAGAATGCATCAACACACCAAATATGTGTATTCTGAGGCTCATACGTTTGAGGATAGCTCCTATTGCGTAAAAGTCATTCTGGTGAAAAAGTTCGTATCACGGATGCATGTTCAGTTGTGTTTGTTCTTGATCTCAAGTCATGTTTTTTGATGGAATTGCGCCAATTTTTTTCATGAGTGTCGGCCATATCAGAATGCATCAACACACCAAATATGTGTATTCTGAGGCTCATACGTTTGAGGATAGCTCCTATTGGGTCATTCTGGTGAAAAAATTCGAATCACAGATGCATGTTCAGTTGTGTTTGTTCTTGATCTCAAGTCATGAATTTTGATGGAATTGCGCCAATTTTTTTCATGAGTGTCGGCCATATCAGAATGCATCAACACACCAAATATGTGTATTCTGAGGCTCATACGTTTGAGGATAGCTCCTATTGCGTAAATGTCATGCTGGTGAAAAAGTTCGAATCACTGATGAATGTTCAGTTGTGTTTGTTCTTGATCTCAAGTCATGATTTTTGATGGAATTGCGCCAATTTTTTTCATGAGTGTCCGCCATATCAGAATGCATCGACACACCAAATATGTGTATTCTGAGGCTCATACGTTTGAGGATAGCTCCTATTGGGTAAAAGTCATTCTGGTGAAAAAGTTCGAATCACAGATGCATGTTCAGTTGTGTTTGTTCTTGACCTCAAGTCATGATTTTTGATGGAATTGCGCCAATTTTTTTCATGAGTGTCGGCCATATCAGAATGCATCAACACACCAAATATGTGTATTCTGAGGCTCATACGTTTGAGGATAGCTCATATTGCGTAAATGTCATTCTGGTGAAAAAGTTCGAATCACTGATTCATGTTCAGTTGTGTTTGTTCTTGATCTCAAGTCATGATTTTTGATGGAATTGCGCCAATTTTTTTCATGAGTGTCCGCCATATCAGAATGCATCAACACACCAAATATGTGTATTCTGAGGCTCATACGTTTGAGGATAGCTCCTATTGCGTAAAAGTCATTCTGGTGAAAAAGTTCGTATCACGGATGCATGTTCAGTTGTGTTTGTTCTTGATCTCAAGTCATGATTTTTGATGGAATTGCGCCTATTTTTTTCATGAGTGTCGACCATATCAGAATGCATCCACACACCAAATATGTGTATTCTGAGGCTGATACGTTTGAGGATAGCTCCTATTGGGTCATTCTGGTGAAAAAATTCGAATCACAGATGCATGTTCAGTTGTGTTTGTTCTTGATCTCAAGTCATGAATTTTGATGGAATTGCGCCAATTTTTTTCATGAGTGTCGGCCATATCAGAATGCATCAACACACCAAATATGTGTATTCTGAGGCTCATACGTTTGAGGATAGCTCCTATTGCGTAAATGTCATGCTGGTGAAAAAGTTCGAATCACTGATGAATGTTCAGTTGTGTTTGTTCTTGATCTCAAGTCATGATTTTTGATGGAATTGCGCCAATTTTTTTCATGAGTGTCCGCCATATCAGAATGCATCGACACACCAAATATGTGTATTCTGAGGCTCATACGTTTGAGGATAGCTCCTATTGGGTAAAAGTCATTCTGGTGAAAAAGTTCGAATCACAGATGCATGTTCAGTTGTGTTTGTTCTTGACCTCAAGTCATGATTTTTGATGGAATTGCGCCAATTTTTTTCATGAGTGTCGGCCATATCAGAATGCATCAACACACCAAATATGTGTATTCTGAGGCTCATACGTTTGAGGATAGCTCCTATTGCGTAAATGTGATCCTGGTGAAAAAGTTCGTATCACAGATGCATGTTCAGTTGTGTTTGTTCTTGATCTCAAGTCATGTTTTTTGATGGAATTGCGCCAATTGTTTTCATGAGAGTCGGCCATATCAGAATGCATCGACACACCAAATATGTGTATTCTGAGGCTCATACGTTTGAGGATAGCTCCTATTGGGTAAAAGTCATTCTGGTGAAAAAGTTCGAATCACTGATGCATGTTCAGTTGTGTTTGTTCTTGACCTCAAGTCATGATTTTTGATGGAATTGCGCCAATTTTTTTGATGAGTGTCGGCCATATCAGAATGCATCAACACACCAAATATGTGTATTCTGAGGCTCATACGTTTGAGGATAGCTCCTATTGCGTAAATGTCATTCTGGTGAAAAAGTTCGAATCACTGAATTCATGTTCAGTTGTGTTTGTTCTTGATCTCAAGTCATGATTTTTGATGGAATTGCGCCAATTTTTTTCATGAGTGTCCGCCATATAAGAATGCATCAACACACCAAATATGTGTATTCTGAGGCTCATACGTTTGAGGATAGCTCCTATTGCGTAAATGTCATGCTGGTGAAAAAGTTCGAATCACTGATGAATGTTCAGTTGTGTTTGTTCTTGATCTCAAGTCATGAATTTTGATGGAATTGCGCCAATTTTTTTCATGAGTGTCCGCCATATCAGAATGCATCGACACACCAAATATGTGTATTCTGAGGCTCATACGTTTGAGGATAGCTCCTATTGGGTAAAAGTCATTCTGGTGAAAAAGTTCGAATCACTGATTCATGTTCAGTTGTGTTTGTTCTTGAACTCAAGTCATGATTTTTGATGGAATTGCGCCAATTTTTTTCATGATTGTCGACCATATCAGAATGCATCAACACACCAAATATGTGTATTCTGAGGCTCATACGTTTGAGGATAGCTCCTATTGCGTAAAAGTCATTCTGGTGAAAAAGTTCGAATCACGGATGCATGTTCAGTTGTGTTTGTTCTTGATCTCAAGTCATGATTTTTGATGGAATTGCGCCAATTTTTTTCATGAGTGTCGGCCATATCAGAATGCATGCACACACCAAATATGTGTATTCTGAGGCTGATACGTTTGAGGATAGCTCCTATTGGGTCATTCTGGTGAAAAAATTCGAATCACAGATGCATGTTCAGTTGTGTTTGTTCTTGATCTCAAGTCATGATTTTTGATGGAATTGCGCCAATTTTTTTCATGAGTGTCGGCCATATCAGAATGCATCAACACACCAAATATGTGTATTCTGAGCCTCATACGTTTGAGGATAGCTCCTATTGCGTAAATGTGATGCTGGTGAAAAAGTTCGTATCACGGATGCATGTTCAGTTGTGTTTGTTCTTGATCTCAAGTCATGATTTTTGATGGAATTGCGCCAATTTTTTTCATGAGTGTCGGCCATATCAGAATGCATCAACACACAAAATAAGTGTATTCTGAGGCTCATACGTTTGAGGATAGCTCCTATTGCGTAAAAGTCATTCTGGTGAAAAAGTTCGTATCACGGATGCATGTTCAGTTGTGTTTGTTCTTGATCTCAAGTCATGATTTTTGATGGAATTGCGCCAATTTTTTTCATGAGTGTCGGCCATATCAGAATGCATCAACACACCAAATATGTGTATTCTGAGGCTCATACGTTTCAGGATAGCTCCTATTGGGTAAAAGTCATTCTGGTGAAAAAGTTCGTATCACTGATGCATGTTCAGTTGTGTTTGTTCTTGATCTCAAGTCATGTTTTTTGATGGAATTGCGCCAATTGTTTTCATGAGAGTCGGCCATATCAGAATGCATCGACACACCAAATATGTGTATTCTGAGGCTCATACGTTTGAGGATAGCTCCTATTGCGTAAATGTCATGCTGGTGAAAAAGTTCGAATCACTGAATTCATGTTCAGTTGTGTTTGTTCTTGACCTCAAGTCATGATTTTTGATGGAATTGCGCCAATTTTTTTCATGAGTGTCCGCCATATAAGAATGCATCAACACACCAAATATGTGTATTCTGAGGCTCATACGTTTGAGGATAGCTCCTATTGCGTAAAAGTCATTCTGGTGAAAAAGTTCGTATCACGGATGCATGTTCAGTTGTGTTTGTTCTTGATCTCAAGTCATGTTTTTTGATGGAATTGCGCCAATTTTTTTCATGAGTGTCGGCCATATCAGAATGCATCAACACACCAAATATGTGTATTCTGAGGCTCATACGTTTGAGGATAGCTCCTATTGGGTCATTCTGGTGAAAAAATTCGAATCACAGATGCATGTTCAGTTGTGTTTGTTCTTGATCTCAAGTCATGAATTTTGATGGAATTGCGCCAATTTTTTTCATGAGTGTCGGCCATATCAGAATGCATCAACACACCAAATATGTGTATTCTGAGGCTCATACGTTTGAGGATAGCTCCTATTGCGTAAATGTGATGCTGGTGAAAAAGTTCGAATCACTGATGAATGTTCAGTTGTGTTTGTTCTTGATCTCAAGTCATGATTTTTGATGGAATTGCGCCAATTTTTTTCATGAGTGTCCGCCATATCAGAATGCATCGACACACCAAATATGTGTATTCTGAGGCTCATACGTTTGAGGATAGCTCCTATTGGGTAAAAGTCATTCTGGTGAAAAAGTTCGAATCACTGATGCATGTTCAGTTGTGTTTGTTCTTGACCTCAAGTCATGATTTTTGATGGAATTGCGCCAATTTTTTTCATGAGTGTCGGCCATATCAGAATGCATCAACACACCAAATATGTGTATTCTGAGGCTCATACGTTTGAGGATAGCTCATATTGCGTAAATGTCATTCTGGTGAAAAAGTTCGAATCACTGATTCATGTTCAGTTGTGTTTGTTCTTGATCTCAAGTCATTATTTTTGATGGAATTGCGCCAATTTTTTTCATGAGTGTCCGCCATATCAGAATGCATCAACACACCAAATATGTGTATTCTGAGGCTCATACGTTTGAGGATAGCTCCTATTGCGTAAAAGTCATTCTGGTGAAAAAGTTCGTATCACGGATGCATGTTCAGTTGTGTTTGTTCTTGATCTCAAGTCATGATTTTTGATGGAATTGCGCCTATTTTTTTCATGAGTGTCGACCATATCAGAATGCATGCACACACCAAATATGTGTATTCTGAGGCTGATACGTTTGAGGATAGCTCCTATTGGGTCATTCTGGTGAAAAAATTCGAATCACAGATGCATGTTCAGTTGTGTTTGTTCTTGATCTCAAGTCATGAATTTTGATGGAATTGCGCCAATTTTTTTCATGAGTGTCGGCCATATCAGAATGCATCAACACACCAAATATGTGTATTCTGAGGCTCATACGTTTGAGGATAGCTCCTATTGCGTAAATGTCATGCTGGTGAAAAAGTTCGAATCACTGATGAATGTTCAGTTGTGTTTGTTCTTGATCTCAAGTCATGATTTTTGATGGAATTGCGCCAATTTTTTTCATGAGTGTCCGCCATATCAGAATGCATCGACACACCAAATATGTGTATTCTGAGGCTCATACGTTTGAGGATAGCTCCTATTGGGTAAAAGTCATTCTGGTGAAAAAGTTCGAATCACAGATGCATGTTCAGTTGTGTTTGTTCTTGACCTCAAGTCATGATTTTTGATGGAATTGCGCCAATTTTTTTCATGAGTGTCGGCCATATCAGAATGCATCAACACACCAAATATGTGTATTCTGAGGCTCATACGTTTGAGGATAGCTCCTATTGCGTAAATGTCATTCTGGTGAAAAAGTTCGAATCACTGATGAATGTTCAGTTGTGTTTGTTCTTGATCTCAAGTCATGATTTTTGATGGAATTGCGCCAATTTTTTTCATGAGTGTCCGCCATATCAGAATGCATCAACACACCAAATATGTGTATTCTGAGGCTCATACGTTTGAGGATAGCTCCTATTGCGTAAAAGTCATTCTGGTGAAAAAGTTCGTATCACGGATGCATGTTCAGTTGTGTTTGTTCTTGATCTCAAGTCATGATTTTTGATGGAATTGCGCCAATTTTTTTCATGAGTGTCGACCATATCAGAATGCATGCACACACCAAATATGTGTATTCTGAGGCTGATACGTTTGAGGATAGCTCCTATTGGGTCATTCTGGTGAAAAAATTCGAATCACTGATGCATGTTCAGTTGTGTTTGTTCTTGATCTCAAGTCATGATTTTTGATGGAATTGCGCCAATTTTTTTCATGAGTGTCCGCCATATCAGAATGCACCGACACACCAAATATGTGTATTCTGAGGCTCATACGTTTGAGGATAGCTCCTATTGGGTAAAAGTCATTCTGGTGAAAAAGTTCGAATCACAGATGCATGTTCAGTTGTGTTTGTTCTTGACCTCAAGTCATGATTTTTGATGGAATTGCGCCAATTTTTTTCATGAGTGTCGGCCATATCAGAATGCATCAACACACCAAATATGTGTATTCTGAGGCTCATACGTTTGAGGATAGCTCCTATTGCGTAAATGTCATTCTGGTGAAAAAGTTCGAATCACTGATGAATGTTCAGTTGTGTTTGTTCTTGATCTCAAGTCATGATTTTTGATGGAATTGCGCCAATTTTTTTCATGAGTGTCCGCCATATCAGAATGCATCAACACACCAAATAAGTGTATTCTGAGGCTCATACGTTTGAGGATAGCTCCTATTGCGTAAAAGTCATTCTGGTGAAAAAGTTCGTATCACGGATGCATGTTCAGTTGTGTTTGTTCTTGATCTCAAGTCATGATTTTTGATGGAATTGCGCCAATTTTTTTCATGAGAGTCGGCCATATCAGAATGCATCGACACACCAAATATGTGTATTCTGAGGCTCATACGTTTGAGGATAGCTCCTATTGGGTAAAAGTCATTCTGGTGAAAAAGTTCGAATCACTGATGCATGTTCAGTTGTGTTTGTTCTTGACCTCAAGTCATGATTTTTGATGGAATTGCGCCAATTTTTTTGATGAGTGTCGGCCATATCAGAATGCATCAACACACCAAATATGTGTATTCTGAGGCTCATACGTTTGAGGATAGCTCCTATTGCGTAAATGTCATGCTGGTGAAAAAGTTCGAATCACTGAATTCATGTTCAGTTGTGTTTGTTCTTGATCTCAAGTCATGATTTTTGATGGAATTGCGCCAATTTTTTTCATGAGTGTCCGCCATATAAGAATGCATCAACACACCAAATATGTGTATTCTGAGGCTCATACGTTTGAGGATAGCTCCTATTGCGTAAAAGTCATGCTTGTGAAAAAGTTCGTATCACAGATGCATGTTCAGTTGTGTTTGTTCTTGACCTCAAGTCATGATTTTTGATGGAATTGCGCCAATTTTTTTCATGAGTGTCGGCCATATCAGAATGCATCAACACACCAAATATGTGTATTCTGAGGCTCATACGTTTGAGGATAGCTCCTATTGCGTAAATGTCATTCTGGTGAAAAAGTTCGAATCACTGATTCATGTTCAGTTGTGTTTGTTCTTGATCTCAAGTCATGATTTTTGATGGAATTGCGCCAATTTTTTTCATGAGTGTCCGCCATATCAGAATGCATCAACACACCAAATATGTGTATTCTGAGGCTCATACGTTTGAGGATAGCTCCTATTGCGTAAAAGTCATTCTGGTGAAAAAGTTCGTATCACGGATGCATGTTCAGTTGTGTTTGTTCTTGATCTCAAGTCATGATTTTTGATGGAATTGCGCCAATTTTTTTCATGAGTGTCCGCCATATCAGAATGCATCAACACACCAAATATGTGTATTCTGAGGCTCATACGTTTGAGGATAGCTCCTATTGCGTAAAAGTCATTCTGGTGAAAAAGTTCGTATCACGGATGCATGTTCAGTTGTGTTTGTTCTTGATCTCAAGTCATGATTTTTGATGGAATTGCGCCAATTTTTTTCATGAGTGTCGACCATATCAGAATGCATGCACACACCAAATATGTGTATTCTGAGGCTGATACGTTTGAGGATAGCTCCTATTGGGTCATTCTGGTGAAAAAATTCGAATCACAGATGCATGTTCAGTTGTGTTTGTTCTTGATCTCAAGTCATGATTTTTGATGGAATTGCGCCAATTTTTTTCATGAGTGTCCGCCATATCAGAATGCACCGACACACCAAATATGTGTATTCTGAGGCTCATACGTTTGAGGATAGCTCCTATTGGGTAAAAGTCATTCTGGTGAAAAAGTTCGAATCACAGATGCATGTTCAGTTGTGTTTGTTCTTGACCTCAAGTCATGATTTTTGATGGAATTGCGCCAATTTTTTTCATGAGTGTCGGCCATATCAGAATGCATCAACACACCAAATATGTGTATTCTGAGGCTCATACGTTTGAGGATAGCTCCTATTGCGTAAATGTCATTCTGGTGAAAAAGTTCGAATCACTGATGAATGTTCAGTTGTGTTTGTTCTTGATCTCAAGTCATGATTTTTGATGGAATTGCGCCAATTTTTTTCATGAGTGTCCGCCATATCAGAATGCATCAACACACCAAATAAGTGTATTCTGAGGCTCATACGTTTGAGGATAGCTCCTATTGCGTAAAAGTCATTCTGGTGAAAAAGTTCGTATCACGGATGCATGTTCAGTTGTGTTTGTTCTTGATCTCAAGTCATGATTTTTGATGGAATTGCGCCAATTTTTTTCATGAGAGTCGGCCATATCAGAATGCATCGACACACCAAATATGTGTATTCTGAGGCTCATACGTTTGAGGATAGCTCCTATTGGGTAAAAGTCATTCTGGTGAAAAAGTTCGAATCACTGATGCATGTTCAGTTGTGTTTGTTCTTGACCTCAAGTCATGATTTTTGATGGAATTGCGCCAATTTTTTTGATGAGAGTCGGCCATATCAGAATGCATCAACACACCAAATATGTGTATTCTGAGGCTCATACGTTTGAGGATAGCTCCTATTGCGTAAATGTCATGCTGGTGAAAAAGTTCGAATCACTGAATTCATGTTCAGTTGTGTTTGTTCTTGATCTCAAGTCATGATTTTTGATGGAATTGCGCCAATTGTTTTCATGAGTGTCCGCCATATAAGAATGCATCAACACACCAAATATGTGTATTCTGAGGCTCATACGTTTGAGGATAGCTCCTATTGCGTAAAAGTCATGCTTGTGAAAAAGTTCGTATCACAGATGCATGTTCAGTTGTGTTTGTTCTTGATCTCAAGTCATGATTTTTGATGGAATTGCGCCAATTTTTTTCATGAGTGTCGGCCATATCAGAATGCATCAACACACCAAATATGTGTATTCTGAGGCTGATACGTTTGAGGATAGCTCCTATTGGGTCATTCTGGTGAAAAAATTCGAATCACAGATGCATGTTCAGTTGTGTTTGTTCTTGATCTCAAGTCATGAATTTTGATGGAATTGCGCCAATTTTTTTCATGCGTGTCCGCCATATCAGAATGCATCAACACACCAAATATGTGTATTCTGAGGCTCATACGTTTGAGGATAGCTCCTATTGCGTAAATGTCATTCTGGTGAAAAAGTTCGAATCACTGATGAATGTTCAGTTGTGTTTGTTCTTGATCTCAAGTCATGATTTTTGATGGAATTGCGCCAATTTTATTCATGAGTGTCCGCCATATCAGAATGCATCAACACACCAAATAAGTGTATTCTGAGGCTCATACGTTTGAGGATAGCTCCTATTGCGTAAAAGTCATTCTGGTGAAAAAGTTCGAATCACAGATGCATGTTCAGTTGTGTTTGTTCTTGACCTCAAGTCATGATTTTTGATGGAATTGCGCCAATTTTTTTCATGAGTGTCGGCCATATCAGAATGCATCAACACACCAAATATGTGTATTCTGAGGCTCATACGTTTGAGGATAGCTCCTATTGCGTAAATGTCATGCTGGTGAAAAAGTTCGAATCACTGAATTCATGTTCAGTTGTGTTTGTTCTTGATCTCAAGTCATGATTTTTGATGGAATTGCGCCAATTTTTTTCATGAGTGTCCGCCATATAAGAATGCATCAACACACCAAATATGTGTATTCTGAGGCTCATACGTTTGAGGATAGCTCCTATTGCGTAAAAGTCATGCTTGTGAAAAAGTTCGTATCACAGATGCATGTTCAGTTGTGTTTGTTCTTGACCTCAAGTCATGATTTTTGATGGAATTGCGCCAATTTTTTTCATGAGTGTCGGCCATATCAGAATGCATCAACACACCAAATATGTGTATTCTGAGGCTCATACGTTTGAGGATAGCTCCTATTGCGTAAATGTCATTCTGGTGAAAAAGTTCGAATCACTGATTCATGTTCAGTTGTGTTTGTTCTTGATCTCAAGTCATGATTTTTGATGGAATTGCGCCAATTTTTTTCATGAGTGTCCGCCATATCAGAATGCATCAACACACCAAATATGTGTATTCTGAGGCTCATACGTTTGAGGATAGCTCCTATTGCGTAAAAGTCATTCTGGTGAAAAAGTTCGTATCACGGATGCATGTTCAGTTGTGTTTGTTCTTGATCTCAAGTCATGATTTTTGATGGAATTGCGCCAATTTTTTTCATGAGTGTCGACCATATCAGAATGCATGCACACACCAAATATGTGTATTCTGAGGCTGATACGTTTGAGGATAGCTCCTATTGGGTCATTCTGGTGAAAAAATTCGAATCACAGATGCATGTTCAGTTGTGTTTGTTCTTGATCTCAAGTCATGATTTTTGATGGAATTGCGCCAATTTTTTTCATGAGTGTCCGCCATATCAGAATGCACCGACACACCAAATATGTGTATTCTGAGGCTCATACGTTTGAGGATAGCTCCTATTGGGTAAAAGTCATTCTGGTGAAAAAGTTCGAATCACAGATGCATGTTCAGTTGTGTTTGTTCTTGACCTCAAGTCATGATTTTTGATGGAATTGCGCCAATTTTTTTCATGAGTGTCGGCCATATCAGAATGCATCAACACACCAAATATGTGTATTCTGAGGCTCATACGTTTGAGGATAGCTCCTATTGCGTAAATGTCATTCTGGTGAAAAAGTTCGAATCACTGATGAATGTTCAGTTGTGTTTGTTCTTGATCTCAAGTCATGATTTTTGATGGAATTGCGCCAATTTTTTTCATGAGTGTCCGCCATATCAGAATGCATCAACACACCAAATAAGTGTATTCTGAGGCTCATACGTTTGAGGATAGCTCCTATTGCGTAAAAGTCATTCTGGTGAAAAAGTTCGTATCACGGATGCATGTTCAGTTGTGTTTGTTCTTGATCTCAAGTCATGATTTTTGATGGAATTGCGCCAATTTTTTTCATGAGAGTCGGCCATATCAGAATGCATCGACACACCAAATATGTGTATTCTGAGGCTCATACGTTTGAGGATAGCTCCTATTGGGTAAAAGTCATTCTGGTGAAAAAGTTCGAATCACTGATGCATGTTCAGTTGTGTTTGTTCTTGACCTCAAGTCATGATTTTTGATGGAATTGCGCCAATTTTTTTGATGAGAGTCGGCCATATCAGAATGCATCAACACACCAAATATGTGTATTCTGAGGCTCATACGTTTGAGGATAGCTCCTATTGCGTAAATGTCATGCTGGTGAAAAAGTTCGAATCACTGAATTCATGTTCAGTTGTGTTTGTTCTTGATCTCAAGTCATGATTTTTGATGGAATTGCGCCAATTGTTTTCATGAGTGTCCGCCATATAAGAATGCATCAACACACCAAATATGTGTATTCTGAGGCTCATACGTTTGAGGATAGCTCCTATTGCGTAAAAGTCATGCTTGTGAAAAAGTTCGTATCACAGATGCATGTTCAGTTGTGTTTGTTCTTGATCTCAAGTCATGATTTTTGATGGAATTGCGCCAATTTTTTTCATGAGTGTCGGCCATATCAGAATGCATCAACACACCAAATATGTGTATTCTGAGGCTGATACGTTTGAGGATAGCTCCTATTGGGTCATTCTGGTGAAAAAATTCGAATCACAGATGCATGTTCAGTTGTGTTTGTTCTTGATCTCAAGTCATGAATTTTGATGGAATTGCGCCAATTTTTTTCATGCGTGTCCGCCATATCAGAATGCATCAACACACCAAATATGTGTATTCTGAGGCTCATACGTTTGAGGATAGCTCCTATTGCGTAAATGTCATTCTGGTGAAAAAGTTCGAATCACTGATGAATGTTCAGTTGTGTTTGTTCTTGATCTCAAGTCATGATTTTTGATGGAATTGCGCCAATTTTATTCATGAGTGTCCGCCATATCAGAATGCATCAACACACCAAATAAGTGTATTCTGAGGCTCATACGTTTGAGGATAGCTCCTATTGCGTAAAAGTCATTCTGGTGAAAAAGTTCGAATCACAGATGCATGTTCAGTTGTGTTTGTTCTTGACCTCAAGTCATGATTTTTGATGGAATTGCGCCAATTTTTTTCATGAGTGTCGGCCATATCAGAATGCATCAACACACCAAATATGTGTATTCTGAGGCTCATACGTTTGAGGATAGCTCCTATTGCGTAAATGTCATGCTGGTGAAAAAGTTCGAATCACTGATTCATGTTCAGTTGTGTTTGTTCTTGATCTCAAGTCATGATTTTTGATGGAATTGCGCCAATTTTTTTCATGAGTGTCGACCATATCAGAATGCATCAACACACCAAATATGTGTATTCTGAGGTTCATACGTTTGAGGATAGCTCCTATTGCGTAAAAGTCATTCTGGTGAAAAAGTTCGTATCACGGATGCATGTTCAGTTGTGTTTGTTCTTGATCTCAAGTCATGATTTTTGATGGAATTGCGCCAATTTTTTTCATGAGTGTCGGCCATATCAGAATGCATGCACACACCAAATATGTGTATTCTGAGGCTGATACGTTTGAGGATAGCTCCTATTGGGTCATTCTGGTGAAAAAATTCGAATCACAGATGCATGTTCAGTTGTGTTTGTTCTTGATCTCAAGTCATGATTTTTGATGGAATTGCGCCAATTTTTTTCATGAGTGTCGGCCATATCAGAATGCATCAACACACCAAATATGTGTATTCTGAGGCTCATACGTTTCAGGATGGCTCCTATTGCGTAAAAGTCATGCTTGTGAAAAAGTTCGTATCACTGATGCATGTTCAGTTGTGTTTGTTCTTGATCTCAAGTCATGTTTTTTGATGGAATTGCGCCAAATGTTTTCATGAGAGTCGGCCATATCAGAATGCATGCACACACCAAATATGTGTATTCTGAGGCTCATACGTTTGAGGATAGCTCCTATTGGGTAAAAGTCATTCTGGTGAAAAAGTTCGAATCACTGATGCATGTTCAGTTGTGTTTGTTCTTGACCTCAAGTCATGATTTTTGATGGAATTGCGCCAATTTTTTTGATGAGTGTCGGCCATATCAGAATGCATCAACACACCAAATATGTGTATTCTGAGGCTCATACGTTTGAGGATAGCTCCTATTGCGTAAATGTCATTCTGGTGAAAAAGTTCGAATCACTGAATTCATGTTCAGTTGTGTTTGTTCTTGATCTCAAGTCATGATTTTTGATGGAATTGCGCCAATTTTTTTCATGAGTGTCCGCCATATAAGAATGCATCAACACACCAAATATGTGTATTCTGAGGCTCATACGTTTGAGGATAGCTCCTATTGCGTAAAAGTCATTCTGGTGAAAAAGTTCGTATCACTGATGCATGTTCAGTTCTGTTTGTTCTTGATCTCAAGTCATGATTTTTGATGGAATTGCGCCAATTTTTTTCATGAGTGTCGGCCATATCAGAATGCATCAACACACCAAATATGTGTATTCTGAGGCTGATACGTTTGAGGATAGCTCCTATTGGGTCATTCTGGTGAAAAAATTCGAATCACAGATCCATTTTCAGTTGTGTTTGTTCTTGATCTCAAGTCATTCTTTTTGATGGAATTGCGCCAATTTTTTTCATGAGTGTCCGCCATATCAGAATGCATCGACACACCAAATATGTGTATTCTGAGGCTCATACGTTTGAGGATAGCTCCTATTGGGTAAAAGTCATTCTGGTGAAAAAGTTCGAATCACAGATGCATGTTCAGTTGTGTTTGTTCTTGACCTCAAGTCATGATTTTTGATGGAATTGCGCCAATTTTTTTCATGAGTGTCCGCCATATCAGAATGCATCGACACACCAAATATGTGTATTCTGAGGTTCATACGTTTGAGGATAGCTCCTATTGCGTAAAAGTCATTCTGGTGAAAAAGTTCGAATCACAGATGCATGTTCAGTTGTGTTTGTTCTTGATCTCAAGTCATGATTTTTGATGGAATTGCGCCAATTTTTTTCATGAGTGTCGGCCATATCAGAATGCATCAACACACCAAATATGTGTATTCTGAGGCTCATACGTTTGAGGATAGCTCCTATTGCGTAAATGTCATTCTGGTGAAAAAGTTCGAATCACTGATGAATGTTCAGTTGTGTTTGTTCTTGATCTCAAGTCATGATTTTTGATGGAATTGCGCCAATTTTTTTCATGAGTGTCCGCCATATCAGAATGCATCAACACACCAAATAAGTGTATTCTGAGGCTCATACGTTTGAGGATAGCTCCTATTGCGTAAAAGTCATTCTGGTGAAAAAGTTCGTATCACGGATGCATGTTCAGTTGTGTTTGTTCTTGATCTCAAGTCATGATTTTTGATGGAATTGCGCCAATTTTTTTCATGAGTGTCGGCCATATCAGAATGCATCAACACACCAAATATGTGTATTCTGAGGCTCATACGTTTGAGGATAGCTCCTATTGCGTAAAAGTCATGCTTGTGAAAAAGTTCGTATCACTGATGCATGTTCAGTTGTGTTTGTTCTTGATCTCAAGTCATGTTTTTTGATGGAATTGCGCCAATTGTTTTAATGAGAGTCGGCCATATCAGAATGCATCGACACACCAAATATGTGTATTCTGAGGCTCATACGTTTGAGGATAGCTCCTATTGCGTAAAAGTCATTCTGGTGAAAAAGTTCGAATCACTGATGCATGTTCAGTTGTGTTTGTTCTTGACCTCAAGTCATGATTTTTGATGGAATTGCGCCAATTTTTTTGATGAGTGTCGGCCATATCAGAATGCATCAACACACCAAATATGTGTATTCTGAGGCTCATACGTTTGAGGATAGCTCCTATTGCGTAAATGTCATGCTGGTGAAAAAGTTCGAATCACTGAATTCATGTTCAGTTGTGTTTGTTCTTGATCTCAAGTCATGATTTTTGATGGAATTGCGCCAATTTTTTTCATGAGTGTCCGCCATATAAGAATGCATCAACACACCAAATATGTGTATTCTGAGGCTCATACGTTTGAGGATAGCTCCTATTGCGTAAAAGTCATGCTTGTGAAAAAGTTCGTATCACTGATGCATGTTCAGTTGTGTTTGTTCTTGATCTCAAGTCATGATTTTTGATGGAATTGCGCCAATTTTTTTCATGAGTGTCGGCCATATCAGAATGCATCAACACACCAAATATGTGTATTCTGAGGCTGATACGTTTGAGGATAGCTCCTATTGGGTCATTCTGGTGAAAAAATTCGAATCACAGATGCATGTTCAGTTGTGTTTGTTCTTGATCTCAAGTCATGATTTTTGATGGAATTGCGCCAATTTTTTTCATGAGTGTCCGCCATATCAGAATGCATCGACACACCAAATATGTGTATTCTGAGGCTCATACGTTTGAGGATAGCTCCTATTGGGTAAAAGTCATTCTGGTGAAAAAGTTCGTATCACAGATGCATGTTCAGTTGTGTTTGTTCTTGACCTCAAGTCATGATTTTTGATGGAATTGCGCCAATTTTTTTCATGAGTGTCGGCCATATCAGAATGCATCAACACACCAAATATGTGTATTCTGAGGCTCATACGTTTCAGGATAGCTCCTATTGCGTAAATGTCATTCTGGTGAAAAAGTTCGAATCACTGATGAATGTTCAGTTGTGTTTGTTCTTGATCTCAAGTCATGATTTTTGATGGAATTGCGCCAATTTTTTTCATGAGTGTCCGCCATATCAGAATGCATCAACACACCAAATAAGTGTATTCTGAGGCTCATACGTTTGAGGATAGCTCCTATTGCGTAAAAGTCATTCTGGTGAAAAAGTTCGTATCACGGATGCATGTTCAGTTGTGTTTGTTCTTGATCTCAAGTCATGATTTTTGATGGAATTGCGCCAATTTTTTTCATGAGTGTCGGCCATATCAGAATGCATCAACACACCAAATATGTGTATTCTGAGGCTCATACGTTTCAGGATAGCTCCTATTGCGTAAAAGTCATGCTTGTGAAAAAGTTCGTATCACTGATGCATGTTCAGTTGTGTTTGTTCTTGATCTCAAGTCATGTTTTTTGATGGAATTGCGCCAATTGTTTTCATGAGAGTCGGCCATATCAGAATGCATCGACACACCAAATATGTGTATTCTGAGGCTCATACGTTTGAGGATAGCTCCTATTGCGTAAAAGTCATGCTTGTGAAAAAGTTCGTATCACTGATGCATGTTCAGTTGTGTTTGTTCTTGACCTCAAGTCATGATTTTTGATGGAATTGCGCCAATTTTTTTGATGAGTGTCGGCCATATCAGAATGCATCAACACACCAAATATGTGTATTCTGAGGCTCATACGTTTGAGGATAGCTCCTATTGCGTAAATGTCATGCTGGTGAAAAAGTTCGAATCACTGAATTCATGTTCAGTTGAGTTTGTTCTTGATCTCAAGTCATGATTTTTGATGGAATTGCGCCAATTTTTTTCATGAGTGTCCGCCATATAAGAATGCATCAACACACCAAATATGTGTATTCTGAGGCTCATACGTTTGAGGATAGCTCCTATTGCGTAAAAGTCATGCTTGTGAAAAAGTTCGTATCACTGATGCATGTTCAGTTGTGTTTGTTCTTGATCTCAAGTCATGATTTTTGATGGAATTGCGCCAATTTTTTTCATGAGTGTCGGCCATATCAGAATGCATGCACACACCAAATATGTGTATTCTGAGGCTCATACGTTTGAGGATAGCTCCTATTGGGTCATTCTGGTGAAAAAATTCGAATCACAGATGCATGTTCAGTTGTGTTTGTTCTTGATCTCAAGTCATGAATTTTGATGGAATTGCGCCAATTTTTTTCATGAGTGTCGGCCATATCAGAATGCATCAACACACCAAATATGTGTATTCTGAGGCTCATACGTTTGAGGATAGCTCCTATTGCGTAAAAGTCATTCTGGTGAAAAAGTTCGAATCACAGATGCATGTTCAGTTGTGTTTGTTCTTGACCTCAAGTCATGATTTTTGATGGAATTGCGCCAATTTTTTTCATGAGTGTCGACCATATCAGAATGCATCAACACACCAAATATGTGTATTCTGAGGCTCATACGTTTGAGGATAGCTCCTATTGCGTAAAAGTCATTCTGGTGAAAAAGTTCGTATCACGGATGCATGTTCAGTTGTGTTTGTTCTTGATCTCAAGTCATGATTTTTGATGGAATTGCGCCAATTTTTTTGATGAGTGTCGGCCATATCAGAATGCATGCACACACCAAATATGTGTATTCTGAGGCTCATACGTTTGAGGATAGCTCCTATTGGGTCATTCTGGTGAAAAAATTCGAATCACAGATGCATGTTCAGTTGTGTTTGTTCTTGATCTCAAGTCATGATTTTTGATGGAATTGCGCCAATTTTTTTCATGAGTGTCGGCCATATCAGAATGCATCAACACACCAAATATGTGTATTCTGAGGCTCATACGTTTCAGGATAGCTCCTATTGCGTAAAAGTCATGCTTGTGAAAAAGTTCGTATCACTGATGCATGTTCAGTTGTGTTTGTTCTTGATCTCAAGTCATGTTTTTTGATGGAATTGCGCCAATTGTTTTCATGAGAGTCGGCCATATCAGAATGCATCGACACACCAAATATGTGTATTCTGAGGCTCATACGTTTGAGGATAGCTCCTATTGGGTAAAAGTCATTCTGGTGAAAAAGTTCGAATCACTGATGCATGTTCAGTTGTGTTTGTTCTTGACCTCAAGTCATGATTTTTGATGGAATTGCGCCAATTTTTTTGATGAGTGTCGGCCATATCAGAATGCATCAACACACCAAATATGTGTATTCTGAGGCTCATACGTTTGAGGATAGCTCCTATTGCGTAAATGTCATTCTGGTGAAAAAGTTCGAATCACTGATGAATGTTCAGTTGTGTTTGTTCTTGATCTCAAGTCATGATTTTTGATGGAATTGCGCCAATTTTTTTCATGAGTGTCCGCCATATCAGAATGCATCAACACACCAAATAAGTGTATTCTGAGGCTCATACGTTTGAGGATAGCTCCTATTGCGTAAAAGTCATTCTGGTGAAAAAGTTCGTATCACGGATGCATGTTCAGTTGTGTTTGTTCTTGATCTCAAGTCATGATTTTTGATGGAATTGCGCCAATTTTTTTCATGAGTGTCGGCCATATCAGAATGCATCAACACACCAAATATGTGTATTCTGAGGCTCATACGTTTCAGGATAGCTCCTATTGCGTAAAAGTCATGCTTGTGAAAAAGTTCGTATCACTGATGCATGTTCAGTTGTGTTTGTTCTTGATCTCAAGTCATGTTTTTTGATGGAATTGCGCCAATTGTTTTCATGAGAGTCGGCCATATCAGAATGCATCGACACACCAAATATGTGTATTCTGAGGCTCATACGTTTGAGGATAGCTCCTATTGGGTAAAAGTCATTCTGGTGAAAAAGTTCGAATCACTGATGCATGTTCAGTTGTGTTTGTTCTTGACCTCAAGTCATGATTTTTGATGGAATTGCGCCAATTTTTTTGATGAGTGTCGGCCATATCAGAATGCATCAACACACCAAATATGTGTATTCTGAGGCTCATACGTTTGAGGATAGCTCCTATTGCGTAAATGTCATGCTGGTGAAAAAGTTCGAATCACTGAATTCATGTTCAGTTGAGTTTGTTCTTGATCTCAAGTCATGATTTTTGATGGAATTGCGCCAATTTTTTTCATGAGTGTCCGCCATATAAGAATGCATCAACACACCAAATATGTGTATTCTGAGGCTCATACGTTTGAGGATAGCTCCTATTGCGTAAAAGTCATGCTTGTGAAAAAGTTCGTATCACTGATGCATGTTCAGTTGTGTTTGTTCTTGATCTCAAGTCATGATTTTTGATGGAATTGCGCCAATTTTTTTCATGAGTGTCGGCCATATCAGAATGCATGCACACACCAAATATGTGTATTCTGAGGCTCATACGTTTGAGGATAGCTCCTATTGGGTCATTCTGGTGAAAAAATTCGAATCACAGATGCATGTTCAGTTGTGTTTGTTCTTGATCTCAAGTCATGAATTTTGATGGAATTGCGCCAATTTTTTTCATGAGTGTCGGCCATATCAGAATGCATCAACACACCAAATATGTGTATTCTGAGGCTCATACGTTTGAGGATAGCTCCTATTGCGTAAAAGTCATTCTGGTGAAAAAGTTCGAATCACAGATGCATGTTCAGTTGTGTTTGTTCTTGACCTCAAGTCATGATTTTTGATGGAATTGCGCCAATTTTTTTCATGAGTGTCGGCCATATCAGAATGCATCAACACACCAAATATGTGTATTCTGAGGCTCATACGTTTGAGGATAGCTCCTATTGCGTAAATGTCATTCTGGTGAAAAAGTTCGAATCACTGATTCATGTTCAGTTGTGTTTGTTCTTGATCTCAAGTCATGATTTTTGATGGAATTGCGCCAATTTTTTTCATGAGTGTCGACCATATCAGAATGCATCAACACACCAAATATGTGTATTCTGAGGCTCATACGTTTGAGGATAGCTCCTATTGCGTAAATGTCATTCTGGTGAAAAAGTTCGTATCACGGATGCATGTTCAGTTGTGTTTGTTCTTGATCTCAAGTCATGATTTTTGATGGAATTGCGCCAATTTTTTTGATGAGTGTCGGCCATATCAGAATGCATGCACACACCAAATATGTGTATTCTGAGGCTCATACGTTTGAGGATAGCTCCTATTGGGTCATTCTGGTGAAAAAATTCGAATCACAGATGCATGTTCAGTTGTGTTTGTTCTTGATCTCAAGTCATGATTTTTGATGGAATTGCGCCAATTTTTTTGATGCGTGTCGGCCATATCAGAATGCATCAACACACCAAATATGTGTATTCTGAGGCTCATACGTTTCAGGATAGCTCCTATTGCGTAAAAGTCATGCTTGTGAAAAAGTTCGTATCACTGATGCATGTTCAGTTGTGTTTGTTCTTGATCTCAAGTCATGTTTTTTGATGGAATTGCGCCAATTGTTTTCATGAGAGTCGGCCATATCAGAATGCATCGACACACCAAATATGTGTATTCTGAGGCTCATACGTTTGAGGATAGCTCCTATTGGGTAAAAGTCATTCTGGTGAAAAAGTTCGAATCACTGATGCATGTTCAGTTGTGTTTGTTCTTGACCTCAAGTCATGATTTTTGATGGAATTGCGCCAATTTTTTTGATGAGTGTCGGCCATATCAGAATGCATCAACACACTAAATATGTGTATTCTGAGGCTCATACGTTTGAGGATAGCTCCTATTGCGTAAATGTCATTCTGGTGAAAAAGTTCGAATCACTGATGAATGTTCAGTTGTGTTTGTTCTTGATCTCAAGTCATGATTTTTGATGGAATTGCGCCAATTTTTTTCATGAGTGTCGACCATATCAGAATGCATCAACACACCAAATATGTGTATTCTGAGGCTCATACGTTTGAGGATAGCTCCTATTGCGTAAAAGTCATTCTGGTGAAAAAGTTCGTATCACGGATGCATGTTCAGTTGTGTTTGTTCTTGATCTCAAGTCATGATTTTTGATGGAATTGCGCCAATTTTTTTTGATGAGTGTCGGCCATATCAGAATGCATGCACACACCAAATATGTGTATTCTGAGGCTGATACGTTTGAGGATAGCTCCTATTGGGTCATTCTGGTGAAAAAATTCGAATCACAGATGCATGTTCAGTTGTGTTTGTTCTTGATCTCAAGTCATGATTTTTGATGGAATTGCGCCAATTTTTTTCATGAGTGTCGGCCATATCAGAATGCATCAACACACCAAATATGTGTATTCTGAGGCTCATACGTTTCAGGATAGCTCCTATTGCGTAAAAGTCATGCTTGTGAAAAAGTTCGTATCACTGATGCATGTTCAGTTGTGTTTGTTCTTGATCTCAAGTCATGTTTTTTGATGGAATTGCGCCAATTGTTTTCATGAGTGTCGGCCATATCAGAATGCATCGACACACCAAATATGTGTATTCTGAGGCTCATACGTTTGAGGATAGCTCCTATTGGGTAAAAGTCATTCTGGTGAAAAAGTTCGAATCACAGATGCATGTTCAGTTGTGTTTGTTCTTGACCTCAAGTCATGATTTTTGATGGAATTGCGCCAATTTTTTTGATGAGTGTCGGCCATATCAGAATGCATCAACACACCAAATATGTGTATTCTGAGGCTCATACGTTTGAGGATAGCTCCTATTGCGTAAATGTCATGCTGGTGAAAAAGTTCGAATCACTGAATTCATGTTCAGTTGTGTTTGTTCTTGATCTCAAGTCATGATTTTTGATGGAATTGCGCCAATTTTTTTCATGAGTGTCCGCCATATAAGAATGCATCAACACACCAAATATGTGTATTCTGAGGCTCATACGTTTGAGGATAGCTCCTATTGCGTAAAAGTCATTCTGGTGAAAAAGTTCGTATCACGGATGCATGTTCAGTTGTGTTTGTTCTTGATCTCAAGTCATGATTTTTGATGGAATTGCGCCAATTTTTTTCATGAGTGTCGGCCATATCAGAATGCATCAACACACCAAATATGTGTATTCTGAGGCTGATACGTTTGAGGATAGCTCCTATTGGGTCATTCTGGTGAAAAAATTCGAATCACAGATCCATTTTCAGTTGTGTTTGTTCTTGATCTCAAGTCATTCTTTTTGATGGAATTGCGCCAATTTTTTTCATGAGTGTCCGCCATATCAGAATGCATCGACACACCAAATATGTGTATTCTGAGGCTCATACGTTTGAGGATAGCTCCTATTGGGTAAAAGTCATTCTGGTGAAAAAGTTCGAATCACAGATGCATGTTCAGTTGTGTTTGTTCTTGACCTCAAGTCATGATTTTTGATGGAATTGCGCCAATTTTTTTCATGAGTGTCGGCCATATCAGAATGCATCAACACACCAAATATGTGTATTCTGAGGCTCATACGTTTGAGGATAGCTCCTATTGCGTAAATGTCATTCTGGTGAAAAAGTTCGAATCACTGATGAATGTTCAGTTGTGTTTCTTCTTGATCTCAAGTCATGATTTTTGATGGAATTGCGCCAATTTTTTTGATGAGTGTCGGCCATATCAGAATGCATCAACACAACAAATATGTGTATTCTGAGGCTCATACGTTTGAGGATAGCTCCTATTGCGTAAATGTCATGCTGGTGAAAAAGTTCGAATCACTGAATTCATGTTCAGTTGTGTTTGTTCTTGATCTCAAGTCATGATTTTTGATGGAATTGCGCCAATTTTTTTCATGAGTGTCCGCCATATCAGAATGCATCGACACACCAAATATGTGTATTCTGAGGCTCATACGTTTGAGGATAGCTCCTATTGGGTAAAAGTCATTCTGGTGAAAAAGTTCGAATCACAGATGCATGTTCAGTTGTGTTTGTTCTTGACCTCAAGTCATGATTTTTGATGGAATTGCGCCAATTTTTTTCATGAGTGTCGGCCATATCAGAATGCATCAACACACCAAATATGTGTATTCTGAGGCTCATACGTTTGAGGATAGCTCCTATTGCGTAAATGTCATGCTGGTGAAAAAGTTCGAATCACTGATGAATGTTCAGTTGTGTTTGTTCTTGATCTCAAGTCATGATTTTTGATGGAATTGCGCCAATTTTTTTCATGAGTGTCCGCCATATCAGAATGCATCAACACACCAAATAAGTGTATTCTGAGGCTCATACGTTTGAGGATAGCTCCTATTGCGTAAAAGTCATTCTGGTGAAAAAGTTCGTATCACGGATGCATGTTCAGTTGTGTTTGTTCTTGATCTCAAGTCATGATTTTTGATGGAATTGCGCCAATTTTTTTCATGAGTGTCGGCCATATCAGAATGCATCAACACACCAAATATGTGTATTCTGAGGCTCATACGTTTGAGGATAGCTCCTATTGCGTAAAAGTCATGCTTGTGAAAAAGTTCGTATCACTGATGCATGTTCAGTTGTGTTTGTTCTTGATCTCAAGTCATGTTTTTTGATGGAATTGCGCCAATTGTTTTCATGAGAGTCGGCCATATCAGAATGCATCGACACACCAAATATGTGTATTCTGAGGCTCATACGTTTGAGGATAGCTCCTATTGGGTAAAAGTCATTCTGGTGAAAAAGTTCGAATCACTGATGCATGTTCAGTTGTGTTTGTTCTTGACCTCAAGTCATGATTTTTGATGGAATTGCGCCAATTTTTTTGATGAGTGTCGGCCATATCAGAATGCATCAACACACCAAATATGTGTATTCTGAGGCTCATACGTTTGAGGATAGCTCCTATTGGGTCATTCTGGTGAAAAAATTCGAATCACAGATCCATTTTCAGTTGTGTTTGTTCTTGATCTCAAGTCATGATTTTTGATGGAATTGCGCCAATTTTTTTCATGAGTGTCCGCCATATCAGAATGCATCGACACACCAAATATGTGTATTCTGAGGCTCATACGTTTGAGGATAGCTCCTATTGGGTAAAAGTCATTCTGGTGAAAAAGTTCGAATCACAGATGCATGTTCAGTTGTGTTTGTTCTTGACCTCAAGTCATGATTTTTGATGGAATTGCGCCAATTTTTTTCATGAGTGTCGGCCATATCAGAATGCATCAACACACTAAATATGTGTATTCTGAGGCTCATACGTTTGAGGATAGCTCCTATTGCGTAAAAGTCATTCTGGTGAAAAAGTTCGTATCACGGATGCATGTTCAGTTGTGTTTGTTCTTGATCTCAAGTCATGATTTTTGATGGAATTGCGCCAATTTTTTTCATGAGTGTCGGCCATATCAGAATGCATCAACACACCAAATATGTGTATTCTGAGGCTCATACGTTTGAGGATAGCTCCTATTGCGTAAAAGTCATGCTTGTGAAAAAGTTCGTATCACTGATGCATGTTCAGTTGTGTTTGTTCTTGATCTCAAGTCATGTTTTTTGATGGAATTGCGCCAATTGTTTTCATGAGTGTCCGCCATATCAGAATGCATCGACACACCAAATATGTGTATTCTGAGGCTCATACGTTTGAGGATAGCTCCTATTGGGTAAAAGTCTTTCTGGTGAAAAAGTTCGAATCACAGATGCATGTTCAGTTGTGTTTGTTCTTGACCTCAAGTCATGATTTTTGATGGAATTGCGCCAATTTTTTTCATGAGTGTCGGCCATATCAGAATGCATCAACACACCAAATATGTGTATTCTGAGGCTCATACGTTTGAGGATAGCTCCTATTGCGTAAAAGTCATGCTTGTGAAAAAGTTCGTATCACTGATGCATGTTCAGTTGTGTTTGTTCTTGATCTCAAGTCATGTTTTTTGATGGAATTGCGCCAATTGTTTTCATGAGAGTCGGCCATATCAGAATGCATCGACACACCAAATATGTGTATTCTGAGGCTCATACGTTTGAGGATAGCTCCTATTGGGTAAAAGTCATTCTGGTGAAAAAGTTCGAATCACTGATGCATGTTCAGTTGTGTTTGTTCTTGACCTCAAGTCATGATTTTTGATGGAATTGCGCCAATTTTTTTGATGAGTGTCGGCCATATCAGAATGCATCAACACACCAAATATGTGTATTCTGAGGCTCATACGTTTGAGGATAGCTCCTATTGGGTCATTCTGGTGAAAAAATTCGAATCACAGATCCATTTTCAGTTGTGTTTGTTCTTGATCTCAAGTCATGATTTTTGATGGAATTGCGCCAATTTTTTTCATGAGTGTCCGCCATATCAGAATGCATCGACACACCAAATATGTGTATTCTGAGGCTCATACGTTTGAGGATAGCTCCTATTGGGTAAAAGTCATTCTGGTGAAAAAGTTCGAATCACAGATGCATGTTCAGTTGTGTTTGTTCTTGACCTCAAGTCATGATTTTTGATGGAATTGCGCCAATTTTTTTCATGAGTGTCGGCCATATCAGAATGCATCAACACACTAAATATGTGTATTCTGAGGCTCATACGTTTGAGGATAGCTCCTATTGCGTAAAAGTCATTCTGGTGAAAAAGTTCGTATCACGGATGCATGTTCAGTTGTGTTTGTTCTTGATCTCAAGTCATGATTTTTGATGGAATTGCGCCAATTTTTTTGATGAGTGTCGGCCATATCAGAATGCATCAACACACCAAATATGTGTATTCTGAGGCTCATACGTTTGAGGATAGCTCCTATTGCGTAAAAGTCATGCTTGTGAAAAAGTTCGTATCACTGATGCATGTTCAGTTGTGTTTGTTCTTGATCTCAAGTCATGTTTTTTGATGGAATTGCGCCAATTGTTTTCATGAGTGTCCGCCATATCAGAATGCATCGACACACCAAATATGTGTATTCTGAGGCTCATACGTTTGAGGATAGCTCCTATTGGGTAAAAGTCTTTCTGGTGAAAAAGTTCGAATCACAGATGCATGTTCAGTTGTGTTTGTTCTTGACCTCAAGTCATGATTTTTGATGGAATTGCGCCAATTTTTTTGATGAGTGTCGGCCATATCAGAATGCATCAACACACCAAATATGTGTATTCTGAGGCTCATACGTTTGAGGATAGCTCCTATTGCGTAAATGTCATTCTGGTGAAAAAGTTCGAATCACTGATGAATGTTCAGTTGTGTTTGTTCTTGATCTCAAGTCATGATTTTTGATGGAATTGCGCCAATTTTTTTCATGAGTGTCCGCCATATCAGAATGCATCAACACACCAAATATTTGTATTCTGAGGCTCATACGTTTGAGGATAGCTCCTATTGCGTAAAAGTCATTCTGGTGAAAAAGTTCGTATCACGGATGCATGTTCAGTTGTGTTTGTTCTTGATCTCAAGTCATGATTTTTGATGGAATTGCGCCAATTTTTTTCATGAGTGTCGGCCATATCAGAATGCATCAACACACCAAATATGTGTATTCTGAGGCTCATACGTTTCAGGATAGCTCCTATTGCGTAAAAGTCATGCTTGTGAAAAAGTTCGTATCACTGATGCATGTTCAGTTGTGTTTGTTCTTGATCTCAAGTCATGTTTTTTGATGGAATTGCGCCAATTGTTTTCATGAGAGTCGGCCATATCAGAATGCATCGACACACCAAATATGTGTATTCTGAGGCTCATACGTTTGAGGATAGCTCCTATTGGGTAAAAGTCATTCTGGTGAAAAAGTTCGAATCACTGATGCATGTTCAGTTGTGTTTGTTCTTGACCTCAAGTCATGATTTTTGATGGAATTGCGCCAATTTTTTTGATGAGTGTCGGCCATATCAGAATGCATCAACACACCAAATATGTGTATTCTGAGGCTGATACGTTTGAGGATAGCTCCTATTGGGTCATTCTGGTGAAAAAATTCGAATCACAGATCCATTTTCAGTTGTGTTTGTTCTTGATCTCAAGTCATGATTTTTGATGGAATTGCGCCAATTTTTTTCATGAGTGTCGGCCATATCAGAATGCATCAACACACCAAATATGTGTATTCTGAGGCTCATACGTTTCAGGATAGCTCCTATTGCGTAAAAGTCATGCTTGTGAAAAAGTTCGTATCACTGATGCATGTTCAGTTGTGTTTGTTCTTGATCTCAAGTCATGTTTTTTGATGGAATTGCGCCAATTGTTTTCATGAGAGTCGGCCATATCAGAATGCATCGACACACCAAATATGTGTATTCTGAGGCTCATACGTTTGAGGATAGCTCCTATTGGGTAAAAGTCATTCTGGTGAAAAAGTTCGAATCACTGATGCATGTTCAGTTGTGTTTGTTCTTGACCTCAAGTCATGATTTTTGATGGAATTGCGCCAATTTTTTTGATGAGTGTCGGCCATATCAGAATGCATCAACACACCAAATATGTGTATTCTGAGGCTGATACGTTTGAGGATAGCTCCTATTGGGTCATTCTGGTGAAAAAATTCGAATCACAGATCCATTTTCAGTTGTGTTTGTTCTTGATCTCAAGTCATTCTTTTTGATGGAATTGCGCCAATTTTTTTCATGAGTGTCCGCCATATCAGAATGCATCGACACACCAAATATGTGTATTCTGAGGCTCATACGTTTGAGGATAGCTCCTATTGGGTAAAAGTCATTCTGGTGAAAAAGTTCGAATCACAGATGCATGTTCAGTTGTGTTTGTTCTTGATCTCAAGTCATGATTTTTGATGGAATTGCGCCAATTTTTTTCATGAGTGTCGGCCATATCAGAATGCATCAACACACCAAATATTTGTATTCTGAGGCTCATACGTTTGAGGATAGCTCCTATTGCGTAAATGTCATTCTGGTGAAAAAGTTCGAATCACTGATGCATGTTCAGTTGTGTTTGTTCTTGATCTCAAGTCATGATTTTTGATGGAATTGCGCCAATTTTTTTGATGAGTCTCGGCCATATCAGAATGCATCGACACACCAAATATGTGTATTCTGAGGCTCATACGTTTGAGGATAGCTCCTATTGGGTAAAAGTCTTTCTGGTGAAAAAGTTCGAATCACAGATGCATGTTCAGTTGTGTTTGTTCTTGACCTCAAGTCATGATTTTTGATGGAATTGCGCCAATTTTTTTCATGAGTGTCGGCCATATCAGAATGCATCAACACACCAAATATGTGTATTCTGAGGCTCATACGTTTGAGGATAGCTCCTATTGCGTAAAAGTCATGCTTGTGAAAAAGTTCGTATCACTGATGCATGTTCAGTTGTGTTTGTTCTTGATCTCAAGTCATGTTTTTTGATGGAATTGCGCCAATTGTTTTCATGAGAGTCGGCCATATCAGAATGCATCGACACACCAAATATGTGTATTCTGAGGCTCATACGTTTGAGGATAGCTCCTATTGGGTAAAAGTCATTCTGGTGAAAAAGTTCGAATCACTGATGCATGTTCAGTTGTGTTTGTTCTTGACCTCAAGTCATGATTTTTGATGGAATTGCGCCAATTTTTTTGATGAGTGTCGGCCATATCAGAATGCATCAACACACCAAATATGTGTATTCTGAGGCTCATACGTTTGAGGATAGCTCCTATTGGGTCATTCTGGTGAAAAAATTCGAATCACAGATCCATTTTCAGTTGTGTTTGTTCTTGATCTCAAGTCATGATTTTTGATGGAATTGCGCCAATTTTTTTCATGAGTGTCCGCCATATCAGAATGCATCGACACACCAAATATGTGTATTCTGAGGCTCATACGTTTGAGGATAGCTCCTATTGGGTAAAAGTCATTCTGGTGAAAAAGTTCGAATCACAGATGCATGTTCAGTTGTGTTTGTTCTTGACCTCAAGTCATGATTTTTGATGGAATTGCGCCAATTTTTTTCATGAGTGTCGGCCATATCAGAATGCATCAACACACTAAATATGTGTATTCTGAGGCTCATACGTTTGAGGATAGCTCCTATTGCGTAAAAGTCATTCTGGTGAAAAAGTTCGTATCACGGATGCATGTTCAGTTGTGTTTGTTCTTGATCTCAAGTCATGATTTTTGATGGAATTGCGCCAATTTTTTTCATGAGTGTCGGCCATATCAGAATGCATCAACACACCAAATATGTGTATTCTGAGGCTCATACGTTTGAGGATAGCTCCTATTGCGTAAAAGTCATGCTTGTGAAAAAGTTCGTATCACTGATGCATGTTCAGTTGTGTTTGTTCTTGATCTCAAGTCATGTTTTTTGATGGAATTGCGCCAATTGTTTTCATGAGTGTCCGCCATATCAGAATGCATCGACACACCAAATATGTGTATTCTGAGGCTCATACGTTTGAGGATAGCTCCTATTGGGTAAAAGTCTTTCTGGTGAAAAAGTTCGAATCACAGATGCATGTTCAGTTGTGTTTGTTCTTGACCTCAAGTCATGATTTTTGATGGAATTGCGCCAATTTTTTTGATGAGTGTCGGCCATATCAGAATGCATCAACACACCAAATATGTGTATTCTGAGGCTCATACGTTTGAGGATAGCTCCTATTGCGTAAATGTCATTCTGGTGAAAAAGTTCGAATCACTGATGAATGTTCAGTTGTGTTTGTTCTTGATCTCAAGTCATGATTTTTGATGGAATTGCGCCAATTTTTTTCATGAGTGTCCGCCATATCAGAATGCATCAACACACCAAATAAGTGTATTCTGAGGCTCATACGTTTGAGGATAGCTCCTATTGCGTAAAAGTCATTCTGGTGAAAAAGTTCGTATCACGGATGCATGTTCAGTTGTGTTTGTTCTTGATCTCAAGTCATGATTTTTGATGGAATTGCGCCAATTTTTTTCATGAGTGTCGGCCATATCAGAATGCATCAACACACCAAATATGTGTATTCTGAGGCTCATACGTTTCAGGATAGCTCCTATTGCGTAAAAGTCATGCTTGTGAAAAAGTTCGTATCACTGATGCATGTTCAGTTGTGTTTGTTCTTGATCTCAAGTCATGTTTTTTGATGGAATTGCGCCAATTGTTTTCATGAGAGTCGGCCATATCAGAATGCATCGACACACCAAATATGTGTATTCTGAGGCTCATACGTTTGAGGATAGCTCCTATTGGGTAAAAGTCATTCTGGTGAAAAAGTTCGAATCACTGATGCATGTTCAGTTGTGTTTGTTCTTGACCTCAAGTCATGATTTTTGATGGAATTGCGCCAATTTTTTTGATGAGTGTCGGCCATATCAGAATGCATCAACACACCAAATATGTGTATTCTGAGGCTGATACGTTTGAGGATAGCTCCTATTGGGTCATTCTGGTGAAAAAATTCGAATCACAGATCCATTTTCAGTTGTGTTTGTTCTTGATCTCAAGTCATGATTTTTGATGGAATTGCGCCAATTTTTTTCATGAGTGTCGGCCATATCAGAATGCATCAACACACCAAATATGTGTATTCTGAGGCTCATACGTTTCAGGATAGCTCCTATTGCGTAAAAGTCATGCTTGTGAAAAAGTTCGTATCACTGATGCATGTTCAGTTGTGTTTGTTCTTGATCTCAAGTCATGTTTTTTGATGGAATTGCGCCAATTGTTTTCATGAGAGTCGGCCATATCAGAATGCATCGACACACCAAATATGTGTATTCTGAGGCTCATACGTTTGAGGATAGCTCCTATTGGGTAAAAGTCATTCTGGTGAAAAAGTTCGAATCACTGATGCATGTTCAGTTGTGTTTGTTCTTGACCTCAAGTCATGATTTTTGATGGAATTGCGCCAATTTTTTTGATGAGTGTCGGCCATATCAGAATGCATCAACACACCAAATATGTGTATTCTGAGGCTGATACGTTTGAGGATAGCTCCTATTGGGTCATTCTGGTGAAAAAATTCGAATCACAGATCCATTTTCAGTTGTGTTTGTTCTTGATCTCAAGTCATTCTTTTTGATGGAATTGCGCCAATTTTTTTCATGAGTGTCCGCCATATCAGAATGCATCGACACACCAAATATGTGTATTCTGAGGCTCATACGTTTGAGGATAGCTCCTATTGGGTAAAAGTCATTCTGGTGAAAAAGTTCGAATCACAGATGCATGTTCAGTTGTGTTTGTTCTTGATCTCAAGTCATGATTTTTGATGGAATTGCGCCAATTTTTTTCATGAGTGTCGGCCATATCAGAATGCATCAACACACCAAATATTTGTATTCTGAGGCTCATACGTTTGAGGATAGCTCCTATTGCGTAAATGTCATTCTGGTGAAAAAGTTCGAATCACTGATGCATGTTCAGTTGTGTTTGTTCTTGATCTCAAGTCATGATTTTTGATGGAATTGCGCCAATTTTTTTGATGAGTCTCGGCCATATCAGAATGCATCAACACACCAAATATGTGTATTCTGAGGCTCATACGTTTGAGGATAGCTCCTATTGCGTAAATGTCATGCTGGTGAAAAAGTTCGAATCACTGATGAATGTTCAGTTGTGTTTGTTCTTGATCTCAAGTCATGATTTTTGATGGAATTGCGCCAATTTTTTTGATGAGTGTCGGCCATATCAGAATGCATCAACACACCAAATATGTGTATTCTGAGGCTCATACGTTTGAGGATAGCTCCTATTGCGTAAATGTCATTCTGGTGAAAAAGTTCGAATCACTGATGAATGTTCAGTTGTGTTTGTTCTTGATCTCAAGTCATGATTTTTGATGGAATTGCGCCAATTTTATTCATGAGTGTCCGCCATATCAGAATGCATCAACACACCAAATAAGTGTATTCTGAGGCTCATACGTTTGAGGATAGCTCCTATTGCGTAAAAGTCATTCTGGTGAAAAAGTTCGTATCACGGATGCATGTTCAGTTGTGTTTGTTCTTGATCTCAAGTCATGATTTTTGATGGAATTGCGCCAATTTTTTTCATGAGTGTCGGCCATATCAGAATGCATCAACACACCAAATATGTGTATTCTGAGGCTCATACGTTTCAGGATAGCTCCTATTGCGTAAAAGTCATGCTTGTGAAAAAGTTCGTATCACTGATGCATGTTCAGTTGTGTTTGTTCTTGATCTCAAGTCATGTTTTTTGATGGAATTGCGCCAATTGTTTTCATGAGAGTCGGCCATATCAGAATGCATCGACACACCAAATATGTGTATTCTGAGGCTCATACGTTTGAGGATAGCTCCTATTGGGTAAAAGTCATTCTGGTGAAAAAGTTCGAATCACTGATGCATGTTCAGTTGTGTTTGTTCTTGACCTCAAGTCATGATTTTTGATGGAATTGCGCCAATTTTTTTGATGAGTGTCGGCCATATCAGAATGCATCAACACACCAAATATGTGTATTCTGAGGCTCATACGTTTGAGGATAGCTCCTATTGGGTCATTCTGGTGAAAAAATTCGAATCACAGATCCATTTTCAGTTGTGTTTGTTCTTGATCTCAAGTCATTCTTTTTGATGGAATTGCGCCAATTTTTTTCATGAGTGTCCGCCATATCAGAATGCATCGACACACCAAATATGTGTATTCTGAGGCTCATACGTTTGAGGATAGCTCCTATTGGGTAAAAGTCATTCTGGTGAAAAAGTTCGAATCACAGATGCATGTTCAGTTGTGTTTGTTCTTGACCTCAAGTCATGATTTTTGATGGAATTGCGCCAATTTTTTTCATGAGTGTCGGCCATATCAGAATGCATCAACACACCAAATATGTGTATTCTGAGGCTCATACGTTTGAGGATAGCTCCTATTGCGTAAATGTCATTCTGGTGAAAAAGTTCGAATCACAGATGCATGTTCAGTTGTGTTTGTTCTTGATCTCAAGTCATGATTTTTGATGGAATTGCGCCAATTTTTTTGATGAGTGTCGGCCATATCAGAATGCATCAACACACCAAATATGTGTATTCTGAGGCTCATACGTTTGAGGATAGCTCCTATTGCGTAAATGTCATGCTGGTGAAAAAGTTCGAATCACTGAATTCATGTTCAGTTGTGTTTGTTCTTGATCTCAAGTCATTCTTTTTGATGGAATTGCGCCAATTTTTTTCATGAGTGTCCGCCATATCAGAATGCATCGACACACCAAATATGTGTATTCTGAGGCTCATACGTTTGAGGATAGCTCCTATTGGGTAAAAGTCATTCTGGTGAAAAAGTTCGAATCACAGATGCATGTTCAGTTGTGTTTGTTCTTGACCTCAAGTCATGATTTTTGATGGAATTGCGCCAATTTTTTTCATGAGTGTCGGCCATATCAGAATGCATCAACACACCAAATATGTGTATTCTGAGGCTCATACGTTTGAGGATAGCTCCTATTGCGTAAATGTCATTCTGGTGAAAAAGTTCGAATCACTGATGAATGTTCAGTTGTGTTTGTTCTTGATCTCAAGTCATGATTTTTTGATGGAATTGCGCCAATTTTTTTCATGAGTGTCCGCCATATAAGAATGCATCAACACACCAAATATGTGTATTCTGAGGCTCATACGTTTGAGGATAGCTCCTATTGCGTAAAAGTCATGCTTGTGAAAAAGTTCGTATCACTGATGCATGTTCAGTTGTGTTTGTTCTTGATCTCAAGTCATGATTTTTGATGGAATTGCGCCAATTTTTTTGATGAGTGTCGGCCATATCAGAATGCATCAACACACCAAATATGTGTATTCTGAGGCTGATACGTTTGAGGATAGCTCCTATTGGGTCATTCTGGTGAAAAAATTCGAATCACAGATGCATGTTCAGTTGTGTTTGTTCTTGATCTCAAGTCATGATTTTTGATGGAATTGCGCCAATTTTTTTCATGAGTGTCCGCCATATCAGAATGCATCGACACACCAAATATGTGTATTCTGAGGCTCATACGTTTGAGGATAGCTTCTATTGGGTAAAAGTCATTCTGGTGAAAAAGTTCGAATCACAGATGCATGTTCAGTTGTGTTTGTTCTTGACCTCAAGTCATGATTTTTGATGGAATTGCGCCAATTTTTTTCATGAGTGTCGGCCATATCAGAATGCATCAACACACCAAATATGTGTATTCTGAGGCTCATACGTTTGAGGATAGCTCCTATTGCGTAAATGTCATTCTGGTGAAAAAGTTCGAATCACTGATGAATGTTCAGTTGTGTTTGTTCTTGATCTCAAGTCATGATTTTTGATGGAATTGCGCCAATTTTTTTCATGAGTGTCCGCCATATCAGAATGCATCAACACACCAAATAAGTGTATTCTGAGGCTCATACGTTTGAGGATAGCTCCTATTGCGTAAAAGTCATTCTGGTGAAAAAGTTCGTATCACGGATGCATGTTCAGTTGTGTTTGTTCTTGATCTCAAGTCATGATTTTTGATGGAATTGCGCCAATTTTTTTCATGAGTGTCGGCCATATCAGAATGCATCAACACACCAAATATGTGTATTCTGAGGCTCATACGTTTGAGGATAGCTCCTATTGCGTAAAAGTCATGCTTGTGAAAAAGTTCGTATCACTGATGCATGTTCAGTTGTGTTTGTTCTTGATCTCAAGTCATGTTTTTTGATGGAATTGCGCCAATTGTTTTCATGAGAGTCGGCCATATCAGAATGCATCGACACACCAAATATGTGTATTCTGAGGCTCATACGTTTGAGGATAGCTCCTATTGGGTAAAAGTCATTCTGGTGAAAAAGTTCGAATCACTGATGCATGTTCAGTTGTGTTTGTTCTTGATCTCAAGTCATGATTTTTGATGGAATTGCGCCAATTTTTTTCATGAGTGTCGGCCATATCAGAATGCATCAACACACCAAATATGTGTATTCTGAGGCTCATACGTTTGAGGATAGCTCCTATTGCGTAAATGTCATTCTGGTGAAAAAGTTCGAATCACTGATGAATGTTCAGTTGTGTTTGTTCTTGATCTCAAGTCATGATTTTTGATGGAATTGCGCCAATTTTTTTCATGAGTGTCCGCCATATAAGAATGCATCAACACACCAAATATGTGTATTCTGAGGCTCATACGTTTGAGGATAGCTCCTATTGCGTAAAAGTCATGCTTGTGAAAAAGTTCGTATCACTGATGCATGTTCAGTTGTGTTTGTTCTTGATCTCAAGTCATGATTTTTGATGGAATTGCGCCAATTTTTTTGATGAGTGTCGGCCATATCAGAATGCATCAACACACCAAATATGTGTATTCTGAGGCTGATACGTTTGAGGATAGCTCCTATTGGGTCATTCTGGTGAAAAAATTCGAATCACAGATGCATGTTCAGTTGTGTTTGTTCTTGATCTCAAGTCATGATTTTTGATGGAATTGCGCCAATTTTTTTCATGAGTGTCCGCCATATCAGAATGCATCGACACACCAAATATGTGTATTCTGAGGCTCATACGTTTGAGGATAGCTTCTATTGGGTAAAAGTCATTCTGGTGAAAAAGTTCGAATCACAGATGCATGTTCAGTTGTGTTTGTTCTTGACCTCAAGTCATGATTTTTGATGGAATTGCGCCAATTTTTTTCATGAGTGTCGGCCATATCAGAATGCATCAACACACCAAATATGTGTATTCTGAGGCTCATACGTTTGAGGATAGCTCCTATTGCGTAAATGTCATTCTGGTGAAAAAGTTCGAATCACTGATGCATGTTCAGTTGTGTTTGTTCTTGATCTCAAGTCATGATTTTTGATGGAATTGCGCCAATTTTTTTCATGAGTGTCCGCCATATCAGAATGCATCAACACACCAAATAAGTGTATTCTGAGGCTCATACGTTTGAGGATAGCTCCTATTGCGTAAAAGTCATTCTGGTGAAAAAGTTCGTATCACGGATGCATGTTCAGTTGTGTTTGTTCTTGATCTCAAGTCATGATTTTTGATGGAATTGCGCCAATTTTTTTCATGAGTGTCGGCCATATCAGAATGCATCAACACACCAAATATGTGTATTCTGAGGCTCATACGTTTGAGGATAGCTCCTATTGCGTAAAAGTCATGCTTGTGAAAAAGTTCGTATCACTGATGCATGTTCAGTTGTGTTTGTTCTTGATCTCAAGTCATGTTTTTTGATGGAATTGCGCCAATTGTTTTCATGAGAGTCGGCCATATCAGAATGCATCGACACACCAAATATGTGTATTCTGAGGCTCATACGTTTGAGGATAGCTCCTATTGGGTAAAAGTCATTCTGGTGAAAAAGTTCGAATCACTGATGCATGTTCAGTTGTGTTTGTTCTTGATCTCAAGTCATGATTTTTGATGGAATTGCGCCAATTTTTTTGATGAGTGTCGGCCATATCAGAATGCATCAACACACCAAATATGTGTATTCTGAGGCTCATACGTTTGAGGATAGCTCCTATTGCGTAAATGTCATGCTGGTGAAAAAGTTCGAATCACTGATGAATGTTCAGTTGTGTTTGTTCTTGATCTCAAGTCATGATTTTTGATGGAATTGCGCCAATTTTTTTCATGAGTGTCCGCCATATAAGAATGCATCAACACACCAAATATGTGTATTCTGAGGCTCATACGTTTGAGGATAGCTCCTATTGCGTAAAAGTCATGCTTGTGAAAAAGTTCGTATCACTGATGCATGTTCAGTTGTGTTTGTTCTTGATCTCAAGTCATGATTTTTGATGGAATTGCGCCAATTTTTTTCATGAGTGTCGGCCATATCAGAATGCATGCACACACCAAATATGTGTATTCTGAGGCTCATACGTTTGAGGATAGCTCCTATTGGGTCATGCTGGTGAAAAAATTCGAATCACAGATGCATGTTCAGTTGTGTTTGTTCTTGATCTCAAGTCATGATTTTTGATGGAATTGCGCCAATTTTTTTCATGAGTGTCCGCCATATCAGAATGCATCGACACACCAAATATGTGTATTCTGAGGCTCATACGTTTGAGGATAGCTCCTATTGGGTAAAAGTCATTCTGGTGAAAAAGTTCGAATCACAGATGCATGTTCAGTTGTGTTTGTTCTTGACCTCAAGTCATGATTTTTGATGGAATTGCGCCAATTTTTTTCATGAGTGTCGGCCATATCAGAATGCATCAACACACCAAATATGTGTATTCTGAGGCTCATACGTTTGAGGATAGCTCCTATTGCGTAAATGTCATTCTGGTGAAAAAGTTCGAATCACTGATGAATGTTCAGTTGTGTTTGTTCTTGATCTCAAGTCATGATTTTTGATGGAATTGCGCCAATTTTTTTCATGAGTGTCCGCCATATCAGAATGCATCAACACACCAAATAAGTGTATTCTGAGGCTCATACGTTTGAGGATAGCTCCTATTGCGTAAAAGTCATTCTGGTGAAAAAGTTCGTATCACGGATGCATGTTCAGTTGTGTTTGTTCTTGATCTCAAGTCATGATTTTTGATGGAATTGCGCCAATTTTTTTCATGAGTGTCGGCCATATCAGAATGCATCAACACACCAAATATGTGTATTCTGAGGCTCATACGTTTGAGGATAGCTCCTATTGCGTAAAAGTCATGCTTGTGAAAAAGTTCGAATCACTGATGCATGTTCAGTTGTGTTTGTTCTTGATCTCAAGTCATGTTTTTTGATGGAATTGCGCCAATTGTTTTCATGAGAGTCGGCCATATCAGAATGCATCGACACACCAAATATGTGTATTCTGAGGCTCATACGTTTGAGGATAGCTCCTATTGGGTAAAAGTCATTCTGGTGAAAAAGTTCGAATCACTGATGCATGTTCAGTTGTGTTTGTTCTTGACCTCAAGTCATGATTTTTGATGGAATTGCGCCAATTTTTTTGATGAGTGTCGGCCATATCAGAATGCATCAACACACCAAATATGTGTATTCTGAGGCTCATACGTTTGAGGATAGCTCCTATTGCGTAAATGTCATGCTGGTGAAAAAGTTCGAATCACTGAATTCATGTTCAGTTGTGTTTGTTCTTGATCTCAAGTCATGATTTTTGATGGAATTGCGCCAATTTTTTTCATGAGTGTCCGCCATATAAGAATGCATCAACACACCAAATATGTGTATTCTGAGGCTCAAACGTTTGAGGATAGCTCCTATTGCGTAAAAGTCATGCTTGTGAAAAAGTTCGTATCACTGATGCATGTTCAGTTGTGTTTGTTCTTGATCTCAAGTCATGATTTTTGATGGAATTGCGCCAATATTTTTCATGAGTGTCGGCCATATCAGAATGCATGCACACACCAAATATGTGTATTCTGAGGCTCATACGTTTGAGGATAGCTCCTATTGGGTCATTCTGGTGAAAAAATTCGAATCACAGATGCATGTTCAGTTGTGTTTGTTCTTGATCTCAAGTCATGAATTTTGATCGAATTGCGCCATTTTTTTCATGAGTGTCCGCCATATCAGAATGCATCGACACACCAAATATGTGTATTCTGAGGCTCATACGTTTGAGGATAGCTCCTATTGGGTAAAAGTCATTCTGGTGAAAAAGTTCGAATCACAGATGCATGTTCAGTTGTGTTTGTTCTTGACCTCAAGTCATGATTTTTGATGGAATTGCGCCAATTTTTTTCATGAGTGTCGGCCATATCAGAATGCATCAACACACCAAATATGTGTATTCTGAGGCTCATACGTTTGAGGATAGCTCCTATTGCGTAAATGTCATTCTGGTGAAAAAGTTCGAATCACTGATTCATGTTCAGTTGTGTTTGTTCTTGATCTCAAGTCATGATTTTTGATGGAATTGCGCCAATTTTTTTCATGAGTGTCCGCCATATCAGAATGCATCAACACACCAAATAAGTGTATTCTGAGGCTCATACGTTTGAGGATAGCTCCTATTGGGTAAAAGTCATTCTGGTGAAAAAGTTCGTATCACGGATGCATGTTCAGTTGTGTTTGTTCTTGATCTCAAGTCATGATTTTTGATGGAATTGCGCCAATTTTTTTCATGAGTGTCGGCCATATCAGAATGCATCAACACACCAAATATGTGTATTCTGAGGCTCATACGTTTCAGGATAGCTCCTATTGCGTAAAAGTCATGCTTGTGAAAAAGTTCGTATCACTGATGCATGTTCAGTTGTGTTTGTTCTTGATCTCAAGTCATGTTTTTTGATGGAATTGCGCCAAATGTTTTCATGAGAGTCGGCCATATCAGAATGCATCGACACACCAAATATGTGTATTCTGAGGCTCATACGTTTGAGGATAGCTCCTATTGGGTAAAAGTCATTCTGGTGAAAAACTTCGAATCACTGATGCATGTTCAGTTGTGTTTGTTCTTGACCTCAAGTCATGATTTTTGATGGAATTGCGCCAATTTTTTTCATGAGTGTCGGCCATATCAGAATGCATCAACACACCAAATATGTGTATTCTGAGGCTCATACGTTTGAGGATAGCTCCTATTGCGTAAATGTCATGCTGGTGAAAAAGTTCGAATCACTGAATTCATGTTCAGTTGTGTTTGTTCTTAATCTCAAGTCATGATTTTTGATGGAATTGCGCCAATTTTTTTCATGAGTGTCCGCCATATAAGAATGCATCAACACACCAAATATGTGTATTCTGAGGCTCATACGTTTCAGGATAGCTCCTATTGCGTAAAAGTCATGCTTGTGAAAAAGTTCGTATCACTGATGCATGTTCAGTTGTGTTTGTTCTTGATCTCAAGCCATGATTTTTGATGGAATTGCGCCAATTTTTTTCATGAGTGTCGGCCATATCAGAATGCATGCACACACCAAATATGTGTATTCTGAGGCTGATACGTTTGAGGATAGCTCCTATTGGGTCATTCTGGTGAAAAAATTCGAATCACAGATGCATGTTCAGTTGTGTTTGTTCTTGATCTCAAGTCATGAATTTTGATGGAATTGCGCCAATTTTTTTCATGAGTGTCGGCCATATCAGAATGCATCAACACACCAAATATGTGTATTCTGAGGCTGATACGTTTGAGGATAGCTCCTATTGCGTAAATGTCATGCTGGTGAAAAAGTTCGAATCACTGATGAATGTTCAGTTGTGTTTGTTCTTGATCTCAAGTCATGATTTTTGATGGAATTGCGCCAATTTTTTTGATGAGTGTCCGCCATATCAGAATGCATCGACACACCAAATATGTGTATTCTGAGGCTCATACGTTTGAGGATAGCTCCTATTGGGTAAAAGTCATTCTGGTGAAAAAAGTTCGAATCACTGATGCATGTTCAGTTGTGTTTGTTCTTGACCTCAAGTCATGATTTTTGATGGAATTGCGCCAATTTTTTTCATGAGTGTCGGCCATATCAGAATGCATGCACACACCAAATATGTGTATTCTGAGGCTGATACGTCTGAGGATAGCTCCTATTGGGTCATTCTGGTGAAAAAATTCGAATCACAGATGCATGTTCAGTTGTGTTTGTTCTTGATCTCATGTCATGAATTTTGATGGAATTGCGCCAATCTTTTTCATGAGTTTCGGCCATATCAGAATGCATCAACACACCAAATATGTGTATTCTGAGGCTGATACGTTTGAGGATAGCTCCTATTGCGTAAATGTCATTCTGGTGAAAAAGTTCGAATCACTGATGCATGTTCAGTTGTGTTTGTTCTTGATCTCAAGTCATGATTTTTGATGGAATTGCGCCAATTTTTTTCATGAGTGTCGGCCATATCAGAATGCATCAACACACCAAATATGTGTATTCTGAGGCTCATACGTTTGAGGATAGCTCCTATTGCGTAAATGTCATGCTGGTGAAAAAGTTCGAATCACTGATTCATGTTCAGTTGTGTTTGTTCTTGATCTCAAGTCATGATTTTTGATGGAATTGCGCCAATTTTTTTCATGAGTGTCGGCCATATCAGAATGCATCAACACACCAAATATGTGTATTCTGAGGCTCATACGTTTCAGGATAGCTCCTATTGCGTAAAAGTCATGCTTGTGAAAAAGTTCGTATCACAAATGCATGTTCAGTTGTGTTTGTTCTTGATCTCAAGTCATGTTTTTTGATGGAATTGCGCCAATTGTTTTCATGAGAGTCGGCCATATCAGAATGCATCGACACACCAAATATGTGTATTCTGAGGCTCATACGTTTGAGGATAGCTCCTATTGGGTAAAAGTCATTCTGGTGAAAAAGTTCGAATCACTGATGCATGTTCAGTTGTGTTTGTTCTTGACCTCAAGTCATGATTTTTGATGGAATTGCGCCAATTTTTTTGATGAGTGTCGGCCATATCAGAATGCATCAACACACCAAATATGTGTATTCTGAGGCTCATACGTTTGAGGATAGCTCCTATTGCGTAAATGTCATGCTGGTGAAAAAGTTCGAATCACTGAATTCATGTTCAGTTGTGTTTGTTCTTGATCTCAAGTCATGATTTTTGATGGAATTGCGCCAATTTTTTTCATGAGTGTCCGCCATATAAGAATGCATCAACACACCAAATATGTGTATTCTGAGGCTCATACGTTTGAGGATAGCTCCTATTGCGTAAAAGTCATTCTGGTGAAAAAGTTCGTATCACGGATGCATTTTCAGTTGTGTTTGTTCTTGATCTCAAGTCATGATTTTTGATGGAATTGCGCCAATTTTTTTCATGAGTGTCGGCCATATCAGAATGCATCAACACACCAAATATGTGTATTCTGAGCCTGATACGTTTGAGGATAGCTCCTATTGGGTCATTCTGGTGAAAAAATTCGAATCACAGATCCATTTTCAGTTGTGTTTGTTCTTGATCTCAAGTCATTCTTTTTGATGGAATTGCGCCAATTTTTTTCATGAGTGTCCGCCATATCAGAATGCATCGACACACCAAATATGTGTATTCTGAGGCTCATACGTTTGAGGATAGCTCCTATTGGGTAAAAGTCATTCTGGTGAAAAAGTTCGAATCACAGATGCATGTTCAGTTGTGTTTGTTCTTGACCTCAAGTCATGATTTTTGATGGAATTGCGCCAATTTTTTTCATGAGTGTCCGCCATATAAGAATGCATCAACACACCAAATATGTGTATTCTGAGGCTCATACGTTTGAGGATAGCTCCTATTGCGTAAAAGTCATTCTGGTGAAAAAGTTCGTATCACTGATGCATGTTCAGTTGTGTTTGTTCTTGATCTCAAGCCATGATTTTTGATGGAATTGCGCCAATTTTTTTCATGAGTGTCGGCCATATCAGAATGCATGCAAACACCAAATATGTGTATTCTGAGGCTGATACGTTTGAGGATAGCTCCTATTGGGTCATTCTGGTGAAAAAATTCGAATCACAGATGCATGTTCAGTTGTGTTTGTTCTTGATCTCAAGTCATGAATTTTGATGGAATTGCGCCAATTTTTTTCATGAGTGTCGGCCATATCAGAATGCATCAACACACCAAATATGTGTATTCTGAGGCTGATACGTTTGAGGATAGCTCCTATTGCGTAAATGTCATGCTGGTGAAAAAGTTCGAATCACTGATGAATGTTCAGTTGTGTTTGTTCTTGATCTCAAGTCATGATTTTTGATGGAATTGCGCCAATTTTTTTGATGAGTGTCCGCCATATCAGAATGCATCGACACACCAAATATGTGTATTCTGAGGCTCATACGTTTGAGGATAGCTCCTATTGGGTAAAAGTCATTCTGGTGAAAAAGTTCGAATCACTGATGCATGTTCAGTTGTGTTTGTTCTTGACCTCAAGTCATGATTTTTGATGGAATTGCGCCAATTTTTATCATGAGTGTCGGCCATATCAGAATGCATGCACACACCAAATATGTGTATTCTGAGGCTGATACGTTTGAGGATAGCTCCTATTGGGTCATTCTGGTGAAAAAATTCGAATCACAGATGCATGTTCAGTTGTGTTTGTTCTTGATCTCATGTCATGAATTTTGATGGAATTGCGCCAATCTTTTTCATGAGTTTCGGCCATATCAGAATGCATCAACACACCAAATATGTGTATTCTGAGGCTGATACGTTTGAGGATAGCTCCTATTGCGTAAATGTCATTCTGGTGAAAAAGTTCGAATCACTGATGCATGTTCAGTTGTGTTTGTTCTTGATCTCAAGTCATGATTTTTGATGGAATTGCGCCAATTTTTTTCATGAGTGTCGGCCATATCAGAATGCATCAACACACCAAATATGTGTATTCTGAGGCTCATACGTTTGAGGATAGCTCCTATTGCGTAAATGTCATGCTGGTGAAAAAGTTCGAATCACTGATTCATGTTCAGTTGTGTTTGTTCTTGATCTCAAGTCATGATTTTTGATGGAATTGCGCCAATTTTTTTCATGAGTGTCGGCCATATCAGAATGCATCAACACACCAAATATGTGTATTCTGAGGCTCATACGTTTCAGGATAGCTCCTATTGCGTAAAAGTCATGCTTGTGAAAAAGTTCGTATCACTGATGCATGTTCAGTTGTGTTTGTTCTTGATCTCAAGTCATGTTTTTTGATGGAATTGCGCCAATTGTTTTCATGAGAGTCGGCCATATCAGAATGCATCGACACACCAAATATGTGTATTCTGAGGCTCATACGTTTGAGGATAGCTCCTATTGGGTAAAAGTCATTCTGGTGAAAAAGTTCGAATCACTGATGCATGTTCAGTTGTGTTTGTTCTTGACCTCAAGTCATGATTTTTGATGGAATTGCGCCAATTTTTTTGATGAGTGTCGGCCATATCAGAATGCATCAACACACCAAATATGTGTATTCTGAGGCTCATACGTTTGAGGATAGCTCCTATTGCGTAAATGTCATGCTGGTGAAAAAGTTCGAATCACTGAATTCATGTTCAGTTGTGTTTGTTCTTGATCTCAAGTCATGATTTTTGATGGAATTGCGCCAATTTTTTTCATGAGTGTCCGCCATATAAGAATGCATCAACACACCAAATATGTGTATTCTGAGGCTCATACGTTTGAGGATAGCTCCTATTGCGTAAAAGTCATTCTGGTGAAAAAGTTCGTATCACGGATGCATTTTCAGTTGTGTTTGTTCTTGATCTCAAGTCATGATTTTTGATGGAATTGCGCCAATTTTTTTCATGAGTGTCGGCCATATCAGAATGCATCAACACACCAAATATGTGTATTCTGAGGCTGATACGTTTGAGGATAGCTCCTATTGGGTCATTCTGGTGAAAAAATTCGAATCACAGATCCATTTTCAGTTGTGTTTGTTCTTGATCTCAAGTCATTCTTTTTGATGGAATTGCGCCAATTTTTTTCATGAGTGTCCGCCATATCAGAATGCATCGACACACCAAATATGTATATTCTGAGGCTCATACGTTTGAGGATAGCTCCTATTGGGTAAAAGTCATTCTGGTGAAAAAGTTCGAATCACAGATGCATGTTCAGTTGTGTTTGTTCTTGACCTCAAGTCATGATTTTTGATGGAATTGCGCCAATTTTTTTCATGAGTGTCGGCCATATCAGAATGCATCAACACACCAAATATGTGTATTCTGAGGCTCATACGTTTGAGGATAGCTCCTATTGCGTAAAAGTCATTCTGGTGAAAAAGTTCGAATCACTGATGAATGTTCAGTTGTGTTTGTTCTTGATCTCAAGTCATGATTTTTGATGGAATTGCGCCAATTTTTTTGATGAGTGTCGGCCATATCAGAATGCATCAACACACCAAATATGTGTATTCTGAGGCTCATACGTTTCAGGATAGCTCCTATTGCGTAAAAGTCATGCTTGTGAAAAAGTTCGTATCACTGATGCATGTTCAGTTGTGTTTGTTCTTGATCTCAAGTCATGTTTTTTGATGGAATTGCGCCAATTGTTTTCATGAGAGTCGGCCATATCAGAATGCATCGACACACCAAATATGTGTATTCTGAGGCTCATACGTTTCAGGATAGCTCCTATTGGGTAAAAGTCATTCTGGTGAAAAAGTTCGAATCACTGATGCATGTTCAGTTGTGTTTGTTCTTGATCTCAAGTCATGATTTTTGATGGAATTGCGCCAATTTTTTTCATGAGTGACGGCCATATCAGAATGCATCAACACACCAAATATGTGTATTCTGAGGCTCATACGTTTGAGGATAGCTCCTATTGCGTAAATGTCATGCTGGTGAAAAAGTTCGAATCACTGATTCATGTTCAGTTGTGTTTGTTCTTGATCTCAAGTCATGATTTTTGATGGAATTGCGCCAATTTTTTTCATGAGTGTCGGCCATATCAGAATGCATCAACACACCAAATATGTGTATTCTGAGGCTCATACGTTTCAGGATAGCTCCTATTGCGTAAAAGTCATGCTTGTGAAAAAGTTCGTATCACTGATGCATGTTCAGTTGTGTTTGTTCTTGATCTCAAGTCATGTTTTTTGATGGAATTGCGCCAATTGTTTTCATGAGAGTCGGCCATATCAGAATGCATCGACACACCAAATATGTGTATTCTGAGGCTCATACGTTTGAGGATAGCTCCTATTGGGTAAAAGTCATTCTGGTGAAAAAGTTCGAATCACTGATGCATGTTCAGTTGTGTTTGTTCTTGACCTCAAGTCATGATTTTTGATGGAATTGCGCCAATTTTTTTGATGAGTGTCGGCCATATCAGAATGCATCAACACACCAAATATGTGTATTCTGAGGCTCATACGTTTGAGGATAGCTCCTATTGCGTAAATGTCATGCTGGTGAAAAAGTTCGAATCACTGAATTCATGTTCAGTTGTGTTTGTTCTTGATCTCAAGTCATGATTTTTGATGGAATTGCGCCAATTTTTTTCATGAGTGTCCGCCATATAAGAATGCATCAACACACCAAATATGTGTATTCTGAGGCTCATACGTTTGAGGATAGCTCCTATTGCGTAAAAGTCATTCTGGTGAAAAAGTTCGTATCACGGATGCATTTTCAGTTGTGTTTGTTCTTGATCTCAAGTCATGATTTTTGATGGAATTGCGCCAATTTTTTTCATGAGTGTCGGCCATATCAGAATGCATCAACACACCAAATATGTGTATTCTGAGGCTGATACGTTTGAGGATAGCTCCTATTGGGTCATTCTGGTGAAAAAATTCGAATCACAGATCCATTTTCAGTTGTGTTTGTTCTTGATCTCAAGTCATTCTTTTTGATGGAATTGCGCCAATTTTTTTCATGAGTGTCCGCCATATCAGAATGCATCGACACACCAAATATGTGTATTCTGAGGCTCATACGTTTGAGGATAGCTCCTATTGGGTAAAAGTCATTCTGGTGAAAAAGTTCGAATCACAGATGCATGTTCAGTTGTGTTTGTTCTTGACCTCAAGTCATGATTTTTGATGGAATTGCGCCAATTTTTTTCATGAGTGTCGGCCATATCAGAATGCATCAACACACCAAATATGTGTATTCTGAGGCTCATACGTTTGAGGATAGCTCCTATTGCGTAAAAGTCATTCTGGTGAAAAAGTTCGAATCACTGATGAATGTTCAGTTGTGTTTGTTCTTGATCTCAAGTCATGATTTTTGATGGAATTGCGCCAATTTTTTTGATGAGTGTCGGCCATATCAGAATGCATCAACACACCAAATATGTGTATTCTGAGGCTCATACGTTTGAGGATAGCTCCTATTGCGTAAAAGTCATGCTTGTGAAAAAGTTCGTATCACTGATGCATGTTCAGTTGTGTTTGTTCTTGATCTCAAGTCATGTTTTTTGATGGAATTGCGCCAATTGTTTTCATGAGAGTCGGCCATATCAGAATGCATCGACACACCAAATATGTGTATTCTGAGGCTCATACGTTTCAGGATAGCTCCTATTGGGTAAAAGTCATTCTGGTGAAAAAGTTCGAATCACTGATGCATGTTCAGTTGTGTTTGTTCTTGACCTCAAGTCATGATTTTTGATGGAATTGCGCCAATTATTTTGATGAGTGTCGGCCATATCAGAATGCATCAACACACCAAATATGTGTATTCTGAGGCTCATACGTTTCAGGATAGCTCCTATTGCGTAAATGTCATGCTGGTGAAAAAGTTCGAATCACTGAATTCATGTTCAGTTGTGTTTGTTCTTGATCTCAAGTCATGATTTTTGATGGAATTGCGCCAATTTTTTTCATGAGTGTCCGCCATATCAGAATGCATCAACACACCAAATATGTGTATTCTGAGGCTCATACGTTTGAGGATAGCTCCTATTGCGTAAAAGTCATTCTGGTGAAAAAGTTCGTATCACGGATGCATGTTCAGTTGTGTTTGTTCTTGATCTCAAGTCATGATTTTTGATGGAATTGCGCCAATTTTTTTCATGAGTGTCGGCCATATCAGAATGCATCAACACACCAAATATGTGTATTCTGAGGCTCATACGTTTGAGGATAGCTCCTATTGGGTAAAAGTCATTCTGGTGAAAAAGTTCGTATCACTGATGCATGTTCAGTTGTGTTTGTTCTTGATCTCAAGTCATGTTTTTTGATGGAATTGCGCCAATTGTTTTCATGAGAGTCGGCCATATCAGAATGCATCGACACACCAAATATGTGTATTCTGAGGCTCATACGTTTCAGGATAGCTCCTATTGGGTAAAAGTCATTCTGGTGAAAAAGTTCGTATCACTGATGCATGTTCAGTTGTGTTTGTTCTTGATCTCAAGTCATGTTTTTTGATGGAATTGCGCCAATTGTTTTCATGAGAGTCGGCCATATCAGAATGCATCGACACACCAAATATGTGTATTCTGAGGCTCATACGTTTGAGGATAGCTCCTATTGCGTAAATGTCATGCTGGTGAAAAAGTTCGAATCACTGAATTCATGTTCAGTTGTGTTTGTTCTTGATCTCAAGTCATGATTTTTGATGGAATTGCGCCAATTTTTTTCATGAGTGTCCGCCATATAAGAATGCATCAACACACCAAATATGTGTATTCTGAGGCTCATACGTTTGAGGATAGCTCCTATTGCGTAAAAGTCATTCTGGTGAAAAAGTTCGTATCACGGATGCATGTTCAGTTGTGTTTGTTCTTGATCTCAAGTCATGTTTTTTGATGGAATTGCGCCAATTTTTTTCATGAGTGTCGGCCATATCAGAATGCATCAACACACCAAATATGTGTATTCTGAGGCTGATACGTTTGAGGATAGCTCCTATTGGGTCATTCTGGTGAAAAAATTCGAATCACAGATGCATGTTCAGTTGTGTTTGTTCTTGATCTCAAGTCATGAATTTTGATGGAATTGCGCCAATTTTTTTCATGAGTGTCGGCCATATCAGAATGCATCAACACACCAAATATGTGTATTCTGAGGCTCATACGTTTGAGGATAGCTCCTATTGCGTAAATGTCATGCTGGTGAAAAAGTTCGAATCACTGATTCATGTTCAGTTGTGTTTGTTCTTGATCTCAAGTCATGATTTTTGATGGAATTGCGCCAATTTTTTTCATGAGTGTCCGCCATATCAGAATGCATCGACACACCAAATATGTGTATTCTGAGGCTCATACGTTTGAGGATAGCTCCTATTGGGTAAAAGTCATTCTTGTGAAAAAGTTCGAATCACAGATGCATGTTCAGTTGTGTTTGTTCTTGACCTCAAGTCATGATTTTTGATGGAATTGCGCCAATTTTTTTCATGAGTGTCGGCCATATCAGAATGCATCAACACACCAAATATGTGTATTCTGAGGCTCATACGTTTGAGGATAGCTCCTATTGCGTAAATGTCATTCTGGTGAAAAAGTTCGAATCACTGATTCATGTTCAGTTGTGTTTGTTCTTGATCTCAAGTCATGATTTTTGATGGAATTGCGCCAATTTTTTTCATGAGTGTCCGCCATATCAGAATGCATCAACACACCAAATATGTGTATTCTGAGGCTCATACGTTTGAGGATAGCTCCTATTGCGTAAAAGTCATTCTGGTGAAAAAGTTCGTATCACGGATGCATTTTCAGTTGTGTTTGTTCTTGATCTCAAGTCATGATTTTTGATGGAATTGCGCCAATTTTTTTCATGACTGTCGACCATATCAGAATGCATGCACACACCAAATATGTGTATTCTGAGGCTGATACGTTTGAGGATAGCTCCTATTGGGTCATTCTGGTGAAAAAGTTCGAATCACAGATGCATGTTCAGTTGTGTTTGTTCTTGATCTCAAGTCATGATTTTTGATGGAATTGCGCCAATTTTTTTCATGAGTGTCCGCCATATCAGAATGCACCGACACACCAAATATGTGTATTCTGAGGCTCATACGTTTGAGGATAGCTCCTATTGGGTAAAAGTCATTCTGGTGAAAAAGTTCGAATCACAGATGCATGTTCAGTTGTGTTTGTTCTTGACCTCAAGTCATGATTTTTGATGGAATTGCGCCAATTTTTTTCATGAGTGTCGGCCATATCAGAATGCATCAACACACCAAATATGTGTATTCTGAGGCTCATACGTTTGAGGATAGCTCCTATTGCGTAAATGTCATTCTGGTGAAAAAGTTCGAATCACTGATGAATGTTCAGTTGTGTTTGTTCTTGATCTCAAGTCATGATTTTTGATGGAATTGCGCCAATTTTTTTCATGAGTGTCCGCCATATCAGAATGCATCAACACACCAAATAAGTGTATTCTGAGGCTCATACGTTTGAGGATAGCTCCTATTGCGTAAAAGTCATTCTGGTGAAAAAGTTCGTATCACGGATGCATGTTCAGTTGTGTTTGTTCTTGATCTCAAGTCATGATTTTTGATGGAATTGCGCCAATTTTTTTCATGAGTGTCCGCCATATCAGAATGCATCAACACACCAAATATGTGTATTCTGAGGCTCATACGTTTCAGGATAGCTCCTATTGCGTAAAAGTCATGCTTGTGAAAAAGTTCGTATCACTGATGCATGTTCAGTTGTGTTTGTTCTTGATCTCAAGTCATGTTTTTTGATGGAATTGCGCCAATTGTTTTCATGAGAGTCGGCCATATCAGAATGGATCGACACACCAAATATGTGTATTCTGAGGCTCATACGTTTGAGGATAGCTCCTATTGGGTAAAAGTCATTCTGGTGAAAAAGTTCGAATCACTGATGCATGTTCAGTTGTGTTTGTTCTTGACCTCAAGTCATGATTTTTGATGGAATTGCGCCAATTTTTTTGATGAGTGTCGGCCATATCAGAATGCATCAACACACCAAATATGTGTATTCTGAGGCTCATACGTTTGAGGATAGCTCCTATTGCGTAAATGTCATGCTGGTGAAAAAGTTCGAATCACTGAATTCATGTTCAGTTGAGTTTGTTCTTGATCTCAAGTCATGATTTTTGATGGAATTGCGCCAATTTTTTTCATGAGTGTCCGCCATATAAGAATGCATCAACACACCAAATATGTGTATTCTGAGGCTCATACGTTTGAGGATAGCTCCTATTGGGTAAAAGTCATTCTTGTGAAAAAGTTCGAATCACAGATGCATGTTCAGTTGTGTTTGTTCTTGACCTCAAGTCATGATTTTTGATGGTATTGCGCCAATTTTTTTCATGAGTGTCGGCCATATCAGAATGCATCAACACACCAAATATGTGTATTCTGAGGCTCATACGTTTGAGGATAGCTCCTATTGCGTAAATGTCATTCTGGTGAAAAAGTTCGAATCACTGATTCATGTTCAGTTGTGTTTGTTCTTGATCTCAAGTCATGATTTTTGATGGAATTGCGCCAATTTTTTTCATGAGTGTCCGCCATATCAGAATGCATCAACACACCAAATATGTGTATTCTGAGGCTCATACGTTTGAGGATAGCTCCTATTGCGTAAAAGTCATTCTGGTGAAAAAGTTCGTATCACGGATGCATGTTCAGTTGTGTTTGTTCTTGATCTCAAGTCATGATTTTTGATGGAATTGCGCCAATTTTTTTCATGACTGTCGACCATATCAGAATGCATGCACACACCAAATATGTGTATTCTGAGGCTGATACGTTTGAGGATAGCTCCTATTGGGTCATTCTGGTGAAAAAGTTCGAATCACAGATGCATGTTCAGTTGTGTTTGTTCTTGATCTCAAGTCATGATTTTTGATGGAATTGCGCCAATTTTTTTCATGAGTGTCCGCCATATCAGAATGCACCGACACACCAAATATGTGTATTCTGAGGCTCATACGTTTGAGGATAGCTCCTATTGCGTAAATGTCATTCTGGTGAAAAAGTTCGAATCACTGATGAATGTTCAGTTGTGTTTGTTCTTGATCTCAAGTCATGATTTTTGATGGAATTGCGCCAATTTTTTTCATGAGTGTCCGCCATATCAGAATGCATCAACACACCAAATAAGTGTATTCTGAGGCTCATACGTTTGAGGATAGCTCCTATTGCGTAAAAGTCATTCTGGTGAAAAAGTTCGTATCACGGATGCATGTTCAGTTGTGTTTGTTCTTGATCTCAAGTCATGATTTTTGATGGAATTGCGCCAATTTTTTTCATGAGTGTCCGCCATATCAGAATGCATCAACACACCAAATATGTGTATTCTGAGGCTCATACGTTTCAGGATAGCTCCTATTGCGTAAAAGTCATGCTTGTGAAAAAGTTCGTATCACTGATGCATGTTCAGTTGTGTTTGTTCTTGATCTCAAGTCATGTTTTTTGATGGAATTGCGCCAATTGTTTTCATGAGAGTCGGCCATATCAGAATGGATCGACACACCAAATATGTGTATTCTGAGGCTCATACGTTTGAGGATAGCTCCTATTGGGTAAAAGTCATTCTGGTGAAAAAGTTCGAATCACTGATGCATGTTCAGTTGTGTTTGTTCTTGACCTCAAGTCATGATTTTTGATGGAATTGCGCCAATTTTTTTGATGAGTGTCGGCCATATCAGAATGCATCAACACACCAAATATGTGTATTCTGAGGCTCATACGTTTGAGGATAGCTCCTATTGCGTAAATGTCATGCTGGTGAAAAAGTTCGAATCACTGAATTCATGTTCAGTTGAGTTTGTTCTTGATCTCAAGTCATGATTTTTGATGGAATTGCGCCAATTTTTTTCATGAGTGTCCGCCATATAAGAATGCATCAACACACCAAATATGTGTATTCTGAGGCTCATACGTTTGAGGATAGCTCCTATTGCGTAAAAGTCATGCTTGTGAAAAAGTTCGTATCACTGATGCATGTTCAGTTGTGTTTGTTCTTGATCTCAAGTCATGATTTTTGATGGAATTGCGCCAATTTTTTTCATGAGTGTCGGCCATATCAGAATGCATGCACACACCAAATATGTGTATTCTGAGGCTCATACGTTTGAGGATAGCTCCTATTGGGTCATTCTGGTGAAAAAATTCGAATCACAGATGCATGTTCAGTTGTGTTTGTTCTTGATCTCAAGTCATGAATTTTGATGGAATTGCGCCAATTTTTTTCATGAGTGTCGGCCATATCAGAATGCATCAACACACCAAATATGTGTATTCTGAGGCTCATACGTTTGAGGATAGCTCCTATTGCGTAAATGTCATTCTGGTGAAAAAGTTCGAATCACTGATGAATGTTCAGTTGTGTTTGTTCTTGATCTCAAGTCATGATTTTTGATGGAATTGCGCCAATTTTTTTCATGAGTGTCGGCCATATCAGAATGCATCAACACACCAAATAAGTGTATTCTGAGGCTCATACGTTTGAGGATAGCTCCTATTGCGTAAAAGTCATTCTGGTGAAAAAGTTCGAATCACATATGCATGTTCAGTTGTGTTTGTTCTTGACCTCAAGTCATGATTTTTGATGGAATTGCGCCAATTTTTTTCATGAGTGTCGGCCATATCAGAATGCATCAACACACCAAATATGTGTATTCTGAGGCTCATACGTTTGAGGATAGCTCCTATTGCGTAAATGTCATTCTGGTGAAAAAGTTCGAATCACTGATTCATGTTCAGTTGTGTTTGTTCTTGATCTCAAGTCATGATTTTTGATGGAATTGCGCCAATTTTTTTCATGAGTGTCGACCATATCAGAATGCATCAACACACCAAATATGTGTATTCTGAGGCTCATACGTTTGAGGATAGCTCCTATTGCGTAAAAGTCATTCTGGTGAAAAAGTTCGTATCACGGATGCATGTTCAGTTGTGTTTGTTCTTGATCTCAAGTCATGATTTTTGATGGAATTGCGCCAATTTTTTTGATGAGTGTCGGCCATATCAGAATGCATGCACACACCAAATATGTGTATTCTGAGGCTGATACGTTTGAGGATAGCTCCTATTGGGTCATTCTGGTGAAAAAATTCGAATCACAGATGCATGTTCAGTTGTGTTTGTTCTTGATCTCAAGTCATGATTTTTGATGGAATTGCGCCAATTTTTTTCATGAGTGTCGGCCATATCAGAATGCATCAACACACCAAATATGTGTATTCTGAGGCTCATACGTTTCAGGATAGCTCCTATTGGGTAAAAGTCATTCTGGTGAAAAAGTTCGAATCACTGATGCATGTTCAGTTGTGTTTGTTCTTGACCTCAAGTCATGATTTTTGATGGAATTGCGCCAATTTTTTTGATGAGTGTCGGCCATATCAGAATGCATCAACACACCAAATATGTGTATTCTGAGGCTCATACGTTTGAGGATAGCTCCTCTTGCGTAAATGTCATGCTGGTGAAAAAGTTCGAATCACTGAATTCATGTTCAGTTGTGTTTGTTCTTGATCTCAAGTCATGATTTTTGATGGAATTGCGCCAATTTTTTTCATGAGTGTCCGCCATATCAGAATGCATCAACACACCAAATATGTGTATTCTGAGGCTCATACGTTTGAGGATAGCTCCTATTGCGTAAATGTCATTCTGGTGAAAAAGTTCGTATCACGGATGCATGTTCAGTTGTGTTTGTTCTTGATCTCAAGTCATGATTTTTGATGGAATTGCGCCAATTTTTTTCATGAGTGTCGGCCATATCAGAATGCATCAACACACCAAATATGTGTATTCTGAGGCTGATACGTTTGAGGATAGCTCCTATTGGGTCATTCTGGTGAAAAAATTCGAATCACAGATCCATTTTCAGTTGTGTTTGTTCTTGATCTCAAGTCATTCTTTTTGATGGAATTGCGCCAATTTTTTTCATGAGTGTCCGCCATATCAGAATGCATCGACACACCAAATATGTGTATTCTGAGGCTCATACGTTTGAGGATAGCTCCTATTGGGTAAAAGTCATTCTGGTGAAAAAGTTCGAATCACAGATGCATGTTCAGTTGTGTTTGTTCTTGACCTCAAGTCATGATTTTTGATGGAATTGCGCCAATTTTTTTCATGAGTGTCGGCCATATCAGAATGCATCAACACACCAAATATGTGTATTCTGAGGCTCATACGTTTGAGGATAGCTCCTATTGCGTAAATGTCATTCTGGTGAAAAAGTTCGAATCACTGATGCATGTTCAGTTGTGTTTGTTCTTGATCTCAAGTCATGATTTTTGATGGAATTGCGCCAATTTTTTTGATGAGTGTCGGCCATATCAGAATGCATCAACACACCAAATATGTGTATTCTGAGGCTCATACGTTTGAGGATAGCTCCTATTGCGTAAATGTCATGCTGGTGAAAAAGTTCGAATCACTGAATTCATGTTCAGTTGTGTTTGTTCTTGATCTCAAGTCATGATTTTTGATGGAATTGCGCCAATTTTTTTCATGAGTGTCGGCCATATCAGAATGCATCAACACACCAAATATGTGTATTCTGAGGCTCATACGTTTGAGGATAGCTCCTATTGCGTAAATGTCATTCTGGTGAAAAAGTTCGAATCACTGATGAATGTTCAGTTGTGTTTGTTCTTGATCTCAAGTCATGATTTTTGATGGAATTGCGCCAATTTTTTTCATGAGTGTCCGCCATATCAGAATGCATCAACACACCAAATAAGTGTATTCTGAGGCTCATACGTTTGAGGATAGCTCCTATTGCGTAAAAGTCATTCTGGTGAAAAAGTTCGTATCACGGATGCATGTTCAGTTGTGTTTGTTCTTGATCTCAAGTCATGATTTTTGATGGAATTGCGCCAATTTTTTTCATGAGTGTCGGCCATATAAGAATGCATCAACACACCAAATATGTGTATTCTGAGGCTCATACGTTTGAGGATAGCTCCTATTGCGTAAAAGTCATTCTGGTGAAAAAGTTCGTATCACTGATGCATGTTCAGTTGTGTTTGTTCTTGATCTCAAGTCATGTTTTTTGATGGAATTGCGCCAATTGTTTTCATGAGAGTCGGCCATATCAGAATGCATCGACACACCAAATATGTGTATTCTGAGGCTCATACGTTTGAGGATAGCTCCTATTGGGTAAAAGTCATTCTGGTGAAAAAGTTCGAATCACTGATGCATGTTCAGTTGTGTTTGTTCTTGACCTCAAGTCATGATTTTTGATGGAATTGCGCCAATTTTTTTGATGAGTGTCGGCCATATCAGAATGCATCAACACACCAAATATGTGTATTCTGAGGCTCATACGTTTGAGGATAGCTCCTATTGCGTAAATGTCATTCTGGTGAAAAAGTTCGAATCACTGAATTCATGTTCAGTTGTGTTTGTTCTTGATCTCAAGTCATGATTTTTGATGGAATTGCGCCAATTTTTTTCATGAGTGTCCGCCATATAAGAATGCATCAACACACCAAATATGTGTATTCTGAGGCTCATACGTTTGAGGATAGCTCCTATTGCGTAAAAGTCATGCTTGTGAAAAAGTTCGTATCACTGATGCATGTTCAGTTGTGTTTGTTCTTGATCTCAAGTCATGATTTTTGATGGAATTGCGCCAATTTTTTTCATGAGTGTCGGCCATATCAGAATGCATCAACACACCAAATATGTGTATTCTGAGGCTGATACGTTTGAGGATAGCTCCTATTGGGTCATTCTGGTGAAAAAATTCGTATCACTGATGCATGTTCAGTTGTGTTTGTTCTTGATCTCAAGTCATGATTTTTGATGGAATTGCGCCAATTTTTTTCATGAGTGTCGGCCATATCAGAATGCATCGACACACCAAATATGTGTATTCTGAGGCTCATACGTTTGAGGATAGCTCCTATTGGGTAAAAGTCATTCTGGTGAAAAAGTTCGAATCACAGATGCATGTTCAGTTGTGTTTGTTCTTGACCTCAAGTCATGATTTTTGATGGAATTGCGCCAATTTTTTTCATGAGTGTCGGCCATATCAGAATGCATCAACACACCAAATATGTGTATTCTGAGGCTCATACGTTTGAGGATAGCTCCTATTGCGTAAATGTCATTCTGGTGAAAAAGTTCGAATCACTGATGAATGTTCAGTTGTGTTTGTTCTTGATCTCAAGTCATGATTTTTGATGGAATTGCGCCAATTTTTTTCATGAGTGTCCGCCATATCAGAATGCATCAACACACCAAATAAGTGTATTCTGAGGCTCATACGTTTGAGGATAGCTCCTATTGCGTAAAAGTCATTCTGGTGAAAAAGTTCGTATCACGGATGCATGTTCAGTTGTGTTTGTTCTTGATCTCAAGTCATGATTTTTGATGGAATTGCGCCAATTTTTTTCATGAGTGTCGGCCATATCAGAATGCATCAACACACCAAATATGTGTATTCTGAGGCTCATACGTTTCAGGATAGCTCCTATTGCGTAAAAGTCATGCTTGTGAAAAAGTTCGTATCACTGATGCATGTTCAGTTGTGTTTGTTCTTGATCTCAAGTCATGTTTTTTGATGGAATTGCGCCAATTGTTTTCATGAGAGTCGGCCATATCAGAATGCATCGACACACCAAATATGTGTATTCTGAGGCTCATACGTTTGAGGATAGCTCCTATTGGGTAAAAGTCATTCTGGTGAAAAAGTTCGAATCACTGATGCATGTTCAGTTGTGTTTGTTCTTGACCTCAAGTCATGATTTTTGATGGAATTGCGCCAATTTTTTTCATGAGTGTCGGCCATATCAGAATGCATCAACACACCAAATATGTGTATTCTGAGGCTCATACGTTTGAGGATAGCTCCTATTGCGTAAATGTCATGCTGGTGAAAAAGTTCGAATCACTGAATTCATGTTCAGTTGAGTTTGTTCTTGATCTCAAGTCATGATTTTTGATGGAATTGCGCCAATTTTTTTCATGAGTGTCCGCCATATAAGAATGCATCAACACACCAAATATGTGTATTCTGAGGCTCATACGTTTGAGGATAGCTCCTATTGCGTAAAAGTCATTCTGGTGAAAAAGTTCGTATCACTGATGCATGTTCAGTTGTGTTTGTTCTTGATCTCAAGTCATGATTTTTGATGGAATTGCGCCAATTTTTTTCATGAGTGTCGGCCATATCAGAATGCATGCACACACCAAATATGTGTATTCTGAGGCTCATACGTTTGAGGATAGCTCCTATTGGGTCATTCTGGTGAAAAAATTCGAATCACAGATGCATGTTCAGTTGTGTTTGTTCTTGATCTCAAGTCATGAATTTTGATGGAATTGCGCCAATTTTTTTCATGAGTGTCGGCCATATCAGAATGCATCAACACACCAAATATGTGTATTCTGAGGCTCATACGTTTGAGGATAGCTCCTATTGCGTAAATGTCATGCTGGTGAAAAAGTTCGAATCACTGATTCATGTTCAGTTGTGTTTGTTCTTGATCTCAAGTCATGATTTTATATGGAATTGCGCCAATTTTTTTCATGAGTGTCGGCCATATCAGAATGCATCGACACACCAAATATGTGTATTCTGAGGCTCATACGTTTGAGGATAGCTCCTATTGGGTAAAAGTCATTCTGGTGAAAAAGTTCGAATCACTGATGCATGTTCAGTTGTGTTTGTTCTTGACCTCAAGTCATGATTTTTGATGGAATTGCGCCAATTTTGTTCATGAGTGTCGGCCATATCAGAATGCATGCACACACCAAATATGTGTATTCTGAGGCTCATACGTTTGAGGATAGCTCCTATTGGGTCATTCTGGTGAAAACATTCGAATCACAGATGCATGTTCAGTTGTGTTTGTTCTTGATCTCATGTCATGAATTTTGATGGAATTGCGCCAATCTTTTTCATGAGTTTCGGCCATATCAGAATGCATCAACACACCAAATATGTGTATTCTGAGGCTCATACGTTTCAGGATAGCTCCTATTGCGTAAATGTCATGCTGGTGAAAAAGTTCGAATCACTGATGAATGTTCAGTTGTGTTTGTTCTTGATCTCAAGTCATGATTTTTGATGGAATTGCGCCAATTTTTTTCATGAGTGTCGGCCATATCAGAATGCATGCACACACCAAATATGTGTATTCTGAGGCTCATACGTTTCAGGATAGCTCCTATTGGGTCATTCTGGTGAAAAAGTTCGAATCACAGATGCATGTTCAGTTGTGTTTGTTCTTGATCTCAAGTCATGAATTTTGATGGAATTGCGCCAATTTTTTTCATGAGTGTCGGCCATATCAGAATGCATCAACACACCAAATATGTGTATTCTGAGGCTCATACGTTTGAGGATAGCTCCTATTGCGTAAATATCATGCTGGTGAAAAAGTTCGAATCACTGATTCATGTTCAGTTGTGTTTGTTCTTGATCTCAAGTCATGATTTTTGATGGAATTGCGCCAATTTTTTTCATGAGTGTCGGCCATATCAGAATGCATCAACACACCAAATATGTGTATTCTGAGGCTCATACGTTTGAGGATAGCTCCTATTGCGTAAAAGTCATGCTTGTGAAAAAGTTCGTATCACAAATGCATGTTCAGTTGTGTTTGTTCTTGATCTCAAGTCATGTTTTTTGATGGAATTGCGCCAATTGTTTTCATGAGAGTCGGCAATATCAGAATGCATCGACACACCAAATATGTGTATTCTGAGGCTCATACGTTTGAGGATAGCTCCTATTGGGTAAAAGTCATTCTGGTGAAAAAGTTCGAATCACTGATTCATGTTCAGTTGTGTTTGTTCTTGATCTCAAGTCATGATTTTTGATGGAATTGCGCCAATTTTTTTCATGAGTGTCGGCCATATCAGAATGCATCAACACACCAAATATGTGTATTCTGAGGCTCATACGTTTGAGGATAGCTCCTATTGCGTAAAAGTCATGCTTGTGAAAAAGTTCGTATCACAGATGCATGTTCAGTTGTGTTTGTTCTTGACCTCAAGTCATGATTTTTGATGGAATTGCGCCAATTTTTTTCATGAGTGTCGGCCATATCAGAATGCATCAACACACCAAATATGTGTATTCTGAGGCTGATACGTTTGAGGATAGCTCCTATTGGGTCATTCTTGTGAAAAAATTCGAATCACAGATGCATGTTCAGTTGTGTTTGTTCTTGATCTCAAGTCATGATTTTTGATGGAATTGCGCCAATTTTTTTCATGAGTGTCGTCATATCAGAATGCATCGACACACCAAATATGTGTATTCTGAGGCTCATACGTTTGAGGATAGCTCCTATTGGGTAAAAGTCATTCTAGTGAAAAAGTTCGAATCACAGTTGCATGTTCAGTTGTGTTTGTTCTTGACCTCAAGTCATGATTTTTGATGGAATTGCGCCAATTTTTTTCATGAGTGTCGGCCATATCAGAATGCATCGACACACCAAATATGTGTATTCTGAGGCTCATACGTTTGAGGATAGCTCCTATTGGGTAAAAGTCATTCTGGTGAAAAAGTTCGAATCACTGATGCATGTTCAGTTGTGTTTGTTCTTGACCTCAAGTCATGATTTTTGATGGAATTGCGCCAATTTTTTTGATGAGTGTCGGCCATATCAGAATGCATCAACACACCAAATATGTGTATTCTGAGGCTCATACGTTTGAGGATAGCTCCTATTGCGTAAATGTCATGCTGGTGAAAAAGTTCGAATCACTGAATTCATGTTCAGTTGTGTTTGTTCTTGATCTCAAGTCATGATTTTTGATGGAATTGCGCCAATTTTTTTCATGAGTGTCCGCCATATCAGAATGCATCAACACACCAAATATGTGTATTCTGAGGCTCATACGTTTGAGGATAGCTCCTATTGGGTAAAAGTCATTCTGGTGAAAAAGTTCGAATCACAGATGCATGTTCAGTTGTGTTTGTTCTTGACCTCAAGTCATGATTTTTGATGGAATTGCGCCAATTTTTTTCATGAGTGTCGGCCATATCAGAATGCATCAACACACCAAATATGTGTATTCTGAGGCTCATACGTTTGAGGATAGCTCCTATTGCGTAAATGTCATTCTGGTGAAAAAGTTCGAATCACTGATGCATGTTCAGTTGTGTTTGTTCTTGATCTCAAGTCATGATTTTTGATGGAATTGCGCCAATTTTTTTGATGAGTGTCGGCCATATCAGAATGCATCAACACACCAAATATGTGTATTCTGAGGCTCATACGTTTGAGGATAGCTCCTATTGCGTAAATGTCATGCTGGTGAAAAAGTTCGAATCACTGATTCATGTTCAGTTGTGTTTGTTCTTGATCTCAAGTCATGATTTTTGATGGAATTGCGCCAATTTTTTTCATGAGTGTCGGCCATATCAGAATGCATCAACACACCAAATATGTGTATTCTGAGGCTCATACGTTTCAGGATAGCTCCTATTGCGTAAAAGTCATGCTTGTGAAAAAGTTCGTATCACTGATGCATGTTCAGTTGTGTTTGTTCTTGATCTCAAGTCATGTTTTTTGATGGAATTGCGCCAATTGTTTTCATGAGAGTCGGCCATATCAGAATGCATCGACACACCAAATATGTGTATTCTGAGGCTCATACGTTTGAGGATAGCTCCTATTGGGTAAAAGTCATTCTGGTGAAAAAGTTTGAATCACTGATGCATGTTCAGTTGTGTTTGTTCTTGACCTCAAGTCATGATTTTTGATGGAATTGCGCCAATTTTTTTGATGAGTGTCCGCCATATCAGAATGCATCAACACACCAAATATGTGTATTCTGAGGCTCATACGTTTGAGGATAGCTCCTATTGCGTAAATGTCATGCTGGTGAAAAAGTTCGAATCACTGAATTCATGTTCAGTTGTGTTTGTTCTTGATCTCAAGTCATGATTTTTGATGGAATTGCGCCAATTTTTTTCATGAGTGTCCGCCATATAAGAATGCATCAACACACCAAATATGTGTATTCTGAGGCTCATACGTTTCAGGATAGCTCCTATTGCGTAAAGGTCATGCTTGTGAAAAAGTTCGTATCACTGATGCATGTTCAGTTGTGTTTGTTCTTGATCTCAAGTCATGATTTTTGATGGAATTGCGCCAATTTTTTTCATGAGTGTCGGCCATATCAGAATGCATGCACACACCAAATATGTGTATTCTGAGGCTCATACGTTTCAGGATAGCTCCTATTGGGTCATTCTGGTGAAAAAATTCGAATCACAGATGCATGTTCAGTTGTGTTTGTTCTTGATCTCAAGTCATGATTTTTGATGGAATTGCGCCAATTTTTTTCATGAGTGTCGGCCATATCAGAATGCATCGACACACCAAATATGTGTATTCTGAGGCTCATACGTTTGAGGATAGCTCCTATTGGGTAAAAGTCATTCTGGTGAAAAAGTTCAAATCACAGATGCATGTTCAGTTGTGTTTGTTCTTGACCTCAAGTCATGATTTTTGATGGAATTGCGCCAATTTTTTTCATGAGTGTCGGCCATATCAGAATGCATCAACACACCAAATATGTGTATTCTGAGGCTCATACGTTTGAGGATAGCTCCTATTGCGTAAATGTCATGCTGGTGAAAAAGTTCGAATCACTGATTCATGTTCAGTTGTGTTTGTTCTTGATCTCAAGTCATGATTTTTGATGGAATTGCGCCAATTTTTTTCATGAGTGTCCGCCATATCAGAATGCATCAACACACCAAATAAGTGTATTCTGAGGCTCATACGTTTGAGGATAGCTCCTATTGCGTAAAAGTCATTCTGGTGAAAAAGTTCGTATCACGGATGCATGTTCAGTTGTGTTTGTTCTTGATCTCAAGTCATGATTTTTGATGGAATTGCGCCAATTATTTTCATGAGTGTCGGCCATATCAGAATGCATCAACACACCAAATATGTGTATTCTGAGGCTCATACGTTTCAGGATAGCTCCTATTGCGTAAAAGTCATGCTTGTGAAAAAGTTCGAATCACTGATGCATGTTCAGTTGTGTTTGTTCTTGATCTCAAGTCATGTTTTTTGATGGAATTGCGCCAATTGTTTTCATGAGAGTCGGCCATATCAGAATGCATCGACACACCAAATATGTGTATTCTGAGGCTCATACGTTTGAGGATAGCTCCTATTGGGTAAAAGTCATTCTGGTGAAAAAGTTCGAATCACTGATGCATGTTCAGTTGTGTTTGTTCTTGATCTCAAGTCATGATTTTTGATGGAATTGCGCCAATTTTTTTCATGAGTGTCGGCCATATCAGAATGCATGCACACACCAAATATGTGTATTCTGAGGCTCATACGTTTGAGGATAGCTCCTATTGGGTCATTCTGGTGAAAAAATTCGAATCACAGATGCATGTTCAGTTGTGTTTGTTCTTGATCTCAAGTCATGAATTTTGATGGAATTGCGCCAATTTTCTTCATGAGTGTCGGCCATATCAGAATGCATCAACACACCAAATATGAGTATTCTGAGGCTCATACGTTTGAGGATAGCTCCTATTGCGTAAATGTCATGCTGGTGAAAAAGTTCGAATCACTGATGAATGTTCAGTTGTGTTTGTTCTTGATCTCAAGTCATGATTTTTGATGGAATTGCGCCAATTTTTTTCATGAGTGTCCGCCATATCAGAATGCATCGACACACCAAATATGTGTATTCTGAGGCTCATACGTTTGAGGATAGCTCTTATTGGGTAAAAGTCATTCTGGTGAAAAAGTTCGAATCACTGATGCATGTTCAGTTGTGTTTGTTCTTGACCTCAAGTCATGATTTTTGATGGAATTGCGCCAATTTTTTTCATGAGTGTCGTCATATCAGAATGCATGCACACACCAAATATGTGTATTCTGAGGCTCATACGTTCCAGGATAGCTCCTATTGGGTCATTCTGGTGAAAAAATTCGAATCACAGATGCATGTTCAGTTGTGTTTGTTCTTGATCTCATGCCATGAATTTTGATGGAATTGCGCCAATCTTTTTCATGAGTGTCCGCCATATCAGAATGCATCAACACACCAAATATGTGTATTCTGAGGCTCATACGTTTGAGGATAGCTCCTATTGCGTAAATGTCATGCTGGTGAAAAAGTTCGAATCACTGATTCATGTTCAGTTGTGTTTGTTCTTGATCTCAAGTCATGATTTTTGATGGAATTGCGCCAATTTTTTTCATGAGTGTCGGCCATATCAGAATGCATCAACACACCAAATATGTGTATTCTGAGGCTCATACGTTCCAGGATAGCTCCTATTGCGTAAAAGTCATGCTTGTGAAAAAGTTCGTATCACTGATGCATGTTCAGTTGTGTTTGTTCTTGATCTCAAGTCATGTTTTTTGATGGAATTGCGCCAATCTTTTTCATGAGAGTCGGCCATATCAGAATGCATCGACACACCAAATATGTGTATTCTGAGGCTCATACGTTTGAGGATAGCTCCTATTGGGTAAAAGTCATTCTGGTGAAAAAGTTCGTATCACTGATGCATGTTCAGTTGTGTTTGTTCTTGACCTCAAGTCATGATTTTTGATGGAATTGCGCCAATTTTTTTGATGAGTGTCGGCCATATCAGAATGCATCAACACACCAAATATGTGTATTCTGAGGCTCATACGTTTGAGGATAGCTCCTATTGCGTAAATGTCATGCTGGTGAAAAAGTTCGAATCACTGAATTCATGTTCAGTTGTGTTTGTTCTTGATCTCAAGTCATGATTTTTGATGGAATTGCGCCAATTTTTTCCATGAGTGTCCGCCATATAAGAATGCATCAACACACCAAATATGTGTATTCTGAGGCTCATACGTTTGAGGATAGCTCCTATTGGGTAAAAGTCATTCTGGTGAAAAAGTTCGAATCACTGATGCATGTTCAGTTGTGTTTGTTCTTGACCTCAAGTCATGATTTTTGATGGAATTGCGCCAATTTTTTTCATGAGTGTCGGCCATATCAGAATGCATCAACACACCAAATATGTGTATTCTGAGGCTCATACGTTTGAGGATAGCTCCTATTGCGTAAATGTCATTCTGGTGAAAAAGTTCGAATCACTGATGAATGTTCAGTTGTGTTTGTTCTTGATCTCAAGTCATGATTTTTGATGGAATTGCGCCAATTTTTTTCATGAGTGTCCGCCATATCAGAATGCATCAACACACCAAATAAGTGTATTCTGAGGCTCATACGTTTGAGGATAGCTCCTATTGCGTAAAAGTCATTCTGGTGAAAAAGTTCGTATCACGGATGCATGTTCAGTTGTGTTTGTTCTTGATCTCAAGTCATGATTTTTGATGGAATTGCGCCAATTTTTTTCATGAGTGTCGGCCATATCAGAATGCATCAACACACCAAATATGTGTATTCTGAGGCTCATACGTTTGAGGATAGCTCCTATTGGGTCATTCTGGTGAAAAAATTCGAATCACAGATGCATGTTCGGTTGTGTTTGTTCTTGATCTCATGTCATGAATTTTGATGGAATTGCGCCAATCTTTTTCATGAGTGTCCGCCATATCAGAATGCATCAACACACCAAATATGTGTATTCTGAGGCTCATACGTTTGAGGATAGCTCCTATTGCGTAAATGTCATGCTGGTGAAAAAGTTCGAATCACTGATTCATGTTCAGTTGTGTTTGTTCTTGATCTCAAGTCATGATTTTTGATGGAATTGCGCCAATTTTTTTCATGAGTGTCCGCCATATCAGAATGCATCAACACACCAAATAAGTGTATTCTGAGGCTCATACGTTTGAGGATAGCTCCTATTGCGTAAAAGTCATTCTGGTGAAAAAGTTCGTATCACGGATGCATGTTCAGTTGTGTTTGTTCTTGATCTCAAGTCATGATTTTTGATGGAATTGCGCCAATTTTTTTCATGAGTGTCGGCCATATCAGAATGCATCAACACACCAAATATGTGTATTCTGAGGCTCATACGTTTCAGGATAGCTCCTATTGCGTAAAAGTCATGCTTGTGAAAAAGTTCGAATCACTGATGCATGTTCAGTTGTGTTTGTTCTTGATCTCAAGTCATGTTTTTTGATGGAATTGCGCCAATTGTTTTCATGAGAGTCGGCCATATCAGAATGCATCGACACACCAAATATGTGTATTCTGAGGCTCATACGTTTGAGGATAGCTCCTATTGGGTAAAAGTCATTCTGGTGAAAAAGTTCGAATCACTGATGCATGTTCAGTTGTGTTTGTTCTTGACCTCAAGTCATGATTTTTGATGGAATTGCGCCAATTTTTTTGATGAGTGTCGGCCATATCAGAATGCATCAACACACCAAATATGTGTATTCTGAGGCTCATACGTTTGAGGATAGCTCCTATTGCGTAAATGTCATGCTGGTGAAAAAGTTCGAATCACTGAATTCATGTTCAGTTGAGTTTGTTCTTGATCTCAAGTCATGATTTTTGATGGAATTGCGCCAATTTTTTTCATGAGTGTCCGCCATATAAGAATGCATCAACACACCAAATATGTGTATTCTGAGGCTCATACGTTTGAGGATAGCTCCTATTGCGTAAAAGTCATGCTTGTGAAAAAGTTCGTATCACTGATGCATGTTCAGTTGTGTTTGTTCTTGATCTCAAGTCATGATTTTTGATGGAATTGCGCTAATTTTTTTCATGAGTGTCGGCCATATCAGAATGCATGCACACACCAAATATGTGTATTCTGAGGCTCATACGTTTGAGGATAGCTCCTATTGGGTCATGCTGGTGAAAAAATTCGAATCACAGATGCATGTTCAGTTGTGTTTGTTCTTGATCTCAAGTCATGAATTTTGATGGAATTGCGCCAATTTTTTTGATGAGTGTCGGCCATATCAGAATGCATCAACACACCAAATATGTGTATTCTGAGGCTCATACGTTTGAGGATAGCTCCTATTGCGTAAATGTCATGCTGGTGAAAAAGTTCGAATCACTGATGAATGTTCAGTTGTGTTTGTTCTTGATCTCAAGTCATGATTTTTGATGGAATTGCGCCAATTTTTTTCATGAGTGTCCGCCATATCAGAATGCATCGACACACCAAATATGTGTATTCTGAGGCTCATACGTTTGAGGATAGCTCCTATTGGGTAAAAGTCATTCTGGTGAAAAAGTTCGAATCACTGATGCATGTTCAGTTGTGTTTGTTCTTGACCTCAAGTCATGATTTTTGATGGAATTGCGCCAATTTTTTTCATGAGTGTCGGCCATATCAGAATGCATGCACACACCAAATATGTGTATTCTGAGGCTGATACGTTTGAGGATAGCTCCTATTGGGTCATTCTGGTGAAAAAATTCGAATCACAGATGCATGTTCAGTTGTGTTTGTTCTTGATCTCATGTCATGAATTTTGATGGAATTGCGCCAATCTTTTTCATGAGTTTCGGCCATATCAGAATGCATCAACACACCAAATATGTGTATTCTGAGGCTCATACGTTTGAGGATAGCTCCTATTGCGTAAATGTCATGCTGGTGAAAAAGTTCGAATCACTGATTCATGTTCAGTTGTGTTTGTTCTTGATCTCAAGTCATGATTTTTGATGGAATTGCGCCAATTTTTTTCATGAGTGTCGGCCATATCAGAATGCATCAACACACCAAATATGTGTATTCTGAGGCTCATACGTTTCAGGATAGCTCCTATTGCGTAAAAGTCATGCTTGTGAAAAAGTTCGTATCACTGATGCATGTTCAGTTGTGTTTGTTCTTGATCTCAAGTCATGTTTTTTGATGGAATTGCGCCAATCTTTTTCATGAGAGTCGGCCATATCAGAATGCATCGACACACCAAATATGTGTATTCTGAGGCTCATACGTTTGAGGATAGCTCCTATTGCGTAAAAGTCATTCTGGTGAAAAAGTTCGAATCACTGATGCATGTTCAGTTGTGTTTGTTCTTGACCTCAAGTCATGATTTTTGATGGAATTGCGCCAATTTTTTTGATGAGTGTCGGCCATATCAGAATGCATCAACACACCAAATATGTGTATTCTGAGGCTCATACGTTTGAGGATAGCTCCTATTGCGTAAATGTCATGCTGGTGAAAAAGTTCGAATCACTGAATTCATGTTCAGTTGTGTTTGTTCTTGATCTCAAGTCATGATTTTTGATGGAATTGCGCCAATTTTTTCCATGAGTGTCCGCCATATAAGAATGCATCAACACACCAAATATGTGTATTCTGAGGCTCATACGTTTGAGGATAGCTCCTATTGCGTAAATGTCATGCTGGTGAAAAAGTTCGAATCACTGATTCATGTTCAGTTGTGTTTGTTCTTGATCTCAAGTCATGATTTTTGATGGAATTGCGCCAATTTTTTTCATGAGTGTCGGCCATATCAGAATGCATCAACACACCAAATATGTGTATTCTGAGGCTCATACGTTTCAGGATAGCTCCTATTGCGTAAAAGTCATGCTTGTGAAAAAGTTCGTATCACTGATGCATGTTCAGTTGTGTTTGTTCTTGATCTCAAGTCATGTTTTTTGATGGAATTGCGCCAATTGTTTTCATGAGAGTCGGCCATATCAGAATGCATCGACACACCAAATATGTGTATTCTGAGGCTCATACGTTTGAGGATAGCTCCTATTGGGTAAAAGTCATTCTGGTGAAAAAGTTCGAATCACAGATGCATGTTCAGTTGTGTTTGTTCTTGACCTCAAGTCATGATTTTTGATGGAATTGCGCCAATTTTTTTCATGAGTGTCGGCCATATCAGAATGCATCAACACACCAAATATGTGTATTCTGAGGCTCATACGTTTGAGGATAGCTCCTATTGCGTAAATGTCATGCTGGTGAAAAAGTTCGAATCACTGAATTCATGTTCAGTTGTGTTTGTTCTTGATCTCAAGTCATGATTTTTGATGGAATTGCGCCAATTTTTTTCATGAGTGTCCGCCATATAAGAATGCATCAACACACCAAATATGTGTATTCTGAGGCTCATACGTTTGAGGATAGCTCCTATTGCGTAAATGTCATTCTGGTGAAAAAGTTCGTATCACGGATGCATTTTCAGTTGTGTTTGTTCTTGACCTCAAGTCATGATTTTTGATGGAATTGCGCCAATTTTTTTGATGAGTGTCGGCCATATCAGAATGCATCAACACACCAAATATGTGTATTCTGAGGCTCATACGTTTGAGGATAGCTCCTATTTGGTCATTCTGGTGAAAAAATTCGAATCACAGATCCATTTTCAGTTGTGTTTGTTCTTGATCTCAAGTCATTCTTTTTGATGGAATTGCGCCAATTTTTTTCATGAGTGTCGGCCATATCAGAATGCATCGACACACCAAATATGTGTATTCTGAGGCTCATACGTTTGAGGATAGCTCCTATTGGGTAAAAGTCATTCTGGTGAAAAAGTTCGAATCACAGATGCATGTTCAGTTGTGTTTGTTCTTGACCTCAAGTCATGATTTTTGATGGAATTGCGCCAATTTTTTTCATGAGTGTCGGCCATATCAGAATGCATCAACACACCAAATATGTGTATTCTGAGGCTCATACGTTTCAGGATAGCTCCTATTGCGTAAAAGTCATTCTGGTGAAAAAGTTCGAATCACTGATGAATGTTCAGTTGTGTTTGTTCCTGATCTCAAGTCATGATTTTTGATGGAATTGCGCCAATTTTTTTCATGAGTGTCCGCCATATCAGAATGCATCAACACACCAAATATGTGTATTCTGAGGCTCATACGTTTCAGGATAGCTCCTATGCGTAAAAGTCATGCTTGTGAAAAAGTTCGTATCACTGATGCATGTTCAGTTGTGTTTGTTCTTGATCTCAAGTCATGTTTTTTGATGGAATTGCGCCAATTGTTTTCATGAGAGTCGGCCATATCAGAATGCATCGACACACCAAATATGTGTATTCTGAGGCTCATACGTTTGAGGATAGCTCCTATTGGGTAAAAGTCATTCTGGTGAAAAAGTTCGAATCACTGATGCATGTTCAGTTGTGTTTGTTCTTGACCTCAAGTCATGATTTTTGATGGAATTGCGCCAATTTTTTTCATGAGTGTCGGCCATATCAGAATGCATCAACACACGTAATATGTGTATTCTGAGGCTCATACGTTTCAGGATAGCTCCTATTGCGTAAATGTCATGCTGGTGAAAAAGTTCGAATCACTGAATTCATGTTCAGTTGTGTTTGTTCTTGATCTCAAGTCATGATTTTTGATGGAATTGCGCCAATTTTTTTCATGAGTGTCGGCCATATCAGAATGCATCAACACACCAAATATGTGTATTCTGAGGCTGATACGTTTGAGGATAGCTCCTATTGGGTCATTCTGGTGAAAAAATTCGAATCACAGATGCATGTTCAGTTGTGTTTGTTCTTGATCTCAAGTCATGATTTTTGATGGAATTGCGCCAATTTTTTTCATGAGTGTCGTCATATCAGAATGCATCGACACACCAAATATGTGTATTCTGAGGCTCATACGTTTGAGGATAGCTCCTATTGGGTAAAAGTCATTCTGGTGAAAAAGTTCGAATCACAGATGCATGTTCAGTTGTGTTTGTTCTTGACCTCAAGTCATGATTTTTGATGGAATTGCGCCAATTTTTTTCATGAGTGTCGGCCATATCAGAATGCATCGACACACCAAATATGTGTATTCTGAGGCTGATACGTTTGAGGATAGCTCCTATTGGGTAAAAGTCATTCTGGTGAAAAAGTTCGAATCACTGATGCATGTTCAGTTGTGTTTGTTCTTGACCTCAAGTCATGATTTTTGATGGAATTGCGCCAATTTTTTTGATGAGTGTCGGCCATATCAGAATGCATCAACACACCAAATATGTGTATTCTGAGGCTCATACGTTTGAGGATAGCTCCTATTGCGTAAATGTCATGCTGGTGAAAAAGTTCGAATCACTGAATTCATGTTCAGTTGTGTTTGTTCTTGATCTCAAGTCATGATTTTTGATGGAATTGCGCCAATTTTTTTCATGAGTGTCCGCCATATAAGAATGCATCAACACACCAAATATGTGTATTCTGAGGCTCATACGTTTGAGGATAGCTCCTATTGGGTAAAAGTCATTCTGGTGAAAAAGTTCGAATCACAGATGCATGTTCAGTTGTGTTTGTTCTTGACCTCAAGTCATGATTTTTGATGGAATTGCGCCAATTTTTTCCATGAGTGTCGGCCATATCAGAATGCATCAACACACCAAATATGTGTATTCTGAGGCTCATACGTTTGAGGATAGCTCCTATTGCGTAAATGTCATTCTGGTGAAAAAGTTCGAATCACTGATGCATGTTCAGTTGTGTTTGTTCTTGATCTCAAGTCATGATTTTTGATGGAATTGCGCCAATTTTTTTCATGAGTGTCGGCCATATCAGAATGCATCGACACACCAAATATGTGTATTCTGAGGCTGATACGTTTGAGGATAGCTCCTATTGGGTAAAAGTCATTCTGGTGAAAAAGTTCGAATCACTGATGCATGTTCAGTTGTGTTTGTTCTTGACCTCAAGTCATGATTTTTGATGGAATTGCGCCAATTTTTTTGATGAGTGTCGGCCATATCAGAATGCATCAACACACCAAATATGTGTATTCTGAGGCTCATACGTTTGAGGATAGCTCCTATTGCGTAAATGTCATGCTGGTGAAAAAGTTCGAATCACTGAATTCATGTTCAGTTGTGTTTGTTCTTGATCTCAAGTCATGATTTTTGATGGAATTGCGCCAATTTTTTTCATGAGTGTCCGCCATATAAGAATGCATCAACACACCAAATATGTGTATTCTGAGGCTCATACGTTTGAGGATAGCTCCTATTGGGTAAAAGTCATTCTGGTGAAAAAGTTCGAATCACAGATGCATGTTCAGTTGTGTTTGTTCTTGACCTCAAGTCATGATTTTTGATGGAATTGCGCCAATTTTTTTCATGAGTGTCGGCCATATCAGAATGCATCAACACACCAAATATGTGTATTCTGAGGCTCATACGTTTGAGGATAGCTCCTATTGCGTAAATGTCATTCTGGTGAAAAAGTTCGAATCACTGATGCATGTTCAGTTGTGTTTGTTCTTGATCTCAAGTCATGATTTTTGATGGAATTGCGCCAATTTTTTTGATGAGTGTCGGCCATATCAGAATGCATCAACACACCAAATATGTGTATTCTGAGGCTCATACGTTTGAGGATAGCTCCTATTGCGTAAATGTCATGCTGGTGAAAAAGTTCGAATCACTGATGCATGTTCAGTTGTGTTTGTTCTTGATCTCAAGTCATGATTTTTGATGGAATTGCGCCAATTTTTTTCATGAGTGTCGGCCATATCAGAATGCATCAACACACCAAATATGTGTATTCTGAGGCTCATACGTTTCAGGATAGCTCCTATTGCGTAAAAGTCATGCTTGTGAAAAAGTTCGTATCACTGATGCATGTTCAGTTGTGTTTGTTCTTGATCTCAAGTCATTCTTTTTGATGGAATTGCGCCAATTTTTTTCATGAGTGTCCGCCATATCAGAATGCATCGACACACCAAATATGTGTATTCTGAGGCTCATACGTTTGAGGATAGCTCCTATTGGGTAAAAGTCATTCTGGTGAAAAAGTTCGAATCACAGATGCATGTTCAGTTGTGTTTGTTCTTGACCTCAAGTCATGATTTTTGATGGAATTGCGCCAATTTTTTTCATGAGTGTCGGCCATATCAGAATGCATCAACACACCAAATATGTGTATTCTGAGGCTCATACGTTTGAGGATAGCTCCTATTGCGTAAAAGTCATTCTGGTGAAAAAGTTCGAATCACTGATGAATGTTCAGTTGTGTTTGTTCTTGATCTCAAGTCATGATTTTTGATGGAATTGCGCCAATCTTTTTCATGAGTGTCGGCCATATCAGAATGCATCAACACACCAAATATGTGTATTCTGAGGCTCATACGTTTCAGGATAGCTCCTATTGGGTAAAAGTCATTCTGGTGAAAAAGTTCGAATCACTGATGCATGTTCAGTTGTGTTTGTTCTTGACCTCAAGTCATGATTTTTGATGGAATTGCGCCAATCTTTTTCATGAGTGTCGGCCATATCAGAATGCATCGACACACCAAATATGTGTATTCTGAGGCTCATACGTTTGAGGATAGCTCCTATTGGGTAAAAGTCATTCTGGTGAAAAAGTTCGAATCACTGATGCATGTTCAGTTGTGTTTGTTCTTGACCTCAAGTCATGATTTTTGATGGAATTGCGCCAATTTTTTTGATGAGTGTCGGCCATATCAGAATGCATCAACACACCAAATATGTGTATTCTGAGGCTCATACGTTTGAGGATAGCTCCTATTGCGTAAATGTCATGCTGGTGAAAAAGTTCGAATCACTGAATTCATGTTCAGTTGTGTTTGTTCTTGATCTCAAGTCATGATTTTTGATGGAATTGCGCCAATTTTTTTCATGAGTGTCCGCCATATAAGAATGCATCAACACACCAAATATGTGTATTCTGAGGCTCATACGTTTGAGGATAGCTCCTATTGGGTAAAAGTCATTCTGGTGAAAAAGTTCGAATCACAGATGCATGTTCAGTTGTGTTTGTTCTTGACCTCAAGTCATGATTTTTGATGGAATTGCGCCAATTTTTTTCATGAGTGTCGGCCATATCAGAATGCATCAACACACCAAATATGTGTATTCTGAGGCTCATACGTTTGAGGATAGCTCCTATTGGGTCATTCTGGTGAAAAAATTCGAATCACAGATCCATTTTCAGTTGTGTTTGTTCTTGATCTCAAGTCATTCTTTTTGATGGAATTGCGCCAATTTTTTTCATGAGTGTCCGCCATATCAGAATGCATCGACACACCAAATATGTGTATTCTGAGGCTCATACGTTTGAGGATAGCTCCTATTGGGTAAAAGTCATTCTGGTGAAAAAGTTCGTATCACAGATGCATGTTCAGTTGTGTTTGTTCTTGACCTCAAGTCATGATTTTTGATGGAATTGCGCCAATTTTTTTCATGAGTGTCGGCCATATCAGAATGCATCAACACACCAAATATGTGTATTCTGAGGCTCATACGTTTGAGGATAGCTCCTATTGCGTAAAAGTCATTCTGGTGAAAAAGTTCGAATCACTGATGAATGTTCAGTTGTGTTTGTTCCTGATCTCAAGTCATGATTTTTGATGGAATTGCGCCAATTTTTTTCATGAGTGTCGGCCATATCAGAATGCATCAACACACCAAATATGTGTATTCTGAGGCTCATACGTTTCAGGATAGCTCCTATTGCGTAAAAGTCATGCTTGTGAAAAAGTTCGTATCACTGATGCATGTTCAGTTGTGTTTGTTCTTGATCTCAAGTCATGTTTTTTGATGGAATTGCGCCAATTGTTTTCATGAGAGTCGGCCATATCAGAATGCATCAACACACCAAATATGTGTATTCTGAGGCTCATACGTTTGAGGATAGCTCCTATTGGGTAAAAGTCATTCTGGTGAAAAAGTTCGAATCACTGATGCATGTTCAGTTGTGTTTGTTCTTGACCTCAAGTCATGATTTTTGATGGAATTGCGCCAATTTTTTTGATGAGTGTCGGCCATATCAGAATGCATCAACACACGTAATATGTGTATTCTGAGGCTCATACGTTTCAGGATAGCTCCTATTGCGTAAATGTCATGCTGGTGAAAAAGTTCGAATCACTGAATTCATGTTCAGTTGTGTTTGTTCTTGATCTCAAGTCATGATTTTTGATGGAATTGCGCCAATTTTTTTCATGAGTGTCGGCCATATCAGAATGCATCAACACACCAAATATGTGTATTCTGAGGCTCATACGTTTGAGGATAGCTCCTATTGGGTCATTCTGGTGAAAAAATTCGAATCACAGATGCATGTTCAGTTGTGTTTGTTCTTGATCTCAAGTCATGATTTTTGATGGAATTGCGCCAATTTTTTTCATGAGTGTCGTCATATCAGAATGCATCGACACACCAAATATGTGTATTCTGAGGCTCATACGTTTGAGGATAGCTCCTATTGCGTAAAAGTCATTCTGGTGAAAAAGTTCGAATCACTGATGCATGTTCAGTTGTGTTTGTTCTTGACCTCAAGTCATGATTTTTGATGGAATTGCGCCAATTTTTTTGATGAGTGTCGGCCATATCAGAATGCATCAACACACCAAATATGTGTATTCTGAGGCTCATACGTTTGAGGATAGCTCCTATTGCGTAAATGTCATGCTGGTGAAAAAGTTCGAATCACTGAATTCATGTTCAGTTGTGTTTGTTCTTGATCTCAAGTCATGATTTTTGATGGAATTGCGCCAATTTTTTCCATGAGTGTCCGCCATATAAGAATGCATCAACACACCAAATATGTGTATTCTGAGGCTCATACGTTTGAGGATAGCTCCTATTGGGTAAAAGTCATTCTGGTGAAAAAGTTCGAATCACAGATGCATGTTCAGTTGTGTTTGTTCTTGACCTCAAGTCATGATTTTTGATGGAATTGCGCCAATTTTTTTCATGAGTGTCGGCCATATCAGAATGCATCAACACACCAAATATGTGTATTCTGAGGCTCATACGTTTGAGGATAGCTCCTATTGCGTAAATGTCATTCTGGTGAAAAAGTTCGAATCACTGATGCATGTTCAGTTGTGTTTGTTCTTGATCTCAAGTCATGATTTTTGATGGAATTGCGCCAATTTTTTTGATGAGTGTCGGCCATATCAGAATGCATCAACACACCAAATATGTGTATTCTGAGGCTCATACGTTTGAGGATAGCTCCTATTGCGTAAATGTCATGCTGGTGAAAAAGTTCGAATCACTGATTCATGTTCAGTTGTGTTTGTTCTTGATCTCAAGTCATGATTTTTGATGGAATTGCGCCAATTTTTTTCATGAGTGTCGGCCATATCAGAATGCATCAACACACCAAATATGTGTATTCTGAGGCTCATACGTTTCAGGATAGCTCCTATTGCGTAAAAGTCATGCTTGTGAAAAAGTTCGTATCACTGATGCATGTTCAGTTGTGTTTGTTCTTGATCTCAAGTCATGTTTTTTGATGGAATTGCGCCAATTGTTTTCATGAGAGTCGGCCATATCAGAATGCATCGACACACCAAATATGTGTATTCTGAGGCTCATACGTTTGAGGATAGCTCCTATTGGGTAAAAGTCATTCTGGTGAAAAAGTTCGAATCACTGATGCATGTTCAGTTGTGTTTGTTCTTGACCTCAAGTCATGATTTTTGATGGAATTGCGCCAATTTTTTTGATGAGTGTCGGCCATATCAGAATGCATCAACACACCAAATATGTGTATTCTGAGGCTCATACGTTTGAGGATAGCTCCTATTGCGTAAATGTCATGCTGGTGAAAAAGTTCGAATCACTGAATTCATGTTCAGTTGTGTTTGTTCTTGATCTCAAGTCATGATTTTTGATGGAATTGCGCCAATTTTTTTGATGAGTGTCGGCCATATCAGAATGCATCAACACACCAAATATGTGTATTCTGAGGCTCATACGTTTGAGGATAGCTCCTATTGGGTCATTCTGGTGAAAAAATTCGAATCACAGATCCATTTTCAGTTGTGTTTGTTCTTGATCTCAAGTCATGATTTTTGATGGAATTGCGCCAATTTTTTTCATGAGTGTCCGCCATATCAGAATGCATCGACACACCAAATATGTGTATTCTGAGGCTCATACGTTTGAGGATAGCTCCTATTGGGTAAAAGTCATTCTGGTGAAAAAGTTCGAATCACAGATGCATGTTCAGTTGTGTTTGTTCTTGACCTCAAGTCATGATTTTTGATGGAATTGCGCCAATTTTTTTCATGAGTGTCGGCCATATCAGAATGCATCAACACACCAAATATGTGTATTCTGAGGCTCATACGTTTGAGGATAGCTCCTATTGGGTAAAAGTCATTCTGGTGAAAAAGTTCGAATCACAGATGCATGTTCAGTTGTGTTTGTTCTTGACCTCAAGTCATGATTTTTGATGGAATTGCGCCAATTTTTTTCATGAGTGTCGGCCATATCAGAATGCATCAACACACCAAATATGTGTATTCTGAGGCTCATACGTTTCAGGATAGCTCCTATTGCGTAAAAGTCATGCTTGTGAAAAAGTTCGAATCACTGATGCATGTTCAGTTGTGTTTGTTCTTGATCTCAAGTCATGTTTTTTGATGGAATTGCGCCAATTGTTTTCATGAGAGTCGGCCATATCAGAATGCATCGACACACCAAATATGTGTATTCTGAGGCTCATACGTTTGAGGATAGCTCCTATTGGGTAAAAGTCATTCTGGTGAAAAAGTTCGAATCACTGATGCATGTTCAGTTGTGTTTGTTCTTGACCTCAAGTCATGATTTTTGATGGAATTGCGCCAATTTTTTTGATGAGTGTCGGCCATATCAGAATGCATCAACACACGTAATATGTGTATTCTGAGGCTCATACGTTTCAGGATAGCTCCTATTGCGTAAATGTCATGCTGGTGAAAAAGTTCGAATCACTGAATTCATGTTCAGTTGTGTTTGTTCTTGATCTCAAGTCATGATTTTTGATGGAATTGCGCCAATTTTTTTCATGAGTGTCGGCCATATCAGAATGCATCAACACACCAAATATGTGTATTCTGAGGCTGATACGTTTGAGGATAGCTCCTATTGGGTCATTCTGGTGAAAAAATTCGAATCACAGATGCATGTTCAGTTGTGTTTGTTCTTGATCTCAAGTCATGATTTTTGATGGAATTGCGCCAATTTTTTTCATGAGTGTCGTCATATCAGAATGCATCGACACACCAAATATGTGTATTCTGAGGCTCATACGTTTGAGGATAGCTCCTATTGGGTAAAAGTCATTCTGGTGAAAAAGTTCGAATCACAGATGCATGTTCAGTTGTGTTTGTTCTTGACCTCAAGTCATGATTTTTGATGGAATTGCGCCAATTTTTTTCATGAGTGTCGGCCATATCAGAATGCATCGACACACCAAATATGTGTATTCTGAGGCTGATACGTTTGAGGATAGCTCCTATTGGGTAAAAGTCATTCTGGTGAAAAAGTTCGAATCACAGATGCATGTTCAGTTGTGTTTGTTCTTGACCTCAAGTCATGATTTTTGATGGAATTGCGCCAATTTTTTTGATGAGTGTCGGCCATATCAGAATGCATCAACACACCAAATATGTGTATTCTGAGGCTCATACGTTTGAGGATAGCTCCTATTGCGTAAATGTCATGCTGGTGAAAAAGTTCGAATCACTGAATTCATGTTCAGTTGTGTTTGTTCTTGATCTCAAGTCATGATTTTTGATGGAATTGCGCCAATTTTTTTCATGAGTGTCCGCCATATAAGAATGCATCAACACACCAAATATGTGTATTCTGAGGCTCATACGTTTGAGGATAGCTCCTATTGGGTAAAAGTCATTCTGGTGAAAAAGTTCGAATCACAGATGCATGTTCAGTTGTGTTTGTTCTTGACCTCAAGTCATGATTTTTGATGGAATTGCGCCAATTTTTTTCATGAGTGTCGGCCATATCAGAATGCATCAACACACCAAATATGTGTATTCTGAGGCTCATACGTTTGAGGATAGCTCCTATTGCGTAAATGTCATTCTGGTGAAAAAGTTCGAATCACTGATGCATGTTCAGTTGTGTTTGTTCTTGATCTCAAGTCATGATTTTTGATGGAATTGCGCCAATTTTTTTGATGAGTGTCGGCCATATCAGAATGCATCAACACACCAAATATGTGTATTCTGAGGCTCATACGTTTGAGGATAGCTCCTATTGCGTAAATGTCATGCTGGTGAAAAAGTTCGAATCACTGATTCATGTTCAGTTGTGTTTGTTCTTGATCTCAAGTCATGATTTTTGATGGAATTGCGCCAATTTTTTTCATGAGTGTCGGCCATATCAGAATGCATCAACACACCAAATATGTGTATTCTGAGGCTCATACGTTTCAGGATAGCTCCTATTGCGTAAAAGTCATGCTTGTGAAAAAGTTCGTATCACTGATGCATGTTCAGTTGTGTTTGTTCTTGATCTCAAGTCATTCTTTTTGATGGAATTGCGCCAATTTTTTTCATGAGTGTCCGCCATATCAGAATGCATCGACACACCAAATATGTGTATTCTGAGGCTCATACGTTTGAGGATAGCTCCTATTGGGTAAAAGTCATTCTGGTGAAAAAGTTCGAATCACAGATGCATGTTCAGTTGTGTTTGTTCTTGACCTCAAGTCATGATTTTTGATGGAATTGCGCCAATTTTTTTCATGAGTGTCGGCCATATCAGAATGCATCAACACACCAAATATGTGTATTCTGAGGCTCATACGTTTGAGGATAGCTCCTATTGCGTAAAAGTCATTCTGGTGAAAAAGTTCGAATCACTGATGAATGTTCAGTTGTGTTTGTTCTTGATCTCAAGTCATGATTTTTGATGGAATTGCGCCAATTTTTTTCATGAGTGTCGGCCATATCAGAATGCATCAACACACCAAATATGTGTATTCTGAGGCTCATACGTTTCAGGATAGCTCCTATTGCGTAAAAGTCATGCTTGTGAAAAAGTTCGTATCACTGATGCATGTTCAGTTGTGTTTGTTCTTGATCTCAAGTCATGTTTTTTGATGGAATTGCGCCAATTGTTTTCATGAGAGTCGGCCATATCAGAATGCATCGACACACCAAATATGTGTATTCTGAGGCTCATACGTTTGAGGATAGCTCCTATTGGGTAAAAGTCATTCTGGTGAAAAAGTTCGAATCACTGATGCATGTTCAGTTGTGTTTGTTCTTGACCTCAAGTCATGATTTTTGATGGAATTGCGCCAATTTTTTTGATGAGTGTCGGCCATATCAGAATGCATCAACACACCAAATATGTGTATTCTGAGGCTCATACGTTTGAGGATAGCTCCTATTGCGTAAATGTCATGCTGGTGAAAAAGTTCGAATCACTGAATTCATGTTCAGTTGTGTTTGTTCTTGATCTCAAGTCATGATTTTTGATGGAATTGCGCCAATTTTTTTCATGAGTGTCCGCCATATGAGAATGCATCAACACACCAAATATGTGTATTCTGAGGCTCATACGTTTGAGGATAGCTCCTATTGGGTAAAAGTCATTCTGGTGAAAAAGTTCGAATCACAGATGCATGTTCAGTTGTGTTTGTTCTTGACCTCAAGTCATGATTTTTGATGGAATTGCGCCAATTTTTTTGATGAGTGTCGGCCATATCAGAATGCATCAACACACCAAATATGTGTATTCTGAGGCTCATACGTTTGAGGATAACTCCTATTGGGTCATTCTGGTGAAAAAATTCGAATCACAGATCCATTTTCAGTTGTGTTTGTTCTTGATCTCAAGTCATTCTTTTTGATGGAATTGCGCCAATTTTTTTCATGAGTGTCCGCCATATCAGAATGCATCGACACACCAAATATGTGTATTCTGAGGCTCATACGTTTGAGGATAGCTCCTATTGGGTAAAAGTCATTCTGGTGAAAAAGTTCGAATCACAGATGCATGTTCAGTTGTGTTTGTTCTTGACCTCAAGTCATGATTTTTGATGGAATTGCGCCAATTTTTTTCATGAGTGTCGGCCATATCAGAATGCATCAACACACCAAATATGTGTATTCTGAGGCTCATACGTTTGAGGATAGCTCCTATTGCGTAAAAGTCATTCTGGTGAAAAAGTTCGAATCACTGATGAATGTTCAGTTGTGTTTGTTCCTGATCTCAAGTCATGATTTTTGATGGAATTGCGCCAATTTTTTTCATGAGTGTCGGCCATATCAGAATGCATCAACACACCAAATATGTGTATTCTGAGGCTCATACGTTTCAGGATAGCTCCTATTGCGTAAAAGTCATGCTTGTGAAAAAGTTCGTATCACTGATGCATGTTCAGTTGTGTTTGTTCTTGATCTCAAGTCATGTTTTTTGATGGAATTGCGCCAATTGTTTTCATGAGAGTCGGCCATATCAGAATGCATCGACACACCAAATATGTGTATTCTGAGGCTCATACGTTTGAGGATAGCTCCTATTGGGTAAAAGTCATTCTGGTGAAAAAGTTCGAATCACTGATGCATGTTCAGTTGTGTTTGTTCTTGACCTCAAGTCATGATTTTTGATGGAATTGCGCCAATTTTTTTGATGAGTGTCGGCCATATCAGAATGCATCAACACACGTAATATGTGTATTCTGAGGCTCATACGTTTCAGGATAGCTCCTATTGCGTAAATGTCATGCTGGTGAAAAAGTTCGAATCACTGAATTCATGTTCAGTTGTGTTTGTTCTTGATCTCAAGTCATGATTTTTGATGGAATTGCGCCAATTTTTTTCATGAGTGTCGGCCATATCAGAATGCATCAACACACCAAATATGTGTATTCTGAGGCTGATACGTTTGAGGATAGCTCCTATTGGGTCATTCTGGTGAAAAAATTCGAATCACAGATGCATGTTCAGTTGTGTTTGTTCTTGATCTCAAGTCATGATTTTTGATGGAATTGCGCCAATTTTTTTCATGAGTGTCGTCATATCAGAATGCATCGACACACCAAATATGTGTATTCTGAGGCTCATACGTTTGAGGATAGCTCCTATTGGGTAAAAGTCATTCTGGTGAAAAAGTTCGAATCACAGATGCATGTTCAGTTGTGTTTGTTCTTGACCTCAAGTCATGATTTTTGATGGAATTGCGCCAATTTTTTTCATGAGTGTCGGCCATATCAGAATGCATCGACACACCAAATATGTGTATTCTGAGGCTCATACGTTTGAGGATAGCTCCTATTGGGTAAAAGTCATTCTGGTGAAAAAGTTCGAATCACTGATGCATGTTCAGTTGTGTTTGTTCTTGACCTCAAGTCATGATTTTTGATGGAATTGCGCCAATTTTTTTGATGAGTGTCGGCCATATCAGAATGCATCAACACACCAAATATGTGTATTCTGAGGCTCATACGTTTGAGGATAGCTCCTATTGCGTAAATGTCATGCTGGTGAAAAAGTTCGAATCACTGAATTCATGTTCAGTTGTGTTTGTTCTTGATCTCAAGTCATGATTTTTGATGGAATTGCGCCAATTTTTTTCATGAGTGTCCGCCATATAAGAATGCATCAACACACCAAATATGTGTATTCTGAGGCTCATACGTTTGAGGATAGCTCCTATTGGGTAAAAGTCATTCTGGTGAAAAAGTTCGAATCACAGATGCATGTTCAGTTGTGTTTGTTCTTGACCTCAAGTCATGATTTTTGATGGAATTGCGCCAATTTTTTTGATGAGTGTCGGCCATATCAGAATGCATCAACACACCAAATATGTGTATTCTGAGGCTCATACGTTTGAGGATAGCTCCTATTGGGTCATTCTGGTGAAAAAATTCGAATCACAGATCCATTTTCAGTTGTGTTTGTTCTTGATCTCAAGTCATTCTTTTTGATGGAATTGCGCCAATTTTTTTCATGAGTGTCCGCCATATCAGAATGCATCGACACACCAAATATGTGTATTCTGAGGCTCATACGTTTGAGGATAGCTCCTATTGGGTAAAAGTCATTCTGGTGAAAAAGTTCGAATCACAGATGCATGTTCAGTTGTGTTTGTTCTTGACCTCAAGTCATGATTTTTGATGGAATTGCGCCAATTTTTTTCATGAGTGTCGGCCATATCAGAATGCATCAACACACCAAATATGTGTATTCTGAGGCTCATACGTTTGAGGATAGCTCCTATTGCGTAAAAGTCATTCTGGTGAAAAAGTTCGAATCACTGATGAATGTTCAGTTGTGTTTGTTCTTGATCTCAAGTCATGATTTTTGATGGAATTGCGCCAATTTTTTTCATGAGTGTCGGCCATATCAGAATGCATCAACACACCAAATATGTGTATTCTGAGGCTCATACGTTTCAGGATAGCTCCTATTGCGTAAAAGTCATGCTTGTGAAAAAGTTCGTATCACTGATGCATGTTCAGTTGTGTTTGTTCTTGATCTCAAGTCATGTTTTTTGATGGAATTGCGCCAATTGTTTTCATGAGAGTCGGCCATATCAGAATGCATCGACACACCAAATATGTGTATTCTGAGGCTCATACGTTTGAGGATAGCTCCTATTGGGTAAAAGTCATTCTGGTGAAAAAGTTCGAATCACTGATGCATGTTCAGTTGTGTTTGTTCTTGACCTCAAGTCATGATTTTTGATGGAATTGCGCCAATTTTTTTGATGAGTGTCGGCCATATCAGAATGCATCAACACACGTAATATGTGTATTCTGAGGCTCATACGTTTCAGGATAGCTCCTATTGCGTAAATGTCATGCTGGTGAAAAAGTTCGAATCACTGAATTCATGTTCAGTTGTGTTTGTTCTTGATCTCAAGTCATGATTTTTGATGGAATTGCGCCAATTTTTTTCATGAGTGTCGGCCATATCAGAATGCATCAACACACCAAATATGTGTATTCTGAGGCTGATACGTTTGAGGATAGCTCCTATTGGGTCATTCTGGTGAAAAAATTCGAATCACAGATGCATGTTCAGTTGTGTTTGTTCTTGATCTCAAGTCATGATTTTTGATGGAATTGCGCCAATTTTTTTCATGAGTGTCGTCATATCAGAATGCATCGACACACCAAATATGTGTATTCTGAGGCTCATACGTTTGAGGATAGCTCCTATTGGGTAAAAGTCATTCTGGTGAAAAAGTTCGAATCACAGATGCATGTTCAGTTGTGTTTGTTCTTGACCTCAAGTCATGATTTTTGATGGAATTGCGCCAATTTTTTTCATGAGTGTCGGCCATATCAGAATGCATCGACACACCAAATATGTGTATTCTGAGGCTCATACGTTTGAGGATAGCTCCTATTGGGTAAAAGTCATTCTGGTGAAAAAGTTCGAATCACAGATGCATGTTCAGTTGTGTTTGTTCTTGACCTCAAGTCATGATTTTTGATGGAATTGCGCCAATTTTTTTGATGAGTGTCGGCCATATCAGAATGCATCAACACACCAAATATGTGTATTCTGAGGCTCATACGTTTGAGGATAGCTCCTATTGCGTAAATGTCATGCTGGTGAAAAAGTTCGAATCACTGAATTCATGTTCAGTTGTGTTTGTTCTTGATCTCAAGTCATGATTTTTGATGGAATTGCGCCAATTTTTTTCATGAGTGTCGGCCATATAAGAATGCATCAACACACCAAATATGTGTATTCTGAGGCTCATACGTTTGAGGATAGCTCCTATTGGGTAAAAGTCATTCTGGTGAAAAAGTTCGAATCACAGATGCATGTTCAGTTGTGTTTGTTCTTGACCTCAAGTCATGATTTTTGATGGAATTGCGCCAATTTTTTTGATGAGTGTCCGCCATATCAGAATGCATCAACACACCAAATATGTGTATTCTGAGGCTCATACGTTTGAGGATAGCTCCTATTGCGTAAATGTCATTCTGGTGAAAAAGTTCGAATCACTGATGCATGTTCAGTTGTGTTTGTTCTTGATCTCAAGTCATGATTTTTGATGGAATTGCGCCAATTTTTTTGATGAGTGTCGGCCATATCAGAATGCATCAACACACCAAATATGTGTATTCTGAGGCTCATACGTTTGAGGATAGCTCTTATTGCGTAAATGTCATGCTGGTGAAAAAGTTCGAATCACTGATTCATGTTCAGTTGTGTTTGTTCTTGATCTCAAGTCATGATTTTTGATGGAATTGCGCCAATTTTTTTCATGAGTGTCGGCCATATCAGAATGCATCAACACACCAAATATGTGTATTCTGAGGCTCATACGTTTCAGGATAGCTCCTATTGCGTAAAAGTCATGCTTGTGAAAAAGTTCGTATCACTGATGCATGTTCAGTTGTGTTTGTTCTTGATCTCAAGTCATTCTTTTTGATGGAATTGCGCCAATTTTTTTCATGAGTGTCCGCCATATCAGAATGCATCGACACACCAAATATGTGTATTCTGAGGCTCATACGTTTGAGGATAGCTCCTATTGGGTAAAAGTCATTCTGGTGAAAAAGTTCGAATCACAGATGCATGTTCAGTTGTGTTTGTTCTTGATCTCAAGTCATGATTTTTGATGGAATTGCGCCAATTTTTTTCATGAGTGTCGGCCATATCAGAATGCATCAACACACCAAATATGTGTATTCTGAGGCTCATACGTTTGAGGATAGCTCCTATTGCGTAAAAGTCATTCTGGTGAAAAAGTTCGAATCACTGATGAATGTTCAGTTGTGTTTGTTCTTGATCTCAAGTCATGATTTTTGATGGAATTGCGCCAATTTTTTTCATGAGTGTCGGCCATATCAGAATGCATCAACACACCAAATATGTGTATTCTGAGGCTCATACGTTTCAGGATAGCTCCTATTGCGTAAAAGTCATGCTTGTGAAAAAGTTCGTATCACTGATGCATGTTCAGTTGTGTTTGTTCTTGATCTCAAGTCATGTTTTTTGATGGAATTGCGCCAATTGTTTTCATGAGAGTCGGCCATATCAGAATGCATCGACACACCAAATATGTGTATTCTGAGGCTCATACGTTTGAGGATAGCTCCTATTGGGTAAAAGTCATTCTGGTGAAAAAGTTCGAATCACTGATGCATGTTCAGTTGTGTTTGTTCTTGACCTCAAGTCATGATTTTTGATGGAATTGCGCCAATTTTTTTGATGAGTGTCGGCCATATCAGAATGCATCAACACACGTAATATGTGTATTCTGAGGCTCATACGTTTCAGGATAGCTCCTATTGCGTAAATGTCATGCTGGTGAAAAAGTTCGAATCACTGAATTCATGTTCAGTTGTGTTTGTTCTTGATCTCAAGTCATTCTTTTTGATGGAATTGCGCCAATTTTTTTCATGACTGTCGGCCATATCAGAATGCATCAACACACCAAATATGTGTATTCTGAGGCTGATACGTTTGAGGATAGCTCCTATTGGGTCATTCTGGTGAAAAAATTCGAATCACAGATGCATGTTCAGTTGTGTTTGTTCTTGATCTCAAGTCATGATTTTTGATGGAATTGCGCCAATTTTTTTGATGAGTGTCGTCATATCAGAATGCATCGACACACCAAATATGTGTATTCTGAGGCTCATACGTTTGAGGATAGCTCCTATTGGGTAAAAGTCATTCTGGTGAAAAAGTTCGAATCACAGATGCATGTTCAGTTGTGTTTGTTCTTGACCTCAAGTCATGATTTTTGATGGAATTGCGCCAATTTTTTTGATGAGTGTCGGCCATATCAGAATGCATCGACACACCAAATATGTGTATTCTGAGGCTCATACGTTTGAGGATAGCTCCTATTGGGTAAAAGTCATTCTGGTGAAAAAGTTCGAATCACTGATGCATGTTCAGTTGTGTTTGTTCTTGACCTCAAGTCATGATTTTTGATGGAATTGCGCCAATTTTTTTGATGAGTGTCGGCCATATCAGAATGCATCAACACACCAAATATGTGTATTCTGAGGCTCATACGTTTGAGGATAGCTCCTATTGCGTAAATGTCATGCTGGTGAAAAAGTTCGAATCACTGAATTCATGTTCAGTTGTGTTTGTTCTTGATCTCAAGTCATGATTTTTGATGGAATTGCGCCAATTTTTTTCATGAGTGTCCGCCATATAAGAATGCATCAACACACCAAATATGTGTATTCTGAGGCTCATACGTTTGAGGATAGCTCCTATTGGGTAAAAGTCATTCTGGTGAAAAAGTTCGAATCACAGATGCATGTTCAGTTGTGTTTGTTCTTGACCTCAAGTCATGATTTTTGATGGAATTGCGCCAATTTTTTTCATGAGTGTCGGCCATATCAGAATGCATCAACACACCAAATATGTGTATTCTGAGGCTCATACGTTTGAGGATAGCTCCTATTGCGTAAATGTCATTCTGGTGAAAAAGTTCGAATCACTGATGCATGTTCAGTTGTGTTTGTTCTTGATCTCAAGTCATGATTTTTGATGGAATTGCGCCAATTTTTTTGATGAGTGTCGGCCATATCAGAATGCATCAACACACGTAATATGTGTATTCTGAGGCTCATACGTTTCAGGATAGCTCCTATTGCGTAAATGTCATGCTGGTGAAAAAGTTCGAATCACTGAATTCATGTTCAGTTGTGTTTGTTCTTGATCTCAAGTCATTCTTTTTGATGGAATTGCGCCAATTTTTTTCATGAGTGTCGGCCATATCAGAATGCATCAACACACCAAATATGTGTATTCTGAGGCTCATACGTTTGAGGATAGCTCCTATTGGGTCATTCTGGTGAAAAAATTCGAATCACAGATGCATGTTCAGTTGTGTTTGTTCTTGATCTCAAGTCATGATTTTTGATGGAATTGCGCCAATTTTTTTGATGAGTGTCGTCATATCAGAATGCATCGACACACCAAATATGTGTATTCTGAGGCTCATACGTTTGAGGATAGCTCCTATTGGGTAAAAGTCATTCTGGTGAAAAAGTTCGAATCACAGATGCATGTTCAGTTGTGTTTGTTCTTGACCTCAAGTCATGATTTTTGATGGAATTGCGCCAATTTTTTTGATGAGTGTCGGCCATATCAGAATGCATCGACACACCAAATATGTGTATTCTGAGGCTCATACGTTTGAGGATAGCTCCTATTGGGTAAAAGTCATTCTGGTGAAAAAGTTCGAATCACTGATGCATGTTCAGTTGTGTTTGTTCTTGACCTCAAGTCATGATTTTTGATGGAATTGCGCCAATTTTTTTGATGAGTGTCGGCCATATCAGAATGCATCAACACACCAAATATGTGTATTCTGAGGCTCATACGTTTGAGGATAGCTCCTATTGCGTAAATGTCATGCTGGTGAAAAAGTTCGAATCACTGAATTCATGTTCAGTTGTGTTTGTTCTTGATCTCAAGTCATGATTTTTGATGGAATTGCGCCAATTTTTTTCATGAGTGTCCGCCATATAAGAATGCATCAACACACCAAATATGTGTATTCTGAGGCTCATACGTTTGAGGATAGCTCCTATTGGGTAAAAGTCATTCTGGTGAAAAAGTTCGAATCACAGATGCATGTTCAGTTGTGTTTGTTCTTGACCTCAAGTCATGATTTTTGATGGAATTGCGCCAATTTTTTTCATGAGTGTCGGCCATATCAGAATGCATCAACACACCAAATATGTGTATTCTGAGGCTCATACGTTTGAGGATAGCTCCTATTGCGTAAATGTCATTCTGGTGAAAAAGTTCGAATCACTGATGCATGTTCAGTTGTGTTTGTTCTTGATCTCAAGTCATGATTTTTGATGGAATTGCGCCAATTTTTTTCATGAGTGTCCGCCATATCAGAATGCATCAACACACCAAATATGTGTATTCTGAGGCTCATACGTTTGAGGATAGCTCCTATTGCGTAAATGTCATGCTGGTGAAAAAGTTCGAATCACTGATGAATGTTCAGTTGTGTTTGTTCTTGATCTCAAGTCATGATTTTTGATGGAATTGCGCCAATTTTTTTCATGAGTGTCGGCCATATCAGAATGCATCAACACACCAAATATGTGTATTCTGAGGCTCATACGTTTGAGGATAGCTCCTATTGCGTAAATGTCATTCTGGTGAAAAAGTTCGAATCACTGATGCATGTTCAGTTGTGTTTGTTCTTGATCTCAAGTCATGATTTTTGATGGAATTGCGCCAATTTTTTTCATGAGTGTCCGCCATATCAGAATGCATCAACACACCAAATATGTGTATTCTGAGGCTCATACGTTTGAGGATAGCTCCTATTGCGTAAATGTCATGCTGGTGAAAAAGTTCGAATCACTGATGAATGTTCAGTTGTGTTTGTTCTTGATCTCAAGTCATGATTTTTGATGGAATTGCGCCAATTGTTTTCATGAGTGTCGGCCATATCAGAATGCATCAACACACCAAATATGTGTATTCTGAGGCTCATACGTTTCAGGATAGCTCCTATTGCGTAAAAGTCATGCTTGTGAAAAAGTTCGTATCACTGATGCATGTTCAGTTGTGTTTGTTCTTGATCTCAAGTCATGTTTTTTGATGGAATTGCGCCAATTGTTTTCATGAGAGTCGGCCATATCAGAATGCATCGACACACCAAATATGTGTATTCTGAGGCTCATACGTTTGAGGATAGCTCCTATTGGGTAAAAGTCATTCTGGTGAAAAAGTTCGAATCACTGATGCATGTTCAGTTGTGTTTGTTCTTGACCTCAAGTCATGATTTTTGATGGAATTGCGCCAATTTTTTTGATGAGTGTCGGCCATATCAGAATGCATCAACACACCAAATATGTGTATTCTGAGGCTCATACGTTTGAGGATAGCTCCTATTGCGTAAATGTCATGCTGGTGAAAAAGTTCGAATCACTGAATTCATGTTCAGTTGTGTTTGTTCTTGATCTCAAGTCATGATTTTTGATGGAATTGCGCCAATTTTTTTCATGAGTGTCCGCCATATCAGAATGCATCAACACACCAAATATGTGTATTCTGAGGCTCATACGTTTCAGGATAGCTCCTATTGCGTAAAAGTCATGCTTGTGAAAAAGTTCGTATCACTGATGCATGTTCAGTTGTGTTTGTTCTTGATCTCAAGTCATGTTTTTTGATGGAATTGCGCCAATTGTTTTCATGAGAGTCGGCCATATCAGAATGCATCGACACACCAAATATGTGTATTCTGAGGCTCATACGTTTGAGGATAGCTCCTATTGGGTAAAAGTCATTCTGGTGAAAAAGTTCGAATCACTGATGCATGTTCAGTTGTGTTTGTTCTTGACCTCAAGTCATGATTTTTGATGGAATTGCGCCAATTTTTTTTATGAGTGTCGGCCATATCAGAATGCATCAACACACCAAATATGTGTATTCTGAGGCTCATACGTTTGAGGATAGCTCCTATTGCGTAAATGTCATGCTGGTGAAAAAGTTCGAATCACTGAATTCATGTTCAGTTGTGTTTGTTCTTGATCTCAAGTCATGATTTTTGATGGAATTGCGCCAATTTTTTTCATGAGTGTCCGCCATATAAGAATGCATCAACACACCAAATATGTGTATTCTGAGGCTCATACGTTTGAGGATAGCTCCTATTGCGTCATTCTGGTGAAAAAATTAGAATCACAGATCCATTTTCAGTTGTGTTTGTTCTTGATCTCAAGTCATTCTTTTTGATGGAATTGCGCCAATTTTTTTCATGAGTGTCCGCCATATCAGAATGCATCGACACACCAAATATGTGTATTCTGAGGCTCATACGTTTGAGGATAGCTCCTATTGGGTAAAAGTCATTCTGGTGAAAAAGTTCGAATCACAGATGCATGTTCAGTTGTGTTTGTTCTTGACCTCAAGTCATGATTTTTGATGGAATTGCGCCAATTTTTTTCATGAGTGTCGGCCATATCAGAATGCATCAACACACCAAATATGTGTATTCTGAGGCTCATACGTTTGAGGATAGCTCCTATTGCGTAAATGTCATGCTGGTGAAAAAGTTCGAATCACTGATTCATGTTCAGTTGTGTTTGTTCTTGATCTCAAGTCATGATTTTTGATGGAATTGCGCCAATTTTTTTCATGAGTGTCGGCCATATCAGAATGCATCAACACACCAAATATGTGTATTCTGAGGCTCATACGTTTGAGGATAGCTCCTATTGCGTAAATGTCATTCTGGTGAAAAAGTTCGAATCACTGATGAATGTTCAGTTGTGTTTGTTCTTGATCTCAAGTCATGATTTTTGATGGAATTGCGCCAATTTTTTTCATGAGTGTCGGCCATATCAGAATGCATCAACACACCAAATATGTGTATTCTGAGGCTCATACGTTTCAGGATAGCTCCTATTGCGTAAAAGTCATGCTTGTGAAAAAGTTCGTATCACTGATGCATGTTCAGTTGTGTTTGTTCTTGATCTCAAGTCATGTTTTTTGATGGAATTGCGCCAATTGTTTTCATGAGAGTCGGCCATATCAGAATGCATCGACACACCAAATATGTGTATTCTGAGGCTCATACGTTTGAGGATAGCTCCTATTGGGTAAAAGTCATTCTGGTGAAAAAGTTCGAATCACTGATGCATGTTCAGTTGTGTTTGTTCTTGACCTCAAGTCATGATTTTTGATGGAATTGCGCCAATTTTTTTGATGAGTGTCGGCCATATCAGAATGCATCAACACACCAAATATGTGTATTCTGAGGCTCATACGTTTCAGGATAGCTCCTATTGCGTAAATGTCATGCTGGTGAAAAAGTTCGAATCACTGAATTCATGTTCAGTTGTGTTTGTTCTTGATCTCAAGTCATGATTTTTGATGGAATTGCGCCAATTTTTTTCATGAGTGTCGGCCATATCAGAATGCATCAACACACCAAATATGTGTATTCTGAGGCTGATACGTTTGAGGATAGCTCCTATTGGGTCATTCTGGTGAAAAAATTCGAATCACAGATGCATGTTCAGTTGTGTTTGTTCTTGATCTCAAGTCATGATTTTTGATGGAATTGCGCCAATTTTTTTCATGAGTGTCGTCATATCAGAATGCATCGACACACCAAATATGTGTATTCTGAGGCTCATACGTTTGAGGATAGCTCCTATTGGGTAAAAGTCATTCTGGTGAAAAAGTTCGAATCACAGATGCATGTTCAGTTGTGTTTGTTCTTGACCTCAAGTCATGATTTTTGATGGAATTGCGCCAATTTTTTTCATGAGTGTCGGCCATATCAGAATGCATCGACACACCAAATATGTGTATTCTGAGGCTCATACGTTTGAGGATAGCTCCTATTGGGTAAAAGTCATTCTGGTGAAAAAGTTCGAATCACTGATGCATGTTCAGTTGTGTTTGTTCTTGACCTCAAGTCATGATTTTTGATGGAATTGCGCCAATTTTTTTGATGAGTGTCGGCCATATCAGAATGCATCAACACACCAAATATGTGTATTCTGAGGCTCATACGTTTGAGGATAGCTCCTATTGCGTAAATGTCATGCTGGTGAAAAAGTTCGAATCACTGAATTCATGTTCAGTTGTGTTTGTTCTTGATCTCAAGTCATGATTTTTGATGGAATTGCGCCAATTTTTTTCATGAGTGTCCGCCATATAAGAATGCATCAACACACGTAATATGTGTATTCTGAGGCTCATACGTTTCAGGATAGCTCCTATTGGGTAAAAGTCATTCTGGTGAAAAAGTTCGAATCACAGATGCATGTTCAGTTGTGTTTGTTCTTGACCTCAAGTCATGATTTTTGATGGAATTGCGCCAATTTTTTTCATGAGTGTCGGCCATATCAGAATGCATCAACACACCAAATATGTGTATTCTGAGGCTCATACGTTTGAGGATAGCTCCTATTGCGTAAATGTCATGCTGGTGAAAAAGTTCGAATCACTGATTCATGTTCAGTTGTGTTTGTTCTTGATCTCAAGTCATGATTTTTGATGGAATTGCGCCAATTTTTTTCATGAGTGTCCGCCATATAAGAATGCATCAACACACCAAATATGTGTATTCTGAGGCTCATACGTTTGAGGATAGCTCCTATTGGGTAAAAGTCATTCTGGTGAAAAAGTTCGAATCACAGATGCATGTTCAGTTGTGTTTGTTCTTGACCTCAAGTCATGATTTTTGATGGAATTGCGCCAATTTTTTTCATGAGTGTCGGCCATATCAGAATGCATCAACACACCAAATATGTGTATTCTGAGGCTCATACGTTTGAGGATAGCTCCTATTGCGTAAATGTCATGCTGGTGAAAAAGTTCGAATCACTGATTCATGTTCAGTTGTGTTTGTTCTTGATCTCAAGTCATGATTTTTGATGGAATTGCGCCAATTTTTTTCATGAGTGTCGGCCATATCAGAATGCATCAACACACCAAATATGTGTATTCTGAGGCTCATACGTTTCAGGATAGCTCCTATTGCGTAAAAGTCATGCTGGTGAAAAAGTTCGTATCACTGATGCATGTTCAGTTGTGTTTGTTCTTGATCTCAAGTCATTCTTTTTGATGGAATTGCGCCAATTTTTTTCATGAGTGTCCGCCATATCAGAATGCATCGACACACCAAATATGTGTATTCTGAGGCTCATACGTTTGAGGATAGCTCCTATTGGGTAAAAGTCATTCTGGTGAAAAAGTTCGAATCACAGATGCATGTTCAGTTGTGTTTGTTCTTGACCTCAAGTCATGATTTTTGATGGAATTGCGCCAATTTTTTTCATGAGTGTCGGCCATATCAGAATGCATCAACACACCAAATATGTGTATTCTGAGGCTCATACGTTTGAGGATAGCTCCTATTGCGTAAAAGTCATTCTGGTGAAAAAGTTCGAATCACTGATGAATGTTCAGTTGTGTTTGTTCTTGATCTCAAGTCATTCTTTTTGATGGAATTGCGCCAATTTTTTTCATGAGTGTCGGCCATATCAGAATGCATCAACACACCAAATATGTGTATTCTGAGGCTCATACGTTTCAGGATAGCTCCTATTGCGTAAAAGTCATGCTTGTGAAAAAGTTCGTATCACTGATGCATGTTCAGTTGTGTTTGTTCTTGATCTCAAGTCATGTTTTTTGATGGAATTGCGCCAATTGTTTTCATGAGAGTCGGCCATATCAGAATGCATCGACACACCAAATATGTGTATTCTGAGGCTCATACGTTTGAGGATAGCTCCTATTGCGTAAAAGTCATTCTGGTGAAAAAGTTCGAATCACTGATGCATGTTCAGTTGTGTTTGTTCTTGACCTCAAGTCATGATTTTTGATGGAATTGCGCCAATTTTTTTGATGAGTGTCGGCCATATCAGAATGCATCAACACACCAAATATGTGTATTCTGAGGCTCATACGTTTCAGGATAGCTCCTATTGCGTAAATGTCATGCTGGTGAAAAAGTTCGAATCACTGAATTCATGTTCAGTTGTGTTTGTTCTTGATCTCAAGTCATGATTTTTGATGGAATTGCGCCAATTTTTTTCATGAGTGTCGGCCATATCAGAATGCATCAACACACCAAATATGTGTATTCTGAGGCTGATACGTTTGAGGATAGCTCCTATTGGGTCATTCTGGTGAAAAAATTCGAATCACAGATGCATGTTCAGTTGTGTTTGTTCTTGATCTCAAGTCATGATTTTTGATGGAATTGCGCCAATTTTTTTCATGAGTGTCGTCATATCAGAATGCATCGACACACCAAATATGTGTATTCTGAGGCTCATACGTTTGAGGATAGCTCCTATTGGGTAAAAGTCATTCTGGTGAAAAAGTTCGAATCACAGATGCATGTTCAGTTGTGTTTGTTCTTGACCTCAAGTCATGATTTTTGATGGAATTGCGCCAATTTTTTTGATGAGTGTCGGCCATATCAGAATGCATCAACACACCAAATATGTGTATTCTGAGGCTCATACGTTTGAGGATAGCTCCTATTGCGTAAATGTCATGCTGGTGAAAAAGTTCGAATCACTGATGAATGTTCAGTTGTGTTTGTTCTTGATCTCAAGTCATGATTTTTGATGGAATTGCGCCAATTTTTTTCATGAGTGTCGGCCATATCAGAATGCATCAACACACCAAATATGTGTATTCTGAGGCTCATACGTTTGAGGATAGCTCCTATTGCGTAAATGTCATTCTGGTGAAAAAGTTCGAATCACTGATGAATGTTCAGTTGTGTTTGTTCTTGATCTCAAGTCATGATTTTTGATGGAATTGCGCCAATTTTTTTCATGAGTGTCGGCCATATCAGAATGCATCAACACACCAAATATGTGTATTCTGAGGCTCATACGTTTCAGGATAGCTCCTATTGCGTAAAAGTCATGCTTGTGAAAAAGTTCGTATCACTGATGCATGTTCAGTTGTGTTTGTTCTTGATCTCAAGTCATGTTTTTTGATGGAATTGCGCCAATTGTTTTCATGAGAGTCCGCCATATCAGAATGCATCGACACACCAAATATGTGTATTCTGAGGCTCATACGTTTGAGGATAGCTCCTATTGGGTAAAAGTCATTCTGGTGAAAAAGTTCAAATCACTGATGCATGTTCAGTTGTGTTTGTTCTTGACCTCAAGTCATGATTTTTGATGGAATTGCGCCAATTTTTTTGATGAGTGTCAGCCATATCAGAATGCATCAACACACCAAATATGTGTATTCTGAGGCTCATACGTTTCAGGATAGCTCCTATTGCGTAAATGTCATGCTGGTGAAAAAGTTCGAATCACTGAATTCATGTTCAGTTGTGTTTGTTCTTGATCTCAAGTCATGATTTTTGATGGAATTGCGCCAATTTTTTTCATGAGTGTCGGCCATATCAGAATGCATCAACACACCAAATATGTGTATTCTGAGGCTGATACGTTTGAGGATAGCTCCTATTGGGTCATTCTGGTGAAAAAATTCGAATCACAGATGCATGTTCAGTTGTGTTTGTTCTTGATCTCAAGTCATGATTTTTGATGGAATTGCGCCAATTTTTTTCATGAGTGTCGTCATATCAGAATGCATCGACACACCAAATATGTGTATTCTGAGGCTCATACGTTTGAGGATAGCTCCTATTGGGTAAAAGTCATTCTGGTGAAAAAGTTCGAATCACAGATGCATGTTCAGTTGTGTTTGTTCTTGACCTCAAGTCATGATTTTTGATGGAATTGCGCCAATTTTTTTCATGAGTGTCGGCCATATCAGAATGCATCGACACACCAAATATGTGTATTCTGAGGCTCATACGTTTGAGGATAGCTCCTATTGGGTAAAAGTCATTCTGGTGAAAAAGTTCGAATCACTGATGCATGTTCAGTTGTGTTTGTTCTTGACCTCAAGTCATGATTTTTGATGGAATTGCGCCAATTTTTTTGATGAGTGTCGGCCATATCAGAATGCATCAACACACCAAATATGTGTATTCTGAGGCTCATACGTTTGAGGATAGCTCCTATTGCGTAAATGTCATGCTGGTGAAAAAGTTCGAATCACTGAATTCATGTTCAGTTGTGTTTGTTCTTGATCTCAAGTCATGATTTTTGATGGAATTGCGCCAATTTTTTTCATGAGTGTCGGCCATATCAGAATGCATCGACACACCAAATATGTGTATTCTGAGGCTCATACGTTTGAGGATAGCTCCTATTGGGTAAAAGTCATTCTGGTGAAAAAGTTCGAATCACTGATGCATGTTCAGTTGTGTTTGTTCTTGACCTCAAGTCATGATTTTTGATGGAATTGCGCCAATTTTTTTGATGAGTGTCGGCCATATCAGAATGCATCAACACACCAAATATGTGTATTCTGAGGCTCATACGTTTCAGGATAGCTCCTATTGCGTAAATGTCATGCTGGTGAAAAAGTTCGAATCACTGAATTCATGTTCAGTTGTGTTTGTTCTTGATCTCAAGTCATGATTTTTGATGGAATTGCGCCAATTTTTTTCATGAGTGTCCGCCATATAAGAATGCATCAACACACCAAATATGTGTATTCTGAGGCTCATACGTTTGAGGATAGCTCCTATTGGGTAAAAGTCATTCTGGTGAAAAAGTTCGAATCACAGATGCATGTTCAGTTGTGTTTGTTCTTGACCTCAAGTCATGATTTTTGATGGAATTGCGCCAATTTTTTTCATGAGTGTCGGCCATATCAGAATGCATCAACACACCAAATATGTGTATTCTGAGGCTCATACGTTTGAGGATAGCTCCTATTGCGTAAATGTCATTCTGGTGAAAAAGTTCGAATCACTGATGCATGTTCAGTTGTGTTTGTTCTTGATCTCAAGTCATGATTTTTGATGGAATTGCGCCAATTTTTTTCATGAGTGTCCGCCATATCAGAATGCATCAACACACCAAATATGTGTATTCTGAGGCTCATACGTTTGAGGATAGCTCCTATTGCGTAAATGTCATGCTGGTGAAAAAGTTCGAATCACTGATGAATGTTCAGTTGTGTTTGTTCTTGATCTCAAGTCATGATTTTTGATGGAATTGCGCCAATTGTTTTCATGAGTGTCGGCCATATCAGAATGCATCAACACACCAAATATGTGTATTCTGAGGCTCATACGTTTCAGGATAGCTCCTATTGCGTAAAAGTCATGCTTGTGAAAAAGTTCGTATCACTGATGCATGTTCAGTTGTGTTTGTTCTTGATCTCAAGTCATGTTTTTTGATGGAATTGCGCCAATTGTTTTCATGAGAGTCGGCCATATCAGAATGCATCGACACACCAAATATGTGTATTCTGAGGCTCATACGTTTGAGGATAGCTCCTATTGGGTAAAAGTCATTCTGGTGAAAAAGTTCGAATCACTGATGCATGTTCAGTTGTGTTTGTTCTTGACCTCAAGTCATGATTTTTGATGGAATTGCGCCAATTTTTTTGATGAGTGTCGGCCATATCAGAATGCATCAACACACCAAATATGTGTATTCTGAGGCTCATACGTTTGAGGATAGCTCCTATTGCGTAAATGTCATGCTGGTGAAAAAGTTCGAATCACTGATTCATGTTCAGTTGTGTTTGTTCTTGATCTCAAGTCATGATTTTTGATGGAATTGCGCCAATTTTTTTCATGAGTGTCGGCCATATCAGAATGCATCAACACACCAAATATGTGTATTCTGAGGCTCATACGTTTGAGGATAGCTCCTATTGCGTAAATGTCATTCTGGTGAAAAAGTTCGAATCACTGATGAATGTTCAGTTGTGTTTGTTCTTGATCTCAAGTCATGATTTTTGATGGAATTGCGCCAATTTTTTTCATGAGTGTCGGCCATATCAGAATGCATCAACACACCAAATATGTGTATTCTGAGGCTCATACGTTTCAGGATAGCTCCTATTGCGTAAAAGTCATGCTTGTGAAAAAGTTCGTATCACTGATGCATGTTCAGTTGTGTTTGTTCTTGATCTCAAGTCATGTTTTTTGATGGAATTGCGCCAATTGTTTTCATGAGAGTCGGCCATATCAGAATGCATCGACACACCAAATATGTGTATTCTGAGGCTCATACGTTTGAGGATAGCTCCTATTGGGTAAAAGTCATTCTGGTGAAAAAGTTCGAATCACTGATGCATGTTCAGTTGTGTTTGTTCTTGACCTCAAGTCATGATTTTTGATGGAATTGCGCCAATTTTTTTGATGAGTGTCGGCCATATCAGAATGCATCAACACACCAAATATGTGTATTCTGAGGCTCATACGTTTCAGGATAGCTCCTATTGCGTAAATGTCATGCTGGTGAAAAAGTTCGAATCACTGAATTCATGTTCAGTTGTGTTTGTTCTTGATCTCAAGTCATGATTTTTGATGGAATTGCGCCAATTTTTTTCATGAGTGTCGGCCATATCAGAATGCATCAACACACCAAATATGTGTATTCTGAGGCTGATACGTTTGAGGATAGCTCCTATTGGGTCATTCTGGTGAAAAAATTCGAATCACAGATGCATGTTCAGTTGTGTTTGTTCTTGATCTCAAGTCATGATTTTTGATGGAATTGCGCCAATTTTTTTCATGAGTGTCGTCATATCAGAATGCATCGACACACCAAATATGTGTATTCTGAGGCTCATACGTTTGAGGATAGCTCCTATTGGGTAAAAGTCATTCTGGTGAAAAAGTTCGAATCACAGATGCATGTTCAGTTGTGTTTGTTCTTGACCTCAAGTCATGATTTTTGATGGAATTGCGCCAATTTTTTTCATGAGTGTCGGCCATATCAGAATGCATCGACACACCAAATATGTGTATTCTGAGGCTCATACGTTTGAGGATAGCTCCTATTGGGTAAAAGTCATTCTGGTGAAAAAGTTCGAATCACTGATGCATGTTCAGTTGTGTTTGTTCTTGACCTCAAGTCATGATTTTTGATGGAATTGCGCCAATTTTTTTGATGAGTGTCGGCCATATCAGAATGCATCAACACACCAAATATGTGTATTCTCAGGCTCATACGTTTGAGGATAGCTCCTATTGCGTAAATGTCATGCTGGTGAAAAAGTTCGAATCACTGAATTCATGTTCAGTTGTGTTTGTTCTTGATCTCAAGTCATGATTTTTGATGGAATTGCGCCAATTTTTGTCATGAGTGTCCGCCATATAAGAATGCATCAACACACGTAATATGTGTATTCTGAGGCTCATACGTTTCAGGATAGCTCCTATTGGGTAAAAGTCATTCTGGTGAAAAAGTTCGAATCACAGATGCATGTTCAGTTGTGTTTGTTCTTGACCTCAAGTCATGATTTTTGATGGAATTGCGCCAATTTTTTTCATGAGTGTCGGCCATATCAGAATGCATCAACACACCAAATATGTGTATTCTGAGGCTCATACGTTTGAGGATAGCTCCTATTGCGTAAATGTCATGCTGGTGAAAAAGTTCGAATCACTGATTCATGTTCAGTTGTGTTTGTTCTTGATCTCAAGTCATGATTTTTGATGGAATTGCGCCAATTTTTTTCATGAGTGTCCGCCATATAAGAATGCATCAACACACCAAATATGTGTATTCTGAGGCTCATACGTTTGAGGATAGCTCCTATTGGGTAAAAGTCATTCTGGTGAAAAAGTTCGAATCACAGATGCATGTTCAGTTGTGTTTGTTCTTGACCTCAAGTCATGATTTTTGATGGAATTGCGCCAATTTTTTTCATGAGTGTCGGCCATATCAGAATGCATCAACACACCAAATATGTGTATTCTGAGGCTCATACGTTTGAGGATAGCTCCTATTGCGTAAATGTCATGCTGGTGAAAAAGTTCGAATCACTGATTCATGTTCAGTTGTGTTTGTTCTTGATCTCAAGTCATGATTTTTGATGGAATTGCGCCAATTTTTTTCATGAGTGTCGGCCATATCAGAATGCATCAACACACCAAATATGTGTATTCTGAGGCTCATACGTTTCAGGATAGCTCCTATTGCGTAAAAGTCATGCTGGTGAAAAAGTTCGTATCACTGATGCATGTTCAGTTGTGTTTGTTCTTGATCTCAAGTCATTCTTTTTGATGGAATTGCGCCAATTTTTTTCATGAGTGTCCGCCATATCAGAATGCATCGACACACCAAATATGTGTATTCTGAGGCTCATACGTTTGAGGATAGCTCCTATTGGGTAAAAGTCATTCTGGTGAAAAAGTTCGAATCACAGATGCATGTTCAGTTGTGTTTGTTCTTGACCTCAAGTCATGATTTTTGATGGAATTGCGCCAATTTTTTTCATGAGTGTCGGCCATATCAGAATGCATCAACACACCAAATATGTGTATTCTGAGGCTCATACGTTTGAGGATAGCTCCTATTGCGTAAAAGTCATTCTGGTGAAAAAGTTCGAATCACTGATGAATGTTCAGTTGTGTTTGTTCTTGATCTCAAGTCATTCTTTTTGATGGAATTGCGCCAATTTTTTTCATGAGTGTCGGCCATATCAGAATGCATCAACACACCAAATATGTGTATTCTGAGGCTCATACGTTTCAGGATAGCTCCTATTGCGTAAAAGTCATGCTTGTGAAAAAGTTCGTATCACTGATGCATGTTCAGTTGTGTTTGTTCTTGATCTCAAGTCATGTTTTTTGATGGAATTGCGCCAATTGTTTTCATGAGAGTCGGCCATATCAGAATGCATCGACACACCAAATATGTGTATTCTGAGGCTCATACGTTTGAGGATAGCTCCTATTGCGTAAAAGTCATTCTGGTGAAAAAGTTCGAATCACTGATGCATGTTCAGTTGTGTTTGTTCTTGACCTCAAGTCATGATTTTTGATGGAATTGCGCCAATTTTTTTGATGAGTGTCGGCCATATCAGAATGCATCAACACACCAAATATGTGTATTCTGAGGCTCATACGTTTCAGGATAGCTCCTATTGCGTAAATGTCATGCTGGTGAAAAAGTTCGAATCACTGAATTCATGTTCAGTTGTGTTTGTTCTTGATCTCAAGTCATGATTTTTGATGGAATTGCGCCAATTTTTTTCATGAGTGTCGGCCATATCAGAATGCATCAACACACCAAATATGTGTATTCTGAGGCTGATACGTTTGAGGATAGCTCCTATTGGGTCATTCTGGTGAAAAAATTCGAATCACAGATGCATGTTCAGTTGTGTTTGTTCTTGATCTCAAGTCATGATTTTTGATGGAATTGCGCCAATTTTTTTCATGAGTGTCGTCATATCAGAATGCATCGACACACCAAATATGTGTATTCTGAGGCTCATACGTTTGAGGATAGCTCCTATTGGGTAAAAGTCATTCTGGTGAAAAAGTTCGAATCACAGATGCATGTTCAGTTGTGTTTGTTCTTGACCTCAAGTCATGATTTTTGATGGAATTGCGCCAATTTTTTTGATGAGTGTCGGCCATATCAGAATGCATCAACACACCAAATATGTGTATTCTGAGGCTCATACGTTTGAGGATAGCTCCTATTGCGTAAATGTCATGCTGGTGAAAAAGTTCGAATCACTGATGAATGTTCAGTTGTGTTTGTTCTTGATCTCAAGTCATGATTTTTGATGGAATTGCGCCAATTTTTTTCATGAGTGTCGGCCATATCAGAATGCATCAACACACCAAATATGTGTATTCTGAGGCTCATACGTTTGAGGATAGCTCCTATTGCGTAAATGTCATTCTGGTGAAAAAGTTCGAATCACTGATGAATGTTCAGTTGTGTTTGTTCTTGATCTCAAGTCATGTTTTTTGATGGAATTGCGCCAATTGTTTTCATGAGAGTCCGCCATATCAGAATGCATCGACACACCAAATATGTGTATTCTGAGGCTCATACGTTTGAGGATAGCTCCTATTGGGTAAAAGTCATTCTGGTGAAAAAGTTCAAATCACTGATGCATGTTCAGTTGTGTTTGTTCTTGACCTCAAGTCATGATTTTTGATGGAATTGCGCCAATTTTTTTGATGAGTGTCGGCCATATCAGAATGCATCAACACACCAAATATGTGTATTCTGAGGCTCATACGTTTCAGGATAGCTCCTATTGCGTAAATGTCATGCTGGTGAAAAAGTTCGAATCACTGAATTCATGTTCAGTTGTGTTTGTTCTTGATCTCAAGTCATGATTTTTGATGGAATTGCGCCAATTTTTTTCATGAGTGTCGGCCATATCAGAATGCATCAACACACCAAATATGTGTATTCTGAGGCTGATACGTTTGAGGATAGCTCCTATTGGGTCATTCTGGTGAAAAAATTCGAATCACAGATGCATGTTCAGTTGTGTTTGTTCTTGATCTCAAGTCATGATTTTTGATGGAATTGCGCCAATTTTTTTCATGAGTGTCGTCATATCAGAATGCATCGACACACCAAATATGTGTATTCTGAGGCTCATACGTTTGAGGATAGCTCCTATTGGGTAAAAGTCATTCTGGTGAAAAAGTTCGAATCACAGATGCATGTTCAGTTGTGTTTGTTCTTGACCTCAAGTCATGATTTTTGATGGAATTGCGCCAATTTTTTTCATGAGTGTCGGCCATATCAGAATGCATCGACACACCAAATATGTGTATTCTGAGGCTCATACGTTTGAGGATAGCTCCTATTGGGTAAAAGTCATTCTGGTGAAAAAGTTCGAATCACTGATGCATGTTCAGTTGTGTTTGTTCTTGATCTCAAGTCATGATTTTTGATGGAATTGCGCCAATTTTTTTGATGAGTGTCGGCCATATCAGAATGCATCAACACACCAAATATGTGTATTCTGAGGCTCATACGTTTGAGGATAGCTCCTATTGCGTAAATGTCATGCTGGTGAAAAAGTTCGAATCACTGAATTCATGTTCAGTTGTGTTTGTTCTTGATCTCAAGTCATGATTTTTGATGGAATTGCGCCAATTTTTTTCATGAGTGTCCGCCATATAAGAATGCATCAACACACCAAATATGTGTATTCTGAGGCTCATACGTTTGAGGATAGCTCCTATTGGGTAAAAGTCATTCTGGTGAAAAAGTTCGAATCACAGATGCATGTTCAGTTGTGTTTGTTCTTGACCTCAAGTCATGATTTTTGATGGAATTGCGCCAATTTTTTTCATGAGTGTCGGCCATATCAGAATGCATCAACACACCAAATATGTGTATTCTGAGGCTCATACGTTTGAGGATAGCTCCTATTGCGTAAATGTCATGCTGGTGAAAAAGTTCGAATCACTGATGAATGTTCAGTTGTGTTTGTTCTTGATCTCAAGTCATGATTTTTGATGGAATTGCGCCAATTTTTTTGATGAGTGTCGGCCATATCAGAATGCATCAACACACCAAATATGTGTATTCTGAGGCTCATACGTTTGAGGATAGCTCCTATTGCGTAAAAGTCATGCTTGTGAAAAAGTTCGTATCACTGATGCATGTTCAGTTGTGTTTGTTCTTGATCTCAAGTCATTCTTTTTGATGGAATTGCGCCAATTTTTTTCATGAGTGTCCGCCATATCAGAATGCATCGACACACCAAATATGTGTATTCTGAGGCTCATACGTTTGAGGATAGCTCCTATTGGGTAAAAGTCATTCTGGTGAAAAAGTTCGAATCACAGATGCATGTTCAGTTGTGTTTGTTCTTGACCTCAAGTCATGATTTTTGATGGAATTGCGCCAATTTTTTTCATGAGTGTCGGCCATATCAGAATGCATCAACACACCAAATATGTGTATTCTGAGGCTCATACGTTTGAGGATAGCTCCTATTGCGTAAAAGTCATTCTGGTGAAAAAGTTCGAATCACTGATGAATGTTCAGTTGTGTTTGTTCTTGATCTCAAGTCATGATTTTTGATGGAATTGCGCCAATTTTTTTCATGAGTGTCGGCCATATCAGAATGCATCAACACACCAAATATGTGTATTCTGAGGCTCATACGTTTGAGGATAGCTCCTATTGCGTAAAAGTCATGCTTGTGAAAAAGTTCGTATCACTGATGCATGTTCAGTTGTGTTTGTTTTTGATCTCAAGTCATGTTTTTTGATGGAATTGCGCCAATTGTTTTCATGAGAGTCGGCCATATCAGAATGCATCGACACACCAAATATGTGTATTCTGAGGCTCATACGTTTGAGGATAGCTCCTATTGCGTAAAAGTCATTCTGGTGAAAAAGTTCGAATCACTGATGCATGTTCAGTTGTGTTTGTTCTTGACCTCAAGTCATGATTTTTGATGGAATTGCGCCAATTTTTTTCATGAGAGTCCGCCATATCAGAATGCATCGACACACCAAATATGTGTATTCTGAGGCTCATACGTTTGAGGATAGCTCCTATTGGGTAAAAGTCATTCTGGTGAAAAAGTTCGAATCACAGATGCATGTTCAGTTGTGTTTGTTCTTGACCTCAAGTCATGATTTTTGATGGAATTGCGCCAATTTTTTTCATGAGTGTCGGCCATATCAGAATGCATCGACACACCAAATATGTGTATTCTGAGGCTCATACGTTTGAGGATAGCTCCTATTTGGTAAAAGTCATTCTGGTGAAAAAGTTCGAATCACTGATGCATGTTCAGTTGTGTTTGTTCTTGACCTCAAGTCATGATTTTTGATGGAATTGCGCCAATTTTTTTCATGAGTGTCGGCCATATCAGAATGCATCAACACACCAAATATGTGTATTCTGAGGCTCATACGTTTGAGGATAGCTCCTATTGCGTAAATGTCATGCTGGTGAAAAAGTTCGAATCACTGAATTCATGTTCAGTTGTGTTTGTTCTTGATCTCAAGTCATGATTTTTGATGGAATTGCGCCAATTTTTTTCATGAGTGTCCGCCATATAAGAATGCATCAACACACCAAATATGTGTATTCTGAGGCTCATACGTTTGAGGATAGCTCCTATTGGGTAAAAGTCATTCTGGTGAAAAAGTTCGAATCACAGATGCATGTTCAGTTGTGTTTGTTCTTGACCTCAAGTCATGATTTTTGATGGAATTGCGCCAATTTTTTTCATGAGTGTCGGCCATATCAGAATGCATCAACACACCAAATATGTGTATTCTGAGGCTCATACGTTTGAGGATAGCTCCTATTGCGTAAATGTCATGCTGGTGAAAAAGTTCGAATCACTGATTCATGTTCAGTTGTGTTTGTTCTTGATCTCAAGTCATGATTTTTGATGGAATTGCGCCAATTTTTTTCATGAGTGTCGGCCATATCAGAATGCATCAACACACCAAATATGTGTATTCTGAGGCTCATACGTTTCAGGATAGCTCCTATTGCGTAAAAGTCATGCTTGTGAAAAAGTTCGTATCACTGATGCATGTTCAGTTGTGTTTGTTCTTGATCTCAAGTCATTCTTTTTGATGGAATTGCGCCAATTTTTTTCATGAGTGTCGGCCATATCAGAATGCATCGACACACCAAATATGTGTATTCTGAGGCTCATACGTTTGAGGATAGCTCCTATTGGGTAAAAGTCATTCTGGTGAAAAAGTTCGAATCACAGATGCATGTTCAGTTGTGTTTGTTCTTGACCTCAAGTCATGATTTTTGATGGAATTGCGCCAATTTTTTTCATGAGTGTCGGCCATATCAGAATGCATCAACACACCAAATATGTGTATTCTGAGGCTCATACGTTTGAGGATAGCTCCTATTGCGTAAAAGTCATTCTGGTGAAAAAGTTCGAATCACTGATGAATGTTCAGTTGTGTTTGTTCTTGATCTCAAGTCATGATTTTTGATGGAATTGCGCCAATTTTTTTCATGAGTGTCGGCCATATCAGAATGCATCAACACACCAAATATGTGTATTCTGAGGCTCATACGTTTCAGGATAGCTCCTATTGCGTAAAAGTCATTCTTGTGAAAAAGTTCGTATCACTGATGCATGTTCAGTTGTGTTTGTTCTTGATCTCAAGTCATGTTTTTTGATGGAATTGCGCCAATTGTTTTCATGAGAGTCGGCCATATCAGAATGCATCGACACACCAAATATGTGTATTCTGAGGCTCATACGTTTGAGGATAGCTCCTATTGCGTAAAAGTCATTCTGGTGAAAAAGTTCGAATCACTGATGCATGTTCAGTTGTGTTTGTTCTTGACCTCAAGTCATGATTTTTGATGGAATTGCGCCAATTTTTTTGATGAGTGTCGGCCATATCAGAATGCATCAACACACCAAATATGTGTATTCTGAGGCTCATACGTTTCAGGATAGCTCCTATTGCGTAAATGTCATGCTGGTGAAAAAGTTCGAATCACTGAATTCATGTTCAGTTGTGTTTGTTCTTGATCTCAAGTCATGATTTTTGATGGAATTGCGCCAATTTTTTTCATGAGTGTCGGCCATATCAGAATGCATCAACACACCAAATATGTGTATTCTGAGGCTGATACGTTTGAGGATAGCTCCTATTGGGTCATTCTGGTGAAAAAATTCGAATCACAGATGCATGTTCAGTTGTGTTTGTTCTTGATCTCAAGTCATGATTTTTGATGGAATTGCGCCAATTTTTTTCATGAGTGTCGTCATATCAGAATGCATCGACACACCAAATATGTGTATTCTGAGGCTCATACGTTTGAGGATAGCTCCTATTGGGTAAAAGTCATTCTGGTGAAAAAGTTCGAATCACAGATGCATGTTCAGTTGTGTTTGTTCTTGACCTCAAGTCATGATTTTTGATGGAATTGCGCCAATTTTTTTGATGAGTGTCGGCCATATCAGAATGCATCGACACACCAAATATGTGTATTCTGAGGCTCATACGTTTGAGGATAGCTCCTATTGGGTAAAAGTCATGCTGGTGAAAAAGTTCGAATCACTGATGCATGTTCAGTTGTGTTTGTTCTTGACCTCAAGTCATGATTTTTGATGGAATTGCGCCAATTTTTTTCATGAGTGTCGGCCATATCAGAATGCATCAACACACCAAATATGTGTATTCTGAGGCTCATACGTTTGAGGATAGCTCCTATTGCGTAAATGTCATGCTGGTGAAAAAGTTCGAATCACTGAATTCATGTTCAGTTGTGTTTGTTCTTGATCTCAAGTCATGATTTTTGATGGAATTGCGCCAATTTTTTTCATGAGTGTCCGCCATATAAGAATGCATCAACACACCAAATATGTGTATTCTGAGGCTCATACGTTTGAGGATAGCTCCTATTGGGTAAAAGTCATTCTGGTGAAAAAGTTCGAATCACATATGCATGTTCAGTTGTGTTTGTTCTTGACCTCAAGTCATGATTTTTGATGGAATTGCGCCAATTTTTTTCATGAGTGTCGGCCATATCAGAATGCATCAACACACCAAATATGTGTATTCTGAGGCTAATACGTTTGAGGATAGCTCCTATTGCGTAAATGTCATTCTGGTGAAAAAGTTCGAATCACTGATGAATGTTCAGTTGTGTTTGTTCTTGATCTCAAGTCATGATTTTTGATGGAATTGCGCCAATTTTTTTGATGAGTGTCGGCCATATCAGAATGCATCAACACACCAAATATGTGTATTCTGAGGCTCATACGTTTGAGGATAGCTCCTATTGCGTAAATGTCATGCTGGTGAAAAAGTTCGAATCACTGATGCATGTTCAGTTGTGTTTGTTCTTGATCTCAAGTCATGTTTTTTGATGGAATTGCGCCAATTGTTTTCATGAGAGTCGGCCATATCAGAATGCATCGACACACCAAATATGTGTATTCTGAGGCTCATACGTTTGAGGATAGCTCCTATTGGGTAAAAGTCATTCTGGTGAAAAAGTTCGAATCACTGATGCATGTTCAGTTGTGTTTGTTCTTGACCTCAAGTCATGATTTTTGATGGAATTGCGCCAATTTTTTTGATGAGTGTCGGCCATATCAGAATGCATCAACACACCAAATATGTGTATTCTGAGGCTCATACGTTTGAGGATAGCTCCTATTGCGTAAATGTCATGCTGGTGAAAAAGTTCGAATCACTGAATTCATGTTCAGTTGTGTTTGTTCTTGATCTCAAGTCATGATTTTTGATGGAATTGCGCCAATTTTTTTCATGAGTGTCCGCCATATAAGAATGCATCAACACACCAAATATGTGTATTCTGAGGCTCATACGTTTGAGGATAGCTCCTATTGCGTAAAAGTCATTCTGGTGAAAAAGTTCGTATCACGGATGCATTTTCAGTTGTGTTTGTTCTTGATCTCAAGTCATGATTTTTGATGGAATTGCGCCAATTTTTTTCATGAGTGTCGGCCATATCAGAATGCATCAACACACCAAATATGTGTATTCTGAGGCTGATACGTTTGAGGATAGCTCCTATTGGGTCATTCTGGTGAAAAAATTCGAATCACAGATCCATTTTCAGTTGTGTTTGTTCTTGATCTCAAGTCATTCTTTTTGATGGAATTGCGCCAATTTTTTTCATGAGTGTCGGCCATATCAGAATGCATCGACACACCAAATATGTGTATTCTGAGGCTCATACGTTTGAGGATAGCTCCTATTGCGTAAATGTCATGCTGGTGAAAAAGTTCGAATCACTGAATTCATGTTCAGTTGTGTTTGTTCTTGATCTCAAGTCATGATTTTTGATGGAATTGCGCCAATTTTTTTCATGAGTGTCCGCCATATAAGAATGCATCAACACACCAAATATGTGTATTCTGAGGCTCATACGTTTGAGGATAGCTCCTATTGGGTAAAAGTCATTCTGGTGAAAAAGTTCGAATCACAGATGCATGTTCAGTTGTGTTTGTTCTTGACCTCAAGTCATGATTTTTGATGGAATTGCGCCAATTTTTTTCATGAGTGTCGGCCATATCAGAATGCATCAACACACCAAATATGTGTATTCTGAGGCTCATACGTTTGAGGATAGCTCCTATTGCGTAAATGTCATGCTGGTGAAAAAGTTCGAATCACTGATTCATGTTCAGTTGTGTTTGTTCTTGATCTCAAGTCATGATTTTTGATGGAATTGCGCCAATTTTTTTCATGAGTGTCGGCCATATCAGAATGCATCAACACACCAAATATGTGTATTCTGAGGCTCATACGTTTCAGGATAGCTCCTATTGCGTAAAAGTCATGCTTGTGAAAAAGTTCGTATCACTGATGCATGTTCAGTTGTGTTTGTTCTTGATCTCAAGTCATTCTTTTTGATGGAATTGCGCCAATTTTTTTCATGAGTGTCGGCCATATCAGAATGCATCGACACACCAAATATGTGTATTCTGAGGCTCATACGTTTGAGGATAGCTCCTATTGGGTAAAAGTCATTCTGGTGAAAAAGTTCGAATCACAGATGCATGTTCAGTTGTGTTTGTTCTTGACCTCAAGTCATGATTTTTGATGGAATTGCGCCAATTTTTTTCATGAGTGTCGGCCATATCAGAATGCATCAACACACCAAATATGTGTATTCTGAGGCTCATACGTTTGAGGATAGCTCCTATTGCGTAAAAGTCATTCTGGTGAAAAAGTTCGAATCACTGATGAATGTTCAGTTGTGTTTGTTCTTGATCTCAAGTCATGATTTTTGATGGAATTGCGCCAATTTTTTTCATGAGTGTCGGCCATATCAGAATGCATCAACACACCAAATATGTGTATTCTGAGGCTCATACGTTTCAGGATAGCTCCTATTGCGTAAAAGTCATGCTTGTGAAAAAGTTCGTATCACTGATGCATGTTCAGTTGTGTTTGTTCTTGATCTCAAGTCATGTTTTTTGATGGAATTGCGCCAATTGTTTTCATGAGAGTCGGCCATATCAGAATGCATCGACACACCAAATATGTGTATTCTGAGGCTCATACGTTTGAGGATAGCTCCTATTGCGTAAAAGTCATTCTGGTGAAAAAGTTCGAATCACTGATGCATGTTCAGTTGTGTTTGTTCTTGACCTCAAGTCATGATTTTTGATGGAATTGCGCCAATTTTTTTGATGAGTGTCGGCCATATCAGAATGCATCAACACACCAAATATGTGTATTCTGAGGCTCATACGTTTCAGGATAGCTCCTATTGCGTAAATGTCATGCTGGTGAAAAAGTTCGAATCACTGAATTCATGTTCAGTTGTGTTCGTTCTTGATCTCAAGTCATGATTTTTGATGGAATTGCGCCAATTTTTTTCATGAGTGTCGGCCATATCAGAATGCATCAACACACCAAATATGTGTATTCTGAGGCTGATACGTTTGAGGATAGCTCCTATTGGGTCATTCTGGTGAAAAAATTCGAATCACAGATGCATGTTCAGTTGTGTTTGTTCTTGATCTCAAGTCATGATTTTTGATGGAATTGCGCCAATTTTTTTCATGAGTGTCGTCATATCAGAATGCATCGACACACCAAATATGTGTATTCTGAGGCTCATACGTTTGAGGATAGCTCCTATTGGGTAAAAGTCATTCTGGTGAAAAAGTTCGAATCACAGATGCATGTTCAGTTGTGTTTGTTCTTGACCTCAAGTCATGATTTTTGATGGAATTGCGCCAATTTTTTTGATGAGTGTCGGCCATATCAGAATGCATCAACACACCAAATATGTGTATTCTGAGGCTCATACGTTTCAGGATAGCTCCTATTGCGTAAATGTCATGCTGGTGAAAAAGTTCGAATCACTGAATTCATGTTCAGTTGTGTTTGTTCTTGATCTCAAGTCATGATTTTTGATGGAATTGCGCCAATTTTTTTCATGAGTGTCGGCCATATCAGAATGCATCAACACACCAAATATGTGTATTCTGAGGCTGATACGTTTGAGGATAGCTCCTATTGGGTCATTCTGGTGAAAAAATTCGAATCACAGATGCATGTTCAGTTGTGTTTGTTCTTGATCTCAAGTCATGATTTTTGATGGAATTGCGCCAATTTTTTTCATGAGTGTCGTCATATCAGAATGCATCGACACACCAAATATGTGTATTCTGAGGCTCATACGTTTGAGGATAGCTCCTATTGGGTAAAAGTCATTCTGGTGAAAAAGTTCGAATCACAGATGCATGTTCAGTTGTGTTTGTTCTTGACCTCAAGTCATGATTTTTGATGGAATTGCGCCAATTTTTTTGATGAGTGTCGGCCATATCAGAATGCATCGACACACCAAATATGTGTATTCTGAGGCTCATACGTTTGAGGATAGCTCCTATTGGGTAAAAGTCATGCTGGTGAAAAAGTTCGAATCACTGATGCATGTTCAGTTGTGTTTGTTCTTGACCTCAAGTCATGATTTTTGATGGAATTGCGCCAATTTTTTTGATGAGTGTCGGCCATATCAGAATGCATCAACACACCAAATATGTGTATTCTGAGGCTCATACGTTTGAGGATAGCTCCTATTGCGTAAATGTCATGCTGGTGAAAAAGTTCGAATCACTGAATTCATGTTCAGTTGTGTTTGTTCTTGATCTCAAGTCATGATTTTTGATGGAATTGCGCCAATTTTTTTCATGAGTGTCCGCCATATAAGAATGCATCAACACACCAAATATGTGTATTCTGAGGCTCATACGTTTGAGGATAGCTCCTATTGGGTAAAAGTCATTCTGGTGAAAAAGTTCGAATCACATATGCATGTTCAGTTGTGTTTGTTCTTGACCTCAAGTCATGATTTTTGATGGAATTGCGCCAATTTTTTTCATGAGTGTCGGCCATATCAGAATGCATCAACACACCAAATATGTGTATTCTGAGGCTAATACGTTTGAGGATAGCTCCTATTGCGTAAATGTCATTCTGGTGAAAAAGTTCGAATCACTGATGCATGTTCAGTTGTGTTTGTTCTTGATCTCAAGTCATGATTTTTGATGGAATTGCGCCAATTTTTTTGATGAGTGTCGGCCATATCAGAATGCATCAACACACCAAATATGTGTATTCTGAGGCTCATACGTTTCAGGATAGCTCCTATTGCGTAAATGTCATGCTGGTGAAAAAGTTCGAATCACTGATGCATGTTCAGTTGTGTTTGTTCTTGATCTCAAGTCATGTTTTTTGATGGAATTGCGCCAATTGTTTTCATGAGAGTCGGCCATATCAGAATGCATCGACACACCAAATATGTGTATTCTGAGGCTCATACGTTTGAGGATAGCTCCTATTGGGTAAAAGTCATTCTGGTGAAAAAGTTCGAATCACTGATGCATGTTCAGTTGTGTTTGTTCTTGACCTCAAGTCATGATTTTTGATGGAATTGCGCCAATTTTTTTGATGAGTGTCGGCCATATCAGAATGCATCAACACACCAAATATGTGTATTCTGAGGCTCATACGTTTGAGGATAGCTCCTATTGCGTAAATGTCATGCTGGTGAAAAAGTTCGAATCACTGAATTCATGTTCAGTTGTGTTTGTTCTTGATCTCAAGTCATGATTTTTGATGGAATTGCGCCAATTTTTTTCATGAGTGTCGGCCATATCAGAATGCATCAACACACCAAATATGTGTATTCTGAGGCTGATACGTTTGAGGATAGCTCCTATTGGGTCATTCTGGTGAAAAAATTCGAATCACAGATGCATGTTCAGTTGTGTTTGTTCTTGATCTCAAGTCATGATTTTTGATGGAATTGCGCCAATTTTTTTCATGAGTGTCGTCATATCAGAATGCATCGACACACCAAATATGTGTATTCTGAGGCTCATACGTTTGAGGATAGCTCCTATTGGGTAAAAGTCATTCTGGTGAAAAAGTTCGAATCACAGATGCATGTTCAGTTGTGTTTGTTCTTGACCTCAAGTCATGATTTTTGATGGAATTGCGCCAATTTTTTTGATGAGTGTCGGCCATATCAGAATGCATCAACACACCAAATATGTGTATTCTGAGGCTCATACGTTTCAGGATAGCTCCTATTGCGTAAATGTCATGCTGGTGAAAAAGTTCGAATCACTGAATTCATGTTCAGTTGTGTTTGTTCTTGATCTCAAGTCATGATTTTTGATGGAATTGCGCCAATTTTTTTCATGAGTGTCGGCCATATCAGAATGCATCAACACACCAAATATGTGTATTCTGAGGCTGATACGTTTGAGGATAGCTCCTATTGGGTCATTCTGGTGAAAAAATTCGAATCACAGATGCATGTTCAGTTGTGTTTGTTCTTGATCTCAAGTCATGATTTTTGATGGAATTGCGCCAATTTTTTTCATGAGTGTCGTCATATCAGAATGCATCGACACACCAAATATGTGTATTCTGAGGCTCATACGTTTGAGGATAGCTCCTATTGGGTAAAAGTCATTCTGGTGAAAAAGTTCGAATCACAGATGCATGTTCAGTTGTGTTTGTTCTTGACCTCAAGTCATGATTTTTGATGGAATTGCGCCAATTTTTTTGATGAGTGTCGGCCATATCAGAATGCATCAACACACCAAATATGTGTATTCTGAGGCTCATACGTTTCAGGATAGCTCCTATTGCGTAAATGTCATGCTGGTGAAAAAGTTCGAATCACTGAATTCATGTTCAGTTGTGTTTGTTCTTGATCTCAAGTCATGATTTTTGATGGAATTGCGCCAATTTTTTTCATGAGTGTCGGCCATATCAGAATGCATCAACACACCAAATATGTGTATTCTGAGGCTGATACGTTTGAGGATAGCTCCTATTGGGTCATTCTGGTGAAAAAATTCGAATCACAGATGCATGTTCAGTTGTGTTTGTTCTTGATCTCAAGTCATGATTTTTGATGGAATTGCGCCAATTTTTTTCATGAGTGTCGTCATATCAGAATGCATCGACACACCAAATATGTGTATTCTGAGGCTCATACGTTTGAGGATAGCTCCTATTGGGTAAAAGTCATTCTGGTGAAAAAGTTCGAATCACAGATGCATGTTCAGTTGTGTTTGTTCTTGACCTCAAGTCATGATTTTTGATGGAATTGCGCCAATTTTTTTGATGAGTGTCGGCCATATCAGAATGCATCGACACACCAAATATGTGTATTCTGAGGCTCATACGTTTGAGGATAGCTCCTATTGGGTAAAAGTCATGCTGGTGAAAAAGTTCGAATCACTGATGCATGTTCAGTTGTGTTTGTTCTTGACCTCAAGTCATGATTTTTGATGGAATTGCGCCAATTTTTTTGATGAGTGTCGGCCATATCAGAATGCATCAACACACCAAATATGTGTATTCTGAGGCTCATACGTTTGAGGATAGCTCCTATTGCGTAAATGTCATGCTGGTGAAAAAGTTCGAATCACTGAATTCATGTTCAGTTGTGTTTGTTCTTGATCTCAAGTCATGATTTTTGATGGAATTGCGCCAATTTTTTTCATGAGTGTCCGCCATATAAGAATGCATCAACACACCAAATATGTGTATTCTGAGGCTCATACGTTTGAGGATAGCTCCTATTGGGTAAAAGTCATTCTGGTGAAAAAGTTCGAATCACATATGCATGTTCAGTTGTGTTTGTTCTTGACCTCAAGTCATGATTTTTGATGGAATTGCGCCAATTTTTTTCATGAGTGTCGGCCATATCAGAATGCATCAACACACCAAATATGTGTATTCTGAGGCTAATACGTTTGAGGATAGCTCCTATTGCGTAAATGTCATTCTGGTGAAAAAGTTCGAATCACTGATGCATGTTCAGTTGTGTTTGTTCTTGATCTCAAGTCATGATTTTTGATGGAATTGCGCCAATTTTTTTGATGAGTGTCGGCCATATCAGAATGCATCAACACACCAAATATGTGTATTCTGAGGCTCATACGTTTGAGGATAGCTCCTATTGCGTAAATGTCATGCTGGTGAAAAAGTTCGAATCACTGATGCATGTTCAGTTGTGTTTGTTCTTGATCTCAAGTCATGTTTTTTGATGGAATTGCGCCAATTGTTTTCATGAGAGTCGGCCATATCAGAATGCATCGACACACCAAATATGTGTATTCTGAGGCTCATACGTTTGAGGATAGCTCCTATTGGGTAAAAGTCATTCTGGTGAAAAAGTTCGAATCACATATGCATGTTCAGTTGTGTTTGTTCTTGACCTCAAGTCATGATTTTTGATGGAATTGCGCCAATTTTTTTGATGAGTGTCGGCCATATCAGAATGCATCAACACACCAAATATGTGTATTCTGAGGCTCATACGTTTGAGGATAGCTCCTATTGCGTAAATGTCATGCTGGTGAAAAAGTTCGAATCACTGAATTCATGTTCAGTTGTGTTTGTTCTTGATCTCAAGTCATGATTTTTGATGGAATTGCGCCAATTTTTTTCATGAGTGTCCGCCATATAAGAATGCATCAACACACCAAATATGTGTATTCTGAGGCTCATACGTTTGAGGATAGCTCCTATTGCGTAAAAGTCATTCTGGTGAAAAAGTTCGTATCACGGATGCATTTTCAGTTGTGTTTGTTCTTGATCTCAAGTCATGATTTTTGATGGAATTGCGCCAATTTTTTTCATGAGTGTCGGCCATATCAGAATGCATCAACACACCAAATATGTGTATTCTGAGGCTGATACGTTTGAGGATAGCTCCTATTGGGTCATTCTGGTGAAAAAATTCGAATCACAGATCCATTTTCAGTTGTGTTTGTTCTTGATCTCAAGTCATTCTTTTTGATGGAATTGCGCCAATTTTTTTCATGAGTGTCGGCCATATCAGAATGCATCGACACACCAAATATGTGTATTCTGAGGCTCATACGTTTGAGGATAGCTCCTATTGGGTAAAAGTCATTCTGGTGAAAAAGTTCGAATCACAGATGCATGTTCAGTTGTGTTTGTTCTTGACCTCAAGTCATGATTTTTGATGGAATTGCGCCAATTTTTTTCATGAGTGTCGGCCATATCAGAATGCATCAACACACCAAATATGTGTATTCTGAGGCTCATACGTTTGAGGATAGCTCCTATTGGGTAAAAGTCATTCTGGTGAAAAAGTTCGAATCACTGATGAATGTTCAGTTGTGTTTGTTCTTGATCTCAAGTCATGATTTTTGATGGAATTGCGCCAATTTTTTTGATGAGTGTCGACCATATCAGAATGCATCAACACACCAAATATGTGTATTCTGAGGCTCATACGTTTCAGGATAGCTCCTATTGCGTAAAAGTCATGCTTGTGAAAAAGTTCGTATCACTGATGCATGTTCAGTTGTGTTTGTTCTTGATCTCAAGTCATGTTTTTTGATGGAATTGCGCCAATTGTTTTCATGAGAGTCGGCCATATCAGAATGCATCGACACACCAAATATGTGTATTCTGAGGCTCATACGTTTGAGGATAGCTCCTATTGGGTAAAAGTCATTCTGGTGAAAAAGTTCGAATCACTGATGCATGTTCAGTTGTGTTTGTTCTTGACCTCAAGTCATGATTTTTGATGGAATTGCGCCAATTTTTTTGATGAGTGTCGGCCATATCAGAATGCATCAACACACGTAATATGTGTATTCTGAGGCTCATACGTTTCAGGATAGCTCCTATTGCGTAAATGTCATGCTGGTGAAAAAGTTCGAATCACTGAATTCATGTTCAGTTGTGTTTGTTCTTGATCTCAAGTCATGATTTTTGATAGAATTGCGCCAATTTTTTTCATGAGTGTCGGCCATATCAGAATGCATCAACACACCAAATATGTGTATTCTGAGGCTCATACGTTTGAGGATAGCTCCTATTGGGTAAAAGTCATTCTGGTGAAAAAGTTCGTATCACTGATGCATGTTCAGTTGTGTTTGTTCTTGATCTCAAGTCATGTTTTTTGATGGAATTGCGCCAATTGTTTTCATGAGAGTCGGCCATATCAGAATGCATCGACACACCAAATATGTGTATTCTGAGGCTCATACGTTTGAGGATAGCTCCTATTGCGTAAATGTCATGCTGGTGAAAAAGTTCGAATCACTGAATTCATGTTCAGTTGTGTTTGTTCTTGATCTCAAGTCATGATTTTTGATGGAATTGCGCCAATTTTTTTCATGAGTGTCCGCCATATAAGAATGCATCAACACACCAAATATGTGTATTCTGAGGCTCATACGTTTGAGGATAGCTCCTATTGCGTAAAAGTCATTCTGGTGAAAAAGTTCGTATCACGGATGCATGTTCAGTTGTGTTTGTTCTTGATCTCAAGTCATGATTTTTGATGGAATTGCGCCAATTTTTTTCATGAGTGTCGGCCATATCAGAATGCATCAACACACCAAATATGTGTATTCTGAGGCTCATACGTTTCAGGATAGTTCCTATTGGGTAAAAGTCATTCTGGTGAAAAAGTTCGAATCACTGATGCATGTTCAGTTGTGTTTGTTCTTGATCTCAAGTCATGTTTTTTGATGGAATTGCGCCAATTGTTTTCATGAGAGTCGGCCATATCAGAATGCATCGACACACCAAATATGTGTATTCTGAGGCTCATACGTTTGAGGATAGCTCCTATTGCGTAAATGTCATGCTGGTGAAAAAGTTCGAATCACTGAATTCATGTTCAGTTGTGTTTGTTCTTGATCTCAAGTCATGATTTTTGATGGAATTGCGCCAATTTTTTTCATGAGTGTCCGCCATATAAGAATGCATCAACACACCAAATATGTGTATTCTGAGGCTCATACGTTTGAGGATAGCTCCTATTGCGTAAAAGTCATTCTGGTGAAAAAGTTCGTATCACGGATGCATGTTCAGTTGTGTTTGTTCTTGATCTCAAGTCATGTTTTTTGATGGAATTGCGCCAATTTTTTTCATGAGTGTCGGCCATATCAGAATGCATCGACACACCAAATATGTGTATTCTGAGGCTCATACGTTTCAGGATAGCTCCTATTGGGTCATTCTGGTGAAAAAATTCGAATCACAGATGCATGTTCAGTTGTGTTTGTTCTTGATCTCAAGTCATGAATTTTGATGGAATTGCGCCAATTTTTTTCATGAGTGTCGGCCATATCAGAATGCATCAACACACCAAATATGTGTATTCTGAGGCTCATACGTTTGAGGTTAGCTCCTATTGCGTAAATGTCATGCTGGTGAAAAAGTTCGAATCACTGAATTCATGTTCAGTTGTGTTTGTTCTTGATCTCAAGTCATGATTTTTGATGGAATTGCGCCAATTTTTTTCATGAGTGTCGGCCATATCAGAATGCATCGACACACCAAATATGTGTATTCTGAGGCTCATACATTTGAGGATAGCTCCTATTGGGTAAAAGTCATTCTGGTGAAAAAGTTCGAATCACTGATGCATGTTCAGTTGTGTTTGTTCTTGACCTCAAGTCATGATTTTTGATGGAATTGCGCCAATTTTTTTGATGAGTGTCGGCCATATCAGAATGCATCAACACACCAAATATGTGTATTCTGAGGCTCATACGTTTGAGGATAGCTCCTATTGCGTAAATGTCATGCTGGTGAAAAAGTTCGAATCACTGAATTCATGTTCAGTTGTGTTTGTTCTTGATCTCAAGTCATGATTTTTGATGGAATTGCGCCAATTTTTTTCATGAGTGTCCGCCATATAAGAATGCATCAACACACCAAATATGTGTATTCTGAGGCTCATACGTTTGAGGATAGCTCCTATTGCGTAAAAGTCATTCTGGTGAAAAAGTTCGTATCATTGATGCATGTTCAGTTGTGTTTGTTCTTGATCTCAAGTCATGATTTTTGATGGAATTGCGCCAATTTTTTTCATGAGTGTCGGCCATATCAGAATGCATGCACACACCAAATATGTGTATTCTGAGGCTGATACGTTTGAGGATAGCTCCTATTGGGTCATTCTGGTGAAAAAATTCGAATCACAGATGCATGTTCAGTTGTGTTTGTTCTTGATCTCAAGTCATGAATTTTGATGGAATTGCGCCAATTTTTTTGATGAGTGTCGGCCATATCAGAATGCATGCACACACCAAATATGTGTATTCTGAGGCTCATACGTTTCAGGATAGCTCCTATTGCGTAAATGTCATTCTGGTGAAAAAGTTCGAATCACTGATGAATGTTCAGTTGTGTTTGTTCTTGATCTCAAGTCATGATTTTTGATGGAATTGCGCCAATTTTTTTCATGAGTGTCGGCCATATCAGAATGCATCAACACACCAAATAAGTGTATTCTGAGGCTCATACGTTTGAGGATAGCTCCTATTGCGTAAAAGTCATTCTGGTGAAAAAGTTCGAATCACAGATGCATGTTCAGTTGTGTTTGTTCTTGACCTCAAGTCATGATTTTTGATGGAATTGCGCCAATTTTTTTCATGAGTGTCGGCCATATCAGAATGCATGCACACACCAAATATGTGTATTCTGAGGCTCATACGTTTGAGGATAGCTCCTATTGCGTAAATGTCATTCTGGTGAAAAAGTTCGAATCACTGATGCATGTTCAGTTGTGTTTGTTCTTGATCTCAAGTCATGATTTTTGATGGAATTGCGCCAATTTTTTTCATGAGTGTCGGCCATATCAGAATGCATCAACACACCAAATATGTGTATTCTGAGGCTCATACGTTTGAGGATAGCTCCTATTGCGTAAATGTCATGCTGGTGAAAAAGTTCGAATCACTGATTCATGTTCAGTTGTGTTTGTTCTTGATCTCAAGTCATGATTTTTGATGGAATTGCGCCAATTTTTTTCATGAGTGTCGGCCATATCAGAATGCATCAACACACCAAATATGTGTATTCTGAGGCTCATACGTTTCAGGATAGCTCCTATTGCGTAAAAGTCATGCTTGTGAAAAAGTTCGTATCACTGATGCATGTTCAGTTGTGTTTGTTCTTGATCTCAAGTCATGTTTTTTGATGGAATTGCGCCAATTGTTTTCATGAGAGTCGGCCATATCAGAATGCATCGACACACCAAATATGTGTATTCTGAGGCTCATACGTTTGAGGATAGCTCCTATTGGGTAAAAGTCATTCTGGTGAAAAAGTTCGAATCACTGATGCATGTTCAGTTGTGTTTGTTCTTGACCTCAAGTCATGATTTTTGATGGAATTGCGCCAATTTTTTTGATGAGTGTCGGCCATATCAGAATGCATCAACACACCAAATATGTGTATTCTGAGGCTCATACGTTTGAGGATAGCTCCTATTGCGTAAATGTCATGCTGGTGAAAAAGTTCGAATCACTGAATTCATGTTCAGTTGTGTTTGTTCTTGATCTCAAGTCATGATTTTTGATGGAATTGCGCCAATTTTTTTCATGAGTGTCCGCCATATAAGAATGCATCAACACACCAAATATGTGTATTCTGAGGCTCATACGTTTGAGGATAGCTCCTATTGCGTAAAAGTCATTCTGGTGAAAAAGTTCGTATCACGGATGCATTTTCAGTTGTGTTTGTTCTTGATCTCAAGTCATGATTTTTGATGGAATTGCGCCAATTTTTTTCATGAGTGTCGGCCATATCAGAATGCATCAACACACCAAATATGTGTATTCTGAGGCTCATACGTTTGAGGATAGCTCCTATTGGGTCATTCTGGTGAAAAAATTCGAATCACAGATCCATTTTCAGTTGTGTTTGTTCTTGATCTCAAGTCATTCTTTTTGATGGAATTGCGCCAATTTTTTTCATGAGTGTCCGCCATATCAGAATGCATCGACACACCAAATATGTGTATTCTGAGGCTCATACGTTTGAGGATAGCTCCTATTGGGTAAAAGTCATTCTGGTGAAAAAGTTCGAATCACAGATGCATGTTCAGTTGTGTTTGTTCTTGACCTCAAGTCATGATTTTTGATGGAATTGCGCCAATTTTTTTCATGAGTGTCGGCCATATCAGAATGCATCAACACACCAAATATGTGTATTCTGAGGCTCATACGTTTGAGGATAGCTCCTATTGGGTAAAAGTCATTCTGGTGAAAAAGTTCGAATCACTGATGAATGTTCAGTTGTGTTTGTTCTTGATCTCAAGTCATGATTTTTGATGGAATTGCGCCAATTTTTTTGATGAGTGTCGACCATATCAGAATGCATCAACACACCAAATATGTGTATTCTGAGGCTCATACGTTTCAGGATAGCTCCTATTGCGTAAAAGTCATGCTTGTGAAAAAGTTCGTATCACTGATGCATGTTCAGTTGTGTTTGTTCTTGATCTCAAGTCATGTTTTTTGATGGAATTGCGCCAATTGTTTTCATGAGAGTCGGCCATATCAGAATGCATCGACACACCAAATATGTGTATTCTGAGGCTCATACGTTTGAGGATAGCTCCTATTGGGTAAAAGTCATTCTGGTGAAAAAGTTCGAATCACTGATGCATGTTCAGTTGTGTTTGTTCTTGACCTCAAGTCATGATTTTTGATGGAATTGCGCCAATTATTTTGATGAGTGTCGGCCATATCAGAATGCATCAACACACGTAATATGTGTATTCTGAGGCTCATACGTTTCAGGATAGCTCCTATTGCGTAAATGTCATGCTGGTGAAAAAGTTCGAATCACTGAATTCATGTTCAGTTGTGTTTGTTCTTGATCTCAAGTCATGATTTTTGATGGAATTGCGCCAATTTTTTTCATGAGTGTCGGCCATATCAGAATGCATCAACACACCAAATATGTGTATTCTGAGGCTCATACGTTTGAGGATAGCTCCTATTGGGTAAAAGTCATTCTGGTGAAAAAGTTCGTATCACTGATGCATGTTCAGTTGTGTTTGTTCTTGATCTCAAGTCATGTTTTTTGATGGAATTGCGCCAATTGTTTTCATGAGAGTCGGCCATATCAGAATGCATCGACACACCAAATATGTGTATTCTGAGGCTCATACGTTTGAGGATAGCTCCTATTGCGTAAATGTCATGCTGGTGAAAAAGTTCGAATCACTGAATTCATGTTCAGTTGTGTTTGTTCTTGATCTCAAGTCATGATTTTTGATGGAATTGCGCCAATTTTTTTCATGAGTGTCCGCCATATAAGAATGCATCAACACACCAAATATGTGTATTCTGAGGCTCATACGTTTGAGGATAGCTCCTATTGCGTAAAAGTCATTCTGGTGAAAAAGTTCGTATCACTGATGCATGTTCAGTTGTGTTTGTTCTTGATCTCAAATCATGATTTTTGATGGAATTGCGCCAATTTTTTTCATGAGTGTCGGCCATATCAGAATGCATCAACACACCAAATATGTGTATTCTGAGGCTCATACGTTTCAGGATAGTTCCTATTGGGTAAAAGTCATTCTGGTGAAAAAGTTCGAATCACTGATGCATGTTCAGTTGTGTTTGTTCTTGATCTCAAGTCATGTTTTTTGATGGAATTGCGCCAATTGTTTTCATGAGAGTCGGCCATATCAGAATGCATCGACACACCAAATATGTGTATTCTGAGGCTCATACGTTTGAGGATAGCTCCTATTGGGTAAATGTCATGCTGGTGAAAAAGTTCGAATCACTGAATTCATGTTCAGTTGTGTTTGTTCTTGATCTCAAGTCATGATTTTTGATGGAATTGCGCCAATTTTTTTCATGAGTGTCCGCCATATAAGAATGCATCAACACACCAAATATGTGTATTCTGAGGCTCATACGTTTCAGGATAGCTCCTATTGCGTAAAAGTCATTCTGGTGAAAAAGTTCGTATCACGGATGCATGTTCAGTTGTGTTTGTTCTTGATCTCAAGTCATGTTTTTTGATGGAATTGCGCCAATTTTTTTCATGAGTGTCGGCCATATCAGAATGCATCAACACACCAAATATGTGTATTCTGAGGCTCATACGTTTCAGGATAGCTCCTATTGGGTCATTCTGGTGAAAAAATTCGAATCACAGATGCATGTTCAGTTGTGTTTGTTCTTGATCTCAAGTCATGAATTTTGATGGAATTGCGCCAATTTTTTTCATGAGTGTCGGCCATATCAGAATGCATCAACACACCAAATATGTGTATTCTGAGGCTCATACGTTTGAGGATAGCTCCTATTGCGTAAATGTCATGCTGGTGAAAAAGTTCGAATCACTGAATTCATGTTCAGTTGTGTTTGTTCTTGATCTCAAGTCATGATTTTTGATGGAATTGCGCCAATTTCTTTCATGAGTGTCGGCCATATCAGAATGCATCGACACACCAAATATGTGTATTCTGAGGCTCATACATTTGAGGATAGCTCCTATTGGGTAAAAGTCATTCTGGTGAAAAAGTTCGAATCACTGATGCATGTTCAGTTGTGTTTGTTCTTGACCTCAAGTCATGATTTTTGATGGAATTGCGCCAATTTTTTTGATGAGTGTCGGCCATATCAGAATGCATCAACACACCAAATATGTGTATTCTGAGGCTCATACGTTTGAGGATAGCTCCTATTGCGTAAATGTCATTCTGGTGAAAAAGTTCGAATCACTGAATTCATGTTCAGTTGTGTTTGTTCTTGATCTCAAGTCATGATTTTTGATGGAATTGCGCCAATTTTTTTCATGAGTGTCCGCCATATAAGAATGCATCAACACACCAAATATGTGTATTCTGAGGCTCATACGTTTGAGGATAGCTCCTATTGCGTAAAAGTCATTCTGGTGAAAAAGTTCGTATCACTGATGCATGTTCAGTTGTGTTTGTTCTTGATCTCAAGTCATGATTTTTGATGGAATTGCGCCAATTTTTTTCATGAGTGTCGGCCATATCAGAATGCATGCACACACCAAATATGTGTATTCTGAGGCTGATACGTTTGAGGATAGCTCCTATTGGGTCATTCTGGTGAAAAAATTCGAATCACAGATGCATGTTCAGTTGTGTTTGTTCTTGATCTCAAGTCATGAATTTTGATGGAATTGCGCCAATTTTTTTGATGAGTGTCGGCCATATCAGAATGCATGCACACACCAAATATGTGTATTCTGAGGCTCATACGTTTGAGGATAGCTCCTATTGCGTAAATGTCATGCTGGTGAAAAAGTTCGAATCACTGATGAATGTTCAGTTGTGTTTGTTCTTGATCTCAAGTCATGATTTTTGATGGAATTGCGCCAATTTTTTTCATGAGTGTCGGCCATATCAGAATGCATCAACACACCAAATAAGTGTATTCTGAGGCTCATACGTTTGAGGATAGCTCCTATTGCGTAAAAGTCATTCTGGTGAAAAAGTTCGAATCACAGATGCATGTTCAGTTGTGTTTGTTCTTGATCTCAAGTCATGATTTTTGATGGAATTGCGCCAATTTTTTTCATGAGTGTCGGCCATATCAGAATGCATCAACACACCAAATATGTGTATTCTGAGGCTCATACGTTTGAGGATAGCTCCTATTGCGTAAATGTCATTCTGGTGAAAAAGTTCGAATCACTGATTCATGTTCAGTTGTGTTTGTTCTTGATCTCAAGTCATGATTTTTGATGGAATTGCGCCAATTTTTTTCATGAGTGTCGACCATATCAGAATGCATCAACACACCAAATATGTGTATTCTGAGGCTCATACGTTTGAGGATAGCTCCTATTGGGTAAAAGTCATTCTGGTGAAAAAGTTCGTATCACTGATGCATGTTCAGTTGTGTTTGTTCTTGATCTCAAGTCATGTTTTTTGATGGAATTGCGCCAATTGTTTTCATGAGAGTCGGCCATATCAGAATGCATCGACACACCAAATATGTGTATTCTGAGGCTCATACGTTTGAGGATAGCTCCTATTGCGTAAATGTCATGCTGGTGAAAAAGTTCGAATCACTGAATTCATGTTCAGTTGTGTTTGTTCTTGATCTCAAGTCATGATTTTTGATGGAATTGCGCCAATTTTTTTCATGAGTGTCCGCCATATAAGAATGCATCAACACACTAAATATGTGTATTCTGAGGCTCATACGTTTGAGGATAGCTCCTATTGCGTAAAAGTCATTCTGGTGAAAAAGTTCGTATCACGGATGCATGTTCAGTTGTGTTTGTTCTTGATCTCAAGTCATGATTTTTGATGGAATTGCGCCAATTTTTTTCATGAGTGTCGGCCATATCAGAATGCATCAACACACCAAATATGTGTATTCTAAGGCTCATACGTTTGAGGATAGCTCCTATTGGGTAAAAGTCATTCTGGTGAAAAAGTTCGTATCACTGATGCATGTTCAGTTGTGTTTGTTCTTGATCTCAAGTCATGTTTTTTGATGGAATTGCGCCAATTGTTTTCATGAGAGTCGGCCATATCAGAATGCATCGACACACCAAATATGTGTATTCTGAGGCTCATACGTTTGAGGATAGCTCCTATTGCGTAAATGTCATGCTGGTGAAAAAGTTCGAATCACTGAATTCATGTTCAGTTGTGTTTGTTCTTGATCTCAAGTCATGATTTTTGATGGAATTGCGCCAATTTTTTTCATGAGTGTCCGCCATATAAGAATGCATCAACACACCAAATATGTGTATTCTGAGGCTCATACGTTTGAGGATAGCTCCTATTGCGTAAAAGTCATTCTGGTGAAAAAGTTCGTATCACGGATGCATGTTCAGTTGTGTTTGTTCTTGATCTCAAGTCATGTTTTTTGATGGAATTGCGCCAATTTTTTTCATGAGTGTCGGCCATATCAGAATGCATCAACACACCAAATATGTGTATTCTGAGGCTCATACGTTTGAGGATAGCTCCTATTGGGTCATTCTGGTGAAAAAATTCGAATCACAGATGCATGTTCAGTTGTGTTTGTTCTTGATCTCAAGTCATGAATTTTGATGGAATTGCGCCAATTTTTTTCATGAGTGTCGGCCATATCAGAATGCATCAACACACCAAATATGTGTATTCTGAGGCTCATACGTTTGAGGATAGCTCCTATTGCGTAAATGTCATGCTGGTGAAAAAGTTCGAATCACTGAATTCATGTTCAGTTGTGTTTGTTCTTGATCTCAAGTCATGATTTTTGATGGAATTGCGCCAATTTTTTTCATGAGTGTCCGCCATATCAGAATGCATCGACACACCAAATATGTGTATTCTGAGGCTCATACATTTGAGGATAGCTCCTATTGGGTAAAAGTCATTCTGGTGAAAAAGTTCGAATCACTGATGCATGTTCAGTTGTGTTTGTTCTTGACCTCAAGTCATGATTTTTGATGGAATTGCGCCAATTTTTTTCATGAGTGTCCGCCATATAAGAATGCATCAACACACCAAATATGTGTATTCTGAGGCTCATACGTTTGAGGATAGCTCCTATTGCGTAAAAGTCATGCTTGTGAAAAAGTTCGTATCACTGATGCATGTTCAGTTGTGTTTGTTCTTGATCTCAAGTCATGATTTTTGATGGAATTGCGCCAATTTTTTTCATGAGTGTCGGCCATATCAGAATGCATGCACACACCAAATATGTGTATTCTGAGGCTGATACGTTTGAGGATAGCTCCTATTGGGTCATTCTGGTGAAAAAATTCGAATCACAGATGCATGTTCAGTTGTGTTTGTTCTTGATCTCAAGTCATGAATTTTGATGGAATTGCGCCAATTTTTTTGATGAGTGTCGGCCATATCAGAATGCATGCACACACCAAATATGTGTATTCTGAGGCTCATACGTTTGAGGATAGCTCCTATTGCGTAAATGTCATTCTGGTGAAAAAGTTCGAATCACTGATGAATGTTCAGTTGTGTTTGTTCTTGATCTCAAGTCATGATTTTTGATGGAATTGCGCCAATTTTTTTCATGAGTGTCGGCCATATCAGAATGCATCAACACACCAAATAAGTGTATTCTGAGGCTCATACGTTTGAGGATAGCTCCTATTGCGTAAAAGTCATTCTGGTGAAAAAGTTCGAATCACAGATGCATGTTCAGTTGTGTTTGTTCTTGATCTCAAGTCATGAATTTTGATGGAATTGCGCCAATTTTTTCGATGAGTGTCGGCCATATCAGAATGCATGCACACACCAAATATGTGTATTCTGAGGCTCATACGTTTGAGGATAGCTCCTATTGCGTAAATGTCATTCTGGTGAAAAAGTTCGAATCACTGATGAATGTTCAGTTGTGTTTGTTCTTGATCTCAAGTCATGATTTTTGATGGAATTGCGCCAATTTTTTTGATGAGTGTCGACCATATCAGAATGCATCAACACACCAAATAAGTGTATTCTGAGGCTCATACGTTTGAGGATAGCTCCTATTGCGTAAAAGTCATTCTGGTGAAAAAGTTCGAATCACAGATGCATGTTCAGTTGTGTTTGTTCTTGATCTCAAGTCATGATTTTTGATGGAATTGCGCCAATTTTTTTCATGAGTGTCGGCCATATCAGAATGCATCAACACACCAAATATGTGTATTCTGAGGCTCATACGTTTGAGGATAGCTCCTATTGCGTAAATGTCATTCTGGTGAAAAAGTTCGAATCACTGATTCATGTTCAGTTGTGTTTGTTCTTGATCTCAAGTCATGATTTTTGATGGAATTGCGCCAATTTTTTTCATGAGTGTCGACCATATCAGAATGCATCAACACACCAAATATGTGTATTCTGAGGCTCATACGTTTCAGGATAGCTCCTATTGGGTAAAAGTCATTCTGGTGAAAAAGTTCGTATCACTGATGCATGTTCAGTTGTGTTTCTTCTTGATCTCAAGTCATGTTTTTTGATGGAATTGCGCCAATTGTTTTCATGAGAGTCGGCCATATCAGAATGCATCGACACACCAAATATGTGTATTCTGAGGCTCATACGTTTGAGGATAGCTCCTATTGCGTAAATGTCATGCTGGTGAAAAAGTTCGAATCACTGAATTCATGTTCAGTTGTGTTTGTTCTTGATCTCAAGTCATGATTTTTGATGGAATTGCGCCAATTTTTTTCATGAGTGTCGGCCATATAAGAATGCATCAACACACCAAATATGTGTATTCTGAGGCTCATACGTTTGAGGATAGCTCCTATTGCGTAAAAGTCATTCTGGTGAAAAAGTTCGTATCACGGATGCATGTTCAGTTGTGTTTGTTCTTGATCTCAAGTCATGATTTTTGATGGAATTGCGCCAATTTTTTTCATGAGTGTCGGCCATATCAGAATGCATCAACACACCAAATATGTGTATTCTGAGGCTCATACGTTTCAGGATAGCTCCTATTGGGTAAAAGTCATGCTGGTGAAAAAGTTCGTATCACTGATGCATGTTCAGTTGTGTTTGTTCTTGATCTCAAGTCATGTTTTTTGATGGAATTGCGCCAATTGTTTTCATGAGAGTCGGCCATATCAGAATGCATCGACACACCAAATATGTGTATTCTGAGGCTCATACGTTTGAGGATAGCTCCTATTGCGTAAATGTCATGCTGGTGAAAAAGTTCGAATCACTGAATTCATGTTCAGTTGTGTTTGTTCTTGATCTCAAGTCATGATTTTTGATGGAATTGCGCCAATTTTTTTCATGAGTGTCCGCCATATAAGAATGCATCAACACACCAATATGTGTATTCTGAGGCTCATACGTTTGAGGATAGCTCCTATTGCGTAAAAGTCATTCTGGTGAAAAAGTTCGTATCACGGATGCATGTTCAGTTGTGTTTGTTCTTGATCTCAAGTCATGTTTTTTGATGGAATTGCGCCAATTTTTTTCATGAGTGTCGGCCATATCAGAATGCATCAACACACCAAATATGTGTATTCTGAGGCTCATACGTTTGAGGATAGCTCCTATTGGGTCATTCTGGTGAAAAAATTCGAATCACAGATGCATGTTCAGTTGTGTTTGTTCTTGATCTCAAGTCATGAATTTTGATGGAATTGCGCCAATTTTTTTCATGAGTGTCGGCCATATCAGAATGCATCAACACACCAAATATGTGTATTCTGAGGCTCATACGTTTGAGGATAGCTCCTATTGGGTAAAAGTCATTCTGGTGAAAAAGTTCGAATCACTGATGCATGTTCAGTTGTGTTTGTTCTTGACCTCAAGTCATGATTTTTGATGGAATTGCGCCAATTTTTTTGATGAGTGTCGGCCATATCAGAATGCATCAACACACCAAATATGTGTATTCTGAGGCTCATACGTTTGAGGATAGCTCCTATTGCGTAAATGTCATGCTGGTGAAAAAGTTCGAATCACTGAATTCATGTTCAGTTGTGTTTGTTCTTGATCTCAAGTCATGATTTTTGATGGAATTGCGCCAATTTTTTTCATGAGTGTCCGCCATATAAGAATGCATCAACACACCAAATATGTGTATTCTGAGGCTCATACGTTTGAGGATAGCTCCTATTGCGTAAAAGTCATGCTTGTGAAAAAGTTCGTATCACTGATGCATGTTCAGTTGTGTTTGTTCTTGATCTCAAGTCATGATTTTTGATGGAATTGCGCCAATTTTTTTCATGAGTGTCGGCCATATCAGAATGCATGCACACACCAAATATGTGTATTCTGAGGCTGATACGTTTGAGGATAGCTCCTATTGGGTCATTCTGGTGAAAAAATTCGAATCACAGATGCATGTTCAGTTGTGTTTGTTCTTGATCTCAAGTCATGAATTTTGATGGAATTGCGCCAATTTTTTTCATGAGTGTCGGCCATATCAGAATGCATGCACACACCAAATATGTGTATTCTGAGGCTCATACGTTTGAGGATAGCTCCTATTGCGTAAATGTCATTCTGGTGAAAAAGTTCGAATCACTGATGAATGTTCAGTTGTGTTTGTTCTTGATCTCAAGTCATGATTTTTGATGGAATTGCGCCAATTTTTTTCATGAGTGTCGGCCATATCAGAATGCATCAACACACCAAATAAGTGTATTCTGAGGCTCATACGTTTGAGGATAGCTCCTATTGCGTAAAAGTCATTCTGGTGAAAAAGTTCGAATCACAGATGCATGTTCAGTTGTGTTTGTTCTTGACTTCAAGTCATGATTTTTGATGGAATTGCGCCAATTTTTTTCATGAGTGTCGGCCATATCAGAATGCATCAACACACCAAATATGTGTATTCTGAGGCTCATACGTTTGAGGATAGCTCCTATTGCGTAAATGTCATTCTGGTGAAAAAGTTCGAATCACTGATTCATGTTCAGTTGTGTTTGTTCTTGATCTCAAGTCATGATTTTTGATGGAATTGCGCCAATTTTTTTCATGAGTGTCGACCATATCAGAATGCATCAACACACCAAATATGTGTATTCTGAGGCTCATACGTTTGAGGATAGCTCCTATTGCGTAAAAGTCATTCTGGTGAAAAAGTTCGTATCACGGATGCATGTTCAGTTGTGTTTGTTCTTGATCTCAAGTCATGATTTTTGATGGAATTGCGCCAATTTTTTTCATGAGTGTCGGCCATATCAGAATGCATGCACACACCAAATATGTGTATTCTGAGGCTCATACGTTTGAGGATAGCTCCTATTGGGTCATTCTGGTGAAAAAATTCGAATCACAGATGCATGTTCAGTTGTGTTTGTTCTTGATCTCAAGTCATGATTTTTGATGGAATTGCGCCAATTTTTTTCATGAGTGTCGGCCATATCAGAATGCATCAACACACCAAATATGTGTATTCTGAGGCTCATACGTTTCAGGATAGCTCCTATTGCGTAAAAGTCATGCTTGTGAAAAAGTTCGAATCACTGATGCATGTTCAGTTGTGTTTGTTCTTGATCTCAAGTCATGTTTTTTGATGGAATTGCGCCAATTGTTTTCATGAGAGTCGGCCATATCAGAATGCATCGACACACCAAATATGTGTATTCTGAGGCTCATACGTTTGAGGATAGCTCCTATTGGGTAAATGTCATTCTGGTGAAAAAGTTCGAATCACTGATGCATGTTCAGTTGTGTTTGTTCTTGATCTCAAGTCATGATTTTTGATGGAATTGCGCCAATTTTTTTGATGAGTGTCGGCCATATCAGAATGCATCAACACACCAAATATGTGTATTCTGAGGCTCATACGTTTGAGGATAGCTCCTATTGCGTAAATGTCATGCTGGTGAAAAAGTTCGAATCACTGAATTCATGTTCAGTTGTGTTTGTTCTTGATCTCAAGTCATGATTTTTGATGGAATTGCGCCAATTTTTTTCATGAGTGTCCGCCCTATCAGAATGCATCGACACACCAAATATGTGTATTCTGAGGCTCATACGTTTGAGGATAGCTCCTATTGGGTAAAAGTCATTCTGGTGAAAAAGTTCGAATCACTGATGCATGTTCAGTTGTGTTTGTTCTTGACCTCAAGTCATGATTTTTGATGGAATTGCGCCAATTTTTTTCATGAGTGTCGGCCATATCAGAATGCATCAACACACCAAATATGTGTATTCTGAGGCTCATACGTTTGAGGATAGCTCCTATTGCGTAAATGTCATTCTGGTGAAAAAGTTCGAATCACTGATGAATGTTCAGTTGTGTTTGTTCTTGATCTCAAGTCATGATTTTTGATGGAATTGCGCCAATTTTTTTCATGAGTGTCCGCCATATCAGAATGCATCAACACACCAAATAAGTGTATTCTGAGGCTCATACGTTTGAGGATAGCTCCTATTGCGTAAAAGTCATTCTGGTGAAAAAGTTCGTATCACGGATGCATGTTCAGTTGTGTTTGTTCTTGATCTCAAGTCATGATTTTTGATGGAATTGCGCCAATTTTTTTCATGAGTGTCGGCCATATCAGAATGCATCAACACACCAAATATGTGTATTCTGAGGCTCATACGTTTGAGGATAGCTCCTATTGCGTAAAAGTCATGCTTGTGAAAAAGTTCGTATCACTGATGCATGTTCAGTTGTGTTTGTTCTTGATCTCAAGTCATGTTTTTTGATGGAATTGCGCCAATTGTTTTCATGAGAGTCGGCCATATCAGAATGCATCGACACACCAAATATGTGTATTCTGAGGCTCATACGTTTGAGGATAGCTCCTATTGGGTAAAAGTCATTCTGGTGAAAAAGTTCGAATCACTGATGCATGTTCAGTTGTGTTTGTTCTTGACCTCAAGTCATGATTTTTGATGGAATTGCGCCAATTTTTTTGATGAGTGTCGGCCATATCAGAATGCATCAACACACCAAATATGTGTATTCTGAGGCTCATACGTTTGAGGATAGCTCCTATTGCGTAAATGTCATGCTGGTGAAAAAGTTCGAATCACTGAATTCATGTTCAGTTGTGTTTGTTCTTGATCTCAAGTCATGATTTTTGATGGAATTGCGCCAATTTTTTTCATAAGTGTCCGCCATATAAGAATGCATCAACACACCAAATATGTGTATTCTGAGGCTCATACGTTTGAGGATAGCTCCTATTGCGTAAAAGTCATGCTTGTGAAAAAGTTCGTATCACTGATGCATGTTCAGTTGTGTTTGTTCTTGATCTCAAGTCATGATTTTTGATGGAATTGCGCCAATTTTTTTCATGAGTGTCGGCCATATCAGAATGCATGCACACACCAAATATGTGTATTCTGAGGCTCATACGTTTGAGGATAGCTCCTATTGGGTCATTCTGGTGAAAAAATTCGAATCACAGATGCATGTTCAGTTGTGTTTGTTCTTGATCTCAAGTCATGATTTTTGATGGAATTGCGCCAATTTTTTTCATGAGTGTCCGCCATATCAGAATGCATCAACACACCAAATAAGTGTATTCTGAGGCTCATACGTTTGAGGATAGCTCCTATTGCGTAAAAGTCATTCTGGTGAAAAAGTTCGTATCACGGATGCATGTTCAGTTGTGTTTGTTCTTGTTCTCAAGTCATGATTTTTGATGGAATTGCGCCAATTTTTTTCATGAGTGTCGGCCATATCAGAATGCATCAACACACCAAATATGTGTATTCTGAGGCTCATACGTTTCAGGATAGCTCCTATTGCGTAAAAGTCATGCTTGTGAAAAAGTTCGTATCACTGATGCATGTTCAGTTGTGTTTGTTCTTGATCTCAAGTCATGTTTTTTGATGGAATTGCGCCAATTGTTTTCATGAGAGTCGGCCATATCAGAATGCATCGACACACCAAATATGTGTATTCTGAGGCTCATACGTTTGAGGATAGCTCCTATTGGGTCATTCTGGTGAAAAAATTCGAATCACAGATGCATGTTCAGTTGTGTTTGTTCTTGATCTCAAGTCATGAATTTTGATGGAATTGCGCCAATTTTTTTCATGAGTGTCGGCCATATCAGAATGCATCAACACACCAAATATGTGTATTCTGAGGCTCATACGTTTGAGGATAGCTCCTATTGCGTAAATGTCATGCTGGTGAAAAAGTTCGAATCACTGATGAATGTTCAGTTGTGTTTGTTCTTGATCTCAAGTCATGATTTTTGATGGAATTGCGCCAATTTTTTTCATGAGTGTCGGCCATATCAGAATGCATCAACACACCAAATAAGTGTATTCTGAGGCTCATACGTTTGAGGATAGCTCCTATTGCGTAAAAGTCATTCTGGTGAAAAAGTTCGAATCACAGATGCACGTTCAGTTGTGTTTGTTCTTGACCTCAAGTCATGATTTTTGATGGAATTGCGCCAATTTTTTTCATGAGTGTCGGCCATATCAGAATGCATCAACACACCAAATATGTGTATTCTGAGGCTCATACGTTTCAGGATAGCTCCTATTGCGTAAAAGTCATTCTGGTGAAAAAGTTCGTATCACGGATGCATGTTCAGTTGTGTTTGTTCTTGTTCTCAAGTCATGATTTTTGATGGAATTGCGCCAATTTTTTTCATGAGTGTCGGCCATATCAGAATGCATCAACACACCAAATAAGTGTATTCTGAGGCTCATACGTTTGAGGATAGCTCCTATTGCGTAAAAGTCATTCTGGTGAAAAAGTTCGTATCACGGATGCATGTTCAGTTGTGTTTGTTCTTGATCTCAAGTCATGATTTTTGATGGAATTGCGCCAATTTTTTTCATGAGTGTCGGCCATATCAGAATGCATCAACACACCAAATATGTGTATTCTGAGGCTCATACGTTTCAGGATAGCTCCTATTGCGTAAAAGTCATGCTTGTGAAAAAGTTCGTATCACTGATGCATGTTCAGTTGTGTTTGTTCTTGATCTCAAGTCATGTTTTTTGATGGAATTGCGCCAATTGTTTTCATGAGAGTCGGCCATATCAGAATGCATCAACACACCAAATATGTGTATTCTGAGGCTCATACGTTTGAGGATAGCTCCTATTGGGTCATTCTGGTGAAAAAATTCGAATCACAGATGCATGTTCAGTTGTGTTTGTTCTTGATCTCAAGTCATGAATTTTGATGGAATTGCGCCAATTTTTTTCATGAGTGTCGGCCATATCAGAATGCATCAACACACCAAATATGTGTATTCTGAGGCTCATACGTTTGAGGATAGCTCCTATTGCGTAAAAGTCATTCTGGTGAAAAAGTTCGAATCACAGATGCATGTTCAGTTGTGTTTGTTCTTGACCTCAAGTCATGATTTTTGATGGAATTGCGCCAATTTTTTTCATGAGTGTCGGCCATATCAGAATGCATCAACACACCAAATATGTGTATTCTGAGGCTCATACGTTTGAGGATAGCTCCTATTGCGTAAATGTCATGCTGGTGAAAAAGTTCGAATCACTGATGAATGTTCAGTTGTGTTTGTTCTTGATCTCAAGTCATGATTTTTGATGGAATTGCGCCAATTTTTTTCATGAGTGTCGACCATATCAGAATGCATCAACACACCAAATATGTGTATTCTGAGGCTCATACGTTTGAGGATAGCTCCTATTGCGTAAAAGTCATTCTGGTGAAAAAGTTCGTATCACGGATGCATGTTCAGTTGTGTTTGTTCTTGATCTCAAGTCATGATTTTTGATGGAATTGCGCCAATTTTTTTCATGAGTGTCGGCCATATCAGAATGCATGCACACACCAAATATGTGTATTCTGAGGCTGATACGTTTGAGGATAGCTCCTATTGGGTCATTCTGGTGAAAAAATTCGAATCACAGATGCATGTTCAGTTGTGTTTGTTCTTGATCTCAAGTCATGATTTTTGATGGAATTGCGCCAATTTTTTTCATGAGTGTCGGCCATATCAGAATGCATCAACACACCAAATATGTGTATTCTGAGGCTCATACGTTTGAGGATAGCTCCTATTGCGTAAAAGTCATGCTTGTGAAAAAGTTCGTATCACTGATGCATGTTCAGTTGTGTTTGTTCTTGATCTCAAGTCATGTTTTTTGATGGAATTGCGCCAATTGTTTTCATGAGAGTCGGCCATATCAGAATGCATCGACACACCAAATATGTGTATTCTGAGGCTCATACGTTTGAGGATAGCTCCTATTGCGTAAATGTCATTCTGGTGAAAAAGTTCGAATCACTGATGCATGTTCAGTTGTGTTTGTTCTTGATCTCAAGTCATGATTTTTGATGGAATTGCGAAAAATTATTTTGATGAGTGTCGGCCATATCAGAATGCATCAACACACCAAATATGTGTATTCTGAGGCTCATACGTTTGAGGATAGCTCCTATTGCGTAAATGTCATGCTGGTGAAAAAGTTCGAATCACTGAATTCATGTTCAGTTGTGTTTGTTCTTGATCTCAAGTCATGATTTTTGATGGAATTGCGCCAATTTTTTTCATGAGTGTCGGCCATATCAGAATGCATCGACACACCAAATATGTGTATTCTGAGGCTCATACGTTTGAGGATAGCTCCTATTGGGTAAAAGTCATTCTGGTGAAAAAGTTCGAATCACAGATGCATGTTCAGTTGTGTTTGTTCTTGACCTCAAGTCATGATTTTTGATGGAATTGCGCCAATTTTTTTCATGAGTGTCGGCCATATCAGAATGCATCAACACACCAAATATGTGTATTCTGAGGCTCATACGTTTGAGGATAGCTCCTATTGCGTAAATGTCATTCTGGTGAAAAAGTTCGAATCACTGATGAATGTTCAGTTGTGTTTGTTCTTGATCTCAAGTCATGATTTTTGATGGAATTGCGCCAATTGTTTTCATGAGTGTCGGCCATATCAGAATGCATCAACACACCAAATATGTGTATTCTGAGGCTCATACGTTTGAGGATAGCTCCTATTGCGTAAAAGTCATGCTTGTGAAAAAGTTCGAATCACTGATGCATGTTCAGTTGTGTTTGTTCTTGATCTCAAGTCATGATTTTTGATGGAATTGCGCCAATTGTTTTCATGAGAGTCGGCCATATCAGAATGCATCGACACACCAAATATGTGTATTCTGAGGCTCATACGTTTGAGGATAGCTCCTATTGGGTAAAAGTCATTCTGGTGAAAAAGTTCGAATCACTGATGCATGTTCAGTTGTGTTTGTTCTTGATCTCAAGTCATGATTTTTGATGGAATTGCGCCAATTTTTTTGATGAGTGTCGGCCATATCAGAATGCATCAACACACCAAATATGTGTATTCTGAGGCTCATACGTTTGAGGATAGCTCCTATTGCGTAAATGTCATGCTGGTGAAAAAGTTCGAATCACTGAATTCATGTTCAGTTGTGTTTGTTCTTGATCTCAAGTCATGATTTTTGATGGAATTGCGCCAATTTTTTTCATGAGTGTCCGCCATATAAGAATGCATCAACACACCAAATATGTGTATTCTGAGGCTCATACGTTTGAGGATAGCTCCTATTGCGTAAAAGTCATGCTTGTGAAAAAGTTCGTATCACTGATGCATGTTCAGTTGTGTTTGTTCTTGATCTCAAGTCATGATTTTTGATGGAATTGCGCCAATTTTTTTCATGAGTTTCGGCCATATCAGAATGCATCAACACACCAAATATGTGTATTCTGAGGCTCATACGTTTGAGGATAGCTCCTATTGCGTAAATGTCATTCTGGTGAAAAAGTTCGAATCACTGATGAATGTTCAGTTGTGTTTGTTCTTGATCTCAAGTCATGATTTTTGATGGAATTGCGCCAATTTTTTTCATGAGTGTCCGCCATATCAGAATGCATCAACACACCAAATAAGTGTATTCTGAGGCTCATACGTTTGAGGATAGCTCCTATTGCGTAAAAGTCATTCTGGTGAAAAATTCGAATCACAGATGCATGTTCAGTTGTGTTTGTTCTTGATCTCAAGTCATGAATTTTGATGGAATTGCGCCAATTTTTTTCATGAGTGTCGGCCATATCAGAATGCATCAACACACCAAATATGTGTTTTCTGAGGCTCATACGTTTGAGGATAGCTCCTATTGCGTAAATGTCATGCTGGTGAAAAAGTTCGAATCACTGATGAATGTTCAGTTGTGTTTGTTCTTGATCTCAAGTCATGTTTTTTGATGGAATTGCGCCAATCTTTTTCATGAGTGTCGGCCATATCAGAATGCATGCACACACCAAATATGTGTATTCTGAGGCTGATACGTTTGTGGATAGCTCCTATTGGGTCATTCTGGTGAAAAAATTCGAATCACAGATGCATGTTCAGTTGTGTTTGTTCTTGATCTCATGTCATGAATTTTGATGGAATTGCGCCAATCTTTTTCATGAGTTTCGGCCATATCAGAATGCATCAACACACCAAATATGTGTATTCTGAGGCTCATACGTTTGAGGATAGCTCCTATTGCGTAAAAGTCATGCTTGTGAAAAAGTTCGTATCACTGATTCATGTTCAGTTGTGTTTGTTCTTGATCTCAAGTCATGTTTTTTGATGGAATTGCGCCAATCTTTTTCATGAGAGTCGGCCATATCAGAATGCATCGACACACCAAATATGTGTATTCTGAGGCTCATACGTTTGAGGATAGCTCCTATTGGGTCATTCTGGTGAAAAAATTCGAATCACAGATGCATGTTCAGTTGTGTTTGTTCTTGATCTCAAGTCATGATTTTTGATGGAATTGCGCCAATTTTTTTCATGAGTGTCCGCCATATCAGAATGCATCGACACACCAAATATGTGTATTCTGAGGCTCATACGTTTGAGGATAGCTCCTATTGGGTAAAAGTCATTCTGGTGAAAAAGTTCGAATCACAGATGCATGTTCAGTTGTGTTTGTTCTTGACCTCAAGTCATGATTTTTGATGGAATTGCGCCAATTTTTTTCATGAGTGTCGGCCATATCAGAATGCATCAACACACCAAATATGTGTATTCTGAGGCTCATACGTTTGAGGATAGCTCCTATTGCGTAAAAGTCATTCTGGTGAAAAAGTTCGAATCACTGATGAATGTTCAGTTGTGTTTGTTCTTGATCTCAAGTCATGATTTTTGATGGAATTGCGCCAATTTTTTTCATGAGTGTCCGCCATATCAGAATGCATCAACACACCAAATAAGTGTATTCTGAGGCTCATACGTTTGAGGATAGCTCCTATTGCGTAAAAGTCATTCTGGTGAAAAAGTTCGTATCACGGATGCATGTTCAGTTGTGTTTGTTCTTGATCTCAAGTCATGATTTTTGATGGAATTGCGCCAATTTTTTTGATGAGTGTCGGCCATATCAGAATGCATCAACACACCAAATATGTGTATTCTGAGGCTCATACGTTTGAGGATAGCTCCTATTGCGTAAATGTCATGCTGGTGAAAAAGTTCGAATCACTGAATTCATGTTCAGTTGTGTTTGTTCTTGATCTCAAGTCATGATTTTTGATGGAATTGCGCCAATTTTTTTCATGAGTGTCCGCCATATAAGAATGCATCAACACACCAAATATGTGTATTCTGAGGCTCATACGTTTGAGGATAGCTCCTATTGCGTAAAAGTCATGCTTGTGAAAAAGTTCGTATCACTGATGCATGTTCAGTTGTGTTTGTTCTTGATCTCAAGTCATGATTTTTGATGGAATTGCGCCAATTTTTTTCATGAGTTTCGGCCATATCAGAATGCATCAACACACCAAATATGTGTATTCTGAGGCTCATACGTTTGAGGATAGCTCCTATTGCGTAAATGTCATTCTGGTGAAAAAGTTCGAATCACTGATGAATGTTCAGTTGTGTTTGTTCTTGATCTCAAGTCATGATTTTTGATGGAATTGCGCCAATTTTTTTCATGAGTGTCCGCCATATCAGAATGCATCAACACACCAAATAAGTGTATTCTGAGGCTCATACGTTTGAGGATAGCTCCTATTGCGTAAAAGTCATTCTGGTGAAAAATTCGAATCACAGATGCATGTTCAGTTGTGTTTGTTCTTGATCTCAAGTCATGAATTTTGATGGAATTGCGCCAATTTTTTTCATGAGTGTCGGCCATATCAGAATGCATCAACACACCAAATATGTGTATTCTGAGGCTCATACGTTTGAGGATAGCTCCTATTGCGTAAATGTCATGCTGGTGAAAAAGTTCGAATCACTGATGAATGTTCAGTTGTGTTTGTTCTTGATCTCAAGTCATGATTTTTGATGGAATTGCGCCAATTTTTTTCATGAGTGTCCGCCATATCAGAATGCATCGACACACCAAATATGTGTATTCTGAGGCTCATACGTTTGAGGATAGCTCCTATTGGGTAAAAGTCATTCTGGTGAAAAAGTTCGAATCACTGATGCATGTTCAGTTGTGTTTGTTCTTGACCTCAAGTCATGATTTTTGATGGAATTGCGCCAATTTTTTTCATGAGTGTCGGCCATATCAGAATGCATCAACACACCAAATATGTGTATTCTGAGGCTCATACGTTTGAGGATAGCTCCTATTGCGTAAATGTCAATCTGGTGAAAAAGTTCGAATCACTGAATTCATGTTCAGTTGTGTTTGTTCTTGATCTCAAGTCATGATTTTTGATGGAATTGCGCCAATTTTTTTCATGAGTGTCCGCCATATAAGAATGCATCAACACACCAAATATGTGTATTCTGAGGCTCATACGTTTGAGGATAGCTCCTATTGCGTAAAAGTCATGCTTGTGAAAAAGTTCGTATCACTGATGCATGTTCAGTTGTGTTTGTTCTTGATCTCAAGTCATGATTTTTGATGGAATTGCGCCAATTTTTTTCATGAGTTTCGGCCATATCAGAATGCATCAACACACCAAATATGTGTATTCTGAGGCTCATACGTTTGAGGATAGCTCCTATTGCGTAAATGTCATTCTGGTGAAAAAGTTCGAATCACTGATGAATGTTCAGTTGTGTTTGTTCTTGATCTCAAGTCATGATTTTTGATGGAATTGCGCCAATTTTTTTCATGAGTGTCCGCCATATCAGAATGCATCAACACACCAAATAAGTGTATTCTGAGGCTCATACGTTTGAGGATAGCTCCTATTGCGTAAAAGTCATTCTGGTGAAAAATTCGAATCACAGATGCATGTTCAGTTGTGTTTGTTCTTGATCTCAAGTCATGAATTTTGATGGAATTGCGCCAATTTTTTTCATGAGTGTCGGCCATATCAGAATGCATCAACACACCAAATATGTGTATTCTGAGGCTCATACGTTTGAGGATAGCTCCTATTGCGTAAATGTCATGCTGGTGAAAAAGTTCGAATCACTGATGAATGTTCAGTTGTGTTTGTTCTTGATCTCAAGTCATGATTTTTGATGGAATTGCGCCAATTTTTTTCATGAGTGTCCGCCATATCAGAATGCATCGACACACCAAATATGTGTATTCTGAGGCTCATACGTTTGAGGATAGCTCCTATTGGGTAAAAGTCATTCTGGTGAAAAAGTTCGAATCACTGATGCATGTTCAGTTGTGTTTGTTCTTGACCTCAAGTCATGATTTTTGATGGAATTGCGCCAATTTTTTTCATGAGTGTCGGCCATATCAGAATGCATGCACACACCAAATATGTGTATTCTGAGGCTGATACGTTTCTGGATAGCTCCTATTGGGTCATTCTGGTGAAAAAATTCGAATCACAGATGCATGTTCAGTTGTGTTTGTTCTTGATCTCATGTCATGAATTTTGATGGAATTGCGCCAATCTTTTTCATGAGTGTCGGCCATATCAGAATGCATCAACACACCAAATATGTGTATTCTGAGGCTCATACGTTTGAGGATAGCTCCTATTGCGTAAAAGTCATGCTGGTGAAAAAGTTCGTATCACTGATTCATGTTCAGTTGTGTTTGTTCTTGATCTCAAGTCATGTTTTTTGATGGAATTGCGCCAATCTTTTTCATGAGTGTCGGCCATATCAGAATGCATGCACACACCAAATATGTGTATTCTGAGGCTGATACGTTTGTGGATAGCTCCTATTGGGTCATTCTGGTGAAAAAATTCGAATCACAGATGCATGTTCAGTTGTGTTTGTTCTTGATCTCATGTCATGAATTTTGATGGAATTGCGCCAATCTTTTTCATGAGTTTCGGCCATATCAGAATGCATCAACACACCAAATATGTGTATTCTGAGGCTCATACGTTTGAGGATAGCTCCTATTGCGTAAAAGTCATGCTTGTGAAAAAGTTCGTATCACTGATTCATGTTCAGTTGTGTTTGTTCTTGATCTCAAGTCATGTTTTTTGATGGAATTGCGCCAATCTTTTTCATGAGAGTCGGCCATATCAGAATGCATCGACACACCAAATATGTGTATTCTGAGGCTCATACGTTTGAGGATAGCTCCTATTGGGTCATTCTGGTGAAAAAATTCGAATCACAGATGCATGTTCAGTTGTGTTTGTTCTTGATCTCAAGTCATGATTTTTGATGGAATTGCGCCAATTTTTTTCATGAGTGTCCGCCATATCAGAATGCATCGACACACCAAATATGTGTATTCTGAGGCTCATACGTTTGAGGATAGCTCCTATTGGGTAAAAGTCATTCTGGTGAAAAAGTTCGAATCACAGATGCATGTTCAGTTGTGTTTGTTCTTGACCTCAAGTCATGATTTTTGATGGAATTGCGCCAATTTTTTTCATGAGTGTCGGCCATATCAGAATGCATCAACACACCAAATATGTGTATTCTGAGGCTCATACGTTTGAGGATAGCTCCTATTGCGTAAATGTCATTCTGGTGAAAAAGTTCGAATCACTGATGAATGTTCAGTTGTGTTTGTTCTTGATCTCAAGTCATGATTTTTGATGGAATTGCGCCAATTTTTTTCATGAGTGTCCGCCATATCAAAAAAGCATCAACACACCAAATAAGTGTATTCTGAGGCTCATACGTTTGAGGATAGCTCCTATTGCGTAAAAGTCATTCTGGTGAAAAAGTTCGTATCACGGATGCATGTTCAGTTGTGTTTGTTCTTGATCTCAAGTCATGATTTTTGATGGAATTGCGCCAATTTTTTTCATGAGTGTCGGCCATATCAGAATGCATCAACACACCAAATATGTGTATTCTGAGGCTCATACGTTTCAGGATAGCTCCTATTGCGTAAAAGTCATGCTTGTGAAAAAGTTCGTATCACTGATGCATGTTCAGTTGTGTTTGTTCTTGATCTCAAGTCATGTTTTTTGATGGAATTGCGCCAATTCTTTTCATGAGAGTCGGCCATATCAGAATGCATCGACACACCAAATATGTGTATTCTGAGGCTCATACGTTTGAGGATAGCTCCTATTGGGTAAAAGTCATTCTGGTGAAAAAGTTCGAATCACTGATGCATGTTCAGTTGTGTTTGTTCTTGACCTCAAGTCATGATTTTTGATGGAATTGCGCCAATTTTTTTGATGAGTGTCGGCCATATCAGAATGCATCAACACACCAAATATGTGTATTCTGAGGCTCATACGTTTGAGGATAGCTCCTATTGCGTAAATGTCATGCTGGTGAAAAAGTTCGAATCACTGAATTCATGTTCAGTTGAGTTTGTTCTTGATCTCAAGTCATGATTTTTGATGGAATTGCGCCAATTTTTTTCATGAGTGTCCGCAATATAAGAATGCATCAACACACCAAATATGTGTATTCTGAGGCTCATACGTTTGAGGATAGCTCCTATTGCGTAAAAGTCATTCTGGTGAAAAAGTTCGTATCACTGATGCATGTTCAGTTGTGTTTGTTCTTGATCTCAAGTCATGATTTTTGATGGAATTGCGCCAATTTTTTTCATGAGTGTCGGCCATATCAGAATGCATGCACACACCAAATATGTGTATTCTGAGGCTGATACGTTTGAGGATAGCTCCTATTGGGTCATTCTGGTGAAAAAATTCGAATCACAGATGCATGTTCAGTTGTGTTTGTTCTTGATCTCAAGTCATGAATTTTGATGGAATTGCGCCAATTTTTTTCATGAGTCTCGGCCATATCAGAATGCATCAACACACCAAATATGTGTATTCTGAGGCTCATACGTTTGAGGATAGCTCCTATTGCGTAAATGTCATGCTGGTGAAAAAGTTCGAATCACTGATGAATGTTCAGTTGTGTTTGTTCTTGATCTCAAGTCATGATTTTTGATGGAATTGCGCCAATTTTTTTCATGAGTTTCGGCCATATCAGAATGCATCAACACACCAAATATGTGTATTCTGAGGCTCATACGTTTGAGGATAGCTCCTATTGCGTAAATGTCATGCTGGTGAAAAAGTTCGAATCACTGATTCATGTTCAGTTGTGTTTGTTCTTGATCTCAAGTCATGATTTTTGATGGAATTGCGCCAATTTTTTTCATGAGTGTCGGCCATATCAGAATGCATCAACACACCAAATATGTGTATTCCGAGGCTCATACGTTTCAGGATAGCTCCTATTGCGTAAAAGTCATGCTTGTGAAAAAGTTCGTATCACTGATGCATGTTCAGTTGTGTTTGTTCTTGATCTCAAGTCATGTTTTTTGATGGAATTGCGCCAATCTTTTTCATGAGAGTCGGCCATATCAGAATGCATCGACACACCAAATATGTGTATTCTGAGGCTCATACGTTTGAGGATAGCTCCTATTGGGTCATTCTGGTGAAAAAATTCGAATCACAGATGCATGTTCAGTTGTGTTTGTTCTTGATCTCAAGTCATGATTTTTGATGGAATTGCGCCAATTTTTTTCATGAGTGTCCGCCATATCAGAATGCATCGACACACCAAATATGTGTATTCTGAGGCTCATACGTTTGAGGATAGCTCCTATTGGGTAAAAGTCATTCTGGTGAAAAAGTTCGAATCACAGATGCATGTTCAGTTGTGTTTGTTCTTGACCTCAAGTCATGATTTTTGATGGAATTGCGCCAATTTTTTTCATGAGTGTCGGCCATATCAGAATGCATCAACACACCAAATATGTGTATTCTGAGGCTCATACGTTTGAGGATAGCTCCTATTGCGTAAATGTCATTCTGGTGAAAAAGTTCGAATCACTGATGAATGTTCAGTTGTGTTTGTTCTTGATCTCAAGTCATGATTTTTGATGGAATTGCGCCAATTTTTTTCATGAGTGTCGGCCATATCAGAATGCATCAACACACCAAATATGTGTATTCTGAGGCTCATACGTTTCAGGATAGCTCCTATTGCGTAAAAGTCATGCTTGTGAAAAAGTTCGTATCACTGATGCATGTTCAGTTGTGTTTGTTCTTGATCTCAAGTCATGTTTTTTGATGGAATTGCGCCAATTGTTTTCATGAGAGTCGGCCATATCAGAATGCATCGACACACCAAATATGTGTATTCTGAGGCTCATACGTTTGAGGATAGCTCCTATTGGGTAAAAGTCATTCTGGTGAAAAAGTTCGAATCACTGATGCATGTTCAGTTGTGTTTGTTCTTGACCTCAAGTCATGATTTTTGATGGAATTGCGCCAATTGTTTTGATGAGTGTCGGCCATATCAGAATGCATCAACACACCAAATATGTGTATTCTGAGGCTCATACGTTTGAGGATAGCTCCTATTGCGTAAATGTCATGCTGGTGAAAAAGTTCGAATCACTGAATTCATGTTCAGTTGAGTTTGTTCTTGATCTCAAGTCATGATTTTTGATGGAATTGCGCCAATTTTTTTCATGAGTGTCCGCAATATAAGAATGCATCAACACACCAAATATGTGTATTCTGAGGCTCATACGTTTGAGGATAGCTCCTATTGCGTAAAAGTCATGCTGGTGAAAAAGTTCGTATCACTGATGCATGTTCAGTTGTGTTTGTTCTTGATCTCAAGTCATGATTTTTGATGGAATTGCGCCAATTTTTTTCATGAGTGTCGGCCATATCAGAATGCATGCACACACCAAATATGTGTATTCTGAGGCTCATACGTTTGAGGATAGCTCCTATTGGGTCATTCTGGTGAAAAAATTCGAATCACAGATGCATGTTCAGTTGTGTTTGTTCTTGATCTCAAGTCATGAATTTTGATGGAATTGCGCCAATTTTTTTCATGAGTCTCGGCCATATCAGAATGCATCAACACACCAAATATGTGTATTCTGAGGCTCATACGTTTGAGGATAGCTCCTATTGCGTAAATGTCATGCTGGTGAAAAAGTTCGAATCACTGATGAATGTTCAGTTGTGTTTGTTCTTGATCTCAAGTCATGATTTTTGATGGAATTGCGCCAATTTTTTTCATGAGTGTCCGCCATATCAGAATGCATCGACACACCAAATATGTGTATTCTGAGGCTCATACGTTTGAGGATAGCTCCTATTGGGTAAAAGTCATTCTGGTGAAAAAGTTCGAATCACTGATGCATGTTCAGTTGTGTTTGTTCTTGACCTCAAGTCATGATTTTTGATGGAATTGCGCCAATTTTTTTCATGAGTGTCGGCCATATCAGAATGCATGCACACACCAAATATGTGTATTCTGAGGCTGATACGTTTGAGGATAGCTCCTATTGGGTCATTCTGGTGAAAAAATTCGAATCACAGATGCATCTTCAGTTGTGTTTGTTCTTGATCTCATGTCATGAATTTTGATGGAATTGCGCCAATCTTTTTTATGAGTTTCGGCCATATCAGAATGCATCAACACACCAAATATGTGTATTCTGAGGCTCATACGTTTGAGGATAGCTCCTATTGCGTAAATGTCATGCTGGTGAAAAAGTTCGAATCACTGATTCATGTTCAGTTGTGTTTGTTCTTGATCTCAAGTCATGATTTTTGATGGAATTGCGCCAATTTTTTTCATGAGTGTCGGCCATATCAGAATGCATCAACACACCAAATATGTGTATTCTGAGGCTCATACGTTTCAGGATAGCTCCTATTGCGTAAAAGTCATGCTTGTGAAAAAGTTCGTATCACTGATGCATGTTCAGTTGTGTTTGTTCTTGATCTCAAGTCATGTTTTTTGATGGAATTGCGCCAATCTTTTTCATGAGAGTCGGCCATATCAGAATGCATCGACACACCAAATATGTGTATTCTGAGGCTCATACGTTTGAGGATAGCTCCTATTGGGTAAAAGTCATTCTGGTGAAAAAGTTCGAATCACTGATGCATGTTCAGTTGTGTTTGTTCTTGACCTCAAGTCATGATTTTTGATGGAATTGCGCCAATTTTTTTGATGAGTGTCGGCCATATCAGAATGCATCAACACACCAAATATGTGTATTCTGAGGCTCATACGTTTGAGGATAGCCCCTATTGCGTAAATGTCATGCTGGTGAAAAAGTTCGAATCACTGAATTCATGTTCAGTTGTGTTTGTTCTTGATCTCAAGTCATGATTTTTGATGGAATTGCGCCAATTTTTTTCATGAGTGTCGGCCATATCAGAATGCATCAACACACCAAATATGTGTATTCTGAGGCTCATACGTTTGAGGATAGCTCCTATTGCGTAAATGTCATTCTGGTGAAAAAGTTCGAATCACTGATGCATGTTCAGTTGTGTTTGTTCTTGATCTCAAGTCATGATTTTTGATGGAATTGCGCCAATTTTTTTGATGAGTGTCGGCCATATCAGAATGCATCAACACACCAAATATGTGTATTCTGAGGCTCATACGTTTGAGGATAGCTCCTATTGCGTAAATGTCATGCTGGTGAAAAAGTTCGAATCACTGATTCATGTTCAGTTGTGTTTGTTCTTGATCTCAAGTCATGATTTTTGATGGAATTGCGCCAATTTTTTTCATGAGTGTCGGCCATATCAGAATGCATCAACACACCAAATATGTGTATTCTGAGGCTCATACGTTTCAGGATAGCTCCTATTGCGTAAAAGTCATGCTTGTGAAAAAGTTCGTATCACTGATGCATGTTCAGTTGTGTTTGTTCTTGATCTCAAGTCATGTTTTTTGATGGAATTGCGCCAATTGTTTTCATGAGAGTCGGCCATATCAGAATGCATCGACACACCAAATATGTGTATTCTGAGGCTCATACGTTTGAGGATAGCTCCTATTGGGTAAAAGTCATTCTGGTGAAAAAGTTCGAATCACTGATGCATGTTCAGTTGTGTTTGTTCTTGACCTCAAGTCATGATTTTTGATGGAATTGCGCCAATTTTTTTCATGAGTGTCGGCCATATCAGAATGCATCAACACACCAAATATGTGTATTCTGAGGCTCATACGTTTGAGGATAGCTCCTATTGCGTAAATGTCATGCTGGTGAAAAAGTTCGAATCACTGAATTCATGTTCAGTTGTGTTTGTTCTTGATCTCAAGTCATGATTTTTGATGGAATTGCGCCAATTTTTTTCATGAGTGTCCGCCATATAAGAATGCATCAACACACCAAATATGTGTATTCTGAGGCTCATACGTTTGAGGATAGCTCCTATTGCGTAAAAGTCATTCTGGTGAAAAAGTTCGTATCACGGATGCATTTTCAGTTGTGTTTGTTCTTGATCTCAAGTCATGATTTTTGATGGAATTGCGCCAATTTTTTTCATGAGTGTCGGCCATATCAGAATGCATCAACACACCAAATATGTGTATTCTGAGGCTCATACGTTTGAGGATAGCTCCTATTGGGTCATTCTGGTGAAAAAATTCGAATCACAGATCCATTTTCAGTTGTGTTTGTTCTTGATCTCAAGTCATTCTTTTTGATGGAATTGCGCCAATTTTTTTCATGAGTGTCGGCCATATCAGAATGCATCGACACACCAAATATGTGTATTCTGAGGCTCATACGTTTGAGGATAGCTCCTATTGGGTAAAAGTCATTCTGGTGAAAAAGTTCGAATCACAGATGCATGTTCAGTTGTGTTTGTTCTTGACCTCAAGTCATGATTTTTGATGGAATTGCGCCAATTTTTTTCATGAGTGTCGGCCATATCAGAATGCATCAACACACCAAATATGTGTATTCTGAGGCTGATACGTTTGAGGATAGCTCCTATTGGGTCATTCTGGTGAAAAAATTCGAATCACAGATGCATGTTCAGTTGTGTTTGTTCTTGATCTCAAGTCATGATTTTTGATGGAATTGCGCCAATTTTTTTCATGAGTGTCGTCATATCAGAATGCATCAACACACCAAATATGTGTATTCTGAGGCTCATACGTTTGAGGATAGCTCCTATTGGGTAAAAGTCATTCTGGTGAAAAAGTTCGAATCACAGATGCATGTTCAGTTGTGTTTGTTCTTGACCTCAAGTCATGATTTTTGATGGAATTGCGCCAATTTTTTTCATGAGTGTCGGCCATATCAGAATGCATCGACACACCAAATATGTGTATTCTGAGGCTCATACGTTTGAGGATAGCTCCTATTGGGTAAAAGTCATTCTGGTGAAAAAGTTCGAATCACGGATGCATGTTCAGTTGTGTTTGTTCTTGATCCCAAGTCATGATTTTTGATGGAATTGCGCCAATTTTTTTCATGAGTGTCGGCCATATCAGAATGCATCAACACACCAAATATGTGTATTCTGAGGCTGATACGTTTGAGGATAGCTCCTATTGGGTCATTCTGGTGAAAAAATTCGAATCACAGATGCATGTTCAGTTGTGTTTGTTCTTGATCTCAAGTCATGATTTTTGATGGAATTGCGCCAATTTTTTTCATGAGTGTCCGCCATATCAGAATGCATCGACACACCAAATATGTGTATTCTGAGGCTCATACGTTTGAGGATAGCTCCTATTGGGTAAAAGTCATTCTGGTGAAAAAATTCGAATCACAGATGCATGTTCAGTTGTGTTTGTTCTTGACCTCAAGTCATGATTTTTGATGGAATTGCGCCAATTTTTTTCATGAGTGTCGGCCATATCAGAATGCATCAACACACCAAATATGTGTATTCTGAGGCTCATACGTTTGAGGATAGCTCCTATTGGGTCATTCTGGTGAAAAAATTCGAATCACAGATGCATGTTCAGTTGTGTTTGTTCTTGATCTCAAGTCATGATTTTTGATGGAATTGCGCCATTTGTTTTCATGAGTGTCGGCCATATCAGAATGCATGCACACACCAAATATGTGTATTCTGAGGCTGATACGTTTGAGGATAGCTCCTATTGGGTCATTCTGGTGAAAAAATTCGAATCACAGATGCATGTTCAGTTGTGTTTGTTCTTGATCTCATGTCATGAATTTTGATGGAATTGCGCCAATCTTTTTCATGAGTTTCGGCCATATCAGAATGCATCAACACACCAAATATGTGTATTCTGAGGCTCATACGTTTGAGGATAGCTCCTATTGCGTAAATGTCATGCTGGTGAAAAAGTTCGAATCACTGATTCATGTTCAGTTGTGTTTGTTCTTGATCTCAAGTCATGATTTTTGATGGAATTGCGCCAATTTTTTTCATGAGTGTCGGCCATATCAGAATGCATCAACACACCAAATATGTGTATTCTGAGGCTCATACGTTTGAGGATAGCTCCTATTGCGTAAAAGTCATGCTTGTGAAAAAGTTCGTATCACTGATGCATGTTCAGTTGTGTTTGTTCTTGATCTCAAGTCATGTTTTTTGATGGAATTGCGCCAATCTTTTTCATGAGAGTCGGCCATATCAGAATGCATCGACACACCAAATATGTGTATTCTGAGGCTCATACGTTTGAGGATAGCTCCTATTGGGTCATTCTGGTGAAAAAATTCGAATCACAGATGCATGTTCAGTTGTGTTTGTTCTTGATCTCAAGTCATGATTTTTGATGGAATTGCGCCAATTTTTTTCATGAGTGTCCGCCATATCAGAATGCATCGACACACCAAATATGTGTATTCTGAGGCTCATACGTTTGAGGATAGCTCCTATTGGGTAAAAGTCATTCTGGTGAAAAAGTTCGAATCACAGATGCATGTTCAGTTGTGTTTGTTCTTGACCTCAAGTCATGATTTTTGATGGAATTGCGCCAATTTTTTTCATGAGTGTCGGCCATATCAGAATGCATCAACACACCAAATATGTGTATTCTGAGGCTCATACGTTTGAGGATAGCTCCTATTGCGTAAATGTCATTCTGGTGAAAAAGTTCGAATCACTGATGAATGTTCAGTTGTGTTTGTTCTTGATCTCAAGTCATGATTTTTGATGGAATTGCGCCAATTTTTTTCATGAGTGTCCGCCATATCAGAATGCATCAACACACCAAATAAGTGTATTCTGAGGCTCATACGTTTGAGGATAGCTCCTATTGCGTAAAAGTCATTCTGGTGAAAAAGTTCGTATCACGGATGCATGTTCAGTTGTGTTTGTTCTTGATCTCAAGTCATGATTTTTGATGGAATTGCGCCAATTTTTTTCATGAGTGTCGGCCATATCAGAATGCATCAACACACCAAATATGTGTATTCTGAGGCTCATACGTTTCAGGATAGCTCCTATTGCGTAAAAGTCATGCTTGTGAAAAAGTTCGTATCACTGATGCATGTTCAGTTGTGTTTGTTCTTGATCTCAAGTCATGTTTGTTGATGGAATTGCGCCAATTGTTTTCATGAGAGTCGGCCATATCAGAATGCATCGACACACCAAATATGTGTATTCTGAGGCTCATACGTTTGAGGATAGCTCCTATTGGGTAAAAGTCATTCTGGTGAAAAAGTTCGAATCACTGATGCATGTTCAGTTGTGTTTGTTCTTGACCTCAAGTCATGATTTTTGATGGAATTGCGCCAATTTTTTTGATGAGTGTCGGCCATATCAGAATGCATCAACACACCAAATATGTGTATTCTGAGGCTCATACGTTTGAGGATAGCTCCTATTGCGTAAATGTCATGCTGGTGAAAAAGTTCGAATCACTGAATTCATGTTCAGTTGAGTTTGTTCTTGATCTCAAGTCATGATTTTTGATGGAATTGCGCCAATTTTTTTCATGAGTGTCCGCAATATAATAATGCATCAACACACCAAATATGTGTATTCTGAGGCTCATACGTTTGAGGATAGCTCCTATTGCGTAAAAGTCATTCTGGTGAAAAACTTCGTATCACTGATGCATGTTCAGTTGTGTTTGTTCTTGATCTCAAGTCATGATTTTTGATGGAATTGCGCCAATTTTTTTCATGAGTGTCGGCCATATCAGAATGCATGCACACACCAAATATGTGTATTCTGAGGCTCATACGTTTCAGGATAGCTCCTATTGGGTCATTCTGGTGAAAAAATTCGAATCACAGATGCATGTTCAGTTGTGTTTGTTCTTGATCTCAAGTCATGAATTTTGATGGAATTGCGCCAATTTTTTTCATGAGTGTCGGCCATACCAGAATGCATCAACACACCAAATATGTGTATTCTGAGGCTCATACGTTTGAGGATAGCTCCTATTGCGTAAATGTCATGCTGGTGAAAAAGTTCGAATCACTGATGAATGTTCAGTTGTGTTTGTTCTTGATCTCAAGTCATGATTTTTGATGGAATTGCGCCAATTTTTTTCATGAGTGTCCGCCATATCAGAATGCATCGACACACCAAATATGTGTATTCTGAGGCTCATACGTTTGAGGATAGCTCCTATTGGGTAAAAGTCATTCTGGTGAAAAAGTTCGAATCACTGATGCATGTTCAGTTGTGTTTGTTCTTGACCTCAAGTCATGATTTTTGATGGAATTGCGCCAATTTTTTTCATGAGTGTCGGCCATATCAGAATGCATGCACACACCAAATATGTGTATTCTGAGGCTGATACGTTTGAGGATAGCTCCTATTGGGTCATTCTGGTGAAAAAATTCGAATCACAGATGCATCTTCAGTTGTGTTTGTTCTTGATCTCAAGTCATGTTTTTTGATGGAATTGCGCCAATCTTTTTTATGAGAGTCGGCCATATCAGAATGCATCGACACACCAAATATGTGTATTCTGAGGCTCATACGTTTGAGGATAGCTCCTATTGGGTAAAAGTCATTCTGGTGAAAAAGTTCGAATCACTGATGCATGTTCAGTTGTGTTTGTTCTTGACCTCAAGTCATGATTTTTGATGGAATTGCGCCAATTTTTTTGATGAGTGTCGGCCATATCAGAATGCATCAACACACCAAATATGTGTATTCTGAGGCTCATACGTTTGAGGATAGCTCCTATTGCGTAAATGTCATTCTGGTGAAAAAGTTCGAATCACTGAATTCATGTTCAGTTGTGTTTGTTCTTGATCTCAAGTCATGATTTTTGATGGAATTGCGCCAATTATTTTCATGAGTGTCCGCCATATAAGAATGCATCAACACACCAAATATGTGTATTCTGAGGCTCATACGTTTGAGGATAGCTCCTATTGGGTAAAAGTCATTCTGGTGAAAAAGTTCGAATCACAGATGCATGTTCAGTTGTGTTTGTTCTTGACCTCAAGTCATGATTTTTGATGGAATTGCGCCAATTTTTTTCATGAGTGTCCGCCATATCAGAATGCATCAACACACCAAATATGTGTATTCTGAGGCTCATACGTTTGAGGATAGCTCCTATTGCGTAAATGTCATTCTGGTGAAAAAGTTCGAATCACTGATGCATGTTCAGTTGTGTTTGTTCTTGATCTCAAGTCATGATTTTTGATGGAATTGCGCCAATTTTTTTGATGAGTGTCGGCCATATCAGAATGCATCAACACACCAAATATGTGTATTCTGAGGCTCATACGTTTGAGGATAGCTCCTATTGCGTAAATGTCATGCTGGTGAAAAAGTTCGAATCACTGATTCATGTTCAGTTGTGTTTGTTCTTGATCTCAAGTCATGATTTTTGATGGAATTGCGCCAATTTTTTTCATGAGTGTCGGCCATATCAGAATGCATCAACACACCAAATATGTGTATTCTGAGGCTCATACGTTTCAGGATAGCTCCTATTGCGTAAAAGTCATGCTTGTGAAAAAGTTCGTATCACTGATGCATGTTCAGTTGTGTTTGTTCTTGATCTCAAGTCATGTTTTTTGATGGAATTGCGCCAATTGTTTTCATGAGAGTCGGCCATATCAGAATGCATCGACACACCAAATATGTGTATTCTGAGGCTCATACGTTTGAGGATAGCTCCTATTGGGTAAAAGTCATTCTGGTGAAAAAGTTCGAATCACTGATGCATGTTCAGTTGTGTTTGTTCTTGACCTCAAGTCATGATTTTTGATGGAATTGCGCCAATTTTTTTCATGAGTGTCGGCCATATCAGAATGCATCAACACACCAAATATGTGTATTCTGAGGCTCATACGTTTGAGGATAGCTCCTATTGGGTCATTCTGGTGAAAAAATTCGAATCACAGATGCATGTTCAGTTGTGTTTGTTCTTGATCTCAAGTCATGATTTTTGATGGAATTGCGCCATTTGTTTTCATGAGTGTCGGCCATATCAGAATGCATCAACACACCAAATATGTGTATTCTGAGGCTCATACGTTTGAGGATAGCTCCTATTGCGTAAATGTCATTCTGGTGAAAAAGTTCGAATCACTGATGCATGTTCAGTTGTGTTTGTTCTTGATCTCAAGTCATGATTTTTGATGGAATTGCGCCAATTTTTTTGATGAGTGTCGGCCATATCAGAATGCATCAACACACCAAATATGTGTATTCTGAGGCTCATACGTTTGAGGATAGCTCCTATTGCGTAAATGTCATGCTGGTGAAAAAGTTCGAATCACTGATTCATGTTCAGTTGTGTTTGTTCTTGATCTCAAGTCATGATTTTTGATGGAATTGCGCCAATTGTTTTCATGAGAGTCGGCCATATCAGAATGCATCGACACACCAAATATGTGTATTCTGAGGCTCATACGTTTGAGGATAGCTCCTATTGGGTAAAAGTCATTCTGGTGAAAAAGTTCGAATCACTGATGCATGTTCAGTTGTGTTTGTTCTTGACCTCAAGTCATGATTTTTGATGGAATTGCGCCAATTTTTTTGATGAGTGTCGGCCATATCAGAATGCATCAACACACCAAATATGTGTATTCTGAGGCTCATACGTTTGAGGATAGCTCCTATTGTGTAAAAGTCATGCTTGTGAAAAAGTTCGTATCACTGATGCATGTTCAGTTGTGTTTGTTCTTGATCTCAAGTCATGTTTTTTGATGGAATTGCGCCAATCTTTTTCATGAGAGTCGGCCATATCAGAATGCATCGACACACCAAATATGTGTATTCTGAGGCTCATACGTTTGAGGATAGCTCCTATTGGGTCATTCTGGTGAAAAAATTCGAATCACAGATGCATGTTCAGTTGTGTTTGTTCTTGATCTCAAGTCATGATTTTTGATGGAATTGCGCCAATTTTTTTCATGAGTGTCCGCCATATCAGAATGCATCGACACACCAAATATGTGTATTCTGAGGCTCATACGTTTGAGGATAGCTCCTATTGGGTAAAAGTCATTCTGGTGAAAAAGTTCGAATCACAGATGCATGTTCAGTTGTGTTTGTTCTTGACCTCAAGTCATGATTTTTGATGGAATTGCGCCAATTTTTTTGATGAGTGTCGGCCATATCAGAATGCATCAACACACCAAATATGTGTATTCTGAGGCTCATACGTTTGAGGATAGCTCCTATTGCGTAAATGTCATGCTGGTGAAAAAGTTCGAATCACTGATTCATGTTCAGTTGTGTTTGTTCTTGATCTCAAGTCATGATTTTTGATGGAATTGCGCCAATTGTTTTCATGAGAGTCGGCCATATCAGAATGCATCGACACACCAAATATGTGTATTCTGAGGCTCATACGTTTGAGGATAGCTCCTATTGGGTAAAAGTCATTCTGGTGAAAAAGTTCGAATCACTGATGCATGTTCAGTTGTGTTTGTTCTTGACCTCAAGTCATGATTTTTGATGGAATTGCGCCAATTTTTTTGATGAGTGTCGGCCATATCAGAATGCATCAACACACCAAATATGTGTATTCTGAGGCTCATACGTTTGAGGATAGCTCCTATTGTGTAAAAGTCATGCTTGTGAAAAAGTTCGTATCACTGATGCATGTTCAGTTGTGTTTGTTCTTGATCTCAAGTCATGTTTTTTGATGGAATTGCGCCAATCTTTTTCATGAGAGTCGGCCATATCAGAATGCATCGACACACCAAATATGTGTATTCTGAGGCTCATACGTTTGAGGATAGCTCCTATTGGGTCATTCTGGTGAAAAAATTCGAATCACAGATGCATGTTCAGTTGTGTTTGTTCTTGATCTCAAGTCATGATTTTTGATGGAATTGCGCCAATTTTTTTCATGAGTGTCCGCCATATCAGAATGCATCGACACACCAAATATGTGTATTCTGAGGCTCATACGTTTGAGGATAGCTCCTATTGGGTAAAAGTCATTCTGGTGAAAAAGTTCGAATCACAGATGCATGTTCAGTTGTGTTTGTTCTTGACCTCAAGTCATGATTTTTGATGGAATTGCGCCAATTTTTTTCATGAGTGTCGGCCATATCAGAATGCATCAACACACCAAATATGTGTATTCTGAGGCTCATACGTTTGAGGATAGCTCCTATTGCGTAAATGTCATTCTGGTGAAAAAGTTCGAATCACTGATGAATGTTCAGTTGTGTTTGTTCTTGATCTCAAGTCATGATTTTTGATGGAATTGCGCCAATTTTTTTCATGAGTGTCCGCCATATCAGAATGCATCAACACACCAAATAAGTGTATTCTGAGGCTCATACGTTTGAGGATAGCTCCTATTGGGTAAAAGTCATTCTGGTGAAAAAGTTCGTATCACGGATGCATGTTCAGTTGTGTTTGTTCTTGATCTCAAGTCATGATTTTTGATGGAATTGCGCCAATTTTTTTCATGAGTGTCGGCCATATCAGAATGCATCAACACACCAAATATGTGTATTCTGAGGCTCATACGTTTCAGGATAGCTCCTATTGCGTAAAAGTCATGCTTGTGAAAAAGTTCGTATCACTGATGCATGTTCAGTTGTGTTTGTTCTTGATCTCAAGTCATGTTTTTTGATGGAATTGCGCCAATTGTTTTCATGAGAGTCGGCCATATCAGAATGCATCGACACACCAAATATGTGTATTCTGAGGCTCATACGTTTGAGGATAGCTCCTATTGGGTCATTCTGGTGAAAAAATTCGAATCACAGATGCATGTTCAGTTGTGTTTGTTCTTGATCTCAAGTCATGAATTTTGATGGAATTGCGCCAATTTTTTTCATGAGTGTCGGCCATATCAGAATGCATCAACACACCAAATATGTGTATTCTGAGGCTCATACGTTTGAGGATAGCTCCTATTGGGTAAATGTCATGCTGGTGAAAAAGTTCGAATCACTGATGAATGTTCAGTTGTGTTTGTTCTTGATCTCAAGTCATGATTTTTGATGGAATTGCGCCAATTTTTTTCATGAGTGTCCGCCATATCAGAATGCATGCACACACCAAATATGTGTATTCTGAGGCTGATACGTTTGAGGATAGCTCCTATTGGGTCATTCTGGTGAAAAAATTCGAATCACAGATGCATGTTCAGTTGTGTTTGTTCTTGATCTCAAGTCATGTTTTTTGATGGAATTGCGCCAATCTTTTTCATGAGAGTCGGCCATATCAGAATGCATCGACACACCAAATATGTGTATTCTGAGGCTCATACGTTTGAGGATAGCTCCTATTGGGTAAAAGTCATTCTGGTGAAAAAGTTCGAATCACTGATGCATGTTCAGTTGTGTTTGTACTTGACCTCAAGTCATGATTTTTGATGGAATTGCGCCAATTTTTTTGATGAGTGTCGGCCATATCAGAATGCATCAACACACCAAATATGTGTATTCTGAGGCTCATACGTTTGAGGATAGCTCCTATTGCGTAAATGTCATTCTGGTGAAAAAGTTCGAATCACTGAATTCATGTTCAGTTGTGTTTGTTCTTGATCTCAAGTCATGATTTTTGATGGAATTGCGCCAATTATTTTCATGAGTGTCCGCCATATAAGAATGCATCAACACACCAAATATGTGTATTCTGAGGCTCATACGTTTGAGGATAGCTCCTATTGGGTAAAAGTCATTCTGGTGAAAAAGTTCGAATCACAGATGCATGTTCAGTTGTGTTTGTTCTTGACCTCAAGTCATGATTTTTGATGGAATTGCGCCAATTTTTTTCATGAGTGTCCGCCATATCAGAATGCATCAACACACCAAATATGTGTATTCTGAGGCTCATACGTTTGAGGATAGCTCCTATTGCGTAAATGTCATTCTGGTGAAAAAGTTCGAATCACTGATGCATGTTCAGTTGTGTTTGTTCTTGATCTCAAGTCATGATTTTTGATGGAATTGCGCCAATTTTTTTGATGAGTGTCGGCCATATCAGAATGCATCAACACACCAAATATGTGTATTCTGAGGCTCATACGTTTGAGGATAGCTCCTATTGCGTAAATGTCATGCTGGTGAAAAAGTTCGAATCACTGATTCATGTTCAGTTGTGTTTGTTCTTGATCTCAAGTCATGATTTTTGATGGAATTGCGCCAATTTTTTTCATGAGTGTCGGCCATATCAGAATGCATCAACACACCAAATATGTGTATTCTGAGGCTCATACGTTTCAGGATAGCTCCTATTGCGTAAAAGTCATGCTTGTGAAAAAGTTCGTATCACTGATGCATGTTCAGTTGTGTTTGTTCTTGATCTCAAGTCATGTTTTTTGATGGAATTGCGCCAATTGTTTTCATGAGAGTCGGCCATATCAGAATGCATCGACACACCAAATATGTGTATTCTGAGGCTCATACGTTTGAGGATAGCTCCTATTGGGTAAAAGTCATTCTGGTGAAAAAGTTCGAATCACTGATGCATGTTCAGTTGTGTTTGTTCTTGACCTCAAGTCATGATTTTTGATGGAATTGCGCCAATTTTTTTGATGAGTGTCGGCCATATCAGAATGCATCAACACACCAAATATGTGTATTCTGAGGCTCATACGTTTGAGGATAGCTCCTATTGGGTCATTCTGGTGAAAAAATTCGAATCACTGATTCATGTTCAGTTGTGTTTGTTCTTGATCTCAAGTCATGATTTTTGATGGAATTGCGCCATTTGTTTTCATGAGTGTCGGCCATATCAGAATGCATCAACACACCAAATATGTGTATTCTGAGGCTCATACGTTTGAGGATAGCTCCTATTGCGTAAATGTCATTCTGGTGAAAAAGTTCGAATCACTGATGCATGTTCAGTTGTGTTTGTTCTTGATCTCAAGTCATGATTTTTGATGGAATTGCGCCAATTTTTTTGATGAGTGTCGGCCATATCAGAATGCATCAACACACCAAATATGTGTATTCTGAGGCTCATACGTTTGAGGATAGCTCCTATTGCGTAAATGTCATGCTGGTGAAAAAGTTCGAATCACTGATTCATGTTCAGTTGTGTTTGTTCTTGATCTCAAGTCATGATTTTTGATGGAATTGCGCCAATTTTTTTCATGAGTGTCGGCCATATCAGAATGCATCAACACACCAAATATGTGTATTCTGAGGCTCATACGTTTCAGGATAGCTCCTATTGCGTAAAAGTCATGCTTGTGAAAAAGTTCGTATCACTGATGCATGTTCAGTTGTGTTTGTTCTTGATCTCAAGTCATGTTTTTTGATGGAATTGCGCCAATTGTTTTCATGAGAGTCGGCCATATCAGAATGCATCGACACACCAAATATGTGTATTCTGAGGCTCATACGTTTGAGGATAGCTCCTATTGGGTAAAAGTCATTCTGGTGAAAAAGTTCGAATCACTGATGCATGTTCAGTTGTGTTTGTTCTTGACCTCAAGTCATGATTTTTGATGGAATTGCGCCAATTTTTTTGATGAGTGTCGGCCATATCAGAATGCATCAACACACCAAATATGTGTATTCTGAGGCTCATACGTTTGAGGATAGCTCCTATTGGGTCATTCTGGTGAAAAAATTCGAATCACAGATGCATGTTCAGTTGTGTTTGTTCTTGATCTCAAGTCATGATTTTTGATGGAATTGCGCCATTTGTTTTCATGAGTGTCGGCCATATCAGAATGCATCAACACACCAAATATGTGTATTCTGAGGCTCATACGTTTGAGGATAGCTCCTATTGCGTAAATGTCATGCTGGTGAAAAAGTTCGAATCACTGAATTCATGTTCAGTTGTGTTTGTTCTTGATCTCAAGTCATGATTTTTGATGGAATTGCGCCAATTTTTTTCATGAGTGTCCGCCATATAAGAATGCATCAACACACCAAATATGTGTATTCTGAGGCTCATACGTTTGAGGATAGCTCCTATTGCGTAAAAGTCATTCTGGTGAAAAAGTTCGTATCACTGATGCATGTTCAGTTGTGTTTGTTCTTGATCCCAAGTCATGATTTTTGATGGAATTGCGCCAATTTTTTTCATGAGTGTCGGCCATATCAGAATGCATCAACACACCAAATATGTGTATTCTGAGGCTCATACGTTTGAGGATAGCTCCTATTGGGTCATTCTGGTGAAAAAATTCGAATCACAGATGCATGTTCAGTTGTGTTTGTTCTTGATCTCAAGTCATGATTTTTGATGGAATTGCGCCAATTTTTTTCATGAGTGTCCGCCATATCAGAATGCATCGACACACCAAATATGTGTATTCTGAGGCTCATACGTTTGAGGACAGCTCCTATTGGGTAAAAGTCATTCTGGTGAAAAAGTTCGAATCACTGATGTATGTTCAGTTGTGTTTGTTCTTGACCTCAAGTCATGATTTTTGATGGAATTGCGCCAATTTTTTTGATGAGTGTCGGCCATATCAGAATGCATCAACACACCAAATATGTGTATTCTGAGGCTCATACGTTTGAGGATAGCTCCTATTGGGTCATTCTGGTGAAAAAATTCGAATCACAGATGCATGTTCAGTTGTGTTTGTTCTTGACCTCAAGTCATGATTTTTGATGGAATTGCGCCAATTTTTTTCATGAGTGTCGGCCATATCAGAATGCATCAACACACCAAATATGTGTATTCTGAGGCTCATACGTTTGAGGATAGCTCCTATTGCGTAAATGTCATTCTGGTGAAAAAGTTCGAATCACTGATGAATGTTCAGTTGTGTTTGTTCTTGATCTCAAGTCATGATTTTTGATGGAATTGCGCCAATTTTTTTCATGAGTGTCCGCCATATCAGAATGCATCAACACACCAAATAAGTGTATTCTGAGGCTCATACGTATGAGGATAGCTCCTATTGCGTAAAAGTCATTCTGGTGAAAAAGTTCGTATCACGGATGCATGTTCAGTTGTGTTTGTTCTTGATCTCAAGTCATGATTTTTGATGGAATTGCGCCAATTTTTTTCATGAGTGTCGGCCATATCAGAATGCATCAACACACCAAATATGTGTATTCTGAGGCTCATACGTTTCAGGATAGCTCCTATTGCGTAAAAGTCATGCTTGTGAAAAAGTTCGTATCACTGATGCATGTTCAGTTGTGTTTGTTCTTGATCTCAAGTCATGTTTTTTGATGGAATTGCGCCAATTGTTTTCATGAGAGTCGGCCATATCAGAATGCATCGACACACCAAATATGTGTATTCTGAGGCTCATACGTTTGAGGATAGCTCCTATTGGGTAAAAGTCATTCTGGTGAAAAAGTTCGAATCACTGATGCATGTTCAGTTGTGTTTGTTCTTGACCTCAAGTCATGATTTTTGATGGAATTGCGCCAATTTTTTTGATGAGTGTCGGCCATATCAGAATGCATCAACACACCAAATATGTGTATTCTGAGGCTCATACGTTTGAGGATAGCTCCTATTGCGTAAATGTCATGCTGGTGAAAAAGTTCGAATCACTGAATTCATGTTCAGTTGAGTTTGTTCTTGATCTCAAGTCATGATTTTTGATGGAATTGCGCCAATTTTTTTCATGAGTGTCCGCCATATCAGAATGCATCAACACACCAAATATGTGTATTCTGAGGCTCATACGTTTGAGGATAGCTCCTATTGCGTAAATGTCATTCTGGTGAAAAAGTTCGAATCACTGATGCATGTTCAGTTGTGTTTGTTCTTGATCTCAAGTCATGATTTTTGATGGAATTGCGCCAATTTTTTTGATGAGTGTCGGCCATATCAGAATGCATCAACACACCAAATATGTGTATTCTGAGGCTCATACGTTTGAGGATAGCTCCTATTGCGTAAATGTCATGCTGGTGAAAAAGTTCGAATCACTGATTCATGTTCAGTTGTGTTTGTTCTTGATCTCAAGTCATGATTTTTGATGGAATTGCGCCAATTTTTTTCATGAGTGTCGGCCATATCAGAATGCATCAACACACCAAATATGTGTATTCTGAGGCTCATACGTTTCAGGATAGCTCCTATTGCGTAAAAGTCATGCTTGTGAAAAAGTTCGTATCACTGATGCATGTTCAGTTGTGTTTGTTCTTGATCTCAAGTCATGATTTTTGATGGAATTGCGCCAATTGTTTTCATGAGAGTCGGCCATATCAGAATGCATCGACACACCAAATATGTGTATTCTGAGGCTCATACGTTTGAGGATAGCTCCTATTGGGTAAAAGTCATTCTGGTGAAAAAGTTCGAATCACTGATGCATGTTCAGTTGTGTTTGTTCTTGACCTCAAGTCATGATTTTTGATGGAATTGCGCCAATTTTTTTGATGAGTGTCGGCCATATCAGAATGCATCAACACACCAAATATGTGTATTCTGAGGCTCATACGTTTGAGGATAGCTCCTATTGGGTCATTCTGGTGAAAAAATTCGAATCACTGATGCATGTTCAGTTGTGTTTGTTCTTGATCTCAAGTCATGATTTTTGATGGAATTGCGCCATTTGTTTTCATGAGTGTCGGCCATATCAGAATGCATCAACACACCAAATATGTGTATTCTGAGGCTCATACGTTTCAGGATAGCTCCTATTGCGTAAATGTCATTCTGGTGAAAAAGTTCGAATCACTGATGCATGTTCAGTTGTGTTTGTTCTTGATCTCAAGTCATGATTTTTGATGGAATTGCGCCAATTTTTTTGATGAGTGTCGGCCATATCAGAATGCATCAACACACCAAATATGTGTATTCTGAGGCTCATACGTTTGAGGATAGCTCCTATTGCGTAAATGTCATGCTGGTGAAAAAGTTCGAATCACTGATTCATGTTCAGTTGTGTTTGTTCTTGATCTCAAGTCATGATTTTTGATGGAATTGCGCCAATTTTTTTCATGAGTGTCGGCCATATCAGAATGCATCAACACACCAAATATGTGTATTCTGAGGCTCATACGTTTCAGGATAGCTCCTATTGCGTAAAAGTCATGCTTGTGAAAAAGTTCGTATCACAGATGCATGTTCAGTTGTGTTTGTTCTTGATCTCAAGTCATGTTTTTTGATGGAATTGCGCCAATTGTTTTCATGAGAGTCGGCCATATCAGAATGCATCGACACACCAAATATGTGTATTCTGAGGCTCATACGTTTGAGGATAGCTCCTATTGGGTAAAAGTCATTCTGGTGAAAAAGTTCGAATCACTGATGCATGTTCAGTTGTGTTTGTTCTTGACCTCAAGTCATGATTTTTGATGGAATTGCGCCAATTTTTTTGATGAGTGTCGGCCATATCAGAATGCATCAACACACCAAATAAGTGTATTCTGAGGCTCATACGTTTGAGGATAGCTCCTATTGGGTCATTCTGGTGAAAAAATTCGAATCACAGATGCATGTTCAGTAGTGTTTGTTCTTGATCTCAAGTCATGATTTTTGATGGAATTGCGCCATTTGTTTTCATGAGTGTCGGCCATATCAGAATGCATCAACACACCAAATATGTGTATTCTGAGGCTCATACGTTTGAGGATAGCTCCTATTGCGTAAATGTCATGCTGGTGAAAAAGTTCGAATCACTGAATTCATGTTTAGTTGTGTTTGTTCTTGATCTCAAGTCATGATTTTTGATGGAATTGCGCCAATTTTTTTCATGAGTGTCCGCCATATAAGAATGCATCAACACACCAAATATGTGTATTCTGAGGCTCATACGTTTGAGGATAGCTCCTATTGCGTAAAAGTCATTCTGGTGAAAAAGTTCGTATCACTGATGCATGTTCAGTTGTGTTTGTTCTTGATCCCAAGTCATGATTTTTGATGGAATTGCGCCAATTTTTTTGATGAGTGTCGGCCATATCAGAATGCATCAACACACCAAATATGTGTATTCTGAGGCTCATACGTTTGAGGATAGCTCCTATTGGGTCATTCTGGTGAAAAAATTCGAATCACAGATGCATGTTCAGTTGTGTTTGTTCTTGATCTCAAGTCATGATTTTTGATGGAATTGCGCCAATTTTTTTCATGAGTGTCCGCCATATCAGAATGCATCGACACACCAAATATGTGTATTCTGAGGCTCATACGTTTGAGGATAGCTCCTATTGGGTAAAAGTCATTCTGGTGAAAAAGTTCGAATCACAGATGCATGTTCAGTTGTGTTTGTTCTTGACCTCAAGTCATGATTTTTGATGGAATTGCGCCAATTTTTTTCATGAGTGTCGGCCATATCAGAATGCATCAACACACCAAATATGTGTATTCTGAGGCTGATACGTTTGAGGATAGCTCCTATTGGGTCATTCTGGTGAAAAAATTCGAATCACAGATGCATGTTCAGTTGTGTTTGTTCTTGATCTCAAGTCATGATTTTTGATGGAATTGCGCCAATTTTTTTCATGAGTGTCCGCCATATCAGAATGCATCGACACACCAAATATGTGTATTCTGAGGCTCATACGTTTGAGGATAGCTCCTATTGGGTAAAAGTCATTCTGGTGAAAAAGTTCGAATCACAGATGCATGTTCAGTTGTGTTTGTTCTTGACCTCAAGTCATGATTTTTGATGGAATTGCGCCAATTTTTTTCATGAGTGTCGGCCATATCAGAATGCATCAACACACCAAATATGTGTATTCTGAGGCTGATACGTTTGAGGATAGCTCCTATTGGGTCATTCTGGTGAAAAAATTCGAATCACAGATGCATGTTCAGTTGTGTTTGTTCTTGATCTCAAGTCATGATTTTTGATGGAATTGCGCCAATTTTTTTCATGAGTGTCGTCATATCAGAATGCATCGACACACCAAATATGTGTATTCTGAGGCTCATACGTTTGAGGATAGCTCCTATTGCGTAAAAGTCATGCTGGTGAAAAAGTTCGAATCACAGATGCATGTTCAGTTGTGTTTGTTCTTGACCTCAAGTCATGATTTTTGATGGAATTGCGCCAATTTTTTTCATGAGTGTCGGCCATATCAGAATGCATCAACACACCAAATATGTGTATTCTGAGGCTCATACGTTTGAGGATAGCTCCTATTGCGTAAATGTCATTCTGGTGAAAAAGTTCGAATCACTGATGCATGTTCAGTTGTGTTTGTTCTTGATCTCAAGTCATGATTTTTGATGGAATTGCGCCAATTTTTTTCATGAGTGTCGGCCATATCAGAATGCATCAACACACCAAATATGTGTATTCTGAGGCTCATACGTTTGAGGATAGCTCCTATTGCGTAAATGTCATGCTGGTGAAAAAGTTCGAATCACTGATTCATGTTCAGTTGTGTTTGTTCTTGATCTCAAGTCATGATTTTTGATGGAATTGCGCCAATTTTTTTCATGAGTGTCGGCCATATCAGAATGCATCAACACACCAAATATGTGTATTCTGAGGCTCATACGTTTCAGGATAGCTCCTATTGCGTAAAAGTCATGCTTGTGAAAAAGTTCGTATCACTGATGCATGTTCAGTTGTGTTTGTTCTTGATCTCAAGTCATGTTTTTTGATGGAATTGCGCCAATTGTTTTCATGAGAGTCGGCCATATCAGAATGCATCGACACACCAAATATGTGTATTCTGAGGCTCATACGTTTGAGGATAGCTCCTATTGGGTAAAAGTCATTCTGGTGAAAAAGTTCGAATCACTGATGCATGTTCAGTTGTGTTTGTTCTTGACCTCAAGTCATGATTTTTGATGGAATTGCGCCAATTTTTTTGATGAGTGTCGGCCATATCAGAATGCATCAACACACCAAATATGTGTATTCTGAGGCTCATACGTTTGAGGATAGCTCCTATTGGGTCATTCTGGTGAAAAAATTCGAATCACAGATGCATGTTCAGTTGTGTTTGTTCTTGATCTCAAGTCATGATTTTTGATGGAATTGCGCCATTTGTTTTCATGAGTGTCGGCCATATCAGAATGCATCAACACACCAAATATGTGTATTCTGAGGCTCATACGTTTCAGGATAGCTCCTATTGCGTAAATGTCATTCTGGTGAAAAAGTTCGAATCACTGATGCATGTTCAGTTGTGTTTGTTCTTGATCTCAAGTCATGATTTTTGATGGAATTGCGCCAATTTTTTTCATGAGTGTCGGCCATATCAGAATGCATCAACACACCAAATATGTGTATTCTGAGGCTCATACGTTTGAGGATAGCTCCTATTGCGTAAATGTCATGCTGGTGAAAAAGTTCGAATCACTGATTCATGTTCAGTTGTGTTTGTTCTTGATCTCAAGTCATGATTTTTGATGGAATTGCGCCAATTTTTTTCATGAGTGTCGGCCATATCAGAATGCATCAACACACCAAATATGTGTATTCTGAGGCTCATACGTTTCAGGATAGCTCCTATTGCGTAAAAGTCATGCTTGTGAAAAAGTTCGTATCACTGATGCATGTTCAGTTGTGTTTGTTCTTGATCTCAAGTCATGTTTTTTGATGGAATTGCGCCAATTGTTTTCATGAGAGTCGGCCATATCAGAATGCATCGACACACCAAATATGTGTATTCTGAGGCTCATACGTTTGAGGATAGCTCCTATTGGGTAAAAGTCATTCTGGTGAAAAAGTTCGAATCACAGATGCATGTTCAGTTGTGTTTGTTCTTGACCTCAAGTCATGATTTTTGATGGAATTGCGCCAATTTTTTTGATGAGTGTCGGCCATATCAGAATGCATCAACACACCAAATATGTGTATTCTGAGGCTCATACGTTTGAGGATAGCTCCTATTGGGTCATTCTGGTGAAAAAATTCGAATCACAGATGCATGTTCAGTTGTGTTTGTTCTTGATCTCAAGTCATGATTTTTGATGGAATTGCGCCATTTGTTTTCATGAGTGTCGGCCATATCAGAATGCATCAACACACCAAATATGTGTATTCTGAGGCTCATACGTTTGAGGATAGCTCCTATTGCGTAAATGTCATGCTGGTGAAAAAGTTCGAATCACTGAATTCATGTTCAGTTGTGTTTGTTCTTGATCTCAAGTCATGATTTTTGATGGAATTGCGCCAATTTTTTTCATGAGTGTCCGCCATATAAGAATGCATCAACACACCAAATATGTGTATTCTGAGGCTCATACGTTTGAGGATAGCTCCTATTGCGTAAAAGTCAATCTGGTGAAAAAGTTCGTATCACTGATGCATGTTCAGTTGTGTTTGTTCTTGATCCCAAGTCATGATTTTTGATGGAATTGCGCCAATTTTTTTCATGAGTGTCGGCCATATCAGAATGCATCAACACACCAAATATGTGTATTCTGAGGCTCATACGTTTGAGGATAGCTCCTATTGGGTCATTCTGGTGAAAAAATTCGAATCACAGATGCATGTTCAGTTGTGTTTGTTCTTGATCTCAAGTCATGATTTTTGATGGAATTGCGCCAATTTTTTTCATGAGTGTCGGCCATATCAGAATGCATCAACACACCAAATATGTGTATTCTGAGGCTCATACGTTTGAGGATAGCTCCTATTGCGTAAATGTCATTCTGGTGAAAAAGTTCGAATCACTGATGCATGTTCAGTTGTGTTTGTTCTTGATCTCAAGTCATGATTTTTGATGGAATTGCGCCAATTTTTTTCATGAGTGTCGGCCATATCAGAATGCATCAACACACCAAATATGTGTATTCTGAGGCTCATACGTTTGAGGATAGCTCCTATTGCGTAAATGTCATGCTGGTGAAAAAGTTCGAATCACTGATTCATGTTCAGTTGTGTTTGTTCTTGATCTCAAGTCATGATTTTTGATGGAATTGCGCCAATTTTTTTCATGAGTGTCGGCCATATCAGAATGCATCAACACACCAAATATGTGTATTCTGAGGCTCATACGTTTCAGGATAGCTCCTATTGCGTAAAAGTCATGCTTGTGAAAAAGTTCGTATCACTGATGCATGTTCAGTTGTGTTTGTTCTTGATCTCAAGTCATGTTTTTTGATGGAATTGCGCCAATTGTTTTCATGAGAGTCGGCCATATCAGAATGCATCGACACACCAAATATGTGTATTCTGAGGCTCATACGTTTGAGGATAGCTCCTATTGGGTAAAAGTCATTCTGGTGAAAAAGTTCGAATCACTGATGCATGTTCAGTTGTGTTTGTTCTTGACCTCAAGTCATGATTTTTGATGGAATTGCGCCAATTTTTTTGATGAGTGTCGGCCATATCAGAATGCATCAACACACCAAATATGTGTATTCTGAGGCTCATACGTTTGAGGATAGCTCCTATTGGGTCATTCTGGTGAAAAAATTCGAATCACAGATGCATGTTCAGTTGTGTTTGTTCTTGATCTCAAGTCATGATTTTTGATGGAATTGCGCCATTTGTTTTCATGAGTGTCGGCCATATCAGAATGCATCAACACACCAAATATGTGTATTCTGAGGCTCATACGTTTCAGGATAGCTCCTATTGCGTAAATGTCATTCTGGTGAAAAAGTTCGAATCACTGATGCATGTTCAGTTGTGTTTGTTCTTGATCTCAAGTCATGATTTTTGATGGAATTGCGCCAATTTTTTTCATGAGTGTCGGCCATATCAGAATGCATCAACACACCAAATATGTGTATTCTGAGGCTCATACGTTTGAGGATAGCTCCTATTGCGTAAATGTCATGCTGGTGAAAAAGTTCGAATCACTGATGCATGTTCAGTTGTGTTTGTTCTTGATCTCAAGTCATGATTTTTGATGGAATTGCGCCAATTTTTTTCATGAGTGTCGGCCATATCAGAATGCATCAACACACCAAATATGTGTATTCTGAGGCTCATACGTTTCAGGATAGCTCCTATTGCGTAAAAGTCATTCTGGTGAAAAAGTTCGTATCACTGATGCATGTTCAGTTGTGTTTGTTCTTGATCTCAAGTCATGTTTTTTGATGGAATTGCGCCAATTGTTTTCATGAGAGTCGGCCATATCAGAATGCATCGACACACCAAATATGTGTATTCTGAGGCTCATACGTTTGAGGATAGCTCCTATTGGGTAAAAGTCATTCTGGTGAAAAAGTTCGAATCACAGATGCATGTTCAGTTGTGTTTGTTCTTGACCTCAAGTCATGATTTTTGATGGAATTGCGCCAATTTTTTTGATGAGTGTCGGCCATATCAGAATGCATCAACACACCAAATATGTGTATTCTGAGGCTCATACGTTTGAGGATAGCTCCTATTGGGTCATTCTGGTGAAAAAATTCGAATCACAGATGCATGTTCAGTTGTGTTTGTTCTTGATCTCAAGTCATGATTTTTGATGGAATTGCGCCATTTGTTTTCATGAGTGTCGGCCATATCAGAATGCATCAACACACCAAATATGTGTATTCTGAGGCTCATACGTTTGAGGATAGCTCCTATTGCGTAAATGTCATGCTGGTGAAAAAGTTCGAATCACTGAATTCATGTTCAGTTGTGTTTGTTCTTGATCTCAAGTCATGATTTTTGATGGAATTGCGCCAATTTTTTTCATGAGTGTCCGCCATATAAGAATGCATCAACACACCAAATATGTGTATTCTGAGGCTCATACGTTTGAGGATAGCTCCTATTGCGTAAAAGTCATTCTGGTGAAAAAGTTCGTATCACTGATGCATGTTCAGTTGTGTTTGTTCTTGATCCCAAGTCATGATTTTTGATGGAATTGCGCCAATTTTTTTCATGAGTGTCGGCCATATCAGAATGCATCAACACACCAAATATGTGTATTCTGAGGCTCATACGTTTGAGGATAGCTCCTATTGGGTCATTCTGGTGAAAAAATTCGAATCACAGATGCATGTTCAGTTGTGTTTGTTCTTGATCTCAAGTCATGATTTTTGATGGAATTGCGCCAATTTTTTTCATGAGTGTCCGCCATATCAGAATGCATCGACACACCAAATATGTGTATTCTGAGGCTCATACGTTTGAGGATAGCTCCTATTGGGTAAAAGTCATTCTGGTGAAAAAGTTCGAATCACAGATGCATGTTCAGTTGTGTTTGTTCTTGACCTCAAGTCATGATTTTTGATGGAATTGCGCCAATTTTTTTCATGAGTGTCGGCCATATCAGAATGCATCAACACACCAAATATGTGTATTCTGAGGCTCATACGTTTGAGGATAGCTCCTATTGGGTCATTCTGGTGAAAAAATTCGAATCACAGATGCATGTTCAGTTGTGTTTGTTCTTGATCTCAAGTCATGATTTTTGATGGAATTGCGCCAATTTTTTTCATGAGTGTCCGCCATATCAGAATGCATCGACACACCAAATATGTGTATTCTGAGGCTCATACGTTTGAGGATAGCTCCTATTGCGTAAATGTCATGCTGGTGAAAAAGTTCGAATCACTGATGAATGTTCAGTTGTGTTTGTTCTTGATCTCAAGTCATGATTTTTGATGGAATTGCGCCAATTTTTTTCATGAGTGTCCGCCATATCAGAATGCATCGACACACCAAATATGTGTATTCTGAGGCTCATACGTTTGAGGATAGCTCCTATTGGGTAAAAGTCATTCTGGTGAAAAAGTTCGAATCACTGATGCATGTTCAGTTGTGTTTGTTCTTGACCTCAAGTCATGATTTTTGATGGAATTGCGCCAATTTTTTTCATGAGTGTCGGCCATATCAGAATGCATGCACACACCAAATATGTGTATTCTGAGGCTGATACGTTTGAGGATAGCTCCTATTGGGTCATTCTGGTGAAAAAATTCGAATCACAGATGCATCTTCAGTTGTGTTTGTTCTTGATCTCATGTCATGAATTTTGATGGAATTGCGCCAATCTTTTTCATGAGTTTCGGCCATATCAGAATGCATCAACACACCAAATATGTGTATTCTGAGGCTCATACGTTTGAGGATAGCTCCTATTGCGTAAATGTCATGCTGGTGAAAAAGTTCGAATCACTGATTCATGTTCAGTTGTGTTTGTTCTTGATCTCAAGTCATGATTTTTGATGGAATTGCGCCAATTTTTTTCATGAGTGTCGGCCATATCAGAATGCATCAACACACCAAATATGTGTATTCTGAGGCTCATACGTTTCAGGATAGCTCCTATTGCGTAAAAGTCATTCTGGTGAAAAAGTTCGTATCACTGATGCATGTTCAGTTGTGTTTGTTCTTGATCTCAAGTCATGTTTTTTGATGGAATTGCGCCAATCTTTTTCATGAGAGTCGGCCATATCAGAATGCATCGACACACCAAATATGTGTATTCTGAGGCTCATACGTTTGAGGATAGCTCCTATTGGGTAAAAGTCATTCTGGTGAAAAAGTTCGAATCACTGATGCATGTTCAGTTGTGTTTGTTCTTGATCTCAAGTCATGTTTTTTGATGGAATTGCGCCAATTTTTTTCATGAGTGTCGGCCATATCAGAATGCATGCACACACCAAATATGTGTATTCTGAGGCTGATACGTTTGAGGATAGCTCCTATTGGGTCATTCTGGTGAAAAAATTCGAATCACAGATGCATCTTCAGTTGTGTTTGTTCTTGACCTCAAGTCATGATTTTTGATGGAATTGCGCCAATTTTTTTGATGAGTGTCGGCCATATCAGAATGCATCAACACACCAAATATGTGTATTCTGAGGCTCATACGTTTGAGGATAGCTCCTATTGCGTAAATGTCATTCTGGTGAAAATGTTCGAATCACTGAATTCATGTTCAGTTGTGTTTGTTCTTGATCTCAAGTCATGATTTTTGATGGAATTGCGCCAATTATTTTCATGAGTGTCCGCCATATAAGAATGCATCAACACACCAAATATGTGTATTCTGAGGCTCATACGTTTGAGGATAGCTCCTATTGGGTAAAAGTCATTCTGGTGAAAAAGTTCGAATCACAGATGCATGTTCAGTTGTGTTTGTTCTTGACCTCAAGTCATGATTTTTGATGGAATTGCGCCAATTTTTTTCATGAGTGTCGGCCATATCAGAATGCATCAACACACCAAATATGTGTATTCTGAGGCTCATACGTTTGAGGATAGCTCCTATTGCGTAAATGTCATTCTGGTGAAAAAGTTCGAATCACTGATGCATGTTCAGTTGTGTTTGTTCTTGATCTCAAGTCATGATTTTTGATGGAATTGCGCCAATTTTTTTGATGAGTGTCGGCCATATCAGAATGCATCAACACACCAAATATGTGTATTCTGAGGCTCATACGTTTGAGGATAGCTCCTATTGCGTAATTGTCATGCTGGTGAAAAAGTTCGAATCACTGATTCATGTTCAGTTGTGTTTGTTCTTGATCTCAAGTCATGATTTTTGATGGAATTGCGCCAATTTTTTTCATGAGTGTCGGCCATATCAGAATGCATCAACACACCAAATATGTGTATTCTGAGGCTCATACGTTTCAGGATAGCTCCTATTGCGTAAAAGTCATGCTTGTGAAAAAGTTCGTATCACTGATGCATGTTCAGTTGTGTTTGTTCTTGATCTCAAGTCATGTTTTTTGATGGAATTGCGCCAATTGTTTTCATGAGAGTCGGCCATATCAGAATGCATCGACACACCAAATATGTGTATTCTGAGGCTCATACGTTTGAGGATAGCTCCTATTGGGTAAAAGTCATTCTGGTGAAAAAGTTCGAATCACTGATGCATGTTCAGTTGTGTTTGTTCTTGACCTCAAGTCATGATTTTTGATGGAATTGCGCCAATTTTTTTCATGAGTGTCGGCCATATCAGAATGCATCAACACACCAAATATGTGTATTCTGAGGCTCATACGTTTGAGGATAGCTCCTATTGGGTCATTCTGGTGAAAAAATTCGAATCACAGATGCATGTTCAGTTGTGTTTGTTCTTGATCTCAAGTCATGATTTTTGATGGAATTGCGCCAATTTTTTTCATGAGTGTCGGCCATATCAGAATGCATCAACACACCAAATATGTGTATTCTGAGGCTCATACGTTTGAGGATAGCTCCTATTGCGTAAATGTCATGCTGGTGAAAAAGTTCGAATCACTGAATTCATGTTCAGTTGTGTTTGTTCTTGATCTCAAGTCATGATTTTTGATGGAATTGCGCCAATTTTTTTCATGAGTGTCCGCCATATAAGAATGCATCAACACACCAAATATGTGTATTCTGAGGCTCATACGTTTGAGGATAGCTCCTATTGCGTAAAAGTCATTCTGGTGAAAAAGTTCGTATCACGGATGCATGTTCAGTTGTGTTTGTTCTTGATCCCAAGTCATGATTTTTGATGGAATTGCGCCAATTTTTTTCATGAGTGTCGGCCATATCAGAATGCATCGACACACCAAATATGTGTATTCTGAGGCTCATACGTTTGAGGATAGCTCCTATTGGGTCATTCTGGTGAAAAAATTCGAATCACAGATGCATGTTCAGTTGTGTTTGTTCTTGATCTCAAGTCATGATTTTTGATGGAATTGCGCCAATTTTTTTCATGAGTGTCCGCCATATCAGAATGCATCGACACACCAAATATGTGTATTCTGAGGCTCATACGTTTGAGGATAGCTCCTATTGGGTAAAAGTCATTCTGGTGAAAAAGTTCGAATCACAGATGCATGTTCAGTTGTGTTTGTTCTTGACCTCAAGTCATGATTTTTGATGGAATTGCGCCAATTTTTTTCATGAGTGTCGGCCATATCAGAATGCATCAACACACCAAATATGTGTATTCTGAGGCTGATACGTTTGAGGATAGCTCCTATTGGGTCATTCTGGTGAAAAAATTCGAATCACAGATGCATGTTCAGTTGTGTTTGTTCTTGATCTCAAGTCATGATTTTTGATGGAATTGCGCCAATTTTTTTCATGAGTGTCCGCCATATCAGAATGCATCGACACACCAAATATGTGTATTCTGAGGCTCATACGTTTGAGGATAGCTCCTATTGGGTAAAAGTCATTCTGGTGAAAAAGTTCGAATCACAGATGCATGTTCAGTTGTGTTTGTTCTTGACCTCAAGTCATGATTTTTGATGGAATTGCGCCAATTTTTTTCATGAGTGTCGGCCATATCAGAATGCATCAACACACCAAATATGTGTATTCTGAGGCTGATACGTTTGAGGATAGCTCCTATTGGGTCATTCTGGTGAAAAAATTCGAATCACAGATGCATGTTCAGTTGTGTTTGTTCTTGATCTCAAGTCATGATTTTTGATGGAATTGCGCCAATTTTTTTCATGAGTGTCGTCATATCAGAATGCATCGACACACCAAATATGTGTATTCTGAGGCTCATACGTTTGAGGATAGCTCCTATTGGGTAAAAGTCATGCTGGTGAAAAAGTTCGAATCACAGATGCATGTTCAGTTGTGTTTGTTCTTGACCTCAAGTCATGATTTTTGATGGAATTGCGCCAATTTTTTTCATGAGTGTCGGCCATATCAGAATGCATCGACACACCAAATATGTGTATTCTGAGGCTCATACGTTTGAGGATAGCTCCTATTGGGTAAAAGTCATTCTGGTGAAAAAGTTCGAATCACTGATGCATGTTCAGTTGTGTTTGTTCTTGACCTCAAGTCATGATTTTTGATGGAATTGCGCCAATTTTTTTGATGAGTGTCGGCCATATCAGAATGCATCAACACACCAAATATGTGTATTCTGAGGCTCATACGTTTGAGGATAGCTCCTATTGCGTAAATGTCATGCTGGTGAAAAAGTTCGAATCACTGATTCATGTTCAGTTGTGTTTGTTCTTGATCTCAAGTCATGATTTTTGATGGAATTGCGCCAATTTTTTTCATGAGTGTCGGCCATATCAGAATGCATCAACACACCAAATATGTGTATTCTGAGGCTCATACGTTTCAGGATAGCTCCTATTGCGTAAAAGTCATGCTTGTGAAAAAGTTCGTATCACTGATGCATGTTCAGTTGTGTTTGTTCTTGATCTCAAGTCATGTTTTTTGATGGAATTGCGCCAATTGTTTTCATGAGAGTCGGCCATATCAGAATGCATCGACACACCAAATATGTGTATTCTGAGGCTCATACGTTTGAGGATAGCTCCTATTGCGTAAAAGTCATTCTGGTGAAAAAGTTCGAATCACTGATGCATGTTCAGTTGTGTTTGTTCTTGACCTCAAGTCATGATTTTTGATGGAATTGCGCCAATGTTTTTCATGAGTGTCGGCCATATCAGAATGCATCAACACACCAAATATGTGTATTCTGAGGCTCATACGTTTGAGGATAGCTCCTATTGCGTAAATGTCATGCTGGTGAAAAAGTTCGAATCACTGATTCATGTTCAGTTGTGTTTGTTCTTGATCTCAAGTCATGATTTTTGATGGAATTGCGCCAATTTTTTTGATGAGTGTCGGCCATATCAGAATGCATCAACACACCAAATATGTGTATTCTGAGGCTCATACGTTTGAGGATAGCTCCTATTGGGTCATTCTGGTGAAAAAATTCGAATCACAGATGCATGTTCAGTTGTGTTTGTTCTTGATCTCAAGTCATGATTTTTGATGGAATTGCGCCAATTTTTTTCATGAGTGTCCGCCATATCAGAATGCATCGACACACCAAATATGTGTATTCTGAGGCTCATACGTTTGAGGATAGCTCCTATTGGGTAAAAGTCATTCTGGTGAAAAAGTTCGAATCACAGATGCATGTTCAGTTGTGTTTGTTCTTGACCTCAAGTCATGATTTTTGATGGAATTGCGCCAATTTTTTTCATGAGTGTCGGCCATATCAGAATGCATCAACACACCAAATATGTGTATTCTGAGGCTCATACGTTTCAGGATAGCTCCTATTGGGTCATTCTGGTGAAAAAATTCGAATCACAGATGCATGTTCAGTTGTGTTTGTTCTTGATCTCAAGTCATGATTTTTGATGGAATTGCGCCAATTTTTTTCATGAGTGTCGTCATGTCAGAATGCATCGACACACCAAATATGTGTATTCTGAGGCTCATACGTTTGAGGATAGCTCCTATTGGGTAAAAGTCATGCTGGTGAAAAAGTTCGAATCACAGATGCATGTTCAGTTGTGTTTGTTCTTGACCTCAAGTCATGATTTTTGATGGAATTGCGCCAATTTTTTTCATGAGTGTCGGCCATATCAGAATGCATCGACACACCAAATATGTGTATTCTGAGGCTCATACGTTTGAGGATAGCTCCTATTGGGTAAAAGTCATTCTGGTGAAAAAGTTCGAATCACTGATGCATGTTCAGTTGTGTTTGTTCTTGACCTCAAGTCATGATTTTTGATGGAATTGCGCCAATTTTTTTCATGAGTGTCGGCCATATCAGAATGCATCAACACACCAAATATGTGTATTCTGAGGCTCATACGTTTGAGGATAGCTCCTATTGCGTAAATGTCAAGCTGGTGAAAAAGTTCGAATCACAGATTCATGTTCAGTTGTGTTTGTTCTTGATCTCAAGTCATGATTTTTGATGGAATTGCGCCAATTTTTTTCATGAGTGTCGGCCATATCAGAATGCATCAACACACCAAATATGTGTATTCTGAGGCTCATACGTTTCAGGATAGCTCCTATTGCGTAAAAGTCATGCTTGTGAAAAAGTTCGTATCACTGATGCATGTTCAGTTGTGTTTGTTCTTGATCTCAAGTCATGTTTGTTGATGGAATTGCGCCAATTGTTTTCATGAGAGTCGGCCATATCAGAATGCATCGACACACCAAATATGTGTATTCTGAGGCTCATACGTTTGAGGATAGCTCCTATTGGGTAAAAGTCATTCTGGTGAAAAAGTTCGAATCACTGATGCATGTTCAGTTGTGTTTGTTCTTGACCTCAAGTCATGATTTTTGATGGAATTGCGCCAATTTTTTTGATGAGTGTCGGCCATATCAGAATGCATCAACACACCAAATATGTGTATTCTGAGGCTCATACGTTTGAGGATAGCTCCTATTGGGTCATTCTGGTGAAAAAATTCGAATCACAGATGCATGTTCAGTTGTGTTTGTTCTTGATCTCAAGTCATGATTTTTGATGGAATTGCGCCAATTTTTTTCATGAGTGTCGGCCATATCAGAATGCATCAACACACCAAATATGTGTATTCTGAGGCTCATACGTTTGAGGATAGCTCCTATTGCGTAAATGTCATGCTGGTGAAAAAGTTCGAATCACTGAATTCATGTTCAGTTGTGTTTGTTCTTGATCTCAAGTCATGATTTTTGATGGAATTGCGCCAATTTTTTTCATGAGTGTCCGCCATATAAGAATGCATCAACACACCAAATATGTGTATTCTGAGGCTCATACGTTTGAGGATAGCTTCCTATTGCGTAAAAGTCATTCTGGTGAAAAAGTTCGTATCACGGATGCATGTTCAGTTGTGTTTGTTCTTGATCCCAAGTCATGATTTTTGATGGAATTGCGCCAATTTTTTTGATGAGTGTCGGCCATATCAGAATGCATCAACACACCAAATATGTGTATTCTGAGGCTGATACGTTTGAGGATAGCTCCTATTGGGTCATTCTGGTGAAAAAATTCGAATCACAGATGCATGTTCAGTTGTGTTTGTTCTTGACCTCAAGTCATGATTTTTGATGGAATTGCGCCAATTTTTTTCATGAGTGTCCGCCATATCAGAATGCATCGACACACCAAATATGTGTATTCTGAGGCTCATACGTTTGAGGATAGCTCCTATTGGGTAAAAGTCATTCTGGTGAAAAAGTTCGAATCACAGATGCATGTTCAGTTGTGTTTGTTCTTGACCTCAAGTCATGATTTTTGATGGAATTGCGCCAATTTTTTTCATGAGTGTCGGCCATATCAGAATGCATCAACACACCAAATATGTGTATTCTGAGGCTGATACGTTTGAGGATAGCTCCTATTGGGTCATTCTGGTGAAAAAATTCGAATCACAGATGCATGTTCAGTTGTGTTTGTTCTTGATCTCAAGTCATGATTTTTGATGGAATTGCGCCAATTTTGTTCATGAGTGTCGTCATATCAGAATGCATCGACACACCAAATATGTGTATTCTGAGGCTCATACGTTTGAGGATAGCTCCTATTGGGTAAAAGTCATGCTGGTGAAAAAGTTCGAATCACAGATGCATGTTCAGTTGTGTTTGTTCTTGACCTCAAGTCATGATTTTTGATGGAATTGCGCCAATTTTTTTCATGAGTGTCGGCCATATCAGAATGCATCGACACACCAAATATGTGTATTCTGAGGCTCATACGTTTGAGGATAGCTCCTATTGGGTAAAAGTCATTCTGGTGAAAAAGTTCGAATCACTGATGCATGTTCAGTTGTGTTTGTTCTTGACCTCAAGTCATGATTTTTGATGGAATTGCGCCAATTTTTTTCATGAGTGTCGGCCATATCAGAATGCATCAACACACCAAATATGTGTATTCTGAGGCTCATACGTTTGAGGATAGCTCCTATTGCGTAAATGTCATGCTGGTGAAAAAGTTCGAATCACTGAATTCATGTTCAGTTGTGTTTGTTCTTGATCTCAAGTCATGATTTTTGATGGAATTGCGCCAATTTTTTTCATGAGTGTCCGCCATATAAGAATGCATCAACACACCAAATATGTGTATTCTGAGGCTCATACGTTTGAGGATAGCTCCTATTGGGTCATTCTGGTGAAAAAATTCGAATCACAGATGCATGTTCAGTTGTGTTTGTTCTTGACCTCAAGTCATGATTTTTGATGGAATTGCGCCAATTTTTTTCATGAGTGTCGGCCATATCAGAATGCATGCACACACCAAATATGTGTATTCTGAGGCTGATACGTTTGAGGATAGCTCCTATTGGGTCATTCTGGTGAAAAAATTCGAATCACAGATGCATGTTCAGTTGTGTTTGTTCTTGATCTCAAGTCATGAATTTTGATGGAATTGCGCCAATCTTTTTCATGAGTTTCGGCCATATCAGAATGCATCAACACACCAAATATGTGTATTCTGAGGCTCATACGTTTGAGGATAGCTCCTATTGCGTAAATGTCATGCTGGTGAAAAAGTTCGAATCACTGATTCATGTTCAGTTGTGTTTGTTCTTGATCTCAAGTCATGATTTTTGATGGAATTGCGCAAATTTTTTTCATGAGTGTCGGCCATATCAGAATGCATCAACACACCAAATATGTGTATTCTGAGGCTCATACGTTTCAGGATAGCTCCTATTGCGTAAAAGTCATGCTTGTGAAAAGGTTCGTATCACTGATGCATGTTCAGTTGTGTTTGTTCTTGATCTCAAGTCATGTTTTTTGATGGAATTGCGCCAATCTTTTTCATGAGAGTCGGCCATATCAGAATGCATCGACACACCAAATATGTGTATTCTGAGGCTGATACGTTTGAGGATAGCTCCTATTGGGTCATTCTGGTGAAAAAATTCGAATCACAGATGCATGTTCAGTTGTGTTTGTTCTTGATCTCAAGTCATGATTTTTGATGGAATTGCGCCAATTATTTTCATGAGTGTCCGCCATATCAGAATGCATCGACACACCAAATATGTGTATTCTGAGGCTCATACGTTTGAGGATAGCTCCTATTGGGTAAAAGTCATTCTGGTGAAAAAGTTCGAATCACAGATGCATGTTCAGTTGTGTTTGTTCTTGACCTCAAGTCATGATTTTTGATGGAATTGCGCCAATTTTTTTCATGAGTGTCGGCCATATCAGAATGCATCAACACACCAAATATGTGTATTCTGAGGCTCATACGTTTGAGGATAGCTCCTATTGCGTAAATGTCATTCTGGTGAAAAAGTTCGAATCACTGATGAATGTTCAGTTGTGTTTGTTCTTGATCTCAAGTCATGATTTTTGATGGAATTGCGCCAATTTTTTTCATGAGTGTCCGCCATATCAGAATGCATCAACACACCAAATAAGTGTATTCTGAGGCTCATACGTTTGAGGATAGCTCCTATTGCGTAAAAGTCATTCTGGTGAAAAAGTTCGTATCACGGATGCATGTTCAGTTGTGTTTGTTCTTGATCTCAAGTCATGATTTTTGATGGAATTGCGCCAATTTTTTTCATGAGTGTCGGCCATATCAGAATGCATCAACACACCAAATATGTGTATTCTGAGGCTCATACGTTTCAGGATAGCTCCTATTGCGTAAAAGTCATGCTTGTGAAAAAGTTCGTATCACTGATGCATGTTCAGTTGTGTTTGTTCTTGATCTCAAGTCATGTTTTTTGATGGAATTGCGCCAATTGTTTTCATGAGAGTCGGCCATATCAGAATGCATCGACACACCAATTATGTGTATTCTGAGGCTCATACGTTTGAGGATAGCTCCTATTGGGTAAAAGTCATTCTGGTGAAAAAGTTCGAATCACTGATGCATGTTCAGTTGTGTTTGTTCTTGACCTCAAGTCATGATTTTTGATGGAATTGCGCCAATTTTTTTCATGAGTGTCGGCCATATCAGAATGCATGCACACACCAAATATGTGTATTCTGAGGCTGATACGTTTGAGGATAGCTCCTATTGGGTCATTCTGGTGAAAAAATTCGAATCACAGATGCATGTTCAGTTGTGTTTGTTCTTGATCTCAAGTCATGATTTTTGATGGAATTGCGCCAATTTTTTTCATGAGTGTCCGCCATATCAGAATGCATCAACACACCAAATAAGTGTATTCTGAGGCTCATACGTTTGAGGATAGCTCCTATTGCGTAAAAGTCATTCTGGTGAAAAAGTTCGTATCACGGATGCATGTTCAGTTGTGTTTGTTCTTGATCTCAAGTCATGATTTTTGATGGAATTGCGCCAATTTTTTTCATGAGTGTCGGCCATATCAGAATGCATCAACACACCAAATATGTGTATTCTGAGGCTCATACGTTTCAGGATAGCTCCTATTGCGTAAAAGTCATGCTTGTGAAAAAGTTCGTATCACTGATGCATGTTCAGTTGTGTTTGTTCTTGATCTCAAGTCATGTTTTTTGATGGAATTGCGCCAATTGTTTTCATGAGAGTCGGCCATATCAGAATGCATCGACACACCAAATATGTGTATTCTGAGGCTCATACGTTTGAGGATAGCTCCTATTGGGTAAAAGTCATTCTGGTGAAAAAGTTCGAATCACTGATGAATGTTCAGTTGTGTTTGTTCTTGATCTCAAGTCATGATTTTTGATGGAATTGCGCCAATTTTTTTCATGAGTGTCCGCCATATCAGAATGCATCGACACACCAAATATGTGTATTCTGAGGCTCATACGTTTGAGGATAGCTCCTATTGGGTAAAAGTCATTCTGGTGAAAAAGTTCGAATCACTGATGCATGTTCAGTTGTGTTTGTTCTTGACCTCAAGTCATGATTTTTGATGGAATTGCGCCAATTTTTTTCATGAGTGTCGGCCATATCAGAATGCATGCACACACCAAATATGTGTATTCTGAGGCTGATACGTTTGAGGATAGCTCCTATTGGGTCATTCTGGTGAAAAAATTCGAATCACAGATGCATCTTCAGTTGTGTTTGTTCTTGATCTCATGTCATGAATTTTGATGGAATTGCGCCAATTTTTTCATGAGTTTCGGCCATATCAGAATGCATCAACACACCAAATATGTGTATTCTGAGGCTCATACGTTTGAGGATAGCTCCTATTGCGTAAATGTCATTCTGGTGAAAAAGTTCGAATCACTGATGAATGTTCAGTTGTGTTTGTTCTTGATCTCAAGTCATGATTTTTGATGGAATTGCGCCAATTATTTTCATGAGTGTCCGCCATATAAGAATGCATCAACACACCAAATATGTGTATTCTGAGGCTCATACGTTTGAGGATAGCTCCTATTGGGTAAAAGTCATTCTGGTGAAAAAGTTCGAATCACAGATGCATGTTCAGTTGTGTTTGTTCTTGACCTCAAGTCATGATTTTTGATGGAATTGCGCCAATTTTTTTCATGAGTGTCGGCCATATCAGAATGCATCAACACACCAAATATGTGTATTCTGAGGCTGATACGTTTGAGGATAGCTCCTATTGCGTAAATGTCATTCTGGTGAAAAAGTTCGAATCACTGATGCATGTTCAGTTGTGTTTGTTCTTGATCTCAAGTCATGATTTTTGATGGAATTGCGCCAATTTTTTTCATGAGTGTCGGCCATATCAGAATGCATCAACACACCAAATATGTGTATTCTGAGGCTCATACGTTTCAGGATAGCTCCTATTGCGTAAAAGTCATGCTTGTGAAAAAGTTCGTATCACTGATGCATGTTCAGTTGTGTTTGTTCTTGATCTCAAGTCATGTTTTTTGATGGAATTGCGCCAATTGTTTTCATGAGAGTCGGCCATATCAGAATGCATCGACACACCAAATATGTGTATTCTGAGGCTCATACGTTTGAGGATAGCTCCTATTGGGTAAAAGTCATTCTGGTGAAAAAGTTCGAATCACTGATGCATGTTCAGTTGTGTTTGTTCTTGACCTCAAGTCATGATTTTTGATGGAATTGCGCCAATTTTTTTGATGAGTGTCGGCCATATCAGAATGCATCAACACACCAAATATGTGTATTCTGAGGCTCATACGTTTGAGGATAGCTCCTATTGGGTCATTCTGGTGAAAAAATTCGAATCACAGATGCATGTTCAGTTGTGTTTGTTCTTGATCTCAAGTCATGATTTTTGATGGAATTGCGCCAATTTTTTTCATGAGTGTCGGCCATATCAGAATGCATCAACACACCAAATATGTGTATTCTGAGGCTCATACGTTTGAGGATAGCTCCTATTGCGTAAATGTCATGCTGGTGAAAAAGTTCGAATCACTGAATTCATGTTCAGTTGTGTTTGTTCTTGATCTCAAGTCATGATTTTTGATGGAATTGCGCCAATTTTTTTCATGAGTGTCCGCCATATAAGAATGCATCAACACACCAAATATGTGTATTCTGAGGCTCATACGTTTGAGGATAGCTCCTATTGGGTAAAAGTCATTCTGGTGAAAAAGTTCGAATCACTGATGCATGTTCAGTTGTGTTTGTTCTTGACCTCAAGTCATGATTTTTGATGGAATTGCGCCAATTTTTTTCATGAGTGTCGGCCATATCAGAATGCATCAACACACCAAATATGTGTATTCTGAGGCTGATACGTTTGAGGATAGCTCCTATGCGTAAATGTCATTCTGGTGAAAAAGTTCGAATCACTGATGCATGTTCAGTTGTGTTTGTTCTTGATCTCAAGTCATGATTTTTGATGGAATTGCGCCAATTTTTTTGATGAGTGTCGGCCATATCAGAATGCATCAACACACCAAATATGTGTATTCTGAGGCTCATACGTTTGAGGATAGCTCCTATTGCGTAAATGTCATGCTGGTGAAAAAGTTCGAATCACTGATTCATGTTCAGTTGTGTTTGTTCTTGATCTCAAGTCATGATTTTTGATGGAATTGCGCCAATTTTTTTCATGAGTGTCGGCCATATCAGAATGCATGCACACACCAAATATGTGTATTCTGAGGCTCATACGTTTCAGGATAGCTCCTATTGCGTAAAAGTCATGCTTGTGAAAAAGTTCGTATCACTGATGCATGTTCAGTTGTGTTTGTTCTTGATCTCAAGTCATGTTTTTTGATGGAATTGCGCCAATTGTTTTCATGAGAGTCGGCCATATCAGAATGCATCGACACACCAAATATGTGTATTCTGAGGCTCATACGTTTGAGGATAGCTCCTATTGGGTAAAAGTCATTCTGGTGAAAAAGTTCGAATCACAGATGCATGTTCAGTTGTGTTTGTTCTTGACCTCAAGTCATGATTTTTGATGGAATTGCGCCAATTTCTTTCATGAGTGTCCGCCATATAAGAATGCATCAACACACCAAATATGTGTATTCTGAGGCTCATACGTTTGAGGATAGCTCCTATTGCGTAAATGTCATTCTGGTGAAAAAGTTCGAATCACTGATGCATGTTCAGTTGTGTTTGTTCTTGATCTCAAGTCATGATTTTTGATGGAATTGCGCCAATTTTTTTCATGAGTGTCCGCCATATAAGAATGCATCAACACACCAAATATGTGTATTCTGAGGCTCATACGTTTGAGGATAGCTCCTATTGCGTAAAAGTCATTCTGGTGAAAAAGTTCGTATCACGGATGCATGTTCAGTTGTGTTTGTTCTTGATCCCAAGTCATGATTTTTGATGGAATTGCGCCAATTTTTTTCATGAGTGTCGGCCATATCAGAATGCATCAACACACCAAATATGTGTATTCTGAGGCTGATACGTTTGAGGATAGCTCCTATTGGGTCATTCTGGTGAAAAAATTCGAATCACAGATGCATGTTCAGTTGTGTTTGTTCTTGATCTCAAGTCATGATTTTTGATGGAATTGCGCCAATTTTTTTCATGAGTGTCCGCCATATCAGAATGCATCAACACACCAAATATGTGTATTCTGAGGCTCATACGTTTGAGGATAGCTCCTATTGGGTAAAAGTCATTCTGGTGAAAAAGTTCGAATCACAGATGCATGTTCAGTTGTGTTTGTTCTTGACCTCAAGTCATGATTTTTGATGGAATTGCGCCAATTTTTTTCATGAGTGTCGGCCATATCAGAATGCATCAACACACCAAATATGTGTATTCTGAGGCTCATACGTTTGAGGATAGCTCCTATTGGGTCATTCTGGTGAAAAAATTCGAATCACAGATGCATGTTCAGTTGTGTTTGTTCTTGATCTCAAGTCATGATTTTTGATGGAATTGCGCCAATTTTTTTCATGAGTGTCCGCCATATCAGAATGCATCGACACACCAAATATGTGTATTCTGAGGCTCATACGTTTGAGGATAGCTCCTATTGGGTAAAAGTCATTCTGGTGAAAAAGTTCGAATCACTGATGCATGTTCAGTTGTGTTTGTTCTTGATCTCAAGTCATGATTTTTGATGGAATTGCGCCAATTTTTTTCATGAGTGTCGGCCATATCAGAATGCATCAACACACCAAATATGTGTATTCTGAGGCTCATACGTTTGAGGATAGCTCCTATTGGGTCATTCTGGTGAAAAAATTCGAATCACTGATGCATGTTCAGTTGTGTTTGTTCTTGATCTCAAGTCATGATTTTTGATGGAATTGCGCCAATTTTTTTCATGAGTGTCCGCCATATCAGAATGCATCGACACACCAAATATGTGTATTCTGAGGCTCATACGTTTGAGGATAGCTCCTATTGGGTAAAAGTCATTCTGGTGAAAAAGTTCGTATCACAGATGCATGTTCAGTTGTGTTTGTTCTTGACCTCAAGTCATGATTTTTGATGGAATTGCGCCAATTTTTTTCATGAGTGTCGGCCATATCAGAATGCATCAACACACCAAATATGTGTATTCTGAGGCTCATACGTTTGAGGATAGCTCCTATTGGGTAAAAGTCATGCTGGTGAAAAAGTTCGAATCACAGATGCATGTTCAGTTGTGTTTGTTCTTGACCTCAAGTCATGATTTTTGATGGAATTGCGCCAATTTTTTTCATGAGTGTCCGCCATATCAGAATGCATCGACACACCAAATATGTGTATTCTGAGGCTCATACGTTTGAGGATAGCTCCTATTGGGTAAAAGTCATTCTGGTGAAAAAGTTCGAATCACTGATGCATGTTCAGTTGTGTTTGTTCTTGACATCAAGTCATGATTTTTGATGGAATTGCGCCAATTTTTTTCATGAGTGTCGGCCATATCAGAATGCATCAACACACCAAATATGTGTATTCTGAGGCTCATACGTTTCAGGATAGCTCCTATTGCGTAAAAGTCATGCTTGTGAAAAAGTTCGTATCACTGATGCATGTTCAGTTGTGTTTGTTCTTGATCTCAAGTCATGTTTTTTGATGGAATTGCGCCAATTGTTTTCATGAGAGTCGGCCATATCAGAATGCATCGACACACCAAATATGTTTATTCTGAGGCTCATACGTTTGAGGATAGCTCCTATTGGGTAAAAGTCATTCTGGTGAAAAAGTTCGAATCACTGATGCATGTTCAGTTGTGTTTGTTCTTGATCTCAAGTCATGATTTTTGATGGAATTGCGCCAATTTTTTTGATGAGTGTCGGCCATATCAGAATGCATCAACACACCAAATATGTGTATTCTGAGGCTCATACGTTTGAGGATAGCTCCTATTGGGTCATTCTGGTGAAAAAATTCGAATCACAGATGCATGTTCAGTTGTGTTTGTTCTTGATCTCAAGTCATGATTTTTGATGGAATTGCGCCAATTTTTTTCATGAGTGTCGGCCATATCAGAATGCATCAACACACCAAATATGTGTATTCTGAGGCTCATACGTTTGAGGATAGCTCCTATTGCGTAAATGTCATGCTGGTGAAAAAGTTCGAATCACTGAATTCATGTTCAGTTGTGTTTGTTCTTGATCTCAAGTCATGATTTTTGATGGAATTGCGCCAATTTTTTTCATGAGTGTCGGCCATATAAGAATGCATCAACACACCAAATATGTGTATTCTGAGGCTCATACGTTTGAGGATAGCTCCTATTGCGTAAAAGTCATTCTGGTGAAAAAGTTCGTATCACGGATGCATGTTCAGTTGTGTTTGTTCTTGATCCCAAGTCATGATTTTTGATGGAATTGCGCCAATTTTTTTCATAAGTGTCGGCCATATCAGAATGCATCAACACACCAAATATGTGTATTCTGAGGCTGATACGTTTGAGGATAGCTCCTATTGGGTCATTCTGGTGAAAAAATTCGAATCACAGATGCATGTTCAGTTGTGTTTGTTCTTGATCTCAAGTCATGATTTTTGATGGAATTGCGCCAATTTTTTTCATGAGTGTCCGCCATATCAGAATGCATCGACACACCAAATATGTGTATTCTGAGGCTCATACGTTTGAGGATAGCTCCTATTGGGTAAAAGTCATTCTGGTGAAAAAGTTCGAATCACAGATGCATGTTCAGTTGTGTTTGTTCTTGACCTCAAGTCATGATTTTTGATGGAATTGCGCCAATTTTTTTCATGAGTGTCGGCCATATCAGAATGCATCAACACACCAAATATGTGTATTCTGAGGCTGATACGTTTGAGGATAGCTCCTATTGGGTCATTCTGGTGAAAAAATTCGAATCACAGATGCATGTTCAGTTGTGTTTGTTCTTGATCTCAAGTCATGATTTTTGATGGAATTGCGCCAATTTTTTTCATGAGTGTCGTCATATCAGAATGCATCGACACACCAAATATGTGTATTCTGAGGCTCATACGTTTGAGGATAGCTCCTATTGGGTAAAAGTCATTCTGGTGAAAAAGTTCGAATCACAGATGCATGTTCAGTTGTGTTTGTTCTTGACCTCAAGTCATGATTTTTGATGGAATTGCGCCAATTTTTTTCATGAGTGTCGGCCATATCAGAATGCATCGACACACCAAATATGTGTATTCTGAGGCTCTTACGTTTCAGGATAGCTCCTATTGGGTAAAAGTCATTCTGGTGAAAAAGTTCGAATCACTGATGCATGTTCAGTTGTGTTTGTTCTTGACCTCAAGTCATGATTTTTGATGGAATTGCGCCAATTTTTTTCATGAGTGTCGGCCATATCAGAATGCATCAACACACCAAATATGTGTATTCTGAGGCTCATACGTTTGAGGATAGCTCCTATTGCGTAAATGTCATGCTGGTGAAAAAGTTCGAATCACTGAATTCATGTTCAGTTGTGTTTGTTCTTGATCTCAAGTCATGATTTTTGATGGAATTGCGCCAATTTTTTTCATGAGTGTCCGCCATATAAGAATGCATCAACACACCAAATATGTGTATTCTGAGGCTCATACGTTTGAGGATAGCTCCTATTGGGTCATTCTGGTGAAAAAATTCGAATCACAGATGCATGTTCAGTTGTGTTTGTTCTTGACCTCAAGTCATGATTTTTGATGGAATTGCGCCAATTTTTTTGATGAGTGTCGGCCATATCAGAATGCATCAACACACCAAATATGTGTATTCTGAGGCTCATACGTTTGAGGATAGCTCCTATTGGGTCATTCTGGTGAAAAAATTCGAATCACAGATGCATGTTCAGTTGTGTTTGTTCTTGATCTCAAGTCATGATTTTTGATGGAATTGCGCCAATTTTTTTCATGAGTGTCGGCCATATCAGAATGCATCAACACACCAAATATGTGTATTCTGAGGCTCATACGTTTGAGGATAGCTCCTATTGCGTAAATGTCATGCTGGTGAAAAAGTTCGAATCACTGAATTCATGTTCAGTTGTGTTTGTTCTTGATCTCAAGTCATGATTTTTGATGGAATTGCGCCAATTTCTTTCATGAGTGTCCGCCATATAAGAATGCATCAACACACCAAATATGTGTATTCTGAGGCTCATACGTTTGAGGATAGCTCCTATTGCGTAAATGTCATTCTGGTGAAAAAGTTCGAATCACTGATGCATGTTCAGTTGTGTTTGTTCTTGATCTCAAGTCATGTTTTTTGATGGAATTGCGCCAATCTTTTTCATGAGAGTCGGCCATATCAGAATGCATCGACACACCAAATATGTGTATTCTGAGGCTCATACGTTTGAGGATAGCTCCTATTGGGTCATTCTGGTGAAAAAATTCGAATCACAGATGCATGTTCAGTTGTGTTTGTTCTTGATCTCAAGTCATGATTTTTGATGGAATTGCGCCAATTTTTTTCATGAGTGTCCGCCATATCAGAATGCATCGACACACCAAATATGTGTATTCTGAGGCTCATACGTTTGAGGATAGCTCCTATTGGGTAAAAGTCATTCTGGTGAAAAAGTTCGAATCACAGATGCATGTTCAGTTGTGTTTGTTCTTGACCTCAAGTCATGATTTTTGATGGAATTGCGCCAATTTTTTTCATGAGTGTCGGCCATATCAGAATGCATCAACACACCAAATATGTGTATTCTGAGGCTCATACGTTTGAGGATAGCTCCTATTGCGTAAATGTCATTCTGGTGAAAAAGTTCGAATCACTGATGAATGTTCAGTTGTGTTTGTTCTTGATCTCAAGTCATGATTTTTGATGGAATTGCGCCAATTTTTTTCATGAGTGTCCGCCATATCAGAATGCATCAACACACCAAATAAGTGTATTCTGAGGCTCATACGTTTGAGGATAGCTCCTATTGCGTAAAAGTCATGCTTGTGAAAAAGTTCGTATCACTGATGCATGTTCAGTTGTGTTTGTTCTTGATCTCAAGTCATGTTTTTTGATGGAATTGCGCCAATTGTTTTCATGAGAGTCGGCCATATCAGAATGCATCGACACACCAAATATGTGTATTCTGAGGCTCATACGTTTGAGGATAGCTCCTATTGGGTAAAAGTCATTCTGGTGAAAAAGTTCGAATCACAGATGCATGTTCAGTTGTGTTTGTTCTTGACCTCAAGTCATGATTTTTGATGGAATTGCGCCAATTTTTTTCATGAGTGTCGGCCATATCAGAATGCATGCACACACCAAATATGTGTATTCTGAGGCTGATACGTTTGAGGATAGCTCCTATTGGGTCATTCTGGTGAAAAAATTCGAATCACAGATGCATGTTCAGTTGTGTTTGTTCTTGATCTCAAGTCATGATTTTTGATGGAATTGCGCCAATTTTTTTCATGAGTGTCCGCCATATCAGAATGCATCGACACACCAAATATGTGTATTCTGAGGCTCATACGTTTGAGGATAGCTCCTATTGGGTAAAAGTCATTCTGGTGAAAAAGTTCGAATCACAGATGCATGTTCAGTTGTGTTTGTTCTTGACCTCAAGTCATGATTTTTGATGGAATTGCGCCAATTTTTTTCATGAGTGTCGGCCATATCAGAATGCATCAACACACCAAATATGTGTATTCTGAGGCTCATACGTTTCAGGATAGCTCCTATTGCGTAAAAGTCATGCTTGTGAAAAAGTTCGTATCACTGATGCATGTTCAGTTGTGTTTGTTCTTGATCTCAAGTCATGTTTTTTGATGGAATTGCGCCAATTGTTTTCATGAGAGTCGGCCATATCAGAATGCATCGACACACCAAATATGTGTATTCTGAGGCTCATACGTTTGAGGATAGCTCCTATTGCGTAAAAGTCATTCTGGTGAAAAAGTTCGTATCACTGAAGCATGTTCAGTTGTGTTTGTTCTTGATCTCAAGTCATGACTTTTGATGGAATTGCGCCAATTTTTTTCATGAGTGTCGGCCATATCAGAATGCATGCACACACCAAATATGTGTATTCTGAGGCTCATACGTTTGAGGATAGCTCCTATTGGGTCATTCTGGTGAAAAAATTCGAATCACAGATGCATCTTCAGTTGTGTTTGTTCTTGATCTCATGTCATGAATTTTGATGGAATTGCGCCAATCTTTTTCATGAGAGTCGGCCATATCAGAATGCATCGACACACCAAATATGTGTATTCTGAGGCTCATACGTTTGAGGATAGCTCCTATTGGGTCATTCTGGTGAAAAAATTCGAATCACAGATGCATGTTCAGTTGTGTTTGTTCTTGATCTCAAGTCATGATTTTTGATGGAATTGCGCCAATTTTTTTCATGAGTGTCCGCCATATCAGAATGCATCGACACACCAAATATGTGTATTCTGAGGCTCATACGTTTGAGGATAGCTCCTATTGGGTAAAAGTCATTCTGGTGAAAAAGTTCGAATCACAGATGCATGTTCAGTTGTGTTTGTTCTTGACCTCAAGTCATGATTTTTGATGGAATTGCGCCAATTTTTTTCATGAGTGTCGGCCATATCAGAATGCATCAACACACCAAATATGTGTATTCTGAGGCTCATACGTTTGAGGATAGCTCCTATTGCGTAAATGTCATTCTGGTGAAAAAGTTCGAATCACTGATGAATGTTCAGTTGTGTTTGTTCTTGATCTCAAGTCATGATTTTTGATGGAATTGCGCCAATTTTTTTCATGAGTGTCCGCCATATCAGAATGCATCAACACACCAAATAAGTGTATTCTGAGGCTCATACGTTTGAGGATAGCTCCTATTGCGTAAAAGTCATGCTTGTGAAAAAGTTCGTATCACTGATGCATGTTCAGTTGTGTTTGTTCTTGATCTCAAGTCATGTTTTTTGATGGAATTGCGCCAATTGTTTTCATGAGAGTCGGCCATATCAGAATGCATCGACACACCAAATATGTGTATTCTGAGGCTCATACGTTTGAGGATAGCTCCTATTGGGTAAAAGTCATTCTGGTGAAAAAGTTCGAATCACAGATGCATGTTCAGTTGTGTTTGTTCTTGACCTCAAGTCATGATTTTTGATGGAATTGCGCCAATTTTTTTCATGAGTGTCGGCCATATCAGAATGCATGCACACACCAAATATGTGTATTCTGAGGCTGATACGTTTGAGGATAGCTCCTATTGGGTCATTCTGGTGAAAAAATTCGAATCACAGATGCATGTTCAGTTGTGTTTGTTCTTGATCTCAAGTCATGATTTTTGATGGAATTGCGCCAATTTTTTTCATGAGTGTCCGCCATATCAGAATGCATCGACACACCAAATATGTGTATTCTGAGGCTCATACGTTTGAGGATAGCTCCTATTGGGTAAAAGTCATTCTGGTGAAAAAGTTCGAATCACTGATGCATGTTCAGTTGTGTTTGTTCTTGACCTCAAGTCATGATTTTTGATGGAATTGCGCCAATTTTTTTCATGAGTGTCGGCCATATCAGAATGCATCAACACACCAAATATGTGTATTCTGAGGCTCATACGTTTGAGGATAGCTCCTATTGCGTAAATGTCATTCTGGTGAAAAAGTTCGAATCACTGATGAATGTTCAGTTGTGTTTGTTCTTGATCTCAAGTCATGATTTTTGATGGAATTGCGCCAATTTTTTTCATGAGTGTCCGCCATATCAGAATGCATCAACACACCAAATAAGTGTATTCTGAGGCTCATACGTTTGAGGATAGCTCCTATTGCGTAAAAGTCATGCTTGTGAAAAAGTTCGTATCACTGATGCATGTTCAGTTGTGTTTGTTCTTGATCTCAAGTCATGTTTTTTGATGGAATTGCGCCAATTGTTTTCATGAGAGTCGGCCATATCAGAATGCATCGACACACCAAATATGTGTATTCTGAGGCTCATACGTTTGAGGATAGCTCCTATTGGGTAAAAGTCATTCTGGTGAAAAAGTTCGAATCACAGATGCATGTTCAGTTGTGTTTGTTCTTGACCTCAAGTCATGATTTTTGATGGAATTGCGCCAATTTTTTTCATGAGTGTCGGCCATATCAGAATGCATGCACACACCAAATATGTGTATTCTGAGGCTGATACGTTTGAGGATAGCTCCTATTGGGTCATTCTGGTGAAAAAATTCGAATCACAGATGCATGTTCAGTTGTGTTTGTTCTTGATCTCATGTCATGAATTTTGATGGAATTGCGCCAATCTTTTTCATGAGTTTCGGCCATATCAGAATGCATCAACACACCAAATATGTGTATTCTGAGGCTCATACGTTTGAGGATAGCTCCTATTGCGTAAATGTCATTCTGGTGAAAAAGTTCGAATCACTGATTCATGTTCAGTTGTGTTTGTTCTTGATCTCAAGTCATGATTTTTGATGGAATTGCGCCAATTTTTTTCATGAGTGTCGGCCATATCAGAATGCATCAACACACCAAATATGTGTATTCTGAGGCTCATACGTTTCAGGATAGCTCCTATTGCGTAAAAGTCATGCTTGTGAAAAAGTTCGTATCACTGATGCATGTTCAGTTGTGTTTGTTCTTGATCTCAAGTCATGTTTTTTGATGGAATTGCGCCAATCTTTTTCATGAGAGTCGGCCATATCAGAATGCATCGACACACCAAATATGTGTATTCTGAGGCTCATACGTTTGAGGATAGCTCCTATTGGGTCATTCTGGTGAAAAAATTCGAATCACAGATGCATGTTCAGTTGTGTTTGTTCTTGACCTCAAGTCATGATTTTTGATGGAATTGCGCCAATTTTTTTCATGAGTGTCGGCCATATCAGAATGCATGCACACACCAAATATGTGTATTCTGAGGCTGATACGTTTGAGGATAGCTCCTATTGGGTCATTCTGGTGAAAAAATTCGAATCACAGATGCATGTTCAGTTGTGTTTGTTCTTGATCTCATGTCATGAATTTTGATGGAATTGCGCCAATTTTTTTCATGAGTGTCCGCCATATCAGAATGCATCGACACACCAAATATGTGTATTCTGAGGCTCATACGTTTGAGGATAGCTCCTATTGGGTAAAAGTCATTCTGGTGAAAAAGTTCGAATCACAGATGCATGTTCAGTTGTGTTTGTTCTTGACCTCAAGTCATGATTTTTGATGGAATTGCGCCAATTTTTTTCATGAGTGTCGGCCATATCAGAATGCATCAACACACCAAATATGTGTATTCTGAGGCTCATACGTTTGAGGATAGCTCCTATTGCGTAAATGTCATGCTGGTGAAAAAGTTCGAATCACTGATTCATGTTCAGTTGTGTTTGTTCTTGATCTCAAGTCATGATTTTTGATGGAATTGCGCCAATTTTTTTCATGAGTGTCGGCCATATCAGAATGCATCAACACACCAAATATGTGTATTCTGAGGCTCATACGTTTCAGGATAGCTCCTATTGCGTAAAAGTCATGCTTGTGAAAAAGTTCGTATCACTGATGCATGTTCAGTTGTGTTTGTTCTTGATCTCAAGTCATGTTTTTTGATGGAATTGCGCCAATTGTTTTCATGAGAGTCGGCCATATCAGAATGCATCGACACACCAAATATGTGTATTCTGAGGCTCATACGTTTGAGGATAGCTCCTATTGGGTAAAAGTCATTCTGGTGAAAAAGTTCGAATCACTGATTCATGTTCAGTTGTGTTTGTTCTTGATCTCAAGTCATGATTTTTGATGGAATTGCGCCAATTTTTTTCATGAGTGTCGGCCATATCAGAATGCATCAACACACCAAATATGTGTATTCTGAGGCTCATACGTTTGAGGATAGCTCCTATTGCGTAAAAGTCATGCTTGTGAAAAAGTTCGTATCACTGATGCATGTTCAGTTGTGTTTGTTCTTGATCTCAAGTCATGTTTTTTGATGGAATTGCGCCAATCTTTTTCATGAGAGTCGGCCATATCAGAATGCATCGACACACCAAATATGTGTATTCTGAGGCTGATACGTTTGAGGATAGCTCCTATTGGGTCATTCTGGTGAAAAAATTCGAATCACAGATGCATGTTCAGTTGTGTTTGTTCTTGATCTCAAGTCATGATTTTTGATGGAATTGCGCCAATTTTTTTCATGAGTGTCCGCCATATCAGAATGCATCGACACACCAAATATGTGTATTCTGAGGCTCATACGTTTGAGGATAGCTCCTATTGGGTAAAAGTCATTCTGGTGAAAAAGTTCGAATCACAGATGCATGTTCAGTTGTGTTTGTTCTTGACCTCAAGTCATGATTTTTGATGGAATTGCGCCAATTTTTTTCATGAGTGTCGGCCATATCAGAATGCATCAACACACCAAATATGTGTATTCTGAGGCTCATACGTTTGAGGATAGCTCCTATTGCGTAAATGTCATTCTGGTGAATAAGTTCGAATCACTGATGAATGTTCAGTTGTGTTTGTTCTTGATCTCAAGTCATGATTTTTGATGGAATTGCGCCAATTTTTTTCATGAGTGTCCGCCATATCAGAATGCATCAACACACCAAATAAGTGTATTCTGAGGCTCATACGTTTGAGGATAGCTCCTATTGCGTAAAAGTCATGCTTGTGAAAAAGTTCGTATCACTGATGCATGTTCAGTTGTGTTTGTTCTTGATCTCAAGTCATGTTTTTTGATGGAATTGCGCCAATTGTTTTCATGAGTGTCGGCCATATCAGAATGCATCGACACACCAAATATGTGTATTCTGAGGCTCATACGTTTGAGGATAGCTCCTATTGGGTAAAAGTCATTCTGGTGAAAAAGTTCGAATCACTGATTCATGTTCAGTTGTGTTTGTTCTTGATCTCAAGTCATGATTTTTGATGGAATTGCGCCAATTTTTTTCATGAGTGTCGGCCATATCAGAATGCATCAACACACCAAATATGTGTATTCTGAGGCTCATACGTTTGAGGATAGCTCCTATTGCGTAAAAGTCATGCTTGTGAAAAAGTTCGTATCACTGATGCATGTTCAGTTGTGTTTGTTCTTGATCTCAAGTCATGTTTTTTGATGGAATTGCGCCAATCTTTTTCATGAGAGTCGGCCATATCAGAATGCATCGACACACCAAATATGTGTATTCTGAGGCTCATACGTTTGAGGATAGCTCCTATTGGGTCATTCTGGTGAAAAAATTCGAATCACAGATGCATGTTCAGTTGTGTTTGTTCTTGATCTCAAGTCATGATTTTTGATGGAATTGCGCCAATTTTTTTCATGAGTGTCCGCCATATCAGAATGCATCGACACACCAAATATGTGTATTCTGAGGCTCATACGTTTGAGGATAGCTCCTATTGGGTAAAAGTCATTCTGGTGAAAAAGTTCGAATCACAGATGCATGTTCAGTTGTGTTTGTTCTTGACCTCAAGTCATGATTTTTGATGGAATTGCGCCAATTTTTTTCATGAGTGTCGGCCATATCAGAATGCATCGACACACCAAATATGTGTATTCTGAGGCTCATACGTTTGAGGATAGCTCCTATTGCGTAAATGTCATTCTGGTGAAAAAGTTCGAATCACTGATGAATGTTCAGTTGTGTTTGTTCTTGATCTCAAGTCATGATTTTTGATGGAATTGCGCCAATTTTTTTCATGAGTGTCCGCCATATCAGAATGCATCAACACACCAAATAAGTGTATTCTGAGGCTCATACGTTTGAGGATAGCTCCTATTGCGTAAAAGTCATTCTGGTGAAAAAGTTCGTATCACGGATACATGTTCAGTTGTGTTTGTTCTTGATCTCAAGTCATGATTTTTGATGGAATTGCGCCAATTTTTTTCATGAGTGTCGGCCATATCAGAATGCATCAACACACCAAATATGTGTATTCTGAGGCTCATACGTTTCAGGATAGCTCCTATTGCGTAAAAGTCATGCTTGTGAAAAAGTTCGTATCACTGATGCATGTTCAGTTGTGTTTGTTCTTGATCTCAAGTCATGTTTTTTGATGGAATTGCGCCAATTGTTTTCATGAGAGTCGGCCATATCAGAATGCATCGACACACCAAATATGTGTATTCTGAGGCTCATACGTTTGAGGATAGCTCCTATTGGGTAAAAGTCATTCTGGTGAAAAAGTTCGAATCACTGATGCATCTTCAGTTGTGTTTGTTCTTGACCTCAAGTCATGATTTTTGATGGAATTGCGCCAATTTTTTTGATGAGTGTCGGCCATATCAGAATGCATCAACACACCAAATATGTGTATTCTGAGGCTCATACGTTTGAGGATAGCTCCTATTGCGTAAATGTCATGCTGGTGAAAAAGTTCGAATCACTGAATTCATGTTCAGTTGTGTTTGTTCTTGATCTCAAGTCATGATTTTTGATGGAATTGCGCCAATTTTTTTCATGAGTGTCCGCAATATAAGAATGCATCAACACACCAAATATGTGTATTCTGAGGCTCATACGTTTGAGGATAGCTCCTATTGCGTAAAAGTCATTCTGGTGAAAAAGTTCGTATCACTGAAGCATGTTCAGTTGTGTTTGTTCTTGATCTCAAGTCATGATTTTTGATGGAATTGCGCCAATTTTTTTCATGAGTGTCGGCCATATCAGAATGCATGCACACACCAAATATGTGTATTCTGAGGCTCATACGTTTGAGGATAGCTCCTATTGGGTCATTCTGGTGAAAAAATTCGAATCACAGATGCATGTTCAGTTGTGTTTGTTCTTGATCTCAAGTCATGAATTTTGATGGAATTGCGCCAATTTTTTTCATGAGTGTCGGCCATATCAGAATGCATCAACACACCAAATATGTGTATTCTGAGGCTCATACGTTTGAGGATAGCTCCTATTGCGTAAATGTCATGCTGGTGAAAAAGTTCGAATCACTGATGAATGTTCAGTTGTGTTTGTTCTTGATCTCAAGTCATGATTTTTGATGGAATTGCGCCAATTTTTTTCATGAGTGTCCGCCATATCAGAATGCATCGACACACCAAATATGTGTATTCTGAGGCTCATACGTTTGAGGATAGCTCCTATTGGGTCATTCTGGTGAAAAAATTCGAATCACAGATGCATCTTCAGTTGTGTTTGTTCTTGATCTCATGTCATGAATTTTGATGGAATTGCGCCAATCTTTTTCATGAGTTTCGGCCATATCAGAATGCATCAACACACCAAATATGTGTATTCTGAGGCTCATACGTTTGAGGATAGCTCCTATTGGGTAAAAGTCATTCTGGTGAAAAAGTTCGAATCACTGATGCTTGTTCAGTTGTGTTTGTTCTTGACCTCAAGTCATGATTTTTGATGGAATTGCGCCAATTTTTTTCATGAGTGTCGGCCATATCAGAATGCATCAACACACCAAATATGTGTATTCTGAGGCTCATACGTTTGAGGATAGCTCCTATTGCGTAAATGTCATTCTGGTGAAAAAGTTCGAATCACTGAATTCATGTTCAGTTGTGTTTGTTCTTGATCTCAAGTCATGATTTTTGATGGAATTGCGCCAATTATTTTCATGAGTGTCCGCCATATAAGAATGCATCAACACACCAAATATGTGTATTCTGAGGCTCATACGTTTGAGGATAGCTCCTATTGGGTAAAAGTCATTCTGGTGAAAAAGTTCGAATCACAGATGCATGTTCAGTTGTGTTTGTTCTTGACCTCAAGTCATGATTTTTGATGGAATTGCTCCAATTTTTTTCATGAGTGTCGGCCATATCAGAATGCATCAACACACCAAATATGTGTATTCTGAGGCTCATACGTTTGAGGATAGCTCCTATTGCGTAAATGTCATTCTGGTGAAAAAGTTCGAATCACTGATGCATGTTCAGTTGTGTTTGTTCTTGATCTCAAGTCATGATTTTTGATGGAATTGCGCCAATTTTTTTCATGAGTGTCCGCCATATCAGAATGCATCAACACACCAAATATGTGTATTCTGAGGCTCATACGTTTGAGGATAGCTCCTATTGCGTAAATGTCATGCTGGTGAAAAAGTTCGAATCACTGATTCATGTTCAGTTGTGTTTGTTCTTGATCTCAAGTCATGATTTTTGATGGAATTGCGCCAATTTTTTTCATGAGTGTCGGCCATATCAGAATGCATCAACACACCAAATATGTGTATTCTGAGGCTCATACGTTTCAGGATAGCTCCTATTGCGTAAAAGTCATGCTTGTGAAAAAGTTCGTATCACTGATGCATGTTCAGTTGTGTTTGTTCTTGATCTCAAGTCATGTTTTTTGATGGAATTGCGCCAATTGTTTTCATGAGAGTCGGCCATATCAGAATGCATCGACACACCAAATATGTGTATTCTGAGGCTCATACGTTTGAGGATAGCTCCTATTGGGTAAAAGTCATTCTGGTGAAAAAGTTCGAATCACTGATGCATGTTCAGTTGTGTTTGTTCTTGACCTCAAGTCATGATTTTTGATGGAATTGCGCCAATTTTTTTGATGAGTGTCGGCCATATCAGAATGCATCAACACACCAAATATGTGTATTCTGAGGCTCATACGTTTGAGGATAGCTCCTATTGGGTCATTCTGGTGAAAAAATTCGAATCACAGATGCATGTTCAGTTGTGTTTGTTCTTGATCTCAAGTCATGATTTTTGATGGAATTGCGCCAATTTTTTTCATGAGTGTCGGCCATATCAGAATGCATCAACACACCAAATATGTGTATTCTGAGGCTCATACGTTTGAGGATAGCTCCTATTGCGTAAATGTCATTCTGGTGAAAAAGTTCGAATCACTGATGCATGTTCAGTTGTGTTTGTTCTTGATCTCAAGTCATGATTTTTGATGGAATTGCGCCAATTTTTTTCATGAGTGTCCGCCATATAAGAATGCATCAACACACCAAATATGTGTATTCTGAGGCTCATACGTTTGAGGATAGCTCCTATTGCGTAAAAGTCATTCTGGTGAAAAAGTTCGTATCACGGATGCATGTTCAGTTGTGTTTGTTCTTGATCCCAAGTCATGATTTTTGATGGAATTGCGCCAATTTTTTTCATGAGTGTCGGCCATATCAGAATGCATCAACACACCAAATATGTGTATTCTGAGGCTGATACGTTTGAGGATAGCTCCTATTGGGTCATTCTGGTGAAAAAATTCGAATCACAGATGCATGTTCAGTTGTGTTTGTTCTTGATCTCAAGTCATGATTTTTGATGGAATTGCGCCAATTTTTTTCATGAGTGTCCGCCATATCAGAATGCATCGACACACCAAATATGTGTATTCTGAGGCTCATACGTTTGAGGATAGCTCCTATTGGGTAAAAGTCATTCTGGTGAAAAAGTTCGAATCACAGATGCATGTTCAGTTGTGTTTGTTCTTGACCTCAAGTCATGATTTTTGATGGAATTGCGCCAATTTTTTTCATGAGTGTCGGCCATATCAGAATGCATCAACACACCAAATATGTGTATTCTGAGGCTCATACGTTTGAGGATAGCTCCTATTGGGTCATTCTGGTGAAAAAATTCGAATCACAGATGCATGTTCAGTTGTGTTTGTTCTTGATATCAAGTCATGATTTTTGATGGAATTGCGCCAATTTTTTTCACGAGTGTCCGCCATATCAGAATGCATCGACACACCAAATATGTGTATTCTGAGGCTCATACGTTTGAGGATAGCTCCTATTGGGTAAAAGTCATTCTGGTGAAAAAGTTCGAATCACAGATGCATGTTCAGTTGTGTTTGTTCTTGACCTCAAGTCATGATTTTTGATGGAATTGCGCCAATTTTTTTCATGAGTGTCGGCCATATCAGAATGCATCAACACACCAAATATGTGTATTCTGAGGCTCATACGTTTGAGGATAGCTCCTATTGCGTAAATGTCATTCTGGTGAAAAAGTTCGAATCACTGATGCATGTTCAGTTGTGTTTGTTCTTGATCTCAAGTCATGATTTTTGATGGAATTGCGCCAATTTTTTTCATGAGTGTCCGCCATATCAGAATGCATCAACACACCAAATAAGTGTATTCTGAGGCTCATACGTTTGAGGATAGCTCCTATTGCGTAAAAGTCATTCTGGTGAAAAAGTTCGTATCACTGATGCATCTTCAGTTGTGTTTGTTCTTGATCTCAAGTCATGATTTTTGATGGAATTGCGCCAATTTTTTTCATGAGAGTCGGCCATATCAGAATGCATCGACACACCAAATATGTGTATTCTGAGGCTCATACGTTTGAGGATAGCTCCTATTGGGTAAAAGTCATTCTGGTGAAAAAGTTCGAATCACTGATGCATGTTCAGTTGTGTTTGTTCTTGACCTCAAGTCATGATTTTTGATGGAATTGCGCCAATTTTTTTCATGAGTGTCGGCCATATCAGAATGCATCAACACACCAAATATGTGTATTCTGAGGCTCATACGTTTGAGGATAGCTCCTATTGCGTAAATGTCATTCTGGTGAAAAAGTTCGAATCACTGAATTCATGTTCAGTTGTGTTTGTTCTTGATCTCAAGTCATGATTTTTGATGGAATTGCGCCAATTTTTTTCATGAGTGTCCGCCATATAAGAATGCATCAACACACCAAATATGTGTATTCTGAGGCTCATACGTTTGAGGATAGCTCCTATTGCGTAAAAGTCATTCTGGTGAAAAAGTTCGTATCACTGATGCATGTTCAGTTGTTTTTGTTCTTGATCCCAAGTCATGATTTTTGATGGAATTGCGCCAATTTTTTTCATGAGTGTCGGCCATATCAGAATGCATCAACACACCAAATATGTGTATTCTGAGGCTGATACGTTTGAGGATAGCTCCTATTGGGTCATTCTGGTGAAAAAATTCGAATCACAGATGCATGTTCAGTTGTGTTTGTTCTTGATCTCAAGTCATGATTTTTGATGGAATTGCGCCAATTTTTTTCATGAGTGTCCGCCATATCAGAATGCATCGACACACCAAATATGTGTATTCTGAGGCTCATACGTTTGAGGATAGCTCCTATTGGGTAAAAGTCATTCTGGTGAAAAAGTTCGAATCACAGATGCATGTTCAGTTGTGTTTGTTCTTGACCTCAAGTCATGATTTTTGATGGAATTGCGCCAATTTTTTTCATGAGTGTCGGCCATATCAGAATGCATCAACACACCAAATATGTGTATTCTGAGGCTGATACGTTTGAGGATAGCTCCTATTGGGTCATTCTGGTGAAAAAATTCGAATCACAGATGCATGTTCAGTTGTGTTTGTTCTTGATCTCAAGTCATGATTTTTGATGGAATTGCGCCAATTTTTTTCATGAGTGTCCGCCATATCAGAATGCATCGACACACCAAATATGTGTATTCTGAGGCTCATACGTTTGAGGATAGCTCCTATTGGGTAAAAGTCATTCTGGTGAAAAAGTTCGAATCACAGATGCATGTTCAGTTGTGTTTGTTCTTGACCTCAAGTCATGATTTTTGATGGAATTGCGCCAATTTTTTTCATGAGTGTCCGCCATATCAGAATGCATCAACACACCAAATATGTGTATTCTGAGGCTGATACGTTTGAGGATAGCTCCTATTGGGTCATTCTGGTGAAAAAATTCGAATCACAGATGCATGTTCAGTTGTGTTTGTTCTTGATCTCAAGTCATGATTTTTGATGGAATTGCGCCAATTTTTTTCATGAGTGTCGTCATATCAGAATGCATCGACACACCAAATATGTGTATTCTGAGGCTCATACGTTTGAGGATAGCTCCTATTGGGTAAAAGTCATGCTGGTGAAAAAGTTCGAATCACAGATGCATGTTCAGTTGTGTTTGTTCTTGACCTCAAGTCATGATTTTTGATGGAATTGCGCCAATTTTTTTCATGAGTGTCCGCCATATCAGAATGCATCGATACACCAAATAAGTGTATTCTGAGGCTCATACGTTTGAGGATAGCTCCTATTGGGTAAAAGTCATTCTGGTGAAAAAGTTCGAATCACTGATGCATGTTCAGTTGTGTTTGTTCTTGACCTCAAGTCATGATTTTTGATGGAATTGCGCCAATTTTTTTCATGAGTGTCCGCCATATCAGAATGCATCAACACACCAAATATGTGTATTCTGAGGCTCATACGTTTGAGGATAGCTCCTATTGCGTAAATGTCATGCTGGTGAAAAAGTTCGAATCACTGAATTCATGTTCAGTTGTGTTTGTTCTTGATCTCAAGTCATGATTTTTTGATGGAATTGCGCCAATTTTTTTCATGAGTGTCCGCCATATAAGAATGCATCAACACACCAAATATGTATATTCTGAGGCTCATACGTTTGAGGATAGCTCCTATTGCGTAAAAGTCATTCTGGTGAAAAAGTTCTTATCACGGATGCATGTTCAGTTGTGTTTGTTCTTGATACCAAGTCATGATTTTTGATGGAATTGCGCCAATTTTTTTCATGAGTGTCGGCCATATCAGAATGCATCAACACACCAAATATGTGTATTCTGAGGCTGATACGTTTGAGGATAGCTCCTATTGGGTCATTCTGGTGAAAAAATTCGAATCACAGATGCATCTTCAGTTGTGTTTGTTCTTGATCTCATGTCATGAATTTTGATGGAATTGCGCCAATCTTTTTCATGAGTTTCGGCCATATCAGAATGCATCAACACACCAAATATGTGTATTCTGAGGCTCATACGTTTGAGGATAGCTCCTATTGGGTAAAAGTCATTCTGGTGAAAAAGTTCGAATCACTGATGCATGTTCAGTTGTGTTTGTTCTTGACCTCAAGTCATGATTTTTGATGGAATTGCGCCAATTTTTTTCATGAGTGTCGGCCATATGAGAATGCATCAACACACCAAATATGTGTATTCTGAGGCTCATACGTTTGAGGATAGCTCCTATTGCGTAAATGTCATTCTGGTGAAAAAGTTCGAATCACTGAATTCATGTTCAGTTGTGTTTGTTCTTGATCTCAAGTCATGATTTTTGATGGAATTGCGCCAATTATTTTCATGAGTGTCCGCCATATAAGAATGCATCAACACACCAAATATGTGTATTCTGAGGCTCATACGTTTGAGGATAGCTCCTATTGGGTAAAAGTCATTCTGGTGAAAAAGTTCGAATCACAGATGCATGTTCAGTTGTGTTTGTTCTTGACCTCAAGTCATGATTTTTGATGGAATTGCTCCAATTTTTTTCATGAGTGTCGGCCATATCAGAATGCATCAACACACCAAATATGTGTATTCTGAGGCTCATACGTTTGAGGATAGCTCCTATTGCGTAAATGTCATTCTGGTGAAAAAGTTCGAATCACTGATGCATGTTCAGTTGTGTTTGTTCTTGATCTCAAGTCATGATTTTTGATGGAATTGCGCCAATTTTTTTGATGAGTGTCGGCCATATCAGAATGCATCAACACACCAAATATGTGTATTCTGAGGCTCATACGTTTGAGGATAGCTCCTATTGCGTAAATGTCATGCTGGTGAAAAAGTTCGAATCACTGATTCATGTTCAGTTGTGTTTGTTCTTGATCTCAAGTCATGATTTTTGATGGAATTGCGCCAATTTTTTTCATGAGTGTCCGCCATATCAGAATGCATCGACACACCAAATATGTGTATTCTGAGGCTCATACGTTTGAGGATAGCTCCTATTGGGTCATTCTGGTGAAAAAATTCGAATCACAGATGCATGTTCAGTTGTGTTTGTTCTTGATCTCATGTCATGAATTTTGATGGAATTGCGCCAATCTTTTTCATGAGTTTCGGCCATATCAGAATGCATCAACACACCAAATATGTGTATTCTGAGGCTCATACGTTTGAGGATAGCTCCTATTGGGTAAAAGTCATTCTGGTGAAAAAGTTCGAATCACAGATGCATGTTCAGTTGTGTTTGTTCTTGACCTCAAGTCATGATTTTTGATGGAATTGCGCCAATTTTTTTCATGAGTGTCGGCCATATCAGAATGCATCAACACACCAAATATGTGTATTCTGAGGCTCATACGTTTGAGGATAGCTCCTATTGCGTAAATGTCATTCTGGTGAAAAAGTTCGAATCACTGAATTCATGTTCAGTTGTGTTTGTTCTTGATCTCAAGTCATGATTTTTGATGGAATTGCGCCAATTATTTTCATGAGTGTCCGCCATATAAGAATGCATCAACACACCAAATATGTGTATTCTGAGGCTCATACGTTTGAGGATAGCTCCTATTGGGTAAAAGTCATTCTGGTGAAAAAGTTCGAATCACAGATGCATGTTCAGTTGTGTTTGTTCTTGACCTCAAGTCATGATTTTTGATGGAATTGCTCCAATTTTTTTCATGAGTGTCGGCCATATCAGAATGCATCAACACACCAAATATGTGTATTCTGAGGCTCATACGTTTGAGGATAGCTCCTATTGCGTAAATGTCATTCTGGTGAAAAAGTTCGAATCACTGATGCATGTTCAGTTGTGTTTGTTCTTGATCTCAAGTCATGATTTTTGATGGAATTGCGCCAATTTTTTTGATGAGTGTCGGCCATATCAGAATGCATCAACACACCAAATATGTGTATTCTGAGGCTCATACGTTTGAGGATAGCTCCTATTGCGTAAATGTCATGCTGGTGAAAAAGTTCGAATCACTGATTCATGTTCAGTTGTGTTTGTTCTTGATCTCAAGTCATGATTTTTGATGGAATTGCGCCAATTTTTTTCATGAGTGTCCGCCATATCAGAATGCATCGACACACCAAATATGTGTATTCTGAGGCTCATACGTTTGAGGATAGCTCCTATTGGGTCATTCTGGTGAAAAAATTCGAATCACAGATGCATGTTCAGTTGTGTTTGTTCTTGATCTCATGTCATGAATTTTGATGGAATTGCGCCAATCTTTTTCATGAGTTTCGGCCATATCAGAATGCATCAACACACCAAATATGTGTATTCTGAGGCTCATACGTTTGAGGATAGCTCCTATTGGGTAAAAGTCATTCTGGTGAAAAAGTTCGAATCACTGATGCATGTTCAGTTGTGTTTGTTCTTGACCTCAAGTCATGATTTTTGATGGAATTGCGCCAATTTTTTTCATGAGTGTCGGCCATATCAGAATGCATCAACACACCAAATATGTGTATTCTGAGGCTCATACGTTTGAGGATAGCTCCTATTGCGTAAATGTCATTCTGGTGAAAAAGTTCGAATCACTGAATTCATGTTCAGTTGTGTTTGTTCTTGATCTCAAGTCATGATTTTTGATGGAATTGCGCCAATTATTTTCATGAGTGTCCGCCATATAAGAATGCATCAACACACCAAATATGTGTATTCTGAGGCTCATACGTTTGAGGATAGCTCCTATTGGGTAAAAGTCATTCTGGTGAAAAAGTTCGAATCACAGATGCATGTTCAGTTGTGTTTGTTCTTGACCTCAAGTCATGATTTTTGATGGAATTGCTCCAATTTTTTTCATGAGTGTCGGCCATATCAGAATGCATCAACACACCAAATATGTGTATTCTGAGGCTCATACGTTTGAGGATAGCTCCTATTGCGTAAATGTCATTCTGGTGAAAAAGTTCGAATCACTGATGCATGTTCAGTTGTGTTTGTTCTTGATCTCAAGTCATGATTTTTGATGGAATTGCGCCAATTTTTTTGATGAGTGTCGGCCATATCAGAATGCATCAACACACCAAATATGTGTATTCTGAGGCTCATACGTTTGAGGATAGCTCCTATTGCGTAAATGTCATGCTGGTGAAAAAGTTCGAATCACTGATTCATGTTCAGTTGTGTTTGTTCTTGATCTCAAGTCATGATTTTTGATGGAATTGCGCCAATTTTTTTCATGAGTGTCGGCCATATCAGAATGCATCAACACACCAAATATGTGTATTCTGAGGCTCATACGTTTCAGGATAGCTCCTATTGCGTAAAAGTCATGCTTGTGAAAAAGTTCGTATCACTGATGCATGTTCAGTTGTGTTTGTTCTTGATCTCAAGTCATGTTTTTTGATGGAATTGCGCCAATTGTTTTCATGAGAGTCGGCCATATCAGAATGCATCAACACACCAAATATGTGTATTCTGAGGCTCATACGTTTGAGGATAGCTCCTATTGGGTAAAAGTCATTCTGGTGAAAAAGTTCGAATCACTGATGCATGTTCAGTTGTGTTTGTTCTTGACCTCAAGTCATGATTTTTGATGGAATTGCGCCAATTTTTTTGATGAGTGTCGGCCATATCAGAATGCATCAACACACCAAATATGTGTATTCTGAGGCTCATACGTTTCAGGATAGCTCCTATTGGGTCATTCTGGTGAAAAAATTCGAATCACAGATGCATGTTCAGTTGTGTTTGTTCTTGATCCCAAGTCATGATTTTTGATGGAATTGCGCCAATTTTTTTCATGAGTGTCGGCCATATCAGAATGCATCAACACACCAAATATGTGTATTCTGAGGCTCATACGTTTGAGGATAGCTCCTATTGCGTAAATGTCATTCTGGTGAAAAAGTTCGAATCACTGATGCATGTTCAGTTGTGTTTGTTCTTGATCTCAAGTCATGATTTTTGATGGAATTGCGCCAATTTTTTTCATGAGTGTCCGCCATATAAGAATGCATCAACACACCAAATATGTGTATTCTGAGGCTCATACGTTTGAGGATAGCTCCTATTGCGTAAAAGTCATTCTGGTGAAAAAGTTCGTATCACGGATGCATGTTCAGTTGTGTTTGTTCTTGATCCCAAGTCATGATTTTTGATGGAATTGCGCCAATTTTTTTCATGAGTGTCGGCCATATCAGAATGCATCAACACACCAAATATGTGTATTCTGAGGCTGATACGTTTGAGGATAGCTCCTATTGGGTCATTCTGGTGAAAAAATTCGAATCACAGATGCATGTTCAGTTGTGTTTGTTCTTGATCTCAAGTCATGATTTTTGATGGAATTGCGCCAATTTTTTTCATGAGTGTCCGCCATATCAGAATGCATCGACACACCAAATATGTGTATTCTGAGGCTCATACGTTTGAGGATAGCTCCTATTGGGTAAAAGTCATTCTGGTGAAAAAGTTCGAATCACAGATGCATGTTCAGTTGTGTTTGTTCTTGACCTCAAGTCATGATTTTTGATGGAATTGCGCCAATTTTTTTCATGAGTGTCGGCCATATCAGAATGCATCAACACACCAAATATGTGTATTCTGAGGCTCATACGTTTGAGGATAGCTCCTATTGGGTCATTCTGGTGAAAAAATTCGAATCACAGATGCATGTTCAGTTGTGTTTGTTCTTGATCTCAAGTCATGATTTTTGATGGAATTGCGCCAATTTTTTTCATGAGTGTCCGCCATATCAGAATGCATCGACACACCAAATATGTGTATTCTGAGGCTCATACGTTTGAGGATAGCTCCTATTGGGTAAAAGTCATTCTGGTGAAAAAGTTCGAATCACAGATGCATGTTCAGTTGTGTTTGTTCTTGACCTCAAGTCATGATTTTTGATGGAATTGCGCCAATTTTTTTCATGAGTGTCGGCCATATCAGAATGCATCAACACACCAAATATGTGTATTCTGAGGCTGATACGTTTGAGGATAGCTCCTATTGGGTCATTCTGGTGAAAAAATTCGAATCACAGATGCATGTTCAGTTGTGTTTGTTCTTGATCTCAAGTCATGATTTTTGATGGAATTGCGCCAATTTTTTTCATGAGTGTCGTCATATCAGAATGCATCGACACACCAAATATGTGTATTCTGAGGCTCATACGTTTGAGGATAGCTCCTATTGGGTAAAAGTCATTCTGGTGAAAAAGTTCGAATCACAGATGCATGTTCAGTTGTGTTTGTTCTTGACCTCAAGTCATGATTTTTGATGGAATTGCGCCAATTTTTTTCATGAGTGTCGGCCATATCAGAATGCATCGACACACCAAATATGTGTATTCTGAGGCTCATACGTTTGAGGATAGCTCCTATTGGGTAAAAGTCATTCTGGTGAAAAAGTTCGAATCACTGATGCATGTTCAGTTGTGTTTGTTCTTGACCTCAAGTCATGATTTTTGATGGAATTGCGCCAATTTTTTTCATGAGTGTCCGCCATATAAGAATGCATCAACACACCAAATATGTGTATTCTGAGGCTCATACGTTTGAGGATAGCTCCTATTGCGTAAAAGTCATTCTGGTGAAAAAGTTCGTATCACTGATGCATGTTCAGTTGTGTTTGTTCTTGATCCCAAGTCATGATTTTTGATGGAATTGCGCCAATTTTTTTCATGAGTGTCGGCCATATCAAAATGCATCAACACACCAAATATGTGTATTCTGAGGCTGATACGTTTGAGGATAGCTCCTATTGGGTCATTCTGGTGAAAAAATTCGAATCACAGATGCATGTTCAGTTGTGTTTGTTCTTGATATCAAGTCATGATTTTTGATGGAATTGCGCCAATTTTTTTCACGAGTGTCCGCCATATCAGAATGCATCGACACACCAAATATGTGTATTCTGAGGCTCATACGTTTGAGGATAGCTCCTATTGGGTAAAAGTCATTCTGGTGAAAAAGTTCGAATCACAGATGCATGTTCAGTTGTGTTTGTTCTTGACCTCAAGTCATGATTTTTGATGGAATTGCGCCAATTTTTTTCATGAGTGTCGGCCATATCAGAATGCATCAACACACCAAATATGTGTATTCTGAGGCTCATACGTTTGAGGATAGCTCCTATTGCGTAAATGTCATTCTGGTGAAAAAGTTCGAATCACTGATGCATGTTCAGTTGTGTTTGTTCTTGATCTCAAGTCATGATTTTTGATGGAATTGCGCCAATTTTTTTCATGAGTGTCCGCCATATCAGAATGCATCAACACACCAAATAAGTGTATTCTGAGGCTCATACGTTTGAGGATAGCTCCTATTGCGTAAAAGTCATTCTGGTGAAAAAGTTCGTATCACTGATGCATCTTCAGTTGTGTTTGTTCTTGATCTCAAGTCATGATTTTTGATGGAATTGCGCCAATTTTTTTCATGAGAGTCGGCCATATCAGAATGCATCGACACACCAAATATGTGTATTCTGAGGCTCATACGTTTGAGGATAGCTCCTATTGGGTAAAAGTCATTCTGGTGAAAAAGTTCGAATCACTGATGCATGTTCAGTTGTGTTTGTTCTTGACCTCAAGTCATGATTTTTGATGGAATTGCGCCAATTTTTTTCATGAGTGTCGGCCATATCAGAATGCATCAACACACCAAATATGTGTATTCTGAGGCTCATACGTTTGAGGATAGCTCCTATTGCGTAAATGTCATTCTGGTGAAAAAGTTCGAATCACTGAATTCATGTTCAGTTGTGTTTGTTCTTGATCTCAAGTCATGATTTTTGATGGAATTGCGCCAATTTTTTTCATGAGTGTCGGCCATATAAGAATGCATCAACACACCAAATATGTGTATTCTGAGGCTCATACGTTTGAGGATAGCTCCTATTGCGTAAAAGTCATTCTGGTGAAAAAGTTCGTATCACTGATGCATGTTCAGTTGTGTTTGTTCTTGATCCCAAGTCATGATTTTTGATGGAATTGCGCCAATTTTTTTCATGAGTGTCGGCCATATCAGAATGCATCAACACACCAAATATGTGTATTCTGAGGCTGATACGTTTGAGGATAGCTCCTATTGGGTCATTCTGGTGAAAAAATTCGAATCACAGATGCATGTTCAGTTGTGTTTGTTCTTGATCTCAAGTCATGATTTTTGATGGAATTGCGCCAATTTTTTTCATGAGTGTCCGCCATATCAGAATGCATCGACACACCAAATATGTGTATTCTGAGGCTCATACGTTTGAGGATAGCTCCTATTGGGTAAAAGTCATTCTGGTGAAAAAGTTCGAATCACAGATGCATGTTCAGTTGTGTTTGTTCTTGACCTCAAGTCATGATTTTTGATGGAATTGCGCCAATTTTTTTCATGAGTGTCGGCCATATCAGAATGCATCAACACACCAAATATGTGTATTCTGAGGCTGATACGTTTGAGGATAGCTCCTATTGGGTCATTCTGGTGAAAAAATTCGAATCACAGATGCATGTTCAGTTGTGTTTGTTCTTGATCTCAAGTCATGATTTTTGATGGAATTGCGCCAATTTTTTTCATGAGTGTCCGCCATATCAGAATGCATCGACACACCAAATATGTGTATTCTGAGGCTCATACGTTTGAGGATAGCTCCTATTGGGTAAAAGTCATTCTGGTGAAAAAGTTCGAATCACAGATGCATGTTCAGTTGTGTTTGTTCTTGACCTCAAGTCATGATTTTTGATGGAATTGCGCCAATTTTTTTCATGAGTGTCGGCCATATCAGAATGCATCAACACACCAAATATGTGTATTCTGAGGCTGATACGTTTGAGGATAGCTCCTATTGGGTCATTCTGGTGAAAAAATTCGAATCACAGATGCATGTTCAGTTGTGTTTGTTCTTGATCTCAAGTCATGATTTTTGATGGAATTGCGCCAATTTTTTTCATGAGTGTCGTCATATCAGAATGCATCGACACACCAAATATGTGTATTCTGAGGCTCATACGTTTGAGGATAGCTCCTATTGGGTAAAAGTCATGCTGGTGAAAAAGTTCGAATCACAGATGCATGTTCAGTTGTGTTTGTTCTTGACCTCAAGTCATGATTTTTGATGGAATTGCGCCAATTTTTTTCATGAGTGTCCGCCATATCAGAATGCATCGATACACCAAATAAGTGTATTCTGAGGCTCATACGTTTGAGGATAGCTCCTATTGGGTAAAAGTCATTCTGGTGAAAAAGTTCGAATCACTGATGCATGTTCAGTTGTGTTTGTTCTTGACCTCAAGTCATGATTTTTGATGGAATTGCGCCAATTTTTTTCATGAGTGTCGGCCATATCAGAATGCATCAACACACCAAATATGTGTATTCTGAGGCTCATACGTTTGAGGATAGCTCCTATTGCGTAAATGTCATGCTGGTGAAAAAGTTCGAATCACTGAATTCATGTTCAGTTGTGTTTGTTCTTGATCTCAAGTCATGATTTTTGATGGAATTGCGCCAATTTTTTTCATCAGTGTCCGCCATATAAGAATGCATCAACACACCAAATATGTGTATTCTGAGGCTCATACGTTTGAGGATAGCTCCTATTGCGTAAAAGTCATTCTGGTGAAAAAGTTCTTATCACGGATGCATGTTCAGTTGTGTTTGTTCTTGATCCCAAGTCATGATTTTTGATGGAATTGCGCCAATTTTTTTCATGAGTGTCGGCCATATCAGAATGCATCAACACACCAAATATGTGTATTCTGAGGCTGATACGTTTGAGGATAGCTCCTATTGGGTCATTCTGGTGAAAAAATTCGAATCACAGATGCATCTTCAGTTGTGTTTGTTCTTGATCTCATGTCATGAATTTTGATGGAATTGCGCCAATCTTTTTCATGAGTTTCGGCCATATCAGAATGCATCAACACACCAAATATGTGTATTCTGAGGCTCATACGTTTGAGGATAGCTCCTATTGGGTAAAAGTCATTCTGGTGAAAAAGTTCGAATCACTGATGCATGTTCAGTTGTGTTTGTTCTTGACCTCAAGTCATGATTTTTGATGGAATTGCGCCAATTTTTTTCATGAGTGTCGGCCATATCAGAATGCATCAACACACCAAATATGTGTATTCTGAGGCTCATACGTTTGAGGATAGCTCCTATTGCGTAAATGTCATTCTGGTGAAAAAGTTCGAATCACTGAATTCATGTTCAGTTGTGTTTGTTCTTGATCTCAAGTCATGATTTTTGATGGAATTGCGCCAATTATTTTCATGAGTGTCCGCCATATAAGAATGCATCAACACACCAAATATGTGTATTCTGAGGCTCATACGTTTGAGGATAGCTCCTATTGGGTAAAAGTCATTCTGGTGAAAAAGTTCGAATCACAGATGCATGTTCAGTTGTGTTTGTTCTTGACCTCAAGTCATGATTTTTGATGGAATTGCTCCAATTTTTTTCATGAGTGTCGGCCATATCAGAATGCATCAACACACCAAATATGTGTATTCTGAGGCTCATACGTTTGAGGATAGCTCCTATTGCGTAAATGTCATGCTGGTGAAAAAGTTCGAATCACTGATGCATGTTCAGTTGTGTTTGTTCTTGATCTCAAGTCATGATTTTTGATGGAATTGCGCCAATTTTTTTGATGAGTGTCGGCCATATCAGAATGCATCAACACACCAAATATGTGTATTCTGAGGCTCATACGTTTGAGGATAGCTCCTATTGCGTAAATGTCATGCTGGTGAAAAAGTTCGAATCACTGATTCATGTTCAGTTGTGTTTGTTCTTGATCTCAAGTCATGATTTTTGATGGAATTGCGCCAATTTTTTTCATGAGTGTCGGCCATATCAGAATGCATCAACACACCAAATATGTGTATTCTGAGGCTCATACGTTTCAGGATAGCTCCTATTGCGTAAAAGTCATGCTTGTGAAAAAGTTCGTATCACTGATGCATGTTCAGTTGTGTTTGTTCTTGATCTCAAGTCATGTTTTTTGATGGAATTGCGCCAATTGTTTTCATGAGAGTCGGCCATATCAGAATGCATCGACACACCAAATATGTGTATTCTGAGGCTCATACGTTTGAGGATAGCTCCTATTGGGTAAAAGTCATTCTGGTGAAAAAGTTCGAATCACTGATGCATGTTCAGTTGTGTTTGTTCTTGACCTCAAGTCATGATTTTTGATGGAATTGCGCCAATTTTTTTGATGAGTGTCGGCCATATCAGAATGCATCAACACACCAAATATGTGTATTCTGAGGCTCATACGTTTGAGGATAGCTCCTATTGGGTCATTCTGGTGAAAAAATTCGAATCACAGATGCATGTTCAGTTGTGTTTGTTCTTGATCTCAAGTCATGATTTTTGATGGAATTGCGCCAGTTTTTTTCATGAGTGTCGGCCATATCAGAATGCATCAACACACCAAATATGTGTATTCTGAGGCTCATACGTTTGAGGATAGCTCCTATTGCGTAAATGTCATTCTGGTGAAAAAGTTCGAATCACTGATGCATGTTCAGTTGTGTTTGTTCTTGATCTCAAGTCATGATTTTTGATGGAATTGCGCCAATTTTTTTCATGAGTGTCCGCCATATAAGAATGCATCAACACACCAAATATGTGTATTCTGAGGCTCATACGTTTCAGGATAGCTCCTATTGGGTAAAAGTCATTCTGGTGAAAAAGTTCGTATCACGGATGCATGTTCAGTTGTGTTTGTTCTTGATCCCAAGTCATGATTTTTGATGGAATTGCGCCAATTTTTTTCATGAGTGTCGGCCATATCAGAATGCATCAACACACCAAATATGTGTATTCTGAGGCTCATACGTTTGAGGATAGCTCCTATTGGGTCATTCTGGTGAAAAAATTCGAATCACAGATGCATGTTCAGTTGTGTTTGTTCTTGATCTCAAGTCATGATTTTTGATGGAATTGCGCCAATTTTTTTCATGAGTGTCCGCCATATCAGAATGCATCGACACACCAAATATGTGTATTCTGAGGCTCATACGTTTGAGGATAGCTCCTATTGGGTAAAAGTCATTCTGGTGAAAAAGTTCGAATCACAGATGCATGTTCAGTTGTGTTTGTTCTTGACCTCAAGTCATGATTTTTGATGGAATTGCGCCAATTTTTTTCATGAGTGTCGGCCATATCAGAATGCATCAACACACCAAATATGTGTATTCTGAGGCTGATACGTTTGAGGATAGCTCCTATTGGGTCATTCTGGTGAAAAAATTCGAATCACAGATGCATGTTCAGTTGTGTTTGTTCTTGATCTCAAGTCATGATTTTTGATGGAATTGCGCCAATTTTTTTCATGAGTGTCCGCCATATCAGAATGCATCGACACACCAAATATGTGTATTCTGAGGCTCATACGTTTGAGGATAGCTCCTATTGGGTAAAAGTCATTCTGGTGAAAAAGTTCGAATCACAGATGCATGTTCAGTTGTGTTTGTTCTTGACCTCAAGTCATGATTTTTGATGGAATTGCGCCAATTTTTTTCATGAGTGTCGGCCATATCAGAATGCATCAACACACCAAATATGTGTATTCTGAGGCTCATACGTTTCAGGATAGCTCCTATTGGGTCATTCTGGTGAAAAAATTCGAATCACAGATGCATGTTCAGTTGTGTTTGTTCTTGATCTCAAGTCATGATTTTTGATGGAATTGCGCCAATTTTTTTCATGAGTGTCGTCATATCAGAATGCATCGACACACCAAATATGTGTATTCTGAGGCTGATACGTTTGAGGATAGCTCCTATTGGGTAAAAGTCATGCTGGTGAAAAAGTTCGAATCACAGATGCATGTTCAGTTGTGTTTGTTCTTGACCTCAAGTCATGATTTTTGATGGAATTGCGCCAATTTTTTTCATGAGTGTCGGCCATATCAGAATGCATCGACACACCAAATATGTGTATTCTGAGGCTCATACGTTTGAGGATAGCTCCTATTGGGTAAAAGTCATTCTGGTGAAAAGTTCGAATCACTGATGCATGTTCAGTTGTGTTTGTTCTTGACCTCAAGTCATGATTTTTGATGGAATTGCGCCAATTTTTTTCATGAGTGTCCGCCATATCAGAATGCATCAACACACCAAATATGTGTATTCTGAGGCTCATACGTTTGAGGATAGCTCCTATTGCGTAAAGGTCATGCTGGTGAAAAAGTTCGAATCACTGAATTCATGTTCAGTTGTGTTTGTTCTTGATCTCAAGTCATGATTTTTGATGGAATTGCGCCAATTTTTTTCATGAGTGTCCGCCATATAAGAATGCATCAACACACCAAATATGTGTATTCTGAGGCTCATACGTTTGAGGATAGCTCCTATTGCGTAAAAGTCATTCTGGTGAAAAAGTTCGTATCACTGATGCATGTTCAGTTGTGTTTGTTCTTGATCCCAAGTCATGATTTTTGATGGAATTGCGCCAATTTTTTTCATGAGTGTCGGCCATATCAGAATGCATCAACACACCAAATATGTGTAATCTGAGGCTGATACGTTTGAGGATAGCTCCTATTGGGTCATTCTGGTGAAAAAATTCGAATCACAGATGCATGTTCAGTTGTGTTTGTTCTTGATATCAAGTCATGATTTTTGATGGAATTGCGCCAATTTTTTTCACGAGTGTCCGCCATATCAGAATGCATCGACACACCAAATATGTGTATTCTGAGGCTCATACGTTTGAGGATAGCTCCTATTGGGTAAAAGTCATTCTGGTGAAAAAGTTCGAATCACAGATGCATGTTCAGTTGTGTTTGTTCTTGACCTCAAGTCATGATTTTTGATGGAATTGCGCCAATTTTTTTCATGAGTGTCGGCCATATCAGAATGCATCAACACACCAAATATGTGTATTCTGAGGCTCATACGTTTGAGGATAGCTCCTATTGCGTAAATGTCATGCTGGTGAAAAAGTTCGAATCACTGATGCATGTTCAGTTGTGTTTGTTCTTGATCTCAAGTCATGATTTTTGATGGAATTGCGCCAATTTTTTTCATGAGTGTCCGCCATATCAGAATGCATCAACACACCAAATAAGTGTATTCTGAGGCTCATACGTTTGAGGATAGCTCCTATTGCGTAAAAGTCATTCTGGTGAAAAAGTTCGTATCACTGATGCATCTTCAGTTGTGTTTGTTCTTGATCTCAAGTCATGATTTTTGATGGAATTGCGCCAATTTTTTTCATGAGTGTCGGCCATATCAGAATGCATCAACACACCAAATATGTGTATTCTGAGGCTCATACGTTTGAGGATAGCTCCTATTGGGTCATTCTGGTGAAAAAATTCGAATCACAGATGCATGTTCAGTTGTGTTTGTTCTTGATCTCAAGTCATGATTTTTGATGGAATTGCGCCAATTTTTTTCATGAGTGTCCGCCATATCAGAATGCATCGACACACCAAATATGTGTATTCTGAGGCTCATACGTTTGAGGATAGCTCCTATTGGGTAAAAGTCATTCTGGTGAAAAAGTTCGAATCACAGATGCATGTTCAGTTGTGTTTGTTCTTGACCTCAAGTCATGATTTTTGATGGAATTGCGCCAATTTTTTTCATGAGTGTCGGCCATATCAGAATGCATCAACACACCAAATATGTGTATTCTGAGGCTGATACGTTTGAGGATAGCTCCTATTGGGTCATTCTGGTGAAAAAATTCGAATCACAGATGCATGTTCAGTTGTGTTTGTTCTTGATCTCAAGTCATGATTTTTGATGGAATTGCGCCAATTTTTTTCATGAGTGTCCGCCATATCAGAATGCATCGACACACCAAATATGTGTATTCTGAGGCTCATACGTTTGAGGATAGCTCCTATTGGGTAAAAGTCATTCTGGTGAAAAAGTTCGAATCACAGATGCATGTTCAGTTGTGTTTGTTCTTGACCTCAAGTCATGATTTTTGATGGAATTGCGCCAATTTTTTTCATGAGTGTCGGCCATATCAGAATGCATCAACACACCAAATATGTGTATTCTGAGGCTGATACGTTTGAGGATAGCTCCTATTGGGTCATTCTGGTGAAAAAATTCGAATCACAGATGCATGTTCAGTTGTGTTTGTTCTTGATCTCAAGTCATGATTTTTGATGGAATTGCGCCAATTTTTTTCATGAGAGTCGGCCATATCAGAATGCATCGACACACCAAATATGTGTATTCTGAGGCTCATACGTTTGAGGATAGCTCCTATTGCGTAAAAGTCATTCTGGTGAAAAAGTTCGTATCACTGATGCATCTTCAGTTGTGTTTGTTCTTGATCTCAAGTCATGATTTTTGATGGAATTGCGCCAATTTTTTTCATGAGAGTCGGCCATATCAGAATGCATCGACACACCAAATATGTGTATTCTGAGGCTCATACGTTTGAGGATAGCTCCTATTGGGTAAAAGTCATTCTGGTGAAAAAGTTCGAATCACTGATGCATGTTCAGTTGTGTTTGTTCTTGACCTCAAGTCATGATTTTTGATGGAATTGCGCCAATTTTTTTCATGAGTGTCGGCCATATCAGAATGCATCAACACACCAAATATGTGTATTCTGAGGCTCATACGTTTGAGGATAGCTCCTATTGCGTAAATGTCATGCTGGTGAAAAAGTTCGAATCACTGAATTCATGTTCAGTTGTGTTTGTTCTTGATCTCAAGTCATGATTTTTGATGGAATTGCGCCAATTTTTTTCATGAGTGTCCGCCATATAAGAATGCATCAACACACCAAATATGTGTATTCTGAGGCTCATACGTTTGAGGATAGCTCCTATTGCGTAAAAGTCATTCTGGTTAAAAAGTTCGTATCACTGATGCATGTTCAGTTGTGTTTGTTCTTGATCCCAAGTCATGATTTTTGATGGAATTGCGCCAATTTTTTTCATGAGTGTCGGCCATATCAGAATGCATCAACACACCAAATATGTGTATTCTGAGGCTGATACGTTTGAGGATAGCTCCTATTGGGTCATTCTGGTGAAAAAATTCGAATCACAGATGCATGTTCAGTTGTGTTTGTTCTTGATCTCAAGTCATGATTTTTGATGGAATTGCGCCAATTTTTTTCATGAGTGTCCGCCATATCAGAATGCATCAACACACCAAATATGTGTATTCTGAGGCTCATACGTTTGAGGATAGCTCCTATTGGGTAAAAGTCATTCTGGTGAAAAAGTTCGAATCACAGATGCATGTTCAGTTGTGTTTGTTCTTGACCTCAAGTCATGATTTTTGATGGAATTGCGCCAATTTTTTTCATGAGTGTCGGCCATATCAGAATGCATCAACACACCAAATATGTGTATTCTGAGGCTGATACGTTTGAGGATAGCTCCTATTGGGTCATTCTGGTGAAAAAATTCGAATCACAGATGCATGTTCAGTTGTGTTTGTTCTTGATCTCAAGTCATGATTTTTGATGGAATTGCGCCAATTTTTTTCATGAGTGTCCGCCATATCAGAATGCATCGACACACCAAATATGTGTATTCTGAGGCTCATACGTTTGAGGATAGCTCCTATTGGGTAAAAGTCATTCTGGTGAAAAAGTTCGAATCACAGATGCATGTTCAGTTGTGTTTGTTCTTGACCTCAAGTCATGATTTTTGATGGAATTGCGCCAATTTTTTTCATGAGTGTCGGCCATATCAGAATGCATCAACACACCAAATATGTGTATTCTGAGGCTGATACGTTTGAGGATAGCTCCTATTGGGTCATTCTGGTGAAAAAATTCGAATCACAGATGCATGTTCAGTTGTGTTTGTTCTTGATCTCAAGTCATGATTTTTGATGGAATTGCGCCAATTTTTTTCATGAGTGTCGTCATATCAGAATGCATCGACACACCAAATATGTGTATTCTGAGGCTCATACGTTTGAGGATAGCTCCTATTGGGTAAAAGTCATGCTGGTGAAAAAGTTCGAATCACAGATGCATGTTCAGTTGTGTTTGTTCTTGACCTCAAGTCATGATTTTTGATGGAATTGCGCCAATTTTTTTCATGAGTGTCCGCCATATCAGAATGCATCGATACACCAAATAAGTGTATTCTGAGGCTCATACGTTTGAGGATAGCTCCTATTGGGTAAAAGTCATTCTGGTGAAAAAGTTCGAATCACTGATGCATGTTCAGTTGTGTTTGTTCTTGACCTCAAGTCATGATTTTTGATGGAATTGCGCCAATTTTTTTCATGAGTGTCGGCCATATCAGAATGCATCAACACACCAAATATGTGTATTCTGAGGCTCATACGTTTGAGGATAGCTCCTATTGCGTAAATGTCATGCTGGTGAAAAAGTTCGAATCACTGAATTCATGTTCAGTTGTGTTTGTTCTTGATCTCAAGTCATGATTTTTGATGGAATTGCGCCAATTTTTTTCATGAGTGTCCGCCATATAAGAATGCATCAACACACCAAATATGTGTATTCTGAGGCTCATACGTTTGAGGATAGCTCCTATTGCGTAAAAGTCATTCTGGTGAAAAAGTTCTTATCACGGATGCATGTTCAGTTGTGTTTGTTCTTGATCCCAAGTCATGATTTTTGATGGAATTGCGCCAATTTTTTTCATGAGTGTCGGCCATATCAGAATGCATCAACACACCAAATATGTGTATTCTGAGGCTGATACGTTTGAGGATAGCTCCTATTGGGTCATTCTGGTGAAAAAATTCGAATCACAGATGCATGTTCAGTTGTGTTTGTTCTTGATCTCAAGTCATGATTTTTGATGGAATTGCGCCAATTTTTTTCATGAGTGTCCGCCATATCAGAATGCATCGACACACCAAATATGTGTATTCTGAGGCTCATACGTTTGAGGATAGCTCCTATTGCGTAAATGTCATTCTGGTGAAAAAGTTCGAATCACTGATGAATGTTCAGTTGTGTTTGTTCTTGATCTCAAGTCATGATTTTTGATGGAATTGCGCCAATTTTTTTCATGAGTGTCCGCCATATCAGAATGCATCAACACACCAAATAAGTGTATTCTGAGGCTCATACGTTTGAGGATAGCTCCTATTGCGTAAAAGTCATTCTGGTGAAAAAGTTCGTATCACTGATGCATCTTCAGTTGTGTTTGTTCTTGATCTCAAGTCATGATTTTTGATGGAATTGCGCCAATTTTTTTCATGAGTGTCGGCCATATCAGAATGCATCAACACACCAAATATGTGTATTCTGAGGCTCATACGTTTCAGGATAGCTCCTATTGCGTAAAAGTCATGCTTGTGAAAAAGTTCGTATCACTGATTCATGTTCAGTTGTGTTTGTTCTTGATCTCAAGTCATGTTTTTTGATGGAATTGCGCCAATTGTTTTCATGAGAGTCGGCCATATCAGAATGCATCGACACACCAAATATGTGTATTCTGAGGCTCATACGTTTGAGGATAGCTCCTATTGGGTAAAAGTCATTCTGGTGAAAAAGTTCGAATCACAGATGCATGTTCAGTTGTGTTTGTTCTTGACCTCAAGTCATGATTTTTGATGGAATTGCGCCAATTTTTTTCATGAGTGTCGGCCATATCAGAATGCATCAACACACCTAATATGTGTATTCTGAGGCTCATACGTTTGAGGATAGCTTCTATTGCGTAAATGTCATGCTCGTGAAAAAGTTCGAATCACTGAATTCATGTTCAGTTGTGTTTGTTCTTGATCTCAAGTCATGATTTTTGATGGAATTGCGCCAATTTTTTTCATGAGTGTCCGCCATATAAGAATGCATCAACACACCAAATATGTGTATTCTGAGGCTCATACGTTTGAGGATAGCTCCTATTGCGTAAAAGTCATTCTGGTGAAAAAGTTCGTATCACGGATGCATGTTCAGTTGTGTTTGTTCTTGATCTCAAGTCATGATTTTTGATGGAATTGCGCCAATTTTTTTCATGAGTGTCGGCCATATCAGAATGCATCAACACACCAAATATGTGTATTCTGAGGCTGATACGTTTGAGGATAGCTCCTATTGGGTCATTCTGGTGAAAAAATTCGAATCACAGATGCATGTTCAGTTGTGTTTGTTCTTGATCTCAAGTCATGATTTTTGATGGAATTGCGCCAATTTTTTTCATGAGTGTCCGCCATATCAGAATGCATCGACACACCAAATATGTGTATTCTGAGGCTCATACGTTTGAGGATAGCTCCTATTGGGTAAAAGTCATTCTGGTGAAAAAGTTCGAATCACAGATGCATGTTCAGTTGTGTTTGTTCTTGACCTCAAGTCATGATTTTTGATGGAATTGCGCCAATTTTTTTCATGAGTGTCGGCCATATCAGAATGCATCAACACACCAAATATGTGTATTCTGAGGCTGATACGTTTGAGGATAGCTCCTATTGGGTCATTCTGGTGAAAAAATTCGAATCACAGATGCATGTTCAGTTGTGTTTGTTCTTGATCTCAAGTCATGATTTTTGATGGAATTGCGCCAATTTTTTTCATGAGTGTCGTCATATCAGAATGCATCGACACACCAAATATGTGTATTCTGAGGCTCATACGTTTGAGGATAGCTCCTATTGGGTAAAAGTCATGCTGGTGAAAAAGTTCGAATCACAGATGCATGTTCAGTTGTGTTTGTTCTTGACCTCAAGTCATGATTTTTGATGGAATTGCGCCAATTTTTTTCATGAGTGTCCGCCATATCAGAATGCATCGATACACCAAATAAGTGTATTCTGAGGCTCATACGTTTGAGGATAGCTCCTATTGGGTAAAAGTCATTCTGGTGAAAAAGTTCGAATCACTGATGCATGTTCAGTTGTGTTTGTTCTTGACCTCAAGTCATGATTTTTGATGGAATTGCGCCAATTTTTTTCATGAGTGTCGGCCATATCAGAATGCATCAACACACCAAATATGTGTATTCTGAGGCTCATACGTTTGAGGATAGCTCCTATTGCGTAAATGTCATGCTGGTGAAAAAGTTCGAATCACTGAATTCATGTTCAGTTGTGTTTGTTCTTGATCTCAAGTCATGATTTTTGATGGAATTGCGCCAATTTTTTTCATGAGTGTCCGCCATATAAGAATGCATCAACACACCAAATATGTGTATTCTGAGGCTCATACGTTTGAGGATAGCTCCTATTGCGTAAAAGTCATTCTGGTGAAAAAGTTCTTATCACGGATGCATGTTCAGTTGTGTTTGTTCTTGATCCCAAGTCATGATTTTTGATGGAATTGCGCCAATTATTTTCATGAGTGTCCGCCATATAAGAATGCATCAACACACCAAATATGTGTATTCTGAGGCTCATACGTTTGAGGATAGCTCCTATTGGGTAAAAGTCATTCTGGTGAAAAAGTTCGAATCACAGATGCATGTTCAGTTGTGTTTGTTCTTGACCTCAAGTCATGATTTTTGATGGAATTGCTCCAATTTTTTTCATGAGTGTCGGCCATATCAGAATGCATCAACACACCAAATATGTGTATTCTGAGGCTCATACGTTTGAGGATAGCTCCTATTGCGTAAATGTCATTCTGGTGAAAAAGTTCGAATCACTGATGCATGTTCAGTTGTGTTTGTTCTTGATCTCAAGTCATGATTTTTGATGGAATTGCGCCAATTTTTTTGATGAGTGTCGGCCATATCAGAATGCATCAACACACCAAATATGTGTATTCTGAGGCTCATACGTTTGAGGATAGCTCCTATTGCCTAAATGTCATGCTGGTGAAAAAGTTCGAATCACTGATTCATGTTCAGTTGTGTTTGTTCTTGATCTCAAGTCATGATTTTTGATGGAATTGCGCCAATTTTTTTCATGAGTGTCGGCCATATCAGAATGCATCAACACACCAAATATGTGTATTCTGAGGCTCATACGTTTCAGGATAGCTCCTATTGCGTAAAAGTCATGCTTGTGAAAAAGTTCGTATCACTGATGCATCTTCAGTTGTGTTTGTTCTTGATCTCAAGTCATGTTTTTTGATGGAATTGCGCCAATTGTTTTCATGAGAGTCGGCCATATCAGAATGCATCGACACACCAAATATGTGTATTCTGAGGCTCATACGTTTGAGGATAGCTCCTATTGGGTAAAAGTCATTCTGGTGAAAAAGTTCGAATCACTGATGCATGTTCAGTTGTGTTTGTTCTTGACCTCAAGTCATGATTTTTGATGGAATTGCGCCAATTTTTTTGATGAGTGTCGGCCATATCAGAATGCATCAACACACCAAATATGTGTATTCTGAGGCTCATACGTTTGAGGATAGCTCCTATTGGGTCATTCTGGTGAAAAAATTCGAATCACAGATGCATGTTCAGTTGTGTTTGTTCTTGATCTCAAGTCATGATTTTTGATGGAATTGCGCCAATTTTTTTGATGAGTGTCGGCCATATCAGAATGCATCAACACACCAAATATGTGTATTCTGAGGCTCATACGTTTGAGGATAGCTCCTATTGCGTAAATGTCATTCTGGTGAAAAAGTTCGAATCACTGATGCATGTTCAGTTGTGTTTGTTCTTGATCTCAAGTCATGATTTTTGATGGAATTGCGCCAATTTTTTTCATGAGTGTCCGCCATATAAGAATGCATCAACACACCAAATATGTGTATTCTGAGGCTCATACGTTTGAGGATAGCTCCTATTGGGTAAAAGTCATTCTGGTGAAAAAGTTCGTATCACGGATGCATGTTCAGTTGTGTTTGTTCTTGATCCCAAGTCATGATTTTTGATGGAATTGCGCCAATTTTTTTCATGAGTGTCGGCCATATCAGAATGCATCAACACACCAAATATGTGTATTCTGAGGCTCATACGTTTGAGGATAGCTCCTATTGGGTCATTCTGGTGAAAAAATTCGAATCACAGATGCATGTTCAGTTGTGTTTGTTCTTGATCTCAAGTCATGATTTTTGATGGAATTGCGCCAATTTTTTTCATTAGTGTCCGCCATATCAGAATGCATCGACACACCAAATATGTGTATTCTGAGGCTCATACGTTTGAGGATAGCTCCTATTGGGTAAAAGTCATTCTGGTGAAAAAGTTCGAATCACAGATGCATGTTCAGTTGTGTTTGTTCTTGACCTCAAGTCATGATTTTTGATGGAATTGCGCCAATTTTTTTCATGAGTGTCGGCCATATCAGAATGCATCAACACACCAAATATGTGTATTCTGAGGCTGATACGTTTGAGGATAGCTCCTATTGGGTCATTCTGGTGAAAAAATTCGAATCACAGATGCATGTTCAGTTGTGTTTGTTCTTGATCTCAAGTCATGATTTTTGATGGAATTGCGCCAATTTTTTTCATGAGTGTCCGCCATATCAGAATGCATCGACACACCAAATATGTGTATTCTGAGGCTCATACGTTTGAGGATAGCTCCTATTGGGTAAAAGTCATTCTGGTGAAAAAGTTCGAATCACAGATGCATGTTCAGTTGTGTTTGTTCTTGACCTCAAGTCATGATTTTTGATGGAATTGCGCCAATTTTTTTCATGAGTGTCGGCCATATCAGAATGCATCAACACACCAAATATGTGTATTCTGAGGCTGATACGTTTGAGGATAGCTCCTATTGGGTCATTCTGGTGAAAAAATTCGAATCACAGATGCATGTTCAGTTGTGTTTGTTCTTGATCTCAAGTCATGATTTTTGATGGAATTGCGCCAATTTTTTTCATGAGTGTCGTCATATCAGAATGCATCGACACACCAAATATGTGTATTCTGAGGCTCATACGTTTGAGGATAGCTCCTATTGGGTAAAAGTCATGCTGGTGAAAAAGTTCGAATCACAGATGCATGTTCAGTTGTGTTTGTTCTTGACCTCAAGTCATGATTTTTGATGGAATTGCGCCAATTTTTTTCATGAGTGTCGGCCATATCAGAATGCATCAACACACCAAATATGTGTATTCTGAGGCTCATACGTTTCAGGATAGCTCCTATTGCGTAAAAGTCATGCTTGTGAAAAAGTTCGTATCACTGATGCATCTTCAGTTGTGTTTGTTCTTGATCTCAAGTCATGTTTTTTGATGGAATTGCGCCAATTGTTTTCATGAGAGTCGGCCATATCAGAATGCATCGACACACCAAATATGTGTATTCTGAGGCTCATACGTTTGAGGATAGCTCCTATTGGGTAAAAGTCATTCTGGTGAAAAAGTTCGAATCACTGATGCATGTTCAGTTGTGTTTGTTCTTGACCTCAAGTCATGATTTTTGATGGAATTGCGCCAATTTTTTTGATGAGTGTCGGCCATATCAGAATGCATCAACACACCAAATATGTGTATTCTGAGGCTCATACGTTTGAGGATAGCTCCTATTGGGTCATTCTGGTGAAAAAATTCGAATCACAGATGCATGTTCAGTTGTGTTTGTTCTTGATCTCAAGTCATGATTTTTGATGGAATTGCGCCAATTTTTTTGATGAGTGTCGGCCATATCAGAATGCATCAACACACCAAATATGTGTATTCTGAGGCTCATACGTTTGAGGATAGCTCCTATTGCGTAAATGTCATTCTGGTGAAAAAGTTCGAATCACTGATGCATGTTCAGTTGTGTTTGTTCTTGATCTCAAGTCATGATTTTTGATGGAATTGCGCCAATTTTTTTCATGAGTGTCCGCCATATAAGAATGCATCAACACACCAAATATGTGTATTCTGAGGCTCATACGTTTGAGGATAGCTCCTATTGGGTAAAAGTCATTCTGGTGAAAAAGTTCGTATCACGGATGCATGTTCAGTTGTGTTTGTTCTTGATCCCAAGTCATGATTTTTGATGGAATTGCGCCAATTTTTTTCATGAGTGTCGGCCATATCAGAATGCATCAACACACCAAATATGTGTATTCTGAGGCTCATACGTTTGAGGATAGCTCCTATTGGGTCATTCTGGTGAAAAAATTCGAATCACAGATGCATGTTCAGTTGTGTTTGTTCTTGATCTCAAGTCATGATTTTTGATGGAATTGCGCCAATTTTTTTCATTAGTGTCCGCCATATCAGAATGCATCGACACACCAAATATGTGTATTCTGAGGCTCATACGTTTGAGGATAGCTCCTATTGGGTAAAAGTCATTCTGGTGAAAAAGTTCGAATCACAGATGCATGTTCAGTTGTGTTTGTTCTTGACCTCAAGTCATGATTTTTGATGGAATTGCGCCAATTTTTTTCATGAGTGTCGGCCATATCAGAATGCATCAACACACCAAATATGTGTATTCTGAGGCTGATACGTTTGAGGATAGCTCCTATTGGGTCATTCTGGTGAAAAAATTCGAATCACAGATGCATGTTCAGTTGTGTTTGTTCTTGATCTCAAGTCATGATTTTTGATGGAATTGCGCCAATTTTTTTCATGAGTGTCCGCCATATCAGAATGCATCGACACACCAAATATGTGTATTCTGAGGCTCATACGTTTGAGGATAGCTCCTATTGGGTAAAAGTCATTCTGGTGAAAAAGTTCGAATCACAGATGCATGTTCAGTTGTGTTTGTTCTTGACCTCAAGTCATGATTTTTGATGGAATTGCGCCAATTTTTTTCATGAGTGTCGGCCATATCAGAATGCATCAACACACCAAATATGTGTATTCTGAGGCTGATACGTTTGAGGATAGCTCCTATTGGGTCATTCTGGTGAAAAAATTCGAATCACAGATGCATGTTCAGTTGTGTTTGTTCTTGATCTCAAGTCATGATTTTTGATGGAATTGCGCCAATTTTTTTCATGAGTGTCGTCATATCAGAATGCATCGACACACCAAATATGTGTATTCTGAGGCTCATACGTTTGAGGATAGCTCCTATTGGGTAAAAGTCATGCTGGTGAAAAAGTTCGAATCACAGATGCATGTTCAGTTGTGTTTGTTCTTGACCTCAAGTCATGATTTTTGATGGAATTGCGCCAATTTTTTTCATGAGTGTCGGCCATATCAGAATGCATCGACACACCAAATATGTGTATTCTGAGGCTCATACGTTTGAGGATAGCTCCTATTGGGTAAAAGTCATTCTGGTGAAAAGTTCGAATCACTGATGCATGTTCAGTTGTGTTTGTTCTTGACCTCAAGTCATGATTTTTGATGGAATTGCGCCAATTTTTTTCATGAGTGTCCGCCATATCAGAATGCATCAACACACCAAATATGTGTATTCTGAGGCTCATACGTTTGAGGATAGCTCCTATTGCGTAAAGGTCATGCTGGTGAAAAAGTTCGAATCACTGAATTCATGTTCAGTTGTGTTTGTTCTTGATCTCAAGTCATGATTTTTGATGGAATTGCGCCAATTTTTTTCATGAGTGTCCGCCATATAAGAATGCATCAACACACCAAATATGTGTATTCTGAGGCTCATACGTTTGAGGATAGCTCCTATTGCGTAAAAGTCATTCTGGTGAAAAAGTTCGTATCACGGATGCATGTTCAGTTGTGTTTGTTCTTGATCCCAAGTCATGATTTTTGATGGAATTGCGCCAATTTTTTTCATGAGTGTCGGCCATATCAGAATGCATCAACACACCAAATATGTGTAATCTGAGGCTGATACGTTTGAGGATAGCTCCTATTGGGTCATTCTGGTGAAAAAATTCGAATCACAGATGCATGTTCAGTTGTGTTTGTTCTTGATATCAAGTCATGATTTTTGATGGAATTGCGCCAATTTTTTTCACGAGTGTCCGCCATATCAGAATGCATCGACACACCAAATATGTGTATTCTGAGGCTCATACGTTTGAGGATAGCTCCTATTGGGTAAAAGTCATTCTGGTGAAAAAGTTCGAATCACAGATGCATGTTCAGTTGTGTTTGTTCTTGACCTCAAGTCATGATTTTTGATGGAATTGCGCCAATTTTTTTCATGAGTGTCGGCCATATCAGAATGCATCAACACACCAAATATGTGTATTCTGAGGCTGATACGTTTGAGGATAGCTCCTATTGGGTCATTCTGGTGAAAAAATTCGAATCACAGATGCATGTTCAGTTGTGTTTGTTCTTGATCTCAAGTCATGATTTTTGATGGAATTGCGCCAATTTTTTTCATGAGTGTCGTCATATCAGAATGCATCGACACACCAAATATGTGTATTCTGAGGCTCATACGTTTGAGGATAGCTCCTATTGGGTAAAAGTCATGCTGGTGAAAAAGTTCGAATCACAGATGCATGTTCAGTTGTGTTTGTTCTTGACCTCAAGTCATGATTTTTGATGGAATTGCGCCAATTTTTTTCATGAGTGTCGGCCATATCAGAATGCATCGACACACCAAATATGTGTATTCTGAGGCTCATACGTTTGAGGATAGCTCCTATTGGGTAAAAGTCATTCTGGTGAAAAGTTCGAATCACTGATGCATGTTCAGTTGTGTTTGTTCTTGACCTCAAGTCATGATTTTTGATGGAATTGCGCCAATTTTTTTCATGAGTGTCCGCCATATCAGAATGCATCAACACACCAAATATGTGTATTCTGAGGCTCATACGTTTGAGGATAGCTCCTATTGCGTAAAGGTCATGCTGGTGAAAAAGTTCGAATCACTGAATTCATGTTCAGTTGTGTTTGTTCTTGATCTCAAGTCATGATTTTTGATGGAATTGCGCCAATTTTTTTCATGAGTGTCCGCCATATAAGAATGCATCAACACACCAAATATGTGTATTCTGAGGCTCATACGTTTGAGGATAGCTCCTATTGCGTAAAAGTCATTCTGGTGAAAAAGTTCGTATCACGGATGCATGTTCAGTTGTGTTTGTTCTTGATCCCAAGTCATGATTTTTGATGGAATTGCGCCAATTTTTTTCATGAGTGTCGGCCATATCAGAATGCATCAACACACCAAATATGTGTAATCTGAGGCTGATACGTTTGAGGATAGCTCCTATTGGGTCATTCTGGTGAAAAAATTCGAATCACAGATGCATGTTCAGTTGTGTTTGTTCTTGATATCAAGTCATGATTTTTGATGGAATTGCGCCAATTTTTTTCACGAGTGTCCGCCATATCAGAATGCATCGACACACCAAATATGTGTATTCTGAGGCTCATACGTTTGAGGATAGCTCCTATTGGGTAAAAGTCATTCTGGTGAAAAAGTTCGAATCACAGATGCATGTTCAGTTGTGTTTGTTCTTGACCTCAAGTCATGATTTTTGATGGAATTGCGCCAATTTTTTTGATGAGTGTCGGCCATATCAGAATGCATCAACACACCAAATATGTGTATTCTGAGGCTCATACGTTTGAGGATAGCTCCTATTGCGTAAATGTCATGCTGGTGAAAAAGTTCGAATCACTGATGCATGTTCAGTTGTGTTTGTTCTTGATCTCAAGTCATGATTTTTGATGGAATTGCGCCAATTTTTTTCATGAGTGTCCGCCATATCAGAATGCATCAACACACCAAATAAGTGTATTCTGAGGCTCATACGTTTGAGGATAGCTCCTATTGCGTAAAAGTCATTCTGGTGAAAAAGTTCGTATCACTGATGCATCTTCAGTTGTGTTTGTTCTTGATCTCAAGTCATGATTTTTGATGGAATTGCGCCAATTTTTTTCATGAGAGTCGGCCATATCAGAATGCATCGACACACCAAATATGTGTATTCTGAGGCTCATACGTTTGAGGATAGCTCCTATTGGGTAAAAGTCATTCTGGTGAAAAAGTTCGAATCACTGATGCATGTTCAGTTGTGTTTGTTCTTGACCTCAAGTCATGATTTTTGATGGAATTGCGCCAATTTTTTTCATGAGTGTCGGCCATATCAGAATGCATCAACACACCAAATATGTGTATTCTGAGGCTCATACGTTTGAGGATAGCTCCTATTGCGTAAATGTCATGCTGGTGAAAAAGTTCGAATCACTGAATTCATGTTCAGTTGTGTTTGTTCTTGATCTCAAGTCATGATTTTTGATGGAATTGCGCCAATTTTTTTCATGAGTGTCCGCCATATAAGAATGCATCAACACACCAAATATGTGTATTCTGAGGCTCATACGTTTGAGGATAGCTCCTATTGCGTAAAAGTCATTCTGGTGAAAAAGTTCGTATCACTGATGCATGTTCAGTTGTGTTTGTTCTTGATCCCAAGTCATGATTTTTGATGGAATTGCGCCAATTTTTTTCATGAGTGTCGGCCATATCAGAATGCATCAACACACCAAATATGTGTATTCTGAGGCTGATACGTTTGAGGATAGCTCCTATTGGGTCATTCTGGTGAAAAAATTCGAATCACAGATGCATGTTCAGTTGTGTTTGTTCTTGATCTCAAGTCATGATTTTTGATGGAATTGCGCCAATTTTTTTCATGAGTGTCCGCCATATCAGAATGCATCGACACACCAAATATGTGTATTCTGAGGCTCATACGTTTGAGGATAGCTCCTATTGGGTAAAAGTCATTCTGGTGAAAAAGTTCGAATCACAGATGCATGTTCAGTTGTGTTTGTTCTTGACCTCAAGTCATGATTTTTGATGGAATTGCGCCAATTTTTTTCATGAGTGTCGGCCATATCAGAATGCATCAACACACCAAATATGTGTATTCTGAGGCTCATACGTTTGAGGATAGCTCCTATTGGGTCATTCTGGTGAAAAAATTCGAATCACAGATGCATGTTCAGTTGTGTTTGTTCTTGATCTCAAGTCATGATTTTTGATGGAATTGCGCCAATTTTTTTCATGAGTGTCCGCCATATCAGAATGCATCGACACACCAAATATGTGTATTCTGAGGCTCATACGTTTGAGGATAGCTCCTATTGGGTAAAAGTCATTCTGGTGAAAAAGTTCGAATCACAGATGCATGTTCAGTTGTGTTTGTTCTTGACCTCAAGTCATGATTTTTGATGGAATTGCGCCAATTTTTTTCATGAGTGTCGGCCATATCAGAATGCATCAACACACCAAATATGTGTATTCTGAGGCTGATACGTTTGAGGATAGCTCCTATTGGGTCATTCTGGTGAAAAAATTCGAATCACAGATGCATGTTCAGTTGTGTTTGTTCTTGATCTCAAGTCATGATTTTTGATGGAATTGCGCCAATTTTTTTCATGAGTGTCGTCATATCAGAATGCATCGACACACCAAATATGTGTATTCTGAGGCTCATACGTTTGAGGATAGCTCCTATTGGGTAAAAGTCATGCTGGTGAAAAAGTTCGAATCACAGATGCATGTTCAGTTGTGTTTGTTCTTGACCTCAAGTCATGATTTTTGATGGAATTGCGCCAATTTTTTTCATGAGTGTCCGCCATATCAGAATGCATCGATACACCAAATAAGTGTATTCTGAGGCTCATACGTTTGAGGATAGCTCCTATTGGGTAAAAGTCATTCTGGTGAAAAAGTTCGAATCACAGATGCATGTTCAGTTGTGTTTGTTCTTGACCTCAAGTCATGATTTTTGATGGAATTGCGCCAATTTTTTTCATGAGTGTCGGCCATATCAGAATGCATCAACACACCTAATATGTGTATTCTGAGGCTCATACGTTTGAGGATAGCTTCTATTGCGTAAATGTCATGCTCGTGAAAAAGTTCGAATCACTGAATTCATGTTCAGTTGTGTTTGTTCTTGATCTCAAGTCATGATTTTTGATGGAATTGCGCCAATTTTTTTCATGAGTGTCCGCCATATAAGAATGCATCAACACACCAAATATGTGTATTCTGAGGCTCATACGTTTGAGGATAGCTCCTATTGCGTAAAAGTCATTCTGGTGAAAAAGTTCGTATCACGGATGCATGTTCAGTTGTGTTTGTTCTTGATCTCAAGTCATGATTTTTGATGGAATTGCGCCAATTTTTTTCATGAGTGTCGGCCATATCAGAATGCATCAACACACCAAATATGTGTATTCTGAGGCTGATACGTTTGAGGATAGCTCCTATTGGGTCATTCTGGTGAAAAAATTCGAATCACAGATGCATGTTCAGTTGTGTTTGTTCTTGATCTCAAGTCATGATTTTTGATGGAATTGCGCCAATTTTTTTCATGAGTGTCCGCCATATCAGAATGCATCGACACACTAAATATGTGTATTCTGAGGCTCATACGTTTGAGGATAGCTCCTATTGGGTAAAAGTCATTCTGGTGAAAAAGTTCGAATCACAGATGCATGTTCAGTTGTGTTTGTTCTTGACCTCAAGTCATGATTTTTGATGGAATTGCGCCAATTTTTTTCATGAGTGTCGGCCATATCAGAATGCATCAACACACCAAATATGTGTATTCTGAGGCTCATACGTTTGAGGATAGCTCCTATTGGGTCATTCTGGTGAAAAAATTCGAATCACAGATGCATGTTCAGTTGTGTTTGTTCTTGATCTCAAGTCATGATTTTTGATGGAATTGCGCCAATTTTTTTCATGAGTGTCGTCATATCAGAATGCATCGACACACCAAATATGTGTATTCTGAGGCTCATACGTTTGAGGATAGCTCCTATTGGGTAAAAGTCATGCTGGTGAAAAAGTTCGAATCACAGATGCATGTTCAGTTGTGTTTGTTCTTGACCTCAAGTCATGATTTTTGATGGAATTGCGCCAATTTTTTTCATGAGTGTCCGCCATATCAGAATGCATCGATACACCAAATAAGTGTATTCTGAGGCTCATACGTTTGAGGATAGCTCCTATTGGGTAAAAGTCATTCTGGTGAAAAAGTTCGAATCACTGATGCATGTTCAGTTGTGTTTGTTCTTGACCTCAAGTCATGATTTTTGATGGAATTGCGCCAATTTCTTTCATGAGTGTCGGCCATATCAGAATGCATCAACACACCAAATATGTGTATTCTGAGGCTCATACGTTTGAGGATAGCTCCTATTGCGTAAATGTCATGCTGGTGAAAAAGTTCGAATCACTGAATTCATGTTCAGTTGTGTTTGTTCTTGATCTCAAGTCATGATTTTTGATGGAATTGCGCCAATTTTTTTCATGAGTGTCCGCCATATAAGAATGCATCAACACACCAAATATGTGTATTCTGAGGCTCATACGTTTGAGGATAGCTCCTATTGCGTAAAAGTCATTCTGGTGAAAAAGTTCTTATCACGGATGCATGTTCAGTTGTGTTTGTTCTTGATCCCAAGTCATGATTTTTGATGGAATTGCGCCAATTTTTTTCATGAGTGTCGGCCATATCAGAATGCATCAACACACCAAATATGTGTATTCTGAGGCTCATACGTTTGAGGATAGCTCCTATTGGGTCATTCTGGTAAAAAAATTCGAATCACAGATGCATGTTCAGTTGTGTTTGTTCTTGATCTCAAGTCATGATTTTTGATGGAATTGCGCCAATTTTTTTCATGAGTGTCCGCCATATCAAAATGCATCGACACACCAAATATGTGTATTCTGAGGCTCATACGTTTGAGGATAGCTCCTATTGGGTAAAAGTCATTCTGGTGAAAAAGTTCGAATCACAGATGCATGTTCAGTTGTGTTTGTTCTTGACCTCAAGTCATGATTTTTGATGGAATTGCGCCAATTTTTTTCATGAGTGTCGGCCATATCAGAATGCATCAACACACCAAATATGTGTATTCTGAGGCTCATACGTTTGAGGATAGCTCCTATTGCGTAAATGTCATTCTGGTGAAAAAGTTCGAATCACTGATTCATGTTCAGTTGTGTTTGTTCTTGATCTCAAGTCATGATTTTTGATGGAATTGCGCCAATTTTTTTCATGAGTGTCCGCCATATCAGAATGCATCAACACACCAAATAAGTGTATTCTGAGGCTCATACGTTTGAGGATAGCTCCTATTGCGTAAAAGTCATTCTGGTGAAAAAGTTCGTATCACTGATGCATCTTCAGTTGTGTTTGTTCTTGATCTCAAGTCATGATTTTTGATGGAATTGCGCCAATTTTTTTCATGAGTGTCGGCCATATCAGAATGCATCAACACACCAAATATGTGTATTCTGAGGCTCATACGTTTCAGGATAGCTCCTATTGCGTAAAAGTCATGCTTGTGAAAAAGTTCGTATCACTGATTCATGTTCAGTTGTGTTTGTTCTTGATCTCAAGTCATGTTTTTTGATGGAATTGCGCCAATTGTTTTCATGAGAGTCGGCCATATCAGAATGCATCGACACACCAAATATGTGTATTCTGAGGCTCATACGTTTGAGGATAGCTCCTATTGCGTAAAAGTCATTCTGGTGAAAAAGTTCGAATCACAGATGCATGTTCAGTTGTGTTTGTTCTTGACCTCAAGTCATGATTTTTGATGGAATTGCGCCAATTTTTTTCATGAGTGTCGGCCATATCAGAATGCATCAACACACCTAATATGTGTATTCTGAGGCTCATACGTTTGAGGATAGCTCCTATTGCGTAAATGTCATGCTGGTGAAAAAGTTCGAATCACTGAATTCATGTTCAGTTGTGTTTGTTCTTGATCTCAAGTCATGATTTTTGATGGAATTGCGCCAATTTTTTTCATGAGTGTCCGCCATATAAGAATGCATCAACACACCAAATATGTGTATTCTGAGGCTCATACGTTTGAGGATAGCTCCTATTGCGTAAAAGTCATTCTGGTGAAAAAGTTCGTATCACGGATGCATGTTCAGTTGTGTTTGTTCTTGATCTCAAGTCATGATTTTTGATGGAATTGCGCCAATTTTTTTCATGAGTGTCGGCCATATCAGAATGCATCAACACACCAAATATGTGTATTCTGAGGCTCATACGTTTGAGGATAGCTCCTATTGGGTCATTCTGGTGAAAAAATTCGAATCACAGATGCATGTTCAGTTGTGTTTGTTCTTGATCTCAAGTCATGATTTTTGATGGAATTGCGCCAATTTTTTTCATGAGTGTCGTCATATCAGAATGCATCGACACACCAAATATGTGTATTCTGAGGCTCATACGTTTGAGGATAGCTCCTATTGCGTAAAAGTCATTCTGGTGAAAAAGTTCGAATCACAGATGCATGTTCAGTTGTGTTTGTTCTTGACCTCAAGTCATGATTTTTGATGGAATTGCGCCAATTTTTTTCATGAGTGTCGGCCATATCAGAATGCATCAACACACCAAATATGTGTATTCTGAGGCTCATACGTTTGAGGATAGCTCCTATTGCGTAAATGTCATTCTGGTGAAAAAGTTCGAATCACTGATGAATGTTCAGTTGTGTTTGTTCTTGATCTCAAGTCATGATTTTTGATGGAATTGCGCCAATTTTTTTCATGAGTGTCCGCCATATCAGAATGCATCAACACACCAAATAAGTGTATTCTGAGGCTCATACGTTTGAGGATAGCTCCTATTGCGTAAAAGTCATTCTGGTGAAAAAGTTCGTATCACAGATGCATGTTCAGTTGTGTTTGTTCTTGATCTCAAGTCATGATTTTTGATGGAATTGCGCCAATTTTTTTCATGAGTGTCGGCCATATCAGAATGCATGCACACACCAAATATGTGTATTCTGAGGCTCATACGTTTGAGGATAGCTCCTATTGGGTCATTCTGGTGAAAAAATTCGAATCACAGATGCATGTTCAGTTGTGTTTGTTCTTGATCTCAAGTCATGAATTTTGATGGAATTGAGCCAATCTTTTTCATGAGTGTCGGCCATATCAGAATGCATCAACACACCAAATATGTGTATTCTGAGGCTCATACGTTTGAGGATAGCTCCTATTGCGTAAATGTCATGCTTGTGAAAAAGTTCGAATCACTGATTCATGTTCAGTTGTGTTTGTTCTTGATCTCAAGTCATGATTTTTGATGGAATTGCGCCAATTTTTTTCATGAGTGTCCGCCATATCAGAATGCATCAACACACCAAATATTTGTATTCTGAGGCTCATACGTTTGAGGATAGCTCCTATTGGGTAAAAGTCATGCGTGTGAAAAGTTCGAATCACTGATTCATGTTCAGTTGTGTTTGTTCTTGATCTCATGTCATGATTTTTGATGGAATTGCGCCAATTTTTTTCATGAGTGTCGGCCATATCAGAATGCATCAACACACCAAATATGTGTATTCTGAGGCTCATACGTTTCAGGATAGCTCCTATTGCGTAAAAGTCATGCTTGTGAAAAAGTTCGTATCACTGATGCATGTTCAGTTGTGTTTGTTCTTGATCTCAAGTCATGTTTTTTGATGGAATGGCGCCAATTGTTTTCATGAGAGTCGGCCATATCAGAATGCATCGACCCACCAAATATGTGTATTCTGAGGCTCATACGTTTGAGGATAGCTCCTATTGCGTAAAAGTCATTCTGGTGAAAAAGTTCGAATCACAGATGCATGTTCAGTTGTGTTTGTTCTTGACCTCAAGTCATGATTTTTGATGGAATTGCGCCAATTTTTTTCATGAGTGTCGGCCATATCAGAATGCATCAACACACCAAATATGTGTATTCTGAGGCTCATACGTTTGAGGATAGCTCCTATTGCGTAAATGTCATTCTGGTGAAAAAGTTCGAATCACTGATGAATGTTCAGTTGTGTTTATTCTTGATCTCAAGTCATGATTTTTGATGGAATTGCGCCAATTTTTTTCATGAGTGTCCGCCATATCAGAATGCATCAACACACCAAATAAGTGTATTCTGAGGCTCATACGTTTGAGGATAGCTCCTATTGCGTAAAAGTCATTCTGGTGAAAAAGTTCGTATCACGGATGCATGTTCAGTTGTGTTTGTTCTTGATCTCAAGTCATGATTTTTGATGGAATTGCGCCAATTTTTTTCATGAGTGTCCGCCATATCAGAATGCATCAACACACCAAATATTTGTATTCTGAGGCTCATACGTTTGAGGATAGCTCCTATTGGGTAAAAGTCATGCTTGTGAAAAGTTCGAATCAATGATTCATGTTCAGTTGTGTTTGTTCTTGATCTCAAGTCATGATTTTTGATGGAATTGCGCCAGTTTTTTTCATGAGTTTCGGCCATATAAGAATGCATCAACACACCAATTAAAACAAAGTTACGTGAACTTTAATGACAGTTGGGTGGACGCAGTCATTTTGCTGACACTCCAATAGTTTGAGTATGGGTACTAAATCGTCCCATAGTCTTCCTTGAAAGGTTCCCCTCCCATAGTTAAACAAGAGCGGTTGCCCTCCCATAGTACAGCATGATTTTTGCAAAATTATGTTGTGATACATGCTCGGGAGAAGATACAGGAAATGCGTCCTATACTCTTCACTAACTTCAACAAAATATAACAAGATTATGTCACTGTTGACCCAACGTTTATTCTCAGAATGTTAGAGACAAAACAACGCCATCCCTAAGAACCAATTTGAGATCGCGTCCATTCCTCGAAGCTGTGTCATCATTTGTCTCTTTGGTACTGGTCAAAGTTGATGCAGTGGATGCCGTTGACGTAGATCTGATTACTGTCGACTCAGTTGGGGATGCAGGTTTACTTGATTTCCTCTGAATGATGTTGTCAACACGGGCTTCCATCTCCGCAGATGTCCTCTACGTTTAAATGATAAATTAATGCATTTCAGTTATGGAAATGATCTGGTTTGTTTAATCCGTGTAATAAACGATATTCATCCATATTTGGCCCCATCCAAAACATTTTCCTTTCATTAACGACCACCCCTTATACTTAAGTGAGTGAGTGCGTATGGTTTTACGCCGCTTTTAGCAATATTCCAGCAATATCACGGCGGGAGACACCAGAAATGGGCTTCACACATTGTACCCATGTCGGGAATCGAACCCGGGCCTTCGGCGTGACGAGCGAACGATTTAACCACTAGGCTACCCGACCGCACCCCCTTATACTTGAACTAAATACTAGATTTTTCATTGTCATGTTTTAGATGTCACACATATACGAAAAAGTTTTCATTTTCAAAGTGACCCCCACACAACTGAGCTTTCCGTTCGATAACTTGGGAGCGTATTAGTAACATTAGTAGTATTTTGCGGACAAGCATATAATACAAACCAGCGCAAATGTATAAAAAAAACATACCTTGTAGCTTCGTATTGCCACAGACTTGTGCCCTGTCCTCTCAGCGATAAGCTGTTCGTCTAGGCCAGAGTCATACAGACGTGTTGCAGTGGTGGCCCTCAAGGAGTGGTTGGAATAAAAACCACTAAAACCTGCCACTTTACACAGTCTTCCGATAGTGCCTCTTAAAGGATGTAATCCAATCGGAATGTCAGCATACCATGTATTTTCTCTCACAAATTTCAAGGGCCTCAAGTAAAATGCGTTGCATTTTCCGTCTTTAGGTCTGAAAATAACATTAAAAAAAAAATGTATATATACACACATGTATTTTCAATGTCTAAACACGATCAAGTAAAAGTCAGTAATGACAATGTCCCGCGCACAGGGGCGTGAAGTTCATTTTGTTAACGTCATTAAACTTAATGACGTCCCAATATAGTATGACATCATAGTGAAATATTGTTCACGTTTACCATCGATGGCTGAAATATGCATTGCTTCAACTTTGTTAAGTCACGTGTACACCATTGGGATCAAATATAATTGGTTGGTCATGCCACTTTCAGCAATATTTCAGTTATATCGCGGCGGCCTATTAATAAATATAAATGGGGAAAAAATATAGAGCAGTTCTGGACCAGACAGCTAGTGGCTGACGGCATGAGCAACGATCTACGAAGGCTCGACAACAACCAGAACACATTACATGACCACTTCCCCCACTCCTATTATGTCGCCTTTTAGGACAGCCAGGGTATACCGAGGACCCATTCTACCCCGGAAATTGCGTCACTAAATTGTAATGAAGTCATAATAATAGGTGACGTGTTATGAACACTTGAGTTGAAAATTCCAAGACAGTTAAATCAACTTGCCAATATACTCTTAAAAATAACTTCACTGATATCACTGATATACTGTCAAATTCATTGATAACTTACCTGAGTGACATGTACTTTTCATAAAGCCGAACAAGGCACCTCTCTGGACGTTCCAAGTTCTGGCCCACTTTGACGCATTTTCGTTCACACTGTCGATGTTTTAAGCCACCTCTGTTTGTTTTGGACACATCTTCCATGTATTTTAGACCTTTCAACCCATCAGCACCTACTGTTATTTCGAACTGTGAATTCGGGCCCGTTCTAAGATATCGGTGCTCATCACCAGCCCTCAGAGCACAATTGAGGCCAATTAAATACACCATTGTATCTAATAGCTGTTGGGGGGTACTCTCCCCCAGCATCCCCTTCTCCCACAACATGTCTTCCTGGTCCACACGGATCACTTCAGCCTGCCTTTTCTCTATCCCGATTCCCTGTCTTGCCAAATATTTCATTCTCGCATCTAGCACGGACCTTAATCCTTGAAACATCGGAGATTCGAAAAAATTCAGTTGACTGCCGTTTCTTCTGATATAATATTGTAGGGATGAGACAATTTCATAAAGAGTATTTCCGCGATATTCCTCGCCCTTCTGATTTCTGACCTCAATCATAAAATACATCAATGTTTTATTTAACTCCCTTTCCTCCTGAGCCAGTGACACAATGTCAGGGTTCAATACCATGTCCTCTGTTCTGCCCCTCTTACGCCGTTCCTTCACCCACCCTTGAAACAAGCGAACTGCCCACATACTCTTGTTTTCAGTATTCGAGGAGTATGCTGAATCACACAACTTCTTAATGTCAATATCAGATGTTGGCTTGGCAAACCTTGCTGAACTTGAATCTATGCTTTGTTCAGAAGCGCCACGTGATTGAGGTATTTCTGATGAAGCTAATGGCGAGCGAGTGTTACAAGGTAGCCTATCAAGAAGGTTAGATTCAATTGCTTGGCTTGCTTTGTACAGGTCAGTGTCGGAACCTGAGGAAAACCCTTCGAGATCAATCAACTCACATTTACCAACATCAAAGTTTGGAAGTTCATTTGAATCCAAATTTAGTAAAGTTTCAAAATCTGAATTAACGTCCAGCTCAAAAGTGTTCGTGAAACTATTTTGTGTGACAAATAAATCGTTGTCGGAATCATTCGCAGTCATGCTGACAACCCTGCCGAGTCGAACGTCGTTCATCGAAAATCGAAAAATATCATGTTGCATGTGCAGTTATACAGACAACACTCCCATAGTTTTGCACGTTTATTGGTGTGTTTTAGCGACTTGGTTTGTCATGACCATGTACAACTAGAACACACCTCCGTTAGTTTGGCACGTGGATATCACTTGAAGATTAGTTTGAGGCATCAACTTGATCGAACTTTGTTTTAAGTAGGAGAAAGTCCTCAATCTCGCCATTATTTTCGCACGTGAAACTTGTTCTCGGCCTAACGGCCTCGAACAAGCTTCACGTGCGAAAATAATGGCGAGATTTCGGACATTCTCCTATACATATGTGTATTCTGAGGCTCATACGTTTGAGGATAGCTCCTATTGCGTAAAAGTCATTCTGGTGAAAAAGTTCGTATCACGGATGCATGTTCAGTTGTGTTTGTTCTTGATCTCAAGTCATGTTTTTTGATGGAATTGAGCCAATTTTTTTCATGAGTGTCGGCCATATCACAATGCATCTACACACCAAATATGTGTATTCTGAGGCTCATACGTTTGAGGATAGCTCCTATTGGGTAAAATTCATTCTGGTGAAAAAGTTCGAATCACTGATGAATGTTCAGTTGTGTTTGTTCTTGACCTCAAGTCATGATTTTTGATGGAATTGCGCCAATCACTTTCATGAGTGTCGGCCATATCAGAATGTATCAACACACCAAATATGTGTATTCTGAGGCTCATACGTTTGAGGATAGCTCCTATTGGGTAAAAGTCATTCTGGTGAAAAAGTTCGAATCACTGATGCATGTTCAGTTGTGTTTGTTCTTGACCTCAAGTCATGATTTTTGATGGAATTGCGCCAATTTTTTTCATGAGTGTCCGCCATATCAGAATGCATCAACACACCAAATATTTGTATTCTGAGGCTCATACGTTTGAGGATAGCTCCTATTGGGTAAAAGTCATGCTTGTGAAAAGTTCGAATCAATGATTCATGTTCAGTTGTGTTTGTTCTTGATCTCAAGTCATGATTTTTGATGGAATTGCGCCAGTTTTTTTCATGAGTTTCGGCCATATAAGAATGCATCAACACACCAAATATGTGTATTCTGAGGCTCATACGTTTGAGGATAGCTCCTATTGCGTAAAAGTCATTCTGGTGAAAAAGTTCGAATCACTGATGAATGTTCAGTTGTGTTTGTTCTTGATCTCAAGTCATGATTTTTGATGGAATTGCGCCAATTTTTTTCATGAGTGTCGGCCATATCAGAATGCATCTACACACCAAATATGTGTATTCTGAGGCTCATACGTTTGAGGATAGCTCCTATTGGGTAAAAGTCATTCTGGTGAAAAAGTTCGAATCACAGATGCATGTTCAGTTGTGTTTGTTCTTGACCTCAAGTCATGATTTTTGATGGAATTGCGCCAATTTTTTTCATGAGTGTCGGCCATATCAGAATGCATGCACACACCAAATATGTGTATTCTGAGGCTGATACGTTTGAGGATAGCTCCTATTGGGTCATTCTGGTGAAAAAATTCGAATCACAGATGCATGTTCAGTTGTGTTTGTTCTTGATCTCAAGTCATGAATTTTGATGGAATTGCGCCAATTTTTTTCATGAGAGTCGGCCATATCAGAATGCATCAACACACCAAATATGTGTATTCTGAGGCTCATACGTTTGAGGATAGCTCCTATTGCGTAAATGTCATGCTGGTGAAAAAGTTCGAATCACTGATTCATGTTCAGTTGTGTTTGTTCTTGATCTCAAGTCATGATTTTTGATGGAATTGCGCCAATTTTTTTCATGAGTGTCCGCCATATCAGAATGCATCAACACACCAAATATGTGTATTCTGAGGCTCATACGTTTCAGGATAGCTCCTATTGCGTAAATGTCATGCTGGTGAAAAAGTTCGAATCACTGATTCATGTTCAGTTGTGTTTGTTCTTGATCTCAAGTCATGATTTTTGATGGAATTGCGCCAATTTTTTTCATGAGTGTCGGCCATATCAGAATGCATCAACACACCAAATATGTGTATTCTGAGGCTCATACGTTTCAGGATAGCTCCTATTGCGTAAAAGTCATGCTTGTGAAAAAGTTCGTATCACGGATGCATGTTCAGTTGTGTTTGTTCTTGATCTCAAGTCATGTTTTTTGATGGAATTGCGCCAATTGTTTTAATGAGAGTCGGTCATATCAGAATGCATCGACACACCAAATATGTGTATTCTGAGGCTCATACGTTTGAGGATAGCTCCTATTGGGTAAAAGTCATTCTGGTGAAAAAGTTCGAATCACAGATGCATGTTCAGTTGTGTTTGTTCTTGACCTCAAGTCATGATTTTTGATGGAATTGCGCCAATTTTTTTGATGAGTGTCGGCCATATAAGAATGCATCAACACACCAAATATGTGTATTCTGAGGCTCATACGTTTGAGGATAGCTCCTATTGCGTAAAAGTCATTCTGGTGAAAAAGTTCGAATCACTGATGAATGTTCAGTTGTGTTTGTTCTTGATCTCAAGTCATGATTTTTGATGGAATTGCGCCAATTTTTTTCATGAGTGTCGGCCATATCAGAATGCATCTACACACCAAATATGTGTATTCTGAGGCTCATACGTTTGAGGATAGCTCCTATTGGGTAAAAGTCATTCTGGTGAAAAAGTTCGAATCACAGATGCATGTTCAGTTGTGTTTGTTCTTGACCTCAAGTCATGATTTTTGATGGAATTGCGCCAATTTTTTTCATGAGTGTCGGCCATATCAGAATGCATGCACACACCAAATATGTGTATTCTGAGGCTGATACGTTTGAGGATAGCTCCTATTGGGTCATTCTGGTGAAAAAATTCGAATCACAGATGCATGTTCAGTTGTGTTTGTTCTTGATCTCAAGTCATGAATTTTGATGGAATTGCGCCAATTTTTTTCATGAGAGTCGGCCATATCAGAATGCATCAACACACCAAATATGTGTATTCTGAGGCTCATACGTTTGAGGATAGCTCCTATTGCGTAAATGTCATGCTGGTGAAAAAGTTCGAATCACTGATTCATGTTCAGTTGTGTTTGTTCTTGATCTCAAGTCATGATTTTTGATGGAATTGCGCCAATTTTTTTCATGAGTGTCGGCCATATCAGAATGCATCAACACACCAAATATGTGTATTCTGAGGCTCATACGTTTCAGGATAGCTCCTATTGCGTAAATGTCATTCTGGTGAAAAAGTTCGAATCACTGATTCATGTTCAGTTGTGTTTGTTCTTGATCTCAAGTCATGATTTTTGATGGAATTGCGCCAATTTTTTTCATGAGTGTCGGCCATATCAGAATGCATCAACACACCAAATATGTGTATTCTGAGGCTCATACGTTTCAGGATAGCTCCTATTGCGTAAAAGTCATGCTTGTGAAAAAGTTCGTATCACGGATGCATGTTCAGTTGTGTTTGTTCTTGATCTCAAGTCATGTTTTTTGATGGAATTGCGCCAATTGTTTTAATGAGAGTCGGTCATATCAGAATGCATCGACACACCAAATATGTGTATTCTGAGGCTCATACGTTTGAGGATAGCTCCTATTGGGTAAAAGTCATTCTGGTGAAAAAGTTCGAATCACAGATGCATGTTCAGTTGTGTTTGTTCTTGACCTCAAGTCATGATTTTTGATGGAATTGCGCCAATTTTTTTGATGAGTGTCGGCCATATCAGAATGCATCAACACACCAAATATGTGTATTCTGAGGCTCATACGTTTGAGGATAGCTCCTATTGCGTAAATGTCATGCTGGTGAAAAAGTTCGAATCACTGAATTCATGTTCAGTTGAGTTTGTTCTTGATCTCAAGTCATGATTTTTGATGGAATTGCGCCAATTTTTTTCATGAGTGTCCGCAATATAAGAATGCATCAATACACCAAATATGTGTATTCTGAGGCTCATACGTTTGAGGATAGCTCCTATTGCGTAAAAGTCATTCTGGTGAAAAAGTTCGTATCACTGATGCATGTTCAGTTGTGTTTGTTCTTGATCTCAAGTCATGATTTTTGATGGAATTGCGCCAATTTTTTTCATGAGTGTCGGCCATATCAGAATGCATGCACACACCAAATATGTGTATTCTGAGGCTCATACGTTTGAGGATAGCTCCTATTGGGTCATTCTGGTGAAAAAATTCGAATCACAGATGCATGTTCAGTTGTGTTTGTTCTTGATCTCAAGTCATGAATTTTGATGGAATTGCGCCAATTTTTTTCATGAGTGTCGGCCATATCAGAATGCATCAACACACCAAATATGTGTATTCTGAGGCTCATACGTTTGAGGATAGCTCCTATTGCGTAAATGTCATGCTGGTGAAAAAGTTCGAATCACTGATGAATGTTCAGTTGTGTTTGTTCTTGATCTCAAGTCATGATTTTTGATGGAATTGCGCCAATTTTTTTCATGAGTGTCCGCCATATCAGAATGCATCGACACACCAAATATGTGTATTCTGAGGCTCATACGTTTGAGGATAGCTCCTATTGGGTAAAAGTCATTCTGGTGAAAAAGTTCGAATCACTGATGCATGTTCAGTTGTGTTTGTTCTTGACCTCAAGTCATGATTTTTGATGGAATTGCGCCAATTTTTTTCATGAGTGTCGGCCATATCAGAATGCATGCACACACCAAATATGTGTATTCTGAGGCTGATACGTTTGAGGATAGCTCCTATTGGGTCATTCTGGTGAAAAAGTTCGAATCACTGATGCATGTTCAGTTGTGTTTGTTCTTGACCTCAAGTCATGATTTTTGATGGAATTGCGCCAATTTTTTTGATGAGTGTCGGCCATATCAGAATGCATCAACACACCAAATATGTGTATTCTGAGGCTCATACGTTTGAGGATAGCTCCTATTGCGTAAATGTCATGCTGGTGAAAAAGTTCGAATCACTGAATTCATGTTCAGTTGAGTTTGTTCTTGATCTCAAGTCATGATTTTTGATGGAATTGCGCCAATTTTTTTCATGAGTGTCCGCAATATAAGAATGCATCAACACACCAAATATGTGTATTCTGAGGCTCATACGTTTGAGGATAGCTCCTATTGCGTAAAAGTCATTCTGGTGAAAAAGTTCGTATCACTGATGCATGTTCAGTTGTGTTTGTTCTTGATCCCAAGTCATGATTTTTGATGGAATTGCGCCAATTTTTTTCATGAGTGTCGGCCATATCAGAATGCATGCACACACCAAATATGTGTATTCTGAGGCTCATACGTTTGAGGATAGCTCCTATTGCGTAAAAGTCATTCTGGTGAAAAAGTTCGAATCACAGATGCATGTTCAGTTGTGTTTGTTCTTGACCTCAAGTCATGATTTTTGATGGAATTGCGCCAATTTTTTTCATGAGTGTCGGCCATATCAGAATGCATCAACACACCAAATATGTGTATTCTGAGGCTGATACGTTTGAGGATAGCTCCTATTGGGTCATTCTGGTGAAAAAATTCGAATCACAGATGCATCTTCAGTTGTGTTTGTTCTTGATCTCATGTCATGAATTTTGATGGAATTGCGCCAATCTTTTTCATGAGTTTCGGCCATATCAGAATGCATCAACACACCAAATATGTGTATTCTGAGGCTCATACGTTTGAGGATAGCTCCTATTGCGTAAATGTCATGCTGGTGAAAAAGTTCGAATCACTGATTCATGTTCAGTTGTGTTTGTTCTTGATCTCAAGTCATGATTTTTGATGGAATTGCGCCAATTTTTTTCATGAGTGTCGGCCATATCAGAATGCATCAACACACCAAATATGTGTATTCTGAGGCTCATACGTTTCAGGATAGCTCCTATTGCGTAAAAGTCATGCTTGTGAAAAAGTTCGTATCACTGATGCATGTTCAGTTGTGTTTGTTCTTGATCTCAAGTCATGTTTTTTGATGGAATTGCGCCAATCTTTTTCATGAGAGTCGGCCATATCAGAATGCATCGACACACCAAATATGTGTATTCTGAGGCTCATACGTTTGAGGATAGCTCCTATTGGGTAAAAGTCATTCTGGTGAAAAAGTTCGAATCACTGATGCATGTTCAGTTGTGTTTGTTCTTGACCTCAAGTCATGATTTTTGATGGAATTGCGCCAATTTTTTTGATGAGTGTCGGCCATATCAGAATGCATCAACACACCAAATATGTGTATTCTGAGGCTCATACGTTTGAGGATAGCTCCTATTGCGTAAATGTCATTCTGGTGAAAAAGTTCGAATCACTGAATTCATGTTCAGTTGTGTTTGTTCTTGATCTCAAGTCATGATTTTTGATGGAATTGCGCCAATTATTTTCATGAGTGTCGGCCATATAAGAATGCATCAACACACCAAATATGTGTATTCTGAGGCTCATACGTTTGAGGATAGCTCCTATTGGGTAAAAGTCATTCTGGTGAAAAAGTTCGAATCACAGATGCATGTTCAGTTGTGTTTGTTCTTGACCTCAAGTCATGATTTTTGATGGAATTGCGCCAATTTTTTTCATGAGTGTCGGCCATATCAGAATGCATCAACACACCAAATATGTGTATTCTGAGGCTCATACGTTTGAGGATAGCTCCTATTGCGTAAATGTCATTCTGGTGAAAAAGTTCGAATCACTGATGCATGTTCAGTTGTGTTTGTTCTTGATCTCAAGTCATGAATTTTGATGGAATTGCGCCAATTTTTTTCATGAGTGTCGGCCATATCAGAATGCATCAACACACCAAATATGTGTATTCTGAGGCTCATACGTTTGAGGATAGCTCCTATTGCGTAAATGTCATGCTGGTGAAAAAGTTCGAATCACTGATGAATGTTCAGTTGTGTTTGTTCTTGATCTCAAGTCATGATTTTTGATGGAATTGCGCCAATTTTTTTCATGAGTGTCCGCCATATCAGAATGCATCGACACACCAAATATGTGTATTCTGAGGCTCATACGTTTGAGGATAGCTCCTATTGGGTAAAAGTCATTCTGGTGAAAAAGTTCGAATCACTGATGCATGTTCAGTTGTGTTTGTTCTTGACCTCAAGTCATGATTTTTGATGGAATTGCGCCAATTTTTTTCATGAGTGTCGGCCATATCAGAATGCATGCACACACCAAATATGTGTATTCTGAGGCTGATACGTTTGAGGATAGCTCCTATTGGGTCATTCTGGTGAAAAAGTTCGAATCACTGATGCATGTTCAGTTGTGTTTGTTCTTGACCTCAAGTCATGATTTTTGATGGAATTGCGCCAATTTTTTTGATGAGTGTCGGCCATATCAGAATGCATCAACACACCAAATATGTGTATTCTGAGGCTCATACGTTTGAGGATAGCTCCTATTGCGTAAATGTCATGCTGGTGAAAAAGTTCGAATCACTGAATTCATGTTCAGTTGAGTTTGTTCTTGATCTCAAGTCATGATTTTTGATGGAATTGCGCCAATTTTTTTCATGAGTGTCCGCAATATAAGAATGCATCAACACACCAAATATGTGTATTCTGAGGCTCATACGTTTGAGGATAGCTCCTATTGCGTAAAAGTCATTCTGGTGAAAAAGTTCGTATCACTGATGCATGTTCAGTTGTGTTTGTTCTTGATCCCAAGTCATGATTTTTGATGGAATTGCGCCAATTTTTTTCATGAGTGTCGGCCATATCAGAATGCATGCACACACCAAATATGTGTATTCTGAGGCTGATACGTTTGAGGATAGCTCCTATTGGGTCATTCTGGTGAAAAAATTCGAATCACAGATGCATGTTCAGTTGTGTTTGTTCTTGATCTCAAGTCATGAATTTTGATGGAATTGCGCCAATTTTTTTCATGAGTGTCGGCCATATCAGAATGCATCAACACACCAAATATGTGTATTCTGAGGCTCATACGTTTGAGGATAGCTCCTATTGCGTAAATGTCATGCTGGTGAAAAAGTTCGAATCACTGATTCATGTTCAGTTGTGTTTGTTTTTGATCTCAAGTCATGATTTTTGATGGAATTGCGCCAATTTTTTTCATGAGTGTCCGCCATATCAGAATGCATCGACACACCAAATATGTGTATTCTGAGGCTAATACGTTTGAGGATAGCTCCTATTGCGTAAAAGTCATTCTGGTGAAAAAGTTCGAATCACTGATGCATGTTCAGTTGTGTTTGTTCTTGACCTCAAGTCATGATTTTTGATGGAATTGCGCCAATTTTTTTCATGAGTGTCGGCCATATCAGAATGCATGCACACACCAAATATGTGTATTCTGAGGCTGATACGTTTGAGGATAGCTCCTATTGGGTCATTCTGGTGAAAAAATTCGAATCACAGATGCATCTTCAGTTGTGTTTGTTCTTGATCTCATGTCATGAATTTTGATGGAATTGCGCCAATCTTTTTCATGAGTGTCGGCCATATCAGAATGCATCAACACACCAAATATGTGTATTCTGAGGCTCATACGTTTGAGGATAGCTCCTATTGCGTAAATGTCATGCTGGTGAAAAAGTTCGAATCACTGATTCATGTTCAGTTGTGTTTGTTCTTGATCTCAAGTCATGATTTTTGATGGAATTGCGCCAATTTTTTTCATGAGTGTCGGCCATATCAGAATGCATCAACACACCAAATATGTGTATTCTGAGGCTCATACGTTTCAGGATAGCTCCTATTGCGTAAAAGTCATGCTTGTGAAAAAGTTCGTATCACTGATGCATGTTCAGTTGTGTTTGTTCTTGATCTCAAGTCATGTTTTTTGATGGAATTGCGCCAATCTTTTTCATGAGAGTCGGCCATATCAGAATGCATCGACACACCAAATATGTGTATTCTGAGGCTCATACGTTTGAGGATAGCTCCTATTGCGTAAATGTCATTCTGGTGAAAAAGTTCGAATCACTGATGCATGTTCAGTTGTGTTTGTTCTTGATCTCAAGTCATGATTTTTGATGGAATTGCGCCAATTTTTTTCATGAGTGTCGGCCATATCAGAATGCATCAACACACCAAATATGTGTATTCTGAGGCTGATACGTTTGAGGATAGCTCCTATTGCGTAAATGTCATGCTGGTGAAAAAGTTCGAATCACTGATTCATGTTCAGTTGTGTTTGTTCTTGATCTCAAGTCATGATTTTTGATGGAATTGCGCCAATTTTTTTCATGAGTGTCGGCCATATCAGAATGCATCAACACACCAAATATGTGTATTCTGAGGCTCATACGTTTCAGGATAGCTCCTATTGCGTAAAAGTCATGCTTGTGAAAAAGTTCGTATCACTGATGCATGTTCAGTTGTGTTTGTTCTTGATCTCAAGTCATGTTTTTTGATGGAATTGCGCCAATTGTTTTCATGAGAGTCGGCCATATCAGAATGCATCGACACACCAAATATGTGTATTCTGAGGCTCATACGTTTGAGGATAGCTCCTATTGGGTAAAAGTCATTCTGGTGAAAAAGTTCGAATCACTGATGCATGTTCAGTTGTGTTTGTTCTTGACCTCAAGTCATGATTTTTGATGGAATTGCGCCAATTTTTTTGATGAGTGTCGGCCATATCAGAATGCATCAACACACCAAATATGTGTATTCTGAGGCTCATACGTTTGAGGATAGCTCCTATTGGGTCATTCTGGTGAAAAAATTCGAATCACAGATGCATGTTCAGTTGTGTTTGTTCTTGATCTCAAGTCATGATTTTTGATGGAATTGCGCCAATCTCTTTCATGAGTGTCGGCCATATCAGAATGCATCAACACACCAAATATGTGTATTCTGAGGCTCATACGTTTGAGGATAGCTCCTATTGCGTAAATGTCATTCTGGTGAAAAAGTTCGAATCACTGATGCATGTTCAGTTGTGTTTGTTCTTGATCTCAAGTCATGATTTTTGATGGAATTGCGCCAATTTTTTTCATGAGTGTCCGCCATATCAGAATGCATCGACACACCAAATATGTGTATTCTGAGGCTAATACGTTTGAGGATAGCTCCTATTGGGTAAAAGTCATTCTGGTGAAAAAGTTCGAATCACTGATGCATGTTCAGTTGTGTTTGTTCTTGACCTCAAGTCATGATTTTTGATGGAATTGCGCCAATTTTTTTCATGAGTGTCGGCCATATCAGAATGCATGCACACACCAAATATGTGTATTCTGAGGCTGATACGTTTGAGGATAGCTCCTATTGGGTCATTCTGGTGAAAAAATTCGAATCACAGATGCATCTTCAGTTGTGTTTGTTCTTGATCTCATGTCATGAATTTTGATGGAATTGCGCCAATCTTTTTCATGAGTTTCGGCCATATCAGAATGCATCAACACACCAAATATGTGTATTCTGAGGCTCATACGTTTGAGGATAGCTCCTATTGCGTAAATGTCATGCTGGTGAAAAAGTTCGAATCACTGATTCATGTTCAGTTGTGTTTGTTCTTGATCTCAAGTCATGATTTTTGATGGAATTGCGCCAATTTTTTTCATGAGTGTCGGCCATATCAGAATGCATCAACACACCAAATATGTGTATTCTGAGGCTCATACGTTTCAGGATAGCTCCTATTGCGTAAAAGTCATGCTTGTGAAAAAGTTCGTATCACTGATGCATGTTCAGTTGTGTTTGTTCTTGATCTCAAGTCATGTTTTTTGATGGAATTGCGCCAATCTTTTTCATGAGAGTCGGCCATATCAGAATGCATCGACACACCAAATATGTGTATTCTGAGGCTCATACGTTTGAGGATAGCTCCTATTGCGTAAATGTCATTCTGGTGAAAAAGTTCGAATCACTGATGCATGTTCAGTTGTGTTTGTTCTTGATCTCAAGTCATGATTTTTGATGGAATTGCGCCAATTTTTTTCATGAGTGTCGGCCATATCAGAATGCATCAACACACCAAATATGTGTATTCTGAGGCTGATACGTTTGAGGATAGCTCCTATTGCGTAAATGTCATGCTGGTGAAAAAGTTCGAATCACTGATTCATGTTCAGTTGTGTTTGTTCTTGATCTCAAGTCATGATTTTTGATGGAATTGCGCCAATTTTTTTCATGAGTGTCGGCCATATCAGAATGCATCAACACACCAAATATGTGTATTCTGAGGCTCATACGTTTCAGGATAGCTCCTATTGCGTAAAAGTCATGCTTGTGAAAAAGTTCGTATCACTGATGCATGTTCAGTTGTGTTTGTTCTTGATCTCAAGTCATGTTTTTTGATGGAATTGCGCCAATTGTTTTCATGAGAGTCGGCCATATCAGAATGCATCGACACACCAAATATGTGTATTCTGAGGCTCATACGTTTGAGGATAGCTCCTATTGGGTAAAAGTCATTCTGGTGAAAAAGTTCGAATCACAGATGCATGTTCAGTTGTGTTTGTTCTTGACCTCAAGTCATGATTTTTGATGGAATTGCGCCAATTTTTTTGATGAGTGTCGGCCATATCAGAATGCATCAACACACCAAATATGTGTATTCTGAGGCTCATACGTTTGAGGATAGCTCCTATTGGGTCATTCTGGTGAAAAAATTCGAATCACAGATGCATGTTCAGTTGTGTTTGTTCTTGATCTCAAGTCATGATTTTTGATGGAATTGCGCCAATCTCTTTCATGAGTGTCGGCCATATCAGAATGCATCAACACACCAAATATGTGTATTCTGAGGCTCATACGTTTGAGGATAGCTCCTATTGCGTAAATGTCATTCTGGTGAAAAAGTTCGAATCACTGATGCATGTTCAGTTGTGTTTGTTCTTGATCTCAAGTCATGATTTTTGATGGAATTGCGCCAATTTTTTTCATGAGTGTCCGCCATATAAGAATGCATCAACACACCAAATATGTGTATTCTGAGGCTCATACGTTTGAGGATAGCTCCTATTGCGTAAAAGTCATTCTGGTGAAAAAGTTCGTATCACGGATGCATGTTCAGTTGTGTTTGTTCTTGATCCCAAGTCATGATTTTTGATGGAATTGCGCCAATTTTTTTCATGAGTGTCGGCCATATCAGAATGCATCAACACACCAAATATGTGTATTCTGAGGCTGATACGTTTGAGGATAGCTCCTATTGGGTCATTCTGGTGAAAAAATTCGAATCACAGATGCATGTTCAGTTGTGTTTGTTCTTGATCTCAAGTCATGATTTTTGATGGAATTGCGCCAATTTTTTTCATGAGTGTCCGCCATATCAGAATGCATCGACACACCAAATATGTGTATTCTGAGGCTCATACGTTTGAGGATAGCTCCTATTGGGTAAAAGTCATTCTGGTGAAAAAGTTCGAATCACAGATGCATGTTCAGTTGTGTTTGTTCTTGACCTCAAGTCATGATTTTTGATGGAATTGCGCCAATTTTTTTGATGAGTGTCGGCCATATCAGAATGCATCAACACACCAAATATGTGTATTCTGAGGCTCATACGTTTGAGGATAGCTCCTATTGGGTCATTCTGGTGAAAAAATTCGAATCACAGATGCATGTTCAGTTGTGTTTGTTCTTGATCTCAAGTCATGATTTTTGATGGAATTGCGCCAATTTTTTTCATGAGTGTCCGCCATATCAGAATGCATCGACACACCAAATATGTGTATTCTGAGGCTGATACGTTTGAGGATAGCTCCTATTGGGTAAAAGTCATTCTGGTGAAAAAGTTCGAATCACAGATGCATGTTCAGTTGTGTTTGTTCTTGACCTCAAGTCATGATTTTTGATGGAATTGCGCCAATTTTTTTCATGAGTGTCGGCCATATCAGAATGCATCAACACACCAAATATGTGTATTCTGAGGCTGATACCTTTGAGGATAGCTCCTATTGGGTCATTCTGGTGAAAAAATTCGAATCACAGATGCATGTTCAGTTGTGTTTGTTCTTGATCTCAAGTCATGATTTTTGATGGAATTGCGCCAATTTTTTTCATGAGTGTCGTCATATCAGAATGCATCGACACACCAAATATGTGTATTCTGAGGCTGATACGTTTGAGGATAGCTCCTATTGGGTAAAAGTCATGCTGGTGAAAAAGTTCGAATCACAGATGCATGTTCAGTTGTGTTTGTTCTTGACCTCAAGTCATGATTTTTGATGGAATTGCGCCAATTTTTTTCATGAGTGTCGGCCATATAAGAATGCATCGACACACCAAATATGTGTATTCTGAGGCTCATACGTTTGAGGATAGCTCCTATTGGGTAAAAGTCATTCTGGTGAAAAAGTTCGAATCACTGATTCATGTTCAGTTGTGTTTGTTCTTGACCTCAAGTCATGATTTTTGATGGAATTGCGCCAATTTTTTTCATGAGTGTCGGCCATATCAGAATGCATCAACACACCAAATATGTGTATTCTGAGGCTCATACGTTTGAGGATAGCTCCTATTGCATAAATGTCATGCTGGTGAAAAAGTTCGAATCACTGAATTCATGTTCAGTTGTGTTTGTTCTTGATCTCAAGTCATGATTTTTGATGGAATTGCGCCAATTTTTTTCATGAGTGTCCGCCATATAAGAATGCATCAACACACCAAATATGTGTATTCTGAGGCTCATACGTTTGAGGATAGCTCCTATTGCGTAAAAGTCATTCTGGTGAAAAAGTTCGTATCACGGATGCATGTTCAGTTGTGTTTGTTCTTGATCCCAAGTCATGATTTTTGATGGAATTGCGCCAATTTTTTTCATGAGTGTCGGCCATATCAGAATGCATCAACACACCAAATATGTGTATTCTGAGGCTCATACGTTTGAGGATAGCTCCTATTGGGTCATTCTGGTGAAAAAATTCGAATCACAGATGCACGTTCAGTTGTGTTTGTTCTTGATATCAAGTCATGATTTTTGATGGAATTGCGCCAATTTTTTTCACGAGTGTCCGCCATATCAGAATGCATCGACACACCAAATATGTGTATTCTGAGGCTCATACGTTTGAGGATAGCTCCTATTGGGTAAAAGTCATTCTGGTGAAAAAGTTCGAATCACAGATGCATGTTCAGTTGTGTTTGTTCTTGACCTCAAGTCATGATTTTTGATGGAATTGCGCCAATTTTTTTCATGAGTGTCGGCCATATCAGAATGCATCAACACACCAAATATGTGTATTCTGAGGCTGATACGTTTGAGGATAGCTCCTATTGGGTCATTCGGGTGAAAAAATTCGAATCACAGATGCATGTTCAGTTGTGTTTGTTCTTGATCTCAAGTCATGATTTTTGATGGAATTGCGCCAATTTTTTTCATGAGTGTCCGCCATATCAGAATGCATCGACACACCAAATATGTGTATTCTGAGGCTCATACGTTTGAGGATAGCTCCTATTGCGTAAAAGTCATTCTGGTGAAAAAGTTCGAATCACAGATGCATGTTCAGTTGTGTTTGTTCTTGACCTCAAGTCATGATTTTTGATGGAATTGCGCCAATTTTTTTCATGAGTGTCGGCCATATCAGAATGCATCAACACACCAAATATGTGTATTCTGAGGCTGATACGTTTGAGGATAGCTCCTATTGGGTCATTCTGGTGAAAAAATTCGAATCACAGATGCATGTTCAGTTGTGTTTGTTCTTGATCTCAAGTCATGATTTTTGATGGAATTGCGCCAATTTTTTTCATGAGTGTCGTCATATCAGAATGCATCGACACACCAAATATGTGTATTCTGAGGCTCATACGTTTGAGGATAGCTCCTATTGGGTAAAAGTCATGCTGGTGAAAAAGTTCGAATCACAGATGCATGTTCAGTTGTGTTTGTTCTTGACCTCAAGTCATGATTTTTGATGGAATTGCGCCAATTTTTTTCATGGGTGTCGTCATATCAGAATGCATCGACACACCAAATATGTGTATTCTGAGGCTGATACGTTTGAGGATAGCTCCTATTGGGTCATTCTGGTGAAAAAATTCGAATCACAGATGCATGTTCAGTTGTGTTTGTTCTTGATCTCAAGTCATGATTTTTGATGGAATTGCGCCAATTTTTTTCATGAGTGTCCGCCATATCAGAATGCATCGACACACTAAATATGTGTATTCTGAGGCTCATACGTTTGAGGATAGCTCCTATTGGGTAAAAGTCATTCTGGTGAAAAAGTTCGAATCACAGATGCATGTTCAGTTGTGTTTGTTCTTGACCTCAAGTCATGATTTTTGATGGAATTGCGCCAATTTTTTTCATGAGTGTCGGCCATATCAGAATGCATCAACACACCTAATATGTGTATTCTGAGGCTCATACGTTTGAGGATAGCTCCTATTGCGTAAATGTCATGCTGGTGAAAAAGTTCGAATCACTGAATTCATGTTCAGTTGTGTTTGTTCTTGATCTCAAGTCATGATTTTTGATGGAATTGCGCCAATTTTTTTCATGAGTGTCCGCCATATAAGAATGCATCAACACACCAAATATGTGTATTCTGAGGCTCATACGTTTGAGGATAGCTCCTATTGCGTAAAAGTCATTCTGGTGAAAAAGTTCGTATCACGGATGCATGTTCAGTTGTGTTTGTTCTTGATCTCAAGTCATGATTTTTGATGGAATTGCGCCAATTTTTTTCATGAGTGTCGTCATATCAGAATGCATCGACACACCAAATATGTGTATTCTGAGGCTCATACGTTTGAGGATAGCTCCTATTGCGTAAAAGTCATTCTGGTGAAAAAGTTCGAATCACAGATGCATGTTCAGTTGTGTTTGTTCTTGACCTCAAGTCATGATTTTTGATGGAATTGCGCCAATTTTTTTCATGAGTGTCGGCCATATCAGAATGCATCAACACACCAAATATGTGTATTCTGAGGCTGATACGTTTGAGGATAGCTCCTATTGGGTCATTCTGGTGAAAAAATTCGAATCACAGATGCATGTTCAGTTGTGTTTGTTCTTGATCTCAAGTCATGATTTTTGATGGAATTGCGCCAATTTTTTTCATGAGTGTCGTAATATCAGAATGCATCGACACACCAAATATGTGTATTCTGAGGCTCATACGTTTGAGGATAGCTCCTATTGGGTAAAAGTCATTCTGGTGAAAAAGTTCGAATCACAGATGCATGTTCAGTTGTGTTTGTTCTTGACCTCAAGTCATGATTTTTGATGGAATTGCGCCAATTTTTTTCATGAGTGTCGGCCATATCAGAATGCATCAACACACCAAATATGTGTATTCTGAGGCTCATACGTTTGAGGATAGCTCCTATTGCGTAAATGTCATTCTGGTGAAAAAGTTCGAATCACTGATGAATGTTCAGTTGTGTTTGTTCTTGATCTCAAGTCATGATTTTTGATGGAATTGCGCCAATTTTTTTCATGAGTGTCCGCCATATCAGAATGCATCAACACACCAAATAAGTGTATTCTGAGGCTCATACGTTTGAGGATAGCTCCTATTGCGTAAAAGTCATTCTGGTGAAAAAGTTCGTATCACGGATGCATGTTCAGTTGTGTTTGTTCTTGATCTCAAGTCATGATTTTTGATGGAATTGCGCCAATTTTTTTCATGAGTGTCGGCCATATCAGAATGCATGCACACACCAAATATGTGTATTCTGAGGCTGATACGTTTGAGGATAGCTCCTATTGGGTCATTCTGGTGAAAAAATTCGAATCACAGATGCATGTTCAGTTGTGTTTGTTCTTGATCTCAAGTCATGAATTTTGACGGAATTGAGCCAATCTTTTTCATGAGTGTCGGCCATATCAGAATGCATCAACACACCAAATATGTGTATTCTGAGGCTCATACGTTTGAGGATAGCTCCTATTGCGTAAATGTCATGCTGGTGAAAAAGTTCGAATCACTGATTCATGTTCAGTTGTGTTTGTCCTTGATCTCAAGTCATGATTTTTGATGGAATTGCGCCAATTTTTTTCATGAGTGTCCGCCATATCAGAATGCATCAACACACCAAATATTTGTATTCTGAGGCTCATACGTTTGAGGATAGCTCCTATTGGGTAAAAGTCATGCGTGTGAAAAGTTCGAATCACTGATTCATGTTCAGTTGTGTTTGTTCTTGATCTCAAGTCATGATTTTTGATGGAATTGCGCCAATTTTTTTCATGAGTGTCCGCCATATCAGAATGCATCAACACACCAAATATTTGTATTCTGAGGCTCATACGTTTGAGGATAGCTCCTATTGGGTAAAAGTCATGCTTGTGAAAAGTTCGAATCAATGATTCATGTTCAGTTGTGTTTGTTCTTGATCTCAAGTCATGATTTTTGATGGAATTGCGCCAGTTTTTTTCATGAGTTTCGGCCATATAAGAATGCATCAACACACCAAATATGTGTATTCTGAGGCTCATACGTTTGAGGATAGCTCCTATTGCGTAAAAGTCATTCTGGTGAAAAAGTTCGTATCACGGATGCATGTTCAGTTGTGTTTGTTCTTGATCTCAAGTCATGTTTTTTGATGGAATTGAGCCAATTTTTTTCATGAGTGTCGGCCATATCACAATGCATCTACACACCAAATATGTGTATTCTGAGGCTCATACGTTTGAGGATAGCTCCTATTGGGTAAAATTCATTCTGGTGAAAAAGTTCGAATCACTGATGAATGTTCAGTTGTGTTTGTTCTTGACCTCAAGTCATGATTTTTGATGGAATTGCGCAAATCTCTTTCATGAGTGTCGGCCATATCAGAATGTATCAACACACCAAATATGTGTATTCTGAGGCTCATACGTTTGAGGATAGCTCCTATTGGGTAAAAGTCATTCTGGTGAAAAAGTTCGAATCACTGATGCATGTTCAGTTGTGTTTGTTCTTGACCTCAAGTCATGATTTTTGATGGAATTGCGCCAATTTTTTTCATGAGTGTCCGCCATATCAGAATGCATCAACACACCAAATAAGTGTATTCTGAGGCTCATACGTTTGAGGATAGCTCCTATTGCGTAAAAGTCATTCTGGTGAAAAAGTTCGTATCACTGATGCATGTTCAGTTGTGTTTGTTCTTGATCTCAAGTCATGATTTTTGATGGAATTGCGCCAATTTTTTTCATGAGTGTCGGCCATATCAGAATGCATGCACACACCAAATATGTGTATTCTGAGGCTGATACGTTTGAGGATAGCTCCTATTGGGTCATTCTGGTGAAAAAATTCGAATCACAGATGCATGTTCAGTTGTGTTTGTTCTTGATCTCAAGTCATGAATTTTGATGGAATTGAGCCAATCTTTTTCATGAGTGTCGGCCATATCAGAATGCATCAACACACCAAATATGTGTATTCTGAGGCTCATACGTTTGAGGATAGCTCCTATTGCGTAAATGTCATGCTGGTGAAAAAGTTCGAATCACTGATTCATGTTCAGTTGTGTTTGTTCTTGATCTCAAGTCATGATTTTTGATGGAATTGCGCCAATTTTTTTCATGAGTGTCCGCCATATCAGAATGCATCAACACACCAAATATTTGTATTCTGAGGCTCATACGTTTGAGGATAGCTCCTATTGGGTAAAAGTCATGCGTGTGAAAAGTTCGAATCACTGATTAATGTTCAGTTGTGTTTGTTCTTGATCTCAAGTCATGATTTTTGATGGAATTGCTCCAATTTTTTTCATGAGTGTCGGCCATATCAGAATGCATCAACACACCAAATATGTGTATTCTGAGGCTCATACGTTTCAGGATAGCTCCTATTGCGTAAAAGTCATGCTTGTGAAAAAGTTCGTATCACGGATGCATGTTCAGTTGTGTTTGTTCTTGATCTCAAGTCATGTTTTTTGATGGAATTGCGCCAATTGTTTTCATGAGTGTCGGCCATATCAGAATGCATCGACCCACCAAATATGTGTATTCTGAGGCTCATACGTTTGAGGATAGCTCCTATTGCGTAAATGTCATGCTGGTGAAAAAGTTCGAATCACTGATGAATGTTCAGTTGTGTTTGTTCTTGATCTCAAGTCATGATTTTTGATGGAATTGCGCCAATTTTTTTCATGAGTGTCCGCCATATCAGAATGCATCAACACACCAAATATTTGTATTCTGAGGCTCATACGTTTGAGGATAGCTCCTATTGGGTAAAAGTCATGCTTGTGAAAAAGTTCGAATCAATGATTCATGTTCAGTTGTGTTTGTTCTTGATCTCAAGTCATGTTTTTTGATGGAATTGAGCCAATTTTTTTCATGAGTGTCGGCCATATCACAATGCATCTACACACCAAATATGTGTATTCTGAGGCTCATACGTTTGAGGATAGCTCCTATTGGGTAAAATTCATTCTGGTGAAAAAGTTCGAATCACTGATGAATGTTCAGTTGTGTTTGTTCTTGACCTCAAGTCATGATTTTTGATGGAATTGCGCCAATCTCTTTCATGAGTGTCGGCCATATCAGAATGTATCAACACACGAAATATGTGTATTCTGAGGCTCATACGTTTGAGGATAGCTCCTATTGGGTAAAAGTCATTCTGGTGAAAAAGTTCGAATCACTGATGCATGTTCAGTTGTGTTTGTTCTTGACCTCAAGTCATGATTTTTGATGGAATTGCGCCAATTTTTTTCATGAGTGTCCGCCATATCAGAATGCATCAACACACCAAATATTTGTATTCTGAGGCTCATACGTTTGAGGATAGCTCCTATTGGGTAAAAGTCATGCTTGTGAAAAGTTCGAATCAATGATTCATGTTCAGTTGTGTTTGTTCTTGATCTCAAGTCATGATTTTTGATGGAATTGCGCCAGTTTTTTTCATGAGTTTCGGCCATATAAGAATGCATCAACACACCAAATATGTGTATTCTGAGGCTCATACGTTTGAGGATAGCTCCTATTGCGTAAAAGTTATTCTTGTGAAAAAGTTCGTATCACTGATGAATGTTCAGTTGTGTTTGTTCTTGATCTCAAGTCATGATTTTTGATGGAATTGCGCCAATTTTTTTCATGAGTGTCGGCCATATCAGAATGCATCTACACACCAAATATGTGTATTCTGAGGCTCATACGTTTGAGGATAGCTCCTATTGGGTAAAAGTCATTCTGGTGAAAAAGTTCGAATCACGGATGCATGTTCAGTTGTGTTTGTTCTTGACCTCAAGTCATGATTTTTGATGGAATTGCGCCAATTTTTTTCATGAGTGTCGGCCATATCAGAATGCATGCACACACCAAATATGTGTATTCTGAGGCTGATACGTTTGAGGATAGCTCCTATTGGGTCATTCTGGTGAAAAAATTCGAATCACAGATGCATGTTCAGTTGTGTTTGTTCTTGATCTCAAGTCATGAATTTTGATGGAATTGCGCCAATTTTTTTCATGAGTGTCGGCCATATCAGAATGCATCAACACACCAAATATGTGTATTCTGAGGCTCATACGTTTCAGGATAGCTCCTATTGCGTAAAAGTCATGCTTGTGAAAAAGTTCGTATCACGGATGCATGTTCAGTTGTGTTTGTTCTTGATCTCAAGTCATGTTTTTTGATGGAATTGCGCCAATTGTTTTAATGAGAGTCGGCCATATCAGAATGCATCGACACACCAAATATGTGTATTCTGAGGCTCATACGTTTGAGGATAGCTCCTATTGGGTAAAAGTCATTCTGGTGAAAAAGTTCGAATCACTGATGCATGTTCAGTTGTGTTTGTTCTTGACCTCAAGTCATGATTTTTGATGGAATTGCGCCAATTTTTTTCATGAGTGTCGGCCATATCAGAATGCATCAACACACCAAATATGTGTATTCTGAGGCTCATACGTTTGAGGATAGCTCCTATTGCGTAAATGTCATGCTGGTGAAAAAGTTCGAATCACTGAATTCATGTTCAGTTGTGTTTGTTCTTGATCTCAAGTCATGATTTTTGATGGAATTGCGCCAATTTTTTTCATAAGTGTCCGCCATATAAGAATGCATCAACACACCAAATATGTGTATTCTGAGGCTCATACGTTTGAGGATAGCTCCTATTGCGTAAAAGTCATTCTGGTGAAAAAGTTCGTATCACGGATGCATGTTCAGTTGTGTTTGTTCTTGATCTCAAGTCATGATTTTTGATGGAATTGCGCCAATTTTTTTCATGAGTGTCGGCCATATCAGAATGCATCAACACACCAAATATGTGTATTCTGAGGCTCATACGTTTGAGGATAGCTCCTATTGGGTCATTCTGGTGAAAAAATTCGAATCACAGATGCATGTTCAGTTGTGTTTGTTCTTGACCTCAAGTCATGAATTTTGATGGAATTGCGCCAATTTTTTTCATGAGTGTCGGCCATATCAGAATGTATCAACACACCAAATATGTGTATTCTGAGGCTCATACGTTTGAGGATAGCTCCTATTGCGTAAATGTCATTCTGGTGAAAAAGTTCGAATCACTGATGCATGTTCAGTTGTGTTTGTTCTTGATCTCAAGTCATGATTTTTGATGGAATTGCGCCAATTTTTTTCATGAGTGTCGGCCATATCAGAATGCATCAACACACCAAATATGTGTATTCTGAGGCTCATACGTTTGAGGATAGCTCCTATTGGGTAAAAGTCATTCTGGTGAAAAAGTTCGAATCACTGATGCATGTTCAGTTGTGTTTGTTCTTGACCTCAAGTCATGATTTTTGATGGAATTGCGCCAATTTTTTTCATGAGTGTCGGCCATATCAGAATGCATCAACACACCAAATATGTGTATTCTGAGGTTCATACGTTTGAGGATAGCTCCTATTGCGTAAATGTCATGCTGGTGAAAAAGTTCGAATCACTGATTCATGTTCAGTTGTGTTTGTTCTTGATCTCAAGTCATGATTTTTGATGGAATTGCGCCAATTTTTTTCATGAGTGTCCGCCATATCAGAATGCATCGACACACCAAATATGTGTATTCTGAGGCTCATACGTTTGAGGATAGCTCCTATTGGGTAAAAGTCATTCTGGTGAAAAAGTTCGAATCACAGATGCATGTTCAGTTGTGTTTGTTCTTGACCTCAAGTCATGATTTTTGATGGAATTGCGCCAATTTTTTTCATGAGTGTCGGCCATATCAGAATGCATGCACACACCAAATATGTGTATTCTGAGGCTGATACGTTTGAGGATAGCTCCTATTGTGTCATTCTGGTGAAAAAATTCGAATCACAGATGCATGTTCAGTTGTGTTTGTTCTTGATCTCAAGTCATGAATTTTGATGGAATTGCGCCAATCTTTTTCATGAGTTTCGGCCATATCAGAATGCATCAACACACCAAATATGTGTATTCTGAGGCTCATACGTTTGAGGATAGCTCCTATTGCGTAAATGTCATGCTGGTGAAAAAGTTCGAATCACTGATTCATGTTCAGTTGTGTTTGTTCTTGATCTCAAGTCATGATTTTTGATGGAATTGCGCCAATTTTTTTCATGAGTGTCGGCCATATCAGAATGCATCAACACACCAAATATGTGTATTCTGAGGCTCATACGTTTCAGGATAGCTCCTATTGCGTAAAAGTCATGCTTGTGAAAAAGTTCGTATCACGGATGCATGTTCAGTTGTGTTTGTTCTTGATCTCAAGTCATGTTTTTTGATGGAATTGCGCCAATTGTTTTAATGAGAGTCGGCCATATCAGAATGCATCGACACACCAAATATGTGTATTCTGAGGCTCATACGTTTGAGGATAGCTCCTATTGGGTAAAAGTCATTCTGGTGAAAAAGTTCGAATCACTGAATTCATGTTCAGTTGTGTTTGTTCTTGATCTCAAGTCATGATTTTTGATGGAATTGCGCCAATTTTTTTCATAAGTGTCCGCCATATAAGAATGCATCAACACACCAAATATGTGTATTCTGAGGCTCATACGTTTGAGGATAGCTCCTATTGCGTAAAAGTCATTCTGGTGAAAAAGTTCGTATCACGGATGCATGTTCAGTTGTGTTTGTTCTTGATCTCAAGTCATGATTTTTGATGGAATTGCGCCAATTTTTTTGATGAGTGTCGGCCATATCAGAATGCATCAACACACCAAATATGTGTATTCTGAGGCTCATACGTTTGAGGATAGCTTCTATTGGGTCATTCTGGTGAAAAAATTCGAATCACAGATGCATGTTCAGTTGTGTTTGTTCTTGACCTCAAGTCATGAATTTTGATGGAATTGCGCCAATCTTTTTCATGAGTGTCGGCCATATCAGAATGTATCAAAACACCAAATATGTGTATTCTGAGGCTCATACGTTTGAGGATAGCTCCTATTGCGTAAATGTCATGCTGGTGAAAAAGTTCGAATCACTGATGCATGTTCAGTTGTGTTTGTTCTTGATCTCAAGTCATGATTTTTGATGGAATTGCGCCAATTTTTTTCATGAGTGTCGGCCATATCAGAATGCATCAACACACCAAATATGTGTATTCTGAGGCTCATACGTTTGAGGATAGCTCCTATTGCGTAAAGGTCATGCTGGTGAAAAAGTTCGAATCACTAAATCCATGTTCAGTTGTGTTTGTTCTTGATCTCAAGTCATGATTTTTGATGGAATTGCGCCAATTTTTTTCATGAGTGTCGGCCATATCAGAATGCATCAACACACCAAATATGTGTATTCTGAGGCTCATACGTTTGAGGATAGCTCCTATTGCGTAAATGTCATGCTGGTGAAAAAGTTCGAATCACTGATGAATGTTCAGTTGTGTTTGTTCTTGATCTCAAGTCATGATTTTTGATGGAATTGCGCCAATTTTTTTCATGAGTGTCCGCCATATCAGAATGCATCGACACACCAAATATGTGTATTCTGAGGCTCATACGTTTGAGGATAGCTCCTATTGGGTAAAAGTCATTCTGGTGAAAAAGTTCGAATCACAGATGCATGTTCAGTTGTGTTTGTTCTTGACCTCAAGTCATGATTTTTGATGGAATTGCGCCAATTTTTTTCATGAGTGTCGGCCATATCAGAATGCATGCACACACCAAATATGTGTATTCTGAGGCTGATACGTTTGAGGATAGCTCCTATTGTGTCATTCTGTGAAAAAATTCGAATCACTGATGCATGTTCAGTTGTGTTTGTTCTTGATCTCAAGTCATGATTTTTGATGGAATTGCGCCAATCTTTTTCATGAGTTTCGGCCATATCAGAATGCATCAACACACCAAATATGTGTATTCTGAGGCTCATACGTTTGAGGATAGCTCCTATTGCGTAAATGTCATGCTGGTGAAAAAGTTCGTATCACGGATGCATGTTCAGTTGTGTTTGTTCTTGATCTCAAGTCATGTTTTTTGATGGAATTGCGCCAATTGTTTTAATGAGAGTCGGCCATATAAGAATGCATCGACACACCAAATATGTGTATTCTGAGGCTCATACGTTTGAGGATAGCTCCTATTGGGTAAAAGTCATTCTGGTGAAAAAGTTCGAATCACTGATGCATGTTCAGTTGTGTTTGTTCTTGACCTCAAGTCATGATTTTTGATGGAATTGCGCCAATTTTTTTCATGAGTGTCGGCCATATCAGAATGCATCAACACACCAAATATGTGTATTCTGAGGCTCATACGTTTGAGGATAGCTCCTATTGCGTAAATGTCATGCTGGTGAAAAAGTTCGAATCACTGAATTCATGTTCAGTTGTGTTTGTTTTTGATCTCAAGTCATGATTTTTGATGGAATTGCGCCAATTTTTTTCATGAGTGTCCGCCATATAAGAATGCATCAACACACCAAATATGTGTATTCTGAGGCTCATACGTTTGAGGATAGCTCCTATTGCGTAAAAGTCATTCTGGTGAAAAAGTTCGTATCACGGATGCATGTTCAGTTGTGTTTGTTCTTGATCTCAAGTCATGATTTTTGATGGAATTGCGCCAATTTTTTTCATGAGTGTCGGCCATATCAGAATGCATCAACACACCAAATATGTGTATTCTGAGGCTCATACGTTTGAGGATAGCTCCTATTGCGTAAATGGCATGCTGGTGAAAAAGTTCGAATCACTGATTCATGTTCAGTTGTGTTTGTTCTTGATCTCAAGTCATGATTTTTGATGGAATTGCGCCAATTTTTTTCATGAGTGTCCGCCATATCAGAATGCATCAACACACCAAATATTTGTATTCTGAGGCTCATACGTTTGAGGATAGCTCCTATTGGGTAAAAGTCATGCGTGTGAAAAGTTCGAATCACTGATTCATGTTCAGTTGTGTTTGTTCTTGATCTCAAGTCATGATTTTTGATGGAATTGCGCCAATTTTTTTCATGAGTGTCGGCCATATCAGAATGCATCAACACACCAAATATGTGTATTCTGAGGCTCATACGTTTCAGGATAGCTCCTATTGCGTAAAAGTCATGCTTGTGAAAAAGTTCGTATCACTGAATTCATGTTCAGTTGTGTTTGTTCTTGATCTCAAGTCATGTTTTTTGATGGAATTGCGCCAATTGTTTTCATGAGAGTCGGCCATATCAGAATGCATCGACCCACCAAATATGTGTATTCTGAGGCTCATACGTTTGAGGATAGCTCCTATTGCGTAAATGTCATGCTGGTGAAAAAGTTCGAATCACTGATGAATGTTCAGTTGTGTTTGTTCTTAATCTCAAGTCATGATTTTTGATGGAATTGCGCCAATTTTTTTCATGAGTGTCCGCCATATCAGAATGCATCAACACACCAAATATTTGTATTCTGAGGCTCATACGTTTGAGGATAGCTCCTATTGGGTAAAAGTCATGCTTGTGAAAAGTTCGAATCAATGATTCATGTTCAGTTGTGTTTGTTCTTGATCTCAAGTCATGATTTTTGATGGAATTGCGCCAGTTTTTTTCATGAGTTTCGGCCATATAAGAATGCATCAACACACCAAATATGTGTATTCTGAGGCTCATACGTTTGAGGATAGCTCCTATTGCGTAAAAGTCATTCTGGTGAAAAAGTTCGAATCACAGATGAATGTTCAGTTGTGTTTGTTCTTGATCTCAAGTCATGATTTTTGATGGAATTGCGCCAATTTTTTTCATGAGTGTCGGCCATATCAGAATGCATCTACACACCAAATATGTGTATTCTGAGGCTCATACGTTTGAGGATAGCTCCTATTGGGTAAAAGTCATTCTGGTGAAAAAGTTCGAATCACAGATGCATGTTCAGTTGTGTTTGTTCTTGACCTCAAGTCATGATTTTTGATGGAATTGCGCCAATTTTTTTCATGAGTGTCGGCCATATCAGAATGCATGCACACACCAAATATGTGTATTCTGAGGCTGATACGTTTGAGGATAGCTCCTATTGGGTCATTCTGTTGAAAAGATTCGAATCACAGATGCATGTTCAGTTGTGTTTGTTCTTGATCTCAAGTCATGAATTTTGATGGAATTGCGCCAATTTTTTTCATGAGTGTCGGCCATATCAGAATGCATCAACACACTCAATATGTGTATTCTGAGGCTCATACGTTTGAGGATAGCTCCTATTGCGTAAAAGTCATGCTTGTGAAAAAGTTCGTATCACGGATGCATGTTCAGTTGTGTTTGTTCTTGATCTCAAGTCATGTTTTTTGATGGAATTGCGCCAATTGTTTTAATGAGAGTCGGTCATATCAGAATGCATCGACACACCAAATATGTGTATTCTGAGGCTCATACGTTTGAGGATAGCTCCTATTGGGTAAAAGTCATTCTGGTGAAAAAGTTCGAATCACTGATGCATGTTCAGTTGTGTTTGTTCTTGACCTCAAGTCATGATTTTTGATGGAATTGCGCCAATCTTTTTCATGAGTGTCGGCCATATCAGAATGCATCAACACACCAAATATGTGTATTCTGAGGCTCATACGTTTGAGGATAGCTCCTATTGCGTAAATGTCATGCTGGTGAAAAAGTTCGAATCACTGAATTCATGTTCAGTTGTGTTTGTTCTTGATCTCAAGTCATGATTTTTGATGGAATTGCGCCAATTTTTTTCATGAGTGTCGGCCATATCAGAATGCATCAACACACCAAATATGTGTATTCTGAGGCTCATACGTTTGAGGATAGCTCCTATTGGGTAAAAGTCATTCTGGTGAAAAAGTTCGAATCACTGATGCATGTTCAGTTGTGTTTGTTCTTGACCTCAAGTCATGATTTTTGATGGAATTGCGCCAATTTTTTTCATGAGTGTCGGCCATATCAGAATGCATGCACACACCAAATATGTGTATTCTGAGGCTGATACGTTTGAGGATAGCTCCTATTGTGTCATTCTGGTGAAAAAATTCGAATCACAGATGCATGCTCAGTTGTGTTTGTTCTTGATCTCAAGTCATGAATTTTGATGGAATTGCGCCAATCTTTTTCATGAGTTTCGGCCATATCAGAATGCATCAACACACCAAATATGTGTATTCTGAGGCTCATACGTTTGAGGATAGCTCCTATTGCGTAAATGTCATGCTGGTGAAAAAGTTCGAATCACTGATTCATGTTCAGTTGTGTTTGTTCTTGATCTCAAGTCATGATTTTTGATGGAATTGCGCCAATTTTTTTCATGAGTGTCGGCCATATCAGAATGCATCAACACACCAAATATGTGTATTCTGAGGCTCATACGTTTGAGGATAGCTCCTATTGCGTAAAAGTCATGCTTGTGAAAAAGTTCGTATCACGGATGCATGTTCAGTTGTGTTTGTTCTTGATCTCAAGTCATGTTTTTTGATGGAATTGCGCCAGTTGTTTTAATGAGAGTCGGCCATATCAGAATGCATCGACACACCAAATATGTGTATTCTGAGGCTCATACGTTTGAGGATAGCTCCTATTGGGTAAAAGTCATTCTGGTGAAAAAGTTCGAATCACTGATGCATGTTAAGTTGTGTTTGTTCTTGACCTCAAGTCATGATTTTTGATGGAATTGCGCCAATTTTTTTCATGAGTGTCGGCCATATCAGAATGCATCAACACACCAAATATGTGTATTCTGAGGCTCATACGTTTCAGGATAGCTCCTATTGCGTAAATGTCATGCTGGTGAAAAAGTTCGAATCACTGAATTCATGTTCAGTTGTGTTTGTTTTTGATCTCAAGTCATGATTTTTGATGGAATTGCGCCAATTTTTTTCATAAGTGTCCGCCATATAAGAATGCATCAACACACCAAATATTTGTATTCTGAGGCTCATACGTTTGAGGATAGCTCCTATTGCGTAAAAGTCATTCTGGTGAAAAAGTTCGTATCACGAATGCATGTTCAGTTGTGTTTGTTCTTGATCTCAAGTCATGATTTTTGATGGAATTGCGCCAATTTTTTTCATGAGTGTCGGCCATATCAGAATGCATCAACACACCAAATATGTGTATTCTGAGGCTCATACGTTTGAGGATAGCTCCTATTGGGTCATTCTGGTGAAAAAATTCGAATCACAGATGCATCTTCAGTTGTGTTTGTTCTTGACCTCAAGTCATGAATTTTGATGGAATTGCGCCAATCTTTTTCATGAGTGTCCGCCATATCAGAATGCATCTACACACCAAATATGTGTATTCTGAGGCTCATACGTTTGAGGATAGCTCCTATTGGGTAAAATTCATTCTGGTGAAAAAGTTCGAATCACTGATGAATGTTCAGTTGTGTTTGTTCTTGACCTCAAGTCATGATTTTTGATGGAATTGCGCCAATCTCTTTCATGAGTGTCGGCCATATCAGAATGTATCAACACACCAAATATGTGTATTCTGAGGCTCATACGTTTGAGGATAGCTCCTATTGGGTAAAAGTCATTCTGGTGAAAAAGTTCGAATCACTGATGCATGTTCAGTTGTGTTTGTTCTTGACCTCAAGTCATGATTTTTGATGGAATTGCGCCAATTTTTTTCATGAGTGTCCGCCATATCAGAATGCATCAACACACCAAATATTTGTATTCTGAGGCTCATACGTTTGAGGATAGCTCCTATTGGGTAAAAGTCATGCTTGTGAAAAGTTCGAATCAATGATTCATGTTGAGTTGTGTTTGTTCTTGATCTCAAGTCATGATTTTTGATGGAATTGCGCCAATTTTTTTCATGAGTTTCGGCCATATAAGAATGCATCAACACACCAAATATGTGTATTCTGAGGCTCATACGTTTGAGGATAGCTCCTATTGCGTAAAAGTTATTCTGGTGAAAAAGTTCGAATCACTGATGAATGTTCAGTTGTGTTTGTTCTTGATCTCAAGTCATGATTTTTGATGGAATTGCGCCAATTTTTTTCATGAGTGTCGGCCATATCAGAATGCATCTACACACCAAATATGTGTATTCTGAGGCTCATACGTTTGAGGATAGCTCCTATTGGGTAAAAGTCATTCTGGTGAAAAAGTTCGAATCACAGATGCATGTTCAGTTGTGTTTGTTCTTGACCTCAAGTCATGATTTTTGATGGAATTGCGCCAATTTTTTTCATGAGTGTCGGCCATATCAGAATGCATGCACACACCAAATATGTGTATTCTGAGGCTGATACGTTTGAGGATAGCTCCTATTGGGTCATTCTGGTGAAAAAATTCGAATCACAGATGCATGTTCAGTTGTGTTTGTTCTTGATCTCAAGTCATGAATTTTGATGGAATTGCGCCAATTTTTTTCATGAGTGTCGGCCATATCAGAATGCATCAACACACCAAATATGTGTATTCTGAGGCTCATACGTTTGAGGATAGCTCCTATTGCGTAAATGTCATGCTGGTGAAAAAGTTCGAATCACTGATTCATGTTCAGTTGTGTTTGTTCTTGATCTCAAGTCATGATTTTTGATGGAATTGCGCCAACTCTTTTCATGAGTGTCGGCCATATCAGAATGCATCAACACACCAAATATGTGTATTCTGAGGCTCATACGTTTCAGGATAGCTCCTATTGCGTAAAAGTCATGCTTGTGAAAAAGTTCGTATCACGGATGCATGTTCAGTTGTGTTTGTTCTTGATCTCAAGTCATGTTTTTTGATGGAATTGCGCCAATTGTTTTAATGAGAGTCGGCCATATCAGAATGCATCGACACACCAAATATGTGTATTCTGAGGCTCATACGTTTGAGGATAGCTCCTATTGGGTAAAAGTCATTCTGGTGAAAAAGTTCGAATCACTGATGCATGTTCAGTTGTGTTTGTTCTTGACCTCAAGTCATGATTTTTGATGGAATTGCGCCAATTTTTTTCATGAGTGTCGGCCATATCAGAATGCATCAACACACCAAATATGTGTATTCTGAGGCTCATACGTTTGAGGATAGCTCCTATTGTGTCATTCTGGTGAAAAAATTCGAATCACAGATGCATGCTCAGTTGTGTTTGTTCTTGATCTCAAGTCATGAATTTTGATGGAATTGCGCCAATCTTTTTCATGAGTTTCGGCCATATCAGAATGCATCAACACACCAAATATGTGTATTCTGAGGCTCATACGTTTGAGGATAGCTCCTATTGCGTAAATGTCATGCTGGTGAAAAAGTTCGAATCACTGATTCATGTTCAGTTGTGTTTGTTCTTGATCTCAAGTCATGATTTTTGATGGAATTGCGCCAATTTTTTTCATGAGTGTCGGCCATATCAGAATGCATCAACACACCAAATATGTGTATTCTGAGGCTCATACGTTTGAGGATAGCTCCTATTGCGTAAAAGTCATGCTTGTGAAAAAGTTCGTATCACGGATGCATGTTCAGTTGTGTTTGTTCTTGATCTCAAGTCATGTTTTTTGATGGAATTGCGCCAGTTGTTTTAATGAGAGTCGGCCATATCAGAATGCATCGACACACCAAATATGTGTATTCTGAGGCTCATACGTTTGAGGATAGCTCCTATTGGGTAAAAGTCATTCTGGTGAAAAAGTTCGAATCACTGATGCATGTTCAGTTGTGTTTGTTCTTGACCTCAAGTCATGATTTTTGATGGAATTGCGCCAATTTTTTTCATGAGTGTCGGCCATATCAGAATGCATCAACACACCAAATATGTGTATTCTGAGGCTCATACGTTTCAGGATAGCTCCTATTGCGTAAATGTCATGCTGGTGAAAAAGTTCGAATCACTGAATTCATGTTCAGTTGTGTTTGTTTTTGATCTCAAGTCATGATTTTTGATGGAATTGCGCCAATTTTTTTCATAAGTGTCCGCCATATAAGAATGCATCAACACACCAAATATGTGTATTCTGAGGCTCATACGTTTGAGGATAGCTCCTATTGCGTAAAAGTCATTCTGGTGAAAAAGTTCGTATCACGAATGCATGTTCAGTTGTGTTTGTTCTTGATCTCAAGTCATGATTTTTGATGGAATTGCGCCAATTTTTTTCATGAGTGTCGGCCATATCAGAATGCATCAACACACCAAATATGTGTATTCTGAGGCTCATACGTTTGAGGATAGCTCCTATTGGGTCATTCTGGTGAAAAAATTCGAATCACAGATGCATGTTCAGTTGTGTTTGTTCTTGACCTCAAGTCATGAATTTTGATGGAATTGCGCCAATCTTTTTCATGAGTGTCCGCCATATCAGAATGCATCTACACACCAAATATGTGTATTCTGAGGCTCATACGTTTGAGGATAGCTCCTATTGGGTAAAATTCATTCTGGTGAAAAAGTTCGAATCACTGATGAATGTTCAGTTGTGTTTGTTCTTGACCTCAAGTCATGATTTTTGATGGAATTGCGCCAATCTCTTTCATGAGTGTCGGCCATATCAGAATGTATCAACACACCAAATATGTGTATTCTGAGGCTCATACGTTTGAGGATAGCTCCTATTGGGTAAAAGTCATGCTTGTGAAAAAGTTCGAATCACTGATGCATGTTCAGTTGTGTTTGTTCTTGACTCAAGTCATGATTTTTGATGGAATTGCGCCAATTTTTTTCATGAGTGTCCGCCATATCAGAATGCATCAACACACCAAATATTTGTATTCTGAGGCTCATACGTTTGAGGATAGCTCCTATTGGGTAAAAGTCATGCTTGTGAAAAGTTCGAATCAATGATTCATGTTGAGTTGTGTTTGTTCTTGATCTCAAGTCATGATTTTTGATTGAATTGCGCCAGTTTTTTTCATGAGTTTCGGCCATATAAGAATGCATCAACACACCAAATATGTGTATTCTGAGGCTCATACGTTTGAGGATAGCTCCTATTGCGTAAATGTCATGCTGGTGAAAAAGTTCGAATCACTGATGCATGTTCAGTTGTGTTTGATCTTGATCTCAAGTCATGATTTTTGATGGAATTGCGCCAATTTTTTTCATGAGTGTCCGCCATATCAGAATGCATCGACACACCAAATATGTGTATTCTGAGGCTCATACGTTTGAGGATAGCTCCTATTGGGTAAAAGTCATTCTGGTGAAAAAGTTCGAATCACAGATGCATGTTCAGTTGTGTTTGTTCTTGACCTCAAGTCATGATTTTTGATGGAATTGCGCCAATTTTTTTCATGAGTGTCGGCCATATCAGAATGCATGCACACACCAAATATGTGTATTCTGAGGCTCATACGTTTGAGGATAGCTCCTATTGCGTAAATGTCATGCTGGTGAAAAAGTTCGAATCACTGATTCATGTTCAGTTGTGTTTGTTCTTGATCTCAAGTCATGATTTTTGATGGAATTGCGCCAACTCTTTTCATGAGTGTCGGCCATATCAGAATGCATCAACACACCAAATATGTGTATTCTGAGGCTCATACGTTTCAGGATAGCTCCTATTGCGTAAAAGTCATGCTTGTGAAAAAGTTCGTATCACGGATGCATGTTCAGTTGTGTTTGTTCTTGATCTCAAGTCATGTTTTTTGATGGAATTGCGCCAATTGTTTTAATGAGAGTCGGCCATATCAGAATGCATCGACACACCAAATATGTGTATTCTGAGGCTCATACGTTTGAGGATAGCTCCTATTGGGTAAAAGTCATTCTGGTGAAAAAGTTCGAATCACTGATGCATGTTCAGTTGTGTTTGTTCTTGACCTCAAGTCATGATTTTTGATGGAATTGCGCCAATTTTTTTCATGAGTGTCGGCCATATCAGAATGCATCAACACACCAAATATGTGTATTCTGAGGCTCATACGTTTGAGGATAGCTCCTATTGTGTCATTCTGGTGAAAAAATTCGAATCACAGATGCATGCTCAGTTGTGTTTGTTCTTGATCTCAAGTCATGAATTTTGATGGAATTGCGCCAATCTTTTTCATGAGTTTCGGCCATATCAGAATGCATCAACACACCAAATATGTGTATTCTGAGGCTCATACGTTTGAGGATAGCTCCTATTGCGTAAATGTCATGCTGGTGAAAAAGTTCGAATCACTGATTCATGTTCAGTTGTGTTTGTTCTTGATCTCAAGTCATGATTTTTGATGGAATTGCGCCAATTTTTTTCATGAGTGTCGGCCATATCAGAATGCATCAACACACCAAATATGTGTATTCTGAGGCTCATACGTTTGAGGATAGCTCCTATTGCGTAAAAGTCATGCTTGTGAAAAAGTTCGTATCACGGATGCATGTTCAGTTGTGTTTGTTCTTGATCTCAAGTCATGTTTTTTGATGGAATTGCGCCAGTTGTTTTAATGAGAGTCGGCCATATCAGAATGCATCGACACACCAAATATGTGTATTCTGAGGCTCATACGTTTGAGGATAGCTCCTATTGGGTAAAAGTCATTCTGGTGAAAAAGTTCGAATCACTGATGCATGTTCAGTTGTGTTTGTTCTTGACCTCAAGTCTTGATTTTTGATGGAATTGCGCCAATTTTTTTCATGAGTGTCGGCCATATCAGAATGCATCAACACACCAAATATGTGTATTCTGAGGCTCATACGTTTCAGGATAGCTCCTATTGCGTAAATGTCATGCTGGTGAAAAAGTTCGAATCACTGAATTCATGTTCAGTTGTGTTTGTTTTTGATCTCAAGTCATGATTTTTGATGGAATTGCGCCAATTTTTTTCATGAGTGTCGGCCATATCAGAATGCATCAACACACCAAATATGTGTATTCTGAGGCTCATACGTTTGAGGATAGCTCCTATTGCGTAAATGTCATGCTGGTGAAAAAGTTCGAATCACTGATTCATGTTCAGTTGTGTTTGTTCTTGATCTCAAGTCATGATTTTTGATGGAATTGCGCCAACTCTTTTCATGAGTGTCGGCCATATCAGAATGCATCAACACACCAAATATGTGTATTCTGAGGCTCATACGTTTCAGGATAGCTCCTATTGCGTAAAAGTCATGCTTGTGAAAAAGTTCGTATCACGGATGCATGTTCAGTTGTGTTTGTTCTTGATCTCAAGTCATGTTTTTTGATGGAATTGCGCCAATTGTTTTAATGAGAGTCGGCCATATCAGAATGCATCGACACACCAAATATGTGTATTCTGAGGCTCATACGTTTGAGGATAGCTCCTATTGGGTAAAAGTCATTCTGGTGAAAAAGTTCGAATCACTGATGCATGTTCAGTTGTGTTTGTTCTTGACCTCAAGTCATGATTTTTGATGGAATTGCGCCAATTTTTTTCATGAGTGTCGGCCATATCAGAATGCATCAACACACCAAATATGTGTATTCTGAGGCTCATACGTTTGAGGATAGCTCCTATTGTGTCATTCTGGTGAAAAAATTCGAATCACAGATGCATGCTCAGTTGTGTTTGTTCTTGATCTCAAGTCATGAATTTTGATGGAATTGCGCCAATCTTTTTCATGAGTTTCGGCCATATCAGAATGCATCAACACACCAAATATGTGTATTCTGAGGCTCATACGTTTGAGGATAGCTCCTATTGCGTAAATGTCATGCTGGTGAAAAAGTTCGAATCACTGATTCATGTTCAGTTGTGTTTGTTCTTGATCTCAAGTCATGATTTTTGATGGAATTGCGCCAATTTTTTTCATGAGTGTCGGCCATATCAGAATGCATCAACACACCAAATATGTGTATTCTGAGGCTCATACGTTTGAGGATAGCTCCTATTGCGTAAAAGTCATGCTTGTGAAAAAGTTCGTATCACGGATGCATGTTCAGTTGTGTTTGTTCTTGATCTCAAGTCATGTTTTTTGATGGAATTGCGCCAGTTGTTTTAATGAGAGTCGGCCATATCAGAATGCATCGACACACCAAATATGTGTATTCTGAGGCTCATACGTTTGAGGATAGCTCCTATTGGGTAAAAGTCATTCTGGTGAAAAAGTTCGAATCACTGATGCATGTTCAGTTGTGTTTGTTCTTGACCTCAAGTCTTGATTTTTGATGGAATTGCGCCAATTTTTTTCATGAGTGTCGGCCATATCAGAATGCATCAACACACCAAATATGTGTATTCTGAGGCTCATACGTTTCAGGATAGCTCCTATTGCGTAAATGTCATGCTGGTGAAAAAGTTCGAATCACTGAATTCATGTTCAGTTGTGTTTGTTTTTGATCTCAAGTCATGATTTTTGATGGAATTGCGCCAATTTTTTTCATAAGTGTCCGCCATATAAGAATGCATCAACACACCAAATATGTGTATTCTGAGGCTCATACGTTTGAGGATAGCTCCTATTGCGTAAAAGTCATTCTGGTGAAAAAGTTCGTATCACGAATGCATGTTCAGTTGTGTTTGTTCTTGATCTCAAGTCATGATTTTTGATGGAATTGCGCCAATTTTTTTCATGAGTGTCGGCCATATCAGAATGCATCAACACACCAAATATGTGTATTCTGAGGCTCATACGTTTGAGGATAGCTCCTATTGGGTCATTCTGGTGAAAAAATTCGAATCACAGATGCATGTTCAGTTGTGTTTGTTCTTGACCTCAAGTCATGAATTTTGATGGAATTGCGCCAATCTTTTTCATGAGTGTCCGCCATATCAGAATGCATCTACACACCAAATATGTGTATTCTGAGGCTCATACGTTTGAGGATAGCTCCTATTGGGTAAAATTCATTCTGGTGAAAAAGTTCGAATCACTGATGAATGTTCAGTTGTGTTTGTTCTTGACCTCAAGTCATGATTTTTGATGGAATTGCGCCAATCTCTTTCATGAGTGTCGGCCATATCAGAATGTATCAACACACCAAATATGTGTATTCTGAGGCTCATACGTTTGAGGATAGCTCCTATTGGGTAAAAGTCATGCTTGTGAAAAAGTTCGAATCACTGATGCATGTTCAGTTGTGTTTGTTCTTGACCTCAAGTCATGATTTTTGATGGAATTGCGCCAATTTTTTTCATGAGTGTCGGCCATATCAGAATGCATCAACACACCAAATATGTGTATTCTGAGGCTCATACGTTTGAGGATAGCTCCTATTGTGTCATTCTGGTGAAAAAATTCGAATCACAGATGCATGCTCAGTTGTGTTTGTTCTTGATCTCAAGTCATGAATTTTGATGGAATTGCGCCAATCTTTTTCATGAGTTTCGGCCATATCAGAATGCATCAACACACCAAATATGTGTATTCTGAGGCTCATACGTTTGAGGATAGCTCCTATTGCGTAAATGTCATGCTGGTGAAAAAGTTCGAATCACTGATTCATGTTCAGTTGTGTTTGTTCTTGATCTCAAGTCATGTTTTTTGATGGAATTGCGCCAGTTGTTTTAATGAGAGTCGGCCATATCAGAATGCATCGACACACCAAATATGTGTATTCTGAGGCTCATACGTTTGAGGATAGCTCCTATTGGGTAAAAGTCATTCTGGTGAAAAAGTTCGAATCACTGATGCATGTTCAGTTGTGTTTGTTCTTGACCTCAAGTCATGATTTTTGATGGAATTGCGCCAATTTTTTTCATGAGTGTCGGCCATATCAGAATGCATCAACACACCAAATATGTGTATTCTGAGGCTCATACGTTTCAGGATAGCTCCTATTGCGTAAATGTCATGCTTGTGAAAAAGTTCGAATCACTGAATTCATGTTCAGTTGTGTTTGTTTTTGATCTCAAGTCATGATTTTTGATGGAATTGCGCCAATTTTTTTCATAAGTGTCCGCCATATAAGAATGCATCAACACACCAAATATGTGTATTCTGAGGCTCATACGTTTGAGGATAGCTCCTATTGCGTAAAAGTCATTCTGGTGAAAAAGTTCGTATCACGAATGCATGTTCAGTTGTGTTTGTTCTTGATCTCAAGTCATGATTTTTGATGGAATTGCGCCAATTTTTTTCATGAGTGTCGGCCATATCAGAATGCATCAACACACCAAATATGTGTATTCTGAGGCTCATACGTTTGAGGATAGCTCCTATTGGGTCATTCTGGTGAAAAAATTCGAATCACAGATGCATGTTCAGTTGTGTTTGTTCTTGACCTCAAGTCATGAATTTTGATGGAATTGCGCCAGTTTTTTTCATGAGTTTCGGCCATATAAGAATGCATCAACACACCAAATATGTGTATTCTGAGGCTCATACGTTTGAGGATAGCTCCTATTGCGTAAATGTCATGCTGGTGAAAAAGTTCGAATCACTGATTCATGTTCAGTTGTGTTTGTTCTTGATCTCAAGTCATGTTTTTTGATGGAATTGCGCCAGTTGTTTTAATGAGAGTCGGCCATATCAGAATGCATCGACACACCAAATATGTGTATTCTGAGGCTCATACGTTTGAGGATAGCTCCTATTGGGTAAAAGTCATGCTTGTGAAAAAGTTCGAATCACTGATGCATGTTCAGTTGTGTTTGTTCTTGACCTCAAGTCATGATTTTTGATGGAATTGCGCCAATTTTTTTCATGAGTGTCGGCCATATCAGAATGCATCAACACACCAAATATGTGTATTCTGAGGCTCATACGTTTCAGGATAGCTCCTATTGCGTAAATGTCATGCTTGTGAAAAAGTTCGAATCACTGAATTCATGTTCAGTTGTGTTTGTTTTTGATCTCAAGTCATGATTTTTGATGGAATTGCGCCAATTTTTTTCATAAGTGTCCGCCATATAAGAATGCATCAACACACCAAATATGTGTATTCTGAGGCTCATACGTTTGAGGATAGCTCCTATTGGGTAAAAGTCATTCTGGTGAAAAAGTTCGTATCACGAATGCATGTTCAGTTGTGTTTGTTCTTGATCTCAAGTCATGATTTTTGATGGAATTGCGCCAATTTTTTTCATGAGTGTCGGCCATATCAGAATGCATCAACACACCAAATATGTGTATTCTGAGGCTCATACGTTTGAGGATAGCTCCTATTGGGTCATTCTGGTGAAAAAATTCGAATCACAGATGCATGTTCAGTTGTGTTTGTTCTTGACCTCAAGTCATGAATTTTGATGGAATTGCGCCAATCTTTTTCATGAGTGTCCGCCATATCAGAATGCATCTACACACCAAATATGTGTATTCTGAGGCTCATACGTTTGAGGATAGCTCCTATTGGGTAAAATTCATTCTGGTGAAAAAGTTCGAATCACTGATGAATGTTCAGTTGTGTTTGTTCTTGACCTCAAGTCATGATTTTTGATGGAATTGCGCCAATCTCTTTCATGAGTGTCGGCCATATCAGAATGTATCAACACACCAAATATGTGTATTCTGAGGCTCATACGTTTGAGGATAGCTCCTATTGGGTAAAAGTCATGCTTGTGAAAAAGTTCGAATCACTGATGCATGTTCAGTTGTGTTTGTTCTTGACTCAAGTCATGATTTTTGATGGAATTGCGCCAATTTTTTTCATGAGTGTCGGCCATATCAGAATGCATCAACACACCAAATATTTGTATTCTGAGGCTCATACGTTTGAGGATAGCTCCTATTGGGTAAAAGTCATGCTTGTGAAAAGTTCGAATCAATGATTCATGTTGAGTTGTGTTTGTTCTTGATCTCAAGTCATGATTTTTGATGGAATTGCGCCAGTTTTTTTCATGAGTTTCGGCCATATAAGAATGCATCAACACACCAAATATGTGTATTCTGAGGCTCATACGTTTGAGGATAGCTCCTATTGCGTAAATGTCATGCTGGTGAAAAAGTTCGAATCACTGATGAATGTTCAGTTGTGTTTGATCTTGATCTCAAGTCATGATTTTTGATGGAATTGCGCCAATTTTTTTCATGAGTGTCCGCCATATCAGAATGCATCGACACACCAAATATGTGTATTCTGAGGCTCATACGTTTGAGGATAGCTCCTATTGGGTAAAAGTCATTCTGGTGAAAAAGTTCGAATCACAGATGCATGTTCAGTTGTGTTTGTTCTTGACCTCAAGTCATGATTTTTGATGGAATTGCGCCAATTTTTTTCATGAGTGTCGGCCATAACAGAATGCATGCACACACCAAATATGTGTATTCTGAGGCTGATACGTTTGAGGATAGCTCCTATTGTGTCATTCTGGTGAAAAAATTCGAATCACAGATGCATGTTCAGTTGTGTTTGTTCTTGATCTCAAGTCATGAATTTTGATGGAATTGCGCCAATTTTTTTCATGAGTGTCGGCCATATCAGAATGCATCAACACACCAAATATGTGTATTCTGAGGCTCATACGTTTGAGGATAGCTCCTATTGCGTAAATGTCATGCTGGTGAAAAAGTTCGAATCACTGATTCATGTTCAGTTGTGTTTGTTCTTGATCTCAAGTCATGATTTTTGATGGAATTGCGCCAACTCTTTTCATGAGTGTCGGCCATATCAGAATGCATCAACACACCAAATATGTGTATTCTGAGGCTCATACGTTTCAGGATAGCTCCTATTGCGTAAAAGTCATGCTTGTGAAAAAGTTCGTATCACGGATGCATGTTCAGTTGTGTTTGTTCTTGATCTCAAGTCATGTTTTTTGATGGAATTGCGCCAATTGTTTTAATGAGAGTCGGCCATATCAGAATGCATCGACACACCAAATATGTGTATTCTGAGGCTCATACGTTTGAGGATAGCTCCTATTGGGTAAAAGTCATTCTGGTGAAAAAGTTCGAATCACTGATGCATGTTCAGTTGTGTTTGTTCTTGACCTCAAGTCATGATTTTTGATGGAATTGCGCCAATTTTTTTCATGAGTGTCGGCCATATCAGAATGCATCAACACACCAAATATGTGTATTCTGAGGCTCATACGTTTGAGGATAGCTCCTATTGTGTCATTCTGGTGAAAAAATTCGAATCACAGATGCATGCTCAGTTGTGTTTGTTCTTGATCTCAAGTCATGAATTTTGATGGAATTGCGCCAATCTTTTTCATGAGTTTCGGCCATATCAGAATGCATCAACACACCAAATATGTGTATTCTGAGGCTCATACGTTTGAGGATAGCTCCTATTGCGTAAATGTCATGCTGGTGAAAAAGTTCGAATCACTGATGAATGTTCAGTTGTGTTTGATCTTGATCTCAAGTCATGATTTTTGATGGAATTGCGCCAATTTTTTTCATGAGTGTCCGCCATATCAGAATGCATCGACACACCAAATATGTGTATTCTGAGGCTCATACGTTTGAGGATAGCTCCTATTGGGTAAAAGTCATTCTGGTGAAAAAGTTCGAATCACAGATGCATGTTCAGTTGTGTTTGTTCTTGACCTCAAGTCATGATTTTTGATGGAATTGCGCCAATTTTTTTCATGAGTGTCGGCCATATCAGAATGCATCAACACACCAAATATGTGTATTCTGAGGCTCATACGTTTGAGGATAGCTCCTATTGCGTAAATGTCATGCTGGTGAAAAAGTTCGAATCACTGATTCATGTTCAGTTGTGTTTGTTCTTGATCTCAAGTCATGATTTTTGATGGAATTGCGCCAACTCTTTTCATGAGTGTCGGCCATATCAGAATGCATCAACACACCAAATATGTGTATTCTGAGGCTCATACGTTTCAGGATAGCTCCTATTGCGTAAAAGTCATGCTTGTGAAAAAGTTCGTATCACGGATGCATGTTCAGTTGTGTTTGTTCTTGATCTCAAGTCATGTTTTTTGATGGAATTGCGCCAATTGTTTTAATGAGAGTCGGCCATATCAGAATGCATCGACACACCAAATATGTGTATTCTGAGGCTCATACGTTTGAGGATAGCTCCTATTGGGTAAAAGTCATTCTGGTGAAAAAGTTCGAATCACTGATGCATGTTCAGTTGTGTTTGTTCTTGACCTCAAGTCATGATTTTTGATGGAATTGCGCCAATTTTTTTCATGAGTGTCGGCCATATCAGAATGCATCAACACACCAAATATGTGTATTCTGAGGCTCATACGTTTGAGGATAGCTCCTATTGTGTCATTCTGGTGAAAAAATTCGAATCACAGATGCATGCTCAGTTGTGTTTGTTCTTGATCTCAAGTCATGAATTTTGATGGAATTGCGCCAATCTTTTTCATGAGTTTCGGCCATATCAGAATGCATCAACACACCAAATATGTGTATTCTGAGGCTCATACGTTTGAGGATAGCTCCTATTGCGTAAATGTCATGCTGGTGAAAAAGTTCGAATCACTGATGAATGTTCAGTTGTGTTTGATCTTGATCTCAAGTCATGATTTTTGATGGAATTGCGCCAATTTTTTTCATGAGTGTCCGCCATATCAGAATGCATCGACACACCAAATATGTGTATTCTGAGGCTCATACGTTTGAGGATAGCTCCTATTGGGTAAAAGTCATTCTGGTGAAAAAGTTCGAATCACAGATGCATGTTCAGTTGTGTTTGTTCTTGACCTCAAGTCATGATTTTTGATGGAATTGCGCCAATTTTTTTCATGAGTGTCGGCCATATCAGAATGCATGCACACACCAAATATGTGTATTCTGAGGCTGATACGTTTGAGGATAGCTCCTATTGTGTCATTCTGGTGAAAAAATTCGAATCACAGATGCATGTTCAGTTGTGTTTGTTCTTGATCTCAAGTCATGAATTTTGATGGAATTGCGCCAATTTTTTTCATGAGTGTCGGCCATATCAGAATGCATCAACACACCAAATATGTGTATTCTGAGGCTCATACGTTTGAGGATAGCTCCTATTGCGTAAATGTCATGCTGGTGAAAAAGTTCGAATCACTGATGAATGTTCAGTTGTGTTTGTTCTTGATCTCAAGTCATGATTTTTGATGGAATTGCGCCAACTCTTTTCATGAGTGTCGGCCATATCAGAATGCATCAACACACCAAATATGTGTATTCTGAGGCTCATACGTTTCAGGATAGCTCCTATTGCGTAAAAGTCATGCTTGTGAAAAAGTTCGTATCACGGATGCATGTTCAGTTGTGTTTGTTCTTGATCTCAAGTCATGTTTTTTGATGGAATTGCGCCAATTGTTTTAATGAGAGTCGGCCATATCAGAATGCATCGACACACCAAATATGTGTATTCTGAGGCTCATACGTTTGAGGATAGCTCCTATTGGGTAAAAGTCATTCTGGTGAAAAAGTTCGAATCACTGATGCATGTTCAGTTGTGTTTGTTCTTGACCTCAAGTCATGATTTTTGATGGAATTGCGCCAATTTTTTTCATGAGTGTCGGCCATATCAGAATGCATCAACACACCAAATATGTGTATTCTGAGGCTCATACGTTTGAGGATAGCTCCTATTGTGTCATTCTGGTGAAAAAATTCGAATCACAGATGCATGCTCAGTTGTGTTTGTTCTTGATCTCAAGTCATGAATTTTGATGGAATTGCGCCAATCTTTTTCATGAGTTTCGGCCATATCAGAATGCATCAACACACCAAATATGTGTATTCTGAGGCTCATACGTTTGAGGATAGCTCCTATTGCGTAAATGTCATGCTGGTGAAAAAGTTCGAATCACTGATTCATGTTCAGTTGTGTTTGTTCTTGATCTCAAGTCATGATTTTTGATGGAATTGCGCCAATTTTTTTCATGAGTGTCGGCCATATCAGAATGCATCAACACACCAAATATGTGTATTCTGAGGCTCATACGTTTGAGGATAGCTCCTATTGCGTAAAAGTCATGCTTGTGAAAAAGTTCGTATCACGGATGCATGTTCAGTTGTGTTTGTTCTTGATCTCAAGTCATGTTTTTTGATGGAATTGCGCCAGTTGTTTTAATGAGAGTCGGCCATATCAGAATGCATCGACACACCAAATATGTGTATTCTGAGGCTCATACGTTTGAGGATAGCTCCTATTGGGTAAAAGTCATTCTGGTGAAAAAGTTCGAATCACTGATGCATGTTCAGTTGTGTTTGTTCTTGACCTCAAGTCTTGATTTTTGATGGAATTGCGCCAATTTTTTTCATGAGTGTCGGCCATATCAGAATGCATCAACACACCAAATATGTGTATTCTGAGGCTCATACGTTTGAGGATAGCTCCTATTGCGTAAATGTCATGCTGGTGAAAAAGTTCGAATCACTGAATTCATGTTCAGTTGTGTTTGTTTTTGATCTCAAGTCATGATTTTTGATGGAATTGCGCCAATTTTTTTCATAAGTGTCCGCCATATAAGAATGCATCAACACACCAAATATGTGTATTCTGAGGCTCATACGTTTGAGGATAGCTCCTATTGCGTAAAAGTCATTCTGGTGAAAAAGTTCGTATCACGAATGCATGTTCAGTTGTGTTTGTTCTTGATCTCAAGTCATGATTTTTGATGGAATTGCGCCAATTTTTTTCATGAGTGTCGGCCATATCAGAATGCATCAACACACCAAATATGTGTATTCTGAGGCTCATACGTTTGAGGATAGCTCCTATTGGGTCATTCTGGTGAAAAAATTCGAATCACAGATGCATGTTCAGTTGTGTTTGTTCTTGACCTCAAGTCATGAATTTTGATGGAATTGCGCCAATCTTTTTCATGAGTGTCGGCCATATCAGAATGCATCTACACACCAAATATGTGTATTCTGAGGCTCATACGTTTGAGGATAGCTCCTATTGGGTAAAATTCATTCTGGTGAAAAAGTTCGAATCACTGATGAATGTTCAGTTGTGTTTGTTCTTGACCTCAAGTCATGATTTTTGATGGAATTGCGCCAATCTCTTTCATGAGTGTCGGCCATATCAGAATGTATCAACACACCAAATATGTGTATTCTGAGGCTCATACGTTTGAGGATAGCTCCTATTGGGTAAAAGTCATGCTTGTGAAAAAGTTCGAATCACTGATGCATGTTCAGTTGTGTTTGTTCTTGACTCAAGTCATGATTTTTGATGGAATTGCGCCAATTTTTTTCATGAGTGTCCGCCATATCAGAATGCATCAACACACCAAATATTTGTATTCTGAGGCTCATACGTTTGAGGATAGCTCCTATTGGGTAAAAGCCATGCTTGTGAAAAGTTCGAATCAATGATTCATGTTGAGTTGTGTTTGTTCTTGATCTCAAGTCATGATTTTTGATGGAATTGCGCCAGTTTTTTTCATGAGTTTCGGCCATATAAGAATGCATCAACACACCAAATATGTGTATTCTGAGGCTCATACGTTTGAGGATAGCTCCTATTGCGTAAATGTCATGCTGGTGAAAAAGTTCGAATCACTGATGAATGTTCAGTTGTGTTTGATCTTGATCTCAAGTCATGATTTTTGATGGAATTGCGCCAATTTTTTTCATGAGTGTCCGCCATATCAGAATGCATCGACACACCAAATATTTGTATTCTGAGGCTCATACGTTTGAGGATAGCTCCTATTGGGTAAAAGTCATTCTGGTGAAAAAGTTCGAATCACAGATGCATGTTCAGTTGTGTTTGTTCTTGACCTCAAGTCATGATTTTTGATGGAATTGCGCCAATTTTTTTCATGAGTGTCGGCCATATCAGAATGCATGCACACACCAAATATGTGTATTCTGAGGCTGATACGTTTGAGGATAGCTCCTATTGTGTCATTCTGGTGAAAAAATTCGAATCACAGATGCATGCTCAGTTGTGTTTGTTCTTGATCTCAAGTCATGAATTTTGATGGAATTGCGCCAATCTTTTTCATGAGTTTCGGCCATATCAGAATGCATCAACACACCAAATATGTGTATTCTGAGGCTCATACGTTTGAGGATAGCTCCTATTGCGTAAATGTCATGCTGGTGAAAAAGTTCGAATCACTGATTCATGTTCAGTTGTGTTTGTTCTTGATCTCAAGTCATGATTTTTGATGGAATTGCGCCAATTTTTTTCATGAGTGTCGGCCATATCAGAATGCATCAACACACCAAATATGTGTATTCTGAGGCTCATACGTTTGAGGATAGCTCCTATTGCGTAAAAGTCATGCTTGTGAAAAAGTTCGTATCACGGATGCATGTTCAGTTGTGTTTGTTCTTGATCTCAAGTCATGTTTTTTGATGGAATTGCGCCAGTTGTTTTAATGAGAGTCGGCCATATCAGAATGCATCGACACACCAAATATGTGTATTCTGAGGCTCATACGTTTGAGGATAGCTCCTATTGGGTAAAAGTCATTCTGGTGAAAAAGTTCGAATCACTGATGCATGTTCAGTTGTGTTTGTTCTTGACCTCAAGTCATGATTTTTGATGGAATTGCGCCAATTTTTTTCATAAGTGACCGCCATATAAGAATGCATCAACACACCAACTATGTGTATTCTGAGGCTCATACGTTTGAGGATAGCTCCTATTGCGTAAAAGTCATTCTGGTGAAAAAGTTCGTATCACGAATGCATGTTCAGTTGTGTTTGTTCTTGATCTCAAGTCATGATTTTTGATGGAATTGCGCCAATTTTTTTCATGAGTGTCGGCCATATCAGAATGCATCAACACACCAAATATGTGTATTCTGAGGCTCATACGTTTGAGGATAGCTCCTATTGGGTCATTCTGGTGAAAAAATTCGAATCACAGATGCATGTTCAGTTGTGTTTGTTCTTGACCTCAAGTCATGAATTTTGATGGAATTGCGCCAATCTTTTTCATGAGTGTCCCCCATATCAGAATGCATCTACACACCAAATATGTGTATTCTGAGGCTCATACGTTTGAGGATAGCTCCTATTGGGTAAAATTCATTCTGGTGAAAAAGTTCGAATCACTGATGAATGTTCAGTTGTGTTTGTTCTTGACCTCAAGTCATGATTTTTGATGGAATTGCGCCAATCTCTTTCATGAGTGTCGGCCATATCAGAATGTATCAACACACCAAATATGTGTATTCTGAGGCTCATACGTTTGAGGATAGCTCCTATTGGGTAAAAGTCATTCTGGTGAAAAAGTTCAAATCACTGATGCATGTTCAGTTGTGTTTGTTCTTGACCTCAAGTCATGATTTTTGATGGAATTGCGCCAATTTTTTTCATGAGTGTCCGCCATATCAGAATGCATCAACACACCAAATATTTGAATTCTGAGGCTCATACGTTTGAGGATAGCTCCTATTGGGTAAAAGTCATGCTTGTGAAAAGTTCGAATCAATGATTCATGTTGAGTTGTGTTTGTTCTTGATCTCAAGTCATGATTTTTGATGGAATTGCGCCAGTTTTTTTCATGAGTTTCGGCCATATAAGAATGCATCAACACACCAAATATGTGTATTCTGAGGCTCATACGTTTGAGGATAGCTCCTATTGCGTAAAAGTTATTCTGGTGAAAAAGTTCGAATCACTGATGAATGTTCAGTTGTGTTTGTTCTTGATCTCAAGTCATGATTTTTGATGGAATTGCGCCAATTTTTTTCATGAGTGTCGGCCATATCAGAATGCATCTACACACCAAATATGTGTATTCTGAGGCTCATACGTTTGAGGATAGCTCCTATTGGGTAAAAGTCATTCTGGTGAAAAAGTTCGAATCACAGATGCATGTTCAGTTGTGTTTGTTCTTGACCTCAAGTCATGATTTTTGATGGAATTGCGCCAATTTTTTTCATGAGTGTCGGCCATATCAGAATGCATGCACACACCAAATATGTGTATTCTGAGGCTGATACGTTTGAGGATAGCTCCTATTGGGTCATTCTGGTGAAAAAATTCGAATCACAGATGCATGTTCAGTTGTGTTTGTTCTTGATCTCAAGTCATGAATTTTGATGGAATTGCGCCAATTTTTTTCATGAGTGTCGGCCATATCAGAATGCATCAACACACCAAATATGTGTATTCTGAGGCTCATACGTTTGAGGATAGCTCCTATTGCGTAAATGTCATGCTGGTGAAAAAGTTCGAATCACTGATTCATGTTCAGTTGTGTTTGTTCTTGATCTCAAGTCATGATTTTTGATGGAATTGCGCCAATTTTTTTCATGAGTGTCGGCCATATCAGAATGCATCAACACACCAAATATGTGTATTCTGAGGCTCATACGTTTCAGGATAGCTCCCATTGCGTAAAAGTCATGCTTGTGAAAAAGTTCGTATCACGGATGCATGTTCAGTTGTGTTTGTTCTTGATCTCAAGTCATGTTTTTTGATGGAATTGCGCCAATTGTTTTAATGAGAGTCGGCCATATCAGAATGCATCGACACACCAAATATGTGTATTCTGAGGCTCATACGTTTGAGGATAGCTCCTATTGGGTAAAAGTCATTCTGGTGAAAAAGTTCGAATCACTGATGCATGTTCAGTTGTGTTTGTTCTTGACCTCAAGTCATGATTTTTGATGGAATTGCGCCAATTTTTTTCATAAGTGTCCGCCATATAAGAATGCATCAACACACCAAATATGTGTATTCTGAGGCTCATACGTTTGAGGATAGCTCCTATTGCGTAAAAGTCATTCTGGTGAAAAAGTTCGTATCACGAATGCATGTTCAGTTGTGTTTGTTCTTGATCTCAAGTCATGATTTTTGATGGAATTGCGCCAATTTTTTTCATGAGTGTCGGCCATATCAGAATGCATCAACACACCAAATATGTGTATTCTGAGGCTCATACGTTTGAGGATAGCTCCTATTGGGTCATTCTGGTGAAAAAATTCGAATCACAGATGCATGTTCAGTTGTGTTTGTTCTTGACCTCAAGTCATGAATTTTGATGGAATTGCGCCAATCTTTTTCATGAGTGTCCGCCATATCAGAATGCATCTACACACCAAATATGTGTATTCTGAGGCTCATACGTTTGAGGATAGCTCCTATTGGGTAAAATTCATTCTGGTGAAAAAGTTCGAATCACTGATGAATGTTCAGTTGTGTTTGTTCTTGACCTCAAGTCATGATTTTTGATGGAATTGCGCCAATCTCTTTCATGAGTGTCGGCCATATCAGAATGTATCAACACACCAAATATGTGTATTCTGAGGCTCATACGTTTGAGGATAGCTCCTATTGGGTAAAAGTCATTCTGGTGAAAAAGTTCGAATCACTGATGCATGTTCAGTTGTGTTTGTTCTTGACTCAAGTCATGATTTTTGATGGAATTGCGCCAATTTTTTTCATGAGTGTCCGCCATATCAGAATGCATCAACACACCAAATATTTGTATTCTGAGGCTCATACGTTTGAGGATAGCTCCTATTGGGTAAAAGTCATGCTTGTGAAAAGTTCGAATCAATGATTCATGTTGAGTTGTGTTTGTTCTTGATCTCAAGTCATGATTTTTGATGGAATTGCGCCAGTTTTTTTCATGAGTTTCGGCCATATAAGAATGCATCAACACACCAAATATGTGTATTCTGAGGCTCATACGTTTGAGGATAGCTCCTATTGCGTAAATGTCATGCTGGTGAAAAAGTTCGAATCACTGATGAATGATCAGTTGTGTTTGATCTTGATCTCAAGTCATGATTTTTGATGGAATTGCGCCAATTTTTTTCATGAGTGTCCGCCATATCAGAATGCATCGACACACCAAATATGTGTATTCTGAGGCTCATACGTTTGAGGATAGCTCCTATTGGGTAAAAGTCATTCTGGTGAAAAAGTTCGAATCACAGATGCATGTTCAGTTGTGTTTGTTCTTGACCTCAAGTCATGATTTTTGATGGAATTGCGCCAATTTTTTTCATGAGTGTCGGCCATATCAGAATGCATGCACACACCAAATATGTGTATTCTGAGGCTGATACGTTTGAGGATAGCTCCTATTGTGTCATTCTGGTGAAAAAATTCGAATCACAGATGCATGCTCAGTTGTGTTTGTTCTTGATCTCAAGTCATGAATTTTGATGGAATTGCGCCAATCTTTTTCATGAGTGTCCCCCATATCAGAATGCATCTACACACCAAATATGTGTATTCTGAGGCTCATACGTTTGAGGATAGCTCCTATTGGGTAAAATTCATTCTGGTGAAAAAGTTCGAATCACTGATGAATGTTCAGTTGTGTTTGTTCTTGACCTCAAGTCATGATTTTTGATGGAATTGCGCCAATCTCTTTCATGAGTGTCGGCCATATCAGAATGTATCAACACACCAAATATGTGTATTCTGAGGCTCATACGTTTGAGGATAGCTCCTATTGGGTAAAAGTCATTCTGGTGAAAAAGTTCGAATCACTGATGCATGTTCAGTTGTGTTTGTTCTTGACCTCAAGTCATGATTTTTGATGGAATTGCGCCAATTTTTTTCATGAGTGTCCGCCATATCAGAATGCATCAACACACCAAATATTTGAATTCTGAGGCTCATACGTTTGAGGATAGCTCCTATTGGGTAAAAGTCATGCTTGTGAAAAGTTCGAATCAATGATTCATGTTGAGTTGTGTTTGTTCTTGATCTCAAGTCATGATTTTTGATGGAATTGCGCCAGTTTTTTTCATGAGTTTCGGCCATATAAGAATGCATCAACACACCAAATATGTGTATTCTGAGGCTCATACGTTTGAGGATAGCTCCTATTGCGTAAAAGTTATTCTCGTGAAAAAGTTCGAATCACTGATGAATGTTCAGTTGTGTTTGTTCTTGATCTCAAGTCATGATTTTTGATGGAATTGCGCCAATTTTTTTCATGAGTGTCGGCCATATCAGAATGCATCTACACACCAAATATGTGTATTCTGAGGCTCATACGTTTGAGGATAGCTCCTATTGGGTAAAAGTCATTCTGGTGAAAAAGTTCGAATCACAGATGCATGTTCAGTTGTGTTTGTTCTTGACCTCAAGTCATGATTTTTGATGGAATTGCGCCAATTTTTTTCATGAGTGTCGGCCATATCAGAATGCATGCACACACCAAATATGTGTATTCTGAGGCTGATACGTTTGAGGATAGCTCCTATTGGGTCATTCTGGTGAAAAAATTCGAATCACAGATGCATGTTCAGTTGTGTTTGTTCTTGATCTCAAGTCATGAATTTTGATGGAATTGCGCCAATCTTTTTCATGAGTGTCGGCCATATCAGAATGCATCAACACACCAAATATGTGTATTCTGAGGCTCATACGTTTGAGGATAGCTCCTATTGCGTAAATGTCATGCTGGTGAAAAAGTTCGAATCACTGATTCATGTTCAGTTGTGTTTGTTCTTGATCTCAAGTCATGATTTTTGATGGAATTGCGCCAATTTTTTTCATGAGTGTCGGCCATATCAGAATGCATCAACACACCAAATATGTGTATTCTGAGGCTCATACGTTTCAGGATAGCTCCCATTGCGTAAAAGTCATGCTTGTGAAAAAGTTCGTATCACGGATGCATGTTCAGTTGTGTTTGTTCTTGATCTCAAGTCATGTTTTTTGATGGAATTGCGCCAATTGTTTTAATGAGAGTCGGCCATATCAGAATGCATCGACCCACCAAATATGTGTATTCTGAGGCTCATACGTTTGAGGATAGCTCCTATTGGGTAAAAGTCATTCTGGTGAAAAAGTTCGAATCACTGATGCATGTTCAGTTGTGTTTGTTCTTGACCTCAAGTCATGATTTTTGATGGAATTGCGCCAATTTTTTTCATAAGTGTCCGCCATATAAGAATGCATCAACACACCAAATATGTGTATTCTGAGGCTCATACGTTTGAGGATAGCTCCTATTGCGTAAAAGTCATTCTGGTGAAAAAGTTCGTATCACGAATGCATGTTCAGTTGTGTTTGTTCTTGATCTCAAGTCATGATTTTTGATGGAATTGCGCCAATTTTTTTCATGAGTGTCGGCCATATCAGAATGCATCAACACACCAAATATGTGTATTCTGAGGCTCATACGTTTGAGGATAGCTCCTATTGGGTCATTCTGGTGAAAAAATTCGAATCACAGATGCATGTTCAGTTGTGTTTGTTCTTGACCTCAAGTCATGAATTTTGATGGAATTGCGCCAATCTTTTTCATGAGTGTCCGCCATATCAGAATGCATCTACACACCAAATATGTGTATTCTGAGGCTCATACGTTTGAGGATAGCTCCTATTGGGTAAAATTCATTCTGGTGAAAAAGTTCGAATCACTGATGAATGTTCAGTTGTGTTTGTTCTTGACCTCAAGTCATGATTTTTGATGGAATTGCGCCAATCTCTTTCATGAGTGTCGGCCATATCAGAATGTATCAACACACCAAATATGTGTATTCTGAGGCTCATACGTTTGAGGATAGCTCCTATTGGGTAAAAGTCATTCTGGTGAAAAAGTTCGAATCACTGATGCATGTTCAGTTGTGTTTGTTCTTGACTCAAGTCATGATTTTTGATGGAATTGCGCCAATTTTTTTCATGAGTGTCCGCCATATCAGAATGCATCAACACACCAAATATTTGTATTCTGAGGCTCATACGTTTGAGGATAGCTCCTATTGGGTAAAAGTCATGCTTGTGAAAAGTTCGAATCAATGATTCATGTTGAGTTGTGTTTGTTCTTGATCTCAAGTCATGATTTTTGATGGAATTGCGCCAGTTTTTTTCATGAGTTTCGGCCATATAAGAATGCATCAACACACCAAATATGTGTATTCTGAGGCTCATACGTTTGAGGATAGCTCCTATTGCGTAAATGTCATGCTGGTGAAAAAGTTCGAATCACTGATGAATGATCAGTTGTGTTTGATCTTGATCTCAAGTCATGATTTTTGATGGAATTGCGCCAATTTTTTTCATGAGTGTCCGCCATATCAGAATGCATCGACACACCAAATATGTGTATTCTGAGGCTCATACGTTTGAGGATAGCTCCTATTGGGTAAAAGTCATTCTGGTGAAAAAGTTCGAATCACAGATGCATGTTCAGTTGTGTTTGTTCTTGACCTCAAGTCATGATTTTTGATGGAATTGCGCCAATTTTTTTCATGAGTGTCGGCCATATCAGAATGCATGCACACACCAAATATGTGTATTCTGAGGCTGATACGTTTGAGGATAGCTCCTATTGTGTCATTCTGGTGAAAAAATTCGAATCACAGATGCATGCTCAGTTGTGTTTGTTCTTGATCTCAAGTCATGAATTTTGATGGAATTGCGCCAATCTTTTTCATGAGTTTCGGCCATATCAGAATGCATCAACACACCAAATATGTGTATTCTGAGGCTCATACGTTTGAGGATAGCTCCTATTGCGTAAATGTCATTCTGGTGAAAAAGTTCGAATCACTGATTCATGTTCAGTTGTGTTTGTTCTTGATCTCAAGTCATGATTTTTGATGGAATTGCGCCAATTTTTTTCATGAGTGTCGGCCATATCAGAATGCATCAACACACCAAATATGTGTATTCTGAGGCTCATACGTTTGAGGATAGCTCCTATTGCGTAAAAGTCATGCTTGTGAAAAAGTTCGTATCACGGATGCATGTTCAGTTGTGTTTGTTCTTGATCTCAAGTCATGTTTTTTGATGGAATTGCGCCAGTTGTTTTAATGAGAGTCGGCCATATCAGAATGCATCGACACACCAAATATGTGTATTCTGAGGCTCATACGTTTGAGGATAGCTCCTATTGGGTAAAAGTCATTCTGGTGAAAAAGTTCGAATCACTGATGCATGTTCAGTTGTGTTTGTTCTTGACCTCAAGTCATGATTTTTGATGGAATTGCGCCAATTTTTTTCATGAGTGTCGGCCATATCAGAATGCATCAACACACCAAATATGTGTATTCTGAGGCTCATACGTTTGAGGATAGCTCCTATTGGGTCATTCTGGTGAAAAAATTCGAATCACAGATGCATGTTCAGTTGTGTTTGTTCTTGACCTCAAGTCATGAATTTTGATGGAATTGCGCCAATCTTTTTCATGAGTGTCCGCCATATCAGAATGCATCTACACACCAAATATGTGTATTCTGAGGCTCATACGTTTGAGGATAGCTCCTATTGGGTAAAATTCATTCTGGTGAAAAAGTTCGAATCACTGATGAATGTTCAGTTGTGTTTGTTCTTGACCTCAAGTCATGATTTTTGATGGAATTGCGCCAATCTCTTTCATGAGTGTCGGCCATATCAGAATGTATCAACACACCAAATATGTGTATTCTGAGGCTCATACGTTTGAGGATAGCTCCTATTGGGTAAAAGTCATTCTGGTGAAAAAGTTCGAATCACTGATGCATGTTCAGTTGTGTTTGTTCTTGACCTCAAGTCATGATTTTTGATGGAATTGCGCCAATTTTTTTCATGAGTGTCCGCCATATCAGAATGCATCAACACACCAAATATTTGAATTCTGAGGCTCATACGTTTGAGGATAGCTCCTATTGGGTAAAAGTCATGCTTGTGAAAAGTTCGAATCAATGATTCATGTTGAGTTGTGTTTGTTCTTGATCTCAAGTCATGATTTTTGATGGAATTGCGCCAGTTTTTTTCATGAGTTTCGGCCATATAAGAATGCATCAACACACCAAATATGTGTATTCTGAGGCTCATACGTTTGAGGATAGCTCCTATTGCGTAAAAGTTATTCTGGTGAAAAAGTTCGAATCACTGATGAATGTTCAGTTGTGTTTGTTCTTGATCTCAAGTCATGATTTTTGATGGAATTGCGCCAATTTTTTTCATGAGTGTCGGCCATATCAGAATGCATCTACACACCAAATATGTGTATTCTGAGGCTCATACGTTTGAGGATAGCTCCTATTGGGTAAAAGTCATTCTGGTGAAAAAGTTCGAATCACAGATGCATGTTCAGTTGTGTTTGTTCTTGATCTCAAGTCATGATTTTTGATGGAATTGCGCCAATTTTTTTCATGAGTGTCGGCCATATCAGAATGCATCAACACACCAAATATGTGTATTCTGAGGCTCATACGTTTCAGGATAGCTCCTATTGCGTAAAAGTCATGCTTGTGAAAAAGTTCGTATCACGGATGCATGTTCAGTTGTGTTTGTTCTTGATCTCAAGTCATGTTTTTTGATGGAATTGCGCCAATTGTTTTAATGAGAGTCGGCCATATCAGAATGCATCGACACACCAAATATGTGTATTCTGAGGCTCATACGTTTGAGGATAGCTCCTATTGGGTAAAAGTCATTCTTGTGAAAAAGTTCGAATCACTGATGCATGTTCAGTTGTGTTTGTTCTTGACCTCAAGTCATGATTTTTGATGGAATTGCGCCAATTTTTTTCATGAGTGTCGGCCATATCAGAATGCATGCACACACCAAATATGTGTATTCTGAGGCTGATACGTTTGAGGATAGCTCCTATTGTGTCATTCTGGTGAAAAAATTCGAATCACAGATGCATGCTCAGTTGTGTTTGTTCTTGATCTCAAGTCATGAATTTTGATGGAATTGCGCCAATCTTTTTCATGAGTTTCGGCCATATCAGAATGCATCAACACACCAAATATGTGTATTCTGAGGCTCATACGTTTGAGGATAGCTCCTATTGCGTAAAAGTCATGCTTGTGAAAAAGTTCGTATCACGGATGCATGTTCAGTTGTGTTTGTTCTTGATCTCAAGTCATGTTTTTTGATGGAATTGCGCCAGTTGTTTTAATGAGAGTCGGCCATATCAGAATGCATCGACACACCAAATATGTGTATTCTGAGGCTCATACGTTTGAGGATAGCTCCTATTGGGTAAAAGTCATTCTGGTGAAAAAGTTCGAATCACTGATGCATGTTCAGTTGTGTTTGTTCTTGACCTCAAGTCATGATTTTTGATGGAATTGCGCCAATTTTTTTCATGAGTGTCGGCCATATCAGAATGCATCAACACACCAAATATGTGTATTCTGAGGCTCATACGTTTGAGGATAGCTCCTATTGGGTCATTCTGGTGAAAAAATTCGAATCACAGATGCATGTTCAGTTGTGTTTGTTCTTGACCTCAAGTCATGAATTTTGATGGAATTGCGCCAATCTTTTTCATGAGTGTCCGCCATATCAGAATGCATCTACACACCAAATATGTGTATTCTGAGGCTCATACGTTTGAGGATAGCTCCTATTGGGTAAAATTCATTCTGGTGAAAAAGTTCGAATCACTGATGAATGTTCAGTTGTGTTTGTTCTTGACCTCAAGTCATGATTTTTGATGGAATTGCGCCAATCTCTTTCATGAGTGTCGGCCATATCAGAATGTATCAACACACCAAATATGTGTATTCTGAGGCTCATACGTTTGAGGATAGCTCCTATTGGGTAAAAGTCATTCTGGTGAAAAAGTTCGAATCACTGATGCATGTTCAGTTGTGTTTGTTCTTGACCTCAAGTCATGATTTTTGATGGAATTGCGCCAATTTTTTTCATGAGTGTCCGCCATATCAGAATGCATCAACACACCAAATATTTGAATTCTGAGGCTCATACGTTTGAGGATAGCTCCTATTGGGTAAAAGTCATGCTTGTGAAAAGTTCGAATCAATGATTCATGTTGAGTTGTGTTTGTTCTTGATCTCAAGTCATGATTTTTGATGGAATTGCGCCAGTTTTTTTCATGAGTTTCGGCCATATAAGAATGCATCAACACACCAAATATGTGTATTCTGAGGCTCATACGTTTGAGGATAGCTCCTATTGCGTAAAAGTTATTCTGGTGAAAAAGTTCGAATCACTGATGAATGTTCAGTTGTGTTTGTTCTTGATCTCAAGTCATGATTTTTGATGGAATTGCGCCAATTTTTTTCATGAGTGTCGGCCATATCAGAATGCATCTACACACCAAATATGTGTATTCTGAGGCTCATACGTTTGAGGATAGCTCCTATTGGGTAAAAGTCATTCTGGTGAAAAAGTTCGAATCACAGATGCATGTTCAGTTGTGTTTGTTCTTGATCTCAAGTCATGATTTTTGATGGAATTGCGCCAATTTTTTTCATGAGTGTCGGCCATATCAGAATGCATCAACACACCAAATATGTGTATTCTGAGGCTCATACGTTTCAGGATAGCTCCTATTGCGTAAAAGTCATGCTTGTGAAAAAGTTCGTATCACGGATGCATGTTCAGTTGTGTTTGTTCTTGATCTCAAGTCATGTTTTTTGATGGAATTGCGCCAATTGTTTTAATGAGAGTCGGCCATATCAGAATGCATCGACACACCAAATATGTGTATTCTGAGGCTCATACGTTTGAGGATAGCTCCTATTGGGTAAAAGTCATTCTGGTGAAAAAGTTCGAATCACTGATGCATGTTCAGTTGTGTTTGTTCTTGACCTCAAGTCATGATTTTTGATGGAATTGCGCCAATTTTTTTCATGAGTGTCGGCCATATCAGAATGCATGCACACACCAAATATGTGTATTCTGAGGCTGATACGTTTGAGGATAGCTCCTATTGTGTCATTCTGGTGAAAAAATTCGAATCACAGATGCATGCTCAGTTGTGTTTGTTCTTGATCTCAAGTCATGAATTTTGATGGAATTGCGCCAATCTTTTTCATGAGTTTCGGCCATATCAGAATGCATCAACACACCAAATATGTGTATTCTGAGGCTCATACGTTTGAGGATAGCTCCTATTGCGTAAATGTCATGCTGGTGAAAAAGTTCGAATCACTGATTCATGTTCAGTTGTGTTTGTTCTTGATCTCAAGTCATGATTTTTGATGGAATTGCGCCAATTTTTTTCATGAGTGTCGGCCATATCAGAATGCATCAACACACCAAATATGTGTATTCTGAGGCTCATACGTTTGAGGATAGCTCCTATTGCGTAAAAGTCATGCTTGTGAAAAAGTTCGTATCACGGATGCATGTTCAGTTGTGTTTGTTCTTGATCTCAAGTCATGTTTTTTGATGGAATTGCGCCAGTTGTTTTAATGAGAGTCGGCCATATCAGAATGCATCGACACACCAAATATGTGTATTCTGAGGCTCATACGTTTGAGGATAGCTCCTATTGGGTAAAAGTCATTCTGGTGAAAAAGTTCGAATCACTGATGCATGTTCAGTTGTGTTTGTTCTTGACCTCAAGTCATGATTTTTGATGGAATTGCGCCAATTTTTTTCATGAGTGTCGGCCATATCAGAATGCATCAACACACCAAATATGTGTATTCTGAGGCTCATACGTTTCAGGATAGCTCCTATTGCGTAAATGTCATGCTGGTGAAAAAGTTCGAATCACTGAATTCATGTTCAGTTGTGTTTGTTTTTGATCTCAAGTCATGATTTTTGATGGAATTGCGCCAATTTTTTTAATAAGTGTCCGCCATATAAGAATGCATCAACACACCAAATATGTGTATTCTGAGGCTCATACGTTTGAGGATAGCTCCTATTGCGTAAAAGTCATTCTGGTGAAAAAGTTCGTATCACGAATGCATGTTCAGTTGTGTTTGTTCTTGATCTCAAGTCATGATTTTTGATGGAATTGCGCCAATTTTTTTCATGAGTGTCGGCCATATCAGAATGCATCAACACACCAAATATGTGTATTCTGAGGCTCATACGTTTGAGGATAGCTCCTATTGGGTCATTCTGGTGAAAAAATTCGAATCACAGATGCATGTTCAGTTGTGTTTGTTCTTGACCTCAAGTCATGAATTTTGATGGAATTGCGCCAATCTTTTTCATGAGTGTCCGCCATATCAGAATGCATCTACACACCAAATATGTGTATTCTGAGGCTCATACGTTTGAGGATAGCTCCTATTGGGTAAAATTCATTCTGGTGAAAAAGTTCGAATCACTGATGAATGTTCAGTTGTGTTTGTTCTTGACCTCAAGTCATGATTTTTGATGGAATTGCGCCAATCTCTTTCATGAGTGTCGGCCATATCAGAATGTATCAACACACCAAATATGTGTATTCTGAGGCTCATACGTTTGAGGATAGCTCCTATTGGGTAAAAGTCATGCTTGTGAAAAAGTTCGAATCACTGATGCATGTTCAGTTGTGTTTGTTCTTGACCTCAAGTCATGATTTTTGATGGAATTGCGCCAATTTTTTTCATGAGTGTCCGCCATATCAGAATGCATCAACACACCAAATATTTGTATTCTGAGGCTCATACGTTTGAGGATAGCTCCTATTGGGTAAAAGTCATGCTTGTGAAAAGTTCGAATCAATGATTCATGTTGAGTTGTGTTTGTTCTTGATCTCAAGTCATGATTTTTGATGGAATTGCGCCAGTTTTTTTCATGAGTTTCGGCCATATAAGAATGCATCAACACACCAAATATGTGTATTCTGAGGCTCATACGTTTGAGGATAGCTCCTATTGCGTAAAAGTTATTCTGGTGAAAAAGTTCGAATCACTGATGAATGTTCAGTTGTGTTTGTTCTTGATCTCAAGTCATGATTTTTGATGGAATTGCGCCAATTTTTTTCATGAGTGTCGGCCATATCAGAATGCATCTACACACCAAATATGTGTATTCTGAGGCTCATACGTTTGAGGATAGCTCCTATTGCGTAAAAGTCATGCTTGTGAAAAAGTTCGTATCACGGATGCATGTTCAGTTGTGTTTGTTCTTGATCTCAAGTCATGTTTTTTGATGGAATTGCGCCAGTTGTTTTAATGAGAGTCGGCCATATCAGAATGCATCGACACACCAAATATGTGTATTCTGAGGCTCATACGTTTGAGGATAGCTCCTATTGGGTAAAAGTCATTCTGGTGAAAAAGTTCGAATCACTGATGCATGTTCAGTTGTGTTTGTTCTTGACCTCAAGTCATGATTTTTGATGGAATTGCGCCAATTTTTTTCATGAGTGTCGGCCATATCAGAATGCATCAACACACCAAATATGTGTATTCTGAGGCTCATACGTTTGAGGATAGCTCCTATTGCGTAAATGTCATGCTGGTGAAAAAGTTCGAATCACTGAATTCATGTTCAGTTGTGTTTGTTTTTGATCTCAAGTCATGATTTTTGATGGAATTGCGCCAATTTTTTTAATAAGTGTCCGCCATATAAGAATGCATCGACACACCAAATATGTGTATTCTGAGGCTCATACGTTTGAGGATAGCTCCTATTGCGTAAAAGTCATTCTGGTGAAAAAGTTCGTATCACGAATGCATGTTCAGTTGTGTTTGTTCTTGACCTCAAGTCATGATTTTTGATGGAATTGCGCCAATTTTTTTCATGAGTGTCGGCCATATCAGAATGCATCTACACACCAAATATGTGTATTCTGAGGCTCATACGTTTGAGGATAGCTCCTATTGGGTAAAAGTCATTCTGGTGAAAAAGTTCGAATCACAGATGCATGTTCAGTTGTGTTTGTTCTTGACCTCAAGTCATGATTTTGATGGAATTGCGCCAATTTTTTTCATGAGTGTCGGCCATATCAGAATGCATGCACACACCAAATATGTGTATTCTGAGGCTGATACGTTTGAGGATAGCTCCTATTGGGTCATTCTGGTGAAAAAATTCGAATCACAGATGCATGTTCAGTTGTGTTTGTTCTTGATCTCAAGTCATGAATTTTGATGGAATTGCGCCAATTTTTTTCATGAGTGTCGGCCATATCAGAATGCATCAACACACCAAATATGTGTATTCTGAGGCTCATACGTTTGAGGATAGCTCCTATTGCGTAAATGTCATGCTGGTGAAAAAGTTCGAATCACTGATTCATGTTCAGTTGTGTTTGTTCTTGATCTCAAGTCATGATTTTTGATGGAATTGCGCCAATTTTTTTCATGAGTGTCGGCCATATCAGAATGCATCAACACACCAAATATGTGTATTCTGAGGCTCATACGTTTGAGGATAGCTCCTATTGCGTAAAAGTCATGCTTGTGAAAAAGTTCGTATCACGGATGCATGTTCAGTTGTGTTTGTTCTTGATCTCAAGTCATGTTTTTTGATGGAATTGCGCCAATTGTTTTAATGAGAGTCGGCCATATCAGAATGCATCGACACACCAAATATGTGTATTCTGAGGCTCATACGTTTGAGGATAGCTCCTATTGGGTAAAAGTCATTCTGGTGAAAAAGTTCGAATCACTGATGCATGTTCAGTTGTGTTTGTTCTTGACCTCAAGTCATGATTTTTGATGGAATTGCGCCAATTTTTTTCATGAGTGTCGGCCATATCAGAATGCATCAACACACCAAATATGTGTATTCTGAGGCTCATACGTTTGAGGATAGCTCCTATTGCGTAAATGTCATGCTTGTGAAAAAGTTCGAATCACTGAATTCATGTTCAGTTGTGTTTGTTCTTGATCTCAAGTCATGATTTTTGATGGAATTGCGCCAATTTTTATCATAAGTGTCCGCCATATAAGAATGCATCAACACACCAAATATGTGTATTCTGAGGCTCATACGTTTGAGGATAGCTCCTATTGCGTAAAAGTCATTCTGGTGAAAAAGTTCGTATCACGGATGCATGTTCAGTTGTGTTTGTTCTTGATCTCAAGTCATGATTTTTGATGGAATTGCGCCAATTTTTTTCATGAGTGTCGGCCATATCAGAATTCATCAACACACCAAATATGTGTATTCTGAGGCTCATACGTTTGAGGATAGCTCCTATTGGGTCATTCTGGTGAAAAAATTCGAATCACAGATGCATGTTCAGTTGTGTTTGTTCTTGACCTCAAGTCATGAATTTTGATGGAATTGCGCCAATCTTTTTCATGAGTGTCGGCCATATCAGAATGTATCAACACACCAAATATGTGTATTCTGAGGCTCATACGTTTGAGGATAGCTCCTATTGCGTAAATGTCATGCTGGTGAAAAAGTTCGAATCACTGATGCATGTTCAGTTGTGTTTGTTCTTGATCTCAAGTCATGATTTTTGATGGAATTGCGCCAATTTTTTTCATGAGTGTCGGCCATATCAGAATGCATCAACACACCAAATATGTGTATTCTGAGGCTCATACGTTTGAGGATAGCTCCTATTGGGTAAAAGTCATTCTGGTGAAAAAGTTCGAATCACTGATGCATGTTCAGTTGTGTTTGTTCTTGACCTCAAGTCATGATTTTTGATGGAATTGCGCCAATTTTTTTCATGAGTGTCGGCCATATCAGAATGCATCAACACACCAAATATGTGTATTCTGAGGCTCATACGTTTGAGGATAGCTCCTATTGCGTAAATGTCATGCTGCTGAAAAAGTTCGAATCACTGATGAATGTTCAGTTGTGTTTGTTCTTGATCTCAAGTCATGATTTTTGATGGAATTGCGCCAATTTTTTTCATGAGTGTCCGCCATATCAGAATGCATCGACACACCAAATATGTGTATTCTGAGGCTCATACGTTTGAGGATAGCTCCTATTGGGTAAAAGTCATTCTGGTGAAAAAGTTCGAATCACAGATGCATGTTCAGTTGTGTTTGTTCTTGACCTCAAGTCATGATTTTTGATGGAATTGCGCCAATTTTTTTCATGAGTGTCGGCCATATCAGAATGCATGCACACACCAAATATGTGTATTCTGAGGCTGATACGTTTGAGGATAGCTCCTATTGTGTCATTCTGGTGAAAAAATTCGAATCACAGATGCATGTTCAGTTGTGTTTGTTCTTGATCTCAAGTCATGAATTTTGATGGAATTGCGCCAATCTTTTTCATGAGTTTCGGCCATATCAGAATGCATCAACACACCAAATATGTGTATTCTGAGGCTCATACGTTTGAGGATAGCTCCTATTGCGTAAATGTCATGCTGGTGAAAAAGTTCGAATCACTGATTCATGTTCAGTTGTGTTTGTTCTTGATCTCAAGTCATGATTTTTGATGGAATTGCGCCAATTTCTTTGATGAGTGTCCGCCATATCAGAATGCATCAACACACCAAATATGTGTATTCTGAGGCTCATACGTTTCAGGATAGCTCCTATTGCGTAAAAGTCATGCTTGTGAAAAAGTTCGTATCACAGATGCATGTTCAGTTGTGTTTGTTCTTGATCTCAAGTCATGTTTTTTGATGGAATTGCGCCAATTGTTTTAATGAGAGTCGGCCATATCAGAATGCATCAACACACCAAATATGTGTATTCTGAGGCTCATACGTTTGAGGATAGCTCCTATTGGGTAAAAGTCATTCTGGTGAAAAAGTTCGAATCACTGATGAATGTTCAGTTGTGTTTGTTCTTGATCTCAAGTCATGATTTTTGATGGAATTGCGCCAATTTTTTTCATAAGTGTCCGCCATATAAGAATGCATCAACACACCAAATATGTGTATTCTGAGGCTCATACGTTTGAGGATAGCTCCTATTGCGTAAAAGTCATTCTGGTGAAAAAGTTCGTATCACGGATGCATGTTCAGTTGTGTTTGTTCTTGATCTCAAGTCATGATTTTTGATGGAATTGCGCCAATTTTTTTGATGAGTGTCGGCCATATCAGAATGCATCAACACACCAAATATGTGTATTCTGAGGCTCATACGTTTGAGGATAGCTTCTATTGGGTCATTCTGGTGAAAAAATTCGAATCACAGATGCATGTTCAGTTGTGTTTGTTCTTGACCTCAAGTCATGAATTTTGATGGAATTGCGCCAATCTTTTTCATGAGTGTCGGCCATATCAGAATGTATCAACACACCAAATATGTGTATTCTGAGGCTCATACGTTTGAGGATAGCTCCTACTGCGTAAATGTCATGCTGGTGAAAAAGTTCGAATCACTGATGCATGTTCAGTTGTGTTTGTTCTTGATCTCAAGTCATGATTTTTGATGGAATTGCGCCAATTTTTTTCATGAGTGTCGGCCATATCAGAATGCATCAACACACCAAATATGTGTATTCTGAGGCTCATACGTTTGAGGATAGCTCCTATTGCGTAAAAGTCATTCTGGTGAAAAAGTTCGAATCACTGATGCATGTTCAGTTGTGTTTGTTCTTGACCTCAAGTCATGATTTTTGATGGAATTGCGCCAATCTTTTTCATGAGTGTCGGCCATATCAGAATGTATCAACACACCAAATATGTGTATTCTGAGGCTCATACGTTTGAGGATAGCTCCTATTGCGTAAAGGTCATGCTGGTGAAAAAGTTCGAATCACTGATGCATGTTCAGTTGTGTTTGTTCTTGATCTCAAGTCATGATTTTTGATGGAATTGCGCCAATTTTTTTCATGAGTGTCGGCCATATCAGAATGCATCAACACACCAAATATGTGTATTCTGAGGCTCATACGTTTGAGGATAGCTCCTATTGGGTAAAAGTCATTCTGGTGAAAAAGTTCGAATCACTAATGCATGTTCAGTTGTGTTTGTTCTTGACCTCAAGTCATGATTTTTGATGGAATTGCGCCAATTTTTTTCATGAGTGTCGGCCATATCAGAATGCATCAACACACCAAATATGTGTATTCTGAGGCTCATACGTTTGAGGATAGCTCCTATTGCGTAAATGTCATGCTGCTGAAAAAGTTCGAATCACTGATGAATGTTCAGTTGTGTTTGTTCTTGATCTCAAGTCATGATTTTTGATGGAATTGCGCCAATTTTTTTCATGAGTGTCCGCCATATCAGAATGCATCGACACACCAAATATGTGTATTCTGAGGCTCATACGTTTGAGGATAGCTCCTATTGGGTAAAAGTCATTCTGGTGAAAAAGTTCGAATCACAGATGCATGTTCAGTTGTGTTTGTTCTTGACTCAAGTCATGATTTTTGATGGAATTGCGCCAATTTTTTTCATGAGTGTCGGCCATATCAGAATGCATGCACACACCAAATATGTGTATTCTGAGGCTGATACGTTTGAGGATAGCTCCTATTGTGTCATTCTGGTGAAAAAATTCGAATCACAGATGCATGTTCAGTTGTGTTTGTTCTTGATCTCAAGTCATGAATTTTGATGGAATTGCGCCAATCTTTTTCATGAGTTTCGGCCATATCAGAATGCATCAACACACCAAATATGTGTATTCTGAGGCTCATACGTTTGAGGATAGCTCCTATTGCGTAAATGTCATGCTGGTGAAAAAGTTCGAATCACTGATTCATGTTCAGTTGTGTTTGTTCTTGATCTCAAGTCATGATTTTTGAGGGAATTGCGCCAATTTTTTTCATCAGTGTCGGCCATATCAGAATGCATCAACACACCAAATATGTGTATTCTGAGGCTCATACGTTTCAGGATAGCTCCTATTGGGTAAAAGTCATGCTTGTGAAAAAGTTCGTATCACAGATGCATGTTCAGTTGTGTTTGTTCTTGATCTCAAGTCATGTTTTTTGATGGAATTGCGCCAATTGTTTTAATGAGAGTCGGCCATATCAGAATGCATCAACACACCAAATATGTGTATTCTGAGGCTCATACGTTTGAGGATAGCTCCTATTGGGTAAAAGTCATTCTGGTGAAAAAGTTCGAATCACTGAATTCATGTTCAGTTGTGTTTGTTCTTGATCTCAAGTCATGATTTTTGATGGAATTGCGCCAATTTTTTTCATAAGTGTCGGCCATATAAGAATGCATCAACACACCAAATATGTGTATTCTGAGGCTCATACGTTTGAGGATAGCTCCTATTGCGTAAAAGTCATTCTGGTGAAAAAGTTCGTATCACGGATGCATGTTCAGTTGTGTTTGTTCTTGATCTCAAGTCATGATTTTTGATGGAATTGCGCCAATTTTTTTGATGAGTGTCGGCCATATCAGAATGCATCAACACACCAAATATGTGTATTCTGAGGCTCATACGTTTGAGGATAGCTTCTATTGGGTCATTCTGGTGAAAAAATTCGAATCACAGATGCATGTTCAGTTGTGTTTGTTCTTGACCTCAAGTCATGAATTTTGATGGAATTGCGCCAATCTTTTTCATGAGTGTCGGCCATATCAGAATGTATCAACACACCAAATATGTGTATTCTGAGGCTCATACGTTTGAGGATAGCTCCTATTGCGTAAATGTCATGCTGGTGAAAAAGTTCGAATCACGAATGCATGTTCAGTTGTGTTTGTTCTTGATCTCAAGTCATGATTTTTGATGGAATTGCGCCAATTTTTTTCATGAGTGTCGGCCATATCAGAATGCATCAACACACCAAATATGTGTATTCTGAGGCTCATACGTTTGAGGATAGCTCCTATTGCGTAAAAGTCATTCTGGTGAAAAAGTTCGAATCACTGATGCATGTTCAGTTGTGTTTGTTCTTGACCTCAAGTCATGATTTTTGATGGAATTGCGCCAATTTTTTTCATGAGTGTCCGCCATATCAGAATGCATCAACACACCAAATATTTGTATTCTGAGGCTCATACGTTTGAGCATAGCTCCTATTGGGTAAAAGTCATGCTTGTGAAAAGTTCGAATCAATGATTCATGTTGAGTTGTGTTTGTTCTTGATCTCAAGTCATGATTTTTGATGGAATTGCGCCAGTTTTTTTCATGAGTTTCGGCCATATAAGAATGCATCAACACACCAAATATGTGTATTCTGAGGCTCATACGTTTGAGGATAGCTCCTATTGCGTAAAAGTTATTCTGGTGAAAAAGTTCGAATCACTGATGAATGTTCAGTTGTGTTTGTTCTTGATCTCAAGTCATGATTTTTGATGGAATTGCGCCAATTTTTTTCATGAGTGTCGGCCATATCAGAATGCATCTACACACCAAATATGTGTATTCTGAGGCTCATACGTTTGAGGATAGCTCCTATTGGGTAAAAGTCATTCTGGTGAAAAAGTTCGAATCACAGATGCATGTTCAGTTGTGTTTGTTCTTGACCTCAAGTCATGATTTTTGATGGAATTGCGCCAATTTTTTTCATGAGTGTCGGCCATATCAGAATGCATGCACACACCAAATATGTGTATTCTGAGGCTGATACGTTTGAGGATAGCTCCTATTGGGTCATTCTGGTGAAAAAATTCGAATCACAGATGCATGTTCAGTTGTGTTTGTTCTTGATCTCAAGTCATGAATTTTGATGGAATTGCGCCAATATTTTTCATGAGTGTCGGCCATATCAGAATGCATCAACACACCAAATATGTGTATTCTGAGGCTCATACGTTTGAGGATAGCTCCTATTGCGTAAATGTCATTCTGGTGAAAAAGTTCGAATCACTGATTCATGTTCAGTTGTGTTTGTTCTTGATCTAAAGTCATGATTTTTGATGGAATTGCGCCAATTTTTTTCATGAGTGTCGGCCATATCAGAATGCATCAACACACCAAATATGTGTATTCTGAGGCTCATACGTTTCAGGATAGCTCCTATTGCGTAAAAGTCATGCTTGTGAAAAAGTTCGTATCACGGATGCATGTTCAGTTGTGTTTGTTCTTGATCTCAAGTCATGTTTTTTGATGGAATTGCGCCAATTGTTTTAATGAGAGTCGGCCATATCAGAATGCATCGACACAGCAAATATGTGTATTCTGAGGCTCATACGTTTGAGGATAGCTCCTATTGGGTAAAAGTCATTCTGGTGAAAAAGTTCGAATCACTGATGCATGTTCAGTTGTGTTTGTTCTTGACCTCAAGTCATGATTTTTGATGGAATTGCGCCAATTTTTTTCATGAGTGTCGGCCATATCAGAATGCATCAACACACCAAATATGTGTATTCTGAGGCTCATACGTTTGAGGATAGCTCCTATTGCGTAAATGTCATGCTGGTGAAAAAGTTCGAATCACTGAATTCATGTTCAGTTGTGTTTGTTCTTGATCTCAAGTCATGATTTTTGATGGAATTGCGCCAATTTTTTTCATAAGTGTCCGCCATATAAGAATGCATCAACACACCAAATATGTGTATTCTGAGGCTCATACGTTTGAGGATAGCTCCTATTGCGTAAAAGTCATTCTGGTGAAAAAGTTCGTATCACGGATGCATGTTCAGTTGTGTTTGTTCTTGATCTCAAGTCATGATTTTTGATGGAATTGCGCCAATTTTTTTCATGAGTGTCCGCCATATCAGAATGCATCAACACACCAAATATTTGTATTCTGAGGCTCATACGTTTGAGGATAGCTCCTATTGGGTAAAAGTCATGCTTGTGAAAAGTTCGAATCAATGATTCATGTTGAGTTGTGTTTGTTCTTGATCTCAAGTCATGATTTTTGATGGAATTGCGCCAGTTTTTTTCATGAGTTTCGGCCATATAAGAATGCATCAACACACCAAATATGTGTATTCTGAGGCTCATACGTTTGAGGATAGCTCCTATTGCGTAAAAGTTATTCTGGTGAAAAAGTTCGAATCACTGATGAATGTTCAGTTGTGTTTGTTCTTGATCTCAAGTCATGATTTTTGATGGAATTGCGCCAATTTTTTTCATGAGTGTCGGCCATATCAGAATGCATCTACACACCAAATATGTGTATTCTGAGGCTCATACGTTTGAGGATAGCTCCTATTGGGTAAAAGTCATTCTGGTGAAAAAGTTCGAATCACAGATGCATGTTCAGTTGTGTTTGTTCTTGACCTCAAGTCATGATTTTTGATGGAATTGCGCCAATTTTTTTCATGAGTGTCGGCCATATCAGAATGCATGCACACACCAAATATGTGTATTCTGAGGCTGATACGTTTGAGGATAGCTCCTATTGGGTCATTCTGGTGAAAAAATTCGAATCACAGATGCATGTTCAGTTGTGTTTGTTCTTGATCTCAAGTCATGATTTTTGATGGAATTGCGCCAATTTTTTTCATGAGTGTCGGCCATATCAGAATGCATCAACACACCAAATATGTGTATTCTGAGGCTCATACGTTTGAGGATAGCTCCTATTGCGTAAATGTCATGCTGGTGAAAAAGTTCGAATCAATGATTCATGTTCAGTTGTGTTTGTTCTTGATCTCAAGTCATGATTTTTGATGGAATTGCGCCAATTTTTTTCATGAGTGTCGGCCATATCAGAATGCATCAACACACCAAATATGTGTATTCTGAGGCTCATACGTTTCAGGATAGCTCCTATTGCGTAAAAGTCATGCTTGTGAAAAAGTTCGTATCACGGATGCATGTTCAGTTGTGTTTGTTCTTGATCTCAAGTCATGTTTTTTGATGGAATTGCGCCAATTGTTTTAATGAGAGTCGGCCATATCAGAATGCATCGACACAGCAAATATGTGTATTCTGAGGCTCATACGTTTGAGGATAGCTCCTATTGGGTAAAAGTCATTCTGGTGAAAAAGTTCGAATCACTGATGCATGTTCAGTTGTGTTTGTTCTTGACCTCAAGTCATGATTTTTGATGGAATTGCGCCAATTTTTTTCATGAGTGTCGGCCATATCAGAATGCATCAACACACCAAATATGTGTATTCTGAGGCTCATACGTTTGAGGATAGCTCCTATTGCGTAAATGTCATGCTGGTGAAAAAGTTCGAATCACTGAATTCATGTTCAGTTGTGTTTGTTCTTGATCTCAAGTCATGATTTTTGATGGAATTGCGCCAATTTTTTTCATAAGTGTCCGCCATATAAGAATGCATCAACACACCAAATATGTGTATTCTGAGGCTCATACGTTTGAGGATAGCTCCTATTGCGTAAAAGTCATTCTGGTGAAAAAGTTCGTATCACGGATGCATGTTCAGTTGTGTTTGTTCTTGATCTCAAGTCATGATTTTTGATGGAATTGCGCCAATTTTTTTGATGAGTGTCGGCCATATCAGAATGCATCAACACACCAAATATGTGTATTCTGAGGCTCATACGTTTGAGGATAGCTCCTATTGGGTCATTCTGGTGAAAAAATTCGAATCACAGATGCATGTTCAGTTGTGTTTGTTCTTGACCTCAAGTCATGAATTTTGATGGAATTGCGCCAATCTTTTTCATGAGTGTCGGCCATATCAGAATGTATCAACACACCAAATATGTGTATTCTGAGGCTCATACGTTTGAGGATAGCTCCTATTGCGTAAATGTCATGCTGGTGAAAAAGTTCGAATCACTGATGCATGTTCAGTTGTGTTTGTTCTTGATCTCAAGTCATGATTTTTGATGGAATTGCGCCAATTTTTTTCATGAGTGTCGGCCATATCAGAATGCATCAACACACCAAATATGTGTATTCTGAGGCTCATACGTTTGAGGATAGCTCCTATTGGGTAAAAGTCATTCTGGTGAAAAAGTTCGAATCACTGATGCATGTTCAGTTGTGTTTGTTCTTGACCTCAAGTCATGATTTTTGATGGAATTGCGCCAATTTTTTTCATGAGTGTCGGCCATATCAGAATGCATCAACACACCAAATATGTGTATTCTGAGGCTCATACGTTTGAGGATAGCTCCTATTGCGTAAATGTCATGCTGCTGAAAAAGTTCGAATCACTGATGAATGTTCAGTTGTGTTTGTTCTTGATCTCAAGTCATGATTTTTGATGGAATTGCGCCAATTTTTTTCAAGAGTGTCCGCCATATCAGAATGCATCGACACACCAAATATGTGTATTCTGAGGCTCATACGTTTGAGGATAGCTCCTATTGGGTAAAAGTCATTCTGGTGAAAAAGTTCGAATCACAGATGCATGTTCAGTTGTGTTTGTTCTTGACCTCAAGTCATGATTTTTGATGGAATTGCGCCAATTTTTTTCATGAGTGTCGGCCATATCAGAATGCATGCACACACCAAATATGTGTATTCTGAGGCTGATACGTTTGAGGATAGCTCCTATTGTGTCATTCTGTGAAAAAATTCGAATCACTGATGCATGTTCAGTTGTGTTTGTTCTTGATCTCAAGTCATGAATTTTGATGGAATTGCGCCAATCTTTTTCATGAGTTTCGGCCATATCAGAATGCATCAACACACCAAATATGTGTATTCTGAGGCTCATACGTTTGAGGATAGCTCCTATTGCGTAAATGTCATGCTGGTGAAAAAGTTCGTATCACGGATGCATGTTCAGTTGTGTTTGTTCTTGATCTCAAGTCATGTTTTTTGATGGAATTGCGCCAATTGTTTTAATGAGAGTCGGCCATATCAGAATGCATCGACACACCAAATATGTGTATTCTGAGGCTCATACGTTTGAGGATAGCTCCTATTGGGTAAAAGTCATTCTGGTGAAAAAGTTCGAATCACTGATGCATGTTCAGTTGTGTTTGTTCTTGACCTCAAGTCATGATTTTTGATGGAATTGCGCCAATTTTTTTCATGAGTGTCGGCCATATCAGAATGCATCAACACACCAAATATGTGTATTCTGAGGCTCATACGTTTCAGGATAGCTCCTATTGCGTAAATGTCATGCTGGTGAAAAAGTTCGAATCACTGAATTCATGTTCAGTTGTGTTTGTTTTTGATCTCAAGTCATGATTTTTGATGGAATTGCGCCAATTTTTTTCATAAGTGTCCGCCATATAAGAATGCATCAACACACCAAATATGTGTATTCTGAGGCTCATACGTTTGAGGATAGCTCCTATTGCGTAAAAGTCATTCTGGTGAAAAAGTTCGTATCACTGATGCATGTTCAGTTGTGTTTGTTCTTGATCTCAAGTCATGATTTTTGATGGAATTGCGCCAATTTTTTTCATGAGTGTCGGCCATATCAGAATGCATCAACACACCAAATATGTGTATTCTGAGGCTCATACGTTTGAGGATACCTCCTATTGCGTAAATGTCATGCTGGTGAAAAAGTTCGAATCACTGATTCATGTTCAGTTGTGTTTGTTCTTGATCTCAAGTCATGATTTTTGATGGAATTGCGCCAATTTTTTTCATGAGTGTCCGCCATATCAGAATGCATCAACACACCAAATATTTGTATTCTGAGGCTCATACGTTTGAGGATAGCTCCTATTGGGTAAAAGTCATGCGTGTGAAAAGTTCGAATCACTGATTCATGTTCAGTTGTGTTTGTTCTTGATCTCAAGTCATGATTTTTGATGGAATTGCGCCAATTTTTTTCATGAGTGTCCGCCATATCAGAATGCATCAACACACCAAATATTTGTATTCTGAGGCTCATACGTTTGAGGATAGCTCCTATTGGGTAAAAGTCATGCGTGTGAAAAGTTCGAATCAATGATTCATGTTCAGTTGTGTTTGTTCTTGATCTCAAGTCATGATTTTTGATGGAATTGCGCCAATTTTTTTCATGAGTGTCGGCCATATCAGAATGCATCAACACACCAAATATGTGTATTCTGAGGCTCATACGTTTCAGGATAGCTCCTATTGCGTAAAAGTCATGCTTGTGAAAAAGTTCGTATCACTGATGCATGTTCAGTTGTGTTTGTTCTTGATCTCAAGTCATGTTTTTTGATGGAATTGCGCCAATTGTTTTCATGAGAGTCGGCCATATCAGAATGCATCGACCCACCAAATATGTGTATTCTGAGGCTCATACGTTTGAGGATAGCTCCTATTGCGTAAATGTCATGCTGGTGAAAAAGTTCGAATCACTGATGAATGTTCAGTTGTGTTTGTTCTTGATCTCAAGTCATGATTTTTGATGGAATTGCGCCAATTTTTTTCATGAGTGTCCGCCATATCAGAATGCATCGACACACCAAATATGTGTATTCTGAGGCTCATACGTTTGAGGATACCTCCTATTGGGTAAAAGTCATTCTGGTGAAAAAGTTCGAATCACAGATGCATGTTCAGTTGTGTTTGTTCTTGACCTCAAGTCATGATTTTTGATGGAATTGCGCCAATTTTTTTCATGAGTGTCGGCCATATCAGAATGCATGCACACACCAAATATGTGTATTCTGAGGCTGATACGTTTGAGGATAGCTCCTATTGTGTCATTCTGTGAAAAAATTCCAATCACTGATGCATGTTCAGTTGTGTTTGTTCTTGATCTCAAGTCATGAATTTTGATGGAATTGCGCCAATCTTTTTCATGAGTTTCGGCCATATCAGAATGCATCAACACACCAAATATGTGTATTCTGAGGCTCATACGTTTGAGGATAGCTCCTATTGCGTAAATGTCATGCTGGTGAAAAAGTTCGTATCACGGATGCATGTTCAGTTGTGTTTGTTCTTGATCTCAAGTCATGTTTTTTGATGGAATTGCGCCAATTGTTTTAATGAGAGTCGGCCATATCAGAATGCATCGACACACCAAATATGTGTATTCTGAGGCTCATACGTTTGAGGATAGCTCCTATTGGGTAAAAGTCATTCTGGTGAAAAAGTTCGAATCACTGATGCATTTTCAGTTGTGTTTGTTCTTGATCTCAAGTCATGTTTTTTGATGGAATTGCGCCAATTGTTTTAATGAGAGTCGGCCATATCAGAATGCATCGACACAGCAAATATGTGTATTCTGAGGCTCATACGTTTGAGGATAGCTCCTATTGGGTAAAAGTCATTCTGGTGAAAAAGTTCGAATCACTGATGCATGTTCAGTTGTGTTTGTTCTTGACCTCAAGTCATGATTTTTGATGGAATTGCGCCAATTTTTTTCATGAGTGTCGGCCATATCAGAATGCATCAACACACCAAATATGTGTATTCTGAGGCTCATACGTTTGAGGATAGCTCCTATTGCGTAAATGTCATGCTGGTGAAAAAGTTCGAATCACTGAATTCATGTTCAGTTGTGTTTGTTCTTGATCTCAAGTCATGATTTTTGATGGAATTGCGCCAATTTTTTTCATAAGTGTCCGCCATATAAGAATGCATCAACACACCAAATATGTGTATTCTGAGGCTCATACGTTTGAGGATAGCTCCTATTGCGTAAAAGTCATTCTGGTGAAAAAGTTCGTATCACGGATGCATGTTCAGTTGTGTTTGTTCTTGATCTCAAGTCATGATTTTTGATGGAATTGCGCCAATTTTTTTCATGAGTGTCGGCCATATCAGAATGCATCAACACACCAAATATGTGTATTCTGAGGCTCATACGTTTGAGGATAGCTCCTATTGGGTCATTCTGGTGAAAAAATTCGAATCACAGATGCATGTTCAGTTGTGTTTGTTCTTGACCTCAAGTCATGAATTTTGATGGAATTGCGCCAATCTTTTTCATGAGTGTCGGCCATATCAGAATGTATCAACACACCAAATATGTGTATTCTGAGGCTCATACGTTTGAGGATAGCTCCTATTGCGTAAATGTCATGCTGGTGAAAAAGTTCGAATCACTGATGCATGTTCAGTTGTGTTTGTTCTTGATCTCAAGTCATGATTTATGATGGAATTGCGCCAATTTTTTTCATGAGTGTCGGCCATATCAGAATGCATCAACACACCAAATATGTGTATTCTGAGGCTCATACGTTTGAGGATAGCTCCTATTGGGTAAAAGTCATTCTGGTGAAAAAGTTCGAATCACTGATGCATGTTCAGTTGTGTTTGTTCTTGACCTCAAGTCATGATTTTTGATGGAATTGCGCCAATTTTTTTCATGAGTGTCGGCCATATCAGAATGCATCAACACACCAAATATGTGTATTCTGAGGCTCATACGTTTGAGGATAGCTCCTATTGCGTAAATGTCATGCGGCTGAAAAAGTTCGAATCACTGATGAATGTTCAGTTGTGTTTGTTCTTGATCTCAAGTCATGATTTTTGATGGAATTGCGCCAATTTTTTTCATGAGTGTCCGCCATATCAGAATGCATCGACACACCAAATATGTGTATTCTGAGGCTCATACGTTTGAGGATAGCTCCTATTGGGTAAAAGTCATTCTGGTGAAAAAGTTCGAATCACAGATGCATGTTCAGTTGTGTTTGTTCTTGACCTCAAGTCATGATTTTTGATGGAATTGCGCCAATTTTTTTCATGAGTGTCGGCCATATCAGAATGCATGCACACACCAAATATGTGTATTCTGAGGCTGATACGTTTGAGGATAGCTCCTATTGTGTCATTCTGGTGAAAAAATTCGAATCACAGATGCATGTTCAGTTGTGTTTGTTCTTGATCTCAAGTCATGAATTTTGATGGAATTGCGCCAATCTTTTTCATGAGTTTCGGCCATATCAGAATGCATCAACACACCAAATATGTGTATTCTGAGGCTCATACGTTTCAGGATAGCTCCTATTGCGTAAATGTCATGCTGGTGAAAAAGTTCGAATCACTGATTCATGTTCAGTTGTGTTTGTTCTTGATCTCAAGTCATGATTTTTGATGGAATTGCGCCAATTTTTTTCATGAGTGTCGGCCATATCAGAATGCATCAACACACCAAATATGTGTATTCTGAGGCTCATACGTTTCAGGATAGCTCCTATTGCGTAAAAGTCATGCTTGTGAAAAAGTTCGTATCACGGATGCATGTTCAGTTGTGTTTGTTCTTGATCTCAAGTCATGTTTTTTGATGGAATTGCGCCAATTTTTTTCATGACTGTCGGCCATATCAGAATGCATCAACACACCAAATATGTGTATTCTGAGGCTCATACGTTTGAGGATAGCTCCTATTGCGTAAAAGTCATTCTGGTGAAAAAGTTCGTATCACGGATGCATGTTCAGTTGTGTTTGTTCTTGATCTCAAGTCATGATTTTTGATGGAATTGCGCCAATTTTTTTCATGACTGTCGGCCATATCAGAATGCATCAACACACCAAATATGTGTATTCTGAGGCTCATACGTTTGAGGATAGCTTCTATTGGGTCATTCTGGTGAAAAAATTCGAATCACAGATGCATGTTCAGTTGTGTTTGTTCTTGACCTCAAGTCATGAATTTTGATGGAATTGCGCCAATCTTTTTCATGAGTGTCGACCATATCAGAATGTATCAACACACCAAATATGTGTATTCTGAGGCTCATACGTTTGAGGATAGCTCCTATTGCGTAAATGTCATGCTGGTGAAAAAGTTCGAATCACTGATGCATGTTCAGTTGTGTTTGTTCTTGACCTCAAGTCATGATTTTTGATGGAATTGCGCCAATTTTTTTCATGAGTGTCGGCCATATCAGAATGCATCAACACACCAAATATGTGTATTCTGAGGCTCATACGTTTGAGGATAGCTCCTATTGCGTAAATGTCATGCTGGTGAAAAAGTTCGAATCACTGATGAATGTTCAGTTGTGTTTGTTCTTGACCTCAAGTCATGATTTTTGATGGAATTGCGCCAATTTTTTTCATGAGTGTCGGCCATATCAGAATGCATGCACACACCAAATATGTGTATTCTGAGGCTGATACGTTTGAGGATAGCTCCTATTGTGTCATTCTGTGAAAAAATTCGAATCACTGATGCATGTTCAGTTGTGTTTGTTCTTGATCTCAAGTCATGAATTTTGATGGAATTGCGCCAATCTTTTTCATGAGTTTCGGCCATATCAGAATGCATCAACACACCAAATATGTGTATTCTGAGGCTCATACGTTTGAGGATAGCTCCTATTGCGTAAATGTCATGCTGGTGAAAAAGTTCGTATCACGGATGCATGTTCAGTTGTGTTTGTTCTTGATCTCAAGTCATGTTTTTTGATGGAATTGCGCCAATTGTTTTAATGAGAGTCGGCCATATCAGAATGCATCGACACACCAAATATGTGTATTCTGAGGCTCATACGTTTGAGGATAGCTCCTATTGGGTAAAAGTCATTCTGGTGAAAAAGTTCGAATCACTGATGCATGTTCAGTTGTGTTTGTTCTTGACCTCAAGTCATGATTTTTGATGGAATTGCGCCAATTTTTTTCATGAGTGTCGGCCATATCAGAATGCATCAACACACCAAATATGTGTATTCTGAGGCTCATACGTTTCAGGATAGCTCCTATTGCGTAAATGTCATGCTGGTGAAAAAGTTCGAATCACTGAATTCATGTTCAGTTGTGTTTGTTTTTGATCTCAAGTCATGATTTTTGATGGAATTGCGCCAATTTTTTTCATAAGTGTCCGCCATATAAGAATGCATCAACACACCAAATATGTGTATTCTGAGGCTCATACGTTTGAGGATAGCTCCTATTGCGTAAAAGTCATTCTGGTGAAAAAGTTCGTATCACGGATGCATGTTCAGTTGTGTTTGTTCTTGATCTCAAGTCATGATTTTTGATGGAATTGCGCCAATTTTTTTCATGAGTGTCGGCCATATCAGAATGCATCAACACACCAAATATGTGTATTCTGAGGCTCATACGTTTGAGGATACCTCCTATTGCGTAAATGTCATGCTGGTGAAAAAGTTCGAATCACTGATTCATGTTCAGTTGTGTTTGTTCTTGATCTCAAGTCATGATTTTTGATGGAATTGCGCCAATTTTTTTCATGAGTGTCCGCCATATCAGAATGCATCAACACACCAAATATTTGTATTCTGAGGCTCATACGTTTGAGGATAGCTCCTATTGGGTAAAAGTCATGCGTGTGAAAAGTTCGAATCACTGATTCATGTTCAGTTGTGTTTGTTCTTGATCTCAAGTCATGATTTTTGATGGAATTGCGCCAATTTTTTTCATGAGTGTCCGCCATATCAGAATGCATCAACACACCAAATATTTGTATTCTGAGGCTCATACGTTTGAGGATAGCTCCTATTGGGTAAAAGTCATGCGTGTGAAAAGTTCGAATCAATGATTCATGTTCAGTTGTGTTTGTTCTTGATCTCAAGTCATGATTTTTGATGGAATTGCGCCAATTTTTTTCATGAGTGTCGGCCATATCAGAATGCATCAACACACCAAATATGTGTATTCTGAGGCTCATACGTTTCAAGATAGCTCCTATTGCGTAAAAGTCATGCTTGTGAAAAAGTTCGTATCACTGATGCATGTTCAGTTGTGTTTGTTCTTGATCTCAAGTCATGTTTTTTGATGGAATTGCGCCAATTGTTTTCATGAGAGTCGGCCATATCAGAATGCATCAACACACCAAATATGTGTATTCTGAGGCTCATACGTTTCAGGATAGCTCCTATTGCGTAAATGTCATGCTGGTGAAAAAGTTCGAATCACTGAATTCATGTTCAGTTGTGTTTGTTTTTGATCTCAAGTCATGATTTTTGATGGAATTGCGCCAATTTTTTTCATAAGTGTCCGCCATATAAGAATGCATCAACACACCAAATATGTGTATTCTGAGGCTCATACGTTTGAGGATAGCTCCTATTGCGTAAAAGTCATTCTGGTGAAAAAGTTCGTATCACGGATGCATGTTCAGTTGTGTTTGTTCTTGATCTCAAGTCATGATTTTTGATGGAATTGCGCCAATTTTTTTCATGAGTGTCGGCCATATCAGAATGCATCAACACACCAAATATGTGTATTCTGAGGCTCATACGTTTGAGGATACCTCCTATTGCGTAAATGTCATGCTGGTGAAAAAGTTCGAATCACTGATTCATGTTCAGTTGTGTTTGTTCTTGATCTCAAGTCATGATTTTTGATGGAATTGCGCCAATTTTTTTCATGAGTGTCCGCCATATCAGAATGCATCAACACACCAAATATTTGTATTCTGAGGCTCATACGTTTGAGGATAGCTCCTATTGGGTAAAAGTCATGCGTGTGAAAAGTTCGAATCACTGATTCATGTTCAGTTGTGTTTGTTCTTGATCTCAAGTCATGATTTTTGATGGAATTGCGCCAATTTTTTTCATGAGTGTCCGCCATATCAGAATGCATCAACACACCAAATATTTGTATTCTGAGGCTCATACGTTTGAGGATAGCTCCTATTGGGTAAAAGTCATGCGTGTGAAAAGTTCGAATCAATGATTCATGTTCAGTTGTGTTTGTTCTTGATCTCAAGTCATGATTTTTGATGGAATTGCGCCAATTTTTTTCATGAGTGTCGGCCATATCAGAATGCATCAACACACCAAATATGTGTATTCTGAGGCTCATACGTTTCAAGATAGCTCCTATTGCGTAAAAGTCATGCTTGTGAAAAAGTTCGTATCACTGATGCATGTTCAGTTGTGTTTGTTCTTGATCTCAAGTCATGTTTTTTGATGGAATTGCGCCAATTGTTTTCATGAGAGTCGGCCATATCAGAATGCATCGACCCACCAAATATGTGTATTCTGAGGCTCATACGTTTGAGGATAGCTCCTATTGCGTAAATGTCATGCTGGTGAAAAAGTTCGAATCACTGATGAATGTTCAGTTGTGTTTGTTCTTGATCTCAAGTCATGATTTTTGATGGAATTGCGCCAATTTTTTTCATGAGTGTCCGCCATATCAGAATGCATCGACACACCAAATATGTGTATTCTGAGGCTCATACGTTTGAGGATAGCTCCTATTGGGTAAAAGTCATTCTGGTGAAAAAGTTCGAATCACAGATGCATGTTCAGTTGTGTTTGTTCTTGACCTCAAGTCATGATTTTTGATGGAATTGCGCCAATTTTTTTCATGAGTGTCGGCCATATCAGAATGCATGCACACACCAAATATGTGTATTCTGAGGCTGATACGTTTGAGGATAGCTCCTATTGTGTCATTCTGTGAAAAAATTCCAATCACTGATGCATGTTCAGTTGTGTTTGTTCTTGATCTCAAGTCATGAATTTTGATGGAATTGCGCCAATCTTTTTCATGAGTTTCGGCCATATCAGAATGCATCAACACACCAAATATGTGTATTCTGAGGCTCATACGTTTGAGGATAGCTCCTATTGCGTAAATGTCATGCTGGTGAAAAAGTTCGTATCACGGATGCATGTTCAGTTGTGTTTTTTCTTGATCTCAAGTCATGTTTTTTGATGGAATTGCGCCAATTGTTTTAATGAGAGTCGGCCATATCAGAATGCATCGACACACCAAATATGTGTATTCTGAGGCTCATACGTTTGAGGATAGCTCCTATTGGGTAAAAGTCATTCTGGTGAAAAAGTTCGAATCACTGATGCATGTTCAGTTGTGTTTGTTCTTGACCTCAAGTCATGATTTTTGATGGAATTGCGCCAATTTTTTTCATGAGTGTCGGCCATATCAGAATGCATCAACACACCAAATATTTGTATTCTGAGGCTCATACGTTTGAGGATAGCTCCTATTGGGTAAAAGTCATGCTTGTGAAAAGTTCGAATCACTGATTCATGTTCAGTTGTGTTTGTTCTTGATCTCAAGTCATGATTTTTGATGGAATTGCGCCAATTTTTTTCATGAGTGTCCGCCATATCAGAATGCATCAACACACCAAATATTTGTATTCTGAGGCTCATACGTTTGAGGATAGCTCCTATTGGGTAAAAGTCATGCGTGTGAAAAGTTCGAATCACTGATTCATGTTCAGTTGTGTTTGTTCTTGATCTCAAGTCATGATTTTTGATGGAATTGCGCCAATTTTTTTCATGAGTGTCGGCCATATCAGAATGCATCAACACACCAAATATGTGTATTCTGAGGCTCATACGTTTCAGGATAGCTCCTATTGCGTAAAAGTCATGCTTGTGAAAAAGTTCGTATCACTGATGCATGTTCAGTTGTGTTTGTTCTTGATCTCAAGTCATGTTTTTTGATGGAATTGCGCCAATTGTTTTCATGAGAGTCGGCCATATCAGAATGCATCGACCCACGAAATATGTGTATTCTGAGGCTCATACGTTTGAGGATAGCTCCTATTGCGTAAATGTCATGCTGGTGAAAAAGTTCGAATCACTGATGAATGTTCAGTTGTGTTTGTTCTTGATCTCAAGTCATGATTTTTGATGGAATTGCGCCAATTTTTTTCATGAGTGTCCGCCATATCAGAATGCATCAACACACCAAATATTTGTATTCTGAGGCTCATACGTTTGAGGATAGCTCCTATTGGGTAAAAGTCATGCTTGTGAAAAGTTCGAATCAATGATTCATGTTCAGTTGTGTTTGTTCTTGATCTCAAGTCATGATTTTTGATGGAATTGCGCCAGTTTTCTTCATGAGTTTCGGCCATATAAGAATGCATCAACACACCAAATATGTGTATTCTGAGGCTCATACGTTTGAGGATAGCTCCTATTGGGTAAAATTCATTCTGGTGAAAAAGTTCGAATCACTGATGAATGTTCAGTTGTGTTTGTTCTTGACCTCAAGTCATGATTTTTGATGGAATTGCGCCAATCTCTTTCATGAGTGTCGGCCATATCAGAATGTATCAACACACCAAATATGTGTATTCTGAGGCTCATACGTTTGAGGATAGCTCCTATTGGGTAAAAGTCATTCTGGTGAAAAAGTTCGAATCACTGATGCATGTTCAGTTGTGTTTGTTCTTGACCTCAAGTCATGATTTTTGATGGAATTGCGCCAATTTTTTTCATGAGTGTCCGCCATATCAGAATGCATCAACACACCAAATATTTGTATTCTGAGGCTCATACGTTTGAGGATAGCTCCTATTGGGTAAAAGTCATGCTGGTGAAAAGTTCGAATCAATGATTCATGTTCAGTTGTGTTTGTTCTTGATCTCAAGTCATGATTTTTGATGGAATTGCGCCAGTTTTTTTCATGAGTTTCGGCCATATAAGAATGCATCAACACACCAAATATGTGTATTCTGAGGCTCATACGTTTGAGGATAGCTCCTATTGCGTAAAAGTCATTCTGGTGAAAAAGTTCGAATCACTGATGAATGTTCAGTTGTGTTTGTTCTTGATCTCAAGTCATGATTTTTGATGGAATTGCGCCAATTTTTTTCATGAGTGTCGGCCATATCAGAATGCATCAACACACCAAATATGTGTATTCTGAGGCTCATACGTTTGAGGATACCTCCTATTGCGTAAATGTCATGCTGGTGAAAAAGTTCGAATCACTGATTCATGTTCAGTTGTGTTTGTTCTTGATCTCAAGTCATGATTTTTGATGGAATTGCGCCAATTTTTTTCATGAGTGTCCGCCATATCAGAATGCATCAACACACCAAATATTTGTATTCTGAGGCTCATACGTTTGAGGATAGCTCCTATTGGGTAAAAGTCATGCGTGTGAAAAGTTCGAATCACTGATTCATGTTCAGTTGTGTTTGTTCTTGATCTCAAGTCATGATTTTTGATGGAATTGCGCCAATTTTTTTCATGAGTGTCCGCCATATCAGAATGCATCAACACACCAAATATTTGTATTCTGAGGCTCATACGTTTGAGGATAGCTCCTATTGGGTAAAAGTCATGCGTGTGAAAAGTTCGAATCAATGATTCATGTTCAGTTGTGTTTGTTCTTGATCTCAAGTCATGATTTTTGATGGAATTGCGCCAATTTTTTTCATGAGTGTCGGCCATATCAGAATGCATCAACACACCAAATATGTGTATTCTGAGGCTCATACGTTTGAGGATACCTCCTATTGCGTAAATGTCATGCTGGTGAAAAAGTTCGAATCACTGATTCATGTTCAGTTGTGTTTGTTCTTGATCTCAAGTCATGATTTTTGATGGAATTGCGCCAATTTTTTTCATGAGTGTCCGCCATATCAGAATGCATCAACACACCAAATATTTGTATTCTGAGGCTCATACGTTTGAGGATAGCTCCTATTGGGTAAAAGTCATGCGTGTGAAAAGTTCGAATCACTGATTCATGTTCAGTTGTGTTTGTTCTTGATCTCAAGTCATGATTTTTGATGGAATTGCGCCAATTTTTTTCATGAGTGTCCGCCATATCAGAATGCATCAACACACCAAATATTTGTATTCTGAGGCTCATACGTTTGAGGATAGCTCCTATTGGGTAAAAGTCATGCGTGTGAAAAGTTCGAATCAATGATTCATGTTCAGTTGTGTTTGTTCTTGATCTCAAGTCATGATTTTTGATGGAATTGCGCCAATTTTTTTCATGAGTGTCGGCCATATCAGAATGCATCAACACACCAAATATGTGTATTCTGAGGCTCATACGTTTCAGGATAGCTCCTATTGCGTAAAAGTCATGCTTGTGAAAAAGTTCGTATCACTGATGCATGTTCAGTTGTGTTTGTTCTTGATCTCAAGTCATGTTTTTTGATGGAATTGCGCCAATTGTTTTAATGAGAGTCGGCCATATCAGAATGCATCGACCCACCAAATATGTGTATTCTGAGGCTCATACGTTTGAGGATAGCTCCTATTGCGTAAATGTCATGCTGGTGAAAAAGTTCGAATCACTGATGAATGTTCAGTTGTGTTTGTTCTTGATCTCAAGTCATGATTTTTGATGGAATTGCGCCAATTTTTTTCATGAGTGTCCGCCATATCAGAATGCATCGACACACCAAATATGTGTATTCTGAGGCTCATACGTTTGAGGATAGCTCCTATTGGGTAAAAGTCATTCTGGTGAAAAAGTTCGAATCACAGATGCATGTTCAGTTGTGTTTGTTCTTGACCTCAAGTCATGATTTTTGATGGAATTGCGCCAATTTTTTTCATGAGTGTCGGCCATATCAGAATGCATGCACACACCAAATATGTGTATTCTGAGGCTGATACGTTTGAGGATAGCTCCTATTGTGTCATTCTGTGAAAAAATTCCAATCACTGATGCATGTTCAGTTGTGTTTGTTCTTGATCTCAAGTCATGAATTTTGATGGAATTGCGCCAATCTTTTTCATGAGTTTCGGCCATATCAGAATGCATCAACACACCAAATATGTGTATTCTGAGGCTCATACGTTTGAGGATAGCTCCTATTGCGTAAATGTCATGCTGGTGAAAAAGTTCGTATCACGGATGCATGTTCAGTTGTGTTTGTTCTTGATCTCAAGTCATGTTTTTTGATGGAATTGCGCCAATTGTTTTAATGAGAGTCGGCCATATCAGAATGCATCGACACACCAAATATGTGTATTCTGAGGCTCATACGTTTGAGGATAGCTCCTATTGGGTAAAAGTCATTCTGGTGAAAAAGTTCGAATCACTGATGCATGTTCAGTTGTGTTTGTTCTTGACCTCAAGTCATGATTTTTGATGGAATTGCGCCAATTTTTTTCATGAGTGTCGGCCATATCAGAATGCATCAACACACCAAATATGTGTATTCTGAGGCTCATACGTTTCAGGATAGCTCCTATTGCGTAAATGTCATGCTGGTGAAAAAGTTCGAATCACTGAATTCATGTTCAGTTGTGTTTGTTTTTGATCTCAAGTCATGATTTTTGATGGAATTGCGCCAATTTTTTTCATAAGTGTCCGCCATATAAGAATGCATCAACACACCAAATATGTGTATTCTGAGGCTCATACGTTTGAGGATAGCTCCTATTGCGTAAAAGTCATTCTGGTGAAAAAGTTCGTATCACGGATGCATGTTCAGTTGTGTTTGTTCTTGATCTCAAGTCATGATTTTTGATGGAATTGCGCCAATTTTTTTCATGAGTGTCGGCCATATCAGAATGCATCAACACACCAAATATGTGTATTCTGAGGCTCATACGTTTGAGGATACCTCCTATTGCGTAAATGTCATGCTGGTGAAAAAGTTCGAATCACTGATTCATGTTCAGTTGTGTTTGTTCTTGATCTCAAGTCATGATTTTTGATGGAATTGCGCCAATTTTTTTCATGAGTGTCCGCCATATCAGAATGCATCAACACACCAAATATTTGTATTCTGAGGCTCATACGTTTGAGGATAGCTCCTATTGGGTAAAAGTCATGCGTGTGAAAAGTTCGAATCACTGATTCATGTTCAGTTGTGTTTGTTCTTGATCTCAAGTCATGATTTTTGATGGAATTGCGCCAATTTTTTTCATGAGTGTCCGCCATATCAGAATGCATCAACACACCAAATATTTGTATTCTGAGGCTCATACGTTTGAGGATAGCTCCTATTGGGTAAAAGTCATGCGTGTGAAAAGTTCGAATCACTGATTCATGTTCAGTTGTGTTTGTTCTTGATCTCAAGTCATGATTTTTGATGGAATTGCGCCAATTTTTTTCATGAGTGTCGGCCATATCAGAATGCATCAACACACCAAATATGTGTATTCTGAGGCTCATACGTTTCAGGATAGCTCCTATTGCGTAAAAGTCATGCTTGTGAAAAAGTTCGTATCACTGATGCATGTTCAGTTGTGTTTGTTCTTGATCTCAAGTCATGTTTTTTGATGGAATTGCGCCAATTGTTTTCATGAGAGTCGGCCATATCAGAATGCATCGACCCACCAAATATGTGTATTCTGAGGCTCATACGTTTGAGGATAGCTCCTATTGCGTAAATGTCATGCTGGTGAAAAAGTTCGAATCACTGATGAATGTTCAGTTGTGTTTGTTCTTGATCTCAAGTCATGATTTTTGATGGAATTGCGCCAATTGTTTGAATGAGAGTCGGCCATATCAGAATGCATCGACAAAGCAAATATGTGTATTCTGAGGCTCATACGTTTGAGGATAGCTCCTATTGGGTAAAAGTCATTCTGGTGAAAAAGTTCGAATCACAGATGCATGTTCAGTTGTGTTTGTTCTTGACCTCAAGTCATGATTTTTGATGGAATTGCGCCAATTTTTTTCATGAGTGTCGGCCATATCAGAATGCATGCACACACCAAATATGTGTATTCTGAGGCTGATACGTTTGAGGATAGCTCCTATTGTGTCATTCTGTGAAAAAATTCCAATCACTGATGCATGTTCAGTTGTGTTTGTTCTTGATCTCAAGTCATGAATTTTGATGGAATTGCGCCAATCTTTTTCATGAGTTTCGGCCATATCAGAATGCATCAACACACCAAATATGTGTATTCTGAGGCTCATACGTTTGAGGATAGCTCCTATTGCGTAAATGTCATGCTGGTGAAAAAGTTCGTATCACGGATGCATGTTCAGTTGTGTTTGTTCTTGATCTCAAGTCATGTTTTTTGATGGAATTGCGCCAATTGTTTTAATGAGAGTCGGCCATATCAGAATGCATCGACACACCAAATATGTGTATTCTGAGGCTCATACGTTTGAGGATAGCTCCTATTGGGTAAAAGTCATTCTGGTGAAAAAGTTCGAATCACTGATGCATGTTCAGTTGTGTTTGTTCTTGACCTCAAGTCATGATTTTTGATGGAATTGCGCCAATTTTTTTCATGAGTGTCGGCCATATCAGAATGCATCAACACACCAAATATGTGTATTCTGAGGCTCATACGTTTCAGGATAGCTCCTATTGCGTAAATGTCATGCTGGTGAAAAAGTTCGAATCACTGAATTCATGTTCAGTTGTGTTTGTTTTTGATCTCAAGTCATGATTTTTGATGGAATTGCGCCAATTTTTTTCATAAGTGTCCGCCATATAAGAATGCATCAACACACCAAATATGTGTATTCTGAGGCTCATACGTTTGAGGATAGCTCCTATTGCGTAAAAGTCATTCTGGTGAAAAAGTTCGTATCACGGATGCATGTTCAGTTGTGTTTGTTCTTGATCTCAAGTCATGATTTTTGATGGAATTGCGCCAATTTTTTTCATGAGTGTCGGCCATATCAGAATGCATCAACACACCAAATATGTGTATTCTGAGGCTCATACGTTTGAGGATACCTCCTATTGCGTAAATGTCATGCTGGTGAAAAAGTTCGAATCACTGATTCATGTTCAGTTGTGTTTGTTCTTGATCTCAAGTCATGATTTTTGATGGAATTGCGCCAATTTTTTTCATGAGTGTCCGCCATATCAGAATGCATCAACACACCAAATATTTGTATTCTGAGGCTCATACGTTTGAGGATAGCTCCTATTGGGTAAAAGTCATGCGTGTGAAAAGTTCGAATCACTGATTCATGTTCAGTTGTGTTTGTTCTTGATCTCAAGTCATGATTTTTGATGGAATTGCGCCAATTTTTTTCATGAGTGTCCGCCATATCAGAATGCATCAACACACCAAATATTTGTATTCTGAGGCTCATACGTTTGAGGATAGCTCCTATTGGGTAAAAGTCATGCGTGTGAAAAGTTCGAATCACTGATTCATGTTCAGTTGTGTTTGTTCTTGATCTCAAGTCATGATTTTTGATGGAATTGCGCCAATTTTTTTCATGAGTGTCGGCCATATCAGAATGCATCAACACACCAAATATGTGTATTCTGAGGCTCATACGTTTCAGGATAGCTCCTATTGCGTAAAAGTCATGCTTGTGAAAAAGTTCGTATCACTGATGCATCTTCAGTTGTGTTTGTTCTTGATCTCAAGTCATGTTTTTTGATGGAATTGCGCCAATTGTTTTCATGAGAGTCGGCCATATCAGAATGCATCGACCCACCAAATATGTGTATTCTGAGGCTCATACGTTTGAGGATAGCTCCTATTGCGTAAATGTCATGCTGGTGAAAAAGTTCGAATCACTGATGAATGTTCAGTTGTGTTTGTTCTTGATCTCAAGTCATGATTTTTGATGGAATTGCGCCAATTTTTTTCATGAGTGTCCGCCATATCAGAATGCATCAACACACCAAATATTTGTATTCTGAGGCTCATACGTTTGAGGATAGCTCCTATTGGGTAAAAGTCATGCTTGTGAAAAGTTCGAATCAATGATTCATGTTCAGTTGTGTTTGTTCTTGATCTCAAGTCATGATTTTTGATGGAATTGCGCCAGTTTTCTTCATGAGTTTCGGCCATATAAGAATGCATCAACACACCAAATATGTGTATTCTGAGGCTCATACGTTTGAGGATAGCTCCTATTGGGTAAAATTCATTCTGGTGAAAAAGTTCGAATCACTGATGAATGTTCAGTTGTGTTTGTTCTTGACCTCAAGTCATGATTTTTGATGGAATTGCGCCAATCTCTTTCATGAGTGTCGGCCATATCAGAATGTATCAACACACCAAATATGTGTATTCTGAGGCTCATACGTTTGAGGATAGCTCCTATTGGGTAAAAGTCATTCTGGTGAAAAAGTTCGAATCACTGATGCATGTTCAGTTGTGTTTGTTCTTGACCTCAAGTCATGATTTTTGATGGAATTGCGCCAATTTTTTTCATGAGTGTCCGCCATATCAGAATGCATCAACACACCAAATATTTGTATTCTGAGGCTCATACGTTTGAGGATAGCTCCTATTGGGTAAAAGTCATGCTTGTGAAAAGTTCGAATCAATGATTCATGTTCAGTTGTGTTTGTTCTTGATCTCAAGTCATGATTTTTGATGGAATTGCGCCAGTTTTTTTCATGAGTTTCGGCCATATAAGAATGCATCAACACACCAAATATGTGTATTCTGAGGCTCATACGTTTGAGGATAGCTCCTATTGCGTAAAAGTCATTCTGGTGAAAAAGTTCGAATCACTGATGAATGTTCAGTTGTGTTTGTTCTTGATCTCAAGTCATGATTTTTGATGGAATTGCGCCAATTTTTTTCATGAGTGTCGGCCATATCAGAATGCATCTACACACCAAATATGTGTATTCTGAGGCTCATACGTTTGAGGATAGCTCCTATTGGGTAAAAGTCATTCTGGTGAAAAAGTTCGAATCACAGATGCATGTTCAGTTGTGTTTGTTCTTGACCTCAAGTCATGATTTTTGATGGAATTGCGCCAATTTTTTTCATGAGTGTCGGCCATATCAGAATGCATGCACACACCAAATATGTGTATTCTGAGGCTGATACGTTTGAGGATAGCTCCTATTGGGTCATTCTGTTGAAAAGATTCGAATCACAGATGCATGTTCAGTTGTGTTTGTTCTTGATCTCAAGTCATGAATTTTGATGGAATTGCGCCAATTTTTTTCATGAGTGTCCGCCATATCAGAATGCATCAACACACCAAATATTTGTATTCTGAGGCTCATACGTTTGAGGATAGCTCCTATTGGGTAAAAGTCATGCGTGTGAAAAGTTCGAATCAATGATTCATGTTCAGTTGTGTTTGTTCTTGATCTCAAGTCATGATTTTTGATGGAATTGCGCCAATTTTTTTCATGAGTGTCGGCCATATCAGAATGCATCAACACACCAAATATGTGTATTCTGAGGCTCATACGTTTCAGGATAGCTCCTATTGCGTAAAAGTCATGCTTGTGAAAAAGTTCGTATCACTGATGCATGTTCAGTTGTGTTTGTTCTTGATCTCAAGTCATGTTTTTTGATGGAATTGCGCCAATTGTTTTCATGAGAGTCGGCCATATCAGAATGCATCGACCCACCAAATATGTGTATTCTGAGGCTCATACGTTTGAGGATAGCTCCTATTGCGTAAATGTCATGCTGGTGAAAAAGTTCGAATCACTGATGAATGTTCAGTTGTGTTTGTTCTTGATCTCAAGTCATGATTTTTGATGGAATTGCGCCAATTTTTTTCATGAGTGTCCGCCATATCAGAATGCATCGACACACCAAATATGTGTATTCTGAGGCTCATACGTTTGAGGATAGCTCCTATTGGGTAAAAGTCATTCTGGTGAAAAAGTTCGAATCACAGATGCATGTTCAGTTGTGTTTGTTCTTGACCTCAAGTCATGATTTTTGATGGAATTGCGCCAATTTTTTTCATGAGTGTCGGCCATATCAGAATGCATGCACACACCAAATATGTGTATTCTGAGGCTGATACGTTTGAGGATAGCTCCTATTGTGTCATTCTGTGAAAAAATTCCAATCACTGATGCATGTTCAGTTGTGTTTGTTCTTGATCTCAAGTCATGAATTTTGATGGAATTGCGCCAATCTTTTTCATGAGTTTCGGCCATATCAGAATGCATCAACACACCAAATATGTGTATTCTGAGGCTCATACGTTTGAGGATAGCTCCTATTGCGTAAATGTCATGCTGGTGAAAAAGTTCGTATCACGGATGCATGTTCAGTTGTGTTTGTTCTTGATCTCAAGTCATGTTTTTTGATGGAATTGCGCCAATTGTTTTAATGAGAGTCGGCCATATCAGAATGCATCGACACACCAAATATGTGTATTCTGAGGCTCATACGTTTGAGGATAGCTCCTATTGGGTAAAAGTCATTCTGGTGAAAAAGTTCGAATCACTGATGCATGTTCAGTTGTGTTTGTTCTTGACCTCAAGTCATGATTTTTGATGGAATTGCGCCAATTTTTTTCATGAGTGTCGGCCATATCAGAATGCATCAACACACCAAATATGTGTATTCTGAGGCTCATACGTTTGAGGATAGCTCCTATTGCGTAAATGTCATGCTGGTGAAAAAGTTCGAATCACTGAATTCATGTTCAGTTGTGTTTGTTTTTGATCTCAAGTCATGATTTTTGATGGAATTGCGCCAATTTTTTTCATAAGTGTCCGCCATATAAGAATGCATCAACACACCAAATATGTGTATTCTGAGGCTCATACGTTTGAGGATAGCTCCTATTGCGTAAAAGTCATTCTGGTGAAAAAGTTCGTATCACGGATGCATGTTCAGTTGTGTTTGTTCTTGACCTCAAGTCATGATTTTTGATGGAATTGCGCCAATCTCTTTCATGAGTGTCGGCCATATCAGAATGCATCAACACACCAAATATGTGTATTCTGAGGCTCATACGTTTGAGGATAGCTCCTATTGGGTAAAAGTCATGCTTGTGAAAAGTTCGAATCAATGATTCATGTTCAGTTGTGTTTGTTCTTGATCTCAAGTCATGATTTTTGATGGAATTGCGCCAGTTTTTTTATGAGTTTCGGCCATATAAGAATGCATCAACACACCAAATATGTGTATTCTGAGGCTCATACGTTTGAGGATAGCTCCTATTGCGTAAAAGTCATTCTGGTGAAAAAGTTCGAATCACTGATGAATGTTCAGTTGTGTTTGTTCTTGATCTCAAGTCATGATTTTTGATGGAATTGCGCCAATTTTTTTCATGAGTGTCCGCCATATCAGAATGCATCTACACACCAAATATGTGTATTCTGAGGCTCATACGTTTGAGGATAGCTCCTATTGGGTAAAAGTCATTCTGGTGAAAAAGTTCGAATCACAGATGCATGTTCAGTTGTGTTTGTTCTTGACCTCAAGTCATGATTTTTGATGGAATTGCGCCAATTTTTTTCATGAGTGTCGGCCATATCAGAATGCATGCACACACCAAATATGTGTATTCTGAGGCTGATACGTTTGAGGATAGCTCCTATTGGGTCATTCTGTTGAAAAGATTCGAATCACAGATGCATGTTCAGTTGTGTTTGTTCTTGATCTCAAGTCATGAATTTTGATGGAATTGCGCCAATTTTTTTCATGAGTGTCGGCCATATCAGAATGCATCAACACACCAAATATGTGTATTCTGAGGCTCATACGTTTGAGGATAGCTCCTATTGCGTAAATGTCATGCTGGTGAAAAAGTTCGAATCACTGATTCATGTTCAGTTGTGTTTGTTCTTGATCTCAAGTCATGTTTTTTGATGGAATTGCGCCAATTGTTTTAATGAGAGTCGGTCATATCAGAATGCATCGACACACCAAATATGTGTAATCTGAGGCTCATACGTTTGAGGATAGCTCCTATTGCGTAAATGTCATGCTGGTGAAAAAGTTCGAATCACTGAATTCATGTTCAGTTGTGTTTGTTCTTGATCTCAAGTCATGATTTTTGATGGAATTGCGCCAATTTTTTTCATAAGTGTCCGCCATATAAGAATGCATCAACACACCAAATATGTGTATTCTGAGGCTCATACGTTTGAGGATAGCTCCTATTGCGTAAAAGTCATTCTGGTGAAAAAGTTCGTATCACGGATGCATGTTCAGTTGTGTTTGTTCTTGATCTCAAGTCATGATTTTTGATGGAATTGCGCCAATTTTTTTCATGAGTGTCGGCCATATCAGAATGCATCAACACACCAAATATGTGTATTCTGAGGCTCATACGTTTGAGGATAGCTCCTATTGGGTCATTCTGGTGAAAAAATTCGAATCACAGATGCATGTTCAGTTGTGTTTGTTCTTGACCTCAAGTCATAAATTTTGATGGAATTGCGCCAATCTTTTTCATGAGTGTCGGCCATATCAGAATGTATCAACACACCAAATATGTGTATTCTGAGGCTCATACGTTTGAGGATAGCTCCTATTGCGTAAATGTCATGCTGGTGAAAAAGTTCGAATCACTGATGCATGTTCAGTTGTGTTTGTTCTTGATCTCAAGTCATGATTTTTGATGGAATTGCGCCAATTTTTTTCATGAGTGTCGGCCATATCAGAATGCATCAACACACCAAATATGTGTATTCTGAGGCTCATACGTTTGAGGATAGCTCCTATTGGGTAAAAGTCATTCTGGTGAAAAAGTTCGAATCACTGATGCATGTTCAGTTGTGTTTGTTCTTGACCTCAAGTCATGATTTTTGATGGAATTGCGCCAATTTTTTTCATGAGTGTCGGCCATATCAGAATGCATCAACACACCAAATATGTGTATTCTGAGGCTCATACGTTTGAGGATAGCTCCTATTGCGTAAATGTCATGCTTGTGAAAAAGTTCGAATCACTGATGAATGTTCAGTTGTGTTTGATCTTGATCTCAAGTCATAAATTTTGATGGAATTGCGCCAATCTTTTTCATGAGTGTCGGCCATATCAGAATGTATCAACACACCAAATATGTGTATTCTGAGGCTCATACGTTTGAGGATAGCTCCTATTGCGTAAATGTCATGCTGGTGAAAAAGTTCGAATCACTGATGCATGTTCAGTTGTGTTTGTTCTTGATCTCAAGTCATGATTTTTGATGGAATTGCGCCAATTTTTTTCATGAGTGTCGGCCATATCAGAATGCATCAACACACCAAATATGTGTATTCTGAGGCTCATACGTTTGAGGATAGCTCCTATTGGGTAAAAGTCATTCTGGTGAAAAAGTTCGAATCACTGATGCATGTTCAGTTGTGTTTGTTCTTGACCTCAAGTCATGATTTTTGATGGAATTGCGCCAATTTTTTTCATGAGTGTCGGCCATATCAGAATGCATCAACACACCAAATATGTGTATTCTGAGGCTCATACGTTTGAGGATAGCTCCTATTGGGTAAAAGTCATTCTGGTGAAAAAGTTCGAATCACAGATGCATGTTCAGTTGTGTTTGTTCTTGACCTCAAGTCATGATTTTTGATGGAATTGCGCCAATTTTTTTCATGAGTGTCGGCCATATCAGAATGCATGCACACACCAAATATGTGTATTCTGAGGCTGATACGTTTGAGGATAGCTCCTATTGGGTCATTCTGTTGAAAAGATTCGAATCACAGATGCATGTTCAGTTGTGTTTGTTCTTGATCTCAAGTCATGAATTTTGATGGAATTGCGCCAATTTTTTTCATGAGTGTCGGCCATATCAGAATGCATCAACACACCAAATATGTGTATTCTGAGGCTCATACGTTTGAGGATAGCTCCTATTGCGTAAATGTCATGCTTGTGAAAAAGTTCGAATCACTGATTCATGTTCAGTTGTGTTTGTTCTTGATCTCAAGTCATGTTTTTTGATGGAATTGCGCCAATTGTTTTAATGAGAGTCGGTCATATCAGAATGCATCGACACACCAAATATGTGTAATCTGAGGCTCATACGTTTGAGGATAGCTCCTATTGCGTAAATGTCATGCTGGTGAAAAAGTTCGAATCACTGAATTCATGTTCAGTTGTGTTTGTTCTTGATCTCAAGTCATGATTTTTGATGGAATTGCGCCAATTTTTTTCATAAGTGTCCGCCATATAAGAATGCATCAACACACCAAATATGTGTATTCTGAGGCTCATACGTTTGAGGATAGCTCCTATTGCGTAAAAGTCATTCTGGTGAAAAAGTTCGTATCACGGATGCATGTTCAGTTGTGTTTGTTCTTGATCTCAAGTCATGATTTTTGATGGAATTGCGCCAATTTTTTTCATGAGTGTCGGCCATATCAGAATGCATCAACACACCAAATATGTGTATTCTGAGGCTCATACGTTTGAGGATAGCTCCTATTGGGTCATTCTGGTGAAAAAATTCGAATCACAGATGCATGTTCAGTTGTGTTTGTTCTTGACCTCAAGTCATAAATTTTGATGGAATTGCGCCAATCTTTTTCATGAGTGTCGGCCATATCAGAATGTATCAACACACCAAATATGTGTATTCTGAGGCTCATACGTTTGAGGATAGCTCCTATTGCGTAAATGTCATGCTGGTGAAAAAGTTCGAATCACTGATGCATGTTCAGTTGTGTTTGTTCTTGATCTCAAGTCATGATTTTTGATGGAATTGCGCCAATTTTTTTCATGAGTGTCGGCCATATCAGAATGCATCAACACACCAAATATGTGTATTCTGAGGCTCATACGTTTGAGGATAGCTCCTATTGGGTAAAAGTCATTCTGGTGAAAAAGTTCGAATCACTGATGCATGTTCAGTTGTGTTTGTTCTTGACCTCAAGTCATGATTTTTGATGGAATTGCGCCAATTTTTTTCATGAGTGTCGGCCATATCAGAATGCATCAACACACCAAATATGTGTATTCTGAGGCTCATACGTTTGAGGATAGCTCCTATTGCGTAAATGTCATGCTTGTGAAAAAGTTCGAATCACTGATGAATGTTCAGTTGTGTTTGATCTTGATCTCAAGTCATAAATTTTGATGGAATTGCGCCAATCTTTTTCATGAGTGTCGGCCATATCAGAATGTATCAACACACCAAATATGTGTATTCTGAGGCTCATACGTTTGAGGATAGCTCCTATTGCGTAAATGTCATGCTGGTGAAAAAGTTCGAATCACTGATGCATGTTCAGTTGTGTTTGTTCTTGATCTCAAGTCATGATTTTTGATGGAATTGCGCCAATTTTTTTCATGAGTGTCGGCCATATCAGAATGCATCAACACACCAAATATGTGTATTCTGAGGCTCATACGTTTGAGGATAGCTCCTATTGGGTAAAAGTCATTCTGGTGAAAAAGTTCGAATCACTGATGCATGTTCAGTTGTGTTTGTTCTTGACCTCAAGTCATGATTTTTGATGGAATTGCGCCAATTTTTTTCATGAGTGTCGGCCATATCAGAATGCATCAACACACCAAATATGTGTATTCTGAGGCTCATACGTTTGAGGATAGCTCCTATTGCGTAAATGTCATGCTGGTGAAAAAGTTCGAATCACTGATGAATGTTCAGTTGTGTTTGTTCTTGACCTCAAGTCATGATTTTTGATGGAATTGCGCCAATTTTTTTCATGAGTGTCGGCCATATCAGAATGCATGCACACATCAAATATGTGTATTCTGAGGCTGATACGTTTCAGGATAGCTCCTATTGTGTCATTCTGGTGAAAAAATTCGAATCACAGATGCATGCTCAGTTGTGTTTGTTCTTGATCTCAAGTCATGAATTTTGATGGAATTGCGCCAATCTTTTTCATGAGTTTCGGCCATATCAGAATGCATCAACACACCAAATATGTGTATTCTGAGGCTCATACGTTTGAGGATAGCTCCTATTGCGTAAATGTCATGCTTGTGAAAAAGTTCGTATCACGGATGCATGTTCAGTTGTGTTTGTTCTTGATCTCAAGTCATGTTTTTTGATGGAATTGCGCCAATTTTTTTAATGAGAGTCGGCCATATCAGAATGCATCGACACACCAAATATGTGTATTCTGAGGCTCATACGTTTGAGGATAGCTCCTATTGGGTAAAAGTCATTCTGGTGAAAAAGTTCGAATCACTGATGCATGTTCAGTTGTGTTTGTTCTTGACCTCAAGTCATGAATTTTGATGGAATTGCGCCAATCTTTTTCATGAGTGTCGGCCATATCAGAATGTATCAACACACCAAATATGTGTATTCTGAGGCTCATACGTTTGAGGATAGCTCCTATTGGGTAAATGTCATGCTTGTGAAAAAGTTCGAATCACTGATGCATGTTCAGTTGTGTTTGTTCTTGATCTCAAGTCATGATTTTTGATGGAATTGCGCCAATTTTTTTCATGAGTGTCGGCCATATCAGAATGCATCAACACACCAAATATGTGTATTCTGAGGCTCATACGTTTGAGGATAGCTCCTATTGCGTAAATGTCATGCTGGTTAAAAAGTTCGAATCACTGAATTCATGTTCAGTTGTGTTTGTTCTTGATCTCAAGTCATGATTTTTGATGGAATTGCGCCAATTTTTTTCATGAGTGTCGGCCATATCAGAATGCATCAACACACCAAATATGTGTATTCTGAGGCTCATACGTTTGAGGATAGCTCCTATTGCGTAAAAGTCATGCTTGTGAAAAAGTTCGTATCACGGATGCATGTTCTGTTGTGTTTGTTCTTGATCTCAAGTCATGATTTTTGATGGAATTGAGCCAATTTTTTTCATGAGTGTCGGCCATATCAGAATGCATGCACACACCAAATATGTGTATTCTGAGGCTGATACGTTTGAGGATAGCTCCTATTGGGTCATTCTGGTGAAAAAATTCGAATCACAGATGCATGTTCAGTTGTGTTTGTTCTTGATCTCAAGTCATGAATTTTGATGGAATTGCGCCAATCTTTTTCATGAGTGTCGGCCATATCAGAATGCATCTACACACCAAATATGTGTATTCTGAGGCTCATACGTTTGAGGATAGCTCCTATTGGGTAAAAGTCATTCTGGTGAAAAAGTTCGAATCACTGATGCATGTTCAGTTGTGTTTGTTGTTGACCTCAAGTCATGATTTTTGATGGAATTGCGCCAATTTTTTTGATGAGTGTCGGCCATATCAGAATGCATCAACACACCAAATATGTGTATTTTGAGGCTGATACGTTTGAGGATAGCTCCTATTGCGTAAATGTCATGCTGGTGAAAAAGTTCGAATCACTGAATTCATGTTCAGTTGTGTTTGTTCTTGATCTCAAGTCATGATTTTTGATGGAATTGCGCCAATTTCTTTGATGAGTGTCGGCCATATCAGAATGCATCAACACACCAAATATGTGTATTCTGAGGCTGATACGTTTGAGGATAGCTCCTATTAGGTGATTCTGGTGAAAAAATTCGAATCACTGATGCATGTTCAGTTGTGTTTGTTTTTGACCTCAAGTCATGATTTTTGATGGAATTGCGCCAATTTTTTTCATGAGTGTCGGCCATATCAGAATGCATCAACACACCAAATATGTGTATTCTGAGCCTCATACGTTTGAGGATAGCTCCTATTGCGTAAATGTGATGCTGGTGAAAAAGTTCGTATCACGGATGCATGTTCAGTTGTGTTTGTTCTTGATCTCAAGTCATGATTTTTGATGGAATTGCGCCAATTGTTTGAATGAGAGTCGGCCATATCAGAATGCATCGACAAAGCAAATATGTGTATTCTGAGGCTCATACGTTTGAGGATAGCTCCTATTGGGTAAAAGTCATTCTGGTGAAAAAGTTCGAATCACTGATGCATGTTCAGTTGTGTTTGTTCTTGACCTCAAGTCATGATTTTTGATGGAATTGCGCCAATTTTTTTCATGAGTGTCGGCCATATCAGAATGCATCAACACACCAAATATGTGTATTCTGAGGCTCATACGTTTCAGGAAAGCTCGTATTGCGTAAATGTCATGCTGGTGAAAAAGTTCGAATCACTGAATTCATGTTCAGTTGTGTTTGTTTTTGATCTCAAGTCATGATTTTTGATGGAATTGCGCCAATTTTTTTCATAAGTGTCCGCCATATAAGAATGCATCAACACACCAAATATGTGTATTCTGAGGCTCATACGTTTGAGGATAGCTCCTATTGCGTAAAAGTCATTCTGGTGAAAAAGTTCGTATCACGGATGCATGTTCAGTTGTGTTTGTTCTTGATCTCAAGTCATGATTTTTGATGGAATTGCGCCAATTTTTTTCATGAGTGTCGGCCATATCAGAATGCATCAACACACCAAATATGTGTATTCTGAGGCTCATACGTTTGAGGATAGCTCCTATTGGGTAAAAGTCATTCTGGTGAAAAAGTTCGAATCACTGATGCATGTTCAGTTGTGTTTGTTCTTGACCTCAAGTCATGATTTTTGATGGAATTGCGCCAATTTTTTTCATGAGTGTCGGCCATATCAGAATGCATCAACACACCAAATATGTGTATTCTGAGGCTCATACGTTTGAGGATAGCTCCTATTGCGTAAATGTCATGCTGGTGAAAAAGTTCGAATCACTGATGAATGTTCAGTTGTGTTTGATCTTGATCTCAAGTCATGATTTTTGATGGAATTGCGCCAATTTTTTTCATGAGTGTCCGCCATATCAGAATGCATCGACACACCAAATATGTGTATTCTGAGGCTCATACGTTTGAGGATAGCTCCTATTGGGTAAAAGTCATTCTGGTGAAAAAGTTCGAATCACAGATGCATGTTCAGTTGTGTTTGTTGTTGACCTCAAGTCATGATTTTTGATGGAATTGCGCCAATTTTTTTCATGAGTGTCGGCCATATCAGAATGCATGCACACATCAAATATGTGTATTCTGAGGCTGATACGTTTCAGGATAGCTCCTATTGTGTCATTCTGGTGAAAAAATTCGAATCACAGATGCATGCTCAGTTGTGTTTGTTCTTGATCTCAAGTCATGAATTTTGATGGAATTGCGCCAATCTTTTTCATGAGTTTCGGCCATATCAGAATGCATCAACACACCAAATATGTGTATTCTGAGGCTCATACGTTTGAGGATAGCTCCTATTGCGTAAATGTCATGCTGGTGAAAAAGTTCGAATCACTGATTCATGTTCAGTTGTGTTTGTTCTTGATCTCAAGTCATGATTTTTGATGGAATTGCGCCAATTTTTTTCATGAGTGTCGGCCATATCAGAATGCATCAACACACCAAATATGTGTATTCTGAGGCTCATACGTTTGAGGATAGCTCCTATTGCGTAAAAGTCATGCTTGTGAAAAAGTTCGTATCACGGATGCATGTTCAGTTGTGTTTGTTCTTGATCTCAAGTCATGATTTTTGATGGAATTGCGCCAATTTTTTTCATAAGTGTCCGCCATATAAGAATGCATCAACACACCAAATATGTGTATTCTGAGGCTCATACGTTTGAGGATAGCTCCTATTGGGTAAAAGTCATTCTGGTGAAAAAGTTCGAATCACAGATGCATGTTCAGTTGTGTTTGTTCTTGACCTCAAGTCATGATTTTTGATGGAATTGCGCCAATTTTTTTCATGAGTGTCGGCCATATCAGAATGCATGCACACACCAAATATGTGTATTCTGAGGCTGATACGTTTGAGGATAGCTCCTATTGTGTCATTCTGTGAAAAAATTCCAATCACTGATGCATGTTCAGTTGTGTTTGTTCTTGATCTCAAGTCATGAATTTTGATGGAATTGCGCCAATCTTTTTCATGAGTTTCGGCCATATCAGAATGCATCAACACACCAAATATGTGTATTCTGAGGCTCATACGTTTGAGGATAGCTCCTATTGCGTAAATGTCATGCTGGTGAAAAAGTTCGTATCACGGATGCATGTTCAGTTGTGTTTGTTCTTGATCTCAAGTCATGTTTTTTGATGGAATTGCGCCAATTGTTTTAATGAGAGTCGGCCATATCAGAATGCATCGACACACCAAATATGTGTATTCTGAGGCTCATACGTTTGAGGATAGCTCCTATTGGGTAAAAGTCATTCTGGTGAAAAAGTTCGAATCACTGATGCATGTTCAGTTGTGTTTGTTCTTGACCTCAAGTCATGATTTTTGATGGAATTGCGCCAATTTTTTTCATGAGTGTCGGCCATATCAGAATGCATCAACACACCAAATATGTGTATTCTGAGGCTCATACGTTTGAGGATAGCTCCTATTGCGTAAATGTCATGCTGGTGAAAAAGTTCGAATCACTGAATTCATGTTCAGTTGTGTTTGTTTTTGATCTCAAGTCATGATTTTTGATGGAATTGCGCCAATTTTTTTCATAAGTGTCCGCCATATAAGAATGCATCAACACACCAAATATGTGTATTCTGAGGCTCATACGTTTGAGGATAGCTCCTATTGCGTAAAAGTCATTCTGGTGAAAAAGTTCGTATCACGGATGCATGTTCAGTTGTGTTTGTTCTTGACCTCAAGTCATGATTTTTGATGGAATTGCGCCAATCTCTTTCATGAGTGTCGGCCATATCAGAATGCATCAACACACCAAATATGTGTATTCTGAGGCTCATACGTTTGAGGATAGCTCCTATTGGGTAAAAGTCATGCTTGTGAAAAGTTCGAATCAATGATTCATGTTCAGTTGTGTTTGTTCTTGATCTCAAGTCATGATTTTTGATGGAATTGCGCCAGTTTTTTTATGAGTTTCGGCCATATAAGAATGCATCAACACACCAAATATGTGTATTCTGAGGCTCATACGTTTGAGGATAGCTCCTATTGCGTAAAAGTCATTCTGGTGAAAAAGTTCGAATCACTGATGAATGTTCAGTTGTGTTTGTTCTTGATCTCAAGTCATGATTTTTGATGGAATTGCGCCAATTTTTTTCATGAGTGTCCGCCATATCAGAATGCATCTACACACCAAATATGTGTATTCTGAGGCTCATACGTTTGAGGATAGCTCCTATTGGGTAAAAGTCATTCTGGTGAAAAAGTTCGAATCACAGATGCATGTTCAGTTGTGTTTGTTCTTGACCTCAAGTCATGATTTTTGATGGAATTGCGCCAATTTTTTTCATGAGTGTCGGCCATATCAGAATGCATGCACACACCAAATATGTGTATTCTGAGGCTGATACGTTTGAGGATAGCTCCTATTGGGTCATTCTGTTGAAAAGATTCGAATCACAGATGCATGTTCAGTTGTGTTTGTTCTTGATCTCAAGTCATGAATTTTGATGGAATTGCGCCAATTTTTTTCATGAGTGTCGGCCATATCAGAATGCATCAACACACCAAATATGTGTATTCTGAGGCTCATACGTTTGAGGATAGCTCCTATTGCGTAAATGTCATGCTGGTGAAAAAGTTCGAATCACTGATTCATGTTCAGTTGTGTTTGTTCTTGATCTCAAGTCATGTTTTTTTATGGAATTGCGCCAATTGTTTTAATGAGAGTCGGTCATATCAGAATGCATCGACACACCAAATATGTGTAATCTGAGGCTCATACGTTTGAGGATAGCTCCTATTGCGTAAATGTCATGCTGGTGAAAAAGTTCGAATCACTGAATTCATGTTCAGTTGTGTTTGTTCTTGATCTCAAGTCATGATTTTTGATGGAATTGCGCCAATTTTTTTCATAAGTGTCCGCCATATAAGAATGCATCAACACACCAAATATGTGTATTCTGAGGCTCATACGTTTGAGGATAGCTCCTATTGCGTAAAAGTCATTCTGGTGAAAAAGTTCGTATCACGGATGCATGTTCAGTTGTGTTTGTTCTTGATCTCAAGTCATGATTTTTGATGGAATTGCGCCAATTTTTTTCATGAGTGTCGGCCATATCAGAATGCATCAACACACCAAATATGTGTATTCTGAGGCTCATACGTTTGAGGATAGCTCCTATTGGGTCATTCTGGTGAAAAAATTCGAATCACAGATGCATGTTCAGTTGTGTTTGTTCTTGACCTCAAGTCATAAATTTTGATGGAATTGCGCCAATCTTTTTCATGAGTGTCGGCCATATCAGAATGTATCAACACACCAAATATGTGTATTCTGAGGCTCATACGTTTGAGGATAGCTCCTATTGCGTAAATGTCATGCTGGTGAAAAAGTTCGAATCACTGATGCATGTTCAGTTGTGTTTGTTCTTGATCTCAAGTCATGATTTTTGATGGAATTGCGCCAATTTTTTTCATGAGTGTCGGCCATATCAGAATGCATCAACACACCAAATATGTGTATTCTGAGGCTCATACGTTTGAGGATAGCTCCTATTGGGTAAAAGTCATTCTGGTGAAAAAGTTCGAATCACTGATGCATGTTCAGTTGTGTTTGTTCTTGACCTCAAGTCATGATTTTTGATGGAATTGCGCCAATTTTTTTCATGAGTGTCGGCCATATCAGAATGCATCAACACACCAAATATGTGTATTCTGAGGCTCATACGTTTGAGGATAGCTCCTATTGCGTAAATGTCATGCTTGTGAAAAAGTTCGTATCACTGATGAATGTTCAGTTGTGTTTGATCTTGATCTCAAGTCATAAATTTTGATGGAATTGCGCCAATCTTTTTCATGAGTGTCCGCCATATCAGAATGTATCAACACACCAAATATGTGTATTCTGAGGCTCATACGTTTGAGGATAGCTCCTATTGCGTAAATGTCATGCTGGTGAAAAAGTTCGAATCACTGATGCATGTTCAGTTGTGTTTGTTCTTGATCTCAAGTCATGATTTTTGATGGAATTGCGCCAATTTTTTTCATGAGTGTCGGCCATATCAGAATGCATCAACACACCAAATATGTGTATTCTGAGGCTCATACGTTTGAGGATAGCTCCTATTGGGTAAAAGTCATTCTGGTGAAAAAGTTCGAATCACTGATGCATGTTCAGTTGTGTTTGTTCTTGACCTCAAGTCATGATTTTTGATGGAATTGCGCCAATTTTTTTCATGAGTGTCGGCCATATCAGAATGCATCAACACACCAAATATGTGTATTCTGAGGCTCATACGTTTGAGGATAGCTCCTATTGGGTAAAAGTCATTCTGGTGAAAAAGTTCGAATCACAGATGCATGTTCAGTTGTGTTTGTTCTTGACCTCAAGTCATGATTTTTGATGGAATTGCGCCAATTTTTTTCATGAGTGTCGGCCATATCAGAATGCATGCACACACCAAATATGTGTATTCTGAGGCTGATACGTTTGAGGATAGCTCCTATTGGGTCATTCTGTTGAAAAGATTCGAATCACAGATGCATGTTCAGTTGTGTTTGTTCTTGATCTCAAGTCATGAATTTTGATGGAATTGCGCCAATTTTTTTCATGAGTGTCGGCCATATCAGAATGCATCAACACACCAAATATGTGTATTCTGAGGCTCATACGTTTGAGGATAGCTCCTATTGCGTAAATGTCATGCTTGTGAAAAAGTTCGAATCACTGATTCATGTTCAGTTGTGTTTGTTCTTGATCTCAAGTCATGTTTTTTGATGGAATTGCGCCAATTGTTTTAATGAGAGTCGGTCATATCAGAATGCATCGACACACCAAATATGTGTAATCTGAGGCTCATACGTTTGAGGATAGCTCCTATTGCGTAAATGTCATGCTGGTGAAAAAGTTCGAATCACTGAATTCATGTTCAGTTGTGTTTGTTCTTGATCTCAAGTCATGATTTTTGATGGAATTGCGCCAATTTTTTTCATAAGTGTCCGCCATATAAGAATGCATCAACACACCAAATATGTGTATTCTGAGGCTCATACGTTTGAGGATAGCTCCTATTGCGTAAAAGTCATTCTGGTGAAAAAGTTCGTATCACGGATGCATGTTCAGTTGTGTTTGTTCTTGATCTCAAGTCATGATTTTTGATGGAATTGCGCCAATTTTTTTCATGAGTGTCGGCCATATCAGAATGCATCAACACACCAAATATGTGTATTCTGAGGCTCATACGTTTGAGGATAGCTCCTATTGGGTCATTCTGGTGAAAAAATTCGAATCACAGATGCATGTTCAGTTGTGTTTGTTCTTGACCTCAAGTCATAAATTTTGATGGAATTGCGCCAATCTTTTTCATGAGTGTCGGCCATATCAGAATGTATCAACACACCAAATATGTGTATTCTGAGGCTCATACGTTTGAGGATAGCTCCTATTGCGTAAATGTCATGCTGGTGAAAAAGTTCGAATCACTGATGCATGTTCAGTTGTGTTTGTTCTTGATCTCAAGTCATGATTTTTGATGGAATTGCGCCAATTTTTTTCATGAGTGTCGGCCATATCAGAATGCATCAACACACCAAATATGTGTATTCTGAGGCTCATACGTTTGAGGATAGCTCCTATTGGGTAAAAGTCATTCTGGTGAAAAAGTTCGAATCACTGATGCATGTTCAGTTGTGTTTGTTCTTGACCTCAAGTCATGATTTTTGATGGAATTGCGCCAATTTTTTTCATGAGTGTCGGCCATATCAGAATGCATCAACACACCAAATATGTGTATTCTGAGGCTCATACGTTTGAGGATAGCTCCTATTGCGTAAATGTCATGCTTGTGAAAAAGTTCGAATCACTGATGAATGTTCAGTTGTGTTTGATCTTGATCTCAAGTCATAAATTTTGATGGAATTGCGCCAATCTTTTTCATGAGTGTCGGCCATATCAGAATGTATCAACACACCAAATATGTGTATTCTGAGGCTCATACGTTTGAGGATAGCTCCTATTGCGTAAATGTCATGCTGGTGAAAAAGTTCGAATCACTGATGCATGTTCAGTTGTGTTTGTTCTTGATCTCAAGTCATGATTTTTGATGGAATTGCGCCAATTTTTTTCATGAGTGTCGGCCATATCAGAATGCATCAACACACCAAATATGTGTATTCTGAGGCTCATACGTTTGAGGATAGCTCCTATTGGGTAAAAGTCATTCTGGTGAAAAAGTTCGAATCACTGATGCATGTTCAGTTGTGTTTGTTCTTGACCTCAAGTCATGATTTTTGATGGAATTGCGCCAATTTTTTTCATGAGTGTCGGCCATATCAGAATGCATCAACACACCAAATATGTGTATTCTGAGGCTCATACGTTTGAGGATAGCTCCTATTGCGTAAATGTCATGCTGGTGAAAAAGTTCGAATCACTGATGAATGTTCAGTTGTGTTTGTTCTTGACCTCAAGTCATGATTTTTGATGGAATTGCGCCAATTTTTTTCATGAGTGTCGGCCATATCAGAATGCATGCACACATCAAATATGTGTATTCTGAGGCTGATACGTTTCAGGATAGCTCCTATTGTGTCATTCTGGTGAAAAAATTCGAATCACAGATGCATGCTCAGTTGTGTTTGTTCTTGATCTCAAGTCATGAATTTTGATGGAATTGCGCCAATCTTTTTCATGAGTTTCGGCCATATCAGAATGCATCAACACACCAAATATGTGTATTCTGAGGCTCATACGTTTGAGGATAGCTCCTATTGCGTAAATGTCATGCTTGTGAAAAAGTTCGTATCACGGATGCATGTTCAGTTGTGTTTGTTCTTGATCTCAAGTCATGTTTTTTGATGGAATTGCGCCAATTTTTTTAATGAGAGTCGGCCATATCAGAATGCATCGACACACCAAATATGTGTATTCTGAGGCTCATACGTTTGAGGATAGCTCCTATTGGGTAAAAGTCATTCTGGTGAAAAAGTTCGAATCACTGATGCATGTTCAGTTGTGTTTGTTCTTGACCTCAAGTCATGAATTTTGATGGAATTGCGCCAATCTTTTTCATGAGTGTCGGCCATATCAGAATGTATCAACACACCAAATATGTGTATTCTGAGGCTCATACGTTTGAGGATAGCTCCTATTGGGTAAATGTCATGCTTGTGAAAAAGTTCGAATCACTGATGCATGTTCAGTTGTGTTTGTTCTTGATCTCAAGTCATGATTTTTGATGGAATTGCGCCAATTTTTTTCATGAGTGTCGGCCATATCAGAATGCATCAACACACCAAATATGTGTATTCTGAGGCTCATACGTTTGAGGATAGCTCCTATTGCGTAAATGTCATGCTGGTTAAAAAGTTCGAATCACTGAATTCATGTTCAGTTGTGTTTGTTCTTGATCTCAAGTCATGATTTTTGATGGAATTGCGCCAATTTTTTTCATGAGTGTCGGCCATATCAGAATGCATCAACACACCAAATATGTGTATTCTGAGGCTCATACGTTTGAGGATAGCTCCTATTGCGTAAAAGTCATGCTTGTGAAAAAGTTCGTATCACGGATGCATGTTCTGTTGTGTTTGTTCTTGATCTCAAGTCATGATTTTTGATGGAATTGAGCCAATTTTTTTCATGAGTGTCGGCCATATCAGAATGCATGCACACACCAAATATGTGTATTCTGAGGCTGATACGTTTGAGGATAGCTCCTATTGGGTCATTCTGGTGAAAAAATTCGAATCACAGATGCATGTTCAGTTGTGTTTGTTCTTGATCTCAAGTCATGAATTTTGATGGAATTGCGCCAATCTTTTTCATGAGTGTCGGCCATATCAGAATGCATCTACACACCAAATATGTGTATTCTGAGGCTCATACGTTTGAGGATAGCTCCTATTGGGTAAAAGTCATTCTGGTGAAAAAGTTCGAATCACTGATGCATGTTCAGTTGTGTTTGTTGTTGACCTCAAGTCATGATTTTTGATGGAATTGCGCCAATTTTTTTGATGAGTGTCGGCCATATCAGAATGCATCAACACACCAAATATGTGTATTTTGAGGCTGATACGTTTGAGGATAGCTCCTATTGCGTAAATGTCATGCTGGTGAAAAAGTTCGAATCACTGAATTCATGTTCAGTTGTGTTTGTTCTTGATCTCAAGTCATGATTTTTGATGGAATTGCGCCAATTTCTTTGATGAGTGTCGGCCATATCAGAATGCATCAACACACCAAATATGTGTATTCTGAGGCTGATACGTTTGAGGATAGCTCCTATTAGGTGATTCTGGTGAAAAAATTCGAATCACTGATGCATGTTCAGTTGTGTTTGTTTTTGACCTCAAGTCATGATTTTTGATGGAATTGCGCCAATTTTTTTCATGAGTGTCGGCCATATCAGAATGCATCAACACACCAAATATGTGTATTCTGAGCCTCATACGTTTGAGGATAGCTCCTATTGCGTAAATGTGATGCTGGTGAAAAAGTTCGTATCACGGATGCATGTTCAGTTGTGTTTGTTCTTGATCTCAAGTCATGATTTTTGATGGAATTGCGCCAATTGTTTGAATGAGAGTCGGCCATATCAGAATGCATCGACAAAGCAAATATGTGTATTCTGAGGCTCATACGTTTGAGGATAGCTCCTATTGGGTAAAAGTCATTCTGGTGAAAAAGTTCGAATCACTGATGCATGTTCAGTTGTGTTTGTTCTTGACCTCAAGTCATGATTTTTGATGGAATTGCGCCAATTTTTTTCATGAGTGTCGGCCATATCAGAATGCATCAACACACCAAATATGTGTATTCTGAGGCTCATACGTTTCAGGAAAGCTCGTATTGCGTAAATGTCATGCTGGTGAAAAAGTTCGAATCACTGAATTCATGTTCAGTTGTGTTTGTTTTTGATCTCAAGTCATGATTTTTGATGGAATTGCGCCAATTTTTTTCATAAGTGTCCGCCATATAAGAATGCATCAACACACCAAATATGTGTATTCTGAGGCTCATACGTTTGAGGATAGCTCCTATTGCGTAAAAGTCATTCTGGTGAAAAAGTTCGTATCACGGATGCATGTTCAGTTGTGTTTGTTCTTGATCTCAAGTCATGATTTTTGATGGAATTGCGCCAATTTTTTTCATGAGTGTCGGCCATATCAGAATGCATCAACACACCAAATATGTGTATTCTGAGGCTCATACGTTTGAGGATAGCTCCTGTTGGGTAAAAGTCATTCTGGTGAAAAAGTTCGAATCACTGATGCATGTTCAGTTGTGTTTGTTCTTGACCTCAAGTCATGATTTTTGATGGAATTGCGCCAATTTTTTTCATGAGTGTCGGCCATATCAGAATGCATCAACACACCAAATATGTGTATTCTGAGGCTCATACGTTTGAGGATAGCTCCTATTGCGTAAATGTCATGCTGGTGAAAAAGTTCGAATCACTGATGAATGTTCAGTTGTGTTTGATCTTGATCTCAAGTCATGATTTTTGATGGAATTGCGCCAATTTTTTTCATGAGTGTCCGCCATATCAGAATGCATCGACACACCAAATATGTGTATTCTGAGGCTCATACGTTTGAGGATAGCTCCTATTGGGTAAAAGTCATTCTGGTGAAAAAGTTCGAATCACAGATGCATGTTCAGTTGTGTTTGTTGTTGACCTCAAGTCATGATTTTTGATGGAATTGCGCCAATTTTTTTCATGAGTGTCGGCCATATCAGAATGCATGCACACATCAAATATGTGTATTCTGAGGCTGATACGTTTCAGGATAGCTCCTATTGTGTCATTCTGGTGAAAAAATTCGAATCACAGATGCATGCTCAGTTGTGTTTGTTCTTGATCTCAAGTCATGAATTTTGATGGAATTGCGCCAATCTTTTTCATGAGTTTCGGCCATATCAGAATGCATCAACACACCAAATATGTGTATTCTGAGGCTCATACGTTTGAGGATAGCTCCTATTGCGTAAATGTCATGCTGGTGAAAAAGTTCGAATCACTGATTCATGTTCAGTTGTGTTTGTTCTTGATCTCAAGTCATGATTTTTGATGGAATTGCGCCAATTTTTTTCATGAGTGTCGGCCATATCAGAATGCATCAACACACCAAATATGTGTATTCTGAGGCTCATACGTTTGAGGATAGCTCCTATTGCGTAAAAGTCATGCTTGTGAAAAAGTTCGTATCACGGATGCATGTTCAGTTGTGTTTGTTCTTGATCTCAAGTCATGTTTTTTGATGGAATTGCGCCAATTTTTTTCATAAGTGTCCGCCATATAAGAATGCATCAACACACCAAATATGTGTATTCTGAGGCTCATACGTTTGAGGATAGCTCCTATTGCGTAAAAGTCATTCTGGTGAAAAAGTTCGAATCACTGATGCATGTTCAGTTGTGTTTGTTCTTGACCTCAAGTCATGATTTTTGATGGAATTGCGCCAATTTTTTTCATGAGTGTCGGCCATATCAGAATGCATCAACACACCAAATATGTGTATTCTGAGGCTCATACGTTTCAGGATAGCTCCTATTGCGTAAATGTCATGCTGGTGAAAAAGTTCGAATCACTGAATTCATGTTCAGTTGTGTTTGTTTTTGATCTCAAGTCATGATTTTTGATGGAATTGCGCCAATTTTTTTCATAAGTGTCCGCCATATAAGAATGCATCAACACACCAAATATGTGTATTCTGAGGCTCATACGTTTGAGGATAGCTCCTATTGCGTAAAAGTCATTCTGGTGAAAAAGTTCGTATCACGAATGCATGTTCAGTTGTGTTTGTTCTTGATCTCAAGTCATGATTTTTGATGGAATTGCGCCAATTTTTTTGATGAGTGTCGGCCATATCAGAATGCATCAACACACCAAATATGTGTATTCTGAGGCTCATACGTTTCAGGATAGCTCCTATTGGGTAAAAGTCATTCTGGTGAAAAAGTTCGAATCACTGATGCATGTTCAGTTGTGTTTGTTGTTGACCTCAAGTCATGATTTTTGATGGAATTGCGCCAATTTTTTTCATAAGTGTCCGCCATATAAGAATGCATCAACACACCAAATATGTGTATTCTGAGGCTGATACGTTTGAGGATAGCTCCTATTGGGTCATTCTGGTGAAAAAATTCGAATCACAGATGCATGTTCAGTTGTGTTTGTTCTTGATCTCAAGTCATGAATTTTGATGGAATTGCGCCAATCTTTTTCATGAGTGTCGGCCATATCAGAATGCATCAACACACCAAATATGTGTATTCTGAGCCTCATACGTTTGAGGATAGCTCCTATTGCGTAAATGTGATGCTGGTGAAAAAATTCGAATCACGGATGCATGTTCAGTTGTGTTTGTTCTTGATCTCAAGTCATGATTTTTGATGGAATTGCGCCAAGTTTTTTCATGAGTGTCGGCCATATAAGAATGTATCAACACACCAAATATGTGTATTCTGAGGCTCATACGTTTGAGGATAGCTCCTATTGCGTAAAAGTCATTCTGGTGAAAAAGTTCGTATCACGGATGCATGTTCAGTTGTGTTTGTTCTTGATCTCAAGTCATGTTTTTTGATGGAATTGCGCCAATTGTTTTAATGAGAGTCGGCCATATCAGAATGCATCGACACAGCAAATATGTGTATTCTGAGGCTCATACGTTTGAGGATAGCTCCTATTGGGTAAAAGTCATTCTGGTGAAAAAGTTCGAATCACTGATGCATGTTCAGTTGTGTTTGTTCTTGACCTCAAGTCATGATTTTTGATGGAATTGCGCCAATTTTTTTCATGAGTGTCGGCCATATCAGAATGCATCAACACACCAAATATGTGTATTCTGAGGCTCATACGTTTCAGGAAAGCTCCTATTGCGTAAATGTCATGCTGGTGAAAAAGTTCGAATCACTGAATTCATGTTCAGTTGTGTTTGTTTTTGATCTCAAGTCATGATTTTTGATGGAATTGCGCCAATTTTTTTCATAAGTGTCCGCCATATAAGAATGCATCAACACACCAAATATGTGTATTCTGAGGCTGATACGTTTGAGGATAGCTCCTATTGGGTCATTCTGGTGAAAAAATTCGAATCACAGATGCATGTTCAGTTGTGTTTGTTCTTGATCTCAAGTCATGAATTTTGATGGAATTGCGCCAATCTTTTTCATGAGTGTCGGCCATATCAGAATGCATCAACACACCAAATATGTGTATTCTGAGGCTCATACGTTTGAGGATAGCTCCTATTGCGTAAATGTCATGCTGGTTAAAAAGTTCGAATCACTGATTCATGTTCAGTTGTGTTTGTTCTTGATCTCAAGTCATGATTTTTGATGGAATTGCGCCAATTTTTTTCATGAGTGTCGGCCATATCAGAATGCATCAACACACCAAATATGTGTATTCTGAGGCTCATACGTTTCAGGATAGCTCCTATTGGGTAAAAGTCATTCTGGTGAAAAAGTTCGAATCACTGATGCATGTTCAGTTGTGTTTGTTCTTGATCTCAAGTCATGATTTTTGATGGAATTGCGCCAATTTTTGTCATGAGTGTCGGCCATATCAGAATGCATCAACACACCAAATATGTGTATTCTGAGGCTCATACGTTTGAGGATAGCTCCTATTGGGTAAAAGTCATTCTGGTGAAAAAGTTCGAATCACTGATGCATGTTCAGTTGTGTTTGTTCTTGACCTCAAGTCATGATTTTTGATGGAATTGCGCCAATTTTTTTCATGAGTGTCGGCCATATCAGAATGCATCAACACACCAAATATGTGTATTCTGAGGCTCATACGTTTGAGGATAGCTCCTATTGCGTAAATGTCATGCTGGTGAAAAAGTTCGAATCACTGATGAATGTTCAGTTGTGTTTGATCTTGATCTCAAGTCATGATTTTTGATGGAATTGCGCCAATTTTTTTCATGAGTGTCCGCCATATCAGAATGCATCGACACACCAAATATGTGTATTCTGAGGCTCATACGTTTGAGGATAGCTCCTATTGCGTAAAAGTCATTCTGGTGAAAAAGTTCGAATCACAGATGCATGTTCAGTTGTGTTTGTTGTTGACCTCAAGTCATGATTTTTGATGGAATTGCGCCAATTTTTTTCATGAGTGTCGGCCATATCAGAATGCATGCACACATCAAATATGTGTATTCTGAGGCTGATACGTTTCAGGATAGCTCCTATTTTGTCATTCTGGTGAAAAAATTCGAATCACAGATGCATGCTCAGTTGTGTTTGTTCTTGATCTCAAGTCATGAATTTTGATGGAATTGCGCCAATCTTTTTCATGAGTTTCGGCCATATCAGAATGCATCAACACACCAAATATGTGTATTCTGAGGCTCATACGTTTGAGGATAGCTCCTATTGCGTAAATGTCATGCTGGTGAAAAAGTTCGAATCACTGATTCATGTTCAGTTGTGTTTGTTCTTGATCTCAAGTCATGATTTTTGATGGAATTGCGCCAATTTTTTTCATGAGTGTCGGCCATATCAGAATGCATCAACACACCAAATATGTGTATTCTGAGGCTCATACGTTTGAGGATAGCTCCTATTGCGTAAAAGTCATGCTTGTGAAAAAGTTCGTATCACGGATGCATGTTCAGTTGTGTTTGTTCTTGATCTCAAGTCATGTTTTTTGATGGAATTGCGCCAATTTTTTTCATAAGTGTCCGCCATATAAGAATGCATCAACACACCAAATATGTGTATTCTGAGGCTCATACGTTTGAGGATAGCTCCTATTGCGTAAAAGTCATTCTGGTGAAAAAGTTCGAATCACTGATGCATGTTCAGTTGTGTTTGTTCTTGACCTCAAGTCATGATTTTTGATGGAATTGCGCCAATTTTTTTCATGAGTGTCGGCCATATCAGAATGCATCAACACACCAAATATGTGTATTCTGAGGCTCATACGTTTCAGGATAGCTCCTATTGCGTAAATGTCATGCTGGTGAAAAAGTTCGAATCACTGAATTCATGTTCAGTTGTGTTTGTTTTTGATCTCAAGTCATGATTTTTGATGGAATTGCGCCAATTTTTTTCATAAGTGTCCGCCATATAAGAATGCATCAACACACCAAATATGTGTATTCTGAGGCTCATACGTTTGAGGATAGCTCCTATTGCGTAAAAGTCATTCTGGTGAAAAAGTTCGTATCACGAATGCATGTTCAGTTGTGTTTCTTCTTGATCTCAAGTCATGATTTTTGATGGAATTGCGCCAATTTTTTTCATGAGTGTCGGCCATATCAGAATGCATCAACACACCAAATATGTGTATTCTGAGGCTCATACGTTTGAGGATAGCTCCTATTGCGTCATTCTGGTGAAAAAATTCGAATCACAGATGCATGTTCAGTTGTGTTTGTTCTTGACCTCAAGTCATGAATTTTGATGGAATTGCGCCAATCTTTTTCATGAGTGTCGGCCATATCAGAATGTATCAACACACCAAATATGTGTATTCTGAGGCTCATACGTTTCAGGATAGCTCCTATTGCGTAAATGTCATGCTGGTTAAAAAGTTCGAATCACTGAATTCATGTTCAGTTGTGTTTGTTCTTGATCTCAAGTCATGATTTTTGATGGAATTGCGCCAATTTTTTTCATGAGTGTCGGCCATATCAGAATGCATCAACACACCAAATATGTGTATTCTGAGGCTCATACGTTTGAGGATAGCTCCTATTGCGTAAAAGTCATGCTTGTGAAAAAGTTCGTATCACGGATGCATGTTCTGTTGTGTTTGTTCTTGATCTCAAGTCATGATTTTTGATGGAATTGCGCCAATTTTTTTCATGAGTGTCGGCCATATCAGAATGCATCCACACACCAAATATGTGTATTCTGAGGCTGATACGTTTGAGGATAGCTCCTATTGGGTCATTCTGGTGAAAAAATTCGAATCACAGATGCATGTTCAGTTGTGTTTGTTCTTGATCTCAAGTCATGAATTTTGATGGAATTGCGCCAATCTTTTTCATGAGTGTCGGCCATATCAGAATGCATCAACACACCAAATATGTGTATTCTGAGGCTCATACGTTTGAGGATAGCTCCTATTGCGTAAATGTCATGCTGGTTAAAAAGTTCGAATCACTGATTCATGTTCAGTTGTGTTTGTTCTTGATCTCAAGTCATGATTTTTGATGGAATTGCGCCAATTTTTTTCATGAGTGTCGGCCATATCAGAATGCATCAACACACCAAATATGTGTATTCTGAGGCTCATACGTTTCAGGATAGCTCCTATTGGGTAAAAGTCATTCTGGTGAAAAAGTTCGAATCACTGATGCATGTTCAGTTGTGTTTGTTGTTGACCTCAAGTCATGATTTTTGATGGAATTGCGCCAATTTTTTTGATGAGTGTCGGCCATATCAGAATGCATCAACACACCAAATATGTGTATTTTGAGGCTGATACGTTTGAGGATAGCTCCTATTGCGTAAATGTCATGCTGGTGAAAAAGTTCGAATCACTGAATTCATGTTCAGTTGTTTTTGTTCTTGATCTCAAGTCATGATTTTTGATGGAATTGCGCCAATTTCTTTGATGAGTGTCGGCCATATCAGAATGCATCAACACACCAAATATGTGTATTCTGAGGCTGATACGTTTGAGGATAGCTCCTATTAGGTGATTCTGGTGAAAAAATTCGAATCACTGATGCATGTTCAGTTGTGTTTGTTTTTGACCTCAAGTCATGATTTTTGATGGAATTGCGCCAATTTTTTTCATGAGTGTCGGCCATATCAGAATGCATCAACACACCAAATATGTGTATTCTGAGCCTCATACGTTTGAGGATAGCTCCTATTGCGTAAATGTCATGCTGGTGAAAAAGTTCGTATCACGGATGCATGTTCAGTTGTGTTTGTTCTTGATCTCAAGTCATGATTTTTGATGGAATTGCGCCAAGTTTTTTCATGAGTGTCGGCCATATAAGAATGTATCAACACACCAAATATGTGTATTCTGAGGCTCATACGTTTGAGGATAGCTCCTATTGCGTAAAAGTCATTCTGGTGAAAAAGTTCGTATCACGGATGCATGTTCAGTTGTGTTTGTTCTTGATCTCAAGTCATGTTTTTTGATGGAATTGCGCCAATTGTTTTAATGAGAGTCGGCCATATCAGAATGCATCAACACAGCAAATATGTGTATTCTGAGGCTCATACGTTTGAGGATAGCTCCTATTGGGTAAAAGTCATTCTGGTGAAAAAGTTCGAATCACTGATGCATGTTCAGTTGTGTTTGTTCTTGACCTCAAGTCATGATTTTTGATGGAATTGCGCCAATTTTTTTCATGAGTGTCGGCCATATCAGAATGCATCAACACACCAAATATGTGTATTCTGAGGCTCATACGTTTCAGGAAAGCTCCTATTGCGTAAATGTCATGCTGGTGAAAAAGTTCGAATCACTGAATTCATGTTCAGTTGTGTTTGTTTTTGATCTCAAGTCATGATTTTTGATGGAATTGCGCCAATTTTTTTCATAAGTGTCCGCCATATAAGAATGCATCAACACACCAAATATGTGTATTCTGAGGCTCATACGTTTGAGGATAGCTCCTATTGCGTAAAAGTCATTCTGGTGAAAAAGTTCGAATCACTGATGCATGTTCAGTTGTGTTTGTTCTTGACCTCAAGTCATGATTTTTGATGGAATTGCGCCAATTTTTTTCATGAGTGTCGGCCATATCAGAATGCATCAACACACCAAATATGTGTATTCTGAGGCTCATACGTTTCAGGATAGCTCCTATTGCGTAAATGTCATGCTGGTGAAAAAGTTCGAATCACTGAATTCATGTTCAGTTGTGTTTGTTTTTGATCTCAAGTCATGATTTTTGATGGAATTGCGCCAATTTTTTTCATAAGTGTCCGCCATATAAGAATGCATCAACACACCAAATATGTGTATTCTGAGGCTCATACGTTTGAGGATAGCTCCTATTGCGTAAAAGTCATTCTGGTGAAAAAGTTCGTATCACGAATGCATGTTCAGTTGTGTTTCTTCTTGATCTCAAGTCATGATTTTTGATGGAATTGCGCCAATTTTTTTCATGAGTGTCGGCCATATCAGAATGCATCAACACACCAAATATGTGTATTCTGAGGCTCATACGTTTGAGGATAGCTCCTATTGCGTCATTCTGGTGAAAAAATTCGAATCACAGATGCATGTTCAGTTGTGTTTGTTCTTGACCTCAAGTCATGAATTTTGATGGAATTGCGCCAATCTTTTTCATGAGTGTCGGCCATATCAGAATGTATCAACACACCAAATATGTGTATTCTGAGGCTCATACGTTTCAGGATAGCTCCTATTGCGTAAATGTCATGCTGGTTAAAAAGTTCGAATCACTGAATTCATGTTCAGTTGTGTTTGTTCTTGATCTCAAGTCATGATTTTTGATGGAATTGCGCCAATTTTTTTCATGAGTGTCGGCCATATCAGAATGCATCAACACACCAAATATGTGTATTCTGAGGCTCATACGTTTGAGGATAGCTCCTATTGCGTAAAAGTCATGCTTGTGAAAAAGTTCGTATCACGGATGCATGTTCTGTTGTGTTTGTTCTTGATCTCAAGTCATGATTTTTGATGGAATTGCGCCAATTTTTTTCATGAGTGTCGGCCATATCAGAATGCATCCACACACCAAATATGTGTATTCTGAGGCTGATACGTTTGAGGATAGCTCCTATTGGGTCATTCTGGTGAAAAAATTCGAATCACAGATGCATGTTCAGTTGTGTTTGTTCTTGATCTCAAGTCATGAATTTTGATGGAATTGCGCCAATCTTTTTCATGAGTGTCGGCCATATCAGAATGCATCAACACACCAAATATGTGTATTCTGAGGCTCATACGTTTGAGGATAGCTCCTATTGCGTAAATGTCATGCTGGTTAAAAAGTTCGAATCACTGATTCATGTTCAGTTGTGTTTGTTCTTGATCTCAAGTCATGATTTTTGATGGAATTGCGCCAATTTTTTTCATGAGTGTCGGCCATATCAGAATGCATCAACACACCAAATATGTGTATTCTGAGGCTCATACGTTTCAGGATAGCTCCTATTGGGTAAAAGTCATTCTGGTGAAAAAGTTCGAATCACTGATGCATGTTCAGTTGTGTTTGTTGTTGACCTCAAGTCATGATTTTTGATGGAATTGCGCCAATTTTTTTGATGAGTGTCGGCCATATCAGAATGCATCAACACACCAAATATGTGTATTTTGAGGCTGATACGTTTGAGGATAGCTCCTATTGCGTAAATGTCATGCTGGTGAAAAAGTTCGAATCACTGAATTCATGTTCAGTTGTTTTTGTTCTTGATCTCAAGTCATGATTTTTGATGGAATTGCGCCAATTTCTTTGATGAGTGTCGGCCATATCAGAATGCATCAACACACCAAATATGTGTATTCTGAGGCTGATACGTTTGAGGATAGCTCCTATTAGGTGATTCTGGTGAAAAAATTCGAATCACTGATGCATGTTCAGTTGTGTTTGTTTTTGACCTCAAGTCATGATTTTTGATGGAATTGCGCCAATTTTTTTCATGAGTGTCGGCCATATCAGAATGCATCAACACACCAAATATGTGTATTCTGAGCCTCATACGTTTGAGGATAGCTCCTATTGCGTAAATGTCATGCTGGTGAAAAAGTTCGTATCACGGATGCATGTTCAGTTGTGTTTGTTCTTGATCTCAAGTCATGATTTTTGATGGAATTGCGCCAAGTTTTTTCATGAGTGTCGGCCATATAAGAATGTATCAACACACCAAATATGTGTATTCTGAGGCTCATACGTTTGAGGATAGCTCCTATTGCGTAAAAGTCATTCTGGTGAAAAAGTTCGTATCACGGATGCATGTTCAGTTGTGTTTGTTCTTGATCTCAAGTCATGTTTTTTGATGGAATTGCGCCAATTGTTTTAATGAGAGTCGGCCATATCAGAATGCATCAACACAGCAAATATGTGTATTCTGAGGCTCATACGTTTGAGGATAGCTCCTATTGGGTAAAAGTCATTCTGGTGAAAAAGTTCGAATCACTGATGCATGTTCAGTTGTGTTTGTTCTTGACCTCAAGTCATGATTTTTGATGGAATTGCGCCAATTTTTTTCATGAGTGTCGGCCATATCAGAATGCATCAACACACCAAATATGTGTATTCTGAGGCTCATACGTTTCAGGAAAGCTCCTATTGCGTAAATGTCATGCTGGTGAAAAAGTTCGAATCACTGAATTCATGTTCAGTTGTGTTTGTTTTTGATCTCAAGTCATGATTTTTGATGGAATTGCGCCAATTTTTTTCATAAGTGTCCGCCATATAAGAATGCATCAACACACCAAATATGTGTATTCTGAGGCTGATACGTTTGAGGATAGCTCCTATTGGGTCATTCTGGTGAAAAAATTCGAATCACAGATGCATGTTCAGTTGTGTTTGTTCTTGATCTCAAGTCATGAATTTTGATGGAATTGCGCCAATCTTTTTCATGAGTGTCGGCCATATCAGAATGCATCAACACACCAAATATGTGTATTCTGAGGCTCATACGTTTGAGGATAGCTCCTATTGCGTAAATGTCATGCTGGTTAAAAAGTTCGAATCACTGATTCATGTTCAGTTGTGTTTGTTCTTGATCTCAAGTCATGATTTTTGATGGAATTGCGCCAATTTTTTTCATGAGTGTCGGCCATATCAGAATGCATCAACACACCAAATATGTGTATTCTGAGGCTCATACGTTTCAGGATAGCTCCTATTGGGTAAAAGTCATTCTGGTGAAAAAGTTCGAATCACTGATGCATGTTCAGTTGTGTTTGTTCTTGATCTCAAGTCATGATTTTTGATGGAATTGCGCCAATTTTTTTGATGAGTGTCGGCCATATCAGAATGCATCAACACACCAAATATGTGTATTTTGAGGCTGATACGTTTGAGGATAGCTCCTATTGCGTAAATGTCATGCTGGTGAAAAAGTTCGAATCACTGAATTCATGTTCAGTTGTTTTTGTTCTTGATCTCAAGTCATGATTTTTGATGGAATTGCGCCAATTTCTTTGATGAGTGTCGGCCATATCAGAATGCATCAACACACCAAATATGTGTATTCTGAGGCTGATACGTTTGAGGATAGCTCCTATTAGGTGATTCTGGTGAAAAAATTCGAATCACTGATGCATGTTCAGTTGTGTTTGTTTTTGACCTCAAGTCATGATTTTTGATGGAATTGCGCCAATTTTTTTCATGAGTGTCGGCCATATCAGAATGCATCAACACACCAAATATGTGTATTCTGAGCCTCATACGTTTGAGGATAGCTCCTATTGCGTAAATGTGATGCTGGTGAAAAAGTTCGTATCACGGATGCATGTTCAGTTGTGTTTGTTCTTGATCTCAAGTCATGATTTTTGATGGAATTGCGCCAAGTTTTTTCATGAGTGTCGGCCATATAAGAATGTATCAACACACCAAATATGTGTATTCTGAGGCTCATACGTTTGAGGATAGCTCCTATTGCGTAAAAGTCATTCTGGTGAAAAAGTTCGTATCACGGATGCATGTTCAGTTGTGTTTGTTCTTGATCTCAAGTCATGTTTTTTGATGGAATTGCGCCAATTGTTTTAATGAGAGTCGGCCATATCAGAATGCATCGACACAGCAAATATGTGTATTCTGAGGCTCATACGTTTGAGGATAGCTCCTATTGGGTAAAAGTCATTCTGGTGAAAAAGTTCGAATCACTGATGCATGTTCAGTTGTGTTTGTTCTTGACCTCAAGTCATGATTTTTGATGGAATTGCGCCAATTTTTTTCATGAGTGTCGGCCATATCAGAATGCATCAACACACCAAATATGTGTATTCTGAGGCTCATACGTTTCAGGAAAGCTCCTATTGCGTAAATGTCATGCTGGTGAAAAAGTTCGAATCACTGAATTCATGTTCAGTTGTGTTTGTTTTTGATCTCAAGTCATGATTTTTGATGGAATTGCGCCAATTTTTTTCATAAGTGTCCGCCATATCAGAATGGATCAACACACCAAATATGTGTATTCTGAGGCTCATACGTTTGAGGATAGCTCCTATTGGGTAAAAGTCATTCTGGTGAAAAAGTTCGTATCACTGATGCATGTTCAGTTGTGTTTGTTCTTGATCTCAAGTCATGATTTTTGATGGAATTGCGCCAATTTTTTTCATGAGTGTCGGCCATATCAGAATGCATCAACACACCAAATATGTGTATTCTGAGGCTCATACGTTTGAGGATAGCTCCTATTGGTTCATTCTGGTGAAAAAATTCGAATCACAGATGCATGTTCAGTTGTGTTTGTTCTTGACCTCAAGTCATGAATTTTGATGGAATTGCGCCAATCTTTTTCATGAGTGTCGGCCATATCAGAATGTATCAACACACCAAATATGTGTATTCTGAGGCTCATACGTTTGAGGATAGCTCCTATTGCGTAAATGTCATGCTTGTGAAAAAGTTCGAATCACTGATGCATGTTCAGTTGTGTTTGTTCTTGATCTCAAGTCATGATTTTTGATGGAATTGCGCCAATTTTTTTCATGAGTGTCGGCCATATCAGAATGCATCAACACACCAAATATGTGTATTCTGAGGCTCATACGTTTGAGGATAGCTCCTATTGCGTAAATGTCATGCTGGTGAAAAAGTTCGAATCACTGATTCATGTTCAGTTGTGTTTGTTCTTGATCTCAAGTCATGATTTTTGATGGAATTGCGCCAATTTTTTTCATGAGTGTCGGCCATATCAGAATGCATCAACACACCAAATATGTGTATTCTGAGGCTCATACGTTTGAGGATAGCTCCTATTGCGTAAAAGTCATGCTTGTGAAAAAGTTCGTATCACGGATGCATGTTCTGTTGTGTTTGTTCTTGATCTCAAGTCATGTTTTTTGATGGAATTGCGCCAATTTTTTTCATGAGTGTCGGCCATATCAGAATGCATCAACACACCAAATATGTGTATTCTGAGGCTGATACGTTTGAGGATAGCTCCTATTGGGTCATTCTGGTGAAAAAATTCGAATCACAGATGCATGTTCAGTTGTGTTTGTTCTTGACCTCAAGTCATGATTTTTGATGGAATTGCGCCAATTTTTTTGATGAGTGTCGGCCATATCAGAATGCATCAACACACCAAATATGTGTATTTTGAGGCTGATACGTTTGAGGATAGCTCCTATTGCGTAAATGTCATGCTGGTGAAAAAGTTCGAATCACTGAATTCATGTTCAGTTGTGTTTGTTCTTGATCTCAAGTCATGATTTTTGATGGAATTGCGCCAATTTTTTTCATGAGTGTCGACCATATCAGAATGCATCAACACACCAAATATGTGTATTCTGAGGCTCATACGTTTGAGGATAGCTCCTATTGCGTAAAAGTCATTCTGTTGAAAAAGTTCGAATCACTGATGCATGTTCAGTTGTGTTTGTTCTTGACCTCAAGTCATGATTTTTGATGGAATTGCGCCAATTTTTTTCATGAGTGTCGGCCATATCAGAATGCATCAACACACCAAATATGTGTATTCTGAGGCTCATACGTTTCAGGAAAGCTCCTATTGCGTAAATGTCATGCTGGTGAAAAAGTTCGAATCACTGAATTCATGTTCAGTTGTGTTTGTTTTTGATCTCAAGTCATGATTTTTGATGGAATTGCGCCAATTTTTTTCATAAGTGTCCGCCATATAAGAATGCATCAACACACCAAATATGTGTATTCTGAGGCTGATACGTTTGAGGATAGCTCCTATTGGGTCATTCTGGTGAAAAAATTCGAATCACAGATGCATGTTCAGTTGTGTTTGTTCTTGATCTCAAGTCATGAATTTTGATGGAATTGCGCCAATCTTTTTCATGAGTGTCGGCCATATCAGAATGCATCAACACACCAAATATGTGTATTCTGAGGCTCATACGTTTGAGGATAGCTCCTATTGGTTCATTCTGGTGAAAAAATTCGAATCACAGATGCATGTTCAGTTGTGTTTGTTCTTGACCTCAAGTCATGAATTTTGATGGAATTGCGCCAATCTTTTTCATGAGTGTCGGCCATATCAGAATGTATCAACACACCAAATATGTGTATTCTGAGGCTCATACGTTTGAGGATAGCTCCTATTGCGTAAATGTCATGCTTGTGAAAAAGTTCGAATCACTGTATGTTCTTGACCTCAAGTCATGATTTTTGATGGAATTGCGCCAATTTTTTTGATGAGTGTCGGCCATATCAGAATGCATCAACACACCAAATATGTGTATTTTGAGGCTGATACGTTTGAGGATAGCTCCTATTGCGTAAATGTCATGCTGGTGAAAAAGTTCGAATCACTGAATTCATGTTCAGTTGTGTTTGTTCTTGATCTCAAGTCATGATTTTTGATGGAATTGCGCCAATTTTTTTCATGAGTGTCGACCATATCAGAATGCATCAACACACCAAATATGTGTATTCTGAGGCTCATACGTTTGAGGATAGCTCCTATTGCGTAAAAGTCATTCTGGTGAAAAAGTTCGAATCACAGATGCATGTTCAGTTGTGTTTGTTCTTGACCTCAAGTCATGATTTTTGATGGAATTGCGCCAATTTCTTTGATGAGTGTCGGCCATATCAGAATGCATCAACACACCAAATATGTGTATTCTGAGGCTCATACGTTTGAGGATAGCTCCTATTAGGTCATTCTGGTGAAAAAATTCGAATCACTGATGCATGTTCAGTTGTGTTTGTTTTTGACCTCAAGTCATGATTTTTGATGGAATTGCGCCAATTTTTTTCATGAGTGTCGGCCATATCAGAATGCATCAACACACCAAATATGTGTATTCTGAGCCTCATACGTTTGAGGATAGCTCCTATTGCGTAAATGTGATGCTGGTGAAAAAGTTCGTATCACGGATGCATGTTCAGTTGTGTTTGTTCTTGATCTCAAGTCATGATTTTTGATGGAATTGCGCCAAGTTTTTTCATGAGTGTCGGCCATATAAGAATGCATCAACACATCAAACATTTGTATTCTGAGGCTCATACGTTTGAGGATAGCTCCTATTGCGTAAATGTGATGCTGGTGAAAAAGTTCGAATCACTGAATTCATGTTCAGTTGTGTTTGTTCTTGATCTCAAGTCATGATTTTTGATGGAATTGCGCCAATTTTTTTCATGAGTGTCGGCCATATCAGAATGCATCAACACACCAAATATGTGTATTCTGAGGCTGATACGTTTGAGGATAGCTCCTATTGAGTCATTCTGGTGAAAAAATTCGAATCACAGATGCATGTTCAGTTGTGTTTGTTCTTGATCTCAAGTCATGAATTTTGATGGAATTGCGCCAATCTTTTTCATGAGTTTCGGCCATATCAGAATGCATCAACACACCAAATATGTGTATTCTGAGGCTCATACGTTTGAGGATAGCTCCTATTGCGTAAATGTCATGCTGGTGAAAAAGTTCGAATCACTGATTCATGTTCAGTTGTGTTTGTTCTTGATCTCAAGTCATGATTTTTGATGGAATTGCGCCAATTTTTGTCTTGAGAGTCGGCCATATCAGAATGCATCAACACACCAAATATGTGTATTCTGAGGCTCATACGTTTGAGGATAGCTCCTATTGCGTAAAAGTCATGCTTGTGAAAAAGTTCGTATCACTGATGCATGTTCAGTTGTGTTTGTTCTTGATCTCAAGTCATGTTTTTTGATGGAATTGCGCCAATTGTTTTCATGAGTGTCGGCCATATCAGAATGCATCGACACACCAAATATGTGTATTCTGAGGCTCATACGTTTGAGGATAGCTCCTATTGCGTAAAAGTCATTCTGGTGAAAAAGTTCGAATCACTGATGCATGTTCAGTTGTGTTTGTTCTTGACCTCAAGTCATGATTTTTGATGGAATTGCGCCAATTTTTTTGATGAGTGTCGGCCATATCAGAATGCATCAACACACCAAATATGTGTATTCTGAGGCTCATACGTTTGAGGATAGCTCCTATTGCGTAAATGTCATGCTGGTGAAAAAGTTCGAATCACTGAATTCATGTTCAGTTGTGTTTGTTCTTGACCTCAAGTCATGATTTTTGATGGAATTGCGCCAATTTCTTTGATGAGTGTCGGCCATATCAGATTGCATCAACACACCAAATATGTGTATTTTGAGGCTGATACGTTTGAGGATAGCGCCTATTAGGTCATTCTGGTGAAAAAATTCGAATCACTGATGCATGTTCAGTTGTGTTTGTTTTTGACCTGAAGTCATGATTTTTGATGGAATTGCGCCAATTTTTTTGATGAGTGTCGGCCATATCAGAATGCATCAACACACCAAATATGTGTATTCTGAGCCTCATACGTTTGAGGATAGCTCCTATTGCGTAAAAGTCATTCTGGTGAAAAAGTTCGAATCACTGAATGCATGTTCAGTTGTGTTTGTTCTTGACCTCAAGTCATGATTTTTGATGGAATTGCGCCTATTTTTTTCATGAGTGTCCGCCATATCAGAATGCATCAACACACCAAATATGTGTATTCTGAGCCTCATACGTTTGAGGATAGCTCCTATTGCGTAAATGTGATGCTGGTGAAAAAGTTCGTATCACGGATGCATGTTCAGTTGTGTTTGTTCTTGATCTCAAGTCATGATTTTTGAGTGAATTGCGCCAAGTTTTTTCATGAGTGTCGGCCATATAAGAATGTATCAACACACCAAATATGTGTATTCTGAGGCTCATACGTTTGAGGATAGCTCCTATTGCGTAAAAGTCATTCTGGTGAAAAAGTTCGTATCACGGATGCATGTTCAGTTGTGTTTGTTCTTGATCTCAAGTCATGTTTTTTGATGGAATTGCGCCAATTGTTTTAATGAGAGTCGGCCATATCAGAATGCATCGACACACCAAATATGTGTATTCTGAGGCTCATACGTTTGAGGATAGCTCCTATTGGGTAAAAGTCATTCTGGTGAAAAAGTTCGAATCACTGATGCATGTTCAGTTGTGTTTGTTCTTGACCTCAAGTCATGATTTTTGATGGAATTGCGCCAATTTTTTTCATGAGTGTCGGCCATATCAGAATGCATCAACACACCAAATATGTGTATTCTGAGGCTCATACGTTTCAGGAAAGCTCCTATTGCGTAAATGTCATGCTGGTGAAAAAGTTCGAATCACTGAATTCATGTTCAGTTGTGTTTGTTTTTGATCTCAAGTCATGATTTTTGATGGAATTGCGCCAATTTTTTTCATAAGTGTCCGCCATATAAGAATGCATCAACACACCAAATATGTGTATTCTGAGGCTCATACGTTTGAGGATAGCTCCTATTGGGTAAAAGTCATTCTGGTGAAAAAGTTCGTATCACTGATGCATGTTCAGTTGTGTTTGTTCTTGATCTCAAGTCATGATTTTTGATGGAATTGCGCCAATTTTTTTCATGAGTGTCGGCCATATCAGAATGCATGCACACACCAAATATGTGTATTCTGAGGCTGATACGTTTGAGGATAGCTCCTATTGGTTCATTCTGGTGAAAAAATTCGAATCACAGATGCATGTTCAGTTGTGTTTGTTCTTGACCTCAAGTCATGAATTTTGATGGAATTGCGCCAATCTTTTTCATGAGTGTCGGCCATATCAGAATGTATCAACACACCAAATATGTGTATTCTGAGGCTCATACGTTTGAGGATAGCTCCTATTGCGTAAATGTCATGCTTGTGAAAAAGTTCGAATCACTGATGCATGTTCAGTTGTGTTTGTTCTTGATCTCAAGTCATGATTTTTGATGGAATTGCGCCAATTTTTTTCATGAGTGTCGGCCATATCAGAATGCATCAACACACCAAATATGTGTATTCTGAGGCTCATACGTTTGAGGATAGCTCCTATTGCGTAAATGTCATGCTGGTGAAAAAGTTCGAATCACTGATTCATGTTCAGTTGTGTTTGTTCTTGATCTCAAGTCATGATTTTTGATGGAATTGCGCCAATTTTTTTCATGAGTGTCCGCCATATCAGAATGCATCAACACACCAAATATGTGTATTCTGAGGCTCATACGTTTGAGGATAGCTCCTATTGCGTAAAAGTCATGCTTGTGAAAAAGTTCGTATCACGGATGCATGTTCTGTTGTGTTTGTTCTTGATCTCAAGTCATGATTTTTGATGGAATTGCGCCAATTTTTTTCATGAGTGTCGGCCATATCAGAATGCATCAACACACCAAATATGTGTATTCTGAGCCTCATACGTTTGAGGATAGCTCCTATTGCGTAAATGTGATGCTGGTGAAAAAGTTCGAATCACTGATGAATGTTCAGTTGTGTTTGTTCTTGATCTCAAGTCATGATTTTTTGATGGAATTGCGCCAATTTTTTTCATGAGTGTCCGCCATATCAGAATGCATCAACACACCAAATATTTGTATTCTGAGGCTCATACGTTTGAGGATAGCTCCTATTGCGTAAAAGTCATTCTGGTGAAAAAGTTCGAATCACTGATGCATGTTCAGTTGTGTTTGTCCTTGATCTCAAGTCATGATTTTTGATGGAATTGCGCCAATTTTTTTCATGAGTGTTGTCCATGTCAGAATGCATCAACACACCAAATACAAATACAAATATTTGGTGTGTTGATGCATTCTGATATGGCCGACACTCATCAAAAAAATTGGCGCAATTCCATCAAAAATCATGACTTGAGATCAAGAACAAACACAACTGAAGATGCATCCGTGATACGAACTTTTTCACCAGAATGACTTTTACGCAATAGGAGCTATCCTCAAACGTATGAGCCTCAGAATACACATATTTGGTGTGTTGATGCATTCTGATATGGCGGACACTCATGAAAAAAATTGGCGCAATTCCATCAAAAATCATGACTTGAGATCAAGAACAAACACAACTGAACATGGATTCAGTGATTCGAACTTTTTCACCAGCATGAAATTTACGCAATAGGAGCTATCCTCAAACGTATGAGCCTCAGAATACACATATTTGGTGTGTTGATGCATTCTGATATGGCGACACTCATGAAAGAAATTGGCGCAATTCCATCAAAAATCATGACTTGAGATCAAGAACAAACACAACTGAACATGCATCAGTGATTCGAACTTTTTCACCAGAATGACATTTACGCAATAGGAGCTATCCTCAAACGTATGAGCCTCAGAATACACATATTTGGTGTGTTGATGCACTCTGATATGGCCGACACTCATGAAAGAAATTGGCGCAATTCCATCAAAAATCATGACTTGAGATCAAGAACAAAAACAACTGAACATGCATCAGTGATACGAACTTTTTCACCAGAATGACATTTACGCAATAGGAGCTATCCTCAAACGTATGAGCCTCAGAATACAAATATTTGGTGTGTTGATGCATTCTGATATGGCCGAAACACATGAAAAAAATTGGCGCAATTCCATCAAAAATCATGACTTGAGATCAAGAACAAACACAACTGAAGATGCATCCGTGATACGAACTTTTTCACCAGAATGACTTTTACCCAATAGGAGCTATCCTCAAACGTATGAGCCTCAGAATACACATATTTGGTGTGTTGATGCATTCTGATATGGCCGACACTCATCAAAAAAATTGGCGCAATTCCATCAAAAATCATGACTTGAGGTCAAGATCAAACAGAACTGAACATGCAGCAGTGATTCGAACTTTTTCACAAGCATGACCTTTACGCAATAGGAGCTATCCTCAAACGTATGAGCCTCAGAATACAAATATTTGGTGTGTTGATGCATTCTGATATGGCCGACACTCATGAAAAAAATTGGCGCAATTCCATCAAAAATCATGACTTGATATCAAGAACAAACACAACTGAAGATGCATCAGTGATTCAAACTTTTTCACAAGCATGACCTTTACGCAATAGGAGCTATCCTCAAACGTATGAGCCTCAGAATACAAATATTTGGTGTGTTGATGCATTCTGATATGGCCGACACTCATGAAAAAAATTGGCGCAATTCCATCAAAAATCATGACTTGAGATCAAGAACAAACACTACTGAACATGCATCAGTGATTCGAACTTTTTCACCAGCATGACATTTACGCAATAGGAGATATCCATAAACGTATGAGCCTCAGAATACACATATTTGGTGTGTAGATGCATTCTGATATGGCCGACACTCATGAAAAAAATTGGCGCAATTCCATCAAAAATCATGACTTGAGGTCAAGAACAAACACAACTGAACATGCATCTGTGATTCGAACTTTTTCACCAGAATGACTTTTACCCAATAGGAGCTATCCTCAAACGTATGAGCCTCAGAACAACAAATATTTGGTGTGTTGATGCATTCTGATATGGCCGACACTCATGAAAGAAATTGGCGCAATTCCATATAAAAACATGACTTGAGATCAAGAACAAACACAACTGAAAATGCATCAGTGATACGAACTTTTTTACCAGAATGACTTTTACGCAATAGGAGCTATCCTCAAACGTATGAGCCTCAGAATACACATATTTGGTGTGTTGATGCATTCTGATATGGCCGACACTCATGACAAAAATTGGCGCAATTCCATCAAAAATCATGACTTGAGATCAAGAACAAACACAACTGAAGATGCATCCGTGATACGAACTTTTTCACCAGAATGACTTTTACGCAATAGGAGCTATCCTCAAACGTATGAGCCTCAGAATACACATATTTGGTGTGTTGATGCATTCTGATATGGCGGACACTCATGAAAAAAATTGGCGCAATTCCATCAAAAATCATGACTTGAGATCAAGAACAAACACAACTGAACATGGATTCAGTGATTCGAACTTTTTCACCAGCATGAAATTTACGCAATAGGAGCTATCCTCAAACGTATGAGCCTCAGAATACACATATTTGGTGTGTTGATGCATTCTGATATGGCGACACTCATGAAAGAAATTGGCGCAATTCCATCAAAAATCATGACTTGAGATCAAGAACAAACACAACTGAACATGCATCAGTGATTCGAACTTTTTCACCAGAATGACATTTACGCAATAGGAGCTATCCTCAAACGTATGAGCCTCAGAATACACATATTTGGTGTGTTGATGCACTCTGATATGGCCGACACTCATGAAAGAAATTGGCGCAATTCCATCAAAAATCATGACTTGAGATCAAGAACAAAAACAACTGAACATGCATCAGTGATACGAACTTTTTCACCAGAATGACATTTACGCAATAGGAGCTATCCTCAAACGTATGAGCCTCAGAATACAAATATTTGGTGTGTTGATGCATTCTGATATGGCCGAAACACATGAAAAAAATTGGCGCAATTCCATCAAAAATCATGACTTGAGATCAAGAACAAACACAACTGAAGATGCATCCGTGATACGAACTTTTTCACCAGAATGACTTTTACCCAATAGGAGCTATCCTCAAACGTATGAGCCTCAGAATACACATATTTGGTGTGTTGATGCATTCTGATATGGCCGACACTCATCAAAAAAATTGGCGCAATTCCATCAAAAATCATGACTTGAGGTCAAGATCAAACAGAACTGAACATGCAGCAGTGATTCGAACTTTTTCACAAGCATGACCTTTACGCAATAGGAGCTATCCTCAAACGTATGAGCCTCAGAATACAAATATTTGGTGTGTTGATGCATTCTGATATGGCCGACACTCATGAAAAAAATTGGCGCAATTCCATCAAAAATCATGACTTGATATCAAGAACAAACACAACTGAAGATGCATCAGTGATTCAAACTTTTTCACAAGCATGACCTTTACGCAATAGGAGCTATCCTCAAACGTATGAGCCTCAGAATACAAATATTTGGTGTGTTGATGCATTCTGATATGGCCGACACTCATGAAAAAAATTGGCGCAATTCCATCAAAAATCATGACTTGAGATCAAGAACAAACACTACTGAACATTCATCAGTGATTCGAACTTTTTCACCAGCATGACATTTACGCAATAGGAGATATCCATAAACGTATGAGCCTCAGAATACACATATTTGGTGTGTAGATGCATTCTGATATGGCCGACACTCATGAAAAAAATTGGCGCAATTCCATCAAAAATCATGACTTGAGGTCAAGAACAAACACAACTGAACATGCATCTGTGATTCGAACTTTTTCACCAGAATGACTTTTACCCAATAGGAGCTATCCTCAAACGTATGAGCCTCAGAACAACAAATATTTGGTGTGTTGATGCATTCTGATATGGCCGACACTCATGAAAGAAATTGGCGCAATTCCATATAAAAACATGACTTGAGATCAAGAACAAACACAACTGAAAATGCATCAGTGATACGAACTTTTTTACCAGAATGACTTTTACGCAATAGGAGCTATCCTCAAACGTATGAGCCTCAGAATACACATATTTGGTGTGTTGATGCATTCTGATATGGCCGACACTCATGACAAAAATTGGCGCAATTCCATCAAAAATCATGACTTGAGATCAAGAACAAACACAACTGAACATGGATTCAGTGATTCGAACTTTTTAACAAGCATGACTTTTACCCAATAGGAGCTACCCTCAAACGTATGAGCCTCAGAATACAGATATTTGGTGTGTTGATCCATTCTGATATGGTCGACTCTCATTAAAAAAATTGGCGCAATTCCATCAAAAATCATGACTTGAGGTCAAGAACAAACACAACTGAAGATGCATCCGTGATACGAACTTTTTCAACAGAATGACTTTTACGCAATAGGAGCTATCCTCAAACGTATGAGCCTCAGAATACACATATTTGGTGTGTTGATGCATTCTGATATGGCGGACACTCATGAAATAAATTGGCGCAATTCCATCAAAAATCATGACTTGAGATCAAGAACAAACACAACTGAACGTGGATTTAGTGATTCGAACTTTTTCACCAGCATGAAATTTACGCAATAGGAGCTATCCTCAAACGTATGAGCCTCAGAATACACATATTTGGTGTGTTGATCCATTCTGATATGGCGACACTCATGAAAGAAATTGGCGCAATTCCACAAAAATCATGACTTGAGATCAAGAACAAACACAACTGAACATGCATCAGTGATTCGAACTTTTTCACCAGCATGACATTTACGCAATAGGAGCTATCCTCAAACGTATGAGCCTCAGAATACACATATTTGGTGTGTTGATGCACTCTGATATGGCCGACACTCATGAAAGAAATTGGCGCAATTCCATCAAAAATCATGACTTCAGGTCAAGAACAAACACAACTGAACATGCATCAGTGATACGAACTTTTTCACCAGAATGACTTTTACGCAATAGGAGCTATCCTCAAACGTATGAGCCTCAGAATACAAATATTTGGTGTGTTGATGCATTCTGATATGGTCGAAACACATGAAAAAAATTGGCGCAATTCCATCAAAAATCATGACTTGAGATCAAGAACAAACACAACTGAAGATGCATCCGTGATACGAACTTTTTCACCAGAATGACTTTTACCCAATAGGAGCTATCCTCAAACGTATGAGCCTCAGAATACAAATATTTGGTGTGTTGATGCATTCTGATATGGCCGACACTCATGAAAAAAATTGGCGCAATTCCATCAAAAATCATGACTTGAGATCAAGAACAAACACAACTGAACATGCATTCAGTGATTCGAACTTTTTCACCAGCATGAAATTTACGCAATAGGAGCTATCCTCAAACGTATGAGCCTCAGAATACACATATTTGGTGTGTTGATGCATTCTGATATGGCGACACTCATGAAAGAAATTGGCGCAATTCCATCAAAAATCATGACTTGAGATCAAGAACAAACACAACTGAAGATGCATCAGTGATTCGAACTTTTTCACCAGCATGACATTTACGCAATAGGAGCTATCCTCAAACGTATGAGCCTCAGAATACACATATTTGGTGTGTTGATGCACTCTGATATGGCCGACACTCATGAAAGAAATTGGCGCAATTCCATCAAAAATCATGACTTGAGATCAAGAACAAAAACAACTGAACATGCATCAGTGATACGAACTTTTTCACCAGAATGACTTTTACGCAATAGGAGCTATCCTCAAACGTATGAGCCTCAGAATACAAATATTTGGTGTGTTGATGCATTCTGATATGGCCGAAACACATGAAAAAAATTGGCGCAATTCCATCAAAAATCATGACTTGAGATCAAGAACAAACACAACTGAAGATGCATCCGTGATACGAACTTTTTCACCAGAATGACTTTTACGCAATAGGAGCTATCCTCAAACGTATGAGCCTCAGAATACACATATTTGGTGTGTTGATGCATTCTGATATGGCCGACACTCATCAAAAAAATTGGCGCAATTCCATCAAAAATCATGACTTGAGGTCAAGATCAAACAGAACTGAACATGCAGCAGTGATTCGAACTTTTTCACAAGCATGACCTTTACGCAATAGGAGCTATCCTCAAACGTATGAGCCTCAGAATACAAATATTTGGTGTGTTGATGCATTCTGATATGGCCGACACTCATGAAAGAAATTGGCGCAATTCCATATAAAAACATGACTTGAGATCAAGAACAAACACAACTGAAAATGCATCAGTGATACGAACTTTTTTACCAGAATGACTTTTACGCAATAGGAGCTATCCTCAAACGTATGAGCCTCAGAATACACATATTTGGTGTGTTGATGCATTCTGATATGGCCGACACTCATGACAAAAATTGGCGCAATTCCATCAAAAATCATGACTTGAGATCAAGAACAAACACAACTGAACATGGATTCAGTGATTCGAACTTTTTAACAAGCATGACTTTTACGCAATAGGAGCTACCCTCAAACGTATGAGCCTCAGAATACAGATATTTGGTGTGTTGATCCATTCTGATATGGTCGACTCTCATTAAAAAAATTGGCGCAATTCCATCAAAAATCATGACTTGAGGTCAAGAACAAACACAACTGAAGATGCATCCGTGATACGAACTTTTTCAACAGAATGACTTTTACGCAATAGGAGCTATCCTCAAACGTATGAGCCTCAGAATACACATATTTGGTGTGTTGATGCATTCTGATATGGCGGACACTCATGAAATAAATTGGCGCAATTCCATCAAAAATCATGACTTGAGATCAAGAACAAACACAACTGAACGTGGATTTAGTGATTCGAACTTTTTCACCAGCATGAAATTTACGCAATAGGAGCTATCCTCAAACGTATGAGCCTCAGAATACACATATTTGGTGTGTTGATCCATTCTGATATGGCGACACTCATGAAAGAAATTGGCGCAATTCCATCAAAAATCATGACTTGAGATCAAGAACAAACACAACTGAACATGCATCAGTGATTCGAACTTTTTCACCAGCATGACATTTACGCAATAGGAGCTATCCTCAAACGTATGAGCCTCAGAATACACATATTTGGTGTGTTGATGCACTCTGATATGGCCGACACTCATGAAAGAAATTGGCGCAATTCCATCAAAAATCATGACTTCAGGTCAAGAACAAAAACAACTGAACATGCATCAGTGATACGAACTTTTTCACCAGAATGACTTTTACGCAATAGGAGCTATCCTCAAACGTATGAGCCTCAGAATACAAATATTTGGTGTGTTGATGCATTCTGATATGGTCGAAACACATGAAAAAAATTGGCGCAATTCCATCAAAAATCATGACTTGAGATCAAGAACAAACACAACTGAAGATGCATCCGTGATACGAACTTTTTCACCAGAATGACTTTTACCCAATAGGAGCTATCCTCAAACGTATGAGCCTCAGAATACAAATATTTGGTGTGTTGATGCATTCTGATATGGCCGACACTCATCAAAAAAATTGGCGCAATTCCATCAAAAATCATGACTTGAGGTCAAGAACAAACAGAACTGAACATGCATCAGTGATTCGAACTTTTTCACAAGCATGACATTTACGCAATAGGAGCTATCCTCAAACGTATGAGCCTCAGAATACAAATATTTGGTGTGTTGATGCATTCTGATATGGCCGACATTCATGAAAAAAATTGGCGCAATTCCATCAAAAATCATGACTTGAGATCAAGAACAAACACAACTGAAGATGCATCAGTGATTCGAACTTTTTCACCAGCATGACATTTACGCAATAGGAGCTATCCTCAAACGTATAAGCCTCAGAATACAAATATTTGGTGTGTTGATGCATTCTGATATGGCCGACACTCATGAAAAAAATTGGCGCAATTCCATCAAAAATCATGACTTGAGATCAAGAACAAACACAACTGAACATGCATCAGTGATTCGAACTTTTTCACCAGCATGACATTTACGCAATAGGAGATATCCATAAACGTATGAGCCTCAGAATACACATATTTGGTGTGTAGATGCATTCTGATATGGCCGACACTCATGAAAAAAATTGGCGCAATTCCATCAAAAATCATGACTTGAGGTCAAGAACTAACACAACTGAACATGCATCTGTGATTCGAACTTTTTCACCAGAATGACATTTACGCAATAGGAGCTATCCTCAAACGTATGAGCCTCAGTATACACATATTTGGTGTGTTGATGCATTCTGATATGCTCGACACTCATTAAAAAAATTGGCGCAATTCCATCAAAAATCATGACTTGAGGTCAAGAACAAACACAACTGAAGATGCATCAGTGATTCGAACTTTTTCACAAGCATGACCTTTACGCAATAGGAGCTATCCTCAAACGTATCAGCCTCAGAATACACATATTTGGTGTGTTGATGCATTCTGACATGGACAACACTCATGAAAAAAATTGGCGCAATTCCATCAAAAATCATGACTTGAGATCAAGAACAAACACAACTGAACATGCATCAGTGATTCGAACTTTTTCACAAGCATGACCTTTACGCAATAGGAGCTATCCTCAAACGTATGAGCCTCAGAATACACATATTTGGTGTGTTGATGCATTCTGATATGGCCGACACTCATCAAAAAAAATGGCGCAATTCCATCAAAAATCATGACTTGACGTCAAGAACAAACAGAACTGAACATGCATCTGTGATTCGAACTTTTTCACAAGCATGACCTTTACGCAATAGGAGCTATCCTCAAACGTATGAGCCTCAGAACAACAAATATTTGGTGTGTTGATGCATTCTGATATGGCCGACACTCATGAAAGAAATTGGCGCAATTCTATATAAAAACATGACTTGAGATCAAGAACAAACACAACTGAAAATGCATCCGTGATACGAACTTTTTTACCAGAATGACTTTTACGCAATAGGAGCTATCCTCAAACGTATGAGCCTCAGAATACACATATTTGGTGTGTTGATGCATTCTGATATGGCCGACACTCATGACAAAAATTGGCGCAATTCCATCAAAAATCATGACTTGAGATCAAGAACAAACACAACTGAACATGGATTCAGTGATTCGAACTTTTTAACAAGGATGACTTTTACGCAATAGGAGCTATCCTCAAACGTATGAGCCTCAGAATACAGATATTTGGTGTGTTGATCCATTCTGATATGGTCGACTCTCATTAAAAAAATTGGCGCAATTCCATCAAAAATCATGACTTGAGGTCAAGAACAAACACAACTGAAGATGCATCAGTGATTCGAACTTTTTCACAAGCATGACCTTTACGCAATAGGAGCTATCCTCAAACGTATGAGCCTCAGAACAACAAATATTTGGTGTGTTGATGCATTCTGATATGGCCGACACTCATGAAAGAAATTGGCGCAATTACATATAAAAACATGACTTGAGATCAAGAACAAACACAACTGAAAATGCATCAGTGATACGAACTTTTTTACCAGAATGACTTTTACGCAATAGGAGCTATCCTCAAACGTATGAGCCTCAGAATACACATATTTGGTGTGTTGATGCATTCTGATATGGCCGACACTCATGACAAAAATTGGCGCAATTCCATCAAAAATCATGACTTGAGGTCAAAAACAAACACAACTGAAGATGCATCAGTGATTCGAACTTTTTCACAAGCATGACCTTTACGCAATAGGAGCTATCCTCAAACGTATCAGCCTCAGAATACACATATTTGGTGTGTTGATGCATTCTGACATGGACAACACTCATGAAAAAAATTGGCGCAATTCCATCAAAAATCATGACTTGAGATCAAGAACAAACACAACTGAACATGCATCAGTGATTCGAACTTTTTCACAAGCATGACCTTTACGCAATAGGAGCTATCCTCAAACGTATGAGCCTCAGAATACACATATTTGGTGTGTTGATGCATTCTGATATGGCCGACACTCATCAAAAAAAATGGCGCAATTCCATCAAAAATCATGACTTGACGTCAAGAACAAACAGAACTGAACATGCATCTGTGATTCGAACTTTTTCACAAGCATGACCTTTACGCAATAGGAGCTATCCTCAAACGTATGAGCCTCAGAACAACAAATATTTGGTGTGTTGATGCATTCTGATATGGCCGACACTCATGAAAGAAATTGGCGCAATTCTATATAAAAACATGACTTGAGATCAAGAACAATCACAACTGAAAATGCATCCGTGATACGAACTTTTTTACCAGAATGACTTTTACGCAATAGGAGCTATCCTCAAACGTATGAGCCTCAGAATACACATATTTGGTGTGTTGATGCATTCTGATATGGCCGACACTCATGACAAAAATTGGCGCAATTCCATCAAAAATCATGACTTGAGGTCAAGAACAAACACAACTGAAGATGCATCAGTGATTCGAACTTTTTCACAAGCATGACCTTTACGCAATAGGAGCTATCCTCAAACGTATCAGCCTCAGAATACACATATTTGGTGTGTTGATGCATTCTGACATGGACAACACTCATGAAAAAAATTGGCGCAATTCCATCAAAAATCATGACTTGAGATCAAGAACAAACACAACTGAACATGCATCAGTGATTCGAACTTTTTCACAAGCATGACCTTTACGCAATAGGAGCTATCCTCAAACGTATGAGCCTCAGAATACACATATTTGGTGTGTTGATGCATTCTGATATGGCCGACACTCATCAAAAAAAATGGCGCAATTCCATCAAAAATCATGACTTGACGTCAAGAACAAACAGAACTGAACATGCATCTGTGATTCGAACTTTTTCACAAGCATGACCTTTACGCAATAGGAGCTATCCTCAAACGTATGAGCCTCAGAACAACAAATATTTGGTGTGTTGATGCATTCTGATATGGCCGACACTCATGAAAGAAATTGGCGCAATTCTATATAAAAACATGACTTGAGATCAAGAACAATCACAACTGAAAATGCATCCGTGATACGAACTTTTTTACCAGAATGACTTTTACGCAATAGGAGCTATCCTCAAACGTATGAGCCTCAGAATACACATATTTGGTGTGTTGATGCATTCTGATATGGCCGACACTCATGACAAAAATTGGCGCAATTCCATCAAAAATCATGACTTGAGATCAAGAACAAACACAACTGAACATGGATTCAGTGATTCGAACTTTTTAACAAGCATGACTTTTACGCAATAGGAGCTATCCTCAAACGTATGAGCCTCAGAATACAGATATTTGGTGTGTTGATCCATTCTGATATGGTCGACTCTCATTAAAAAAATTGGCGCAATTCCATCAAAAATCATGACTTGAGGTCAAGAACAAACACAACTGAAGATGCATCAGTGATTCGAACTTTTTCACAAGCATGACCTTTACGCAATAGGAGCTATCCTCAAACGTATGAGCCTCAGAACAACAAATATTTGGTGTGTTGATGCATTCTGATATGGCCGACACTCATGAAAGAAATTGGCGCAATTACATATAAAAACATGACTTGAGATCAAGAACAAACACAACTGAAAATGCATCAGTGATACGAACTTTTTTACCAGAATGACTTTTACGCAATAGGAGCTATCCTCAAACGTATGAGCCTCAGAATACACATATTTGGTGTGTTGATGCATTCTGATTTGGCCGACACTCATGACAAAAATTGGCGCAATTCCATCAAAAATCATGACTTGAGATCAAGAACAAACACAACTGAACATGGATTCAGTGATTCGAACTTTTTAACAAGGATGACTTTTACGCAATAGGAGCTATCCTCAAACGTATGAGCCTCAGAATACAGATATTTGGTGTGTTGATCCATTCTGATATGGTCGACTCTCATTAAAAAAATTGGCTCAATTCCATCAAATATCATGACTTGAGGTCAAGAACAAACACAACTGAAGATGCATCCGTGATACGAACTTTTTCAACAGAATGACTTTTACGCAATAGGAGCTATCCTCAAACGTATGAGCCTCAGAATACACATATTTGGTGTGTTGATGCATTCTGATATGGCGGACACTCATGAAATAAATTGGCGCAATTCCATCAAAAATCATGACTTGAGATCAAGAACAAACACAACTGAACATGGATTTAGTGATTCGAACTTTTTCACCAGCATGAAATTTACGCAATAGGAGCTATCCTCAAACGTATGAGCCTCAGAATACACATATTTGGTGTGTTGATGCATTCTGATATGGCGACACTCATGAAAGAAATTGGCGCAATTCCATCAAAAATCATGACTTGAGATCAAGAACAAACACAACTGAACATGCATCAGTGATTCGAACTTTTTCACCAGCATGACATTTACGCAATAGGAGCTATCCTCAAACGTATGAGCCTCAGAATACACATATTTGGTGTGTTGATGCACTCTGATATGGCCGACACTCATGAAAGAAATTGGCGCAATTCCATCAAAAATCATGACTTGAGGTCAAGAACAAAAACAACTGAACATGCATCAGTGATACGAACTTTTTCACCAGAATGACTTTTACGCAATAGGAGCTATCCTCAAACGTATGAGCCTCAGAATACACATATTTGGTGTGTTGATGCACTCTGATATGGCCGACACTCATGAAAGAAATTGGCGCAATTCCATCAAAAATCATGACTTGAGATCAAGAACAAAAACAACTGAACATGCATCAGTGATACGAACTTTTTCACCAGAATGACTTTTACGCAATAGGAGCTATCCTCAAACGTATGAGCCTCAGAATACACATATTTGGTGTGTTGATGCACTCTGATATGGCCGACACTCATGAAAGAAATTGGCGCAATTCCATCAAAAATCATGACTTGAGGTCAAGATCAAACAGAACTGAACATGCATCAGTGATTCGAACTTTTTCACAAGCATGACCTTTACGCAATAGGAGCTATCCTCAAACGTATGAGCCTCAGAATACAAATATTTGGTGTGTTGATGCATTCTGATATGGCCGACATTGATTAAAAAAATTGGCGCAATTCCATCAAAAATCATGACTTGAGATCAAGAACAAACACAACTGAAGATGCATCAGTGATTCGAACTTTTTCACAAGCATGACCTTTACGCAATAGGAGCTATCCTCAAACGTATGAGCCTCAGAATACAAATATTTGGTGTGTTGATGCATTCTGATATGGCCGACACTCATGAAAAAAATTGGCGCAATTCCATCAAAAATCATGACTTGAGATCAAGAACAAACACAACTGAACATGCATCAGTGATTCGAACTTTTTCACCAGCATGACATTTACGCAATAGGAGATATCCATAAACGTATGAGCCTCAGAATACACATATTTGGTGTGTAGATGCATTCTGATATGGCCGACACTCATGAAAAAAATTGGCGCAATTCCATCAAAAATCATGACTTGAGGTCAAGAACAAACACAACTGAACATGCATCTGTGATTCGAACTTTTTCACCAGAATGACTTTTACGCAATAGGAGCTATCCTCAAACGTATGAGCCTCAGTATACACATATTTGGTGTGTTGATGCATTCTGATATGCTCGACACTCATTAAAAAAATTGGCGCAATTCCATCAAAAATCATGACTTGAGATCAAGAACAAACACAACTGAACATGGATTTAGTGATTCGAACTTTTTCACAAGCATGACATTTACGCAATAGGAGCTATCCTCAAACGTATGAGCCTCAGAATACACATATTTGGTGTGTTGATGCATTCTGATATGGTCGACTCTCATTGAAAAAATTGGCGCAATTCCATCAAAAATCATGACTTGAGGTCAAGAACAAACACAACTGAAGATGCATCAGTGATTCGAACTTTTTCACCAGCATGACCTTTACGCAATAGGAGCTATCCTCAAACGTATCAGCCTCAGAATACACATATTTGGTGTGTTGATGCATTCTGACATGGACAACACTCATGAAAAAAATTGGCGCAATTCCATCAAAAATCATGACTTGAGATCAAGAACAAACACAACTGAACATGCATCAGTGATTCGAACTTTTTCACAAGCATGACCTTTACGCAATAGGAGCTATCCTCAAACGTATGAGCCTCAGAATACACATATTTGGTGTGTTGATGCATTCTGATATGGCCGACACTCATCAAAAAAATTGGCGCAATTCCATCAAAAATCATGACTTGAGGTCAAGAACAAACAGAACTGAACATGCATCAGTGATTCGAACTTTTTCACAAGCATGACCTTTACGCAATAGGAGCTATCCTCAAACGTATGAGCCTCAGAACAACAAATATTTGGTGTGTTGATGCATTCTGATATGGCCGACACTCATGAAAGAAATTGGCGCAATTCCATATAAAAACATGACTTGAGATCAAGAACAAACACAACTGAAAATGCATCAGTGATACGAACTTTTTTACCAGAATGACTTTTACGCAATAGGAGCTATCCTCAAACGTATGAGCCTCAGAATACACATATTTGGTGTGTTGATGCATTCTGATATGGCCGACACTCATGACAAAAATTGGCGCAATTCCATCAAAAATCATGACTTGAGATCAAGAACAAACACAACTGAACATGGATTCAGTGATTCGAACTTTTTAACAAGCATGACTTTTACGCAATAGGAGCTACCCTCAAACGTATGAGCCTCAGAATACAGATATTTGGTGTGTTGATCCATTCTGATATGGTCGACTCTCATTAAAAAAATTGGCGCAATTCCATCAAAAATCATGACTTGAGGTCAAGAACAAACACAACTGAAGATGCATCCGTGATACGAACTTTTTCAACAGAATGACTTTTACGCAATAGGAGCTATCCTCAAACGTATGAGCCTCAGAATACACATATTTGGTGTGTTGATGCATTCTGATATGGCGGACACTCATGAAATAAATTGGCGCAATTCCATCAAAAATCATGACTTGAGATCAAGAACAAACACAACTGAACGTGGATTTAGTGATTCGAACTTTTTCACCAGCATGAAATTTACGCAATAGGAGCTATCCTCAAACGTATGAGCCTCAGAATACACATATTTGGTGTGTTGATCCATTCTGATATGGCGACACTCATGAAAGAAATTGGCGCAATTCCATCAAAAATCATGACTTGAGATCAAGAACAAACACAACTGAACATGCATCAGTGATTCGAACTTTTTCACCAGCATGACATTTACGCAATAGGAGCTATCCTCAAACGTATGAGCCTCAGAATACACATATTTGGTGTGTTGATGCACTCTGATATGGCCGACACTCATGAAAGAAATTGGCGCAATTCCATCAAAAATCATGACTTCAGGTCAAGAACAAAAACAACTGAACATGCATCAGTGATACGAACTTTTTCACCAGAATGACTTTTACGCAATAGGAGCTATCCTCAAACGTATGAGCCTCAGAATACAAATATTTGGTGTGTTGATGCATTCTGATATGGTCGAAACACATGAAAAAAATTGGCGCAATTCCATCAAAAATCATGACTTGAGATCAAGAACAAACACAACTGAAGATGCATCCGTGATACGAACTTTTTCACCAGAATGACTTTTACCCAATAGGAGCTATCCTCAAACGTATGAGCCTCAGAATACAAATATTTGGTGTGTTGATGCATTCTGATATGGCCGACACTTATCAAAAAAATTGGCGCAATTCCATCAAAAATCATGACTTGAGGTCAAGAACAAACAGAACTGAACATGCATCAGTGATTCGAACTTTTTCACAAGCATGACATTTACGCAATAGGAGCTATCCTCAAACGTATGAGCCTCAGAATACACATATTTGGTGTGTTGATGCATTCTGATATGCTCGACACTCATTAAAAAAATTGGCGCAATTCCATCAAAAATCATGACTTGAGATCAAGAACAAACACAACTGAACATGGATTTAGTGATTCGAACTTTTTCACAAGCATGACATTTACGCAATAGGAGCTATCCTCAAACGTATGAGCCTCAGAATACACATATTTGGTGTGTTGATGCATTCTGATATGGTCGACTCTCATTGAAAAAATTGGCGCAATTCCATCAAAAATCATGACTTGAGGTCAAGAACAAACACAACTGAAGATGCATCAGTGATTCGAACTTTTTCACAAGCATGACATTTACGCAATAGGAGCTATCCTCAAACGTATGAGCCTCAGTATACACATATTTGGTGTGTTGATGCATTCTGATATGCTCGACACTCATTAAAAAAATTGGCGCAATTCCATCAAAAATCATGACTTGAGATCAAGAACAAACACAACTGAACATGGATTTAGTGATTCGAACTTTTTCACAAGCATGACATTTACGCAATAGGAGCTATCCTCAAACGTATGAGCCTCAGAATACACATATTTGGTGTGTTGATGCATTCTGATATGGTCGACTCTCATTGAAAAAATTGGCGCAATTCCATCAAAAATCATGACTTGAGGTCAAGAACAAACACAACTGAAGATGCATCAGTGATTCGAACTTTTTCACCAGCATGACCTTTACGCAATAGGAGCTATCCTCAAACGTATCAGCCTCAGAATACACATATTTGGTGTGTTGATGCATTCTGACATGGACAACACTCATGAAAAAAATTGGCGCAATTCCATCAAAAATCATGACTTGAGATCAAGAACAAACACAACTGAACATGCATCAGTGATTCGAACTTTTTCACAAGCATGACCTTTACGCAATAGGAGCTATCCTCAAACGTATGAGCCTCAGAATACACATATTTGGTGTGTTGATGCATTCTGATATGGCCGACACTCATCAAAAAAATTGGCGCAATTCCATCAAAAATCATGACTTGAGGTCAAGAACAAACAGAACTGAACATGCATCAGTGATTCGAACTTTTTCACAAGCATGACCTTTACGCAATAGGAGCTATCCTCAAACGTATGAGCCTCAGAACAACAAATATTTGGTGTGTTGATGCATTCTGATATGGCCGACACTCATGAAAGAAATTGGCGCAATTCCATATAAAAACATGACTTGAGATCAAGAACAAACACAACTGAAAATGCATCAGTGATACGAACTTTTTTACCAGAATGACTTTTACGCAATAGGAGCTATCCTCAAACGTATGAGCCTCAGAATACACATATTTGGTGTGTTGATGCATTCTGATATGGCCGACACTCATGACAAAAATTGGCGCAATTCCATCAAAAATCATGACTTGAGATCAAGAACAAACACAACTGAACATGGATTCAGTGATTCGAACTTTTTAACAAGCATGACTTTTACGCAATAGGAGCTACCCTCAAACGTATGAGCCTCAGAATACAGATATTTGGTGTGTTGATCCATTCTGATATGGTCGACTCTCATTAAAAAAATTGGCGCAATTCCATCAAAAATCATGACTTGAGGTCAAGAACAAACACAACTGAAGATGCATCCGTGATACGAACTTTTTCAACAGAATGACTTTTACGCAATAGGAGCTATCCTCAAACGTATGAGCCTCAGAATACACATATTTGGTGTGTTGATGCATTCTGATATGGCGGACACTCATGAAATAAATTGGCGCAATTCCATCAAAAATCATGACTTGAGATCAAGAACAAACACAACTGAACGTGGATTTAGTGATTCGAACTTTTTCACCAGCATGAAATTTACGCAATAGGAGCTATCCTCAAACGTATGAGCCTCAGAATACACATATTTGGTGTGTTGATCCATTCTGATATGGCGACACTCATGAAAGAAATTGGCGCAATTCCATCAAAAATCATGACTTGAGATCAAGAACAAACACAACTGAACATGCATCAGTGATTCGAACTTTTTCACCAGCATGACATTTACGCAATAGGAGCTATCCTCAAACGTATGAGCCTCAGAATACACATATTTGGTGTGTTGATGCACTCTGATATGGCCGACACTCATGAAAGAAATTGGCGCAATTCCATCAAAAATCATGACTTCAGGTCAAGAACAAAAACAACTGAACATGCATCAGTGATACGAACTTTTTCACCAGAATGACTTTTACGCAATAGGAGCTATCCTCAAACGTATGAGCCTCAGAATACAAATATTTGGTGTGTTGATGCATTCTGATATGGTCGAAACACATGAAAAAAATTGGCGCAATTCCATCAAAAATCATGACTTGAGATCAAGAACAAACACAACTGAAGATGCATCCGTGATACGAACTTTTTCACCAGAATGACTTTTACCCAATAGGAGCTATCCTCAAACGTATGAGCCTCAGAATACAAATATTTGGTTTGTTGATGCATTCTGATATGGCCGACACTCATCAAAAAAATTGGCGCAATTCCATCAAAAATCATGACTTGAGGTCAAGAACAAACAGAACTGAACATGCATCAGTGATTCGAACTTTTTCACAAGCATGACATTTACGCAATAGGAGCTATCCTCAAACGTATGAGCCTCAGAATACAAATATTTGGTGTGTTGATGCATTCTGATATGGCCGACATTCATGAAAAAAATTGGCGCAATTCCATCAAAAATCATGACTTGAGATCAAGAACAAACACAACTGAAGATGCATCAGTGATTCGAACTTTTTCACCAGCATGACATTTACGCAATAGGAGCTATCCTCAAACGTATGAGCCTCAGAATACAAATATTTGGTGTGTTGATGCATTCTGATATGGCCGACACTCATGAAAAAAATTGGCGCAATTCCATCAAAAATCATGACTTGAGATCAAGAACAAACACAACTGAACATGCATCAGTGATTCGAACTTTTTCACCAGCATGACATTTACGCAATAGGAGATATCCATAAACGTATGAGCCTCAGAATACACATATTTGGTGTGTAGATGCATTCTGATATGGCCGACACTCATGAAAAAAATTGGCGCAATTCCATCAAAAATCATGACTTGAGGTCAAGAACTAACACAACTGAACATGCATCTGTGATTCGAACTTTTTCACCAGAATGACATTTACGCAATAGGAGCTATCCTCAAACGTATGAGCCTCAGTATACACATATTTGGTGTGTTGATGCATTCTGATATGCTCGACACTCATTAAAAAAATTGGCGCAATTCCATCAAAAATCATGACTTGAGGTCAAGAACAAACACAACTGAAGATGCATCAGTGATTCGAACTTTTTCACAAGCATGACCTTTACGCAATAGGAGCTATCCTCAAACGTATCAGCCTCAGAATACACATATTTGGTGTGTTGATGCATTCTGACATGGACAACACTCATGAAAAAAATTGGCGCAATTCCATCAAAAATCATGACTTGAGATCAAGAACAAACACAACTGAACATGCATCAGTGATTCGAACTTTTTCACCAGCATGACATTTACGCAATAGGAGCTATCCTCAAACGTATGAGCCTCAGAATACACATATTTGGTGTGTTGATGCATTCTGATATGGCCGACACTCATCAAAAAAAATGGCGCAATTCCATCAAAAATCATGACTTGACGTCAAGAACAAACAGAACTGAACATGCATCTGTGATTCGAACTTTTTCACAAGCATGACCTTTACGCAATAGGAGCTATCCTCAAACGTATGAGCCTCAGAACAACAAATATTTGGTGTGTTGATGCATTCTGATATGGCCGACAATCATGAAAGAAATTGGCGCAATTCTATATAAAAACATGACTTGAGATCAAGAACAAACACAACTGAAAATGCATCCGTGATACGAACTTTTTTACCAGAATGACTTTTACGCAATAGGAGCTATCCTCAAACGTATGAGCCTCAGAATACACATATTTGGTGTGTTGATGCATTCTGATATGGCCGACACTCATGACAAAAATTGGCGCAATTCCATCAAAAATCATGACTTGAGATCAAGAACAAACACAACTGAACATGGATTCAGTGATTCGAACTTTTTAACAAGCATGACTTTTACGCAATAGGAGCTATCCTCAAACGTATGAGCCTCAGAATACAGATATTTGGTGTGTTGATCCATTCTGATATGGTCGACTCTCATTAAAAAAATTGGCGCAATTCCATCAAAAATCATGACTTGAGGTCAAGAACAAACACAACTGAAGATGCATCAGTGATTCGAACTTTTTCACAAGCATGACCTTTACGCAATTGGAGCTATCCTCAAACGTATGAGCCTCAGAACAACAAATATTTGGTGTGTTGATGCATTCTGATATGGCCGACACTCATGAAAGAAATTGGCGCAATTACATATAAAAACATGACTTGAGATCAAGAACAAACACAACTGAAAATGCATCAGTGATACGAACTTTTTTACCAGAATGACTTTTACGCAATAGGAGCTATCCTCAAACGTATGAGCCTCAGAATACACATATTTGGTGTGTTGATGCATTCTGATATGGCCGACACTCATGACAAAAATTGGCGCAATTCCATCAAAAATCATGACTTGAGGTCAAGAACAAACACAACTGAAGATGCATCAGTGATTCGAACTTTTTCTCAAGCATGACCTTTACGCAATAGGAGCTATCCTCAAACGTATCAGCCTCAGAATACACATATTTGGTGTGTTGATGCATTCTGACATGGACAACACTCATGAAAAAAATTGGCGCAATTCCATCAAAAATCATGACTTGAGATCAAGAACAAACACAACTGAACATGCATCAGTGATTCGAACTTTTTCACAAGCATGACCTTTACGCAATAGGAGCTATCCTCAAACGTATGAGCCTCAGAATACACATATTTGGTGTGTTGATGCATTCTGATATGGCCGACACTCATCAAAAAAAATGGCGCAATTCCATCAAAAATCATGACTTGACGTCAAGAACAAACAGAACTGAACATGCATCTGTGATTCGAACTTTTTCACAAGCATGACCTTTACGCAATAGGAGCTATCCTCAAACGTATGAGCCTCAGAACAACAAATATTTGGTGTGTTGATGCATTCTGATATGGCCGACACTCATGAAAGAAATTGGCGCAATTCTATATAAAAACATGACTTGAGATCAAGAACAAACACAACTGAAAATGCATCCGTGATACGAACTTTTTTACCAGAATGACTTTTACGCAATAGGAGCTATCCTCAAACGTATGAGCCTCAGAATACACATATTTGGTGTGTTGATGCATTCTGATATGGCCGACACTCATGACAAAAATTGGCGCAATTCCATCAAAAATCATGACTTGAGATCAAGAACAAACACAACTGAACATGGATTCAGTGATTCGAACTTTTTAACAAGCATGACTTTTACGCAATAGGAGCTATCCTCAAACGTATGAGCCTCAGAATACAGATATTTGGTGTGTTGATCCATTCTGATATGGTCGACTCTCATTAAAAAAATTGGCGCAATTCCATCAAAAATCATGACTTGAGGTCAAGAACAAACACAACTGAAGATGCATCAGTGATTCGAACTTTTTCACAAGCATGACCTTTACGCAATAGGAGCTATCCTCAAACGTATGAGCCTCAGAACAACAAATATTTGGTGTGTTGATGCATTCTGATATGGCCGACACTCATGAAAGAAATTGGCGCAATTACATATAAAAACATGACTTGAGATCAAGAACAAACACAACTGAAAATGCATCCGTGATACGAACTTTTTTACCAGAATGACTTTTACGCAATAGGAGCTATCCTCAAACGTATGAGCCTCAGAATACACATATTTGGTGTGTTGATGCATTCTGATATGGCCGACACTCATGACAAAAATTGGCGCAATTCCATCAAAAATCATGACTTGAGATCAAGAACAAACACAACTGAACATGGATTCAGTGATTCGAACTTTTTAACAAGCATGACTTTTACGCAATAGGAGCTATCCTCAAACGTATGAGCCTCAGAATACAGATATTTGGTGTGTTGATCCATTCTGATATGGTCGACTCTCATTAAAAAAATTGGCTCAATTCCATCAAATATCATGACTTGAGGTCAAGAACAAACACAACTGAAGATGCATCCGTGATACGAACTTTTTCAACAGAATGACTTTTACGCAATAGGAGCTATCCTCAAACGTATGAGCCTCAGAATACACATATTTGGTGTGTTGATGCATTCTGATATGGCGGACACTCATGAAATAAATTGGCGCAATTCCATCAAAAATCATGACTTGAGATCAAGAACAAACACAACTGAACATGGATTTAGTGATTCGAACTTTTTCACCAGCATGAAATTTACGCAATAGGAGCTATCCTCAAACGTATGAGCCTCAGAATACACATATTTGGTGTGTTGATGCATTCTGATATGGCGACACTCATGAAAGAAATTGGCGCAATTCCATCAAAAATCATGACTTGAGATCAAGAACAAACACAACTGAACATGCATCAGTGATTCGAACTTTTTCACCAGCATGACATTTACGCAATAGGAGCTATCCTCAAACGTATGAGCCTCAGAATACACATATTTGGTGTGTTGATGCACTCTGATATGGCCGACACTCATGAAAGAAATTGGCGCAATTCCATCAAAAATCATGACTTGAGGTCAAGAACAAAAACAACTGAACATGCATCAGTGATACGAACTTTTTCACCAGAATGACTTTTACGCAATAGGAGCTATCCTCAAACGTATGAGCCTCAGAATACACATATTTGGTGTGTTGATGCATTCTGATATGGTCGACTCTCATTGAAAAAATAGGCGCAATTCCATCAAAAATCATGACTTGAGGTCAAGAACAAACACAACTGAAGATGCATCAGTGATTCGAACTTTTTCACCAGCATGACCTTTACGCAATAGGAGCTATCCTGAAACGTATCAGCCTCAGAATACACATATTTGGTGTGTTGATGCATTCTGACATGGAGAACACTCATGAAAAAAATTGGCGCAATTCCATCAAAAATCATGACTTGAGATCAAGAACAAACACAACTGAACATGCATCAGTGATTCGAACTTTTTCACAAGCATGACCTTTACGCAATAGGAGCTATCCTCAAACGTATGAGCCTCAGAATACACATATTTGGTGTGTTGATGCATTCTGATATGGCCGACACTCATCAAAAAAATTGGCGCAATTCCATCAAAAATCATGACTTGAGGTCAAGAACAAACAGAACTGAACATGCATCAGTGATTCGAACTTTTTCACAAGCATGACCTTTACGCAATAGGAGCTATCCTCAAACGTATGAGCCTCAGAACAACAAATATTTGGTGTGTTGATGCATTCTGATATGGCCGACACTCATGAAAGAAATTGGCGCAATTCCATATAAAAACATGACTTGAGATCAAGAACAAACACAACTGAAAATGCATCAGTGATACGAACTTTTTTACCAGAATGACTTTTACGCAATAGGAGCTATCCTCAAACGTATGAGCCTCAGAATACACATATTTGGTGTGTTGATGCATTCTGATATGGCCGACACTCATGACAAAAATTGGCGCAATTCCATCAAAAATCATGACTTGAGATCAAGAACAAACACAACTGAACATGGATTCAGTGATTCGAACTTTTTAACAAGCATGACTTTTACGCAATAGGAGCTACCCTCAAACGTATGAGCCTCAGAATACAGATATTTGGTGTGTTGATCCATTCTGATATGGTCGACTCTCATTAAAAAAATTGGCGCAATTCCATCAAAAATCATGACTTGAGGTCAAGAACAAACACAACTGAAGATGCATCCGTGATACGAACTTTTTCAACAGAATGACTTTTACGCAATAGGAGCTATCCTCAAACGTATGAGCCTCAGAATACACATATTTGGTGTGTTGATGCATTCTGATATGGCGGACACTCATGAAATAAATTGGCGCAATTCCATCAAAAATCATGACTTGAGATCAAGAACAAACACAACTGAACGTGGATTTAGTGATTCGAACTTTTTCACCAGCATGAAATTTACGCAATAGGAGCTATCCTCAAACGTATGAGCCTCAGAATACACATATTTGGTGTGTTGATCCATTCTGATATGGCGACACTCATGAAAGAAATTGGCGCAATTCCATCAAAAATCATGACTTGAGATCAAGAACAAACACAACTGAACATGCATCAGTGATTCGAACTTTTTCACCAGCATGACATTTACGCAATAGGAGCTATCCTCAAACGTATGAGCCTCAGAATACACATATTTGGTGTGTTGATGCACTCTGATATGGCCGACACTCATGAAAGAAATTGGCGCAATTCCATCAAAAATCATGACTTGAGGTCAAGAACAAAAACAACTGAACATGCATCAGTGATACGAACTTTTTCACCAGAATGACTTTTACGCAATAGGAGCTATCCTCAAACGTATGAGCCTCAGAATACAAATATTTGGTGTGTTGATGCATTCTGATATGGTCGAAACACATGAAAAAAATTGGCGCAATTCCATCAAAAATCATGACTTGAGATCAAGAACAAACACAACTGAAGATGCATCCGTGATACGAACTTTTTCACCAGAATGACTTTTACCCAATAGGAGCTATCCTCAAACGTATGAGCCTCAGAATACAAATATTTGGTGTGTTGATGCATTCTGATATGGCCGACACTCATCAAAAAAATTGGCGCAATTCCATCAAAAATCATGACTTGAGGTCAAGAACAAACAGAACTGAACATGCATCAGTGATTCGAACTTTTTCACAAGCATGACATTTACGCAATAGGAGCTATCCTCAAACGTATGAGCCTCAGAATACAAATATTTGGTGTGTTGATGCATTCTGATATGGCCGACATTCATGAAAAAAATTGGCGCAATTCCATCAAAAATCATGACTTGAGATCAAGAACAAACACAACTGAAGATGCATCAGTGATTCGAACTTTTTCACCAGCATGACATTTACGCAATAGGAGCTATCCTCAAACGTATGAGCCTCAGAATACAAATATTTGGTGTGTTGATGCATTCTGATATGGCCGACACTCATGAAAAAAATTGGCGCAATTCCATCAAAAATCATGACTTGAGATCAAGAACAAACACAACTGAACATGCATCAGTGATTCGAACTTTTTCACCAGAATGACATTTACGCAATAGGAGATATCCATAAACGTATGAGCCTCAGAATACACATATTTGGTGTGTAGATGCATTCTGATATGGCCGACACTCATGAAAAAAATTGGCGCAATTCCATCAAAAATCATGACTTGAGGTCAAGAACTAACACAACTGAACATGCATCTGTGATTCGAACTTTTTCACCAGAATGACATTTACGCAATAGGAGCTATCCTCAAACGTATGAGCCTCAGTATACACATATTTGGTGTGTTGATGCATTCTGATATGCTCGACACTCATTAAAAAAATTGGCGCAATTCCATCAAAAATCATGACTTGAGGTCAAGAACAAACACAACTGAAGATGCATCAGTGATTCGAACTTTTTCACAAGCATGACCTTTACGCAATAGGAGCTATCCTCAAACGTATCAGCCTCAGAATACACATATTTGGTGTGTTGATGCATTCTGACATGGACAACACTCATGAAAAAAATTGGCGCAATTCCATCAAAAATCATGACTTGAGATCAAGAACAAACACAACTGAACATGCATCAGTGATTCGAACTTTTTCACAAGCATGACCTTTACGCAATAGGAGCTATCCTCAAACGTATGAGCCTCAGAATACACATATTTGGTGTGTTGATGCATTCTGATATGGCCGACACTCATCAAAAAAAATGGCGCAATTCCATCAAAAATCATGACTTGACGTCAAGAACAAACAGAACTGAACATGCATCTGTGATTCGAACTTTTTCACAAGCATGACCTTTACGCAATAGGAGCTATCCTCAAACGTATGAGCCTCAGAACAACAAATATTTGGTGTGTTGATGCATTCTGATATGGCCGACACTCATGAAAGAAATTGGCGCAATTCTATATAAAAACATGACTTGAGATCAAGAACAAACACAACTGAAAATGCATCCGTGATACGAACTTTTTTACCAGAATGACTTTTACGCAATAGGAGCTATCCTCAAACGTATGAGCCTCAGTATACACATATTTGGTGTGTTGATGCATTCTGATATGGCCGACACTCATGACAAAAATTGGCGCAATTCCATCAAAAATCATGACTTGAGATCAAGAACAAACACAACTGAACATGGATTCAGTGATTCGAACTTTTTAACAAGCATGACTTTTACGCAATAGGAGCTATCCTCAAACGTATGAGCCTCAGAATACACATATTTGGTGTGTTGATCCATTCTGATATGGTCGACTCTCATTAAAAAAATTGGCGCAATTCCATCAAAAATCATGACTTGAGGTCAAGAACAAACACAACTGAAGATGCATCAGTGATTCGAACTTTTTCACAAGCATGACCTTTACGCAATAGGAGCTATCCTCAAACGTATGAGCCTCAGAACAACAAATATTTGGTGTGTTGATGCATTCTGATATGGCCGACACTCATGAAAGAAATTGGCGCAATTACATATAAAAACATGACTTGAGATCAAGAACAAACACAACTGAAAATGCATCAGTGATACGAACTTTTTTACCAGAATGACTTTTACGCAATAGGAGCTATCCTCAAACGTATGAGCCTCAGAATACACATATTTGGTGTGTTGATGCATTCTGATATGGCCGACACTCATGACAAAAATTGGCGCAATTCCATCAAAAATCATGACTTGAGGTCAAGAACAAACACAACTGAAGATGCATCAGTGATTCGAACTTTTTCTCAAGCATGACCTTTACGCAATAGGAGCTATCCTCAAACGTATCAGCCTCAGAATACACATATTTGGTGTGTTGATGCATTCTGACATGGACAACACTCATGAAAAAAATTGGCGCAATTCCATCAAAAATCATGACTTGAGATCAAGAACAAACACAACTGAACATGCATCAGTGATTCGAACTTTTTCACAAGCATGACCTTTACGCAATAGGAGCTATCCTCAAACGTATGAGCCTCAGAATACACATATTTGGTGTGTTGATGCATTCTGATATGGCCGACACTCATCAAAAAAAATGGCGCAATTCCATCAAAAATCATGACTTGACGTCAAGAACAAACAGAACTGAACATGCATCTGTGATTCGAACTTTTTCACAAGCATGACCTTTACGCAATAGGAGCTATCCTCAAACGTATGAGCCTCAGAACAACAAATATTTGGTGTGTTGATGCATTCTGATATGGCCGACACTCATGAAAGAAATTGGCGCAATTCTATATAAAAACATGACTTGAGATCAAGAACAAACACAACTGAAAATGCATCCGTGATACGAACTTTTTTACCAGAATGACTTTTACGCAATAGGAGCTATCCTCAAACGTATGAGCCTCAGAATACACATATTTGGTGTGTTGATGCATTCTGATATGGCCGACACTCATGACAAAAATTGGCGCAATTCCATCAAAAATCATGACTTGAGTTCAAGAACAAACACAACTGAACATGGATTCAGTGATTCGAACTTTTTAACAAGCATGACTTTTACGCAATAGGAGCTATCCTCAAACGTATGAGCCTCAGAATACAAATATTTGGTGTGTTGATGCATTCTGATATGGCCGACACTCATGAAAAAAATTGGCGCAATTCCATCAAAAATCATGACTTGAGATCAAGAACAAACACAACTGAACATGCATCAGTGATTCGAACTTTTTCACCAGCATGACATTTACGCAATAGGAGATATCCATAAACGTATGAGCCTCAGAATACACATATTTGGTGTGTAGATGCATTCTGATATGGCCGACACTCATGAAAAAAATTGGCGCAATTCCATCAAAAATCATGACTTGAGGTCAAGAACTAACACAACTGAACATGCATCTGTGATTCGAACTTTTTCACCAGAATGACATTTACGCAATAGGAGCTATCCTCAAACGTATGAGCCTCAGTATACACATATTTGGTGTGTTGATGCATTCTGATATGCTCGACACTCATTAAAAAAATTGGCGCAATTCCATCAAAAATCATGACTTGAGGTCAAGAACAAACACAACTGAAGATGCATCAGTGATTCGAACTTTTTCACAAGCATGACCTTTACGCAATAGGAGCTATCCTCAAACGTATCAGCCTCAGAATACACATATTTGGTGTGTTGATGCATTCTGACATGGACAACACTCATGAAAAAAATTGGCGCAATTCCATCAAAAATCATGACTTGAGATCAAGAACAAACACAACTGAACATGCATCAGTGATTCGAACTTTTTCACAAGCATGACCTTTACGCAATAGGAGCTATCCTCAAACGTATGAGCCTCAGAATACACATATTTGGTGTGTTGATGCATTCTGATATGGCCGACACTCATCAAAAAAAATGGCGCAATTCCATCAAAAATCATGACTTGACGTCAAGAACAAACAGAACTGAACATGCATCTGTGATTCGAACTTTTTCACAAGCATGACCTTTACGCAATAGGAGCTATCCTCAAACGTATGAGCCTCAGAACAACAAATATTTGGTGTGTTGATGCATTCTGATATGGCCGACACTCATGAAAGAAATTGGCGCAATTCTATATAAAAACATGACTTGAGATCAAGAACAAACACAACTGAAAATGCATCCGTGATACGAACTTTTTTACCAGAATGACTTTTACGCAATAGGAGCTATCCTCAAACGTATGAGCCTCAGTATACACATATTTGGTGTGTTGATGCATTCTGATATGGCCGACACTCATGACAAAAATTGGCGCAATTCCATCAAAAATCATGACTTGAGATCAAGAACAAACACAACTGAACATGGATTCAGTGATTCGAACTTTTTAACAAGCATGACTTTTACGCAATAGGAGCTATCCTCAAACGTATGAGCCTCAGAATACACATATTTGGTGTGTTGATCCATTCTGATATGGTCGACTCTCATTAAAAAAATTGGCGCAATTCCATCAAAAATCATGACTTGAGGTCAAGAACAAACACAACTGAAGATGCATCAGTGATTCGAACTTTTTCACAAGCATGACCTTTACGCAATAGGAGCTATCCTCAAACGTATGAGCCTCAGAACAACAAATATTTGGTGTGTTGATGCATTCTGATATGGCCGACACTCATGAAAGAAATTGGCGCAATTACATATAAAAACATGACTTGAGATCAAGAACAAACACAACTGAAAATGCATCAGTGATACGAACTTTTTTACCAGAATGACTTTTACGCAATAGGAGCTATCCTCAAACGTATGAGCCTCAGAATACACATATTTGGTGTGTTGATGCATTCTGATATGGCCGACACTCATGACAAAAATTGGCGCAATTCCATCAAAAATCATGACTTGAGGTCAAGAACAAACACAACTGAAGATGCATCAGTGATTCGAACTTTTTCTCAAGCATGACCTTTACGCAATAGGAGCTATCCTCAAACGTATCAGCCTCAGAATACACATATTTGGTGTGTTGATGCATTCTGACATGGACAACACTCATGAAAAAAATTGGCGCAATTCCATCAAAAATCATGACTTGAGATCAAGAACAAACACAACTGAACATGCATCAGTGATTCGAACTTTTTCACAAGCATGACCTTTACGCAATAGGAGCTATCCTCAAACGTATGAGCCTCAGAATACACATATTTGGTGTGTTGATGCATTCTGATATGGCCGACACTCATCAAAAAAAATGGCGCAATTCCATCAAAAATCATGACTTGACGTCAAGAACAAACAGAACTGAACATGCATCTGTGATTCGAACTTTTTCACAAGCATGACCTTTACGCAATAGGAGCTATCCTCAAACGTATGAGCCTCAGAACAACAAATATTTGGTGTGTTGATGCATTCTGATATGGCCGACACTCATGAAAGAAATTGGCGCAATTCTATATAAAAACATGACTTGAGATCAAGAACAAACACAACTGAAAATGCATCCGTGATACGAACTTTTTTACCAGAATGACTTTTACGCAATAGGAGCTATCCTCAAACGTATGAGCCTCAGAATACACATATTTGGTGTGTTGATGCATTCTGATATGGCCGACACTCATGACAAAAATTGGCGCAATTCCATCAAAAATCATGACTTGAGTTCAAGAACAAACACAACTGAACATGGATTCAGTGATTCGAACTTTTTAACAAGCATGACTTTTACGCAATAGGAGCTATCCTCAAACGTATGAGCCTCAGAATACAAATATTTGGTGTGTTGATGCATTCTGATATGGCCGACACTCATGAAAAAAATTGGCGCAATTCCATCAAAAATCATGACTTGAGATCAAGAACAAACACAACTGAACATGCATCAGTGATTCGAACTTTTTCACCAGCATGACATTTACGCAATAGGAGATATCCATAAACGTATGAGCCTCAGAATACACATATTTGGTGTGTAGATGCATTCTGATATGGCCGACACTCATGAAAAAAATTGGCGCAATTCCATCAAAAATCATGACTTGAGGTCAAGAACTAACACAACTGAACATGCATCTGTGATTCGAACTTTTTCACCAGAATGACATTTACGCAATAGGAGCTATCCTCAAACGTATGAGCCTCAGAACAACAAATATTTGGTGTGTTGATGCATTCTGATATGGCCGACACTCATGAAAGAAATTGGCGCAATTACATATAAAAACATGACTTGAGATCAAGAACAAACACAACTGAAAATGCATCCGTGATACGAACTTTTTTACCAGAATGACTTTTACGCAATAGGAGCTATCCTCAAACGTATGAGCCTCAGAATACACATATTTGGTGTGTTGATGCATTCTGATATGGCCGACACTCATGACAAAAATTGGCGCAATTCCATCAAAAATCATGACTTGAGATCAAGAACAAACACAACTGAACATGGATTCAGTGATTCGAACTTTTTAACAAGCATGACTTTTACGCAATAGGAGCTATCCTCAAACGTATGAGCCTCAGAATACAGATATTTGGTGTGTTGATCCATTCTGATATGGTCGACTCTCATTAAAAAAATTGGCTCAATTCCATCAAATATCATGACTTGAGGTCAAGAACAAACACAACTGAAGATGCATCCGTGATACGAACTTTTTCAACAGAATGACTTTTACGCAATAGGAGCTATCCTCAAACGTATGAGCCTCAGAATACACATATTTGGTGTGTTGATGCATTCTGATATGGCGGACACTCATGAAATAAATTGGCGCAATTCCATCAAAAATCATGACTTGAGATCAAGAACAAACACAACTGAACATGGATTTAGTGATTCGAACTTTTTCACCAGCATGAAATTTACGCAATAGGAGCTATCCTCAAACGTATGAGCCTCAGAATACACATATTTGGTGTGTTGATGCATTCTGATATGGCGACACTCATGAAAGAAATTGGCGCAATTCCATCAAAAATCATGACTTGAGATCAAGAACAAACACAACTGAACATGCATCAGTGATTCGAACTTTTTCACCAGCATGACATTTACGCAATAGGAGCTATCCTCAAACGTATGAGCCTCAGAATACACATATTTGGTGTGTTGATGCACTCTGATATGGCCGACACTCATGAAAGAAATTGGCGCAATTCCATCAAAAATCATGACTTGAGGTCAAGAACAAAAACAACTGAACATGCATCAGTGATACGAACTTTTTCACCAGAATGACTTTTACGCAATAGGAGCTATCCTCAAACGTATGAGCCTCAGAATACACATATTTGGTGTGTTGATGCATTCTGATATGGTCGACTCTCATTGAAAAAATAGGCGCAATTCCATCAAAAATCATGACTTGAGGTCAAGAACAAACACAACTGAAGATGCATCAGTGATTCGAACTTTTTCACCAGCATGACCTTTACGCAATAGGAGCTATCCTGAAACGTATCAGCCTCAGAATACACATATTTGGTGTGTTGATGCATTCTGACATGGAGAACACTCATGAAAAAAATTGGCGCAATTCCATCAAAAATCATGACTTGAGATCAAGAACAAACACAACTGAACATGCATCAGTGATTCGAACTTTTTCACAAGCATGACCTTTACGCAATAGGAGCTATCCTCAAACGTATGAGCCTCAGAATACACATATTTGGTGTGTTGATGCATTCTGATATGGCCGACACTCATCAAAAAAATTGGCGCAATTCCATCAAAAATCATGACTTGAGGTCAAGAACAAACAGAACTGAACATGCATCAGTGATTCGAACTTTTTCACAAGCATGACCTTTACGCAATAGGAGCTATCCTCAAACGTATGAGCCTCAGAACAACAAATATTTGGTGTGTTGATGCATTCTGATATGGCCGACACTCATGAAAGAAATTGGCGCAATTCCATATAAAAACATGACTTGAGATCAAGAACAAACACAACTGAAAATGCATCAGTGATACGAACTTTTTTACCAGAATGACTTTTACGCAATAGGAGCTATCCTCAAACGTATGAGCCTCAGAATACACATATTTGGTGTGTTGATGCATTCTGATATGGCCGACACTCATGACAAAAATTGGCGCAATTCCATCAAAAATCATGACTTGAGATCAAGAACAAACACAACTGAACATGGATTCAGTGATTCGAACTTTTTAACAAGCATGACTTTTACGCAATAGGAGCTACCCTCAAACGTATGAGCCTCAGAATACAGATATTTGGTGTGTTGATCCATTCTGATATGGTCGACTCTCATTAAAAAAATTGGCGCAATTCCATCAAAAATCATGACTTGAGGTCAAGAACAAACACAACTGAACATGCATCCGTGATACGAACTTTTTCAACAGAATGACTTTTACGCAATAGGAGCTATCCTCAAACGTATGAGCCTCAGAATACACATATTTGGTGTGTTGATGCATTCTGATATGGCGGACACTCATGAAATAAATTGGCGCAATTCCATCAAAAATCATGACTTGAGATCAAGAACAAACACAACTGAACGTGGATTTAGTGATTCGAACTTTTTCACCAGCATGAAATTTACGCAATAGGAGCTATCCTCAAACGTATGAGCCTCAGAATACACATATTTGGTGTGTTGATCCATTCTGATATGGCGACACTCATGAAAGAAATTGGCGCAATTCCATCAAAAATCATGACTTGAGATCAAGAACAAACACAACTGAACATGCATCAGTGATTCGAACTTTTTCACCAGCATGACATTTACGCAATAGGAGCTATCCTCAAACGTATGAGCCTCAGAATACACATATTTGGTGTGTTGATGCACTCTGATATGGCCGACACTCATGAAAGAAATTGGCGCAATTCCATCAAAAATCATGACTTGAGGTCAAGAACAAAAACAACTGAACATGCATCAGTGATACGAACTTTTTCACCAGAATGACTTTTACGCAATAGGAGCTATCCTCAAACGTATGAGCCTCAGAATACAAATATTTGGTGTGTTGATGCATTCTGATATGGTCGAAACACATGAAAAAAATTGGCGCAATTCCATCAAAAATCATGACTTGAGATCAAGAACAAACACAACTGAAGATGCATCCGTGATACGAACTTTTTCACCAGAATGACTTTTACCCAATAGGAGCTATCCTCAAACGTATGAGCCTCAGAATACAAATATTTGGTGTGTTGATGCATTCTGATATGGCCGACACTCATCAAAAAAATTGGCGCAATTCCATCAAAAATCATGACTTGAGGTCAAGAACAAACAGAACTGAACATGCATCAGTGATTCGAACTTTTTCACAAGCATGACATTTACGCAATAGGAGCTATCCTCAAACGTATGAGCCTCAGAATACACATATTTGGTGTGTTGATGCATTCTGATATGGCCGACATTCATGAAAAAAATTGGCGCAATTCCATCAAAAATCATGACTTGAGATCAAGAACAAACACAACTGAAGATGCATCAGTGATTCGAACTTTTTCACCAGCATGACATTTACGCAATAGGAGCTATCCTCAAACGTATGAGCCTCAGAATACAAATATTTGGTGTGTTGATGCATTCTGATATGGCCGACACTCATGAAAAAAATTGGCGCAATTCCATCAAAAATCATGACTTGAGATCAAGAACAAACACAACTGAACATGCATCAGTGATTCGAACTTTTTCACCAGAATGACATTTACGCAATAGGAGATATCCATAAACGTATGAGCCTCAGAATACACATATTTGGTGTGTAGATGCATTCTGATATGGCCGACACTCATGAAAAAAATTGGCGCAATTCCATCAAAAATCATGACTTGAGGTCAAGAACTAACACAACTGAACATGCATCTGTGATTCGAACTTTTTCACCAGAATGACATTTACGCAATAGGAGCTATCCTCAAACGTATGAGCCTCAGTATACACATATTTGGTGTGTTGATGCATTCTGATATGCTCGACACTCATTAAAAAAATTGGCGCAATTCCATCAAAAATCATGACTTGAGGTCAAGAACAAACACAACTGAAGATGCATCAGTGATTCGAACTTTTTCACAAGCATGACCTTTACGCAATAGGAGCTATCCTCAAACGTATCAGCCTCAGAATACACATATTTGGTGTGTTGATGCATTCTGACATGGACAACACTCATGAAAAAAATTGGCGCAATTCCATCAAAAATCATGACTTGAGATCAAGAACAAACACAACTGAACATGCATCAGTGATTCGAACTTTTTCACAAGCATGACCTTTACGCAATAGGAGCTATCCTCAAACGTATGAGCCTCAGAATACACATATTTGGTGTGTTGATGCATTCTGATATGGCCGACACTCATCAAAAAAAATGGCGCAATTCCATCAAAAATCATGACTTGACGTCAAGAACAAACAGAACTGAACATGCATCTGTGATTCGAACTTTTTCACAAGCATGACCTTTACGCAATAGGAGCTATCCTCAAACGTATGAGCCTCAGAACAACAAATATTTGGTGTGTTGATGCATTCTGATATGGCCGACACTCATGAAAGAAATTGGCGCAATTCTATATAAAAACATGACTTGAGATCAAGAACAAACACAACTGAAAATGCATCCGTGATACGAACTTTTTTACCAGAATGACTTTTACGCAATAGGAGCTATCCTCAAACGTATGAGCCTCAGTATACACATATTTGGTGTGTTGATGCATTCTGATATGGCCGACACTCATGACAAAAATTGGCGCAATTCCATCAAAAATCATGACTTGAGATCAAGAACAAACACAACTGAACATGGATTCAGTGATTCGAACTTTTTAACAAGCATGACTTTTACGCAATAGGAGCTATCCTCAAACGTATGAGCCTCAGAATACACATATTTGGTGTGTTGATCCATTCTGATATGGTCGACTCTCATTAAAAAAATTGGCGCAATTCCATCAAAAATCATGACTTGAGGTCAAGAACAAACACAACTGAAGATGCATCAGTGATTCGAACTTTTTCACAAGCATGACCTTTACGCAATAGGAGCTATCCTCAAACGTATGAGCCTCAGAACAACAAATATTTGGTGTGTTGATGCATTCTGATATGGCCGACACTCATGAAAGAAATTGGCGCAATTACATATAAAAACATGACTTGAGATCAAGAACAAACACAACTGAAAATGCATCAGTGATACGAACTTTTTTACCAGAATGACTTTTACGCAATAGGAGCTATCCTCAAACGTATGAGCCTCAGAATACACATATTTGGTGTGTTGATGCATTCTGATATGGCCGACACTCATGACAAAAATTGGCGCAATTCCATCAAAAATCATGACTTGAGGTCAAGAACAAACACAACTGAAGATGCATCAGTGATTCGAACTTTTTCTCAAGCATGACCTTTACGCAATAGGAGCTATCCTCAAACGTATCAGCCTCAGAATACACATATTTGGTGTGTTGATGCATTCTGACATGGACAACACTCATGAAAAAAATTGGCGCAATTCCATCAAAAATCATGACTTGAGATCAAGAACAAACACAACTGAACATGCATCAGTGATTCGAACTTTTTCACAAGCATGACCTTTACGCAATAGGAGCTATCCTCAAACGTATGAGCCTCAGAATACACATATTTGGTGTGTTGATGCATTCTGATATGGCCGACACTCATCAAAAAAAATGGCGCAATTCCATCAAAAATCATGACTTGACGTCAAGAACAAACAGAACTGAACATGCATCTGTGATTCGAACTTTTTCACAAGCATGACCTTTACGCAATAGGAGCTATCCTCAAACGTATGAGCCTCAGAACAACAAATATTTGGTGTGTTGATGCATTCTGATATGGCCGACACTCATGAAAGAAATTGGCGCAATTCTATATAAAAACATGACTTGAGATCAAGAACAAACACAACTGAAAATGCATCCGTGATACGAACTTTTTTACCAGAATGACTTTTACGCAATAGGAGCTATCCTCAAACGTATGAGCCTCAGAATACACATATTTGGTGTGTTGATGCATTCTGATATGGCCGACACTCATGACAAAAATTGGCGCAATTCCATCAAAAATCATGACTTGAGTTCAAGAACAAACACAACTGAACATGGATTCAGTGATTCGAACTTTTTAACAAGCATGACTTTTACGCAATAGGAGCTATCCTCAAACGTATGAGCCTCAGAATACAAATATTTGGTGTGTTGATGCATTCTGATATGGCCGACACTCATGAAAAAAATTGGCGCAATTCCATCAAAAATCATGACTTGAGATCAAGAACAAACACAACTGAACATGCATCAGTGATTCGAACTTTTTCACCAGCATGACATTTACGCAATAGGAGATATCCATAAACGTATGAGCCTCAGAATACACATATTTGGTGTGTAGATGCATTCTGATATGGCCGACACTCATGAAAAAAATTGGCGCAATTCCATCAAAAATCATGACTTGAGGTCAAGAACTAACACAACTGAACATGCATCTGTGATTCGAACTTTTTCACCAGAATGACATTTACGCAATAGGAGCTATCCTCAAACGTATGAGCCTCAGTATACACATATTTGGTGTGTTGATGCATTCTGATATGCTCGACACTCATTAAAAAAATTGGCGCAATTCCATCAAAAATCATGACTTGAGGTCAAGAACAAACACAACTGAAGATGCATCAGTGATTCGAACTTTTTCACAAGCATGACCTTTACGCAATAGGAGCTATCCTCAAACGTATCAGCCTCAGAATACACATATTTGGTGTGTTGATGCATTCTGACATGGACAACACTCATGAAAAAAATTGGCGCAATTCCATCAAAAATCATGACTTGAGATCAAGAACAAACACAACTGAACATGCATCAGTGATTCGAACTTTTTCACAAGCATGACCTTTACGCAATAGGAGCTATCCTCAAACGTATGAGCCTCAGAATACACATATTTGGTGTGTTGATGCATTCTGATATGGCCGACACTCATCAAAAAAAATGGCGCAATTCCATCAAAAATCATGACTTGACGTCAAGAACAAACAGAACTGAACATGCATCTGTGATTCGAACTTTTTCACAAGCATGACCTTTACGCAATAGGAGCTATCCTCAAACGTATGAGCCTCAGAACAACAAATATTTGGTGTGTTGATGCATTCTGATATGGCCGACACTCATGAAAGAAATTGGCGCAATTCTATATAAAAACATGACTTGAGATCAAGAACAAACACAACTGAAAATGCATCCGTGATACGAACTTTTTTACCAGAATGACTTTTACGCAATAGGAGCTATCCTCAAACGTATGAGCCTCAGAATACAGATATTTGGTGTGTTGATCCATTCTGATATGGTCGACTCTCATTAAAAAAATTGGCGCAATTCCATCAAAAATCATGACTTGAGGTCAAGAACAAACACAACTGAAGATGCATCAGTGATTCGAACTTTTTCACAAGCATGACCTTTACGCAATAGGAGCTATCCTCAAACGTATGAGCCTCAGAACAACAAATATTTGGTGTGTTGATGCATTCTGATATGGCCGACACTCATGAAAGAAATTGGCGCAATTACATACAAAAACATGACTTGAGATCAAGAACAAACACAACTGAAAATGCATCAGTGATACGAACTTTTTTACCAGAATGACTTTTACGCAATAGGAGCTATCCTCAAACGTATGAGCCTCAGAATACACATATTTGGTGTGTTGATGCATTCTGATATGGCCGACACTCATGACAAAAATTGGCGCAATTCCATCAAAAATCATGACTTGAGGTCAAGAACAAACACAACTGAAGATGCATCAGTGATTCGAACTTTTTCACAAGCATGACCTTTACGCAATAGGAGCTATCCTCAAACGTATCAGCCTCAGAATACACATATTTGGTGTGTTGATGCATTCTGACATGGACAACACTCATGAAAAAAATTGGCGCAATTCCATCAAAAATCATGACTTGAGATCAAGAACAAACACAACTGAAGATGCATCAGTGATTCGAACTTTTTCACAAGCATGACCTTTACGCAATAGGAGCTATCCTCAAACGTATGAGCCTCAGAATACACATATTTGGTGTGTTGATGCATTCTGATATGGCCGACACTCATCAAAAAAAATGGCGCAATTCCATCAAAAATCATGACTTGACGTCAAGAACAAACAGAACTGAACATGCATCTGTGATTCGAACTTTTTCACAAGCATGACCTTTACGCAATAGGAGCTATCCTCAAACGTATGAGCCTCAGAACAACAAATATTTGGTGTGTTGATGCATTCTGATATGGCCGACACTCATGAAAGAAATTGGCGCAATTCTATATAAAAACATGACTTGAGATCAAGAACAAACACAACTGAAAATGCATCCGTGATACGAACTTTTTTACCAGAATGACTTTTACGCAATAGGAGCTATCCTCAAACGTATGAGCCTCAGAATACACATATTTGGTGTGTTGATGCATTCTGATATGGCCGACACTCATGACAAAAATTGGCGCAATTCCATCAAAAATCATGACTTGAGATCAAGAACAAACACAACTGAACATGGATTCAGTGATTCGAACTTTTTAACAAGCATGACTTTTACGCAATAGGAGCTATCCTCAAACGTATGAGCCTCAGAATACAGATATTTGGTGTGTTGATCCATTCTGATATGGTCGACTCTCATGAAAAAAATTGGCGCAATTCCATCAAAAATCATGACTTGAGGTCAAGAACAAACACAACTGAAGATGCATCAGTGATTCGAACTTTTTCACAAGCATGACCTTTACGCAATAGGAGCTATCCTCAAACGTATGAGCCTCAGAACAACAAATATTTGGTGTGTTGATGCATTCTGATATGGCCGACACTCATGAAAGAAATTGGCGCAATTACATATAAAAACATGACTTGAGATCAAGAACAAACACAACTGAAAATGCATCAGTGATACGAACTTTTTTACCAGAATGACTTTTACGCAATAGGAGCTATCCTCAAACGTATGAGCCTCAGAATACACATATTTGGTGTGTTGATGCATTCTGATATGGCCGACACTCATGACAAAAATTGGCGCAATTCCATCAAAAATCATGACTTGAGATCAAGAACAAACACAACTGAACATGGATTCAGTGATTCGAACTTTTTAACAAGCATGACTTTTACGCAATAGGAGCTATCCTCAAACGTATGAGCCTCAGAATACAGATATTTGGTGTGTTGATCCATTCTGATATGGTCGACTCTCATTAAAAAAATTGGCTCAATTCCATCAAATATCATGACTTGAGGTCAAGAACAAACACAACTGAAGATGCATCTGTGATACGAACTTTTTCAACAGAATGACTTTTACGCAATAGGAGCTATCCTCAAACGTATGAGCCTCAGAATACACATATTTGGTGTGTTGATGCATTCTGATATGGCGGACACTCATGAAATAAATAGGCGCAATTCCATCAAAAATCATGACTTGAGATCAAGAACAAACACAACTGAACATGGATTTAGTGATTCGAACTTTTTCACCAGCATGAAATTTACGCAATAGGAGCTATCCTCAAACGTATGAGCCTCAGAATACACATATTTGGTGTGTTGATGCATTCTGATATGGCGACACTCATGAAAGAAATTGGCGCAATTCCATCAAAAATCATGACTTGAGATCAAGAACAAACACAACTGAACATGCATCAGTGATTCGAACTTTTTCACCAGCATGACATTTACGCAATAGGAGCTATCCTCAAACGTATGAGCCTCAGAATACACATATTTGGTGTGTTGATGCACTCTGATATGGCCGACACTCATGAAAGAAATTGGCGCAATTCCATCAAAAATCATGACTTGAGGTCAAGAACAAAAACAACTGAACATGCATCAGTGATACGAACTTTTTCACCAGAATGACTTTTACGCAATAGGAGCTATCCTCAAACGTATGAGCCTCAGAATACAAATATTTGGTGTGTTGATGCATTCTGATATGGTCGAAACACATGAAAAAAATTGGCGCAATTCCATCAAAAATCATGACTTGAGATCAAGAACAAACACAACTGAAGATGCATCCGTGATACGAACTTTTTCACCAGAATGACTTTTACCCAATAGGAGCTATCCTCAAACGTATGAGCCTCAGAATACAAATATTTGGTGTGTTGATGCATTCTGATATGGCGGACACTCATCAAAAAAATTGGCGCAATTCCATCAAAAATCATGACTTGAGGTCAAGAACAAACAGAACTGAACATGCATCAGTGATTCGAACTTTTTCACAAGCATGACATTTACGCAATAGGAGCTATCCTCAAACGTATGAGCCTCAGAATACAAATATTTGGTGTGTTGATGCATTCTGATATGGCCGACACTCATGAAAAAAATTGGCGCAATTCCATCAAAAATCATGACTTGAGATCAAGAACAAACACAACTGAACATGCATCAGTGATTCGAACTTTTTCACCAGCATGACATTTACGCAATAGGAGATATCCATAAACGTATGAGCCTCAGAATACACATATTTGGTGTGTAGATGCATTCTGATATGGCCGACACTCATGAAAAAAATTGGCGCAATTCCATCAAAAATCATGACTTGAGGTCAAGAACAAACACAACTGAACATGCATCTGTGATTCGAACTTTTTCACCAGAATGACATTTACGCAATAGGAGCTATCCTCAAACGTATGAGCCTCAGTATACACATATTTGGTGTGTTGATGCATTCTGATATGCTCGACACTCATTAAAAAAATTGGCGCAATTCCATCAAAAATCATGACTTGAGGTCAAGAACAAACACAACTGAAGATGCATCAGTGATTCGAACTTTTTCACAAGCATGACCTTTACGCAATAGGAGCTATCCTCAAACGTATGAGCCTCAGAATACACATATTTGGTGTGTTGATGCATTCTGATATGGCCGACACTCATAAAAAAAAATGGCGCAATTCCATCAAAAATCATGACTTGACGTCAAGAACAAACAGAACTGAACATGCATCTGTGATTCGAACTTTTTCACAAGCATGACCTTTACGCAATAGGAGCTATCCTCAAACGTATGAGCCTCAGAACAACAAATATTTGGTGTGTTGATGCATTCTGATATGGCCGACACTCATGAAAGAAATTGGCGCAATTCTATATAAAAACATGACTTGAGATCAAGAACAAACACAACTGAAAATGCATCAGTGATACGAACTTTTTTACCAGAATGACTTTTACGCAATAGGAGCTATCCTCAAACGTATGAGCCTCAGAATACACATATTTGGTGTGTTGATGCATTCTGATATGGCCGACACTCATGACAAAAATTGGCGCAATTCCATCAAAAATCATGACTTGAGATCAAGAACAAACACAACTGAACATGGATTCAGTGATTCGAACTTTTTAACAAGCATGACTTTTACGCAATAGGAGCTATCCTCAAACGTATGAGCCTCAGAATACAGATATTTGGTGTGTTGATCCATTCTGATATGGTCGACTCTCATTAAAAAAATTGGCGCAATTCCATCAAAAATCATGACTTGAGGTCAAGAACAAACACAACTGAAGATGCATCAGTGATTCGAACTTTTTCACAAGCATGACCTTTACGCAATAGGAGCTATCCTCAAACGTATGAGCCTCAGAACAACAAATATTTGGTGTGTTGATGCATTCTGATATGGCCGACACTCATGAAAGAAATTGGCGCAATTACATATAAAAACATGACTTGAGATCAAGAACAAACACAACTGAAAATGCATCAGTGATACGAACTTTTTTACCAGAATGACTTTTACGCAATAGGAGCTATCCTCAAACGTATGAGCCTCAGAATACACATATTTGGTGTGTTGATGCATTCTGATATGGCCGACACTCATGACAAAAATTGGCGCAATTCCATCAAAAATCATGACTTGAGATCAAGAACAAACACAACTGAACATGGATTCAGTGATTCGAACTTTTTAACAAGCATGACTTTTACGCAATAGGAGCTATCCTCAAACGTATGAGCCTCAGAATACAGATATTTGGTGTGTTGATCCATTCTGATATGGTCGACTCTCATTAAAAAAATTGGCGCAATTCCATCAAATATCATGACTTGAGGTCAAGAACAAACACAACTGAAGATGCATCCGTGATACGAACTTTTTCACCAGCATGAAATTTACGCAATAGGAGCTATCCTCAAACGTATGAGCCTCAGAATACACATATTTGGTGTGTTGATGCATTCTGATATGGCGACACTCATGAAAGAAATTGGCGCAATTCCATCAAAAATCATGACTTGAGATCAAGAACAAACACAACTGAACATGCATCAGTGATTCGAACTTTTTCACCAGCATGACATTTACGCAATAGGAGCTATCCTCAAACGTATGAGCCTCAGAATACACATATTTGGTGTGTTGATGCACTCTGATATGGCCGACACTCATGAAAGAAATTGGCGCAATTCCATCAAAAATCATGACTTGAGGTCAAGAACAAAAACAACTGAACATGCATCAGTGATACGAACTTTTTCACCAGAATGACTTTTACGCAATAGGAGCTATCCTCAAACGTATGAGCCTCAGAATACAAATATTTGGTGTGTTGATGCATTCTGATATGGTCGAAACACATGAAAAAAATTGGCGCAATTCCATCAAAAATCATGACTTGAGATCAAGAACAAACACAACTGAAGATGCATCCGTGATACGAACTTTTTCACCAGAATGACTTTTACCCAATAGGAGCTATCCTCAAACGTATGAGCCTCAGAATACAAATATTTGGTGTGTTGATGCATTCTGATATGGCCGACACTCATCAAAAAAATTGGCGCAATTCCATCAAAAATCATGACTTGAGGTCAAGAACAAACAGAACTGAACATGCATCAGTGATTCGAACTTTTTCACAAGCATGACATTTACGCAATAGGAGCTATCCTCAAACGTATGAGCCTCAGAATACAAATATTTGGTGTGTTGATGCATTCTGATATGGCCGACACTCATGAAAAAAATTGGCGCAATTCCATCAAAAATCATGACTTGAGATCAAGAACAAACACAACTGAACATGCATCAGTGATTCGAACTTTTTCACCAGCATGACATTTACGCAATAGGAGATATCCATAAACGTATGAGCCTCAGAATACACATATTTGGTGTGTAGATGCATTCTGATATGGCCGACACTCATGAAAAAAATTGGCGCAATTCCATCAAAAATCATGACTTGAGGTCAAGAACAAACACAACTGAACATGCATCTGTGATTCGAACTTTTTCACCAGAATGACTTTTACGCAATAGGAGCTATCCTCAAACGTATGAGCCTCAGTATACACATATTTGGTATGTTGATGCATTCTGATATGCTCGACACTCATGAAAAAAATTGGCGCAATTCCATCAAAAATCATGACTTGAGATCAAGAACAAACACAACTGAACATGGATTTAGTGATTCGAACTTTTTCACAAGCATGACATTTACGCAATAGAAGCTATCCTCAAACGTATGAGCCTCAGAATACACATATTTGGTGTGTTGATGCATTCTGATATGGTCGACTCTCATTGAAAAAATTGGCGCAATTCCATCAAAAATCATGACTTGAGGTCAAGAACAAACACAACTGAAGATGCATCAGTGATTCGAACTTTTTCACAAGCATGACCTTTACGCAATAGGAGCTATCCTCAAACGTATCAGCCTCAGAATACACATATTTGGTGTGTTGATGCATTCTGACATGGACAACACTCATGAAAAAAATTGGCGCAATTCCATCAAAAATCATGACTTGAGATCAAGAACAAACACAACTGAACATGCATCAGTGATTCGAACTTTTTCACAAGCATGACCTTTACGCAATAGGAGCTATCCTCAAACGTATGAGCCTCAGAATACACATATTTGGTGTGTTGATGCATTCTGATATGGCCGACACTCATGAAAAAAATTGGCGCAATTCCATCAAAAATCATGACTTGAGGTCAAGAACAAACAGAACTGAACATGCATCTGTGATTCGAACTTTTTCACAAGCATGACCTTTACGCAATAGGAGCTATCCTCAAACGTATGAGCCTCAGAACAACAAATATTTGGTGTGTTGATGCATTCTGATATGGCCGACACTCATGACAGAAATTGGCGCAATTCTATATAAAAACATGACTTGAGATCAAGAACAAACACAACTGAAAATGCATCAGTGATACGAACTTTTTTACCAGAATGACTTTTACGCAATAGGAGCTATCCTCAAACGTATGAGCCTCAGAATACACATATTTGGTGTGTTGATGCATTCTGATATGGCCGACACTCATGACAAAAATTGGCGCAATTCCATCAAAAATCATGACTTGAGATCAAGAACAAACACAACTGAACATGGATTCAGTGATTCGAACTTTTTAACAAGCATGACTTTTACGCAATAGGAGCTATCCTCAAACGTATGAGCCTCAGAATACAGATATTTGGTGTGTTGATCCATTCTGATATGGTCGACTCTCATTAAAAAAATTGGCGCAATTCCATCAAAAATCATGACTTGAGGTCAAGAACAAACACAACTGAAGATGCATCCGTGATACGAACTTTTTCAACAGAATGACTTTTACGCAATAGGAGCTATCCTCAAACGTATGAGCCTCAGAATACACATATTTGGTGTGTTGATCCATTCTGATATGGTCGACACTCATTAAAAAAATTGGCGCAATTCCATCAAAAATCATGACTTGAGGTCAAGAACAAACACAACTGAAGATGCATCCGTGATACGAACTTTTTCAACAGAATGACTTTTACGCAATAGGAGCTATCCTCAAACGTATGAGCCTCAGAATACACATATTTGGTGTGTTGATGCATTCTGATATGGCCGACACTCATGAAAAAAATTGGCGCAATTCCATCAAAAATCATGACTTGAGATCAAGAACAAACACAACTGAACATGGATTTAGTGATTCGAACTTTTTCACCAGCATGAAATTTACGCAATAGGAGCTATCCTCAAACGTATGAGCCTCAGAATACACATATTTGGTGTGTTGATGCATTCTGATATGGCGACACTCATGAAAGAAATTGGCGCAATTCCATCAAAAATCATGACTTGAGATCAAGAACAAACACAACTGAACATGCATCAGTGATTCGAACTTTTTCACCAGCATGACATTTACGCAATAGGAGCTATCCTCAAACTATGAGCCTCAGAATACACATATTTGGTGTGTTGATGCACTCTGATATGGCCGACACTCATGAAAGAAATTGGCGCAATTCCATCAAAAATCATGACTTGAGGTCAAGAACAAACACAACTGAACATGCTTCAGTGATTCGAACTTTTTCACCAGAATGACTTTTACGCAATAGGAGCTATCCTCAAACGCATGAGCCTCAGAATACAAATATTTGGTGTGTTGATCCATTCTGATATGGTCGACTCTCATTAAAAAAATTGGCGCAATTCCATCAAAAATCATGACTTGAGGTCAAGAACAAACACAACTGAAGATGCATCCGTGATACGAACTTTTTCAACAGAATGACTTTTACGCAATAGGAGCTATCCTCAAACGTATGAGCCTCAGAATACACATATTTGGTGTGTTGATGCATTCTGATATGGCCGACACTCATGAAAAAAATTGGCGCAATTCCATCAAAAATCATGACTTGAGATCAAGAACAAACACAACTGAACATGGAATTAGTGATTCGAACTTTTTCACCAGCATGAAATTTACGCAATAGGAGCTATCCTCAAACGTATGAGCCTCAGAATACACATATTTGGTG